>NC_090376.1:128728911-131474985 GCF_036365525.1 Heterodontus francisci | reverse complement strand
TAACTCATTTGTATTAGAGGGAAGGGGAGGTGCGAGAGAGGAGAGAGAGAGATAAAGGGGAGGTGCGAAAGAGGAGAGAGAGAGAGAGATAAAGGGGAAGGGGGAAGAGAGAGAGCGAGTGATAAAGGGGAAGGGGGAAGAGAGAGAGAGAGAGATAAAGGGGAAGGGGGGAGGGGGAGAGAGAGAGAGAGAGATAAAGGGGAAGGGGGGAGAGAGAGAGAGAGATAAAGGGGAAGGGGGGAGAGAGAGAGAGAGATAAAGGGGAAGGGGGGAGAGAGAGAGAGATAAAGGGGAAGGGGGGAGAGAGAGAGAGAGATAAAGGGGAAGGGGGGAGAGAGAGAGAGATAAAGGGGAAGGGGGGAGAGAGAGAGAGATAAAGGGGAAGGGGGGGGGAGAGAGAGAGAGGAGATAAAGGGGAAGGGGGGGGGAAGAGAGGGAGATAAAGGGGAAGGGGGGGGAAGAGAGAGAGATAAAGGGGAAGGGGGGGGGGGAGAGAGAGAGATAAAGGGGAAGGGGGGGGGGGAGAGAGAGAGATAAAGGGGAAGGGGGGGGAGAGAGAGAGATAAAGGGGAAGGGGGGGGGGAGAGAGAGAGATAAAGGGGAAGGGGGGGGGAAGAGAGAGAGATAAAGGGGAAGGGGGGAGAGGAGAGAGAGAGATAAAGGGGAAGGGGGGAGAGAGAGAGAGAGAGATAAAAGGGAAGGGGAGAGAGAGAGATAAAGGGGAAGGGGAGAGAGAGAGATAAAGGGGAAGGGGAGAGAGAGAGATAAAGGGGAAGGGGGGGGAGAGAGAGAGATAAAGGGGAAGGGGAAGAGAGAGAGAGAGAGATAAAGGGGAAGGGGGAAGAGAGAGAGAGAGAGATAAAGGGGAAGGGGGGGAGAGAGAGAGAGAGAGAGAGAGAGAGATAAAGGGGAAGGGGGGGAGAGAGAGAGATAAAGGGGAAGGGGGGAGAGAGAGAGAGAGAGAGAGAGAGAGAGAGATAAAGGGGAAGGGGGAGAGAGAGAGATAAAGGGGAAGGGGGAGAGAGAGAGATAAAGGGGAAGGGGGAGAGAGAGAGATAAAGGGGAAGGGGGAGAGAGAGAGATAAAGGGGAAGGGGGGGGAAGAGAGAGAGATAAAGGGGAAGGGGGGGGAGAGAGAGAGAGAGAGATAAAGGGAAAAGGGGGAGAGAGAGAGAGAGAGAGATAAAGGGAAAAGGGGGAGAGAGAGAGAGATAAAGGGAAAAGGGGGAGAGAGAGAAATAAAGGGGAAGGGGGGAGAGAGAGAGATAAAGGGGAAGGGGGAGAGAGAGAGATAAAGGGGAAGGGGGGGAGAGAGAGAGATAAAGGGGAAGGGGGGAGAGAGATAGATAAAGGGGAAGGGGGGAGAGAGAGAGATAGATAAAGGGGAAGGGGGGAGAGAGAGAGATAGATAAAGGGGAAGGGGGGAGAGAGAGAGAGATAGATAGGGGAAGGGGGGAGAGAGAGAGAGATAAAGGGGAAGGGGGGGGAAGAGAGAGAGATAAAGGGGAAGGGGGAGAGAGAGAGAGAGAGATAAAGGGGAAGGGGAGAGAGAGAGATAAAGGGGAAGGGGGAGAGAGAGAGATAAAGGGGAAGGGGAGAGAGAGAGATAAAGGGGAAGGGGAGAGAGAGAGATAAAGGGGAAGGGGAGAGAGAGAGATAAAGGGGAAGGGGAGAGAGAGAGATAAAGGGGAAGGGGAGAGAGAGAGATAAAGGGGAAGGGGAGAGAGAGAGATAAAGGGGAAGGGGGGGGGGGGAGAGAGAGATAAAGGGGAAGGGGGGGGGAGAGAGAGATAAAGGGGAAGGGGGGGGAGAGAGAGATAAAGGGGAAGGGGGGGGAGAGAGAGATAAAGGGGAAGGGGGGGGAGAGAGAGATAAAGGGGAAGGGGGAGAGAGAGAGAGAGAGAGAGAGAGAGATAAAGGGGAAGGGGGAGAGAGAGAGAGAGAGAGATAAAGGGGAAGGGAGAGAGAGAGAGAGAGATAAAGGGGAAGGGGGGAGAGAGAGAGAGATAAAGGGGAAGGGGGGGAAGAGAGAGAGATAAAGGGGAAGGGGGAGAGAGAGAGAGAGAGAGAGAGAGATAAGGGGAAGGGGAGAGAGAGAGATAAAGGGGAAGGGGGGGGAGAGAGAGATAAAGGGGAAGGGGGGGGAGAGAGAGATAAAGGGGAAGGGGGGGGAGAGAGAGATAAAGGGGAAGGGGGGGGAGAGAGAGATAAAGGGGAAGGGGGGGAGAGAGAGATAAAGGGGAAGGGGGGGGAGAGAGAGATAAAGGGGAAGGGGGGGGAGAGAGAGAGAGAGATAAAGGGAAAAGGGGGAGAGAGAGAGAGAGAGAGATAAAGGGAAAAGGGGGAGAGAGAGAGAGATAAAGGGAAAGGGGGAGAGAGAGAATAAAGGGGAAGGGGGAGAGAGAGAGATAAAGGGGAAGGGGGAGAGAGAGAGATAAAGGGGAAGGGGGGAGAGAGAGAGATAAAGGGGAAGGGGGGGAGAGAGAGAGATAAAGGGGAAGGGGGGAGAGAGAGAGATAGATAAAGGGGAAGGGGGGGAGAGAGAGAGATAGATAAAGGGGAAGGGGGGAGAGAGAGAGAGATAGATAAAGGGGAAGGGGGGAGAGAGAGAGAGATAAAGGGGAAGGGGGGGAAGAGAGAGAGATAAAGGGGAAGGGGGAGAGAGAGAGAGAGAGATAAAGGGGAAGGGGGAGAGAGAGAGATAAAGGGGAAGGGGAGAGAGAGAGATAAAGGGGAAGGGGAGAGAGAGAGATAAAGGGGAAGGGGAGAGAGAGAGATAAAGGGGAAGGGGAGAGAGAGAGATAAAGGGGAAGGGGGGGGGGGGGAGAGAGAGATAAAGGGGAAGGGGGGGGGGGAGAGAGAGATAAAGGGGAAGGGGGGGGGGGGAGAGAGAGATAAAGGGGAAGGGGGGGGGGAGAGAGAGATAAAGGGGAAGGGGGGGGAGAGAGAGATAAAGGGGAAGGGGGAGAGAGAGAGAGAGAGAGAGAGAGATAAAGGGGAAGGGGGAGAGAGAGAGAGAGAGAGAGATAAAGGGGAAGGGGGAGAGAGAGAGAGAGAGATAAAGGGGAAGGGGGGAGAGAGAGAGAGATAAAGGGGAAGGGGGGGAAGAGAGAGAGATAAAGGGGAAGGGGGAGAGAGAGAGAGAGAGAGAGAGATAAAGGGGAAGGGGGGGGAGAGAGAGATAAAGGGGAAGGGGGGGGGAGAGAGAGATAAAGGGGAAGGGGGGGGAGAGAGAGATAAAGGGGAAGGGGGGGGAGAGAGAGATAAAGGGGAAGGGGGGAGAGAGAGATAAAGGGGAAGGGGGGGAGAGAGAGATAAAGGGGAAGGGGGGGGGAGAGAGAGAATAAAGGGGAAGGGGGGAGAGAGAGAGAGATAAAGGGAAAGGGGGAGAGAGAGAGAGATAAGGGAAAAGGGGGGGAGAGAGAGAGAGATAAAGGGAAAAGGGGGAGGAGAGAGAGATAAAGGGGAAGGGGGGGGAGAGAGAGAGATAAAGGGGAAGGGGGGGAGAGAGAGAGATAAAGGGGAAGGGGGGGAGAGAGAGAGATAAAGGGGAAGGGGGGGAGAGAGAGAGATAAAGGGGAAGGGGGGGAGAGAGAGAGATAAAGGGGAAGGGGGGGAGAGAGAGAGAGAGATAAGGGAAAAGGGGGAGAGAGAGAGAGATAAAGGGAAAAGGGGGGAGAGAGAGAAATAAAGGGGAAGGGGGAGAGAGAGAAATAAAGGGGAAGGGGGAGAGAGAGAATAAAGGGGAAGGGGGAGAGAGAGAGAGAGAGAGAGAGAGATAAAGGGGAAGGGGGGAGAGAGAGAGAGATAAAGGGGAAGGGGGGGGAAGAGAGAGAGTTAAAGGGGAAGGGGAGAGAGAGAGAGAGAGAGAGAGAGAGAGAGAGAGAGAGAGAGATAAAGGGGAAGGGGGAGAGAGAGAGATAAAGGGAAAAGGGGGAGAGAGAGAGAGATAAAGGGAAAAGGGGGAGAGAGAGAGATAAAGGGAAAAGGGGGAGAGAGAGATAAAGGGAAAAGAGGGAGAGAGAGAGATAAAGGGAAAAGAGGGAGAGAGAGAGATAAAGGGAAAAGAGGGAGAGAGAGAGATAAAGGGAAAAGAGGAAGAGAGAGAGATAAAGGGAAAAGAGGGAGAGAGAGAGATAAAGGGAAAAGGGGGAGAGAGAGAGATAAAGGGAAAAGGGGGAGAGAGAGAAATAAAGGGGAAGGGGGAGAGAGAGAGATAAAGGGGAAGGGGGAGAGAGAGAGATAAAGGGGAAGGGGGGAGAGAGAGAGATAAAGGGGAAGGGGGGAGAGAGAGAGATAAAGGGGAAGGGGGGAGAGAGAGAGATAAAGGGGAAGGGGGAGAGAGAGAGATAGATAAAGGGGAAGGGGGGAGAGAGAGAGATAGATAAAGGGGAAGGGGGGAGAGAGAGAGAGATAGATAAAGGGGAAGGGGGGAGAGAGAGAGAGATAAAGGGGAAGGGGGGGAAGAGAGAGAGATAAAGGGGAAGGGGGAGAGAGAGAGAGAGAGAGATAAAGGGGAAGGGGAGAGAGAGAGATAAAGGGGAAGGGGAGAGAGAGAGATAAAGGGGAAGGGGAGAGAGAGAGATAAAGGGGAAGGGGAGAGAGAGAGATAAAGGGGAAGGGGAGAGAGAGAGATAAAGGGGAAGGGGGGGGGGGAGAGAGAGATAAAGGGGAAGGGGGGGGGGGGGAGAGAGAGATAAAGGGGAAGGGGGGGGGAGAGAGAGATAAAGGGGAAGGGGGGGGGGAGAGAGAGATAAAGGGGAAGGGGGGGGAGAGAGAGATAAAGGGGAAGGGGGGGGAGAGAGAGAGAGAGAGAGAGATAGATAAAGGGGAAGGGGGAGAGAGAGAGATAAAGGGGAAGGGGGGGGAGAGAGAGAAATAAAGGGGAAGGGGGGAGAGAGAGAGAGAGATAAAGGGAAAAGGGGGAGAGAGAGAGAGATAAAGGGAAAAGGGGGGGAGAGAGAGAGAGAGATAAAGGGAAAAGGGGGAGAGAGAGAGAGATAAAGGGGAAGGGGGGGGAGAGAGAGAGATAAAGGGGAAGGGGGGGGAGAGAGAGAGATAAAGGGGAAGGGGGGGAGAGAGAGAGATAAAGGGGAAGGGGGGGGAGAGAGAGATAAAGGGGAAGGGGGGGAGAGAGAGATAAAGGGGAAGGGGGGGGAGAGAGAGAAATAAAGGGGAAGGGGGGAGAGAGAGAGAGAGATAAAGGGAAAAGGGGGAGAGAGAGAGAGATAAAGGGAAAAGGGGGGGAGAGAGAGAGAGAGATAAAGGGAAAAGGGGGAGAGAGAGAGAGAGAGATAAAGGGGAAGGGGGGGGAGAGAGAGAGATAAAGGGAAGGGGGGGAGAGAGAGAGATAAAGGGGAAGGGGGGGAGAGAGAGAGATAAAGGGGAAGGGGGGGAGAGAGAGAGATAAAGGGGAAGGGGGGGAGAGAGAGAGATAAAGGGGAAGGGGGGGAGAGAGAGAGAGAGATAAAGGGAAAAGGGGGAGAGAGAGAGAGATAAAGGGAAAAGGGGGAGAGAGAGAAATAAAGGGGAAGGGGGAGAGAGAGAAATAAAGGGGAAGGGGGAGAGAGAGAGAGAGAGAGAGAGAGAGAGATAAAGGGGAAGGGGGGAGAGAGAGAGAGAGATAAAGGGAAAAGGGGGAGAGAGAGAAATAAAGGGGAAGGGGGAGAGAGAGAAATAAAGGGGAAGGGGGAGAGAGAGAGAGAGAGAGAGAGAGAGAGAGATAAAGGGGAAGGGGGGAGAGAGAGAGAGATAAAGGGGAAGGGGGGGGAAGAGAGAGAGATAAAGGGGAAGGGGGAGAGAGAGAGAGAGAGAGAGAGAGAGAGAGAGAGATAAAGGGAAAAGGGGGAGAGAGAGAGAGAGATAAAGGGAAAAGGGGGAGAGAGAGATAAAGGGAAAAGGGGGAGAGAGAGATAAAGGGAAAAGAGGGAGAGAGAGAGATAAAGGGAAAAGAGGGAGAGAGAGAGATAAAGGGAAAAGAGGGAGAGAGAGAGATAAAGGGAAAAGAGGAAGAGAGAGAGATAAAGGGAAAAGAGGAAGAGAGAGAGATAAAGGGAAAAGAGGAAGAGAGAGAGATAAAGGGAAAAGAGGGAGAGAGAGAGATAAAGGGAAAAGAGGGAGAGAGAGAGATAAAGGGAAAAGAGGGAGAGAGAGATAAAGGGAAAAGAGGGAGAGAGAGATAAAGGGAAAAGAGGGAGAGAGAAAGGGGAAGGTGGAGAGAGAAAAGAGAGTTAGAGGGACAAAGAGAGGGGAGGAAGAAGATGGAGCATGAAAAATGAGAAGAAAAAAAATCAATAAATTGCTCTTTTCATGTCACGTAACCAAAACCTATTAAGGTTGAAATACAGTAAAAAAAAATCTGGAGAATAAAAAATGCTGAGTTCTATTGAGCAGACTCATCGGAAATTTGTTGAAGATGTGAAATGTTAGCCCAAGAGCTTGACTGCTTTGCCCGACCAAGCTTGAAAATGAACAATTTTGCTCAGTACAAAGGGCCTGACTAATTTAGTTAACCTGTTCAAACAGGACTGGCTTCCGAAACGCAAACTAATAAATAAGGCTGTGTCCCACTGCATTCCTAATCCCAAACCTTGGCTTCCAATGGAACAGAAGAATTTGTAATGGAAACGCCCAACTTTTGTGGCCACTGACAACTTTAAACACATCCATCATTTGGTAAGTGAACCCTTCGAACAAACAGCTCCGGGATAATTTTTTTTTAAAATTACAAAATAAGATTGGATCTTTCTGTAGAATCATTGTAAACGACGAACAGATACCTCATGTTGTATTTCCAATCGGACTACCAACTTTTGAGGTATTCCTGGAGGTTTAATCATGTGACAATTGATCACATGATGCTTGATTAGGAAGTTTGCAAATTTTATTGCAGTCACCTTATAAAGGTTGGGTCCCTTGGAGCTGGAAGCCTTGGCTCATGGCTTCATACGAGCAGCGACCGGGTGAAAAGTTCCGAGAACAGGACAGTCTCCGCAAGCAGGCAAATAAAGCAGGCATAAACACAGACGCAAATATGAACTCTACGTCACTCCTGGAGTGCTAGCAGCAGTGTTGAAGAGATTAATCTTCCATTCCAGAAGACTCCAGGTCAATGAGGGTTGGCAGCCCTTTATCCAGATACCTGAAACTAAAGTAATTTGACCCCACAAATTCCTCTTTTAGAATGCTGTCGTAAATTGTAAATATGTCATATAAATTGATGTTGCACATTTTCCAACTTTTCAGGAGAGGATAACAGAGTAAATAAGAAATCTATGCATAGAACAATACAGCATGGAAGGGTGCCATTCAATCTATTGTGCCTGTACTGACTCTTCGAAAGAGTTTTCCAATTAGTCCTACTCCCCTGCTCTATCCACATAGCCCAGAAGTTCTCCCTTCAAGCATTTTTGGAAGTTATTATTGAATCTGTTGCCACCAGCCTTTCAGGCTGTGCATTCGAGTTCACTATAAATTTGCTGCATAAAAAAAATTCCTCTATTTCTTTTGCCACTATCTTCAATCTGTCTCCTCTGGTTACTGACCCTACTGCCAC
Organism: Heterodontus francisci; assembly: GCF_036365525.1. Classification (NCBI taxonomy): domain Eukaryota; kingdom Metazoa; phylum Chordata; class Chondrichthyes; order Heterodontiformes; family Heterodontidae; genus Heterodontus; species Heterodontus francisci. The sequence continues at coordinate 131,467,431 of NC_090376.1, read as the reverse complement.
TGGAAACGGTTTGTCCATATTTACTTGATCAGAACCCTTTGAACACCTCTATTAACTCTTTACTTAAACTTCCCTGCTCTAAGAACAACCCCAGCTTCTCCAGTCACTCCACATAAATCAACCCTCATCCCTGGGGCCATTCTAGTAAATCTCCTCTACACCCCCTCCAAGACCTTGACACCTTTCCTAAAGCATGTTCATTTGAAACAAATGAACAGTACACAATCTTTGAACTTACTCAGACTTCAGTGTACTGAAAGGCAACTTTCTAAGTATCCCTGGTATAATCGGGGGGCCTGTCTGCTGGAAAGCAACTATAAGTTGCTTTTAAACATTCCTGTAATGTAGAAGTATGTCCCGAGGTCTTTAGCAAGATGGAGAAGGAGAATTATAAAGGCGATTTATAGAAAGATATTTGCATGAACAGTTTCTAAAGCATTACAGTCTTCTGTTTACTTTCCACCCAGTGGAAGCAAGATTCACTTACCCAGTTCATACAGGTATCCATCAACGTTAACAAAGGTTATAAAATGCAAGTCTACTTTCTCATCTAAGCTTGGTGCCTGAAACAGACAACATTGATACATAGTTTTTGTCATTAGAATCTTTATAACTTCTTCAACTAAATGATCTTAAAATAATGTTCTATATAATAACACCAGAGTACCTTTTTGCTTTCAAAATATTTATTCCAGAGGTGCGACAAAAATAATAAAGCAGATAGAGCACCAGAAACAGTTCTGCATCTTAGAGAAAGACAGGTAAAAGTGTCCCAGAGTTCTTTGATTAGAGTAAGTGTATCAATAGATGTCAAATACATGGATTTTCAAAAGGCATCTGATAAGATTCCATCTAAGTGTTTTTTCACGTTTGTGCATTTGATTAGGGCTGCTCATTATTCTATTAACACTCCCTCTGCACTAATGCTTTGTCTTTCTAAACACCATTAGCACCCTTCCGATGAAGGGTCACTGACCCGAAACGTTAACTCTGCTTCTCTTTCCACAGATGCTGCCAGACCTGCTGAGTGATTCCAGCATTTCTTGTTTTTATTTTATTATATTAGCACACTCTCTTTGCCTTTGTCCCATGACCTTGTCAGTTAATCTCTCCGGCCCTCTGTCCTATCACACATCTTCCCATTTGTTCTCTTCCCCCTCCTCCACCCCCCACCCCCACTTTACTTCTTTAAAACCTATTACATTTCTAACATTTTGCCAGTTCTGATGAAAGGTCACTGGCCTGAAACGTCAACTCTGCTTCTCTCTCCACAGATGCTGCCAAACCTGCTGAGCTTTTCCAGCACTTTCTGTTTTAATTTCATATTTCCAGCATCCACAGTTTTTTGCTTTTATTTTATTCCATACAAGAGTACAAGAGTTAGACTTGCTACAATTATACAGGGCTTTGGTGAGACCACACCTGGAGTACGGTGTACAGTTTTGGTCTCCTGATCTAAGGTCTTAAAGGGATTTGAATGAAGGTTCATGATATTAATTTCTGGGATGAGAGGGCTGTCCTTTGAGGAAAGATAGAGTAGAATGGGCCTATATTCTCTGGAATTTAGAAGAATGAGAGGAGATCTCATTGAAATGGACATAATTCTTCGACGGCTTGACAGAGTACATGCAGAGAGGCTGTTTGTCCTGGCACTAACGTCTGGAATTAGGGGGTCATAGTATCGGGGTAAGAGGTCAGCCATTCAGGACTGAGATGCAGAGAAATTTCTTCACTCAGAGGGTTGTGAATCTTTGGAATTCTCTATCCTAGAGGGGTGTGGATGTTCAGTCATTGTCGCTGAGTCAAAAGTTCAGCCATGATCTTATTCAATGGCGCAGCAGACCCGGGGGGCTTAGTCCTGCTCCAATATGTCATGTTCATATCTAAGAGATTACTAGCTACAATTGTGATGCATGGAATTGGAGGCAATCCTGCGACATAGATGGGAACTTGCCGAGAGGTTATGAGGCAGATTTTTGAGTTTGGCAGGCAGCGTAAGTGGTCTGTCTCATTAGATTGCTGCTGGGCCACAGTTTATCATTCTATAACAGAACCTGAATTTGGAAATTGAGATCTATTGGTGCATAAATCTACTCCCAGAGTGGTCAAAATTCACCAGTAAGGGAACAGCCTTTTCTGTTCTACCAGACCAGAAATGTTTCAAGGGCTGCCACCGAGCCATGCCAGTATTTCCCACCTCTTCTCTTGCTCGGCGCACACAGTTCATTTCAACTATGGTTAGGTTCAGCCTTGGTAGAAACTAATCATAACTGAAATCTGCTATGCTTGCTTTATATAAGAATCAGCAATGATCTTGATGAATAGAATTCATAGATTTGTCTTCTGAGTCACATGTCCAGGTGAACAATAATGACTAAGAGGATACTTTGATAATTTTTCCACGTTCAAAATCACCATTATCTACCAGCAAAAAGCAAGGAATTGTACTGCTCTACATGAAAAATATTCGCTGCTTTCAAGTCAACCCATGGACTGATGTTCATACATCTCACCTGTTGCAGTTAATACAATTTCACGGAATATTCCAACTGTATTTTTGTGAACGCTCGTATACAGTATGTTTTCCAATGAATCTATGCTTTATTTAATTTATTTTTAATGTTCACCAACAGTATTTCATTGGCATCTTTAGGTAGTGTTAACAAGACAGGTTTTAAAAAGGTGCAGGCTGCCATATGACAGACAGTTCAGTAAAACATATGATTTAAAAAATCTGTTCAAATTGAAATAATGGGGCCGAATTTACTGTAGCTGGCAAAAGAACGGCATCTAATGTTGGAAATTAAACAGGCAAGAGAAATTCGATGAGTTTTTGGATAGCAACCTGTTGCAAGAGGCAGGTCAAAACAACACAGCACACTCTAAAGGGGATCTGGGACCCATCTGAACAGAACAAGTAACTAAGGGGGGAATTTTATGCTCTCCCCCAGGGCGCATTTAGAGGCGGGGAGAGCATAAAATCAGGTGGGATGGTGGCAGGGCCCCGCCGCCATCTGAGCTCTGCCAAAATTTAGTCCGGGGCCAGAAGGCCTATGAATGGCCTTCCTGCTGCCAACTGAGGTCCTTAACTGGGCAATTACCCCCAACCCCTCCACCACCAATTAAGGGCCTCTTGCTGCCACAGCTGCAATTAGCCGTGCGTCAGGTGGCCCCGTCGCCGCACGAGAAGCAAGGTATGAAAAACCGTGCGGCTGCTTCCCGGCTCCAGGAGGGAAGTGTCCCTCATTAAAAGGCAGCACCCGGCATCGGGAAGAAGTGGGGCCCGCTGAGGGCCACCCCTCTGCCCTTGATGCTGACCCCCCCACCCTCACTCGCAAGACCCATCCCACTCTGACCAACCTGAGGCAGGTTCTAGTGGCAGTCCATGGCCTCGGTGGGTACACATGCAACAGCAGCCACCGCCTTTGCGGTGGCGCTGCAGCTTCCAGCCTCTGATTGGCCAGCAGCGCTGCAAGGGCGGGTCTTCTGGCATCCGCGTTCTTGATCCCATGGAAGGCCCGCTGCTGTTCACTAAGTGCCTGATTGGCACTAGATTCGGCAGGCCTTCTGTAGAAGAAGCAACGCAGGTTCTCGGCATCTATTTCTCCAGACGTTGAGATGCCTGTCAGCGGGATAAAATTCCCCCTAAATGTCTCCTTAATAAATCAGACTGAAGTGCTGTTAATAACACTGCAGAGTTTGAACCAGGACATGTAAAGTAGAATAGCAAATTCAATGTTAAATCAGGTACAGAAATCAAAATAGATTGAATTAAGAGCGAAAAAAAGAGACAGAAGTAAAAAGAAAATTACTTTTAAATCTCCAACAACAATTAAAAGCTGAAGGAATGTCACACTTGTGAAAGTTAATTTTCAGTGCCACAGAGGCAGTCAGGCAGTAATTAAGACCTACTACATTGTTAAAAGGGTACTTAGATTGAAGTGGCCTTTGCGAACATTCTGCAATGAATTGACTCGTAGCTACGATGCCAGTACAGGAACTTCACAACATTCAATGTATTTTAAGGGGGAGCCAGACGGCAAGATGCCGTTTTCAGGAAGGTAATGACGGAGTGATGAATCTCAAGCCAGTAACTTCTGGATTTTTGCATTTAACTGAGTATCTGGCCTCACCCAAAGTAGCTGTGTGATCTGCACGTATATCCTGGGGAGCGCCATTAGCCTCACTGTTGTTCCTGCAGTAAATTCTGGCCCAATTTATTCAGAAAAAACTTGAAATGCAAATAGAAATTTTCAGTTCTTATTCTTAACCTGCGGGAATTCTTATTCGGTGACAATATTATTTATAGATTTGGGAAGACTATCCTTTCAGCTTCATCCATTTTTAGAAAGTTCCTACCCACCTCTCTTTTTAGTTTCTGCATTATACAAGCAACATTTGCAAATCTAGCACATGGAGGAATACACATTTTGCACCCAGGCATCTGGTGATATCATTCTGTACTCAATCACATGGGAGGTGAATCAGAGCAGCAGGGGTTGATTCACCTTAGGTTTCCCTCCACCCCAATGTGGGAGAAGCATGCTGTCCCTGCCTGTCAGCATTCTCAAGACTAGTAAATCGCCACAAGGTGCACCACACTTGGTGCTCCACTGCATAAACAGGGCATTGTTAAAGCAAAGAATCAAAAAGGTTACAAAACTTGGCTACAATCAAGAGTCCTGGATTGGAAAAACAAAATGCTCTATTCCAGTTCAGAACCCTTCACACTCGAGTCAACAAGCACTGCCTGGAATGTCAATCCCAGCTTGACCACATCAACTGACAAGTTTTTAATGATTCTCAGCAATGCCAAATAGTAGTGCAGTAACACGGTGCTTGTTGAGAGAGCACCCTGCCCTACAGTAGCAAAGGCCTTGCAGGCTAGTCAAAGTACAAAGTCCCAATGCGTTGCAGCAAGAAAAAATGGTAGAGTAAATGTTTAAAAGGAAGAATGGTGTGAATGTGAAACTCACTACCACAAGGCAAATATCACAGGTGCACTTAAGCGGACACTAGATAAGCACATGTGGAAGAAATAAGTCTCTAACTTTTTCCAGTCTTGGTGAAAGGTCATCAACAAAGAACAAAGAACAGTACAGCACAGGAACAGGCCATTCGGCCCTCCAAGCCTGCGCCGATCATGATGCCTGTCTAAACTAAAACCTTCTGCACTTCCGGGGTCCGTATCCCTCTATTCCCATCCTACTCATGTATTTGTCAAGATGCCTCTTAAACGTCGCTATCGTACCTGCTTCCACCACCTCCCCCGGCAGCAAGTTCCAGGCACTCACTACCCTCTGTGTAAAAAACTTGCCCCACACATCCCCTTTAAACTTTGCCCCTCGCCCCTTAAACCTATGTCCCCTAGTAACTGACTCTTCCACCCTGGGAAAAAGCTTCTGACTATCCACTCTGTCCATGTCACTCATAACTTTGTAAACCTCTATCATGTCGCCCCTCCACCTCCGTCGTTCCAGTGAAAACAATCCGAGTTTATCCAACCTCTCCTCATAGCCAATACCCTCCAGACCAGGCAACATTCTGGTAAACCTCTTCTGTACCCTCTCCAGAGCCTCCACATCCTTCTGGTAGTGTGGCGACCAGAATTGTACGTAATATTCCAAGTGTGGCCTAACTAAAGTTCTGTACAGCTGCAGCATGACTTGCCAATTTTTATACTCTATGCCCCGACCGATGAAGGCAAGCATGCCGTATGCCTTCTTGACTACCTCATCCACCTGCGTTGCCACTTTCAGTGATCTGTGGACCTGGACGCCCATATCTCTCTGCCTGTCAATACTCCTAAGGGTTCTGCCATTTACTGTATACTTCCCACCCGTATTAGACCTTCCAAAATGCATCACCTCACATTTGTCCGGATTAAACTCCATCTGCCATTTCTCCTCCCAAGTCTTCAACCGATCTATATCCTGTTGTATCCTCTGACAATACTCATCACTATCTGCAACTCAACCAACCTTTGTGTTGTCCGCAAACTTACGAATCAGACCAGCTACATTTTCCTCCAAATCATTTATATATAATACAAACAGCAAAGGTCCCAGCACTGATCCCTGCGGAACACCACTAGTCACAGCCCTCCATTCAGAAAAGCACCCTTCCACTGCTACCCTCTGTCATCTATGACAGAGGCAGTTCTGTATCCATCTTGCCAGCTCACCTCTGATCCCATGTGACTTCACCTTTTGTACCAGTCTGCCATGAGGGACCTTGTCAAAGGCTTTACTGAAGTCCATATAGATAACATCCACTGCCCTTCCTTCATCAATCATCTTCGTCACTTCCTCAAAAAACTCGATCAAGTTAGTGAGACACGACCTCCCCTTCACAAAACCATGCTGCCTCTCACTAATACGTCCATTTGTTTCCAAATGGGAGTAAATCCTGTCCCGAAGAATCCTCTCCAATAATTTCCTTACCACTGACGTAAGGCTCACCAGCCTGTAATTTCCTGGATTATCCTGGCTACCCTTCTTAAACAAAGGAACAACATTGGCTATTCTCCAGTCCTCTGGGACTTCACCTGTAGCCAAATACAAAGATTTCTGTCAAGGCCCCAGCAATTTCCTCCCTTGCCTCCCTCAGTATTCTGGGGTAGATCCCATCAGGCCCTGGGGACTTATCTACCTTAATGTTTTTCAAGACGCCCAACACCTCCTCCTTTTTATATCGACATGACCCAGACTATCTACACTCCCTTCCCTGGATTCATCTTCCACCAAGTCCTTCTCCTTGGTGAATAGTGATGCAAAGTACTCATTTAGTACCTCGCCCATTTCCTCTGGCTCCACGCATAGATTCCCTCCTCTGTCCTAGAGTGGGCCAGCCCTTTCCCTGGCTACCCTCTTGATCTTTATATACGTATAAAAAGCCTTGGGATTTTCCTTAATCCTGTTTACCAATGACTTTTCATGACCTCTTTTAGCCCACCTGAGTCCTTGCTTAAGTTCCTTCCGACTTTCTTTATATTTCTCAAAGGCTTCGTCTGTTCCCAGCCTTCTAGCCCTTACGAATGCTTCCTTTTTCTTTTTGACTAGGCTCACAATATCCCTCGTTATTCAAGGTTCCCGAAACTTGCCAAACTTATCCTTCATCCTCACAGGAACATGCTGGTCCTGGATTCTAATCAACTGACGTCTGAAATACTCCCACATGTCAGATGTTGATTTACCCTCAAACAGCCGCCCCCAATCTAAATTCTTCAGTTCCTGCCTAATATTGTTAGAATTAGCCTTCCCCCAATTTAGCACCTTCACCCGCGGACTACTCTTATCCTTATCCACAAGTACCTTAAAACTTACGGAATTATGGTCACTGTTCCCGAAATGCTCCCCTACTGAAACTTGGACCACCTGGCCGGGCTCATTCCCCAACACCAGGTCCAGTATGGCCCCTTCCCTAGTTGGACTATCTACATATTGTTTCAAGGAGCCCTCCTGAATACTCCTTACAAATTCTGCCCCATCCAAGCCCCTAGCACTAAGTGAGTCCCAGTCAATATAGGGAAATTAAAATCACCCACAACAACCCTGTTACTTTTACATCTTTCCAAAATCTGTCTACATATCTGCTCCTCTATCTCCTGCTGGCTGTTGGGAGGCCTGTAGAAAACCCCCAACATCGTGACTGCACCCTTCCTATTCCTGAGCTCTACCCATATTGCCTCGCTGCATGATCCCTCCGAGGTGTCCTCACGCAGTACAGCTGTGATATTCTCCTTAACCAGCAATGCAACTCCCCCACCCCTTTAACATCCTCCTCTATCCCGCCTGAAGCATCTAAATCCCAGAACATTTAGCTGCCAATCCTGTCCTTCCCTCAACCAAGTCTCTATAATATCATAGTTCCAAGTACTAATCCAAGCTCTAAGTTCATCTGCCTTACCTGTTATACTTCTCGCATTGAAACAATGCACTTCAGACCACCAGTCCCGCTGTGCTCAGCAACATCTCCCTGCCTGCTCTTCCTTTCAATCTTAATGGCCTTATTCACTAGCTCCCCCTCAGTTATTTCACCTGCTAACCTACTGCTCTAGCTCCCACCCCCCTGCCACACGAGTTTAAACCCTCCCAAGTGACGCTAGCAAACCTCGCAGCCAGGATATTTGTGCCCCTCCAGTTTAGATGCAATCCGTCCTTCTTGTACAGGTCCCACCAGTCTGGAAGAGATCTCAATGATCCAGATATGTGAAACCCTCCCTCCTACACCAGCTGTTTAGCTGCACTATCTTCCTATTTCTAGCCTCACTGGCACGTGGCACAGGGAGTAATCCCGAGGTCCTGTTTTTTTTAAACTTACTACCTAACTCCCTAAACTCCCCCTGCAGGATCTCATCACTCTTCCTGCCTATGTCGTTAGTACTAATGTGTACCACAATCTCTGGCTGTTCACCCTCCCCTTCAGAATGCCCCCTGCCCGTTCAGAGACATCCTTGACTTTGGCACCAGGGAGGCAACATACCATCCTGGAGTCTCTTTCACGTCCACAGAAGCGCCTATCTGTGCCCCTGACTACAGAGTCCCCAATAACTATTGCTCTTCTGCGCTTTGTCTCTCTCTCTGCTGAACAACAGAGCCAGCTGTGGTGCCACTGCTCTGGCTGCTGCTTTCCCCCAATAGGCCATCCCCCACTAACAGTATCCAAAACGGTATACTTGTTAGAGAGGGGGGACAGCCATAGGGTATTCCTGCACTGACTGCCTGCCCCTTCTGGCGGTCACCCATCTATCTGCCTGCACCTTGGGTGTAACCACTTCTCTAAAACTCCTGTCTATGATGCTTTCTGCCACCTGCATGCTCCTAAGTGCATCCAATTGCTGCTCCAACCGATCCATGCGGTCTGTGAGGAGCTGCAACTGGGTACACTTCCTGCAGATGTAGTTGTCGGAACACTGGAAGCATTCATATTCATGTTCATATTCATATTCATATAACCTGTTAATTCTGCTTCTCTCTCCACAGATGTTGCCTGAGTTGGAGTATTTCCAGCATTTTTAATTTTATTTCAGATTTCCAACATCCATCGTGCTTTGATTTTGAATTAAAGAATAAAAGGATATGTTGAGATGAAGTAAGGTGGGAGGAGGCTCATGTGAAACATAAATGCCAGCATGGAACCGTTGGGCTGAATGGCCTGTCTCTGCTGTAAAATTCTGTGATTGTGGGACTGTATTTCAAACAAAAACTGATTACATGGGAGATTTGTTTTTTTAAAGCAGCAATGCAAGCATACTATTATTCAGCTATGCTCAGAAATGATCTCATGAAAAATGTCATGCAATTTGCAGTATCGTTATAGGAATATAGTATTTGCATCTTAATCAGCAGAGTCTATTTGTCTTCATACAAACTCGTTTACTTTTCAAAAGCAGTGTGTTAAGCATATTAAGCAACATTTCTGATTTGCCAAAGAGTGTGCAATTATTGCACATACACCTTTTTGCTTGGGGGGCTTGATTGACAAATCAGTGAGTTAAAAGCAACAACCTGCATCATTCCAAAAGAGACATGCCTGCTAACTAGAGAAAGAAAAGCATATTCATCCCAAAACTCATGACTGGCAATATCACTGCAATAGCTAACAGATGAATGCTGCTTGCATGGTTGGATTCACAGCTAAAGGCAGACTAAGCTGTACAAACGAAATGCATCTGCCCAAGACACTTTGGCTATACACATTGCTCATCAACACGCCCCCAAAAAATTAAGTTTTCAAAAAGAGGTAAACAGGCTATCTGAAAAAGTCTGTGTATGTGGATATGGGAAGGGGAATCCTGGGGAGTTTGCAGTGTGCAAACTGGCTACCACATTTCAACACTGCAACAGTGACTACACTCCAAAAGTACTTCAGTGGCTGTAAAGTACTTTGGGACTTCCCGCAGTCATGAAAGTCGCTATATAAATGAAAATCTTTCTTTTTCCTCGCTGCTTTAACCTCTTTTGTGAGGATACAGATCACTTCAGATCATGAGCAAAAACTACAAAGTGATGAGATTGGGACACTTTACCCAAATATCAATTGGGATAATGTCAGAGTGAATGGAAAGAAGCAGAAGGAATTTCTGAAAGATGTTCAGGAAAACTTCTGTGACCAACTAGGAAGGATCTGGTGCTGGGAAATCAGGTGGGCCAAGTGGATCAAATGTCTGTGGAATACCACTTGGGTAAGAGTGATCATTGCATCATAAAGTTTAGATTAGCAATGGAGAAGCGCAAGGAACAATCTAAAGTAGAAATTCTAAATTGGAAAAGGCTATCTTCAATGCGATGGTAAGGTATCTAGCTAGGGTAAGATGGAAACAAAGGTTGTCAGGAAAAACTGCAACGGAACAATGAGCGATCTTTACAGAAGAGATGTTTCAAACTCAAGCTAGGTACATTCCAACAAGGGCGAAAGGTAAGGGAACCAAAGCCTTGAATGAGAAGGAGATAAAGAACATGATAAAACAAAAGAGTGGGTGCATGATGCCAGTCAGGTGAATTCTTCAGGTGAGAACTAGGTCAAATACAATAAGTTGAGAGGAGAAGTGAAGAGGAAAATAAGACTGACAAACAGAGAATATGACAACAGATTGGCAGTCAACATAAAAGGGAACCCAAAAATCTTCTACTGGCATGTAAATAGTAGGAAACACTAAGAGGTGGAGTGGGGTCTATTGGGGCAAAGAGGGTAATATATGCTTAGATGCGCAGGGCAAGGTTAGAATACTTAATGAGTACATGGTATTGGTGTTTACTAAGGAACAGGAAGCTGACATAATATTCAGTACCAGAGAGCTGGTAGAGGTAATGGATGGGGTGAAAACTGATAGGCAGTAATGTAGTGGAAAGGCTGGCTATGCTTAAAGTGGATAAGTCCAGATGGCTTACAACCCTGGTTGCTAAAGGAAGTGGGCGTGGAGATACTGGGGGTGGAGATAGTGGAAGTGCTTGTAATCTTCCCCAAATACAGGGCAGGTGGTAGAGAATTGGAGTGGCAAATGTTACACCCTTATTCAAGAAAGGGTGCAAAAACATTCCTAGCAACTACAAGCCAGTCAGTTTAACATCAGTGATGGGTAAGGTTTTAGAAATAATAATCAGGGGGAAAAAAAAACAACAGGCACTTGGACAGGTTTGGAGTTGTTTAAGGAGAACCAGCACAGATTTGTAAAAAGCAGATCACGCTTGATTAATATAATTGAATTTTTTTGATGAAGTAACAGAAAAGGTTGATGATGATGATGGTTAAGCCCCAACTAGAGACGGTGTCCAGCTCTGGTCACTACACTTTAGGAAGGATGGGAGGATCCTTGAAAGGGTTCAGAGGAGATTTACCAGAATGGCTCCAGGATGAGATATTTTAGCTACAAGACTAGACTGGAGAAGCTGGGGTTGTTCTCTTTGGAGCAAAGGAGATAGAAGGGAGAGATCTGATCTGATAGAAGCATACATGATTATGACCGGTTTAGATAAGATAGACAAGGAAAAACTGTTCCCATTAACTGATGGTACAAGGTCTAGGGGACACAGATTTAAGATTTTGGGCAAGAGATGCAGGGGGGAGGTGAGGAAGAACTTTTATACGCAGCGAGTGGTAATGACCTGGAACTCGCTGCCTATGAGGGTGGTGGAAGCTGAGACGATTAATGATTTCAAAAGGAAACTGGATGGGCACTCAAGGGAAGTAAACTTGCAGGGTTATGGGGATAGAGTAGGGGAATGAGACTGGATTGCTCTACAGTGAGCCAACATGGACTGGATGGGCTGAATGGCCTCCTTCTGTACTGTCATTTCTCTGTGACTGTGACTTAAAAAATCTTTTATAGTACACTTTAGGAGAAATTGCTTGAAATCCACTTATAGAGTCATAGAGTGATACAGCACTGAAATAGGCCCTTCGGCCAGAGTCCGTGCCGCCCATCAACCACCCATTTATACTAATCCTACATTAATCCCATTTTTCCCTCTCACATCTCCACCTTCCCTCAATTCTCCTACCATCTACCTACACTAGGGGCAATTTTTACAATGGCCAATTTACTTATCAACCCACAAGTCTTTGGCATGTGGGAGGAAACTGGAGCACCCAGAGGAAACCCACGCGATCACAGGGAGAACTTGCAAACTCCGCACAGGCAGTACCCAGAACCGAACCCGGGTCACTGGAGCGATGAGGCTGCGGTGCTAACCACTGCGCCACTTATGCTTTTTCCCACCACATGGGCTGTTCATAGAGTCATAGAGAGATACAGCACTGAAACAGGCCCTTCGGCCCACCGAGTCTGTGCCGACCATCAACCACTCATTTATACTAATCCTACATTAATCCCATATTCCCCACCTTCCCTCAATTCTCCTACCACCTACCTGTACTAGGGGCAATTTACAATGGCCAATTCACCTATCACCCTGCAAGTCTTTGGCTGTGGGAGGAGACCGGAGCACCTGGCGGAAACCTACACGGTCACAGGGAGAACTTGCAAACTCCGCACAGGCAGTACCCAGAATCGAACCCGGGTCGCTGGAGCTGTGAGGCTGCGGTGCTAACCACTGCGCCGCCCCAAGGTTCAACCTTGAGGTAGGCACATCAACGCAGAATCCATTCCTCTTCTCATACAATGCTCGTGCATGGATTTTTCCCAGTAGGTGGCCCCCTAGATAGCAGTCATAAGGAGGAATATGGATTCTTCCTTTGATATGGGATGGGTTTTTCTTCAGAGCTGCTCCTGTTCTGCAGCAAATCAGGCAGTAACATTTTTATGTGTGTAAGCTCCAGGAAATTCCAGCCCAGGAATGCAGTGTCACTGGAGTCCTCTGACTGCTGCCCTGGGTCAGTCAACAGAAACAGGTTGTATTTGCTCAGTAAAACGACACCAGTGGTGCATTTAACCACTGACAGCGCCCGAAGTCTTAATTTAAAAATCCATAGCACTTACATACAGATAAATTTCATTGCACATGCTGATATTTTTGATTCACTTATTGTATTTGCATCTACAAAATTTTGAAAGAATGAGCTTCCTAATTTAAGTATTGAATGGAGACATTCCATGCAGTCCTGGAATGCCTAGTGAGTTAGATCACTGTCTTCAAGTCTGGGACCTGGGCTAGACCACAACATTCTTTCAATAATTAAGTGGTTGCTTTGGGTAGCCTCACCAGCATTTGCAGACAGGCACACCCAAGACCCTCTCCGTCACAAAGATTACCTAATTGCACCTCCATTGCATTGCTCACCTCTCCTCCTATCTCAGCTCATCTGCAGCTGAAAAGCTTACCCACCCACTTTGACTCCTCTAGACCTGGCTCTCCTGACTGGAATCCTATTACTCTCCGCAAACTTCAGCGCATCCAAAGCTCTTCTGCCCATATTCCATCCCACATCAAGTCTCACTCACCCTAATCCTCGCTGACGTACAATGCTTTCCAACACCCCAGCACATCAAATTTAAAATGGTCATCCTTGTGTTTAAATTTCTCTATCGTCTCACCCCTCCCCATCTCTGTAACCTTCTGGAGCAGTAGGAACCCTCCACCAAATTCTACATTCCACTGACTCAGACTTCTTGCTTATCGATCCCGCCCTTCAACCAGCCATTGGTGGCCATGTCTTCAGCTGACAGGGCCCCAGGTTCTGGAATCCCTTCTGTAAACTACCTCCACCTACCTCTCCTCCTTTACGATGCTCCTTAAAATCTACCTCACCCTTAAAATCCACCTCTGACCACATTTTGGGCCACTACTACCAATATCTCCTTCTATGGCTCAGCGTTCTTTTTTTAAAAAAAAAATACTTACAGCTTTGGAAGCCAGGTTAGTATGAAATGCAACTCCATATTCCATGCAAGTACCACAAAGGTTGTTGTAAATTTTTGCACATGCCTCCATTTTAGCCCCATCAGTCACAATGCAAAAGGTTACTGGTGTAGAAAGCTTCCTTCCCCACCCATTTCCTCATTCTCTCCACATAGCACGGATGCAGTTCCATACTCATTGGCAGCCCTCCAGTACTCCACCTATAACAACCACCTATATTTATATAGCATCTATGGTGTATTAAGAAGTCCCAAGGTGCTTCACAGGATCATAAAACTAAATTTGACAGATATTAGGGCAGATGGTGAAAGGGTAGCTTTGAAGAAGTATCTTAAAGGAGGAAAAAAGGAGGTTTAGGGATAGAGAGTAGGTACAGCACTATTCTTCATCATGGGGAGAATTTTATGGAGGTCTCGGTCGCCGACTGGAGAGCCAGTGAGAGATCTGCATTGCCTCCATTGGGGAAGGCTCACTGTATAACGTAGCAAGCACCTGAAAGGCCACCAGTGGGCCTATTCCGGGATCAGAACCCATAGGACAGGAAGACTCGCCCACTGAGAGCTGCCAGCCAATCAGAGGCTGGCAGCTCTTTTGCTTGGCAGTGCCACCAGGGAGGCAGTGGCTGCTGCCGGAACAACACCCACCAGAGGCCCAGGATCGCGCAGCGACCCAAGCTAGAGGCAAGTGATGGCAGGAGGGGTTTCGTGGGGTGGGGGCCGTGCTGGCGTGGGGTGGGTGGGTGGCTTTCAGTGGGCCCTCCCTTCCCGATGCCGGGTCCCTCAATCAGGCACGAAATGTCGTTGAACAAGGGACCCCTCCCGCCCCAAGAGACCGCAAGCAACTTTGAGCACGACATGCAAACCTGTGCCCCATGTGGTGACAGGCCCGCCCGATGCTGGGTTAACACCAGCAGCAGGGGGAGGAAGCCCTTAATTGGGCATTAATTGCCCCTTAAGGGCCGCAATTGGCAGCAGGGCGGGAAGACTGTCCACGGGTCTTCCCGCCACGGACTTAAATCGGGGTGGAGGCAGCAAGGTGGTGGGGTCTCCACCCGCCACCATCCCATTCCATTAAATGTCCTCCTCGCCTCCAAACTCACCATGGGGGAGAGCATTAAATACCGCCCCACGAGTTTAGCCAGTGAATGTTGCCAGCCTATTTGATGGTGGGGGCTGCACATTTGAACCTGACTGTCTCCTCTCCAAATAGCTACATTTTCCAGGAATCATAAACTGGGGCCCTGACTAATTTCCTGGCTCAGGTGGATTGAAACTGACTGCAGCGCCCCTAGCACTGTGGCTGAAGAACCAACTTAAACGTAGGCCAGAAAATCAAATGTGGAACTTTCTGGACTGATGGAGAGAAACTATTTCCATTGGTTGGAGAGTCTAGGACTAGGGGTCATAGCCTAAAAATTAGACCCAGAGCTCTCAGGAGAGAAATCAGGAAACACTTCTACAAGAAAAGGGCAGGAAAAGTTTGGAACTTTCTGATGCTAGATCAGTTGTTAATTTTGAATCAGAGATTGATAGATTTTTGTTGACTAAAGATATTAAGGGATTCAGGGCGACAGACTACCTTTGGTGATACAACTGTCCGACCATTCCCTTCCAGACAGTTCTACTTCAGGATATCTGCTTTCTAACTTTCTACAGCACGCATGCAGGCAGCAAGATTGCTGGAGGATTGCAGTTACTCCTACCATGCAAGGTAAGGTCAAACTTCACAAGCTACAACAGCAATGTCAGGAAAGGACGGAAAGCAGAGGAGGACAAACAAAAACCCAAAGAGTTTTTGTATAGGCAACGAAGAATGTTAACTGATGGCAAGAAAGTGGCAAATGAAATTAATTATGGACAAGCGCTAAGTATTACACATACGAAAAAAAAGCGGGCAATGTAAGGACTGCATGAAGGTGCTGAAGCAGCTATGCGTGACGTTCAGAGATCTAGGAGCATTAGCAGGTTCAATGCTCAATACTTCCAATTGCTGCACAATATGCAGCACAGACAGAACCACTGCATCTAGAATGGAGAACAAATCAGAGTAAGTTACACTTAAACTCTACAGTGTGCTGATCGGACCAAGCATTAAATACTACGGCCAATTCTAGTCAAGACACAAAACTGACATTCAAGCTCTGGGTGCAGCAGAGGGAAGAGGCAGAAAAACAGTCCCGAGCATCATAGGACAAGCCTTCTATTAAAAAAAAATGACAAAACTTGGGCTCTGCAGCCTTGAAGGAGAGCGACTGCTAACAGGTATTCAAGATAGAACAGGATATTGAAAATGTAAATTTGGAACACCATTTGAAATTAAACCATATCAAGTAGGTAAAGGACATGTGGATTCAAACCAGCAAAAAAGAAAATTTAGGATTGGTGTAGAGTTAGTTCCTCATACAAAGTGCTCTGGACCTCCGTGTATGGCCATAGAAGAAAACATCCCGAAATCAATTTAGGAAAAAGTAGGTGATGTGATTTGTGGATGGAAAAGGCACAATGGCGCAGTGGTTAGCACCGCAGCTTCACAGCTCCAGCCAGGGTTCAGTTCTGGGTACTGCCTGTGCGGAGTTTGCAAGTTCTCCCTGTGTCTGCGTGGGTTTTCGCCGGGTGCTCCGGTTTCCTCCCACAGCCAAAGACTTGCAGGTTAATAGGTAAATTGGCCATTGTAAATTGCCCCTAGTGTAGGTAGGTGGTAGGAGAATTGAGGGAAGGTGGGGATGTGGTAGGGAATATGGGATTAATGTAGGATTAGTATAAATGGGTGGTTGTTGGTCGGCACAGACTCAGTGGGCCGAAGGTCCTGTTTCAGTGCTGTACCTCTAAATAAATAAATAAAATTGGCTAGGGGGGATATGACTGAGGTCATTTCTGTCTGGATGGGCTAGAATGGGAAATATGGTCACAAAGTCTTCTTCATTCATAGTGACCTTGTTAAATTGGGTACCAATAGGCCTGATTCACAAAACGGTTCACAAAACAGTACAAAATTGAAAAGGAGACAAGATCAGCTCCTGCTGAAAACAGATTCACACTGATTGCACTAGCAGCACTCCTGAGAGTTTGGGTTTAAGGGATATTGGAATAATGATCTAATTTCTCGTGTGATGTGTATGGAAAAATCTTTGACTGAAATGTTTCAACTAGGCATGGTGATAAATCCCTGGAACATTTCTGTCCATTGTAACAGAAAGTAGTAAGGTCCTTCTAATGTCTCAGCAAGTTTGTCAAGTCAATAACTATCCAAATGGACTAGGAGCGTCTCGGGATAAATCCACAGTCTGTGTTGAGTTCTCGAATTTCAACGAGAGTGGTCGTGAGAACATTAGAGTTGACTGCAGGGTTAAAGAGTGGGGGGAAAACCTGCTCCTGATAGCTATATAATGAACCGTATGGAAGGGTATCTGCATGGACATCAGATAAGGATGAGATTGTGATCAAGCCGGATTCTGGTGTCACCACAGCTAGATACTCACAGCTGTTCATATACGAATAATGGATGAAGTGTCAGAAAGAAAACAGCAACTGGGAAACTGTACCCTCATAAGTAGTCAGGAGAGAAAATTGCGTGGGAAAGAAAGCAAGAAGCAGATGTTCTCTAATCAAAGCTGGAAAATAATTAATGTTTAACTTGCAATAGTGATAGCACAGACACAAGATCCACTTTGTTCTCAAGAGCTTGGAGCAGATTGAACGGGAACAGAGATGAGGACTTTTAAAACGGTAATTTGGTGCATAAAGTTCAACAGCCACCAACACAACGAACAAGATAGCACTGGGGCGTCACCACTTGGCCAGGGTGCCCAACTCAATATCAAGTGTACAGTGGATTCTGATTCAGTTGAAGCATTTAAAAGGGGAATTGGATGAAACTTAGTTCAAGAGGCAGTAGGGGGCTATGGGTTCAGCATTGGAAAAGGCAAAATGGTTACAATGGATTTTGAAACAAGATTTGAATGGGCTGAGCTACCTTTCTGCATTGACTATAAGAACAAGGGCACAATGATGGATTCATTCCTACATAAAAACTGAACAGGCAGAAGGGACAAAAAGTGAATGAATGTTACAATCAAACATCATTAATAAAAGCTGAACAGGCGTTATAAAGTGCCAAATTGATTCATGTTTGTTCCTTTTCATAATGAGTCTTACTTTTAAAAAGTGCATATGTGCATTCACTCTCTGATTTGCTCGTCACTCAAATGCAATTTTATATCTATAAAAGAGCACATCAAAAAACATCTAAAGAGTTTTTAAAATCAGAGTTTGTAATTTTCCTGTTATTGCTAAATTAAAGGGGAAGTCCTTTTAGTTCAAAGTACTCCCGCCGTCTTATAATGAAGATACATACACACTTTAAAACATTCTTAGGTATTACTTTTTATAAATGCCAATTTTCCTACTTGCATGGAGACCCACCAGGTTGTCTCTCTCAGCTCAACTTTTTTGTGATATCACCAATGAGCAGAGGGACACCGCAGTATCACTGACTGCTGTGGAGGCCACATTAATTGCTTGAGAGACAGTCTATAGCCACCTGTCCATTGTAATCCACATTATCAGCTGGGATTGGAGCATATGAAGCTGATAGCATGGTTCAATGGACTGGGTAGCTCTAGATCTCTGGTAAATCCCAAGTCGCTGACATAGAAAGTGAGCAGCACAGTGGCCTACTTAAGTCCCAAAATTGCGACAGGAAGTGCGCTAGTAACCAGGACAAAACAGCCTGCTTGATTGGCACCCCATCCACCGCCTTAAACATTTACTCTCTCCACCAAGATGCCCTGCAACAACACGCCAAGGCTCCTTTGACAGCACCTTCCAAACTCGCGATTTCTACGACCTAGAAGGACAAGGGCAGCAGATGCAAGGGGACACCACCACCTGCAAGTTCCCCTCCAAGTCACATACCATCCTGACTTCACTGTCGCTGGGTCAAAATCCTGGCACTTCCTCCCTAACAGTAATGTGGTTGTACCTGCAGCAAATGGACTGCAGCTGTTCAAGGCAGTGGCTCACCACCACCTTCTCAAGGGCAATAAATGCTGCCTTTGCCAGCGATGTCCACATCCCATGAACAAATTAAAAAAAACTGGATAAGGACAAACAAGAGACATCTTTTACCCATGCCTGATGAAGTGTTAAGCCTATGCAAAGGACCTAACACTTGCTTTAGGTCCTCGCTCCAACAATGATTTGCCCTGAAGCAGCCAGGGTTGGGGTGGGCAACACTCGGGGAAAACCAGCCCTAAATGCCTGCAACATGGAAGGAATGTGGAGCTGGGAGAAGCAAGAATGCTCCTCTTGTCCTGACATTAAAAGGACCCTTACACCATCCCAGTCTCAAGATCCCTGATCTCTCAATCCCCTGGCCCTAAGCAACCCCCTCCCGCCCCAAACCACGACACCTGATTTTCCCTCCTCCTTGACTTTTGACCTTATGGTCTTTAGCCCCATGCCCTTGACCGAACCCACAAAACTTCACTCCTCTCCTTGCCAGTGGGCTGCAGCACCATACCAGTCCTATGACACTGAAGTCCGAGAATCAACAACAGCAGCGCCCTCGACCGAGCCATTCTAGCGCAGTCTATTTATTGTAACTCCTGAGCACCCAAAAGTGGGCACTCTTGAATTTCTTGCTCACAATCCTCTGAGCCACAATGTCACATGGTTACTCCAGCAAGTGATATCATGCAGTAACTAAGCACCAAAGGAGACCCAACTTGGTGGATCTGCTTAGAGGTCAGTTCTGAAAAAAAAGCCATAAGTAAGATTTTTCTAATTCACCCCCACTGCTGCATTATTAATAAACAGGACATGCATTTTGAATGGGGGAAGATGGTGGCGTAGTTGTAATGTCACTGGACAAGTAACCCAGAAACCCAGGTTACTGCTCTGGGTTAAATTTGAATTCATTTAATCTGGGAATTAAAAAGCTAGCCTAATGGTAACCACGAAACCACTGTCGATTGTTGTAAAAACCCATCTGGATCACTAATCTCCTTTAGGGAAGGAAATCTGCCATCCTTACCTGGTTTGGCCTACATGTGACTCCAGAACCACAGCAATGTGGCTAACTCTTAAAATGCTCTCTGAAATGGCCTAGCAAGCCACTCAGTTCAAGGGCAATTAGGGATGGGCAATAAATGCTGGCCTAGCCAGTGACGCCCAGATCCCACAAAACGAATAAAAAAAAATACTCTGTAGCCCCATCATTAACTGTAACGGAATACTAAACAACAAATAGCTGCTTGTAAGAAGGCGGCAGAAATCCCAGAGGTATTACTGATCGCCATTTCAAATTTCAGTAAAGTTCATCATGAAAGCAGTCCTATTGATAGAATCTTAAATTCACAATCCTCACCCACCCGAACAGCATTCTCGCAAACAGTGGCACCCCCTTGACTCAATTCTCATCCTTGTGTTACATGACGCCATAGGGATTTAAACAGATTTGTGAATATGCAGAAGGATAATAGATCAATGGTGAAATACATAAACGTACCTCAGTTTGTCCTTCCTGTGCACTGAACTCATGTGTAACACGAATACTCTGAAAAGAACACAAGCACTCATAAGCACTTTGTTCCCCATACACAATTGAATTTTAATCTCACCTTCAAAATTTATTGACCAGGCTGTATAGCCAACCATATTATTTGTAGTAAGAGCCTGTAGTTAGTTAGTTTGTTAGTAACTACAGTTATTTCAAGAATCTAAAAAGATTCAATATTACTTCACAACAATAAGGATTTAGAAAAATCACTTGCTGCAAAGCCATGTCTTAAATGGAATAAATTTGCTCATAATATTAAAAAAACATGAAAGTTACCTCATCTTTTTCTAGGTATTTTGCTTTCTCTTCAGGACTTAACGGGGCTGATTTGTTCAAAAACTTTTTCATAGCTGAATTGGCTTCTGTCAAAAAAAAAATGCAAAGAAATTAATTGAATAACTGCATTACTGTATAAAATGTGTATTAAATTTTCCATGGAAGCGCTACCCTCCTGAAAAATCTTTCATTAAAAATGAATTAAGAAAATAGTGCATAGTTAATTGACAACTAAAGCACCTTTAAGCAATCTTTGAGTAAACGCACAACCCACTTCCTGGTGATACTTGTAAAACATGCAGGCCAGGTCAGATTAGAATCAACCATTGCCCTAACAGAAGTTTGCTAATGTCAGACGGGTTTACATTTGGGATTAATCTTTCCAAGCAAAGGAAATAAGGAAATGGCCTCTACTCTTTATCACAGCAAGCTCTGCTCAAAGTGCCCTTCTTTGCCAAGGATTTTGCTCAGTTGCAACAGTTCCTACAACTAAGCACTCTGCTGGCCCTCACCATCAATGCTTGCCCACAACTGACCAGCCATATCAATAAGGTGCCTACAAGAGCAGGTCAGAGGGTGGGAATTCTGCAGCAAGTAACTCACCTAGTGACTCCCCAAAACCTGTCCACCATCTACAAGGCACAAGTCAGGAGTGTGATGGAATACTCTCCACTTGCCTGGATTAATGCGGCTCCAACAACACTCAAGAAGCTTGACACCATCCAAGACAAAGTAGCCTGCTTGACTGGCATCCCATCCACAACCTTAAACATCCACTCCTCCACCACCGGTGCACAGTGGCAGCAGTGTGTACCATCCACAAGATGCACTGCAGCAACTACCCAAGGCTCCTTCAACAGGACCTTCCAAACCCATGACCTCTTCCACCTGGAAGGACAAGGGCAGCAGATGCATGGGAATACCACCACCTGTAAGTTCCCCTCCAAGCCACACACCATCCTGACTTCACTGTCACTGGGTCAAAAATCTGGAACTCGCTTCCAGACAGCAATGTGGGTGCACCTATATCACATGGACTGCAGTGGTTCACCACCTTCTCGAAGGCAATTAGGGATGGGCAATAAATGCTGACCTTGCCAGCAGCACTCAGATCCCAAGGATAAATAAAAAAAAAAGGTTCTGAAGGACTGTGACCTCCCATGCAAATGTACCTCCAGCATATACTGAGAAAGGGAAGGGGAAGAAACACCACTGGAATAAAAACAAATTAACAGTGGAACAGACTGTAAGGAACTCAAAGAGGTACTGGTCAGTTTTGATCAGTCACACACTTTAAACAAAACCAGCAAAATGGATGCAAATACAGTTTTACTTTAGAAACCCTGGTTTCAGTACCAGTTTCTTTGACATTTAAGCAGGGTACAATCCAGATGGTGGTCTGTACTTCATCAAATTACATTCAAAAGAAAATTGAAGTTAAAGGCAAACTAAAAAACTCCTCCTGAGGTCCCCACCATCAGATACCAGTCTTCAAACAATTCAATTCACTCCACGTGATACCAGGAAACGGCTGAAGGCACTGCATACAGCAAAGGGTATGGGCTCTGATAACTTGTGCTTTGCAACTAGTTGTGCCCTTAGCCAAGCTGTTCCAGTATAGCTGCAGCACAGGCATCTCCCCAACAATGTGAAAAATTGCCCAGGTATATCCTGTCCAGAAAAAAGCAGGACAAATCCAATCTGGCCAACTACCACCCTATCAGTCTACTCTCGATCATCAGCAAAGTGATGGAAGGTATCGTCGACAGTGCTATCAAGCAGCACTTACTCAGTGATAACCTGCTCACCAATGCCCAGTTTGGGTTTCGCCAGGGTCACTCGGCTCCAGACCTTGTTACAGCCGAGGTCTAAACATAGACTAAAGAGCTGAATTCCAGGGGTGAGGCGAGAGTGACTGCCCTTGACCAAGTATGGCACCAAGGAGCCCAAGAAAAACTGGAGTCAATGGGAATCAGGGGAAAATTCTCCACTAGTTGGGGTCATGCCTAGCACAAAGGAAGATTGTTGGAGGCCAATTATCTCAGCCCAGGACACCACTGTAGGAGTTCCTCAGGGTAGTGCCCTAGGCCAAGGATCAGCAATCTTTATTACCTGATGAGACTTTTTCAAAAAAATCTGCTGAAAATAAAAATTATTGGGAGCCACAAGATTAAGTTTTGGCATTTCTAAACCAAATACTTGGCAAATTGCCAAATGTCTTTGGTAGAAAACATAATCTGCACATATAAGAAATAAAATACATATATTGAACTTATGTACATAGAAATCAAAATTAAAATAAACCTAACTCTGAATTATCATGTTTCTTTCACTTTAACTATAATTTTGTCAGTAAAGTCATCTTTAAAACAAACTATAACTTAAGATGCATAGAATTAAGACAATTTTTTGGCTATTAAGCATGATAAAAAAGCTTCTAATAGCACATTCAGAATAATTTATCGTCTCAGCTATATTAACAACAAAAATGGTTGGTGTCGCTATATCACTCACACAGGTTTATTCAGAGCATTACTGTGTTCTTCATTAAAATAATCATTCAAAACCGTTAAGTGTAGCATAATGATTAGCTCTTAATCCCCACAACAAAAACACGGCTCTTACTTTACTTAACTTTTTTAGGCTTTTATTATGTTAATGCAATTTTTTCCAGCTGGAAAAGGTTGGGAGCTGTAAATGAGATGTTAAAGAACGGTATGCACTCCAGAGCCACAGGTTGCAAGACCCCTGTTCTAGGCTCAACCATTATCAGCTACTTCATCAACGACCTTCCCTCCAGCATAACATCAGAAGTGGGGATGTTCACTGATGGTTGCACAGTGTTCAGTACCATTCACAACTCCTTGGATACAGAAGCAACATGCAGCAAGACCTGGACAACATTCAGGTTTAGACTTGTAGATGGAAGTAACATTCGTATCACACAAGTGCCAGGCAATGACCATCTCCAACACGAGAGAATCTAACCAACTCCCTGTGGTGTTTAACAGCATTGTCATCACTGAATCCCGTCCCCCCTCCCCCACCATCAACATTCTGGGGAATTACCACTAACCAGAAAATTAACTGCACCAGCCATATAAATACTGTGGCTACTCATGCAGGTTAGAAGCTGAGAATTCTGCGGCAAGTAACTCACCTCCTGACTCCCCAAAGCTTGTCCACCACCTTGAAGGCACAAGTCTGGAGTCTAATAGAATACGCTCCACTTGCCTCGAAGAATGCAGCTCCAACAACACTCAAAGAGGTCAACACCATCCAAGACAAAGCAGCCTGCTTGATGGGCACCCAATGCACCACTTTAAACATTCACTCTCTCCAACACCAGCGCACAGTGAGAGCAGTGTGTACCATCTACAAGATGCATAACAGCTACTCACCAAGGCTCCTTCAGAGCACCTTCCAAACCCATGAGCTCTACTACCTAGAAGGACAAGGGCAGCAGATGCATGAGAACACCACACCTGCAAGTTCCCCTCCAAGTCACTAATCATCCTGATTTGGAACTATGTCACTGTTCCTTCACTGCTGCTGAGTCAAACTTCTGGAACTTCCTCCCCAACTGCACTGTTGGTCTACCTACACCAAAGTGACTGCAGTAGTTCAAGAAGATGGCTCACCACCACCTTCTCAAAGGCAATGAGGGATGGCCAATAAATACTGGTCTTGCCAGTGACGCTCACATCCAAAGAGCGAATAAGAAAAAATAAAATCAATCTTTAATATTTGATTCTCTGAATATGGCCAGTTTCAGATACAAATAATGAAGAAGCTTTCAGTAAGAGATTTTTAAAAAAGTAATAAACGAGCAGTTTATAAACAGCAGTTGGTGTTTTCTAGCTTAATGCCAATAGTACAAATGATGGGTCATACAAGTAGTGTGGCTTAAGATAGATACAACACTATTGAGGAAACAATTATTGACCATACTTAGATACTGGGTGACAAATTCAGAGTTGCGATCAATGCTAGATTTGTTTTATCAGCAATCTAAACGTGGGTAAAGGTCCTAATCTGACAAATATTCTCCAAACTAGTTACTTAAGTCAATCAGCTTGGATCTGGATTGCTTGTGTTACTAAGAGAAAATGTATTTCATTAGTGAATTTTATAAATTTAGCAAGCTTTTGTTACTGGTTGTATGAGCAGGAAGCTACATTAATGAACGTGGCCTCCTCCTCCTCGAGCACTCTTCATAAGCACAATCACTTTCCCCAGAAAAACAGAAAATTGACGCACTTGCTCACAGCTGTCCCACCCAAATCATTTCTGCAGATTTATGGCAGTTGTTGAGACCTCCCAGTAAAGGCCGGCTACCCGACCCGAAGGGACCCGACGACGTGTTGGGTTCCGGTTGGGTCGGGTTGCACTTCCAGAGCCAGTATTCAGGCTCGGATCGGACACGCTCCATCACAGGTAAGTGGCTCCACTGTTAATTTAATTTTTGGACTAGAAAGCTGGTTTTGTTACAGTTATTTTAATCTTGTGCAGATCAGCAACAAAGTGAAAAATGGAAGTCAAGTTAACTGATGGTTGGGTCGGGCATGGGAAAAAATGGAAGGACCTGGGCCGGATCGGGCTTGGGTCCGATGTGGTTCTGTTGGATTCGGGTTGGGTTTTTGTTTGCAGATCTGAACAGGCCTTTACCTCCCAGTGCCTACTCCAATGCTTCCAGTACAACACTTCACAGCTAATCACGATTTTGCGAGGAATTGAGGATTGGGAGCATACACACAATGGAAAGACGTTGAGGGTGTGGACGAACAGAAATATCTTGAGGTTCAAATTGATTATTGCTTGTGAGTGAGCGTAGGTACTTAAAAAAAGACCAATAGCATTTTTGAGTTTGATAAATTGAGGCAGAGAGTACAAGAGTAAATAATAAATTTGTACAAGGTAATAGTCCGACCACAGTTAGAGTGCTGTGTACAGTTTTAGACACCCAATTGCAAAAAGGACATTAAAGCAACACAGCATAGATTCACCAGGATGACACCAGGGGTTGGAAATTATAGATTGAAGGTCAGGTTTGAGGGATACTGGGATTATTTCCACTGGAGCAGAGAGCGCTAAGGGGAGATTTAATAAGGCATTTTAAAACTATGAAGGGTTTTGATAGGGTGTATAAGGAAAAGACAATTCTTCCAGTTGGGAGGCAGCGACAAGAGGTTATCAATTTAAAATCTTTAAAAGCAGAGAGAGGGGCTCGGAGACAATTGGTAAAGCTGCAACGTATTACCACAGGGAGTGAGTGATGGAAGTGAACACCGTAGGAGCTTTAAAAACAATAAGTGGATCAGAGTTTTTAGCAAATGATATCGGGCTGAGTGATGAGAACAGGGCAGCAGGATTAGTTGTGGGCTGCTCTAGCCAAGAGCTGACAGCTATGATGGGCTGAATGGCTTCCTGTCATGCTGAACCCTTCAGTGTTTTTTTAAGTAAGTTCTCTGCCCCCACCCTACATTCCAGCAATTGAACATCGAATAAGGTCTGCTGGAATGTTCTCAGACTGTGGTAATTATTCATTCAGTCTAATCAAACAGGAATTCTTCAAGGTGCAGTTAAGACCTGCTGCACCTTTGGATGATTCAGGTCTATTGCATTATCAGAGTTAATTCTGCCCAATTGGTTCCCACAATGTTATCAGTTTTATTACATGGAATGATTTACAAATTGGCCATATCCAAATTGTCCTCGGCACACCAAGCTTATATGTGGGTATGTCTCTCACAGAACAAAGAATTCCAATAAAAACTTCAGAAATGGTTTATTTCCCTCTGGAAGAATTGCCTTCTTGCTGGGGTACAGTGTCCCAGGCACCAATTCTTCTCCAGTACCTCACAGAAGTAGCCAATACCAACAGGTGAGTCTTGACAGAAACTGCAGTGGAGCTGGATTTGGTCCTTATGCACATTTGTTCACCATCCGGTGGCTCTGTTGGACATGAACCTTGACCAGGGAGCATTGAAACTAAGCGCTTGATTTTCAGTCCTGGGTCGGGAACCCAACGCCCGGCTCATTTCTGGGCCCCCACCCTGCGTCGCTCTTTTGAAATGGAAAGCCACTATTTGGGGTGAAGGTGAGCTCAGCGACCAATTAGTGGCACTGGGCATTGCATGGAGGTGGGAGTCGACTCTACATTGGAATGCTCAGAGGCGGATGGAGCAGGCAGGTGAGCAGAGGGCCAAATGCATTATTGTGCAAATAAATGGCCAAACGGAAGGGGCTTGACCCTCTCTTTATGCATCACCCATTTTCTCACTCATGTTTACTCATTAGCAGCAGCACTGCATGGCTCCCCACAGTGCTCCTGACAGGGGTGCACTAATGTGACCCAGGACACAGCGTTCTCCCCGTTCCTGGCAATTGAAAATTTCAAACTGCTTCTCAGAAGCCTTTTAATAAGATCAGCAACCCCTTAATTGGAGGGTGCGGGTTTCCTGCTCCCTCCACCCTTTGCCTTCCGGAGGCTTCGGGATCCAGTGACCCCTTCCGGGAGCTTGATTTTTGATGCGTGCCCGCACCCGTGCTCATCCCAAGACAAACTGAAAATTCAGCCCCACCTGTTTTGCTCTGAATGCAGTGCCATCCGAGATCAGCTAAATTATCACTGAACGGAGATTGAATCTCAGAACTTTTAAACTGCCCAGAATATTTAGATCCCATCATTACTTCTTAGTCACAGCTGCTTTACATTGTTTTATAATCACCTTTAAGAGTGCTGTCCCTTAAGATCTCAATATGCCAATGAGCCAAGTACCAGGATGTAGTCATGTGACTAAAAGCCAGAGTGACTCTACAACTGTAACACCTAGAGGAAGGTTCTGTAAATAGTTTGCTTTGTAGTTTATAAAATAGTTTAGCTGTTCATAAACCTGTTAGAGATCTTCAAAGATCTGGACTCAACGCATCTCATTTGTGTTGCATCAAACAACATAAAGAACTCTACATATATTACAGGAGCAGATCTCTTCCAGGTTTTTCACAGTGGGTTGTAGGTTAAACTGCTGCAAGGGAATGGAAAAGGGATGCACTAATTCACAAAATGAGTTTGGGAAGAAGGTTGAGGCGTTAAGAGACAACTTTTTTGAATGCTTAAATAAAATATTCCTTGCTAATTACAGGTTGATAAATAACAGTTGTTACTCTTTTGAAGGGAACCTGTTTATACAGCACTTAAAAAAAAAGCTTTGTCCCAAAGCACCAATCAGAAGCATAGACACAAAGCCAAAAGGAGATGCAAGGAGAGGTGACAAAAGCGTGACTGAGGAGGTGGGATTTAAGGAGGATTTGCAGAGAGCAGAGGGCATTGGAGAGGAAGCAGGGTGTAAGTAAGGAATTAGAGAGTATGGGCCCTGGGTGGCTAAAGGCATGGAAGCCAATAGTGGGGCAAAGGGAAGGAAGCCAAAACGGCCACAGTATGAGAAATGGACCAATAAAAATAAGTATCTCTCCCACCCTCTGCCCTATCACAAACTTTCCCTTCTGTTCTTCTCCCCCCACCGCCGCACCCCATCACTTGCTCAAAACCTATTACATTTCTAACCTTTGCCAGTTCTGATGAAAGGTCACAGACCTGAAACATTAACACTATTTCTCTCCCCACAGATGCTGCCAGACCTGTGAGTATTTCTAGCACTTTGTTTTTATTTCAGATTTCCAGCATCTGCAATATTTTGTTTTTATTATATGAGAGAAATGGAGTTTTTGGGTGTGGGAGTGGTGGAGGAGGGGGGTGTGAGTGGTGGCGGTGGGAGGGGAATTGGTTACAGGGCTGGAAGAGCCTAAGAGCTTACAGAGATAGAGAAAGTGGTAAAGAGATTTAAACACAAGGATAGTGTATCATTTGGAAAGTGGGACTCAAAGCAGTCAGAACCAAGTAGAATGGAGGACAGGACTAGAACCAACTAGATGTTGTTCGTTGTCCACTTAAGGCTGAAGACCTTAAAATCATCTGTAACTGGGATTCTCAGAAACAAACAGTAGTGTTTATTTAGGGTTTACCCTCAGAACAAACAATCAGCTACAAGAAACTTGCCCTCCAAGGAGCTTTCTGGTGCGTGCCCAGTTATTTTTCAGTGTGATGGTTTATTTTCTGCAATACAGGTTGCAGCTGCTTTTTTCTGAGAGATGTTGGATATTGGATATTAAATGGACTGGCTTTAATAGACAACACCCACCATTTCACTTATGGAATTGCCAAGGTTTGGAAAGAAGATAGAAAGTGGGGTTGAAGTGGATGACCCATGTTAATTAAAAAAAAAAATTATAACAGTCTCCAAAAATGCCAACAAATGCATCAAACTAGCTGTGAAAACCACAGAAGAGAAAGCTCACATCTTTAACATTCACAACCCCTAACTCACCACTGCTATTAACCGCACTTCTGTGTCATACCAAAGTTAACGAATGTTGCATATACCTGCAGCTTAGTTTATAACAAAACCATGTCCCACTGCACACTCAGTGTAAGTCTTTGACTTTGCATGTCATTGGTGCATATTGTAGGCTGTCAGTTTTTTTGAAGCTGATGGGCAGCTTTTCCATGTTTGGGATATATATGGTCACATTAAATGTTGTTGAATATGCAAGTCTAATCATTCTTTTTTTTAAAATCAATCTTGTAATTTGAGTATTATATCCCAAACCCATTTTCTGTTGCAAGTCCAAGGAAAACCACGGCTGCAGGTAAAAGCATTTTTAAAATTTAAATGTGAATGAGTTTTATTGGTTCACTTTCATTTTATATTGATAGTTTTGTCGATTGATCATGTGTGTTCTTAGTTCCTCATTGGCGATCTCTTTAGCAGTTTTGTGTCTGATTGATATGTTCCCGATCTGTTCCTTTCTATTTATTACCGATTTTTTGTGACACCAAAATCAGTGTGTAAAGGTGCAATGGCAGAAAAATACTTTTGTCAAAAGGTGAGAGAGCAAAGTGTGACAGACACAGGCACCAACCACACGCAAAGCTTACACTGGCTTCAAAACTTCCAAACCTAATTTCGCTTTTGATTGTGGAAGATAAACCACTCACTCACCAAATTCCAGTTTATTTCGATTGTTAGCCAGTGCATGTATAAGGCCAATGGTTCCACAGGCATTATTGATGGTTTGTTTGATGAAATAAACTTGTGGATCAACTTTTTGCCCTTCAGCTTTTATTTTTGCTTCCTGCTCTTGCTTGAAGGCTTCATACTGAAGGAAAAAAAGATAGCACTGTAATTATTTGCTTCCAAATATATTCTTTACCATTTGCAAATTGAACAAAAATCCTCTTGCCTTTACTGACGACAAACAAGGTTGTAGCATATTTTTCTTGGGCCTTCAGTGGTCCATATTAAGCACTTAAAAGGTATCTTTTTTACCCAAACGGGTTTGGAACTCATGAAAGGGTTTTGGATTCACTGTCATTACACTCATATTTTTGGAACACATGCATAACTCAAGAGTGACTGCAGCCTCCAGTAACCAGTTTCTACTCATTGTGTTTAAAATGATTCTCCTATCTTGCTGGGGAAGATGTGCAGCCAATGGAGTACACAGCTGGGATTAGCTGATGGCCTGTACTTATGTAAAAATGTCTGATCCTATAAAGGCTTCACAACATGTTTTTAAAAAAGTGAAGACTTGCATTTATATATCGCCTTTCACAACCCTAGGATGTCCCAAAGCACTTTACAATCATTGAAGTATTTTGAAGTGTAGTCACTGTTGTAATGAAGGAAACACAGCAAACTCCCACAAACATCAATGTGATAATGACCAGATAATCTGTTTTTGTGATGTTGATAGAGGGATTAATATTGGCCAGGACACCAGGGAGAACTCCTCTGCTTTTCTTTGAAATAGTGCCATGTAATCTTTGACGCACACCTGTAAGGGCAGACGTAGTCTCTGTTTAACGTCTCATTCAAAGGACGAATTTATTTGAAGGATGGTGTTGGGTTAAGAATTTTAAAAGTGACTTTGATTTGTAAATTGCTCCTCTCACTCCACATTTAACTGTCTTCGACTTTATTTAAACTCCCTCTGTCAGACACATAATTTCACACAATTTGTTTTCACAATGTTATCAGTATATTCTGAAGATCAAATTCCTTCTATTGCCTCAAGCACAGTCACAAGGCTGAATTAAAAAGGGACATCTTTGCATAATTCACATTCAAACGTTTATATTAATTAGAACCAGAGGAATGTTTAAGCTTCACCTTGTGGTCCTTTTACATTCACTGGCAGTAATATTTGGACGATTAACAGGACAACAGTTTTCACAAATTTTATATGCCCCCCCCCCCTCTCCTTTTCTCCTGAAAGCACCCTCAAGATGGGTCTGCAAACTGAGCGGATCCTATCAGATCAAGTTACAAAGCAAAGATCTAAGATCCTCATTTTGGGCTCCTGTATCTGATCACCTCTGAGCAAGTCCCTCTGATCCTGTGCAAGCTATGTGTAGGGTTTTCTAGTACATTCCGCTACTGTGCATACTCCACCTCATCACCTTCAAACTGTCACAAAACAAGTTATAAAGAGTGACTACCAAAAAAACTCCTGCAACACAACAACAACTTGGATTTTATATAAGTGCCTTTAACGTAGCAAACCAACTCAAGGCGCTTCAGAGGGGTGCTATCAGGCAAAACTTTGCACCGAGCCACACAAAGAGATATTAGGACAGGTGGCCAAAACCTTGACGAGAGGTCGGTTTTAAGGAGCAACTTAAAAAGTCAGAGAGAGATGTAAAGAGAGAGAGAAATTTAGGGAGAGAATTCCAGAGCTTGGGAGCTTACACTCACTTTGCAGCAAATATAAATTAATTTCCATATTTATCTGCAGCACCAAGACTGCAGGTTAATTTTACAATTTTGATCAGAGCTTTTCCCCTGACAAGGCAAATTGGTAATTTAAATATACTGCATCTACTCTCAAATGAGTCTAGTAATTTCTGTTTGGGACTCAAATTGTGGGAGGGGAACCCAGAAAGCCAATGTAACAGATGCTATTGGGCGGCACAGTGGCGC
Organism: Heterodontus francisci; assembly: GCF_036365525.1. NCBI lineage: Eukaryota > Metazoa > Chordata > Chondrichthyes > Heterodontiformes > Heterodontidae > Heterodontus > Heterodontus francisci. The sequence goes on along the minus strand of NC_090376.1, from coordinate 131,435,735 downwards.
AGTGGTTAGCACCGCAGCCTCACAGCTCCAGCTGTGTACTGCCTGTGTGGAGTTTGCAAGTTCTCCCTGTGTCTGCGTGGGTTTCCTCCGGGTGCTCCGGTTTCCTCCCACAGCCAAAAGACTTGCAGGTTGATAGATAAATTGGCCATTATAAATTGCCCCTAGTATAGGTAGGTGGTAGGGGAATATAGGGACAGGTGAGGATGTGGTAGGAATATGGGATTAGTGTAGGATTAGTATAAATGGGCGGTTAATGGTCGGCACAGACTCGGTGGGCCAAAGGGCCTGTTTCAGTGCTGTATCTCTAAATCTAAAAAAATCTATTGTACCAGTACTCAGATCCAGTCACTCAATTAACCCACTGTCACACAGGGCGCAACCGGACCCCAATGTTGACCAGAATGTGAGCTGACCAGGCCATGCCATTAAGTAGAACCTGACCCTAAGCATCACTAGCAGTATCTGATCCAACCTTCCCAACACTCTAGACAGGTAGAATCCAACCTGCTCAGACCCCACTACCAGTCAAAAGTATGTTAGAGTTGTGATTAGCAATGGAACAGCTGATCTTACAGCTTACCTCCCAGAATTTCACACAGGAAGGGAATTCCAGGGTATACTTGGACAGTCAGTGATTGGTGGCACTCATCTCACTTGTGGATCAAGGGGAGTGGGATTAATTGGATAATTCTACCAAAGAGCTGCCACAGACATAATGGGCTGAATGGCCACCAGCTGTATCATTCCATGATTCTATGAGAGATTTCAGAGGCTGGTTGAGAGGTTGGGCAGGGGTTGGAAAAAGGTGGTAATTTGTGTGAACCGCAGTATACCGAGTATAAGTGTACGAAGGTCACAGCAGGTGGTTGAGTCATTTCAATCAGAAACCCATCTGCAGTTTTAACGGTACATAATGAACACACTTTCGTCCCAATTATTGCTTTGCGTTTCATCACACAAAACAAACAATTTTTTTGTGTATAATCTCATCCAGGAATATTCTGCCAGTCACATTTTCTATTTGGCGAAGGCTTAATATAGTCAAATTATCTATTTCGCTCGAAATTGAGAGGGGCAAAAGTCAGAACATTCCTTCCACAAAATCATGTGACCAAAGACGCTGATAGTTCAGATCTTAGAAGATGATCCTGATGCCAGCTGCTGAGACGTGCCACATGAAAATCACAGAAGACATAATCTGTCTCTTGTCTTTGTGATGTCAGTAGTGACATTACGTGATGTCTGTATGTATGCAAATAGACTCCTTGAAAGTGCAGGATACACAAAGAGATTGAATGAGAATGATTCACTGAAGAATACTATGTTTATTTTCCAACACTAAAAATCTAGAAACCCTAAAAGATCAGGGTTCCTTTGGAATATCAAATAACCCTTAATTGCATTTGTTCAACATCTTATTTTTTTAAGTTGGCATTGTGTTACAGGCCACTTATCATGACTCCAAAATTAACCATTAAAATTATGACTACTCTTAACATCTCCTCTTTAGTGGAAACTTACAAAATGCCTGGTGATCAGATTCTCAGCTCTGCAATATCCCTGGTGATAGGATGCTAATTGTCTACAGCTCCAATTCAATTTTCCCTTATAACTAACTATCGGGTGTTTTCCCTCACCACCTCCTCGTACTGTTAGTACTAGGAGTTCTTGGAGAGCCTTGGCCAGTCTATAAGGAAGAACTTATCAATGTGCTGTCCCTCAGTGACATCATCCGAAAACACAGCATCATTTCTACATGTACACCAACAACACCCAGCTTACCTCACCACCAACTCTCTTGACCCCTCCTCTGGCTCAATTATCAAACTGCTTGTCCAACATCCAGTACAGAAAGAACTTACCTCCAACTAAGTTTTGGGAAAACCAAAGCCACCGTCTTCAGTCCCCGCTACAAGCTCTGTTCCCGAGCCACCGACTCCCTCCCCGACTACTGTAGGAGGCTGAACCAGATTGTTCGCAACCTTGGTGTCATATCTGACCCTGAAAGAAGCTTCTGACCACACACTCAAGCCATAGAGTTATACAGCACAGAAACAGGCCCTTCAGCCCATCGTGTCCGTGCCGGCCATCAAGCACCACGTTCCCGCACTTGGCCCATAGCCTTGTATGCTGTGGCGTTTCAAGTGCTCATAAATACTTCTTAAATGTTGTGAAGGTTCCTGCCTCTACCACCCATTCAGGCAGTGTGTTCCAGATTCCAACCACCCTCTGGGTGAAAGAAAATTTCCTCAAATCCCCTCTAAATCTCCTGCGCCTTACCTTAAATCTAATCCCCCGGTTATTGACACCTCAGCTAAGGGAAAAAGTTTTCTTCCTATCTAACCTATCGATGCCCCTCATAATTTTGTATACCTCTATCAGGTCTCTCCTCAGCCTTCTCTGCTCTAAGGAAAACAACCCTAATCTATCCAGTCTCTCTTCATAGCTGAAATGCTCCAGCCCAGGCAACATCCTGGTGGATCTCCTCTGCACCCTCTCCAGTGCAATCACATCCTTCCTATAGTATGGTGCCCAGAACTGTACATAGTACTCCAGCTGTGGCCTAACTAGCGTTTTATACAGCTCCACCATAACTTCCCTGCTCTTATATTCTGTGCCTCAGCTAAAAAAGGCATATATCCGATATGCCTTCCTAACCACCTTTTCTACCTGTGCTGCTGCCTTCAGTGATCTATGGACAAGTACACCAAGATCCCTCTGACCTTCTGTACTTCCTAGGGTCCTACCACCCATTGTATATTCCCTTGCCTAGTTAGTCCTCCCCAAATCCATCACCAAGACCTTTTATTTCCACCTCAGTAACATCGCTGACTCTGCCCTGTCTCAAATCATCTGCTGCTGAAATCTTCATACATGCCGTTAGCACTAGACTATTTCAACACATTCCCGGTTGATCAGCCTCCCATGCTCGATAAACTTGAGGTCATCTAAAACTCTGCTGTCCATGTATTAACCCACACCAAGTCCCGTTCACCTATCACCCCTATGCTCTTACAATGGCTCCTGGTTAAGCAACACCTCAATTATAAAATTCTCGTCCTTGTTTTCAAATCCCTCCATGGCCTCGCCCCTCTCTATGTAATTTCCTCCACCAGATAGCCCTCCGAGATATCTGCACTCCTCCACTTCTGACCTCAAGCATTCCCGATTTTAAATTGCTCCACCTTTGGTGCCTTCAACTGCCTGGGCCTTATGCTCTGGAATTCCCTCCATAAACCTTTCCGTCTCTCACTACCATTCTTTCCTCCTTTAAGACATTCTATAAAACCTACTTCTTTAACCAAGCTTTTAGTCATGTGCAGTAGGATCTCCTTCTGTGGCTTGGTGTCAAATTTGGGTTGGTAAGATTCCTGTGAAGCATCTTGGGGCATTCTACAACATTAATGGCACTATATAAATGCAAGCTGATATTGTTGAAGTGCTACCAATTTCCCCTTTTCCTTTCACATGGTGGTGCCAGATCTGGCTGGTTTAATCAGAATATGGTGCTCTACCACAGTAATGACATCATCCCTTGTGAGACAGCGCTCCACTGGACATTGCAGAAAATGGTTGGGACATCCATATGCCAATTCCCCAACCACCCCCTCCTCCCAATCACTTAAATATACTTACCAAGCAGGGAGCCTCACCAGACCAACAGCACTCAAGGAAGATGAGGAACATGCAAATGCCGTAAGAGACTGCAGCAGTGACATTTTTTTTTTAAATTTAGGGATGCACGTCCTTTTTTGTACAGGGACGTATTTTTTGCTAGCTCAATTAATAGCAACTGAGCAGTCACTGAGTTTATCCATTCATGCAGAATTCAAATTATCCACCTGTCTTGTAACTTAGCAGCAGCACCAGTGGTTTGTGATGACTGAATAAATTGAACTGCATTTTAGAACATGCAATCACAGGACTTTTAATAATACTCTCAGAATCACATTTAGTAATCCTGTTCATTTATTAGTTACTTCAACCCAAAAATAATCTGTGCACCCCCAACCTTCCCCACAACATATCCCAAGTATCTCATGACATGTCAATGTCTCAAACACAATTCATTTTAATTAATAAGAAATTACACATTTTATCTTACAGAAATTCTTTTGGCTGAAAACTTGAGGGTGGCAGGGTATAATATTTGAGTCAATATTGTATGCCCTTCAAAAGAAGTCACAGCAGTTGATTATGAGAGATTTGACTGCAATTTTTTTTTTTAAAAACAGCATATGACAAACATACTTATGTCCAATACAGGTATTCTAATTTGGTTTCTGCAAATTGTCAGTTGAAAGGGTTTGGTACTATCTTTCTGAATGTCTTTGAACAACATACCATTTGGACAGGAACCAACACTATGTCAAATTACATCAGGAATTTGTACATGACTGTGAAAACTTTGTACCGCCTCAATACTCTCTGAGCAAAAACTAATCAAATTACAGATCCTTTACAGAACAGACAGGTTATTTTGTCAGACGCACATGTATTCACATGTTATCTGTATTTCTCAATTAATAAAAGATGTACAAAACCACTGTGACAGCAACAGTTAACAGGGATCACCAGGTTGTTAATTGCCTCTATTTAGTTGGTTGCAGCTGCTGCTGTTCCAGAATTGTTCCATAAAGGTTAAATATAGATGTGAACAAAATAAAAAATACTGCAGATGTTGTAAGTCTGAAACAAAAACACAAAACGCTGGAGGCGCTCAGCAGCATTTGTCAAGAAAATATGAGTCAGTTGAATTTTCAACTGTAAACCCTTCCTCCGACCGGTTTCTGTAAACTTTAAATATAAATATGCCTCAAATCTCTTGTCAGCATCAGTGGATGATGTGGAAATGAGCAGGCTGTTTACTAGGCGTACTAATTTGAGAATGAGTTTTTAAATTTGCTAATTTAATCTTAATTCTGTACAACAATTTGCATTTATGTAGCACCTTTAACATGACGAAATAGCCCAAGGTGCTTCACAGGAACATTATAAATCAAAAATGTGGCACCGAGCCACATATGGAGATATTAGGGCAAGTGACCAAAAGCTTGGTCAAAGAGGGAAGCTTTAAGAAGGGTCTCAAAGAGGTAAAGTGAGATGATTCCAGAGTCAGGCAGTTGAAGGCACGGATACCAATGATGGAGCAATTAACATCAAGAAGCTAGAATTAGAGGAGCGCAGAGATCTTAGAAGGATTGTGCGGCTTCAGGAAATTTCAGAGATAGCGAAGATGAAGGCCATGGAGGGAGCTGAAGCCAAGGATGAGAACTTTAAAAATCAAGGCTGATTCAGGACTGGCTTTCAAAAGGGAACTGGATAAGCACTGAACAGAAAGAAATTTGCAATTTACAGGGCCACGGTGAAAGGGCGGCACGGGGTCAGGGAAAATGGGACTAGCTGAATGGCTCTTGCGGAGAGCTGGCACGGATACAACGGGCAAACGGTCTCCTTCTGTACTGTAACCATTCTATGATTCTATGCGCCTTCGAGCCTCTGAATTAACAATGGCATTAACAGTATCAACTTGACTAAAATTCAAGTAAGGTGACAGATAACAACCCTGTTGTGAAGCACAATCAATCAATCAGGGGTACAGTAGCATTGTGGTTATGTTACCCGACTAGTAATCCAGAGACCTAGACTAATTATCTGAAGACATGAGTTCAAATCCCACCATGCCAGCTATATTTAAATTCAGTTAATTAAATAAATCTGGAATTTCAGTAATGGTGACCATGAAATGACCAGTTTATCCGAAAAACTCACCTGGCCCACTAACCTCCTTTCAAGAAGAAAATCTGCCGTCCTTACCTGGTCTAGCCCATATGTGACTCCAGACCCATAGCAATGTGGTTGACTCTCAACTGCCCTCTGAAATGACCTAGCAAGCCACTCAGTTGTACCAGACAGCTGAGAAAAGCTAGAAGAAAAAAAATCACAAACTGCAGCAGTTCAAAGCAGCAGCTCATCTCCACCTTCTCATGAGTAATTCAGGATGGGCAATAAATGCTGGCCTTGTCAGTGATGGCAACATCCCGTGAAGGAATATTAAAAAAAAGCACATCCAAGTAAAAACACCTTGCATTCACAGTCTCCTTAATGCAGAAAAATATCCCAAAGCACTTTACAGAGGCACAAAACAAAGGAAAAGAGCATGTGGAATTCCCAAATCATGTCCACAAATTCCAAACGTTAATCATTTTTATCATCGGTAAAAGTGTACAATCATCGGGTATGAAAGCTGCACATAATCAGCAGGGAAACCTTAGCTACTGTAAATACTAAGATCCGGAGATGTTTGCACATTGGTTTAAGTCTTCTGAGTCTGCACTGACAAATAGGCACTCCACTTAACACCAGTGCATAATGGAAAATTGCATCCTTGGAAATTCAGTGGGTAGAAAATCGTGGGCAATTTGCCTGCAATTTTCTGATACACACTGGCAACAAGCAAGATGCTACACCATCAGCCCAGGCACAGAACTTTTAAGCTATTGCATATGTGTGTTTTGTTGAACAAAGTGTATAGGTCATCAACATAAATGGTACATACCTCATTGATTGCTACAATTTGAGGTAGGAAGTTCAATTGGTCGAGTACCAGATTTTGAAAGAAGTTAAATGGTTTGAACTAGTTTTATTATCGGACCTAACTTACGCTCTGAACTTCAACTCAGCAAAGTATCAAAGTAAAAGATGTAGATACTGAGACATCAGGAATACTTTACAGGTGCAAGTCAGGAAAGGGAGGCGTGGGCTTTCAAGGAAAAGAATAGGATGTCAAACATCACAAGTATATATGCCCTGTATCATCAGTCTGGTGGACTATAGATTACATGAAATGAAGGGGTTGTAAAAGCGAGCCTTATTAAAATGTGCAGATATTTACTAAAATGCACAGAATTGAAAGAGTCTGGGTTGACAAGTTCCAGATGTGTCAAAGTGCCATCTTTTCATGTGGATGTAAGGAGTGTGGAACCAGACATGCCTGAAACAGATACACATCAACAAGACTTGAATGCTCAACTGCACAAATTAGAGACCTATTAAACCTATAATTTTCCTATACCTTTATAAACATCTGTGAAGCAACCCGAAGGTTTGGAGACGCATTCTACAATCGATGACAGGTAAAAATTACAGGTTCATTTCTGGCTTAAACCTACAATTTTAAACTGAAGACAGAGCATGGCATCAACTCTGTGACTGAACATTGTGTTCAAAGAAAGAGAAGTGCAAATGCATTCATGCAGATTTTTTTTTTAAAAAATAGGTTTCAAAAGGCGGCATTCTTCCCTCGTTTATAATTAATGGTACTTCTCAGTGCAAATGTGCTTCAAATTCCATTTAGCTTTATTAAAAAAAAGTCAGAACAATAATGAGTTTATTTCAGGACACATTGTAAATTCATGGGCCAGACAAAGCCTACAGAGGTGAAAAAATTGATGCCACTTGTGAGAAGGGGCAGTCACCAGGGGATTTAAGGTACTTTAATAAATTGTTAACTTTTTTAAAAAAATCCATACATGGCTGAAATTATACCAGACTACACAATATTACCTGCAAAATAAAAGTATCTGGTGATCAACTTTATGTTCAGGGTCACTTGGGGCATCAATGGACGAGAAGACAGCAGACAGCCTGAGAGTATTAAGGTACTTTCACGTTGCAGTGCCAGTTTCAGGAGAGCACTGCTAAACTGGCCTCCTGGCGTCGCTTTCTGTGGTTCACGTTTCCAAATGCACCATGGTCCTGTCAGACATCTTCAAAGGTGCGGTGGGGAAATCTGCCCATCATGGCAGTTGGTTTTTTGAAGTACGGCCAATAGTTGGAAAAAAGTGTGCCTACTGTCAGTTGCACGGAGTCTAAAAATGTCACTGAACAAGTTTTTAAAAGATAGAAAAAAGAAAGATATTGCTGATACCCATTGTTAACTCCGACAGTCAGGTCCCTTTAAGGGGCCTTCCTCCCCAATGGTTTGAGCAAAATACCCTCTAGTCAACTGCTTGCATTGAAATGGTGTTTCAAAAAGTGCACGGGAAACCATTTATTGTTGGAAAGAGTCATCTATCATCTTAGACATGACAACATCACACACAACTGTACTTTAGAGAAGGAAATCCTCCACCAAACCTGTTCTGGCCTATATGTGGGTCTGGCAGCATCTGTGCAGAGAGAAGCAGAGTTAACCTTTCAGGTCGGTGACCTTTCATCAGAACTGGATCTGTTGTGATGAAAGGTCATAGACCTGAAACGTTAACTCTGCTTCTCTCTGCACAGATGCTGCCAGACCTGCTGCGTATTTCCAGAACTTTCTGTTTTTATTTCAGATTTCCAGCATCCACAGTATTTTGCTTTTATTCTGGCCTATCTGTAACTTTGGTTCCACACCAATGTGGTTGACTCTTAACTACCTCCTGAAGTGGTCTACAGCAAGCTGCCTAGCTGTATCAAACCACTGGAAGAAATAAGAATAAAACTGGACAGCCCACTTGGCTGCAACCTAGACATCTAAATGGAACACAGCAAAGGCACACCCAGCTTAGACAACAAGTTCTCCTCACTAACTCCGAGGGATTGGTGCCAAAGTTAGGAGGGCAGTCCCACAGACTAGTCGAACAATAGACTGACAGTCATATGCACATGCTCATGTCCATCAATGTCCCAGACCTCTCCATCATCCCCCTTGGGCATGTCCTGTCCCACTGGCAGGACATCCCCACCAGAGGTGGCAGTACACTGGTAAAGAGTCGTGAGAGAGTGGCCCTAAGTGTCCTCAATTTTGACTCCAGACCCCAGGAAATTTCATGGCTTCAAATCAAACATGGACAAGGAAACCTGTTGATTATCATCTACAATCCTCCCTCAGCTGTTCAACATGGAGTATTGATTAAACATCACTTTTTTAAAAAAAAAATTAATTCACGGATGTGAGCATCGCTGGAAAGGTCAGCGTTTATTGCCATCCCTTTATAGCCCTTGAGAAGGTGGTTCTGAGCTGCCTTCTTGAATCACTGCAGTCCATGTCATGTAAGAATGCCTAGTTGGAGGACTCAGAGTACAAGGGCAGAGAATGTAGTCTGGGTGGGGCACTTCAACAGGCATTATCAAGAGTGGCTCAGTATCAGAAAAGTTCTGTCCAAATTCTGCTTCTAGTTTAAAAACCATTCTTGAGTACTGTGACCTAATTATTTTACAATATCTTAGAAATGCTCAGAGACACTCAACTAAGACCAATGCAGTAACATTTGCAGTGGGCAACTGTAATGTAATGACACAACATGTGATCAAATCCCCAAGAACATGTCCAGAGTTGTCAACCCTAACTCTGCTGCTTCATAGCAGTAGTGTTGTATCAAAACCGGCATAGCGAGGGGGAAGGAAATCGGAGTTTGAACTGAGTTGTCCAGTTGAGATCCCTGATATTTCTAGCATTGGCGCAGGGGCGGCACAGTGGTTAGCAACGCAGCCTCACAGCTCCAGGGACCTGGGTTCAATTCCGGGTACTGCCTGTGCGGAGTTTGCAAGTTCTCCCTGTGACTGCGTGGGTTTTCGCCGGGTGCTCCGGTTTCCTCCCACCTTGCAGGTGATAGGTAAATTGGCCATTGTAAATTGCCCCTAGTGTAGGTAGGTGGTAGGGAATATGGGATTAATGTAGGTTTAGTATAAATGGGTGGTTGTTGGTCGGCACAGACTTGGTGGGCCAAAGGGCCTGTTTCAGTGCTGTATCTCTAAATAAATAAAATAAATAAATTATTCAGAATTACCTTCCCACGTTAACATCTCTACCATATGCGGTTTCACTTTTCAATGACGTTCTCTGGGAAATTCCTTGGAACTGCTCCTGTTTGGCTGGCGTTGTTTCACCAGAAGTGCAGCGGCTACTTTTCCAGTGAAGTAATCCTGCTGGAACATGAGCAACCTCAAGGAATTTCCTGGCACTGTGTGACTGAGCTTGGGATCTCACTCTGCAAGTACTTCTGCCATGGCAACTCACGCTGAGTCTGCTACCTCTGCTGCTCTTTTTCATCGCCCATTATTATGTAAAACAGATACGTCCATTGGAAAGGCCATTCCATCTACACATTCCTTCTGAATTTGGCAGGGCTGCAAAATGTCAGATGCGAGTATAGTGCAAGTCTCAGACAGCAAGATCCAAAAACAAATCTTGGAAGATTATCGTTATCCAAAAAACTCCAGATATCATGGGACTTCAGGGCATGCTGCATCTAAATCTTTGGGTACAGATCTACTTCAGTAGATTATTCCGCAGGTCCAGAACATTCGCATGCATTGGTCTTTCACAAGGGGAATGAGCTATGTAAATGACAGAGGGTTTTGGTGGACGTATCTCGCAAGTGGCAGAAACGATCAAAGAGATTCACGCATGCCAACATTTTGGCCTAAAACTGCCATTAGTCAGTTACATGCAAATTTCCTCAGAAAAAAATGGCACAATGCCACTCTATACTGAAACTTTCCAGGAAATCCAGAGCCCGTGTCTCAGCCATGTTATAAGAATATTCCTAACTCTACAAGATAACATTTTTCCACAACAGCTACTCTTTGACTTGGGTGAGATTTCAAATTTAGCGACAATTTAGAGGCAAATTTGGTCCAATGAGCCTGCAGCAGCTAGGAACTGGGTTGAGACTCTCTCGACTCCTCATAGCCAGAGGACGGGGTCCCGTCAGTCTGCGATGGATTCAAACCCAGGTGTCAGAGGAGAAAGGCAGAGTGTGGAGTTCAGCCTGTCGAACACTTTCCAATGGAAGTCAGGTTAATAGAATGACCCTGGTAAAAGACCATCTTGAAGTGTACAAACCACTTATCTGAAAATCCCCAGTTACTGGCATTTAGTTTAACTTTTTTGTGTAAAATGTCAGAATTATAAATAAAAATGTTATGAACTAGAAGAACGGCTGTAATTTTTTTTTAGTGTCTTTACCGTAAAACACACTTGGATGTGTAGAAAGTAACACTACGTCTAGCATTTACCTGGGAGGTCTTATTTCCTTCCTTCCTCTTTCTACCCACTTCTCTTCTGAATGTGGTGACACTTGATGAGGTACAATCTCATAGGTGATGTTGGTCCTCCAGTACCTCACCCAAGTGAGTGTTCTTCATGTGTCAGCCTGAACAGTGAGTGTCAACAGGAGTGTTATAAAGCAGTGACACATCAAAAAAGACTGAGATGACTCTGATGTGCCGTCAAAAAAAAAAGACTATCCCTCTTGCATTATTGTGTTTTTTTTTCAAAAAAGTGAACTGTGTTTCAGTCAAAGGAGTTGCTATAAGATATAACAGGCGATCTCACAGAGGAGGTCGGGTCATCAATCCAATTGGGTCTTCCCTGGTCAGGAGGCTTTGCTATAGCCAGTCAGCGAAGGATGATCAGAATCTTTCCTGCTCTTGAAAGCTAATCAACAGGGGCGGCACAGTGGCGCAGTGGTTAGCACCGCAGCCTCACAGCTCCAGCGACCCGGGTTCAGTTCTGGGTACTGCCTGTGCGGAGTTTGCAAGTTCTCCCTGTGACTGCGTGGGTTTCCGTCGGGTGCTCCAGTTTCCTCCCACAGCCAAAGACTTGCAGGTTAATAAGGTAAATTGGCCATTGTAAATTGCCCCCTAGTATAGGTAGGTGGTAGGCGAATGGTGGGGATGTGGTAGGGAATATGGGATTAATGTAGGATTAGTATAAATGGGTGGTTGATGGTCGGCACAGACACGGTGGGCCGAAGGACCTGTTTCAGTGCTGTATCGCTAAATAAATATAAATAAATAAACATTTGAGGACAAAAGTTCAGAACCGGCAATGACTCAGGTGAAAGAACAAAAACTGTTGTCCACTGAGCAGGCACTCAATGAGTGACATTGTTTTACTTCTATGCAATTCTGAGCTGAACACAAAAGCTGGGAAAGCACAGGCACAATGGCTGGAAATTTATGGCCCCTCCAAATGAGTGGACTGGTGGTGGTGAGGGGGTGTAAAATTGAGTGGGAGGCGATCCCGCCCGTTGTAATTTTACGTGGGGCAGCAGCGAGAAACGGCCCGCCCACCCGCCCCAGGCCAATCAAGGTCCTTAAGTGTCCAATTAACTGGCGTTTAAGGGACTCTGCCCGCCGCCACAGGTATTTTACCCTTGGTGGTTGGACAGCAAAAGCCATAAGAACCCCGCCTGGCAAAAGCAAGGAGCCTTCTTGCAGGCTGAGTGGGGGGGGGGATGCCCTCCTGATTGTGGGCACCCTGTGCCCACAGAGGGCCACCCCCAAAGCCCCAACCGCCCCCAAAGCAAAACATTCCCCACGCCCCCCACCCCTTGCCTTGCCAGGGCCCAACCGATTGTCCCTGGCAAGGCCCTAAAAAACTTACCAGAGTTCCGGGGCCATCCTTCCTGCTGCCTCCGATGGCTGGGTGTAGTTCCAGCAGTGGCCACCGCTCCTAGTGGAGCTGCTGGGACTAATAGCTGCCTGCCCGCTGATTGGCCGGCAGCTTCATTAGGCAGGAAGTCCCACCAGAGACCAATTAAGGGCCTGGGAAGTGAAAAAAACCCAGCCTGGCTCCCCAGGCCCAGTAGAGGTGGACTCACCACCAACTTTTTGGCCGGTAGGTGGAGCCTCCAGCCCAACAAATATTTCTGGTCAACGTCCAGCCTTATGATTTGCAGCACCGGAAAAATGTGCTAGCTGCATCCATCCAGCTATACAGCATATCTGCTGGAGAATTGGAAAATAAGACGTGTGTTTGCTAAATGGTTCAGTGGGTGCTGGACTCAGACAGATCAAGCAGGTCCCAGTTTGATGCTTCATTTGTGTTAGCTGAGCTCAGCCAGGGCAGTAACATGACTCTACAAGCAGCTACAATGAGAGGGATGCACCACCCAGAGATCCTACTCTAGATCAGTGATTCTCAAACATTTTTGATTGAAGAACCCCTTTTCAAATGGATAATTCCCCCCCAAACCTAAATTATACTATATAATACTCATTGTAAAAGTGCTGCATGTAAAAAGAGGAGTCTTGGACAAACCTGTATTTTGTCATCATTTCTTGTGTTCAGGTATTTAAAGAGAGTCCCCTCTCTTAAAGAAGGCTGAACTCATCTGGTGCCCAGCACCATCCTTAGTAACTGAGGATCTACTGGGCAATCTTTGTGCCACTCTCATATGCACTCCCCTAGGGCTCCTCCATATGCACTCCCCTAGGTGAGACAGCTAGCCCACTCTGCCAGGTGCATGTGGCGCCTGCACTCCACCCCTGCCTTGGGCCATTGCTCATTCATTTACTCTTGACCCATGGTGACCCCCTCCAGATCATGGTGCCCCAGGCAGCCGCTCACATCATCCACACGCCAGGCTGACCCTGCTCAGTCAGCACTTTTCATATGTCATGGGCCCCGTGGAAAGTCTCTACAGACCCCTGTTTGAGAACCACTGCTCTAGATTTCTATCTAGCCTACAATTACCACCTAGAAAATTATAGCCGAACATGAATTGCCACATGTAAAGCGGGAAGGGGTAAGAGAAGGAAGAAACGATAAAACAGGACACATGACTAATTTTAACGGTCAGCCATAGAAACTATCAAATGCCAGTTTACCATTCACAAACACAATTTTGGTAAATTACCTTGGAATTACTTCAATATTTCTCATCTCCATGCTGCCTCTCGGAGCAGCTGAAAGCACAGCTTTAATCGTCACATGGATGCTGATGACACCCAGCTCTACTTCACCAACAGTCTTGACTCCTTCACTGTTGCTAAATTATCAGACTGCTTATCCGACATCCAGCACTGGATGAGCAGAAATGTCCTCCAATTAAATATTGGGAAGACTGACTCCATTGTTTTCAGTCCCTGCTCCAAACTCCATTCCCTAGTTATCGACTCCATCCCTCTCCCTACCAACAGTCAGATTAAGCCAGTCTGCTTGCAACCTTAGTGTCACATCTGACCCCGCGATGAGCTTCTGACCTCATGTCCATGCATCACCAAGACCGCTTATTTCCACCTCTGTAATATCACCCGAATTTGCTCAGCTCAGCTGCAGCTGATACCCTCTTTCATGCCTTCGTTACCTTTAGACTGGACTATTCCAATGCACTCATGGCTGGTCTCCCATATTCTACCCTCTGTAAACTTGAGGTCAGTCAAAACTCTGCTGCCAGTGTCTTAACTCACACCAAGTCACGTTCCCATATCACCCCTGTGCTCACTGACCTACATTGGCTCATGGTCAAGCAATGCCTTGATATTAAAATTCTCATCCTCATTTTCAAATCCCTCCATGGCCTTGTCCCTCCCTATCTCTAATCTCCTCCAGCCCCACAATCCTCCAAGATATCTTTGCTCCTCTAATTCTGGTCTCTTGTCCATCCCTGATTTTTATCACTCCATCATTGGTGGCTGCACCTTCAGTTGCCTAGACTCCAGTCTTTGGAATAACCTCCCTACACCTCTGCCTCTCCACCTCGCTTTCCTCCTATAAGACATTCATTAAAACCTACTTCCCTGACCAAGCTTTTGGTCATCTGACCTAATATCTCCTTTGGTTGCTCGGTGTCATACTTTGTTGAAAATTCTCCTATGAAGCACCTTGGGACATTTTATTATGTTAAAGGTACTATATAAATATAAGTTTTTGTTGTTGTATAAAATATACCATAATTACATAACAAAAAAACAGTAGGTAAGAGCATAAGTGGGAAAAATGCAGACACATACATACATACCTACATGTCTGTATTTTTCCCACCTATTCTCTTACCTACTAATACACACATAATAAACACATGATGCACCTCATCTTGAGTCCCATATTTACAGCACCTTTTGGTTAGAGAGGTTACCAGTCATATTAAAAGAAAAACAAATACCTTTTCTGTAACTGGGAAGAGTAGAAGAATTGAACAGACAGGTCTCGGTATCAAACTGAGGAGCTCAGGATCCATTCCAAAGACATCTCCAAATTGCCAAGTGGGCTTCAATCCCAACTGTTGCATGAACTAATGGGAAAATGTATCAAGTCAATTCGACAGGTAAACTCTTCTTTACTCATTCATCATACATAAAATTAAATTCATTGAATCCACATGGAATAGAATGAGCCAAACGCCCCATAACTGCTTTAGAAAACAAAACTCTTATAATTGCGCCAGTGACAACCTCCAGCACCCCAACAAGCAAAAATAAAGACTTGCATTTATATAGCACCTTTCATGACCACAGGACGTGCCAAAGTGCTTTACAGCTACTGAAGTACTTTTAAAATGTAGTTACTGTTGTAACATTGGAAACATGGCAACCAATTTGCACACAGCAAGATGCCACAAATCTCAATGGGATAACGACCAAATCATCTGTTTTTGTAATGTTGATAGAGGGATCAATATTGGCTGGGCACAGGGGAAAATACCAGTGCTCTTCTTCAAAACGAGGACAGACGGGGGTGAAGGGAGGGCCTTGGTTTAACGTCTCGTCCGAAGGGCAGCTCTGACAGTGTAGCACTCCCTCAGTACTGCATCTGAGCGTCAGCCTAGATTTTGTGCTCAAGTCTCTACTGGGACTCAGTGGCAAGAGTGCTACCAATTGAGTCATGGCTGACACCTGATTATTCTTAGACATTTACCTGAAAAGGACAGCAACACTATTAATGACATTTCCTTTCTAAAATGTCACCATCAGTCTCCTGCCACTTTTAGCCTAATTTCTGAGGCTAAGTTACTACAACAAATCATTACCTATCTTTGGTTTCCAGCATCCCCTCATTTTTAAGCCTTAGACAAAATTGTTTAAAAGGAAGTACTCCTGGTACTATCTTTTGAGATTGATGTTTAAGGATAAGGAATACTTCTTTAAGCAACTCTGCCTTATTCTTAGAAAAATTTTCTCATTTGTTCTTGTGCCCATGGCTAAAATCTCCTTTTGCAGTTATTCCAAGTGGACGTGACTGTACTCCACCTACCCAGCCTGCGAAGCCATTGTGCTACCATAGATTAAGATCGCCACCTAGTGTGACAGGAGAGCTGTTCCATTCTATTTGTAAACAATAAAACATTTGTGCTGCTAATGGCATTACTGTCAAGACTTCCATTTCACAATTTTTAAATTTGTAATAAAATCATTGGTATCCCTTTAAAAATTATGTATTTATTCCCCCCTTGTTGATTTTTTTGAAAATTGTTGAGATCCTAATCTCTGGTGGACAATTAATGATAGGGTTGAGGATTTCCTGGCACTCTATCAGTGCCATGAACATCCAGAAATGGAAGGCAAGGTTTAAAAAGGAATATACAGTTGCTTTGAGCCTAGTCTCAACCAATTTGATGAGGTTTTCATACGAATGCAATTATTTTAAAAACCCAGAATTCATTCTAAGCTCTCCAAACTCTTAACAGATAACAAGTGGGGGTTAGTCAAAAAACTAGTCAACTGTCTCCACTCCTCCTCTTCTCTAAACTCAGACGATCACAAAAAGGCAAGAGCTCAATGTAGAAAGGAGATAATGTTTCAAAAAGCAACGAACCAATCCTACAAGATCACAACTTATTTAGGAAGGACCCGACTTAACTATCAGCCTCTGTGCTCCCCCCACAAAGAGCAGTCCCCATCCACAACCATATCACAAGTCCCAATAAACTGTCAACTTATCTAAATGTATGTCTTTTTTCAAATTATTTCTTCTGAATAAAAATTCAACACTGAGGTTTAATGAAACAATTAGTGGAAAGCTCTGTGTTGAAGTCAACTGATTTTAACTCAGACCAGACCAGAACGGTCCCCAGTGAGATTTATAGCACTCAAGTTAAATAAATATTTTTTTCAATGCATAAAAAATAAAAATGAGATGAAATGAATCAGATATTTTAAGTATATAGATGGGTTCTAAAAATGTAAATGTGATTCTCATCAGTATCTCACTTTGATTTGATTTTTAGATTTAGAGATACAGCACTGAAACAGGCCCTTCGGCCCACCGAGTCTGTGCCGACCATCAACCACCCATTTATACTAATCCTACATTAATTCCATATTCCTACCACATCCCCACCTGTCCCTATATTTCCCTACCACCTACCTATACTAGGGGCAATTTATAAGGGCCAATTTACCTATCAACCTGCAAGTCTTTGGCATGTGGGAGGAAACCGGAGCACCCGGAGAAAACCCACGCAGACACAGGGAGAACTTGCAAACTCCACACAGGCAGTACCCAGAATTGAACCCGGGTCGCTGGAGCTGTGAGGCTGTGGTGCTAACCACTGCGCTGCCCAAGAACCACAGCTAAAAAGCAAACTGTAACTCAATAGTATTTTAAATACAATGGGATTCACTGTTAACATATAGATGAATAAACCTTCTTGTATTTGTTTTTGTAGACCACATCATGAGTCAGGAATTTGCTGAGCAAAAAACATCTAAGGCAATGGTTCACCATATACAGAACATAAACATCCCTTGACCAAATGTGCTACATTTACAGGAATGTGCTGATTTTACAGTCCATGCGGAAGGCCTGGGACTCAGGAGAATAGTTTACAAATTATAATTCCCATTCCTTACTGCAATTAGCTGGGAAAACATTGTGCTCTTAGTATGATTTTCAAGTATTGGGATTTTTTTGTTGTATTTGTTTTCCTTCACGGAAAGGATTCGGGATAGAGTTACGGTTTAAGAACTGTGCTTTTAAAAGAACAGTTGAAAAAAACAGCAGGCTACGGCACTGAGACAGAAGGGAGCTTCAGATTTTAGCGGGCCAGGCACGAGAGAGATCTCTACCGTGTTGCTAATCACTTTGGGTAGAGTTTCCACTTTGGGAACAATTGGTGATGGCAGCAGAAATTGCACCCATCTTGAAAACTGTTCCCCCAACCAGAGTTTCCACAAACTCATTTGCATATTGCAGAACGCAGAACGCAAAATCTGTCACCAGCCAGCAGAATCGGGCAATTTTGCTTTAAAAATAAATTCTTTATATAATTAAGAGTGGTAACTTGGTAAAGTTTGATTAAACAGCTAAAAATGTGTTTATCATAAAAAAGCATTTTAAATTGCAGTGTCAATCTGACACCTGTCAGTAAGGCTTTTTTAAATTATTGAAAATGACAAATACACAAAACTATTTTCTAGTTAGATTGGGCTCCTTAATAAATTAAAAAAAAACATTCAAATCCTTTGAAAATTTATTACTGCCCTTGCACCCATGAAATCCCACTTAATCTTTAGAGCCTCTGCAAAGGAATACTAACGAATCACCAATGGTGATTAATTTACCTGGAGGTGTGGACGGGGCCTGCATCTTGCGCAATGTTTTAAAAACTAGTACAAAAAATAAAATGCAGCAACTTGAACAGTACTGAATGCAATTTGCACTTAAAATTCCACAATCTTTTGCTCTGGTTATGACAATATCACGGGGAATTGTACTGACAAAATCAACACAACCAATCTCAGATAGCCAACAAACATTTACACCCATTGCCACGAGGACGATTCTAGTCATGCAAGCACAGCATGAAGTGTCTCCTGAGAATATACTCTTGGAAGAGGGGTAGTCAGTTTGATTGAAAGGCCTTCTGGCGAATCTCTGAGGAAAAAGTGAGAGGGACATCACACCACTGATTTCTGGGGTCAGAACCAGCAAAAAGGGGAACGTCCATGCTCCAAGATTTGGTCGGATTTTTGGTCCAGAGCAAAAAGCTAAAAACACAGTCCCTCAGTCATTGCAATTAGAAGTTGGCTAGAAAGAAGGGCAACACACCAAAAAGAATTAATTTAGCCTCTGTAAGGGAGTGATTGCATGGTTTATTACTTTCCTCGCAATGTTTGAGCACCAAAGAGAGACTGAGTGAAATAATATAACGGTTGCTCTGTAGGTTCAGTTGCTGTCTGTATAATGAAGCGGGTAACACTTTATATCTAATCTTGTCTCACTCAAATAATGCTCAGTTTGCCTTCAGGTGGCTTGGAGATGTGTCTGTGAAATTTCGAAGCTTTTGAAAGGTGGAAAGAGTTAAAGAATGCAATGGTATGGTGCGTGAAGGCTCAGCCGCCATTAGGAGGGAGTGGGCCAGGCAGTGGTAGAGACTACACACAATGAATCAGGGTCTAAAGAGCAAAGGCAGAACACTAGGATTTAGGAAAGAAGATGAGGCAAAACAATGGAAGGACTTGAAGATGAGTTACAGATATCCAGGTGTTTTAGGATAGGCAGTTGATAGAGTCATCAAGGCCAGGTGTGATGGGTGGGTGTGCAGTTTTTGCAAGGTAGGATATGGCCTGCAGAGGTCCAAACGAAGTATAGTTTGTGCTGGGTAGAACTAGAGAGACAAGCAAAGAAAGCATTCAAGCCTTGAAGTGGCAAAGGATGCATGAGGATTTCAGTGGTGGAAAGCAAATGACGTTACACAATTGGAAGTAAGCTATCTTGATTATAAGTTGAATGTAGTGCTTGAAGCTCATTCCTGGTCAAGGAGAACACCAAGACTGCACAACATCAGGTTCACACAGACAGCAGCTGAAGAGCGAATGCTTTTCGATCTTGCCAATATTCATCTCAAGATATTGTCTCATTCAGGATTTCAATATCAGGTAGACAGCTGGATTCCATGATGACAAAATTAAGACTGTGTAACAAAGCAATTTCTTCAGCATATTTGTACAGAAGCTGAACCCCAAGTCTGTGATATTGGCATGGGGCCCATATCAATAAGGAATAGGAAGGATCCAAGCATGGACCATTGAGATATACCGAACATGACTGGAAGAAGTCTGACTGACTGCACTGCCATCACTGGCAGGAGGGTGTAATTACATTGTAACATATTTAGAATGGAAACTGCCTATGTAAACATGGACACAGGAATTTAAATATAAAAATAAGGACAGATAGGATAACTTTAAAATGTGGAGTTAATTATAGCTGCATGCCTTGGTCGAATTATTCCCACCTGAAGACTATATTTCGTCTGGACTCCCCGTGTGCAATTACCACAGTAGATTTAGTGTAATAAAATATAAAACTAAACATATCGGGTGAATGTGAAAAAAATAGGTCTGTACTGGAATACCAAAACATTCATAAAAGATGTTTTGAATTGGCAAAATACTTAGTGCCAGGTTGTCATGGCAGATTACTGAAGTAGCTCATCGCAGAAAATCGGAACAAGCTCAACATTAGAGGATACAGATGGTTAGGATACCAATGGCAAATAAGGTGGAGAGGGTGAGAGGCATGGCTAGGATAACTTGGAAGTGAGGGGAGGTCTGCAGGCAGTTTTCTGGGAAGGTAGAAAAATAAAATACATTCAAAATATTAATTAATTGGAGAACAGAGCTCAGACACCACCATAAAGCCTGAAGAAAAGCTCGTCATTACAACAAGATGAAATTTAAAAATAATTCTCTTTTGCATTATTTTCTATAGTGCAAGGGGCAGCTCAATTTCATTTTGATTCCCCTCTCCTCAAACTCCATGACAAGAGTTTTGCCAAGAGTCGATTGCCAGTTTACTCAATGTAGTTAATGCCTGTTGTTATTCTCATTGTGGGATGAGTAATTATCAGGTGTTAAACGTGCATAGCATTCGTCAAGTTATTAATTTTGAGAGAATTAAAAAATGTTTAAAAATAAATTTTTCTTGCAGCACAGAAACAATGAAACCACAAAATGTGATGGGAGATTAAAACTGGCTTTCACCAAAGATATGCAAGACAAATTTGCTCAGAAACTTCTTGTGGCTTCCTTCTATTGCTCAGCAAACTTATCCAGTGAATAGTTAAGCCACACAGTCCCAGATTTGAACTATGGCCTGCACTGGGGTTAGCTGATCTCACCAAATGGAGGTAACAGGATCAGATCAATTGGTTTCAAAATCTCTGGGTGAGGGACCATAAAATTTCCACTCCTGATCATTATCCACGAACACCTGGTAGAAGTACGTGTGTGGAGATCAGGAGACAAGCTGTACTTCTGCCACCTCCCCGGCAAATAGTCTGCCAACAATTACTGTCAAGACTCACATCCAACTATTGATCATGTGAATGTGGTACCTGAGCTGACTGACGCATCACAACTCAGGAAGGAGTCAATACCATTAGGAGAGAAGAAAATTGGCAAAAGAAAATAAATCTCAAAACAATGTCTACAAAAAGCTCCAATCATTTCAAGTTGTATTGCAGAGAAAATCTCTAACTGTCAAAGTGTTTCGTGCAGATATGCACAATAGTCAAATTGCAGAAGGTCTGACTGACCTCCTCAGTATTATTTGCAGAGAATGCAAGAAAAAAAAAAGAATTTAATCCCTGACCTCCCAAAAACTGATTTTGTATTCGTAAATTTTAATCTACTTTAGGTGATATTTATCCTGCATCTGATTAGCCAAAATTAAAACTTAACCTTTTTTTTTAAAAGGGACTTTACAATTCTCAGATACCCCCACAACACAAATAGAAATAGAAAACCCCTAAAATGAGAAGATAGCAGCTATAGGACATCTGTTAACATCCCTATTTGGTATTGGGGAAGGCAAGTAGATACTAGAGAGGCTTAAAGAAAAAAAAAAATCAGCAGATTCACCGATACCCTTCGTGTGAATGGCAAGGATGAATTATCCTTTTGTTGCTTTCTTAACGACAAGGACACAAAATAGCCCTTTAGGTCAAAACAACAATATACCATTACTGTTGTGAATATCCACGAATGACAATGCTGGTACATTACATACATAAGAGCAACACTTGGAGCTGCCGTTGGTTATTGCTACCTATCTCCCAAGGTAATGGTCAATGTTAATGCAAGGAAATCATTGTATCATTTAGAATGTGTGCATTTTAAAACACATCTTCATGAAAGTCGTGAAACCTTCTCAATTGCGTTATCAGTCACCATGGAACATGATATTAGAATAGTACACATAACAGAAATGACATACAGCTCTTTTTCCATGAAGATTTGTTAAATTTTCCATTAGAACAGTACCCTACAATCTGATGTCTGACCAAATATTATAAGGGGCTTAACTGAAGAGTAAACATTCCATTCCATAGAATGATGGCACAGATTTGCGGAGTTGGAAAACATTGTAACATTACTCCTTTCTAAGCAACATTGCTACTTCAGCAGGCCAGAAGTGAAAGAAAGGTATCAGCATTGTCCCCAATGGTTTAAGTCTTCCTATGATAAAAATGCCAGCTGTCGAGAAGGAAGTCCCACTCAAATTCAGAGCTATGTGGAAATCTCTGCAGCGTAAACTTATCAAAAAGCATTTTATAAAAAAATAGCTGACGCCCATTTTGCTAGTTGTTGAAACCAACAATAACCATCCCACCATTATGCACTGAAGGAAAAAAAACTAATTTACAAAAGCTTCCAGTGGAAGTCCTCCACAACTGATGACTAGGAGACGAACAGCATCACTACCAGCCTTTGCAGTCCCAGTAACTCACCTGATTCATGACCTAGAAAAATCAAAGAAAGAATAGATTAATTACCATGAAGGAGAACTAGCATATGCCATCTATAACGTTTATTTAAAACATTGCAAATTTCGACTGCCCAGCTTTTAGACAAAATGCATACATCAGGATTGGCTTCCAGTGGTAACCAGCGCTGACAGTCCATGATTTAATACAGTTTAATAAGGCCTTTGCTCTGCTCTGCTCTGCTCTGCTCTGCTCTGCCTGCTTCTCCTCTTCCCCCAAACCACGCTTCCGTTCAGAGAAAAAAAAATCGACCTTTTTCGAAGACGATCCTTGCAACTTGGAAGGAAGTGGGGGGGAAAACAAACATTTAGCCGGAAATTAAACTCAGTGCACTATTTAAGCAATGCATACAAGAATCCAGCAACAATGCATCGAAAGGGAAAAAATAATCAAATGGCATTTTTTTCTCTCATTAAGGGAAATCCAGGGCTTCTTATAAAATGTTCAATTCCCTTGAAAATGATGATGGTACGTGCGGTCAGAGGGCAGGGTTGAAAGGAGAGCAGCCAATCACTAGATGCCGCCAGCCCGGGGATCCCACGTTGTCCAATGGAACGTTGTGACTTTCACTTGGAACGCGGAGACATTGCGGGGGCGTGACTTCAGTAGAGCGGGGCGGAAGTGCTGCTGTTGGACATGGCAGGTTCCCAGGTACAGCAAGCTGCAGGCTGGGCTGGTGAGTGTTCATTGTGGGCATGCAGACCCCCAGTTCAAACGCCGCATAGCGATGTATGTGGTGCAGAGGATGCGTCTTGATTTGATTCTCGTGATCATGTCGATTTGTAGCCTGGTTGTAGCTGTTCAAAGCGAGTGTTAACTGGAGAAAGGAAGTCCATTTATATTTGTTGACTGTACGTTTTTGCTTTTGCACGTCAGGTATAATCTAATAGGGCTTCATATCAGACAATGAATTGACAGCTATTAATGCCGGTCACGTTTTGTAGGAGTGCAATGCTCAAAAAGTTTATCATTTTAATTACAGGTTTTGACAACACTGTTGAAAGCATTAGCAAATTGCCCCAAGATTTGTTTGCAGAGGTGGTGAGTATGAATTTGGGGGCTAAAATGACAATTCGATGTCATGAAGGCAGTGTTAAGAGGTTTACTGTGATGGTGGAATGTTTGGTAATAACATTTTTACTTTGTAGGTAGAGAATACTGACGTTGATAGCTAGTTTAATCTACCTGTAGCAACAAAAGCTGTGCAGTGACTTTCAGAATGTATTCCTGGTATCCAAGCTTGTTCAAAGTTTCACTACTGAATGATAGTTTAAAATGCACTATGAAAATGAAATTACTTTCAATGGAAGCATGCACATGTATGTAAATAAAGTGTTGAATTAAGTTTCTGTACCATGTGCCAAAGGTGAGAAAAATGTTAATTCCAAAACAGTGGCATTCTTCAACTTATTTTCACCCATTTTTGTTGGAAACATTTTTAGGAAGAGGTTGCAAATCTAGCAACTAAACAGTTTTAAAAAAAACAATTGGAGTCATTGAAGAAATTTAAATGAAAGAGAAAACACATTAGATTTAAATTTTAGAAGGGAAGAATAGCTATAATCACCTTTTTAAACAAAACTAATTATAAGGGCAGGTTTAACTTTTGAATCTATTGATCAGTTGATGATATTCAGTACAGCGTGGATAACAACAAATAATTTTACATTTGTCTGTGTAAGTTTATGTATTTGTGGGTTTTTTCTTATGTCTGTATGTTTGTTAAATTCACAATAGTGCCAGCAGATCATGTTACACCTACAATGCAAAACCCCTGGTGTGAATGCACTTGAATTGGCTGAAGTAAGTTGTTGAATTTATGAAATTTAATTTCAATGTCAGTTTAGAGCCTTTTAATTGCTTTGTTTTACATTGATGCTGGATTTTTGCTCCTGTTCAAATATCTTTATTGCTTTGTTTTGTACCTTGTGTAACAGAGACTTCAAACTGCTGGCGTTGAACTGGATTTAGAAGCTACTAAGAAACTGGTCCATGTTATCTCCTTGTTTTTCAGGTAGTGAGCATTGCAATCTGTCTGCAGTTTCGATATCCTTTGTGTGTTTTTATATGATGTGAATTTTGAAATTTATCTTTCACACTTGAATATTCAGATTATAAATTTTATCGTCTAATGACATCTTTTCAAAATAATTAACAGAACATCTTATTCCGCTGGAATCACTCAGCAGGTCTGGCAGCATCTGTGGAAAAAGAAGCAGAGTTAACGTTTCGGGTCAGTGACCCTTCTTCGGACCAGTTCCGAAGAAGGGTCACTGACCCGAAACGTTAACTCTGCTTCTCTTTCCACAGATGCTGCCAGACCTGCTGAGTGATTCCAGCATTTCTTGTTTTTATTTCAGATTTCCAGCATCCGCAGTATTTTGCTTTTATCTTATTCCACTGGGTTGAATGAGAAGTTGTTATTGTAATTCTTGGGGGAAAAAAAGGTTAACAACTGAAACAGCTGTTTCAATATTTGAAAAATAAAATTCTAGCTCATTTTGCGTTGAGTGTAATTGAAAGCTGCCTCTCTGACTCAAGATCAGCTGTAACACACCACAGTTTCCAGATCAAAGCGAGGTTTGTCTATTTGATTCTGTTCTGCCACCACTTTTAAATTCCGATCAAGCAAACTAAAGTATTTGCCTCCCTCGAAGTAGCAGAAAACAAAACATTTTTTCTGACCAATCTAAGCTGCAGTGTTTCTTTTCAAGACCTCCCAGTTTTGCCTTTTTGAACATGCAATACTGCAGCTTTTATTTTATTCATTCATGGGGTGTGGGCATCGCTGGCAAGGCCAGCATTTATTGCCCATCCCCAATTGCCCTTGAAAATGTGTCGATTTATTTTTTAGAAGTGGTATGCCTTTACAATTGATTTTTACTTTGCTTTTGCCACCTGAATCCAATCAAGTCAAAATGTCCTGCTCAACATTTAGTATTGCCCAGGCAGTAATGTATGTGGATCAGAAGTGAGTGCTGTTTTGAACATCCATGCAATTTTCTAATATTGTCACACAGTACTGATTTTTATTTTAAATATTCACTCATGGGATGTGGGCGACACGGGCAAGGCCAGCATTTGTTGCCCATCCCTAATCGTCCTTGAGAAGGTGTAGTGAGCCACTTTCTTGAATGCAACTGAGGAGCTTGCTAGGCCATTTCAGAGGGCAGTTAATAGTCAACCACATTGCTGTGGGTCTGGAGTTGCACATATAGGCCAGACCGGATAAGGATGGCAGATTTCCTTCTTTAAAAGACATTACTGAACCAGATGGGTTTTTAATTTTTGGTTTTGGAGATGTGAAAGTAAAAATGATCAATTATTTGCTTTAAAATTTCAAACATGAAATTTAATATTATGAAAACAATAATGTGTATTTGGTGGTTTGTAAACGTTGGGTGGAGACAAATAAAGTAATGCAATTAATTGGGGCCATATAAAGGGGCCCAGAAAGAGGCCAGTCAGCCCAACAGGACCATGCCTGTGTTTATTTTAAAGGCATTTTATCAGACATGTTGACTTCTTTTAAGTGCAATGCCACAGAAGTGATGAGTTACTGTTGTGTGACAGCCTGGACACAGTTGTTGCAGAGTATCTGTTGAATGAGCATGCATTTATAGGTCGAACTTGACATATAGTATAATTAATGTATAAAACATTGAGGGGACTTTTAACTCTTCCCCATTCGGCAGGAAAGGAGCAGGGTACAGTTGGAATGGAGCAGCACCACTCCCACTGCATTCCCTCATTTTAAAGCTGTTGATTTGTCCCTTTGTATGCCAAGGTGCCCTGTTGCCCTCGCTGCGCCATTTTCGCCTCGCACTTTCAGCAACTTTGTGGCCAAAAACTTTCAAAGCGCGCACAAACAAGTCTAACTAATAGAGCATGCTGCCCTGCTCCAGCAAGATCGAGCCCCAGGTTTCTCGTTCCTTTGAACAGATTTGGTGTAAAGAACTTGATAAAATTGCTAGCTTATTGGGAAGTTTGAAGTGCACAGCTGAGCTATGTAGACAAGCGGGTCTCCATTTTAACCGTTGACTTGAGCTACAGCATCTGTCCAGTTAGCTGGGTAGGAAATAGCTGCAATGGTAGCTCAGTCTGTAGCCCACAACCTGTTTCAGTCCACTCTGCTTGCATGTAACATCACCTCTGGCTCCTTTCACCTGCCTTACTGCAATTCTAGGTGCCTCCTGCTTTAGTGAAACTGCATATTGTTCTCCCTCCTTTCCCGTCCCCCCCACCAGCTCTGATGCCAGTTCCAGGTCCTGCTTACTTCTGTGGAATACTGTGGGTGGGAATTCCCACCAATGATGGGCAACAGCAAGAGGTAGGGACCAGCTGTGAGGAGGTGATTCTTTATGTAGGAATAATCTATGAAAAGTGATTGTGTTTTATCATGGTAATATGTGACTTTATAGACTGCTTTGATACCTCTTTCTTAAAAAGTATCATAAAGTATTTACAGCACAGAAAGAGTCCAGTCGGCCCATCAGGACCATGCCTGTGTTTATAATTGACACAAGTCTCCTCTTGCCCCCTCTTCATCTAACCCCATCAGCATATACTCTATTCCTTTCTCATGTGCTTATCCAGCTTCCCCTGAATGCATCAATGCTATTCAGCTCAACTACTGCCTGTGGTAGCAAGCTCCACATTCTAACCCCTGTCTGGGTAAAGATGTTTCTCTGGAAGTTCCTTTTGTGTTTTATTAATGCCCATCATATAAAACTAGGGAAAAGTGCTGTTCACCTTTTAACGTATTTTGTAAATTATCGAGTACAGTATGAACATCCTTAAGTCAGTGGCCATAGCCTTTTCCAACCCCAGTCTTTAAATTTTTACAATGCCTAATGAGCTCAGAGGGAACACAGGCAACACCTGTCAATTTTCCTTCTTTTTCTTGGCAGGTCAGCTGCACAGGGTAATATGACAGCTGAAGACCTCATTGTGAAGCTAGCAGATAGCAGCAGTAAGTGGTCCAAGCAAGCACTTCAAGTTATTCGTCACGTGTGGAATGAACAGGGCAAACTAATTGTGACACCAGAAGATGCCAAGCACATGTTGACAGTCGGACAGGTGAGAGGGCCCAGTACGTGCAGGCTTTTTAAAGCTTGAATGTGTATAAATCTGCATCTGTTGTCTTGTCATATTTGGCCTGAGCCACAGATGTTTCTACAAATGTGTATTGCACCATACTTTGTTTTTGCATTTCATGAAGTTTGCAGCAGATGCCACTATGTTCGACCCAGAAGTAGAAGGCAAGGCATGTCATTGTTATTTTGGGGGACATCAAAATTGCTATTAAATCTCTAAATTCTTCAATTTCTGATGAAAGGCCATCTCTCTCCACAGATGCTGACTAATCTGCGTATTTCCAACATTGTCTGTTATAGTTACTCCTGAGTCTGGCTAGTTTTAAATACTGTATCGCTGTATTAGCAGGAGACTCAGAGCAGGCGGTTCAACTAAGCAAAATTTCGTCCATGAATTAGTCACATTTATTACAAGGAGACCAAGTCTAAATTGCATTTTATCAAGATGTTCAATACATTTAAGACTCCATGGTGCTTGCAAAAGACTATTTGTAAAAATGTAATGCTTATTTTTTTGTTTCCTCCAAGCTTGTGGACTTGCAGTGGAAGCTGGGAATGGCAGTCAGTTCTGACAGCTGCAGATCTCTAAACCACCCCTATGTAACCATGATGCTGAAAGTAGCTGACCCCTCAGGAGAAATAATCAGCAGATCATTCGAAATGACCGTCCCGCAGTTTCAGGTCAGTAGCCCAACTTTCATTCATCTTTTTAAAAAGGGGCAAATTGCACAAAGATCTTTTGTTTTTCCTTTTGAAAAGGAGGTCAAGCCTGATGCTGGTAAAATGTTGCAAAAGTAGATTCCGTTTTGCTGGCAAAGAAATAGTCTCTTGTAAATCTGTTTGTAACCTGGATATCATAGTTGACCCCAAGATGAGTTTCCGACCACATAACTGTGCCATCACTAAGGCCACCTATTTCCACCTCTAACATCACCCCTGTCTCAGCTGCTGAAACTCTCATCCATGCCTTTGCTACCTCCTAGACTGGACTATTGCCATGCACTCCTGGCTGGTGTCTCACATTCTACCCTCTGTAAACTTGAAGTCATCTAAAACACTGATACCCGTGTCCTTACTCGCACAAAGCCCTATTCACCCATCACCCCTGTGCTCACTAACCTCCATTGCCTCCCAGTTAAGCACCGACTTGATTTTAAAATTCTCACCCTTGTTTTCAGATCCCTCCATGGCTTCTCCCCTCCCTATCTCTGTGATCCCTTCCAGCCCACACCCCTCCAAGAGATCTGCGCCCCTCTAATTCTGGACTTTTGAGCATCCCCAAATTTAATTGCTTCACCATTGGCGGCTGTGCCTTCAAATTCCGAGGCCCTAAGTTTTGGAATTCCTTCCCTAACACTCTCTACCTCTCTTTCCGCCTTTGAGACACTCCTTAAAACCTTCCTCTTTGACCAAGCTATTGGCCATTTGACCTAATATCGCCTTAAGTGGTTCGATGTCAAATTTACTTTATAATGCCCCTGTGGAGTACCCTGGGATGTTTAATTGTGTTAAAGACCCTGTATAAATACAAGTTGTTGTTGTTGTTGTAAACTTTAATAAAATAGGGTAGAAGATAAAAGGTGCACTCATTGAGTCCCCTGCATGTCTTTACTCTTCTGGTTAGCAGAAAACAGGAGTTCAGTCATGCTAGAAGTTGAAGTTTTGAAGGAGGCAGAAGTCTTACACATTTTGTTCCTTAATGTTCCGCCATTTTAATTTATTCATTCACAGAATCAGGGCATCGCTGCATTGGCCAGCATGTGTTGCCTGTCCCTAATTGCACTTGAGAAGGTGGTGGTGAGCTGCCTTAGTAACTTGCTTAGGTCATTTCTCAGGGCAGTTAAGAGTCAACCACATTGATGTGGGCCTGGAAAAACATGTAGGTCAGACCGGGTAAGAATGGCAGATTTCCTTCCCTAAAGGACATTAAATGAATCGGGTAAATTTTACTATAATCCAATAGTTTCATGGTCACCATTATTGACACCAGCTTTTTATTCCATATTTATTTAATTAACTGAATTTTGCTCACAAACTTCTGCGTTGGGGTTTCAACTTGTGTCTAGCACATTATTCATCTCGGCCTCTGGATTACTAGTCTAGTAATATAACGACCATGCCACTGAAACATAAAGGAGTAAACTGAGCGAATGAAGAGAGTGAACTGTGGGAAATTTGACCCAAAGTCAAGGTTTTTCCAAGGTCTAGTAGAGTTGAAGAAGTGAGGCAGCATGAAAGTTGTTGGAGGAAAGTTTAAAGGGATGCTAGATAAGGTGAGGGAGAAAGGAATAGATTATATGGTTAGCTGAAGTAGGGTGGGAGGAGACTTGTGTGGACAATAACATTGGGCCAATTGAGCTGTTTGTGCTGTAAATTCTATGTACAAGTTTGTCAATATTAAAAGTAGCGGATATCTCTCCCTGAATGACCAAATGCTCAAACAAATTGACTCCCAGCAACGTCTCAATTGGAGCCAGACAAACTGAGCTTGTTGGCCTAGAAACTTTACCTGAGCCTGTATAGAACTGTCCTACCAAATAATTATATCTCTGTATCTTAACAGAATTTTTCCAAGCAGTTCCGGGAAGTGGCTGCTGTCCTTGAAATGGTATGAAGCTTGTTTCTGACCTGAAACCCCCTCCAAGCCCTGGTTCTGCTTCCATTACACAGAAGAGAAGGAGGAGGTAGTTCCACAGGAGAAAAGAAAATGACTGCACTCCGTTTTGATTATACACATTTGCATTACATATTCCCTTCACCACCTATGATTTTCCAATTGTTGGATATTAATAAATGTGCTACTTTCATTGAAGGTGCTCTGGGGAGGAGCAGGAAACATTACCATGTATTGTCTGAAAAATTTCAGTGGCGCCCTCGTATGCAATCTGGATGACATGGGGGTGGCGAAAGCGAAGTTTATTTAAAAGCAATGCTGCAAAACTATATTAGAGCAGCTCATTAAAAGTGAATAAAGCAAGTCTATTTGTAGAAATGTTACAGGAGAGGCAGTGGCTTCATAGCCTTGTTTTACCTTCAATATGAATTTGAATCTGTCTTGCCTTGGATGAACGTCTCAGTGCATCAGCTGTCTCGTGAAATGAGTCTGGATGGACAGTAGTCCACACAATAAAAACCTTCATTAATTTGCACTAAATTGTCAGCTCTATTCAGGGATCAGTCACAAGGATGATTGAAATGGCAATATCATATGTTGAAATTAAGTAAGTTGACAGAAAGGAGGAGCTTTTTCTCTGCAGTTAATCAGACCATGTTTCATAAGTGTCATACTGTGAGGTATTTTTAGATTGTTAAAGAAAGGCTTGCATTTCTATAGCGCCTTTCAAGACCTCCCAAAGCACTTTAGAGTCAATGAGTACTTTTGAAGTGCAGATTCTGTTGAATGTGGCAACTAATTTGCGCACAGCAAGCTCCCACAAACGTCAATGTGATAATGACCAGATAATGTCTTTGTTGATGTTGATTGAGGGGTAAATATTGGCCAGGCCACCAGGGATAACACCCCTGCTCCTCTTAGAAATAGTGTCATGGGATCTTTTACGCCCACCAGGGAGAGCAGACAGAGCTGCGGTTTAACGTCTCTTCTGAAAGACAGCCCCTCTGACAGTGTAGCACACCCTCAGTACTGCACCAGGAGTGTAAGCCTAGATTGTTGTGCTCCAGTTTTGTAGTGGGAGTTGAACCCATTTCTGACTCGGAGGCGAATGATACCTACTGAGCCATGGCTGACACAGGTTTCAAATGGTGATGTAGAAGCTGGAAAGTTGAAGTTCTCACTGATTGATTGTTAGATCTTGGTGTGGGGGGAGGGGTGGTTGGTGGGGTCGGGTGTGTCCTCAGCACAGCCTGTGTC
Source organism: Heterodontus francisci (assembly GCF_036365525.1). Taxonomy (NCBI): domain Eukaryota; kingdom Metazoa; phylum Chordata; class Chondrichthyes; order Heterodontiformes; family Heterodontidae; genus Heterodontus; species Heterodontus francisci. The sequence goes on along the minus strand of NC_090376.1, from coordinate 131,404,284 downwards.
CGAGCACTGAGTGACAGACCATAACTTCAGGATTTCTGGGTTAATCTGCACATGCCCGACATCCTGAAGCTGGGGTTAGTTTCAGAAGGGTAATGACTGAACGCTGACAAAGTTCACTGTCAACACCACTGCGCCCCCATCACCCCCCCCTGTAAAATGTGTGTGAATAGGTTTAATGAAGTGCTACGTTGCCTTTATACACACAGTCAAATGACAACAACAACGCATTTATATCGCACATTTAATGTTATAAAATGACCCAAGGTACATCACAGACAAATAATGAGACAAAATTAGACATCGATCCACATAGGAGATATTAAGACCCAGACTAGTTATTCCCCTCCTCCTCGTCTGAGATAAAGGGGAAGGAAGGCCTCAGATTCTCCTTCTCCTCAGCACTATATTCCTCCTCCTCCTCACCGCTGTGAGGGATCTGCAGGAACACGTTACAAGGTATTCACAACACACAAACAGGCCATTCAGCCCAACAGCTCTATGCTAGTGCTTATGCTCCACATGAGCCTCCTCCAATCCTACTTCAACTAACTGTCAGCAGATCGTCCTACTCATTTCTTCCCTCATGAACTTATTTTGAGTTGGTGATGCAGAGCTCCCGTTCCTCGTACTAATGTCTATTACATGACAAAATTAACACAAGGGTTGCAAGGACTAAATCGATGGCTCGTATACATGTGTACATATGTTGTCACGGATCTGTAATTATTTTTCTCCTCGGATTGAAAACAGTGTGTGTACCTTTAAGATTCTTAAAAATAGTGCACCTTTAAGGGAGAGAAGATTCTGGAATTCCTGAGGCACAGTATGCAGCAGTTGCATTTTTGTTACCCCTGAGCAACAGCAGGAGAGAGAGGTCACATGGTAATTTTCCACTTGGCTGTGTGTAAAACTGGCTGAAACCATCTGAAACCAGTTAATTCTGGGAGACTTTCCAGCGAGGCCAACTGAAGAAAAGGAGCTGTTTTATTCTCTCTCAGCAGAAATTCTACAAGGAGCTACAAACCAAGTTAATTCCCTGAGTAAAGAAGAAAAGCCGCCTTTTTCAAGAAACCCTTTGCATTGCCATGCTCATCACTGAAAGAACTGTTTACTACCTGCTGCAGCCGAAGAGTTGAATGCTTATCTACTGAAGGATTATTTTCATCAGATCCACGTGAAGACGTCAAGTGGCCTTTGACTTATTTTCACATTAGAATTCCTCATTTATCAGGACCGTAACCTGCAAAGACTTTATTATTTTATTTATTCTTAAGAGACAGCTAATTTTAAAAATTCCACATATAAAAACCAGTTAATTACTGTTTTTTGAGTGTATGTGTGTGATTTGGGGGGGCGGATGTTAGATTCAAATTTGAAGTTATAAGTTCTTTAGACATAGGTTTATCTTGATAGTGTTTAGTATTTAGGTTTTTTAAAATAAATAGTTAATTTGCTGTCTAAAGATACCTTGTTTGATCTGTCTCATTCTGGGGTTACTAGTGCGTTTAATTTGGCTGTTTTCCAATTGGGTGTGAAAGCTTAATAATATGCTGCGACCTGCGGAGTGATGGGACTGAATTGACAGTGCGTTGCTCCCGCCGTGGTCAAAACAATGTGTAGGGTTTATTGTGACAGTTTGCACCTAGCTAGGTGTTTAGAAAAGGTGGGGGCGTTGGGGCTTGGGGAGATAATTTTTTTGATCGAGTGAGACTTCAACCTTAGAAAAAGAAATGGGTCTTATAGGCAGTTTTCTTTTCCGATTTAATTTCACACCTACAGCCATGTACTGAGTTGTATTTCAGTATTCATACAGATCAGTCTCCAGTCCTATTGTTGAGGGTTGCCTGCACACTGGAGGAAGCATCGGTCACAATTGAACGCTAGTTTTCTCACCTCTCCGCCACGTCCATGTGTAACTTACAAATTCAAACTGAGCAGTGACTTGAGTCATGCCATCCAGTAGTCAGCTAAAGCAAATCGAAGTAGATGTTCTGATAACAAAAGCGAGCCAATTACACGTGACTTGAATGTGGTTTCCGATCTCAGGATACTGTTGCCACATTCTGTGTTTCCCTGGATATGCTGCTGTAAGTTGCAGTGGGGAAATATCTGCTATTGTAGGAAACAATCAATGCTGCAGTTTAACGCTCGTTGATGTTCATGGCAGGTTGAAGCAAGTGGATTCGAATGACGAGCATGAAAGGCTTTGCTGACTATGGATGTCCTGTTTAATCAAACACAATTCAGAAAGGCTGCTTTGCTCATGCGCTGGATGGAAAAATCAAATATTTTTTCTGTCTTACATTCAGTTTTTGGAAACTACTGCAGATGAAGTAAATGCTGGTGTACCTGTGATGATGAGATCAGGGGGATTTAGACTTCTAATATATAAAATGTAGTTGAAAATAAAACTATCTGCTTAGCTTTGATCATAAGTTGTACACCAACTCCCTCTTTTGGACTGCCTTGGTTATTGTTTTGGCCCATATTAATCCTGCTCCTTAATAGCATTGTTGCAAAGTCACCAGTTTCTCCAACTTGTTTATCCTTTCTTGATCGTAGAAGGACCGGATTTGCCTGATCTATAACCTCCATCCCTGGCCTGTGCCTCTTTCTATCCATTGCTGAATATTATATTTACAATTTACAGGCTATTATGTAATTCTAGTTCTACTTTATGTCTGTATGTGGTTATGTGGAGCACCCAGGGCTTTGTCTTCCTCTAGCTATGTTGTCAAATGAGGTGCTACTGTCAGTATTACTACTTCCTTATACTTGGCAACCAGTTGATGTGTCTGCTGAGCCAGTATCCATCTGGTGACAAAGTTTGTTTCAAATCTATTGCCTGTCTTTGGAGATTGTATATTTCTTTTTGCTGTACCTGCATCATCCATTGCACTTTGAGTCTACATGTGCACCATTTTGCTTTGAATCCTACATTGCAATTACTTGGGAGGATTTCTTGTGTTTTGTTTGAGGAGATTATTGCATTGTTTTGTGTTTGTGTTTATAACTAACCTAGTACGTTTTGTGCTATGTATCTTATAGGCAGTCTTCTTTCCGGGCTTACTTTCACACTTAGCCATATACCTGAGTTGTATTTTAATGCTCATACAAATCTGTCTCCAATCCAGTTGAGGAGGGAGGCTTGCACAAGGGTGGTAACATCTCTTCAGAATTCAGCATTAATGTTCTCGCACCTCTACACCACATCCATGTAACCTTCAACAGCACCTTCAAAACCCACAGCCTCCGACCAGCTAGAAGGGCAAGGGCAGCAGGCACATGGAACACCACCTCTTGCTAATATCCCTCCAAGTCACAGACCATCCTGACTTGGAACAATATCACAGTTCCTTCCCTATTGCTGGGTCAAAATCCTGGAACTCCCTCCCTAACAGCACTATGAGTGTACGTACACCAGATGGACTGCAGCGGTTCAAGAAGGTGGCTCGCCACCACCTTCTTGAGCGCAATTAGGGATGGGCAATAAATGCTGGCCTTGCCAGTGACACTCCCATCCCATAAATGATTTTTTAAAAAGACCTACAGATTCAAAATGAGAAGTGACTTAAGTCATGCTACGCGGCAGTCATCTAAATCCCAGGATTACTCGACTCACTTGAATCTCCTAGCCTAAATTGTGTTTCACCAGTTGTTAGTGGTCAGTGAATCAGGTTTGGTCGCCTTGTAGTTATAGTCCAGGCCTAGCAATGATAAATTCTGAAATCTGGGTGCAGTAGATAACAAAATTGGATGTTTGAGGGAAAGTGAATCTGAAGTTGCCTCAGACCCATTCTGTTCCAAAAAAAATTATATAGCTTGAGAAATACTCCAGGTTGGGCAGCATCTGTGGAGAGTTTTTTTTCTGTTTCTTTACAGTTGACCTGAGTGGTTCCAGCATTTTCTGTTGACTTTTCACATTTCCAGCATCTGCACTATTTTGCCTTATAAACAAATATATCTTGTTGGCAGAGATGTAAAATCAATCTACTTTCCCACTTATAAAGCAGATGAGCAATCTGAGAGACAATGATTGTAGATACTTGTGTGTGCATACATGCAGACCATCAAATGTCATCATTTCTTCCCACCTTGGGTCTGCATTTTTTTTCATATATATAATATACATTTAAGTACTTGAAATGCATTTCAAAATGCAACAATTTGAGTTAATAGTACAGCGCTAGCTTAATCCAAGTGGTATAGTTCATGTTGCTAATTTTGAAACATAATGATAGAACATTAATTGGTGTGTGTAAGTTGAAAGGTACCAATGTTCCAGTGCATTTTATTTTGAAACAAAATTGATCAAATTTATTGCTTTTATTTCTCTCACTTGTGACAGATTAAACCATTACAAAAATTCACAATGTCCCACTGAAGGTTAACATTTTTTTTCAAATGTGTATAACCTTAAAAATTCCTGCCTGGAGCTGCTATTAAGCTAGGTTTAAATGAGTATTTTTTTTAAAAAGATCCTTTCAAATTATTTGTATTTTAACTCGCAGTTCCTGCCTCAGAACACAGGATGGCGATCACAATGGCAAAGTCATGTTTCAGTTCCGTGTCAGTTCTGCTCTGGGAACCATTTAAAGAACAGCTTGGGGTGATTTGACTCCGTTTCTTTCTGTCCCCACACACTTGATGTGGTTTAAAGGTTGCCATTATAGTTGCAGAGCCAATCCACACTCATACACTAGTGTACAGTATGAATATCCACCAACTTGCTGCCTGTAATACATTTTAATTCACAGTAATGAGAGAAAAAAAGCTTTTCCCTTTCTCATTAATTCCCAATTGAAAAAGTAACAAGAATTTTTTTTAAAAGTAAAAAAAAAAGTGAGTGGGTTTATTGGCTACAATAATTGGATACCACTTGAACTGGCCAGAGTACAAGTTTAATTACTTGTTATTCTGCATCTCCAATGAAAAACGCGGCTGCTTTTATAGAAGTGAAGGGAAAATACCTGAATCAATTTAGTTTACTTAATATAAATGAAGCAAGTAAACCAGTTCAAAAGTAGTACGTTCGATATTGTCCCTCAATATTGTAACCCGTACTTATTTTTACCAATTTGAATCTGTAAATGTAGAGGTTTCGTTGCTGTGATGAATATGATGGTGTCTTGCATCCAAAAATGAACATTACCAAGTACAGTGACCTAATATTAGTGGAGGAAATAAATGGTTTCCTTTTCTCATTTAACTAGATGCAGAGTGAACCACCAAGGTATTTGTATAGTGTTACAAACTGTTGTGAAAATGAAGCTCACATTTCAACTGTAGCCAGCCAACCGTTAAACATCGGGGCATATTTGCCTGATTTGTCTTAATGTCTTTAGAGATTTTAAACTCGGTTTTATCTCCTCATGAGGCCAACAGAGTGTACTTTATTTTGAATGGTTGGATTGTGGCAGTGCTGTGTGAATATGTAGTAGCCTACAGATTAAATCTGAGCAGTGCATTGAGTTATGCTAACCACAGTGAATGACCAAGATGCTCAACAATTTGAACTTATTCTCACGAGCTAAGCATCACTTCTGATTGCTAACGCACCATCATCTAAAATTGGTACAGGTGCCAGTGCAACCAAAATAATGTTTAAATCTGGGCAAGTCCTACATTTATGCTATGCCTGACTAGAAAGAGTAGGAAAGTAGAAAATGCAGACAAAACTTTTTAATCCAAGTCATAAAACAAATGATGAATTCTGAAAAATAATATCTGATTAGGTGAAGGATTGTGTTAGCGCCATCCTTGGGAAGTTCTCCCCTCGAGTTTGCATGTAAGCTTTGGCTGCCCAGTATTGACTAGGCTGGAGGCAACCAAAAGGATGATAATCACTAGCAGCATAGTGCTAAAAGAACCAATGGTTCGAGCACTGCAGTCACTAATCTGTTCTATATTGTGATTCAGTAACCTATATAGAACCAATGAAAAGAACATGCACAATCCAACAAGTGCCCACCACCACCACCCCCCCAGAATTTTAGTAAGCGAAGTGAAATGAAGAATAGCGCATTTGTTGCACATGAGTCACTGCTACTATGAAAGGTGAAAGCAAGCTGCTGTTGAGGATGACCATATCTATTACCACTTGCCTAGGCATTTCAGAATCTCTGATTGCTTTAAAAATATAACATTTGTATTTAATTTTAGTAATTTGATTATGAAATTATGAAAGATTTAGAACAACCACTGCCACGTTCACCACCTATGATTCTGGATGAAGGTGCACTGAGTTTGGAATATACTGTATTTTATTATCCATTTAATTGACTTGTGCTGTTAAAGAAAAAGCTTGCATTTATTTAGCGCCTTTCACAACCAGGATGTCCCAAAATGCTTTACAGCCAGTGAAGTACTTTTGAATTGTAGTCAAGTGTTGTCGGAAATGTGACACCCAATTTGGGCACGGTGTCCATTGATCTTTTGTGTGGAAGATTTTCCTAAATATGCTTTTTGCTATATTGAACCTGTGGCCTTTTCAGTTTCCTGCTCATGCAATTTAATGTAATTTTACCTTTTACATACCATTGACTCAAATCATGAGGGTCTGGCTAGAGTAGAACAAACTGTTCCCATTGGCCGAAGGATCCAGAACCAGAGGATACCGATTTAAGGTGATTGGCAAAAGAAGCAAAAATGACATTGAATAAAAAGCTTTTTTTTATGCGGCGAATGGTTAATATCTGGAATGCACTACCTGAGTGTGTGGTGGTGGCAGATTCAGTTGGAGCGTTCAAAAGAGAATTGAATAATTATCTGAAGAGAGAATATTTGCAGAGCTACGAGGAAAAGGCCGGGAAGTGAGACTAGGTGAGTTGCTCTTGCAGAGAGCCAGCATGAACATGACTGGCCAAATGGCCTCCCTCTGTGCTGTAACCATTCTATGATTCTATGACTGTCTTATATATAAGGCCACCTCTCTGACAAATCCTTTTAAAGCTGAAATCCCCAAGTTTTCTAATAACTTAGACCTCCAACTGTAGGGATCAACCTCATGGCTCTTCTTTGCAATGCTTCTAATGCTTGATTGTTTCACTTGTGTTTGTGTAACCAGAAGTGGATGCATTATTCCAAAGTATGGTTTGATTATGACCGCCTCTGAATTGTATTCGACTGCTTCTGGTTTATAGTTCCATGCTCTACAGGCTTTGTTGATTTCTGCCCTTTATTAGTTGGATAAGTTAAGCATCAAGTCTACTCAGACTTCCAGGTTGTCTCCAACTTTGTCCTCTGCTGTTTCAACACTATTTATAGATTGTATGTTGCCCATTTATTCTGTCCACTGTTCAGTACTTTACACATGTTTGCACAATATTTAATCTACGATTATTCTGTCTCTCTTTGTTTGTCCAACTCATTTTGTAATTAGTAAGCACCAATTCCACTAGCCAAGTCTTTGATATCAATTAAAACAGCAGTGGTCCCAACACTGATCTTTGGGGTACCTCACTTAGTACTTCCTTCCCCCACTCTACCTTCTGACTTGGAGGTGAGAATGCTATTCACTGAGCCACAGCTGGCACCAGTGTAACTGTGGCCAGCGCTGTGTTTTTTTTCTACAATTGAAAACAATGGGATCGCAGCTTGTTCAGATAGAATCTTCTACTTCAGAATCTATGTTGCTATCAACAACAGATATAGCACTGTTAATGCTCCAGGGTGCTGCAGCAGGATATGGATTCATGCTCTCAAATCCCCTTATGATGAGCCCTCAATTTGAACTGTGCCAATAATAAGAGCACTCTGCATATGCCAGGCAATTAATACAAGGAAGGAAATTGGAAGGGTGAAACACCTAATTCACCTGATTAATGTCATAAACACCCCCACCCCCCCACCAACAACTGAGCCAAATGTCCCATTGCAAGAGACCTTGGGGTGGGTTATCTGCTTCATCTCTCAGTTAGCGAATGATACTTACTGGGAGCTTCAAAGAGAGTGGAGAATTACAAATAATTCACAAATGTGAGGAAAGATGAAATTTGAAAGGCGTTGGAGGTCTTTAAACTTAGTGTGTGGGGGTTGGAGTTTTTCACCAATTTTCTTCCTGAAGCCATTAACTTTCTGTTGGGGTACAGATCATAGGCTCCACTATCCTGCCTAATTATTTAATATTATTTACAGTTATTTACTTTTACAGTTATCTACTGCTGCTCGCCTTAATGGCCAGATCATGTCATCTGAGAGATGATGCAATGATTACAGCCGAAAAGTTCCAGCAACCTGTTTCTCGTGGACTGTGTGTGTTGTATATACAGTGCTTCTAGCAGGGGGCCTTTGCCATTTTGCTCCAGCACCAAGTGGCGGAGCAGACAATTATAACATCACTACTACCTTTACGAGTATACCTTCCAAGATCGGTTATCTTCACACAAACTGGGGATCAAACCTGGGATTTTCTTGGCTTATCCTGTCAGCAGCTGCCAAATAGATTACCAAAGAAGTCTCTGTACTGAATGATTTTATCCCTGATTGGTGAGGAAAAATGATCAACTCCACTCCTGCACTAGAATATCAAGACACAACTCATTTCTGAGCTAAGTGGTCAATGAGCTAATTTACCTAACTGGGTAAACTTTATAGTTTAAGTGGTCACTTTTGATATTTTGAAAGTATGCATGTCCAAAGAGACTTGTGCTCAGACACGATCTGCTATTTTCTTACTTTAACAAGAACATCTGAGGTGCGATGGTCTGATCTTCATGACCTAAATGTTAACAGCTAAATCTGGGATTGTTTCATTCTTAAATCCATTTCAAATTTGTAATTTACATGTAATATAGTTAAATACCATGGGTAAGTTGTATCCCAAAGGCTAGTAAAAATCAGGACCCCTCTTCCATGCACCACCCCCCCACCCCCCAAAAAATGTTGAGGCTGGGAGTCAATCGAAAAATTTCAATATCGAGATTGATAGAATTTTGTCAGGTGAGATTGTTAAAGGTTATGGGACCGATGCAGGTAGATGGAGTTAAGATACACATCAGTAACGTATCATGTGTCAGTTGTGACTCAGTTGGTAGCACTCTCACCTTTGAGTCAGAGGTTTTGATTTCAAGTTTGACTCCAGACACTTAAGCACAAAAGTCTAGGACCACACTCCAGTGCAGTACTGAGGAAGTGCTGCACGGTTTGAGGTTCTGTCTTTTGGATGAGGATGTTAAACTGAGGCACCGTCTGTTTCCTCAGGTGGATGTCAAAGACCCGTGGCACTATTTTAAAGAAGAGCATTGAAGTTATCCTCGGTGTTCTGGCCAATACTTATCTCTCAATCAACATCACAAAAGTAGATTAAAAGCAAAATACTACAGATGCTGGAAATCTGAAATAAAAACAAAGTGCTGGAAATACTCAACAGGTCTGGCAACATCTGAGGGGAGAGAAGCGGAGTTATCATTTCAGGTCAGTGACCTTTCATCAGAACAAAAGCAGATTATTTGGTCATTATCACATTGGTGTTTGTGGGATCTTGCTGTGCACAAATTGGCTGCTGCGTTTCCTACATTACAACAGTGAGTACAGTTCAAAAAGTACTTCCTTGGCTGTTAAGCGCTTTGGGCCATCTGGAAGTTGTGACAGGCACTATATAAATGCAAGCCTTTCTTTGACCTGTGAATGGTGGGACCGGCCTAAGGGCCTGAATGGCCTACTCCTGTTCCTAGGTTCCTGAGTAACATATCATCATAATTAGCAGTTTTATGGAATAAGGATACATGATGGGGAGGGAAAATTGGTTTGTGTGTGTTAACGTACAGAAAATCTGCCTGGTTAAACCACTGATGTGAAATGACTGCTTCATATTTTTTTTTAAAAACGAATCAATGGTCACCAGGTGCACTCTCTCAATTGCATAATGCACTATTGGAAAAGCATCCCCATTGCATCAGACAAGCTCTCTTGTTAATTGAATAAGACGGCATGCATTTATACAGTGTATTATTGCATCCCTGGGACATCTCAAAGCACTTGGCAATCAATGAATTATTTCTGAAGTGCAGTTATTGTTATTATCTAGGTAAATGCAGCAGCCCATTTTCCAACAGAAAAGTCCCACTAGTAGATGAGCAAGCAATTCAGTTTATTATGATGATATTGGTTGCTGTGAGAAAAATATTGGGCAGGACATTGAGAGAATTCCCTGCTCTTTTATGGTAATGTTATGGGATATTGAGGTAAACGCCTCAGATTTAATGGGCTGAATTTTGCCATGTAATGGCAAGTCCCATTGCCAGGGCTGAAGGTGGGAGGCCCCCCCACCCCGTCTTGGCAGGGAGTGGGACCTGGAGCAGCATATTGCCGGTGGCAGACAATTAAGAGGACGGCGACCCACCCCCAACTGCTGCTGGCTCAATCGGAGGGCCTGCAGCTCAGCAACCTCAGCTGAGGCTTCAGCTCCAAGGAGAGGGCACCTCAATGGTGGGGCACCCTGAAAGAGATTTGAGGTAGGTTGGGGAAACTGAGGCCTGGCAGTCAGGCCCCAGCAATTGTTGGGGGTGGGGGGTGGGTGCAGTGTGTTGAGGGTCATGGAGCACTTGTGGCATCTTTGCCATAAGGGCAGCATGCTACCAGGGGGTCCCTCCATGGACCTTGGAGTGTCCATAAAGAAGGGCACTCCCCAACCCCTGGAGCTCACTGGGAGGCTGCCAGGTTTCACTGGGCGGTCTCCCTATGTGGGTAAAACGCCTGCAGAGGCAGGAAGTGGCCCTTAATTGGCACAATTGGCCAGCCGAGCCGCCAACTTTCCCACTGCTGGCAGTGTGGCATGATGGCGGGAAGATGTCAAGCTCCCCTCCCGACACGTTACCAGCCCTTGCACCTCCCAACACGTCACCAATGGTCCAGGAAAATTCGCCCAATATCTCACCTGAGTGGCTGCCATGAGTACACCCAACCAAAATTGGAAGCCCGAGGCAATTTATGCTCCACTACTTTGTTGTTGCTACATTTTGCCTGAGTGGTATTTATCCAGGTTCATGTCTGAGTGGGCCTGGGTATTAAGGTGATGGTCATCACTCATGCAGGTCCACCTGCTGCTTTGCTTGAATCTAGGAGTGAGGCTTGAACCCATAACCTTCTGCCACAGGGACAAGTTCTGCCACAGGGACAAGTTCTCCCAACTGACCAAGCTAATGTTTGGTAGCAAATGAATGGTGATTTTTTTTGTGCGAAATGGTCTTTAGGAACAAAAGTGAGACCACTCAAACTCATTTAATGTGGAGTAATTACAGCCAGAATTGCGAGGATACTTTCATCCATCAGTTTAGATTAAATCCAGAAGTAAAAGGGCAGTGTTTGACTCATGATGCCCTCTAGTCCCCATATCACACATATTTAAGAAAATATGGTAATTTTCCTGATCCCCACAAGCTGTGGGTGTGCAATGGAAAATCAGTCTTTTCAATAAGGATTCTTTTATGGCAAACAAATTCTTTTGAGATCTGGAAAGTATCTGATGCTACTAGTGACCCTGTTCTTCACAATTTTTCTCCTTTGTCTCTTCATTTCCACTTCCCTGTGCAGTAATAAACAATTGACAATGATAGAGCAATGAAAATCAGCGATGTGCAAGACGCCAGAATTGAAGATACCTTGGAGGTTATAGGGCTGGAGGAGATTTTGGGTAGGGAGGGGCGTGGTCCTGGAAGGATTTGAAAACAAGGATGAAAATTTTAAAATCAAGACACCTTTAACTTAGAAAAATGTCCCACGGTGCTTCACAGAAGCGTCAACAAGCAAAATCTGACACCAGGCCACAGAAGATATTTGGACAGGTGACCAAAAACATGGTCAAAGAGGTAGGTTTCAAGGTGTATCCTAAAGAAGGAGAGAGAGGTAGAGAGGTTTAGGGAGGGAATTTCAGGGCCTGGGGCCTAAACAGCTGAGGGCACATTCGTGAATGGTGGAGTGATGATAATTAGGGATCCCGAGAGGCCAGAATTGCAGGAGTGTGGAGGGCTGGAGGAGGTTGAGTTACAATTTAGTGCTAGAACCCAATATTGGAGGAGCCTTTTGTGAATCAGACAGATGTTGTTCTGGCCTGGCAGTTAACATATATAAGTCCCCATCGAAGGTCCATGCTGCAAGGGAAAGTTGGGAGGTCCTCTTTCCAAGGCATGCCAAGAAGAGATCCTGACCAAGTGAACCTAGATGGAGATTGCAGAGGAGGTCAGCAGACATGGGGTCACTCCCCCCACCACCACCCCACCGGAACTGTGTCCAGTGTTGCAAGAGGGTCAATGTCCTCCTTCACTTCGCAAAGGTCAGTCCTCCATACCTCTCTCCTCTTCTGGGCTTGTAGTTTGGGTCTGTTGCAAGTGGCTAGTTTGCTGTAGAACTTGTAGTCTGTCACCTTGTGATTTTGGACCCCTATGCAGATCCTCTTCTCTTGTTGATAATTTAAAAAAGCACAGCATGAGCCTCATCAGGACTTATGACATTTCCTTATGGCAGTTTGAAGCTGTCGGAAGGGAAATGTTGCAAGTCTGAGGGCTGGTCAAGAAGGCTTTCTTTCTTTGCTCCATCCTGAATTGCGGCAAGTGTGATTCTTGCAATCTCACAGTTCTAACTGCTGAAAATATTTTGTTGCTTCAAAAACTCATAACCAGGAGCAAAGGCGGAAAATTCAAAGTTTTAGGGCACAAACTCAGCTAAACTGATGAATTGGAATTGCGCCCCCCCCCCCACCCCCAGCCTTCCTCCACCCCTCAAAAAAGCTCAATTGTTGGCCACAAGGTAGCTCTGAATCAATGCAGAATTGCAGGTGTAAAGACTGACTCTACTGGAGTCTTTCCAAAATTGGTCCAAGGCCTTTAAACTAAGGGCTGCATTTTATTCTCGCGACGGGGGTCCTGGCAGTGGGCCAGAAGGTGGGGGGGAGACCCAAGCCTCAGCCAAGAGCTCCCACCTCCGGAGCTGTCGGCCAATCAGAATGCCGGCAGTTATGCAGTACTGGCAGCCCCACTGGGAGCAGTAGCACTGCCGGTACTGCAGGAGGCTCTGCAGCACCAAAGGAGACCCTGGGAAAGGTGAGTGGAGTCAGGGCCGCTGGGGCCATTCAGGCAGACCCTGGTGCCGGGGTGGAGGGAGGGGCAGGTGAGGGTGGGGAGTGTTTCCCAGTTGGGGGAGGACAACAGTCGTCGCTGGGAGGGCTTCTGCAGGCCTTGAACTACCCCAAAAGAGGGAGACACTGACCTCACTTTACCTGATAGTGTCTCCCCGTGGCAGAATTGAGGTGGAGGCGGAGAGAGGCTCGTAAGTGGCTACTTAGGGGCCTCAATTGGCCTGGGGTGGGAAGGCTGTTCTCGGCCTTCCCCATCCCGGATAAAGTAACGGGGGGGCCTGAGCAATGTCGGGAATGCGCCCCTTGCCATTTTGTTTGCCCCTCTGCCTCCATGCCCACTTCCAAGGGCAGCATAAAATTCTGCCCTACAGCCCTGTCAATTATTTTTTTAATCCATCTTGATTCTACCTGTAAAATGTATTTTTAAGTAGCTGAAGAACAGCGGAACTATATTTTGATTCGTTTAGCACTTTGATCAAATAAAAAATGAAAGCACTTATATTTCTAAAGCACTTTTCACGGTCTCAGGACATCCCAGAATGTTTCACAGCCAGTGAAGTACTTTTGAAGTGTAGTCACTGTTGTAATGTAGGAAACGCGGCAGGCAATTTGCACACAGCAAGATCCCATAAGCAGTTATGTAATGATGACCAGATAAACTGTTTTAGTGATGTTGGTTGAGTGATAAATATTGGACAGGACATTGGGGAGAACTCCCCTGCTCTTCTAATAGTGCCATGGGATCTTTTACCTCCAGTTGAGAGGATAGACAGGGCCTCGGTTTAATATCTCATCTAAAAGACAGCATCTCCACCAGTTTAGCACTTTCTCTGTACTGCACTGAAGTGTCAGTGTGGATTATATGCTCAAGTGTTTGAAGTGGGACTTAAACCCACCACCTTCTGACTCCCTGAGTGATGGCTGACAGCAATATAGCTCTGACCAGCAGTATATTTCTTTTACTGTTGAAAACAATCGGATCACAGCTTGAAAATGAAGATCATCTGACTGACGACATTATTTTCTTGCACTTGCTGTTTACTGTCAAAGAAACCTATAATAGGACATTACATAAGAAGCTAATGCCCTGTTACAGCTCTTCGAGCAATCAGCATGAACAATATTGCATTTAAATGTTGGTGGTGTTAAATGAAACACTTTTAAAGTGCTGACAGTTGATGACTTAGACTGTGCTATCTTCTTCTTCTTTAGCCTCCCAGTCTCGAGAGACAATGGGTAAGCGCCTGGAGGTGGTCAGTGGTTTGTGAAGCAAACTGTGCTATCACAGCAGCATAAACCTGCATGGTCTCCTTTGTCTGAATAAGTCTCTACATTTCTTTTCTCACTCAGTTAACACATCAGCTGAACAGGGACAGTCTGTGCAGCCTTGCTGCTCTCCTTATTTTCCCAGAGGTTAAATATATCTTTAAAGCTCAATGTTATAGAATAATGCAGCATAGAAGGAGCCCATTGTCCCTGTGGCTTTGAAAAGAGATTGAGAAGAAATGAGTCCCACTCCCTCCGCCTCTTTCCCCATAGAACTGCAAATCTTTCCTTCTCAAGTAAGGATCCCATTCTCTTTCAAAAGTTACTGTTGATTCTGCTTCCACCACTCTTTCAGGCAGTGCATTCCAGATCATAACAACTCACTGAGTGAAAGAAATTCTCCTCATCTACCCCTTGTCTTTTTTGTCAATTACTTAAATCTGTGCCCTCGATACCGACCCTCCTGCCAGTGGAAAGAGTTTCTCCCTATCTACTCCAGCAAAACCCTTTATGATATTGAACACCTCAATTAAATCTTAACTGCCTTTGCTCTGTGGAGAATACCTTCTAATACATGGATAACTGAGTGCAAGGACACAGGTTTGTGCCCTTGATTTCCCATGAGGAGCACAATGTGTTCCCATACAGAGAGACTGAGAGGAGGTTAAGCACTTTGCCATGTGGAGAGAGGGATAATCAGAAGACAAGTCAGTCTGGGCACACTAACACATTTCTTCAGGATTGTCTGAGGATTCGGAGCAGCTTGTCTCAGCCCAAGAAGAATAGAGGAGGAGGAAAAGAAAAGGCAAGTAATAAATGATGATAGGAAAGGAAAGTGCTTATATTGATGACTTTTCAACATGAAGTATAGACACATCAGCCCAGAACAGACAGCATTGTGCACTAGTTATTCATACCTTGTATGGTGCTTTTGTCTGTTAACAATTTTTTTTTTAAATTGCCAATGCATTCCTATTATTTAACAATACTAATATGGTGTATTTTCAGGGAATATGATGAGAGCTCACAGTGTCATGTAAAACTGCTGTGGAACAGTATTTGGAAGTGTGTTGTATGACGAAACATGTTATAGAGAGTGTATCTGTATGTGTTGCCTAGTAAGGAGAAATTCTAATCAATGAGCTTACTGGCTGAAGCTGTTACAAACAGCAATGCAGTGAGGGGCAATCCAATTACTCTCAACAACTGTACATCCATATTTATTAATGAAGCATCACTGACAATACATTTACAGTATGTTTGCAATAATTATTCATTCCCCTCCTGACCACGAACCAACATGGATGGTTCAGTACTGGAGAGCAACCCAGAGGCCACAAGTTCAACACTTCAACGAGAGCAAGGTGTGAAACTCAATTCAATAAATCTAGTAGTTTCTAGGTATTTTTCAGTGCATTGCGCAGATTTCCTTGGAGCTGGTATACTTGGTCACTGCCTTTGCTCCACCCGACACTGCATGCTTGACCAGCTCCCCAGGCAGTAGCAGGCAGGCAATGGTCTGGATTTCCCAGAAGCTGATGTTGTGGCGCTTGTTGTCATGGGCCAGGCAGGAAGCCTCACCGATGATCCATTTGAACGTATCGTTCACAAATGAGTTCATAATGCTCGTGGCCTTGAAGGAGCTGTTGTTGTCGTGGTGAAACTGCTTCATCACCTTGTCGACGTTGTGGAATAATGGTTCTTGAGAGCTGCTCAGGCATTTTAAAAATCAATATCAGATACAAAATCATGGTCAACTCTTCATGCCCTCTGAGGTGACCTCGCAAGCTACTCATTTGAATAAAAAAAGTTGCTCAGGGCCTTTAGGGATGGGAGTTCACTGCAGCCTTGCCAATATTTTGCATAGCCTAAGAACAAATTTATGAAAAGTCAACTCGTTAAGTTCTGGGCTAAGATCCATTAGTTGCTTAGATATTCTGCTGTCTGGTAATTTCTCCTTTTTTTAAATTTTTTGTTAAATAAACATTGAAATGATGAACACGACATAGATTTTAAAATTCTTCTATATTACTATTTAATTATTTTGTGAAGGATTAGCTATACTTAGTATATAGCCAGCTTAAATGATTGGGCAAAATGATACCACTCCAAATTTCAGTTAATCTTTAATATTTCCTCTCCTTTAGAGAAACTCTTGTCATAGTGACAGATGTTGAATATTTATTCTGATTCATCTTGAATATTTTTAGCAAGTGACAGACCAATTCTAATTCCCATTGACAGAATTGCATGTAATATCATGTGATTTTTCAAACACTGTTGAAATACATTGAATTAATTATCTGCTACATTTGGGTCCTGCTGTGCATTTTTTTGTCTATTTCTATTCTTTCTAGACCCTTAAAATTCCATAAACCATCTTACAAGAATTTGCTGGGAAAATAACGGGATATGAATGACGCAGGTTCTTCTTAATGGCTTGCACTGATGAGTGGAAAGTAACATTTATGCCACACAAGTGCCAGGTACTTAACATCTCAAACAAGAGCATGTCTAACTACCTCCCTGTGACATTCAACAACATTACCATCACTGAATTCCCCCACTATCAACATCCTGGGGGTTACCATTAACCAGCAATATAACTGGACCAGCCACATAAATACTGTGGCTACAGGAGCAGGTCAGAGGTTGGGTCTTCTGCATTGAATAATACATCTCCTGACTCCCCAAAGCCTGTCCACCATCACAAGGCACAAGTCAGGAGTGTGATGGAATACTGTTCACTTGCCTGGATGAGTGCAGCTCTAACAACACACAAGAAGCTCAACATTATCGAGGACAAATCAACCTTTAACAGCACCTCCCAAACCCATGACATGTACTGCCTAGAGGGACAAGATCAGTAGACACATGGGAACACTACCACCTGCGACTTCTTCTCCAAGTCACACACCAACCTGCCTGGAAGATAAGACCGCTGTTCCTTCTCTCTACACAGATGCTGCCAGACCTATTGAATATTTCCAGCATTTCCTCTTCTCATTTCAGAATTCCATCATCCACAGTACTTTGCTGTCATTTTAGTGTTTAATTCACTGCTACTTCTCTTCCAGGAATACCTACCTTTTAAAGAAGTTCTGCTCTTCTCTCAGACCGGATTTCCTTTTATTTCTTTTACCTCGTTCATCTTCATTGCTTTCCATTTCCCTCCTGATGTTCGATAAGGTTTCTGCTAAAGCTCGTTTTCACAGCCACATCTCCTTCCTCAACGACTGTCTCTGGCTCCGACGTATTCCATGTGGGTTTCATCCTTCATGTTTCAAATCTACCCAGGTTGACAGGTATCGCCGAGACATACAACGTTCCTCGGACTGCTGTTCTCACCGTATCCTGAGATCCACATTCCGTGCCATGCACTGCAACATGTACACACTCGAGCTCTCTCTCGAGAGGCACTGCCTCACCTTATCTCAAAGCTGTTCTGCTCCGCAGTTTAATTTCATTCTTCGCCTTATCCAACGCATTAACAAAAAACTTTATCTCTTCCTTTCAGGTGTTAAGGAATGCAAGCTCCAGCAACTTATAGGTACCAACGCCCCTCAGATCTTTCTTCCCCTTCCCTTCTCTCTGAGCCCATCCCTTGCCCTGATCTCACCCCTTGCTGTGTATTCACAATACCTTCTGACTTTCCCCTCGCTGATGCTGAATGATCTGTACTTAGCAAGTGATTCAATTTTATCCCCTTAGTCCCCCACCTCAGTGAATTTTGCGCATGACACGAGGTTGATCTTTTCTTCTGTCGCCTTCACCTCTGGGCTCACTTTTTGCGCAGGAGTCCTCCACTCGACCAGCGGACCCTTTCACCCACCTCCAGTGCTCTCCTTTTACCGGGTGGGACCTTCCCTCTGGCCTCTAATCTGCTCTTGATCTTTTCATTGAAAACTGTCAGCTGTCTTAATTTCTTTGCCCACCTCACTTACTCTAACCTGTCCCCATCTGAACTTGCTGCATGCCGTTCTGTCAGGTCTAACCCTGATATTGTGATCAAACCTGCTGACAAGGGTGATGCTGTTGTCTGATGTACTGACCTCTACCTTGCAGAGGCTGAGCGCCAACTCTGACACTTCTTTCTACCTCCCCCTGGACAAAGACCCCACCACCGACCATCAAGCCACTGTCTCCAGGACTGTCACTGAAATCATCTCCTCTGGAGATCTTCCCTCTACAGCTTCCAAGCTCATAGTCCCGCAACCTTGAACCGCCCATTTCTATCTTCTTCCCAAAATCTGCAAACAGGACTGTCCTGGTAAACCCATCGTTTCAGCCTGTTCCTGCCCCACTGAACCGATTTCTTCCTATGTTGATTCTATTTTTCTCCCCTTGTCCAGTCTTTTCCCACCTACATCCGTGACTCTTCTGACACCCTACATCATTTCGACAGTTTCCAGTTTCTTGGCCCTAACCACCTCCTCTTCACTATGGACGTCCAAAATCTCTACACCTCCATCCCACATCAAGATGGTCTGAGGGCTTTCTGCTTCTTCCTTGAACAGAGGCCCAACCAGTTCCTATCCAATACCACCCTCCTCCACTTGACTGAACTTGTTCTCACATTAAACAACTTCTCCTTCAACTCCACTCACTTCCTCCAAATAAAAGGTGTTCCTACGTGTACCTGCATGGGTCCTAGTTATGCCTGTTTTTTTGTGGGGCATGTCGAACATTCCTTGTTCCAGTCCTATTCAGGTCACCTTCCTCAACTCCTTTCTGGTATATTGATGACTGTATCGGTGCCGCTTTCTGTTCTTGCCCCAAACTGGAAAACTGCATCAACTTTGCTTCCAATTTCCACCCTTTTCTCACCTTCACATGGTCCATCTCCGACACTTCCCTTCCCTTCCTCGATTTCTCTGTCTCCAGCTCTGGGGATAGGCCGTCCACTAGTATTTATTATAAGCTCACTAACTCCCATAGCTACCTCAACTACACGTCCTCACACCCTGCCTCCTGTAAGGATTCCATTCCATTTTCCCAGTTTCTCTGTCTCCAATGTATCTGTTCTGATGATGCAACCTTCCACAATAGCACCTCTGACATTTCTTCTCTTTCCTCAACCAAGGATTCCCCCGCACAGTGGTTGACAGGGCCCTTGATTGTGTCTGACCCATTTCTCACACTTCTGCCTTCACCCCTTCCCCTCCCTCCCAGAACTACAACACGGTTCGCCTTGTCCTCACTTTCCACCCCACCAGCTTAAACACCCAAAGGATCATCCTCTGCCATTTCCACTATTTCCAGCGTGATGCCACTACCAAACGCATCTTCCAGCATTCCAAAGTGACCATTCCCTCCGCGACACTCTGGTCCACTCCAACATCACCCCCGACACCTCATCCCTTTCCAACGGCACCTTCCCATGAAATCGCAGGAGGTGTAATACCTACCCTTTTACCTCCTATCTCTTCACCATCCAGAACCCCAAACACTCCTTTCAGATGAAGTATTTTTTTCTATTCAGTATACTGTATTTGCTGCTCACAGTGGGATCTCCTCTACATTGGGGAGACCAAACGCAGATTGGGTGACCACTTTACAGAACACCTCCGCTCAGTCCGCAAGCATGATTCCGAGCTTCTGGCTGCTTGCCATTTTAATTCACCACCTTGTTCTCATGCCCACATTTCTGTCCTCGGCCTACTGCAGTGTTGTAGTGAACATCAACACAAGCTCGAGTAACAGCACTTCACCTTCCAATTAGGTACTGTACAGCCTTCTGGACTCAATATTGAGTTCAATAATTTCAGACAATGAGCCCCATTATTTTTTGTTTATTATTTTTTAATTTTTATATATATATATATATATATATATATATGATTTTTTTAAACTGTGCTAGTCTTAAACTTGTTTTTCACGTTTTTGCTTTCATAGCTGTTCATTGTTCTGCCATTGGCACTCTCTCTGGATTCATGTTTTGCCTTTCTCTACAACTGTTTAGCACTCCATTTGCATTCTGATCCGTGACATCTCTGCCATTTAATCTCTCCCCCTTCATCCTATCACAGACTTTCCTTCTTGTTCTTCTTCCTTCCTCCTCCCTTTCACTTGCTCAAAGACTGTTACATTTCTAACTTTTGCCAATTCTGATGAAAGGTCACAGACCTAAAACATTAACTCTGTTTCTCTCTACACAGATGCTGCCAGAACTGCTGAATATTTCTGGCAGTTTCTGTTCTCATCGCCGTTCCTTCACTGGGTCAAAATCCTGGAACTCCCTCTTCAACAGCATTGTGGGTGTACCTACACAGTATGGACTACAGTGGTTTAAGAAGGCTCACCACCACCTGCTTAAGGATAATTAGAGATGGGCAATAAATGCTGGTCATGCCAGCGACACTCACATTCCATGAAAGACTTTTTTTAAATGTGCAAATCAGCCAGCAAAATGTGATGTGGAAGGGACACCCCATAAGGTGTGAATCGCCATAAGTTGCTGGGCGATTTGTGCCATTCTGCTGTTAACCTCACAAAAGCAGCATCTCACAATTAACCTCCTTGGGATTTTGTTGAAGTTGCTGCACTTGCATGCCAATTGTCCATTAAAATCACCACAAAAAGTAAAGTTTAGTAATTAATAGCATTAGTACAATTTTAACATTGTGATAACTGTTCATGACTACTGATCAACCTCTTTAGCCCAGAACATGAACAATTAAATTTATGGAGTCTCATTCCTTCAGGTATTGAATTGTAAGTGGAGATTTAAACAATGTCAAATTTTAAATGTAGAGCAATTTTTCTGTTTTCCTTACTGACTTTTTTTTCTCTTGTCATGCCAATTTCCTTTGTTGAATCATAATTTTCTTTAATCCATTGACTGGAGATCTGATTTTTTTTGAAGAAATTTAAAAAGAACAGATAAAAAAGAGAACTTTGCTGGCAGCTTAGGATCACCACCTAATTTACAACACTGTATCCTACATTGGAAGGCTTATAGGGTGGAGACGAAATGGCTGCACATCCCAGCTATCCCAGGAAGTTTACGGGAACTACCTTTTCTTTTTAGCAAGAAAAGAAACACGGCTAACATGTTTGAATCACTGGGTGACTGTCATGTGACAAGCCCCTCCCCATCTGTGGTTTTAAGCTTGTGTTTCTCTACAGCAGCAAGAAGCAGCTTCTGGACTCTGACACGTGCAGACCCAAGTTGGGTGGGGGTGGGTGGGTCGCTCTCTCTGTCTCTCTCTCCATTCCTGCTTGAAAGCTTCAAATTCTGCTTGTTGACTGACCACCTTTGCATACTCCAGCCAAATTCAGAAACTCCATTGGAGGAAATCATCCGCATTGCTATCCAAGAGATCCACTGAACCAGTCATCTACCTCTTCAAACTAAAAGCCTTAGGACCACCGAATTCAGTTAGAAGCCAGCCGAATCACCAAAAGCCACAGACTGTATATCCCTTTTTTTCTATTGACTCTAACTCAATCAATCTACCTTTCCCCACTCTGTAACCTATTTGAGTGTGTGTAAACCTCTGGTGTGGGTGTGTGTGAGAGAAAGTTGATGCATAGTTTATTATTTTCATTTGTTCGGTTCAGGTACAATAAAGTTAACCTCTTTCTTTGTGAAACTCAAGAAAACCTGTCCAATTGGTTCTTGTTATGATCATAGCAAGTAATCAAACACCTACTGAATTGGCCAGTACATCCACTTTAAAAGAAGAATGTGGTCTGTTGTGGTCAAACAGGGAGAGGAATAAAAGGGAAGCCCTTCGACCCCTCGTCATCTGACCGTGCCCCTTGATTAATTCAATCTTACATTCCTTCTCTTTATTTCTGTACCTGATTTGACATTGAATTCACCACCTTTAATTCACCCTCCTTCTCAGTCCTTCTGCTCTTTATTTCTGAGTCCTTTTATCTCAGTGATGAAGGAGGTACACAGTTTTTCCTGTTGTTCACCAAGGTCCCAGGTGCCCCGTTTCCCTTGCTGCGCCATTATCAGCTCGCACTTTTAGCAACTTAATGTTTTGTGAGTTGAAGGGTTCAGGAAACAACAACTTGCATTTATTTAGCACCTTTAATACAATAACGCATCCCAAGTCTCATAAATTGGGCATGCTGTGAGATGCTCGGCTCAGGCAAATTCTGGGTCAAAGTAGCCTTGTCAACCTGACAATGTAGCACCTTTCAGACACAAAGCATCCTCCTGTAGTTTTACTGCATTGCACGAGTTTGACTACTTATATCAATCTTATAATCATTTAGTCTGCAAATTAGAAAAACAAAAAAAACCTATGTGTGACAAAGCTAGGTATGGAAAGGTAGTCAGTGATCTGTGTTCATGCTTTTAATGGGTGAGAATAGTGGTGAACTGTGAAGACAGCAATGAATATTCATTTTGACAATCTTGTCTCTGTTCACTTGAACATGTTTAACCTATTAATTGCAGTCAATTGAGAATCTGTTTCAAATCATTTGTCCCAGCTTCTGTGAGTAAGCTTGTGACCACAGCAAATGTGTGCAAATAATTACCATTTTGGTGGACATTCTGCACCAATTATTTTGCAAGTGATTAGTGGTGGCTAAAATGGTACAAAACTCCTGCTGAATGGAAATGGCCACAGTTGCAGTTTTTTTTTCACCACAAGGTGGAACGAGTGAGACAATTTCAGAGACCTGCACAAACACATGCTTATGAAACAACACTTCAGCATAGGCCATGGCCTTCAGGAGTGACAGGTTCAGGAGAAAGGAGAAAAAAAACTGTAAAACAAAAGACAAACTACTCATATGCATGTCAAGAATTTGTTTTCTATGAGATGAAGATCGAATTGAAGTAGATCATAAATAGAGGACACATTTCAGCAATCTCGAGATAGGATATTTATCCAACAGGTAGAGTGAGCTGAAAAACATGCAGCCAACTAAGTTGCAAAAGTATGATGATGGTGGGTCTGCTTAGAATAGTGCCAAAAGAAAGGAATGAATAACAAAGTCAAACAGAGCAGGAAATTCCCAGTTTCGATCCACAATCTATTCTGCCTTAGTTGTTATCAATCAGAATAGGGATA
Organism: Heterodontus francisci; assembly: GCF_036365525.1. NCBI lineage: Eukaryota > Metazoa > Chordata > Chondrichthyes > Heterodontiformes > Heterodontidae > Heterodontus > Heterodontus francisci. Next base: position 131,380,908 of record NC_090376.1, on the reverse strand, counting down.
GCCTGCAGCTATTAACCTGCAATACAAGGTTACAGAGTGAAAAGCAGCCATGGTTCTCATTCATTATTGTCCAACAACCCTTATTGTGCCTCAGGCTTTGGTAGCTTAGTTATGGTATTGGACTATTCAGAGATGCATTTTGACCGTCGGGCAGCTGACCACCTGCTAGTGCTGGTAGGAAGCACAATCTATTTTCAGGCCAGGCCTCATTACCATGTCACCGAAATGCTTCGGGAGCCAAATAGACTCATAGAAAATAGCAGCAGGAGTAGGCCATTCGGCCCTTAGGGCCTGCTCTGCCATTCAAAAAAGATCATGGCTGATCGTCTAATTCAGTACCCTGTTCCCGCTTTCTCCCCATATCCCTTGATCCCTTTGACATTAAGAAAGATATCTATCTCCTTCTTGAATATATTTAATGACTTGGCCTCCACTGCCTTCTGTGGTAGAGAATTCCATAGGTTCACCGCCCTCTGAGTAAAGAAATTTCTCCTCATTTCGGTTCTAAATGGTATACCCTGTATTCTGAGACTTTGACCCCTGGTTCTGGACTCCCCGACCATCGGGAACATCCTCCCTGCATCTAGCCTGTCTAGTCCTGTTAGAATTTTATAGGTTTCCATGAGAACCCCTCTCATTCTTCTAAACTCTAGTGAATATAGGCCTAGTTGACCCAATCTCTCCTCATACGTCCCTGTGCTACAGATCACCAGTTCTGGGCTAGCCCAATATTGGATGGCCCAGAGGCTGACCTGGCCAGCAACAATGTTGGTCCAATGTAGACGGAGTGGGAGCCAGCCAAAATGAGAGTGGCCCACATTATCCTTGTGGAGCTGGAGGAGTACTCCTGTTCTTCCTGGCTCCACACAAATAATTTTAAATCTCGCATTTTTACTAGGAAGTTCCAGGTTATTGATCCAGAGAGAATGATGGAATGGCAATATATGTTCAAGTCAAAATGGTCTGTAAGTTGGGAGAGGAATTTGGAGATGATGGTGTTTCTATTTTAGAAGTAGGATGGTGGTGGTGATTCTGTTATGACTAGGTGAGAAAGAGGTTCCCTTTCAGCCTTCACCTGGTCTTACTATAACAGGGTTTAATTTTAAACACACCATGTTTTTAGCTCCCCCTTGGTGAATCCTTGTTCGCTGCTTTCCAATTATAAGGCAAAGAAACCAGCACAAATAGGCTTTCTTAGGTTTAAAGAAGAAAAGTTGAAATTCATTAAACTTAAATTTAAACTGTAATTCGGTTAATACCTATGGATACACAACACACCCACGCTAGCATGCATGTGTGATACTCACATGCAGATAGAGACAGACAAGAGCAGACGAAAAATAAAGTTGAAACGTTTGAGGCAATATCTGAAGAGTATTTGTTATGGTTCTTCGAGCTCATGTAGAGTCCTTGATTGTAGGTAGGTCTTGCTTTTTGTTGGGGCCCAGTATTCATCTTAAACCTTGTTTAACTGTAGGAGACCTTTCTCTCTTGGGGTTCATGTGTCTTCAGTGGGTTCAGAGGCTTGTGAGAAAGAGATGGGAGCAGACAGGAGAGATCTTCTCAGTCCAGGAGCAAACAGACACACTCTGTTCAAACTGTTCGTATAATTCAGAAAAACCCAGGCTGTCAAGTAGGTTAGTCATGTGACTAACTGGTCTGACCACTTCTTGGATTGTATCACCTTAGCAGTCTCTGTAATGCTCCTCTTACACACAATACCTGGTGATCAAGGTCCATTGTGGGTTGAATGTGTCCGGGAATGGTCCTTTGTCCTTCCAATCACCGTCTGTTAATATGCAAATGTCTTTTCCAGCCATGGCTGATCTATTTAACAAGTCCTTTCTTCACTCCAGTAACAGTTTAAAATCAATGTTCATGACAAAATTAATGTGCCTCATCCTTGGCAGGTGGGGGCCTAGCATGACACTATGTTAGCAGTAGGATGGTGGGGGTGAGTGGTGGGTGCTATTTAAGCATGCTGAATGAGATACTACAGTGCATGCTGTAGATAGACTGCAGCTACAGCCCACCAGTGGTGGCAGGGGTAACTATTGAGTACAGTGGCAGGATGCCAATCAAGCAAATTATTGTCGAGATGGTTATTACCTAGGACTTATATAGCACAACTGCTACCTGCTACTTATTAGATCAAACCCAGATATTGTCCACATCTTGCTGTAGTCCAAACAGAGAGGTTGTGAATGGGTTGAACATTGGATTGTCAGTGAACAGTCCCACTCCTAGCCTTGTGTTGAAGGGAAAGCTACTGAAGATGGTTGAGTCAAACAGTTTTCTCCAAGAAACTCCTGCATCAAGGTTCTGGGGTTATGATGACTGACCTCTGACAATCACAACCTTTTTCCTCTGTGTCAGATATGACTTCAACCATTGAAGGGTTTTGCCTTGACCCCCACTGACCTCTGTTTTGCCAGGCCTTCTGAGTGCCACACTTAGTTCAATGCTGCTTTGATGATAAGGGCAGCTACCCTCAACTCTTTTCCAGAATTCAGCTCTTGTGTTCGCATCTGGCTTAAGGCTGTAATGCTGAGTGCTTCAAGCAGAATTTGAACTGAACATTAGTTTATATTGAATGAGATGGATTGTTTGAATAGGCAAAACCGTTTATGTTTGAAATGTTGGTGTATTACACTCAAAACTGAATACAGTCGGTTTGTTTAAATGAACTTAAATATGTTCATTGTAATTGTTAATTTTCAAGCACATTTTTGAAAGTAATGTTGCAATAAACTTTTTTTTGAGGTGTTTGATGAGTCTTTGAAGACAAACAAAAGGTACATTCTTTATTCATATAACACATATGGAATATTCAGTAGTAGTTTACAGACAGCATTTGTCACTGTCAGATCCATAGCTTTCAAAGTGATTACACTTGGATTATTTTTGTACTTTGTAAAAAAATAGCACGTAGCAATTCACTTGTGAATCAGAAAAATAAACCGTAGTGCAAGACCGGCCAGTAGAATTCTCATGCACCGTGGTGTTCGTGACTTCTGTATAACTCATGACTCAGGAGAACTCATGGTTTATTTTATCATAATCCTCTTACTAGTCATTCTGTCGTTCCTCACCTCTTGAAATTTTCATCTTGAAGAAAGCATGCAATCAGTCTGATTTCGAGCTTTTGTGAGAACTTAAAGCAGAATTAGTGAAAAAATGTCATTGATATTATCGACATCTTTTTCATGTTGTAACTGGTAGAGTAACTAATTACCAGTTTGTGTTCTGACCTGTAGACTTCCTTTAGCAAAACGGTAACTACACCCAAACATCTGTCAACAACTGCTGACTGAATCAACCAAATGAAGTCTGCTTTTACAAAAAGTAAAGCTAAATAAGAAAATCATCTAATAGAGTATTCAATGATGATGACTTGTAAATGTTCACTTTTGAAAAGTTAAGTTATGCACATAGACAACAGAAACAGACCATTCACTTTCCCACAAAAGCAAAATACTATGGCTGCTGGAAATTTGAAATAAAAACAGAAAATGTTGGAAATACTTGGCAGCTCTGGCAGCATCTGTGGAGAGAAAAATTGAGTTAACGTTTCAGATCAATGACCTTTCATCAGAACCTTTCACTTTCTCAATCTGCTTGAGACACTTTTCTTATCCAAGCTAATCAGGACTCATTCATTATCAGTTTATTAGAAAACAAGACTTATCCTGTAACAAAGCAAAGCATGAACACACAGATTGAAATATGAACGTTCCCTTTTAAAATACCCCACATACAAACTCACACACACAAAAACAAATAAAGAAATTCTCTCTGCAGAGCTTGCCACAAAAAAAAGACAAAAAAAAAATACAATGGTCAAACACTTGCTAATTCTTGAAGAAAAAGAGAATATATGAAAGGATGTCACCCCTTTTGGTCTGGTGTGTGGGTTTATAGTGATGGGTCACTGGGATATTTTCTGAAGCAGTTCGTTCTGGAGATGTCAAGAATTAATCTGGTAGGCTTTCCAGGAGAAATGTGGCACCAGGGATTTCCATTATCACACTGAATATGCAGGTGTTTTCAGTGACAGGACGAAAGAGGAGCTGATACACTGGACCTCTCAGGGTCTCTTCGAGAGGTGCAGGAAAGATGAACTGAGGGTTTATTCCTTGGCAGATTGATCTTCAACTGCTTTTCAAACACTGTCAACACTCCAACTGAACCAAAACAACATCTCAGAAGCAAAACCCCAAATAGCCAGTTGGAACATCCTGACCACTATAAATCTTAACATGTCACTTTTCTGTAAACATCTGCCCCAGGACACCAAGGTTTCTGTTGTTTATTTATCGTGTGACATTCGATAAAGGTTCTTTTCAAACATAACATTTCAGTGTCCTTTCAGTAAACTGTCAACAACAAAACGAAGGCCAGCATCTGTGAAATCGTCAGCCTTTCAAAACTGAATCCATTTCCACCATTTAAATATGAGCCCTCATAAAATTTAACGCTAAACATAGAAGCACCTTCGTAACAGTGGCTGTAATAATGCAATAAGTTATGATGATGGAATATTTGTTTTTTTCTTTTAGTATTTGCCTTTCTTGTCAGTAGCTTTCTTTAAAATAAATTTGAAAAATGAAGTCAACTTCCAAAAGCGTTATTGTCTGTCTAGTGACAAAAACTTAAATAAAATGACAGTGTTCTTGTTACAGAATTGTCCTAGTTTTCAGAAAGAGCATTAAACTGATAGAAAGAGCAAGAGAGACAGGGGGAGTCAGAGAAACTGAGAGAGAGTGACGGGGATCATTGGAAGTGTGGTAGAAGAAGAGAGGGACAATGACAGAGAGGAGAAAGAAAGACTGGGGTCAGAGAAAGGAAGGTGAGAAACAATGGGGGGGAATTTTGGAGGCAGGAGAGGATATAATTGGGTAGGATGGTGGCTGGGGGGATCCTGTCACAATCCCGCCTCTGCCGAAATTAAGTCCTGGGTAGGATGGCCTGGGAACAGCCTTCCTGCCCTCCACCAATTGAGACCCTAAGTGGGCAATTAATGCCCAATTAAGGGCCTCATCCCACCACCACTGCAATTAGCCCAGTGGGGTTGAGTGGGGTGGGGGGGGGTGGTGGACAGGCCTGTCACTGCATAGGAAGCACGGCAAGAAAAAACATGCGGGTTGCTTGCTGGCTGTGGGTTGGGGGTGGGTGAGGGGGTTCCCTCGATAAAAAGGCACTTAGTGCCTCAACAATGGACCTGGCATTGGGAAGGGGGGGGGGCGGGGAGACCCGCTGAGAGCCACCGCCCTGCCCTCGCTACTGATACCTCTACAACACCTTCCCCATGATCCTCACACGTGAGACCCAGCCAGCCCTGAATTACCTGTGACTGAGGTCCAGTGCTGCTCCTAGGGCTCAGGTGAGTGCTGCACGAGCAGCAGCCACCACCTCCACGGTGACGCTGCTCAGTTCAAGAGCTGCCAGCCTCTGATTGGCTGGCAGCTCTCAGAGGGTGGGCCTTCCGGCACCAGGGTCCTTGAGCCCATGGAAAGCCTGCCGCTGTCCAGTCAAGTGCCCAATTGGCACTTGATTCGGCGGGCCTCCCATAAAAGGAACAGCGTGGGGTTCTCAGTGGTGCTTTTGCCAGAAGTCGAGACCTCCATCATCCGGATAAAATCCCAGCCAATCTTTCATTTAATATTAGCTCAATTAAAAAAAAATTAATCTCACTGGTGTTTGTTGACAAGTAGAAAAGAACAATGCTAATCACTTACCCTTGTGAGCTAAAGGTTCTAATTTCTAACCCAATGATAGAGTAGAAGAGAGAGAGAGAGACATACAGGTCCCTTTTTACTCTACTTTGATTTTTTAAAAGACAAGTTGAATTTTGAAAGCAAATTGTAGGAAAAAAAGGAAGTGAGGCAGGGGTGAAGAGGATGAGGGAAACAGGCTAAGGTTGAAGGGGCCTCTGGCCTCATCATTTGCCTTTGGGGGAAAGGGGTGATGCAGGAGTGGATTGGGTAGTTCAAAAGAAAAGAGGTAGTGATGGAGCAATGGGGTAGTAGGAAGGAGAAAAGATCATAGGAAGATGAATAGGTAGGGAATGCCATGGGATCAAGTTGGGTTGGGGGAAGCATGAATGATTGGGAAGGGATGGGATGTGAGGTGCTGAGGGCCACATATTTCCCACAATTGCATCCCCAATGCAACTGGTGGCTCCTTATGCTGCTAGCCTCCATCCAAAAAGAGGAAAATAAGAAAAAGAGAAAGATGCAAAAAAAGTGAGTTAAAGAAAAGATGAATTTCAACACGTACAATGGAAACTGTCTATGTAAATTCAATATTTGTATTTACACTTACCTGCCAGTCGGACAATTTCCATTATAAATTTAAAATAGAAATTTAAAATGGAAAAAATTGAATGGAAACATATGCAAACATAACATTTTTAATATGTTACTAATTTGCCATGGCATTGCATAGGGAGAATAAATACATGAACATAGGACATAGGAACAGGAACAGGCCATTTAGCCCCTCAAGCCTGCTCTGCCAATCAGTGAAATCAAGGCTGATCTGTGACCTAACTGCCTATATCTGCCCTTGCCCCATATCCCTTAATACCCCTGGTCAACAGAAATCTTTCAATCTCAGAGTTAAAATTAACAATTGAACCAGCATCAACTGCTATTTGTCATGACCAAGTGTAGTCTTCAGATGAAGTGGCATCAGGGTGTATAGAAACTTGGACCAGGGAGTACTGATGTAATTTAGTTCCCATTCTTTCTATCCTTAATTTTATATAATGATCTTTTTTCTTTACTAGTTAAATAGCAAATGATTTGTCAATTTGGGAAGCAGAGAAGTGGAGTTGGTTTAAGACCTCAATTTTCTGGTAGACCGCTTGGCATTTGCAGATGTAAAACTAAATGATCCACTGCTAAGTATAGACTATGTATCTTGAAACATCCATCATTTATGTCCTATTGCAAAATTTGAAAAATGGATTGCTTAGACACAGTTGGAAATGAGGAAGGCTAACTACAGTGTATTTTATGACACAGCAGTGGAGCCTTAGCAGAATGGATGAAGCCTGATAGTTTCAACAGTTTGGTATGCAAACAGTGTATAACTGATCCAAGTCAAGGACTCAAATATACTAAAATAAAAGCAAAATAGTGCAGATGCTGGTAATCTGAAACAAAAATAGAAATTGCTGGAAACAATCAAAAGGTTAGGCAGCATCTTTGGAGAGAGAAAGAGAGCTAATGTTTCAGGTTGATAACCTTTCATCAGAACCGGAAGAAGTAAGAGAGTTAATAGTTCATAAGCAAGTACTGAGGCAGGGAAAAGGTAGGGGAATGGGAAAAATGGAAAATGTCACTAACAGGGTGGAGGGCATAAATGACCATAGAACCAACAACTCAGAAGGAGGCCATTTGGCCCATCATGCTAGAGCTGGTTCTTTGAAAGAGCGATCCAATTAGTCCTGCTCCACTGCTTTTACCCTGCAAATTTTTACCCTCAAGTATTTATCCAATTCCCTTTTCAAAGTTATCACTGAATCTGCTTTCACTACCCTTTCAGGCAGTGCATTTCAGATCATAACAGCGTGCAGTGTGAAAAAAAAAGTCTAATTTCCCCTCTCTTTTGCCAGAAAAAAGCAAACAGAGCACTGTGTTTCATTTCTGGAGGAATAAGATTGAAAAGAAGTTATGCTAAACTTGTATAAAACCTTGGTTAGACCATAAGTGGAGTATCGTGCATCACAGCTTATAAGTTGACCTAGTGTATAAGATGACCCCATTTTTCCAGCCCCAAAGACTGTATACTTGGCGTATAAGTTGACTCCTCTTTATAGCCACGACATGCTATACTCACATTAGTAGTCAGCCTCAATTTTAGTTGGGCAAGTCTGTTGAATCATTCTTTAAACATTGAATATTTCAAGGAATTCTTCCTTTTTAACAGTGATTGAATACTATGTGAGATACCACTGACTTTGAACAATACAAAGGATGATTACATTTTTAATAAAAAACCTTTATAGTCCGACAGACTATGCTCAGTTGGAGCTCTTGCCTCTGAGCCAGAATGTCATTGGTTCTTTTCCTATTCCAGAGATTCAAACGCATAATCTGGGCTAACACTCCAGTGCAGTACTGAGGGAGTGCCGCACTGTCGGAGGGTCAGTACTGAGGGAATGCCGCATTGTCAGAGGGTCAGTACTAAGGGAGTGCTGCTCTTTTGAAAATGCCATCCTTTGGATGAGACTTTAAACCGAGGTCCTGTCTGCCCTTTCAGGTGGTTGTAAAAGATCCCATGGTACTATTTCAAACAAGGGCAGGGAGTTCTCGCTCATGCCCTGGTCAATATTTATCTCTCAACCAACATCACTAAAAGAGATTATCTGGACATTATCGCATTGCTGTTTGTGAGAGCTTGCAGGGCCCGGTTTGGCTATTGCGTTTCCTACATCACACTAGTGATGTAGGATTTATTGTGGTGATTTAATTTAGGTAGAAATCGCAGCCACTGCCAACGGCAGAAGCATTGCCAGATGAACCTGGATCCAATGTAGGTAAAAGTTCAATGACCTCATATACTCTGGCAAGGTGAGTGCAAATCCCAACCCTCAGGACAGGCCTCTGGGTATTCATCCTCCAGCAGACACACCAGCTGAGGAGTCTCAGGGCACATGCTGCTCCTTAACATGGGAGGAGTGTGTGCCCAGGGCACTTACTGACCCCTCAGAATGGCTCAGAACCATAGTGCTGCTGAGGACCTGCCAGCATTGAAATGAGCAGTTTCTGATGAATAGGGGAAGATGCCATTGGTCACAGAGGACAGCAGTGCCTTATCACACTCTGTTTTGTCCTTGCAGGAGAAACAGGAACATCATGCCTGGGAGAGGGCCCAGAGTGGAGGAGGAGTACCATACTTTCACATCGTAAAGGCAATGGAGGATCGGGTGATGGAGGCAACCAGGATGATAGATCAGGAGGAAGTCATCCCTGGCAAAATGGGCACTCATGGTGGAGATAGTGATTATAGAGGCAATGTGTTCATTAATGGGGTGTGTTGCACTCCACCCCATCCGACAGCATGCCAAATACTGAGCTGCATTGGAAAGTATCAGCACTGCAGAGGCTTCTGCTCTCCAAGACAAGTTCTCATGATCTCTTCTAGTGTCTCCCACAGGTGCAGATGTCCAACCCACAGGACCTTCTCCCTCTCCATCACTAGGCCACGATAGCCACTAAAGAATTGAAGAAGCAACATTACACCATACATGCTCAGCGTCCACTAGTGCAAATGCTCTCATCTTCGTGGGTCTTTGAGTACCTTTAGGTAGGGTGGCACAGGATGATGATCATGGCGCTAGTGCAAAGAAGGAGGTGCCAGAGGTAGCGGCAGCTGTGGGCAGTTCCCCTCAGAGGAGTGAGTACAGACACAGCTCTGCTCAACTTGGCACAAATGCAGGGCCTTAGGAGTCACTGGAAAAGATGCTCTACCTAGACCAGCAGCAGCAGATGTGTTCCCACATGTTGGAGTTCCCTGAGGCAGTGTGGAGTCGAGGGCTGAGAACAGAGAAGTCCATTCAGCTCATGTGCGCCACCATGACTTAGAGCTATGAGTGCAGGAGTTCCTGCATTGAGAAAGTAGCCAATCTCATGGAGAGCCATATGTGGCAGCTCTTGGAGTACATGCAAGAACTGCGTACTGACATATACAGGTGCAGAGATGTTTGGAGAAGATGCCAGTCATGCCACAGATAGTACTCCCCTCCAGTCATCCAGTGTGCCTGCCCAGGGCTGAAGATGTCACCAAGGAGGATGACAGTGGCACCCCTCATGGGAATGCCTTCATCATCCCCAAGGTCCACACCTCTCTGGAGGGCCATGTTATGGAGAGCGCAGCAGGCCACCACAATGAGTGAGACCCTTGCAGGAAGGTATTGTAGGGCACCACCCGACCGGTCCAGGTACTGTAAACATATCTTCATAGTTGTTCTGGTGAGCAGGTGGCATTGGTTGTATTGCCTCTGTGCTTCTGTCTCGGGCTCTTGTAGAGGGGTGAGTAGCCATTTCTTCAAAGGGTATCACTTGTTCCCAAGGATCCATCCATAGACTTTGGGGTTGGAGTAAAGAGCTGCGGCAGCCTAGACTAGTGGAGGATAAAGGAGTCATAGTAGCTGCCAGGAAAGTGAGTGCACTCATAGTGGAAGCTCTTGTTGTGGTCACAAACCAGATGAACATAAGAACATAAGAAAAAGGAGCAGGAGTAGACCAAATGGCCCATCACGCCTGCTTTGCCATTCAATACGATCATGGCTGATCTTTGGCTTCAACTCCACTTTCCCGCCCTGCTCCCCATATCCCTTGATTCCCTAAGAGACCAAAAATCTGTCTATTCCAGCCTTAAATATATTCAAAGACGGAGCATCCACACTCTCTGGGATAGAGAATTCCAAAGATTCACAACTGTTTGAGGGAAGAAATTTCTCTTCAACTCAGTCCAAAATGATCGGCCCCTTATCCTGAGACTGTGCTCCTGTGTTCTAGATTCCTCAGCCAGGGGGAAACAACCTCTCAGTATCAACCCTGTCAAACCCTCTCAGAATCTTGTATGTTTCTATGAGATCACCTCCCATTCTTCTAAACTCCAGAGAATCTAGACCCAATTTATTCAGCCTCTCATCAAAGGACAACCCTCTCATCTCATCTGTCTTCTCAACTCATCAACAATCTAGTGAACCATCACTGTACTGCCTCCAATGCAAGTATATCCTTCCTTATATATGGAGATCAAAACTGCACACATCAAAACTCCAGGTGTGGTCTCACCAAAGCTCTGTACAATTGCAGCAAGACCTCTTTATTCTTGTACTCAAATCCCTTGCAATAAATGCCAACATGCAATTTGCCTTTCTAATTGCTTGCTGTATTTGCATGCTCACTTGAAAATTAAGGAAGTGAAAGCCCTTTCTGTTGATGAACTTTACTGGGTGTTCAGTTGGTAGCTTGATGGCCACATGGGTGCAATTGATGATGCCCTTCCCCCGGGGGGAATCCAGCAATGGTAGCGAAACCCAATGCCCTCTGTGACTGCGAGGTCTCATTTGTTGTGAACTGAATGTATTATCCAGCTCTGGCAAAGAAGGCATCAGTGACCAGCGAGATGCAGTGGTGTACAGCTGTTTGCGAGATTCCACCAAGGTCTGCAGCTGATCCTTGGGAAGAGCCAGAAGCAAAGAGGTTCAAGGCCACAGTGACTTTGACAGCTACTAACAGGGCATGGTGACCAGTGCTGTGAGGTGCAAGGTCTTCAGTGATCCAGGCATTGATGTCTGTGAACATCTGCCTGGAGAGTTGCAGTCTCCTGCTGCACTGGTTCTCAGTCATGTCAAGATAGTTCTGTCTTCATCAGTAGATCTTATGCTGAGGGTATGTCCTTATCCTTCCTGCCCCCCATTCCTCCCCCCTGCCCCTCTGATACCCGGGGCTCTACTCTTCCTGCAGGTAGGAGTGTTTCGCCTCATCACCACTCAGCCCACAATCTGAGAGTCATGCCCCCATTGCCAGCTGGAGCCTTTCTTGTGGTTATTGATGCCCAATTGTCCTTGGCAGTCTTGCCCCCTGCTCTTATGCCCCTGCGATGCCAGGAAGGTCATGACCCTCTACACTGCCTGAGCTCTTCCTGCCCAATCTCTCCACCACCTGCCCTGCACAAAGGGCACCTGTTTGCCAATGGCCGAGTTCCCCTCTGTGCCGTTCACGCTTCTATGGGGCTAAGGTAATTCCCTAGGGTGGCCATGACTACCCGCCTCCCTTCTCCTGACCTGCCCCAGACACTGCATGCAGCCCATGCATCCCCATGACAATCTAAACAACCCCCATTAACAAGCTCTTAATGAGCTCCTTAAACACCTTATTTGGTCTTAATTGGAGATCAGGGTGCGATCGTGATCCTGCCCTCCCCCTGCCCTGGTGAACATAGCCAATGGCAGGAACGACCTTGGGAAAGCAGTACAGCGGCCAGCTCCGGTATTTTTGGGCCCCATTTGCCTCTCATAAATTTATCCCCTTGTCTTTGCTTTTTCATTTTGTAACAGTAGGTGCCAGATACAATAAATACTTTGATTTTTTAATGCTTTTAGAAGTTGATTTTACACTGAGTTTCAGCATTAACCACCTCCAGACCAGGAACCCAATAGAGGCATACTTTTCTGACTCATGTTCTTGGTGGGAAAAGCTGCCTGTTGACAGTGTGAGGTCAGAGAATTACCCCTTAGACTAACACTGTCCTGTCATCTGTAAGATCTGGGCTTGAATCCAATCCAGACTGGTGGGATAAAATTGCCTCCCTATCAATTATAAGATTCCTCTGTGAAAAAATTTAGGACCTTGTCTTTAATGGACACAAAAACAAAGCTTTGTCTCATTGTCCATTGTCATAAATTGGGAATCTCATTCAATAAGCCCATAAATGTGACCAGTGTGTGAAATGGAGATATTTCACCAGTGCTGAAGAGGGCGCCATTCTAAAGTTGGAGATGTAGACAGAGCTTTACTTGGGAATTTTAACACAAGAAAGTGAGAAAGGGATTGGTTCCTCAGCACTGAAATTCTGTATCTCAAAAACTCAGGAAAAACCTATATTTGAAAAGCTGAATAATTTGTGTCTGTCTTCATAGTAGTATATGCAAATTACATACCAGAAATAGAAGGTAAACAAGGGGCTAATAAGAGTGAGGAACTTAAGGTAATTAATATTAGCAGAGAAAAAGTATTGGAGAAACTTAAGGGACTAGAAGCTGACAATTCCTCAGAACCCAATGGCCTACATCCTCGGGACTAAAAGGGATAACTGCAGAGATAATGGATGCACTAGTTATGATTTTCCAAAATTCCCTAGCTTCTAGGATGGTCCCAGCAGATTGGAAGTTAGCAAATGTAACACTGCTATTCAAATGTAACACTCCTAACTGCCAGTTAGCCTGACATCAGTCATCGGGAAAATGCTAGAATCTATTATTAAGGAAGTCTTAACAGTGCACTTGGAAAACCATAGCACGGTCAGACAAAGTCAACATGGTTTTATGATGGGGAAATTGTGTTTGACAAACTTATTAGAGTTTTTTGAGAATGTAACTAGTGGGGTAGATAAAGAGTAACCAGTAGATATAGTATACTTGGATTTCCAAAAGGCATTAGCTAATGTGCCAGACAAAAATATGCAAGATAAGGGCTCATGGAGTTGGGAGTAATATATTCGCACGGGAGGAAGATTGGTTAACGGATAGGAAAGAGATGGTAGGGATAAATGGGGCATTTTCAAGTTGGCAGGCTGTAACTTATGGAGTGCCACAAGGATCAGTGCTGAGGCCTCAGCTATTTACAATCTATGTTAATGACATAGCGAAAGAGACTGAAAGCAATGTATCTAAGTTTGCTGATGATACAAAGTTAGGTGAGAATGTAAACTGTGTGAAGGACACAGAAGCTGAAAAGAGATATAGACAGGTTAAGTGAGTGGGTAACAAGGTGCAGATGAAATATAATAGAGTCATAGAGTTATACAGCACAGAAACAGGCCCTTCGGCCTATCGTGTCCATGCCGGCTATCAAGCACCTATCTATTTCAATCCCATTTTCCAGCACTTGGCCCGTAGCTTTATATGCTATGATGTTTCAAGTGATCATCTACATACTTCTTAAATGTTGTAAAGGTTCCTGCCTCTACCACCCGGGGAAGTGTGACGTTATTCACTTTGGTAGTAAGACTAGAAAAACAATATTTTTTAAAAGGTGTGAGAATTTTAAATGCTGATGTTCAGAGAGACTTGGGTGTATTTGTACAAGGAACACAGAAAGTTAGAATGCAGGTACAGCAAGCAACTAGGAAGGTAAATAGCATGTTGGCCTTTATTGCAAGGAAATTGGAGTTCAGGAATAAGGAAGTCTTGCTACAATTATACAGGGCTTTGGTGAGACCACACCTGGAGTACTGTGTGCAGTTTTGATCTCCATGTCTAAGGAAGGATATTCTTGCATTAACTCTCTTGTCTCTGAGTCAGAAAGTTGTGGGTTTAAGTCCCACTCCAGAGGCATTTCATCAAAGATTAAATAGTTCGTTCCTGAGATGAGAGGGTTGGCCTATGATGAGAGGCTGAGTAAGTTGGGTCTATACTCTCTGGTGTTTAGAAGAATGAGAGGTGATCTCATTGAAACATACAAGAGACAAGGGGTTTCACAGAGTAGAGACTGAGAGGTTGTTCCTCCTGGCTGGGAAATCTAAAGCATGAGGGGACAGTCTCAGAATAAAGGGTTAATCATTTAGGATGGAGATGAGGAGAAATTTCTTCACTCAGACAATCATGAATCTTTGGAATTCTACTTTGGAACTCTACTCCAGAGGATGCTCCATCGATAAATATATTCAAGGCTGAGATAAATAGGTTTTTGGTCCCTTCGGGAATCAAGGGATATGGGAAGCAGGTGGGAAAGTGGAGTTGAGGTAGAATATCAGCTATGATCATGTTGCATGGCGGAGCAGGTTCGAGGGGTCTACTCCTTCTCCTATTTCTTATGTTCTGAATCCAGATTTATTTAGTAACTGAATTTAAATTCTTCACCTACACTGTGTTACGAGTGCTTCCATGTTTTTTGTTAAATTATGAGGATTTGTGTTTTAAAACTGAAAAAAATTCCATAGATGCTGGAACTTTGATTTTTTTTTATAAAAGAGGTCATCAGAAGGACTTTTGGACTGAACTTGTAAACAATAATTACTGGAAGGCACCTGTTTTCAGATAAATACCCAGCAGGGGGGCTCTTTGACTTGTGGAAAGACATTTAAAAAGAAGTGACAGGTCAAGATTTATAGGGGTCAGGAGGCTTGACTTTTGAGATGTTTTTGGTTTTGCTTTTGGACAGTGAGTTGGAGAAAACCTACCTCGGGAGCGAACCCTACCTCAGCTTGTTCCAGCTCTTTGAAAAGCCTATCAGTTTTCCATCTCTTTGAGAAGCTCTGAGAAGCAATGTTAAGAAACAGATTGAAACTGTTGGTACATTTTTCCTGGACAGCCTGCCCAAACTGATCTTCAACATCGCCTGACAATAACTGTTCTAGGAAGATCCCAATGACAGCTGTCTACGGTATTTGGGATGCCAAACCAAAACAAAGGACCGTGGACAGCTTTCCACATCTCTTTTTTCTTCAAGAATTAGCAAGTATCTGGCCAAAGTATTCTTTTTGTTTGTTTTTTTTTTGTAATAGAGCTCTAAAGAGTAAATCTCTATTTTTTTTGGTTAGCCTGTGTGTGTGTGTGTGTGTGTGTGTGTTTGTTTGTGTGTGTGTGTGAGGGGCCTAAGGTAAAAAGGGAACTTTTATATTTCGATCTGTGTGTTACTGCTTTGTTTCATTACTAGTTATGTCTTGTTTTATAATAAATTGATAATTTTGTTGTTTAGTAAAGAAACCTGGTTGGTGTATTTTATTCTGAAATAAAAATAGAGTCTATGACCGAATCGGTAACTGGGGAAAAATTTAAATACATATTGTGACCTGTGGAGAAGTGGAACTAGAAAAACAGTGGACTCCTCCTTCCTCGGTCGCAACACCTGGTGGGATTTGAATTCACGGCCGGAATTTTACATTGGGCAGGAGGTCCCGCCCACTGGCCGAAAAGTCAATGGCGATCCTGCCTCCGCCGCTCCTGGGGAGCCAGACCGGAATTTTTCGCTCCCCAGGCCCTTAATTGGTTCTGGGCGGGACTTCCACCTCCTCGCCGCAGTAAGTCCCACCTAATGGAGCTGCCAGCCAATCAGCGGGCTGGTAGCTCTTAGTCCCAGCAGCGGCACCGGGAACAGTGGCCACTGCCGGGACTACACCCAGCCATTGGAGGAAACAGGAAGGACGGCCCCAGAACATAGATAAATTTTTTAGGGCCTTGACGGGGACAATCAGCCGGGCCCCAGCGAGGCAATTGGGGTCGGTTGGGGGGGGGAGGGGTGTTGTGTGTTGGGGCTACGGGAGTGGCCCACCGTGGGGAGTTCCTGATCAGGAGGCCACTCCCCAGCCCACAAGCAGGCCGCCTGGTTTTACCAGGTGGGGATCTTGGGGGTTTTGCTGTCCAGGCACCGAAGGTAAAATACCCGTGGTGGCCAGAGGAGCCCCTTAAGTGCTAGTTAATTGGACATTTAGGGCCTTGATTGGCCTGGGGCGGGTTGGCCATTTATTGCCGCCCCACATAAAATTGCAGTGGGGGGGCGGGAGGGTTTGGCAACAGCCCCCCCGCCTCCCACTCAATTTTACGCCCCCACCCCCGCCACCAGCCCACTTATTTGGGGGCTGTAAAATTCCGGCCCATGTCGCTGGATCAGTAGTCCAGGCCTCTGGATCACTAGTCCAGTAACATAACTATTATGCTACCATCCCCCATGTGCGCAGTAACAATCTTAGGAACAAAATGAAGAAATGAGATAGCAGTTTTAAAATGATGGTCTGCCAGTTGCTGAGTTCCTCTGGCATAGCCATTAGGACATAACAATACAAGAGTTGTCAAGGAAGAGGAAAGGTCATTCAGCCCATTGAGGATTTTCTTTCGTTTCCAATGCCGCTTTTAGCCTCGATGGTGCTGGGCTAGGAGGAAGTGTTAAATTGGCCCGTACTACTGGCCCCGTTTGACTTCCACTGACTTATATTGGAAATAAATGAGGTGTGTAGAGTGGATAAGAGCAGCACCTGGCTCGTCTGACATTCTCTGAGCTGGAAACCGACTTACATTTACTATCCAGACTTGCAGGTGGTCATTTAGGTTGGATCTGAGAGAGCAGCTGGCCTGTGTAACTGTGTTCTACAGAAGGGACTTCATAAGATGGTTAGAAACAAGGGAGAACATTAAAAAAAAGTAATGACAACTATGTTTAATAAAAAGTAGCCAGCTAAGCCCATACTGATAGAACTAGGATAAATTAGCCCCGATATAAAATAGTTTTCTTTATTATATTCGCTTAACAGTTCTAATGAAGTTTCAGGGAGTAGCACATTTATTTGTTTAAATGACTTTCAGGTAAGCACATCACATCAAAGGAGTATTTTTTTAAAAATCTATTATATTTCATTTAGGGAGACCATTATTTATCCATTTTTTGTTTGTAAACATACAGGAGGCTATCCAACTTTATTTAAGTGTCAGCCATGACTCAATGGGTAGCACTTTTGCCTCTGAGTCAGAAGGTTGTGGGTTTAAGTCCCACTCCAGAGACTTGAGCACAAAATCTCAGCTGACATTCGGAGGCACTGCCCTCGGATGAGATGTTAAACGGAAGCCCTGTCTGCCTTCTCTGGTGGATGTAAAAGATCCCATCGCACTATTTCGAAGAATAGAGGAGTTCTCCCTGGTGTCTTGGCCAATATCGAACATCGCTAAAAAAAAATTATTTGGTTATTATTACATTACTGTTTTGAGCGACCTTGCTGTGTGCAAATTGGCTGCAACTGTGTCTACACTTCAAAAGCATTTCATTGGTTGTAAAGCATTTTGTAACATCCTGCGGTTGTGAAAGGCACTATATGAATAGCAAGAGCAAAATACCGAGGATTCTGGAAATATGAAACAGAAACAGAAAATGTTGGAAATACTCAACAGGGAAGGCAGAATCTGTAGAGAGAGAAACAGAGTTAATGTTGCAGGTGAATTGGTGAACGGTTTTCGACCTGAAAAGTTTGCTGTTTTTCTCTCTCCACACTGCTGCCTGACCTGCTGCACAGTTACAGCATTTTCTGTTTTTTTATATATGTATATAAATAGCAAGTCTTTCTTTTATTGTTGAAATCAATTACTCGTTTACCCTTTTAGACTTTTAATTATTCAACTTGTACTAGTGGATCCAGACTTGTCCCCGTGCTTTATGTTACTGAGCACTCCTTGAGTAATGTTCTGCAGTGAAGTGTTGGTGTGTAATGAATGCAGTGAGGGGTGGGGTTTCAGTGCAGGTTTACCTGCCCTCTGCATGTTGTCACTGTTAGTTGTCACTTTCCTCCTCGTCCCTCCCCTTTACTCACGTGGCCCAGACAAAGTCATTTTCCAGTCAACGTGAAGAAAAAGCCTTTCTCTCCTCCTCCTTTCCACTTGTGGGCAAGTCCAAGCTGGAGCCAGCCCCCGGGACACAGGAACAAGGTAGCCAAGTCGCTCCGGCAGGGAGCTGCCCGCTCACTCGCAAGTAGCAGCAGAGCTGGAAATCGACCCAGGAAAGGTACAAGCGCTAACCTGCGCTTTGCAGGGATTCCCCTGTCTCCTCGGGGGCTGCACAGGGATGGGCTGATTCCCCCCAGCCAGCTGGAGAGAGAGAGAGAGTTCATTTGTCTTGTGTACAGTACAAGGAAGGCCACGTTTTGAGTGCATGTCGTCTGGTCGTTTTGTAAAATTGTATTCTCTATTATCTTAAAACAGAGAAGGATCCCGTCTGAATCGGAGACGCCGTCTATTTAAATGTTCAGCGAACAGGCTGCAAGCAGAATTCACTACCTCTGTCCCCAAACTCTGCTTTAATCATCCTCATAATTTCACCCTGGAGGACGCGAGAGATTCCGTCTCAGATTCTTGGTTGAGGTTTTATTTTGTGCGGAGGGCAGGTCATTAAGTGGGTCAAAATCGAAAGGTTATTGACGTTTGCGGATCGTTATGTAATCGGAAACTATAATGCATGAAGTGTTTGAGTAAAGAGATCGCAAATATTGATAATAAAGCCCCTTCACATTGGAAAGGGAGGTACGTCGCAGAATCTTGGCTGCTGAATATACATCTGGTAGAAGTTGGCTTGTATGCTGTGACAGTAATCGGACTTGCCTGCATTTCAAAGCAAATGGCCCAGGGACCTGGGAGGCTGTTAGTGACGAGATCCTCCCACGTGTCGTTCTTGAGCAGCTGAAGCACCAACTGCAAGGATAAGGGGAAAAAAAATTAAGCTGCATCTTAGCAAACCTGATTCTGCCAGTCAGTACGAATGGAGGAAGACAAGAGCAACCAAGCACAGCCGGAGGGAAAGAGTAAACTTGAGAAGAGGTTTACCTTGTGGTACATGGGCTGCTCCACTCTGGACCGGCGGACAACCCTGCCCATGTTGCCCTGGCTGATGGCTGAGATCCGCAAGCGCTGTGAGAAGCAAGAGCCAGGGTCATCATTGGCGGCACGGGAGGTTCTTCTCACCCTCGTACCACCTCTCATCAGGTGCGTCCCCCAAGCCACCAGCAGCAACACTTCAGTCTTCATCTTTGAGCATAAGGCACAACACGTCACCAGGTTCATCCACAACAGCCATGACCTTACCTACTTCGCTTATCTAATCAGGACCCAGCCTGACAACCCTGAGTCTGAGATGGCATGCCATGTTTTCAGAGCCACAGACCCAAACCAGGTAGGTGATTGATTGGATGGCTGGAGCATGAGGGTGTGAAACCAGGGTTATGGTTATTGACCACACAGCTTTAGACGTGTGTCTGAGTGTATATTTGGTAAGGTGACCTGATCAATTGAACCAGTTGTAAATGTAATGTTAACCATAGTCCAAACTGAGCTATTCTGGGTTGCCAGTCTGGAGTTGATACAAAATAAAATGTTGGCTAGAAACTGATTTTGAATGTCGGTCACATAACTAAAGGTTTCAATGTAGCTTTTAATTGAAATGTAAGTGAAATCAAATACTTAATTGTTTATATCGGATAATAAAGGGAAGTGAACTGGAAGTTTTTGATGATATAAAATATCTGGAGAAGCAGCACGTCTGAGAAAGCTTTGCTATAAAAGTACAGTGTATTATTCAATTTTGACTGTTGCCCTGGCTTCTTGCCAAACCTACCAACACAAACAGAAATGAAGAGTCATGTTTGTGTCTTAACAGACCTTTCTCCTTGTGTGGGAGCAAGAACAACGGTAGATCATGTTTGTTAGATTACAACGGTAAATTTACAATACCGGATTGTTTTGATATGAAGTATGCCTTTATTATCTCTCTCTATATTATATATATATATACACACATTAAAAATCTGTAATACAGTTCTGGATAAAACCTGTGCCCCTTTAAGAATTGTCCATGTGTGTGCTTTACATATATGTGTATCTTCAGCAATCAAACACTAAGAAAAAAACAGATTCTGTTCTACAGTAATATGCTGTCACTTTGTTAAATGAGCAATGGCGTTTAGTACATTTAAAAAAAAACTATAGATGCAGCGTTTTTGTGAATTAACTGTGGAGAAATCAGAATCGGCTTGCCTCCTGTAAAAAGCCAGGCAAAAGCTCAATATGTAAATTACTTGGGCAAATGCAGTTAATATTTACTGAGGTTGAATCTTGATAATTGTAGATTTTTTTCACATTAAAAATAAATGACCAAGATCAAATGTTTAGTGAGATTTCATGGCGGGTATAAATCTCAGAAAAAATCCGGAATTTTGTAGAGTTTTTCCTGGCTTCTCTGATAGCCTTTACATTGAAACTATTTCCACTAAGTATCTTGGGATAAAATGATTCTGTTATCCAGGCTTAAAGCCGCTGTTCCATATGTGCTCACAGGTGAATGGTAAACAGTTGACTTTCTGTGTGCAAGTGCATAATGATTGACTACAGGGGGTATGGCTTCATTGCAAGTAAGCAGGCAGTGTGAATGGGTTCACTGTAGTTGGGTATGTGACATTGAGTTGAGACAGGGTGCACTTGTGTGCAGTGTATACTGAGATTTGTTCCCTGGTTTAATTTGATACATATAAATGTAAAATAGAGGTGATGTCTACATTTTTTATTACATTTTTGTCAAATGACAGTATTTTTCAAAGAACTAATTCTTACTTTGTGAGCCATTAGGATTGGCTGCTACCAATCCCTTTGTTCCCTGTGAAGGGTCAAGTAACATTACAATATAAGAGGAGCACATTGTGATTCCTTGACTTTAGCTCCACTAACTGATGCCTCATCTTGTATCTAAAATTAGGATCCATCAGTAGCAGCAATGTGTCAAAATGGAATTCCATGATGTTTTCAGTCTATATTTGGAATTGGATTCGCTTAACACTGCGTGCAGAACAATCATAAAGCTTTCTGTACTTTCCATTGAAATATATGTACGTCTCAACTCAGTGTGCACTTAGTTTGTTCACATATCCCCATCTCCTGAAAGGTACAATGCAGCAATATTTTAGTCTTGTGCATTTTGTGCACCATATTGCAGCATATTTGTCCTTTTTATGTAGAAGGGTCTCACCAGTATTGGTGATCTTCGGGAGTTCTTCTGTGAGCGTGAAGGAGCCACGGTCCTGGTGACCACATCTGGAACTCAGTGTTACAAGGAGGATAGAGATAAAGGTTTGGAATTAACACAGGTCAAGACAGCTAAGTGCTTCTGGTAACAGATTAGTGATGGGACTTCAGTCAATGGATCAATGAGTTCATTCAATACACTACTGCAATGTATCTAATGTACAGCTTATTTTAAAAAAATCAAGAACTGGCTAGAGTTATGAGGTACTGTATTAACATTTAATTTTTAAAAAATCTTGAAAATTCTATATTTGAGGTAATAAAGCTTCAGAGTCACACAGCACAATAATGACTCAGAGTCTCACAGTTGAGCTAACTGTGTTAGATTTATAGCATTCTGGCATATAGACAATTCAGGCAGTGCAGCAATATTTTGTACAGTAAAACCAATGACATCACTGACCATAGAGAACTGAGGAGAACAACCCAATTCCCAGACCTAATAGTCATTACTTATTAACTAAGTCATAAAGGCTTAATGCTCAGACCCATAGGATATAGATTGGTATTCACAGCTTAGTCTTGTCCCAGTGGGTAGATGGAGAAAAGGAAGAAACACAACCAAGTATGAAAAGGTGGAAGCTCTGTCTTTAAACATCTTAAGGGAGCAAGGATTGCCTCAAAATAGTTTTCAGTGTCCTGTGTTATGAGCTCTGTTTGCTCTTTGACAATATGGTGCAGTTGGCAATCATTTTGTCTAGCTGCCCAGGTAATCCTTCATAAGGTGTATTTTTCTATTACCTCGAGCTTGATGTTTGCATGACTGATAAATCTGGCAGCCATCTTAAGTTTATAATTTGGAGCTAGAATCAATCCTGAGGCCTCTAAGACCATTGAAGAACAGACATCAGTCTCTGATGGACTCCCTTGATAGCTCAGTGGGAAAATGCAGCAGGTGGTGTGGTACTAGTCCAGATTCAACAGGACAAGTCCCTGTTCTGTGCTGAGATAATCTTAACGTGAGTTGGATTGGTGCGGTGGGCATTGGTGTCCGTGAGGGGAATGATCGGATTGCCTTCTCTTGTCCATTATGTAGTGAGGCATACTTTGTTTCAAAAAAAACATGCTTGCAGATCTTAGAGAATGACAGGACTGAACATGATTGTGATGCTCTTCATAATAAAATAGTTTGCTGATACTGTCCAAAAGTGCAAACACAAAGTGACTATGTGAGCAATATACAGGATAATTACTCATAAGTGTTGCACCCAAGGGCTTTTGCAGTTAAGTTTCTAACTATTTATTATTTTGATCTCACTATTAATTTTGCTGTGATCTGTTGATTTTGTCCATTTACTGTTTCAACATCCATCATTTTTCTGACCACATTTCCCTTTTAATTTTTCATTCTGCTTTCTTTGTCTGGTGTATTCTCATTTGGCCTTCTCTCTCCAGCACTAGGGAGGGTGGGTGGATGACCTGTCTCAGGTTTTCATGTGTGCTGCACTTAATCCGGTTACCAGGAGGGTTCTTACAGCTGCCTGGTATCGATGCTCCCTCTAATGTTCCCTTTTCCCTGTAGGGAAGCTCTTAACCTCTACTCAACACCCCCTCAGTGTTACATCTGAGGTCGAGAGCTCAATGGAGTGGGGAATCAAATCTTCCATTCACTGTGTTCTACTACATATTCTGCAGCATGATTCCACCTTCTCCTGTATGTTTCTTTTCAAATTATTGAAGCCACTCATAGTATATAAGAGATTGAACTGTTTTACGTAAATATCTGTGTGAGATATAAGCAATGCAAATGCGCAGGAGCACATCTTCATTCAGATTTATATCAAATCTATAAAACATTTTTAAAAGAAGATAAATATCGAGCACCACTTCAAGACAAACAATTGAGTGGGCCACAGGTTCCAGTTGGTGAAGGGTGAATTTAAAACTGGTGTAAGAAAAAATGTCCTTATATAAATAGTAAGCAGCTCTTGGAATGCTTGTCCAGGAGGTGAAAACCTTAGACTCATTCGAAAGCCAGTTGAATGTTATGATTGAGGGCTGGGAGTCTGTAGACTTTCTACTTTTATTTCAGATTTCCAGCAGTTTTCTCTGCCTTTAGTCAGCAGCCTTGTTTTGAAGAATGGATAGATGGATGAGCTGAGTGCCCTTCCTTGCCAGCTTACCTTGTCTTTTAGATCAGTGGTTCTCCAACTTTAATGGTTGAAGGAGTCCTTTTCAAATGGATTAGTGATCACGGACCCCCCCCCACCCCCCGCTCCCCATCTAAATTATACTATATGATACTCATAATATGAAAGTGCTGGTGTTTTATAATGCTTTTAAGATAACAGATATTTACTTGCAGGTATCAGTGAGATGGGTGTGCCTACTTTTCACTGCAGAGTCTGTCTATCCTTGTGTGTTCCCCTCCTCAGTGTGACAGCCAGCCTGCTCTGCACTGCACTTGGCGATCGCACCAAGCCAACCCCTGGCTGCTGTTCGTTTGCGTACTCTTGATCACGGTGACCTGGGCGATCGCCCAACCGCTAGCGGAAGGCTTGCCCGGTAAGCACCGGCACATTATTCCACTGACCCCCTGGAAAGCCTTTGCAGATCCCAGTTTGAGAACCACTGTTCTAAATTCATTGGGTTCAAAAAGGAAAACTGAATATTGTTCTGAAACATTCTGCATTTACCTAAAAAGCCTGTGTGTAATTATACAGAATCTTGTGCAGCAGCCAATAATTATACTACTGTGTTAGGTTGAAGTGAGAATCTATTTTACCGCTGTGTGATCACATCCCTGGCATCACCAGTTCTAATTGCTTTACAGCCGAGTTTTCAAAATTTTGCTTTGCCTTTCTTTGACCTTGTCTCAGAAATAAATCCATGTAAACTTCTGTCAGGATAAAGACATCATCTACTCAGAATACACAGGTCTGCATCAGGAAGCATTGGAGACCAGAAATTCAACTGACATATGTATGAGAATGGCAGCTAGGGAAATATATTCTCAATTTTTTAAATGTCATCTGTAACTCCTCTTGTCATCTGAAATTGTTTGAAAGATGAACTGGCCCCACTTCATGTTTCCTATGATTATCAATTGGATTTAGGGTCGAGTCATTTATTCAAACCAACAAGTTACCAACAACAACAACTACTATTTATGTTGCCATGCTAGGTCTCCCACCTGCCAAGAATGAGGCACATCAATTTTGTCATGAACATTGATTTGGAACTGTTGTTGGAGCGAGGAAATTACTTGTTAGACAGATCAGCCGTGGCTGGAAAAAAACATTTACATACTAACAGACATCGAAGGTGAGGAAGCGCATTCCAGGGCCTGCTAAGGAGGATAAAATCCACAAGGGCCAAGACTGGTTAGGC
This sequence comes from Heterodontus francisci, assembly GCF_036365525.1. Classification (NCBI taxonomy): domain Eukaryota; kingdom Metazoa; phylum Chordata; class Chondrichthyes; order Heterodontiformes; family Heterodontidae; genus Heterodontus; species Heterodontus francisci. The sequence continues at coordinate 131,356,289 of NC_090376.1, read as the reverse complement.
CAGCTGGTTGTTCCAGGGTTTTCTTTTGAACCTGCCACAGAGAGTTTGAACTCAGAGTGCCTATTTGCTCCTGAACTGAGAAGATCTCTCTCCAGTCTGCTCCCATCTCTTTTTCACAAGCCTTTGAATCCACTGAAGACACATGAACCCAAGAGAGAAAAGTCACCAACAGCGAACAAGGTTTAAGAAGAATACTGGGCCCCAACAAAAAGCAAGATCTACCTAAAATCAAGGTCTGTACAGTGAGCTCAAAGAACCATAACAACTCTTCAGAAATAAAAACAAGAAATGCTGGAAATACTCAGCAGGTCTGGCAGCATCTGTGGGGAGAGAAGCAGAGTTAACGTTTCAGGTCAGTGACCCCTCTTCAGAACTGGCAATATTAGAAATGTGAAAGGTTAGAAGCAAGTAAAGTGGGGGTGGAGCAAGAGATAACAAAGGAGAAGGTGTAGGTAGGACAAAGTCACAGAATAGCTGACCAGAAGGTCGTGGAGCAAAGGCAAACAATGTGTTAACGGTGTGTTGAAAGACAAAGCATTAATGCAGATAGGGTGTCAATGGACTGAAAATTGAACAGTTGCAAGTACAAACATGAAATAAAAGTGGGTAAGCAAACTGAACAAACTAAGATGAAAAAAAATTTAAAAAAGGAAAAAGAAAAAATAGATAAAAATAAAAGTAAAATGGGGGACTTGTCATGCTCTGAAATTACTGAACTCAATGTTCAGTCCGGCAGGCTGTTGTGTGCCTAATCAGTAAATGAGATGCTGTTCCTCGAGCTTGCGTTGATGTTCACTGGAACACTGCAGCAATCCCAGGACAGAGATGTGAGCATGAGAGAGGGGGGAGTGTTGAAATGGCAAGCAACCGGAAGCTCGGGGTCCGGCTTGCGGACTGAGCGGAGGTGTTCCGCAAAGCGGTCACCCAGTCTGCGTTTGGTCTCCCCAATGTAGAGGAGACCACATTGTGAGCAGCGAACACAGTATGCTACATTGAAAGTAGTACAAGTAAATCACTGCTTCACCTGAAAGGAGTGTTTGGGGCCTGGGTTAGTGAGGAGAGAAGAGGTAAATGGACAGGTATTACACCTTCTGTGATTGCAGGGGAAGGTGCCATGGGAAAAAATGGGCAGGTATTACACCTTCTGTGATTGCAGGGGAAGGTGCCATGGGAAGGAGACAAGATGGTGGGGTTAATGGAGGAGTGGACCAGGGTGTCACGGAGGGAATGATCCCTTCGGAATGCTGACAGGGGAAGGGAGGGGAAGGTGCGTTTGGTAGTGGCATCACGCTGAAGGTGGCGGAAATGGCGGAGGATGATCCTATGGATATAGAGGCTGATGGGGTGGAAAGTGAGGACCAGGGGAACTGTGTCGCAGTTCTGGGAGGGAGGGGAAGGGGTGAAGGTCGAGGTGCGGGAAATGGGCCAGACACGGCTGTGGGCCCTGTCAACCACAATGGGGGGGAATTCTCGGTTGAGGAAAAAGGAAGACATATCAGAAGCGTAGAAGGTAGCATCATCGGAGCAGATGCGTCGGAGACGGAGAAACTGGGAGAATGGAATGAAGTCCTTACAGGAGGCAGGGTGTGAAGAAGTGTAGTCGAGGTAACTGTGGGAGTGGGTGGGCTTATAATGGATATTAGTGGACAGCCTATCCCCATAGATGGAGACAGAGAAGTCGAGGAAGGGAAGTGTCGGAGATGGACCATGTGAAGGTGAGAGAAGCGTGGAAATTAGAAGCAAAGTTGATAAAGTTTCCCAGTTCGGGGCGGGAGCAGGAAACGGCACCGATACAGTCATCAATGTACTGGAAAAAAAGTTGGGGGAGGGGGCCTGAGTAGGAACTGGAACAAGGAATGTTCGATATATCCCACAAAAAGACAGGCCATAACTAGGACCCATGCAGGTACCCATAGCAACACCTTCTACTTGAAGGAAGTGAGTGGCGTTGAAGGAGAAGTTGTTCAATGTGAGAACAAGTTCAGCCAGGCGGAGGAGGGTCGTGGTGGATGGGGACGTTATTCTATTTTATTTCATCTTAGTTTGTTCAGTTTGCTTACCCATTGTTTTTTTTCATGTTTGTACTTGCGGTTGTTGAATTTTCAGTCCATTAACACCCTATCTGTACTAATGCTTTGTCTTTCAACACACCGTTAACATATTGTTTGCCTTTGCTCCACGACCTTCTGGTCAGCTATTCTGTGATCTTGTCCTATCTGCACCTTCTCCTTTGTTATCTCTTGCCCCACCCACACTTCACTTGCTTATAACCTTTTACATTTCTAATATTTTCTAGTTCTGAAGAAGGGCCACTGACCTGAAACGTTAACTCTGCTTCTCTCTCCACAGATGCTGCCAGACCTGCTGAGTATTTCCAGCATTTCCTGTTTTTATTTCCAGCATCCACAGTATTTTGCTTTTATAACAACTCTACAGATATTGCCTCAAACTTTTCCACTTTATTTTTCTTCTGCTCTTCATGCATATGCATGCTAGCACGGGGCACATCGTGTATCCATAAACGTTAACCGAATTTCAACTTTTCTTCTTTAAACCTAAGAAAGCCTGTTTGTGCTGGTTTCTTTGCCTTATAATTGGAAAGCGGTGAACAAGGATTCACTAAGGGGGAGTTAAAAACACAGTGAGTTTAAAATTAAACCCTGTTATGGTATGACCAGGTGATGGCTGAGAGGGACCCCTAGACACCTTCCTCACCTGGTCGTAACAATGTTTATTTAGTGTCTTTTATGTAATAAAATGTCCCAAAGCGTTTCACAGGAACATTATAAAACAAAATTAGACCCTGAGCATAAGATGACGTAAGGGTATATGACCGAAAGCTTGGTCTAAGAGGTAGATTTTAAGGAGCGTCAAAAAGGAAGAAAGAGAGGTAAGAATTGGAGAGGTTTAGGGAAGGAATCCCAGTGGTTAGAGCCTAGGCAGCTGAAGGCATGGCACCACTGGTGGAGCAATTAAAATTGGGGATGCTCAGGAGGCCAGAATTAGATGAGTGCAGATAGCTTGGTGGGGGTTGTAGGGATGAAGGAGATTAGAGATTATGGAGGGGTGAGACTATCATGGGATTTGAGAAGGATGAAAATTTTAAAATCAAATTGCTGCTTGACTGGGAGCCCTTGTAGGTCAGCGAACACAGGGGTAATAGGGGAACGGGATTTGATGTGAATAAGGACACGGGCAGCAGAGTTTAGGATGACCTCAAGTTTATGGAGGGTAGAATGTGGGAGGCCAGCCAGGAGTGCTTTGGATTAGTCAAGTGGTTGAACAACCTGGTTGAATGTTCCCGTGTACCCTGGGTGCATAACTATTCCATTGTGCCATCCATCAAATTCCAAGATGAATTTATATCAGTTAATGTGCGGCAATGTTTGGATTCAGTTGTGATCGGGTAGCAAAAAGCTTCTGATAGTGTTTGAATAAATGGAATCTCAATGTAAGTAATGTTTATGTGCTTACCAAAAATGAGCAGCATCTGGGAGTGGAACAGGATGGAGGGTGTGGATACAAATTCACACTTAAGATCCATCATTATCAGATTCCTTTATTTAGCTGTGCTGCTATCAAGAGGTCCTGAGGAGAGGTAGAGAGCTTCCTATTGGATGGAGGGAGAAGTTGAAGGATTAACCAGCGATACTGATCTCAGGTTTCAAGTGACACTGCTAGAATAAGCCTGAGAGCAGTTTATTCCATTATAGTCCAGGACTACTGGTTCACACACACATAGCTTCATAGGTTTTAAATTTTTATTTCCATATTGTAGAGAGTGCTTGACACAGGATGATCAAGAGGAGAATAGTGTGATTTTTTTAAAAAGAGGACTTTGGTCTGAAAGAAAGAACTCTTTTTTACTCATTCATTGGATGTGGGCATCTCTGGCTAGGCCAACATTTATTGCCCATCCTTAATTGCCCTTGAGAAGGTGGTGGTTAGCCACCTTCTTGAACCACTGCAGTCCATGTGGGATAGGTATACCCACAGTGCTGTTAGGAAGGGAGTTCCAGGATTTTGACCCAACTTGCATTTATATAGCACCTTTCACGACCACAGGACGTCCCAAAATGTTTTACAACCAATGAAGTATTTTTGAAGTTTAGTCACTGTTGTAATGTAGGGAAACAGTGGCAGCTAATTTGTACATAGCAAGCTCCCCCAAACAGCAATGTGATAATAATCAGATAATCTGTTTTATTGATGTTGGTTGAGGGATAAATATTGGCCGGAAACTGGGGAGAACTCCCCAGTTTGAAACAGTGTCATGGGATCTTTTATGTCCACCTGCGAGGGCAGATAGGGCCTCGGTTTAACTTCTCATCCGAAGGACGGCGCCACCAATCGTGCAGTGCTCCCTCATTACTGCAGTGGAGTGACAGCCTGGATTATAGGCTCAAGTCTCTGGAGTGGGACTTGAACCTACAAACTTCTGGCTTAGTCTGAAAGTGCTATCCACTAAGCCATGGCTGATACCTAGTAGCTGCTTCCTGCTCAAATTAAAATCCTGATTGGGAAATTGGCATAATGGCTGGATAACTGGCAAAATGGGTTTCTACCCAATGTTCGACAGGGAATGCCCAGCCAATTCCTGAAAAGCAGAAAGTCTACCTTACTTTGCAATGAAGCAGGGTACAATGTAGCGATTGTTGACCTGGATTCCAGTTCAGTCCATTCCCCAGTATAGTCATCCATCTGGGTCAATGCAGGGGCACGAAACCATTGGCATTACAAAGGTGATTGGATTGCACATTCTGTGACCTGCAGACTGCTGATTCAAACAGAGCTTGTGTAAACCTGTAGGCATGGCAGGAAATATATTGTGCTGCAGAACACCTCAGAATACTGCTTTCGCTTTCATGTTCCTTGGTTAAATTCCAATGAAGACTCACTATCATTATTGCTCCAATTGCTTGGTTGTTATGAGATCATCTTACTTTTCAAGTTTCCTGCCAATTAAAAAAATGAATAAAGCTGTATTAAATCTTTATTTAAATTACTGTAATCTAAATTAAAATGTATTGTGTATGGGGGAATAAACAAGCCCAATCTAGTTGTTGTATGTTGTGGTAATGCCGTAGTACAAATCAAAGAGAGAGAGATATGCAAGCATGATGATAAGATATGACCCAACGCCTTAAGTACCAGTTAATTGAATAATCCTAAATACAATAATTGTAGTGTTGAGCTGTGTATTTTCATTTGCCTAATTTGAAAGGATACTTGGAGCATTCATGTTCAAGGCAACACTTCCTGCACAGTTCATATTATAAAAATCAAGGTGCTACAAATAAGTACGACAACAATGTATGTTTCTATATTGCCTTTAAAATATCCTCAGTAGCACAAAATACAAATACATCGAGAGCAAAATTCCTCATCAATTTTAGTGTAAAAAGTGGCACAAAATGGGAGCACTATATTGGATTTTGAACTTTTGATGGCAGGTCCCGATTGGCTGTGTCATAATTCCGGTATCCCAGGAATTGAATCAAATTAACTGAGGCAAAGCAATCACTTCATCCATATCAGACTGTTCAACATGCATTAAGAATTGAGGTCTGACGTTAAAAAATAACTTTTTATCCACTCATTGTGTGGCTGCCTAATTTTTTTTATACCAATGAGAGTTCAGAAGAAATTGAATAGAATATTTTGCTGTCAATTGGTGTATTTTGTGGGGGGGTGGTGGTTGTCGGGTGAAATTGACAGTGATAAAAGGATTAACTGTGTCTTAGTGATTGCAGAGTAATATTACTTAATCTATTACTTCCCAAGCCTTCTGAGGCTAACTTCATCTTAATTATCATCTTCGCACCACCTTTTTCACCCTTCTTCCACAAAATCTTGTTGCCTGGTGTCAATTCTCAGCTTTGCAGTCAGATCTTGCTACAGTTCCCCACCTGTAGAAATACCATTCAACTTTTATTTCATCTCCGCAATATCACATGCTGGGTACAACACAAGGGTCAAGAAATGCATTGACATTGCATCCATTTTACAGGCATAAAACTGGTGGCTAAGCATCCAATATGCCAGGCGGTGTGCGTGTGCGCATTCTGCCCCAGTTGTGTGCAGCCCATCATATTAGTAAAGTGTGCAGTACAGGGGTCCAGGGCCCATGCCTGAAATAGGCGTTATGGCCCTTTACATAACTCTGGTTTTAGATCCCCTTCCTAAAATTGGGCTGCCTTGACTGCAGTCTGCGTCAGGCCTGCTGCACATTAACCAGATCCACTGTGGCCTAATACGCAGTCCTTTGAAGGACTGGTGGAGGCAACCACCAAAAAGTTAAGTTTTGCAAAAAAGAAATATTATCTTAGTGCACCTCCTAGCTGTGTGGTAGTCCCAGAGACTGTTCTCCGCTTGACCCACTTCTGATTGCCTTCATTCCCCACTCTCCTCCCGCCTCCCAGGACCTACCCACTGCCATTGTCTTGGCTCGAGATTGATCTCAGCTTCACTGTCTTTAAATAATCAAATTCACTTTCAGGATTCCAGTAGCTCTGCATTACTTGATTCAACATAACATGTCAGTTTTGAGAACTACAGGAGGTACTTGTTAAAGTTGGGCTTTTCAAGTTTAAATAATAAACATTTTAGTCTTCCCCTGGCTGCAGCTCTCGTTCGTTGAGTGACTTATTTTGCCAGCTTCTATGTAACACCTGACCTCACTGTTAGATTTATCTTCCCATTTAAACATTCAACACACTTCAAATATTCTAAAAAAAAAATTACAATATTCTCCTTGTTTTGATCTGTCCTAGCTTGTTCTCCTCAAGTTTCGTTCTTGGAGCCAAAAGATCTATAACCTCTCCTCTAAGAACTTTTACTTGTCAAGTTTATGGCATTACATCAGGCAGTCTGGCCAATCAATCCTTTTCCATCAATGTTAGCAATGCATCCATAAGTATTTAGAAGTTAATAATGTATATACTATTCTTAAATTATCCCAAAATCTTTGGTATTTCAATTTGTTACTTAGCATAGACAATGAAGGGTCTTGTGTCTATCTGAATCCCATAATACTAGGGTCAATGGTAAGCTTTCAATTGGAGTGGTACACCATCCATTGTCTCACCGATGAATGTAGGTATTTCATAACTATTTTGTTACGACCAGGTGAGAAAGGCGTCTCTCTCAGCCTTCACCTGGTCTTACTGTAACAGGGTTTAATTTTAAACACACCGTTTTTTTAAGCTCCCCTTAGTGAATCCTTTTATTTAGAGATACAGCACTGAAACAGGCCCTTCAGCCCACCGAGTCTGTGCCGACCATCAACCACCCATTTATACTAATCCTACACTAATCCCATATTCCTACCACATCCCCACCTGTCCCTATATTTCCCTGCCACCTACCTATACTAGGGGCAATTTATAATGGCCAATTTACCTACCAACCTGCAAGTCTTTTGGCTGTGGGAGGAAACCGGAGCACCCGGAGAAAACCCATGCAGACACAGGGAGAACTTGCAAACTCCGCACAGACAGTACCCAGAATTGAACCCGGGTCGCTGGAGCTGTGAGGCTGCGGTGCTAACCACTGCGCCACTGTGCCGCCCATAATCCTTGCTCACTAACTTCTAATTATAAGGCAAAGAAATCAGTCAAACAGGTATTCTTAGGTTTAAAGAAAAAAGGTTGAACTTTATTAAACTTAAACTAAACTTTAATTCGCTCCTCGCCTTGCCATTTCTTCCCCCTCGGTCACTTGATACCCGCTTCACCACCCCTCCCCGAACTGTCAGCCACTCGCAGACAGACATGGGATGCAGCGGCGAAGAGAAGCACAATGGTGGGAGGGAGCAGGGTACTGTTGGGGATGAGATGGAGGTGGCAATTGCAGCCATTGAGGGGACTTGGGTTTCATTTGTTTTGTTTTTGTGATAAATTGAGCAGCGCCATCGTCACTACTGGCAGCTGCCAAAAACGTCACTGTCAGTGACGTTTCAGTAGATCAGGCTGCATTTGAGCATGTACAAGTACTGCGCCACCTAGTGGTTGCATTGTCAGCAAACACAGCCTTTTAAAAATCCTTTTGCGCAGTCACTCCCAAGTTAATTCATGCCCACCTTCAATCAACAGTTCAGAGTTGGGCCACCCAAGCAGATAGCAATTTCTGTTGGTCACCTGCAACAAAAATAAATTAGGTGTTGGGAAATCTTTCATCACTAGCTTCAGTAACAACTTACATTTATATAGTGCTTTTAACATGCTAAAATGTCCCAAGGCACTTCACAGGAGCATTATCAAACAAAATTTGACACTGAGTCACATAAAGAGATTTAAGACAGATCACCAAAAGCTAGGTTTTAAGGAGCATCTTAAAGGAGGAGAGAGAGAATCAGAGAGGTTTAGGAAAAGAATTCCAGAGCTTAGGGCCTAGGCATCTAAAGGCATTACCATCAAAGGTGGAGCAATTAAAATTGGTTGTGAGCAAGAAGCCAGAATTGGAGCAGCACAGAGATCTTGGATGGCTGGAGGAGGTTACAGAGATCAGGAGGGCAAGGCCATGGAGGGATTTGAAAACAAGATTTTCTGTGATTTCAGACTCTAAGAGACAGATGGAGTTTGCATCATACTTGTGTATTTACATTCATTTGGGTATCTAACCAATGCTTTCTATTTCCCATTGAAATGGTAAAGATAATTTGATTGATTGGTTTCTCTTCTGCTTATTTTGGTCCTTTCCTCTTCATCTCTGCTGATGGTACTATTTCATTGATTGCGTACAGTCCCACGTACTGAGAGTCCTGAGGTATATTAGCAAATGGCTATTATTTATGCATAACTTTCTACAGTAAGTAGAATTGCTGATGAGCCATTCAATCATGTATTTCCACCAAAGTTTATTGAAGAGAATGGAGGAATAAGTCTCCTGTCTGGTGTTTTCTTTCTCTCATGCAGTGATGCAGTGAAGCCAATTGTTGTGTTCCTGTGAGGACAGCATTCTTCGAAAGAAAGATTGTTTTTATACTTTATACCAAGCATAGTTTCACAAATCATAATAACTGTTGATGAAATTAATGCAGACCTTGACACGCGACTTTTTCTTCCATTTCTAGTTTGAAAATCTGAGCTAAGATGTCTGTTGTTATCCTTAGATATTTTTTGCAACACCAAAACTATTTTGGCAGGTTTCTCCATGACATTTATTATGGAAGCATTAATCTGATATACCAAACCTCCGTTATCTGAAAAAAAATAATAAAACTGGCCACTTTGTTTTCAAGCGATGCTGAATTTCTGGCAGTTTCATAGAGGGAAGTGGAATTTAATAAAAAAAATACATGAAGTGATTTTTGTAAATATGCAATTAATATAATTCATCAAAATAAGCCAGTGGTTTCATTTCCACTAAAACGATACGGACCTGAACAGCACCTACCGAACTAATAATGTTCAACAGATAAGTCTTACACAGAGTTATAAAGCTGCAAAATTCGGCTCCATAACACTGCTGGTGCCGGCGCTATGGAAACTGGAGAAGCGGAAGATGGTGGGCACAACTCTTCTGGCCACTTGTGGCATGGCCTGTGCAGCAGGCAGTGCTTGTAAGAGAGCTAGCCTGGTCATATCATGCATGTGCTGGAAGCATGCAGAGTGGGTAGATCGTGATGTCTAACAGCTTCTAAGGCTTATTTGTTGCAGGTTCTGCCAGTTTGGACACTGCAAGTCCCATTAATGCTCTCTCCTAATCCCTTCCGGCTGTACATGCATCCAGCTGCATAAGGGACCGCCCCTCCCCCGCCACTAGCATTATTTAAAGGGCCAGCCATACTGCTTGCAGGTGAGACGCTTTTGACTTACCTGCTCTCTGTGGTGTGTTCTTGGAGGAGTTTTGGGGTCTTGTTGGATTTGGAAGAGAGTCCGGGTGGTCAGAGGAGTTTTATGCCCCATCAACAGAAAGCCTGCTAAAGTTATAGAAGCAGTAGTTGCAGTCCCTCTTGGTCTGCAACATGACAGGGACATGGAGCACAGGCTGCAGAGTGAGGAAACTGTGTGCAGGGGGAGGAGGAGGAGAGCTCTCTGCAGAAGGCCTGACCCATCACTCGTTTCTTCACTTGCTGTAATCACCAGAACGTGACTCCTCTATTTAGCCGTCTTTCCCTCACTGCTGTTGAAACGTTAATCTGATTCTTCATTACCTCATGGGTTGACTTTTCTTGTGCTCTCTGTCACTTTCTTGGTTTCACCTTACACAAGCTCCAATTTACTTCGAACTGTGACATCAATGTTTGCAGATGACACAAAACTTGGATATGTTGTAAACAGCAGGGAGGATAACAACAGTACTCAGGAGGATGTAGAGTGAGTGGAATGGTGGACTTTAACACGGAGAAGCGTGGATTCATTTTCGTAGGCAAAATGAGAGACAATGTGAACTAAATGGTTCAATTTTAAAAGGGGTGTGGAAACAGGGTATGCATGCAACCCTTGAAGGTAGGACAAGTTGAGAAGGCTTTAAAAAACAGTTCAGAGAAGGTTAACTAGGCTGATGCCTGCGATGGAGGGGTTGCCTAATGAGGAAAGATTGAGCAGGTTGAGCCTATACTCATTGGAGTTTAGAAGAATGAGAGGTGATATTATTGAAACATATAAAATTCTGAGGGGGTATGACAGGGTAGATGCTGAGAGGATGTTTCCCCTTGTGGGGGAATCTAGAACTAGGAGGCATAGTTTCAAATTAATGGGTCGCCCATTTAAGACGGAGATGAGGAGGAATTTCTTCTATCAGAGGGTCATTAGTGTTTGGAATTTGCTTCCCCAGAGAGCAGTGAAGGCTGAGTCATTGAATATATTCAAGGCTGAGTTAGACAGATTTTTGATTGACAAGGGAGTCAAGGGTTATGGGGGGCCGGCAGGAAAATGGAGTTAAGTCCACAATCAGATTTGTCATGATCTTATTGAATGGCAGAGCAGGCTTGAGGGTTGAATGGCCCAATACTGTGCCTATTTCTTATGTTCTTATGTATAAAGGCATATGGGATCCATGGATTTAAAAATAGCAGCACAGCGTACCAAAGCAAGGAGGTTATACTAAACCTTTATAAAACATTGGTTAGGCCCCAGCTGGAGATTTGTGACCGATTCTGGGCACCACACTTTAGGAAGGACATCGAGGCCTCCAAGAGGGTGCAGAGGAGATTTATTAGAATGGTGCCAGGGATGAGGGACTTAAGTTACATGGAGGGACTAAAGTAACTGGGATTAGAGCAGACAAGGTTCAGGGGAGATTTGAAGAGAGGTCTGCAAAAACTTGAAGGATTTTGATCAAGTAAATAATGAGAAACTGTTTCTAGTGGCAGAAGGGTAGATAACTAGAGGATACAGATTTAAGACGATTGGCAAAAGAACCAGAGTGGGGAGATGAGGCAACGTTTTTTATGCAATGAGTTATAATCTGGAATGCACTGCCTGAAATAGCAGTGGAAGCAGATTCAATAGTAACTTTCAAAAGGGAATTGGATAAATACATGGAATGGAAACAATTTCTGGGTTGGAGGAAAGAGCAGGGGAGTGGGCCTAATTGGATAGCATTTTCAAAGAGCCAGTGGGCCGAGTGGCCTCTTGTGTTGTATCATACTATGCTGCTATCCATGTTTCCTTATGTATAATGTTAGACACTCCTGTCAACTTGTTCTTGCCAGTTTCCAATGAATCTGTGTACCCCAGCAAAATGGCTTCAAGATCCTCATTTTCATTCTAAACTGTTCAATAGCCTTTCTGTACCCTACCCGAGTAACTTTCAACAACTGTACCTGCATGCTCCTTGCTCCTTTTACACTGCAGTAAGCTTCACTCCGCAATTTCCTGTTCTCCGTGCACTGTGCCATCATGCTTCTGCCCTTTGGAGCTCTCCCTCTTGACTTTACCATCTCTCTTAGAATCATACAGCACAGACAGAGGTCATTTGCCCATCATACTAGAGAGCAGAAAGAGCTACCAATGAGTCGCGCTCCCTTGCTCTTTCCCCCCAAAGCCCAGCAAATCCTTGCCTCCAGAAGCCTCCTAAAAGTTTTTCTGTTTGACTGTGCCTTCGCCAATCTCAAAGTTAATTTTCATTTTGCTTGGCCCCACATTTTCAATATGCTTGCTGACATTTTTCTTTATGTGGCCAGGGTTTTAGAACTATAAATTGTCAGAATCTGGTAAATTGTTGGAAACTCTCAGGAGCCGAATTCAAACCTTTGAAACTGGTTGAAGAAGGTTTGAATTAGGATGCTGCAAGTTTCCGTTCAAACTGATTAACCTTGTTGGCCAAAGCTTCTTTGTGGAGCACTGGAAAAAGCATTTTTGGACTTTTATAAGGTGCATTTCCATTGTGTATAAGCTGTTTACTGAACAAGATTTTTCACAGTCTGCTTTCAAGTTTCCTTTCTCCACAAAGTGTATAATTTTGAGATGTGGTGTTATTTACCTCTAATTTCCTTTAAGTGATCGGCTTCCCCAGCTGTTCCAAAATGATGTTGTGTAACAATAAATGGCAAGCTCAGGTTTAAATTCTGAGTCTGCCTTAAGAAAAAGTCAGTAGTCTTGGCATCGCCTCCAATGCATGACGCCATATCTAACACTCCACGCACAGCATGGCATACAGCTGGGTGAGAGACGTGGTCTGCTGCCAGTCACTCCGTTTGCTGCCACTCTGTTATTCTTTACTGCATCCTAGCTTTTCTAGTTTGTCATGTAAAGGTGTACAGCCCAGTTACCAGGGTCCCGTTTATTCTACTACACTGCAAGAAAGGAGAAACTCAATGCCTTGAGCATATCACCTTTTTCTCCACACGATTGTTTCCTTTCCAGGCCTGGTTGCCAGATTGTTGATCTCTGGATCCTTTCTGCTGTCAAATGCATTTACACTGCCAAGTGTTCCCTCTGACAATGTCAACGCTAAAGCAAGCTTTAATTTTTAATATCTAAGCAGTTTTATAATAAAACAGTTTTGCACAGGAGTCTGCCCTTTCTGTGGTAGCAACTAATACACTTTATGTTTAAGCTGATTCTGCAGCATGTTAAAACCAGACGAGAGAGCCTGATTATAGAATAGAATCCACAGGCATTAGGGAAGTAGTCTGAGCATTCACTCTGTCTGAGATTACCACCTCTGTCATTGGACACTCTGCTACAAATGTTCCCTGGAGTTACCATATGTTCAATAGTGACCTGCAGTTCTGCTAAGTGGTCATTAACACTGGACAGAACAAGGAAATAGCATGAAATGCTTACACTCAGTTTGAACCTTCCTTTAAAAAGCACACCCCTGTGGGGTAAATCCTTGGGCTCCCCAACTGATTTAAGGATTTGAGCTGGTCCTCAATCCGGTAAGTTCCACTTCCATTATCTCCAGCTTCTGGCCTATGATTCGCTCTATACACATGCGTAAACTGACTGCCTAAATCCCCTAATAAAAGCAGAAAATGCTGGAAATACTAAGCAAGTCTGGCAGCATCTGTGGTGAGAGAAACAGAGTTTATCTTTCAGGCCAGTGGCCTGTCGTTAGAACTGTCCTGATGAAAGGTCACAGACCTGAAATGTTAACTCGGTTTCTCTCTCCACAGATGCTGCCTGACCTGTTGAGTATTTCCAGCATTTTCTGTTTTTATTTCAGATTTCCAGCATCTGCAGTATTTTGCTTTTATATCTAAATCCCCTAATGGGTGGTGCCAGTAGTGCAGGGTTCTGAGGGCCATTGAGTTCTTTGGAGGGACTTATGTCTGTTTCAGAAAAAGAAGGGGAACACATGCTAGAATGCTGGTTGCATGACAACAGTTATTTACTTGAAATCGGGCTACATGACTTCTTTCAAGTTAGAGATCAGTGTCCTCTTATCTTTTTCTCTTCAGTCTCACTATCAAGGTAACATTTTCAGACTGGTTTTTATATGATTCCTCCCCAGATACTTGAGGTCCCACTGTCTCTGCTCCTAGTGACTAGCCAGTCATGCCTTTTCACAGTGCTCCTCTACGTCGATTAACGGGAAAACTTACTTTTGGCGATCTGCAAATGAGTTTGGCTGAGAACTTGAACCATGCCTTCACTTTGTTGTGGGACAAATTTAAGAGTTAACCACCTTAAGGAGCTGTAAGTGAAGATCACTGGAGAAAGTGATGTCATGTCACACGTGAGCCGGCAGTTGTCGGGGGAGCCCGACAGGGCAAGGGGTATTTAGAAGTAGCTTGTGCAGTAACTGTTTGTATATATATGTTCCAGTTAGGTGAAAATAAAACCCACGTTTACTTTGGATATTGTTTGTAGTCCTTTGAGTCTTACAATAGATCATCCACCAAAGGAACAAGTTCTATTACACACCAGAAAACGATTGCAATTTCAAGCATAGTTTTCACTCTGTTTCGCCTTGCAGCCAAAGCCGAAACTCTACTCCTATGTATCGTGGTATACGCTAGAGGGGCAAAGGAGCAGTGAATGAATAGGCAAAGGGGAAGAAAACTGAGAAGGGTGGTATTAGCACCAAGCTTGGGAGAAGCCTTTGATTTCAGCCTCTCCCACACGATACACTCTGTGACAATTATTTCATGTTGTCAACCGCTCATGCCATGCATGTCTCCACCCTTCTATTACACGCTGCCTTCTGCAAGCAGAGAAGCAGTGCTGAGGTATCAGGATCACTGAGAGAATACCAATTGGGGTTGCTTTTCCAAAGCCTTTCTCTTTAACTGAATACATGCTCCACAAAAGTAGTGAAGTTATTATTTAAACTCTTTTTGAAGGGCTTTTTCATTGAATGTTTTGTCTTTATATAGCACCTTTAACTAAAAAAAATCCAAGAGGCTTCACAATAGTGAAGAAAAATGGACAGCAGACCAAAGAGGGAGAGACTACGAGGGGTGATCTAAGCTTGGTCAAAGAGCTGGGCTGCAAGGAGAAGACAAAGGTGAGGAAAAAGAAGGATTTGGACAGGAAATTCGAGAGAGTGGGACCGAGGCGATTGAAGGTGTGGGGTAAGGTGAAGGGGTATTGATGGGGTAAGGTGAAGGGATAATGCACAAGAGAATGGGACTGAGGGCTGCGAACCCACATGTGTCAGCAAGGATGGGTGGTGTTCTGTTGTAAAGGATACGGGTAGCAGAGTTGTGGATGAACTGATGTTTATGGAAGATGGGGGATGGGAGGCCTTCCAGGAGAGCTTTAGAGCAAATAGTGTCTGGAATTGACTAAGACGTTAACTAAGATGATAACGGAGTGGGATGCACAGCTCCTAATAGAATAGGGTGCCAAGGCGTGATCAGTCTGGTTCAGAATATAAAACAATATCCATTTGGCCCTGTAGCAGGTAGGCCGTTCTTGTGTTTCAGATAATTTTTTTTCATCAGCACACGTGGTTTACCTACTCATCAGATCAAATAACTAGTTATGAGATTTGACAGACTAATATTTCCAGTGACAAACCAGAGTTTGTTCACTAATAAAACAAATAGACATTTTGGTTCTTGATTCATGGTGTGGACATATTCAGGCAGGTGTTCTACAGTGACTATCTCTGAGCACTCAAGGGACTGAGAATAAATTTAAAAAAATCAAATGCAATTGAGTACTTGACAGATTGAGTTGTTGTATATGAATGAAGTATTGATGCAAGTTGCCAGGCAATTCGATCACTGTCATGTTTCTTGACAGAATTATAATGGCAGATGTCTTTTTGTAGGAATGTATTTATTTTCTTCTACCTTAGGAAACCAGTGCTTCATCTAGCAAATGGCATCTTTGACTGGGCGATCATGTGACTCACATTCACAGCTCAATCAAACAGTCCCTGATTTTATGGTTTTATGGCTGCAGTGAAAGATTTCCTTTTGGTACTTTTTTTTCAGAGCTTTCTCATTATATGGCATAAATATCTGTCGAGATTTGAATCTTTAAGCAGAAGAACATTTTTGACAGAGGAGGCTGACAGATAACTATGTGGGGGGTAGGATCAGTAAGTTCGCGGATGACACAAAGATTGGCCGAGTGGTTAACAGTGAGGTTGAGGGTCTTGGGTTACAGGAAGATATAGACGGGATGGCCAAATGGGCAGAAAAGTGGCAGATGGAATTTAATCCTGAAAAGTGTGAGGTGATACACTTCGGAAGGAGTAATGTGACACGGAAGTATTCAATGAATGGCCTGACACGGGGCAGTTCCGAGGAACAAAGGGACCTTGACATGTTTGTCCATAGATCTCTGAAGGCAGAAGGGCAGGTTAATAGGGTGGTGAAAAAGGCAAATGGGACACTTGCCTTTATCAATTGAGGCATAGATTATAAAAGCAGGGAGGTTGTGTTGGAGTTGTACAGAACTTTGGTAAGGCCACAGCTGGAGTATTGTGTGCAATTCTGGTCGCCACATTATAGGAAGGATGTGATTGCATTGGAGGGGGTGCAGAGGCGATTCACCAGGATGTTGCCTGGAATGGAACACTTAAGCTATGAAGAGAGGTTGGATAGGCTTGGGTTGTTTTCGCTGGAGCAGAGAAGACTGAGGGGTGACCTGATCGAGGTGTACAAGATTATGGGGGCATGGACAGGGTGGATAGGGAGCAGCTGTTACCCTTAGTTGAAGGGTCAGTTACGAGGGGACACAAGTTTAAGGTGAGGGGCAGGAGGTTTAAGGGGGATTTGAGGAAGATCTTTTTTACCCAGAGGGCGGTGACGGTCTGGAATGCCCTGCCTGGGAGGGTGGTAGAGGCGGGTTGCCTCACATCTTTTAAAAAGTACCTGGATGAGCACTTGGCACGTCATAACATTCAAGGCTATGGGCCAAGTGCTGGCAAATGGGATTCGGTAGACAGGTCAGGTGTCTTTAATGCATCGGAGCAGACTTGATGGGCCGAAGGGCCTCTTCTGCGCTATTATTCTGTGATTATTCTCTGTGATTATTCTGAGGCATTGAGATTCCATGAAATCCTCTGTTTCTCATTTAAACACAAGAGGAATGGCATTTGCTGTTTGCTATTTTTCTGCTTACATATATTTTTGGAAAGTAGCTGTCTGCTCCTTATATGCTTGCTCGCAGTATGCACCCTGGCCCTTACATACTTCCTCCTTGCGTGCACTCTGCCCCTTTCTGTGACTGTCTGCATGCACATGAATTGAAGCGTTGCTGTATATATGCAGGAGCCACCTTTGACTGCAGTGCATTTGTGTATTTTGTGCATTCATAATATCATTATTCCCTGGGTTCATTTATTCAGAGTTTTGTGAAGTTGGAGGTTCTGTGAGCAAGGCAACAGATTCGCTTTTTCACTCAGCTTCACTCACCACCAATTTGAGAGTGCGAAATTAACATGGCTCTTGTCTTTCTGTTTCTCTTGCAGTTGCAGTCTTAGTTGGTTCAGTGCTATTTATTTATATGCTTTTCCATTGGGAGTCCAAATAAGGAGCTAAAACGAGAATTTAGAAAAAGTCTCTACGAGCGGCAGCTCAAAGAACCTGGCAGAGATAAATCTTATTTAAAACTAGCTGATGCAGAAGTGGTGATGGGATGGGAAATACAGGTTGGCTAACATGTTTTTGTGTTAAGTATTTAACCAGTTTTACGGTTCTGTCACTGAAATGCTATCCTTTTAGGTGAAGTTGTGCATTTATTTTTTGTATGATTAATTCTGTTAAGAAATAGGAACCCAAATTGTGTTCCCAGAAATAACAACCCTTGGTTCCCAGCTTTTAAGAATCCTTTTTAATTTTAAGTGTCAAGACAATGCTAAATTTTGGCTTTTCTCAAAGGGCGGGTAACCAAAGGACAAATATTGAAAATAATTGTCAAACAAACCAGAGGCAAGATGAGAATTTTTTTAAGCAGCTTGTTGGAATGAACTGCCTGAAAGGTTGGTGGAAGCAAATTCAATGCTAACTTTCAAAAGGGAATTGGATAAATTCACGAAGGGCTTTGCCACCAACGCCATGCTTTTTTTCTAATCGCTGGGACCCCTTTTCAGTATCAAAATGGCAGCTTCCCCAGCAGAACATTCTGTGATTTCCATTGTCACTGTTCCAGCATAAGTAAGGTGTGAGTCATGAGCCCATTGTGTCCTCTTGCTCTCCCTGGGCCAGTAAGACATTTTCATTGTGCTTTTGGCATATGTATGAGGTGTTAGGTGTCGCACATTGAGTAGCACTCGCTTCCGAGTCAGAATGTTGTGGGCTCAAGACCTATTCTTGAGTACATACTCGTAGGCAGACACTGCGGTGCAGTACTGAGGGATTGCTGCACTGTTGCAGGTGCCAACTTTCGGATGAGACATTCAACTAAGACCCCATCTGTCTTCTCTAGTGGATGCAAAAGATCCCACAGCACTATTTTGAAAAAGAGCAGGGGAGTTCTCCCCAGTTTCCTCACCAATATTTGTCTCTCAACCAACATCACTGAAGACAGATTGTCTGGTCATTATCACATTAATGTTTGTGGGAGCTTGCTGTGCACAAATTGGCTATCTCGTTTCCTACATTACAGCAGTCAGTACCCTTCAAGAAAGTGCTTAGTTGGCTGTAGTGTAATCCTGTAATACTGAGAGGTGCTATAGAAATTCAAGTATTTTATGATGATTAGAGAGTGAGATTAGAGATATGTATAGTGATCTTTACAAAGAGACCGTTAGTCTTCTAATAATTCAGGAGTCCAACTCAGTTTTGATAAGCTGTGGCTAATATAAATTTTGACCCTGGTGGTTGGCATTGTGCATGACTACATGTGTCTTGGAGAGGCGACAAAGATCATAATGCTGACTGACAATTTATAATTGGCCACATAATGGATTATATTCACTCTACGTTCTAAAAGTTCCCAACACCACCTAAGAGCTAAGAACTTTCCAACACCAGCACCACAGCCTCACAGCTCCAGCAACCCGGGTTCAATTCTGGGTACTGCCTGTGTGGAGTTTGCAAGTTCTCCCTGTGTCTGCGTGGGTTTCCTCCGGATGCTCCGGTTTCCTCCCACAGCCAAAAAAGACTTGCAGGTTGATAGGTAAATTGGCCATTATAAATTGCCCCTAGTATAGGTAGGTGGTAGGGGAATATAGGGACAGGTGAGGATGTGTTAGGAATATGGGATTAGTGTAGGATTAGTATAAATGGGTGGTTAATGGTCGGCACAGACTCGGTGGGCCGAAGGGCCTGTTTCAGTGCTGTATCTCTAAATCTAAATCTAAAAATAACAGAAATCAATCAAATTCATCAAGTTGTGAACTGATGATTGGCCTGGAAGATTCAAACTAGTCATCAAACTTAGCAACTGGTCACTGACGGTGGCTGTTTGGGTAATGTTGAGAGTATGACACGGTAGTGACAGTGTGACTACTCCAGTGATGGCACTGTAGTCAAGCACATGCCCATTCTCTGTTGTGCCAAAGAGTGTTTTGCCATTTGTGGATCCTGTGGTCTAATGGCCATGCAGTCTTAACTTTGTGGCCTGAATTTCTTGCTGAAATTGCTTGTTTTCTAAAGCCATCTTTTGGCTGTATTCTGTGTGCTGTGTCGTATTGTGCGGTTGTGGCAAACCCATCTTTTTCACGACTCGAATGACTACTTTATTTAAATTATCCCTGTATGAAACCAAGGCAACAGCTTAAACAAGCCTGTAACAACATTGGATTGCTTTGCAAATATTTATTTGGTTCTCAAAGGGATGCAGCCAGACACTTTTTCGTTCTATTTCCTTTCCGCTTGTAGGTGCTGACTCGTGTTGTCCATACATAGCTGGCTGCCCTCAGGCAGCTTTCCCAAATAGCCCTCCGTCAGGTGTGAGCATAGATGGTGAATGCAGGCCGGATAGTCAATCATTAGGAAGTTAATATGTTAACAACAATTTGCATTTATATAGCTCCTTCAATGGAGTAAAACATACCAAGGCACTTCACAGAGACGTTAGTGAACAAAACTTGAAACCGAGCCACATAAGGAGATATTCAGACAGATGACTAAAAGTTTGGTCAAACAGGTGGGTTTTAAGGACCGTCTTAAAAGAGGAGAGAGAGGTAGAGAGGCAGAGAGGTTCAGGGAGGGAATTCCTGATCTCAGGGCCGAGGCAGCTGAGGCACGGCCGCCAATCGTGGAGCGATTAAAATCAGGATGCACAAGAGGCCAGAATGGGAGGAGTGCAGAGATCTTGAAGGATTAAAGGGCTGGAGGAGGAGGTTACACAGATAGAGACGAGGGAGGTCATGGAGGGATTTGATGGCAAGGATGAGAATTGTAAAATTGATGTGTTGCCACTCCGGGAGCTAATGTAGATCAGTGAGGACAGGGGTGATAGTTTGACCAAACTTGGTAAGAGTTAGGATATGAACAGCAGAGTTTTGGATGAGGTCAAGTTTATGTAGGGTCAAAGATGGGAGGCTGCCAAGGGAGTACATGCTGGCATATCGAGTGGCAAGGCAGGCATGCTTGGCTCACACCTGTTAGACTCCAGTGCTGCTTATGGTTCAGACATGGCTCAATGGATCTATAGATCTTTGTAAGGCCACAGGAAGGTACATCATATCTTGGTGAAGGGGATGACGAACTGAAATGGCCAAAATGGTTACTCTGTTGAAATGATGGTTGCAGTCACATTGAATGTGATTTTTGAATTTTGTTTCAGTACTATGGAAAGGGCAGATAATTTTAAATGGTGCATGGGGTTATGGATTGGTGCATGAGTTAGGGATTCTTCCTAATGTGAAGAACTTTTTTTTAAATGTTGCTTTTCATCGTGGTGGAAATTGAAGCTGAAATACTTCATGAAGGTGATAGGTGCAGTGTAACATTTAGGTTTTTGACATTCTCCAACATTTGCATTTTCCCTAGCCTGAAAAGATACTTCTTTCTGACCTTTTGTAATTTTGGTGCCCTATATGACCTTGAGCTGAGCCCCTGACCCCATACCCTCTCCATTACCAAGGCCGCCTACTTCTACCTCTGCAACATCGCCTGTCTCCGCCCCACCTCAGCTTATCTGCTGTCTAAACCCTCATCCATGCCTTTGTTACCTCTCGACTCAACTTTTCCAATGCTCTGCTGGCCGTCCCCCACTTTGAACCTTCTGTAAACTCGAAGTTATCCAAAACGCATATCGTAACTATCTCTCCTCCTTTAAGAAGCTCCTTAAATTGTACCTCTTGGGCTAAGCTTTTGGTCACCTGACTCAATATCTCCCTTTGTGGCTCAGTGTTAATGTTTGTTTGATGATCATTCCTGGGAAGCACGTTGGGACATTTTTGTTACATTAGAGGCGCTACATAAATGCAATAAAAACAAGAAATGCTGGAACCGCTCAGCAGGTCTGGCAGCATCTGTGGAAAGAGAAGCAGAGTTAACGTTTCGGGTCAGTGACCCTTCTTCGGAACGGCGCTACATAAATGCAGGTTGTTCTGTAACTCCGTTGAGAAGAGGTGCTCTGGGGTGTTAATCTTTCCATCAATGCTGGTATGGAATGATCTGTCATTTCAATAGAGTGGCTGTTTTGGTCCATGTCACTGTTGTCATCCATTTCAAGGTATGGTCTTCCTTCCAGTGGTCACGCTAAGATCTAGAGAACCATTGAGCTAAACCTAAACCATAGGCAGAACTGGAGTATCATAGATGTGAGCCAAGCATACTGCCTTGCTACTTGAGATGTAGTGGAGCTCGTTCTTGAAGACTGAAGTTCTTTTGTCGGTATTTTAGAAACCAAACTGTTGAAAGACACATAATTAACATTTCTTTGTTTATTTTGCTGTTTAAACAAATTGAAAGTTCAATGGAAATAAACACTGTCAAGTGTAAATGATTTCTTGGAGCTAATAAGCCAGACTGGTGCCAAGGAGCTGAATTAGTCAAACCGACTTGAAGTAACACACGTGCTGAAGTGGTCTGGATTAATGAATTAATTTCTATTGACATCAGTATCTTTCCTTTAATACTTTGGATTAGGGGATTCTGTTACACAGTGTTGTTAGTGATGTCATCATGCACTGTTTAAGATGAAAAGAATTAAATTAAATTTTTTGTAAAGAAACGCATCTGCAGAAAAGCAAGCAAAAACAAATGATAAAAAGAACTGTAATTATTGGTGATATTGTGAATTTAAAAAGAGATTCCAATCAGAAGGTTCTCTCTTTAATGCCCCCATGACAGTTTATGCAGCACCCAATCACTGCGACAGCATAATAAAGCCAATTCAAATGTTATTTATGTTGACTTCAATTTTAAACCTCTTCTTGAAATGGCCAATTTTTTAATCTCTCTCTCCAATTGATTTGAATTCCTGAGTTGTTTTCCTAGCTCATGCTGAGCTGGCACATATAAAATCATTGCTGACGACTTCAGTAAAATGTAAATGCACGACACGGAGAGCTGAACCAAACATTAACTGGATCTGATTGCAGTTAATATTAAAAGTGACCTTTTAGAGTTGAAGGTTTTTTCTTCCATGGTGCGTCCGACAAAGGCAAAAAAGTAAAGCAGAGGGTGTGATTCTCAAAACTGCACATGATGTAACACCCATGTTGATTGCTCTGCTCTATTTTGTAAGGGTTTCAGCAGCTGTGCGTTGTTCTGTGCTCTGATGCAGATGTGGGTCTCATTATTATAACTGAAGTATTTTTCTGGATACAGTATATCAATGGTGGAGCATTTAAGTATTTTACCAGTTTTACATTTCTCTCATCGCAATGCTTCGCTTTCAACTGGTGCCATGGTTTTTTTTTGCATGATTTACTTTTTAAGAAAATGGGACCCCAAATGTATTGTTGGGGTCACAATTAAATAAATTCCCTTAGTTCCCAACTTTTAATAATCCGATCAGTCTGTAGCCTTTGACATGGTTGTTCACATTCCAACTCCTCTCCACCGTTGTCTAGTTGGGTGGGACTACACGCGCCTGGTTCTGTTCCTATCTATCTAATCGTAGCCAGAGTATTGCTTGCAATGTCTTCTCTTCCCACTCTCACAGCGTTACCTCTGGTGTCCCCCAAGGATCTATTCTTGATCCTCTCCTATTTCTCAACTACGTTCTGTCCCTCGGCGACATCATCTGAAAACACAATGTTAGTTTTCCCATGTAGGCTGACGGCACCCAGCTGTACCTCACCACCACTTCTCCCGACTCCTCCACTGTCACTAAATTGTTAGATATCCAGTGCTGGATGGGCAGAATTTTTTTTCCAATGAAACACTGAGAAGACTGAAGCTGTTGTCTTTGGTCTCTGTTCCAAACTCTGTTCCTTCGCTACTGACTCCATTCCTCTCTGGTAACTGTTTGTGGCTGAACCAGACTGTTCCCAAACTTGGGGTCATATTTGATCGCGAGATGAACTTTCAACCACATATCTGCGCCATCACTAAGACTGCCTATTTCCACCTGTGACATTGACCGTCTCTGCCCCTACCTCAGCTCATCTATTGCTGAAACTCTTATCCATGCCGTTGTTACAACTAGACTTAAGTATTCCAACGTACTCCTGGGCGGCCTCCGACATTCTACCCTGTGTAAATTTGAGGTCATCCAAATCTCTGCTGCCTATTTCGAGCTCTTACCGAATCTCATTCGCCTATCAGCCCTGTGCTCGATGACCTACATTGACTCTTGGTTAAATGGCGTCTAGATTTTGAAATTCTCATTCTTGTTTTCAACTCCCGCCATGGCCTCGCCCCTCCCTGTCTCTGTGAACTCCTCCAGCCCTGCAACCCTCAAAAATATCTGTGCTCATCTAATTCTGGCCTCTTGAGAATCCCTGATTTCAATCACTCCATTGGTGCTATGGGGTTGTTACTGAGGTTGAGTCTGAGGCCATTTTTTTAATCAATGATTTTCTTCCCGCCTTCTTGACCTGTTGCCAGGTAGAGTTTCTCAGGTATCCTCTGGAACCTTGTCCAATTGATAATTATTTGTGAGAGAACTTCAACAGTTGAGTGTTGACAGGTTGTTTGAGGGTAAGGGCATCAACCTCCTATGCAGTTGTACCCAAGGGTCGCTGTGTTATGATTAAGATGATCACCCTAGTTGACTTTTGTCGTCTCTGACCTAGGGATCTTGAGGTCAGTTGCAACTGCCCAGCTGCTACCCAGCGAACTCAACAGAGACCAGCCTTCCGAGTGTGTGGTTTCCCAGTTCACAGGATGTACGATCCCAATAGGGAATAGTTTCATAGGCAGGTTTACCATTTATATGCTTTATTATGGCCTTTCTGACCTCTCCATCAACAGGACGCATTGCTCATGCATAGTACCTTCAGCCAGGGTCAAAGCTTTAGTAACCTTTCTTATCAAAACTTATGCTGGACTCCTGAATTTCAAACATTAGAAGCCCAATTTCCTTCTTGCCAAAATCACTGGCCTGGGGTTTCCACTCGGTTATGCTGATTTTTTTTGACGTAATTTGGCCGAAGTTGCAAAACCGGTGCAAAAGATTGTGGAATTAATCACCATTGGGAGTTTCCACCAATTTTGTCCCTTTGTTGACCTTTGAAAATTAAGCTGGTTCTTTTGGACGCAAGGGCATGAATAGGAACATTTTACAGGCTTTTGAATGCATTTAGAAAAAAAACTTGAGTAAGAAAGTGGCTATTGTACCCCAATGTACCTAGAAAATGGTTCTGTATATTTTTTAAAAGTCATTTTCAGTAATTGAAGGTCGGGTTACTCACAGGTGGTGAATTGACACTGTGATTTAACATGCTTTTTGTGATCAGCCCATTTTCAACTGGATGAATCAAACTTCACCAGGTTACCACAATTAAATATATCAAGTAACATTTTTTAAAGCAAAAGACTTACGTTTCAAAACGTTGCCCGATTGACTGGTTTCGGGCAGATTTTGCATTCAGCAACATGCAAATGAATTTCAGTGGAAATTTGAGGGGAAAAAACATTCAAAACGGTTGCAGTTTTCACCGATTGCACCCTAAGCGGAAACTCCACTCCACTATATTTAACAGATGTTCTGGCTAATCTTCATGAAAGAAAGATTTCCATTTATACAGTGTCTTTGTCGATCCCAGGATGTCCTGAGATGCTTTACAGCCAATGAAGTCCTATTGAATTACACTCACTGTTGTAATATCAGAAACATGGCTTCCAGTTTAAACACTGCAAGGTCCCTCAAACAGCAATGTGATAATGACTGGATAATCTGCTTTCAGGGAGTGGCTGAGCGAGAAACATTGACCAGGACACTGGGGCAAAATGCCCTGCACTTCTTCAAAACAGCATCATCAGATTTTTATGGTCCACCTGAGAGGCAGACAGGGCCTCAGATTAGCATCTCAAACGAAGGAGGGAACCTCCGACACTGCAGCACTCCCTCAGTACTGCGCTGGAGTTTTAGTCTTGAATTTTGTCCTCAAGTCCTGGAGTGAGACTTGAACCTGCTGACTGAGAAGCAAGAATTCTACCAAGTGAACCATGGCTGAAACACATACTGTCATACTTGTTTTTTTTTACAAGTTCATTCATGGGATATGAGTGTCGCTGGCAAGGTCAGTATTTATTGTCCATCCCTTTTTGGCCTTGAGAAGGTGGTGGTGAGCTGCGTTCTTGAACTGTTGGGGTCCATCTGGTGTAGGTACAGCCACAGTGCTGTTGAGGAGGCAGTTCCAGCAGTTTTGACTCAGCGACAGTGAAGGAACGGTGATATAGTTCCAGGTCAGGATGATGTGTGACTTGAAGGAGAACTTGCAGGTGGTGGTGTTCCCATTGAGTTTGCTGTCCTTGTCTTTCTGAGTGGTAGAGGTTGCAGGTTTGGAAGGTGCTGTCGAAGGAGATTTGGTGTGCTGCTGCAGTGCATCTTGTAGATAGTACACACTGCTGCCACTGTGCGTCGGTGGTGGAGGGAGTGAATGTTTGTAGATGGGGTGCCAATCAAGCAGGCTGCTTTGTCCTGGATGGTGTTGAGCTTCTTGAGTGTTGTTGGAGCTGCACCCATCCAGGCAAGTGGAGAGTATTCTATCACACTCCTGACTTGTGCCTTGTAGATGGTGGACAGGCTTTGGGTAGTCAGGAGGTGAGTTACTAACCACAGAATTCCCAGCCTCTGACCTGCTTTAAAATCAACAAGATTTATGTGGCTTGTGCAGTTAGGCTTCTGGTCAATGGTAACCCCCAGGATGCTTGGGTGGTGGGGGATGGTGGGAATTCAGCAATGGTAATGGTGTTGACCATCAAGGGGAGACAGAATCTTTAATGTTTGAGATGGTCATTGCCTGGCACTTGTGTGGCATGAATGTTACCTGCCACTTATCAACCCAAGCCTGAATGTTGTCCAGGTCTTGCTGCATGTGGGCCCTGGCTGCTTCAGTATCTGAGGAGTCACGAATGGTGCTGAACACTGTTTAATCATCAGCAAGCATCTCCACTTCTGACCTTATGATGGAGGGAAAGTCACTGATAAAGTAGCTGAAGATGTTTGAGCCTAGGACACTGTCCTGAGGAACTCCTGTAGCAATATCCTGGGACGGTGATGATTGGCCTCTAACAACCACAACCATCCTCCTTAATGCTCGGTATGACTCCAGCCAGTGGAGAGTTTTCCCCCAATTCCCATTGACTTCAGTTTTGCTAGGGCTCCTTGGTGCCACACTTGGTCAAATGCTGCCTTGATGTCAAGGGCAGTCACTCTCACCTCAGCTCTTTTGTCCATGTTTGAACCAAGGCTGTAATGAGGTCAGGAGCTGAGTGGCCCTGGTGGAACCCAAACTGAGCGTCACTGAGCAGGTTATTGCTAAGCAAGTGCCGCTTGATAGCACTGTTGATGACACCTTCCATCACTTTACTGATGATTGAGAGTAGGCTGATGGGGCGGTAATTGGCCGTGTTGGACTTGTCCTGCTTTTTGTGTACAGGACATACCTGGGCAATTTTCCACATTGCAGGGTAGATGCCTGTGTTGTAACTGTACTGGAACAGCTTGGCTAGGGGCGTGGCAAGTTCTGGAGCACAGGTCTTCAGTACTATTGCCAGAATATTGTCAGGGCCCATAGCCTTTGCAGTATCCAGTGCCTTCAGTCGTTTCTTGATATCACACAGAGTGAATCGAACTGGCTGAAGTCTGGCATCTGTGATGCTGGGGACTGAAGGAGGAGGCCGAGATGGATCATCAACTCGGCACTTCTGGCTGAAGATTGTTGCAAATGCTTCAGCCTTATCTTTCGCACTGATGTGCTGGGCTCCCCCATCACCTCATCTCTGGAATTCAGCTCTTTTGTCCATGTTTGGACAAAGGCTGCAATGAGGTTTGGAGCTGACTGTCCCTGGTGAAACCCAAGCTAAGCATCAGTGAGCAGGTTATCGCTAAGTAAGTGCCACTTAACAGCACTATCGACAACTCCTTCCATCACTTTGCTGATGATTGAGAGTAGACACTAATGGGACGATAATTGGTCAGATTGGATTTGTCCTGCTTTTTGTGGACAGGACATACCTGGACAATTTTCCACATTGTCGGGTAGATGCCAGTGTTGTAGCTGTACTGGAGCATCTTGGCTAAGTGTGCGGCTAGTTCTGGAGCACAAGTCTTCAATATGATAGCCGGGATGTTGTCAGGGCCTTTGCTGTGTCCAGTGCCTTCAGCTGTTTTTTTATACCACATCGAGTGAATCGAATTGCCTGAAGACTGGCACCTATGATGCTGAGGACCTCAGGAGGAGGCTGAGATCGATCATCCACTTGGCACTTCTGGCTGAAGATGGTTACAAATGTTTCAGCCTTGTCTTTTACACTGACGTGCTGGACTTCCCCATCATTCAGGTTGGGGAGAGACTCCTCCTCCGTTGGTGGTTGTTATATACTAACTGACACACATACTGTTATACCAGTACCAGTGGAGCTGCCAAAAGTATTGTCCTTTATCTATAAAAAAGGTTGAGAAGCACGGTCACAATTCAGCGATGAACACTTTCTGTAAAATACCTGGTCAGTTCTGCTCTTTATGGGACCTTGCTGTGTACACAGATTGGCAGTGGAGTGGACCTCTCCACCAGCTAGTTGCTTTGGAGGTTTGTGATACTTGATTTGATTTTGATTCAGTGAGTTCCATGTGAAGGCCTTCAGGAGTTTGTTTATTCAGTACTTTGTGGACAGCGAGCCAACAATGTGAATGAGAGTTGCCGCGGTTACAGTGGAATGCTCTGTGGTGTTGGTGGCAGTGGACGAGCTGTTAGTTTCCTGGTCAGGCTGTCATGGATGTGGAATAATTTCCGCATCCCATGTATGTGCAACAACACAGTGAAAATATCTGATGCAGTTTAACAGGTGTTAGTGGCCATTGAAGAATGTATGAGAAAAGATGGTACAGCCCATTGACGCTCACCTGTTGCCTACACCAACCCACGCAGCCTCACATCTAGAACATTCTCAACACTGTTAATGTTTTTAGCTTTACTATTTTGGATGTCCCTGTCTCTGCAACCTCCTCCAGCCCTACAACCATACATGTTCCTCCAATTCTGGCCTCTTGTGCATCCCCGATTTCCATCGCGCCATCATTTGTGCTGCCTTCGGGTGTCAAAGAAGGTCCTTGAAGCCTACCTTTTTGACCAAGCATTCAGGGTGCTATATAAATGCAAGTTGTTGTTGTTATCAACTGGGTTGACTTCTGGTAATGTGCATGTTATATGAAAAGCCTTCTGGAAAAAGCTCAGCCTCAAATTTTGTTCTGGTAAAACTGTGTGTTTGAGTAGACGATGTTTCAGTAAAGGACTATTATCATGAAGGATTTCTCTTCACCAGAAGTTGGTTTGAGCTTTACAAAGGTCCAATTTTAGAAGCGTGTAAATGTCAAGGTTTGCATGCTTGGGATACAGTCAGTTCTAGCTGTGGCTGAATGGATAGCTGTCTGTGTGCTGTTACCCTGTGCCTGGACAGACTGTTTGAAGCACCCTTGTGTTGTTTAATGACACATTAGAATCATGGGCCATCAAGTTCACTAGCTTAATGGTAGGCAGGAGTCCCATGAATATATAAAGATTCGGCTTCCGATACAATGCCGGTAAAACCTTCCGACAAGCTGATCCGGGGCTAGAAGAGGCCAGAAATTAAGTAGCATTTAATTTGTTCTTTGTTTCCTTGTGAGTCAGGAGGAAAGGGAGTACTCCTCTGAGCCTCACCAGGAAAATGTGACTGGCAGCAATGGTTCCTTCAGGCCCCCAACAATTGAATCCTGGTGCCCAAAACCCCGGCATTTCCCGCAAGGCTCGGGCAGGAGACTGAGTGGGGCGCCCGCACAGCTGAGTTAAAATCTCTCCAAGGTCTGTGCTGTAGAGGGCTGGACAGATAAGAGCTAAAATCTGGGCTCTTGTGCTCAATGCCCTCATTCTGAGGTGGTTCACAAGGTCTGTTGATGAAAATAATCATTGCAAAGCACATGTACAGGCATTGACAACAAAATCCAGATAATTGAATATCTGTAAAGGCCATTGTTTGGGCCACATATACTATGTGCTGGTTTGGATGCCCTATTATTGGAAGAATCTTGGTGCCATGGTAAATGCACAGTGCAGATTTGCTAGGGTGATATCAGCGATGAAAGAAGACAATGATTACAGTAAACATTTGCAGGACTATAGGGGATGAGTAGGCCTAATTGGAAAGCTCTTTCAAAGAGCTTGAACAGGCATGATGGACCGAATGGCCTACATTTGTCCTGTAATTTTCTATGATTCAATGAATTCCAAAGTCTCAAGGCCACAAAATGCACCTGGGAATGCAAATTCTAGTCTGCACATTATTCCTGGTTCTTGCAAAGCAAAATTTTTGTTTTACAGGAACATCTGTCTAAAATGCTTTGGGGGAAAAATGCGAATGATTTGGACACTCTGGCCAGCAGCTGGCAAGGCAAAACAAACTCATTATATTGCCCTGTTGTAAATTTGGCAAAACCTTTGAAATAAATAAATCCATACGTATTGATCATTCACAGAAAGTGAAGCTGTTTAATTAACTCAGTGATGAAATGGCTACAGAAACAGATGAAATAAATGCACAGATAATCATTATTTGTTGGACTAGAGTTGCTGCAGCTGTGGCAAGTCCATTGCCTGGGAGTATCCCAGTAATTTCTCCCAAGTGTTTCCAGCCTTTCAGTGATTGTTAGGGTCAACGACTGTACTTGTTCCAGATTTCCTTTGCTGCACTCTACTGTTAAAGAAAGACTTGTACTTATATAGCACCTTTTACAACCACTGGACATCCCAAAGCACTTTACAGCCAATGAAGTACTTTTTGAAGTGTAGTTACTGTTGTAATGTCGGAAACGCAGCATCCAATTTGCATACAGCAACCTCCCTCAAACAGCAATGTGATAATGACTTGATAGTCTGCTTTTGTGATGTTGATTGAGAGATAAATATTGGCCAAGCCAATGGAGGATAGTTCTCCTGCTTTTCTTCAGAATAGTACCATGGGAATTCTTATGCCCACCTGTTGCAGGCCTTAGTTTAACCGCTTTCGAGAGATTGCACCTCTGATAGTGCAGTACTCCCTCAGCTAGCGTGTCAGCTTGGATTGTTGTGGTCAATGCTGCAGTGGAACTTGAACTTAAACCCTCTGACTCTAAGGCAAGAGTGCTACCAAGCAAGTCACAGATACCAGTGCCACCTGATATCTCACTATATCTATATGTGGTACATTTTCGGAGCGTGGAGCTGCAAAAAATTATCCTTCTCTATTATATTAAAGTTTTGAGAAGCATCATAACTCAGATGTTAACACTTTCTATAAAATACCTGGTTGGTTCTGACTTGTTGCTTTAAGAAAAATATTATTTTTATCTCATCAGGTATAAATTTGACGTACACTTTCAGGTGTGGCACTTTGAAGCGTAATGGACATGTACTATACACGACTTCTGTCTATTTGTATATTTATATAATATATAATTTATATATATTTATGTAATGTATATATTATATAAATATACACACACACATAAAAAAATGTTGTGTTGAACATGTGTTAATCACACCAGTGAAGGTTCTGTTACACAAAAGAATTCCTAGTTGGCTTATTATTTCCAAGAAATGAAAAACAACATTTACTTCACTGGTCTGCTCCCCTCTTTCATAAAATTCTTTTCAAATTTTTCACCTACTGTGCACACTCCTTCTACACCCACACTGCGAGCCACAGGACCAAGTGCTTTTGTTTTGAAGGTAATCAAATGACAGGCCTTTGAAGGGCTTTCTTGGGTTGTCAGTTCCCCCGCTTTGCTTTGCGTCTACACATCAGAGGGGCAAAGCAAGACACCATGAGCGCCCTCCTCCACACAACCTTCTTCACATACCGTAATTCAAATTGTTCAAATTGTTCTGCACGGATTTAGTACATTTTCCTTTTTTTTTGCGTGTTGAAACAACTTCTGGGCAAAGATCCCATGCAGTGGGCAGCCTGTCACATGGCAGTGCATCTGTGACTTTGCATGAAGTGGCCCAGTGTGTGAGGGCTCACCCCCTGGCATGGAGTCACAGAAAACATAGCCCTATGTATTGTGTGGTTATTGTGCTTTTAGTATTCCACTGTATCTCTCGTATTGTTCCACATGTAAATAAACTTGACTCAGCAGCTTTATCATGTACACATTGGCTTGGTGATTTTGCGACTTTCCATCTTTAGAAGTGATGGGAGAATGAGTCTCTTGGGTATTTTCCAGTGTGTAATTTACTGTGTTAAGGAGTTACTTGTTAAACTTGGACCTGCTATCCCGTACACAGTGAAGAAGAAGATGCATGTCTTGGCTTTGAAGGAACTTGGCCTCCTGATGGTAACTATGGTCTACCATGGAATCCAGAGAAAAGATAATGGGGGAGAATTCAATTGTATTCTATTCTTTGCTCATGCACATTTTGTAGGTAATGCTATTGCTTACAGAAGCAGCATATCTTGGGCCAACTACATGGAGATCTGTTTGTTCAGCAGGAATAAGACCAGCTGTTTGTGATCTAGATTTTAACCCCTTTCTTGGGTAAAAGATTTATTTTTTCCTCTCAATGAAATTCCACTCGCTTCAGCGTCCTGATAGGCACAGGTAGTGAAGCGGCAGATAAAACTTAAAGAGTGGCTGTGAGTGGCAGCACACAGGGTTTCTTGTATCTGATGTTGTGGCCAGTGTCTGCAGAAGATGAAAGTCAGCACATCTGGTATTTGAGAAGAATCATAACCGAGATAGAAAAATAATCGCTTATGTCAGGATAGTGGCCGGCACACTCTGTAAATCAAGTGTGTTCACCAAGACACTGAGGTTCAGACTATTTATTGCCGCAGATGATTTTACAGATGGTTCTAGCCAGTCTCTTCACAGTTTGTGTACATGGTACGTCAGGTGACGGAACTCGTAGTATGTTGCGTCCTGGATGCCCAATCCTTTCGCTGTTTTAAGTAGTGATTGATGCTGCACTGCTTTTTGCCAGTGGCCGCTGATCAGTCACTCTTCACTGGGCTGGATGGTTAGTACAATAGACAGTACTTCAAAACTTCTGAAAAATGTTTTTACAATTATGCCAAGCCTTAAATTGTTGCTGTGATTGGCAGCAAACATTACCATAGTGAGATTAAATATAAATAATTGTGCCAACTGCTCCCCCCAACCCCCCCCCCCACCACCCCCCCCCCCCCCCCCCCCCCACCCCCAATAGGTTACTTTGGGTGCATGCACCATTTACTGGGACCTTGAGTTACACAGGTTCGGAAGTTCCTTTGCTCTGTGCTGAATTAGCAGCTTTCAGTTGAGTGCTACAATACACTCCTGGAACTCCAGGTTAGAGATGGCAAAATCGACCATTGTTTCTGCTGCTCAGTGTTATTGGGTGACTCTTTCTGAAAACCGCATGTCTGTGTAGTCATTGGCTAATGACCAGTTAAAGTTTGATTGTAATTATCTTCCTGTTTCTCCTCCCTTCATGGTTTACTCATAGAATGATATAGGAGAGGATGAGACCATTTTGCCCATCGTGCCTATGCTGGCTCTTTGAGCTATTGAATTAATCCCACTACCCTGCACATTCCTTATAGATCTCCATTTGTTTTCCTTTTTAAGTATTTATCCAAATCCCTTTTGAAAGTTATTATTGAATCTGCTTCCAGGCAGTGTGTTCCAGATCATAACAGCTTGCTGCGTAAAGAAAATTCTCCTCACCTCTGGTTCTTTTGCCAGTTACAATTTCTTCAATGTTTGCTCTATCAAAACCTGGCATGTTAATAGGTTGGTGATTCTCACTTTTCAGACCCAGATATGCAGAATGCCCACGTGGACAAGGTACTGGTGGATTGGCAGCATCTGTGGATTCATAACCCAGAAGAAGTCTTTGCCTCCCAGGAGGCAGGGAGACGGGGAGAATTGTGTCAGTATGCAAATTACTGTTAAACTGTCTGGCTGAAAGCAGTTTAACCTCCGAGGTAGAGGAGTGGAGTA
This sequence comes from Heterodontus francisci, assembly GCF_036365525.1. Lineage (NCBI taxonomy): Eukaryota > Metazoa > Chordata > Chondrichthyes > Heterodontiformes > Heterodontidae > Heterodontus > Heterodontus francisci. The sequence continues at coordinate 131,322,927 of NC_090376.1, read as the reverse complement.
ACTCATAGTAGTTTGCAAATCATGTTCTTGTCCCATCAGAGTCAGTACAATCTGGAGGGGCCTAGATAGAGTAGACAGGAAGGACCTGTTTTCCCTAGCGGAGAGGTCAATTATCAGGGGGCACAGATTTAAGGTGATTGGTAGAAGGATTAGAGGGGACATGAGGAAAAACATTTACACCCAGAGGGTGGTGGGTGTCTGGAATTCATTGTCCAAATCAGTGGTGGAGGCAGAAACCCTCAACTCATTTAAAAGGTGTCTGGACATTCACCTGAAGTGCTGTAACCTACACGGCTACAAACCAGGTGCTGGAAGGTGGGCTTAGATTGGGGGGCTAGTTTTTTTCGGTCAGCGCAGACACGATGGGCTGAATGGCCTCCTTCTGTGCTGTAACTTTTCTATGGTTCTATGGAGGGGGCTGCTGGGCATCTGTTCACAATTATAGGAATTCTATTTGTGATATTCTAATTTCACTGATGGAACAATCACTAACTTTAGTGGGGAAATAGAAGGATTTGAAGAGCTGCATTAAGGGAATTAATAACTCGGAATAAAAGGCTTTTAGAAAAAAAATAGCCAAGCCTCTGGTTGCTACCCACAGATAATAATCTGGTTAGGAGCAGTGTGCTATCGGGATATGATCAGAATATGTCAACAATTCTTGTATACTGGTTACTGAGCTCCATGGTAGGCAAGTTAAATAGAGGTGACCTGCCCAAATATGTAACAAGGTTCTAAGTTTTCACGCCATTAATACAGTTGTGGAGTTTAAAGGGATACCGATTATCTCAAAATATTTATTGTGCTGAAGAACTCCCCAGACGTGATGTGAAAACCATTTTGTTACTCAGTTAAATCCAATGCACTGATTGTTCTGGTTGTAGAAAACGCACAGCTGAATTCTAGCTGTATTTTACATTATTCTAGGTCTCCACAGGAACCTCTGTCTGATTTAAAGTAGTTATACACAACAACATTCTGGTTGTGTTCAGACACACAGGCTGCTTCTAATGAGACTTGTTGTTGGCAGCTGTCGGATGCCTTTTTCTAAAACCTGTTTGCTCTTGTCGTGAATGGCTGTTGTAATTTTTATGTACCTTGCGGTTATGTTAGTAATTTGCTGAATCCAGCCTTTCAGTGGTATCCCAGCGCTACAATTATGCACTGTGCCACAAGAAAACCAGTCGGAGTCGCCCAAGGTGGTTTGGCAAAGTTCTAGCTGATTCCTTTAGTAGTGACACTGGTACAGATGCATGGAGGGCATCTGAAGATGGGGAGGAGAAACACGTTTAAAAGACAAGAGAATAAATACAAATAAAAAGATATCAATTATGTGAAGTAATAGTGGTAGTTTATTTTACATTTTCAGTGGAATTTTCTTTTGGGCTTCGTGCACTAAGAACAACACTCTAACTGAGGGTCAGCCATTTGACCACTCCAGCGACAACATCCAGATTGGTACTTCAATGCAGCACTGAAGGAATGCTGCACTGTCAGAGCGGCTGTCTTTCGGATGTTAAATTTAGCCCGGGATGCTCTCAGTTGGGTGTAAAAGATCCCATATTTTGAAGAGGATCAGGGGAGATTTTCCCCAAAGTCTTGATCAATATTTATCCCTCAATATACATCAGTAAAGAGATTATCCGGTCACATACCTCTCACTGCTGTTTGTGGGACCTTGCTGTGCACAAATTTGCTGCTGTGTTTCATATGTTAAAAAAGTAACTACACTTCAAAAAGTACTTTTTTGGCTGTAAAATGCTGTCGGACATCCTGAGGTCATGAAATATGCTGAAGAAATGCAAGTTGTACCTGCTTTCTTTCATTCCTACAATCTGGGCTGGCAGATTATTCCAAACATTTATTGGCTTTTGAATTATTACATTCTTCTTAGTGACTCTGTTTTAAATTTACTTTTCACTTATTTATAATCTGGGTTTACTTTTCTTTTGATCATCTAATGTTTCCTCTGTCTCAAGGTCTTCCTCGAACCACTTTCTTTTCAGGTTGTCAGCTGAACTTCTCTAATCTGCCCGACAGAAATCAGAAGATGTGGAGATGTTTCCACTTGTGGGGGGAGTCCAAAACTAGGGCCCGTAATTATAAGATAGTCATTAATAAATCCAATGAGGAACTCAGGAGAAACTTATTTATCCGGAGAGGTTAGAATGTGAAACTTGATACCACAAAGAGTAATTGAGGTAAATAGCATTGATGTATTTAAGTGGCTGCCTGCAATGAATTTGGCCTAACCATCAGCCTCAAGAAAACGAACATCATGGGGCAGGACGTCAGAAATGCTCCATCCATCAATATTGGCGACCACGCTCTGGAAGTGGTTCAAGAGTTCACCTACCTAGGCTCAAGTATCACCAGTAACCTGTCTCGAGATGCAGAAATCAACAAGCGCATGGGAAAGGCTTCCACTGCTATGTCCAGACTGGCCAAGAGAGTGTGGGAAAATGGCGCACTGACACGGAACACAAAAGTCCGAGTGTATCAGGCCTGTGTCCTCAGTACCTTGCTCAATGGCAGCGAGGCCTGGACAACGTATGTCAGCCAAGACCGACGTCTCAATTCATTCCATCTTTGCTGCCTCCGGAGAATACTTGGCATCAGGTGGCAGGACCGTATCTCCAACACAGAAGTCCTCGAGGCGGCCAACATCCCCAGCTTATACACACTACTGAGTCAGCGGCGTTTGAGATGGCTTGGCCATGTGAGCCGCATGGAAGATGGCAGGATCCCCAAAGACACATTGTACAGCAAGCTCGCCACTGGTATCAGACCCACCGGCCGTCCATGTCTCCAATTTAAAGATGTCTGCAAACGCGACATGAAATCCTGTGACATTGATCACAAGTCGTGGGAGTCAGTTGCCAGTCTCTGCCAAAGCTGGCGGGCAGCCATAAAGGCGGGGCTAAAGTGTGGCGAGTCGAAGAGACTTAGTAGTTGTCAGGAAAAAAGACAGAGGCGCAAGGGGAGAGCCAACTGTGTAACAGCCCCGACAAACAAATTTCTCTGCAGCACCTGTGGAAGAGCCTGTCACTCTAGAATTGGCCTTTATAGCCACTCCAGGCGCTGCTTGACAAACCACTGACAACCTCCAGGCGCGTATCCATTGTCTCTCGAGATAAGGAGGCCAAAGAGAGATTTAAGTGAAAGCGAGATAAACCTATGATGGAGAAAGGAATAGAAGGTTACGCTGATAAGGTTAGATGAAGTTGGGTAGGAGGAGGTTCATGTGCCGCATAAACATCTGTGCTGTAAATATTATGCAGTAGTTCATCTCCTTTCACTTGGAATCATTGCCCTTGATCTTCTCTGTTCTGTTATTGCACAGTCCAGAATAGCCCAGCTCCAAGTAACACAAGCTAAAATCTGTTATCATTGCAATCTAAATTGTTCAAAAACACTTTTTAAATAAAGCAAATCTTTTCAGCCACTGCTCGGTAAAAATTGAGCAAAAAAAAAAGACTTAGAAATTAAGAATAAAGATTTTGTTCGATAAAAGAACAAAGATTTTGTTCGATAAACAATTGCAGCAGATGGTTAGGAATTTACCTTTTGTGTGCTGAACTCAATGCAAGATCTGCCACTGGAGTGACTTCAAGAATGGACACTAGCAGAGAGGAAAGGCGAAATAACTGTGCAGGCATCTTATTGAATAAGAATGCCGTCCGGTATTTCTTTTGTCAGTGTAGGGGAGACAGGACAATTGCAGAGCCAATGGGGAAGAAGAGAATTTTGTCTGCTCAATTCCCTTGCTCTTTTTTTCTGATTTCCCTCCCCACCCCGGTCCCACCTATCAGGACATGACTTATAGTATCTGGATCTTGACGTATCTGGAACGTATAGAGCACATTGAAGCATTTGTAAACTGGTAATGAGTTAAAGCGTTATGACCCCCTTTCACTGTTCAAAAACAGTGTGCATTTTAAATGACAACCCATTGCCCTATTTTTCCCCAGGGAAAGAGTTGAACCATGTATTCAATCCGCCAACGGATTGAATTATTTGCAGGCGTGCAGATATTTGGTTATATTGGTCATTTGCCACAGCCGTGTTTAAGGTTTGCAGGTCTATGGGGGCTAGCTGTATTCAGTGTCTTCTTGCTGGTGATTTCATGCTTATTTTTAGAGTGTTTTTCTAGTCCGGTCTGAGAGTTAATCACAGCTCAGGTTTCCTGGGCATTAGTCAGAAAGAGTACAATAGCTTGTAAATTAATACAGATTCCTGAGAGCCAAAGGGACCCGGGTGACATCATGCTTAAAAACTACAAATCAATCCAGTGTATATGCAGATCCACTGTATGCAGCAAGTGCTTCTAGCTTTCGTCAGCTGGGATGTATCCAAACTGCTTTGAACAATACCTTACAACACATGCAAGACTGCTTTTATTACTCAGAGCTTGTAAGCTACAGACTATAGACCAATGGCAGTAACTGGAACATCATGGATTCAGAGACAGTTGAGGAAGGAGCCTGAAGGACCTCTACACAATAGCCCACCACTGTTATAGGAGCTATATATACACATATAAAAAGAAAGACACAACCACTTGATGCCCTAAAGTGCTTTACAGCCATTGAAATACTTTTGAAGTGTAGCCACTGTTGTAATGTAGGAAATGCAGCAATTTGCGCACAGCAAACTCCCACAAACAGCAATGTGATAATGACCTGACAATCTGTTTTAGTGATGTTGATTGACCGATAAATATTGGCCAAGACACAAGGGATAAGTCCCCTACTCTTTGAGATTGTGCCATTGGATCTTTCACGCCCGCCTCAGAGGGCGGCCTGGGCCTTGGTTTAAGGTCTCATCCAAAAGACAGCACCCCTGACAATGCAGCACTTGCTTAGTACCAAACTGGAATTTCCAGCTAGATTGTTATGCATAGGTCCTGGAGTGGGATTTGAACCCACAACCATCTGAGTCAGAGGTGTGTTATCAAAGGCACTACAGCTGATGCTGTGTATATTGGAGATGGATCATCAAAAGCCTAGACATAAAGCTTCATTTTTTTATTGTGTCTCAATGCAGTAAGCACACCCAGTGTCGGGACCTGTTGCCTGATCCTGGTGTCGGGACCTGTAGCCTAGTTCATTCCACTCCCACTGTACCAGTCTGCTGCATAATGCACTGGACCTGGTTTCAATGGTTGGGTTTTACAGGTCATTGTCTTTTGCTAAACTTGAGGTAAATCACACAACAACATTTTGTTGTGAATACATGAATCACATGGTGTAAAGGTTGTGGTGTTACAAAAACATAATTATGCTATTTGGGTACAATGTCATTATGATGTTACTGCGACAGTACCAACTTGCATTTACATCACACCTTCAACATAGAAAAACATTGCAAGGCTCTTTCAGAGTTGTAAACAAAAAAACTAAGAATCTGGTTTCTTGCTATTTTTTCCCCTCGTGCATTCATCATCTGAGCCCTGGATCTTCTGATGGTGATTGCACCATCGCAGATCTTTGCCAAATACCAGGAGAAGCACAAGGAATTAGAATGCAATTCATTTTGTTTGCCTTTTGGGAAGGTGCCTGCCCATCTTCCAAACCTGCTTAATGAAACTCATTGAGGGTGAAAATCATCTACTTTGCACTTTTGCTGATGATAAATGTCCACTTTATCATCTATCATATGTTAAGGAAACTGCTCTTCCCTCCAGACTTCTGACGTTGCCACTGCTAGCCACATTGTGGGATAAATTTTCACAGACTCCTCTTCCAATGCGAATCTCACTCAACAGCAGTATGGTGGTCAGTGCACCCAATTTAGTGGGCTCCCAAAATTTCCAGTCATTAATTAGCATGTCACTGAGATTCAGAGGTAGTATAAGACGGCACAGTGGTGCAGTGGTTAGCACCGCAGCCTCACAGCTCCAGCGACCCGGGTTCAATTCTGGGTACTGCCTGTGTGGAGTTTGCAAGTTCTTCCTGTGTCTGCGTGGGTTTCCTCCGGGTGCTCCGGTTTCCTCCCACATGCCAAAGACTTGCAGGTTGATAGGTTAATTGGCCATTATAAATTGCCCCTAGTATAGGTAGGTGGTAGGGAAATATAGGGACAGGTGGGGATGTGGTAGGAATATGGGATTAGTGTAGGATTAGTATAAATGGGTGGTTGATGGTCGGCACAGACTCGGTGGGCCGAAGGGCCTGTTTCAGTGCTGTGTCACTAAACTGAATGCAGCACAAAAGACTGGTGAACCACTGCACAATATTCCACCATTGTTGAGAAAGCTATTTAGCACTTGTACCATATCTGTGTGTGTGTGTTTTGCAGATGATTCTTCAATCCCCATTCCTATAAGCAAGACAATTTATCCCTGTGTGCTTCTGATTTGGTTTACTTTCACTTTCTCTCTTCCTCCGAACACTTTTGGTTCCTTTCTCTATTTCTCTGCCATTCTTCTGACAGCTGATTGCATTCCTTTGTGCCTGAAAAATTCCATTCCCTGCACCTGATTCTTCTCCCTCCATCTATTCCATTTACATGAGATTTCCCCTCCTGATTCGTCCCTTCCACTTGCTGTATGCCCCCAAATTTTTCTCTAATTATGCTCTCTAAGTTGCCTCCTGGTTACTCTATTCTCCATAAATTCTGAGCTTTCCTTCCATTTAACTGACCATTTATGTTATTACGATTTGTGTGACCTGGGTGTGAACAAATTAGCTGATTACCTGCATAACAGCAGTGACCACATTTTAAAGTAATATATTGCTGTACATCATTTTGGGACGTCCTGGTGATGTGAAAGGCACTAACTATATCAATGCAAGTTCATTCTTTTCTTTTTTCCATGTCCCTCAGATCCTCTGTGTGTAATAATGACATGCAAACTCAGAAAATGAATGATAACAATGTCCCAGTTGCAAGTTTATTGAGCCGCATAGTGGAAAACTCCATGGACAGCACACTCTGTAGGAGAATAGATTCTGGTATTTGGTATCTTATGTGCCATTGATAAACACTGACTGCGTCTGTTAGAGGTCGGGACTTTATCCACAAGTAGTGTTAGTGAAGTCCGAGTGTATCAGGCCTGTGTCCTCAGTACCTTGCTCTACGGCAGCGAGGCCTGGACAACGTATGCCAGCCAAGAGCGACGTCTCAATTCATTCCATCTTCGCTGCCTTCGGAGAATACTTGGCATCAGGTGGCAGGACTATATCTCCAACACAGAAGTCCTTGAAGCGGCCAACACCCCCAGCTAATACACACTACTGAGTCAGCGGCGCTTGAGATGGCTTGGCCATGTGAGCCGCATGGAAGATGGCAGGATCCCCAAAGACACATTGTACAGCGAGCTCGCCACTGGTATCAGACCCACCGGCCGTCCATGTCTCCGTTATAAAGACGTCTGCAAACGCGACATGAAATCGTGTGACATTGATCACAAGTCGTGGGAGTCAGTTGCCAGCATTCGCCAGAGCTGGCGGGCAGCCATAAAGACAGGGCTAAATTGTGGCGAGTCGAAGAGACTTAGTAGTTGGCAGGAAAAAAGACAGAGGCGCAAGGGGAGAGCCAACTGTGCAACAGCCCCAACAAACTAATTTCTCTGCAGCACCTGTGGAAGAGCCTGTCACTCCAGAATTGGCCTTTATAGCCACTCCAGGCGCTGCTTCACAAACCACTGACCACCTCCAGGCGCTTATCCATTGTCTCTCGAGATAAGGAGGCCCAAAAGAAAAAAGAAAAAAAGAAAAAGAAAGAGTGTTAGTGAAGTGCTGCTTTTCTTTGAACTGTGAAATGGTACAGTAATTATTTATCCTGTTCTGCTAACCTCACTTGTTAATGGTTTCCTCACTTGTTAACTGACTGCACACTGGGAGATGAACCTAGATTTCTTAAATGATTATCGGATCAGTTACCTGGAGTTGACTGAGTTCCTCTTTAGAACTTGGAGTCTGATTCACGAAGACACTTAAAACCAAATATAACCAAGTAAGAAAAAAACATGTGCAGTGTTTGTGTCTGGTAAATATTGAGTGAGAAAGGGCAACTTGATGATTTGGAAGTTGTTGGAAGCAGGATTGAGGAGTCCCATATCATACAACTGCAACTGTCTCCAGGGAATGCACAGATATGACCTTGAAGGATAAAACAAGGGAAAAAACATGGGTATTCACTCTTACGACTGCAGTTCCTTTAGGAACACGTTTTCTTGTCCTAAAAGATGGAAGGAGAGAAAAAAAAAGACTTGCATTTTTATAGCACTTTTCATAACCTTAAGACATCCCAAAACGCTTTACAGTCAATGAAGTACTTTTTGGAGTGTAGTCTCTGTTGTAGAAAATGCAGCAGCCAGTTAGTGCACAGCAAGTTCCTACAGGCAGCAATGTGTTAATGACCAGATGATCCGTTATAGTGAGGCTGGTTGAGGGGTAAATATTAGTCAGGACACTGGGGAAAAATCACCTGCTGTTCTTCAAAATAGTACCTTCACCAGAGGTGGCAGATAGGCCCTCAGATTAACGTCTCATCTGAAAGATGACACCTCTGATAGTGCCGCACACTCTCAGTTTTGTACTGGAGCATCAGCCTAAACTTTGTGTCCAATTCTGTGAGGTGGGATTTGAGTCCACATCCTTCCAACTCAGAGGGGTGAGTGCCAGCAACTGAACAACAGCTGGCGCCTTATACACATGCTAAAAACACAAATGAACATGAAACTGTTGCTATGTGTTGAGATGGTTGGTATGATAAGTGCATAATGGCTTTAGGAAGTTAAATAGTGAAATAATAACCAATCCCACTGTGATCTAACACATGCACTTCCTGACTGGATTCAGATCTGTATCACACAAATGTGCAGATTTAGCATGGGCCTAGTGGGAAAAGGCACTGCCTGGTTTACCATTAAGTCCCAGGTTGGTTATATTCCAGTCTGATCTTTGCCAGGGCGCAGATCAGCTCATTACAATTGATCTTGGTACCAGGCATTGCTAAATATGAGCCAGAGTTCATGTTCCTGATTCCTGTCCAGTAGCTTGCTGGAAAGTGTGTGAATGTGGAGCTTGGATGAGAGAAGGTTGAAACTCAGCTTCACGGTTGAATAGGCAGGCAATGATCCCTGTCGAAACTGAATCATGGCCAGTTTCTGGTAAGGCACCAGAAACCTGCTGTTGCCCAACAAACTGCAGGGCCACTGTCCTAAAAAGATTAGATTAGATATACAGCACTGAAACAGGCCCTTCGGCCCACCGAGTCTGTGCCGACCATCAACCATCCATTTATACTAATCTTACACTAATTCCATATTCCTACCACATCCCCACCTGCCAATTAACCTATCAACCTGCAAGTCTTCAGCATGTGGGAGGACACCAGAGCACCTGGAGGAAACCCACGCAGACACAGGGAGAACTTGCAAACTCCACGCAGGCAGTGTCCAGAATTGAACCCGGGTCGCTGGAGCTGTGAGGCTGCGGTGCTAACCACTGCGCCACTGTGCCGTGATGGGGGAGAACCTTGGTCACAAAGCGTGTTGAATAGTTTTAAAGTTGCTGTTTAGAACTGTTTCCTGGAGCCTACTGCTCTCCTAAATTACTTTCTGAAGGCTCGATGTGACAGCAAAGGTGCTTCCCTTGCCTGTAGGGAGCAGGCCTGAGTGTCACACCTTGCCAACAGCAAAAAATATGGTTCCTCCTGTCTCCATCAGTAACTGCAGTGCATTTATGTTGCTGTCAAAGATGGTGCCAATAGTTAAAACTGCCTTCTTTGTTTGTGTGCACTGCATCTGGTAACGCTAGTGTTTCTTCATTTATTTTGTGCGTTTGTCACTGATTGAAGGCTGCCATTGCTCACTATGATGCCGACTGTACTGTTAAGTTCTTAATATCCATTTTTTTTTGTAACTGCGGGCCGGTCAGTCTAACATCAATGGTTGGTAAGGTTTTAGCAATGATACTCAAGGAAAAAAAATCAACAGGCACTTGGGGACATTGGAGTTAATGAGGGAGAGCCAGCACAGATTTGTAAAGGCAGATTGTGCTTGACTAATCTAATTGATTTTTTTTGATTAAGTAACAGAGAAGGTTAATGAAAGGAAAGTAATGAATGTTGTTCATATGGATTTTAAGAAAGCCTTTGACAAAGTACCACATAAAAGGGTGGTTACCAAAACTGAGGCTCCTGGATTAGGAATTAAAAATTGTCTCAAGGACAGAAAACAGAGGGCTGTGGCAAATGGTTGTTTTTCAGACTGGAGGATAGTAGACATTGGTGTTTCTCAAGCTTCAATGCTAGGACCACTGCTTTTATTGATATATATATAAATGACTTGGATATTACAATACAGAGTAAAATTTCAAAATTTGCTGATGATTCCAAATTTGGAGGTGTGGCAGACAGTGAGGATGATACCAATCAACTGCAACAGGACATAGATAGGCTAGCAGAATGGGCAGACAAGTGGCAGATGGAATTTAATACAGAGAAATGTGAGCTGATGCATTTTGGCAAAAGGGACAGGGATAGGCAACGTAGACTTAATGATACAGTTCTAAAGAGTGTACAGGGACAGAGGGTTCTGGGGATTCACGCGCATAGATTTTTGAAGGTGGCAGGGCACATTGAGAGTGTAGTCAGCAAACAATATGGGATTTTGGGCTTCTTAAATAGCAGTATTGATTATTAAAGCAGGGAAGTTATGCTGAACCTTAATAAAGCTCTGGTTAGGCCACAACTGGAGTATTGTGTCCAGTTCTGGTCACCACACTTTAGGAAGGATGTGAGGATCCTTGAGAGGATGCAGAGCAGATTTACTAGAATGGTTCCAGGGATGAGGGATTTTAGGTACAAAGTTAGGATGGAGAAGGTGGAGAAGTTGTTCTCCTTGGAGCAAAAGAGATTGCAGGGAGATTTGATAGAGGCATACAGGATTCTGACAGGTTTACATAAGGAAGACAAAGAAAAGCTGTTCCCATTAGCCGATGATACAAGGGACACAGATTGAAGGTTTTGGGCAAGAGATGCAGAGGGGATGTGAGGAAGAACTTTTTTATGCAGTGAGTGGTAATGACCTGGAACATGTTGCCTACGAGGGTGGTGAAAGTGGAGACAATCAATGATTTCTAAAGGAAATTGGATGGACACTTGAAGGAAATAAACTTGCAGGGCTACAGAGATAGAGTGGGGGAATGGGTTGGATTGTTCGACAGAGAACCTGCATGGCCATGATGGGTCAAATGGCCTCCTTCTGTGGCATTATGACTCTATGTCAAATGGAACATCTTTAGGCCCTCACATAGATTATGATGCAGCCTGATTCTGCAATATTTCTGGAAACATGGCTCCTCTTCAAAATAGCAGAAAGCATTTAGCGTCGTACAAATTGAATGCCAAGAACATTCAAAGAACAAATCCAATTGTAGCAATTAGAAAATGCTTTTGAATTTGTATTGCACTGTCAAGTATTAGAGCTTATGATCTAATTGCTTTGAGGCAATTTTGTGGGAGCCAGATTTGTACTGGGCATGCTTTTTTTTTGGATGTGATTAGTATTCCAGCCACATTTTGTTCAACTCCTTTAATACTCCTCCCCTACACCTTGAACTACTTCCATACTACAGAGGCTGTTCGATGCCTGCTAATGCTCGTCTAAAAATGCCCTTTAGGAGGAGTGTATGCACAGTCTGGCATGACTCTCTTGTCAGTAGGTGCATAGTGTATATCACTGTTCTATTGGAGCGTCGACTAGAAATTAGAAACTGTGGGAGAATTTGTTTTAAAACTTTGACCTACTACACTGTGACTTACTCTGCTAGTAAAGCAATGTGTTCAGTCAAATAGAATTGTACCCATCAAAGCGTTCTCTACTGTTTGATTGTCCAGACTCAGTTGGACTCTGCAGATGTAGAATAGGATGTCTCTAAAGTGCACTCTCAGGAAGCTGAAATCTCTTTCAATGATTACCATGCTTCTATAAATCATTGCATAACATTTCATTTCTCTGTTTGCTATTTCCTACAACTTTTGAGCTTGTGGCAAGGAACACATGTACTAACAAACGTATAGCGTCCAAATCAACAACAGGCCCTCCTTGTTCCTGTGTCTCACTGGTATCCTCTAATCTCTGCATCAGAAGAACATTCAGTACCACGTTGTTTTGCACCTCACTGATTCTTGTAGCTTCTCAGAGTGGAATTACTCGTCTATTACAGTTTTTTAGGAGGTTTTGTGAAATATGGACAGGTTGTGGAAAGTGTAGATTTTCAAGCATTACACCTTTATTCAGGACAGATGTCTTGTACAACACCACTCAAACCCAGATCCTGTGTATCTGTTTATCACCACCACTATTTTTGGGTCTTTTCCATTGTCTCTGCAACTAGCTTTAAAAATGTAGAGTGAATAAGAACCTTTTCTGTTATCTTATCCTCACAAGCTTTGGTGAGGTGCCTGACTTTTGCACAACTTGGTGGGACTCAATAAAGATCTCATTGAATGGCAGAACAGGCTTGCGGGGCTAAATGGCCTACGCTTGTTCCTATTTTTCTAGATTGAGATCTTGTAGTGGGGAGTTGTGGATGTCCCATTTTGGCATTTTGCCCATTTTTCCACAAGAAGGATTTAGAAGAAGAGTTACTTTGGGTTTTTAAGCCAAAGTGTATTCTTTGTACTAAAAAAGTGCACGTAAAACAAAGGTGATTAGTATACTATTAGAGGTCATTCCTTTCCACTTCCCCAAAGAAATAAGCAATTTGTTAGCTTATCTTGATAATTGATACACACCTCACACTTATTGTGTTGGAAAGCCATTAATCCATTTCCAGCTGTAAGTTTAAAATGATCCCTTCTTCCTTCAAATTACTGTGTGGGCAATGCCCTTCGTCCCATACAGTTTTGGATTTGCTTTCTCTGATAATGTCAGAGGCTACTGAGCTGCAGAATCTACAGTTAATGAAACATGAAGTGCAAATTTCTTTTGTGTGAGAATGGATTCTGATGCTGGACTCCACAGGTTGAGCCTGGTATCTTGTTAAAGTCCACTTGTTCTGACTTGAGAAAGCTGTTGTGTCTCCAAATGGCATTTAAGACTGCCTAGCACAGATATGCCCACGGTCTATTTCTGTTAGAAGACTACATAATCACCCTCCAGTACCAACAATCTAGAGATATATTAGGAATCTCATAGCATACATGCATGGTAGGCATGGTAAAGGTTAATGGCAGAAGCGTTAATAATCCAAGTTTGATATAAATAGAGCTAGTAGTGTTTGGTACAGATGTCGGGACTGTCAAAGGCGGCTTGTGTTTCCTTGCACTCAGTATTAGGCAGAGCACCAAGAATTCTGAGCTATCTGATACATGCAGACTGTACCTTTCTGCTGCAGATATTATATAGTAATCTATAAAGCAGACAGCAGGTCTCCAGAATCATTATCATCAGTTTCTCTCAAAGAAAATGCCATTTAAAAAAAGTAATGTATTTGTTATCTAACTTCAGAGTATGAAGAGTTCTGATTCTGTTTGACATGAAAACTTACAACAGCCTGATCCTTAAAGAGGTCTGTCATTTAAAATACCAAAAAAAGGTGAGAACTCCTGTCTATTTGTATATCAAACACTGTTGAAAATTTCCTAGGGCTAGGTATAGCAGCAGGGAGGAGCGGATGCTTTTTGGAATCTTAAAGAGTAATGGCAACTGTTGGAATGTGACAGAACTTGTTTAGCATGGGTTTGATTCCTTATAAGACTTGTTGACTTGACACCGTCAGGCCTGCAATGAAGTTGCACACTAGTAGGCACATTTCCCAATTACAATGCATATAACACTGCAATAACAACAACTTACTTTAAAGGTGCTATATAAATGTAATAAAACATCCCAAAGATCTTCACAGGAGCATTATATTAAAAAAAATGACACCAAGCACATAAGGAGATATTAGGTCAGATGACCAAAAGCTTGGTCAAAGAGATAGGTTTAAGGAGTTTCTTAAATAGTTGTTTAGTAGGTCAGAACTTGAGTATTGCTGAAAATAGAGACATGTTGTCGAAGCTTTTCGTCTTGCACTCATCAGGACAATTGGCAAGAATACCAATGTAAGGGAAGCAACAACTTTATACTGTATGAAAATAGAGACATGTGGAAGTGTAATGTATCCCAAAAATTTGAGCAACAGGTGACGCTAGCTGTTTCACGCTGCTACTATGCAGTAGCAATATTTGTGGTGTTTGCCACTAACAGGATGCTCCCGTCAAGCAAAAAAGATGTCCTGCCTATCACAGAAATGAGTAATGTGATATATGAATTTCAATGCCAGTGTGATGCTAGCTATATAGCCATATGTCCCAAAGACTGGTGGATCGCATCAAACAACATGTCACATCCTCTGTTCGCAATGGGCAAGGTACAGGCCATACCCAACCAGCCTGTGCTTGCAAAACTTAAAACACAGTGCCCAACATTGATGTGATTCCGCGATTGGACAACATTTGCCAAACAATCCTCAGTATACTAAGAATTACGCTGACAACCAATTTAAGATTGTCAGTAGGGCTCGCAGTGTGGTACATTTGCACGTACTGGAAGCGACATATATTAATACACAGGGCCCTGTTCCTTGGAGACAGAAAGAACATGTACACACATTGCACCTGTTTCAGCTAAACAAAATAAGTTACAGCCATTCGCTGGTTCATTCTTAAGGGCAATGCCTTGACCAATCGGAGTCAAGCTGTCTGGTTTAAATTTCAAACAAAGCTTGGCAGTTAAATGTCAGTCACCATAAAGTGGTGCATTCTCCCTGGCAATGCCTCTCCCAATCAGAGTTCACTTGCCAACCAATCAGCACTCTCTTGTTATACAGTAGAAGGTTGTTGCCTCCCTTACATTGGTATTCTTGTGGATGGTCCTGATGAGTGCAAGACAAAAAGCTTCGACAACATGTCTCTATTTTCAGCAATACTTGAGTGTCTGAAAGGCAGAAAGCAAAGAAGAGAGGTGGAGAGGTTTAAGGAGGGTATTCCAGAGCTTAGGGCCTCGGCAACTGAAGTTGCGGCCATCAATGTTGGAGCAATTAAATTCGGAATGCTCAAGAAGCCAGAATTAGATGATTGCAGATATTTCTGAGGGTTGTGGGACTGGAGGAAATTAGAGATAGGGAGGGGCAATGCCATGGAGGGATTTGAAAACAAGGATGAGAATCTTAAAATCAAGATGTTGCTTAACTGGAAGCCAATGTAGGCCAGCGATAGGGGTGATTAGGTGAGTGGGACTTGGTATGAGTTAAGACATGGGCAGCAGAGTTTTGGATGACCTCAAATTTACGGAAGGTAGAATGTGGGAGACCAGCCAGGAGTGCATTGGAATAGTCAAGTCTAGAGGTAACAAAGGCATGAATGAGGGTTTCAGCAGCAGATGAGCTGAGAAGGGGGTGAAGTTGGGCAATGTTATAGAGGTGGAAATAAGTGGCCTTAGTGATGACACAAATATGTGCTCAAATTTGACACCAAGGTTGAGAACAGACTGGTTTCTTCACATACTGTGTCAGACACTGTCATTAAGTTTTACCTGACCAAAATTTTTATGAGTTTTCCGTGTTATTTTTCTTCTCTGGTACAACATATCATTCGCTCAAGATTTTTATGTCTGTTTTTGGCTTTGATGATTTTACTGAGTAATAAGTCGATGAAGTTTCCTAGAATGAATACACAATCTAGCCAAGTAGACATGATTTTGGCATATCAGTATAACTTTATAAAGGATCCAGCAATCTGTGGCAAAAACAATTTGTCTTTATGTAGCGCCTTTATGGTAGAAAGACAACCCAAGAGGTTCGACAGAGGCGTGAGTAAAAAAGCACAGCAAGCCAAAGGAGAAATTAAGAGGGGTGACCTAAAACTTGGTAGGGAGGTGGATTTTAAAGATGGTGATAAAGGAGGAAAGGGATACAGGTAGAGGGGTTGAGGGAGGAAATTCCAGAGAATGGAACCGAGACACTGAAGGATAGATCTTTTGTGATAGGATTAATGGAGGGGAAGGCATAAGAAGCCAGAGTTAGAGGAACAGACTATTCTTGGGGGGCTTTAGGGCTAGAGGAAGATATAAAGATTGGGAGAGGTGAGGCCACGGAGAGATTTAAAGACACAGTTGAGAATTTTAAATTTATGGCATTGTGGACCGGGAGCCAATGTACATTGTTATGGCTGAACTGGACTCAGTGTGGAAAAGCAGAAGAATAGCAGAGTTTCGGATCACCTAAAGTTTATGGACTGTGCAGAATGGGAGGGTGGCCAAGAAACTATTGGAATAATTGGGGGGAAATTTATCCTGGTGGCTGGTGTCTCGACATTGGCAGAAACTGACTGAAATCCTCACGTTGCCTTTTTTCTGGAAGAACTGCCAATTTCGTGCCAATCAGGCACTTAAGTAGAGAAGTAGGCCTTCTGTAGGATCTAGGACCCCCCCCCCTCCCACCCCACCGGTAATCCCACCCTTGGAGAGCTGCTGGCCAATCAGAGGCTGGCATCTGCAGCACCATCATGGAGGTAGTGCCTTCTGCTGGAGGTGACTGTCCTGGAAGCTGAGGAGCATCACTGGAGCTAGGCCTCAGGTAGGTCAGGGTGGGAGGGGTCTTGTGGGATGGGGTCGTGCAGGAGGGTGTGTCGACAGCAAGGGCCAGGGTGGCCCTCAGTGGTATCCTCCTTCCTGATGTCAGGTCCCTCGTTCAGGCACTAAGTGCCTTTTAAGAAGGACCCCCCGCACTCTACGCCGCGCACCCAACCCCCCCCACCCCCCACCCCCACCGCCAACCGGAGCTGGGAAGCAGCCTGCACGGTTTTTCCGACCGTGCTTCCCATGCGGCAACAGGGCTGCCCGGCACACGGGTAGTTGTGGCTGCAGCAGGAAGAGGCCCTTAGTTGGGGGTTAATTTGCAAGTTAAGGGTCTCAGTTGGCAACGGGATGGGAAGGCCGTTCACAGGCCTTCCTGCCCCAGACTAAATTTCAGCGGGATGGTGCCAGGAAACCCCCCCCGCCCCCCACCTTGCCACCATCCCGCCCAATTTTATGTTCTCCCTACCTCCAACCACAAAATTCCACTCATTGTGTCTGCAGGTGACAAAGGCAGATTTAACGGCTTCACGCGCAGGTGGACGGAGGTAGGGAATGGTGATGGATGATGTTACTGAGACGGAAGTAAGCAGGCTATGTGGTAGATATATTGTTGGGTCAGAAGCTCAGTTTCTCATTCGAACAGGACATCAAGGTAACAGAAAGCCTGGTTCAGCTTGGAACAGTGGTCCCCAGAATGGGGAAAGGAGTTTGTGAACAGAGTCTGAAATCAATGGGTTTGGTCTTCCCAGTGTTCAGATAGAGGAAACTGTGACTCATTGAATGCTGTATATCAGACAAATCGCTTGATAGGTCAAAGAAAGTGCATGAGTAAGGAGTTATGGTGAACTAGAGCTGGGTGTTATCTGCATACCTGTGAAAGCTAACCTCACATATGTGGCTTAGATTTGCAAGGCTTAGCATGTAGATGAGGAAGAGGAGGGTGATAAGGACATGGTGACGAGGTGGCATGGGAAGAGAAGCCATTGGTGGAGATGCTCTGACTTCAATTCAGTAAGAGAGAGTGGAACTGAGCGAAGGCAGTCCCATGGAGACAGTGGAGCAGAGGCGTTTGAGAGGCGGTTAATGTGGTCAACTATATCAAAAGCTTCAAAGAGGATTACGAGGTGTGATAATGCATCACAGTCCACAGAGAATGTTTGTGACTTTAGTTAGGGCTGTTTCAGTACCCCAGGAGGGTTGCAAGTTGGATTGGTGGATTCAGACAGAGAGTTGCAGGATGGGCATGAATCCACAAAGCAACAACATGCTCAAGGATCTTGACAAGGAGGGGGATGTTGGTGATGAAGGGGCAGTTAGTGAGAACATAGTGATTGCAGGTGGGTTTTAAGGAGAGTGGTGATTACAGTGGTGGGGACAGTGCCTGAGGAGGGAGAATTATTTATGATACCATCTAGCATGGATGCCAGGAAGGGCAATTAAGAGATAAGGTGTGGTGAGGTGCTGTGTTAGCATTTACCTTTAGGCCAGCACTGACCATGAAAGTCTACTCTGTCCTGCGGTTGTAAGTTTCCTTAGTGAAATTAATTTGGGCAATTCAAATCTAATTCTTAATGGATGTTAGTCCACAGCACAAAACTGGCCTAAGTTTGACAGAGATTGCACTACATTTGCATTTTCACTCAGAAAAATCATTAGGACAGCTGAAACGGGAAAGGGATGAACTTATTTTTGAGGTTGAGAGTGAGGCTGCTAAGGAGAGCAGAGGAAACTTTACTCATGTATTTTAGCTGGGATTGTTCAGCGCTGACAATTCAGTTTTCTTCACTGGCTATTTGTGAATAAGTCAGCATTCTTTATACACATTCTTTTAAAGTTTTACCATAAATCATGAACAGAAATTTTCCCCTTACCCCTCTGCAGGTGCTCAAATGGAATAATCATCCATTGCCCAGCACAGATATCCCTGATCTTGATAAATACAAAAAAAAGTATATACAAGAATTTGGTGGATTTTGTAGTGAGCCATGTATCTTCACTGGAGAAGAAAGGAAACTTTCCTTAAACCCCCCCTTACTCAAGACAACTGGATCCTTTTGTTAAAAAAACTACATGAATTCGAGATAGGGTTATAGCCCAGAGTGTAATATTATCCACACACGTAAATGCCTCTTGGCAGTCGGGTTGGTCTCGGCCGCAGCAATGCTTTGAATATTTTATCAAGCAATTTGACCCTTGTAGTGGATGTATTTTCAGAAAACCATCTGCAGCAATCGTGAACAGCAGAGGCGTGAAACTGAGAACAATACAGAATCAGAGGCCGGGATTTTACACTGCAGAAACGGATGGCAGTGGAGGTGGGGGAGTTGTGAAATACGTGGGATGACGTTGGCTCGGCCCCCCCGAGCTCATTTGCCGGTCTTGAATTTTTAGGAGTGGCAGACGGAAAGTCGTGTGGGGACGCTGCTCGCGTTTTCAAAATGAGCAATTGATCATCATTTAAGATAGTTAAGAGGCAATAGAGCGCAAATTTATGGGCTCCTCTCAATTTATACAGGGGACATGGGGCATCAGAGCTTTGGCAGGTTTTAAAGGGAAGTAGCAGCTGTTGTCATTGCTCATTCGGCAGCCGTGGAGTGAGGCATCCTTCATTCATAGGGAGGAAGGGGTTGGAGAGCCATTGATCTGGGTTCGAGCCCATTTTGATGCCATTACGGTCCTGGCAGGGGGATTACTTAAGAGGGGCCTGAGGGGTGGGGGGGGTGGGGGGGTGGGGATGGTCTGCGTTGCAGCGGCTACTGGCCAGTTGGCCCAGTCAGTATGGCAGTGTTCAAGTGCCATGGCCATTGTTCATTCAGGAGGAGGGTCTTCAGGAAAGGAGGAGAATTAGAGAGGTTGGTAGGTGTGGATTTCTTCCGAGGATGATGGACGGTTCAATGTTCGGATGAAGACGGAGGATTAAAGTTCGGAGGATGATGGAGGGTTCAGCGTTTGGAGGATGATGGTGGGTTCAATGGTTGGCGGATGGTGGACGGTTCAGTGTTTGGAGGATGGTGGACGGTTCAGTGTTTGGAGGATGGTGGACGGTTCAGTGTTTGGAGGATTGTGGTGGGTTCAGTGTTTGGAGGATGGTGGAGGGTTCAGTATTTGGAGGATGGTGGACGGTTCAGTGTTTGGAGGATGATGGAGGGTACAGTGTTTGGAGGATGGTGGACGGTTCAGTGTTTGGAGGATTGTGGTGGGTTCAGTGTTTGGAGGATGGTGGAGGGTTCAGTATTTGGAGGATGGTGGAGGGTTCAGTGTTTGGAGGATGATGGAGGGTACAGTGTTTGGAGGATGGTGGACGGTTCAGTGTTTGGAGGATGATGGACGGTTTAGTGTTTGGAGGATGGTGGAGGGTTCATTGTTTGGAGGATGGTAGAGGGTACAGTGTTTGGAGGATGGTGGAAGTTTCAATGTCAGGAGGATGGTGGAGGGTACAGTGTTTGGAGGATGGTGGAAGGTTCATTGTTTGGAGGATGGTAGAGGGTACAGTGTTTGGAGGATGGTGGAAGTTTCAATGTCAGGAGGATGGTGGAGGGTACAGTGTTTGGAGGATGGTGGAAGGTACAGTGTTTGTAGGATGATGGAAGGTACAGTTTTGGAGGATGCTCGCAGGCCTGACTGTTCGGAGGATGGTTTCAGGGATGTGTACTGCAGAAAAGAATGTTTGCATCAGGGCTTGGTGTTGATGGTCCTTTAAACATGGTATCCTCCCATCCTTCTGTGTCAGGTGATGACGGGGTTGCCGCCTCAACCCCACCTCCAGCAGCTGAATGGTCGACATCCCAGCTGCCGGCTGTTAATTGGCCGGCTGGCGCGAGATCGCTATGGGAATGGGAGTCTGAGTGGGAGGGCCTTCGCCATCTGCTTCTGATTCCACCTTCCAGGTCCCATAAAATTCCACCAGAGAGTTAAGGAGAGACAGTTGAATCGAAGTCAATACTTGAAGAGGGTCATTTGCAACACTCGATTTTAAAACTTATTAAAGTGCATTTGATTATATTCTGCAGGGTGTAACTCAGCAGGACTGGTTCAAAGCTAACCTAACGGAGCTCAAACACCTGTTATAATGCTCCACGGGTCTTCCCTTATTCTTTTTTGATACCCCTTAAATACATCTTGCATGCAGTGAAGCCTAATGCACAGTTTACAAACCAGGGGTAAATGCATTAAATGTAAGTAGCCTCCCTAAATTCCCGGTTATTCTTAAGAAAAAGCCTATTCAAAGAATACTGATAATAGAGATGCTCGCTGTTGCACTCTGAGGCTTTTGTCATTGACAGCAACGGGCAACCTCCATTTTATCCTCTGGTCTCTTTTGGTCTTCTCCAAAGGGCCACTCAAGGCAGCTGTCACTCTTTCCTTCCGAGCTGTCGTACTAACTGCCCCATCCTCCTCTCTTGTTCACCTTACCTCCACCCCATAACGTTCTCTCTGGGGGCTAACCTCTTCCCTGACATACTCAATCCACCCATTACTGTCCCCTTGGTCTCTGTCAGTGGAGAACAACCACAGCCCCTCTTTGCACTTCCCTCCATAGAAACATAGGAACAGGACAAGGCCATTCTGCCCCTCAGCCCTGTTCCATCATTTAAGTTATATATTTATATATCTTACTTATTTGGCGAATGCAAATCCCTGGAGCCAAGTGGTAGCCTCTTCATTTGCTCAGTTTAAGGTGATTAGTCCCCACTTAGTCTGTGGAGGCGACTCTCCTTGGTAATGTGCAGCATTGTTTGTGTCTCTCCACAAATGCAAAAGGGGTTTGTATTGAGGCCCCAGCACTGGAGGTTGGCTGTGCAGGGGCGCTGGCTTGTCCTGAACCTGTTTAGCAAGAACCACACTCACCGTGATAGTTCAAAGCCTGCCATTCGACAGATGGGGTTTGTCAGAAGCAACTTGTGAGTGATTTCGCGTGTTTCCCATTCCTTGATCCATGGTATGTCTGTAGCTCAGTTCCATTTCCTTGCCTTTGCTCCATATCCCTTGATGTTCTTACCCAACTAAATTATAGATTTTGGTCTTGAAAATTTCATTTGGTCCTCAGCATCCACAGCCTTTTGCGGAGAGAGTTTGAGATTTTCAGTACCCTTTGTGTGAAAAAATGCTTCCTGATTTCACCCCAGTCACTAATTGGTCTAGTTCAAATGTTAATTACTGAACTACATTGGTTCCAGGTCCCTCAACACCTGGAATTAAAATTCTCATCTTGAGTTTAAACCCCTCCATGACTTTGCCCTATCTCTGTAACCTTTTCTTAACCTATTACCCCTTCCCCAAAATTGTCCTCTGACTAGGTTGCGTGCACCACACCTCACCCTGCGCCCTCCCCTTCCCCGCCCCTCACCTTATTATTGACACTAATGCTTTCAGCTGCCTTGACCCATGCGTTGGCATTCCCTGCATGTGCCCCCTGATCTCTCCATCTTTTTCCTCACATTTTAAGACTCTCCTTAAGACCAACCTTCTTTAACAAGCTTTAATGACCTCTCCTACTATTTCCTTCTCTGATTGCACCTCTGAGAAGCTCTTTGGATTGTTTTTTTCGATATCAAAGGCTCTATATAAATGCAAATTGTTGTTTAGCATTTATGAATGGGGAAATCCATCAAGCGACGCACTTTGATGGAACGGACAGGAAGTAGTGCACAGTAATTGTTAAGAGTCTGTTTATTGGTGATTGTGACAGTTAAAACATAGATAGGGTGTGGGGTCATGGAAACATATTGGTTGTTTGTGTTGATTAATGTGATGTGAAGTGGTGCTATGATTGGCAGTCAATGAATTGGGTCTGATGTACTCAGGAATCAGTTGCTTGCTGAGAGGCTAACAGTGCTGGGTGGGATTTTCTTCTTTATCTTCCAGGTGGAGTGATAGAAACTTTTCATGAGCCTGAAGCCGAATGGGACCAAAATCAGCATGGAAGCAGAATCCAAACCTTGCAATTTTCACAGATAATGTGAAAAATCCTGAGTCTTCTGAATTTAGTGTTAAATCTGATGAAAAACCCAAAAATATCAGTTTTGGCATGCTGCATTTCTGGTGTAACGCACTGCTCAGCTTTCTCCATTTGGTGAGGGGAGTACTTCATCTATTTTTTTTTAGAGATACAGCACTGAAGCAGGCCCTTCAGCCCACTGAGTCTGTGCCGACCATCAACCACCCATTTGTATACTAATCCTACACTAATTCTATATTCCTACCACATCCCCACCTGTCCCTATATTTCCCTACCACCTACCTATACTAGGGGCAATTTATAATGGCCAATTTACCTATCAACCCGCAAGTCTTTGGCATGTGGGAGGAAACCGGAGCACCCGGAGGAAACCCACGCAGACACAGGGAGAACTTGCAAACTCCACACAGGCAGTACCCAGAATTGAACCCAGGTCGCTGGAGCTGTGAGGCTGCGGTGCTAACCACTGCGCCACTGTGCCGTCTTTGCCAAGAGCCAGCACTGATGGAAAGTGCCTGTGTAAGTACCTACGGCTAAACAAAGTTAATGGGAGAGGGGCTATAGAGAACAAACGTAATGCCAATTCTTGTTTTTGTGAAGACAGTTGTAAGCATTTATTATTTTATTCTCTCCGTAATTGCTTTAGCTGAATAAACCCAAATTTTCTGTTCTATTTGTGACCTGAAGGAGCATGTATTTGCTCCCCAGCTGATTTCACCTGAATTCAGGGAAAAAAACTCCCAAAATCGGAAGGCCGATTGAGAGTAGGCTCAGAAAATCCCAGGAATCAAGAAACTACTCCCACTTTATTTTTATGCAGCAAGTTGTTATGATCTGGAATGCACTGCCTGAACAGGTGGTGGAAGCAGACTCATTAATAACTTTCAAAAGGGAATTGGTTATAGACTTGAAAAGGAAACATTTACAGGGATATGGGCAAAGAGCAGGGGGAGTGGGACTCATTGGATAGCTCTTTCAGAGAGGCTGACACAGGCACGATGGGCTGAGTGGCCTCCTGTGCTTATATGATTTTAAAATAACAATAATGAATAGCATTGTGCTGGACAGAGACTGTTCTGCAATTCTGTTAGCTCTGAAGGATCTTTTTGACCTACTGGGTGTGATTCCATTCAATCGGTCACTGGCAAGGTTATAAAATCTTTTTTTTTACGGCCAATATAACAATGTGAGATTTTTAGGGGATCTAATTTGCATCAAAAATTGGGAGAAAATGCCCAAAAAACCCATCAGTAAACTCCGGTTTCTATTTAGGCCATCCCAAGAAATCGAGAAAGCTAATAAAAAGACAGTTTTGTATCAATTTGCAATGGTTTACACACTCCAGGCAAACCCATTCATGAAGCATACAAGACTGCCACAAGCACTAAGTTTGAGCTGAAGAACAGTTAGGATATGTTAGTGCGACCTCAGTTTCAAGCTGGTTGGCATGAGACAATTATCCTTGGATTTTAGTTTTTACTGCTGTTACAGCCCGGTGAGGAGGGGGTCTCAGGCCCCCTTTTGCCCTTCCTCTTATTTGAGCACTGCGGGGTTTATTCCTTTTAAACAGTGGTTGTGTGTATCACCTCTGTGAATGTTTTACCTTTTCCTTTACTGTGATCTTAGAACCAATAGGACAGGTTTTCTTGAGTTTTTACAAGGGGTAAGTTTATATTACTTAACAATCTAAACCCGATTTAAAAAATACAAAAAAAACCCTACACATTCACGCACACATTCATACGAAAATCACACACACGCAAATAGATTACAGAGGGAAAAATAGATTTGGTGGTTGGATTAAAGTCCCGAATAAATGGAACTTAAATACACAGTCTGTGAAGTGGATGATCTGGTAGTCCTCACTGGTCAAAGTGCACTGTGTGGCTAGCCTGCTTTGCTCAGGGTTTTTTTGAAGGCAGAACTGTAGTTGGCTCTCTTCCCTTGGTTTCTGGCTGTAACAGTCTGTAGGCTTAGAGGGTCCACAGTCGCAGACGGTTTTAAAACTTGATGTTTTCTGGGGATAGAGAAAGAGAAGCCCGCAGCTTTCTCTGCTGCTGCACACTCAGTTACTGCTTGTCTCTTTGTCCAAAAAAATCAAAACCACCTTCCCCTGAGATGGACAGACGGTCACGTGGCTGCTTTAGGTTTTCTGGAACCTTCTAATGAAATTCAAGGTTAGGAATTGGCTCCACATGCCCCAGAATGCCAATTTACACTTGGAGGGGGTTTGATCTTTCAAAGTCAATATGTTAGGATTGCCTTGACTGTTGTGCTAATGAAGCCATTTTAGGTAATCTAATCACTTAGCACAAGCCGTTGTTCTGGGTCCATGCTGCTCAAACCTCTGGCTCCAGGTGGGTCTTTTGAATATGAAAAGATGTTTCAGATGCAAATTGCAGTGGCCATCTTGGCTGCTAGTTTTCTTTTAAGTTACTGTAGCATTTTTTCCCATTAAAAGTCTAATGTAAGTTTCCAACTGATAAAATTAATATTTCTCATTTGGCATATGGGGTTTTCTTGACACTGCCCATTTTCTTGTATGCAGTGGCCAGGTGGCATCTTTTATTTTTGGATGTCAGGTTACCTGCAGCTTTGCACTTCCTCCTTGTGAGTACCTGAGATACCTGTGAAGCTTCTGGATTATACCTGAGGCTTGCTGTGGAAATCCCTAGTCATGTGTACAAGGTTAGCCTCTTTTTTTAGCTGGGCCTTTTTCTGGCTTAGGGCACAGATCACTGGCTGAACTTTCTGTTTGGGATCGGGATCCTGATGTCTGGGTCAAATGCAGGCCATGACCCAGGACTGTATCAGGAATAGTCATCTGGCAATGATTTTTACAGGATTGGCCAATTAATGGCCAGAGGGCAGGCTCCCGAAGCAGGAGGGCCAGTAGGAGGCCCTTCAGCAATGACACATTGGCTGTCTCACTGTCCGAGGTGGGAGCTGCCGATGCCTGCAGAGAGAGAGAGAGACAGGCCATGATCATGGAGAGGCAGCCCCTCCACTGGACAGTCCAGCCGCAGCTGTGGCCCGACGGTTATGGCGGGTGCAGGGCTGTGATGGGGGGAATGGTTGGCCTAGCAGGACAATGCACTTCACCCCACCCACCCCCCAAACACCATCACCGTCTCCTGCCTTGAGGGAGATTCTGTCACTGGCTGTTTTTCGGATGCAGTTTGGGGCCTGTCTGCTGACTGGAAAATTCCAATCGGCGCAGGGGAGGGGCCTTATTACCCCCGTGGTTACCATTCCGTCCTCAACCTGACCTTCTTGAAAATGGTTCAGGAGAGGGATGGTGCCGGTTGGCGCACCACATTCTGGGCTTGCCTGCCTCTGTTTCTGCCCCCAGCGGACTTCGAAAATCCTGCTCCTATTTTCTGTGTTTCTTACAAAAGGTAGATGCTCCATCGAATTATCAGGACTAGGATGATCCCCTGAATTAGTTTCAATTGCCTCAGGGAGCGGGAAGGCGAATGCGAGAGGAATTTCTCAGATTTTCTCCCCCCAAATTGTCTTGAGTTCCTATCCGTTTTGCCTCTTCCAGGAGATTGCATGGTTTTTGAATAGACTGGAGAGTGTATATATTGCAATACGCAAGATATCTCAATTGTTTGGGAAAGGCTGAATGGACCAGAGGGTCTTTTCCTGTCTGTCTTTATTTGTATGTTCGTAGATCTTGAGTTTGATTCACAGCCTGGCCCCACTCAATTAATGTGGTTGAATAGGTCTTAGCTGCACTGTTTGATGCAATGTAAATCATGCAGTTGATTGCTCAAACCATCCTGCTGTCTGGGTTGGAAAAGACAATGGTAAAGAAGGCCAAGTGAAGATATAAAGGTTAGAGAATAGAAGTTCCAATTAAAATGTTACCTTCAGGAGGTCTCGTTGAAATAAGCCTTTATCCCTGTGAACAATGACCATAGCGCTAAACTGAAACTAGAAAAAAACAGCCTTGCATTTATATAGCGTCTTTCATAATCTCAGGACGTGGCAAAGTGCTTTACAGCCAATAAAATACTTTTGAAGCATAGTCAATGTTATAATTGACTTCACTGCTCTGATGTTCTTGGTGGCTGGCTTCCCATCTTTCATTATTCATGAACTGGAACTCATCCAAATCTGCTGCCTGCATCTGAACCCACAGGAAGTCCTGTTCACCCATCACCCCTGTGCTGGTTGCCGAATGTTGACTCCTGGTCCTGCAATGCCTCGATTTAAAAATTATTTTTCTTGATTTCAAATCCCTCCCTGGTCTCACACGCCTTCTCTCTGTAACCTGCTCCAGCCCTGCAACCCTCCGCAATTGCTGTGCTCCTCCCATTTCCGCCTCTTATGCATCCCCAGTTTTAATCCTTCTCCAATTGGTGTTCATGCCTTCAGCTGCCTCGGCCCTAAGGTCTGGAATTCTCTCCCTAACCTTTTCACCTCTCTACCTCTCTCTCCTCCTTTTAAGACACTCTTCAAAATCTACCACTTTGACTAAGCTTTTGGCCGGCTGTCCTTATATCTCCTTATGTGGCTCAGTGTCAAATTGACAATGCTCCTGTGAAGCACTTTGGGACTTTTAATCTATATTAAAGGTTATGTATAAAAGCAAATACTTCTTGTTCTAATATAGGAAAAGTGGCAGCCAATTTGCACACAGCACAGTCCCACAACAACAATGTGATAATCACCAGATAATCTGTTTTATTGATGTTGGTTGAGGGATAACTATTGGCTGGGACCATTGTTCCCTTTAATCCACGTGGCCGAGCAGCAACCCAAAAGTCCCCGGGCAGGCCATGTGAAAGTCGGCCTCTTTACGTTACCGCACCTGTGTGGCTGTGCTAAGAAATTTCAAGGGCTGTGCACTTAAACAAATCGCCCGCGCACTCCAAAAAAAAAATTAGAGGGTACGTCAGTCAGGACAGCGAAATAGTGCCAAGGGATAGTTTTACATTCACCTGAGAGGGCAGGCATGGCCTTAGTTAGAAGGGAACACTTATTGAAATGCAAAACCTTCCTGATTCTGAACAATGTTGACCATTCTTTAACCAGCTTGTCATATTTTTCTCGAGAAGTCTATATTAAAAAAACATTCTGTTCTCCATTACAGTCTCCAATAATATTGAAAAGGATGATTTAATTTACAGGAATGTCCCACAGACAGTGTGGTTCTTCACTATTCAATAGAGGTCAGAAATACCAAGCAACAGGTTGGAGAGCCTTAAATACTTCTTCTTAAGTAAACCGCACACTTACACCAGCAAAGTAAATCTTGCTGCTTTGGAGGAGAGTTCAAGCAGAACAGTGGCTTATTTTAGTTGACTCCAGGCCTTGACTGAATGATTATACTGTTTTTCATTGTTGTAGACTTCACAAAGTTTGTGAGATGCGATGCAGTACATCAGGAGGAAAAAATAACAAAAAAAGGTTCATATTTGAAAGCTGAAAGCACCTTTCAGTCTTTGGATGGTTAAGGCTGTTTCCATAACTGGTGCTGGATGGTATGGTATAATGTGGGATTGAGTTGTGTGCTGAAGGTCTGCGTGCAGCTTCTCATTGCAAGTGTTAATTGTAGAGCTGAATTGCAGTGCTGGTGCAAACTGCATGTTTACGATCTGAAAGACAGGCATGTCAAGTGCTGCATTGTGAAGCCTTCCATTAAATCTCCTGTTTAAAAGCAGTCTTTTCATAAGGTACGTATGCTTCCAAATTGAAGTAGACAAGGGCAAAAAATAGAAGTGCTTTCCAGCACAAGTAATATTTGACATTTAAGCAAATAGAGTTTAAACGATTGACTGCAAAATTGATTTATTAAAGAAAACCCCTGAGAACTGATTAATTTCCACATATGAACTTTTTTACCTGTTACACCAAGAAGAAAATAATCTCATAAAACAAAAACTGGTTAAGGTGGAAACTCACCTATTACAGATGCGTCCCAAGGGCACTTTTATTCCTGGCATAGTAAACTTTGGCTGCTATCAGATCGAGATGCCAAAGACTGCCTGTTGAAAGCTTATTTGAAGGTCCTGTGAAGGGAGCATATGTTTAAAGCACATAAGCAGGTGTGAAGTGATTTATGACTTTAACCCCTTATAGGGACTAAACCAAATCAGGAGTACATCCCTATGTACCTTTAATTAAGTTCAAACCAGACAAATTCTTATAGCCACTTATTTGGGTCCAAAGAATTGAACTAGTTTTCCCTCAAAGAAAGAAAACTAACAGAGAATATTATCATCTTTCGGATAGCCTATTTTAAAATAATTATGGCTAAGTCATAAATATCCCAGATATTATAACGGTCTGGGAAACTCTCTTCAATACTTATCTCTCCACTTAAAGAGACACAGAGAGGGGGTTCTTGTAGTTATGTACAGAATACTACATGAGATGATTTATTGACTTTTATATATTTATTAAAGAATTTAACATGTAATACACTTTTAAATGGATAAGTATATCACAATATCAAATATTACTAAGAAATGTAACACGTAATCTTATTATTTTATTTCTAACATAGAATCCAAAAGTTTAACCTTGCTAATATTACACATAATATTAAACTTATTTATACTAAACTTTATTAATATTAAACTTTTACCTTAAATTCCCCAAGTAAACCGTAGGGTGAGAAGCATTGTTTGAGGAATTCAACACTTCTAATTTTTGCTTCAGATACCCTCATGTTTATACTGTTTCTAAGGTGTCATCTGACCTTTTAGAATATAGGTGTTACTTTTCTGTTTGTGTTTTTCTTACTTTCAAGACCCATATATGGGAATATCATTAACTAACATCTCCACTTAATGTTTTGCTGGAATTCCCCTGCTCTTGACGTTGTGAGCATTTATCTGGTCAAAATGTTCATATTATTGGCTTTACTTGACCTCTTGTTTCTGTAAGTACTTTTCTAATTTATTATTTTATTATCTATAATTGTGTTTTATGGTAGCTTGAACTTTCTTTGTAGGTCAATCTGCTTACATTTACCAACACCATCAATTAATTAAATTTGTGGCTACTTCTCACTGATGTCACACAGGATATTTCAATGTGTGTTTATCCTCCAAGTCCCTGGCAATAGAAATGCTGAAATGGATTTTCCAACTTGTTTCTGGTTCATATTCGATTGTAACAGGGATCTTGAAAGACCTTGAAATTTTAACTCTACCTTCTTAAAGGGGAATGTCAGTGAGTCTTGAAAACTGACCATTTATTCAATCTTTAATTCTAAAAGGTATAATATATTAACTGTATCTAAATTCTACCTAATTAAGCCTATTATATCTATATTCCATCACAGGTGAATGTTCCAGTCATTGAGGTATAAACAATAGTATCAGATGGTTGTGATAAGACGCATTCCTGTCAAATAATGGAAAATAAGATAAAGCTGATTTCATAAAAATATCATGCATGAAGTAATAATGTCCCTGGATACAGAGACTTGTTGCAATGCTGTATGCATTTTTTTCCTTCAATTCATTTACATTTTGCAAGAAACTTAGATGCCCCTAGGACATGGTTTCAAGCTGTAGTACATATTTTATAATACTTGTAGGTAAATGTAGTGGAGGTTATAGTGAGCAGGTCTGATTTTTGTTTTCCTCCACCATCAGTGATCTAGGCTCCAAGCTCTGGAATTCCCTCCCTCAACCTCTCCGCCTCTCTTCCTTCCTTTCAGACACCATGCTTTTGGTCACCTATCCCAATTTCTGTTTATGTTCGTTGGTGTCAAATTTTGTTCAAGGAAGCAGCTTGGGACGATTTACTATGTCAAAGACGCTATATAAATGCAAGTTGTTGTTACACTTTAATGATATGGTTCTGTAAATTAATGTGTGAGGGGTTCTTGCTGACAGATTGGGATGCTTGTGATGCTGAAAGGCCATGTTGTTTTGGAACATGCAAGGAATGCCTCAGGCAAGGCAGGCCTCCATCCTCTACAAACATCCCATTGTATCACTGCATTGCATAATGCTTTCTGTCCTGAACAGACCAGATGTGACTGAATGAAACAGTTTGTGGTGTTCCTGCTTGTGGTGATCAGATTCTGATCTGTGATGTGTAATGCTGCTGCTGTGTGGTAGATACTGTACTCCCTTCTCTAGTTCTGGCAACCACCACAAAAACAAGCTAATCTTCCTTGGGCACAACCCAAACAAGCTCACTCTTGTTCACACAAGGACTCTGAGGTGAGATTGCAGAGCAGGAACCTGAGCAGGTTCTTCCTCCAAGAGCTCAGGGATACCATGAGCAATTGGAGTACTTCAGTAGCTAAGATTGGAAATCCAAGCATGGTTGGAGCTTGAATCTTCAAACTTCCTTTAGTTTATGGCTGTCTGTTGTATCACCTGGTTCACTTAACATCGAGGCACTGGGAAAGATGCTGTGGGGAATGCGGGTAGGGGACAAGCACAACAGCATACTTCTGTTGCTGGTAAAAGAATGCTGTTTTACGTCACTTGTAACGAGCTGAAAAGAGGGGACTGGAGGTGGTAAAATGGTTTGAAACAGTGTCCTTTTACTTCTGGAATCAGATAACTTGGGCTTTAGGGAGAAAGAGGGGGAGAGAGGTAGAGAGGTTTAGATTTAGATTTAGAGATACAGCACTGAAACAGGCCCTTCGGCCCACCGAGTCTGTGCCGACCATTAACCACCCATATTATACTAATCCTACACTAATCCCATATTCCTACCACATCCACACTGTATCGGTGTTTACTAAGAAAATAGATAAAATATCAATAGAAGCAGAGTAAGTAGAGGTAATGGATGGGGTAAAAACTTATAGGCAGGATTTTTAAAAAAAATTTGTTTATGGGATGTGTGCGTCACTGGCAAGGCCAGCATTTCAAGGCACCACATTTCAAGAAAGACGTAATGGCCTTAAAAAGGATACAGATGCACTTACCAAATGTTACCAAGAATGAAGGGTTTCAGTTATGAAGAGAGGTTGGAAAAGTTAGGACTGTTCTAGGGAGGGAATTCTAGAATTTTGGGCCTAGGCAGCTGAAGGCACGGCCGCCAATGGTTGGAGAGATTAAAATCATGGATGTGCCAGAGGCCAGAATTGGAGGAGCGTAGAGATCTCAGAGGGTTCTACGGCTGGAGGAGATTGGAGATCGGGAGGATGAGGCCATGAAGGAATTTGAAAACAAGGATGAAAATTTGAAAATTGAGGCATTGCTGGATCTGGAGCCAATGTTGTTCAGCGAGTATAGGGGTGATGGGTGTTTGGAACTTGTTGCAAGTAAGGATAGAGTTTTGCAACATTTCAAGTTAATGGAAGGTGCAAAAGTGCAAGGCCATCCAGGAGAGCATTGGAATAGTCTAGTTCAGAGTTAACAAAGGCATGGATGAGCGTTTCAGCAGCAGATAAGCTGCGGCAGCGTGGAGATGGCTGATGTTGCAGAGTCGGTGAGCTTGGTAATGGAGAGGGTATGCTGTACAAATGCAAGTTGTTGTTGTAGATATGGTGTTGGAATTTCAGCTCGGATCAAGTATGACGCCAAGGTTGCAAACAGCCTGGTTGAACATCAGACAGTGGCCAGGAAGAGGGGTGGAGTTAGTGGCTAGGGAGTGGGGTTTGTGGTGGGCATTGAAGGCATTGGCTGCGGTTTTCGAATATTTAGTTGGAAGAAATTTCTGCTAAACCAGTACTGGGTGTCGGACAAGTAGTGTACAAATCGCACGTTTAGTGAGGTGGTCACACCGCAGGTAATGGCTGCACAGGCAGAAAAGAGATGGGTGACCACCAGATGGAGTAGTAGGCGTAGGCAGGTAGTGCAGGAATCCCCTGTGGCCATCCTCCTCTCAAACAGATATACTGCTTTGGATACTGTTGTGGTGGGGGTGGGGGGGGGAATGACCTCCCAGGGGAAAGTAGCAACAGCCAAGTTTGTGGCACCATGGGGAGCTCTGCTGCACAGCAGGGGAGGAAAAGGGGTGGAAGAGCTATAGTGATAGGGGATTCTATCGTAAGGGCCTCAGTTAGGCGTTTCTGTGGCCGCAAACGAGGCTCCAGGATGGTATGTTGCCTCCCTGGTGCTAGGGTCAAGGATGTCACGGAACGGCTGCAGGACATTCTGAAGGGGGTGGTTGAGCAGTCCGAGGTCATGGTACACATTGGTACCAACGACATAGGTAGAAAAAGGGATGAGGTCCTGCAAAGTGAATATAGGGAATTAGGCAGATGGTTAAAAAGCAGGACCTCTAGGGCTGTAATCTCAGGATTACTCCTTGTGCCACATGCTAGTGAGGGTAGGAATAGGAGGATAAGACAAATGAACACGTGGCTGAAGAGCTGGTGTAAGCAGGAGGGCTTCAGCTACTTTGATCATTGGGATCTCTTCTGGTGCAGAGGTGACCTGTACAAGAGGGACGGGTTGTATCTGAACTGGAGGGGGACCAATATCCTTGCGGGGAGGTTTGCTAGTACTACTCGGGAGGGTTTAAACTAGTCTGGCAGGGGGATGGGACCCAAAGTAATAGTCTCTCGGATGAGATAGTTGAGGCAAATGTAGAGGTTAAAGCAAGCAAGTCCAGTAGGCAGGCCGGGCAGGGGCAGGACAGGGAGTGTGGAAGGTCTGGTAGGCTTTACTTTAATGCAAGAAGCATTACAGGTAAGGCAGATGAACTCAGAGCATGGATCGGTACATGGGATTGTGATATTATAGCTATTACTGAAACGTGGTTGAGGGATGGACAGGACTGGCAGCTCAGTGTTCCGGGGTACCGATGGTTCCAGTGTGACAGAGGTGGAGGTAAGAGAGGAGGGGGAGTTGCACTATTGATTAGGGAGGACATCACGGCAGTACTTAGAGAGGATATCCTGGGGGGGAGCGTCTGGCGAGGCCATATGGGTAGAACCTAGAAATAAGAAAGGGGTGATCACTTTGATGGGATTATACTATAGTCAGAGGGAATTGGAGGAGCATATATGTAGGGAAATCACAGATAGCTGTAGGAATTATGGGGCTGTAATAGTAGGTGATTTTAACTTCCCTAGTATTGACTGGGACTGCCTTAGTGCTAAAGGATCAGATGGGGAAGAATTTGTTAAGTGTGTCCAGGATAGTTTCCTGAAGCAGTATGTGGATGGCCCAACTAGAGAAGGGGCTACACTTGACCTCGTCTTAGGAAATGAGGCCGGGCAGGTGGTGATGTATCAGTGGAGGAGCACTTTGGGACCAGTGACCATAACTCTATTAGCTTCAAGATAGTTATGGAAAAGGATAGGACTGGTCCTCAAGTTGAAATCCTAAATTGGGGGAAGGCTGATTTCAATGGCATCAGCCAGGAACTCTCAAAAGTTGAATGGGAGAAGCTGTTTACAGGTAAAGGGACATCTGGCAAGTGGGAGGCTTTGAAAAGTGAGATAGGAAGAGTTCAGGGCCGGCGTGTTCCTGTTAAATTGAAGGCAAGGCTGGCAAGTTTAGGGAAACTTGGTTGACAAGGCTGGGATCAAGTGAGTCCCTCAAGGAGTATAGGGGATGTAGGAGTACACTTAAGAAGGAAATTAGGAGGGTGAAAAGAGGCCATGAGATTTCCTGGCAGATAAGATAAAGGAGAATCCTAAAAGATTCTATGTATATTAAGAGTAAAAGGGTAGCTGGGGAGAGAGTAGGTCCCCTTAAGGATCAGTGTGGTAATCTATGTGTGGAGCCACGGGAAATGGGCAAGGTCTTAAATGAATACTTCTCGTCTGTATTTACCGTGGAGAAGGTCATGGAAGCTAATGAGTTCAAGGGAGGGAACAGTGATATCCTGGAGCATATCAACATTACAGAGGAGGAGGTGTTGGAGGTTTTAAAGTGCATTAAGGTGGATAAATAATCCCCAGGGCCTGACCAGGTGTATCCTAGGATGCTATGGGAAGCAAGGGAGGAGATTGCTGGGGCCCTGGCGGAGATTTTTGTATCATCATTAGCCACAGGTGAGGTACCGGAAGACTAATGTTGTGGATAGCTACTGTTGTACCTTTATTTAAGAAGGGCAGCAGGGATAAGCCGGGGAACTACAGGCCGGTGAGCCTTACATCAGTGGTGGGAAGTTATTGGAAGGGATTCTGAGAGATAGGATTTATATGCATTTGGAAAAGCATGGTCTGATTAGGAATAGTCAGAATGGCTTTGTGCATGGGAAATCATGTCTCACAAATTTGATTGAGTTTTTTGAGGAGGTGACCAAGAGGATTGACGAGGGCAGGGCGTTGGATGTTGTCTACATGGACTTTAGCAAGGCCTTTGACAAGGTCCCACATGGTAGGCTGGTCCGGAAGGTTCAAACACATGGGATCCAGGGTGAGCTAGCAAATTGGATACAAAATTGGCGTGGTGATAGGAAGCAGAGGGTGGTCGTGGAGGGTTGTTTTTCAGATTGGAGGCCGGTGACCAGTGGTGTGCTGCAGGGATCGGTGCTGGGCCCTCTGTTGTTTGTCTTATATATTAATGACTTGGATGTGAATGTAGGGGCATGATTAGTAAGTTTGCAGATGACACCAAAATTGGTGGTCTAGTGGACAGTGAAGAAGGCTGTCAAAGGTTACAACAGGATATAGATCAACTGGGAAAGTGGGCAAGGCATTGGCAAATGGAATTTAATGCAGACAAGTGTGAAGTAATGCATTTTGGGAAGTTAAACCCAGGCAGGACATAAACAGTGAATGGCAGGGTCCTGGGGAGTGTTGTTGAGCAGAGAGACCTTGGGTGCAAGTACATAGTTCCCTGAAAGTGGCAACACAGGTAGACAGGGTGGTGAAGAAGGCAAATGGCATGCTTGCCTTCATCGGCCGAGGCATTGAGTACAAGAGTTGGGACGTCATGTTACAGTTGTACATAACATTGGTTAGGTCGCACTTGGATGTACTGTGTGCAGTTCTGGTCGCCGCACTACAGGAAAGATGTGATTAAACTAGAGAGGGTGCAGAAAAGATTCACAAGGATGTTGCCTGGTTTGGAGAGCTTGAATTATAAATAGAGATTGGATAGGCTGGGTCTGTTTTCCCTGGAGCGAAGGAGGCTGAGAGGGGACATGATCGAGGTATATAAAATTATGAGAGGCATAGATAGGGTAGATAGCCAGAGTCTGTTTTCCCATGGTAGGGGTGACTAAAACTAGAGAGCATAGATTTAAGGTGAGAGGGAGGAGGTTTAAAGGGGATCAAAGGGGTAAATCTTTCACACAAAGAATAGTGGGTATCTGGAATGAGTTGCCAGAGCTGGTGGTGGAGGCAGGAACAGTAGCAACATTTAAGAGGCATCTGGACAGGTACTTGAATGAGCAAGACATAAAGGGATATGGAATTAATGCAAGCAGGTGGGATTAGTATAGATAGGCATTATGGTTGGCATGGACGCGGTGGGCCAAAGGGCCTGTTTCTATGCTGTACAACTCTAAATCGGAGATGGAGGGGTTGAGGGTGAAATATTACGAAGAGAAAAAAACGCAAAGAGCAGACCAGAGAGATAAAATCCAAAGTTAAGAAAAATGTCCATAGTAGTAGAACACAACTAAAACACGAGATCTGAAAGATCTATTACACAAAGTTTCAGTGACAGGTAAGCAACATACCATTGCAGAGAACAGGAGAATAAGAACAGTCTCAATACAGATCCATGGGACATGCTAGTAGCATCTTACCAGTCAGAGAAACATATATTTACTGCTGTTTTCTCCACTTGATCCTTTTGCTATCCCTCTATTCATGGTCCTATTTTGCCTTTAATATCACAGCCTTTAATCTTTGCAATAAATGTCTTATGTGGCCCTTTGTTTCACAGAACCTATTTTCCTAAGTTTGTTCATGTTC
The DNA here is from genome assembly GCF_036365525.1 of Heterodontus francisci. Lineage (NCBI taxonomy): Eukaryota > Metazoa > Chordata > Chondrichthyes > Heterodontiformes > Heterodontidae > Heterodontus > Heterodontus francisci. Next base: position 131,286,579 of record NC_090376.1, on the reverse strand, counting down.
TAGATTTGGATATTGTAACTTCATAAATAATACAATCCCATTCTCAGGTCTGCAATCATTGATAGATTAATGAGGTAGAAGAAAATAAGGATTACATACTGGTACTTAGAGCTGTCATAGCGAAGAATTATAGCCAAAGGCGTCAGTTGACTTAATACATTTCAAGACTAGAAATGAATTTGTGGCGCACAACAGGCATCAACCTGAAAGAAGGAATGTGAAAGCGTTTCCAATTCAGGCACTTTTAGCAAAAGGTTTTCTTCATACAGAGGCCAACAACAATGTCATTCTATTTACAGAAGTGCTTATGATCTTCATAGAACCAGAACAATCATAAGCATAAGTTCTTCCTCCAACTCCCTCCATTTCTCTATGGCTTATGTCTTATCCTGTGCTACAGATCTATTTATTGAAAGTTACTGATGGGCTATGTCAACACAGTCCTGCTTGACCAGGGTACCTTTTAGAGCAGTTCCATCTATGACAAGGAGAATGGATGATTGCAGTTGCCATTTAGACTGGCGAAATGATTGCTCAATAGTAGATATGAAGCTATGCTTTAAGGATGATAAAATGGCTACAACTGCACTAAGGAGCTGAAGTAATGACTGATGCCTTATGAAACTATGTGCTGTGATCCCAACCACGTTTCCCAACTATTGAGATAAAGTGCGATTCGTAGCAAGAGCACAGTCAATACCAATTGACACAGAATAGCTGTGTATTTTTAAATTGCATTGAAATTTTGATTTGCCTCTGTGACATTGTCATACACTTCAGTCAGTATTTCAGGCCTGAATAAGGTTCCCAACCCTCCCAGAATGATCGGGAGTTTCCCAGAATCGAGGGTTGCTATCCCGAACCCCACTTCCAGCAGGCCAGGAGATCATCAGTTTAATTTTCCCGCTGCATTGTGCTCAGATGAGCAACAAACACTCTGTAGCACTGTAGATAATTACTAATTGTTAGCCTGGTGCAGGGAGTCAGAACGAGATTAAAGTGCACTCATTTTAAGCAGAATAGTTTCCCAGCCTTTTCAGTGGAGCTCGTCACTGGCTGCAGCTCAAAGCCGTCACTTGTAGACAGCTCTGATTGGCTGCGGGTGGGGTGGAGGGAATGCTCAAAAATTGATGGTGACCTGAAATCGTGGATCGAGTCGAGAATCGTGGTGGGGGGGAGGCTGTGACATTGGGGATGGAGTCGAGAATCAGGGTGGGGGTGGTTGTGAAATTGGGGGCCATGAGTGTCGAGGAGAGGGAGACTAGAGAATGGGGTCTTGGGGGAGAGGTGAGGAATAAGAACTTGGGGAGGGCGTGGAGGAGACTAGGGAGTGGGGGATCAGGCTGGCAGGGGGAAAGATGGAGATAATGGTTTCCCCTCTTCCTCAGCTCCTGGATCTTGAAACTAGTGACACAACAGCTGCTGGTGTAAAACCATGAATAAGGATTTTCAAGTACAGGGGACCCAATGAGATAAATCCAATAATGTATAGAAGTTAAGTTACCCAATGTCAAGTGGTCAGACATGATGTGGTCAGAACATCATGTGATCAAACCTCCAGGAATACATACAACCAGAGGTGGCAACTGTGGGCATGAATTCCAAGTAGTAAAGATTTTGCATTTGCTATGTCTTTCCTCTTGCTGATTGAATAGACATAATGCTTTAAATAGTGTTTTGTTGACATTGGTGAGCAGCTATTTCAGCTATGTAGATTGTGGGGCCTTTTCATTTCAAAGAGTAAAGGGCAACATTGGGCTGGGAAAATAACACATACAATGTGCATTGATTATTGACTGTGCAAAGGGAGGCCGTCTCTCTATCCCCAGCATTTTCAATAGCTGTCTCGCTCTTTCTAGCCTTTTTGTCCCTGAATCCATAAAAAAAAAAATGAAGCTGCCCTTGGACGCCTGACAAGCAAAGCAATGTTTGTCAGAAACAGCATAATAACTGAAGGTTGAACCGAACCAGATGGCACTACAGCTAGGCAAATCTTTTTAATTTAAAAAAAAGCTGACTGTGGATGTGAGAACTTGAAAGGAATAAAAGCCTGTATTGAAGAGCCTTCTGGTTAATTTGATGTCAGAGTATATCAAACATTCTGTTCTGAAGGTCACATAATTAATGTTTAAGTATGTTTGACATTTTATGGATAGCTCCTGTGCTCTCGAGTATAAATATACATGTAATGCAGCAGAAGCTCCCCTTTATCACACAAGCTACTTCATCAGCACAGACCCACATGCAGTGTGACTTTGAACAAAATGCATTTTGGAAGACAGTAATGTACATTCTGGATTGCTTTGAATTCAGGCAGCTGAATTGGGATTAACTTACTCAGAAATAAGTTCTTCCAAAGTACATAGGCTACTGCCTTCACTTCCATACATTTGCTGGACAGTAAGGTTCTAAGTGTTTTTGAGTTTATTGCAACAGAAATGCTGACTGCTGAACAATTTAACAGCCTGCCAGCATATTGTGTAATCACCTCAAAATATTTGATAGTTTACAAACATTAAGTACTGCACAGGATGGGATGTATTGACACAAAACAGCTGTTGAACTGCATTTTATTGGAATATCCTTGAACAGGAGCAACCATTGAAGCCTTCATAGAGGCTTTAATGTAGTAAAATGTCCCAAGACATATCACAGGAGTGTTATCAAACAAAACCTGCCATCAAGCCACATGAGATATTAGGACAAGTGACCAACCAAAGTGGAAGATTTTAAGGAGTGCTTTAAAGGAGGACAGAGAGGTAGAGAGTACAGAAGCAGAGAGATTTAGGGAGGGAATTCCAAAGCTTTGGGTCTAGGCAGCTGAACGCATAGAAGTTAGTGGTGGAGCAAAGAAAATTGGGGATTTGTGAGGGACCAGAATTGGAGCGGCGTAGAGAGGGCTGTAGGAGGTTACAGAGGGAGGGAGGAGTGAGACAATGGAGGGATTGGAAAAAATGGATGAGAGCTGTAAAATCACAGAATTCCCCTCAATACATTGAATGGTTATGAAGTGCTGTGAAGAAAGCTGGATGAGTAGCTAAGGAACCAAAAGGGCTGTGAAAACGAACAGTACTGTTTAAGTGAGATGGAGGGAGAGAGCTAAAGATAGTAACAAAAGGGAGTTTAGCAGCCTGCTTAGGACAGTCTTTTTTGTGATAGATCTTGGATTGCTTGGAATTGTACTGTTCCTTTTCTCTCTCCCTTTATAATCATTCCCTTGAACTTCACTGCTCTTTCCTCCATCCCTTTTGGCTCCAATCTTCTTCTTTGCTCTTCTCTTCACTTCATTACAATATAAAGTGTTGAAGGATAATGTAGTCAAATGTAGTTCAATGGCACAGCCATCAGATCATTAGGAGCCTGAACACATTGATTACATTTCAGGATGGTGCTCTTGCAGCTGGTGAAAATTCTGATGTAGTTCATGGACCAGATTGGTATCTTGACCATGTGTTTGTATCTGAGAGTTGCCATCAAGACTATTGAAAGGCCATGTGGGACCTGTTTATCACATGAAAACAATAAGCCCCTTTCTCTTTTGTTGTATCATTAATATTATGCAGAATATACAAACACAACGTAATTGTTCACATCCTAACTGCCATGTTGGCAACATTTTCATTTTACCCAACTTTTGCCCCTTTCCTACTCTTGTCTTCCAATTTCCCATTTACTTCAATTGTGCTGCCATTCTGCAACTGTCTTATAAAAATTCTCTCTATTGGATCTGACATCATCTTCAATCAGAGACATCCATGTGCAGCTTAGTGTATTCTCTTAATTACTGATAATCCATAACAAGATCTACTAAATACAATTTTTGTTGCCTTCCTGCCTTTCCAGCAGCTATTATTTATGGTTCCTTGCCAAGGTTGTCTCTTGTAACTTTTTGAGAAGCTTCCTTGCTACCTCTCTTCCATCTGGATTGTGTATGTGCTAGCAGATGTTCATTAACTTCCTCAGATGACACACTATCAACAAGCACAGCCTCCAATCCTCCAGCAGTGCTTGGCTGAATCACTGCATCTTCATCCTTCATCTCCTTCAAGGAGTCCAGTTCCTTTCAATTCTTCTAAAAGATATTTCTCTCGTAAATCTTGCAAGTTGAAACAAACAGCTGCTAACTTTGTTGGCGACACCTTTAGTTCTTTTTCTTTGATGTCATGGGGCTGCTATTCCCTTTGCCTTCATATGAAACTCTTGACATTTCTTCTGTTGCTGAAGTTGAGATCAAGAAATGTAATTTCCTCTTTCGCACCAAATACAGGTTTTCTCAACTTGGTATAAATTCAAGCCTGTCCGAGATTTCATTATTTCTCCCGTGTCTGGGAATCTGTTCTAATACTCTTGAAACCTGGTTGGGATACAAAAAAATGTTCGCTTCTGATAGGTGATCTCTCTCCCACCTCTTCTCTCTGTTGCAAACTTTTCTTGTCCATCCCTATTTTGTCAAAGCTGCTGTGGTGAGTGCTCCTCTGAGCTTTCCTGTCTTGGTCCTGCTGAGCTCCAAGTCGACAGTTACAATGAAACTAAAAACTGAAACTACAGGAAACCTGAAATAAAAATGGAACATTTCAAGTGTAGACCCTTTGTTAGAATTGGAAATTAAAAGATATGCAAGCCTTTTTAAGGATTGCTTTGTGGGAGGGGAAACAACAGCTAATGGTCAAGAAGCAATGATTGGCTTTAGTAAACTAAATATTTTGTAAATAGCTATAAAAAGGTGAAATATTGGATGACGTACAAGGTAAGACAACAAAAGGACAGTAGCTAAAAAAATTGGGATAAAAACCGTCAATGAAATGGAGGCAATATGGAAACTGGATAGAGAAAAGGGAAGAAAGAGGGGGAGGACAATTAAGGTCTGAATGTACTCATGTAAGTATTCAGTTATCATGAATGTTAAACCCACTAAAGTTTATTTGATAGGAAGAAGCAGAAATGACTCTATTTTTACCTACTCATTTTGTTCAGCATATAAAGGGGCTAACTTGGGATGGGAAGAGGGGATAGAGCAAGGGAGAGTGAGCGAGAGAGAACATGAGAGAGAGTGAGCACAAGCCGGAGCGAGCGTGAGCCAGAGAGAGAGTGAACATGAGCCACAGAGAGAAAAGAAGAACACAAAGTAGTTAAGTAGCCATAGAGTCAAAAAGATTTCACTATATTTAGACCTGATTGTCATGGACCACCCCGACCCATGACTCAGCCATTAGTTAGGTTGTGATTCATTTCTCATCCAAAATTGGATACTGTTGAATCCTAAAATTAGTTTAAAATAAGAACCCTGCACCACTGGGAAAAACCTGAGAGCAATCTTCTGCCCAGCATTGCAAAGAATCTAAAAAGAGGCAAATGAAAAATCAATTTTGAAATGGGGCTGTAAAATGGAATTGAACTTAAATTAGAACTTCTGTATTGAATAATAAAGTCCTGGCATGTTTGGCCCTGTGCTAGTAATTGATAGGGCTGGCACAAGCTTCTCAGAGTGGAGGTTCATATTTCAGGATTGTAACGTACTGTATTAAGTCAAATTAAATAGGCAGTCTTTTTATTACATTGTGACTCATTGTGCTTAAGAATTTGAGTGATGTTAGTATTCGGGAGTGGAATACTTCCATGTTTGTGCTCCCAGTATCAGTATCAAGCACTCCTGTGGCAGTTAGATGCAGACTAAAGCTCCGACTGTACACCCAACTGTGTGCTGCAGCCTCAGCTTCATGGGGGCACCCTTTACTGCACCAGTATGATATTTTTCCAATTCTCTCAGCATCTATTTGGTGGCTTCTATTGGTGAGACTGCTAATTAGTGCCAAATTAGGGCAGTTTTCTGAGCATAGACACTTGAATGTGGCATGGGTTACTGGTCCTCCAAGATTCCACAGCGGTGGAAAGTGCCACAATTTTCACCCCTCGATTCACAAGAGTTAGAATAGCACAAACGGAGGCCATTTGGCCCATCGGGTCCATGCCGGCCTTCTGCAGAACAATCCAACCAGTCCAATTTCCTGGCTTAATCCCCATAGCCCTCGAAGTTTATTTCCTTCAAGTGCCCATCCAATTTCCTTTTGAAATCATTCATTGTCTCTGCTTTCACCACCCTCATAGGCACTGAGTTCTAGGTCATTTCCACTTGCTGTGTAAAAACAAAAGTTCTACCTCATATCTCCCGTTGCATCTTTTGCCCAAAACCATAAATCTGCGTCCCCTAGTCCTTGTACCATTAACTAATGGGAATGGCTTTTCTATGTTCACTCTATTTAAACCTGTCAGAATCTTGTACATCTCTATCAAATCTCCCCTCAATCTCATAAGAACATAAGAAATAGGAGCAGGAGCAGGCCATTCGGCCCCTCAAGCTTTTTCATAATATCATGGCTGATCTGATTGTGGCCTTAACTCAACTTTCCAGCCTGCCACTGCACACCCCCTATAACATTTGACTTCCTTGTAGATCAAAAATCTGTCTAACTCAGCAATGAATATATTCAATAACCAAGCCTCTGGGGAAGAGAATTCCAATAGATTAATAATCCTCAGAGAGAGGAAATTCCTCCTCGCCTTCATCTTAAAAGGGAGGCCACTTATTTTGAAACTATGCCTCCTAGTTCAAGATTCCCCTCCAAGGGAAAACATCCTCCCAGCATCTACCCTGTCAAGCCCCCTCAGAATCCTTTATATTTCAATAAGATCACTTCTCATTCTTCTAAACTCCAATCAATATAGGCCCAAACTGCTCAATGTTTCCTCATAAGACAACCCCTTCATCCCAGGAATTAGCCTAGTGAACATTCTCTGAACGGCTTTCAATGCAAATATTTCTCTCTCCTTAAGTAAGAAAACCAAAATTGCATGCAGTACTCTAGATGCGGCGTCACCAATGCCCTGTACTGCTGTAGCAAGACTTCCCTACTTTTATACTCCATCCCCCTTGTAATAAATACCAACATTCTATTGGTCTTTCTAATTACTTGCTGTACCTGCATGCTAATTTTTGTGTGATTCATGTACAAGGACACCAGATTCCTCTGTACTGCAGCATTTTGCAGTCTCTCTCCATGTAAATAATATTCTGCTTTTCTATTCTTCCAGATTTTTATTTACATGGAGAGAGACTCCTTTGCTCTAAGGAGAACAACTCCAGCTTCTCCAACCTAACTTTGTAGCTAAAATCCCTCATCCCTGGAATCATTCTGGGAAATCTCCTCTGCATCCTCTCAAGGACCCTCACATCCTTCCTAAAGTGTGGTGACCAGAGCTTTGTAAAGGTTCAGCATTGTGGCTGGAGCAGGTGCTGGGAGTCATGGTTGAAGAGAATAGTGAGGAATGACACAACAGGGGAGTCAGCGGGCTTCAAGATTTTCAGACACAGCACTGGAGGTCTTGATGTATGAGGGGGGAAGAAGGGGCGATGTCCTGTATCCACAAGAGAGAAGGAGGCGCTGCAGAAATGTGGTCAGAAGGCAGTGGGAGCTGATAACTGTGGAGGTCAATGCCAGGAGTCAAGCCCCAAGGACTGAGATACAGCACCACGAGAGTTCACTGACCTCGCACGAGTGGTGGAGGCCAATTAATGCATCTTCAAATGCCACATCCTACCAGAAGTCTCAGCCACTGCTCAAGGCACCACACCCCCATCATTCAGCTGCCAACAATCTCTATCAAGCACGACTCACAGCTAACATTGACATTCTTCACCTCACCCGTAGACCCATAACAGTGCTGCAAGCCTCACGCCCATAATCTCACAGCTTGCACACACTGCCAGCTATTTAACCGTGACAGCGACATCAGCCAAACAGATTGCATGACACTCTCTCTTGCAGGACAAGATGATGCAGAAATGGAGGCAGCAGGGGCTAACTGGAGAGGGACATGCGCCTGCATCTCCTAAACTATGCAGGAGATGGTTGGTGCCGATACTGAGATGATCATTGTTCAGATCTTGGCCTTCAGAGAGGCTGAAACCATTGAAGGTGACAGTATTTTCATAAGTAATTCTCATTCTCACATCCCGCATCCCTCTCATCCTACACTCTCTTCTGATTTACAAGCTGCAGATAATGAAAGCACGAACCTCTTAATTGCCACCCTGTCCCCCATCACCACAGCTTTACACTTTTGTCTTTTTTCTTTCAGATACACAGGAGATGGCAACCCGCTCAGGTAGTGGAGGAAGACCAAGAGGACAGTGACGATGAAGACACACCATCACTTGATTTCACATTCACAGCCACCAGCTCAGATACTGACACTGTGCGTATCTTAAAGGGAAACCATAGAAATGGGACCTGCATGTGATGAGATGCTAGACACGAGTGCACTGCAGCCTGGGTGGAGGGCAAGGATAATGAGGTGCCAGCTCTCCAGAGGACAGGTGCCCACACGGGTTCTGCTGCAGAGAACTACAGATGAGGACTTCGATGGGGCAGCCTACAGAAGAATGCTGCATGGGTTTCCTCCGGGTGCTCCGGTTTCCTCCCACATGCCAAAGACTTGCAGGTTGATAGGTAAATTGGCCATTAGTAATTTCCCCTAGTATAGGTAGGTGGTAGGGAAATATAGGGACAGGTGGGGATGTGGTAGGAATATGGAATTAGTGTAGGATTAGTATAAATGGGTGTTTGATGGTCGGCACAGACTCGGTGGGCCGAAGGGCCTGTTTCAGTGCTGTATCTCGAAACTAAACTATACACAACAAGCTGCTTGATGATTTGGGAAACCCGCCAGACAGCCTGCCCTCAGTGTCAAGGAGCACGGGGGAGAGTTCAGCACCAACTTGGCACAAAGATTTGCAGAGCTTGGAGCCCATCCTTTCAAGCATGGAAGTGATGGCCACCTCCATTCACCTATTTGTGGACCCAACCATGATGCACATGATGCAGCTTCTGATGTTGCAGCTTCCATTGCAGCACAAGCAGCAGGCACCAAAGTCTGAGCGCTGCAGTAGAAGCTGAGACTGAGGTTGTGCAAGCTCAGCTTACTGCCATGCCAGAGAAATCATAGAAATCGGTGAAAGTTTAAGGCACAGAGAAAGGCCACTTGGCCCATCGTGTCTGTGCCGGCCGAAAAACGATCCACCTATTCTATTCCCACCTTCTGGCATTTGGTCCGTAGCCCTGCAGATTACAGCACATGAGGTGCATATCCAGACTCCTTTTGAATGAGTTGAGGGTTTCTGCCTCAACTACCCTTTCAGGCAGTGAGTCCCAGACCTCGCTGAGTGAAATTTTTTTTCCTCATCTCCCCTCTAATTTTTCTACCAATCACTTTAAATCTATGCCCCCTCGTCACTGATCTCTCTGCTGAGGTGAATAGACCTTTCGCCACTCTATCCAGGCCCCTCAAAATTTTGTACATTTCTATCAGATCTCCCCTCAGCCTTCTCTGTTCCAAGGAGAACAATCCCAGCCTAACCAATCTTTTCTCACAGCTGCATTTTTCCAGTCCTGGCAACATCCTCGTAAATCTCCTCTGTACCCTCTCTAGTGCAATTACATCCTTTCTGTAACGAGGTGACCAGAACTGCACACAGTACTCAAGTTGTGGCCTAACCAATGAGTTATACAGTTCCAGCATAACCTCCCTGCTCTTGTATTCTGTACTTTGTCTAATAAAGGAAAGGATTTCATATGCCTTCTTAGCCACCTTATCGACCTGTCCTGCTACCTTCAGGGATCTGTGGACATTCACTCCAAGGCCCCTCACTTCCTCTACACTTCTGAGTACTTTCCCATTAATCGTGTATTCCTTTGCCTTGTCTGACCTCCCCGAATGCATCACCTCACACTTCTCCAAGTTGAATTCCATTTGCCACTTTTCTACCCCTCTTACCAGACCATCAATACCACAGGGCCAATCTTTGTGTCATCTGCAAACATCTTGATCACGCCCCCTACATTTACGTCCAAATCGGTAATATGCACCACAAAAAGCAGGGGACCCAGAACTGAGCTCTGCGGAACGCCACTGGGAACAGCCCTCTAGTCGCTAAAAATCCATCAACAATTACCCTTTATTTCCTGCCACTGAGCCAATTTTGTATCCACCTTGCTGCATTTCCCTGGATCCCGTGGGATTTAACTTTTTTCACCAGTCTGCCATGTGGGACCTTGTCAAAAGCCTTGCTCAAATCCACATAAGCCACATCAGCTGCACTACCCTCATCTATCTTCCTTGTTACTACTTCAAAGAATTCAATCAAATTGGTCAAACAAGATCTTCCTTTATTCAGTCCATGCTGACTATCCCTGATTAACCTGTGCCTTTCTAAGTGGCAGTTTATCCTGCCTCTCAGAATAGATTCCAATAATTTGCCCACTACGGAGGTTAGACTGACTGGCCTGTAATTATTCGGTCTATCCTTCGCTCCCTTTTTAAACAGAGGCACAACGTTAGCAGTTCTCCAATCCTCCAGCACCACACCTCTGTCCAGTGAGGACTGGAAAATGATGGTCAGACCCTCTGCTATTTCCTCTCTTGCTTCTTTTAACAGCTAGGGTACATTTCATCTGGCCCTGATGATTTGTCAACTTTCAAGGATGCAAATCCCATTAATACTTCCTCTCTCCCTATGTTTATCACATCCAATACTTCACACTGTTTCTCCTGTCCGCCAACAGATTACGAGGATTGCTGAGGTGCTGCCCCGGGGTAGCGGCAGAGAGTCCATGGAGTATGAACATGCTGTCCCCTCCCTGGAAGAGAGCATTCGTCCTCCCACCACTGCCACTCTGCCAGTGCCCTTGCTGTTGCCTGTCAGCCAGCCCAGACTGCTGTCTCCCATGCCGAGATTGTGTGGTTCCCAGCCAGGCCTTCTAGGCCCAAAGTTGTTTGAGGTCGTCCTCAAAAACCATCTATTATCTCCTCCACTGAAAGTCAGCAGCCTTCCACCAGCCATGCTGCAGCCATTGGGGTAGCACTGTGTAGGAGCACTAGGGCAAGCAAAGGCACATGCAAGACAGACACTAAGAGAATGCACAAGGGTGACTAGTTGACTTTTGTATACAATATGGCATGAGTTCATCCATAAAATTGGTTTGGGAAATTTATTTTGTGGTTCTTTCATTTTTGCATTGAGGCCAAGTAGATGCTGTGATGGTTAGTGATAGAGGGAGGGTAAAGGGTGATACTGTTGGTGAATGGGGAATTGGGGCGATGGCTATTGGTATCACAGATGGATGAGTTCTTCACAAACAGCCCAGGCAGGAAGTTGGTCTAGTTGCCTCTGCACTCTTCTTCCTCTTCCTCCTCTTGTTGCTGCTCCTCAGCTGCTGGTCAGGGCTTTTCCATTATGATGGCGAAGTTGTGCAGCATGCGCAAAGCTTGATACCGATGCAGCCGTGTACTGCAGGACTCCTCCTGCATGATCCAGGTAGCAGAATTGCTTCAGCTCACCTGTGGCTTGCTCTATCACACTGGTGAGACAGCATGGCTTACATTATATGCGTGCTGTGCTTGTGTGTATGGATTGAGTACCAGTGTCCTCAGCCATGAGGTCAGCTACCTTCTGGTTCACCATGATGGATCAAATGCAGCTGGCACAGCGGACTGCCACAGAATGAAGACATCATGACTGCTGCCAGGACAGCGGCTATGGTTACACACCAGCTGGACCTGGAGCGAGTGGAATCCCTTTCGGTTCTGGCATGTGGCAGAGTTGACGTGGTGCCCGCAAACCAATGTGCAAGCAGTCGACGGCACTCTGCACCATGGGAGGTCTGCAATCCTAGCGGAGCTGCATTCGCGTTCTGCTTGATTGTCTCTGGCAAGAGTCAATGAAATGTAGTCAGCTGTCTTTGATTACGGAGCCTCAGTAAGTTCCCTTATGCAATAGTGGACAACAAATTGCAGGATGTTGCTAATATTCCAGCTGCAGCTTGGAAGGAGCCACTGTCACCTGCACAGCGACTGGAAATGTGGTCCTTGCCTGTTTTATGGTTGCAGCAGGTGGCGGACTTCAGTGAAATTTTCCTTACTGACGTGCAGGCATCTCACTCTGTTTTAACTAAGGTTCAGGGAGGAGAATTACTCCCTGAACATCCTTGGCAGATATGCCCTCCTGCTAAGAATCCTTATCCTTTTCCTCCTCTTCCCTCTTCCAGCGGCTTCTCCTGCTCTGCATGGTCTTTGTTCATTCCCAATGTCATGCTGTATTCCAAGGAGAATGCCTATTATTATACCCATGTCTGGGAGCAACTGGTTTGTGCAGAAGCTTTGAAGTCAGAAAGAAGTCCTCAGGACCTACCACACCACTCCCTGTAGACATTTGCAACTTGAAACAACTATAGGAATTACTAAGCACCTGTAGAATCGTAACAATAGCCAGATGAAATCAACCAGGAACAAATTCGTAAATAGTCAATGATCCCTTTAAATAGCGATGGCGGGGGAGTCCTTACTGCTGCTGAATGTGTGCTCAGCTGTGCCAGGTTAAGTGAAAGGTGTTAGTTGGAGCAGAGTTCCAAAATGTCACCGCTGCCGTCAAATCACCATTGGATGCAGGGATAGGCACCGACATGTTGCATCACGGACATTTGACGACATTATTGACTTAGCCATGGACATGGGGGCAATTAAGCTGTATATAAAGTGTGTAGCCAATCTGATGCCATCAAAACACAGTCTGATTGAAAACACATTTCTCCCTATAAAAAAGTAGCTAAGCATACAAATCATCAATGGATAGCAGCACACCTGAATTAGCTAGCTGGCAAGCAAAGCAGTATGCAATACCTATGTGAATTAATTTTGTTGACATAATAGAGCTAGCTACATCATGTCATGTGGTGGTAGGTGGACCTTATTGGATGACCTCTGTTGATTCACACTGTGTCAGGACTGCAAATTCATCCAATAAACCATGAAACTCAAGGAGAGGATTGTTATTGTGGTCATTGAGGTGAGGCAGTAGAAAAATCAGCAACAGGAAAATGGACCATTTCTCTCACTGCTGTTGTCACAAAACAATTTATCTCTTGATGGTCTCTGTGCAATTTCTCTAACTGCTTGTAATCTGTATCTGAACTTGGGGCAGCCAACAAAAGTTTAGTGATCTCCAAATGAGAATTTTACATGGTGAAGCAGATAGTACTTCAAAAGACTCTGTAAAACAAAAAACAAAATGGGACAGGAAGGGATAGAGAGATTAACACTAGGGCGCCAAGATTAGTTTATTCATCTTGACAGGCTGTTAAACCACGTCCTGGATTCTAAAGTCCAGAAACAGCAGTATCTCTCATGGACAAAATGTCATTTGCTAATCAAAGCTAGTGACAAAATTAGATAACACTTATGTCTATATCTCAGTCTATCACTGTTGATTCTGATTCAGCTCTGACAAAAAGCTTTTCTGCAAAAACTTGAGTGGTTGTTACTGCATGTATTAATCACAAAATGTTTAGTCCCTATCTGTAAGGTTGCACTCCGGATGAACCAATTTATGTCCAAGCCAAATCTGTTAGCAAAGATGCACTTTTAACATAATGTAATTATATGATACAGACAACTTTCAAATGACATTGACCACTCAGGTTATCTGCCTTCAAACTGGATGTTAAATGATGCACATTGCAGTTATTGATCTTTGACATACTTAGCTGCTAAATTATTTTAAAACACAAGGTTCAAGGCTTGAAGCAAGGGTGTCCAACCTTTTTTGGTGGGGGGCACATTACAATTTTTGTCTTACATAGGGGGCCCATGAGACAATTTCAGAAAGATAAAGGATTTATATATTTATCTTACTATTAATCAAAACAGCAAAAAATGTGCATTTTTGTCAAGAAGCTTTAAATGAGAAGACTAATTTATTGACTTTGTTAGACCAAGGCGGGAGGAGTGCACTGTTAATTCAGTCCCACTTCTCCACAGGTTACAGCATATCAATAAATTTTTCCCACTTACCAAAACAGCCAATTAGATATTTTATTTGTCCCCAGAATAAAGCAATGCCAACCAGGTTTCTTTAATCAACAAGAACGTTAACTGTTTATTATTTATAAAACCAAGTCTTAACCAATAATTAAGTAAATCTATATACAAATTGTGATATTAAAGCTCCTTATTTTCCCTCGCCCTCATGCACATTCACAAACATCCAAAAAAAATGGTTAGCCGGGGAAAAAAAGGATTTTTGTTAACAGCTGTTTCATAGGAATAAAAGGAATAATACAAAATTTAGGCTGTCACGATCTGAAAGCAGGTTCTTCAGTTTGGCGAGGTGTCCCAAAGTCAAATAGTTGGATGCCACTCGAAGCCTTTCCAGGTGAGGTTGATTAACAGTCAGTGATGGGTAGACGTTCAAAGAACTTCAACAGTAGAAGGCTTCATATAAGGTCTTCCATCAGGTGTGCAGCAACAAAGATCTTCTTAGGTCTTACAGCAGCGGTATAGCAGTAAAAAGTTTCTTCCAATATTCAGAATTTCATAAACCCAGGAGGCAACAGTGCAGCTTGATGCAGGGGTTCGTCAGAGACAGGAGACAATAGGAATCTGCCACATTTGAAATACAGGATTTCTTTTCAGCAGATGCAGGATTCCTTTACAGAGAGGCAATACTTTTTCTGGGTCGTCTTCTGATCTGTAGGCAGGCCAAACTCAAATTTCAAATGCCTGCTTTTTGTCCAAACTCACTGGCTTTTTAAAGTTCCAAATTGAAACCAAAACCTTCCTGAAACAGTTCACATGCCTGGTCATAAATTCTCTCTTGTCATAACAAAGGATAGCTGTGAGGTCAACCCCCTGCTGGTTTCCTTGAAATTACCTGCATTCCAATCCTTGTTTATCAGTTCAGCTTTTGTTGAACTTCCTTTCAAAACACCCATAAAGTTCAACTATTTGCAGTTGTCTCTCTCTCTGTTCCCTCTCTCTCTCTGTTTCCTCCCCCCCCTCTTTCTCTATTCCCCCTAGTATCTCCCTCTCTCTCCCTCTCTGACAGTTGCAGAGCGCAGCAACTCTCAGTAGAGCAGCTTTGTGATTGGTCAGTTTTTACAAAATTTGCAGCTGTTGGTTTCGCATCTGATTAGTGTTTAGAGCAGAAAGAGTGCTTCCAATTCAGACGTGTTTGTGGTTTTCGGCCGTCATTTAAAAAAAAATGGAAGCCACTGGAAAACCCCAAACTTGTCCGAACTGGAAGCGCTGTTTCTGCTCTAAACACTAGTCAGCTGTGAAACTGATGGCTGTGACTTTTTTTAAAAACCAGACTGTTCTGGGAGAAGAAGCCAATGGGAAATTTCTCATTTTCTCATCCCTGAAATTACCAGTCGCGGACACCAAAATGTTTTACCACGGACACTGATGTCTGTGTACGGACATGCTACCGACCCCTGATTGGATGTTGAGTGATGTCATGATCTGCCTGCTCTGCATACCAATTGCACATGCGCTCTGCACCCTCTAAAGAGGGCACCAATATGGTGTGCAGCGTGACTTGCCCCGAGTGTGAGTGCATGCTCCAGGCATCATTTTGGAGCTCTGAGGGCATTCGTCGTCACTGAAAAATGGATGGCAAAAAGCCCAGTTTCTTGTCACATGTTTTCCGAGTCCAAATAGTCTGAGTTGACATTAATCCAGTTCCTATCGATTTTCATCTCATTAACACCAATTTCACACCTTGCACAAGTCACTGCCGATGAAGCATTCAAGGTGCAAATAAAGGTTTTCCGTATACATTTTACTTCTTAAACTACACAGCATTCATTTCAATATGGCATGTTAGAGCGATGCGTCATAGTGCTGAACATGTAAGGAAGATAGACACAAAAAGAAAGACTTGCATTTATGGAACACTTTTCATGACCACCTGACTTCATTTACAATGAAGTACTTTTGAAGTGTAATCACTGTTGTAATGTAGGAAACATGGCAGCCAATTTGTGCACAGCAAGCTCCCACAAACATCAATGTAATAATGACTAGATAATCTGTTTTTGTGATGTTGATTGAGGGATAAATATTGGATAACTCCCCTTCTCTTTGAAGTAGTGCCACGGGATATTTTACATCCACTGGAGATGGCAGACAGGGCTTCAATTTAATATCTCATCCAAAAGACAGCAACTCTGACAGTGCAGCATTCCCATCGTACTGCACTGGGATGAGGGGAAGGTGGTCAGCCTATATTATTATGCTGAAGACCTGGAGTGGGCCTTGAGCTTGCAACCATCTGACTCAGGCAAGAGTGCTACCGACTAAGTCACAGCTGACACTCCGAAAGGAAAAGAATTTGGGAAAGGTGAAAGGTCAGAAGCACAGTTTTAAAAAAAGGCTTTTGTATAAAGGGTGGCAGGGCAAAGTGATTTTGGGAAAGTTCCAGAGGACAGGGGCATACTGACTGAAAGAATGGCATCTGATGGTGCAGTAGAGAGGGCAATAAGCTGTAATGCCAAGTCAGAGGAAAGCAAGGCACAAGCTTGGGAGGATGACTCAAATTGCATGGGTCGAGGGCACGAAAGGATTTGAAAACACAGATAAGCTCTTGAAGTTCACTCACTGGAGCACAGGGAGCAAATAAGTTTCCAATGATGGAGCTGATAAGTGTGTGGGACTTTGCATGGGAGAGGACTTGGGCCATGGGGTTCTGGATTAGCTGAAGATTGTAAAAGATGGAGGCTGGTGAGGCAAACATTGGAGGTAGCAATAGTGAAGGCGATGAAGCTCTGGATGAATATTCCAGCAGTGAAAGGAAGAGGTGGTCTTGATCTTAGCCTAGATGTGCAGTTGGAAGCATAGCTCATGTGTGCATCCCTTGGCTCAGCCTGAACGAGCAGTGAGGAAGGTCAATGAAGTTGGTACTGGAGGAAAGGTATATAAATGCAAGCAAGAGAAACCAAGATGTCTTCAGTTTTGCCATTGTTGTGTCTGAGATCGTTCCATCACATCTGAGGCTTGATGTCATGATTACATGTAATGAGAATAGAACAATTACAAATTCTGTTTTTTTTTTTGCTTTTCTGCTAAAATATGTACAGTTTAGAGGAGAGCCAGGGGCAAAAGAATGATTCATAATTAGTATGAAACCAGTGCCACTGGTAACAGTAATAGGAATTTGACCTGATCCAGATGGCATTCCATTGGTTCCTGTAACCGGAGTATGTCGCATCACAGTTTAATAGACTGAATGAAGGTAAGGCTCTACAGAGGAGCCATGTAAATTGGATTCATTGGAAAAGTACCATTTAAGAAAGTACTTCTGATACATCTAGGAGTGTGGGTAACAATTACCCTTGCTACTAATTTTGGTCATTTCTCCCTTGAAACTGGAAAAAATGTGAACTTTCCTTTTTTATCAGATTTTTCACATTCAGTGGACATACTCAAGTGCTTCCCAGTCAGTGAATTATTTCTGAAGTGTAATCACTGTTATTAAGTAGGCAATGCAGCACCGATTTGCGCATGGCAAGCTCCCGAGGACAATAAATGGGATGAATGGTCAATTAGTTTTTGATGGTGTTGGTTGGAGAACAATATTGGCCATGATCCCAGCAAAACTTTGTGCTCTTCTTCGAATAGTGCCATGGGATCTTTTACGTCCACCTGAGAGGGCAGATAGGACCCTGGTATATCACTTCATTCAATGCATTTCAGCTCTGCCAGTGAAGCACTCTCAATACTGCACAGAAATGTCAACCTAGATTGTGTGTTCTGGTTGTGACTGACTTTGGTGTAAGAGTGCTACCAGCTGAGATTTCATGAGATGTTACAAAAATACTTCTACCATATTTCCCTCGCAACCTAAAATTGTCAACCTTGCACATCCTGTTTTTCTTTTACTCATATTCCTTCTGGGGTTACCAGAACTCTAATGGTTCTGTCCTTCGTAAAGAAAGAAAGACTTGCGTATAGAAACAGAAGAAAATTTACGGCACAGAAGGTGCCCATCGTGTCTGTGCCAGACATAAAAGAGTTATCTAGCCTATTCCAGCTATTGATCAGTATCCCTGTAGGTTACTGCAATTCATGTGCGTATCCAAGTGCTTTTTTAAAAGTGATGGGGGTTACTGCCTCTACCATCCTTTCAGGTAGTGAGTTCCAAAACCCTCTGGGTGAAAAGATTTCTCTGCAACTCCCCTCTAATCCTTCTCCAAATACTTTAAATCTACATCCCCTGGTTCTTGATCTCTCTGCTAAGGGAAATATGCCCTACCTATCCACTCTATCTAGGCCCCTCATAATTTTATACATCTCAATGAAATCTCCCCTCTGCCGCCTCTGTTGCAAAGGAAACAAACCCAGCCTATCCAGTCTTTCCTCATAGTTAAAACTCTCCATTCCGGGCACCATCCTTGTAAATCTCCCCTGTACCCTCTTTCGTGCAATCACATCCTTCCTGTAATGCGGTGACCAAAACTGTACACAGTACTCAATCTGTGGTCTAACTAGTGTTTTACACAGTTCTAGTATCACACTCTGCCCTCCTAATCTATGCCTCAGCCAATAAAGGAAGGTATCCCATATGCTGCATTAACCATCTTATTTACCTGTCCTGCTACCTTCAGGGATCTGTGGAGATGCACTCCAAGGTCCCTTTGTTGCTCTACACTTCTCAGTATCCTACTATTTATTGTGTATTCCCTTGCCTTGTCAGCCTTCCCCAAATGCATTACCTCATACTTTGCTGGATTGAATTCCATTTGCCACTTTTCTGCCCATCTGACCAGTCCATTGATATCTTGCTGCAGTCCACAGCTTTCTTCCTCAATAGCAACAACACGGCCAGTTTTTGTGTTATCTGCAACTTCTTAATTATGCGTCCTACATTTGAGTTTAAATCATTGGTATCTATCATAAAAAGCAAGGGACCTGGTACCAAACCCCGCGGAACCCCAATGGAAACAGCCTTCCAGTCACAGATACACCCATCAACCATTACCCTTTGTTCTCTACTACTGAGCCAATTTTGGTTCTAATTTGCCACTTGCCATCATGGTCTCTTACCTTTCTGCCTCATCTGCCAAGTGTGGGACGTTGTCAAAAGACTTTCTAAAATCCACATAAATGACTTCAAATGGGCTACCCTCATTGACCCTCCTTGTTACCTCCTCAAAAAATTTGATCTAATTAGTCAGATGCGACCTTCCTGTAAAAAAATCCATGCCGACAGTCCTTGATTAATCTGTGCCTTTCTAAATGATAGTTTGTACTGTCCCTCAGAATTTATTCCAATAGTTGAGAGGACACGAGAAGTCATTGGCGGATAGGATCAGGGAAAACCCTAAGGCTTTCTATAGGTATATCAGGAATAAAAGAATGACTAGAGTTAGATTAGGGCCAATCAAGGATAGTCGTGGGAAGTTGTGTGTGGAATCAGAGGAGATAGGGGAAGCGTTAAATTAATATTTTGCGTCAGTATTTACAGTAGAGAAAGAAAATGTTGTCGAGGAGAATACTGAGATTCAGGCTACTAGGCTAGATGGGATTGAGGTTCACAAGGAAGAGGTGTTAGCAATTTTGGAAAGTGTGAAAATAGATAAGTCCCCTGGGCCAGATGGGATTTATCCTAGGAGTCTCTGGGAAGCTAGGGAGGAGATTGCAGAGCCTTTGTCCTTGATCTTTATGTCGTCATTGTCAACAGGAATAGTGCCGGAAGACTGGAGGATAGCAAATGTTGTCCCCTTGTTCAAGAAGGGGAGTAGAGACAGCCCTGGTAATTATAGACCTGTGAGCCTTACTTTGGTTGTGGGTAAAATGTTGGAAAAGGTTATAAGAGACAGGACTTATAATCATCTTGAAAAGAATAAGTTCATTAGTGATAGTCAGCACGGTTTTGTGAAGGGTAGGTCGTGCCTCACAAACCTTATTGAGTTTTTCGAGAAGGTGACCAAACAGGTGGATGAGGGTAAAGCAGTGGATGTGGTGTATATGGATTTCAGTAAGGCGTTTGATAAGGTTCCCCACGGTAGGCTATTGCAGAAAATACGGAAGTATGGGGTTGAAGGTGATTTAGAGCTTTGGATCAGAAATTAGCTAGCTGAAAGAAGACAGAGGGTGGTGGTTGATGGCAAATGTTCATCCTGGAGTTTAGTTACTAGTGGTGTACCGCAAGGATCTGTTTTGGGGCCACTGCTGTTTGTCATTTTTATAAATGACCTGGAAGAGGGTGTAGAAGGGTGGGTTAGTAAATTTGCGGATGACATGAAGGTCGGTGGAGTTGTGGATAGTGCCGAAGGATGTTGTAGGGTACAGAGGGACATAGATAGGCTGCAGAGCTGGGCTGAGAGATGGCAAATGGAGTTTAATGCGGAAAAGTGTGAGGTGATTCACTTTGGAAGGAGTAACAGGAATGCAGAGTACTGGGCTAATGGGAAGATTCTTGGTAGTGTAGATGAACAGAGAGATCTTGGTGTCCAGGTACATAAATCCCTGAAGGTTGCTACCCAGGTTAATAGGGCTGTTAAGAAGGCATATGGTGTGTTAGCTTTTATTAGTAGGGGGATCGAGTTTCGGAGCCACGAGGTCATGCTGCGGCTGTACAAAACTCTGGTGAGACCGCACCTGGAGTATTGCGTGCAGTTCTGGTCACCGCAGTATAGGAAGGATGTGGAAGCTATGGAAAGGGTGCAGAGGAGATTTACTAGGATGTTGCCTGGTATGGAGGGAAGGTCTTACGAGGAAAGGCTGAGGGACTTGAGGTTGTTTTCGTTGGAGAGAAGGAGGAGGAGAGGTGACTTAATAGAGACATATAAGATAATCAGAGGGTTAGATAGGGTGGATAGTGAGCGTCGTTTTCCTCGGATGGTGATGGCAAACACGAGGGGATATAGCTTTAAGTTGAGGGGTGATAGATATAGGACAGATGTCAGAGGTAGTTTCTTTACTCAGAGAGTAGTAGGGGCGTGGAACGCCCTGCCTGCAGCAGTAGTAGACTCGCCAACTTTAAGGGCATTTAAGTGGTTATTGGATAGACATATGGATGAAAATGGAATAGTGTAGGTCAGATGGTTTCACAGGTCGGCGCAACATCGAGGGCCGAAGGGCCTGTACTGCGCTGTAATATTCTAATTCTAATTCTAATTCTGAAAAGTTTGCCCACCACTGAGGTTAGGTTGACTGCACTGTAATTACTCAGTCTAACCCCTCCACCCTTTTTAAACAATGGTACAATGCTAATAGTCTTTCAGGTCCTCTGGAACCACACCTATCACCAGAGATGATTGGAAAATGATGGTCAGAGCCTCCACTATTTCCTCCCTTGCTTCTCTTAGCAACCTGGAATACATTTCAGCCAGACCTGGTGATTTATCCCTCTTCAAAGATGCTAAACTGCTTAATATTTCCTCTCACATTATGCTTATACCATCCAATATTTCACACTCTTCCTCTTCAACTACAATGTATACATCATATCCCTTGTTTGTGAAGACTGACGCGAGGTATTCATTCAGATCCATGTCCACCTCCACACACAAGTTACCTTTTGGGTCCCTAATCAGCCCTAATTTTTTCTTAGTTATCTTTTTACTCACCATGCATTTATAAAACATCTTTTCCTTGATTTTTCATGCCCTTTCTTTGCTGTCCTAATTGCCTTTTTAATTTCACCCCACACTGTCAGTACTCCTCTAGGCTTTCTGCCGTATTGAGCTCTCAGTGTCTGACATAAGCTTCCTTTTTTGCCTCATCCTCCCAAGTATTACTTTAGTATCCACATTATCTAGAGTTGAGCATAGCTTCTTTTTTCTTTCTGGGAACATATTTGTTCTGCACTCTCTCTACCTCCTCCTTGAATACCTCCCCTGCTCTGGCACTGATTTACCTTCAAGGAGTTGTTTGCAATCCCCATTTGCCGAATCACACCTTAGCTTAGTAAAATTGGCTTTTCCGCAATTTAAAATGTTTACTCTTGGTCTATCTTTGTCCCTTTCTATAACTACACCAAATCTAACAGAATTACGATCACCAAAATGCTCTCCCCCAATACCCATTCCAGCTACCCAGCTTCCTTCCCTAAAACTAAGCCAAGAACCAATGTTCGCTCTAAGCTGCACAGCAGTGCAGCAACCCAAGAGTTCCCGCAAAGGCCACGCTCATGTCCGTCCCTTTAAGTTACCGTGCGTGCACAGAAAAAAATTTAAAGAGGTGATGCAATGAAACAAATCACCCATGCATACCTAAAAGACAATTATAGGGTACGTTGTCCAGTACTGCCCCTTCTCTTGTTGGGCTTTCTACATCCTGATTAAAAAAAAATTCTTCTGAACTCATTTTAAGAATGCTGCGCCCTTTATACCTTTTACACTAAATTTATACCAGTTACTATTAGGGTAGTTGAAATCCCCTTTCACTGCCCTATTGTTTTTGTACTTTTCAGCAATTTGTCTACATATTTGCTCTTCTATCTCCCTTTGACAGTTTGGTGGTCTATAGTATAACCCACCAGGGTGATTGCCCCTTTTTTGTTCCTCAGTTCAACCCATATGGTCTTATTTGAATATCATCACGTCTGTGATTTTTTAAAAACTAATATTGTGACGCCCCCCCCCCCTTTTTATTCCCCTCTCTATCCCGTCTGAAATTCTTGTAACCAGGAATGCTGAGCTGCAATTCCTCTCCTTTTCGTAGCACCTTTCACGACTTCAAGATGTCCCAAAGCGCTTCACAGCCTATGAAATATTTTTTTGAAATATAGTCACTGTTTCAATATAGGATTAATGCTGGATGCAGTTACTACACAGAACAAGGCTAGGGTGCTGTAAACATCCACTGCTCTACCTGTCCAGTATTTGTTACAGTTTGCTCTATTTGTTTACCTCTTTGAGTTGTTAGCCAGTTGTGTTGCCATGACTAGAAGTACAGGCTGGACTAGACTGGAGTCTGGCTGATTAATGCTAGGGGTAAACAAATGCAACAGCAATTACTGTCCCGAATAGGTTGATTTTTTTTTTCATTATTTGAGGAAATTTGTAGGCTGTAGGATAGTGCAGCATTATATGTCACTTTCTCTGTTGCATGCAAATCCTGACCACGGTTTATCATAACATAATCATAAATTCTGTTATATTTGAATAAACACTCATATTGGTGGAAACACAGTCTCCATTACTTAAAAAAAGCATTCATGTTTAAAATGGGTAGTTACTTATATAGCCAATAAAGGTGACCACCATTATCCATTTGCATTAATGTCAATTTGGAATTTGCGGCTCTAGCATATAAATAAGGCTCCACACCTCTGAATATTAAAATAAAGTGACCAGCCTCATAATTATAGTAGTAATACTAATTAAGAGGATGTATCTGCTAAAGGATCTTTCCTTGTATGTGTATTATCTGTTCCCAACATCAGCACACTCAGTACAAGTTAATGCAAAAATCATGAATATCCTGAATGAAAGGAATGAGAGGATCACTTAGGCTGGGCTTCACACGAAATACAAGAATATTGTTTTTTTTCAGGATCCTCTCCAAGAAAAGCAAAAAGGTTTGTTTCAAAAATTGTGTCATCCACAACAAATAGGTCGTGGCACCCTAGCCAGTGAGATCAGTCAGAGAGAGATCAGAGATTGAGAGAAACGGCTTTGTTAATTGACATCATGCTCTGCAAATCTTATTCAAAGTTGTGCTCAACCGCATTAAAGTCTGTCAACAGCTCCCTACGTTGCAACAGTGGCTACACTTCAAAAATACTTCACTGGTTATAAAGTGCTTTGGGCTGTCCCAAGGTTATGAAAGGCGCTATATAAACCCAGGTCTTTATCTCACCATCGTGTATAATGGGCAGATCACGTTCGCGAAGCATGCCCACTATGGAACATTCCTGATGAACAGTAACAAACTAATATCGGAGTAATTTCAACAATGTGTTCACTGTCATCAGAGCACCCTCAAGTATTCAACAACATTAATAACTTGCATTTATTTAGCACCTTTCGCCTAAGAAAATGTCCTCAGGTGCTTCACAGGAGCATAATCAGACAAAGAAATTTACACCAAGCCAAAGAAGGAGCTATTAGGATAGGTGACCAAAAGCTTGGCCATAAAGCTAGGTTTTAAAGAATGATTTACAAGAGGAGAGAGAGAGATGGAGTTGAAGTTTCAGGGATGGAATTCCAGTATTTAGGACCTAGACAGCTGAAGGCAGGGCCACTGGTGAGGGGGTAAAGGAAGTTGGGGATGTTCAAGAGTCCAGAATTGGAGGAGCATAGATTTTTCAGACAGCTGTAGGGCTGGAGAAGGTTACCGAGATTGTGGGGGAGGGATTTAAACACAAGGACTGGAATTTTAAACTGGAGGCATTGGTGGAACTGGAGACAGTATAGGTCAGCAAGCATGGGGGTGGTAGGTGAGCAGGATTTGGTGCAAATTAGGATATGGGAGCAGAGTCTTGAATGAGTTCAGAGTTCAGTTAACAATATGCAAGTACCATACATATCAGATGCTTCTCAATCATGTTGATGCAACATCGGGGGGAAACAGTGGTGTAGTGGTAATGTCACTGAACTAGTAATCCAGAGACTTGGGCTAATGGCCCATGGCAGCTGGTAGAATTTAAATTCAATTAATTAATAAAAATCTGGAATTGAAAGCTGGTCTCACTAATCGTGCCATGAAACTATCATTGATTGTCACAAAACCCCATCTGGTTCACTTATGTCCTTCAGGGAAGGAAATCTGCCATCCTCACCTGGTCTGGCCTACATCTGACTCCAGACTCACAGCAATGAGGTTGACTCTTAACTGCCCTCTGAAATGGTCTTGCAAGCCACTCAGTTGTCAAGGGCAATTAGTGATGGGCAACAAATGCAAGCCTTGCCAGCGATGCCCACATTCCATGAAAGAATTTAAAAAAAACATAGCCAAACAGACTGCATCAGGAATGGCAAGACATTGCTTAATTCCCACTATTCTCAGTCTCAGTAGTGGGTGGATGCCAAATGCAGGTTAAATGCTTCTCCCAGTAGAGTTACTTTGCTCCTTCCAGAAGTTAATTTAGTATGGCTTGGACAAAGGCCTGGGAGCAAGTTGCTGAGGATCTTAACAGGAGAGAGGGGTGGTGAGACTCAAAAGACTACTCTAAAATTGAAAAAAATGTCTTATTTCTCTAATTCTTGTTCAGCTGAAGTTTGCAGAGACTTCATTTTAATTCCAGTTAAATTTGTTTAAAATTCCAAAGAAATTAACAATCAATCTCTGAGCTTTTACCTCAGCTTTTTAATTGCTTACTTCCAGCTCCGGTGCAGAACCTTTCATTAACAGCAGAGTTTTGCTCTGATGATTAATCACACTCAGTACTGTTAGTGAATTAGCAAAAGAAATACCCCAAGAAATACCCAAAGGTAACAGTAGCGAAAGAGAGTGGGGGGGTTTATTCATCAATATTCAAGGATCGTGGACTACATCTTCTAATGGTATCGCATGCAAGCAGCCAGTAAATAATCTGGAATACATGTGCATATTTCTAATAAACATAAATTCTGCCATCAAGATGAGTAAGGTCCCAGGTTGGATAACCTTTCTGTGTTAAAGTAGCTGATTTCAGCTGAGGTGGCAATTGAATATTAAAATTAGCCAGAGGGTCTAGCTATTGAAATGAAAACTATCAGGGATTCACATTAATACATAAATAGGCATTTCAGTAGAAATTGTGTGTGTATCTGTGTGTGTGCAAGGGAGAAAATTGAGGATTTGCCTTGGGAGGCTGTATAGTCAGTTTGTGTGCAGATATTCAATGTGTAAGCTTACACATCACGACTTGAATAATGGCCATAAGAAGAAAGAAATAAGAAAACTTGTCAGAAAAATAATCAGCATTTAATTCATGTAGTATGGTTCTATCAGAAAACATGTATATCCTCCCTTGCTGTGGACAGTACAGCCAGAAAATCATCAAACTTTGTTGAGCAAAGCTTCAAAATACTGATCCATCATTACATGTCTGTTTTTTTAGGTCAGGTCTGCTGCTTCTAATAGTTTCCCCCTCCAACTTTATCATGGAAGCCCCAGAACTATCATACCCTTTGGAGTATTTGCTCACTTCACACTATACCACAAGCTCCCATGTTCTTAACCAGATATTCACACATAGGCCAGAATTTTTCTCCACTTAAAAATTTTTCAGGAGGTGGAACTATTTGTGGGACCTGACCCCACTCGTTGTGCCCTGCGTCACAGTTTTACAGGAGACGTCCAATTAACATTTCACCTCCAATCAGAGACGGTGGGCGGCAGATGGATGCCAGTTGGAGGGGCACAAGGGAAGGATGGGTGGCAGCTCTACTGGGGAAAATCAGCACTGCTCAGGCAGACAGGAGAGTGAGAGGCACCACAAGATGGAGGTGCTTATCTAAAGGTCCAAATGGAATCCTTTGAATAACGGCCTGAACCATCTCAGGGATCAGTATGCGGGGTAACGGCTCCAAATGCCTGCGGATGTGCTATTTACAGCCTTTCTACTCATTTTCATTTGAATCGGGAAGATCATATACCGGCACTCCGATTTCCTGTGATGAGGCTGCCTCTGATGCATTGCTGGGCTCCTGACACAGTGGGAGGGGGGTCCATGAGCCATTGCTAAAAATTTAAATACAGTGGCAGACTATTGGATCATTGCTCTATTCTTTCTTTTTGGGCCTCCTTATCTCGAGAGACAATGGATACGCGCCTGGAGGTGGTCAGTGGTTTGTGAAGCAGCGCCTGGAGTGGCTATAAAGGCCAATTCTGGAGTGACAGGCTCTTCCACAGGTGCTGCAGAGAAATTTGTTTGTCGGGGCTGTTGCACAGTTGGCTCTCCCCTTGCGCCTCTGTCTTTTTTCCTGCCAACTATTAAGTCTCTTCGACTCGCCACATTTTAGCCCTGTCTTTATGGCTGCCCGCCAGCTCTGGCGAATGCTGGCAACTGACTCCCACGACTTGTGATCAATGTCACACGATTTCATGTCGCGTTTGCAGACGTCTTTATAGCGGAGACATGGACGGCCGGTGGGTCTGATACCAGTGGCGAGCTCGCTGTACAATGTGTCTTTGGGGATCCTGCCATCTTCCATGCGGCTCACATGGCCAAGCCATCTCAAGCGCCGCTGACTCAGTAGTGTGTATAAGCTGGGGGTGTTGGCCGCTTCAAGGACTTCTGTGTTGGAGATATAGTCCTGCCACCTGATGCCAAGTATTCTCCGAAGGCAGCGAAGATGGAATGAATTGAGACGTCGCTCTTGGCTGGCATACGTTGTCCAGGCCTCGCTGCCTTGCTCTATTAAGTACCTTGATTGTCTACATACAGCTACTGGGCGGGTAGCCATTGTTGCTGGGAGCCTGCCTCCGGGAAAATTCCAAGGTGGTGGGAGCCGGCCTGACATGCTGCATTTCAAATTTCCATGCCATCCCCCACCCCCTTGCCCTCGCTTCCAGAGGCTGGGAAAAATTCTGGCCATAGTCTTCTGAAGAGAGAACTGGGTAGACTCCTTCATCTGAAGAAAGGAGAGAATGTTTCAAATGCATTCATTGGCATCGTCTGTTTTGATGACATCTACAAGATGTCCATGCACTGGCCAATCCCACTCTCTTCTCATATGAGGATGTTATGGGCAGTGTAATTTCAGGCTAGAATACAGGCAATATTAGAAGAATAATGTTTAGATGCAATAATTTTGAACATTCTGGGAAAAAGGACCTCTTCATTTACATGCATTGTAATATAGAGCACACTCCTACAATTGTCCAACATTTGGCCTGTTCACTGTTGCTATCTTTGGTTTCGGTGAGGTGCAGAACTTCCATCAGACATGCTGTTTTACATCAGATGCTTTTTCCTCTATTTCCGTTTCTAATCCAAGATCCCATATGATGTGGAGATTTTTAGAATTGGAAGCTGAGGGAATTGCTGTTTTCTCAGCATTTTAAAAAAAGTATATACTGTGCCAAAGGATTTTTATCTAAATTTACAGTGATGCATAACCTTTAAATATTTGGTAAATAATCCAGTATAACGTAGAAAAAGGGTCTCAGTTATGTGCCATTATTCATTCCTGCAGGCTGGAGTATTAATTTTCTCTAAAAGCATTTATAGTGCACTCAACATCTGTTCTGGGCTTTTCTGCAAGTGCTTAAAGCCAGCATTAATATTTCAGTAATTACTCTGCAGAAGTTTTTCTAGTGCCTGGTCCAGTGCATCTGTCAACTGTTAACTAAGTTGCCCTTGTAGGGACTAACATTTTGCACATTCTGTATGACTGATTACTCAACAAGTGTGATGATGCATTTTGAAGTAAATTAATGCAGATCCATTGTGTGATAGAATCAAGTTGAATGAGTTTTTTTGAATTTCAGTGGAATAATGTGTCCCAGCAAGGGAGGATAATTAAACTGACTCATGCATGGTGAAGGGTCGGAGCTGCAGCCAACTAATATTTTAAGCATGTTTATTGTACTGTGCTAGTTTGTTTACAGAAATAAATCTGAGTTTGGTTGGAAGGCTCAAAGGCCTTTTGAAGCCATTTTTCACTTCGGCCTTGATGGGCCTGTGTTTTTTTTCTCTGTTTCTGTTGCCAGATTCCAGGTACAGCAGGTGGGACCTTTATGAGACCTGGGAGCGTGACCTCTGAGAGGAAGCAGAGGAGATTTACCAGAATGGTGCCAGGGATGAGGGACTTCAGTTTATGTGGAGAGGCTAGAGAAGCTGGGATTATTTTCCTTAGAGCAGACAAGGTAAAGGGGAGATGTACTAGTCTTATTCAAAACTATGAACAGTTTTGGTAAGAGTAAATAGGGAGGAACTGCTTCCACTGACAAGAGGGCCAGTAACAAGAGGACACAGATGTAAGACAATTGTCGAACAAGCTGGGGGCTGGAGATATTTTTTTTAATGCAGCGTATCGTTATGATCTGGAATGCATTACCTGGTGGCTGGAGATTCAAGAGTAACTTTCAAAAGGGAACTGGATAGACACTTGAAAAGGAGGAATTTGCAAGGCTATAAGGGAAGAGCGCAGGAGTGGGACGAATTGAATAGCTCTTTCAAAGAGCTGAGATAGACCCGATGGGCCAAATGACCTTCAGTGCTTTATGCTTCTATGGCTCATTGCTGGGTTAGAGCACAGAGAACTTTACTCCACAGCTGGCTTT
Source organism: Heterodontus francisci (assembly GCF_036365525.1). Taxonomy (NCBI): domain Eukaryota; kingdom Metazoa; phylum Chordata; class Chondrichthyes; order Heterodontiformes; family Heterodontidae; genus Heterodontus; species Heterodontus francisci. The sequence continues at coordinate 131,257,527 of NC_090376.1, read as the reverse complement.
GCTGTACCTGACCCAGGAACTATTGATGGTAACTATGAGTGGCTGAAATTCAACATTTCCAGGGGCACAAAACAGGTGGCAGTAAATCACCCATTACACCACCCGCTAGATTTTTCCTTTCATTGAAATCGATGGCTAATTGTGTGGAATGGGCTGCCAGATTTCTCCTGATTGTCTTGCAGTAATGCCAAAGCTGAATTCCACCTCCTCAAAGGCCAAAATGGAACAATATTCCATTCCCAACTTCCTCACCTTAATGAGCACACAAAGTTATAATATGCCTTGAATTTAATTGAAAATGTTTTGGCTCAATATTTTTACAACTCTACAATTTCTACTGACAACTGAAACTATCTGCCAGATACATTTTTGAGTATCTCACTATGTAATGCATTATCCCAGCAGCTGATATGAATACCAGAGGCATTAGAAAGATGTGGACAACAAATACATTGTCATTCTTCAGCAAGGTATCAGGTAACGCTCATGGTTTCCAAACTTGTCGTGTTTTGATATCTGTGCAAGCAAAACAAAAACTGAAGAACATAGAGCTGAGCAACTGATTAAAATGATGACTACATTCATGTTGTGTTTGATCACATCTCTGATAAAGCTCTCAAAAGACTTGATATTTTATTTGGAAATGCAGTTACTGTCATTATGTGGGCAGACAGAACACCCATTTAGCACACAGCAGGGTTACACAAACAGCAATAGGATTATGAATACATCTCTCTCCTCCTTTAAGACGCTCCTTAAAACCTATCTCTCTCACCAAGTTTTTGGTCAACTCCCTAATATCTCCTTCGGCGGCTTGGTCTCAGATTTTGTCTGACAATGCTCCTTGTGAATCACCTTGGCACATTTCACTGAAGGATAAAAGAGAAGCAGGGATGTTTAGGGAAGGAATGGCAGATCTTGGTGCCTAGGCAGCTGAAAAATCTGGCATTGGAGTGATGAAAATCAGGAATGTACAAGAGGCCAGAATTGGAGGAGCACAGAGATCTCAAAGTTATAGGGTTGGAGGAGGTTACAGAGATAGGGAGGGACGAAGCTGTGGAGGGTTTTGAAGGATGAGAATTCTAAAATTGATACATTGCTGGACTGGGAATCAGTGTAGGTCAGCGAGCACAGGAGTGATGGATGAACAGGACTTGGTTCACAGTCATCATAGTCTGGGGTAATGGACTTGGGTTGAGAGATAGTTTGTCATAGATCATAGTTTGCTAAGTAACTTCTATTTTTATGTACTATAATGGAGCATATTTTCAAATTTCAAAAGAAATGCAATTACAATTGTTGCTTAGCATTCCCGATAGATCGGAGGATAACTGTAATTTAAGCTGCAATTTAAAAAAAAAATTTAAAATATCTGGGGTACAGATCAGGCTGGTAGTTTCCAGGTTTATTTGAAGTAGTTGATTTTATCTCTGGTGATGCTCGTGATTAGGCTCAGTGGCCAAGGGTTTGGGATGGGAGAATCTAAATCCCTTTAGGTTCCTGCTCCTCTTCTGTTACTAGTGACCCCGCTGCTGGAAATGCCTGCATGTAATATCAGGCAAGGAGCAGCATTAGGCTCAGCCTTCCGAGGGTAGAATAATGCAGACTGAATGACATAATGCACAGGAATTTTTGCTTTCTTTCTGATACCTACCAAACTGTCCTCCTTCCTGAGTCACTGTCTTTTGGGGCAAGAGGAGCAAAGATTTTTATTTGTACTCTGCATCAGAATTCGTATCACCTGTATCACATTCTCAAAAATGCCAGTAATTAGTATATCAGTCACTGCAGTCTGTTAACTGTGCAGCAATGTGATTATTTGATTAGTACTTTGCTGCATTGCACCATATCCTTGGAGCCCTACAGTGGCCAGATCATTCGACTGTTGCTTGACAGACTTAGCACTGTCGACCATAAAGTGCAGTTATAAGCAGGGGGTTGTGGGTCTTCATTTACGTGGAGAGTCTAGATTGTTTTCTTTTATGCAAAGAAGGTTAAGGGGAGATTTAATTGAGGCGTTCAAAATTTTTAAAGGTTTTGACAGATTATGTAAGGAGCAACTGTTTCTACTGGTGAGAGGTTCAGTAACCAGAGGACACGGGTTTAAGATAATTGGCAAATGAACCAGAGGTGTGATAAGAATTTTTTTACTGCAGTGAGTTATGATGATCTGGAATGCACTGCCTGAAAGGATAGTGGAAGCAGATTCAATGGTAACTTTCAAAAGGGAATTGCATTAATAGTTGAATAGTTAATAATTTGCATGGTTATGGGGAAAGAGCAGGGGCGCGGATGGTTCTTTTCAAGAGCTGGCACAGGCATGTGGGCTGAATGGCCTCCTTCAGTGTTGTAAGATCTGTAATAAGCAGTAAAAGTAATTCAGTTACTTGTGGGTGGAAGTACAAATGAGTACATCTGGCATTCTGTGACTTCAACTTAACTGGTCAGCTCATATGAGCCGAATGCAACACATCTGGAGTCATTGCATTCAGAATCATCTCATTTAAACATGTCTAAATGAGTAGCTCTTTTTTGAGATGCATTTTCCATCGTTCCTCCTTTGATGGGCACCATAAATGCACCTTTAGTGATGTGGGTGTCTGCCCAAATTGTGCAAATAGGGTGCCATTCCCCCCAAACTCTGCATACTTTGGCGATCACTGGTGAGGGCATCCTGGCACTTACCTTGGGGCAGATGGTATGTGGGTTTTTAAACTCCGGTGTTGTGAACATAGCACTACCCAGCCTGTTACAAAACCATTTATTCCCTGATAGCAAAAAAAATTGTGCTTACTTAGTTTAGTGCTACAGTGCTGACGTGAGCAGTTCACAGAATCCAGCTGCATCAGTACCAAAATGTTAAAAAAATTGGAATGTCAGCAATAAACAGAAGTTTTGCCAGCTATGTATGTAAAGGCAATTTTGTTTTCATGATGCAAGCTATCGCACTCTCTTAGTATTCACACAGCAACACTGTGGTCACAAGCACTTTGCAAACTTGCTTTCAAACATGTTATGTTGATTTAGCCCATATGCCAGTGTTGTTTTTCTATTGCAGTCTGGTCAGTAGAATGTAATTTACCTCAAGAAAGCGTTAATAGTGAAGGTACCAGTCACTGTTAAGAGGCTGTCCTTTCAGAAGACTTTTACTTGTTGGCAAGGGACAAGTAGCCTACCTACTATTGAAACATGGGGAAGAATATTTGTTCCGAGGTTGGGATCTCAACGTTATGTGCATTTCTGTGTCCCAACCCAGAGTCATGTTGGCATGAGACGCCCAACTTGATTTTTGAAGGCTGGCTAATTATTGGGCACTCGCTGTCCAGTTAAATATGGCGGGCAGGTTCCCGAGGCTGGACGGTCAATAGGAGGCTCCCCAGCACTGAGAGGACAGCAGCCCCACTGTCATAGGTGGGCACTGCCGATGTAGCTAAGAGAGAGAGAGAGAGAGGGCACCTCAAGATGGAGGCACCCCTCTCAAATGAGGTGCGCTCTCAAAATCTATATAATTTCTTCAATTAAAAACTGGCCATAGCTGCCAGAGTATCATTGTGGAGGGGGGACTGCGGCTGTAGCTGTGGCCATTTATAAGTCGCAGCGTGGGCAGTGGGGGGGGGAGGAGCGGGGAGTGTTAAAAAGCCGACTGGAGTGCTGCCTCCCCCCACCCCACCTCACCCCACCACCACCGATCTGACACCGGGAGGCCACCTCCATCTTATGGTTCGGTTCCTGCCTGCCTGGAAAATTCCAGTCAGCAGCGTGAGAGGGTACTTAGTAGTTCCCACCCAAATTGGCATGTTCCAAGATGGCCCGTAGGCAGAAACATGCCGACAAACCAGCACACCAGCCAGCGTCGGGAAATTGTGGGCCCGCCTCCTCCAGAGATTGAAAATTCTGCCCATGTTTGACCAGCACAATTCTTTACAGTTGCAGCCCTGGGATTCAGCCTTATGAATATGCCTGATTTGTTCTCTCTTCCTGATTATGCTGGGGGAATCTTTAAAGCAGGGAGATGTTACTCATGATAACATTGTTATATCACAAGGTGAAATCTGCATTTGGCAAGTATCTGACACAATTAATCGTGGTTTTTTTTGTCATGTATTTCTCAGTGTGATAGAAGTTCTGTCTTATCTCAAGCACAAACATTGTAATTTTTTTTTATATGGCTAGAGATAGACCTATTCACTTTCCTGAAAATAACAATGGCCAAGATGGAACTGTCTGCTAATCATAGACAAGCAGTTTGCTCCACACATTAGTGGGGATATAGTAATTTTGTCCAAAAGAGATGGTCGATTTAGTGGTTATAGGGGCAGAATGGGTATCTTATCTTGGGTATTGTGTAAGTCAGATATTGCACTGTTGAATATTTGCAGTATTCTTCTACATCAATGTAATTGTCTAAATTGCAAATAAATTTGACTGTTAGTTTTAACCAGTGTTAGTTTTAATGTAACAGACTCTCAATGCGGTATTTGCCAGAGGAAAATTTAATTTTCACCACCTGGGCAGTAATCTGCTGGGGCAGATTGCACACTCGTTATAGACCCTGCCTGATTTTCACTCTTTAGATTTGAAATATTCATCGTTGAGTTTTGTTAGTGTAGGCAGGCTGTTCAATCACTTGACGCCTCCATCCAGCAGTGGTTACCGCATAACAGTGGGCTGTGGTATTCCACAAGGATCAGTGCTGGGACCACTGTTGCTCTTCATTTACAGAAACAATTTGGACTCAGAAATTTGAAGGAAAATTTCAAAATATGTGGATGACATCAAATTGCAAGTTGGGGGGGGGGGGGCTCTTGCTAATTCAGATGAGGACTGCAACAAAATACAGGAAGACATTGGGCTTGATTTTATGCCACTCCAAAGAGTGGGATTGTGGCAGGGGGGGGGTGGTGTAAAATGGAGCGGGTGGCTCCGGGAGCCCTTCCTGACCCGCTCCCACCTCCGCCGCCACTTTATGCAGGGCGGCGGTGGCAAAAAAACGCCCACCCTCCCCAGGCCAATTGAGGCCCTTAAGTGGCCATTTAACGGCCACTTAAGGGCTTTCGTCCTCCTCCATGCGGATTCTAAGTGTGCCCCCCCGTCCCCCCAACCGACCACCCTTGCCTGGCCGGGGCTCGACTGATTACCCCCGGCGAGGCAACCAAAACTTACCTGCCTTCCAGGCTCCCCGGCATCTTTACTTCTTGCTGGGTTGTAGTCCCAGCAGTGGCCACCGCTCCCTGTGGCGCTGCTGGGTCTAGGAGCTGCCGGCCCGCTGATTGGCCAGCAGCTCCTCAGAACAATTGAAGCCCGGCGACCCGCAAAATACGGGTTGGATCCCGGCCATTAATAAACTTGCAGAATATGTGTGTTATTGGCAAATGAACTTCAATGTACGAACATACGAATTAGGAGCAGAAGTAGGCCATTCAGCCCCTCGAGCCTCCTCCACCAGTCAATAAGATCATGGTTGATTTGTTTGTGTCTCAAAATCTACACTCCCATCTACCCCCAATAACCTTTGATTCCCTTACCTAACAAGAATATAGTTAAGTGTGAGATAATACATTTTGGTAGGAAGAATAAAGAGGCCACATACTCCTTGGAAAATAAGTTTCTAAATGGAGTAGAGAAACAGAGCAATCTGGGGGTGCAGATTGTCATGCAGGCCCCCACCTGCCAAGGATGGGGCATTATTAATTTTGCCACATGGACATTAAATTTCAAATTGTTGCTGGGAAGAAGAGAAGGTCTGTGACAAGGGGTTGCCAGGCCCCTGGCTGGAAAGACATTTTTACATATTAAGAGACAGTGCTTGTAGGCAAAGGAGCTATCCCCTGCTCAATCCACAAACAGATGTGGTCAGACCAGTTAGTCACATGACTAACTAGCTGTTGCAGAGTTTTGAACTGAGAGCCTGCAGAAAGCAGAATGCTCCTGGACTGAAGAAGACCTCCTGTCTGTCTGTCTGCTCCCATCTCTTTCTCACGGAACTCCAAAACCCACTGAAGACCCATGAGCCCCAAGAGAGAAATGTCTCCTACAGTGAACAAGGTTTAAGAGGAATACTGGGCCCCAATGAAAAGCAAGATCTACCTACAATCAAGGACTCTTCAGTGAGCTCGAAGCACAGTAACAAAATACCCTCTTCAGAGATGGCCTCAAACTTTTCCACTTTATTTTTCTTCTGCACTTTCTGTCTCTATTGCATGTGTGTATCGCGTATGCATGCTAGCGGGGGGCGCGGCATGTATCCGTAGGCGTTAACTGAATTAGAGTTTAAGTTTAATAAATTTCAACTTTTATTCTTTAAACGTAAGAAAGCCTGTTTGTTCTGGTTTCTTTGCCTTATAATTGGAAAGTGGTGAACAAGGATTCACCAAGGGGGAACTAAAAATATGGTGTGTTTAAAGTTAAACCCTGTTACGATAAGACCAGGTGAAGGCTGAAAGGGAACCCTAGATACTTTCTCACCTGGTCGTAACAAGATATACAAACCACTAAAAATAGTGACACGGGTTAACAAGGCCATAGAAAAAGCAAACAAAGCACTGGGGTTTATTTCTGGAGGGATAGAATTTAAAAGCAGAGAAGTTTTGTTAAACCATATTTGGATGTGAACAGTTCCAGTCTCCATTTTATCGAAGCACTGAAGAAAGTGCAGAAAAATTTAACTAGAATGAGACTAGAACTGAGAGGTCCTACCTATCAGGAAAGATTGAACAGGCTAGGTCTCTTTTCTCTAGAAAAGAGAAGACAGAGGGGTGACCAGATAGAGGACTTTAAAATTATGAAGGGGCTTGATAGGATAAATGCAGAGAAGATGGACTGATTTTTGTGGTGCCAGTAGGGCCCCCAGCATTGGGTCGAAAAGGAGGGGGCACCCCGCATCAGCTTTTGGGCAATCTCCCCACATGGCAGAGGCCCCCCTTCCCCCCCCCCCCCTCCCCCCTGCTGCTGGTTAAATCCCAGCAACGGCAGGAGGAGGCCCTTAAGTGGCTGGTAATAGGCCACTTGATAGCCTCAATTGGCCTCTGGATGGGAAGGCCGTCATTGGTCTACCCGCCTCAACAAAATAGCATTGCGACGGGAAGGCGAATCTGTCTCCGGGGGGGCCCCATAAAATTCAGCCCGATGTTTCCACTTGTAGGGAAGTCCAAAACTAGGGGTCATAAGTATAAGATTTAGCTAATAATCCAATTGGGAAAATAGGAGAAACTTCTTTACCCAGAAAGTGTTTAGAATATGGAAGTCGCTACCACGAGGAGTAGCAGTGGTGAATAGTATAGATGCATTTAAGGGGACGTTGCATAAGGACATAAGGGAAAAAGGAATAGAGGACATGATGAACAGGTTAGTAAGGTGGGAGGGGGCTTGTGTGGAACATGAACATCGGCATGGACTGGCATAGTCAAATGGTCTGTTTCTGTCCTGAAAATACTTTGTAATAAGAGCCAAGGGCGGTAAGCTTGAATGATTTTCCTCTGCTGAAGGGACATTGGCTGGAATTTAATGCGCACACTATACCTGAAACACATGCACCAAAAGACATTCTTCAGCTAAGATCCTAAGCAAGATGTCATTGTCTGTGAGTCCGATCTATTCTTGCCTCACTTCACGCCCACTGGTACATACTTCCTGGTCCCTGTATAAGAATGAGGAAAGGGATTGCTGACTGATATTTTCTGTCTTGCTTGCGGAACGTTTCTTGAAGCAGTCGCATAAACATGTGGATCACTTTTTTTAGTGCAGGGAATTAAAACACACTTTGATCTTTTTCTGTCCCAAAACATCTGTTTGACCTAATGCAGTCCACATCAGCAGTTGCCAAAGCTTGGAGACTCGTAACCAATCTGCTGGAGCCCAGATTCAGATCCCGATTTCAAAGGTGAAGGGTCACAGCTTACTGCAATGCAACCCCTAGGTCAAAGGTTATTTGACTTTCATGGGATGCTCTGTTTCAGCAACTTCTGCCGGGCCGTAAGTGAAGTGCAAGCGTGCAACCGAGGTTAGCTACAGTACCTTAGCACTGCCATTTGAACAACTACATCAACTTGGTTTATATAGAACCTTTAATGTAATAAAACATCCCAAGGTACTTCACAGGAGTAAAATTTGACATTGAGCCTAATAAGGAGATCTTAGGACAGGTGATCAAAAGCTTGATCAAAGAGGAAGATTTTAAGGAGCATCTTAAAGAAGGAGAGAGAGGTTTAAGGAGGGAATTCCAGAACTTAGGACCCAGGCAGCTGCAGACACAATTGTGGAGTAGTTAACATTGGGGATGCTCAAGCAGCCAGAATTGGAAGAATGCAGAGATCTCAGACGGTTGCAGGGATGGAGGAGGTTGCAGACTTGGGGAAGGGTGAAGCCATGGAGGGACAATTTTGTAGGCCCTATAACATTTATCGAACTTGAGCAAGTGTACTTTCTCTAATTTTTGTTTCTTGGTAGAAAAGAAAGTTGTACGATTAATAAAACTAACATATGTCTGCAGTAAAAAGAAAGCGGTCGGTAATTCTGTGAGTTCCAGATAATATTCCTCATTACTCTTCTTGTTCATATAAGGGAAGTTGCAGCAGCAATTGTTAAACACTGGGGCTTTTGTTTAGGAATTAGTGAAAACAGTCGCTTTTTAACTTTTTTTTTGAAAGGCCACAGTACACTGATCGTCGGATGACTTCCAGTATCTTAATTCAAGTGTTCAGTGTATGAATATCTTAGCATATTTTAGTTAATTTATCTGCACTGCAATGCTGTGATACAGACCAGTGTGACCTGAGTCTTGAGTTTCACATGACAATAGAAACATGAGAGAAATTGGGAGTTCTGTGGTTAATAGGCTCAGCAGTTTGACCTGACTTCTGTTAAAGGCTGGGAAAGTTCACTTGGAATCCATCTGTTTTTACTCAGCGTGTACTGTATTCCCAGAGGAGTAATTTTAAGGTAGTTGCAAATCACATGTATAGTAATGGTACACTATTTCAAAAATTCCACATTTAACGGATCAGCCGAATCCTTAATCCGTGCCACAACATAACTCCCAAGTAAGTCCACTTCATCTTGTTTCTCATCATAGCTCTAGCCTCTTCCTTTATCTCTTCCCTCCTTCCTTTGTTCCCTCCTTCATACATTTCTCAGTCATTCATCTCTGTTCACACCAATGAGTCCAAGCATTTTGTTTGTGCCCCGTTTGTAGCTATTTTTCTATTCTGTAGTTTCACTGCCTTTTTACTATTAAGAAACTGCACCTCTAAGTTCCTTTTGTTTTCAGCAGTGCATGAGGTTGTGACATCATTTCTCCACACTGCAGAGTCCTGATCTCAGCAGGATTATTGCAGCAAAATGTAAGTTTGATCCACGGTGCATCCACGCAGGAGAGAATGGAAGAGCTAATGAACTTGGATTGCATTCCGATACTTTGCAAGTTAATTCAGGAGTGCTTGAAAAAGTTGCATTCGGTACAGGACCTAGACTTTCCGCTCACTCATTGTGATGCCTCACAGAAACATCTCAAAAATGCTTCACATACAGTGGATCATTTTGAAGTGCGGCGATTGTTGTTAACTAGCCAAGCGCGGCAGCCATTTTAGGCACAGGAAGATCTTGTCGACAGAACTGAGGTGAATGATGAGTTAATCTGTTTTTCTGGATATTGGTTCAGGAAGGAATGTTAACTTGGACACTGGGAGCGTTCATTGCTCCACTTTGAAAAGTGCAGTCGGATACTTAAAACGAGAATGATCCCGTGGGATAGTTGGGAACTGGCTGCCTGCCATTCAGTTAGGGAATAGAGCATGATGTGAGTTGGAAAGATGGATTATCTTTTCAGGAGAAATAATATAAATAAGAATTCAACATACGTGACTACAATCCAAAACTTGCACAGCATTCACCTTGAGTTAGCCAATTAATTGTCGGTTTGTTGATGAAATTGTTACTTGGTTCATGGACTCTATCTCTCCTTTTTATTATAGAACTGGTAGGAAGATAAGGCTTTTGATAGCTGCTATTAGCTTGTGGGTGTGTAAGTTCTGCTGGGTAGAAGGAGCCCATTTATGGGCCAGTTGCCTTCCTGGGTATGTGTGGTAACATATAACATGCTACATAATAGATGTGTGTATAAATTTTTCTGTGGATATGCAAGGAATTAGGTTGGCCTCTCTTGGAACTGAAATATAGCCTTAGTAAATGATACTTTGCTTTGATTGATCAATTTATGCTGAGAGACTTGTTTCAGAAGTAAACATAGATTTATTTGCCTACTTGTGTAATGTTTTGAGACCGGCATTCACTCGGCACACATTTCTTTGTGGCTTTGGTGTGATTTTATTTTGGGTTATATAGTCAATATGTACAATACTGAAATAGCTGGATTGAAAGTTTGCTCCCATTTTATTGTTGTTTGAGTAGCACAGTGCCAGTGCGGCAAGAATGTGCTGATTTCCACCCATTACACAGATTGAAGTAGAGGCCACTGTTCGGTACATTATCTGGCTCTAGTGAATGGTAACCAAAAAGCAACAATCATAGGTTGAAATTGGAAATTTGTGTTGGTTGAAGTAAAGAAGGAGATACTCTTGAAAAAAAATGTCATAAGTCTCTTCTTTAAAAATATGCAAGCACATTTATAAGTAAAAAGCAAAATGCTACAGATTCCAGAAATTCTAAAATAAAAACTAGATGAATGTTCACATGTCTGTCTCCACAGATGCTGACTGAGCTGCTTGTGTTTCCAGCATTTTCTGTTTTTGATTCAGCACGTTGATAAGATGTTTACAATGTTTAATGATCAGCTTGGCTTTGTGCCTGTTGGGTAGGGCAGGGGTTGGGTTGGAAGGAGTGGGGGAGGGAGGGGGGGGGAGCGAGGGAATGTGTGGAACTGCAATTGGCAAAAGCAACTCATACAGTTGGCTGTTACAAAGATTTTTACTCTGTCTCTGACTACACTGTATCTATCTTGCCAGTAATTGATGCAAGCATGGAGTGTCAACATGGAAGAGAGTATTCCACTTCCAGCACCGATGTTCATCAGATTGAGCACAAAATGTCACTGTTACCCTTAAAAAAAGAAAACAAAATCCTCTTAACTCACATGGTTATGGGTTCAAGTCTCACACCAGAGACTTGTGCACAAAATGATGGTGACACTTCAGTACAGTGCTGAGGGAGTGCCACACTGTTGGAGGTGCCACTTTGAGATGAGACGAGACTTTAAACCATGGCCCCATCTGCCCTTTCAGGTTCAGGCAAAAGGGCTCATGGTGTTGGAGGTAATCTATTAGCTTGGATTGAGGAATGATTAATGGACAGAGAACACAAGAGTAGGAATAAATGATACATTTTTGGGTTGGTGTGCTGTAACTGGTGGGGTACTGCAAGGGTCAGTGCTTGGGCCTCAGCTATTTACAATCTATATCAATGACATGAGATGACGAGACTGTGTGTAATGTATCCAAGTTTGCTTATGATGCAAAGCGAGGTAGGAGAGTAAGCTATTAGCAGGATGCAAAGAGGCTGCAAATTGTGAGTAGGCAGGAACATGGCAGATGGAATATAATGTGGAAAAATGTGAAGTTACCCACTTTGGAAGGAAAACAGAAAAGCAGAATTTTTTTTACATAGTTAGAGACTGCTGGAAAATATTGGTATTCAGATGGACCTGGGTGTCCTTGTATGAGATTCACAGAAAGTTAACATGCAGACACAACAAGCAATTAGGAAAGCAAATCGTATGTTAGCTTTTATTACAAAGGGATTGGAATTTACGAGTAAAGAGCCTTACTGCAATTATATAGGGCCTTGGTGAGACCACAACTGGTGTACTGTGTGCAGTTTTGGTTTCCTTACCTTAGAGGGAATATAATGAAGGTTCACTGGACTAAGTTCTGGGATGAGGGGATTGTCCTATGAGGAGAGATTGAGTAGACTAAGTTTACATTCCCTAGAGTTTAGAAGGGGAGGTGATCTCAGAAACATATCAAATTCTTAAGGGGCTTGACAGAGTAGATGCGAGGAGGATGTTCCACCTGGCTGGCATGTCTAGATCTAGGGGTAACAGTCTCAGAATAAAGGGTCAGCCATTTAGGACTGAGATGAGCAGAAATTTCTTCACTCAAAGGGTTGTGCATTTTTGGCATTTACTGATCCCAGAGGGATATGGATGCTCAGTTGTCAAGTATATTCAAGAAAGAGGTAAATACATTTTTGGATACTAAGACAATCAAGGGATATGGGGATAGTGGAAAAGGTGGAGTTGAGGTCAAAGATCAGCTATGATCTTATTGAATGGTGGAGCAGGCTCGAAGGGCCAAGTGGCTTACTTCAGCTGTTATTTCTTAAGTTCTTATTTCAAAGAAAAACAGGGGAGTTTGCCATCGTGTCTTGACCAATATGTATCCCTCAGCCAATGCCTAAAAACAGTGGGGGCCTTGCTGTGAGCAAATTGGCTGCCGTGTTTCTTACATCAAAGCAGTGAATACATTTCAGAAGTACTTCATCTGTTGTAAAGTGCTTTGCAGTGTTCTGTGATTGTGAAAGGCGCTATATAAATGTAAGCCTTTTTTGATATGCACCTATTCAAAGGGAGCAATTTATTTTTACACAAAAGCGATGCAGGTATGCAATGTGCGGTAATTGCATTGGGCTGCTTCTCAGTAAATTACCAGACATCTCCATTTAACTGTTTTTATTTTGCTGCTTTTTTGAAGCATTTCCAAGGAAATTTAACCTTCTGCCAAAATGTATCAACCACACTGAGGCATCCTGCCATGTATGGGAGTGGGAGGATGCTCAGCCAGGAGGGGGCTGACATTAAATTTGGAGTGTAAATATATGTCCCTTCTTTTGAAGACAACTAGAACCTGGGGGAAATAGTGTAGCATCCAAAGCCCACCTTTACATGCAGTCTCATGCTCAGAAATGTAGAACAGGAGATTATTTTGGGTTACTTAGCAACCTGAGATCTGACAGCTGTCCTGGATAATATATTTTAGGTCTATTTTGTGCTCGTGCAAAGTTTTCTGTGAAGCTACACTTAATGCCTGTTTTTGCTTGTAACGTAAGGTTGCTACAGCCGAACCAGAATTCCACTGCAGTAATGTTGTGCTCACTAACGTAGCTCCAAGTACTTGTGACTACAGGGTTAGCTACAGGAGTCCTTGAATATTTTTTCCTATAAATTATTCTGTTACTAATTTAAATGCATTAATGTCAGGGCACGAGCCAATTTTTCCAAAGTTTAGTATAGCTTTAGTTCAGTATTAGAATATTGGAGCTTTTTTGCGGTCCTATCTTAAAATATTGTCGGTTTGTGGGAAAATTCTGACCAGAACTCAGGATAGGGATTGGTAATTGGTGAAGTGTCTAAAATCATAATGTGTCCCTCTTGCTTTTGGCTCCACTGTTTGCTAGTGCTTCCACCACCAGAGAAAGAAAATGCAATGGGTACAATTAGCCCTTCTTTTACATAGAAATGCACAGAACAGAAAACAGCCATGTTTTTCTTTTTTAGAATTGTAGAATGGTTACAACACAGAAAGAGACCATTCAGCCCATTGTGTCTGTGCCAGCTCTCCACGAGAGTAACTCATTCCCTTGCCTGTTCCCCGTAGCCCTGCAAATCTTTTCTCTTCAGATAGTTATCCAATTCCCTTTTGATAAGCCACGATTGAATCTGCCTCCACCACACTCTCAGGCAGTGCATTCCAGATCTTAACCACTTGCTGTGTAAAAAATGTTTTTTCTCATGCCGCCTCTGGTTCTTTTGTCAGTCACTTCAAATCGGTGTCCTCTGCTTCTTCCAATGGGAATAGTATCTCCTTATCTACTCTGGCCAGACCCCTCATGATTTTGAACACCTTAATCAAATCTCCTCTCAACCTTCTCTTTTCTAAGGAGAATAGACCCAGCTTCATCAATCTATCCACATAACTGAAGTTCCTCATCCCCAGAATTATTCTAGTAAATTTTTTCAGCACCCTCTCCAATGCCTTCACATCCTTCCTAAAGTGTGGGGTCCAGAATTGGATACACAACTCCAGTTGAGGCTGAACCAATGTCTTATAAAGGTTCACCATAATTTTCTTGCTTTTGTACTCTACGCCCCTATTTATAAAAGCTCAGGATCCCGTGTGCCTTATTAACCGACTTCTCAACCTGCCCTGCCACCTTCAATGATTTGTGCACATATACCCACCTCCCCCAGTTCCTCTGTTCCTGCACCCTCTTTAGAATTGTATCTTTTATTTTAGATTGCCTCTCCTTGTTCTTTGTACTGAAATGTATCAATTCATACTTTTCTGCATTAAATTTCATCTGCTAAATGTCCGCTCATTTTACCAGCCTGTCTACATTGTTACGAACAGGTGAGAAAGAAGTCTAGGGTTCCCTTTCAGCCTTCACCTGGTCTTACCATAACAGGGTTTAATTTTAAACACACTGTTTTTAGCTCCCCCTTGGTGAATCCTTGTTCACTGCTTTCCAATTATAAGGCAAAGAAACCAGCACAAACAGGTTTTCTTAGGTTTAAAGAAGAAAAGTTAAAATGTATTAAACTTAAACTCTAATTCAGTTAACACCTACAGATACACACCGTGCTGCATACTAGCATGCATACGCAATACACACATGCAAATAGAGACAGAAAAGAGCAGAAGAAAAATGAAGTGAAAAGTTTTGAGGCAATATCTGAAGAGTTTTTGTTACGGTTCTCACTGTAGAGTCCTTGATTGTAGGTAGATCTTGCTTTTCGTCGAGGCCCAGTATTCTTCTTAAACCTTGTTCGCTGTAGGAGACTGTTCTCTCTTGGGGTTCATGTGTCTTCAGTGGATTCAGAGGCTTGTGAGAAAGAGATGGGAGCAGACAGGAGAGAGATATTCGCAGTCCAGGAGCAAACAGCTTTCTGCCCCAAACTTAGTACAAATTTAAAAAACTCAAGTTGCCCAGCAAGTTAGTCATGTAACTAGCTGGTTTGAACATGTCCGTTTGTGTATTCGGCTATCTTAGGAGTCAACCTGGAATGCGAGCTCCCCCACCTTCAACGTCTGGTGATCAAACGTTCATTGTGGGTTGAATGTCAGGGAATGGCTGCTTTGTCCTTCCAAACACTATCTGTTAATATGCAGATATCTTTTCCAGCCATGGCTGATCTGTTTAACAAGTCTTCTTCACTCCAGTAACAGTTTAAAATCAATGTTCATGACAAAATTAATGTGCCTTATTCTTGGCAGGTGGGGGCCTACCTAGCATGACAATACCTTTTTGAAATTTGTTACTATTCTCCTCACAGTTCACAATACTTCCAAGTTTTGTGTCATCTGCAAATTTTGAGATTGGGCCCTGCATACACAGGTCTAGGTTATTAATATAGATCAAGAAAAGCAGTGGTTCCAATACCGAACCCTGGGGAACCCCACTATATACCATCCTCCAGTCTGAAAAAACAACCATTCACCACTATTCTGTTTCTTGTCACTCATCCAACGTCGTATCCGTGCCACCACTGTCCCTTTTATTCCATGGGCTTCAACTTTGCTGACAAGGCTGTTACATCAACCACATTACCTTCATCAACCCTCTCTGTTACCTCATTTAAAAACTCAATCAAATTATTTAAGCATGCTGGCTTTCTTTGATTAATTCACCCTTGTCCCAGTGACTGTGAATTTTGTGCTGGATTATCATTTCTAACAGTTTTCTAATCACTGAGGTTAAACTGACGGGCCTGTAATTGCTGGGTTTATCTTTACACCCTTTTTTGAACAAGTGTGTAACATTTGCAATTCTCCAGTCTTCTGTCACCACCTCTGTATATAAGGAGCATTGGAAGATTGTGGCCAGTGCCCCTGCAATTTCCTCCCTTACTTCCCTCATTATCCTCGGATGCACCTCATCTGCTCCTGGTAACTTAACCTTAATTACAGCCAGCCTTTCTAATACCTCGTCTTTATCAATTTTTAGCCTCTCCAGTGTCTCACCTACCTCTTCTTTCAATAGGGGGACTTTGGCAGCATCTTCTTCCTTCTTCAAGATGGATGTAAAGTGCTCATTTAGTACTTCAGCCATGCCCTCCATCTCCATGCATAAATTCCCGTTTTGGTTCTTTGTCCGCCCAACTTCTCCCTTTACACTCGTTTGCTATTTTTTGCCTACTAAAGACTTTTGGATTCCCTTTTTTGTTGGATGCCAGTCTCTTCTCATACTTTCTATTTGCTGTTCTTATTTTTTTTCGCTTCTCCTCTGAACTTTCTATAGTTAGCCTGTTTTTCACTTGTATTAGCAGGTACAGCACATGATTAGGCAATCTAATAGAATGTTATCATTTATCACGAGGGGAATTGATTACAAAAGTAGGAAGGTTATGCTTCAGCTATACAGGGCATTGGTGCGACCACATCTGGAGTACTGTGTTTAGTACTGGTCTCCTTATTTAAGGAAGGATGTAAATGCATTGGAGGCAGTACAGAGAAGGTTTACTAGTTTAATACCTGGAATGGGCGGGCTGTCTTACGAGGAAAGATTGGACAGGCTAGGCTTGTATCCGCTGGAAGTTAGAAGAGTAAGAGGCGACTTGATTAAAACATAAGATTCTGAGGGGTCTTGACAGGTGGATGTGGAAAGGATGTTTCCCCTTGTGGGAGAATCTAGAACCAGGGGTCACTGTTTAAAAATAAGGGGTCACCCATTTAAGACAGAGATGAGGAGAAATTTTTTCTCTCAGAGGGTGGTGGGTCTTTGGAATTCCCTTCCTCAAAAGGCAGTGGAAGCAGAGTCTTTGAATATTTTTAAGGCAGAAGTAGTTAGATCCTTGATAAGCAAGGGGGTGGAAGGTTATCGGGGGTAGGTGGAAATGTGAAGTAATCAGTTCAGTCATGAACTAATGGAAAGGAGGAGCAGGCTTGAAGGGCCTAGTGACCTACTCCTGCTCCTAATTCGTATGTTAGTATTATCAACCTGACATCTGTCATATGCATTCTTTTTCTGCTTCACCTTCCTCTTCTCTATCTCTTTCATCATCCAGGGAGCTTTGGCTTTGTTTGCCCCACCTTTTCCCCTCGTAGGAATGTACCTCGAATGTACCTGAACTATGTCCTCTTGAAAGGCAGCCCATTATTCAATTACAGTTTTGCCTGCTAATCTGATTCCAATGTACCTGGGCTCGCACTATCCTCATATCCCTTGATTCCTTTAGCATCCAATAAAACAGTTTAAAAGTTCTTCATAAGGAATTAATTAGACACTCTTCTTTATCCTGAGGGATCTGCATTTGAAAGCAACCATTTGAAGCTGATTGGGGAAAAGTCGCCTCTCTTTGTCTGAAGAAAGAGCCTGATGGAATGAGTTTGAGTGGCCTCGGCCGTTTTCTAATGGGTGCGTGCCCCTGTACAAAGTGTCCCTTAATTCAGCCCAAGTTGGCACTAAATGGACAATCTCATTTAATGAGGCTATAAAGATGGCTGTTGTAAGAAGTCAAATAAATGTACACTGAGTAGAGGGTGTTGGGCTGAGATTGATGTGAATACACATTTTTGTGTTGTAGAGAGAGCTTTAGCCTGCACCTGGCCTTTGCTGGTGTACCTGATCTAGAAGAGCCCAATGTTGTTCAAATGGATAAAAAAGTATTGCCAATTTAAAATCAAAGAATCCTGCAAAAATAATTTGGAATATTATAAAATATCAAAACACCTTAACCTCTTCCTGTTCCTTCTTAGGGTGGTGAATGTTAAAAATCATAAAACAAAATACTCTCTAAATTCCAAAGCTCACCTGCTAAATTTCATTGAACTCTTGTACCAGAACAGTCTGTTCTGTAATATGTAAAATACTTGCCTGTACCAGTCAGTAACCAGGGGCCATAAAGCAACAGCTGAACAGGTTTGTCCTTGTATGAATCTTAAGGGTCGGAATGTTTAACAGGAGTTTGTTTATAAAGCTGCGCTTGCACATAACTTGCTCTTATGTCTTGGCCATACTCTGGAGATTGGTGCTGGCCCTCAGCCACTTTTTATTTGGAATTGTGTGTGTGCAGTATGTGGCTTGATGCATGTGGGCTGCTCCCAATCAAATCTGAACGGGGAAAGTCAGTCAATTAAAAATATTCCAATCTAGGACTGTATTACAGCACAGACTTCTCAAACTCCTTACATCTGCTTGAAACAATTTGTTTCTTTTGGTCTCAAGTCATTACCCGAGCTGTTGCACATTGTGTAATCATAGAACAATGGAATGTCACAGCACAGGTACAGGCCATTCAGCCCATTAATTCTCTGCTGGTATTTTTCTCAATGTGAGCCACCCAGTCTAATCCCACTCTTCTGCTTAATCGTCATACTCTTCTTATACCTCTTTTCAAGAAACTAATTTCTTTCTTACAAGAATGCATGGACTCTGCTTCAACAACAGTTTGTGGCACAGAATTCCACATTCTAACCTCCTCCTTAATTTTGTTTGGAATGAATTTGCATCACCGTCTCATTGGCCATTGGATACAACCAATGACTATGTACCTTTTATTACAACCCTTTAAAACATTGAAAACCTCTATCAGGTCACCCCTTAACCTTTTCTGTTTGAGTGAAAAATAGGCCTAGCTTCTCAAGTCTGCTATATGCTCCTTCATCCCTGGTAACATCCCAGTGAATTTATGCTGTATCTGTTCCATTACATTTATATCCTTTCTATAATGGGTTACATACTCCGACTAGATCTAGCTAAAGTCTAGTACAAGTTCAATATTATCTTTTTGTTTTTGTATGCTATGCCTTTTCATATCATACCAAAGACTTTATTGCTTTTTTATGGCTCGACCTACCTTTGTTTCGACCATTATGACCTGTTTATCCGCTCCTTATCACCATTTAAATTTTTTAAAGCTGTGTTTCCTTTCCATATTCTTGCTTTTAAAACTGCTTCCAATTTCCAATGTAAGAAATGTAACTCTTTAATCTGTCTGTTACTGTACTTGTTAATGGATGGCACTGTTAGTGTCTTGAGATTGCTGGTTGTGCGATCCTGCTACCTGCAGGTTGCAACAGAAAAACAATTTTACCTGAACTTTCCTTTACCCCTTCCCTTTTCCCTTGAAAATGGAAAGTCAATGAATTTACTGATTGCTTATTAAGTCATAAGTGCGGGATGAAATTCCTCTTGTTGATAATTTTAGCAAAAGAATTGGTTTGAGTACAAAACTATTCTGATTTGCATTCATGCTGATTGTGGTTGCTGTATCAACACAGTGGTAGCAGGTGATCTAGTCATCCAACATAGATTAAAGAAGATTATTTTTAAATTGCTGCAGGTAAAATCCAGTTACTCCTACAAGGGACCATTGTCTTTTTTGACATGTCACTAATTACTAATGTTCCCATTATAAGCATTGTTTAAATCTTTATTGTAGACCTTGCATTGAAGACCCGACCTTGACTTGTGGTTTAGCCAATTATCTACTTAGAAAGCCTTTTGTAGTGATTTTGGTAAGGTGTTATATCTTAGTAAAACTCTGTAATCCCTGTTACGACCAGGTGAGAAAGGAGTCTAGGGGTTCCCCTCAGCCTTTGCCTGGTTTGACCGTAACAGGGTTTAATTTTTAAAACACTGTGTTTTTAGCTCCCCCTTAGTGAATCCTTGTTTACTGTTCTTCAATTGTAAGGCAGAGAAATCAACCAGACAGGTTTCCTTAGATTTAAAGAAGAAAGGTGTAAGTTTATTAACCTTAAAACTCTAATTCGGTCAAAACTACTACGAATATGTGATGTGACCATGCTAGCATGCATACCTGATAAATACACACGCAGATAGAGACAGAAAAGTAGAAAGAATAAAGGGGAAATGTTTGAAGCAATAGCTGGGGTTCATTTACTCTACTGAGGCATCACCCTCACGGTTTCTCTGCCCTCTTGAGGACTTTCTTTGTCTCTGCAGGTTCCTGTAAATGCTGTTAGCAACTCTGGTGGGGTGCTTCTGGTGTCTGCATTTATATAGAAGGATGTGGGGTCTAGCTTTTCAAATTTTTTGGGGTTGGGCGAGCAGACAGTACAGGTTTTCATCTGGGAGTCCTCCTGGACTTACTTTAACCTGCCCTCTTTGTCCCTTTTCCTCCTTTCCTTTCTAACTTTTAGCCGGCCTTGTGCTTGCCTGTCGCCTTTTGTTCTCGGCAAGGATCCCTTACAGTTCACCAGCCCTCTGCTGGAGGGTCCTCCAAACACCGATACAGGACTTAGGGGTGCAGATTTCATTGTAGGTTGGGGGTTTCCCCTCAACCTAGCACATGCGACAACTCCTACAGTACTCTACCACATCTTTGTGGAGTTTTGGCCAGTCAAACCGCTGTTTTATGCGGGCTTTGGTTTTTCGTATACCGACATGTACAGCCACTGTAATCTCATGGGCCATTCTTAATATTTCTCTCTGGTACCTCTGCGGCACCACCAACTGGTGAACCAGTGTCCGCCCTTTGTCCTCAGGTCTGTGAAGAGAACTCCACTTCCTCATCAGTACCTCATTCTTTAAATAGTCGCAGTCAGGGACTCCCTCTGCTTCAATTTCAGACTGGGCAGCCTATGCTAACTCTCTCAGTACTGGGTCAGCTCGCTGAGCCTCAGCTAGGGAAGATTCATTTAGTCCATTCCCTGGGTCTTCTAACTTTCCAAAGAAAGTTTCAGACAGGCAGACCTCATGGTCATCTGCCTACAGTGCCAATTCAGTCTCCTCTGGAGAAGCTGGTTTGATCATGGCCTGATGCACTATACATGCAGGGAAACTGCAGGGGACCGTCTCCTGCCACTGCCCTGTTTCTCGGACTTCCTGCGGTCTTTCTTTCACTACTGGGGGAGCTACCACCTTTTCCCCCATCAGATTATTACCGAGGAGCAGGTCAACCCTGTCCACAGGCAAACTAGGGACAATCCCTACAGTCACCAGTCCCGAAACTGGGTCGCACTCCAAGTGCACCCGGTGTAATGGTACAGGCATACACTGCCCTCCAATACCATTCACCACCATTCTGGTGTTTACTGCACTCTCTGGAGGAAAGCTCAGGCCTTTTCCCAGTAAAAAGGATCTAGTGGCCCCTGCGTCCCTGAGGATTACTATAGACTTGCTTGCCCCACTTGAGGGGTATGGGATTACTTTCCCTTCAGACACAAAATCCTGATAACCTTCAGGAACCCTCTTAAATTTTCCTGCGCTTGCAGCAGTAGGCTTCCTGGGTCTTACAACAGCTGCAGTTAAAGGCACAGCTTGTTCTGCTGTGCTTTCCATCAGGGTCCCTTCTCCTTCACTGAGCGGCTGTGCCCTGATTAACCCTACAGGCTTTCCCTGTAGTTTCCCGCAGTCAGCTCTTAGATGACCTGCTTTATGACAATGGAAGCACACAGGTCTCCGGGTCTCACTCCTACTTACAGCACTATCCTTTTTTGCTGGAGGAGGGTCCCCTGTTTCTCCTGCTTTTCTTTCTCTCCCAGGACTACCTGGGCTTCCCACCCTTTGTGTTTTTCGGATTTGTGGGGGCAACTAGGAAAGGTTTTCCCCAGGGGAACCGACTTATGTATGAGAGCAAACTCATCAGCCAGAACTGCGGCTTTCCAGGCTCTATGAACCTTTTGTTCCTCTACATGTGTCTTTATGGAGAGTGGGAGAGAGTTTTTAAATTCCTCGAACAAAATTACCTCTCTGAGATTTTCATAGCTGGGCTGCACTTTAAGAACCCTCAGCCACCGGTCAAAAGCCAGCTGCTTATTTCTCTCAAACTCCAGGTAAGTTTGATCAGCTTGCTCCTTGAGGGTTCTAAACTTCTGCCGATAGGCTTCCGACACTAACTCATATACCCCAAGGATAGCATTTTTTGTCGGTTCATAATTAGATGAACTCTCATCTGGCAACGGGGAATAAACCTCATGGGCTTTTCCTATTACCTTGCTTTGTAGCAGCAGAGTCCAAGTCTCAGCTGGCCACTTTAACTGCCTTGCAAGTTTTTCAAAAGATATGAAAAACGCTTCCACGTCTCCCTCATTGAATTTCGGAATTGATTGGGAATATTTTAACAATTCTGCACCCATCCTGAATTACGATCCTTCATATTGGCCATGCTCTGTTGTTACTCTGTCGCCCCTTAGTTAACTCAGCCCGCCTCAGCTCTCTGTCTTCGCATTTCTTCTGGAAGGCTCTTTCTTGCTCTCTCTCTCTCTTTCTTTCTCCCATCTCTCTCTCTCTCTCTCTTTCTCTTTCCCTGTCTTCTAATTTAAGTTTCCTCTGTTCCAATTGTATCTTCGCTAGCAATACCCTGTCGGAGTTTACTTCTAACCCTGTTTCTGTTTCTTCAGATTCAAGGGAAAAATGGTTGGCCACTAGTCTTAGGAGTTCAGACTTTCTGGCCTTGATATGGACAGTGATCCCACACTGCTCAGCCATTTTTCTCAACTCCTTCATAGACAGTGCTTTTAACTTATCCCAAGTGAATTCACCCTGGCCTAGGGAGTTACTGGCCTCAGTCGCAGGCATGTTAGTATTCTAGCACACACAATCACAGGAAAACCTGTATTGAAATCTTTTCTCTTTTTGATTGGGATCAATTTGGCTTCCCACTTCCAATTTATCATTTGTCTGTGGATCGAATCGGGATGCGAGCCCCCAAATTTCTGTTACAGCCAGGTGAGAAAGGCATCCAGGGATTCCCCTCAGCCTTTGCCTGGTTTAACCGTAACAGGGTTTAATTTTTAAAACACTGTGTTTTTAGCTCCCCCTTAGTGAATCCTTGTTTACTGCTCTCCAATTGTAAGGCAAAGAAATCAACCAGACGGGTTTTCTTAGTTTTAAACAAGAAAGATGTAAGTTTATTAATCTTAAAACTCTAATTCGGTTAAAACTACTATGAATACGTGATGCAACCACACTAGCATGCATACGTGATAAACACACACACAGATAGAGACAGAAAAGTAGAAAGAATAAAGGAGGAAAGTTTGAAGCAATAGCTGGGGTTCACTTACTGTCCTTTGAGTTCAATGTAGAGTCTTTGATTGCAGGTAAATCTTGCCGTTTCATTGGAACTCCGTGCACACTTTCAAACTTGTTTCGATGTAGGACTCTTTTCTGTTGAGGTTTAAGTAGCTTCAGTGGATTTGGAAATTCGTGAGAGAGAGAGGGCCAGGGAGAGAGACCTTCCTTCTCTTTTGTCTTCAAAGCAGTTTCTGACTTCAAGCTGTCCTGTGAACAAAATTCAAAAGCCCTGGGCCAGCAGGTTAGTCATGTGACTTGTTTTTTAAAAACAAACTCTCCTGAGTTTTTGTGGATTCCTTTCATCTTCACAGACACCTGCAGTTGCAGGGGGAATAGAATGCTGGCTTGTTCCACATTCAGTGTCTGGCGGTCAAAATCCATTTGGGTTAATTGGATCAGGGAGCAGTTCCATTGTCTTTTCCTAAACAACTGTCTCTTAGAATGCAAATTTTTCCAGCCACTGCTGATCTCTTTAAACAATTCATCTCCTCAGTCCAGTAACAGTTTAAAATTAATGTTTCATATGACAAAATTAATATGCCTCATTTTTGGCAGGTGGGATCATCATGACATCCCACATTATCGTGTGCTGTGTCCTGACATACCTTCTCTTGGTAGTATTCAGTATCTTGGGAATGGGCTGTTGCATGGTAACATACATTAACTTAGGGTGGCACAGTGGCGCAGTGGTTAGCACCGCAGCCTCACAGCTCCAGCGACCCGGGTTCAATTCTGGGTACTGCCTGTGTGGAGTTTGCAAGTTCTCCCTGTGTCTGCGTGGGTTTCCTCCGGGTGCTCCGGTTTCCTCCCACATGCCAAAGACTTGCAGGTTGACAGGTAAATTGGCCATTATAAATTGTCCCTAGTATAGGTAGGTGGTAGGGGAATATAGGAACAGGTGAGGATGTGGTAGGAATATGGGATTAGTGTAGGATTAGTATAAATGGGTGGTTAATGGTCGGCACAGACTCGGTGGGTCGAAGGGCCTGTTTCAGTGTTGTATCTCTAAATCTAAAAAAAAATCTAAAACTTGGTGCCAAATTATGTTCAGATTAATGTACTGCCATTTGGTTGTACCGTTTCCAGATAGTGTGCAATGTCCCAGCATTGTTCAATGTGTTGCATTTTGATGGATGATTGGGATTACTGAAATAGAGGCTCCAATTGCTATTGAACTGAACTGTTCACTTCATCGATCATGTTAGAATTGGTGAAAGAGAGAATTCCAAACTTGTTGCACGACTAATCGATGGTGAGATTTCTACTCCACCAGCAGCAGGAAGACGTTCAAAATCAGGATCCTGTTCAAAATAGTTGTTAGAGAATATAACCTATTGGAAACTGCATTCTGCATCTCAGATTGGAAAATGTATTTTGAAAACTTACTAAAGACCAACTGGTAATTTTCTGGCTTTATGCTCCCTAAGGAGGTTTCCTCACCAGCAGTTCATAGGTGTCAGCTGTGGCTTACTGGGTAGTACTCCCACCTCTCAGGCAGAAGGAGGGGGAAGCATGATGGTGGAAAAAGGGGGATGGTAGCATAGTGGTCCTGTTACTGGATTAGTAAGCACGAAGCCCTGGCTAATGCTGCAGAGACATTAGTTCAAATCCCACCATGACAGTTGGAGGAATTTAAATTAAATTAATTAATAATTCTGGAATAAAATGCTATTCTCATTAATAATCCTGAAACAATTGGATTGTCATAAAAACCCATCTGGTTCACTGTTGAGGAAATCTGCCATCTTTACCTTGTCTGGCCTATATGCAGCTCCAGATGCGCATCACTGTGGTTGACTCTTAACTGCACACTGAAGTGACCCCACATCACTCAGTTGTATCAAACCAATACAGAAAAAAGCACTGTGAGTGTCGCTACACCACATGCATTGCAGCAGTTCAGAAATGGGCAATAAATGCTGGCCTTGCCAGTGGCGCTCACATCCCAAGAGTGAATTGAAAAAAAAAGTAGTGGAGGGGGGGTGGGGGGTTCAAGTCATGCTCTAGTGCAGTACTGAGAGACTGTTGGAGGTGCTGTTTTTCAGATGAGGCCTTATCTGCCCTCTCGGGTGAATGTAAAACATTTCATAGCATTATTTCTAAGAAGAGGAGGGGGCTTCTCTCTGGTGTCCTGGTCAATATTTGTACCACAACCAAAAACACAAAAGTAGACTATCTGATCATTATCACATTGCTGTTACAGTTTGGTTGTCATGTTTCCTACATTACAACAGTGACTGTACTTCAAAAGTATTCAAGTGGTTGTAAAGCACTTTGGGACATCCTCAGGTGCTATAAAAACACTTCTTTCTTTCGATAACAGAATTTCATCTGGGTGCTGCCTATGATTTTCCCATTATTAATTTAAATGCTCTGAAAATCAGGAGTTGCTGTGTATTGAAATTCTGATAGGCACAGTGGAATGCTAAGTCTTCCCATGGGAGTCAGACTCAATAGAATGACTCCTTAAATCTGTCCCACTTTCTAAGGCTAACATTCCTCATTTCCTTTTAAAATCACTAAAAATATTAATTTTTAGAATAAAAATTAGTATCCATTTCTGAAATGGCTTGATATACCAAGTGTCATGCACATTGGAGGTGATGATACAACATTCACAGAGTACCTCTGAAGAGTTATGAAAAAACAGACGTTGTCTTTAAAAAATGAAACTTTATTTGTTAAAATGTGGGCAATGGACCAAAATGGCCACCAAAGAGAAGGGGATTTATCTTTTGTACACTCAAGTAGTCTGACAAAGACAAAGGACAAATCTTCAAAGCCAAAAGGTGATAATGAAACCCATCTCACACCTATCATAGAAACATTCCAGAATTAAAACAAATTAAAACAAAGGAGGTGTGAAGTAGCCACAGCCTGGGCCAATGTGTGATCACCATGGTGAATAAACCAGAATGTCTCCTAACAGGAGGTGAGAAGTAACAGTTTTACCTTTTAAAAAGACAGCCAGAAAGAAAGAGAGAGAGAGAGAGACTGACCCAGAACGTAAAGCTACTTGTAACTGCTGGCATTCCAGAAAGTCAGAAAGCATATGCTTTGCTGGAACAAAATCTGATGTCTACATCGTACAGCAGAGATAGAGCTAGAAGTGACCAACCATCTTCCAAAAGAACCTTCAATCAAGAGAGAAATCTACAATCACCACTGGCCTACAACTATTTGGACTTTGAATCTCAAGAGAATTCAACAGGTTTTTCGTAACCCTTCTCCCCCACAAAAAAACCCACCTAACTCTTTCCCTCCTCTGTTTCTTGTGTGTGTGTGTGTGTGTGTGTGTACACGAGCGACTGTGTGAGTGACTTCGGGATGAGGCAATTGACTTTCTGCTTTTTAAACCCTACAGGAAAGCGTGTCACTGTCTGTTTACTTGAAAAATAAAACACCAAGGGGCTACACTCAATACAAATACACTTGCTGTGGTCAGGTGGAGAATTGAACAGTGGGAACCACCCATGTCACAGCACATGGCCGTAACACAACTAAAGATTAGAATACCAAAATCAGTGTGTTATTGCTGCTGCAGCTGCAAAACTAAGCACAAAAAAACCTGAGCCGTCAGTTAAAACTGCCACCCTCAGCACACTGGAACTGCCCTGAACCCAATCAGCAAGTTGAGCTATACTTTAAATTGGCTTTCAGTTGAAAGAGCAGATGGACACATGTGATATCCATCTTAAACTATGGCATAATTGGCTTGAAGCTGAAAGGTCTTGAGGAGTATCAGTGAAAACCGGTCTATTCTGTGTGGCCTGACTGTCTCTGAATGCAGGCCATGAGCTTAGAGCGTTCATCAGTTCAATCTCTTAACTTTCCAGCCTTTGCTAACCCTTGTGAGTTTTAGGAGTTTTTGATAAAATACTGGCGCTGTGCCTTGATGTTACCATAAGTTACAGCAGTGATAAACATGGAGAAATGGCTATGAAAACAGTGGGAAGTCAAATTGCTTATCTTTGTTCTTATAAAGCTAACACCGTCTGGTTGAATGTTGGCTGCCTGTCTTGCCAAATTAGCCCACAAAGCACTGAACATTTTTTGTTGCTTTTATCATGTAAGAGCAACACAAGTTTAGTTCTTTTACTTCTAATGAACTTTCGACTAGTTAAATTAGAAGGAAACATGAAAACGTAACACCTCGTTGGGGCTAAATTGGATAGCCCCTGAAGGTGGGCGCAGGGACCGTAATGCGCAGTTAGCCCACGACTGTTCAATGTAATACAGGCAGCATGGCATCTCTGTGCTGCTTGCTATTAGTATGATTTCTGCGTGCAGCCAGCACTAATTACTCTGTTGATTGGCCTCACGCTTAGGCAGAGGGTGCAAAATGGATATTTACGAACACTACTTAAAGCTACTCTGCACTGCTTAAAGGGGAGGTGCATTGCTTCTGGAGCAGATGCTGGGAGCTTTTTGTAAGCAGAATTTGACCTGGGAAAGACAGAAGAAAGGCTGAACGTAGGAGAACATGGGCACCCGGGCTTTCCAATGCTGTACTGGAGGTCTTGGTGGAGGAGAGGGAAAGGAGGAGAGATGCCCTGTACAAGCAGGGGGCCAGGAAGTCCTCCAGATGCATGGTGAAAAGGCAGTCGAGATAAATAGCCATGGAGGTCAATGCCAGGTGTTTATCCCCAAGGACGTGGATGCAGATTGTATAAAGTTTAATGACCTCACACAAATGGCCAAGGTCAGTGAGTCCATTTTCAAAAGCCATATCCTACCAACTGGACTACTAGCCTCATCCACTGCTCAGTTCACCACAACCCCATCACTTACTTACTAACAATCTCGATCAATGAGGACTCATTGCGAATATGCATAAGCTTCACCTCATCCTCACATACTTTGCATTCACGCCTGTATCTCGCAGTTTGCACACACTGCCAGCTATTCAATCATGAAAGCTATATCATCCAAACATATTACATGATATGCACTGAAACACTATCCTGTCTCTGTTGGGACAAGGTGACACACAATTGGAAGCAGCAGGAGCTAAGCGGAGGGGGACTGGCACACTTCTCTGTCCGAACTCCCACAGAGGAGATGGCGCTGGCCCTTAGTAGGAGGTGCATTGCTGAGGCTGCGGCCAGCACTGGGGCTGAATCCAGTGAAAATGATTGTGTCTTTATATCTAATCCTCCATCTCACATCTCATATGTCAGCTGTGGCTCAATTGGTAGCACTCTTACCTTTGAGTCACAAAGTTTTGCGTTCAAGTACCACTCCAGGGCTAGAGCACAGATATCAAGGCTGATACTCCAGTGCAGTCCTGTAGGAGTGATACACCATCAGAGGTGCTGTCTTTTGGATGAGACATTAAGCCGAGGCCCCAGATGCCTGCTTAGGAGGATGTAAAAGATCCTATAACGCTATCTTGAAGAAGAGTAAGGGAGTTCTCCCCGGTGTCCTGGCCAATAGTTATCCTCAATCAACATCACAAAAAACAGATTACCTTGTCATTATCACACTGCTGTTGTGGGAGCTTGCTGCATAAATTGCCTGCTGCGTTTTCTACATTAAAATAGCGACTATACTTCAGAAATACTTCATTGGCTGTAATGTGCTTTGAGACATCGGGTGGTCATGAAAAGTGCTAGATAAATGCAAATCTTTCTTTATTTTCTCTCTTGTCTCATCCCACACTCTCTTCTTACTTCCAAGCTGCAGATGGTGTAAGCATGCATCTCTTACTTTCCCCCCCTCCCACACCACAACTTTACCCTGCTGCCTTTCTCCATTCAGATACCCAAGAAATGCAACCTTGGCCAAGCAGTAGGGAAAGACCAAGAAGAGAATGATGATGAAGACACACTGTTACTTGATTTTACACTCTCAGTCACCAGCTCAGATGCTGACACTCTGCGTATTTATTTTTTTATTTAGAGATACAGCACTGAAACAGGCCATTCGGCCCACCAAGTCTGTGCCAACCAACAACCACCCATTTATACTAATCCTATATGAATCCCATATTCCCTACCACATCCCCACCATTCTCCTACCTACACTAGGGGCAATTTACAATGGCCAATTTACCTATCAACCTGCAAGTCTTTGGCTGTGGGAGGAAACCAGAGCACCCGGTGGAAACCCTCATGGTCACAGGGAGAACTTGCATACTCCGCACAGGCAGTACCCAGAACTGAACACGGGTCACTGGAGCTGTGAAGCTGCGGTGCTAACCACTGCGCCACTGTGCCGCCCATCTTAGAGGATAGGATAGAAGCGGGTTCTGCATGTGGTGAGCTACCAGTGCAGGTGTTCTGCAGTCAGGGCAGTGGGCAAGGATAGTGCAGATGCCAGCTCGCTGCAGATAGAGGTTGCACATGAGTTTTACTGTTGAGGACTCTGATGAGGACTTTGATGGACCAGGCTAGAGAAGAATGCTGATACAACAAATGCTTGGTGCATTGGGAAGCCTGCCAGACAGCCTGTGTTCAGTGTCAAGGAGCATGGCGAAGACCGGCACTAACATGGCACAGAGCTTTGTGCAGAGTGTGGACCCCTTCTTTCCCAGCATGGAAGTGGTGGCCAACTCCATCAGCACACTTGTGAACCGAAGCATAATGCAGTGTCTGATGGCTGATGTCTCAGCTTCCATTGCAGCACAAGCAGCCTCCACCAACAGTCTGAGTGTTGTAGTGGCAGCTCAGACTGAAGTCATGCAAGGCCAGCTTGCTGCAGGCAAGCTCTGACTGCTGCCGTTATGGCTGTGGATGCCAGTGTTAAAAGGGGGCTTGCAGTCCAGCTTTGCTCCTCCTCCTCCACCCTCTTCTAGCAGTTTGTCCTGTTTTGTGTGGCCTCGGATCATTCTCTCAGTTTTTCTCTATTCCAGGCGGAAGGCCCGAGTCTGGGAGCAGCTGGTTTGTGCAGAAGCCTTGAAGTCAGCAAAAGGTACTTCAGCACTTAGCACACCACTCCCTGGACACTTTTGAAACTTGAAACAACTATGGAAAGCACCAAAAACGTGTACAATTGTAGCAACAACCAGAAGCAATCAATCAGCAACTAACCCTTAAGTAGTTGATTATCCCTTTAAATAGCACCGGTGGGGCTTCCTTCCTGATGCTGAGGCAAGGGCATCAGTTGGAGCATTCAGCTGCAAACTGGCAGTGCTGGTGTCAAATCAGTCTTGCATGCTGATTGATGTCATGGTCTGCCTGCTCTGCACACTTCTGCAGGATGTTAATTGCGTGCGCACTTGTGTCGTTACCAGGATGATGTCCAGCTTGCTTCGCGTTAGATGTGTGCGCATGTACCGCAGACACCATTTTAGAACCATAAGGGCACTCCTAACATCCAAAAGAACAGGCACTACTAAACCTAATTTCTTGGTCTAAGAGTCCGCTTAAGTACTCTCCAAATTTTTAAAATCTTAACCTGCAATGGTTTCTCTTCCTGCTCCAGCACCGCTACCTCTTGATTCAGCCAAGAATCTATCCTTAGTCACCTCCGATTTCTTATCTGTGTCCTCAGTACCTTGCTCCATGGCAGCGAGGCTTGGACAACGGATGTCAGCCAAGAGCGACGTCTCAATTCATTCCATCTTCGCTGCCTCCGGAGAATACTTGGCATCAGGTGGCAGGACCGTATCTCCAACACAGAAGTCCTCGAGACAGCCAACATCCCCAGCTTATACACACTACTGAGTCAGCGGCGCTTGAGATGGCTTGGCCATGTGAGCTGCATGGAAGATGGCAGGATCCCCAAAGACACATTGTACAGCGAGCTCGCCACTGGTATCAGACCCACCGGCCGTCCACGTCTCCGCTTTAAAGACGTCTGCAAACGCGACATGAAATCTGTGACATTGATCACAAGTCGTGGGAGTCAGTTGCCAGCCTCCGCCAGAGCTGGCGGGCAGCCAAAAAGGCGGGGCTAAAGTCTGGCGAGTCGAAGAGACTTAGCAGTTGGCAGGAAAAAAGACAGAGGCGCAAGGAGAGAGCCAACTGTGTAACAGCCCCGACAAACAAATTTTTCTGTAGCACCTGTGGAAGAGCCTGTCACTCTAGAATTGGCCTTTATAGCCACTCCAGGCGCTGCTCCACACACCACTGACCACCTCCAGGTGCTTACCCATTGTCTCTCGAGACAAGGAGGCCAAAGAAGATTTCTTATCTACATACAGCTCCTTGGCAACATCATCCGAAAACACGACAGCAGATTCCACATGTATGCTGACGACTCCCAACTCTACCTCACAACCACTTCTCTCAGCTTTTCCACTGTTTCTGATTTGTCACATTGTTTGCCATGATTGTCCAG
The DNA here is from genome assembly GCF_036365525.1 of Heterodontus francisci. Lineage (NCBI taxonomy): Eukaryota > Metazoa > Chordata > Chondrichthyes > Heterodontiformes > Heterodontidae > Heterodontus > Heterodontus francisci. The sequence goes on along the minus strand of NC_090376.1, from coordinate 131,226,258 downwards.
TATTGGATGAGCAGAAATTTCCTCCAATTATATATAGGGAAGTCTGAATCCATTGCCTTTGGTGCCCACCACAAACTCTGTTCCCCAGCCACCAATCCCATTCCTCTTGCTAGCCATTATCTGGGGCTGAAGCAGACCATTCACAACAATGGCATCCTGTTCGATGTTGAGATGAGCTTCAGACCCCACATATGCTCGAGTATCAAAAACACCTACTTCCACCTCCGTAACATTGCCTGTCCCTGTCCCTTATTCAGCTCATTTAACTCCCTCATGCAGACTATTATGAGGCTGTCCTGGCTGGACTCCCCCTTGGACCCTTTGTTAATTTGAGCGCGTCTAAAACTCAGCTGTCCATATCCTAACTCACATCATGTCCCATTTACCCATCACCCCCGTGCTCACTGACGTACATTGGGTCCCATCTGGCAATGCCTCCATTTTCAAATTCTCATATTTGTTTGCAAACCACTGCATGACCTCACCCTCTCCCTATCGCTGTAATTCCCTACAGCCCCACTACCCTCCGAGATACTTGCGCTCCTCCAGTTCTCACTTCATGCTCTTCACTGATTTTTAATTGCTCCACCATTGGTGGTTGTGTCTTCTACTGCTTAGGCCTGAAGCTAACCTCATCTCTGTCCTCCTTTTAAACCCTATCTCTTTGACCAAGCTTTTGGCCACATGTCCTAATATTTCCTTAAGTGCCTCAGTGTCAAAATGTGTTTGATAATGCTCCTGTGAAGTGCCTTGGAGTGTTTTACCATGTTTAAAGTGCTTTATTTAACAGCACTATGGGTGTACCCCACATGGACTGCAGTGGTTTAAGAAGGCAGCTCACCATCACCTTCTCAAGGGCAATTAGGGATGGGCAATAAACGCCACATCCCATGAACGAATGAAAAAAAGCACTGCAAGTGGTTGTTGTTGATCCTGAAGTTGTTTTTGTACCACTCAAAGAGCTGATAGTTGCCAACACTTTAGTATTGTCCTGGAGACCCCAGGAATAAAAAAGAATTAATCTCCAGGGAACATCCATGATCAACTCAGCAAAAAAAAAATCATAGGAGCATTAGGAAAAGTTGTGTGTTCTTGTTCATTTTCTTGGAGCACACTTGTTTATTAGTGATACAACAATTAAAATGGGGAAAAGGCTGTTTAACTGGGTGGAGGTCATATGGAGGGATCTGTAGGAATCCGTCCAACCAAAGTTGGCAATCTTAATAGCAGCCAAAAGCATATAGTTGAGTGATTTATGAAAGATAATTCTATTTAATGAACAATGGTAGAGTGCATTTGACACCACAGTGATGCATTACATGGGTCTGTGCCTGTGATATCTGCTCACTGTAAGCTTTGTAATAGAATATGTTGTCAGATGTTTCTGTGAGCAAAAGGCCAGGCAATTTACCAGATGGAACAAAGGAGGATTAGAGATCAGGCCTCCCCAAGGGAATCGCTATTTAAGAGCAGTGTTGACCAGAGGCCTGTAGAATAGTAGATGGTGCAATAGGATCAACGGAAGGAGAAAATGAAATCTTAAAAACTGGAGAAATATAATATAAAAAGTTGAGTACCAATGTGACACAGTCGCAATATGCAAGTACAATAAAATAAGGTTGATGTGTCATTGAAATATTGAGTGAAGAAGTTTCATATTGACAGGTTAACTTCATTGTCTAGTGTAATTTCACCCAGCAAACAATAAATCTCTTAATCGAAGTAATGATGCTGAGTCACAGATTCCAGTAAGTTACCTTATTAATAATTAGTCACTATATTAATAATTGGATTGAATAGTATAGATACACATTTTTCTACATTATAACAGTGACTACAATCCAAAAGGTACTTCATTGATGGAAGTGCTTTGGGAAGTCCCAAGGTTGTGAATGGTGCTATAGAAATACAAGTGTTACTTTTGTTTCTTTTATATAAGATGCAGCTGTTTGCATTATCTTTCGTTCAGCTTGGGATAATCAGTTATGAGACTGTGTAGCACTTTCCTAATGAATCACATTTATACTGAGGGCTGATGTTGATTAATTTGCAGCTGTAGGTGAATTGTTGCATAAAGTATATATGAATACATTGTATTCAGGTGGTATGGTAGCATAGTTAATGGGATCGTAATCCAGTAGCCTGGACTAACGGTCCGGAGACATGAGTTCACATCCCACCATGGGAGCAAGGGAATTCAAATTCAGTTAATGATAGAAATCTGGAATTAAAAAGCTAGTATCAGTAATTATGACTATGAAACCACTGGATTCTCATAAAAACCCATCTGACTCACTAACATCCTTTAGGAAAGGAAATCTGCTATCCTTATTTGGTCTGGCCTACATGAGACTCCAAATCCACAGCAATTTGGTTAACTCTTAACATCCCTCTGAAATGGCCTAGCAAGCCACTCAGTTATACCAAACTGTTGAAAATAAACTATGGTAGGCATAAAATCAGACTGATAACCCAGTATTGACCTCGATACCAGATTCAGACACTCGCCCAGACCAGTCAACCCTTCAAAGTCCTCCTTAATACCATCTGGGGACTTATGCCAACATTGGGAAAGATGACCCACAGAGTAGTCAAGCAACAGTCTGACATAGTTATACTCACCGAATAGTATCTTCAGCTGCTTCATCAATGGGTTTCCTTCCAAGATAAGGTCAGAAGTGGGGATGTCTGCTGATGATTGCACAATGTTCAGTTCAGTTTGCAGCTCCTTTACAAGATGCACCACAGCAACATGTCAAGGTTTTTTTGACAGCACCTCCCAAACCTGCAACCTCCACTGTCTAGAAGAACAAAGGCAGCAGGCATATGGGAACATCACTGCCTGCAATTTCCCCTCCAAGTCACACACCATTATGACTTGGAATTATATCGCCATTCTTTCATTGTCTTTGGGCAAAATCCTGGAACTTCCTACCTAACAGCACCGTGGGTGTACCTATACCGCATGGACTATAGTATTTCAAGAAGTGGCTCAACACCATCTCTTGAGGATAGTTACGGATGGGCAATAAATGTTGGCCTTGCCAGCAATGCCCACTTCTTGTGAATGAATGAAAAAACAGAATGTAGTTAGTAGCAAAGTGTTACATGTTGGTTTGGTATGCTGCAGCCTTATTTAATCTAGCCAGTGAGGTTCTTAGTCTGTAGTAGTTAAACATTAATCTTTAGTGCATTATTACTATTTACACTCCACACTAGCCTGTATGACTCCTCCAAAAGCCATCTTTGCATCAATTCACTAGTGTATCTCACATGTCATCTTTTACATCACCATGGTAGGAGGTATTCTTTACATTCTCTCAATATTAACCCTTTCAGAACCTTATACTACACAAAGTGTCTTCACTGGATAATGAAAACAACCAATTTCAGGCCTTAATTTACTTTATGCATTAGAGCTAGCCCACACACGCTAATTGTGCAGTCATATGTGTTAATAATAAGAATATTTGCTAACTTTTGTCCATGTTCCTAAATTTGGGTCTGGGGAATAAACAGATTTAAACATTAATGTTGTGCTCCTGAGTGAATGTACTTTTTATTTCCCATAGATTATTAATTGAGATGTGTGCACATTTACTCAATTTTCTGGATTTGCACATTGGATTAATTGTGTACATATGACTTCCACCACCAGTATAAAAAGAGCAAAGAGCTGGCAGAGTTTGAAGGGCAAGGAAAGCAGGAGATGGCTGACAGAAAGATTACAGAGACGGGGAGGGGTGAGACCATGGAGTGACAAGAATTGAGAATTTAAAATTCGGGACATTGCATCCAGTCATAACTCACACTGGAAGTCAAAGTGTCCACTGGGTTTTTCCTGTCTCCAGCAGGAAGCTATCAGTGGAATCAATCCCTTTGCAATCCACTGCTGTTTCACGGTGGAAGTGGACGCTGTTTTCAGCCACATATTTGCACACAGGAAGCTCAGCACCAACAAACAATGCTAGCTGAAGAGGCAGGCCCAGTACTTTCATATCTGCAATGCCCCTTAAGTATAAGATGCTGCTGATCACATTCACATCCCTACTAATGCACCTGTAGCTTGTGCCCTCCTTTTTATCAATGTGTAAGCATTACTCTCCCTTAACATTATAGACGTTATGCAAACACGAGGAAAAAGTTACGCAATTCAACATTTTTCTCAGTAACTGGAAGGGATTCCCAAACATTCGTGGGCAGACAGAACAGAATGCAGGATTGATTGATGACAGCTCTGTAGAATCCCAAGGACAGCCTGCAGCAATGTATACTCCCAAGCATAAATAAAATAGAGCAGAGCCTCAGCCTGTTAAAGCAATGGATCAGATGTCTGGGCTGCCCTGCTGATGATGCCCTCCCTGCTGGATCAGTGTGTTCCAGGCTCCACAGCACCATCCCTGAGAGAGCAGACAACCTGTTTGTCAATGCAGTACTGCAGTAAGTCATAGTGTAAGAACAGGATGAGGAGGAAGGTTGGCCCTCCTCAACAGCCAGTTTTCAAAGCAATGTGAGAGGCTTGGATATTTTTTTCTCTCTCCTTAAAACTCATAGGCAGGCTCTTTCTGCAAGCTGAAAGCCAGAACTCAGAAGCTGAAAGACAGAATTCAGAACTTTGTAATTTGAATTGAAGTTCCCCAGCTTTGGTATGCTGTTACTTGCATGGTGCTTTTCTGCTTGCATTTTTTTTTACACCAAACTTTCCACGTTACCTGTTTGCCTTTTATAGCCTGTTGTTGTATTAGTGAAATATTCTGGGCTATCAGTACTATTCTGTGAAACTGATGAGGCACTGAAGGTGAAATTGGTCTTCAGCAGTAGTGTGGAACAAGCGATGATGGATCAGAGGCCCGTTTTACCCTGCGCCCACTTTGCTGGAAAAGAATATGGGGCTGGGCATAAATCAGGTTGCCGATACGTGATAACACCACACAGCAGTTTTACCCCAAACATCTGGCGCCTGCACTCTCTTTCCATAACCCTTGGTATGCTTTTGTGTTTTTAAACTATCAATATTTTCTTGGATTCAGCTCCTCAAACCACTCCTTTCTTCTCACCTTTGGAATTGATGGAATTAAAACTGTAGTAGGCTGTGGTTTAGGCCAAACAGCGTTTTGGCTGTGAACAAAGACAATGATGTTGTAGATTTACTGCAGTTCAGGCTTAACATAAGAAATAGGAGCAGGAGTGAGACTTTACGGCCCGTCGAGCCTGCTCCATCATTCAGTACGATCATGGCTGATCATGGGCTTCAACTCCACTTTTCCACCCGCTCGCTGTATCCCATGATTCCCTGACAGACCAAAGATCTGTCTATCCCTCCTTAGAAAGTAGAAGAATAACACACATCTGTTATACTAACCTGCAATGTAAGCCGGACTAGCACCAGGAATGTCATGAAGCAAACCATCATCTTGTTAAGCAGTGGTTTGGCTGCTGGATCCTTCAATCTTGCTGGTGGTCTGCTGCGTCCTGCACAACCTGACAACCATGAGGGCACGGGCCTTGCCATGAGGGCTTCAGCGAGCACCTTAGGAGGGGGAGAATGAGGCATCTGGCACACCATCGCTGTAGATGGGCTGAGCATGACCGGCTCATCAGACTCCGGTTTCCCTGCAAACATCCTGAGGTCGCAGTTCATCCACAGTGCCCCACCTTTCCATCCCTCTGCTACGTGCCTCTTGGGCAAAATCCTGAAATTAAAAAAAACAACACAAACCATTCCATAACAACTTTATCCAACAATACTTCCAATAATACGTGCAAAAGTGAACTATTCACCCCTGTGCATTCTTAGTGCCTGTCTTGCAGGTGCCTTTGCCTGTCCTATACAGTGCTACCCCAGTGGCTGCAGCATGGCTGCTGACTGTCATTGGGGGAGACTGCAGATGGCCTTGCAGGACGCCATCGAGCAGCTCTGGGCCTTGAGGGCCAACTTTGGACTGCACTTGGTATGGGTGGCAGCATTCTGGACTGGGCTGGCTGAGAGGCATCAGCAGGGGCACTGGCAGAGTGGTGGGAGGGAGGACAGCAGGTTCGTGCGTCAAGGAGCTACTGACACACGCCTGGGGCAGCATCTCAGTAAACCTAGTAACCTGTTGGAGCACAGATTGCTGGACTGCTGTGAGAGCTTGTAGCGCCTTGGAGCACTAGTATCTGCAAACATATTGGGAGCAGTCTGAGCCTGCGTGGTACCAAGCAGCGCTGGCATGGCAACAAACATGGATCTCATAACCTCAATCTGAGCTTCCACTGCAGCACTCAGATGTCGTGTATCTGAAAGCAAAAATTCCAGAAGGGGAGGGTTGGGGTGAGAGAAGTGGAGTGGGGGGGGCGGGGTGGGGAAAGCAAAAAATGCATGGTCACACCATCTGCAGCTTGTATTTCATACCAGACAGCAGGATGTGGGTAAAGTGGGATTTGAGAAGGGGCATAAAGTAGTAACAGACCATCATCCTGGATGGTTTCAGTGACACCGGTTCCAGCAGCCTCAGTGAGGGCATAGGAGATTCAGCCGTGCCTATCTCGTGCCGGTTCCCTGCAACTCCTTGCATTTGTCTGTCATCTTGTCCTTCAAGAGAGAGGGGAGAGTATTGCTGTGTGTTTTGCAATGTGTTTGGGTGATGTGCCAGCCATGGATAAACAGCTGGAATTCTGTGAAAGCTGCGGGATGTGGGTGTGAGGCTGGCAGCATTTGTATGTGTGTGAGGGTGACTTGGAGTATATGAATGTTAGACGAGAGACCTGATTACTGATGGAGGAGTGACAGGGGTGTGGTGCATTAAGCAGTGCATGAGATTGGTGGTGCAGTGGCTAGGAGATGGCATTTGAAGATGCATTCACTGACTTTGACCACTCGTATGAAGCCATTGAACTTTGTCCAGCCCTTCAACCAGGCCCTTGGAGCCAGACCTCTTGCACTGACCTCCATGGCTATCTGCTCCCATTCCCTCCCTAGTAGATGCTGGCAGAAACTTGATGTGTCTCTTCCTTTCCAACCCCTGGACTAAGGCCTCCAGCACTACTGGAGAACCTGGGAGCCCTCTCTCTGGCCTGTTGTTCCTCATTCTTCCTTCTGAGAAGCATTTACAGAGACAGTTCAGTCACCTGCAGCCAAAGTGCACCTTCCATTGAAGAGGTGCAGGCTAGCTTTAACTTGTGTTAGCCCTGCATGAACCTGGACCCCTTGCTGAGTGTGCAGCTATCGGCAATGTTGCCTCCCTCACCTCAATTGGGCACGGTATCATCGCACATCGCGATCCCTGCACTCGAAAATGGGCCATGCCCAATTTTTAGCACAAGTCCTGTTTAGACTGCACTTGGAGTAATGCGAGCAGTTCTGGGAACTACACCCTCGCAAGGATATTTTGTGCTTGGAGGGAGTTCAGCTTAGGTTCTCAAGAATGAAACTTGGACTCTAAGGGTTAAATTATGAGGAGGGATTACACAAACTAAGGTTGTATTCCCTGCAGAAGGTTAAAGAGTGATTTGATTGAAGGTTTTCAAGATAGGAAACTGACAAGATAAATGGAGAAAAACTATTTCTGCTGGTCGCGGAGTCTAGGACAAGGGGCATAATCTAAAAAAAATTAGAGTCAGAAGTCTCAGGATTGAAATTAGGAAACATGTCTACACACAAAGGGTGGTAGAAGTTTGGAACTTTCTTCCTCAAATAACAATTGATGCTGGATCAATTGTTAATTTTAAATCTGAGATTGATAGATTTTTGTTAACCAAAGGTAGTAAAGGATATGGGGACAAAGGCGGGTATATGGAATTGGGTCACAGATCAGCCATGATCTCATTGAATAGCAGCACAGGCTTGAGGGGCGAAATGGCCTCTGCCTGTTCCAAAGTTCCCACTGTGTCTATTTTCTGTGGCTGCTAAATATCTCAACAATTATTCCAATTTCTGTGAATGTATCTAGTTTTTAACCTCATATGTGCAGTGATGGATAGAAAGGAAATACATTACCATGGGTGCTGAAAGGATGATTCCCCTAATGGGAGAGACTAGAACTAGGGGACAAAGTTTAAAAATAAGGGGTCTCCCATTTAAAATGGAGATGAGAAGAAATTTTTTCTCTCAGAGGGTTGTTAATCAGTGGATTCTCTTCCCCAAAAAGCAGTGTATGCAGAGTCATTTAATACTTTTAGGGCTGAGTTAGATAGATTCTTGATTGACAAGGGCGTCAAAGGTTATTGTGAGTAGACAGAAAAGTAGAGTTGAGGCCACAATCAGATCAGCCATGATCTTATCAAATGGTGGAGCAGGCTCGAGGGGCCGAATGGCCTACACCTGCTCCTAATTCGTATACTCAAATGTATGTTCGTATGTGACCTTATAGAAGAATATGCTTCATTTTTATGTTTAAGCCTTTTCTGCCAATATAAGGCAATTGGCCATTTTGCCCATATGTAGTGAAGTAAAATAATATGCAATCATTGTAGTTGATTCAAAGAGGAAGAAAGAGGCAGAAAGGAAACCTATCAGCACTGGAACAATTTACTAACTATAGGAATGAGACTCCAGAGTTTCAGTTGTTCCTTTTCTGGGCCAGAGAGCTTGAGTGGCATTGCAGGGACAGAAATCATGTCCTTACGCAGTTAAGTTCTAGCCCTAACCTCGTCCATCAAGTTTAATTTGTAATTAATGTGCAAATGTGACAATTTCTTGAAAGTTAGAGGGAGGTTGAGGGTGAGTTGTGGTTTTTGCAAGGCTAATGGCGAAGCAGAGCAACTCAACCAGAAACTTGTGACAATTCACAAGACACTGGGAATCTCTTCCTGGCCACAAGTTGCTGGATGATTTACACATTAATAACAGCCAGCACCATTACACTTGCTTTTAAATTCTGGGCCATTGAGTAGGATGCCCCATGCTGCTGGGCCCTCTCTTGGTGGATTATCCTGCTGATTATTCTCTTGTCATCAAGAGAATTTTAAGGATCCTCTGCAGACTGTTTCAGGACTGCCTTGTTCTTTCTGTGAGTGTCGAAACTTGCACACTCTGAAGCTGGATTAATGCACCATACATTATATTAGCTGTTACACGCCTATTCAGATAGTACTGTGTGAGTCAGCAGCATTATTACAAGTGCATTCGGATTGACTGTATTGTCGGGACACCACTAGTTGTTAAGAAGCTGCAACCACTTGTATTGTGAGTGTGTTATAAAGTGATTTAAAATTGGACTTTCTTCCAGCACAGAACCAGTGAGCTAAATGCAACAAATCCCCTTAAAAGTATTGTTAACTCCTGCCTTACACTACAGTGAATTAACAGAATAAAAGCGAGTTGGAATTGTTGACGGTTAGTCTGAAGTCTACCAAATCTTCCTCGATTGTCCTGACATCTCCAGGAGTTAATGATTAATCTCCAGGATCCTGCTGTAAGAAACCAGGGGAGAAAAAAAAACTCATATTGTTTTCATTGTCTTTGGACACTTTTGGGTTTTTTAATTCCAAATGTATTGGAGATGAGGAGAGAGGTGGTTCTGGTCTGGAGTATTGCTGTAATGCTCAGTTAGTAATCGGACCCATGCCTTTGAGGTCAGTATGTGGACACGCCTTGTGGGAGTGAAACAGAGATTAATTAAACTCTAACCGATGTTGAAATTTTCTTTGGATTGGCAGCTGATTTATTCCTCCTTTTCTCAATAACCTCTTCAGGTCATCTCAAGGCCAGGGGACAGATCAGGAAATGGCTTTCTCTTACGACACACTTCCCTTCAGGATTGTTGGTGTTTGCTATAAATAACTAGCCCTGGGAGGGCCCAGTGTTTGAGCAATGCCCACCAAACCTTCTGTATCAATAGATAGGTGTGTTAAACCCTCGAGCAGCATGGTGAATGCGTCACAAAAGCAGCAAGACAGTTGGATGAGCAGAGGGTGAGAACTGAGCAAGTGAATGATCACCTGGAAAGCTTTAATAATTGCTGTCTGCAACCACATGTGTTGCTGCAGCAACTGTAATGTCAGCAACCCCTGTGAGAGAAAACTATTGGATTTTTCCAGTTAATCTGGGGAGAACGAGAACATCCTTCAGAGTTACGGTCAGCTGAGGTCTCCGTTAGGCGTGAAAGATGAAACTTCTGTAAATATTGGATGCCAACTGTTATTTAGTTAATGAAACTCGTACAGCAGGTTGAGCATACCATTGACGATGGGGATCTGTTACACAAGCATAGGTTTGTATAGCAGCTTCTCACTATCCAGGATATGTGTGACACTGTCCTCGAATCGGGTTCGGCAATATGGACAGGACATCTTGGTTTGAGGCACACTTCTCGTTGGGCTGTGTTTCTTTTTGGACGTACATTAGGCAAGTAAGTTGTGGGGAGCTCTTCCCCATTCATCCCATGTTGCCATTGGGTAGCGCGACTGATTTTGGCTATCGGGCCTCACTTAAATAACATCAGTCAGCTGCCACCGCTAAATAAGCAGCGACGGGCAGCTCTTTGATTGGAGACATCTGGCGGCTTCTCCATTGAGCTGAGTTGACAGAGTGACCTTAAAGGGAATGGGAGAGAGGGTTAGTAGATTCATAGAGCCAGGGTTTTGCTCCTCCTGGTCCCAACAAAAACCGGTTTTAAAAGAAAAACACTTCTTGTCATGCCGAAGCAGCTGTGGTGGGGAAGAAACTGTTGCCCACCTCCTTCTGGAATGTGCCTTTGCAAAACAGGTGTGGAAAGAGGTGCAGTTGTTTTTGTCGAAGTTTATCTTGAGCAATTCTGCAACACAGGGGTCTATGCTCTACGGGCTGTTCCCAGGGATGCACACTGAGATAAACATTAACTGCTGCTGGAGGACCATCAATTCGGTGAAAGACGCTCTTTGGTCTGCCCGAAACTAGCTGGTAATCCAGCGCAAAGAGTTATCCACGACCGAGTGTTGCAGACTGATACATTCCAAGGTCCAGGACTATGTGCTGAGGGACGCACTAAAGCTTGGGGCAGCCGCTGCAAAGGCTCAATGGGGAAAGACCACTGTGTAAGGTCCTCCCACCAAAGTGACTTGAGGGGCTGGATCCATGGGAAACTCCTAAGGCTGTATACACCAGATATGGGTTTGCTGTAAAATGTACATGGCATGTAAAATGGAATGGAAGGGTTGTGAGGCAACTCACTCCTATATTGAAGAAAACTGATGTCCTTTGCCCTTTCTGAAATGTCAGTTTGCTGCTGTTTTGAACTGTTGGTAATGTATTTTTTTTACATGTTTTTATGAATAAAGTATATTTTTGAAAAAAAAACACTTCTTGTCATGTTTTCTCCAGCAGTCTCTTTAAGGACCCCTAGTTTGGCTGCTCTACATTCAGATCCACAGAGGCACGACAGGCCAGCCAATGGAAATTGCAGCAAAGTCCTAAATACGTCATGGGAACCTTATTGAAATATATGTGTGAGGATGCTGCCTGTTTCGGGCTGGAGTGCTGGCTGCCTAAATTGAGGATTGCTTGAAAATTGCAACGGGTAGGCCTGGAATGGAAACTCAGCATAGGTTAATCATTTTATCCTGCTATGGCTCTGGTCACTGGAAAATGGACAGCAGTGAGATGCAAATCACTCAACTTGTCTTTGCCCTTCTGCCTCTTTCACCGAATGCAAGCTCCTTCTCCGTGTGTTTTGGAAAGTTTGTTTTCTTAAAATAATAACACGGACATCTCTGTCAGTCCTTATTCTGAATTAGAGGGTGCCCTGATAGTCTGCCTCTGCCTCTCTGCTCTAGCCATGCACTCGAAGCCAGTGGGAGTTAAAAGAATTGAAAGATGATTTTTTTTTGTCTCTTCAGTAAGTGCTGCAGCCGAATTGTGATCTGGTTAGGAGGGCAACAGCACCCTCTGAATGGTCAGCAGAGTAATAGCAGGAGACATTCACTGGCTGACGTGGCTATGCTGTTTTAAATGCCAAATGCACACCAGTGTGAATATGAAAGATGGATGAAGCTTGTGTTGTCATTTATTTAGGAAGCACAGTACACTATTTGTACTGTATTTCATTAGTAAGGCACAGTAATTGCTGGTTGAAAGCAGAGCACTGTTTAATAGTCGCAACCACCCTGCCAGTCTATGCGTGCTGTTTAGCTTTGTGAGTTTTCATGGCTTTCAAGGAAATCAGTGGTGTAGTTCTGCAGCGTTATAGGGAACAGTAAAGGCATCTTTACTTTAAAGGAGTGCAACTCATAGCAAATATCCCAATGTCACTGGCAGATATAAATGACTTGACTCCCAGAGTTCTAACCGCATTGCAAACTCAGATTTCATGCATTTTGTGATGTGCTGTCAATTGCTACCATCTGTTCTAATGTGCTGAAAACACAAATGGTTCCTATGTCAACGTGCTTGCTTGCAACAGAGTTAAATGACGGTGTAAGAGAAGGACTCGCTTACTAATGGCTGGATTTCACCTCCTATTGATTGCTGTCACTGTTCTGCATTCTCCTGGAATGGAATTGGCTGCTGTGCTAGCAGGGACCCCTTAACTAAGATGAAACAGAATGGCATTTGAGGGAATGATTATCCACTCCTTCCTCTTTCAAGTTTGCAGAGCCACGGAAATTGCAGACATGTGCAAAGCTCTGGCTCCCATTAAACAGTGGGACTGCAGTGAATGTTGGCTGGGAGTGGTGGACCAACCAATGTAAACTGAGGGGAATGGCGCACACAGAGTTGCAAGTTCTGGTTGGGAGAATTCCTGAACGTCTCATCACATGACTTCCTGTCTCGCACTCTCCTCCCTCACCTTCCTGCCGTTGGCCCATCCTCTGGTGGCCTGCCTTCTGATGCCAATTGGTAAGCAAGAGGCTCTTTGATAACCGATTGAATGAAGCTTGACTTTTAGTCCCCGTCTCCAATATTTTTAACAACTAATAAATGAAAATGTTCAAAGAAAACGGAAAATAAAACACTTTTTCTCAATGCCCCTCTGATTTTTCACCTGGTTTGTTTGCAGCAGTCCCCTGGAGTTTAATCTTCAATTCCTGGATAATCCTGGAGTGTTGGTCAGTTTCATCACAAGCTTCCATTTGAGTGACGCTTTTCTGCAAAACAGCTTAAATAGCCAATGATTTGCCTACAGCCTACCCCCCAAGAGCAGTGTGTCCTGTCGCCATAGCAAATCTCAGAACCTACTATACAACATCCTGCACACCCCCAAAAAAAAAATTTGTGCAGTGGCTAATTTCTTCAATTAACATGCAAAAACAATTTTGACAGCATCCAGTGTGCCATTAGAATGTTCCAGAGATCATTCAACTCATATGCATGGGGTGAGTTTGTTTCATATCTCTTACAAACGCTGCTAACTGAAACAAAATGTGTACATTTTGTTATACCAATGCACAATATGATTTGTCTCTCTGCAGCTACAGGCATGACCTCATTTCCAAATGTTGAATTTTAATACCAGTTTATGATAGAAATTGTAGTGGTATATGGGAGTAAGACAACAAGCAGTTGGCTGTTCATGATTAGCAGTTCTTTGGTAGAAGGATATAGACTTTAAAGAGGACTATAGATTAAAATCAAAAACCTCCCATTCTTATCTGACTGACTAAGAATGAGGAATAAAAATAGATTTGCCGATGTTTGTCCAATTCTGGCCTCTTGCACATCCCTGATTTTAATTGCTGCACCATTTGCAGCCATGTTATCAACTGCCTAGGCCCCAGGTTCTGGAATTCCCTCCCTCAGCCTCTCCACCTCTCTTTCCTCTTTAAGATGCTTCTTAAAACCCACCTCTTTGACCAAGCTTTTGGCTACCTGGCCTAATATCTCCTTCTGTGGCGTGGTTTGTTTTGTTTGATAACGCTTCTGTGAAGTGCCTTGGGGCGTTTTACGACGTTAAAGGTGCTATATAAATGCAGGTTGTTGTTGTAAAACTGGACAGGTGTGGAGAACCAGGAGGATATCATGCCTTGAGTTCTGTTGTTTGTTTTGTTGGTGAGCATAATTCCCTCATAATTCCAGCTTCCTTTTAAATGCATCTATGCAATTCGCTACTCCATGTGGTTGCAAGTTTCATACTCGAACCACTTTTCAGGTAAAGAAGTTAATTCAGGCTCAATGGAAGCAAGAAGGCTGCAGCATGTGCCAAGGCTGGCCTGAAATTGGGCCTTATTAATATTAATTATGCAAGCAGCCAGTGTCTCCACAGTCACATTGTCCATTTGAACAGAATGAATATCAGACCACTTTCCTCACTGGCAGTGGCCCAAAGATTTTATGTCCTGGGGATGGGTGGGGGTGATCAGGTTACTGTGGAGTTGAAGGAACACCCCTGCTTCTCCTGGATGCACAACAATATTTCTTCAAATATATTCAGGATTCTTCAGCAGGCCTGACTCCTGCTTTACTCAAAGCAGACCAATTTCACAGTAAGGTCTTTGAACAAGCATTGGGCTCCTCATTAACATATGCAAGGGCTGTTTGAGGCAGCTGTCCGGGATGCCTAAAATATGGGCCTGAATTTAGCAGTGGCCCAAGCATGCTAACAGGTTTGACACAGGCCCAGCTACTGCGAACGGGTCTCACCCATTTTGCACCCAGGAAATTAGAGCGGTGCATACTAATTTTTATCCCGTGGATTTCTGTTTTAAGAGAAAGTCAGACTTCTGCAGTCTGGTTTATATTTAAAATTTTAAAAAATCTGGGCGATTCATACAAAACCAGGACTGTCTGGAATAAATTTGATGAGTCGAAATTGCAGATGTGAATAATGGCATTGGGGCAGAGTGCAACTCATAGTGAGCTGAGATAATGTGGTTTCAATTTGATATTGGGCTTTTGGAAGATACAGAGAGTGCTTTCTATAATAGCATTATTCTCAGGAAATGGAACACCCCAGTTAAGCAAGATCAAATGCATTTACTAGCAAATAGAACATTACAGCGCAGTACAGGCCCTTCGGCCCTCGATGTTGCGCCGACCTGTGAAACCATCTGACCTACACTATTCCATTTTCATCCATATGTCTATCCAATGACCACTTAAATGCCCTTAAAGTTGGCGAGTCTACTACTGTTGCAGGCAGGGCGTTCCACGCCCCTACTACGCTCTGAGTAAAGAAACTACCTCTGACATCTGTCCTATATCTATCACCCCTCAACTTAAAGCTATGTCCCCTCGTGTTTGCCATCACCATCCGAGGAAAAAGACTCTCACTATCCACCCTATCTAACCCTCTGATTATCTTATATGTCTCTATTAAGTCGCCTCTCCTCCTCCTTCTCTCTAACGAAAACAACCTCAAGTCCCTCAGCCTTTCCTCATAAGACCTTCCCTCCATACCAGGCAACATCCTAGTAAATCTCCTCTGCACCCTTTCCAAAGCTTCCACATCCTTCCTATAATGCGGTGACCAGAACTGCACGCAATACTCCAGGTGCGGCCTCACCAGAGCTTTGTACAGCTGCAGCATGACCTCGTGGCTCCGAAACTCGATCCCCCTACTAATAAAAGCTAACACACCATATGCCTTCTTAACAGCCCTATTAACCTGGGTAGCAACTTTCAGGGATTTATGTACCTGGACACCAAGATCTCTCTGCTCATCTACACTACCAAGAATCTTCCCATTAGCCCAGTACTCTGCATTCCTGTTACTCCTTCCAAAGTGAACCACCTCTTTCTTAAGGAGTATCAAGACGGAATTTCCTGTTCTGTTCTTGGGTGTAAATAATCACCCGGGTTAGTCTATGGAGTAACATTGTGTGGGGAGGTGGGCAGGTCCTAGCATAGCTTGCTTCTTCTTCAGTCTCAAAGGCAAAATTGGAAAATCTGCCCCATGGTGTGGAATCATTGATCAGAGGGGAATTTGTTCGGAATTTTAAAATTTGTTTCCTCCAAGGAACGCTGGCTTGTGCAACCTTTGACCTTGTCCCTGGTAAAATAACAGCACCGGCGGGAAGAAGCCCTTAAGTGGCCTTCCTTCTCTATTTTATAGGCCTCCCGCCATCCCGCTCATCCCTGGAGGGCTGATAAAATTCAGCCCCATGTAACCCTGCCCACAACCTTTGACCCCGCCATTAGAGATTCAACCTTCAGATTTCATATCATGGATCAAAATGCCCTGGAACTCCCTCCCTAACAACACTGTAGGTGTACCTACACTACATGGACTGCAGCAGTTCAAGAAGGCAGCTCACCACCACCTTCTCAAGGGCAATTAGGGATGGGCAGTAAATGGGAGCCTTGCCAGTGATGCTCACATCCTACGAACAAATAAAAAAAAAGTTGCTTGGTCATACTGAGGGAACAAGAAAGAAGAGCTATTAATTATATTTTGTCAGTAAATTACAGTACATATCATAATAGCTTTTGTTTTCAAAAATCCCTGTCCAATTTAACACATAACGGAAAATACATTGGCAGTTCTGTTTCTCGTTTCCACTAATCTGGTAACTGAGCGCTCTCTTTGAAGCATACAATTCCCTTTTGCAAAATTAAATAATCCCCTGAAATAATTTCACCGTAATCTTAAACCCAACCCAAATTCTGAACCCAAATCTAACCTTAACTCTGACCCTAAGCATAACCCTAACCTGACACTCAATGCTAACTCTAATTTCAACTCTGAATTTAAGCCCAACTGTAACCCTAACCCTATCTGACTATAACCTGAAACTTGGGTTGAAAGGTTAGCTTTACGATTATATTAGGTTAGAGATGATAGTTATAGTTGAATTTGTGTGAGGATTGGATTAACATTAGGGTTACAGTGGGTCTTCAGGTTGATAGGTAAATTGGCCATTATAAATTGTCACTAGTATAGGTAGGTGGTAGGGAAATATAGGGACAGGTGGGGATGTTTGGTCGGAATATGGGATTAGTGTAGGATTAGTATAAATGGGTGGTTGATGTTCGGCACAGACTCGGTGGGCCGAAGGGCCTTGTTTCAGTGCTGTATCTCTAATCTAATCTAATCTAACCAAGTTTCACAACACATACTCTTAACTTAAAATCTACCCTTAAGTCCCAGTTTAATCCCAGGCTAAGATCCTCCATCCTAACTTAGGAAATTTCCAACTTGGTCAGATTTGAAGGGAATGGATTTCCTGACTCTAATGGCTAAGTGGGTTCAGCAGCAACTTGAGTGGAAGCAAGGTTGGTGGGAGAAAGAAAATGGTGAGCGGGGGTGGGGTGGCAGCAGGAACTTCCAATGATGTTATTGAGGTTGCAACATTGCCAGTGCAAGTAACACAAGTTGCACATATTCAGGGCAGCATTAAGATGTGGGATAAAAACAGAGAATGCTGGAAACACTCAGCATGCCAGGCAGCGTCTGAGGAGAGAGAAACAGAGTTAACGTTCAGGTCGATGACCTTTATTTCAGATTTCCGGCATCCCCAGTGTTTTGATCAAGATGTGTGAGTTTGGTGAAAGTAGGCAGACAGGCAGATTTGATGGCGATTACTTAAGACTGGAGGCAGGGGACAAGTATACTCAAGTTTTAAGGGGCAATCAGTGGCTTGGGAGTGTGTCTGCAGAACTGACACCGAAGCAAATGTGCAGAAGTCTTTAGCAAGATCCAACAGCCACTGAGAAAGGGCTAAAATTGTAAATCTCGTGGGAAGATCCAGAATCCCTGCTGTAAATCCTCAAGTGAGGCAAGAATCGAAATAACATCCTGACACTATCTGGAATATAGCTATACTCTGAGATTAACAGTATCCTAAAAGATCTATTACAGTGTCATCCAGTTGTGTCTCCTGTTTATGTTTGTTGAAGATTTGCTACAATTTGGCACTTTGTTAATTCATTTTTATCTTTGAATAAAGTGTTTATGTACAGACTTGACAATGTTTAATTCTCTGCTCACAAAGAATCTAAAGCTGATCACAGCATCTCCTATGGGAATTGATGGCAACAGAATGCGAACCCAGTCGTAATTTCTGACTCTCTGATAGGTGCGTTCATGATGTTTGTGGCATGGCCCATGATCCACTCCACATTTCAAAGGAGTAAAAGTCTAGAATACAGTAATGCACTTTGACAGTCACTGCGTATCTAAGTGCTCAGTATGTCAATGCCTAGGTGTGTTGTGTCAATTGGGAGTCACTTAGAAGCCTGAGGGTAGCCCCGAACATGCTGACAGACAAAGCCTTTTTGTTTAAAGTACTAAATTGCACTGTGAGGAGAATGCTTTCCGCTGTCTTTCGGTGCTAGGAGTGGATTTGCACTGTGTAAGTTCTAACAAAAATGGCAAATGGCCAAAATCTATTGTAAATTCCCTACTGGAAAGCATTGGATACTTCTTGTAATCTCCTGCTTCCATTGAAAAGTTGTTGCAATGACCCAGATCACAGGAATGAAGCTCCTCCTTGCCTAAATCCCAAGATTAGATGACGATCTTAAAACTGGAGTAGATTCCAAATGTTCTTTATGAATCTCATACTTAACAGTGTGGTATTTTGCTTATGTTTCAATCAGCAGGAGCTGATAGTATAGTTGGCCTTATAATATGACAGTTGAGGTTATTGGACTTTGATGTAGGATCTGGTGGTATGATGAAGAACCTGTGGTAGCTCCAGGTTTTGTTTGTACAGTTAATTATATAGGTGCACTACTTGCCTACAGTAGAAGGTGGCGTTTTGGGGACTGATCATCTGAATAGAGTAGGTGTCCTGTGATTGGAAACCATATCAAACAGTTGCAGCAGTTCTGTGGTGGAAATTAGGATATTGGCTTTGAGTGACTGTGGTGGTCATGTGACAAGATAATAGTGAAAAACAAATAGAATTTATTTTTCTTTCTCCGATTTTCTCCCTTCTTCTCCCCATCTCTCCTGAAATTAGTAACGTGTGCTAGGATATGGTTCCATAGATGCCAACAGCCCTCTGATACCTTCCCTAAGTGATACATCATGGTGAGTGACAGCAGACTGTTGCACGGTAATAAGGGGATCACAACTAAACTTGATTCTGCCCTCACTCAGCATCTACATAGGCACATGTACTAACAGGCGTTACTTAATAGCGACCTGGGCAGGATTTTCCGTTTGGAGTCAGGACCCTGATGTCAGGGTCAAATGTGTGTCCTGACCTGGCACCATGTCGAGAGCAGTAAGCTGACAGTGATTTTTGCTGGGTTGGCCAATCAGTGGCCAGAGAGCATGGTTGCCATCCAATTAATGATGGCAGCCAGGCTCTCAAAGGTGGAGGGCCAATAGGAGGTCCCCCACCATGGAAGGAGCAGCAGCTGGTCATTGCAGGTAAGGGAGAGAGAGCGGGCCCTCCATTGTGAGGCACCCTCCCAGCACTATCAAAATATCTGAATTTAAAAAATGGCCACAGCTGTCAGACCACTGTTGTTGAAGGGCGCCCCCCTACCTTCCACAGGGCAACCTACAGCGGCAGCTGTAATCAAGTAGGCAGTTGGGGATGAGTGGGGTGGCTTGAAGTGATAGTCATAGAGAGATACAGCAGTGAAACAGGCCCTTCAGCCCACCGAATCTGTGCTGCCCATCAACCACCCATTTATACTAATCCTACATTAATCCCATATTCCCTACCACATCCCCACCTTCCCTCAATTCTCCTACCACGACCTACACTAGGGGCAATTTACAATGGCCAATTTACCGATCAACCTGCAAGCCTTTGGCTGTGGGAGGAAACCGGAGCACCCGGTGGAAACCCACGTGGTCACAGAGAAAACATGCAAACTTCTCACAGACAGCACCCGGAACCAAACCCGGGTTGCTGGAGCTGTGAGGCTGCGGTGCTAACCACTGCGCCACTGTGCTGCCCCCAAAATTCCTGATTTATTAATTGAATTCAAATTTCACCATCTGTCATGGTGGGATTTGAACCCATGCCCCAGAGCATTAACCTAGGCTCTGGATTACTAACCAGTGACAATACCACTATGCCACCACCTCCCCACTTCTTGGTACCCTGGCCCCCTCCCCCGCCACTGCCGCCTTTCCAGTCTGTCGCCAGGAGGCCGCCTCCAGGCTTCTGCTGTGCTCCTGATGTCGCGGGGGGACCCACAAGCTGACTGGAAAGTTCTAGTTGGCATCTGATCAATGCCCTAAATTGGCCTCCGGGAAAGTGGCTGGGAATCGGGTCCGAGGTGGGGAACCGACTTACCAGCTAGTGTTGGGAAATTCCACGCTGGCCCACCCCCATTCTTGCTCGCACATTGGGGACAAGATACTGCCCCATGTGTACAAACTTCAGCCGAAATTCCTTTCTCTCCCAGCCACCCCCCATTCCCAATCCCATTTCAGCCCATGAATGCAGAGGCCAATTGTAATGATCACATATTGCCATGGCTGAGAGAGGCAAACCATAGAGTAAACCTGCATCTTTTGTGTTATGCACTGCTCAGTACCACACTGAGCATTGTTACATGAGCCATCAAAGAATGCTACATTTAGAAAGTAGCATCGAGTAATTAATGAACACTCACTCTTCCAGACTTTGTACCATATTGGCATTGCATTCTGTGTTGTCGTAGAAGTCAGTGTCCACCTTGGCCTGTCCTTATTTTAGACTGATACTCTTATGGACAGTAAAAGTTATGGCTGTAGGTGTGATACCTCTTCTTTATCCTGGTGTTTTGGTGAACATTTTACTCTTCCTCTTAACCCTGATCCCGGGGAGTCTAATCTTATATAACCAGGGTCTGGGAAGAACCTGCCCCAGTTATAGGAAGTGTTAGTGTCAAGGCCCATTAGGATGTGAAGGATGCAGCAGTGCTAATGGAAGTAGATACAGGATGTCTGCTTCTTCAGTGTATTTAGATGGTAGAAAAAAAATTAAACACAACCAGGCCCCAGACTGTCCACATAAGCATAACATCCCAGCAACAACTTGCATTTTATATGGCGCCTTGAATGTAGTAAAATGTCACAAGGTGCTTCACGATAGCCTTATCAGACTCCGAGCATGTAATGAAATATTAGGACATATGACCCCAAGTCTGGTCAAAGCGGTATGTGTTAAGAAGCCTCTTAAAGGAGGGAGAGGTTTTGGGAAGGAATTCCATAGCTTGAGTCTTAGACAGCTGAAGGCATGGCTGCCAATGGTGCACCAAAGGAAACTGGGGATATGCAAGAAGCCAGGGTTGAAGTAACACACAGATCCTGAAGGAGGTGACGCGATAGAGAGGGACGAGGCCATGGAGGGATTTGATCACAAAGGAAAGTTTTTTTTTTAACACACACTGGTGCACATGAAGAATGGGATCAGATTCAGCTGCCCTTGCTTCTTGATGATTGACCATGAAAAACACACTACAGAAGTTGAAGGAGAGATAGAGAACACAGGAATGTGAGGGCGCACTAAGTGATACAAGTCTAATCTACAGGGTGCCCCTAAACTGGCGGAATGAATAATGATAGTGGCATGTGTGAATGGGCAATATCACTCCTAGCTTCCTAATAATCACTTGGAGGAGTAAGTTGAGCTCTTAATACTACATAAAATGTTTGAGTTGATCATTTTTCCAATATCCACTAAAGTATTCATGAAAGTAAATCAAAGTCATTCATATTCTATAAACTGAGGAGTAACATTAAATTTACTAGATCATAAATATGACTGAGTACTGACTCTGGTACTGTTGAAACAATATGCGGAAACTGAAATAACACATGGTTTAAATTCTGATTCTGATTCATGGTCTGCCATGGGATCATTCAGTCAACCCGTGCATTGAATGAAAAGGAATCAACAACCTTTACTTAAACTCGGATTGTTTTCACTGGAACGACGGAGGTGGAGGGGCGACATGATAGAGGTTTACAAAGTTATGAGTGGCATGGACAGAGTGGATAGTCAGAAGCTTTTTCCCAGGGTGGAAGAGTCAGTTACTAGGGGGCATAGGTTTAAGGTGAGAGGGGCAAAGTTTAGAGGGGATGTGCGAGGCAAGTTCTTTATACAGAGGGTGGTGAGTGCCTGGAACTTGCTGCCGGGGGAGTTGGTGGAAGCAGGTACGATAGCGACGTTTAAGAGGCATCTTGACAAATACATGAATAGGATGGGAATAGAGGGATACGGTCCCCGGAAGTGCGGAAGGTTTTAGTTTAGGCAGGCATCAAGATCGGCGCAGGCTTGGAGGGCTGAATGGCCTGTTCCTGTGCTGTACTGTTCTTTGTTCTTTGTTCTACTTTGCTGGAGGCTGATTCAATGTTCATTCATTAAATACCTCAGTCCTCAATTTATACAGAGCAATTTGATTGTGTGGCATTTAGACTGTTCACCTGTACTCACTGTGAGTTGGCATCTGAAAAGCAGCAGATATGAGATAGGAAAAAAAAACCTTTCATTTATACCATGCTTTTCACAACCCCAGCACGTCCCAAAGCAATTACAGCTAATGAAGTACAGCCACTGTTGTAGGAAATGCAGCAGCCCATTTGTGCACAGCAAGCTCTCACAAACAGCAACATGGTCATGACTAAATCATCTGTTTCAGTGATGTTGGTTTTGGGATAAATTCTGGCTAGGGCACCAGGAAGAGTTTTCCTGTTCTTTTTTCAAATTAGTGTTCTGGGATCTTGAATGTTCCTCTGAGACGGCAGATGGGGCCACAGTTTAACTTCGCATCTGAAAGGCAGTAACTTAAATGGTACAGCATTCCTTCAGCACTGCACTAAAATGGCAACCTGGATTGTTACACTCAAGTCTCTGGAGTGAGATTTGAACCCACAACCTTCTGGCTCAGAGATGCAAGGGCTACCAACTGACCCATTGCTGACACTCTGTAGGTGCTTCCTACAACAATGAAAATTATGTTTGCAAAGCTGGTTAGCTGGCAAAATGAGTTCTCACCAAGTATTCCAATTGGAAGCACCTGCCTAATACCTGAAGGTTGAGAGTTCCTGACTAGATAGTCTACCCTACTAAAGTCAAATTAGTTTACACACTTCAAACAACATATTAGGACTGAAAGTGTCTCTGGCAGTTCAGTTCCTGTCTGAAATCCACTCTTCCTTCCTTCGCATGGGCCAGTGTGAAGAGATAAGAATTTTCTCTTGTAAACTGTTTTCAAAGATGAGAAGTATGATCTGCCCAGAGCACAATGGGCAGCCAAGATTAGCACTGATCGTATTGTGTGAAAGTGGGGTTTATTTGCTGGCTGAAGCATTTGGGAATGTGAAACGATACTGATAAATGAAAACATACTTAAGCAATAAATTGTAGTAAGTTTACGGCCCTGCAATGTTGGCAAGAATATGATGTACCTTGCCATGCATGTGATTTCACCATCAGCTTATACCCCATCGTGCTGGGGATAGAAGTATGCAAATATATTTTGCTCCCTCAACAACTACAACACATTGCCTCTCGTGCTATCCTTTTTCAGTCTCACCTTGTTGGAAAGCGTAGATATGAGCTTACTGGAAGGAGCAACCGTGTCAGAGGCAGTGCTGGGCAGGTCGTTTTCCTTAATCTGCCATTGAACACCTGAAATGAGAACACTTGAGCCTTCATTTTCCACCAAGTACAGCTTGATTTTTAGGCAGGGGTGGGAAATGGGATGGGGACCCATTTAGTTGAACCCCATTTACCGAATTTTCTTTCAGTTCCTTCTTTTATGGGCGCTTGTCAATGAGGCGATAATGACAATGGGCTGAATTTTGTGATGGTAATGATGACGAAACAGTAACTCCTCTGAAGCTGAAGTTTGGGGGTCCGCATGTGCGCAGTTAAAAGTGGGTTAGCAGTAGACTTCAGGAGGACATAAACAGGACAGTGAAATGGGCAGACAGGTAACAGATGCAGTTTAATATGGATAAGTGTGAAGTTATGCACTTTGGGAGGAACAATATGGAGTGGCCGTATAGTCTAAATGGTACTTTTGTGAAGCAGGTGCAAGAGCAGAGGGACATGAGGGTGCATAATCTTAAATCTTTAAAGGTAGCAGAGCAAGTTGATCAGGTGGTTAAGAAAGCGTATGGGATACTTAGCTTCATAAATAGAAGCACTGAATACAAACTTAAGGAAGTCATGGTTAAATCTTTACAAATCAACAGATAGGCCTCAGCTAGAATATTGAGCCCATTTCTAGGCACCACACTTTAGGAAAGATATCAAGTTCTTAGAGAGGGTACAGAGGAGGTTTACCAGAATGATAGCAGGGGTGAGGGACTTCAATTATTTGACAGATTGCAGAAGCTGGGATTGTTCTCCTTACAGTAGAGAAGGTTAAGGGGAGACCTAATAGAGATTTCAAAAGTATAAGAGGTTTTGATGGATCAAGTAGGGAGAAACTGTTTTCTCTGGCACGTGGGTCAGAAATCAGAGGTCATAGATTTAAAATAATTGGCAAAAGAAGTAGAGGAGAAATGAGAAATGTTTTCACACCGAGGGTTGTTAAGATTGGGAACACGCTATCTGAAATCAGATTCTGTAGGAACTTTAAAAGGCAGTTGGACATGTATTTAAAGACGATTCATTTGCAGGGCTATGAGGAGAAAGCTGGGGTGTGGGGCAGAATTTCAAAGAGCTGGCACAATCACAGTGGGCCGATTGGCCTTCTTCTGTGCTGTAAGCTTTGATGTGGCTCTGTACACTCTCTCCAATGGATGTAAAAGATCCTGTGGTACTCATTGGCTTGGTCAATGTTTATCCCTCAACCAACACCACGAAAACAGGTTGTGGGATCTTGCTGTGTGAAAACTGACTGCTACGTTTCTTTCCATCTACAGCAACATCCACACTTCAAAAGTAATTCAGTAAAGTGCTTGAAATTGTCCTGTGGCTCTGGTAGATAAGTTATAAATGCAAGTTCTTTGGGACCCTCAATAGATCTTTTATTAAATGAAGCCAAAGATTTGAATGCTTTTGCAGCATTATATATCTGTATCAGTGTGACATAGTTTTGCCTTAAATATAGTCGGAGCCAGAAATGTGGGCTGACTCTCTTGAACAGGAAACCAGTGGAACAACTAAATTAGGCTTCAGTATTGAGGCCATGCAGAGTTATGTTATTCAATGCAATTGTTCAGAAGTACAGCTGAATGACATCATAATTAAGCACATAACATTTGCATGGTTTCTACCTTTTTTCAAATTTGCAACTGTCAAATCCCTCCCACAACTGCATTTCTAACCAGGGAAGCACAGAAAGCAAATCAGTTCAGAGAAAGATGTTTGAACACTGAGGGGTTCCTCTGCATGGTGTTTCAATTGAGTGTTGCCTCTGCGGGGTTAATAATGGCTCCCCTCTCATACTGGATTAAAAAGGTACCAGCTAATTTGATGAATAAGATTTACAAAATAACCATGTAAAGTTTGTAGTGTGGTGCTTTTTTTTTGCTTTTTAGTTTGTGGATTACTTTTAAATAAGTTACAAGTTCTATTTGTTCAGGTTATGTCTGGAGGCGGTTTAATATGCTATCTTTTTCACTAATTCCCTGTTAAAGTCTTTTGTTCAGAGGTTGTTAGTGCACAAGGAAGAAGAGGAAAGACTGGCATTTATATAACACCTCCCAGGACCTCCAAAGTCCCAAAGTACTTCACAGCGAATTAAGTACTTTTTTTGAAGTGTAATCACTGTTGTAATGTGGGAAACGCAGCAGTCAGTTTAAGCACGCCAAGATCCCATAAAGAGCAATGTGATAATGATAAGATGATTGGTGTTTGTGATGTTGGTTGAGGGATAAATATTATCTGGTACACTGGGGAGAATTCCTGGTGCTTTTCTTCAAAATAGTGCCAAGGGTTCTTTTACATCACCTGGAAAGGCAGACGGGGTCTCAGTTTAGTGTCTTGTCTGAAAGTCAGTACCTTTGACAGTGCAGCACTCCCTCAGTACTGTACTGGAAACATCAGCCCAGATTTTGTGTTCAAATGTCTGGTATGGGTCTTGAACCCACAACCATCTGCGAGAGTTTTGCCACTAAGCCATGGCTGATAGGGTGTTAGTAAGTAGTAGCTAGGAGCATGAGGAGTTAGCACTGTGTTGTAGTCAGCTGGACAGGTTTGGTTTCAGTGTGTATCATTGTACGAGTTTGAGCAAATTATCTAGCTATCACAATAAGGCATTTTCTTTCTTAGGGCTGATTACCGATATTTTCAAAGGGGGAAATCTTTGGTCTCTTACACTTTTCTTCCTGTTCTTTCAGGTTCCTGATGTTATCAGTAGTATCCGGCAAGTATCCAAGGCTGCCTTAAAGGGCGACACAAAATCCCAAGTCAGCGAGGATGCCTTTTACAACTCTCAGAAATATGAAGTGCTGTACTGTGGTAAAGTGGTGGTGACGCACAAGAAGGCTCCGTCCACCCTTATTGACGACTGTATAGAGAAGTTCACCCAGCACCAGCTGGAGAAGGAGCGACTGAGGCTGCTGAACGAGAAGCCCCTGGCCGATGCCACTGATGCCCAGGAGGAGGGAGATGCCGGGGGGGATTCAATGCTGCCCCATGACGTGGCTGATGAGGCGACAGTCAGCACCAACCTGCCGTCGGCCAGTGGCAGTCAGAGCTACCTGTCAGGCTTGGGCTTGCGTTCGGCTCTGACTGAGCCCAATCTGGGGGACACACCATTTGAAGAGGAGCAGGCCGAGTTCCGCTCTCGGTGTAATAGCGTCGCCAGCATTCGGCTCAAGAGAGTCCCGGACCTGGGCACCAAATTGCCAGCCCGAAGGCGTCATGCCAGCGCTCCAAGTCATGTCCAACCCTCTGACACAGAGAAAAATAGGACAATGTTATTTCAGGTATGCACGTTTGTTAATTTTTGTGAGGAAATATGGACCATAGAAGTTAAATAGTGTCATTTAGGGCATAAAAGGAGGTCATTTGGCCCATCGAGTCCATGCTGGCTCTCTGTGGAGCAATCCAGTCAGTTCCACTCCCCCGCTCGATCCCCATAGCCCTGTAAGTTTATTTCCTTCAAATGGCCATCCAATCCCCTTTTGAAATCATTGATTGTCTCCACCACCCTCATAGGCAGCGAGTTCCAGGTCATTACCACTTCGGAAAAAAAAGTTCTTCCTCACATTCTCCTTCATTTCTTCCCCAAAACCTTCAATCTGTGTTCCCTAATCCTTGTACCATCAGTTAATGGGAACAGTTTTTCCTTGTCTAACTTATCTAAGCCTGTCATAATCTTGTACACCACTATCAAATCTTCCCTCAGTCTCCTTTGCTCCAGGGAGAATAACCCCAGCTTTTCCAACCTAACCTGGTAATTAAAATTCCCCATTCCTGAAACCATTCTGGTAAATCTCCTCTGCACCTGCTCAAGGACCCTCACATCCTTCCTAAAGTGTGGTGACCAGAACTAGACACAGTACTGTAGTTGGGGCCTAACTAGAGCTTTATAAAGGTTCATCATAACTTCCCTGCTTTTGTACTCAATGCCTGTATCTATGAAGCCCAAGATCCCATATGTTTTGCAAACCACTATCAAAATATGTCCTGCCACCTTCAACGATCGATGCACATAAACCCCCAGGTCCCTCTGTTCCTGCACACTCTTCAGAACTGTGCATTAAGTCTATATTGCCTCACTCTATCCCTTCTGCCAAAATGCATCACCTGACATTTGTCTGTATTAAATTCCATCTGCCACTTGTCTGCCCATTTTGCTAGCCTATATATGTCCTGTTGCAGGCGGATTGTATTATCCTCACTGTTTCCACTCCTCCAAGTTTAGTATTATCGGAATGTGTACAAATACTGAAACTGTAAAATATTGTGAGCTCTATTAGTGCAGGATGGAGAGCTGCTGAAGCATCTACTAGTGTAGGGGTTTGGAATTCTGAGATTGATGCATAGTAGTCATGGAGATGGGGATCATTGTGCATTGGCATATTGACATGTAGAGAATGGTGAGGGGAAATACTGTAAATGACCATGTGATTTTAAACTGCTGATTTGTTTTCTTTGGTGTTTACTGTGAGTTTTGGAAGTTTCATGTGTAATTTAAATTGATTCCATCATTGGGTATACTGGCGTTTAGTGCTATTTTAACACTAATTTAACAATTTTCCTTTTGTGGCAATGTACTCCAATCAGTGAGCAACAAAGATGCTACTTTTACAGCATTGCTATTTTATGCATGTGACATGTACAGAGGGAAAGTGAGGAGATTTTTGTTCTTACACAGCGAGTTGTGATCTGGAACGCGCTGCCTGAAAGGACGGTGGAAGCAGATTCATTAGTCACTTTCAAAAGGGATTTGGAAAAAATTGCAGGCCTGTGGAGAAAGAGCAGGGGCATGGGACTAATTGGATAGTTCTTCCAAAGAGCCAGCACAGACATGATGAGCCGAATGGCCACCTTCTGCGCTGTTTATTGCAATGATTTGAACAGCATATCAACATTGATGCCTATCAGCATATTTCAGTCTGATGAATGAAGTTATCAATAAGGCTTTTAACTCATTGATTTCTCCTAGTGTTCAAAAAGAACTGGAAGCCAACAGCTGACACTTCTGAATCCTTACAAATTTAGTTACGGAATACTGGCGTTGCTAATGTAGACATGTTTTAAAGACACTTGTGAAGACATGCTGTATGCAGTATTTCAAGTGAAATTCTTGACGTGTTTTGTCAATGTTTTGTCTGATTATGCTCTTTGAAGCCTCTTGGGATGGTTTCCGATGCTGAAGGTGCTATATAAATGCATGTTTCTTTTTTACGTTTTCTTCAGAAACTTCCTCCTCCAGCTGTAGATCGTAAATGATCTGAACGCTACAGGGCCTGCTTGTTAAAGGCAATTGCAGTCTGAGCAGGAGGATTGACTGCGGTCCCTGAGTCTGCCTAACGCACTCAAGGAGTGTGGAGACACCCGGAAGCTTCTCCAAATTACAGTCTCAGCATGGATGGTGTGATTGCTCCCTGAACATTTGCAGAGGCACAGGACCACTGCTGCTCGGGGCTCCACTTTTGTGTCAACTCACGCTACTGCTAATGCTTGCCTGTCCAGCTTCAACATGCTGGTGGGGATGACGCTGAGAGAGTCTTCAGGCGGGGATCCACATTGATTCCTACAGCCATATCAGACATGATGACGTCCTACAGCAAGGTGGGACAAGGCTGGAGAAGGCCGCTGACTCTCGAGAGGGAGATGCCCCCTCTTCCCATCCAGCTCCTCTGTGCAAGTGGCCGTAGATTTTCCGAATAGTGAACAGGATCAGCCAGCCACAGGGTGAGAAAACAGGAATATCGGTGACTGCCCCATTTTCTGCTTATTTGCGTGGAATCTGACTTTCTAATGAAACTCTTCCAAATTCCGAGTGAACACTAGCAACCAGTTCAGGAACACTGTATGATGCATGAATTCATTTATTTCCCATTACCTTCACCAACACAAACACAGAGCAGTACAGTCAGTGTACAAAATTTGACTTTCCAATTAGCTGTGATGCCTATGAAGAATTGGCAAGCCAAAATAAAAGATTCCATTGGGACTGTGATTTTTCTTTCTTTACTTCTGGACTGTCCACAGAATGATTGAGGCACTACACTATATGAATAAGTGATTTTAATTTATGTATATTTACCCTATTCTCTGGTTATCTTGTCTCCTCTGCCACGCATCACTCCCTGGCCTTATGGACATGCACTGAAGCTGCTCCCAGGCCTCTGCCAATTCAGCCTCCAGGTATCATCAGTCTCCTTCTGTGCTGGATCATTCTATCAGCCCCACCATGCATGTGGTGGCTCTTTGAAAGATCTATCCAGCTCGTCCCATTCCTCCGCTTTTGCCCCATAGCCCTGCAAATTTCTCCTTGCCAAGATTTTTCAATTCCCTTTGGAAAGATACTGCTGAATCTGCTTTCACTGCTTTGAGGGAGTGCATTCCAGATCATTAACAATTCACTGCATAGAACAAGTTCTTTTCATTTCTCCCTGGATTTTTTGCCAGCTATCTTAAGTCTATGTCCTCTGGATGCCAACCCTCCAGTGGAAATAGGTTTGTCAGTCCATGTGGGACAGTGTCTAATTGTAAACTATGGCTCAGTTGGTAGAACTTGTTTAAGTCCCATTCCAGGACTTGAGCACAATAATCTAGGCTGACATTCCAGCACAGTACTAATGGAGTGCTGTACTGTTGGAGGTGCTGTATTTTGGGTGAGATATTAAGCCAGGGCCCCATCTGCCCTCTCGGGTGGATGTAAAAGATCCCATTACACTATTTTAAAGAAGAACAGGTGAGTTATGCCTGCTATCCTGGATTTATCCCTCAATCAACATCACAAAAACAGATTACG
This sequence comes from Heterodontus francisci, assembly GCF_036365525.1. NCBI lineage: Eukaryota > Metazoa > Chordata > Chondrichthyes > Heterodontiformes > Heterodontidae > Heterodontus > Heterodontus francisci. Next base: position 131,196,086 of record NC_090376.1, on the reverse strand, counting down.
TGGTCATTATCACATTGCTGTTTGTGCTGTGTGCAAATTGGCTGCCACCTTTCCGACATTACAGCAGTGAGTTGTACACTTCAAAAGGACTTCATTGGCTATAAAGCGCTTTGGGACAGCCAGTGGTCATGAAAGGTGCTATACAAATGCAACTGTGTCTGTTTTCTCACACTGTTGGAGCACTGTTAAATGTGCCCTTTACAAGTGTCAGGATTCTCCCACATTTATTTTTATTTTATTGATAATCTTTCTAATATGCGCAATTTATTTCAGATTTATAGCTTTGCAACTCATTCATGCATACCGCATACCTAACCAGCAGATTCATGGCTGTACAAACACATTAATAAAAATTAATCTATTAGCCATGCATCTAAAGAGATCCATTCACTGTTTAGAACCGAGTGGAGTTCAGACAGCTTAACTTCCTCATTTAACTATTTAGCAACAGCACTGTCATTACAAGAAGAATTCAGAGAAACAAACAAAGAACAAAGAACAGTACAGCACAGGAACAGGCCATTCGGCCCTCCAAGCCTGCGCCGATCTTGATGCCTGCCGAAACTAACACCTTCTGCACTTCCGGGGCCCATATCTCTCTATTCCCTTCCTTTTAATATATTTGTCAAGATGTCTCTTAAACGTCGCTATCGTATCTGCTTCCACCAACTCCCCTGGCAGCAAGTTCCAGGCACTCACTACCCTCTGTGTAAAAAACTTGCCTCGCACATCCCCTCTAAACTTTGCCCCTCGCACCTTAAACCTATGTCCCCTCGTAACTGACTCTTCCACCCTGGAAAAAAGCTTCTGACTATCCACTCTGTCCATGCCGCTCATAACTTTGTAAACCTCTATCATGTCGCCCCTCCACCTCTGTCGTTCCAGTGAAAACAATCCGAGTTTTTCCAACCTCTCCTCATAGCTAATGCCCTCCAGACCAGGCAACATCCTGGTAAACCTCCTCTGTACCCTCTCCAAAGCCTCCACGTCCTTCTGGTAGTGTGGCGACTAGAATTACACGCAATATTCTAAGTGTGGCCTGACTAAGGTTCTGTACAGCTGCAACATGACTTGCCAATTTTTATACTCTGTGCCCCGACCGATGAAGGCAAGCATGCCGTATGCCTTCTTGATTACCTCATCCACCTGCGTTGCCACTTTCAGTGACCTGTGGACCTGTACGCCCAGATCTCTCTGCCTGTCAATACTCCTAAGGGTTCTGCCATTTACTGTATACCTCCCACCTGCATTAGACCTTCCAAAATGCATTACCTCACATTTGTCCGGATTAAACTCCATCTGCCATTTCTCCGCCCAAGTCTCCAACCGATCTATATCCTGCTGTATCCTCTGACAATCCTCATCATTATCCGCAACTCCACCAACCTTTGTGTCGTCCGCAAACTTACTAATCAGACCAGCTACATTTTCCTCCAAATCATTTATATATACTACAAACAGCAAAGGTCCCAGCACTGATCCCTGCGGAACACCACTAGTCACATCCCTCCATTCAGAAAAGCACCCTTCCACTGCTACCCTCTGTCTTCTGTGACTGAGCCAGTTCTGTATCCATCTTGCCAACTCACCTCTGATCCCGTGTGACTTCACCTTTTGCACCAGTCTGCCATGCGGGACCTTGTCAAAGGCTTTACTAAAGTCCATATAGACAACATCCACCGCCCTTCCCTTATCAACCATCTTCGTCACTTCCTCAAAAAACTCAATCAAATTAGTAAGACACGACCTCCCCTTCACAAAACCATGCTGTCTCTCGCTAATAAGTTTGTTTGTTTCCAAATGGGAGTAAATCCTGTCCCGAAGAATCCTCTCTAATAGTTTCCCTACCTTTTTTTCTTTGTTGATCCTAACAGTGTAGTTATTCCAATCACAAAGAAAATATATTAATTGCTTACATCACTGCAGTGCAAGTGACACATGACTGTTCTAACTCTTCCCCTCCATCGCATCTAACGCAGGGCCTCTTTAAGTTATCCTGACCACATGCTGTGATTAATATAACATAAAATAAAAGCAAGATACTGCAGATGCTGGAAATCTGAAATAAAGATAAGAAATGCTGGAAATACTTAGCAGGTCTGGTAGCATATGTGGAGAGAGAAGCAGAGTTGACGTTTCAGGTCAGTGACCCTTCATCAGAACTTGCAAATATTAGAAATTTAATAGGTTTTAAGCAAGTAAAGCGGGGGTGGGGCAAGAGATAACCGAAGAGAAGGTGTTGATAGGACAAGGTCACAGAGAATAACTGACCAGAAGGTCATGGAGCAAAGGCAAACGGTATGTTAATGGTATGGTGAAAGACAAAGTGTTAGTGCAGAGAGGGTGTTCATTGACAGAAAAATGAACAGCCTGGCCCCAAGCACAAACATGAAAAAAACAGTGGGTAGGCACAGTACAAACAAACTAAAATAAAATAAACAAATAAAAAATAACTAAAAATAAAAAAGGGAGCCCATCATGTTCTGAAATTATTGAACTCATTGTTCAGTCCGGCAGGCTGTAGCGTGCCTAATTGGTAAATGAGGTGCTGTTCCTCGAGCTTGTGTTGATGTTCACTGGAACACTGCAGCAATCCCAGGACAGAGATGTGGGCATGAGAGCAGGGGGGGTGTGTTGAAATGGCCAGCAACCGGAAGCTCGGGTTCATGCTTTCGGACTGAGCGGAGGTATTCTGCAAAGCGGTCACCTAATCTGCATTTGATCTCCCCAATGTAGAGGAGACCACATTGTGAGCAGCGAATACAGTATACTAAATTGAAAGAAGTACAAGTAAATCGCTGCTTCACCTGAAAGGAGTGTTTGGGGCCTTGGATAGTGAGGAGAGAGGAGGTAAAAGGGCAGATATTACACCTCCTGCGATTGCATGGGAAGATGCCATGGGAAGGGGACGAGGTGTTGGGGAACAACTCTGCTCAGTCTGAAAGCATGATCCCGAGCTTCCGGTTGCTGGCCATTTCAACACACTCCCTTTGCTCTCATGCCCACATCTCTGTCCTGGGATTGCTGCAGTGTTACAGTGAACGTCCGAGGAACAGCACCTTATTTGCCGATTAGGCATGCTACAGCCTGCCGGACTGAACATTGAGGTCAATAATTTCAGAGCATGATGGGCCACCCTATTTATTTTTAGTAATTTTTTATTTGTTTATTTTATTTTTGTTTGTTTCTACTATGCCTACCCACTTTTTTATGTTTGTGCTTGGGGCCAGGCTGTTCATTTTTCTGTCAATTAACACCCTCTCTGCACTAACTCTTTGTCTTTCACCACACCTTTAACATACCATTTGCCTTCGCTTCATAACGTTCTGGTCAGTTATTCTCTGTGACCTTGTCCTTTCAACACCCTCTCTTTGGTTATCTCTTGCCCCACCCCGCTTTACTTACTTAAAACCTCTTACATTTCTAATATTTGCCAGTTCTGATGAAAGGTCACTGACCTGAAACGTTAACTCTGTTTCTCTCTCCACATATGCTGCCAGACCTGCTGATTAATATAACATGTTGTTTTCACTTGGGATGCTCATACACCTTTGAGTGGATGGAGATTTCGGAGTAGGTTGCTTGCATACCTGTCAGCTGAAACATAGATTGTGTGTATATAGGGGCATAGGAGCAGGAGTAGGCCATTCAGCCTATCGAGCCTGTTCTACCATTCAATACGATCATGGCTGATCATCCACTTCAATGCTTTTCCCCACACTATCCCCATATCCCTTTATGTCATTGGTATTTAGAAATCTCTGCTTTAAACATACTCAATAACTGAGCTTCCGTAGCCCTCTGGGGTAGAGAATTCCAAAGATTCACAACCCTCTGAGTAAAGAAATTTCTCCTCTTCTCTGTCCTAAGTGGCTTCCCCCTTATTTTGAAATTGTGTCCCCTGGTTCTAGACTCCCCAACCAGGGGAAACGTCTTAGCTGCATCTATCCTGTCTATCCTTTTAAGTATTTTGTAGCTTTCAATGAGATCACTTCTCATTCTTCGAAACTGTAGAGAATACAGGCCCAGTGTCCCCAATCTCTCTTCATAGGACAGTCCTGCCACCCCGGGAACAAGTCCGGTGAAAATTCATTGCACTCCCTCGATGGCAATAATATCCTTCTTAAAGTAATGGGATCAAAACTGCACACAGTACTCCAAGTGCGGTCTAACCAAGGTTCTATACAATTGAAGTAAGACTTCACTACTCCTGTACTCAAATCCTCTTGCGATAAAGGCTAACGTACCATTAGCCTTCTTCGTTACTTGCTGGTACCACAAAGGAGATTGGGAAAAAAGGAGAAGGGGAACATAAGGAGAAACACAAAAACAAAAAAAAAATCTGTTTATAAATTATTTTGCTTTTAAATCCAATCCCATTATAATTATGTACGTTTAGCTGGTATCTCTTTAAATGAAAGCGGACTGAAAGTTAACTACAGTTGCCTCTGTATATGTCTGTCACAAAGAAGTCTTCGTTCTTTCATCAAGCATGTGGTGGCCATGTGACAGAGCTGTAAATGTACATATCCCAAGGCAGTGTCATACGTTCGCAAAACAATGAGGATCTTAGCAACATTTGGCCTGTGGTTCCGTGGGTTTACTGACGGAAACACAGGCCGTTTGTTTTATTTTCAAAGGGACTCATTTCTGTGTTCTGTTTTTTTCTGTAGGTTGGTCGATTTGAAGTAAACCTCATCAGCCCTGATACCAAAACAGTTGTACTTGAAAAGAATTTTAAAAATATTTCCTCATGCTCTCAGGTTTGTATTAATCTGGTTCTTCTAGTCACTTTTTATGTGGTTAGTGTAATTGGCAGAATTAGACACTGTCTACAATTGTTAATTTCACAATGAGGAGTGGTTAAAGTGTTTCAGGATTATCTCCCATGTTGGTCTTTCTTGGGTTTTTCACTGACTGCTACACCCTATGACTGGTTATTTTAAATTTTATTTAAATATTTAAAATATAAGATCACCTCAGGTTGACTGATCTCCTTGACAAGGCTGCAATCTTGTCTGTGGTCTGGATACAGATGCATGCTGGTCTATCGCTCAGTCCTAGTTCCCAGTACTGTCTGCCATTCATCTCTAAAAGGTTCTAAATGTTATATTTCAGAAAGCCAGTTAGTGAAGGATAGAACTGGACCCAATCTTTCTACACTTTTTTTAATAAGCATTTATCTACCCAGTTACAGATTATAAACAAGCACCTCCTCATCCAACAACCACACAGCCCATCTGTGCCTATTCATAGGGACATAGGGACATAGAAAATAGGAGCAGGAGTAGGCCATTCGGGACAAAAATAACTCTCCAGTTAATGCCCACCACCTGTCTGCAATTAAATACAATTGAAATACAATTGACAATTAAGTGCTGGGAGCTCAGGATTGGACAGTTACCCTCAGGGAAAATGGCATTCTGCATCATGAGGTCAGCATGGCCAATTGAAGAGCCTCTTTTTTTCATGAAGAATCATTTGAGGAACCTTCCAAACACCTTGGGTTGTTGACCCTACAGGAATCTCCTTTGCTGTGAGCGACCCAGGAAAAAAATTCATAGGGCATTTAAAAAAATGTTACTTTTTCAACATTTTCACTTATTAGTTATAAAAATAGTGGTGATGGGGAATAAAAGGCTGTTTGATTGGCAGTCAAGAATTATCCCATCAGGTAATAAAGAGTCTGTTTATTTTTTAATTGACATGGGAAGTGCAGAGTGTGGATGGAGGTGAGGCCGGAGCAGTTGGAGGTGGGATCTCACTCAATGAAACCACCAGGAATCCACCCAATCTGAATTGGCAATCCTACAAACACATGATGCAATGATGCAAATTGCACTGAATCTCTTCAATCCAGTTCAAATAACATTCCCTGGCCCGACTGTAAATTTTGCTTAGAAACTATTTTTGACTCCAGTTTGCCTCATTCTGTTTGATAATATCTTCCTTCATGAGACTAATTACAGTCAATATCATAAAATCCCTTTAAAAACCTGAAAAAACCTGACAACTGAAAATGTTATAAATAATTGGCAAGTTTGAGTTCATGATCACACAATATAAACTGGGTTAACCCTTATAGTGACGTTTAGGAAATGTTTTTAACCTAGGTTAAATTACCTTTGTGCTTTTTTTTTGAACCAGTTATTAACATGAAAGTTTGTGCTTGGGTGGGTAGGGTTTGGAGGGTGGGCGTGGGTGGGGGGGGGGGTATGGTTGGGGTTGGATTGGCCACCTTGCCCAAGTTCAATATCAATAATAAAAGCAGAAAGTGCTGGAAATACTCAGCAGGTCTGGCAGCATTCTTGGAGATAGAAACAGAGTTAACATTTCAGGTCAGTGACCTTTCATCAGAACTAGAGAAAGTTTGAGGTGTAACAGGTTTTAAGCAAATACAGAGGAGGGGGGAGAACAAAAGGGAAGGCCTACGATAGGGTGAAAGGCAAGAGAGATAAAATGACAAAAAACATGATAGAGCAAGGCCACGTTTCTCACTTGCATCTCCTCTAGTTTAGTTTAGTTTAGAGATACAGCACTGAAACAGGCCCTTCGGCCCACCGAGTCTGTGCCGACCATCAACCACCCATTTATACTAATCCTACACTAATTCTATATACCTACCACATCCCCACCTGTCCCTATATTTCCCTACCACCTACCTATACTAGGGGAAATTGCTAATGGCCAATTTACCTATCAACTTGCAAGTCTTTGGCATGTGGGAGGAAACCGGAGCACCCGGAGGAAACCCACCCTCTAGACCCATCTTTTGTTTCTTCAATTTTTACCATCTCCTTTGGCCTTGTATCATCATCTCTTTTGCACTTTAATCTCTCCTGCCTTTCGCCCTATCATATACCTTCCCTTTTGTTCTCCCCTCTCCCCTTCCCCTGCCTCTGTACATGATTTAAACCTGTTACATCTTTGCCTTTTTCCAGTTGTGATGAAAGGTCACAGACCTGAAATGTTAACTCTGTTTCTTTCTCTCCAGATGCATTCTGTTTATATTTCTGATTTTCAGCATCTGCAGTGTTTTGTTTTTCCAATATCAATAAAATAGGTCAGGTGTCTATAAGTGATGTAGGGTAGCAGGGTTTTTTGAGACCTCAGGTAGAGTCGCCTCCAGCACAGGTAAGGGTCCCTTGGTCAGAGTTACGAGCCATGGCCAATGGCGGAACCAGCAAATTTTCAGTGGTGATGGTGGAAGAGCTAAAACCTTGAGGGAAAGCGGCTGCTTACAGATGGAGGATCCTTCAGGGAGAGGACTTACGTTTCCTTTGAAGCACACGTGAGGAAGGCAATAGGAAACCATCTCATGTACTTTCTCCCCTTATTAAAATGCTAATTTCTCATGAAAGTTAAAAAATGGGAGGCTCTTATGAGCAACTGCAAATGAAGCGCAGGACCGTGAGGCATGGAGAAATGAGCAGAGGACCTGCCCTTGGGCAGATCACCACGACTATGACTATAAGTGATCCCAATCCTTGTTCGTTGGCATAATGAAAGGCTTAATTAGAGGTGGTCCTAACAAGAAAAAGTACTATTTTGCCAGTTTAACCCTGCTGGTCGCTGGAAGAATTTGTGAGGTTGCTTCTGCCCTTTTTATTGATCCCCCTTATATCTAACCAGCATCTTTTAACTGTATCCTTCCAGGGTATAAAACATGTTGACCATTTTGGGTTCATTTGTCGAGAAAGTGTTGAACAGGGCCCAAATCAATATGTGTGCTACGTGTTTCAATGTGCCAATGAGTCACTGGTAAGTACCTTCTGTATTGTGGCAATTGTACATCTAATCTTTCAGAGTAAAGCTTTATCAGAAATTGGATCATAATATGAAAATAGTCTATCACTGAGCTTTAACGAGGTTTTCATTTCAAGACTATTAGGCAACCAATATCAGGACTGTTATGACCAGGTTATGGCTCTGTTTGAGGTAGAATATATTTGACATGAATATATTAGAGTTTTCAGACTGTTGAATGGAATTCACAGAATGTACTTTGGCCATTTTTGTCTCTCCTCTGGCTGGTTAGGGTATAACTGACTTTACAAAAGCAGCTACTTGAGAAAGCGGCAATATCTAATCTAGAAGCCTAAGGCACACAAAGTAAGTGAGATCTGCTCTCAGTTTGCTTTGAGAAGGTATCTTGCAAAACAGGAAAACAGGATCATAGGACCAAAGCCATGGTTTTCATGGAAAAATGGGCAACATTGTAGAGTTAAATCCCCAAAACACTCGTGAAAATCACACATGGCAATAGAATCTCACTAATTCCACCAGCATAAACCTGCAGATTTAATTATAAATTGATACACTTGAGGAATCTGATCCTTAAAACAGTGGTGAAAAATTTGACTTTAACAAGAGAGTTGGCCAGTGACCTTCATTTTGAGAGCCAAGAGCCCAGTGACTTCAGCTGATGGACCAGACTGGGGATACGGTAATTTGTTTTGATGAGAAATGTAACTTTAGGTGTCGGAATGGATCGACTGGGTAGCTGCTTGAAATATGATGCAGTCGGCTTCTCGGTGAAAAATAAGATCCAGTATGAGCTATTTTATTTAGCTGTTATTTTGCATTGCAACAGAACAGGTTGAAGCACCTATTTAATACAATCTGCTCAGTGACTGCATAATTCATTTTGAAGCTGGTTATGATCCTTATAGAAAAACACATGGGCCAGAGATCAGTTATATTGTAATTTGGTACACCACGATGAGAATTTTACATGCAGGCTGGAAAGCCGGGGTGGGGCCTGCCTCCGCCAAACCTGAAGGCCATGCTGCTGTTTTGAGTGGCTCATGCTCTTAATTGGTTGCTGTTGGGGTGACTGCCCTCTGAGGCAGGAAATCCTGCCTCTTAGAGCTGCCAGCCAATCAGAGGGCCAGCAGCTCCAGTCCCAGCAGTGCCAGCGGGAGCGATGGCCACTGCTGGGACTGCATCCAGCGAGTCGAGGAACACGGATGTCGGCCTCCGAATAGGTAAATAGGGGTTGGGCCTCACCAGGGACAATTGGCTAGCCCCCCGGCAGGGGGAGGGTGGGGTGTCAAGAGTGTAGGTCAGGGGGTGTTGTTACATCAATAGTGGCTTGTGCTGCCTGGGGGCAGGTGCCTCTGTGAGGCACAGGATGCCCGATCAGGAGGGAGCCCCCCCCCCCCCCCCCCCCTCCAGCCCACAAGGAGGCCGCAAGAAATTACTTGGCGGCCTCCTCAGGTGCTCAGTTGCCATTAATCGGCCACTTCAGGACCGCAATTGGCCTAATGATGGGCGGGTCGCCTGCCACTTTCCCTGCAGCTGGTAAAGTAGCAGCGGGGGAGGGTAGGTGGGGCATGGCCCCACCTGCGCCCCCTTGCCTGCTCCCAGGTGGTGGGGGAGGGGGCAGGGAGGGGTGTAAAATTCTGGCCTAAGAGTCAATGGGTGAAGTTACTTATTTAACAAGAAGGCAAAAATGCATGTTCCCAGTATTAGTGACAAGGTAATGTGATGCATTATTAAAATATGTGATTTTAATGAATTTTCATTGGCAGGCTGTTAATTATGGGGGAAGAAACATGACAGCGCTATTCCACAAATGATAACATTGTGGGGAACATATTAATCCGCAAATGCAAAGATTTAATTTCTAGGAATAATTAAAGATCTCTTCCAATACTTGAAGCTTTGTAGGAAAATCAAAGTCAATGCAGGAAACCTCATGGGCCCCAAAAAAACCTAAAAACACTGGAGTCAGATTCAGCATTTGTGCATCCCAGCATGAAGGGGACCGGACGTTGCAGTGTTTTGGAAGTGGGTCTTGTCTATTCTTGGTCATAGGCAGATTGCATCGAGATTTTTCTGATGTTCACCGAGAAATTGTACTGAGAGAGATTGGGCAGATTCAAACTAGTGCTTGCTAGGCAGCAGGAAATATTGCTAATCACAAGTGCCCTTGAATTACTTCTCATTGTGCAGATTAGGCACTGTCACGCAGAGAAACGGAAAAGCAATGAAAATGAAAATGCTGCATTCGGGCAGTAGGGAACGTTGTCCTCAGGTACATTATTTGGCTCCTGCATTGAATATAACCGTCATGTCTGAAAAACAGGAGCTACAAAGTCCAATTTTTAGGTCATAATTATATTATACCTCCGGTTGACGTACTTCTAAAGTGTCACATGACCGTAGGGCAAAAAAAATTGTATCAAATGACCATTTATCTGTTCACTTATAAATCAAATATGGAATTCAATAAATGGCCTCAACTCAAAACCAATAAAAAAATACAAGAAAGGAGCATGTAACCAGCAGATAATTAGGAATCATCAAATCCCCCGCCTTAATATTTTTCAAGGCTATCGTTCGTCAACCAGCAATGATAAAACTGACTAATAAATGATTTCTTCATGCTGTTTAAAGCTACCATTTTGCTACTTCATTCAGATTGAGTGGCGGAGATAAAAGTAGCATTATGTCCATGACAAACGTAATGAAGTACAGAATTCAGAAATAAAAGCTCAATAATGAAGTTAATGTTCGAACTCCTTGGGAGAAGTTATCATGAAATTGTAGAATAATGGAGCACAGAAAGAGGCCATTCTGCCCATTGTGTCTATGCTGACTCATTGAAATTAGTCCCACAATTGGATGTCATTATATCTGGGCAGTGGTCCCAGGATGTTAAGTTTCCTATCAGCCTGCCCCTTTTCACATTGCAGCAGTGGGAGAGGCTCCACGGAACTAAAGCACCTGCGTAATGTTTGTTTAAGACGACTGTTAAAAGCTGCTGAATGGGACATTTGTACAAGGTCCAAAATCTGTACTTGTTTTCAGGGCAGTTTAGAGCATTGGATAAATCGAGCACTCTAATGCTGCTTATTTGCTGTTACTTTTTGTGTCTGAGCAATTAGAAATACAGGTAAATTCAGCTGTCTGAACAATGCAGTCTGACATTGTGGTATTTTTCACCTTTCAGAGTGGACAGTGTTAACCATGGTAAATGGGCCACTGTTAGTCTTGAGGCACACCATCCTTGCATAAGGCTCTAAGTTACAGATTATAGGAGCAAAGATCTACTTATGAAACTGCTTTTCTGCTGTGAGCTCACGGAAAGACTGCTGGAGTGATGGGGAGCTGGAAATCATGAATTGTAACAAGCATTTATATGCCTATAGTATACAACGGAGCAACAGAAAGAAAGGTTTTGTGGAGGGAGGGGCGAAGAATAAACAAGCAAAGTACTTGCATCTTAAGCAAACTGCAAGTCTGCCATAGTACATAGAAGGGAGGAGAGAATAATGTTGCAGATTAAGTAAGTTTTTTAAAAGTGGCTAGTACAACAAATATTAAAGCTTAGGTTTGTATCTTTCAGTATCAGTAAGGGGCGTGATGTTTTACTGACATGATTTATGTTATTTTGTTAAGTATGCTGTACTACAGTGATAAACAACCCACAGTTGTGTTTAAGCTGCATTGCGACTACAGTAAATATAATAAACCTCACTCCAGGTCCCAGCTGTGAGCTATGCCACTGGAGATCCACTAGTATTCAGTACAGAATATTCAGTTTACATATATCTATATTACATAGAATTTATAGAAGTAAAACAGGCTATTTGGCCCAGCAGGTCTATGCTGGGGTTTATACTGTACACAAACCCCCTCCCACCCTACTTCATCTACCCCCATCTGCATGTCCTTCTATTCCTTCCTCCCTCATGTAATAATCTAGTTTCCCTTTAAATGTATTTATGCTATTCGTCTATTCAACTATTCCCTGTGGTAGCGAATTCCATATTCTAATCACTTTCTCCCGAATTCTTTATTGGATTCTTTGGTGACTACCTTATTTTTATGGAATAAAAAGAACAGTAGCCAACATGAATACAAAATTGGCTGAGTGACAGGAGACAGAATGTAGTGGTGAACAAATGTTTTGCAGACTAGAGAAAGCTATATAGTGGAGTTCGCCAGGGGTCGGTGTTAGGACCCCTGCTTTTCTTGATATATATTAATGACTGACACTTAGGTATACTGGACATAATTTCAAAATTTGCAGGGGACACAAAACTTCAAAGTATTGTGAACCGTGAGGAGGATAGTGCACGTAGACAGGCTGGTGGAATGGACAGAGAAGTGGGAGATGAAATTTAATGCAGAGAAGTGGGAAGTGATTTATTTTGGTAGGAAAAATGAGGAGAGGCAAAATAAAATGTGCACAAATCATTGAAAATTGCAGTGCAGGTTCATAAAGCATGCAGGATCCTGGGCTTTATGAATAGGGTATAGAGTACAAAAGCAACAAAGTTATCACAAACCTGTATAAAACACTGGTTCAGCCTTAACTGGAGTATTTTGCCAGTCTGGACGCCACATTTTAGGAAGGATATGAAGGAATCAGAAAGGGTGCAGAAAAGATTCATAAGACTGGTTCCAGGGATGAGGAATTTCAGTTACATGGATAGAGTGGAGAAGCTGGGGCTGTTCTCCTTGGAGAAGAGATTAAGATGAGATTTGATAGAGGTGTTTATATCATGAGGGGTCTGGACAGAGTAGACAGGAAGAAACTGTTCCCCTTTGGCAGAAGGATGGAGAACACTGATTTAAGGTGGTTGGCAAAAGAAGCAACGGTGACATGTGGAAAAATTATTTTGTGAGTGGTTAGGATCTGGAATGCACTGTCTGAGTGTGTGATAGTGGCAGATTCAATTGTGGCTTTCAAAAGGGAATTAGACAATTATCTGAAGAAAAGGATTTGCAGCGCTAAAGGGAAAAGTGGAGCAGTGGGACTAGGTGAGTTGTTCTTGCAGAGGGCTGGCATGGACACAATGGGCTGAATGGCCTCCTCCTGTGCTGTAACCATTCTATGATTTTCTGAATCAAGTAAAAATGTGTTTTAAAGAAATGTTAGGCTATTGCCTTATTACTATCAGAATTAATATCCTTTGCAAGTATTGGCTGTTCATCATTCTGGTTGCTTTTGGCTGTCTAAATGTAGGCCTTTTTTCTTAAAGTCCTGTCTTTGTGTTATCATTTGACCTGTTTCCTCACATGATGACTATTCCCATATGAAGAATTCCAAGTTGAATAGCATAGTTAATGGACTGCCTGTTTGCAGAAGTGACAACTCTGGTTGCCAGGCAAAAGTGGAAGACAAACTCTAAAACCAACACAACCTCTCTAAAGGAATGAGAACTCACATCATGATTTTTTTTTTAGAGATACAGCACTGAAACAGGCCCTTCGGCCCACTGAGTCTGTGCCGACCAACAACCACCCATTTATACTAACCCTACAGTAATCCCATATTCCCTACCACCTACCTACACTAGGGGCAATTTACAACGGCCAATTTACCTATCACCTGCAAGTCTTTGGCTGTGGGAGGAAACCGGAGCACCCGGCGAAAACCCACGCGGTCACAGGGAGAACTTGCAAACTCCGCACAGGCAGTACCCAGAATTGAACCTGGGTCCCTGGAGCTGTGAGGCTAACCACTGCCCCACTGTGCCGCCCAGATTTCTTTTATAAGTCATGAATGAACATGATTAATTGAAATATTTGATTTCTTCTTGTGTATATTTTTTGATGCTTGTTTAAACAGGGAATGTTGATAACATCTTTGTGGGCGTTAGCTGAAAAGAATGTCCGAGAGAGAGAGAGAGCTAGGCTAACATATATGCTGTCATTAATCCACCAGGTATTTTTAGCACTATTCCCTCAGCTGACAGGTTTCTGTACGTCTTTGCAACTATGAGTTCACTGCTGTCATCCACTCATTAATTAAATAGTTTTGAAAAACAAAAGGCTATTATACTTGTGCTCTCCTGGCTGACCTCCCACACAGTACCCTCTGTAAACTTGTGGTCATCCAAAATTCTGCTGTTTATATCCTAACTCACATCAAGTCCCATTCACCCATTGTGCCAATGCTCAGTGACCTACATTAGTGTCCAGACCAGCAACACCTCGATTTTAAAATTCTCATCCTTGTTTTCAAATTTCTGCAAGTGCTTGTCTCTCCCTTTCTCTGTAACCTCCAGTCCCATAACCCTCCGAGATTTCTGTGCTCTTCCAATTCTGGCATATCCACACTTTTAATTGCTCCACCTTTGGTGGCTGTGCCTTAAGCTGCCAAGACCCGAGGCTCTTGAATCCTGTCCCTAAATCTCTCTACCTCGCTCTCCTCCTTTAAGGCACTCTTGAAACCTACATCTTTAACGAAGATTTTGGTCATCTGTCCTAAAATCTTCTTATGTGTCTCAGAGTCAGATTTTGTTTGATAGTGCTGCTGTGAAACACCTTGGAATATTTTACTATATGAAAGTCCCTGTGTAAATGTAGGTTCTTGTTATCGTAAAATTCTTCTTTACTGTTGGCTGGTTTTTGGTCTTTCTCGAGCAGTAGGTACTTGCTTTGTGCAGTGATTCATTTGAACTGTGCCCCTTGACAGGTGGATGAAGTCATGTTGACTTTGAAGCAGGCCTTTAGCACTGCTGCTGCCCTACAGAGTGCTAAGACTCAGATCAAACTCTGCGAGGCGTGTCCCATGCATTACTTGCATAAACTCTGTGAACGGATTGAAGGTAAATAAATATAAGGCACCAGCTTCTAGGATTCAGTACTTAATTTTTTGAACATAACAAACGACATTGTAAGATATTTTCTCTGCTTCTAAATCGTAATGAATCAGGTTCTCCTGTCCTAGCTGTCATCATTCAGATGGGGTGTAAAATTGAAGCTCAAGGGCTGTGCTCAGCTGAAAATAATAGATGCCGTGACACTATTCAGAGAAGAGCAAGGGATTTGGACCTAAATGTAGGGGGAATGATCAAGAAGTTTGCAGACAACACTAAAATTGGCCATATGCACAATACACAATAAATGAGAGGATACTGAGAGGTATAGAGGGAGTGAGGGGCCTTGGAGTGTATGTCCACAGATCCCTGAAAGTAGCAGGACAGGTCGATAAAGTGGTTAAGAAGACATATGGAATCCTTTCCTTTATTAGACGAGGCATAGAATATAAGAGTAGGGAGGTTATGCTGGAACTATCTAAAAGATTAGTTAGGCCACAACTGTGTGCAATTCTGGTCACCTCATTACAGAAAAGTCGAATTACACTGGAGAGGGTACAGAGAAGATTTACAAGGATGTTGCCGGGACTGGAAAAATGCAGCTATGAGGAAAGATTGGATAGGCTTGGGTTGTTTTCCTTGGAACGGAGGAGGCTGAGGGGAGATTTGAGTGAGATGTACAAAATTGTGAGGGGCCTGGATAGAGTGGATGGGAAGGGCCTATTTACCTTAGTAGAGAAGTCAGTGACTAGGGGAATAGATTGAAAGTGATTGGTAGAAGGATTAAAGGGATAATGAGGGAAATTGTTTTCACCCAGAGGATAGTGGGGGTCTGGAACTCACTGTCTGAAAGGGTGGTAGAGGCAGAAAACCTCATGTCATTTAAAAAATGCCTGGATGTGCACCTGAAGTGACATAACCTGCAGGGCTATGGACCAAATGCTGGAAAGTGGGATTAGGCTGGGTGGCTCTTTTATTTCAGCCAGCACAGACAGGATGGGCCATGTGGCCTCTTTCTGTGTCATAAACCTTGATGATTCTCCCAGTGTCTTGGCCAACATTCTTCCCTCAGCCAACACCATACATGGTGATTTTACATGTTTGTTATTTGTTCAGACTTGTGCACAAAGTGGCTAGCTATATAACACTTAAAACACTTCAGAAACCAAGTTGATTGACTGTGAAGCTCTTTGAATGTCTTGAGGATGTGAAAAATACCGTATCAACTCAAATTCTTTTTGGGATAAACCAAAATCTGGTACTCAGCTGTAAGAGGTTATAGACGCAATATGAACACTGTTAAGAGCCTGCCAATGACTCTTTGGGTAAAGACAGCATTTATGCATTTGGGCCATACAGGTTAAGAAGATTCTGTTGTTAATTCTCAGACTTTACTTGTTTGGCTGATCTGTGCTGGGACGCTAGTGATGTCTCTATGATCCAAGATGAGGAACGCTTAAAAATCATCCAGGACTTCTGCCCCTGCTCACCACCACTGTGGCCAGGACAGAGCTTAACAGTGATGACCACTTCTCCCTCTTAACACCTTTAAACAGAGCATGCCAACACTTACTGTCTGGGGTTATACATGAAGAATGGTCACCGGGACAGGTGCACTCCAGCCAATGGAGACATAATTCAAAATGATGCAATGATGACACTAAGTTAGGAGAGTAGATGGGAGCAAAAAAGTTGCAAAGGGACATTGATACTTAAAATAATGTGGACAAAATTGTGGCAGATGACCTTCAATGTAGGGAAGTGTGAGGCCATCCATTTTGGACCTAAGATAGATAGATCAGAGTGTTTTCTAAATGTCGAGAAGCTAGGAACAGTGGAGGAACAGAGAGATTTTATGATTTCATGTATAGAAATCACTAAAAGCTAGTGGACAAGTACAAAAAAGTAACTTAAAAGTCTAGTGGAATGTTTGCCTTTATCTCAAGGGGCTGGAATACAAAGCGATGGAATTTATGTTATAGTTACATAAAGCTCTGGTTAAACTGTATCTGGATAGATTTTTGTTAGATAAGAGTACTAAGGGATGCAGAATAAAGACGGGTAAACGAGATACAGGTCAACCATGATCTAATAGAATGGCAGAACAAGCTCAAGGGACTTGAATTGCCTCCTCCTGTTCCTATGAGTCACTTCAAAATGAGCTTCAGCAGAGCAGGGGAGAAAATTGGAGCAGAAACATGACACTATTCAGGAAATTTATGTGCTTCAGGTTACGCGAAGGTTGTTAAAGACAAGTGTAGAGTATTGAAAATAAATTATTCCAGCATTCCATTTGTGCTTCATTTTCGGAGTGTTTAAAGAATGAAAATGATATGAAACCTGCAAATGAGTTCTAAAACCACTTTTGATCGGATAAGGTAACATTTCAAGGTTTACACTACCTGCGAGCATAGAGAAGGTTTCTCTGTTTTTAAAAAATTATTCATTTTTGGGGTGCGGGCATCACTGGCTAAGGCTGCATTTATTGCCCATCCCTAGTTGCCTGTGAATAGCTGATGGTGAGCTACTTCCCTGCACCACTGTAGTCTTGTGTGGTGAAGGTACTCCCACACCGGGCTGGATTTTACCACACCCACGACGTCAAGCTCCAGCGGGGGTGTGGGGTGGGGGGTGGGTGCCGGTGGGGGGGTACTGAAATATTGGTCTGCCAGCGGACCGCCTCGGAGGCTGACGCCGGGGAACTCAGTGACAGCCTCCCCCCTGCCCCTGGGTGACGGGAACAGCATTTCAATATATAAATGAATAACATGAATAAATTGAAACAAACTTACCTGAAATCTTCCGGGCCCGCCGCGATCTTCAGTGCAGCGGCTGGCACTCCCGCACCTTCACTTGCCCGTCCGGGAAAAGCCGGCATGACACTGGTGGGGAGGGGGGTGGAGTTAAGATTTTCAGTACGTGGGTTGGGGGGAATGGAGTCAAATAAACGTAATGGGTATAGGGGAAGGGGTGAACTTTAAACTTTGTGCAGTTTTGGTGGGGAGGGGGGACGGTCAGATTTAAAAGGTAAGTATCTTGGCGGGGGAAGGGACATTAGAAATTTATTGTATAAATTTTGGGTGGGATACTGCTTTTAAAAATTCAAGTTGACCGACAGGACTGGCTACCCTTTAAAAATAGCGCCAGTGCCTCTGCACAGGCTGCTGACGCCATTGCCGGGGATGGACAGCCCGCCCCCTCCATGTGATCGGTGTGGGCGGGCGGGGGGAGGCCCCACATTAAATGAGCTGCCTCACGGGAGATCACGGTGGCTCTTGGGCCGCCATTTTTTGAGCTCTCCGCTCGGCGGCGGGCTCTTAAAATCCAGCCCACTGTTATTAGATTGGGAATTCCAATGACAATGAAGGAATGGTAACATCTGTCCATGTCAGGATGGTGTGTGACTTAAGGGAAACTTGGAGGTGATGGTGTTCCTCTACAACTGCTGCCCTAGTGCTTCGAGGTGCTGGAGGTCACAGGCCGGGGAAGTGCTATCAATTAACCATGGCGAGTTGTTGCAGTGCATCCTGTATTTGGTATGCACTGCTGCATAATACCAGGTTACACCTCAAAACATCTGCATCAGGGACAGATGTTGCATGATAGCTTTGATATCATAAAATGACTGGCACTTTAAAGCAGGTGCCTGAATTTTGTTGTAGTGTAGTCCAAAACAGCAGGAAGAATTGTCAGTTGTTTAAGTAATTAGAACAATTAACTGACGCATTGATCAGCAATTCTTTGGTTTTCCAGGTCTCTACCCGCCAAGAGCCAAGCTTGCCATACAGAGGCATGTTTCCCTTTTGAGTGACAATGAGCAAGCTGATATTTTTGAGCGTGTTCAGGTAAAATACAGGGGCTGTTAGGAAAGGGCTCATTAAAATTATATTTTGATTATTGGAGGTTGTCTTGATAAATATGGATTATGAATTATTATGTGGTGTTACAATTATTTTAATTCTTAAAAGAGCCAACCAAAATTTCTGATTTGATCATTAATTTGTGACTATAAATTAATTAATTAATTATTAATTGTCTTAGTTTGAAAGGTGATTGCTTGCTCGTAAAGCCTCACTGTGGAGTTGGAAGTAATTCTTCTTGATGTATACATCTTCAACGCTGATGCCCTGTCCTTCTTCACTGATGTCTTCCTAGCCCTAGCCCCAGACTTTAACCCAGTATGATTATTGATGGGGATTGTATACTGGGCCCATTGCAGATAAAACGCCAGTGTCAGAATTGCTTCAACTGAGATGATAAAGACATTAAAGAGGCAACAGAAAGAACATGTCTCTAGTCTTATGTGAAAGACAAAACACAAAAGGACATGATTTAATCCTTTGTTTCAACATTTGCTAGTCCACAACCAATTAATTCTTCATTCCAAAACTGGAGCTTGGCCTAGTACAGACTGGAAGCTTGTGTTGAACAATATCCTCCCTTCCACCACAGCTGGTGATTAAACACCTCCCTCCTCAGGGTTGCAGCTTTCTTCTTTACTTGTGTGAGAAGCTAGCAGACTATCTTGAGCACAAACACACGTGGAAATTGCCCTCACTCTGGCCCGAGACAGTGGCCATCCAGATGTGGTGTGACATTTGCTGCCTGGAAAAAGGTAGGCCTAACCAAATGGTAGCGTGTAAAAGAGAGAATTTACAGACTCAGATAACAGCAGAAGGCTCCCAAAATGGAAGGTGAGGCCAAGAGAGAACTAGACTTTCTCCTCATGGGTACCACAGAGGAGCTGATCTGTTTATACATTTGTATAATATTATGACCTGTGCATGCATTCTCCGGTGTGCATTCCCATTGTAGGAGGCTCTGTACCAGGAATAGGGTCTTGTAATTTTAGGGCTACTAACTCCCTGGCCATTTTCTGGACTCAGTTTTAAGGTTGTCCACTACCCAGACCACTCTGTGAGCTCACTTACTGTCATAGTGCATCACGTTTCTCGTAGCACACACACACTGGGATTGTAACAAACATCAGTGTTCTGTAACTGAAAGAATTGCAATAAAAACATCCGCAATTACAGCAGAAACCTTTCACAGTTTAAGAACAATTGGAAAATAAGTACATAACAGTTGGCGACCTTATCCATGAATAATAATAATAAATTATCTGTATCGACAGAAAATGAAGCCAGCTGATGACCAAGATGAGAATGAACTGGTGATTCTCATTCTGAGGCAGATATGTGAGACCAAACAGAAGACCCACGCCCATCTTGGAGAGACCCCTGTGGTACAGCGCTTTCTTCGCTCACCTTTGTAAAGAAAAAGGCTTGAATTTGTGACCGTGGAGTTATGCATTGATGACTGTGACCCATGTCTGTGTTTATCTTTTAATATAATGTTCTGTTCAAATGATAAGTTGGCCTGTACCAGCTAAATGTCATAGCTGCTTGGATTTCAGATGCAAACATGTAGGAAATTAGTTCAAGGGCATTTGCCACCAGCATAGTAACTGTGACTACACTTCAAAGTAATTGATTGTATATGAAGTGCTTTGAGATGTCCTGGGAAACAAGATGAGGCTGCTATATAAATACAAGTCTCACCTTTCTTGCATGCCTATCATGCTTCAGACAGTTGAGGAGAAGATTCTATCATTTACACTTAGATGTCCATGCAGTATTTCAAATTGTTAGCCTGACTTTATTTGATATTAAGGATAGCCAGCACGGATTTGTAAAAGGCAGATCATGGTTGACTTAACTAATTGAATTTTTTGATGAAGTAACAGAGAAGATTAACAAAGGGAAGATGGTAGATGTTGTCTATATGGATTTTAAGAAAGCATTTGATAAAGTACCACATGAAAGGGTGGTTAACTAAATTGAGGCTAATGGACTAGGAGGATCAGTATCCAATTGGATAAAAAAAATTGGCTTAAGAACAGAAAACGGCAAGTTGTGGTAAATGATTGTTTTTCAGATTGGAGGATGGTAGACAGTGGTGTTCCCCGAGGATCAGTGCTAGGGCATTGCTTTTTATGCTATATATAAATGACTTGGATCTTGGAATACAGAGTAGAATTTCAAAATTTGCCGCTGATACCAAACTTGGAGGTGCGGCAAAGAGTGTGGATGATATGAACCCCCTGCAACAGGACATAGATAGGTGAGCAAAATGGGCAGACAGGTGGCAGATGGAATTTAGTACTGACAAGTGTAAGGTGATGCATTTTGGCAGAAGGGATAGCGTGAAGCAATATAGACTTAATCGCACAGTTCTAAAGAGTGTGCAGGAACAGAGGGACCTGGGGGAGTGAGGGGAGGGGGTGGTGGTGGTGGCGTGGGGGGGTGCATGTGCATAGATCTTTGAAGGTGGCAGGACGTATTGAGAGAGTGGTTAGCAAAACATATAAATAAAGGCATTGAGTATAATAGCAGGGAAGTTACAGTGAACCTTTATAAAGCTCTAGTTAGGTCCCAACTAGAGTATTGTGTCTAGTTCTGGTCACCACATT
This sequence comes from Heterodontus francisci, assembly GCF_036365525.1. Taxonomy (NCBI): domain Eukaryota; kingdom Metazoa; phylum Chordata; class Chondrichthyes; order Heterodontiformes; family Heterodontidae; genus Heterodontus; species Heterodontus francisci. Next base: position 131,175,056 of record NC_090376.1, on the reverse strand, counting down.
TAGGAAGGATGTGAGGGTCCTTGAGATGGTGCAGAGGAGATTTATCAGAATGCTTCCAGGGATGGAGGACCTTTGTTACAAGGTTAGGTTGTAAAATCTGGGATTGTTCTCTTTGGAGCAAAGGAGATTGAGGGGAGATTTTTTAGAGGTGTACAAAATTATGACAGGCTTAGCTAAGTTAGACAAGGAAAAACTGTTCCCATTAGCTAATGGTACAAGGACTAGGGGATACAGATTGAAGGTTTTGGGCAAGAGATGCAGGTGGAATGTGAGGAAGAACTTTTTTACGCAGCGGGTGGTAATGGCCTGGAACGCACTGCCCACTAGGGTGGTGGAAGCGGAGACAGTCAATAACTTCAAAAGGAAATTGGTTGGGCACTTGAAGGAAATAAACCTGCGAGGCTATGGGGATCGAGCGGGCAGTGGGACTGCATGGATTTCTCCGCAGACAACCGGCATGGGCTCGATGGGCCAGATGGCCTCCTTCTGTGACATAAATGACTGTGACCTGCTTCAGTGGATCCGCTGAAGATCTTGTTCACCTCGCCTGTAAAACTGTCTTTTTTTCTTTCAAAGCCTATACCAAACAACATGATTCCAGAGCACTCCGCCAGCACAGGCAGATTTAAACTTGATGTTCTGAAAAACAAGGCAAAAAAGTCTTTGACCAGCTCTCTGGAAAATATCTTCTCAAGGGTAAGTTGCAATAGACTTAGTTTTGAATATTAGCATGATTTGTTGGCAGGTTTTAAGCCCATCTCTTGAGAGGTCAGTATTTGGTACCTGTTCTGGTACCTGTGTCTTGTTGAAGCAAGATGTCTCCTATTGTTGTGCTTAGCCCTTATGTATTCAGTCTCACAATATATAAGAGACTTCTAAGAAAGGTGTCACTGTTTACTGCTGGCATATTGAACACTTTGTACAGCACCATCATAAACAATTGATATGACGGGAGGAATGAACAAAAATGTTCACTGCTCCAAATGGCAGATGGAATTTAATCCGGACAAATGTGAGGTAATGCATTTTGGAAGGTCTAATGCAGGTGGGAGGTATACAGTAAATGGCAGAACCCTTAGGATTATTGACAGGCAGAGAGATCTGGGCGTACAGGTCCACAGGTCACTGAAAGTGGCAACGCAGGTGGATAAGGTAGTCAAGAAGGCATATGGCATGCTTGCCTTCATCGGTCGGGGCATAGAGTATAAAAATTGGCAAGTCATGTTGCAGCTGTACAGAACCTTAGTTAGGCCACACTTAGAATATTGCGTGCAATTCTGGTCGCCACACTACCAGAAGGATGTGGAGGCTTTGGAGAGGGTACAGAGGAGATTTACCAGGATGTTGCCTGGTCTGGAGGGCATTAGCTATGAGGAGAGGTTGGAAAAACTCGGATTGTTTTCACTGGAACGACGGAGGTGGAGGGGCAACATGATAGAGGTTTACAAAGTTATGAGCGGCATGGACAGAGTGGATCGTCAGAAGCTTTTTCCCAGGGTGGAAGAGTCAGTTACTAGGGGACATAGGTTTAAGGTGCGAGGGGCAAAGTTTAGAGGGGATGTGCGAGGCAAGTTTTTTACACAGAGGGTGGTGAGTGCCTGGAACTTGCTGCCAGGGGAGGTGGTGGAAGCAGATACGATAGCGACGTTTAAGAGACATCTTGACAAATTTATGAATAGGAAGTGAATAGAGGGATATGGGCCCCAGAAGTGCAGAAGGTGTTAGTTTCGGCAGGCATCAAGATCGGTGCAGGCTTGGAGGGCCGAATGGCCTGTTCCTGTGCTATACTGTTCTTTGTTCTTTGTTGTTCTCACTCCCTGTCTATTAATTTGACTACATACTCCATAACCCTGAACGTCAGGGGCAGATTTTAAACTTGCTGCCCGTGCATCAAACTGGCATTGCGAATTGCCTGCCCGTCACTGAAAGGAATGGTGTGAAAATTGGCCACATCCTATCATGCAAGGCCGATGTGCAATGCCAGTTTCAGCAGCAAGCTGAACATCCACCCCACGGTCTCTCCAGCTTCACCTGTCTTCTTGTTGCTTGAGACACTTTGCAAGACTGTCCAATCAACTTGCACCCTAAATTAAAACTGGCTTTGGGTACTCCTGAAATCCCACACTGCCTCAGAGGCTCTTCAATTTTTCATCTGATGCAGTTGAAAATAAATAGTCTTGTTGCTTTTCCTCACATCAGCAAGCATGTAGCTCCACTGCATTTGTAAGCATTTCCTGTACCAGCATCATTTGAAGACTCTTTCTGATCCACCTAATGCCACACATTGATTGAATTCCGAAGGGAGGGAATTAGTTGTTAGTATAGTATGTGTGTATGTTAAGATAGGCAGCAAGCCTGAGAGACACCCAAGTGACCAGATTCCTGTGAGGCACCTTTTGATGTGCTGTAATTTGGACTGAATTCATAACATCATTGTGTAGCTCAGGCTTGGGAAAAGTGTCTGACAAATGATGCTAACACACCTGTGAAAATAGTTTTATAAAGCCCAACTACTCTTTTTATTTAAATATATCATTCCAAATCCATTAGGGATTTTTTTTTCTCCTCATCTTTAGTCAACTGCTTTCACATTTCTCTGGTTCAAGTGCCAAGCACTGCGGATGCTGGAAATCTGAAATATAAACAGAAAATGCTGGAAATGCTCAGCAGGTCAGTCAGCAGCTGTTGAGAGAGAAACAGAGTTAATATTTCAGGGTGATGACCTTCCATCAGTTCTGCCAGACCTGCTGAGTATTTCCAGCATTTTCTGTTTTCATTTCAATTCTCTGGCTGCTGTTCTTGAGCCACTTCCAAATTATGCCTCCCGTACACTGTATTTTCCTTCGATGTTCATACTGGAATTAGAAATGCATCATATGAATAATTGTAGAGGAATACTTCAGTGTATCACTCACAGTACAGTGCTCTAATTAATCATGCTGTATCATTGGGAGGCCAGGTTTGCCAGTTTATTAGGATTAAGCTCCTGGTGCCATAGAACTCTCAAATCAGTATCTCTGCTCAGTTCTAAGTGCCAAAATCAGAGGGAATAAATTTAGGAACAGGAAAAATAAGGAGTAATAAATTATTAATCATATAGTTCTTACTTTTTTTGTGCAGAGCCCAGAAGCAGTCTGCATGTGTCTTGCTAATAATTGTAGGCATTCTAATCTGAATAAATAATACTTGAGCATATGACTTGCAGATGAAATGAAGACAGATGGAAATGGGACAGCATGCTACCAATTATCAGAGGTTGTAATCAGCATTCACACATTGAGGTGGGTTCATGGGGTGTTGCACTGTTCTAGTAAAGCTGCAGAAATCAACTCGATATTAACTGGCGGCTTATTATGAATTTAAAGGGGCCTACACTAAAATTCAATGGGATGACATTTATCTACATTGCTGTGCTTAACCCCATAATTAACCCTTTACTTGGTGCATGATCTGAAGCAGTGGCAGATTATACAATTTGAATTGATGTGTGGCTGCCAATATTAAACACTAACATTGCTGCAAGGCGTGCTACTAGAACGTCTGTCAGACAGGAAGATGTTGGGCCTGTACATTACATCATTGTGGATTCTTGGATGCTAACTGGCGAAGAGTTGGTCATTGCCAGTATTTCTTTTAAACGCAGCAGAAATGAGATTGATCCAGCACGCTTTATAGGTGAAGTAACTGTACAATGTAGTAGTGACATTTGCTGGTTGTGTGATACTCATAAGGCATTTAAACTTCCCATCAAAATACATTAATCACTGTATGGTGAGCAGAGCATAAAGGAGAAGGTAAATCTGCAAGTGTATGCATTATTGTTGCATTTAAACTTTCTCCATAATGTGCAGGAAGCCACAGAAGCATTATTCAGGCCTCACTGGTCACTTGTTCTATTTAATCAAATTCTTTCTCATAGTAACTACTGTTTTTGAGTTGTTCGCCCAGTCTTACTAATTTTTATTACAAAGCACCCTATATTTTGCAATTGAACATGCAGCTTGTTGGAATGTATTTTGTTTGATACATATTGGATAGGAATGCACTGAGTGAAATGAGGAAGACCAGAGGAGACGTGGCAAATGCCATTCAGGCGAACATTTTGGGGGACAGATGCTTTGTAATGTTGACCTTCACCTTGTATGAGAGTTACTGATTTTTTGGGGGGAGGGGAGCTTTGAAGATTTGATGTATCTCCCCCTGTAGTGCAGGTATTTTGTTTCTGGAACTTAACAAACCTCACGCTGTAAGAGTGATGCTAGGGCAACACGTTTTGAGTGCTTCCATTTAGATGATTCCCATATTTAATATGGGATTTCCGAATGAAAATGCAGATGTAGAAAGAAGTTCCCAAGATTCATTATTTCATGGAATTAACTTGGGTATTTAAAACGGCAGCAAGGGAGAAATGTAAAGAATTCAGCAATGACGCGAATTGTTCTTCAGCACATGCTTCACCAGGCTGAATGAGGCAGCAACATCAGATGATTTCTGCTTGGCAGGTAGCAAAAGGGTGTGAATCAGCAGGCTAGCAATCTATGATCTCCATGCTTCACAGTGAGAAGGGAGAGACAGAGAGAAATAATGGAGCAAGAGGAAGGGCAGGAGGGAGGGGGACAACAAGAGTAGTGAGATAAGCTAAAGAAAACTACTGGGTGAGAGTGAGATAATGAAAAGGAAAACAGCGAGAGGAAATAGAGCAAAGCATAGAGAATAGTGTTAAAGAAGTCCATCAACATGCATGTTTTACAGCCCTTGCAGAGGTGAGGCAGAAATACACTGACAAGAATATGGAAAAGTTCCATACTTTTTTCTTGGTGTGATTAGACTTGTGAATATTTCCAGGACGACAATCAGTGACAAAGTGAAGTGTACATGAATCAGAATATGGGAGCTCTCTAAACTCAGGAGCCAGCAGAGCCAGGCCCATCTGCTGTAAAACTCTCCCCATTCCTTCACTGTCGCTGGGTCAAAATCCTGGAACTCCCTTCCTAGCAGCAGTTTTGGTGTTCCTACCCCACATGGACTGCAGCAGTTCAGGAAGGCAGCTCACCACCACCTTCTCAAGGGCAGTTACAGATGGGCAGTAAATGCTGGCCTAGCCAGCGATGCCCACATCCCATGAACGAATAAAAAAAACTATCCCCATTCACGACTGCTTTTCCGAACTGCTAGTAGCAGTGCAATTGAGCTGTATTAATCCTGGATGTACAACACACGTGCAGCAATTTTCTCTTGGTATCTTTTACAGCTGCGTTGTAAGTGAGCATCCTCTTAGCACAAAAGTCTTCCCCCATTTTCTCCCCTTCTCTTCTGAAGACACTGGTTCTGTTTCACAGCGGGGTCAGCACTCACCTTTACCTTGCCGGAATGCCGAGACCAGCAGTTTCAGTAAGCACAGGGCTATCATATTTGAGCTTTATCCTGTCCTCACCTAATGTTTGCATACAGGCATTTCCCAACCCATGTCACTGGGTAGTGATGAGGAGCCATATCCTATTTGCTTCCTGACCCCTGAGGCCAGTGGTAGCACCTCAAATGTCACTATCTGTAAGCAGCTATCTTAACATGGACGGAGAATGCAAACTCGGAAGCTTCCTGATCTGACCTCAATTTCATACTAGACAATAAACTCAACAACTGAGCTGTTAACAGGGGACCTACTGACTCACAGTTCAATAGAGATTCTATGAGTGCATCACAAGAAAAACCTGCAGTTGTTTGGTGACAGTGCCATCTACTGTCTTAGCATTGTTATTTTATTGTAGTGCTTCATTCAGCTGGCCTAAGAAATCCTACAACAGTAGAAAACCTTTGACTGACACACCATGGTAATCACAATATAATCATGATGAAATAATACTCTAGCAGTGGTGCAGATGGTAATTATCTTCCAGGTCATGGAGGCAGACTGAAAACATTTAGGGACCCTTGACCTTGACTCATTTTCAACAACAACTACTTGCATTTATGTAGCATCGTTAATGTAGTAAAACATTCCAAAGTGCTTCACAGGAGCATTACCAAACAAAATTTGACAGCAAGCCACCGAAAGCTTAGTCAAAGAGGTAGGTTTTAAGGAGTGTCTTAGAAGAGGAAGGTGAGGTGGAGAGGTTTGGGGAGGGTATTCCAGAGCTTAGGGCCCAAGCAACTGAAGGCACAGCCACCAATGGTGGAACGATTAAAATCAGGGATGCGCGAGAGGCCAGGAGTGGAGGAGTGTACAAATCTCAGCTGGTTGTGGGGCTGGAGGAGATTACAGAGATAGGGAGAGGTGAGGCCATGGAGGGATTTGAAAATAAGGATGTGAATTTGAAAATTGAGGCATTGCCAGACTGGGACTCAATGTACATCAGTGATCACAGGGGTGATGGGTGAAGAGGTCTTGGTGTGAGTTAGGACATGGGCAGAAGAGTTTTGGATGACAGGTTTATTGAGGTAAATCATTTGACACCTGTTATAACTGAAAACTCCTCATTTGTGACAGTACAGTGGAGAGCTGGGAAATTGCCCCCAGATGCTATCCACAGCCTGGCTCAGTTGATAATACTTTTGCTATGAGTCAGCAGGCTGTGGGTTGGAGCTCTGTTTCACCATGATCTGCGCTGGCACTCCAGGACAGTGTATTGACGGAAAACTGCACTGGTAGAGGTGCTGTTCCTTAGGTCCAATGCTAAGTAGAGGTACTGTCTGCCCCCTTCTGTGGTTCAGATGAATGTGAAAGGTCTCATGGCACTATTCAAAGAAGAGCAGAGTTTTCTTCCTGTGAGCAGAGATGTGTCTTGTCAACACACACCCCCACTCCTCCCCCTTCAAACTAATAACACCACAATTCAGATTAACCGGTTCTTCATCTCATTTGCTGTTGTGGGACCTTATTGTGTGAAAATGACTGCAAAATGTACTGCACAGCCACAGGAATTGCACTTTAACACTTTAATATGTGATTCAGAAGCTCGTGGGTTCAAGCCCCACTTGAGAACTTTAGTAAGTAATCCAGCCTGACACTTCATTGCGGTGCTTCAGTGCACTAGTTTGTGGGAAGTGCTAAAATTCAGATCAGACATTAAAACAAGCTTCCATCTGCCAATTCAGGCAAATGTAAACGATCCCAGCGCTATTTGAAGAAGAGCAGGGAGAACTCCCAGTTTCCCAGCTGATACCACCAAAACGAATTAACTAGTCATATATCTCACTTTTACTTATGGAACCTTATTCTGTTCAAATTATCCACCATGTTTACCTGTATAATAACAGTGTCTACACTTTGAAAGTAATTCATTGGCTGTGAAGCACTTTGGGACATCCTAAAGACATGAAAAATACAAATACAAATCCTTTCTTCCTTCTCTTCCAAAAGAAAATCATTGGATGTGAGGTGTGTTACATTGTCTTGAAGGATGTGATAAGCATCATATATAAATGCACATTCACAGTGCAATGCAATGCAAATCAATAAAAAGGAGACTGGAATTATTTTACAACATTACAGGACCTGGTGATGGAGCAAAGGGAAAAAAAATGGCATTGTAATCTCTGTTAGAAAATTGACTGTTGCTGAGTTGGGGAGAAAGCAAATGACCATTTACAAAACTGAAATCAAACTCACTTGTTTTTGGGCCTTGGGCTTGATACTGACTCACCTGCCCATGATGTTTCAGTTATCTTGCTTGATTGTACAAGATAGTATATTGAGCCCCCCCCCCCCGCCCACCACAATATTCATCTCATGTCCCATTTGCGATTGAGCCATGAGTTTCCTGGAAGCTGCTCCTGTTTAGCCGTAACGTTGACGCTAGTGTGCCGGAAATGCCGCGTATAAGTATAAACAGCATTTCTGCCGAATATATGGGGAGGTGAGGGAAGGTGTTATGATGACCGAAGTGGGAGGAGTACACTATCTTTTCTGGTTCCACTTCTCCACAGGTCACAACATATATTTAAATATTTACCTAGTTACCGATGCAGTCAATCATATGCGCTACTCTTTATCCCAGAATAACATACACCAACCAGGTTTCTTTAATAAACAACAACATTATCAGCTTATTGTAAAGCAAGACTTAACCAGTAATGAAGCAAAGCACTCACACACAGATTGAAATATGAAAGTTCCCTTTTACCGTAGCCCCTCACACACACACACACAGACACACAGGCTAACAGAAAAATAGAGATGTTTTCTTTCGAGCTCTGTTACAAAAAAGAATATCTTGGCCAAGTGCTTGCTAATTCCTGAAGGAAAAAGAGAAAATATGGAAAGATGTCAGTTGTCCCTTTTTGGTTTGGCGTCCCAAATACGCATACACGACTGTCACTGGGATCTTACTAGAACAGTTTTTTTCAGGTGATGTTGAAGATCAGTTTGGCAGGCTTTCCAGAACTGCCCACAGTACTCATGGGCGGCACAGTGGCGCAGTGGTTAGCACCGCAGCCTCACAGCTCCAGCGACCTAGGTTCAATTCCGGGTACTGCCTTTGCGGAGTTTGCAAGTTCTCCCTGTGACTGCCTGGGCTTTCACCTGGTGCTCCGGTTTCCTCCCACAGCCAAAGACTTGCAGGTTGATAGGTAAATTGACCATTATAAATTGCCCCTAATATAGGTAGGTGGTAGGGGAATTGAGGGAAGGTGGGGATGTGGTAGGAATATGGGATTAATGTAGGATTAGTATAAGTGGGTGGTTGATGGTCGGCAGAGACTTGGTGGGCCAAAGGGCCTGTTTCAGTGCTGTGTCTCTAAATAAATAAATGCGGCAACAGGGGTTTCTGACATGGCTTTTCAGGAGAAATGCAGCATCAGTTTCTCTTTTTTACGCTTGATTCTCAGGAAGATCTCAAAGAGATGGACGAGGGTGCTGATGGTGGCTGCTCTCTTGGCTGGTTTTCTCCAACTACCTTCAAAACAGGTCATATCCCAACACACTGTCCAAAGCAAAACCAATACAAAATCTCAAGAGTGAAGCATCCTGACCCCTATAAATCTTGTCCTGTCACTTTTCTGTAAACATCTCCCCCAAGTCAAAAAGCCCCTGCTGGATATTTATCTGAAGACAGGTACTTCCAGTAAATGTTGTTTTCAAACAAGACCTCTGAGTGTCCTTTCAATGACCCCAGTGAAAAAAAAACCATGGAATCCTTTTCAATTTTCCGAAATAAAACAATATCCATAATTCTAAAATACATGAGTCCTCAAAAAAACCTAACAAGAAATATAAAAGCACCATCATAACAAAGGGAGGAGCAGGAGCAACTTCCAGGAAATTCTTAATCTTAATTACTAGGCCGGAACTGGGCCTAGAGCAGTGTGCAGTGGTGTGGTGCAGAATAATTTTGGGATACAACCCATAGTCCCTTTTCCTGATCTACTTGACCCTACACCAACTGCAGTGGAGGAGACGGATTGGTGGCCAGTCTCTGCCTGTCAGGATATGAGTGAGAAACCATAGGAGAAGTGTTAGAGCCTTTCTCGGTTCACTCAGCTTCTCTGCTGCTGATGTGACATTCAGGCCTTGAAATTACTCTGGCCGGAATTTTACCTTGTGATGGAGGCCCTGTTCACCAGTAAAAAAAGGCAGGGTGTTCCCCCCTTCACTGGGCCTGGAGGCCATGCAGCGATTTTGTGTGGCCCAGGCCCTTAATTGGAGGAGGTTGGGCCTTCCGCCCCTCTGAGGCAGGATGTCCCACCTCCAAGAGCTGCCGGCCACTGGGAGCAATGGCCACTGATGGGACTGTACCCAGCCAGGACTGACAAGATGGAACAGGCCCCAGAGGTAAGTGTGAGGAGCCTCACCGGGACAATCAGCTGAGCCCTGGCAAGGGGTTGGGTCTTGCTGAAGATGTGGGGCGGGTGGTGGGGGCCGGGTCCAGCAGGGGTGGCTTGTGCTGTGCAGTGGCAAGGTGCCCGACTGCTGTTGGTAATATACCAGCGGTGGCGGGAGGAGACCTTTAATTGACAACTAATTGGCCACGTAAGGGCCTTAATTGGCCTGGGGCGGGCCATTTGCCACCTACCACGCCATTGGCAAAATTGCAGCGGGGGCGGGTAGGCGACGGGAACGGCACCTCCCACTCAATCGCCGCCCCCCTAGTTCTAGCCCGCTCCCTGGGGGGTTTCGGGGGGTGAGGGAGGGGTCGTAAAATTCCGGCCTCCGCGATTACTTAGCTGACGAAGCCTAAATGTATCTATCGGAAATATCTATCTGTCATTTTAGCAGAGGTGTTTCAAAATAGATTTCAGACAAATGTCGAAAGTCCTTGTGCATTAGTAATTTCAGGCCCTCTGTCTCTTTCCTGAGGTGCTCTGCTGTGTCATAGAGTATATACTTAGAAATAAGATGCCTCCAATATTTTTTACTTTTAAGAAAGTTGACGAAATAAATGACTCACAAATAAGACTGCCATGTAGTTGTGGAGAAAGTAGTGCATTTGATTTTGACATGGCTGCCTTCTCCATACACTGCCATTGTGTATATAAGCAAGGGGAAAAGGGTCTGGAACCAGAAAGAGGGGAACAGCATGGAATGATCCACAATGGATAGGAGAAGAATAACAGGCCAGGAACCAGCAGCCATAGGAACTGTAGTCCCATCCACAATGACCCATGCACAAAACTAATCCCCACGATGGGCACCTAAATTTTAGCCTTTTCTGTGAGTATGTACAGTACATGGGCCCAGCTCAGACCCTTGTTTAGGCCAAATCTAATTAATCTGGAGACAGTGCAAATGTACGCAAATAACCCACAGGATTAATTTTCTGTTTTTTGTTTGTTTGTTTTAGAATTGTTGATGAATCGCAATTTTGAGCGATAGTTGTGAAGAGAGTACTATAGTCCAACTGTCCAACATCGTCATCGTTTTAATTTCCCATTTATACCGTTGTCACAGATATTTAAAGAAACCTCCGCCAGATCAGATTGTGTAGAGTACAGAGTAAATCCAGCAATGCTGTGCTCTTCACTCAATGAGAGTTTGAGTTACAGAGAGGCCACTTTACATGGTTGGGCTGATTCTACGACCCACACCCAACAGCAACTTGCATTTATAGTGTGCCTTTAACACAGTAAAATGTACCAAGGCACTTCACAGGAACGTTATCAGGAAAAATGTGACACAGAGCCACATAAGGAGATTTTGAGGCAGGTGACCGAAAGTTTGGTCAAAATGGTAGGTTTCATGGAGCGTTTTAAAGGAGGAGAGAGAGAGAGGTTTAGGGAGGGAAGCTTAAAGCTTAGGCCGAGTCAGCTAGTGGCATGGTACCAGTGGGTGGGACGATAGAAATCGGGATAAACAAGGGGCCAGGTTTGGAGGAGCATAGATGTCTCAGAGGGTTGTAGGGCTGGAGGCGATCACAGAGATAAGGAAGGGTGAGGCCATTGAGGGATTTGAAAACAAGGATGACAGTTCTAAAATGAGGCATTGCCGGACCGGGAACCATTGTAGATCAGCGAGCACAGGTATAATGGGTGAACGGACTTGATTCGAGTTACTACACATAATTGTAAACGGGCAAGAGAGTAAGCTATTGCCTGTTGTGTCCAGAAACTTGTGCAGAAGGAGTGAACCAGTTTTACTATTGTCATGAAGACCGCCACCTGCCAAGAATGAGGCGTATTAACTTTGTCATAAGAACATTAATATTAAACTGTTGCTGGAGTGAAGAAATGACTTGTTTAAAGAGATCACCAGACATTTTGCTGGAGGACGTTTGCACACTAAGAGACAGTGCTTGGAGAGACAAAAGAATTGCTCACTGATTCAATTAACAGGGATTGGTCTGGGCAATGGTGATCCACATCTTGTCGGCGTAAGAAACAGCACTACACCCCCTCCCCCCCTGCCCCCACAGAGAGCTTTGGAATCCACAAGCCGTAGGAGCGGTTGCCCCCAAATAAGGGGTTAGTCACATGACTGAAGTTGCTTAAACCTCAAGAGAGAAAAGACTGCTACATCGAAACATGTTAAAGTGTGCACTGGGCCCCAAAGAACAGTAAGACTTACTGGCAACCAAAGACTCCGCATTGGACTCAAAGGACTGTAAATACACCCAGCTATTGCCTCAAACCTTTTCCCTTTATGCTTTCTACTTTTTCTGTCACTATCTGCGTGTATGTTTATCGCGTATGCATGCTAGCGTGGTCATGTAGTCGTTAACCAAATTAGAATTTAAGATGAATAAACTTCCACCTTTCTTGTTTAAATCTAAGAGAACCTGTCTGATTTGATTTCTTTGCCTTGTAATTGGAAAGCAGTGAACAAGGATTCACTGAGGGAGAGCTAAAAACAAGGTGTTTTTACACAGAGTCCGATGCCGGGATTGCCAGGCTTGATCTTCATGGTGGCGGCAAGGCTCAGTGGCAATGCGCCCCCCCCCCCCCCCCACTCTCCGCTGGGCGACGGGACCCAGCTTAACATATTTATATTAAGACAATGCATAAATTTTTTAAAATTATCAGCAATCTTACGTGCAATGGGCGGCCCCCATATGCCTTCACTTTTCCGACCAGGATAAGCTGGTGTCACTATGGTGGGGAAGGGGGGAGCTTAGGATTCTTACTGTAGTGGGGTAAGGGAGGGGAAATGGAGTCAAAAGTAAATTACTGCTCTAGGGGAAGGTGGGAAGGGGTGACCTCTGCACTTTGATTGGTGTGGGGGAGGAGAGAAGGTCAAGTGTTGAAGGTAAGTGTTTTGCTGGGATGGGGGGTGCAAATATTGCATTTAATTGTTATGGGGGGGGGAGGAAAGGTTATAATGCCATACACGGGGAGGGAGTATTCCTTTAAAAATTTAAATGAATCGACAGGGTTGACTGCCCTTTAAAAATGACGTCAGCACCTGCGCACAGGCAGCTGACGTGATTGCTGGCGACACAGAGCCCGCCCTCTCCACGTGATTGGGGCGGGGAGGGGGGGGTGGCAGCTTGACCGGCTCCTTATCCTGGGCCGCTGCAAGGAAGATCATGATGGCATCCGGGCTGCAATTTTATTTCACCCGCCACCGCTCCTGGCGGTGGGAGAAGAAAATCCAGTCCCTAGTGTTTATAAGGAAACATGTATCATTCCCTGTAATCCCTGTAATCAGCATGAGTATAACTGCAATCTACCTGCAGCTACAAAATAATTATTGAGATGTAATGCTTCCTTTACAATGGGCAATGCCACTGGAATATCACGCCTGCATTTTTATCACATTTTGTATAAAATATGTGCGGCTGCAAAAAGATCATCTCTGACTTGCCTGTCAACACCATTCCTGGCTCCTGTCCTGCTGCTGACTAGGGGACCAAACACTGCTGCATGCCATATCTGAAACATTTGTGATCCTGATGAATTTTGTGAGATCAGACGTTCTGCCTCAGTACGTTGCAGTGTTGGACGAACCAGGACTGCAGCATCATCAGGGTCATAAGGGGAAGCAAGGTAAGTACATGAGGGAGAAAGGCATCAAAGGATATGATGATAGGCTGAGATGAAGTAGGGTGTGAGAAGGCTTGTGTGGAGCATAAGCACCAGCATAGACCAGTTGGGCTGAATGGCCTGTTTCTGTGCAGTGAATTCTCTGTAAAAATTAATACTTAGCCATCTGGTTGCACTTTGAACCCGACCTTTGGGTTTTTTGCAACTGGGAACTGGGCCAACTTTACTTTCTGTTCTCTTAATTTCAACCATTTGTATTCCTCTAGCACCTTTAGCATAGTGAAATGTCCCAAGAAACTAAACCGGAGTATTGCAAGGCATAATTTCCCACGCAGTATTCGAGTATGTTTAATCAATTGAGGTGGGAATTTATTTAGGACTGGAGCATAAATCTTCGTCACCACTGCAGTCAAATGTTGGTAGTGGACCTACATAAAATAATGAGAAACACTTGTTTGAACTAACCAGCTGCTTATTGTACAATGACATTGAGCCACCTTAAACACTTGAATAACCTCAATCACATTTTCACAGTCACTTCTAAACCCGTGTTGCAAATGATTCCTTCATTTAACCAGTTTATTTCCTTCAGTGCTCTGTCATGCTGAATTAGCAAGTTGGAAACTTAAATATTGACAGCACTGTAGCATCGTAAATGGGCTTGTGGTTTCATTTATCGTGGCTCCTTTGGCTAATTATTCTCCATTAGGTAAAGTTTCTGGCTGTTTACATCTGTTATGTTTATTTGTTCCATTGTGTTTGATTAAAATGTAACCATATCACATGCTTAGCGAGGGGGAAAATAGCCAGTGTTTCTGTTCTGGCAGTCCACTCATTTTGCTTGTTACATTTTCATCATTGTTTATGCATTCCATGCAGTTGATGTTTGATAATAACACTAAAAAACTATCAATTTTGACAATTATTGCAACAATGGTAAAATTATTTAACATTAGTTCCCAATAAATGACCTATAAATATAAATTTTGTAAGACTTGAGTGTTTTTCACCCTGGAATCACCTTGTGATTGTGATCTTGTGGTCATTTATTCCCTGTCCATGTTGCACATTGCTCCAATCTGAATGGCCTTCCTGGTTATCAGTCTCGATCTCCCCCAGCTTCCTGTGACAGACTTGGCAGACACCATGCTGCTGCTGCAGATTTGCAAAGGATTGTAAACTTGCTGCTAATGTAGTCAGGAATTTGCGAAGTATTGTGCCAGATCACTGTGCTCCTTATTAGGCGTGTTGAGAATTTGCAAAGTGTTTTTCTTTTCTTTAAAGTCTGCCGCTGCAGTGTTAAGTAAGGGAGCCATGAGGGAAGACTGCCTAGTTGAGTCATGTGCTTTAGCCTTATTTGTACCTTGTGTGTCAAAGAAAGGGAATTTGGGAAACATTCTGGTACCCATTGATTTGATGATTAAAATGGAGCCTCAAGAAGGTAAGGAGAGAAACTAGCTGAGAGTGAATGTGGGCTGTTGGATGCAGTATACCCAGGTGTATTGTGTGGTGTGTTTCTAACAGGACTTTTTTTTTTAACATAATGCTGCTTGATAGTCAGCCCACAGCCAATGTAGCTACCGATTGTGCCAACACTGGCTCCCTGTAAGAAAGTGCAGAGAGAGCCTTTATTTCCCAACTCCGTGGCTGATATTGTGAATTCTCCTTGGGGGAGGTAACATGGGTCCAAACCCACATCCTGCCAATCTTGACTTTCATAGCAGTTCAGCAGCAGCAGACTTCTGTTTCAAAGCTGTTCGCCATCTGCTGAAGCCCCTGGTTACTGATTGCCATTGTTTCTGGTTTGAGGGTGCGAAAGTTGAGCATGTGCTGGGACATCAGCTGATGTGATCACTTTATGAAGTAGAACTTCCCTGCCCTGGAAAAGAAACCAATTACCAAGCCACAGACTGCACCCAGTATTGAAGAAGAATTGTTACCTTATGGCAGCCTTTACTTGCACCAAGTTCCGTTCATCTATCACTCCCTGTCCATGCTGACCTATATTAGCTCCCAGTCCAGCAATGCCTTGATTAACATTCCCATCCTTGAATTCAAATACATCCATGATTTCGCTCCTCCCTATCTCTGTAACCCCCTCAGGCCCACAAGCCTCTCAGATCCCTGCAGTCCTCCCGTTCTGGCCTCTTGTGCATCCCCTATTTTTATCGCTGCACCATTGGTGGCTGTACATTCAGCTGCCTAGGCCCTAAGCTCTGGAATTCCCTTCCTAAACCTCTCTGCCTCTCCTCCTTTTCAGACGGTCCCTTAAAACCTACCTGTTTGATCAAGCTTTTGGCCACTTGCCCTAATATCTCCTTATGTGGCTTGGTGTCAAATTTTATTTGGTAATGCTCCTGTGACGTGATATTTTGCTATGTTAAAGGCGCTTTATAAATTCAATTTGTTGCTGATGATTTGCCCCCCTCACTAGTTGTTAGCAAATTCTACTCTCTTTTCAGGCATCACTCAAACAGATTATCTGATCATCACATTGTGGGACCTTGCTAAATGCAAATTGGCAGCCAGGTTCCTACATTACAATAGTGACTGCACTTCAAAAAGTACTTCATTGGCTGTAATGTGCTTTGGGACATCCTGAGGTCACAAAAGGCGCTGTGGATATCAAATTCTTTCTTCCTTTGTCTGTTTACAAATCAGTGACCTAACCACGTCGATAATGTCACCAAAGTACGATCCTTGTTGCCAAAGATGTGATTGCATTGAGATAACAATGACAGTGCTCCCTGCATGGTCACTTTACTGCCGGACTCAGTGACAAGCCCCCTTTCTTTGCGAACTAACAGATATACCTCATTAACAACTAGTCTGACTTTACTCTTTACGTGTTCATGGTTTTTTTTAGGGCGCCAAGATGCGGGGTCGGTTAGGAAGTATGGACAGCTTTGAACGTTGTAACAGCCTGGCATCGGACGCATCCAGGGTGAGTCCCAATGTCACTACACCCTTTGAGCTCCCCGTCCTCCCCCACCCTCTCTCTCAACGCTAATCTGATTGAGTTGACCAGCAACACTTTTCAAATGATAGACTTGTTTTGCTCAGATACTTTCCATGGAGCAGGAAGTCAGCTGGTGAAATCCAGAGGAAGTGCTCGTGATAGCAGTTCCAGCCTTTGAGGAGCACTTTAAAAACAGTGAACGTAGTTTCTCATCAGCAAAAGAGGTGAAAAGGCTCATCCCCCACACGCTTTTTACATAGAAAACTTGGAAGCTTAGCTTACTTATCAGCAGCATGCAGCAGTATTTGTAAATCTTTACTGGTTTAAGAACGGCAGGATATGGGAGTTGGTGAGATAGCACAAATTAGCATACAATGGGTATCTGAGAATGTGTTGACAGGTTTACAGGATTTTTGCTATGCTGTCAGCTTTGTAGAACAAGCAGTGTCAATGCTCTTAGTTTTCTGACAAGTGCGGTGGTTCTGTGCAGGACGGTTCTCCGGGGGAGTCTCCTCCCACTTCTCCGCCAGTCAGCCCCCGAGCATCACCCATCTCCCCGCTGGGCCAGCTCTTCACAGAAGAAGACCCCGATTCACCGCAGTTCCGGAGACGGGCTCACACTTTCAGCCACCCGCCCTCGAGCAGCAAGCGGAGGATCAGCTTTCCCAATGAGAAGCTGCACCACGGCAGGTCTCCGATCTGTCGCCAGCAATCGGAGATACTGCGGAGCAGGTAAAAAGTTTATGTGTGCGGGGTGGGAGAGAGGAGTGTCATTTTCTGGCAATGAGGTTGTTTAGAATACCTGTTCCAGGTGAAGTCTTTAATTACTTCTCTGCTTCCTTGGTTTGTGGAACTGTTTGTCTCATAGAGGCACAAAGTACAAAAGCAAGGAAGTTATAATGAACCTTTAATAAAACACTGGTTTGGCCTCAACCGGAGGATTGTGTTCAATTCTGGGTACCATACTTTAGGAGGGATGTGAAGGCTTTCGAGAAGGTGCAGAAAAGATTTATGAAAATGGTTCGGTTACATGGATAGATTGGAAAAGCTGGGACTGTTCTCTGTTGAGAAGGTTGAGAGGAGATTTGATAAAAGCGTTCAAAACCATGAGGGCTCTTGACAGTGTAGATAGAAACTGTTCCCATTGGTGGAAGGGTCGAGAACCAGAGGACACCAATGTGTAGTGATTGGCAAAAGAACCAAGGGCAACATGAAGAAAAATCTTTTTACGCAGCGAGTGGTTAGGATCTAGAAGACACTACCTGTGAGTGTAGTGAAGGTAGATACAATTGGGCCTTTCAAAAGGGAATTGGAAAAGCACCTGAAGAGAAAAAAAATTGCAGGGTTCCAGGGAAAAGGCTGGGGAGTGGGACTAGCTGAGTTGCTCTTGCAGAGAGCCAGCATGATCACGACGGGCTGAATGGCCTCCTGTGCTGTAACCATTCTACGATTCTGTAAGATTTCAGTGATGATATTTCTTTCCATGCCGACACAGGATCACAAGATCCTGTCCCAATTCAAACAAATCCTTTCTTCACAATCAAGCTATCTTTAGATAAAAAAGCAGCTGTTTAGTGAGGAAAACAATAGATTCAAACTATATAGGAATCGATACCTGCGTAAACAAATTTTAAAAACATCTAATGAACACTGACTGTTGTAATCCTTGTGAGATGCAATTTAGTTGATTCCAGACAGACTGATCCAAGCATATAACTTGTTGACAATCTACATCTCATTCATTCGTTCATTCTCACTGACACTGTTCGTGTTCCTCCAAATAATTACAAAAGTCCTTCTTCACACTGCTTTCCAGAAATAGCAAAATATTCCGATTTATTCAGCAACCTTGTAATTTATCAATAGTATAAATATCTATATAAAAACCTTGTGCCTATACAATTTGCAAAGGTACAAACGGATCTTTTAACAATAGAGAAAGAAAGACCTGGAGCCTGAAATTTACAACTACCCTGTGAGTGACCTCAGAAGTTTATAAGAAGCTTCCTAGATTTAGAGTTACCTAGATTTGCTTATTTAGAGCAGTGACCTTAAAAGGACTGGCCAGTTAAATGTTACAAGCTGCGCTTCAGACTCGAGATTCATCAGGAGATCAGTGAGTAGTTATTGAAAATTGTTTTATAAGTGATATATATTAATTCAAGCAAACAACCAGATTGCAGGAAAATGGCAAAATTGCAATTATATCACTCAAGTCAGAACTCAATCCAATGACGTTGGACCATTGTATAGAATTGCTGATCCAAGCATGACTCTGATGCAAGTAGAATGCTTAGATATAAAACCTTGGTTCAAGCATCAAATGTCTCCTCAGCTACTTAGGGAAGATTTTCCCTTTTCACTATTTCTAATGAAACTGTAATCACATTCTTTATATTCTGATTTATGATATCACTAAACATAAAGGAAGTGTTTTTCCCAGTGTTTAATGCTTATCGCTCTGAATCAACCTAATTTCGAACAGGGACATGGCATGATTTCAGGCGCCCAGCCAGTGCGGCCAAACCATTTGCCTGTCGTGTCTGTTCAGAGTGGATTTCTGTGTGGCCTGCTCACTCTACGGACAAGATATAAATTTACTGATTGGCAACTTTTTAAATCTAAATTTTGTGCGACTCCTGAACTAAGCAGAATTCCAATTGCATGACATGTTTTTTTAGAAATTGAATTGTGTTAATTTGCTTTTTTGAATGCTTAAAAATAATCTCTATTTTTTTTAAGTTCGCACCTACATTCACTTTATTAAATGAGCTAGAGATTTTTAAAATTGGAATTGAGTCAATAAATGGTGGTTAAAAACAGCAGATTTTTTGGAGACTGTTGTACTAAATTCTTCTTAAATCCATCTTAGTAATGTTTACTATTAAGCTGTCTTCATTGTTTTGCACTTTTATCATCTCTTTTCTCTGCTACCTGGTTTTCATACCACAAACTCTGGACTCTGGTTCAGGGGTAGAAATAGTTGAGTAGTCATTTCCATAACTTTTGTCAGTACCACACTCTGAGAGTGATTGGAGACTGGGAAGTGCAAGCCGGTATGTAGACTTCACTCTAAAGTTTTCTCTTCCTCCTACCCATCAGCTAACTTGACTTCATGCCCACATCTGAGTGCCAGGTGAGGTGAAGGTTCAGACCATGATTTCGTGCTGGTGCGTTTGCTTCGTGAAGAGAGGTCCAGTAAATAATTCCAAATTCTCTTTCTTCGCTCCAACATGAAAATCTTATAGATTTGTACATGACAACTTTTGGATGACCTTGTGGATTTTTTAAAAACATATTTGAATTATTTTTACACAAAGGGTTGAGAATATATGTCACAGAGCATTAGGTCTTGCATTTATTCCCTGATTCCTCACACACACAGTGTTCTCAAACCCAGACCTAATGCAGCTAAGGAGGGGACGATCAGAGAATAGATAGTTTCCAAGAGGAAGGGAAACTCAGAGCATGGCACCTCAGTAGCAGAAGTGGCAAAGACCTGGAAACAGCTTGGCTACCTGGCCCCTCAGTCAGAAAGTTGTTTGTGACATGGGGGAGACCTAAACAGAGGAGAGAAAAGAATTAAATGTCAAATTTTATCCTTAATAATCCCAGTGCTTAGCATTGTGAGGTAGGAGCACGTAGTGGGTGTGAAACACATGTGAAAACTATGGGGTGAAAATCCAAATTTCCTGTATGTGTCCCCCACCTGGGAGTGTCAAAGATGGAAGATTTTCCCAAAGAGAAACATCAAAATCATTTTATTACAACTTCCTTTTTTAGAAAAGCATAATATTTTTAGTTTGTCCATAGATTGTAAGATGTTTTTCAATTCTTCTCATATAAAGTTGTATAACTCTTCATATTAACATTCTGAAGTACTTCCTCATTGTTTCATATAAAAGTGTAAGATCAACATTTTTAAAATATTCTCTGCGGGTAGTACAGAATATAATAATATACTGAATAAATTATACATCAAGGTATTTAATTTGAAAAGTTAAAAGTTTTCCAAATAGACACACCATCAAATAAATTTCACACAATCAGCTTCACATATCAGTTCCTGGGTAGCATGCAGTTATTAGATTGACCTGTTTCCAAATGTTCAGTTATCTGATTTACAGGTTGCAGAGAGTTACTATTGTTTAGAGAGCATGGACTTCATAAAAAATTGTTTACCCTTTTGATGAGAAACTTATGATGTGATGAATTAAGCTGCGTCAATTATGCGAGATGCTTTTGTGACAAAATGACACTTCGCTCTTCTCCCTCTTCAGAGCAGAAATGATTTGCTATTGATCAAGATGGTACCCCATAAGCTTTAACATTTGCTGCAGTGTGAGTCTGCAGAGGGAGTGTCAGTGGGTTTCTCAGTGGGTCAGTGGGTGGGCAGCTGAACAGGTTCCAGTCCTGAATTGACAATTGCACTCGCACTTTCCAGCAGGAGTAACTGGACAGCGATCATAAGTAAGAATGTAGATTAATTTTTCCTCTTGGCCAAAGTGTGTTCAGGCAAATTGGAGCATCCCTACCACGATCATAAATGAGATCAGCTAACTTGTCAGAGACAAGGGGGTGTGAGCGGGTGGGATGGGGTGTGGGGGTGGGGTGTGGTTAAACGATCAAAAAAATTGAAGCATGTCAGGAAATTGGCTCCTACGCACCAACTTTCAACTTTTTCCTGAGGCGGGAGCAGGGCAGGCAGCCAATCCGCTTCGAGAAAGTGGGTTGGGGTTTTAAATATGTTAATGGCAGCCTCGGTGTTGACCTGCTTTGCTGTGGCCGGCTGGGTTTCCCAGACCTCAGGAAATCCGGCAGCGGCAGCAAGGCGAGGACACACTCGGGGGGCACTCATTGTGTGGGCAAGGAGGAGCAAGATTGTTTCCTGCAGGACCCCCATGTTCCCCCCAACCATTAGACACCCCCCACCCCGTTTACTTTAATACAACCACCTATAGGGATCAAAGCCTCACCCTCCCTGGGGTCAGGGATTGGACCCTTCCTGTAATCGGACATCCCCTCACACCCCTCAGGCTGGGGGATTGGACCCCCTCCCCCCCCTAGGTTGGGGAATAGACCCTCCTCGGGGATTGGTCCTCCCCGGGGTTGGGGGATTGGACCTACCTGATCCAGGAACCTCTTCTCCAGTGTGCCGCGCCTTCCGGGTTCCCTGCATGCTCCTGATGGGTCAAAAAGTTAAAATTCTCCCTTAGGCCTCAGAATATAATCAAACTTTAAAACTGGAA
Source organism: Heterodontus francisci (assembly GCF_036365525.1). Taxonomy (NCBI): domain Eukaryota; kingdom Metazoa; phylum Chordata; class Chondrichthyes; order Heterodontiformes; family Heterodontidae; genus Heterodontus; species Heterodontus francisci. The sequence continues at coordinate 131,153,435 of NC_090376.1, read as the reverse complement.
TGTGCTGTTTTCCTTGAGGATTGTATATATTTCTCTATTTAGAGAACAGTGAGTAAGACTTGCATATGTTGGGGCATTATCACACCAGACACCAGGACAATTGCCAAATAATTACTGATGTGTTTAAAAACAAGATGATTTGTGTGTCCCTTAGAGTTCATCACTGCCATTTGTTCACAGAATTTAGTTCATCATTATGCCTGTTATTTTCATCAAAAGCTTAAACTAAAAAATGCCCCAACACCAGGAGTTCAGGAGCAACATGCAACACAAACTCCGAGCCTTGCTGTTCTAACCATGATCCCAATCCTGGGTGATTGTGGCTGTGAGGCCCCTCCCATGTTTATATTGCTAAAACCTTTCATCTCTGTGGCAGGAAGAAACTGGGCCCACGAAGCTGGTGCTGGGACAAGGGAGCCAGCTTCAGTGGTTAAAAAAAAGTGGTCCATATAAGGTTGTCAACCCTCCAGGATATCCCCAGAGTCTCCAGGAACAGCTGGGAGGATGTCTCTCCTGGCAGAGGAGTGTAGAACTGGGGGTAAGAGGAGGGGGGAAATCACAGATCAGATTAAGGGGGTGGTCATTTAGGACTGAGATGAGGAGAAATTTCTCCCCTCAAAGGGTTGCAAATTCTCTACCCCGGACTCTGTGGATGGTCAGTCGTTGACTATATTCAAGACAGAGGTGGATAGATCTTTGGATATTAAGGGATATGGGAATAATGCAGGAAGGTGGAGTTAAGGTAGAAGATCGGCCATGATCTTACTGAATGGTGAAGCAGGCTTGAAGGGCCGAATGGCCTACTGCAGCTCCTGTTTCACATTCTTATGCTGTTATGATACTGCTGCGAGCAACACCCAGGAGGAAAATCATAGGGGCCGAAAAGAAAATTGTGGTTATTGAAAGGAAAATCTTTGCAGCCTTTGTGTACTGGTTGCAAAAATAAGATTGGGCATGGGAAGAAAGGCTGCTTAGACTCAGCGTCAAGAATCATCCATCAGCCAATGGGGAATTTATTCCCTTTCCAATTTGTGTCGGAAGGCGGTGCGCCACTAGGATGAGCGTGCCAGGTGACCAATGGAGGGACTGTGGGGAAGGCCGGGTGCTGGAGGCAGGCGGTCATGTGATGACACTCCCAGAGGTGGCAATCCTAGACCCAGCTCACAGACCAAATTAAAACAGTGCCAATATAAAAACAGCTTATAGAACACTCCTCATTTCGGGGTCTCTCCTAAAGGTAAATGTTAGGAGAGTTAAATGACTGGTAGGATCATTTTAAAAGCTGTAGAAGATTCCCAGTCCTCAACGGCTTAACTTCTCTTTTACATTCATCTTATATAAAAATGAGCCAATCTGAAGTGGAAACAGAAATTGCTGCTAAAAGACAACATTTGTAAGGTAAGTTAATATTTCAGATGGAGAGTCGGTGCCAGAATTCAGGGCCTTTCCCCAAATTATAATCTATTTCTCTCAATCTGTTGCGTATTTCCGATGTTTTCAGTTCTTTTTTAAAATGCATCTCCTGCGGAACTTCTGCAGTTTACTATTTACAGAGAGCGCATTTTTCACTCGCTTTTGCTCCTCGCCGCCATCATTTGACTGTTGTTTTTTTTCCCTCTGTGTTTTGTCCTTTGTGTTCCACTTCTGGTTCCACTTGCTCAGCCCCATCAATATCGTGAGATCCAATCGCAGTAACTCAGAGAGCGAATCCACTTACAGCAGCCTTCCCTCATCCCTGTCCGTCCCGACTTTCCTGAAGCCCTTTTACACCAACACAAGCCGGCTGCTGCAGCAGTCAGACAGCGGGACCCCCAAGAGGTGAGAGAGCGGCCTGCAGCCTGCTTGCCAGTTCTGCCCTATTAATGCACCAGTTGCCTAGTCCGTGTGACTAATTGATGTGCCTGTGGTCGTGTCAGATGTTTGTCACTGTTTTATTGATGCTCTTTGCTGTGGCCTGCAGTGAATAAATATTTGCCAATCTTTGCAGCCTGCTTACACTGTGTAATCTGCTTTAGCTTCAATGTGAACAGCACAAGTGGTCACAAAGTGTGACTTAATATTGGTAAGAATGTCAGTACGATTTTAAGGAGAAAACCTCATTATTTAATTCCTTGCAAAGCATTATATTTTTATTTGATTTTTGTTGTGAAAGGGTATTAAGGGTTATGGAAACTAAGGCGGATAGGCGGACCTAAGATACACTTAGGCAGACCTAAGTGGCGCAGTGGTTAGCACCGCAGCCTCACAGCTCCAGCGACCTGGGTTCGATTCTGGGTACTGCCTGTGTGGAGTTTGCAAGTTCTCCCTGTGTCTGCATGGGTTTTCTCTGGGTGCTCCGGTTTCCTCCCACAAGCCAAAAGACTTGCAGGTTGGTAGGTAAATTGGTCATTATAAATTGCCCCTAGTATAGGTAGGTGGTAGGGAAATATATAGGGACAGGTGGTGATGTGGTAGGAATATGGGATTAGTGTAGGATTAGTGTAAATGGGTGGTTGATGGTCGGCGCAGATTCAGTGGGCCGAAGGGCCTGTTTCAGTGCTGTATCTCTAAACTAAACTAAACTAATCGAATGGCCTACTGCTGTTCCTATTTTGTTCTCTCACGAGATGATTATGAATGAGGAAGGCCATTTGTCCCATTTTAATTCATTCATCCAGAATTACACTAAAGTACTGCAATGCAGCATTCAGTTAGTTCTTGAATGATAGCTGTTTTTCTTCCTACCTTCACTACTCTACCTGGATGGCACAGGATACACAGCACAGAAACAGGCCGTTCAGTCCAACCAGTCCATACTGCACTCAACGCTCCTCTCGTCTTTCTTCATCTAACTCTATCAGCATAACCCTCTATGACCTTCTCCCTCATGTGTTTGTCTAGCTTTCCCTTAAATGCATCTATATTATTCACCTCAACCACTCCCTGTGGTAGAGTGTTCCACATTCTCAGCACTCTCTGGGTGAAGAAGTTTCTTCTGAATTACCTATTTGACTTCTTGCTGGCCTCTACTTTTGTTCTTCCCGACAAGTGGAAACATTCTCTCTATGTCTACTCTGCCATAACCTTTCATAATTTTGAAGACCTCTATTATGTCATCGCTCAGTCTTCTGTTGTGAAGAATCAAGACCCAGCCAGTTCCACCTCTCCTGATAAGTATCTTGAAGTCTATTCCACGAATTGATCACACTTTGGGGTAAATCTCGACTTTCTGCGATAATGTAAAGCAGGCAATAGTGAATTGGAAGCACATCTCTTCTGGCTTTTATTCATATTGACCTTAATGGATTTGAAAATCGGGAGAGATGCAAAATGATGGCGGACTTGCTGCGATTCAATTTCCGCTAATGCTAAAAGTCAAGGTCTCTTCCCCTTTGTGTGACGAGTAACTATTATCTTGTAATCATCCTTTGTTTCAAGCCTATTTGCATATATTTTATGGATCTAATCTCTTCTCTGGTTGAAGTATTGCTGTTGAAATGCTAAAAGAATTACTTTCTTTCGACTCTGCAACTATACTCATTCTGAGCCTCCCTTTGCACCCCTGATCACCCTTATTTTTCGATAAGCTTCATTTCTTTCAATGGAAAATGCTATTGATACTGGCTTGAAAAGATGATTATGACAGTGAAACTGTTACATCTGGAAAGTTTTAATTGGCAATTAAATGATGCTACGTTTGTGCAAGACTGGGTCCCTACTCATTTTAAATTTACTGCATTTAAAAGCTGATGAACCTCATAACAGACTGCAGGTCAGTTGGCAATGATCACTGCTGAATCAGAGTCATCGAATCATTATGGTACAGAGGGAGGCCATTTGGCCCGTTGAACATATGCTGGTTCTCCGTAGAGCAATCCAATCAGTCCCATTCCCCCGCTCTGTCCCACCACTGTATTGGAGCATAGAATTGAGCGTGAACACTCAGTGCAGTGCAGAGGGACTGCTGCATTGCCAGAGGTGCCATCCTATAGATGGCCCATTAAACCGAAGCACCATGTGCCCTTCCCAGTTCTTTAAGCCAGTTGCCTGGCCAACGTTCGTCTCCCAACCAACACTTATCAAAAACTGATTAACTGGTCATTTCTCTGACCGATATTTGAGGGAACTTGCATGTCAACTTAATAACAGTCAACACATTTCAATACTGCAAGCTGGCCTCAAAATTAACTTGTACCCTCTGTTTTCTCTGCTACTTTAATGTAATTTATTGGTATGTAAAGGCTGAGCTGCAAACAGGAAGGCCTGTACTGAGCTTGATACTCTAAATTCAGTATCCTCGCATTGTCTATCTTGTAAACTTTTTCCAGCCAATAACCCTGACAATATCATCAGCTATTTATATTAAAATCAGTTCTGTCCTTTCGATTCACATTTATGATTTGACCACAAATATTGTGCAGAGGAAATCTTTCTCCCTGGTGTATATACCAAAACACTTCCATTGAAGTGAATTAGAACTGGACATCAAGCTATTTATTATTCTTTGATAGAAAGAGAGTATTATAAATCTATATACCATTATTTAATATTTGAAACATAGCTCTTTGTTGTGAGCCTTCTACTTCTAGACTAACGTTGGTAGGTGCTTTTTCAGCACAATCACAATCTCAACTAATATTGAACTAAACGAGTAAAGAAGTCAGAAACATGGATGTATATGCATGAATAAACATACTAGGTGTCAGCCATGACTCAATTGGTAACACTTCTGTCTCTGACTTGAAAAGTTGTGGGTTCACGTCCCACTTCAGGACTTGAGTGCAAAAATCTAAGCGGAGTCTCGAATGTAGCGTCGAGGGAGTGCTGCACTGTTGGAGATGCCATCTTTCAGATGAGACGTTAAACTGAAGCCCTGTCTGCCCTCTCAGGTGGGCGTAAAAGGTCCCATCGTGCTATTCTGAAGAAGAGACCGGTTGAGTTATCCCGGGTACCTGGCCAATATTTATCCCTCAATCAATATCACAAAAATTGATTATCTGGTCATTATCACATTGCTGTTTGTGTGAGCTTGCTGTGCACAAATTGGCTGCTGTGTTTCCCATTTTACAACAGTGGCGACATTTCAAAAACTACCTTATTGGTTGTAAAGTGCTTTGGGATATCCTGAGATCATGAAACGCACTATGTAAATGCAAGTTTTCTATTTTCTGAAGAGTTAATTTCCGGTAAATGGAAGCCTCATGGCAAGGCAAACTGGCGTGTGGGATTCCCACTTACTGTGAATTTCTGATTTCAACTAGTGGACACTGAATGGAGATGAAGCACATGTCCCATACCGAGGGACATTGAGTCGATCATGTTCAAGCCACTAGCTGAAGACTGGGCTTTGGTAGAAGAAGTTACTTGGCTGTCCTTCAGACAGGGAAATGGAGTATTGCTGCAGAACTTAGACAGTCTCAACTGTGCCATTATGAGGTGGTGACAAATGAAATCCAAACATCTCTCCACTTGGAAGGAGGATCTTAAGCCTATGCATTTCATAAAGATCATTGCTGGAGACTATAAGCAAACTGCCTTCTCAGTAGGGATAGCAAGGACCAAGAAGATTCAGGGGAGAAAAATAACTTAAATAAGAGGAAGTCTCAGCTTGATTAAAAAAAATATGAGTTTAAGTATGAAAAGAATGTGAAGACTGTGAACGTTGATTACCAAGAATGGAAAAATGTAACTTCAGACATTTTTGTTTAGACAACTGAGGAAGAATGTTCCACAAATTGCTAAATGTACTCTAAAGATGTGTTTGGGTCTTTCTGGGCTGGCTTTGAAGTTTTGATACTTTTGTGAATTCTTACAATAACAACAGTAGAAGGTTTTCTATTGCCTGCACGGGTTGGAGGATTTTCCAGTAAAAATCGAAAAGTTACTTATTGATGAAGATGGCATGATGTGTACTGGTATAGCATATTTAAGAGGTGTCCACAAGGAGCTTTAGAACCTTGTTTTATTGCTGAATCTGCCTAGGGACCAGTGAAGCCAATAGTGTTTGTCTTCTGGTAGAGCTTCCAGATGCAGTGTTGTCTGTGGAACCCTGTCCAACCCTGACTACAGGCTCACAACTGCCCATAATTCAAGATTGATGTGACTGTTTCTGAGAAACCAAATAACTGCTTATTATGGGAAATGCTGAGAAAAAACACACTGATAAAATACACGCTGTTTTTCTGAGGCTGGAGTTAAAAATACATGACATTGAAAAAGGAATTAATACTACACAACTCTGTTTTGCTGTATGGCTGATGAGGGTCAGGGGGAATGGGAATTATTTGGAGTGATTCCTTTTGTTTATGTGTTCAAGATATCATGAGAATCCCCAGCCTGTATGTCTAAGTCAGTTCTTTGGGCTGCTTTTTTAGTTTACTGGCGAGAGAGCAACTCCTAATTGGACATTAGGGATCAAAGCCTTAATTTTGCAATTCCAGCAAAAACTGGGGGCTTTTGGCACAAAGAATAAGAAAATATTAAAGTATAAAACCATGGTACAGCCTCAACTGAAGTATTGCGTCCAATTCTGGGTGCCACATTTTAGGAAGGATGTGAAGGAATTAGAGAGGGTGCAGAAAAGATTCACGAGAATACGAACATATGAACATATGAATTGGGAGCAAGAGTAGGCCATTCGGCCCTTCGAGCCTGCTCCGCTATTCACTAAGTTCATGGCTGAATTGATTACTCCACGTTTCCACCTACCCCCGATAACCTTCCACCCCCTTGCTTATCAAGAATCTATCTACGTCTGCCTTAAAAATATTCAAAGGCTCTGCTTCTACCGCCTTTTGAGGAAGAGAATTCCAAAGATTCACGACCCTCTGAGAGAAAAAATTTCTCCTCATCTCTGTCTTAAATGGGTGACCCCTTATTGTTAAACAGTGACCCCTAGTTCTAGATTCTCCCACAAGGGGAAACATCCTTTCCACATCCACCCTGTCAAGACTCCTCAGGATCTTATATTTTTAAATCAAGTCACCTCTTACTCTTCTAAATTCCAGCGGATACAAGCCTAGCCTGTCCAATCTTTCTTCGTAAGACAGCCCGCCCATTCCAGGTATTAGTCTAGTAAAGCTTTTCTGTACTGCCCCCAACACATCTACATCCTTCCTTAAATAAGAAGACCAGTACTATACACAGTACTCCAGATGTGATCTCACCAATGCCCTACATAGTTGAAGCATGACCTCCCTACTTTTGTATTCAATTTCCCTTGCGATAAATGATAACATTCTATTAGCTTTCCTAATTACGTGCTGTACCTGCGTGCTAACCTTTTGCGATTCATGCACTGGGACACCCAGATCCCTCTGCACCTCAGAGCTCTGCAATCTCCCACCACTTAGATAATACGCTTTTTTATTCTTCCTGCCAAAGTGGACAATTTTGCACTTTCCCACATTTTAGTCCATTTGCCAGGTCGTTGCCCACTCACTTAACCTATCTATATCCCTTTGTAGCCTCCTTATGGTTCCTTCACAAGTTATTTTCCTACCTATCTTTGTGTCATCAGCAAATTTAGCAACCATACCTTCGGTCCCTTCATCTAAGTCATTTATATAAATTGTAAAAAGTTGAGACCCCAGCACAGATCCCTGTGGCACACCACATGTTACATCTTGCCAACCAGAAAATGACCCATTTATGCATATTCTCTGTTTCCTGTTAGCTAGCCAATATCCTATCCATGTAATAATCTTTGATGTGGCACCTTATCAAATGCCTTCTGGAAATCTAAGTACAATACATCCACCAGTTCCCCTTTATCCACAGAGATTATTACCTTTGAGGTTCTGCTTCTTAATTTGGCACCTAGTTCCTCATACTGGCTATGCAGAACCTCTTTCCTTGTCCTGCCTATATCATTGATACCTACATGGACCATGATGACTGGATCCTCCCCCTCCCACTGTCGCCCACCTCCCTTATAGCTGTCTATAACTGAGGAAGAAATGAGCCTTGGTTGGAAGCAAGGCAAAAGTGAGTGTGCCCTATTTTTGCACACACTTTTTTTCTAAGGTCTATCAAGCATGGAAAAAGCTTAGTTGGAAACTCCCACACCCTCTAGGAGTACCACTTGAAACGTTGGACACAGTCATTGCCATTTTCACGCTGTCTCTCAACCTGCCAAAATTGCATGTCGCGTTTGAAAAGGGACGCAGCAGCTGAGAGGGCAGCCCAGGAAGAGCAGCCCTCTGCTGAGGTGACCTGACTGATATGCTCTTCCTAGTGGGACCAGCAGTCTTGGATGCAGAGAACCCTGTTTTTCAATCCACCCTGTGTTTCTCCCCCTTCAGATAATGTGGCACCATGCAAAGCCCACAATGAAGGCATCATGGCTGGATAATGGCCGCTGATGTGCACGAAGAAATCATTAGACATATTTCATGTCACATATATATCTTTTGAATAGTCATGGTGATCTGTCGAAGGGCAGGTCCTCTCCTCATTTCTCCACGCCCCTCAGTCCTGCGCTTTCCCCTTCATTTGCTCATAAGAGCCTTGCATTTTTAAACTTTTACAAGAAATGAGCAATATGGCTAAGGAAAAAGTAAATGAAGTGGTTTCCCATTGTTTCCCTCATGTGTGCTTTAGGGGGAAACACAGGTCCTCTTCCAGAAGGATCCTCTATCTGTAAGCAGCCGTTTTCCCTCAAGGTTCTAGTTCTTCCGCCATTACCATTGAAAATCCGCCGATTCTACCATTGGCCATGGCTCGTAACCCTAAGAATGGGACTCTTACCTAGACCTGGGGTGACTCGCAAAAGGGCAGGGATGGCCTCTCCCTGAGTCTCAAATGACCCTGCTGCCCTGAATACACCTACCCATATTAAGGCAGACATATTCTACCTCTCCCATCACTTTGGGCAAACCCAGTATTGTTGGTGAGTCCACAGAGTATCCGTTTTCAGGGCACTTCTTGACCAAACAGAATATCTAGCACCCTTTGTACAACTTAACAATATCAAGGACTTGTGGTAGTTAACTAGTTTGTAGCAGATGGCAGTAATTGCCCATGTTAGACTCCACAGTAAGCTTGACGTGGTCATGGCAGTGGTGTACTCGGTATATTAATAATCCATAATGGCCCTCAGGATGTTCCACCAAGGCAATTTATATTCCTCTCCCAGCCCCCTCCCAACCCATCTGCTCATAATGATTTGTCTTTACATTCAACAGCACGGTGCCAGTATGATGTAGATCATTATGCCAGCTGCTGCTTGACTCCAACTAAAGCTAGATCATTTCAGATAGAATTTTTCAGCAGTGACTATGGAAACATTTTGTGATAAGATGGTGCTCTGTCACTTGCCGAGCTTGTTGTGCCATTGACCTTATCTTCCTCCTGAAAGCTCATGTTGCCAAGGCAAGTATTCACCCTTCCAAAATCTGCGGCAGTTCCTGTCTTATCAACTTGTACTTTCCTTGTTACTTTCCATCGGTGTTTTTGGTTCGAGTCCACAAACTGGTTTATTTTTACCTTGATAAACATCAGATTGATGCTGAGCCACATGAGTAGATATTAGGCCAGATGACCAAAAGCTTGGCCAAAGAGATAGGCTAGGAGGAGGGAAAGGCAGAGAGGTTTAAGGAGGGAATTCCTTGGACTTAAGGGAGCAGAGATGAGGGCCGTACCAGGGAAACGGCCAAGGTGAGAGAGAATTGAGGGGACAAGGGCATCGAAAGTGGAGGTGAGGGTGTGGTTGAGCAGATTGGTAGCCACAGAAATGTCGTGGTGAAGCGATTACCAAAGGCTAGATAGTTGGGATTTAAAATGCAGTTTTAAGTGAACCAGACTGTTTGCAACGTTGGTGTCGTATTTGTTCCAGAGGTGACCTTCTGACCATATATCTGTGCCAACACTAAGACTGCCTATTTTCACCTCTGTAACATTGTCTGGCTTGGTCTCTGCCTCAGTTCATCTGCTGCTGAAACCCCCAAACATGCCTTTGTTACCTCTAGACTTGACTATTCCAACACACTTCTGTCTGGCCTGCCGCATTCTACCCTCTGTAAACTTGAGGTCATCCAAAACTCTGCTGCCCTTGTCTTAACTTGCACGAAGTCCAGTTCACCCATCACCCCTGCGCGTGCTAACCTACAATGTCTCCCAGCTAAGCAGCCTCTTAATTTTAAAATTTTCATCCTTGTTTTAAAATCCTTCCATGTCCTTGCCCTTCTCTTCTCTGTAATCTCCTCCAGCCCTACAACCCTCAGAGATATCTGTACTCCCCCAAGTCTGGCCTTTTCAGTATCCCTGATTTTAATCGCTCCTCCATAGGTTGTTGTGCCTCAACTGCCTGGGCCCTAAGCTGTCAAATTCACTCCCTAAACCTCTCTGCCTCTTTTGTCCTTCAAGACGCTTCTAAAAACCTGCCTTTTGGTCACCTGTCCTGTTATCTCCTTATGTGGCTCGATGTCAGATTTTGTTTGATAATGCTGCTGTGAAGCACCTTGGGACATTTTATTACATTAAAGGCGCTATATAAATAAGTTGCCATCATCATTTTTTGCTTGGTTCCTTTGTTTTCTCTTTGCTTTTTGATTTTCCCTGATCTTGCTATTGCTTCTTGGTCCTGTTTGTCTCTCTGATCTATCTGGTTTTCCTCATTTGTTTTTGTTTCTTCACTCTTTACCTTTCTCTATGCTATTTTTCTCTTCCGTTTTCGATTTCTTTCTGATTTTTCCACTGTTCTCTTTTTGTTTACATTGTCCTCATTTTGTTTCTGTGTATTCTGTCCGATTTTTCTGTTTGTCCCTATTCCACCTGCTCCCTCCACTCTGAGACGAATCAGCAGAAACATTTCGGCTCTGGTTTATTAGTTATCTCTTGCAAATTAAAAGTAGATCTTTGCAATAATGTTATCCATATGGATCTGGAAATTAAATTAGTATTGTACAAAAGCTTAATGAGCTTTTATCATGCTCCTTTAGTTGAACACCTCTGTTACAACATCAGTCATAGGAATTTCAAATATATAACCATTTTTACAATAATGCTGCAAAGTATAATTTCCAAGCACAATCTGTTTATGAATCATGTGTTCTTATCTTCAGATAATTTATCTTGCTTAACAGTATTTTTCTTCTTCAAGGTTGAAGCAACTCCAAGTGCGCAGAATGTAAGTTGTAAACATAGCAAAATTCTTGCCCATGTTCTGAGGTCATGTAAGAAACCCTGAGTTTACCAGCAAGCTCACTCATGTACATTAGCAAATAACTCACTCTGACCTTTGGGGCCTTCTTTTAGACTTTGCTCACACATTTTTGCAATGCTTCTCTAAATCTCTGGCTCATTGATTTATTTCCTCTTTTTTCTCATTTCAATTCTTCTTTGTTTATGTTCTTGCCCTTTTCTTTAAAACAAAATCGTAGAAAATGCCACATATTATTTAACTGTCTTGTAAATTATTTATACATTTGAATTTTACATGGTCAACTCCCAGCAGTTGATAATTAATGAATATTTTGTCTGTGCCACACAAGTAGTGTTCCCTGTACATGACTATAACGTAGATGGGCAGTAAGATCACCTACCTGATGTTTTGTGTCCATTGGCATACTCTGTCTTTACATCCTGTCTACGTTGGTTGTGACAAGACTCACTTTTGTAGCTGCACAGCACAAACCCTGGGCTGAATTTTACCAGCCCCTCAACACCGTGGGTCACGGCGGGGAGGGAGGGGGCTGGCAGAATTCTGCGGGGAGAGGCCCACCTTGACCCACAACGTCATATTACCGACGATGGGGTGACCTCGGTGTGGCGCCCCCCACCACCTGGCGGCGGGCCCTTCATCTGCATATTTAAATCAACCTAAGTGATATGCAAATAAACTTACCTGCAGGCGGTGGGCGTCCCACGCTGCTTTTACCGCCGCCGAATGCAGCTCAAGCGCCTTCAGAACTCCGTATGGAGTTCTGTGGGAGTGGGGAGGAGCGGGGAAAACATTTTTTGTTGGCTGTGGGGATGGTGGGAAGGGGTTGAAGGCAAAATTGGCGAAGCTTGGGGTTTAAAGGTCGGGACTGTCAAAAAAATGTTTTTTTGGTGGGTGGGGGGTGGAGAGGGAAATAAATTTATTTTCTGACCATTGGCATGGTGGAAGTAGCGCTTTCATGTTGAATTTAATGTTTTTATTGACATTTAAATTGCTGGTCCCTTTAAAATTTTAAATCAGCTGTCAGGGCTCGAAGTTCTTTAAAAATGGCGCCAGCGCCCGCGCAGTGTTGCCAAACAAATTGATACTGAGCCACTTAAGGAGATAACAGGACAGGTGTCCAAAATCTTGGATAAAGGGGTAGGCTTTAAGGAGCAAGATACCTGCACTCTTCTAATTCTGGTCTCTGTTAATTGTATATCAATTGCGTGTTAATTATACTCAGGTGATAGGAATTAATACCACCTGTGCTTATATATAGGAGCAGGCTGAAAAAGGTGTTGTTCGCAGGTGCACGATGCGTAATGTGTGTCTCTATTTAAAAGCTTATAATTGAATAAAAACTAGAGTCCAATATTCTATCCTTCACCACCAGGCTATCTGGGCTTTGACAGCCACTTGTGAAACCCTTATTTTAATCCCTCCACCATTGGCGGCCATGCCTTTAGCTGTCTAAGCCCTAAGCTCTGGAATTCCCTCTGTAAACATTTCCAACTCTCACCTCAACGTCTTCCAAGATGCTCCTTAAAACCTACCTCTTTGTCCAAGCTTTTGGACACCTGTCCTGTTATCTCCTTAAGTGGCTCAGTATCAATTTGTTTGCCAACACTCCCGTGAAGCACCTTGGGCCATTCTATTATGCGAAAGGCACTAAATAATACAAGTTGGTGTACAGTACTTACATTTACTAAAAAGCATGTTTTGAAGATACTAGCCTGGATATTCCTTAGTGAAACACCCAATATTTTCCTGATTCTATATATATAAATGCACATTGTTGTTGTTTTGGTTGTCTCTGTGCCTGTGGATGAAAAGGATCATTGATTTGGTGATTTTAGAGAGGTTTATTCTCCCAAGTGCCGATCAATTTGAGTGAAAGTACAATTTAAAAGTAATAAGGAACTGTGAAAAATGCAGCAAGTCTCAGCTTGATCTGCTCCTGGGTGAAAAAATTTCTGGTACTTCTTCTGAAGGGTAGATGGTTACGACAGGCACTAAAAACCTGCGTGCTGATTGCAGCGATCTGTCATTGCTGCTATCAAAGAGTCTGGCCAGTCAGATCTTGTGGAATGCATTTCTAATGCTGACAAAGGAAGTTGAAGTGACTCATTTAATAGAGATTTGTACAGTTTGGAGCTGGGGCCTGCAAAGGTGAAGGCAGTGGGGTGCTTAATGAATTGACAAGAGTGTCTGGCAGACACCTAGATACAGCCAGCTATGCACTACTTTTCATTTAAAGGTAATTCTTTCTGTTGTTCGCTGTGTGAGAGACAGAGTAGTGAGTTTACATGTTCCTTCAAGTCTGAGGGAGGTGGCTTGTTACATTGCTTTACAACTTGAGAAAACAATGCTCTTTTCAAAGTAATAATTACCAGTGATTCTTTTCTGTAATTAATCCAATATTGTGGCTGACCCATCTGCTGTCTCTGGCTGCTTGCGACTGTTCTACAGGATAGTTAACGAATGCAGCTAGAGATTCCGACATCACATGCAAATATGTCAGCCAATTGCGGGTGTGCTTCTGCACGGGTGGGCATGGCTGAACAAAACCCCACCCGCTTTCAGATGCCATGTTTATCTGGATAAAATGTTCTTCAGTTATGAGGTTAAAACGTTAGGATTGTTCTCCTTGGAACAGAGATGTGACCTAATTGAGGTTTACAAGATGATGAGGAATTTTGAGAGTAGATAAAGGCTGCTCCCTGTGGCAGTTGGGCCAATAACCAGAGGTCTTAGATGAGGAAGGTTGTCAGGATCTGAACAGATGATGGAAGCTGATTCCATAAAACAATTTAAAAGGGAGTTGGACAGGTACTTGAGGATGAGGAACCTACAGGATTATACACAAAATACAGGAGTGTGGGACTCAGTACAACTGCTCTTTCAAAGAGTCAGCACAGGCATGATGGGCCAAATGGCCAGCTCCTGTGCTGTTAGTTTCTATGATTCTGTTCAAACTTACCTGGTTCACTAATGTCCTTCAGAGAAGAAAATCCGCTGTCCTTACCCGGTCTGGCCTACAGACCCGCAGCAATGAGGTTGACTCCTAAATGGCCACTGAAATGGCTTAGCAAGCCACTCGATCGTATTTAAGAAGGTGACTCACTACCACCTTCTCATGGGCAATTCAGGATGGGCAATCAATGTTGGACTTACCAGCGATGCCCATATCCTGTGAATGAATAAAAAAATCTGGTATAATCAACTTCTGTGTTAAGGACCACATTTGTGAGCAAAGACTTGCCTGATGGTCTTTCTCAGAGACCCACTATGAGGCAAATAAACTTTTACACCAAATTGCCTTTCTGCCTCGAGCACGTAAACTGTCAGTAGGGTCAGCAGACCTGTTGAGAGTCGCAGGTGGAAGAGGAGGTGTCCACCACATAGTCTTGAAGCCATATTAAGAATGCCATTGCTCCATGTCTAGCAGAAACTAATGGGACTGATCAATCAAAGTGAGGGAAGATTGCATTCAGTTTCTATCAGCATGGATTTCCATTTGCAAACTAAGTTCATGTTTTTTGGAACAATGTAATGACCTTTATTTAAATAGAGCAAAGCTGCTGATTGCCAGTCACTTCATAGTAAGGATCATTTATTTCTTCCATTCTGAGGGCCTGAATCTGAATCCTAACCGCAGATGAAGTTGGCTACATATCGCAGGGTTATCCAACATATGGCTTCCGGGCCAGGATCCGGCTTGCCAAAGGTTTCTATCCGGCCCGCGGATGTATTTCAGAGATGAGAATTTCCCCGTTGACTACTTCTTTCAGACCGGCTATTTAAACATCGCGCTGTTGGTTTCACAGCTGACAGGTGCTGACATAGAGAACAGCAGCTTTCCAACTTCGAACACCTTCTGGGTTTCCCAACATTTTTATTAAAAAAGCTGCAGGAAAACCATGGATCTGTCCAAAGTTGGGAAGCTGTTGTTCCCGCTCCCAGCACCTGTCAGCTGTGAAACTCAGCCTGATTATTTTTAAAAACCTGACCAACCACAAAGCTGCTGTGCTGAGCATTCCCGCTCCCTGCAACTGTCAGAGAGAGAGAGAGAGACAGAGGGTGAGAAAGACAGAGAGAGAAAGGAGGAGGGAACAGAGAGATGGGGGCAGAAAGCGAGGGGGCCGGAGAGAGTGGGGCAGAGAGACAGGGGCAGAGGGAGAGAAAAAGGGGGGACAGAGAGAGACAGGAGGGATAGAGAGAGAAAGGGGGGGAGATATAAAGAGAGACGGGGGAAATAGAGAGAGAGGGAGAATAGAGAGAGAGGGGGAACAGAGAGCGGGGGGACAGAGAGTAGAGGGGCAGACAAAGAGAGAGGGGGAACAGAGAGCAGGGGGGACAGAGAGTGGAGGGGCAGACAAAGAGAGAGGGGGAACAGAGAGCTGGGGGGACAGAGAGTGGAGGGGCAGGCAAAGAGAGAGGGGGGCGGGGGGCAGTGGGAGAGAGGGGGCAGAGAGAGAGAGGGAAGGAGGGGGATTGAAAGAGAGAGAAAGCAGAGGAAAGAGAGAGGGGCAAACAGAGAGAGTGAGATGGAGGAACAGAGAGAGGGAGGCAGAGAGGGAGAGCTAGGGAGAACAGAGAGCTGGGGAGAACAGAGAGCGGGGGAGAACAGAGAGAGAGGGAGAACAGAGAGTGGGGGGACAGACAGAGAGAGGAGGGGACAGAGAGAGAAAGGGAGCAGAGAGAAAGGGGGGCAGAGAGAGGGGACAGAGAGAGAAGAAGAGAGGGACTAGAAAGAGAGGGAGGGGGACAGAGAGAGAGAGAGAGAGAAAGTGGAGGACAGAGAGAGGGGGGAACAGAGAGAGAGAGAGAAAGAGGGGGAGCAGAGAGAGAGGGGGACAGATAGAGAGGGGAATGAGAGAGAGTGGGTGAAACAGAAAGGAGGGGGGAACAGAGAGAGTGAGAGGGAGAGATGGGCCAAGAGAGAGGGGGGGGGAGACAGAGGGGGAGAGAGAGAGGGAGAGGAGGTACAGAGAGAGAGAGAGAAAGGGGACAGAGAGAGAAGGGAGGGACACAGAGAGTGAGGACGACATGGGAGGAGCAACACAGAAGGGAGGAAACAGAGAGAGACAGAGAGAGTGGGAGAGAGTGATCAAGATCACTCCTGACAGATGGACATCTATCTCGAATACTCCGCATTGCCAGAACAAATGTGCGGGCAAACAGTGACTACTTGTGCAAGCGAACAAATGTCAGGTTTCACACGAAATCAGTGTCCAACATAGTGATGAGAAAGTAAGTCAATAAATTAATCTTATTTAAAGCTTCTTGACAAAAATGCATATTTGTTGTCATTTTGATTAATAGTAAGATACATTTTTAATGACCGGCACCCTATGTAAGACAAAAATTGTAATGTGATCCCCCATGCGAAAAGGTTGGACTCCCCTGCTCTATAGGTTTTTCAGGATTATTGGTGGACTGTTTCCCTTTGAGATACTGTAGAAATCATCAGAGCATGGCTCCTCATTCAAAATGTACCTAAGAAGGATTCTTTGGGCTAAACTGGCATTTCCTTACACTTTGTAGAGGAACTGAAAGTTGGAACTAAGATCAGATGATTAGATTGGCACAGATTTCAAGGTGAGAGGTGAAGTGACTGTGCTCACTGCTGATCTTGGAGAAAGCCACCGACACAGATGTAGCAGTCTCTGTGACATGGACTTCCTCTTTCCCAACGTCAGTTTACAGCTGGCGCCAAGTCAAGAGGATCTCCAGGCATTCAGCCACAGTGATGTCATCAAGAAGGGTAAGCAGCCAGTCACATTGAAGTACTCTTAGAGACAGCAAACTGGGAAGTAAAATACACTGAATTTTTCGCTTTTAATTAGAATTTTACTGAATGTGAAATAAATGATTGGAATATACACATGGGATTAGCGTAGAAGCTGAGATATAAACAGTTTATTTCTTAAAGATTTTTAAAATCATAATTGAGAAATTTGACATTCCATTAAAATGTCATTAGCCTCTTAGGGTCAGTGAGGTTGTGTAGCAGTAATTATGAATGCTAATTCATGAATGCTAATTAAGTATGCTATTAAAAACCCAGTTACCCCTCATTCATCAAAGAGTAACCTTCTCCATGGTTTGTACAGCAAGACTGATGGTGTAAAAGGCCAAATAACAGTGTAAAAAGCCAAGTTTATGCCAGTTCAGTGATTTCTACTTGATTACAGTCTGGGGGGACTTCAACAGCGCACCCTATAGGTAACCATGGAATCACTGACAGCAACTTCTGGATTTCTGCATTTTACTGCACATGTGTAGACTCCAGAAGTTGCTGTCCGTTTCAGAGGACTAATAACGTCAAACTGACAGTTTCACCATCATTACCACTGCAGCATCTGGGCATAGTGTTTTGAAGTGGATTGCTCAGAAGTGAATTAATAGTGATTTCATTAGACAGGCAGAGAGAGACTCTGGACAATGCCTTTAAAATAAGCCATTGGGGACCACAGTGAGGGAACATGGTCTATGCAGACTGGTGCTGGAGTTCAATGCCTGAACAATTTGAAGATTGATACTGAATTTTTATGGTTTTTGCTGGTTTGTACCCTGCTATTGTCATCAGTAGGGTCTTCTGTATTAGGTGTCAGCTGTGGCTCTGCTCCTGACACTTTTGCCTGTGAGTTAGAAGCTTGTGGGTTGTGAGTCCCACTCCAAAGACTTGAGCATACAATCTAGGTTGATAGTTTGGTACAGTATTGAGGGTTAGATTCTATCAGATGAGATGCTCTCTCAGGTGGCACTATTTTGAAGAAGAGCAGGGACATTATCCCCAGTGCCCTGGTCAATATTTACCCCTCAACCAACATCACTAGAAATAGCTCAACTGGTCATTATCACATTGCTTTTTGTGGGACCTTGCTGTGTGCAATTGGCTGACACATTTCCTATATTGCAAAAGTGGCTACACAGCAAAAGCATTTCATTGGCTGAGAACCTCATTGGACAGCCTGAGGTTGTGAAAGGCACTATATAAATACAATCTTTCTTTACTCTGACTAGGGTTATTTGTGTAGCCTATTGATTGAAGTGTAACCTTTGCAGAGGAGAATGCACTTCTTCAGTTCTAAGAAACAAATAAAGACGATCTGCCTTAGCATTAACAAGAATACCATTGAGGTCTGCCTTCCTCCTTAATCCTAACTACAGAAACTACTCTTTCTGGGTGAGGCACTTACTTGGGTAACAGATTGGCACATTAGTAGGTTGTATTTGCAGGCAATGTAGTTGGCTTGCAGTTATTTCAGTTAAAGTTCCAAGACAAGTCTGTGCTGCAATGGAAGGTTGACGTGATTGTGGTTTGGCATCGATTTCCATGAGAACCTCTTCTCACTGATAACGATAACAATTTGCATTTATACAGCACCAGTAACATAGTAAAATGTCCCAAGGCCCTCCACAAATGCATCAGCAATCAAAATTAGACACTGAACCACATAAGGAACTATTAGGACACATTACCAAAAGCTTAGTTAAAGAGGTAGGTTTTCAGAGTGTCTTAAAGGAGGAGGGAGAGAGGTTTAGGGAAGGAATTCCAGAGCTTCGGGCCTTGGCAGCTGAGGCATGGTCGTCTTCCCTTTACAAAGCAGATATAAAGGTTTATAGATTTGGAGCCTTGTTTCGATGTTCCTTTCTGTTGTGAGTAGCCTTGTCTTACAAGGAGTAAGTAATGTTGAGTTTTTGGAATGGTCAAGACCACATAAAGTGACACAAAAGTGTCTGTCCTGCAGCCCATTGTGGGTGTGAGTAGATGAGCATGCAGCAGTAATGGTTTTATTATAAGGAAAGTGTGAGTAATGAACATTTGGTACACATGGCTTTCTTGCAACAGACTCTTGGGTGAAGCTCTTTAAAGATGGCAGTGTTCAAAAGGGTTTCAGTTATAAATTGCATTTGAAATCTCTGCTTGCTGACCTGTGGGCAGCACAGGAATCATTGCATGTGCTGTCAGGCAGTCTGAGTTTTATTTGTTCATTCTCTGGGATGTGGATGTCGCTGATAAGACTGGCATTTATTGCTCATCCCGAGCTGCCCTTGAGAATGTGGTGGTGGGCCTTCTATTTTGCACAGGGCTGTAGTCCATAGCAACAGGATATGAGGAGTACCTGGTGACCTACTTGCTTTGCCCATCGTCTTGGTGTGAAGTACTGGCGAGTAACCTTGTCTTGGTTGAATTTTTTTAAAGTATGCAAACTTCTTTCTCTTATGCCAGCAAGTCCAGTGAGTGATCAACATAACATTTAGCTTCACACCACCTTGTGCTGGGTATCTAAAACACTCTCATGTGGGTAGGGGAAAGGTTACTGTGTGTTCCTATAAATAGTGGAAGCAAAAAGGTACATTGATGTCAACCAGTAAAACAGTGTACATTTCTAGAGGAAAATAAACCTCTCAAAAGAACATTTGCCTCCTCCCTTTCTTCCTAGTGTTGTTTGCCTAAATATTTGAACTGGAGGTTTGCATCCTCTTAATCAAGGAGAGTGGAACATGAGTAAAGATGAAGTACAATTAAAAGTGCAGTCTGTTTCTGTTTCACTTTGAGGACACAACAAATTGGGGAATTAGGTTTTAAAGGAACCTGGAAGCTCCTTGGAAGAACTTCTGTTATGTGGATAGATTGGAGAAACTGAGTCTGTTCTCCTTAGAGAAGAGAAGGTTGAGAGATTTGATAGAGGTGTTCAAAATCATGAGGGAACTGACAAGAGTAGATAAAGAGAAACTGTTCCCATTGATGGAAGGGGTGAGAACCAGAGGACACCAATTTAAGGTGAATGGCAAAAGAAACAACGGCGCATGAGGAAGATGTTTTTGCACAGCAAGTGGTTAGGATCTGGAATGCACTGCTTGAGAGTGTGGTGGAGACAGATTCAATCGTGGCTTTCAAAGGGAAATTGGATAAGCACCTGAAGAGAGGCCTTCACTTACCTTGGATCAGAGCAGCGGCAGCAGTCGGCAGGTGGACCTGGGGGGAGGTGGATTCGGAGCGGGACCTGTGAAATAAGGAGCGGGGCTCGAGGCCTTCACTTACCTTGGACCGGAGTGGCGACGGCAGTCGGCAGGCTCTCTCTCTGTTCCGTCGCGCGCTGAGTTTCAAAAGAGGAGGAAAAAAAGACTTACAGTAACATCATGGGAAATCTTTAAGCTGATTGGTTGGGTAAGTAACAGCTGTTAGTGCCCGTAAATAGCTTAAAAAAAATCAGGGGAGAGAAAGTTCTTTTTTTTGAAAAAACCTCAAAACCTACCTTATAAGTGATAAGGTTAGTACTACTAAAGTGTGTTTTTTGTTTTTAATTAGTGTAATTTATTAATAATTACTCGTAATTATTACTTTTTTATATACAGTAAGTAGTGAATTTTAGAGAATCAAGGTCCCTAGTGCAAACAATCTCAATTTTTTGAGTAAATTAAGGATAAGTCATGGCAGGGCAGCTTGGCAATGTGGAGTGCTCCTCTTGTGCAATGTGGAAAGTCAGGGACACTTCCAGTGTCCACGTTTTGGATCTGGAGCGGCAGGTGGGGACACTGTGGAGTATCCGCGAGGCTGAGATCATCGTGGATAGCACGTACAGGGAGGTGGTCACACTGCAGGTAAAGACTGCTCAGGGAGAAAGGGAATGGGTGACGGCCAGGCAGAGTAGAAGAACTAGGCAGGCAATGCAGGAGCCCCCTGGGTCCATCTCCTTCTCTAACAAATATTCCGCTTTAAGTATTGTTGGGGGAAGATAGCTTCTTAAGGGAATGCAGCAAGAGCCAAGTCTGTGGCACCATGGGTGGCTCAGCTGCACAGGAGGGGAAGAAAAAGAGTGGGAGAACTATAGTGATAGGGGATTCTATCGTAATGGGTACAGATAGGCATTTCTGTGGCTGCCTGACAATATTCTGGCAATAGTACTGAAGACCTTTGCTCCAGAACTTGCTGCGCCCCGAGCCAAGCTGTTCCAGTACAGCTACAACACTGGCATCTACCCTGCAATGTGGAAAATTGCCCAGGTGTGTCCTGTACACAAAAAGCAGGACAAATCCAACCTGGCCAACTACCGACCCATTAGCCTACTCTCAATCATCGATAAAGTGATGGAAGGTGTCATCAACAGTGCCATCAAGCGACATTTGCTTAGCAACAACCTGCTCAGTGACGCTCAGTTTGGGTTCCGCCAGGGCCACTCAGCTCCTGACCTCATTACAGCCTTGGTTCAAACATGGACAAAAGAGCTGAACTCAAGAGGTGAGGTGAGAGTGACTGCCCTTGACATCAAGGCAGCATTTGACCGAGTATGGCATCAAGGAGCCCGAGCAAAACTGAAGTCAATGGTAATCAGGGGGAAAACCCTCCGCTGGCTGGAGTCATACCTAGCACAAAGGAAGATGGTTGTGGTTGTTGGAGGTCAATCATCTGAGCTCCAGGACATCACTACAGGAGTTCCTCAGGGTCGTGTCCTAGGCCCAACCATCTTCAGCTGCTTCATCAATGACCTTCCTTCAATCATAAGGTCAGAAGTGGGGATGTTCGTTGATGATTGCACAATGTTCAGCACCATTCGTGACTCCTCAGATACTGAAGCAGTCCATGCAGAAATGCAGCAAGACCTGGACAATATCCAGGGCTGATAAGTGGCAAGTAACATTCGCGCCACACAAGTGCCAGGCAATGACCATCTCCAACAAGAGAGAATCTAACCATCTCCCCTTGACATTCAATGGCATTATCATCACTGAATCCCCCACTATCAACATCCTAGGGGCTACCATTGACCAGAAACTGAACTGGAGTAGCCATATAAATACCGTGGCTACAAGAGCAGGTCAGAGGCTAGGAATCCTGAGATGAGTAACTCACCTCCTGACTCCCCAAAGCCTGTCCACCATCTACAAGGCACAAGTCAGGAGTGTGATGGAATACTCTCCACTTGCCTGGATGGGTGCAGCTCCAACAACACTCAAGAAGCTCGACATCATCCAGGACAAAGCAGCCCACTTGATTGGCACCCCATCTACAAACATTCTCTCCCTCCACCACCGACGCACAGTGGCAGCAGTGTGTACCATCTACAAGATGCACTGCAGCAATGCACCAAGGCTCCTTAGACAGCACCTTCCAAACCCGCGACCTCTACCAACTAGAAGAACAAGGGCAGCACATACATGGGAACACCACCTCCTGAAAGTTCCCCTCGAAGTCGCACACCATCCTGACTTGGAACTATTTCGCCGTTCCTTCACTGTCGCTGGGTCAAAATCCCGGAACTCCCTTCCTAACAGCACTGTGGGTGTACCTACCCCACATGGACTGCAGCGGTTCAAGAAGGCAGCTCACCGCCACCTTCTCAAGGGCAATTAGGGATGGGGAATAAATGCTGGCCTGGCCAGCATCGCCCACATCCCATGAATGAATTTTAAAAAAACTTGACTCCAGAATGGTATGTTGCCTCCCTGGTGCTCGGATCAAGGATGTCATGGAACGGCTGCAGGACATTCTGAAGGGGGAGGGTGAACAGTCAGAGGTCATGGTTCACATTGGTACCAACGACATAGGTAGAAAGAGGAATGAGGTCCTGCAAAAAGAATTTAGGGAGCTAGGTAGCAGTTTAAAAAGCAGGGCCTCAGAGGTTGTAATCTCTGGATTACTCCCGGTGCCACATGCTAGTGAGTATAGGAATAGGAGGATAGAGCAGATGAATGTGTGGCTGAGGAAATGGTACAGGAGTGGGGACTTTAGTTTCCTGGATCACTGGGTCTGTTTCTGGCGAAGGTGGGACCTGTACAAGTTGGACGGGTTGCACCCGAACCGGAACGGGACCAACATCCTTGCTGGGAGGTTTGCTAGTGCTGTTGGGGGGGGGGGGGGGGCGGGGTTTAAACTAATTTGGCAGGGGGAATGGGATACAGAGTGGAGGTACAGTAGGAGGTGATGCACAGTCAAATATAGAAGAGAAATTAAGTCACTCTGGAAGGCAGAGCAAATATAGACCAGTTAAGGCATTAGCGAACAATGCAAGGCTGGATTGCATTTATTTTAACACAAGGAGTCTTACAAGTAAGGCAGATGAATTGAGGGTGTTGATTAACACATGGGAATATGATATTATTGCTATCACAGAGACATGGTTGAGGGAAGGGCAGGACTGGCAGCTCAATATTCCAGGATATAGAATCTTCAGGTGTGACGGCGGGGAGGGGGGGGGGCGGGGGGCAGGTGGCGCAGTGTAAAAGAGGAGGTGGCATTGCACTGTTGATCAAGGAGTCAATTACTGCCGTAAGGAGGGATGATCTCTTAGATGGTTCCTCAAAATGAGGCCATATGGGTAGAACTTAGAAAGAAGAAGGGGGCAATCACTTGACTTGGAGTTTAATACAGGCCTCCAAATAGTCAGGGAGAGATAGAGCAGCAGATATGTAAGCAAATCTCATAGAGGTGTAAAAATAATAATAATAGTAGGGGATTTCAACCTTCCCAATATTAACTGATAGTCTTAGTGCAAAAGGCTTAAAGGGGGCGGAATTCTTAAAGTGCATACAGGAGAGCTTTTTGAGCCAGCATGTAGAAAATCCTACAAGAGAAGGGGCAGTACTGGACCTAATCCTAGGGAATGAAGTCGGACAAGTGGTAGAAGTGTCAGTGGGGGAGCATTTCGGGGATAGTGACCATAACTCTGTAAGATTTAAGGTAGCTATGGAAAAGGACGAAGGTGGACCGGGAATAAAGGTACTGAATTGGGGGAAGGCCGATTTCAATATGATAAAACAGGATCTGGCCAAAGTGGACTGGAACAGCTACTTGCAGGAAAGTCTGTATCAGACCAGTGGGAGTCATTCAAAAAAGGAAATAGTGAGAGTTCAGGACCAACATGTTCCCGTAAAGGTGAAGGGTAGGACCAACAAGTCCAGCGAATCCTGGATGTCAAGGGATATAGAGGATTAGATAAGGAAAAAAAAGGAGACTTATGGCAGATTCAGGGGGCTGAAGACAGCAGAGGCCCTAGAGGAGTATAGAAAATGTAGGGGGGTACTTAAAAAAGTAATTAGGAGAGTGAAGAGGGGGCGTGAATAACACTGGCAGGCAAGATAAAGGAAAATCCCAAGGCATTTTATAAGTATATTAAGGGCAAGAGGATGATCAGGGAAAGAATAGGGCCCATTAGGGATCAAAGTGGCAATCTGTGTGTGGAGCCGGAGGATGTCGGTGAGGTTTTAAATGATTACTTTTCATTTGTGTTCACTATGGAGAAGGACAATGTAGGTGTAGAGATCAGGTAGGGGGATTGTAATATACTTGAACAAATTAGCATTGAAAGGGAGGAGGTATTAGCTGTTTTAGCAGGCTTAAAAGTGGATAAATCCCCAGGCCCAGATGAGATGTATCCCAGGCTATTATGTGAGGCAAGGGAGGAGTTAGCAGGGGCTCTGACACAAATTTTCAAATCCTCTCGGGCCACAGGAGAGGTGCCAGAGGACTGGAGGACAGCGAATGTGGTACCATTATTCAAGAAGGGTAGCAGGGATAGACCAGGTAATTACAGGCCGGTGAGTCTAACATCAGTGGTAGGGAAAAATTCTGAGGGACAGGTTTAATCACCATTTGGAGAGGCAGGAATTAATCAAGGGTAGTCAGCATGACTTTGTCACGGGGGAGATCATGTCTAACAAACTTGATTGAATTTTTCAAGGAGGTGACGAGATGTGTAGATAAGGGTAAAGCAGTTGATGTAGTCTACATGGACTTCAGTAAGGCATTTAATAAGGTCCCGCATGGGAGATTGGTAAGAGCCCATGTGATCCAGGGCAATTTGGCAAAGTGGATCCAAAATTGGCTTAGTGGCAGGAGGCAGAGAGTGATGGTCGAGGAGAGCTTTTTGAGCCAATCCTACAAGAGATTTTGAGAAAATCCTACAAGAGAAGGGGTGGTACTGGACTTAATCCTAGGGAATGAAGTCGGACAAGTGGTAGAAGTGTCAGTGGGGGAGCATTTCGGGGATAGTGCCCATAACTCTGGAAGATTTAAGGTCGCTATAGAAAAGGACGAAGATGGACCGGAAATAAAGGTACTGAAATTGGGGGAAGGCCAATTTCATGATGGTCGAGGGTTGTTTTTGCTATTGGGAGCCAGTGACCAGTGGTGTACTCCAGGGTTCGGTGCTGGGACCCTTGCTTTTTGTAGTGTACATTAATGATTTAGATGTGAATATAAGAGGTATGGTCAGTAAACTCACCGATGACATGAAAATTGGTTGTGTCGTAAATAGTGAGGAGGAAAGCCTTAGATTACAGGATGATATAGATGGGCTGGTAAGATGGGCAGAGCAGTGACAAATGGAATTTAATCCTGAGAAGTGTGAAGTAATGCATTTTGGGAGGACTAACAAGGCAAGGGTGGTAGGACCCTAGGAAGCACAGAGGGTCAGATGGACCTTGGTGTCCTTGTCCATAGATCACTGAAGGCAGCAGCACAGGTAGATAAGGTGGTTAGGAAGGCGTTTGGAATACTTGCCTTTATTAGCCGAGGCATAGAATATAAGAGCAGGGAGGTTATGATGGAGCTGTACAAAATGCTAGTTAGGCCACTGCTGGAGTACTGTGTACAGTTCTGGGCACCACACTATAGGAAGGAAGTGATTGCACTAGAGAGGGTGCAGAGGACATTCACCAGGATGTTGCCTGGGCTGGAGCATTTCAGTATGAAGAGAGACTGGATAGGCTAGGGTTGTTTTTCTTAGAGCAGAGAAGGCTGAGAGGAGACCGGATTGAGGTATACAAAATTATGAGGGGCATAAATAGGGTGGATAGGAAGAAACATTTCCCTTAGCGGAGGTGTCAATAACCAGGGGGCATAGATTTAAGGTAAGGGGCAGGAGATTTAGAGGGGATTTAAGGAAATTTTTTTTCACCCAGAGGGTGGTTGGAATCTGGAACACACTGCCTGAAGGGGTGGTAGAGGAAGGAACCCTCATAACATTTACGAAGTATTTAGATGAGCACTTGAAACGCCATTGCATACAAGGCTACGGGCTAAGTGCTGGAAAATGGGATTAGAATAGATAAATGCTTGATGGCTGGCATGGACACGATGGGCCGAAGGGCCTGTTTCTGTGCTGTCCAACTCTATGACATTTGCAGGACTATGGGGAAAGGGCTGGGGAGTGGGACTAGCTGATTTGCTCTTGCAGGGAGCTGGCATGGATATGATGGACCAAATGGCCTCCTCTTCTGCTGTAACCATTCTATGATTTGTTTCCAAATAAAAGGTTCAGTGTATTAGAAAAAGAAAGTGAGCATTGTGTAAACTTGGTAAATCATTTGCAAATAGTGGATCAGTGAAAAGATAAGTACCTCATGCCGTGGGACTGTGCAATCCCATTTTCTCACTTACTGATGCCGGAAGAAGGATTTCTGCCGTTCGCCATTGGCAATGAAATTAGAAGCTCACACATTTACAATAGTTCTATAAATAATGAATGGCAGAAAGCTTCCTCATTAGTATTTCAGTGTAGTGTCACTTCACCGTTTATCTTCTATGTGTCCTCAGCTCTTGAAAAAGGTAGTCATAGAAGCATGTATGTAAATCTTGCACACTTGGATGTTTTCTAAGTGGAATCACTTTACAAGGGTAGTGCTGAAAACAGGGAGACGATTGTATCAAGTTGGTAAGTACGGATTCATGAAGTCAGCCGTTCAGCTGTATTCTGACCTGTCCTTTAACACATGCTACATGTTGCCCTAAAAAACCCAGCATTGGTTGTTGCTTTGTAAGATAATCAGTCTTGTCCTTTTGTTCATCCTTTTACCACACTAATCAAAGCATTCACACAAATAGGCTGAATTTCCTTCTTGGCAGGACTGTTGAATAAATTTGCATCCTTCTTGTCTGCACCTTAACGCCGCGTGGCATGTGGTCACTTTTTACTAATGCCATCTCATGCTAGTGAATCGTTTACTTCTTCACCCGGGAGTGACCAACACTCAAGAGGCAAGGAGTTCAACATTTTTGAGTTCTAGTATTTGTCAGTGCTTTCCCTTTTATGCTTTAGTGATGGTGAAGGCAGGAGAAGGGCCTTTTCTGGCTGCAGCACGGAGTCTTTGAGTGGGGGAGGGGTTGTCCTCACTCCTCGTCGGATCTCGTGGCGCCAGAGGATCTTCCTACGTGTTGCCTCGCCCATGAACAAGTCCTCCACAGCTATGCAGCAGAAAGGAACATTGGAAGGTACAGTGTGCCAGAGTTCTGAGCAGACGGTTTGTAGTAGGTTTGCGTAGACAAATAACAGGTAGCTTGGCGGGGCATGAATTCAGATGGGATCCCCTGTGGGTGGGCAATCTGCACCACTGTAATAACTGGCAGTAATGCTCCAAGAAATTGGATTGAAGGATAACAAAACACAATTAAGAAAGGTGACAGAGGGAAACTAGGGAACGATAGACCAGTTAGTCTAACATCTGTTGTCAGGGAATTGCTAGAGTCTATAATTAAAGATAGGGTAACTGAACAACTTGAATCTTTTCATCTGATCAGAGAGAGCCAGCATGGATTTGTAAAGAGTAGGTTCATCCCTGACAAATTTGGCTGAATTTTTTGAATGGGAGACTAAAGTAGTGGGCAATGGAACATCCATGGATGTTGCTTATATGGACTTCCAGCATGCATTTGATAAAGTCCCTCATAAGAAAGTGTTAGCTAAAGTTGAAGCCCATGGAACTAAAGGTAAATGATTGACCTGGCTAGGAAATTGGCTGAGCGGAAGGAGTCAGAGGGTAGGGATAATGGGCAAGTATTCTAATTAGCAAGATTTGACGAGTGGCTTCCCACAGGGGTCTGTGTTGGGATCTCAGCTATTCACTGTATTTATTAATGACTTAGCTGATCAGATGGAAAACCACATAACCAAATTTGCCTCTGACACAAAGCTAGGCAGTATTGTAAGCAGTGCAGATTGAAGCATAAAATAACAAAGAGATATTAATAGATTAAGTGAGGTCATGAACTTCGGACTAAAAGTATATGACAAATGGAGAAAAGCTTGAAACAGTGGAGGTCCAAAGAGACTTGGGGGTCCAGGTACACAGGTCATTAAAATGTCATGAACAGATTCAGAAAATAATCAAAAGAGCCAAGGAATGGTGGACATTACATCGAGAGGAATAGAATAAAAGGGGTTAGAAATCATGCTTCAGCTGTACAAAGCCCTGGTCAGACCCCCAAGCCGTTCTGGTCACCACACCTTTGGGAGAGTAGATTGGTCTTGGAGGGAATGCAATGTTGATTTGCTAGCGTCTTGCCTGGAATTCAAGGGTTAAGCTACAAGGAGAGATTAAAGAAACCAGGGATGTGTTACCTGGAATTTAGAAGGTTAAGTGGTGATTTGATCAAAGTCTTCAAGATATTAAGGGGAACTGGGCTGGGGACCCGAGACAGCATGGTCTAAAAATTAGAGCCAGACCTTTCATGAATACTTCTTCATGCAAAGGGCAGTGGAAGTTTGGAACTTTTTTACACAAATTACAACTGATGCTAGATCAACTGTTAATTTTAAAACTGAGATTGATAGATTTTATGTCAGCCAGAGGTAATGAGAGATATGGGGCAAAGGTATATGGAACTCGGTCACAGATCAGCCAAGATCTCATTGAATGGCAGAACAGGCTCAAGGGGCTGAATGACCTCCTCCTGTTCCTATGTTCCTACAGTTGCCCAAATTCTGTGGTCAGCAGTGAAGGGACGGTGCTATCTGCTGACCTTAAAGAAGATTGTCCACAAAATTCTGAGAGCTCTGTTGCATTGATTTCCCCTATTACAACATCCGTTTCATTCTGGCGCCAGCAAAAGAGATCTTGGCATCCAGGAAGCATCACTGATAATCATTCACTTTTTAAATCATTTTACAATGAGCAAGGGACATACACATGGGATCAAGGTAAAACTGAAATATCATAAACTTAAAAGAAATATCTTTTATTAATTTAAAAACCTATGGAATTTTTATTATGGAATGGAGGGAATGACATTCCAGACTTCTAAAATTAGCTTTTCATGACCAGAGAGGTTGTTCAGTACTAATTATGCCGTGCTACACCATTAAGAACCCTGTTGCACCTCATTCAACAAGCTGTAACATTTTCAGTGGTGTTCACTGTGAGACTAGTGTGTAACACATTGAAATTTATGTCCAACCTCTGATTTTTGTGCTGATGCATCTACACAGAGTAATGGCAGTGAACACTGATGGTTTTGCCCTCATGACAGCTGCAAAATCTGGGCTAATGGCTTTGCTTGATTACCTTTTTGGGGATGGGAAGAATTTTGTGCAACTTGCCCACAATGGAAGTAACTGGGGCAGAGACCATGGTAGAGTAAATTTCACTATGTACTGCGGAAGATATGAAACGGGCATAATGAATGGCCTCTTCGTGTTCAGTGATTTCTTGTGCTTTTGCACAGCATGATCCTGGAGACGCATGTCTGTGTTCTGTTTCTCTCAAAGCCAGATGGTTGGTGTAACAAAGTTGGATTTTCTATTTCTGCAGATCGTCTTGATGGCATTGAGCTTCCACCTCTTTCCCCACTCACCCCAGCTGTGGAAGAGGACCCCTTGGCCTCACTGTTGATGGTGGATGACATCTCTGCTGGGGAGAAGAAAAAACACTCCTCGGAGGAGCTGCAGGTCATGTGGAGAAAAGCTATCTGTCAGCAGATCCTTTTGCTTCGGATGGAGAAGGAGAATCAAAGGCTGGAAGGTTAGTTCTGACAGAAAGATGAAATGTATTGTTAATGGCCATTAAAATACCCGCTGTGGGTACAAAGCATTTGAGTTTCAGCATTGCATCAGAGAAAGAATTGTTTCTCGAGAGACATCTGGTGAAGGAACAGGCGCTGATGGGTCCATTGTGGCATGTAGGGTGCATGTGCTTAATCCACAGTAGGATTGGTTAGGGCACTCTCAGGCGCACGACTGAAAACAACATTAGGGCCTATGTCCTATGAAAATCCAGGGCCTAATGCTCGTTTGAAGCCCCTTTACAATATTCGCTCGCAGCTGATCGATGCTGTCAGTTTTCTCGGGTCTACCGCAACCAAACCAACAGTCCTCAAAGGAGCCCCTGGAGGTGCTACCACCAGTATGGTAAGTTTATAGTCACAAATCAGACTTAACCAAAATGTGGAGCCAGAAGCAACAGGAATTCTCCTCCTGGCTCCATGTTGAAACTGAGGACTGTTGTTAGAAGCGAGTTGAGCCTCCCTTCACCCCCAGGCTGGTTGCATCCTGATCACTGCTGAGGATCAATTTTACGTGCACTCCTTGCATCAGCTTTGACGTGGTGGTTGTCTCTGTTGCTGGGTTTAATTCAGGCCGAATTCAGCTGCGAAGCAACATGGAGGCCTCTGTCTCTACTCACTCAGTGATTGTTTCTCAGTGGAGTTCAGATGAGATCTGTAAAATGGACAAAGTCGAAAAATGTATATGTCTGGTACATATCTTAGGAACTGTGTAAGGGTCATCCAAAATTGTTATCCCTTACCTGAAAACAAAAGACTCTGCTCCTTCTCTCGTCTTCCTTTCTCATGGTCGTACAGCAACGGACTTCCCCTTTTGCTGCTCAAATTCCTCTCTTGTGAAAACATTGATGGTTGTCTCTCATAATACAATGCTTAACAATGACCAATGGGATTACCATCAAGATTTGTACAAATAACAGATTGGAATTAACTTGATGCATTGAATGCAAGGATGGTACCATCTTTAGACATGAAATAGTCTCCACCTCTGGCCAGAAGTTTTTATGTTTAGTCACAGAACTTTATTCTTTCAATGAAGCCTTAGGGCAGGACCGTTAAATTACAAAGCATATTGTAGTTCTTAGTGTATTCTGGGATGAGTCACTCACCCTCTGACTCCCCAAAGCCTGTCCACCATCTACAAGGCACAAGTCAGGAGTGCGATGGAGTACTCTCCACTTGCCTGGATGAATGCAGCTCCAACAGCACGTAAGAAGCTCAACACCATCCAGGACAAAGCAGATTGCTTGATTGGCACCCCTTCTACCACCTTCAACATTCACTCCCTCCAGCACCGGCGCACAGTGGCAGCAATGTGTACCATCTATAAGATGCACTGCAGCAACTCCCCAAGCCTGCTTAGACAGCACCTTGCAAACCCGCTATCACTACCACCTATAAGGGCAGGGGTAGCAGATGCATGGGAACACCACCACCTGCAAGTTCCCTTCCAAGTCACACACCATCCTGACTTGGAACTATATTGCCGTTCCTTCACTGTTGCTGGGTCAAAATCTTGGAACTCCCTTCCTAACAGCATTGTGCATGTACTTTCACCACACGGACTGCAGTGGTTCAAGAAGGTGGCTCACCGCCACCTTCTTAAGTGCAATTAAGGATTGGCAATAAATGATAGCTTTGCCAATGACACCTGCATTCCATGAATGATTAAATTTAAAGGATTCTATCAAGCCTGAAATGATCAACTACAAGAGTGTTAATTTACTGAGGAATCCTGACATCACCTACTTTTCACGTTGGTATAGGTTCAGTGGCAACCTCAGAATCACAGAACTATTACAGTGCAGAAGGAGGCCATTTGGCCCATCATGTCTGCGCTGGGTCTCCGAATGAGCAATTCGCCTAACGCCATTCCACCGCCTTCTCCCCGTAACTCAGCACATTCTTCCTTTTCAAATAAAAGTCCAATTCCTTTTTGAATGCCTCGATTGAACCTATCTCCACCACACTCTCAGGCAGTGTGTTCCAGACCTTAACCACTCACTGCATGAAAAGGTTTTTCCTCATGTCGCTTTTTCTTCTTTTACCAATTACTTTAAATCTGTGCCCTCTCATTCTCGATCCTTTCACGAGTGGTAACAATTTCTCCCCATCTACTCTGTCCAGACCCCTCATGATTTTGAATACCTCTATCAAATCTCCTCTCAGCCTTCTCTTCTCCCAGCTTCTCCAATCTATATTCATAACTGAAATTCCTCATCCCTGGAACCATTCTTGTGAATCTTTTCTGCACTCTCTCCAATGCCTTCACATCTTTCCTTAAATGTATTGCCAAGAACTGGATGCAATACTCCAGCTAAGGCCAAACTAGTGTCTTATACAAGTTTAACATAATGTCCTTGCTCTTGTACTCTATGCCCTATTAATAAAGTCCAGGATACTGTATGCTTTATTAACCGGACTTCAACCTGTCCTGCTATCTTCAATGACTTATGCACATATACACCCAGGTCCCTCTGCTCCTGCATCCCCTTTAGAATTGTACACTTTATTTTATATTATCTCTCCATGTTCTTCCTACCAAAATGAATCACTTCACATTTCTCCACATTGAACTTCATCTGCCACCTATGCGTCCATTCCACAAACTTGTCTATGACCTTTTGAAGTTCTACACTATCTTCCTCACAGTTCACAATACTTCCACGTTTTGTATCATCCACAAATTTTGAAATTGTGCCCTGTACATCAAGTCTAGGCCATTAATATATAATCAGGAAGAGCAAGGATCCCAATATTGACCCCTGTGGAACTCCACTACAAACTTTCCTCCAGCCCAAAAATCATCCATTAATCACTCCTCTCCTTCCTGTCACTCAGCCAATTTCATATCCATGTTGCTACTGTCCCTTTTATTCCATGAGCAATCACTTTGCTCACAAGTCTGTTGTGCGGCACTGTATCAGTTGCCTTTTGGAATTCCATGTACACCACATCAACAGCATTGCCCTCATCAACCCTCTCTGTTACCTCTTCAAAAAACTCCAGCAAGTTAGTTAAGCACAATTTTCCCTTAACAAGTCCGTGCTGACTTTCCTTAATTAACCCGCATTTTTCCATGTGACTACTAATTTTGTCCCGAATTATTATTTCTAGAAGTTTCCTCACCACCGAAGTTAAACTGACTGGCATTTAGTTGTTGGGCTTATCTTTACATCCTTTTTTGAACAAAGGCTTAGCATTTGCAATTCTCCAGTCCTCTGGCACTACCTCTGAGTCTAAGGAAGACGGAAAATTATGGCCAGTGTCTCTGCAATTTCCACTCTCACTTCCTTCAGTATCCTTGGATGCATCTCATCCAGCGCTGGTGCTTTATCAACTTTAAGTATAGACAGCCTATCTAATACCTCTTCCTTATCAATTATCAATCCTTCGAGTGTATTAATCACCTCCTCTTTCACCGTGGCCTAGGTAACATCATCTTCCTTGGTAAAGACAGATACAGAGTATTCATTTAATACTTCAGCTATTTCCCCTGCGTCTATGCATAAATCCCCCTTTTGGTCCCAAATCAGTCCTACTCCACCTTTTACTATTTATATGCCAATAGAATACTTTGGAATTCCCTTTTACGTTAGCTGCCAGTCTCTTTTCATACTCTCTCTTTGTTTCTCTTATTTGCTTTTTCACTTCCCCTCTGAACCTTCTATATTCAGCCTGGTTTTCCATTGTATTATCTATTTGGTATCTGTCATAAACACACCTTTTGTTTTTCATTTTAATCTCTATCTCTTTTGTCATTCAGGGAGCTCTGGATTTGTTTGCCCTACCTTCCCCCTTCGAGGGAACATATCCTGGCGGTGCCAGAACTATCTCTTCTTTGAAGGTAGTCCATTGTTCAGCTACCATTTTACCTTCCAACCTTTGATTCCAATTTATTCAGCTCAGATCCATTCTTGCCCCATTTTAGGTGGCTTTCCCGCAGTTAATTATTCTTACTCTGGATTGTTCTTTGCCCTTTTCCATAGCCAACCTAAACCTTATGATACAATGATCCCTGTCCCCTAAATATTCTCCTACTGATATTTGATCCACTTGGCCCACCTCATTCCCAAGAACCAGGTCTAGCAGTTCCTCCTCTCCCATTGGACTGGAAATGTACTGCTGTAGAAAATTTTCCTGAACACACTCTGGGAACTCTTGCCTCTCTCTGCCCTTTACTACTGTCCCAGTCTATATTCAGATAATTCAAGTCCCCCGTTGTAACTACTCTATAATTCTTGCACCTCTCTGTAATTTCCTTGCAAATTTGTTCCTGTACATCCTTTCCACTAGTTTGTGGCCTGTAGACTACACCGAACAATGTAATTGCATCTTTTTTGTTCCTCATCCCTAGCCAAATAGATCTGTCCTTCACCCCTCTGGGACATCTCTCTCCTGCACTGCAATGCTCTCCTTAATCAATACTGCCACTCCCCCACCTTTTCTTCCTTTCTTATCTTTCCTGAACATCTTGTATCCAGGGAATATTTAACACACAGTCCTATCTGTCTCTCCCAATTCTCTGTGCACCTTGCTTTTCCTTTCTAAATATACCTCCTGGTTTCCACACCCCTGCCCGGTTAGTTTAAACCCTCCCCAGTAACACTAGAAAATTGTCCTGCAAGGCCATTGGTCCCCGCTCTGTTCAGGTGCAACCTGTCCAGCCTGTACAGGTTCCATCTCCCCCTAAAGCCGGTTCCAATGTCCTAGGAATCTACAGCCCTCACTTCTTCACCATCTTTCTAGCCATGCATTCATCTGCTTTCTCTCCCTATTTCTATACTCATTTGTAATCCAGATATTACTACTTTTGTTAAACCCCTTCACACACGCTTGTATTTAAGAGCACTGTTTGCTTTATGTTTTTTAAAACGTATATAAGAGTAATGCTTGCAAGGCTGTGCCGCATTCTTGGAGAATTTATTTCAATCATCAAAAAAATCAAAAATACACTGACCATATGCTTCCGTTGATGTGAGACTGTAAGCCTTTTGAGCCTTTCGCCATACCACGTGTTGCCGTGGAGACAATGTCAGGCTCCAGATGGGCAGGATGTTGAGCCACTATTCACTAAACCTGCAGTGCTGGCGCACTGGAATGGCCCTGGCAGGGTAGCAAGGACTTAATGATTTGTGTAATTAAAAGTTTTGCATCTTGTGCAGGTTTGTGTGCCTAATACATTTTTATAAAGGCATCACAACTCCGAGTGTGCAGGCATAACACTGTACAGGAATCATAGCTTCATCTTGTGATTGGTAATCTTGTGATTGATAACCTAACAGTGATTATTTAAGCCAATCAAACTCCAGATGCAGTGACTGTGAACCATTTGCGCACAAGGTAGCACCAATCAGGACCAACTAACCAGCACCTAACCCCAACAATCATGGCTGCCATTTGCAAAGCAGTGCTGCGCAACTGACCAACAAAAGTGCACAAAATATTCTTCTCCAATTTCTTTCAGTGACCATGGCTAAGTGCTTTTAAAAGTTAAACTGTTAACATAATGCATGCTTAAAAAGGTCTTAAATAATGGACCAAACTTAGGCAATTTTATCTGAAAAATCCCAGTAAAATGTCCCTCTACACATGCTTGCCCCTAAGTGTGTGCCCAGGTGCTGTAATGACTCACTTTCCTGTGCTTGAGTCAGCCGTCCTGCTGTTATTTCCCAAGCTCTGAGCACATTCCACCTGTTTGCTGTCTCTGATAAATAGGAAGTGCTTTCTTACGACGGGTGAAACACTGGCTCCAAAAATATTCCGGCATGTTCCCACCGTAACTTTGAGAGGAATCTAGACTTGGGACCGGTGCGAATTGCACTCCTTAGTCTACAGGCCAGGCCTGGGGTATTTTAACCACTGAGACTCATCTATGTGCTGCCAATCAGTTAAACACCGGAAAATGTTGATATATATATTTCTCAGGCAGATGGTTGCTGTTGTCATCAGTGACAAATAAATGGTCTGCAGTCCATCATGTCTGTGCCAGTGCTGGAACTTCACCTGGAGCTGATGCTGTAATCCCATCAGGGAAATTCATGATGTGTAGAATATAACAAGCCAGCACACGACATTCACCATCTCAAAACAGCAGGGGTACCATAATCAAGAATAAGATTTCATGTCGAACCTCAGGGTGGGAGAGTGGGGAGAGGGGTGCTCTGTTGTGTTTCATAGAATACCACAGTATCCCAACAGTAATATTCTGTGATCGGGTGCAGCAATGCATGTAGACTGCTTTTGCATGTGATATTGCTTTTGAAGTGCACCTATCTCAGTTTTAGAATGAAGAGGCATGAATGGGTTTGTTACATTCCGTTTTATTGTACACTTGGACTAAATCACTGCCCACCATGTTTTGAAGACTGGAGAAAATAATTGAAACTCTCGCTTGCTAATTGATCGAAATTGGCAGTGATGCTCAGCTTGGCATCAGCAGGACACGAAGGTGGAGACTTTTTCTATTGCAAAGCATAGGTTTTATCGCCTATACGAAATGTGTTGGATAACACTTAATCGACTAATTAATCTGGCATTCTGAAGCCAAGAATCCATTCAGACTTCCACATCCAGTTCTTATAAATCCAATATCAGACTTGTGGGGCCTGATTTTTAGGTCTCTCCAGAGCCGGGAATGGAGGAAGGTGGGTGCTCCATCCCACCCCCTGGGCTATTTGCCTGGAGGCAGGATTGAGTGGGGGGGAGGGTGTGGGGGGAGTGCAGGGAAATGGTGGCAGGACTACCCACCTGCATGGCTGTTAACAGAGGCTGACTGGGATTTTAACTGCTTGGAGGAGGCCTTAGGAGGCAGATAGGTGGGGCCAGTGCTCCAGGCACGTCTAGATGCAGCAGTAGCCACAGGCTGCCCTGTAGAGGCTGACATTTGAGCCTGACGGCGGGGTTCAGAAGTCCGCAGGGAGAATCAAACTGAAGTGGAGTCAAACTGAAGTCAAGATTGGTGTCGTAATAACCTCCTGCTTTTAGAGAGCGTGAACATTCTTAGGAATAATATGACTTTACATAGAATTTACAGCACAGAATCAGGTCATCTGACCCAACCGGCCTATGCCGGTGTTAATGCTGCACACAAAGCTCTTCGCTCCTTATTTCATCCAAGCCTTTCGGCATAACCTTCTATTCCTTTCTCCCTCATGTCCTTATTCAGTTGCCCCTGACATGTATCTATACTATTTAACTCAACTACTCTGTGAGGTAGTGAGTTCACATTCTAACCACTCTCTGGGTAGAAAAGATTTTCCTGAATTCCTGATTGGATTTATTAGTGACTATCTTATATTTATGACCCCCTAGGGCTGGATTTGTAGCGGGCATGCGCCGCCATGCCGCCGTGATCTTGTGCACGGCAGCTCATAATCGGGTCGGGCCACGCCACCCCCCCCCCAATCAGGTGATGGGGGCGGGCTTCGCGATGCCAGCAATGGTGCCAGCTGCCTCTGTGCAGGCGCGGGTGCCATTTTTCAAGGGTTGCCAGACCTGCCACTAAATCTGAATATTTAAACCCGTAGCCCCCCAGTACATGACAAAAAAAAGTTGCCCCTTCTCCCCCCATAACACTTATATATAATAGTTGCCCTCTACCCCTCCTCTATCCCCCCCCCCCCTCCAGAAAACAGTTATATTGATGATTTGACCTCTCCCTGCCACACAACTGTTCAAAATGCAGAGGTCACCCACCCCCCTCCCCCTCCACATTACACATGCTGATTTGACCCCCCTCCCACACTTCACTAAAAATTCTAAGCTCCCCCCTTTCCCCACCTCGGTGGCACCAGCTTTCCCTGGATGGTAAAGCGAAGGTGCATGAGTGCCGGCCGCTGCACGGAAGATTGCGGATAGCCGGTAAGATTACAGTCAATTTTATTTAAATGTATTCATGCTTGTTATGACCAGGTGAGAAAGGGGTCTAGGGTTCCTTCTCAGCCTTCATCTGGTCTTACCATAACAGGGTTTAATTTTAAACACACAGTGTTTTTAGCTCCCCCTTGGTGAATCCTTGTTCACCACTTTCCAATTATAAGGCAAAGAAACCAGCACAAACAGGCTTTCTTAGGTTTAAAGAAGAAAAGTTGAAATTTATTAAACTTATATTTAAATTCTAATTCGGTTAACACCTACAGATACACAATGTGCCCAAGCTAGCATGCATACACAATACACGCATGCAAATAGAGACAGAAAAGAGCAGAAGAAAAATAAAGTGGAAAAGTTTGAGGCAATATCTAAAGAGTTTTTGTTTTGGTTCTTCGAGCTCACTGTAAAGTCCTTGATTGTAGGTAGATCTTGCTTTTTGTTCAGCCCCAGTACCTCTTAAACCTTGTTCGCTGTTGGAGACTTTTCTCTCTTGGGGTTCATGTGTCTTCAGTGGAATCAGAGGCTTGTGAGAAAGAGATGGGAGCAGACAGGAGCGATCTTCTCAGTCCAGGAGCAAACAGGCACTCGGAGTTCAAGCTCTCTGTAGCCAGTTCAAAAGAAAACCCTGCAACAGCCAGTTAGTCAAGTGACCAGCTGGTCTAACCAGTCCTGGCCCTTGTGGATTGTATCCTCCTTAGCAAGCCCTGGAATGCGCTTCCTCACCTTCGATGTCTGTTAGTATATTTATGTTATTTTCCAGCCACGGGTGATCTGTTTAATGTCATTTCCTTGCTCCAACAACAGTTAAAAAAATCAATGTTCATGACAAAATTGATGTGCCTCATTGTTGGCAGGTGGGGGCCTAGCATGACAATGCTCCTTATTTAAAATATGTAAAGTTGGGTCTCATTGCTGAGCAGCTGGGGGGTTGCTGCCACGGAGCCTCGCCACCACTAGGAAGATCGGGCCTGGAACTCCTGGCGTCGGGCTCCGTGATGAACTGCTGCCGGTACGATCTTTCGGCCCTGCCCACCTCCGCCACTGATCCTGACATCAGGACCTCAACAAAATTCAGCCCCTAGTTTTGGATTCCCCCACAAACAGAATCATTTTTTCTGCATCTACCCCCTATCAAACCCCTTCATAATTTTAAAGACCTTTACCAGGCCACCATCAGCCTCCTCTTTCGTAGACAAAAGAGCCCTAGCCTGTTCAGTCTATCCTGATAGTCTTTCCTACATTTGCTACGCACTAAATGGACTGCTGGCATCTGTGGGAGGACAACAGTATTGCAATATTTATTTATATAATATGGGACGCCTCGTCCAATTGAAATGATGGGACCCTAGGGACAGATAGACAGTTAAAGCTGTCATGGTCCAAGTATATAATAAGCCCTGCATTGACTTTGTTGTTTTAAGCAGTAAAGCCAACCTTTCTCCTCAGGCTGTCAACATGTAATATGTTTGAATCCTGTTTTGTTGCTAACATAAACTCTACTTTCCTGATATCATGCGCAATTGACGACTGTTATACTGTCGTATTTTCAATGCTGTCGAGGAGACTTCAATTCTTTTCAAATATGATGCCTTTGATAGAAGGTAAGAAAAGTTCCATTTTAACATAGGGTGTTGCGAGTGAATGATTGTAAAGAAACCTTTTAAACAGGAAGAGAGATGGGACTGGGGCGGCAGTGCAACAGGTCTGGTGACCTTTTAACTTGTTAATTTTTTGACCTGCGCTGTCTTCTTGTCAGGAGTTACTGATTGTTGAATCAGCCCTCACATTTAGTGTTGAGAATTACCAACTGAAATTGTAAACCACAGGGGGCAAAGTATTCCAGCTCTCGCACTAAAAATGTTAAGAGGTTTCAATGAAGCCTATGTTCCTGGTAAATTCAAGGAACACTGCCTTCCAGACATGGTTTCCGTGACTGAAACCAGGGCCACAAGTAATTGATCAGCTGTCCTGAGAGCGCAGTAAATCTACTGTCTAGTGTGATAACCGATTTGACCAGCAAGATCCCGGGTGTGATCACCAGTCTGTACTGTTAGTTGGTCAAGGTTGCGATGCTGCAGTCGGTCTCAGCATCTCCTGGCCAAGTGAGCATAGTTGCCAACCCTGCAGGATTGCCCTGGAGCCTCCATGATTTAAAGACGAGTCTCCAGGATGCTGCTGAGAGGAACTGGGAGAAAAATCATAGGGGCAATTAAAAAAAAATTGTGTGTAGGAAGATAGGAACAGGAGTAGGCCTTTCAGCCCATCGAGCCTGCTCCACCATTTTCAATATGATCATGGCTGATCATCCCCTTCAATGCCTTTTCCTCACACTATCCTCATATCCCTTTATGTCATTTGTATTTAGAAATCTGTCAATATCTACTTTAAACATACTCAATGACTGAGCTTCCACAGCCCTCTGGGGTAGAGAATTCCAAAGATTCACAACCTTCTGAGTGAAGAAATTTCTCATTTCTGTCCTAAGTGCCTTCTGCCTTATTTTGAATTGTTCTCGACTCCCCAACCAGGGGAAACATCTTAGCTGCATCTACCCTGTCTATCCCTTTAAGTATTTTGTAGATTTCAGTGAAATCACCTCTCATTCTTTGAAACTCTAGAGAATACAGGCCCAGTTTCCCCAATCTCCCTTCATAGGACAGTCCTGCCATCCCGGGAACATGTCTGGTGAATCTTCGTTGCGCTCCCTCTATGGCAATAATATCCTTCCTAAGGTAAGGGGACCAAAACTGCACCCAGTACTCCAGGTGAGGTCTAACCAAGGTTCTACACAATTGAAGTAAGACCTCAGTACTCAAATCCTGCTTTACAGTAGGTTAAGGTATCGCAGTTGCTAGCTGCCTCGCAGCAGCTCACCTGTATTGTCATTTTCATTTTCATTTCCTCATCATAAGGATATAAAGAAAAACTGTTTAACTGGGCCGGGTGGTTCGAGGCAGGCGTTCATGTGATGAAATCTCCAGGAATCTGTCCAACCAGAATTGGCAACACTACAAGTAAGGGAAGTAAATTTGCTGATGTTGTCGGTCCTGGTCACTAACCCGAGCCCACAGTCAGTCTTGCTGGATGTGCATGTGTTAAGTGAGGGCAGGATCACAGCTGGCTGCATTGCCCCCTCCCACAGCCAAATGGAGTTCACAAGAAACACAAACACCTTGTGAAAGACCCAACGCAGAAGATCCCTGGTTTCGATCATCCACAAAGTCCATGGGCCACCCTAAACCACGTACGCATAAACCACGGCAGGTTTAGAGAATTGATGCACAAAAGGAGAATTAAAAACTCTCTAGTGTGCGGCTGTGGTCACCCAGAACAGATCATGGAACG
The DNA here is from genome assembly GCF_036365525.1 of Heterodontus francisci. Lineage (NCBI taxonomy): Eukaryota > Metazoa > Chordata > Chondrichthyes > Heterodontiformes > Heterodontidae > Heterodontus > Heterodontus francisci. The sequence continues at coordinate 131,112,306 of NC_090376.1, read as the reverse complement.
TCTAACATCTGAGGTATCAGCTGTCGAAGGTGCCATCTCTCAGATGAGACTTTAAACCAAGGCCCCATCTGCCCTCTCAGGTGGACATAAAAGATCCCATAGTACTGTTTCAAAGAAGAGAAGGGGAGTTATCCACCGCCCCCCCCCCCCCCCACCCCTGTGTCCTGGCCAATATTTATCTCTCAATCAACACCTCAAAAACAGTTTATCTGGTCATTATCGTATTGCTAGCTTGTCTGTTGTGTTTCCTACATTACAACAGCGACTACTTTGAAAAGTACTTCATTGACTGTAAAGCACTTTGGGGACGTCTAGTGGTCGTGAAAGGTGTTATATAAATGCAAGTCTTTCTTTTTCAATGCCCGATTCACGACTTCACAGCAATCTATCCCGCTACTCCTGACGCAGTTGTCGGGCTTAACCACCTGAATGTAAAATTATGGCTCTACATCTATATCAGCCATAAGAAAGTGGGGGGGGGGGGGGGGTGGGGGGTGGGGGGAGAGTGAGAAACAGGCCAGTAGTTGGCTGCCAATCATTGCCCATGCATGAAGACTAACGATACAGGGGAATTGCTGCGAGGCAGCTAGTAACTGCGATACCTTAACCACCTGTAAAGTAGCCCCTTTAGGAGAGGAGGCAAGTGGCCTTGTGTTTACCAAGTGACAATGTCTGCTCAGACCTGGCTGCTTTGCTCAGCTGTAGTCATTGCTCGAGAGAGAGAAGAAGAGAAATATAGGGGGAAATTTTACCCTAATGCACTGGGAGGGAATCCCATGGGATCAGGTGATTTTACACCTGCCCAATGGGGGGAATTTTATCCTTTCCCGTTTGTCAGGAACCCGACAGGATTGGGCGCAATTTTGGTTTTACACCCAGCCTGGTTATACTCCCTATTGAAGTTGATGAATGATATTGGGGGCAGTGCAAAATCAGCGTTCCACCTGATCCTCTGGATTTCCCAGACGACGGGTCAGGTTAAAATGGCAATCCCCCTCCCGTCCCCTCACCGCAACTCTGCTGCTATGTGGTTCCTGAATTATTAACCTGGTGCATTTTCTAAATATAAATTTACAGCCAGCAGAGACGAACTTCAGACCAGAAAAGTGAAATTGGACTACGAAGAGTTTGTGCTTTGCCAAAAAGAGGTTTCCACAGTTTGGGATAAAATGTTGACCACTCCAGGAAGGGCAAAGGTGAAGGTTGACATGGAGAAGGTTCACACCGCTCTTAGTCAAGGTCAGTGCTTTGATTCCTACAGCTTCGGACTCGTCCTAGCCAGACTGTCTCCCTTCAGATATCAGCAATCACTGTTAATACAAAGATATTTGTGGAATCATAAATGTAGAAAATTAGCAGAAAAACTACTTAATTAAAAAGAATACATAAATTGAAATTGATCATATCATTTCTAACCCCTTAATTGGAAAAATAAGCCCGGAGCGGTCTCCTATGTTAAATGAAATTCAAAATGTAAAATGGATTGCATAGAATGTACCACACAGAAATAGGCCATTCGGCCCAGCAGGTTTATGCTCCACATGAGCCTCCTCCCACCCTACTTCATCTCACCCTTTCACTGTGTCCTTCTATGTGTCATCTGTGGCTCAGCTGGTAGCACTCTCACCTTTGAATTAGGAGAATGTGAGTTCAAGTCCTGGTCCAGGATAAATTAAAGCTACCACTCCACACTGAAGGCGTCCTACACTGCCAGGAGTGCCATCTTTTGGATGAGACTTTAAACCAAGGCCCCAACTGCCCTCTAAAGTGGATGTAAAAGACCCCACAGCTACTATTTTGAAGAAGAGCAGGGGAGTTCTCCCTGGTATCCTGGTCAATATTTATCCCTCAATCACCATCACAAAAACGTATTATCCGGTCATTATCACATCGCTGTTTGTGGGAGCTTGCTGTGCGCAAATTGGCCACCGCATTTTCTACATTACAACAGTGACTACATTTCAAAAGTACTTCTTTGGTTGTCAAGTGCTTTGGGACGTCCAGTGGTCATGAAAGTCTCTGTATAAATACAAGCCTTTCTCTTTTTTTAATTCTTTATGAAGTGATTTCATTTATCATTGGTTGATTGCAATTGCTTAAAATGGGGGTGTGGAGTCGGTAGAACAAGTTGTATTGCGTGCTGCGATCTGCTTTTGAAGAGGGTACCTTTGTGCGACAGGTGTACCGAAGGGTCGGAGAGGAGAGATCTGGCAGTTCTTGGCCGAGCAGTACCGTTTGAGACACAGGTTACCGGAGAAACAGCAACCGGCAGATATTTCATACAAGGAACTTCTGAAACAGCTGACAACTCAGCAACACGCTATTCTGGTGGACCTTGGTAAGAGTTCTTTTAAAATTGCTTCAGTTGCAAAGAAGTCCAAAGATTAGTGGCCCTTAACCGTGGATTACCGCTGGGATTGGATTTGTAGATTTATCATGTGTCACTTCGGAATAAGAACAACAACAACTTGCATTAATCCAGCATCTTTAAAGTAGTTAACTGCCCCAAGATGTTTCACAAGAGCATCATCAGCCAAAATTTGCCATTGGTTGGCATCCTTCCATCTATGAAAGATGATGGACACGCAACAAACAATCCATTTTAGGTGGGGTGTCTTCTCTTGGTGAGAAGACCTTTGCTGATGGCTGTAAAGGCCAATCCTTGAGAGGCAGGTTCTGCCACAAGTGCCACACGTGAAGCTGCCAAGTGACGCTGTGAGGTGTTGTTTTTTACATTGGCACCTGTTGCCAAGCTACTGTAGCAACCGGTTGTCGTGGTAGTGCACACCAGACAACAGAATGTGTCGCCATTTCCCTCTTTCACCAGCTGGTGACTCCCAGGTGCGATAGTCAACATTTAGGGCCTTCATGTTACACTTGCAAGCATCCTTGAAGCAGAGCTTTGGGCTCCCCACTGGCTGTCTGGCCCTGGCTACCTCACCGTGCAAAAGGTCCTTGGGTATGCGACTGCCTTCCATCCTGCGAATGTGCCCGATCCACCGAAGCCGCCTCTGTTTGATTAGTGCCAATACACTTGGGAGTTCTGCCTTTGAAAGGACTGCTGCATTTGTGATTTTGTCCTGCCAGGATATACCCATAATGCGCCACAAACAGCAAAGATGGAAATTACTGAGATTATAGGACTGATGATCAAAAGTTTGGTCAAAGAGGTAGATTTTAAGGAGCATCTTGAAAGAAAAGAGAGAGGTAGAGAGGAAAATTAATAGGTTAATTTTCCCTGCTCATTAAATGACCCTATTCCTTTTGGAATAAAAGAGTACGTCAGGCCAAAGCAAAGACCTTTTTTTTTCCTATGTAGTATGATTTTGTGACCAGCAGATGGTGATCTTGCACATTCTATTCTAATTTTGGAACAGCCTTGAACAACCGCAGCTCCAAACTTGTCTTCTTGTTTGATTTCCGCTTTCCCCGTTGCCTACAACTTGCTTCTACTGTCCCTGACTCTTGTTTCTTTCTTTGACAGCATAATTATTTGATACCGGTTTTTGTACCTCAGTTATTTTTCTCTTCAGCTTCTTTTTATCGGACTGTTGTGCTTTAGTTAAGTTTTTTTTTGGTGTCTGAATTTCTCCTGTGTCAGCTTAAGTGCACGTTTTCGCCCTTTTGGGTCTTAGTTCTCTCATCCTGCATAATACTAAAGCAAAATGCTGCGGACGCTTGAAATCAAAAATAGAAACAAAAAGTGCCGCAAATGCTCAGCAGGTCTGGCAGCATCTGTGGAGAGAGAGACAGAGTTAACGTTTCGGGTCAATGACCTTCCGTCAGAATTTTAAAAAGTTACAGAGGTAACAGAATTTAAGCAAGTGATAGGGCGGAGGGTAGTAATCATTGACCGTACTTTGTTTCCTTTTTCTTTGCAGCTTTGGTTTTGCTCTTGTTTTTCTCTTGTTTTTCTTTTGGATGGCAGCTGTTCATTATTCTGCCATTCGCACCTCCTCTGGACACATCTTTTGTTTTTTACTTAACCCATTACCACTCCCTTTGGCCCTGCATCACTAACACTTTTGTCATTTAATCTCTCCCATCTTCCATCCTATCATAGACATTCCCTTTTGTTCTTTTTTTACCCTCTCCTCTTTCACTTGCTTAAAACCTGTTGCATTTCTAACTTTTCCCAATTCTGATGAAAGGTCACAGACCTCAAACGTTAACTCAGTTTTTCTCTCCACAGATACTGCCTGACCTGCGGAGGATTTCCAGCATTTTCTCTTTTTATTTCCGACCTGATATATTATGTTCTGTTTATTTTTGCTGCTTTTTGTTACTGCTAGTTGCTCCCAACACTTTCCCTTGTTGGCATGTTAAAATTCCCATCTTCAAGTCCCTGCATAGCCTCGCCCCTCCCTATCTCTGTAATCTCCTCCAATCCCATTATTCTCTGAGATATCTGCGCTCTCCCTGATTTTAATCGCTGCACCATTGGCAGTGGTGCCTTCAGGTGCCAAGGCTCTAATCTCTGGAATTCCCTTCTTAAACCTCCCCACACCTCTATCTCGCTGTCTTCCTTTAAGAAGCTCCTTAAAACCTACCTCTTTGACTAAGCTTTTGGTCATCTGCCATAATATCTACTTATGTGGCTTGGTGTCACATTTTGATTGATAATACCACTGTGAAGTACCTTGGGATGTCTTACTATGTTAAAGGTGCTATATAAAGGCAAGTTGTTGTTGTGTTCCTGTGCAGGGCATCTTCAAGTTCAGTCATGAGACCTTTAACACTCCACTGCTATAATAAAAAGGAAATAAAGCTTTTCATGACCACAGGACATCCCAAAGTGTTTTACAGCCAAGTACACTTGAAGGGTAGTCACTGTTGTAATGTAGGAAAGCCAGCAGCCAATTTGTGCACAGTAAGTTGCCACAGACAGCAATGAGACACATGGCCAGATAATCTGTTTTCGTGACGTTGTTTGGGGGAATAAATATTAGCTAGGATACCAGGGGGATCTCCCCTGCTCTTCTTTGAAATGGTGCCATGGGTTCTCTTTACATCCACCTGAGAGAGCAGACGGGGCCTCAGTTTAACCTCCAACAGTGCAGCACTCCCTCAGCACCAGCCGAGACTTTGTGTTCAAGTCTTTATGTGGGATTTGAACCCACAATCTATAGCGGCAGTGGTACCATGCATGAATCACTGCTCACAACCAAGCTCACATGAGCAGCATTGTGCCATCTGATGCTGCCACCTCTACCCTGATGGGTCTTGGCCACTGTACTGGACTTGCCTGGCAGAACATGTACTGCTGACTCAGAGGGACTTAGAGCTTTAAATTCAGAGAGCAAGTTGCATGTACTTGGATTCCCTTCAGTACAGGGGATTGAGGAGTGAACTGATCAAGCTGAAATAAAATGCGAAAAAGATTTAATAGGGTAGATACGGAGGCACAATTTCCTCTGGTGGGGTCAAGGACAGGGTGACATTTGTTAATTGTAAAGCAATTGGCTGTTAATTGTAATCAGGTCATGGGTGTTAATTGGGAACTGCTCTGTGCTGATATAAATAGGAGCAGGCTGAAAGAGGGGTATTTGTTAGAAGTGTATGGTATGTGAGCCGCATGGAAGATGGCAGGATCCCCAAAGACACATTGTACAGCGAGCTCGCCACTGGTATCAGACCCACCGGCCGTCCATGTCTCCGCTATAAAGACGTCTGCAAACGCGACATGAAATCGTGTGACATTGATCACAAGTCGTGGGAGTCAGTTGCCAGCATTCGCCAGAGCTGGCGGGCAGCCATAAAGACAGGGCTAAATTGTGGCGAGTCGAAGAGACTTAGTAGTTGGCAGGAAAAAAGACAGAGGCGCAAGGGGAGAGCCAACTGTGCAATAGCCCCGACAAACAAATTTCTCTGCAGCACCTGTGGAAGAGCCTGTCACTCCAGAATTGGCCTTTATAGCCACTCCAGGCGCTGCTTCACAAACCACTGACCACCTCCAGGCGCGTATCCATTGTCTCTCGAGATAAGGAGGCCCAAAAGAAGAAGTATGGTATGCAATGCGTGTCTCTTTAAGCAAAAGCTTGTAGGTGAAAAGCTTGTGGGCTCCAGTGTTCTATCCTTCACCACCTGACTATCTGAGTTTTGACTACATTATCTTAAAAGTAGAGCTCAGCCATTCAGGAGCAGAATCAGGAAACACATTTTCACTCATAAGTCAGTGGAAGTCTGGAATTCTCTTCCCCAAAAGGCTGTAAATGCTGTGAATATTAGAGCACTCAAGACTGAGCTAGACAGATCTTCATTCAGTAAGGGTATGGAACGAAGGCAGTTAAATGGCATTAAGGTGAAGATCCACTTTAATTGAATGGTGGAGCAGGCCGGAGGGCCTACTCCTCTTCCTATAACTCACTTTAACCGCATCACTTGTGCCAGAGGATAATCCACTGGCATTAGAGCAAGAGATTGCAATAAAAAAAAGCAAGAGTCTGTCTAATTTTCAGAGGGTGCAGATTCAGGGACAGAGGGAGCCAACAGTATGGATCCGGCATCAGGAATCTGCTAAATTCCACCAGAAGCAAATTCAGGTTGTTTTTCTTCAGGTTTGCACTTGCTGATGTTCTATATTCAGTATATTCACACCTAATCTGTACTAATGCTTTGTCTTTCAAAACACCATTAACATATTGTTTGCCTTTGCTCCGTGACCTTTTGGTCAGCTATGTGGCCTGGTCCAATCTGCACCTTCTCCTTTGTTATCTCTTGCCCAACCCCCACCTCACTTGTTTATAATCTGTGACTTTTCTAATATTTGTCAGTTCCGAAGAATGGTCACTGACCCGAAACGTTAACTCTGCTTCTCTTTCCACAGATGCTGCCAGACCTGCTGAGTGAATCCAGCATTTCTTGTTTTTGTTTCAGATTTCCAGCATCCGCAGTATTTTGCTTTTATTCCTGAAATTATTGTTCTGCTACCGATCTCCACATGCATCCTGATGCCAGTTCAAGTGACTTTCTACCCTCCCTCTTATAGGATCTTCTCTGCTTCATGTAGCAATGCTAAGAATGTCACCTACTGCCAGGAATTGATATTACCTTTAACTGGTAGGAGGAACTCAATAATAATCACTGTCTACTTACAGTGAGAAGTATTATCTGTGATCCATTTGTTTTCCCAGTATGGAAAAAAACATAAACAGAAAATGCTGGAAAAGCTCAGCAGGTCAGGCACCATGAAAAAAATAACCGTGCTTCTTTCTTGTGTTCTTCCAGGACGAACATTTCCCACCCATGCATATTTCTCGGCACAGTTGGGAGCTGGCCAACTCTCACTGTTTAATCTCCTCAAGGCCTACTCATTGCTGGACAAGGAGGTGGGCTACTGCCAGGGCATTAGCTTTGTTGCCGGGGTACTCCTTCTGCACACAAGTGAAGAGCAGGCCTTCGAAATGCTGAAGTTCCTGATGTACGACCTCGTCTTCCGTAAGCAGTACAGACCCGACATGATGTCGTTGCAGGTATCGTGAGAGTTGTTCACCTTCTAACCAGAAAAAGCTTTAGAATTACGATGCAGTCAATCTATTTCTTGACCTATAACAAATCACATCTTTTCAGCTTGAGTGCAGAATAACTTGTATTGGCCTAAAGTTTCCAATTAGAAAATCTACTACACAGCAACGTTGCCTTGAATTTTTTTTTGGACTGTGCGGGGTGATTTATTTACACGCGTGACCCTTTTTTTTTGCGTGGCCGCACATGCGCGGTAACTTAAAGAAGTTGACTTGTCCGCGACTCGCGCAGGGATTTTTGGGTTGCTATGCGGTCACGCATCTTAGAGGGAACATTGCTTCACAGTATCTAAAATCGCCATGTTTCACCCAAATGAATTATTCGGCACAGCGACCAGATCTTTGTCCTACATCTCCTTGACATCTACCATTTGAGAATCGCTATTTATGTTTTCCAGCGGTGATTTCAACAATTACAGTACTCAAATGTTTTTGTATTTACGATAGGATGTATGACATGAGGTTTTATATAAAGCCGTAACAATATTGCACCCTTTATTTGCAGACATAAAGGGGAAGGCATGTCTATGGCGAATACCTTTTTATTCAAAATACTATACATACTGATTTACTTTTAGAGAACATAATGTAGATACCAATGTTTTGTTCAAAAGAAAACCACCGATTATCTCAACTTTTGGAAGCCATGTGAGGTTGGGCCTCTGTGCCTCCTTATGGAGCAGTTCTGTGATGTTATCTAAGGAATGATCCTGAAGGGATGTTTTTCATTTAGTGGAATTCTCAATGGCCTGAAAGCCGTTCAGCCTTGGGTGCCCTGGGAAATCTGCACTGCAGGCTGGAAACTCTGCAGCCCAGTTAGTAGTGTGCTTTCCCAGGATCTGAAACAGCTGTAAGGTCTTAGTCTCCATTGCTTGGATTGGAGCCACTCCGGAAGCTTCCCATTTGCAATGTCACAATGTAGGCTAGCATGGAGGGAAGTCTTAGATGCTGAAAGGCTCTCTCCCCTGGCTGGAGAGCCGAGAACCAGGGGGTACAGTCTCAGGATAAGGGACTGGCCATTTGGACTGATATGGGGGGAAATTTCTTCACTCAAGAGGTTGTGAATCATTGGAATTCTCTACCCCAGAGAGCTGTGGATGCTCAGTCATTCAATCCATTCAAGACTGAGATTGGTAGATTTTTGAACACTAAGGGAATCAAAGGTTATAGGGATAGAGTGGGATTGAGGTAGAATATCAGCAATGATCTTATTCAGTGGCAGAGCAGACTCGGGGTGGTGGCGGATGGGCTACTCCTGCCCCTATTTCTTCTGTTCTTAAGTCATGTTGTTCCCAAATAATAACAATCGCAACAGAAAAAAGTGCTGTAGTAAGAGGATTATTGGAGAGATCATGTGATTTTGCTCCCCTTTAAGTCTTTTTCTAAAAATCTGTTTCCTAGCCAACCGAGAACACAATTGGCTTTGACATACTACCGTTTTGCTTATATTAACATTCATGAATTTGTCCGAGATGTTGCCCATGGAATTTTTGCCTATCATTGGTCCCGAGTTGTATCTGGATCAATAGCTTATTTTTTTAAATTTTCAATGGTGCTGGATGTCTCACAGCTTGTGTCAATGACTAGTCTGGCAGTGAGGCTGTGTTGTATAATTGGTGTGAGTGGGCAGTAGGAGGACAGCAGCGTAAAATGATACAAGTCCTGTGACTGCCCAGCAGTGAAAGAGGAGAACAGGAGCCTAATGGCGTGGAAGAAGGAGAAAGCAGAGTACAATGGCAGAATTAGCTGGGGAGTGGTGAGTGAGTAACAATAGGCAGAAACTAGTTAGAATCGTAGGATGATACAGCGCAGAGGAGGCCATTCGGCCCATTGTGCCTGTGTGGGCTCTTTGGTAGAGCTGTCTAATTAATATCAGTCCCCTGTTCTTTCCCCATAGCCCTGGAAATGGTTTCTCTTTAAGTATTCATCCCATTCCCTTTTGAATATTCCTATTGAATCTTCCACCACCCTTTCATGCAGTGCATTCCCGATCACAACAAATCCCTGTCCAAAAAAAAAGTTTCCTCATGTCGTTTCTGGTTCTTTTGCCAATCACCTGAAATCTATGTCCTCTGGTTACCCAGCCGTCTTCTGCTGGAAAGAGTTTCTCTTTATTTAAAACCGTTCATGACTTTGAATGCCTCTATCAAATCTCCTCTTAACCTTCCGTGCTCCCAGAAGACCAGCCCCAGCTTCTCCAGTCTCTGCACATAACTGAAGTCCATCATCCCTGGTGCCATTCTCGTAAATCCGCTCTACACCCTCGCCAAGGCCTTGTGTCAGGCTGGTCTTTGAAGGAGAGCATGGGAATCCCATGGAGACAAATCCTGGGAAGTGGTAGGGTGGGGTCATCAATTGAAAAATTAGATTTATTCATTTCTGGGTGCAGTTTGTGTTTTAAAATAGTATTTCAGTGAAACATCGGCACTGAAAAGTAGTCGAACTTCACTAAAAGCAGCTGGGATGCAGGGCAATTTAACAGAGAATATTGTTTTTTTTGGTGGAATGTGCTTCATCATTTTTATGACTGAACCGGTCAGAAAATTGTAAAATAGATAGCAAAGGAAATTTTAAAAAACTAATGTGAATGTGAATTCCTCAAATGTGAGGAAACTTGTTATTTTAGACAGGGATTTGTTGTAATCTGGAATGTGCTGTTTGAAAGGGTGCTGGAAGATTCAATAGGAATATTCGAAAGGGAATGGGATAAACACTGGAAGAGAAAACATTTACAGGGCTATGGAAAAAGAACAGAGGAGTGGGATTAATTGAATATCTCTGCTGAATGTGAAAACCCCTGCCTACGACTCTGGATGAATGGACAGGACAGGACACAGACAGAAAACATCAAAAGTTTTGAACTTTTCCAATACAGAGGAATATGAATGTAGTGGCAGCGAGGTATGTGAAGTGGTGAAAGAGTGGGAATGCAGATTCACAGACACAGTTCCTCACATAGCTTCTGGTGGAGGCAAAAAAGCTGGAATTATTTCAGAAACAGCTGACTAGCAGTGGAAGGTGTATTGGGTTGCTCGAGACTGATGGATCAAGTTGCGCCTTCCTTACCTGTAAGTAGCTTGACATCTTGTGTTAGGGGAAGGACACTGAGCAGAGCCTCAGAAGTGACACATCAGCTGTCTGCTGCTGCAACATGTCTCCTGTTGACAGTTGTAGAACGGTCTGCACACGGTCCCAGGATCTAGCCACCTGCTTACACCTTTAAACTAAGAACGATGCAAGGGGGCGGGGGGCATAAGGGAGAGAAGAAAAATAATTTCAAAATGTGGCAAGTGTGCTCCCCAATTCAGTCAGTTTGAGAAGGTAGCTGCTGCTACCGATGTGAAATGTTGTCTGTCGTTCATTAGAAAAACAGATGCACATTGTACTAATTCACCACAAAGGTGAGAGAGACCAAATCTGCAGATACACCATCATGAAAGGAGCGACTGGAGCATTTGCAGCACAGGCAACATGCAGTAATGAGGGAAGGTTTGATCCACCGGAATTTTAGAAGCAGATCTAAAAATGGAAAACGCAGAAGGCTACGGTTGTTCTAACTCGATTACTTTTCGACAATTCCAAATTGCACGGTTTCCTTTGGACGTACCTCAGCTTTCTTTCCTCTCTAAAGGCTGTTGTGAAATTCAGCCAAGATGAAAAACAGTGTGAGATGAAAAATTGATCTGGTAATACGAGCACAGCCTTGTGCGTGTTGCATGACTCAGTGTCACCCAGGCAGGCACATACGGTTAGCTGCAGCAGTACATAATGAGACTGTCAGCAGCAAAGTGATTGTGTTCAGTGCAGCTCTGGAAATTATAAATGAGTGAACTAATAAAAGGAGGACATCCATTATTCAGAGTAACGCACGTTGTGAACTCGGCAACCCAGTGAAATCAATTCTGCGGCAGAAGATGATGCACAAGGAGGCCAGCAGATCTGGACTGCCTCTTTCCGAGACAGTTACAGGCAGTATAACACATAATTGGGAGCGTGATATGAGGGATTGCCATCTTGCTGCATATAGATGGCAGTCACAGGCTGCGAGGGTGAACCTTGAGCAGTTCATCAGCACATCTTGATCTCAAGACATGCCAGTGTGCAGATAGCTCCTCTGTATGTGTTAGGTTGACCTGCATAGATCTGGAGTTTATATCAGAAACATGCAAGCCTGATGCATACCCTGTTTCATTGCTCAGCTGCCGAGCAGACTAGGCAGCAATGTTATTTTGACATGAGCATTTAAGTATATATATATATGACATGAGCATATATGTACTGAATAATTTCTGTTTCAGGCAGATGAAATTCAAAAGTGACTTTCTGAATCTCAGACACCCTGATTGAACCATACGACTCTTATTGCAGTCTAATTCACATGACTAATTGTAATATGGGGCATGGTTTTCCAGAGGGTTTCAGGACCCTGTGCCAGCTCATATTATAGGAAGGATGTGGAAGCTATGGAAAGGGTGCAGAGGAGATTTACTAGGATGTTGCCTGGTATGGAGGGAAGGTCTTACGAGGAAAGGCTGAGGGACATGAGGTTGTTTTCGTTGGAGAGAAGGAGGAGGAGAGGTGACTTAATAGAGACATATAAGATAATCAGAGGGTTAGATAGGGTGGATAGTGAGAGTCTTTTTCCTCGGATGGTGATGGCAAACACGAGGGGACATAGCTTTAAGTTGAGGGGTGATAGATATAGGACAGATGTCAGAGGTAGTTTCTTTACTCAGAGAGTAGTAGGGGCGTGGAACGCCCTGCCTGCAACAGTAGTAGACTCGCCAACTTTAAGGGCATTTAAGTGGTCATTGGATAGACATATGGATGAAAATGGAATAGTGTAGGTCAGATGGTTTCACAGGTCGGCGCAACATCGAGGGCTGAAGGGCCTGTACTGCGCTGTAATGTTCTAATGTTCTAATTCTAATTCTAATATGGGGTTCAGAAGTCCACACTGTGTGGGAAACAATCACTCACTTGTGACTTGCCCCGATTCAGCCAATTAGTGTCCAGAAGGCAGGCTCACCGTCCAATTAAGGATGGGGGGTGGGCTCTCTCGAAGCTGGAGGGCCAATAGGAATCTCTGCAACTCGGAAACAGCAGCTGGATGCTCTTCCAGGTAAGTGAAGGGGTGGGAGCCCCAAAATGGAGGCACTCTCTCTCCAACTTTTTTGCATTTAAAATACAAAATGGCCTTTGCAGCCAGGCTCGCACTCCGGTGGACAGGAGGTTTGGTGAGACCCTCCACAGGGTGGCCTGCGGCTGCTGCTGAATCCAGGTGTGTGGGGGGCCTCTAAGCCTGCCAATGGCCGATGAATAAACCAGGTATATAGGCTTTCTGCCAATATTCCGCCGAAGTGATAGAGACTGTTCAGGAGAACTCAACTGCCACTTGCTGTCCGCCCCCACAAGGAAATTCTCAACACCTTTATTTATCCCTGCCCATGTGGGTCAGCAGAAGAACACTGAAGCTTATGTTCCATTGTTCTTCTCAGTTTAATCGCTTCCCTTTACGATTTGGTAAAACTTGGTCTAAGGGCTGGGATTTAAGGCGGGTCTTAATGGAGGAGAGGGAGACGGAATTGCTGAGCTAGAATTCCAGAGTGTGGGACCTAGATAGCTGATGGCCTGACTGCCAATGGTAGAGCAATGGGGGAATGCAGAAGAGGATGGAGTCAAAGGAAGAAGGTATTTGGGCATGTTGTAGGGCTGGAAGATGTTACAGAAATAGGAGGAGTAAAACTTCAAAAGAGGATTCCTGGCATCTCTTTCTATAACCCTCAGAGGGGTCTGAACAAGATGTATAAAAACCTGTTGGCACCACTCAGTCTCAGTGGCAGGCACGGATCAGTGCATGGGCCCCAGCTGTTCACAATATATATCAATGATTTGGATATGGGAATTAAATGTAGTATTTCCAAGTTTGGAGATGACACAAAACTAGGTGGAAGTGAGTCGTGAGGAGGAATTTCTTCACTTAGAGGGTGATGAATCATTGGAATTCTCTGCCCCAGAGGACTGTGGAGACTCAGTCGTTGAGTATGTTCAAGACTGAGATAGATAGATATCTACATAACAAAAACATCAGGGATACGGGGATAGTGCAGGAAAATGGTGTTGAAGTAGAAAATCAGCTATGATCTCATTAAATGGCGGAGCAGGCTCGAAGGGCTGAATGGCCTATTCCTGCTCCTGTTTCTTATGTTATGTAAGTCTCAGGCTAAAATTCTATTGCATATTTAGCCGTGACCATCTGGAGTCACGATGAAGTTCATACTGACTTAGAGGGAGGCCATTCGGCCCTTCGTGCCTGTGTGGCTCTCTGAAAGAGCTATCCAATTAGGCCCACAGCCCTGCAAATTTTTCATTTTCAAGTATTTATCCAATGCCTGATTGAAAGTGACGATTGGATCTGCTTCCACCAGCCTTTCAGGCAGCGCATTCCAGTTCGCAACAACTCACTGTGCAAGTAAACATTCTCCACACCCCTTCCCTGGCTATCTTGCCAGTTATCTTAAGTCTGTGTCCTCTGGACACTGATCCTCCTGGTAGTCATTTCTCCCCATCAACCTTATCAAAACCCCTCATAATTTTCAACACCTCTCCACACTTGAACACTATTTTCATTGTAAATAATGGTTACAGTGTAAAAAAAAAAGTATAAGCTTCTGGTTTATAATGACATTTATTTTCAAATATTTTACAATTCTGACGTTTATTTCGGAAAGTTAATACCAGGAGTAGATGGCCAATCAAACAGTTCTGATAATGGCATAATGAGTGATGTTCAGGCAGTTTACCTGAACCTTGTGTCAAGACAATGACGGGCATAGTTTAAAAAAGAAACTACACCCGTCCATGGCTCTTTATTGCCCGTTAACATAAAACATACTAAAACTGGTTAGATTAGACATTGAAGATGGTAAACCTACTTTTGCTTAGAAACATTGCTGGTCTCTCCGACCACCTTATCTTGGAGCTGGAGACCGTTCCCTCTGGCCCCCAGCAGCTTCCTTTGACCAACCCAATTTTAACCACGGGGCAGCTGCTTCCTGCTGATTTCCTGGTAGTTTTGGTCAGGAGGCCGACCTGAAAATGAGGCCCAGTGATTAAAATCGGCCAAAACCTGCGCAGTGCCCCTCCTGGACAGGAGATAAAATGGAGGCCGGCCTTTCATCTGCCTTATGATGAGCTACGCCACGGGTGACATGCTGCTATTTCTGAAAGATAGGGCTGAATTTTCCTGGCCCGTGGGAGGCGGGAGGAGTTGGAATATTGGGTCAGGATGGAAGCCCAATGTCTTCACGTTGGAACCGGATATTTTGAAGAGTGGCTGGCATGGTGGGAGGACCTCATGCTTGCATGGGGTGGGCACATAATTAAGACTGTTTAAAAGGCAACTAACTTCAATTTTATAAGGGCTTTCAGATTTTTCCAGAGTGCATGGGAACCGTGGGGCCTCAGAGCCTCGTCAGGTACAAGGAGGTAGTGAACTAGCAGGAGCTCAGTTCTGGCCCCAAACGACAGCCATCGTGAGTCTTAGAGAGCCTTTGCAGAAAGGCTAGAACAGTGCGGGCATTGGCATCGGTGGGGAGAAGGGGATAAGGTGTCAGAGTTGTGGGGGCATACTGCCAGAGTGGCGTAATGAAGGTGGCACTTGTGTGGGTAAAGGAGGGCTGGAAAGTGGCCCTGGAGACTGAATGAATCCACATGCCAGGAGCCTCGTTCACTCAGGTTTCAGTTCCTCCAGTGAAGCGGAGCATCAGAGAGGGAGAGAGCTGCAGCCATAGACAGAGGGGCAGCAGCAACGAAAGGGGACCCAGGAACGCCAGCCCTGGTGGGGTGGAGGTGGGTAATCAGAGGAGAAGGGTGCAGAGGGCCTCACGGCCAGCCTTCTGTGAAGAAGAGGTTACCCATCAGAGAGGGTCTATAGGCCGAGGCTCAGCTACTTTCAGATGTAGGAGCAGCTGTGTCGCCAAAGACTGTATCTCTCCAGGGAGGTGGGCACTGAGTTGTGTACCATGGTGGAAGACAAACTAAGCCCCATAGGAAGTGGTGACCACCCAATGCCAGTGGCACTGACGGTTACCATGGCGCTGAATTTCTACGCCTCTGGATCATTCCAGGGATCCACTGGAGATGTGTGTGGGATCGTGCACTCTATGGCTCATCGCTGCATTAAGATTGTCACCAATGCCATGTTCAAGAAGGCCAACCAATACGTGTGCTTTCACACTGATCTGGACAATCAGGGTGATAGGCTATCGGGTTTGGGGCCATCGCTGAATTCCACCAGGTGCAGGGTGTCATCGGCTGTATACATGTGACCATCAAGGTTCCTACAGACCAGCTGGAGCCTTCATCAACAGGAAGGGCTTCCATTCGCTCAATGTACAACTGGTCTGTGACCACAGCAAACACTTCCTTCAGGTGTGTGCACAGTTCCCAGGAAGCAACCACAATGCCTACATTCCTCGGTGTCAGACCTTTTTAGTACTCTTGTGCACTTTCAAGGATGGATACTGGGTGACAAGGGCTACCCATTGAAGATATGGCTACTGATGCCTGTGAGGAACTTTAGCATTACTGCAGAGGAGAGGTACAACATCTGTCGTGGCATAACTCAAGCGACCATTGAGCGGGCCACAGACTTTCTGAAGATGCAGTTCCGATGCCTAGACAGATCTGGTGGAGCCCTACAGTATGGCCCAGCAAGGGTCTCCCATTGTGTTGTGCTGTGCCCTCCATAACCTGGCAGTACAGAGGGGAGAGAATTGAACACTGAGGATATGAATAATTATTTAGTAGTACAGAACGTGAGTATTGCTGAAAATAGAGACATGTTGTCAAAGCTTTTTGTGTTGATCTCATCAAGACAATTCGCAAGAATAACCAATGTAAGGCAAAGCAACAACTTTATGTATGAGAAGAGAGTGCTGATTGGTTGGCAAGTGAACTCTGATTGGTAGCGGCATTGCCATGGAGAATGCACCAGTTTATGCTAACTGTCAAGCTTTGTTTGAAATTTAAACCAGGCAGCTTGACGCTAATTGGTCAAGGCATTGCCCTGAGGAATGAATCAGCGAATGGCTGTCACTTATTTTGTTTAGCTGAAACATGCTCAATGTGTGTATATGTTCTTTCTGTCTGCAAAGAACAGGGCCCTGTGTATTAATATATGTAGCTTCCAGTACATGCAAATGTGCATCACTGCGAGACCTACTGACAATCCTAAATTGATTGTCACATCTGTGGTGTGCTCACCAGATTCTGATCCCAGATGTACTCACCAACTGATGTGAGAGTATTTGCACTGGTGGGAAGTGCAGGGTAATGATGTGATGGTGCATCCTCCGAGGCTCCCTCTTCCTCCTCAGAGGTAGATGACTGTCCGCCAGTCTCTTGAGCTGTCTGCTCATCTCTTTGATCTGAGTGAGAGAGAAGAGTAATTGGAGAATAATGCGCATTACATCACGCCAGTCAGTCCACTCTGAGTGTGGAGCTCCATATGAACTGTGGTGGTCACATGAGCACTATGCCTCATGTTTGCCAGAGACTGTCTTGTGCCCATGTATTTGGCCACTCACTGATCTCGGGCTCCACTCTCATCTTAGCTATCGACTGGCTTGCATGCAGCCCTCAGGGCTCCAGAGCCTCTTCCTCCATCAGCGTCAAGATGGTGAGATATGGAATGCCACTGCTGGTCTTCGCCCTTTTCCTCGCATTGTGGGTTGTCTTTTCCTGCAAACACATACATGTGCATTGTTACTTGGCCAACAAAGACACACATATCGCCTATGCTATTGGCTGCCTGACTGTCCATGATGGTGCCACAGGAATGCCTCCTGCATGCGGCCACTCAGAAGCAGCAGTGCAGGAAGCAACTGTGAAGGACTTGGGCCATTCATCAATATCTGCCAATGCTGCTGCTTGGCCAGTGCCAGAGACTGGGCTGACATTCCTTTTCTAACTGGCTCACCCTTACGCCTTGCCGCATGAACGCTTCAAGAAAAGCAAAGTGTGGTGCGCCTACCTTGGTGGATCTCCTGACGTCATTCACTCTCTTGCGGCACTGCAGCCAGGTTCTAGGGATGACCCCATGGCTGCTGATCTCCTCTGCAATCTCTGTCCAGCTTTGCTTGGACAGGCGGGTGGGTCTCCTCCTCCCGTCCCGGGAGAAGAAGACCTCCCGCCTTGCCCGAACAGCCTGGAAGAGAACCTGCAGGGAGGCATCGCTAAACAATGGGGCTACCTTGCCTCTGTCATTGCTGGACGGGTCTTCTTTTATTGCTCTTCCTCTCAGGCTTCTTTGCTGCTGGATCTATTCCAAAGAGTGCTAGCAGCTCTTTAAAGGTGACTGCCAGCAGTTAATTGGACGGCTGCTGCTCTGTAGGATTCCCTAGCTCACCCCCACCCAAACTGCAGCACCTCCCGCTTCCAGTCCCGGCAGCAGAACTGTGGGCATCATGGAAAAATTCAGCCCATAGTCTCCATTAGATAAAGCAACAAGGTTATTAAGCAAGCACGTTTTGTGAAGTACCGTTCAATAAGATTAACTGGTCTAGAGGTGTAAAGGAGATGTATAGTCCTGCTTCAGATCCAGTGTGGGATTAAAATAGGACCATCCGTGACCTTCAGTATTTTACATTTTGGGACCTGTTCCTTTTGATAAATTGCATGCACGTAAATAATTTCACAGCTGTAGGGTGATCTTTTTACCTCTGATTATTGCTCCCAGCTTTGGCTCAGCTCTTCCATCATTCTCCTGAAGTGACGGTTAGATAAGGGCTGAAGAGAAACCGCTGCAGAAGCAGATTTTACAGCCAGCCTGCTGTGTTCTGTGCTACACCATGCAGCTCTTTGGATTTACCTCGAGGAGTCCTGTCAGCTCGGTTTTTCATGTTTACAGTCATGCTTTAGAACATCCCTCTGCTGTATATCAGGCCGGTAAGGGGGTGCGATTGGTCTGTGTCCGTTCCGCAGAACAGACTTGATTCCAAAACCCGCCAGATTTTCCACCGGTTTCTGCGATTGGTGTATTGCAGGCTGCCATTTTGCACGCCTGGAACAGCCTAAATTCGCCATCTTGAGAGTGCTGTGAGGCTCACTGTCCATCCATGGTAGTTGGTATACATAGATTTAGGCACAAGAGTAGGCCATTCAGCCCCTTGCACCTGTTCTGCCATTCATTTAGATCAAAACTGATCTGTAGTTTAACGACATCTACCCACCTTGGTTCTTTATCCCTTATTCCCTGTCTTCACAAAAATATGTGACAAGCAGGATGGAGCAAATGGCCACCTTCTGTGCTCTACGATTCTATGAAATCATAAGGCTAGTTTAGTGCACATGAACTCACATCTGTCCTGTGATCTTTTCAGCATTGACGGTTGCTCCATTATTGAATGATAGGAAATGTAGCCCCCAACAAATGAGTACGTTTATAAAAACAGAAAGTGCTGGAAATACTCAGCAGGTCTGGCAGCATCTGTGGAGAGAGAAACAGAGTTAATGTTTCAGGTCTGTGACCTTTCATCAGAACTGGCAAAAGTTAGGTTTGCCACCTAACCACCCATCCGAGAAGCTTATCTATGTCCACCTGCAGTCCTTCACAGTTCTTCTCTGAATTTGCTGTTCCCTCTAATCGCCCTTCCTGATTTAGTACAATCAGCAAATTCTGATACCGACCCTTCAATAGAAAGAAAGACTTGCATTTATATAACGCCTTTTACAACCTCAGGACATCCCAAAACATTTTTCAGGCATGGCAGTACTTTTGAACTATAGTCACTGCTGTATTGTAGGAAACACAGAAGCCAATTTGTGCACAGCAAGCTCCACCAACAGCAATGTGATAATGATCAACTAATCTGTTTTCTTCATGTTGATGAGTGATAACTATTGGCTGGGACACCAGGGATAAATCCTTCTTCAAATTAGTGCAGTGGGATCCTTTACATCCAGGGCAGAGGAGGCCTCAGTTTAACATCTCGTCTGAAAGATAGCAATTCTGACAATGCAGCACTCCCTCAGTACTCGCAATGGAGTGCCAGCCTAGATTCTTATTCTCAAGTCCTGTCCTGCAGGGGGAGGGGGGGGGGGGAATTTTATGCTGTCCCCCATGGCAGGTTTGGAGGCTGGGAGGGCATAAAATTGGGTGGGATGGTGGGGCGGGGTTGAGGGGTTCCCGGCATCATACCACTTCTGCCAAAATTTAGTCCAGAGTGAGAAGGCCTATGAATGGCCTTCCCGCCCCGCTGCCAGTTGAGGCCCTTAACTGAGCAATTAACCCCCAGTTAAAGGCCTCTTCCCACTGCAGCCACAATTAGCCATGCGGCCCTATTGCTGCACGGGAAGCACAGCACGAGAAACAGCACGGGCTGTTTCCCAGCTCGGGAGGAATGGGGTGCTCTCTTGTTAAAAGACACAGTGTCTGAACAAGGGACTCGATATTGGGAAGGGGGTTTGGCCTGCTGAGAGCCACCACCCTGCCCTTGCTGCCGATCCCCCTCCCCTGCGATCCCCCCACCCCACGAGACCCCTCCCTGATCTACCTGTGGCCCAGGTCCAGCGACACTCCTTGACCTGCGGTACGTGCTCCTCCAGCAGCAGCCACCACCTCCATGGCGGTGCTCAGCTGCCACCCTCTGATCAGCATGCAGCTCTCCAAGGGCAAGACTTCCGGTGACGGGGTCCTGATCCTGTGGAAGGCCTGCTGCTGTTCACTTAAGTGCCTGATTGGCACTAGATTCGACGGGCCTTCCAGAAAAGAGGCGTCTTGGGATCTCTGCGTCACTTTTTCTGGACCCCGACTGCCAGGACAAAATTCCCCCCCAGAGCGGGACTGGAATTCATAACCTCTGACTCAGCAGCGAGTGTGATATCAACTGAGCCATGGCTGGCAGTTCCGAAGGCCTGGTTATATATAGTAAATAACAGCAGCCTGCATATAAGCCCCTGTGGAATACACCTCATCATGTAGCCTTTGCTTTCTGTCCTTTAACCCCTCTCTAATGGTGCATTTCCCTTAATTCTGCTGCTATTTTTACCACAAGTCTCTAGATGAATCTTTTTGAAAATCCGTATAAACATGTCCAATTTATATGTTTTTCCAGTGCTCATTTACCAGCACTTTAGTTCACCCTGTGATTTTATACCGTGCTGGAGAGTTGAGCATTTGCTGCTCAACAACCAGCTGAAAAGCCTCCTCACTGTTGGGGTGAGATAGACAGACTTGCATTTATATAGCATTTTGCACAACCACCTGACGTCTCAAAGTGGTTTACAGCCAATGAAGTACTTTTGAAGTGTTGTCACTGTTGTAATGTAGAAAACGCAGCAGCCAATTTGCACACAGCAAGCTCCCACAAACAGCAAAGTGATAATGACCAGATAATTTGTTTTTTATGTTGATTGAAGGGATAAATATTAGCCAGGACACTGAGGATAACTCCCCTGCTATTCTTCGAAATAGTTCCTTAGGATCTTTTACATCCAGCTAAGGGTGAAGACAGGGCCTCAGTTTGATGTCTCATCTGAAAGATGGCACCTCTGACAGTGCAGTGCTCCCTCAGTACTGCACCTGATTTTTGTGCTCGAATCCTGGAGTGGGAATTGAACTGGAACCGTGTGAGTCGGAGGCGTGAGTGCTACAACTGAGCCATGGCTAGGGTTGGCATGGGGTGAGAGGTAGAGAAAATTAAAGTTCAGGTGAAGCGAAAAACTGAGTGAGACTGCAAGAAAAGTATCCTCTGCAACATCCCATGATTAAAGTAATTTCACTTTTCGATAGACTAAACTGTTGGTTTTACTAATGGCCTCCAGACCATTTAAATGCACATCCTGCATAATGCTGTTAACCATATTTCCCACTGTGAATGTTAATCTTAACAGGTCTCTAATTCCTTGGTCCTTACCTTACTCCCTTTTTTTGGATATCTCGCCCACATTTGACACCCCTTCAACACTTAGGTACAGCTCCAGTCTATTACATGTCACCTGTTAGATATGATACAACTAAGTGTTTCATCACTCACAGAAAGCTGCCCTTGTAGGATTCCTCTCATATCCTTAACCATTCCAGCAATGTTTGGTACAAGGATAAGCTGCATGCTGTAATAGTATAGGGTTGGGAAAGCTTACATATGGTCAACAGCAAAGAAACAGGCCATTCAGCCCAACTGGCCAATGTCAGCATCTACGCTCCACATGAGCCTCCTTTTGCATGTCTTCATCTAACCTTAGCTGTATATCCTTCTATTCCTTTCTCACGCTTTTATGTGCTGATGTGATAAAAATGGCTGTCTGTACAATCTTCCAACCATTTGCTTTTGTCCTCTTCCATTCATTACCAACTGATGTGCATTCAAGTCAGTCCAAAGTCTGAACTCATAGAAATGAATGGAACCACACTGGGTACATTTAGGTAGCTGTGACATGGGAAGACAGCAGCCTTTCCTTCGCTCACTTGCAGGGGTGGGACACAATGGAGTGGGGGAAGGGGCAGCCTGCATGATGCCGGCAATTTTGCCGTGTAATGTGAATGTTGCTAATAATTAGTCGCTCAACAACCATAATTGGTATTTTGACGTGGGTGCGCAGGTTGCCAGCACCAGACTCAATGGGCTGAATTTTACCAGCCTCTCAACGTTGGGGGTTGAGGAGGGGGGCCCGTAAAATACTTGCGGGAGAGGCCTGCTATGACCTCTGATGCTGAGAAGGCCCCACCTCATTTTACCAGCCGTGGGGAGGCCTCGGTGTGGCCTCGGTGAGGCCTTCATTTGCCTACTCAAACATATTCAAAAAAATGTTAATTAACTCACCTATCGCTGTTCCACGCCGATATTGTGGCCGGTGGCTGGAAGTCCCGCGCCTTCCGAAAACTGTTTGGGACTACAAGGCAAGACACTGGTGAGGAGGGGGTAATGAATGAAATTAGCAGGGCAGGGGTAGGAAGAACACTTTTTATTGGCTGTGGGGATAGTGGCAAGCAGTTGAAGGACAAATGTGCCGAGGTTGGGGCGGAAAGTTCGATTTGGAAATGAAATATATTACCGACATATAAGCCAATAAAAAACCATTGTGGGGAGGGTGGTCCAGCTTTTAATTACCTTTTTAAAGATGATTCACATAAATTCACTTTGTTCCTAAGGGCTTGAAGCCCTTTAAAAATGGCAGCTCTACGTCATTGGGGGCAGCCTTTCCGCCCCCTCCATTTAAATAGCCCCCATGCGGAATCTCGTGCGGGCTCAGCGGTGGCACATTCGAACCGGAAGGCCGCCAACTTCAAAGCGTGCCACCGCGATTTGCGGCGCGCTAATAAAATTCAGCCCAATCTATCCCTGGGAAAAGCGGCCGGAGGCGGGAACTTGTCGGCAAACCGGCCCAACTCCTTTTTGTCCATAATTTGTTTGTACCCCCACCACCCTCCTCCAACGGCCTTGAAAAATTCACCCAATGTCCCGAAAGGGGATAAAAAGCAAGGGTCCTACCCAGTGGGCCCATTCCAAGGGGACTGGGCCTAGTGGTTTGAACCACCTTTCTCTTTTGGCCATTTTAACATCAGGAGGAATATATGGGAATCCAATAAAGGAAAAGATTTGGGTGTGCATTACTTATGAGCCCTTACAGTGCTGTGAATTCCACCACAGCACACTCCACGTTTTCTTCAACTGTTCACTTGATAAACCCATAAAGATGGTAATGACCAACACAACTCAGGACCAGGTGAGGGGAGTACAATAGCATTCATTAGAAAAGTCCTCTGTTCCGTCATGATTCACGTTTGGAGGGATCAGTGTCCTGGGGAAAGAGTGTTGCTGTGGTGCTCTAAAATTTCACAGTATGTGTGTGACATGCTGTGTGCATGCAAGCGTGTGGTTTATTCCATCATTATTTTTAATAATAAAATGTACTTGGTGGAAGGCAAATGTTATTGTGGATGATCTTAACTATGATTCCAATATCTGACAGTCTTTATTACAATAATATGTTTTATTATTAATACTCCATTATATTAATATTACTATGGTCAGCACTTCTCTAAACTTTGCTCCTCCAAAACTACACATACACTGTTCTACAGGCTCTTCCTCTTCTGTCCATCATCACTATGCTGAAATCAAGACTGATTGCCCTATCTCCTGCTCATACATTCCCAGGATTTTGTCGAATGTGTGGCAGTCCTTAGCCCTCTCAGTCTTCCTCTTCCTCCTACAATCATCAGTCTTTCTAACCCCAAACTTATTACCCTTTACTTTATTTTCCAGTCTACATTTTATAGCCAATTGATCTTAAGCCCTATATTAGATGTTCTATTAATAAGAGCCCACCAAAACTTTTAAACTTAAAGGCATTTTAAATAACTTTTTAACAAAAGGAATTGATTTATTTGCATAATGATATCTCTCTTGCCCCATACCATATCCTGCACTGCAGGTCTTCACCCTTCGTATCTGTTTACCTATTTTTTTTTCTCCTTGTGAATTTGTGTTCCTCACACCTGATCCCGATGTACAGTGCGATGAGCGCAGGTTGTTCTTCAGTCCCCAGCCAGAGTGGCCATTCTTCCTGTGTAGAGCCACCTTTGAGTGTCGGTGTGCTATGGTGGGGGAGTGGGTGGGTAGGCACCAGAGACAAGACCAATGCTGCCATTGTGCAATTCCAGCGAAGCTCATTGGATGCTGATCAGCCATAGGAATCTTTGGTTGGCTGAGACTGGGGGCAGTGAGACCAATGTAGCACTGTCCAGGGTGAGTTCCGTGAACTCACTGAGCCTTTGTGAGAACTGTGATCTTGTATTCTGAGCAAAAACATGAACTATTGAAAGTGAAGGCAGCAGTGAAAATTGCTGGAATGCATTTTATATAGTGATCAGTGCAACTATTAATCCACTCATTCATGTTAGCTAGTGCTAAGATTTCAGCTACCCTAATCTCTTTGGTTTACCAGTAATAATCTAAAAGTTAAAATTTCTAAATTATATGGAATATGTAAGCATACAGAAATATCCAGCTGGGAGGTATTTTAGTTAACATTGTGTGTATGTTTAGATCGGTGAGCTTGTAGATCTGCTTAGCACCGAATGGCAGATGTGCATGCTGCCTGCTGAAAGCATACTGAAAACACTTTGTCCTTTGGGCAGATTCAGATGTACCAGCTGTCAAGACTTCTACACGACTATCACAGGGATCTGTATAACCACCTAGAAGACAACGAGGTCAGCCCCAGCCTCTACGCAGCTCCATGGTTCCTCACCTTCTTTGCCTCCCAGTTTCCCTTGGGATTTGTAGCCAGAGTCTTTGGTAAGTGATGGCCTTCATGTTCAGAATTTTAAAACTGACATAGAATAAGAATTTTCTGCCAGTTGGGAGTTTGGGCAATGTTTTCCCTGAACACAAGCAAGCTCGGATCAAGAAAACACTATTTATCCCATCAAGTTCATTTTTTCCAGAGGCCATGTACCAACTCTCTAGGCATGGACTCCACTACAACTACTTAATCTCCGGAGGGAAAATGCCTTATAACTGCCTCATTCCCAAAGCTAACCACTGAATATGTATCCTTCCTCGCATCTCCACTGTTCTACTCTAGCGAGCTGGACTCCGACTCATTCCTTCGCCTCCTACAGCATAGGAACAACCATGTCCTGTGGAATATTTCATCAGTTCAGTTTGTAACTGTCAGACCTGTAACGGCACAGCAGATGCTTTGGAACCCTGCATGCAGCACAGCCTATACCACAATGAAAAATAGTTCAACATGCAAGTGGTGAAATGTCCCACCCGCCCTCCCCTTTTCCAACAACAGGACCTTGTATTTATATGCCGCCTTTAATGTAATAAAACATCCCAAGGTGCTTCATAGGAGTGTTATAATGCAAAATTAGACATCAAGCCACATTAGATATTAGGCCAAAAGCTTCTTCAAAGAGGTATGTTTTAAGGAGCGTCTTACAGAAAGGTAGAGAGTTGGAGAGGTTTAGGGAGGGAATTCCAGAGCTTGGGGCCTCGGCAGCTGAAGGCATGGCCACCAATGGTGGAGCGATTAAAATCAGAGATGCTCCAGAGGCCAGAATTAGCGGGGCGCAGATATCTGAGTGTTGTGAGGCTCAAGGAAATTACAAAGATAGGGAGAGGTGAGACCATGGAGGGATTTGAAAACAAGGATGAGCATTTTAAAATCCTTCCTGAAGTTTTCCCATATGTCAAACCATCCCAGGCTGAATGATTAAGAGCTGCTAACAGGCTTCAGTCAGTCCATTTGGAATAATCTGATAGACAATTGCAGCACTGATCGTCTTACCTGTGATATGCTTATTGTTGTGTTCAGTAATCTTTACCATGGAATCATTCTTTCCAAATGCTATTAACCGAACCACTGGTTTTCAATATGATAAAGCGCGACTATGGTCAGAATTGTTAATTGATTTCTTATTTACATCAGCTATTCAGCAGCATGGACTGGAATACTTCCCTTTAATCATCTCAATCATAGAATAAGACAGCATAGAAGGAGGCCATTCATCCCATCGTGCCTGTGGCCAATCTTTGGACTACCTCAGTCAAAACTCCATTTACAACACAATTTAACGATTCAACACGGGGTGATTTTGATATCTATCTGTAACAATCATTTCCTACACGACAGTGACTACATTTCCAAAAGTACCTCATTGGATATAAGATGCCTTGGGATGACCCAAAGTCATGAAAGGCACTATATAAATGCAAGTTTTTTTTATTTTTGTAGGCAGTGCCGTATTGGTAATGCCACGGAACTAGTAATCCAGAGGCCCAGGCCAGTGCCCTGGGACATGAGTTGAAATCCCATTATGGCAGCTGGTGGAATTTTAATTTAATTTAATTAATCAATTCAATTAATTAATTAAAATCTGGAATTGAAAGCTAGCCTCAATAATCGTGGCATGAAACTACCATCAATTGTCATAAAAAACCCATCTAGTTCACTTTTGTCCTCAGTCTGGCCTACATGTGACTCCCAACCCACAGCAATGTGGTTGAGTTTCAGCTGCCCTCAGAAATGGCCTAGCAAGCCACTCAGTTGTCAAGGGCAGCAAATGCTGGCCTTGCCAGCGACGCCCACATCCCAGGAAAGAATAAAATAAACAGGAAAATGACCATGGTAATAGAAGCAGTATCTCCTCCCACCGAGAATGACAAACAAAACAAATGCAGTTATGGAGCACACTTCACTGTATACAAGAAGTGCTAGAATATTTGTACTGCCATGTATTTGCGATAAACCCGGAGACCTCAATGTATTTTGGGAATTGAAGGAATGCGTCCTACTTCCACTTGGCAACTGCCGAAGGTAGCAGATTAAAAAGCCCGACCTCACCATATGGGCAATTATAAACACAGGCCCCAGCCGACCACTGTGTTGGGCAGTGTTGGAGAATTCTTAAGAACAGCCCTTGAGCAATGCAGTATTCTGGATTGTAAGTGCTTCACAGAGTTGATGAATAATACTGTTGGAAAGTCATTACAGCTGTGCAGCATGCACTTTTTCCACAGATAAGCTGCTTTAGTAAATGGCTTCTGTGGCATCTCCTTGAGGGAACTGGCCTGTCTGGGGTCCTAAGATGTCACAACAACATCATATAGTATTGAAGTATTTCAAAGACCCAAAAACATAATACTGACTTTTTAAACTTTACACTTGCCCCCAACGAATAGATAAGAATTTTGACTTGAAAAATGGAATGCTCTGACTAACATGAAAACTGTGGGTCTGTATTCTCTTTCCCTTTCCAAAAACAGATATAATGTTTCTCCAAGGGACTGACGTCATATTTAAGGTGGCCCTCAGCCTGCTGAGCAGTCATGAGACATTAATTCTGCAGTGTGACAGCTTCGAGACCATTGTAGAGTTCATAAAGTCCACCATTCCAAATCTGAGTCACACGCAAATGGAGAAAACTATTGTTCAGGTATTAATGTCATTACTTAGCACTGTGAATCTTTGGTTGTCGTTGCCTGGATTGAGGCTTTTCTGAAGTTTTATAGATTGTCAGATGCAGAGAGGATATTTCATTGTTAGTCCGATGATAGTACAAATATCTCATTAATGTTCTTGATTATCTACTAACATGCTTTATCCAAATCACACCTTGCCACTGCCTTCCACCTGAAAAATACAAATTAAAATGTTCTTTTCTCTTCTTTCATTCTACCACTTGCATTTTATTTGACACTTAAAAATTTATTAACTAATCAATATTTCTCAAATTGAAACTATCATTTACATTAGAGGAAATAGAATGCCAAAATTTATGATAGGATTAAAAATAAAGTATTTTTCCATTTTTTAAAATCAACAAACTCCAAACTGCTGAAATGTATCCACGTGGGTTAGCAGTTTTAAACTGCAAATCTTTCTTAAACTCATAGAGATTTAGTGTTTGTCATCTCAGTGCCTGCCTCTGATATAATAAAGACACTGTGGCCATAATTGCAGACTGGCCTATTGAATGCTGCTCCATAAATCATCCTGTGGATAATATAAGGCCGTTAATAGTCATGTATTAGTCCAAGGGAGCCGTAAAGCTAGGGTTACTTGTAATTTACAGACTAGTCTTAAAGTATGTGATGACTAGGTGAGAAAGGGGTCTAGGGTTCCCTCTCAGCCTTCATCTGGTCTTACCATAACAGGGTTTAATTTTAAACACTCCGTGTTTTTAGCTCGCCCTTGGCGAATCCTTGTTCACCACTTTCCAATTATAAGGCAAAGAAACCAGCACAAACAGGCTTTCTTAGGTGGTTTAAAGAAGAAAAGCTGAAATTTATTTAAACTTAAACTCAAACCCTAATTCGGTTAATGCCTACGGATACACGACGTGCCCACGCTATCATGCACACACGACACAGGCGGGCAGATAGATACAGAAAGAAAACAGAAGAAATAAAGTGAAAAAGTTTGAGGTAATATCTGAGGAGGTTTTTTGTGTTATGGTTCTTCGAGCTCACTGTAGTGTCCTTTATTGTAGGTAGATCTTGTTTTTCATTGGGGCCCAGTATTCTTCATAAACCTTGTTCAGTGTAGGAGACTTTTCTGTCTTGGGGTTCATGTGCCTTCAGTGGATTTGGAGTTCTGTGAGAAAGAGATGGAGGCAGGCAGACAGGAGAGATCTTCTCAGTCCAGGAGTATTCTGTTTTCTGCCCAAACTGTTTGTACAAATTCAAAAAACTCAGGTTGCCCAGCAGGTTAGTCATGTGACTAGCTGGTTTGACCATGTCCGTTTGTGTATTCGGCTATCTTAGCAGTCAACCTGGAATGCGATCTCCCCCACCTTCAACGTCTGGTGATCAAAAGTCCATTGTGGGTTGAATGTGTTAGGGAATGGTTCTTTGTCCTTTCCAAGCACTGTCTGTTAATATGCAAATGTCTTTCCAGCCAAGGGTCCATAGTGGGTTGAATGTGTTAGGGAATGATGGGCTTTGTCCTTCCAAACACTGTTAATATGCAAATGTCTTTCCGGCCAAGATCTGGCAATTTTTTAAAGCAAGTCCTTACTTCACTTCAACAACAGTTTGAAATTTAATGTCCATGTGGCAAAATTAATATGCCTCATGCTTGTCAGGTGGGCACCTGCTTGACAAGTATTTGACCTCAAATTATAGAAAGAGACAAAGGTTTACGACACTGTTGATCACTTCTAAGTAATGCTGTTAGCACAGTAACCCTCAACAGTGGTTAGTATTTTATTCTAAATGTTTTCTACTTGTTTAATGTAGCTTTCTACACAACATTTATATAGCACAGCTGTGCTACACTGGTGTTTTTTTCCATCATGCGTTTGTCCAGCCTAATAGCTAACATCTTAAAAAAAACTGTTATTCAGGATTCTGTACAGTTATAACAGTTTTGCAAGATCCTAACTATCAATCTAGCCCAAAGCACATTATTGGCAGTGGTACAAAATGTGAGAAAACATGTCAAACTGTGTTCTATTAATTAAATAATTCAACACAAACTAACATCATGCTTTGTGTGAAAAAGATGTTTCCTTTCTCATACCCTAAGCTACCATAATGACAAAAGATTTTTTTTAGAGTTTAGATAATTTAGCAGGAAGCGAAAATTAGCAGAAATGTCATAGAGAGATACAGTACTGAAACAGGCCCTTCGGCCCACTGAGTCTGTGCCGACCATCAACCACCCATTTATACTAATCCTACATTAATTCCATTTTCCATACCACATCCCCACCTTCCCTCAATTCTCCTACCCCCTACCTATACTAGGGGCAATTTACAATGGCCAATTTACCTATCAACCTGCAAGTCTTTAGCTGTGGGAGGAAACCAAAGCACCTGGCGGAAACCCATGCGGTCACAGGGAGAACTTGCAAACTCCGCACAGGCACTACCCAGAACCGAACCCGAGTTGCTGGAGCTGTGAGGCTGCAGTGCTAACCACTGTGCCGCCCTGTTATACCAGCAAAGCCTGTATGAAATACAGCGCATCCTCATACATTTTAATCTTGTTCTCCCCCCATCTCCTTCCATGCATTATCTGCCTGTATGTTAGCTCTAAAGTGCTTAATAAAAGCTGATTGAGATGCTTCTTCCAGCTCCAGTCTGATTTCAATACATATAACTAACATTGGCTCCTTGCCTGCCAAAGCCTCAATTTTATAATTCTCGTGCTTGTTTTCAAATCCCTCCATGGCCCTGCCCTTCCCTATCTCTGTAACCTCCTACAGCTGGCATGATAAACCAAATGGCATCCTTCCGTGCTATATTACTCTCTGATTCTGTGAACCCTCCGAGTTCTCATCGCCACTCCAATTGTGACTTCTTGAGCATCCCTGATTTTTATTGCCCCATCATTGGCAGCCACGCTTTCAGTTGTCTAGGGTCTGGAATTCCCTCCTTAATCCTCTCTGCCTCTCTACCTCTCTCTCCTCCTGTGACACCCCATGAAATCTACTGCTGAGACCAGCACTGTCCTAATAATTCCCTATGAGGCTCCGTGTCAAATTTTGTTGATTACGCTCCTGTGAAGTGCCTTGGGACACTTTACTACATTGAAGGGCTATATATAAGGACTGTCATATGGCTTTTATAATGAACTTTACTGCAGCTTTCACTAATCCTGTCTTCCCTCTCACTCTCATCTTCATTCTCTTTATGTCTTGTTGCAATTCTCAGCCATTTGTCACTTCAAGTTTGGGATGTATGAGTGTTTTGCAGCATGACTCTGCTTATTACTTTAGCTACATAGATAGGTAGGATATGGATGGCTGTTATCAGTATCCCTTTATGTTCAGTGATAGGAGGGACACTTTGGTCAATTAGATAACATTTATAAATGGGCAGAAGGATTGCAGACATATTTTGATGTGGTGATAGTAGTATTCATCCCCAGTCCTATATATAGTCTTTGCTGCTGTATAATAGTTGGCCCCTTCCCCAAAACCTTTCCCTATTGAACACTTGCAACACATTCCCTGATCAGAAGTAGGCAGCAAGAACCTTGCTGTGTTCCCTCCCACTGAATAGAGAACTCAATCAAATAAATACTGTTCCCTGCCTGTGACTAGCCAACAATATTGAAGCAGATGAATACATTGAAGCACAGCAATTAAATCAGAAGGCAGATAGAGCTTTCCTTACGATTAAGCTAACCTTATGCTGCTTCATTCCTGTGTAGCCAACCAAAGGGGCCAGAAATTAAAATTTTAAACCCCCTCCCCATATATCCCAAACTTTGCATAGTTTAACAGGGTTCAGATTTTGCCTCAGATTCACTCCAACCCTCAGTGTATGCTTTTCAGGATGGCATGAATATATACATAGAGGCTAGCACTATTATTCTGAATCCAGTCAGTCCAATCACATGCTATCCTCATTGGTCTGATCCTTTTCAGTGATCTACAGATCTCACACTGGATGCAATTCTATTGATAGAATAGAAAGTTAGCATTGAGGAGTAAATCATTGGCCCATAACTAATCACATGACAAGCACTGTGAATGGTCTGTCTCCTTAACCAATTGAACTTCAGGCTAGAGGAAGAAACGGAGGGAACGAGGGAGAAAGAAAGAGAATGAATTAGAGTCAAATTAGATACAGAAAGAGAAAAACAATTGGATTAACAGAAAGAGAGAAAAGACAGCAAAGAAAAGTGAGATTGGAAAAATTAAAATTTCAAAAACCTCCAAGAACAATTTACTACCTGCAGGACATAGTGGTGTAGTGGTAATGTCACTGGGCTAGTGATCCAGAGGCCCAGACTAATGCCCTGGGGATAGGGGCTCAAATCCCACCTTGGCAGCTGGTGGAATTTAAATACAATTCATGAAAAATCTGGAATTGAAAGCTAGTCTCAGTATTGGTGCTATCATTGATAGTCGTAAAAATCCATTTGGTTCACCAATGTCCTTCAGGGAAGGAAATCTGCCATCCTTACCTGATCTGGCCTACATGTGACTCCAGACCCACAGCAATGTGGTTGACTCTGAACTGCCCTTTGAAATGGCCTAGCAAGCCACTTAGTTGTCAAGGGCAATTAGGGATGGGCAATAAATGCAGGCCTTGCCAACGATGCCCACATCCCATGAAAGAATTAAAAAAAAGGGTGAGTCTCCAAAGTTTCAGTTGTTCCTTTTCTGGGCTTCCAAAGTTGAGTTTCCTGTCAGGACCATAAATCACGCCATTAACAGGGTCCTCATGATGTGAAATACCAGCCCTAAATGTCTTCATCGAGATCCATCCACATTTATGATGCAAGTCCAGCAATTTCTTGAAACTCACAGAGAGGTTGATGGTGAGCCGCTGTTTTCACGAGACTAATATCAGAGTGGCACAAATCCTTTCAGCAATTTGTGATAATTTGCGACACATGACGTGTCTCTTCCTAGCTACAAATTGCAGTTTTTATTCCACACTAGTTATAAGGGGTGGCCTTGAACTCGCCATGATATTTCCAGCAATTTCTGGGAAAATATTATTTCCTTGTCAGTGCACAAGATTAATCTTTGATTCGTGTATAGAGTTAATTTTATGATAACCTGTTTCAAAGTTCTGTGGACAAGGCCACAATCCAATTTTGGATTTAAAACTGTGTGACAGAACTAGTTTCTCTAATGGTAATTTTAAAACATGAGACTCCCTTGTTCGCTGTTTTCAGTGAATCGTTTCTGGGTGAATTGTAGGTATTTGAGATGGACATTTCCAAACAGCTGCATGCCTATGAGGTAGAATACCACGTGTTGCAAGATGAGATGGTGGAGAGTTCATCGCCCTGTGATGATGGGGACCGTCTGGAGAAGCTGGAGAGAGCAAATTGTCAGCTCAAGAAACAGAACATGGAGCTGCTGGAGAAACTTCAGGTAACAATACTTCAACCGTAAAACTGTTACCGTAATAGGAAATAATAGTCTCATGGTTGAGAGGGTCAGGCTGTATTTTCTACTGGACGGTTAGTGTACTGTCTGGCTTTTGTACATTTTGCCAGGAAAATTAATTTTAGTCCTTTTATGGCAAATGCTGCAAAATGTGAAGTGACTATTATTACTCTTCATTCAGTTTTTTGTGTAGGTTCCTACTAATCTGCACGGTCAAAGTTATTTTTTGTACAGAGGACTAACCTGTAAGTCATGACTGCAGTCTGACCCTCAGCAAGCCTCATATCACTGGGCTGATATTTACATATTAGAAGAAATAAATAATTTATATATAGAGTCAGTTATAGTACAGAGGAGGCCATTCAGCCCATCGAGTCCATGCTGGCTCTCCACAGAGCTATTCAGACAGTGCCACCCCCACCCCCGCTCCCTACCCCCCACACTCGATCCCCATAACCCTGCAAGTTTATTTCCCTCAGCATCTGTTGTGTTTTTTATGTCTTCAGGAATCTGAAAGGCCTCACAAGTCAATGAATTCTTCGGGAAGTGTAGCCCGTCTTGTATTGGCAAACGTAGCAGTCAATTTGCACCTGGCAAGATCCCACAAAAAAGCAATTGAGTTTAGTGACACCTTAGCCTACTTT
This sequence comes from Heterodontus francisci, assembly GCF_036365525.1. NCBI lineage: Eukaryota > Metazoa > Chordata > Chondrichthyes > Heterodontiformes > Heterodontidae > Heterodontus > Heterodontus francisci. Next base: position 131,078,764 of record NC_090376.1, on the reverse strand, counting down.
GTGGTGGTGGGTCAAGGATAAATGTTGGCCAGGACATGGGGAAAACTTCTTCATCTTTCTCAAATAGCACCATGGGGTCCTTTAATATCCTGAAAAGGCAGAAGGGACATTTGCTTAACATCGCATCCAAAAGCTGGCAGCTCCAACAGTGCAGCCTTCCTTCAGTACTGCACTGAAGTGGCAGCCCAGGTTAAGTGTTCAATGAACATCCTTCTGAGTAGAGAGCTGAGCGTGCTGCCAACCAAGTTAAGCTCAGACAAGAAGTTAATGTTTACTACCAGTAGCAGAAACAGAATTATGAGGGCAAATTTTCTGACTCTAAACACATGGCAAAGTACCTTGGCTGATTGGAAAATCGTGGGTGGTCCAATATGTGCTGGCAGTGGGTGAAGACCCTTATAATTCACCCTCTGACGTGGTAACCATATGCCTAATAGGAAAGATCTCGCCAATGGCACTTAAAATTTAAAGCTTCTGGTATGGTTTGGGTCAGGTTAACATGAATTCCACGCACAAATATTTTCCTGGAGTTGGGAACATGAGATTATTCCATCTATTGGGTTTATTTTGTGAGCCTTGCCAACCAGCAGACTCTATAGGAAAGTAACAAGCAGCATGCCTGTGAACTTCCAATATGGGAAGACAGAAACTGAAAGATAATCCTCACAGGGTCTGTCTCAATTTTTGTTTCACTGCTGCATTGTTTCAATCAAGTGAATCAGCTTCACAACAATTTGTAGGCATTTGTGGTACCAGGGATGTGGAACTTAAGTTATGTGGAGAGACTGGAGAAGTTGAGATTGCTCTCCCTAGAGCAGAGAAGGTTAAGGGGAGATTTAATCGAGGTGTTCAAAATTGTGAAGGATTTTGATAGAGTAAATAAGGAGAAACTGTTTCCAGTGGAAGTCGGGTCAGTACTCAGAGAACAGATTGAAGGTAATTAACAAAAGAACCAGAGGCGAGGTGAGGAGAAATTTTTTTTACGCAGCGAGTTGTTATGATCTGGAATTCACTGCCTGGAAGCACGGTGGAAGCAGATTCAATAATAACTTTCAAAAAGGGAATTGGATAAAGGGGAAAAAATTGCAGGGCGATTAGGAAAGAGCAGGGGAGGGGAATTAATTTGGATAGATCTCGCAGAGAGTCAGCATTGGCACGATGGGTCAAATAGCCTCCTTCTTTGCTGTATCATTCTATGATTCTAAGCACGGCCAAGTGCGCCATACAGGAAGGTCTCAGATGGAACATTGATCTTTGCTGAGGTGGCTGATCACAGGTGATCCTGGGCTTGTAGGATAAGATGGAGGGAGGGAGGTAAAATCAGTTAGGTTTCCCCCCCTTGGTCCTGATTCAGTGAGCCCTGCTAAAAAGCATACATATATGGAAATCTGGTGAAGATTGGATCAGCTTCTGCTCTGGTGCCATTACCTTAATCCCACCACCTCCCCCCCCCACCCTCCACAGTAGTCACCTTCATGGTAAAGCCTCATGTGAAGAGTGGCAATTTAGGGGAGGTTCGAAGGGATGCCATGTCTGTGGAACTTCAGGAGAAGCCAGCAGAAACAAGGAAGGAAATCGGAGGACAAGCAAAAGTAGGTGAAGAAGGTGCTCGATCTGTACTTTGGCCTGGAGTCCCACAGGTCCACATGTATTGGTGAATGGGCTACTGCTCTACCTCCTCTGTTATTTCAGCGTCTTGTTAATAAAACATTAAGCAGTGCCTTTTTCCTTCATTCCACAGGCCACTCGCTTCAAAATACAGAACCTGGAATCCAGCATTGAAAGCATTTTGAGCCGAGAAAATAAAATGAAGCTCCTGATCCGTACGATGGAGCAGGAAAAGCAGACGCACTTAAAGACTATAGAACACATGCGCAAGTATTTGCCTCCAGATGCCCTGTCTGATGGGGAGCTTCTGCCAAGGAAGAACTCGGGGCTTTTCTCATCAAGAAAGCCAGAAGCGTTGGATGAGGAACTGGACAGTAGCAAAGTTAAAATAGGAAATAATAAGCCATGAAAAGGTCAAGAGCAAAACCAAGGGGAGTGCATCTGTAGAAGCCCAATAACCACTATGATGAGGAAAGTGCATGCTTTACTAGGCCTCTGAGCCACTGCGTTACACTGGATATGGCTCAAGAAATTGTATCAAGGCCTTTGTAATGTGAGAACGGCAAATTTAGAAAGTGTACCCAAAATGTCCCATTTAAAAAGAAAAACACAACTTTAACAGTCCTTCAGCTGGGTTATTTGGTGTTTAGTAAGTTTAGCATCACGGTTGGAAACTGCGCCATGACTACAGCTTCTGTCGTATTACTTCTGTTGTACTTCAGCAAGGGGAGCTACTTTATCAGTAAGAGGAGAGAACATGGTGATGGTTCTATGACAATTGTCATTTTCCTGCCATATTTAGTTACTGGGGTGAGGACAGTAGTCAACTTGCTGAAAAATCATGTGGTAAATGTAAAAAAAAAATTATTTTCTCTTCAAGGAACAGCGTGTTTCTAATGTGAAACCTGTTTTGACCGTGGTAAATAAAAATAATCACAGCAGTTCTTTTCTTCATGACTACAAATGGTTGACTGCTGTTGAAAAATGGGACGGTGCGGCATTTAACCACCTGGTCTCTATATTTTAAAAAAAGTATTTGTAAAGTGCCAAATCCCACCACTTTCATGTCGGCTGATGTTGCAGTGAGCCAGCGAATCAGAACCTCTTCCCTATGCAACACAACTGGCTAAAGTCCAAAGAAGGACAATATTGCGAAAGGAAATCAAATAATTTGCAACTGCCAATGCTGTTTTTCCACCCATTGAGCTCCACAGTGCTTTAATTCTCCACTGTGTGTGTGTTTGTTATAAATATAACCAAATCATATAAACTGATGTCTGTATACTATGTAATGGTACAGGTTCTGTAAAACAAAAAGCTTATTTTCATCTTTGTGGTTTCTGATGGTGTTTGAAACATCTTTCAACAGGCTAACTCAAACAAATTCAAATAAAAGAAGAAAATAACTTCAAACTGCTGAAAGCAATGAATGAACATGAATAGAATCGTCCTTGTTTTTCAGCCTGGTGTAGACCAAAAACAGGTTATATTTTAATGCCAAATGAGTGTTCATGGTATAACTGAATAAACCAGTGTGAAGAGCACTATACTCGTTCCTGGATGTGTCTCAATCAGTCTGGGGTTTGCAGAATCATATTGTGGAGTTTTGTGCTGGCATCGGGGGAAACCGACGCCAAGATCCCCGCACGGGCTCTTGTATGGAAAGTCTGCCAAATGTAGTGCAAATCAGGCACTTAACTGGACAGCGGCGGGCCTTCCACATGATTTAGGGCCCCGCCACCAGAAATCCCGGCCTATGAACGAGGAATCCCCCTCCCCCCACCCGCAGCCAGGAAGCAGCCCGCACAGTTTGTTTTGGGCTGTGCTTCCCACACGGCCGCCTGCCGCACGTGTAATTGCGGCTGCAGTGAGAAGTGGCCCTTAATTAGGGGTTAATTACACAGTTAAAGGCCTCAATCGGTGCCAGAGCAGGAAGGCCGTTCACAGGTCTTCCTGCCCTGGACTAAATTTCAGCGGAGGCAGAATGGTGGTGGGGTCCTCCCTGCCACCAGCCCACCCGATTTTATGCTCTCCCCGCCTTCAAACCTGCTGCAGAGGAGAGCATAAAATTCCACCCAGAGAATCTTACAGCACAGAAGAAGACCACTTGGCCTGTCATTATTGTGCTGGCTCCTTAAGAGAGCTTCCCAATTTAATCACACACCCCAGCTTTTTCCCCTTAACCCTGAAACCTCTTCAGGGATTACTTTGCACAGTGCATAGATTTTGTAAGTACGCCTTTTGAGGCAAAAATCCTCTTGTCAGGGTAACAAAGAATGTTTAAAAAGAGTGAAGTTATTTCAAAACATTCTTCAGCTCAGGTGGTGAAGATCAATCCTAAAGTCAACAGGCTTCTGCTTAAACTGAGCTCTTCTCGATATAAATGAGGTCATTTCACTGGAATGTGCACTGTAGATGAGCTGTAAAATAAAACCACTTTAACTATTGTATCACGGGTCTTTTGATCAAATATTTGGCCTACTTTCCGAATTCAACATTATGAGGGATTTTGTTAGAGTAGATGAGGAGAAACTGTTTCGATTGGCATGAAGATCAGTAACTAGAGGACAGATTTAAAATAATTGGGAAATGAGGTTTTGTTTTACATGGCGAGTTGTTACAATCGGGAATGTACTACTTGGAAGGCTGGTGGAAGCAGATTCAATAATGACTTTCAAAAGGAAATTAGATGTATTCTTAAAGAGGAGAAAGTTTCAGGGCTATGGGGAAAGAGCAGGGGAGTGGGACTAATTGGATAGCTCGTTCAAAGAGCTGACACAGACACAATGGGCAAAATGGCCTCCTTCTGTGCTGTATGATTCAATGATACTCTGCACCACATTATTTTGTTTGTAGGGACATATTTTCTTCAGCATCTCCATTCCATTGAATAGTAGAGGAGTTTCAGTGCATGGGTCAGTAATATACATTTTGTGTATTTTCCACATTCCTATGTTATCATTAATGATCAACTTTTTTTGCACAGATTTTCTCCTGAAAACCACACCTTATGTTATGATGGGATTGTACCGTCACTGTACAATCTGACTAGGTAACTAATCTTCATTTGTATAGCCTTGTTAGCGTAGTTGCAACACTTTTGTTAAGGGCTACAGTTCTGACCAGTGACTAGTTGAAGGGCCACTTTCACATCCCTGCTATTAACATAGAAAATAGGAGCAAGAGTAGGCCATTCGGCCCATTGGGCTTGCTCCACCATTCAAAAAATATCATGGCTGACCATCTAATTCAGAACCCTGTCCCCCCTTTCTCCCCATATCCCTTGATCCCTTTGGCATTAAGAAATATATCTATCTCCTTGAATATATTTAATGACTTGGCCTCCACTGCCTCTGCGGTAGAGAATTCCACTAGTTCACCACCCTCTGAGTGAAGGAACTTCTCCTCATCTCGGTTCTAAATGGCATACCCCACATCCTGAGACTGTGACCCCTGGTTCTGGACTCCCCAGCCATTGGGAACACCCTCCCTGCATCTAGCCTGTCTAGTCCTTTTAGAATTTTATAGGTTTCTATGAGATCCCCTCTCATTCTTCTAAACTCTTGTGAATATAGGCCTAGTCGACCGAATCTCTCTTCATACGTCAATCCTGCCATCCCAGGAATCAGCCTAGTAAATCTTCTCTGCACTCCCTCCATGGCAAGAACATCCTTCCTCAGATAAGGAGACCAGAACTGCACACAATACTCCAGATGTAGTCTCATCAAGGCCCTGTATAACTGTAGTAAGACATTCTTGCTCCTGTACTCAAAACAATTCCAGACACTCATTTTGTTTCTCCAACTTTGACATTGTTTCCTTTTGCCTGTCAACTTCTCTTCCCTAAATCTTGATCACACAAACATCCTAGAGCCAATGGAGCTGTGTTTTAAGGGGTGGCAACAGATGAAGCAATAGATGAAAGGATGGGTTGCAAATGCCCCTGTAATATATTTTGAGTGCCATTGCACCATTGGTGATTGCACCATTCTGGGCATCATGACTGTGTCTGATTCTGACCTGACCTGACTCCCAGACACAGGCATTTTCCAGTAATGGTCACAGGATAGGACATGGGAGGGACTCTGATACTTCACCTCCTAGAGGTGCTGAGGCCAAGGCAACTTGCTTTTTATTGGTTAACTGAGGAATCATCATTACATTTATTAAACATAGGCGATCTTGAGTGACATAAGCAATGGAAAAGCCTTTTCCGGGTGTTCACTCTACCTTGGTGCCAATAGTATTCTAAATACCATAAAAAGAAAGAACTTGCATTTATATAGTACCTTTTACAACCTCAAAGCACTTTACAACAATGCTTTCGAAATTCAGCAGCTGTTGTCGGAAACAACAGGCTGAATTATGTGTTTTTGTTGATTTAAAAATCTTTTCAGAAAACAAAAGTAATTGATCTAAAAGTAGACAGTAAAGCGGCATTGAATGAAGAATATAGAGGAAACCAGTCGGTCAATTTTTCCCATCACACTGCAATTAGGAAAAGTTTACAGAGTACTTTTAATTACCATTAAATTGGATAATTTCATTTTTATTATTCATTGGTAGGGTGTGGATAAATTGATAATGTTGTGCTTCATTGTCCTCATTTTGTGAGGCTCCATTTCTGGTGTGAAGCATGGCTGAACAGAAGAAGGGAAAGGAACTCACCAGGCCCGATTCACAAGGCTCCCAGTTTTCCATCGATGAAAATAATTCAAGTTGACCTCATGTCTCCAGCTCTCTGACCCATGTTGACATCAAACGGGGCTTCCTGTGGGAGCCACACCTTGAAAACATTTACCCTGATACCTCTAGCTTGAAGTAAACACCCTACACTCTAGCATTTCCAAAGAAGAATTGTGATGGAGAAATCAATACCATTAAGGCATTTTTTCTAAGGATTGTGCAGAACACAGATTAAGAGCCTCACAATGGATGAGTTGTATTTGGCAGTCGTTCTGCTTTTTATTGAACAGGCAATAATAACTACAGCATCCACTAAAATGCTAAGTTTCACTTTAATAATTAAATGATTCCTGTGGCACATACTATGCTACTGCTAACCATTTCCATTGAAGTATATATTTAAACAGTATCTTGCTCTTTTTTTTACCAAGTTTTGTAAGTCATTTGATTCAGCCATAAAATTCCCATTGCACGATCTAAGTCAGATGCTTAAGAGATATGTGCTTGTTCATGTCTTAAATGATACCTTTCAGCCAATAAAGTATCTGTTGCCATACTTGTAAATTTGTATCAGTGGAATACTTTTTCAATTAGGATTTTCTTTTTATAATATTGCAAGCTGTAAAGAAAATTGCAGAACAGCTAGGATATCACTTTAGAGACAAATGTATGATTCTATGAGGGCTCTTGACATTAGCCTTCCCATAAAAGTAAATCAAATATAATAGAAACGTGATCCATTGCTCTGAGCAATCCTGCTTATGGGTTCCCAAAGAACTCAGGGCTTTAGCCTACCCTGGAGATCTGACACATGTTACTAATTATGTGACACTTTATCATACTTCAACACCTGATAGACTGCCTCCCACATTATAATGCTAATTTACCCTTGAAACCGACTGCCATACATTCGATCTTGGGGCTGTATAATTACAAAGGTTGTCCTATTTTCGAAAGCTAAGCAGACTGGATTTTTAATTCCCTTGAATGATATGATATATTTAGTTAGCGGAAGCAAAAGTTATACCTACCTTTCATTCCCATTTTGAACATCTTCTTCACAACTCTTTCCACAAATTGAGGTGGATCATTTGACCAAAACACTTCAGCTGCATAGTACTCCCACATATGCTGTTGTGCATAATTAAAAAAAAAGTAATAAGTGCTTAGATTAGTAGAGAAACAAAGATGGTGGCAACCAGAAGTTTCCGAAAATATTTGGAGTGATCTTTGATTGGTAGGTTGCAGTGATTTTACGTTATTCTCAAGTGAACTTAATAGCTCTCATTGGTTGTTTTCTGCCCACTTTCATTTATGGGCCCAATGTTAACCCATTCAAAGCCCTTCCATTTGCACCGAGTTTGTGTTTAATTTTTACCTTCCCTATCTCTTTTGTTATGATAGGTACTGTATAATAAATATGAAATTTAGGCCAATCTGATATAAGTTGTAAAACAACATTTTGGAAATATTATTTCTATTCATAGATATTGTTGATTGCCCATTTTAGATTCAGCATTTTTTTTGTCCTTAGCAATTACTCACTGGTACATTTTCTATTCACTTTTTCAATTTGGTGTTTGCTTCTTATCTTTTCAGATGTGATTTCTTGCAGTTCTGTACCAAATTTGACATAACCTAATGCAAATGTGATGCATAAATCTGCATATATTTAGTTGTGAGGCCCTTCAGTGTCTCTTGCCCATCTGGAGAATTAGGATTGAGAAGTAGCTTTCAATCATCAATGACAATTCAGTTTGATCACCTCATCATTCTACCTGTGTTTGTGTGTTTGGGAAGGGAACATACATACATAAATACACAGGTCAAGCGGTGATGTGATCACATAAATACCGACAATGCTATTTAATTTCAGATAAAAGCTGTAAAGGAAACATAGTTATAATATTTTCATACTGGATTAAGACAATAGACTCAAAGGCTGAAAACTATTTCTGTATTATAGAAACAATATGGCTAAACTTACAAAAGGTATAAAATGTGATTTTTTTTTTAAAAACCTTTTACAATTATGGTTGCAACTATTGTAGAAAGAATGTATGAATATCAGAAGGTTAGAGCTATCCCTGCCCCACCAATAAAAGCCATGATGTTGATTTTCTCTGTCGGCATAGACTAATTTTTTTTCCCCACTAGTATAGAGCTAGATTAACAAACTTTCTCACATTTTGTTAAGTGACTAATTGTTTAAGAATTACTGAGGGCTGTTAGAGTGGAATGTCATTGCAATGGATCTGTATGTATGAATTTGTGTCCTTTGTGATTCAACAATTTCCTTTGAAATAAAATTAGTACTTTCTCTGAATGGCTTCTGAAAGGAAACATATATGGTGTTTGGATTGCCGATTTTTTTTAATTCATGGGATGTGAGTGTCACTGGCATTGATTGCCCATCCCTAATTGCCCTTGAGAAGTTGGTGTGAGCTGTCTTTGTGAAAGTGGCTTGCTCGGCTATTTCAGATCAGAAGGAAGTTAAGAGTCAACCACATTGCTGTGGGTCTGGAGTCACATGTAGGCTAGACCAGGTAAATATGGCAGATTTCCTTCCCTAAAGGGCATTAGTGAGACATATGGGTTTTTACAACAATATTGTAGTTTTATAGCCACCATTACTGATACTAGCTTTTTATTCCAGATTTATTTAATTAATTGGATTTATAATCCCCAGCTGCTGTGGTGGGATTTTGAACACATGTCTCTGCATCGTTAGCCCTGCCCTCTGGATTATCACAAAAACAAAATACTGAAAATGCTGGAAACCTGAAATAAAAACAGAAAATGCTGGCAATACTCAGCAGGTGTGGAGAGAGAAACAGAGTTCACAGTTCAGACATGTGACCTTTCATCAGAACAGTCCTGATGAACTGTGAACTCTTTCTCTCTCCACAGATGCTGCCAGATCTGCTGAGTATTTCCAGCATTTTCTGCTTTTTGTAACCTCTGCATTACTAGTCCAGTAACATAACCACTATATTAGCATACCATACATATCGATGTCAGGAGTTATAGTCCAATTTTATTCACTGAAAACAAAAAGAAGTGATTAATCTAAACTGCTGAAGCAATCTCAGCAAACAAAGAAAAAAAATGGAAAGGCTTAAGTAAAGATTAAGCAGGAAGGTACTGATGTTGAAACACTCAAGCCTTCCAAAGTATGAGCTAAATGATGTTTCCATTTGTGGGGGAAGTCTAAAACTAGCAGTCATCAATAAATACAAAATAATCACCAATAAATCCAGTAGCAAATTCAGGAGAAATTGCTTTATCTGGTAAGTGGTTAGAATGTGGAACTCACTACCACAAGGAATAGTTGAGGCGAATATTATAAGTGCATTTAAGCTGAGGCTACTGTAGTGGGAGGGTCATGCTGTCTCCTCGTCAGCTGCTATGAACCGATGAGTAAGCATTGCCTCGGAGTTTGGAGCAACTTCTCCTTCATCAAAAATTCTCCTGAGGGTGTGCACCTCCAGACCAGTAGGTGACGGTGGTGGAGAGCGCTGGGTTCAGAACCCGAAAGTCCCTTTGAGGACTGGAGCAGTGTATTTGGTGGGCTTGGGGGTGGAGCCAGAGAACCATAGGCAGCAGGTATAGTGTGGGCAGAAGAAGAGCTGGAGAAAGTGGCCTAAGGCCCCAGAAATCAAGAATCTCAGATGCTGAAGAGGCCTCTGGTGATGTGGATATCAAGGTAATCTGTGGCTCATGGGTTATTGATGACTGCTTGTGGAACTAGCAACATGAGGGCCACGAGCCGCCTGCTCTCAACTGTTTTGGTAAGTACAGTTTTTAAGTCTAAAGCCCCCTTGTGAAGAGGGGGATAAGAGGTCGAGAGAGAAAGGTTCAGGATCACAAACCTGCACTCCTGTTGAGACACTCCTGCATCCCATTGTTTAACAAACAAGTCTGTAACACTACTGATGCAAAACAAGTTCTCTTGCAAACAATGGTCGCCCACTGTGTTGAGTTTAAGGAAAGCTTTTTTCTTCATGGTGTACTTTCAGTTTGGTGCCAGTGGAATAAAGAGACACTGAGCTGGAACCTTCACACCTTCAGTGTGCTTTTTCCTGCGTTTACACTAGAATAGAAGGATATGCTGTTAGGATTAGATGAAGTAGAGTGGGAGGTAGCTCGTGTAGAGTCTTAACCTTTTAGAACAACAGGCTTGTTTTGTGCTGTGATTTCTATGCAATCTATGTAATTCTATGTAAATGATAAATGAAACAAAATATGTTATTGCTATAAGCATTCTATTCAAATTATTTTTTTTAAATCAACCTGCGAAATGGTTGCATTAAACACAAGATGGCTGTACTATTGCATGTCAGGACCAGCTGATAAAGATAAAGATGGACAATTAAACATACTGATACACTGCATGGGTGATAGCGCAGAAGATATTCTCACATCACTCAACAGATAATGAAAGAAATAAAGCATGAAACATTGATGGGGAAATTCGATGGGTAATGAAAAACTGTGATTTATGAGTGGGCAAACTTTCATAAAACATCAGCACAAGAGAACCTGAACATTACTGATTGGGAGATGTGAGTGTAGGCAAGTTGTGTGCGATGAAGAAAGGCACTGGGAGTCCTAGATGAGGTTTTCAGTGACAGAGTGCACTTAAACACAAATCTGGTTTTAGTGTTGTAGATATGTCAGATAGAAGGAGTGAAACCACAATTGTTATACAGGATTATATATTACATAGGATACTCGGCACAGAAACAGGTAATTTGGTCCATCCAGTCCATGCTGGCGTTTATGCTGTAATCGAGCCTCCTCTCATCTTTCCTCATCTAAATCTATCATCGTAACCTTTTATTCCCTGCTCTCTCTTATGCTTGTCTAGCTTCCCCTTAAATGCATCTACAGTATTCGCTACAACCACTCCCTATGATAGGAAGTTCCACATTCTAACCATGCTTTGGGTAAAGAAGTTTCTTCCGAATTCCCTATTGGATTTCTTGGTGACTATTTTACATTGATGGCCTCTAGTTATACTCTTCTCCAAAAGTGGAAGCATTCTCTCTGTATCCACTCTATCAAAACCTTTCATGATTTTAAAGACCTCTATTAGGCCACCCCTCAGCCTTTTTCAGGAGAAAAGTGACTCAGCCTGTTCATCCTTTCCTGGTATATACATCCCTGCATTTCTGGTATCATCCTTGTAAATCTTCTCTGCACTTTCTCCAGTGCCTGTATAGCTTTTCTATAATATGGTGACCAGAACTACAGGCAGTACTCTAAATGTAGTCTAATCAAGGTTCGATACAGATTTAGCATAACTTCCCTACTTTTCAACTCTATCTTTCTAGAAATAAAGCCTAGTGCTTGGTTTGCTTTTTTTTAATGGCCTTGTTAACCTATGGTACAGCTTTTATGGAAAGTGATCCACATGAACACAAGACATGGTAGGAACATGCACAGAGACAAGGAAAAAAATCCAATAAATATAATAGATCGTACACTAGTTCTTTGTGCAATCTGATCAGTTGTGAATGCTAAATGCTGCAAGTAAAGAAAAAATGTACATTTCACAAATGCATCTTTTTCAAGCAATAGATACATACCCTGAAAGGAAATGATGAAAGGTATTCTTTTGGGCCTCCTTATCTCGAGAGACAATGGATACGCGCCTGGAGGTGGTCAGTGGTTTGTGAAGCAGCGCCTGGAGTGGCTATAAAGGCCAATTCTGGAGTGACAGGCTCTTCCACAGGTGCTGCAGAGAAATTTGTTTGTTGGGGCTGTTGCACAGTTGGCTCTCCCCTTGCGCCTCTGTCTTTTTTCCTGCCAACTACTAAGTCTCTTCGACTCGCCACAATTTAGCCCTGTCTTTATGGCTGCCCGCCAGCTCTGGCGAATGCTGGCAACTGACTCCCACGACTTGTGATCAATGTCACACGATTTCATGTCGCGTTTGCAGACGTCTTTATAACGGAGACATGGACGGCCGGTGGGTCTGATACCAGTGGCGAGCTCGCTGTACAATGTGTCTTTGGGGATCCTGCCATCTTCCATGCGGCTCGCATGGCCAAGCCATCTCAAGCGCCGCTGACTCAGTAGTGTGTATAAGCTGGGGATGTTGGCCGCTTCAAGGACTTCTGTGTTGGAGATATAGTCCTGCCACCTGATGCCAAGTATTCTCCGAAGGCAGCGAAGATGGAATGAATTGAGACGTCGCTCTTGGCTGGCATACGTTGTCCAGGCCTCGCTGCCGTAGAGCAAGGTACTGAGGACACAGGCCTGATACACTCGGACTTTTGTGTTCCGTGTCAGTGCGCCATTTTCCCACACTCTCTTGGCCAGTCTGAACATAGCAGTGGAAGCCTTACCCATGCGCTTGTTGATTTCTGCATCTAGAGACAGGTTACTGGTGATAGTTGAGCCTAGGTAGGTGAACTCTTGAACCACTTCCAGAGCGTGGTCGCCAATATTGATGGATGGAGCATTTCTGACATCCTGCCCCATGATGTTCGTTTTCTTGAGGCTGATGGTTAGGCCAAATTCATTGCAGGCAGACGCAAACCTGTCGATGAGACTCTGCAGGCATTCTTCAGTGTGAGATGTTAAAGCAGCATCGTCAGCAAAGAGGAGTTCTCTGATGAGGACTTTCCGTACTTTGGACTTCGCTCTTAGACGGGCAAGGTTGAACAACCTGCCCCCTGATCTTGTGTGGAGGAAAATTCCTTCTTCAGAGGATTTGAACGCATGTGAAAGCAGCAGGGAGAAGAAAATCCCAAAAAGTGTGGGTGCGAGAACACAGCCCTGTTTCACACCACTCAGGATAGGAAAGGGCTCTGATGAGGAGCCACCATGTTGAATTGTGCCTTTCATATTGTCATGGAATGAGGTGATGATACTTAGTAGCTTTGGTGGACATCCGATCTTTTCTAGTAGTCTGAAGAGACCACGTCTGCTGACGAGGTCAAAGGCTTTGGTGAGATCAATGAAAGCAATGTAGAGGGGCATCTGTTGTTCACGGCATTTCTCCTGTATCTGACGAAGGGAGAACAGCATGTCAATAGTCGATCTCTCTGCACGAAAGCCACACTGTGCCTCAGGGTAGACGCGCTCGGCCAGCTTCTGGAGCCTGTTCAGAGCGACTCGAGCAAAGACTTTCCCCACTATGCTGAGCAGGGAGATTCCACGGTAGTTGTTGCAGTCACCGCGGTCACCTTTGTTTTTATAGAGGGTGATGATGTTGGCATCGCGCATGTCCTGGGGTACTGCTCCCTCGTCCCAGCACAGGCATAGCAGTTCATGTAGTGCTGAGAGTATAGCAGGCTTGGCACTCTTGATTATTTCAGGGGTAATGCTGTCCTTCCCAGGGGCTTTTCCGCTGGCTAGGGAATCAATGGCATCACTGAGTTCCGATTTGGTTGGCTGTATGTCCAGCTCATCCATGACTGGTAGAGGCTGGGCTGCATTGAGGGCAGTCTCAGTGACAGCATTCTCCCTGGAGTACAGTTCTAGGTAGTGCTCAACCCAGCGGTCCATCTGTTTGCGTTGGTCAGTGATTATGTCCCCCGATTTAGATTTGAGGGGGGTGATCTTCTTGATGGTTGGCCCAAGAGCTCTCTTCATGCCATCATACATTCCTCTGATGTTTCCGGTGTCTGAGGCCAGCTGAATATGACTGCATAGGTGTTGCCAGTAGTCGTTTGCGCAACGCCTAGCTGTTCTTTGTGCAGTACTTCTGGCTGCTTTAAGTGCTGCGGATGTTAAATCGCTGGGGGCTTTCTTGTAGTTCAAAAGTGCAATGCGCTTAGCGGCTATGACAGGTTCCAGCTCTTCATTATGAGATTGAAACCAGTCTGCATTTCTCTTCGCACTTTTGCCGTAGGTGGTCAAAGCTGACTCATAGATGGCGTCTCTGATGTGGGCCCACTTGGTCTCAGCATCCCCTGTGGGAGTGTTTTGAAGGGCTGTTACAAGTGAATTTAGAAATTTTTGTAACAGCTGTGGGTGAGAAATTCTGCTCGTGTTGATGCGCGGGTGGCCCTTCTGCTTGGAATGAAACAACATGAAAAAAGGAAAGAAGGTACCAGCCCTTCGCTTTGCAAGCTGGAACGTCAGAACTATGTGTCCTGGCCTGTCGGAAGACCTTACACAAATCAACGATTCTCGGAAGACCGCCATCATTAACAACGAGCTCAGTAGACTCAATGTGGACATTGCAGCACTTCAGGAGACTCGCCTCCCCGCGAGTGGCTCTCTAGCAGAGCAAGACTACACCTTCTTCTGGCAGGGCAGGGATCCTGAAGAACCAAGACAGCATGGAGTGGGCTTCGCCATCAGAAACTCCTTGCTCAGCATGATAGAGCCTCCCTCAAATGGCTCGGAACGCATACTGTCCATCCGACTGCTCACCACCTCTGGTCCAGTACACCTACTCAGCATCTATGCTCCAACACTCTGTTCCGCACCTGAAGCTAAAGACCAGTTCTATGAACAACTCCATAACATCATTAGCAGCATCCCCAACACCGAACACCTATTCCTGCTGGGGGACTTTAATGCCAGGGTTGGGGCCGACCATGACTCATGGCCCTCCTGCCTTGGGCGCTATGGCGTTGGAAGGATGAATGAGAACGGGCAGAGACTGCTTGAGTTGTGTACCTATCATAACCTCTGCATCACCAACTCGTTCTTTCACACTAAACCCTGTCACCAGGTTTCATGGAGGCACCCAAGATCACGTCGTTGGCACCAGCTAGACCTCATTGTCACAAGGCGAGCCGCCTTAAACAGTGTTCAAATCACACGCAGCTTCCACAGTGCGGACTGCGACACCGACCACTCCCTGGTGTGCAGCAAGGTTAGACTCAGACCAAAGAAGTTGAAAGGTATAGAAAATGATTATGACCAAGAGGAGGGATATTCAAATTAACATAACAATATTACTCCAATTCCTAGTTAAATGATAGCAAGATGTAGCAGTCAAACAAAGAATCCTTAACAGTGTACTCCAACTTACTAGAATGTAGCACAAGCTAAGGTGATTTTTCTTATTCTTGGTGACTTTAATGATCTGGTATTAGATCTTCTGCACATTCACCGAGTGCCAATCTTTCTTATAGAATCTTACAGCACAAAATGAGGCCATTCAGCCAGGGCCAGCTCTCTGAAAACGATATCCCATTAGTTCGACTCCCCTGCTGCAATTTTCTCCCCTCCAAGTATTTATCCAATTCCCTTTTGAAATGTATTACTAAATCTGCTTCGACTGCCCTTTCCAGGCAGTGCATTCCAGATCACAAAAACTCATATAAAATTATTCTCATCTTACCTCTGGCTCCTTTGCTAATTACCTTAAATCTATGTTCACTGGTAACCAGCCGTTTTTTGGGGGAAATGTATTATTATAGTGCAGGTGTTTCGACAGACTTGGTACAGACGAAGCTGGCCTGGATATTGAGGGAATCAGCAATGATGCAGAAATCTTGGGTCGGATTTTGCATTGGGGGAGTGTGGTTTGATGGCGAACTGTCAGGGTTTCGGATGACTTCCTTGATTTTGTACTCAATGGCTCTATTCATAAAGCCAATGATCCCGTAAGTCTTTTTTACCAGTCTTCTCAACTTGCCCTGCCACCTTCAAAGACTTTGTGTACAACAACCCCACGTGTCTTTGGCCCTGCATCGCCTTTAAAATTGTACCATTTTGTTTATATTGCCTCTCCTCATTCTACCTTTTAGATCTAGACTGTGTTATGAAGAAATCAGCTGTGATAATTGGGTTCATCTGTTTTCGAATTATGTACTGCAATTATTTATGGATTGCAAGCTTCTGTTATTGGATAGATAACTTTTTCACTTATATAGCTTCATCTATTGACAAGGTAAGTGAATCGTTCAGCTTGAAAATTGTGCTGGTTGTAGTGTAAAAGAGAGAATTAATCACCAACTCAGTAGGTGGTTTATGAGAAGCAAAACATGTACAGTTATTATGAATCATAATCTGGAAATTTCCAGATCATGTGTTAGTCTCTCTGGTTGATTCAATCATTCAAGGAGTAGAGCGAATGGGGAAACACTTTGTTATGTTAAATATATATATCAGGAGAAACATTTTTACCCAGAGTTTGACTAGAATGTGGAATTTACTGCTAAATGGAGTAGTTTAAGGGAATAGCATAGATGCATTTAGATGCAAATCAGATTAAGTTTGAGGGAGGAAAGAGTAGAAGGATATGTTGATAGAATGGGATGAAGTCGATTGGGAGAAATTTGTGAGGAGCATGAACACTGGCACAGAACAGTTGGGCCGAATGGCCTATTTCTGTGCTGTAAATTTTATTTAATTCCTTTTGATATTTTGGATGTCATTTAACAAAGAATTCATTTTTAAATTAAATGATTATAAATGTCAATTTTATTCTGTGTAATTCTATATATATGATTGAATCCCCAAATACACCCCATTTCAAGTGGAAGTCCTTGGTTTCCTTTCCTGAGTTGCCACAGTTTGAGATTACCGAGAATTATGTCCTAGAATATCAAAATTATTTGATCATGCTGAGTCTCTTAGCCTGTAAACTGAACATATTACTTGGAAGGGTAAATCTGTGCGAATAGATTTTCCAAATATATGCTTGGCCAGCTACTAATTAATTCATTCAAACAGTAACCTTTTTGAATTGTTCTTCCCACTCAAATCAAACATTTGAAAGACTGGAAATTACTCATCAGAATTATGAAGAAGAAGGGCAATTTGTGATTTGCAATGGATCCAGTATGACTGAGAAGAAGAGGAGAGTAATGCTCATTGTAGCAGCTGGACTTTATGTTGTCCCCTTTCTTCAATGAAGCACCCTTTGACTTATTGTACACGTAGGGATTTTTCTTAGATATCCTCTTGGGTATGAGAATACTAGTCACTCTTGTAAGTGGTCCAAGCACCTTTTGTTTTAAGGTGTACCCTTCCTGCCCAATATCTGACCATATGATAGTGTAACTCGGGGTGTATTCCCCTGTGATTTGATCTGGATGTTCATGTTTTTCACATGTCATAGAGAGATACAGCACTGAAATAGGCTCTTTGGCACACTGAGTCTGTGCTGACCATCAACCACCCATTTATACTAATCCTACAATAATCCCATATTCCCTACCACATTCCCACCTTCCCTCAATTCTCCTGTCACCTACCTACACTTGGGGCAATTTACAATGCCAATTTGCCTATCAACCTGCAAGTCTTTAGCTATGGGAGGAAACCAGAGCACTCGGTGGAAACCCACGCAGACACAGGGAGAACTTGCAAACTCCACACAGGTAGTACCCAGAACTGAACCCAGGTCGTTGGAGCTGTGAGGCTGCTGTGCTAACCACTGCGCCACTGTGCTGCCCACGTGTGTTATTTAAATCTCTTTGGAGGCCAACTAAAAATATATCTGGTACAATAAGACCAGATACTATTTGTTTTATTTCACAGCGAGTGAACGCATAGCAATAGTCAAGATATAAATAATGAAAGTGCTAAGCTTTTTTTTTATTTCCAAAATATACTTTATTCATAAAAATCTGTAAAAATTACATTCCCAAACAGTTTAAAACAGCATCAAGTCAAAAAATACAAACAGTGCAAAGGTGATCAGTTTCCTTCTATACAATTATGAGTTGCCTCACAACCCTTCCATTTCACATTTGTCCTGCCAAATACATTTTTACATTATACAGGAGACAGAAATTTTCCCGACACAGTTCGAGGGGTTTCCCATGGATCCAGCCCCTCAATTCAGCTTGGGGGGGGGACCTTACACTGTGGTCTTTCCCCATTGAGCCTTTGCTGCGGCTGCCCCAAGCTTTAGTGCGTCCCTCAGCACGTAGTCCTGGACCTTGGAATGTGCCAGTCTGCAACATTCAGTGGTGGACAACTCTTTGCGCTGGAAGACCAGCAAGTTTCGGGCAGACCACAGGGTATCTTTCACCGAATTGATAGTCCTCCAGCAGCAGTTGATGTTTGTCTCGGTGTGCGTCCCTGGGAACAGCCCGTAGAGCACAGACTCCTGTGTTACAGAGCTGCTTGGGATGAACCTCGACAAAAACCACTGCTTCTCTTTCCACACCTGCTTTGCAAGGACACATTCCAGGAGGAGGTGGGCAACCGTCTCTTCCCCACCACAGCCACCGCGGGGGCATTGTGCGGAGGGGGCGAGACTTCGGGTGTGCATGAAGGATCTGACGGGGAGGGTCCTTCTCACCACCAGCCAAGCTATGTCTCGATGCTTGTTTGAAAGTTCTGGTGATGAGGCATTCCGCCAAATGACTTTGACGGTCTGCTTGGGGAACCATCTGACAGGATCCACCGTCTCCTTTTCCCGTAGGACCTTGACATTCCGTGCAGACCACTGCCTGATGGACCGGTGTCCCTCCGGACCCAGTCCATTTTAGATCCCCAGATGAAGCGGAAAATGGCTCGGGTGACCGCCACAGTGCAGGAGTGGGGTATGGGCCAGACCTGTGCCACGTACAGCAACAACGTGAGCGCCTTGCACCTGATGACCAGGTTCTTACCCACAATGGAGAGAGATCGCTGCCCCCACATGCTCAACTTTTGTTGTACCTTGGCGACTCGCTCCTCCCAGGTTTTGGTGCACGCCCTGGCCCTTCTGAACCATATCCCCAGCACCTTCAGGTAATCTGACCTGACGGTGAAAGGGACAAAGGATCGGTCAGCCCAGTTCCCAAAGAACATGGCCTCGCTCTTGCCGTGGTTGACCTTGGCTCCCGAGGCCAGTTCGAACTGGTCGCAGATGCTGATCAGTCTGTGCACGGACAGCGGATCCGAGCAGAAGACGGCGACGTCATCCATGTACAGGGAGGTTTTAACCTGAGTGCTTCCGCTGCCTGGGATTGTCACCCCTCTTATGCTCGCATCCTTCCTAATAGACTCAGCAAAGGGTTCAATACAGCAAACAAACAAGACCGGGCTAAGCTTCCCCCGTATCAGTAAGGTGCCTTACTTAACTTAGGAAAAGCAAACTCTAGCTACTCTCCTGCCTTCTGACATCCCCACAGCCTTTTACTGAACCTAAATGCCTTTCAGCACTAAAAACAGTTTTAAAAAAGAGCTTAATGTTTGGGCTTCTAACCATCGCTCCTCTTCCCCACTGTGATGACCTAGCAGGAATGCCAAATTTCCTTCCCCGTGCTGGCCTCTGGTTAAAATAGCAACCGAGCCGGATCTGCATATTTCAAGAAGGACCCTACCAGTTTTCAATGGGTATCTTTCTCAACTGCTCAGAAGAGAGGTTAAAATTGTAGCCTGTGGGTAGACAGGTAAATCCCACAGGCTATTTTAAAAAGCTACCTAGTTTAAACCCAGTGGGTAGGGTTAAATTGTCCCTTTAAAGTAGGAATTGCATTCCTTTGTCTGTTTACTCCCTACCTGTCCGAACCAATGAATGGGTAATTAAAATTGAACCATATTGATGCTGCCTGAACCTCTTCTTCATGTACATCAGTCCTTTCTGCAGCATGTTTTTTCCTCCTTCCCTAACATTGGCACCCCTCTTTTCTTACCTATTCTGCCCTTCCTAAAAATATTAAATGTGAGTGGCACATGGAACATTTTCCTATCAGTTCATACTGCCTTTTTTTTTTGCATTTGCCTTGTGCATCTATTTCAGCTTTCCGAGTTGCTTCTGTCAGTTGCTGGTTTCTTTCTGCATCTTGAACATTCCTTTAATGTTGTTCTGAATGGCTGCTAATAACACAGATTTTACCTCATTGAGGAATTTTCTGATTACATAGTCCTGCCATAATGGTTCTGTTTTGTACCTGGCTAGCACCAGTTCCTTGGCTTCACGCCACACTTCAGAATTGGCAGAACCATTCCTGGCACTCAACAGCTGCCTTTCCAGCCCTCTGCCCATTTATCTCATGCTTTACCTTACATGATTCCTAACATCCCTGCTGCTCTCTAGTACCTGGCCATGTATTTTTCCTTAAAGTCTTTTCAGCCATAATTCATCAATACTTGGTCATCCATAAAACAGTAAAAAGCTAGTCATTGATCAGTTCTTCTCTGCACAATATTCTCACCATACAGTAATGAATAAATACACTGTGCTAAACACTACTTTAAATTAGTCGATAAATCATTAATACATGAATTGTGCCCTCTCAGTAAATGAATAAGTAAATGATTGCTTAATAAGTCACTAACTCCAAGTATGCCTCTTTGTAAATCATTAATTACTTTCACTCCATTTATTTCCGATATCCATTCCATCAGGTTTGTATCATGACTGTCTGTTAACCCTCTACTTAGTTTGCCTTCAAATTCTTGTTCAGACCATCCTTTCATTCCATTCTGCAAGCTCTGGTCCTTTCCTAATTGTAGCCATTAACCCAGTTTTCTCCAATCATCAAACTCCTATTTAATCTCCATCTTTATGTACCTGCAGAATTCAAACTACACCTTGCATCCTAGATTGACATTTTTTTCTATTCCGCCTTTCATTTAGCTATTTCCCCCAAGTTATCCCATTCACTTTTCAGGTTGTGTTTCAGGTATCTTCACTTGCTGTTTCATTGCCAATCTCATGTTATTATGCTAATTGTTTCATACATTTCCTTCCTGACTTTTATTCATCCTACCACTCAATGTTCCCACCTTTCAGCTCTGGTGTTTGTAGCTCCTCTTGCCTACACTACTGAATTTTATACATTTGCCTCTATCCATTCAATTTCGTACTTTCAATTATTGTTTATCGTTCATATTTGTTATTATGCATCCTTGCTTGGGGCGGTTTTAAAGTTGCACCAAAACAGGTGCAAAGTTGGCAAAGGATTCTCTCCGTCAGCCCATTGGTGTCAGAGTGAGGCCCAAGCCAATTTGAGGCCTGGACCTCATTAGCATGCCAATGCCAAGCTGCTGGCACCTATCCGGTGCCCCACCACAGCTCATGAGTTTTGGGAGTATGGGAAATTGGGCTGCTCACACACTGAGCTGGCCAACAGGTCAGGCCTGGAATGATAAAAGAAAATGCTGGAAATACTCAGCTGGTGTGGTATCATCTGTGGCGAGAGAAACAGAGTTAAAGTTTTAGCTCGATGACCTTTCGTCAGGCCTGGGGGGTTGAAAAGGCTGCCAGAAGGTTGGTGTTTTTAGAGGTCTCCCTTGCTCCTCCTGGGCTCACCAAGAAAAAAATGTACAAGTTTCATGGGGGCCATTTTGTGAGCGACCTTGAGTAGTCCTTTTAAGGAAGGCTGATTAGGCTGTTACTGATCGGCAGACCTTGCACAGTCACCCAGTTGTACCTGAAAATTGCTGATGGGGACCTACAACTAGTGTAGGACCCTGAGTCGCACATTAAAGTAGCCTCCCTCCCACCTGCTGCAGGCAGGCTGTTCGTCAATTTGCAGGCCGCATCTGAAAATAGAATCTGGTTGTTGGGTGAAGTGTAGGCTTCACTTTGTTATTTAGTTACTGGTCAGCAGGTGTTTGTCTAACAATTTCACTGATAAAGTAATTTTAATTAAGTTCTCTAATTATTGAATTCATTACGGTTGTCAGTTTACTTTTGAAGCAACTCAGATTAATGTAATTTATTTTGAAATGTCTGATATGTTCTAGATTGTAATTTGTTGATTTAAATGGGATATTAATTGATGAGGTAGTTCTCTATTGAGTTTGTGTAATCCAGTAACCACACTGGTATAAATCATATTTACCTTCATCGCAGGGTGCAATTTCAATGGCTCTTTTTAATACAGACTTGGGTCAAGGTTGCTTATAAATGTCACTTTAACAAGCCGTACAACACACTACAAAAGCCAAAAGCAGTTGTAACAAAATGTGTTATCAAATGTAGGTCATAGATTTTCCAACTGGTTTCTCAAAGTTTCTGTGAATTGATTATTTGAAAATAAGCATGGCATTTTAAAGTTGAAACTCCCTTTGTCTGCTACAAAGTAAACAAATCATATCAAGGAACAACTTGCATTTATATAGTGCCTTTAAGGTAGTAAAATGTCCCAGGATGCTTCAGAGGAGCGTTATCTGAAAAGATTTGATGCTGAGCCACATAAGGAGACATTAGAACATGATCAAAAGCTTGGTCAAAGAGGTAAGTTTTAAAGAGCATCTTAAAGGAGGAGAGTGCGCCAGAGAGGTTACATGAGGGAATTCTAATGATTGGCATCCAGAGAGCTGCTAATGGTGGGGTGAAAGAAACCGGGGATGCATTCCTGAAAGGTGAGAAGAGGGCGGAGAGTAGTCACCAGCAGCAAAAGATTGGGCAGCCCTTGGCCGCCTGTTACCTTACAGGTAAATGTTGGGGAGGGGGTTTCAGGAGGGGCTCGCGGGAAGGAAAGGACGGGTCTGGAGTAGCCAAGGCCACAACTTTCCTTGTGGGGCCCAGCGAAGTTACTCCTGCTCCATCCATTCACACAGAGCAAAGTCTTACACTTACCTAGAAGAGCTGCTTCTATCAGAACCTATTCAGTCTGGTTGAAGCTGCAGTTTCCCCACTCAGGCCCCAATAAAAATACAACCCTATTGATGTAATAGGACCTGAATTTTCATAAATTCATCGAGGTGCTCCCCTGCTGTAGTTGTTGAAAGAGCTGTCTCAAAACCCATACTCCTTAGGTAGTATCACACGTTAGTAACCAATCAAACATAGGCGGTGCAGTGGTTAGCACCGCAGATTCACAGCTCCAGCGACCCGGGTTCAATTCTGGGTACTGCCTGTGTGGAGTTTGCAAGTTCTCCCTGTGTCTGCGTGGGTTTCCTCCGGGTGCTCCGGTTTCCTCCCACAGCCAAAAGACTTGCAGGTTGATGGGTGAATTGGCCACTATAAATTGCCACTAGTATAGGTAGGTGGTAGGGGAATATAGGGACAGGTGAGGATGTGGTAGGAATATGGGATTAGTGTAGGATTAGTATAAATGGGTGGTTAATGGTCGGCACAGACTCGGTGGGCCGAAGGGCCTGTTTCAGTGCTGTATATCTAAATCTAAATAAGGATACTTTGAATGAATCCATTGTTTATCGCTGTCTCCTGCAGTTCAACATAAATCAGTGGTTGGGTACTGCACAAAACTATTCATAATTTGCAAAGGTAACTTTATGCTGTTGAAATTCCTCTATTTTGTTCCTGCAGCAGCCCAGGGTAAGATTTTGCAGCGATTGTTTTCCCATCGATAAACCCAAGTTAATAAACAGTTACACTGAAGATGTCCGTACTTGGCTAACATGCATCACAGGCAAGTTCATTCAGGTAGCTTGTAATTGCCAGGGCTCTCCAACATAATTGATTTTATTTTGAGGCGCAACAGCTATATTCATCTTGGTGCTGTTAATTTCTATGTCACATTCAGTGGTAAGATGGTGCGGGTGTAACGTAGAAATATATATATATATATATTTAAAACAATTCAAATTTGTATCTGCCACTTATTTCTCTTATGGATATAAGTTATGAGATATGCGTGCCTGGGAAATGAATTATAAGTTGACCTTTTGTGCATTGCCTCAATTCAATCTGTCATGTCTTGTCATTTAATTGACTTTTATTTCAACAGTGGTAGCATGTTCTGCACATTACCCTTAATATTTATAATTCCTGTGACCGCTCAGATGAATTAGTTAAACAAGTCAAGGCTAATAAGACTCTAAAGGATGGTCCTATTCACTACATGCAGTACAAGGTTGCAACTGTCAATCATTTTGCTGTGCCAAAGGCCCACTTGTATCCCGCCTGACAGCCTCCATTAGGAAAGCAGCAGTGGAAGATCTGGAAATGCCAGTTTAATGAGAGATGAACTTTTTGGAATTTTACATTACCTTTTAGCCTTTTCCATTGCTATTTTTTCAGACAGAATATATACTCATAAAGGACAGTTCTAAATAATTTGAGACGAAAGTGCAAAGAAATTGCTTGCAATGGCGAATGTCATCAGTTTTCCAAAAATCTATAATTGCGTTGCTGACACATTATTCCCTATTGTTACGACCAGGTGAGAAAGGTGTCAAGGGGTCTTTTGGTGTTCATATGTCTTCAATGGTTTCTGAAGCTGGTGAGAATGAAATGAGAGCAGACAGAAGAGAGGTTTAGTCAATGTTTCTTTAAATATTTAAATTTACTGGTAGGGCTAACAGCTCTTTAAAAATGGCGTCAGCGCCTGCACACAGGCTGCTGACATCGTTGCTGGGGATGGACAGCCCCCCCCCCCCCCCCCTCCACGTGATCAGGGAGGGTGGCCCACCCCGGCTATTTAAATGAGCCGCCGCGCTTGGAATCGTGGCGGTTCTTTGGCGTGCAACCCTGTTTTCGCCTGCCACTGATTTCGGTGGCGTGCTTATAAAATTCAGCCCTAAGTTTTTGAATCATGTTGAATTTGTACCCCTGAAATACTTCACTATGGTATCAGATCTGTACAGTTTATCCCATAGGGTTAGAAGTGGTGGTTTCCTCAGGTTCACCTGTTCCTCCACCAGGAAGCTGTATGTAGCTATGCACAGTATTTCATTGGAGTGCTTCATTCTAAGTGAAACCTGATTACTTTAATTGTGCTCCATTCATTGCTAAGGCCACATTTGAAGTACAATCTACTCTTCATGTAAAGTTGCTTAATTCACATTATCTGATTATTTAGCTTCAAATTCCCACCTTGCTGTGTTATTTACAGTTCTTAATCCAAATAACTGAATAATCTAGATTTTCTTGGGGCAAAACATGGGTTTAAATTATCAGGAGGAGGTTATATTTTGTGTAATTTTGGGAGCCCTACTGCCTCGCATCAAAGATAATGATGCATTGAAGACGACAATCAACCAGGATAATTTGGGAACGGGGAGACGGTGGCACAGTGGTAATGTCACTGGACTAGTAATCCACAGACCCATGCTAATCCCATGCAGGCATGGGTTCAAATCCCACCACAGCAATGGAGGATTTTAAATTCAATTAATAAATTTTAAAAAATATCTGGAATTGAAAGCCATGAAACTATCATCAATTATCGTAAAAAACCCATCAAGTTCACTAATATTCTTCAGGGAAGGAAATCTGCTGTTCTTACCTGGTCTGGCCTAATTATGACTCCAGACCCACAGCAATGTGGTTGACTCTTGACTGCCCTCTGAAATGGCCTAGCAAGCCACTCAGTAGTCAAGGGCAATTAGGGATGGGCAACAAATCTTGGCCTTGCCAACAATGCCCACATCCCATGAAAGAATTTTTAAAAATCAAGCTATAAGACTTACAGTACTAACTTATTTTATTCAGCATAAAATAGCTATTTAAGTGTTGAGAGGGACTGATAGGGCTGAATTTTATAAGCCCATCGTCGAATTGGTGGTCCCTCTGCGTGGGCCGCACACCAATATGCAGCCACGATTCCATGCGCGGCGGCTCATTTAAATAGCTGGGGCGGGCCGCACCCCCCCCACTATAAACTTACCTCCTTCCCCCTCCCCACCTGTGTTGCGCCTCGTTTCCCTTGTTGGGGACCCCAAGACGTGGCAGTGCCGGCCACTGGGATGAAAATCGCGGCGGCACTTCAGGAAGCGACAGGAAAGTCATTAATGCGGGTAAGTAAATTTATTTGAATATTTAAATTACGGTTTTGTTGCCAAGCGGCGGGGGTGGTGGTGCAGGGGCCACCACGAGGCCTCGCCGCTGCTGGCAATATCAGGATGGGCCCCGCTGGCGTCTAGGTCGGTGGCAGGCCTCGTCCAGGGCAATCTTCATGTCCCCCTCCACCCCCCGCCCAACCTCCTGCCACCATTAATATCAGACATTGATCATCAGATGCTCCACACAACAGCAAAATTCCAATCATGTTGAGAGCATGGGGAAGTCACCTGTGGAATACGACTTGATGGTTGACTGGCACAATTATTGCGGAGGCAGGAAACAGAGTTTGCAAACTCGTGGTGAAGCAATGCAGCTCCTGAAATCTTCTGTTTGATGGAGTGGAGTGTTCCTGCATGAGGTGAGCATTAAGAAAGGTTGCCCTGTTTGGCAGTCCAGAGTAAAGCAGCAAAGTCTGCCTGGAAGGAGATGTCGGTCCAATTTAACATTGGTTGAACGACTGCAAAATTTAGAAAAAGAAGCAGGAGACATTGGCACAGTTTATGGAAGCTCTCAAGTCCACCGAGCAGTTCTTTGCAAGGAGTGGCTCACCTCCTGTCCTTCCAAAGGCTCTTCACCACCTACAAAGCTCAAATCAGAAGTGTAATAGAATACTCACCTCCTGTCTGGATGGGTTCAGCTACACCTAAGCTCAAGAGGCTAGACGCCATCCTAGACAGACTAGTCTATTTGATTGCTACACCTTCCACTGCACTCAGTATACAATCCCTCATATCCCCAGCGCACTGTGTCTGTAGTAGGTATTAGTTACAGGAGGCACTGCAGCAACTCAATTAGCTTGCTTCAACAACAACCTCTCAACTCCGTGACAAGAACATGGGAAAAGCATCATCTCCAAGTCACACAGCATCCTGACTTTGACATGTACTACCACTTCTCCAACATCATTGGGTACGAATCCTGGAATTCCCTATACAACACCATTGCCACAAGGACTGCAGCCTGGAGAACACCCATAATCACCTTATCATGCCAATTTGGGATGGCAAGAAATGATGTCTTGCCAGTGCTGGTCACTCACTCAGAGCAAGTATCCATTTTCAACATCTCCAAAGCAACAGGTGAGAACCAAATATTACTGCAAGCTGATAACTATGCTGATGAATAGATTATATATGTATATAAATAGAAAATGCTGGAAATACTCAGCAGGTCAGGCAGCATCTGTGGAGAGAGAAACCGAGGTAATGGGCCAAATTTTTAAACGCCGATGGGGGCAGGACTGGAGGAGGCCAGGCCTGGAATTTCCTGCTGCCGGCCAGTGTGCTGGTTTGTCTGCACTTTCCCGACCCTGAGCCATTTTTAAAATGGCCAGCCTGGGTGTGAGACAACTACCCACCGGCATGTGGTGGGTAACCAATTAAGGGGCCTTTCCCACGCCGACTGGGATTTTCCAGTCGGCAGGCAGGCTGCACAAAGAGGCCAAAATATAGCCAGTTAACAGTAGCTGCCTCGCAGCGGGGTGGGGGTGGGGGAGAGTGGGTAGGCCTCGCTTCATCCCTAAGGGTCTCCCTCTGCATCCATCATGGCCATTGGGCCATAGCTGTGCTTGCGCCTCCACAATCATGGCCAGGCAGCTGTGGCCTTTTTTCTTTGAATTTTATATGCCTGCTGTTCAGAGGACACCTCCATTGCGAGGTGCTCTCTCTACCCTCTACAAGTTCAAAGCAGCAGCTTCCACCTCGGCCGGTGAGGCTGCCGGTGTGTCCTTGCTGCATGGCTACCCACTGGCCCTCCAGCGTTGGGACCCCACCTGTCATCCTTCATTGGATGGTGAGCACACTCCCTGGCCACTAATTGCGGGGCCTGGATGTTTTCCTGACGCTGGGCTCCCAACCCCGGAATAAAAATTTAGCCAATGTTTCAGATCGATGAACCTTACATCAGATTATCATCCATGTTTTGAATGGATGCACCTAATAATAGAACTACCTTTATCCAGTTAATGTATAGTTAGTATGTGTTCTCTAGATATGTAATCATAGATATGTTTGCTATGATCCAAACACAGCTTACATAAGTTTAAAAATATACATCTGGAAAGAATACATCATAAAGATCTTGGGCCAGAATTTGTTGTCCAAATTATGGTGAGACTAATGGTGCACAACATTATTTATGGGCAAATGGTCCATCAACTTTAGGCGTGAAGAAGATGCGTGGTTAAATGCCAATAGCCAAAGTTTGCTGCCCAAGTTGATATTGGCTTCACACAAAAGGCATCGTCCTCAGCTTCCCAGTTTTTTTTTTAAAGAACTTTCTCTATTTGCCCATTAAACTTGCCACAGAAAGTAAGGTCTTGGCATTAGAAGCATAAGTTTCCTTTTAATAATGTGTTCAGTGTTAATGACTGGCACTCAACCTCCCTGGCACTGAAAATTAAACATTACAAATGTGGAGTTTCCTTCTGTCAGATGTTAAATTTTTTGTTGGAGATTTTAAAATGTCAAATATCCTTTCTGCCTTTTAAAAAAAATCTCTCTTAAACCAATCTTTTTTCCCTCTCTGAATTTCTCTTTCTGAACCAGATTTAACATTGAATTCAGCCCCTTTAATTCATCCTTCTTAATCCTTACTGTGTTTATTTCATTTTCATTGGTCAAGGTGATATTTGGTTACCCTGTTCACTCAGGTCCCGGATGCTCTGGTGCCCTCGCTGCCTGATAATCAACTTAGTGGGCAAAAATGTTTTGAGCTGAAGGGTGCAGGGGCAAGTTTAACTACTGGAAGATGCTATTTTTTGCCCTTCTGCAGCAAATTCTGATCCTATAATAGTCTTTGTGTAATTGGGAGGTAAGGCAATATCATCCAGTTCATTATAGCAGTGTCTAGCCATGTATTTTATGTTTACATTATTTCTCTTCAACGAGTGGCAGGGGCAAGGTCGATCCCAGTGTAACCATAAAAAAGATTTGCAATAATTTGATGTCTGTGGTATCCTTGACAACATGATAACAGTAGCTGGATATTCCTTTCAGAGGAGAACAATGGCAGAATTTAGGCAGAAGGGCATGACAAGGAAACAATGGTGGGACAAGATCACTGCCTCAGATACATTGTTGACGTCACTACATGAAAAGTCATTTTATTTTAAGTTCATTGTTTGCCATTACTGCCTAATCTCTCGAGGTGATTCCTAAGCCTGTCAACCTACTTTAAAGTCAAATTAGGAGCTCTGAATAAATACTGAGCAATGGGAATCATCAGGCTCAACTCTCAGATGTTTAGAGATAAATCTCTTTGAATTGACTGGCGACTCAGCTTGATAAAGCTGAAGAGCAGACAACTGGGAGACAGGTAATGCACCAATTACCTCATTGAGTTCTGTAGACTGATATTGTCCCAGTATTGCCACTACCTCATCCATCAGCAGACGATCATCTCTTGACATTCATTGAATTCACTGAGATGGTTTTAAAGAGCTGATGAATTTGACCTCTGTGTTGACTTGGACCAAACTTACTTACCTGAAAATATGTGTACAATACATGAAGTAACAGCAGCTGGAAAAACTTTGAAAAATCCACCTCAACCTCACCCTGTGATCAGGGAGAGTTAAAATGCCCCCTATGGTTTGTGCTGAATTTACATTCACAATATTGATAGAAAATAACCCTGATCTAATTTTCATAACCTTTTGAACAGTTTCGAAGATGTAGGCCTACTGCCCACTGTTGTGATGTAATATGGTTGGCCAGAATGCTCTCCTGGCTGGCCTCCCAACTTGCACCCTTCGTAAACTCGAGCTCATCCAAAAGTCTGCTGCTAGTATCCTAACTCACCAAATACCATTCACCCATCACCCCTATGCTCACTGATCTACTTTGGTCCCTGGTTCAGCAACACCTTGATTTTAAAATTATCCATCCTTGTTTTCCATTCCCTCTATGGCCTTTCCCCTCCCTATCTATGCCACCCTACAACTTTGTGATCTCTGTGCACCTCCACTTCTGGCTTCTTGCGCAACCCCAATTTTAATCCCAATTTAAGAACTGCCTAGGGCCTAAGCTCTGAAATTCCCTCCCTAAACTCTCTGTGTCTCCAGCTCTCTCTCCTCCTTTCAGACACTCCTTTAAACCTACTTCTTTAACCAAGCTTTTGGTTATCTTCCCTAATATCTCCTTGAGTGGCTCAAGAAATTATGTCAGGGTGCAACATTTCAGCAGCAAAAAACTGCCACCCAGTTTAGACAGCAACAACAATAAATTGCTAGAGGAATCGGACAGCATGCCTAGGTAACATAATAGTTAGTGTGGAGGATTCCACAACCTACAGATGTGGGATTCTGATGTATGCCATTGCATCTTTGCAGTCTGCTATCTGCTGCAGACTCCTCCATAACGTGCTCCTGTGAAGCCCCTTGGAACGTTTTTACCAGATTAAAGTCACTTTATAAATGCAAGTTGTTGTGGAAACTGGGTGGGAGTTCCTTCCTGCTGAAACTTTGCATCCTGATTGTTACGACTGGGTGAGGAAGAGGTCTCAGGCTCCCCTCTCGTCCCTTTCCTGGTTTGGCCGTAACAGGGTTTAACTTTTTAAAACAGTGTTTTTAGCTTCACCTCAGTGAGTCCTTGCTCACTGCTCTTTAATAGTAATTGTAAATGAACCAACCAGACAGGCCTCCTTAGGTTTAAACAAGAAATATGTAAGTTTATTAGCCTTAAAACTCTACCTCAGTCAAAATTACTAAAAATTCACAACGCAACCACGCTAATATGCATACGAGATAAACAAACACAAATAGATACAGAGGGGGAGAAAGAATAAGGGGGGAAGGTTGGAGTAGTAAATAGAATTCAGTTACAGTCTTTAGTTTTGCTGTAAAGTCCTTGCTGGGGCCCATTGCACACTTTCAAACTGGTTTCTCTGGTACCAGAAGGCTGAAGAGGTTCTCTGTCTTGAGGCTTAAGCTGTTTCTGTAGGTCCCTGGGACTTTGTTTGAGAGAGAGAGACAGACAGGGAAAGAGAGAGAGAGGGACTTTCCTACTCTTCAGTCCAACTTGCAGTCTTCCCCAAACCTTTCTGTGAGGCACAATTCAATCAATTCCTAGTCTGGCGAGCAGATTAGTCATGTGACCAGCTCTTTGTTTGAAGCAGCATTGTCTGCGAGTGTTGTGGATTTTTCAAAGTTTACTAGACACATTCAGGGTGGAGGGTAGGTGCAGTGTAGTGCCAGCTCCTACACAGACAAAATGTGGGTCATCACTGTTGCCCAGACCAATCTTATTAATTGAATCAGTGAGTATTTCCATTGTCTCTATTCAACTGTCTCTCAGAATGCAAATGTGCAGCCATGTTTTAGCTGTTCAGCTCTGTAGTCCTTTTAAACATGTTCAATGTCCAGTAAAAAGTTCAAGTAGTAGTAGTAATTAGTATGTTTCCATTTGGCAGGAATGAGCTCTCCTCAATACTTCGCCCTCAACTAGCATCACTAAAAAATAATTGGCCGTTATCACATTGTTGTTTGTGGGAGCTTGCTGTGTGTCAATTGATTCCTGTGTTTCCTACCTTACAACAGTAACTATGCTTCAGAAAAGAACTTAATTGGCTGTAAAATGCTATGGGTTGTCCTGGAAGGCAGTCGATAAATCCAACTCTTGCTTTCTTGTAGAGGTGACATTTGAGCACAGCAGTCAGGCAGCAAACTCCAGGTTGCAAACAATAGGGACCAGAAAATGTAAGGCGACAAAATGTGATGATTCTTCATTAGCATTGTGTCTAGAGAGTGTTCCTGTAATAACATTTTAGATTGGAATGTGAGTTGAGATGAATGGTCTGTTTGGAATGTGTGGGTTAGTTATTGTGGTGGAGAGACCACATATTTCCATGGAATGGGGAAAATACTTGGGAGGACTATAGGATCAACATGTGAAACTCTCATTAATCAGATCTTGCCGGATTGTTCTGTCAACTGTTGGTCACCAGTAGCCTCCCCAGTTTCCTCGATATTACCTGTGCCTTCCTCTTCAATAAGTTACATGACCCGACCCAGCAGCTCCAAGAGTTACATTCCCCGGCACTGCTAAGTCTTACAGCATTGAACAAACTATAATGATGTTCTGGCTGAGCTGTAGTGGGGGAAATTCCATTGGACCTTTTGCTTCACGAATCTTATGTTAAACTTGATCATAGCTTGCATCGCAGCATGGACTGCATTAAAAGCCTGTGTTCAACAGTTGCATATGGACAGTGTAAATGCATCATAAACCAGGCTTGCAACAGGTGACTTTGATCTCCAAAGAGCTAAGCTTGTCCTTATTGTCCAGGTTAAGCAATGGGAGAATGGAGGACTGGCATAAAATAGAAGCGTCATTTGTATAGATAGATACCATTAGCTGCACAATAATGGAATGGATATTCTTGTAGGCTGCAGTATTGTGAGTAGGAGTATGCAGGGTAACATATATGCCAAATATGAGGATTTGAACTTTAGGAAATCCTAAAATCTGTGCAAAATCCGTTGCCCTTTTTGATTATTCATGGATGGAGCAAGGGTTGAACATCTCATTCTGAAAAACATGCACTGCTCAGCTGGTCATGAACTGCAAACTGGTTGATATTGCTGATGTCCCTATCACAGCCTGGAAGGAGCTGCAGGCAAAAACGTTCAGGATTGCAATGACCTTGTCTTTCTGTGCTTACTCTGGAAATTAACTATAAGCCATCCTACAGCAACTGACAGGTTTGTAACTTCCTCCCTGGTGAGGCATGAACTCCACATGCACTGTTCCTCTGTTGAATTCAGGATACTTACCCTAACCAATGCACTCAATTGGGTAGGTAAGGTGGTCCGAGCTGTTTTCTCCTGACATCCTGTACCTTTTCCTAATCCACAAAGTAAAATGGGATTGCCAGAAGGATCTCTGTAGTACAAAGGGTTAGATCGGTAAAAAAAAAATGGTCACAGCAAATTCCCTCCTACAAAACTGGCCCACAACCCTCGAATTATCAATAAATCATTTTGTCCCTTTTAAATGGTTACTATTTGAAAAGATAACCTGACTCAACTGCCCAAGGCTTGACAGCATGAATGGGGACGACTGTTATAAAATTGCAGTGGTGTCCAAATTATGTCACTTTTCCCTCTTTTGCATTCATTCATCAAGTTCCCACTTGCTTTGAGTGTGAACATCCACAGTCTGCCCCACATGTAGCTGGGAGCATGATTGAAAATCAGACGGAACTGATTCCCACCCAATTTCACGATCAATTATATCTCATTTGCACCCATTTTCTGGGAATAAGAGACATTCTAATCACAGCCTTTTCTCATTCCTGCTTTCCTATTACATTGATGTGATAAAGCTCACTTTTATGAATATATTACAATGTGGTAACGTAATTAAAATGAAAATAATGTTATTGTGTGATCCAAAACATATTCTAACTAAATGGTTCTCAGGAAAAATAAATTCGAAGAATTTTCCTGCAATAGGTTAAGTGATTTCTTATTGCAAGTTTAGAATTCTTTTGAAATTAATTTTTGCTATTGAGGTAGAGAATGTTATTGCTAGGGATTAAATGTTCAGGATTTGGATGCACAATTAAGTTCTTCCTCTCCTGCAATAATATTCACAATAGTAGTTTCTATTGTTCATGACCCAATGGAACTTGGTCAATTGAAGCCATTAAACATCATGCAAAAGAAAATTCCCCACAATCATTTCCCTGAGTTAAACAGGGATCATGTTATATGTTATAAATCTACAAGTTGTTGTTGTATACCATATTCCCAGAAAGCTGGAAACATTGGAAGTTGAATAAATAAGAAAAGAAGTTCAATGATATAACCAAGGCAGATTACCTTAAGATTGATTTTAGGTTTTCCATATTGCAGAAATACCTCTGCGCTATTTCTGTTTCTTCTAACTGCAATACAACATTGAATTTCTCAAGAAAATCAGGGTGTATAGGTGAAGAGAATACAATGGATTTTCATAAGGTGCTTGACAAGGTGCCAAATAAGAGACTTGCTATGAAGATTGATGCTGAAATTAAAGGGATTGCAGCACACAGGTAGAAAGATGATCAGGGGTCAGAATGCAAAGAGTAGGAGTAAATGGATGTTTTTGGGTTGGTGCAATGATATTGAAGTTTACTGCTGATATGAGATTAGGGGATATGACAAACTAGGAGAAAGAATACAGGAGATTGCAGGAGGATGCAAAGAAGTGTAACTGTAGAGTTGCCAACCCTCCAGGATTGCCCTGGAGTCTCCAGGAATTGAAGGTTAATCTCTGGGATACTGCTGCAAGCGAACCCAGGAGAAAAAAAATTATAGGGGCATTAAAAAAGAGTTCTTTTTCATTTTCTGTGAACATTTCTGTTCATTTGTTGTAAAAATATTGGAGATTGGGATAAAGGCTGCTTGGCTGACAGTCCAGGCTCATCCAGTCAGGTAGTGAAGAGTCTGTTCGCTTTCCAATTGGTTTGGGAAGGTGATGTGGCGTTGAAGATGGACATGTCATGTGACCTATGGGGAGAGGTCTTGGGGGGAGGGGGGAGCAAGAGGTCAAATGACGAAACCCCCAGGACTTCATTCAACCAGAGTTGGCAACTGTTAGTAGCAGATAAATGATAATGCTTTTGAAAAGATAAATGCAAAGTTGTACATTTTAGAAGAAAGAATAGTGAAAGGAAGTGTACTCTAAATGGTAAGAGTGGAAGAACACAGAGGGATCGAGGCGGTAAATATATTTATCCTTAATGGTGGGAGTACAGGCAGAAAAAAACCATGAAAAGACAAATGGAATTTAGCGTTTTATATATATGGACATCGAACATAAAAGGAAGTGATTTTAAATTTGTACAATGCAATGCTTAGGTCACAGTTGGAGTATTGTGCACAGTTCTGGTCTCCCCAATCCAGGAAAGATATTAGAAATACAGAAAAGTTAAGGAAAGATTCACTTTGATTGTACATGGAACAAGAGGTAATAAAGAAAGAACTTGGATTTATATAGCAACTTCCACAACTGCAGAACATCACAAAGTGCTTTTGGAATTTAGAAATATGCGGCAGTAAAAGCGACTTGAGGAAAAACTTCTTCGCGTAGTTAGGTTCTGGAATGCACTGCCTGAGAGCATGGTGGAGGCAGATTCACTCGAGGCATTCAAAAGGGAATTAGACTGTTATCTGAAAAGGAAGAATGTGCAGGGTTGCGGGGAGAAGGTGGGGGAATGGCATTAGGTGAATTGCTCATACGAGAGCTGGTGCAGACATGATGGGCCAAATGCCCTCCTGCTTTGCAACAAACCTGTGATTCAATCAATTTGCACACAGCAATGTCCCACATTCAGCAATGTGATAAATGACCAGATCATCAGTTTGTTTAATCATATTGGTTGAAGTATAACTACTGGCCAGGACACCAGGAAGAACTACCTTGCTCATCTTCAAAATAGTGCCTTGAATCTTTTATGTCCACCTGAGAGGGCAAATGGGACCTCAGCTTGACATCTCATCTAAAAGATACCACCTCCAACAGTGTAGTACTCCCTCAGTACTTCACTAGAAGGGCAACCTAGATTTAGTGCCTAAAGTGTCTGGAGTGGAACTTGAACCCACAACCTCCTGGCTCAGCACAGAGAGAGTGCTACTGACTGAACCACAGCTGACAACTGTGTCATAATTATGAAGAAAGATTTTAAAAAAGAGCTTTTTTCATTGGAACAGAAAAACTATTGGAACTTTAGAAAATGATAGGTTTTGAAAGACAAATTGTGAAATATTGTTTCCATTGGTTGATGAATTGATAACTGGAAGGTACAAAGTCAGAATTATTACTAGAAGATTGAAGGGGAAGTTTTTTCACAGGGATTATTGGAACAAGCAATGATTTACCATAAGTGACCATTAGTCAGCGATTACAACATAAATTAAAATTGGATTGGATCAGTGTATGAAAGGAATAATACATAAACATATGGGGAAAGGCCAAGGGCGTGGGGTTAGAGTTGAGAGTTCTCGCAGAAAAGTTAGTAGTGGTGCAGGTAGGGTGGGTTGAATGGTCTTTTTCTTTGTCTTAAAGAGTAAAGCATATGCAAAATAATCAGCCATGTTTTTTTTTAAAACCACTGGACTGTATCTGAATCAGTAAATTATCCAAATTAAGCTGGAAAAGCATAATGTTTGAAATTAAGTCAAGTCAAAACATGCTGTAAGGAAGGTCCATTTTGTTTCTGTCTGATAACAACGGAGAAAGGCAATGTATCAACACTTGAAAGGTGATTAATTTTCCCTTTGTATCGGGAACTAATTACCTTTTACATATAATTCACACATTTCCCTACATATATACAGCTTCTGATTTTGATAGAACAGCGTTAATGGTGGTCTTGAAGCTCATTAAAACTCGGTGGGTGTTTAAAGAGAACATCACACACAGCTCCGGAGATAGAATTTGACTTTGCATTCAGATTGGCCTGAAGCTGCACTGTAGTTTCATGCCTTGAGCCAGCAGATGGCCATCTGCTCATATAACTAAACATTGGACTAATCCAACTCTCTTGTTTGTTCAGGGTTAGATACATGCAGAGCACACTAAATTCATCACTTTGCAGCTGATGTACTTCCTATCAAACTCAGGCTTGCTTCCAGGGTCCATTTCACAGCAACTCATTATTTCTATCACTGCTTCCACTAACATACTAACTGCTTTCCAGGCAGGAACATTAGATTTTAACATACAATCCTGCAATTCTTAAGAGAAATCATTTAGTCTGGGCATGGCTGCATTGCAACATCTCGTGAAGTTCAGGGAACATTTAATGAAAACTTGTGATTTTATATCTGTAGTAATGCACGATAGTCATACAGGACTTCACGATGCATATCCTATAATTTAAAAAGCTACTCCCCAGTGGTTGATCCAGTCAGTAGCTGAGGTTTTTAGATTAAGACCGTTCCAGATTGATCCCTGGTGTACACAGAGTAAGCTGATCCCACCCAATGTCCATATAATTAACCTCAGTGTCCCAGGTAAGGGAGGAGAAAATTGCCCGTGATCTCCTTCCTTGATTGTTGTGAGCAGCTCCCGTTGGAAATGCATCTATGTGGATATCACATGAGGACAGCAGGGGTCTCGAATCTCCTTTTCATGGTTGAACAGCCTGCCGACTCTCACCATCACAGCCTGCACAAGATTAATAGCCGCTTTGGCAAGTTACTGGCAGCTGACCAGCGCTTCTGAAATTGTAATGCAACAAAAGAGTGCAGGAGGGGAGGGAAGAAAATTGGTACGAAAAGAGGGGTGGGGGAAAAGTAAAGGTTCAAATCGAAATTGTTTTCCACGCTTGCCATCCCTGAATTTATACAATTCTGTATAATCAGCAAGATTGGGAGGACGGATAATTATCTAGATGTCTCAAAACAGTGTGTGGTGATTGTAATGTGTCAGAAACCTAATATTACATTAATTACTGACTCAAAATAACTATCTGGATACTG
The DNA here is from genome assembly GCF_036365525.1 of Heterodontus francisci. Lineage (NCBI taxonomy): Eukaryota > Metazoa > Chordata > Chondrichthyes > Heterodontiformes > Heterodontidae > Heterodontus > Heterodontus francisci. The sequence continues at coordinate 131,041,388 of NC_090376.1, read as the reverse complement.
ATCAATCATTTTTTTTACAGTTAGGTTTCTTTATTGGAATGCAAAACAATGTAACAGACCTTTTCCTTGTTTTGTTGTGTGCACTCTACTTTAGAAAGCTGCAAATGACAATGAATGATTTTGTTAATAAAGTGAAATAAAGGTTTCATCGGATTCCGCTTGCTACCAGCTCAGTTATAAGCCTCTTTTCAGCTGTACATGCCCTACGCTAATGAAGCTAGGAAAAGTAAAGAGCTGCCAGTTTAGAAGGCGCTGTGTGCATGGAAATAGAAAAGAGCTTTTCAGTGCCTCTGCTTCACTCCCTAGGGTCAGATGCTGGTTACCATGGATACGCTGACTTCATGCAGCTAATAGGAGGGATGTCTGTAGCTTTGGTAACCTGGGGACTGCCTGGGGTGTAATATACTATAGGGTGTGGCTGCACTGAGATGATGTTACGACAGTGGCATGCAGAATGGGATATCTAATTTGCTCCAATAGGGGTCCTGTTGGTTAAAGCTGCCAGTGACAATAAGTACAGTGAGCTAGGAAGAAACGGTCTTACTAGGAATTTGATTTCTAGTTTCTCATTTTTTGCTATTAACTTGCTTGTCTCTTCCCAGTTTCTGGAGGTTTCTTTTTGTAATATCCATGCCACTGACCCAGAAATCACCAGACCATCTTACTTTGTCGTGATAACCACTGGCCTTTTATCTCAGATGTAACACTTACAATAATCGCTTTGCTTGAAAATGAAATATAATCGTGCAAAGGCACAGGGATTCTGCTGAGCAGATCAGTTCACAGTTAAGTATATAGGATGGATACAAATAAGGTGCACAGAGCAGACAAGGAACTATGGTCTTTAGTAACAAAGGGGAGATAATCCAAGGAGTCACTATTTTACAAGGACCCTTTTCCTTCATCTTTAAATATGCCTTGACAAAAAGACATGGGAGGGTGGAATTTCTTGTCGGGGTATAATCGGGACTTTACACCCAGAATTATGCCCATTCATTCGTCTATTTTGAACTCGAATTTCCTGCCAATCTTATTAGCATACACTGGAATATAAAAATGAGCATAAATTAGTGGAAATCAACTCAAATAATTGGGACATAAGGAAATTGCGAAACTTGCACTATATATTCCATTTTTTAAAGTATGAAAATTAAAGTTCCAAGCCATTTGATTATGATTCATTATATTAGACACAGTGGGGTACAGTTTCCTCTTTGCGCGCAATTGACAATCTGGTGCAAATTGCTCTAATTTTGAGAAGCGTTTACTCTGCTCAAACTCTGCATATCAGCAAACGTAAATTCTGCCATGAACCAGTGCATTGGGACAGCATCCTCGAATGTAATCTTAGAAAAAAGTTTTTGGTTCAAAAAATATTCCTTGATGTATTTAGGAATTATAACTTGCTGGCGTCTGATTAATACAGCTGAAAATGGGTTTATCTCAAAAAATAAGCATTTTTAATCGGGGTGTCTCGCCCACCACCTGTTAGTCACCTGATTTTTAATAACTGAAAATAACTTGAATCAATTGTACTTGATGTAGTCAGTTTCTTAGTAAATTAAAAAAGTTATATTCAAAAGATTTTAAAACCTTCCTAGTACCGCCCTACACCCAAAAGAACCAGCTTAACTTTAAGAACCTCCTCGAAGGCCCACAAATGGATGCAATTAGTGGAAACTAGCAATGGTAATTAATTAGATTGGGGGCGTGGCCAGTTTTGTAGGTTGTGCTGGCTTCCAGTGTGCTGTTATTTAAACTAGCACAGACTTGCAGGTTGCAGACTTGCAGACAAAGACTTGCAGGTTGATAGGTTAATTGGCCATTATAAATTGCCCCTAGTATAGGTAGGTGGTAGGGAAATATATGGGGACAGGTGGGGATGTGGTAGGAATATGGGATCAGTGTAGGATTAGTATAAATGGGTGGTTGATGGTCGGCACAGACTCGGTGGGCCGAAGGGCCTGTTTCAGTGCTGTATCTCTAAAAAAAAAATAAAAAAATAAAAAAGGATCACAAAAAGCTCAATTTGCACTGGATGTACTTTTGAGTGTGAGATTCCACCATCTTTTGCGCTGGTTAGGCCGGTTTCAGGCGAATTACGCTGATTGTGGGAGTGATTAGCTCTGTCAGTAGCCTGCTGCCTTTGTGTTTAGAATGCAGGTATCCCTGTGGAGCCTCATATGAAGGCATCATTGCTGATCTTCTGGCATGCTGTTCTACACACCCTATTGAACATAGTTAGACTCCCCACTTAATGATGATGGAGGAGTGAGGGATCTGTCAGGCCATGAGGTCAGACTGTGGTAGTATACAATTCTGCTACTGATGGCTCATGGATGCTAGTTCTATCCTTAACCTGTTCCATTTTTCACAGTGTCATTGCCATCCTACATGATGGACAGTACCTTCTCAGAGCAGAGACAAGACATTGTCTTCATAAGGACTATGTGATGATCACTCCTACCAATGATATTGTGGACAGATGTGAAAGACCATTGAAAGAAATGAAAAAAGACCTTGGGTGAGAAATTGGGTTTGGTTAGCATCCATTATTTGAGAACCCTTAGACATCCAAAATGGCATCCATGGTGCATGTGCATGCACACTTCTGACACTAAGCATGCTGGAGCCATCTTGATAATTACGTTGGTGTGAACGGTTCATGTCTGCTGGAAGTTTGCAGAACAGATAGATCTGATTTGATGCCAGCACTGCCATTTCGGAGCCCCACATTCCAGCTGACATCCTCCTTTAAGTATGCACGGATGAACACGACTTAAGCAGCAGGGAGGACCCCACCCCCAACTATTTAAGGGAATAATCAGCTACTTACAGCTTAGTTGCTGGTTGATTTCTTCTGACTGTTGCTACAATTCTACATGTTTTTGCTGTTTTCCATAGTTGCTTCAAGTTGCCAAAGGCTATAAGAAGTGACATAGCTGGTGGTGAGGGCCTTTTGCTGATTCCAAGACTTCTGCACAAACCAGTTGCTCCCAGTAATGGATGGATCAGCAGGCCTTCCTTTTGGAATACAACATGACAGGGGAAATGAACAGAGGCCACCCACAGCTGGACAAGAAGAGGGAGGAGGAGGAAGGGGAGAAGGATTCTCAGCAGGAGGGCCTATCTGCCCAGGATGCTGTGGAGCAATTCTCCTACCTGAGCCTCAGTGAGGAACAGTGTGTTAGATGTCTACGCTTCACTAATGATGCCCTCACTGAAATCTGCTGCGTACTGCAGCCACAACTCCAGCCTCAGAGCAGGGCAAGGACTGCATTGCCAGTGGCTGTGAAGGTGATTGTGGCGATGTACTTTTGTGAGTCTGGCACCTTCCAGGCTAGAGGTGGAGATATTTCCAACATTTTGTATTTTGCCAACCACTGCTGCATATGGGAGGTCACTGAGGCTCTCGGTTCACAGAGAGGTAACTTCATTTCCTCCCCTCTTGCCAGCGACAGGCATGTGGAGTGAGCACAACATTTGTAGGCTTCCCCATGGCGCATGGTGCCATTGACTGCATGCACATTGCTTTGTAGGCACCACATGCCAGCTCTGCCATGTATCAGAACTGAATGTGATTCCACTCCCTCAACGTCCAGCTGGTGTGTAACCATAGGCAGTGTATCATGCAGGTCGATGCCTGGTATCCTGACAGCAGTCCTGATGTCTTCATTCTATAGCAATCTACTGTGCCACACTACTGTAGACACCACAGCAAACCAAAGGGTGTCTACTGGGCAACAAGAGCTATCTGCTAACCATATTGCTGATGTCTCCAGCGCACAACCCACCCACACGTGCACAGCAGGCATACAATAAAAGCCACTCTGCCTGGACTGCTCTGAAGGACCCTGCAACAAATGTCAAGGCTCGTGGTGGTCTATTGTATGCTACACAACCTCACCAACATAAGGGCACAGCCCTTGCCACCAGCTATGTGGCAAGCAGCTGAGGAACAGGAGGAGGAGGGGGAAGAAGAGGGTGCGGAAGAGTAGAAAGAGGAAATGAGGCAGCAGCATGGACAGCCCCCTTCTGACTGGGCTGCATGTGAAGAGCTAATTCAAATGAGATACCAGTAATCACAACCCCATTTCCATAGTCACCAATAGTCCCACACTCCTTACCTTCCCTCTATCACTGACCATCACATCGTCCTCATGGCCATATTGCATATAACGGTCAACTCAACATCCTTGTGCATTCCCTTAGTGCCTGTCCTCCATGTGCCTTTGCCTACCCTAGTACTCCTATGCAGTGCTACCTGAGTGGCTGCAGCATGTTTGGTGGAGCATGCAGGTGGCCTTCCTGGATGACCTCGAGTAGCTCTGACCCTAGAAGTCTTGGCTTCAGACTGCACCCTCTCGGCATGGGAGGCAGCACTCTCGGCTGGCTGGCTGACAGGCAACAGCAAGGGAGTGGAGTGGCAGGGCTGGAAGCACTTATGGTATGGCATCCAGGTCCTTGGGATTAAACTCCTGGCATTGACCTCTGCAGCTATCTGTTGCTAAGGCCTTTTCATTATGTATATACGAGAGAGAAAGAGAGAGTGAGATTAATAGTTTATAAGAAACAGATTTGTCTGGAAAATGCAATACCACAGAGTCTTACCAATGAACTAGACTGTCCAAATTACTAGGACTGTTTCTGTGGCGACTTGTTTGATTTATTTGCCTTTCCCACCCTCTGATGTCACACAACTGTCTTGGCTGCACAGGCAGAATCGAGACCTACTCCCAATTCTCCACTACTGCTGTTTTATAGTTTCTGGCAAGAGACATGCAGCAATGGCCTGAGATGACTGACTGTATGAATTTCCTTCCTTCTCAGTTAGAAAAGTGCTTGCTGCATTGTAACACAGCTTGCATCCAAAAGAAAATGTGTGTGGAATTGTGGATGTGAACTCGAGACCTATCATGTGCTTGTCCAGATTTTTTTTTAGCTCAAAAGCATTTTATTAAAAATCATTACATTTATAAAGCAGTTAAATTCTTGATAACATTACTGACATTAGCAAATCCCTTAAGAGGCTGTCTTAAATAATTAAGCAGTTACCTTCTGGGGTCCTCCAGCTCATGACCCCAGTCTGGTGACTGCACTTGGCCTCTCCATGGACCCTTTACTAGGTGCACAGGGGGCAGTAGCTGTGGGAAAACCATTCCACCAACTAAAGGGCCTTCTATCGGGTGGTCAAAACGTTTGCGAATTCCAGGCTCAATTAATAATTTGTTTCTATGAATCTTTGAGGTGGAGACCTAGAAATTCAGTGAACATCAACGCAAGTTCGAGGAACAGCACCTGATTTACCGAATAGGCACGCTACAGCCTGCCAGACTGAACATTGAGTTCAATAATTTCAGAGCATGACAGGCCCCCATTTTTGTTTTTATTATTATTTTTTATTTGCTAATTTTATTTTAGTTTGTTTCTACTGTGTCTGCCCACTGTTTTTTTCATGTTTGTGCTTGGGGCCAGGGCTGTTCATTTTTCTGTCAATTAACACCGTCTCTGTACTAACGCTTTGTCTTTCACCACACCATTAACATACCGTTTGCCTTTGCTCCATGACCTTCTGATCAGTTATTCTCTGTGACCTTGTCCTATCAACACCTCTTTTGTTATCTCTTGCCCCATCCCCACTTTACTTGCTTAAAACCTTTTACATTTCTAGTATTTGCCAGTTCTGCTGAAGGGTCACTGACCTGAAATGTTAACTCTGCTTCTCACTCCACAGATGCTGCCAGACCTGCTGAGTATTTCCCGTATTTCTTGTTTTTATATTAGAAATTCCTGGTCCCTTCTGACTTTGCCACTCCTTCCAGGCCCTTCCTCCACCACCTCTTTCTCCTTGCATTATACCCTGACCCTGAAGAAATTCGTGTCACTGTACTTTTGGTATCATTATCAAATTATCTATTATCAAACTTCCACATCTGAACGTAAAGGCAAAGACAAAATTACCTAGCTTTCTATTCAAAAATATCTGCAGTTAAACTAAAGTAAGACTTGTATTTATATTGATACTTTCATGACCACAGGATGTCTCAAAGCACTTTATAGCCAATGAAGTCTAGACACTGTTGTAATGTAGGAAACACAGCAGCCAATTTGTACACAGCAAGCTCCCACCATCAGATTCTTTTGGTGATGTTGATTGAACTCTCCTGCTCTTCTTTGCAATAGTCCTATGGGATCTTTTACATCCACCTGAGCAGGCAGACAGGGTCTCAGTTTTAATAGCTCATCTGATGACAGCACTTTTGGCAGTGCAGCACTCCTTCAGTACTGTACTGGAGTGTCATCTTGATTTTTGTACAAATCCTAGACTGAGACGTGAACCCAGATCCTTCTGACTCAGATGAAAGCGCTACCAACTGAGCCACAGCTGACCAGTTACTGTAGTTTGTTAATTAATTAGTTGATAGCTAAGTTTACTGATGCCAACATCATTAAACATTAGTTACTGATGCTGAACCCAAGTACACTTTGACAATAAGACGTCTTGTTTGATTCACGGTAGTTGAACAAACCTATCCAGATCAGATCTGAAACTGGTGCTGAAGTGTATCCTCAGCAGATTGTTTGAGTTGACACAAGTTATGGTAAGAATTATTGGGAGACCTGATATCTTTCACTGCTTCATCTTCTCTCTGATCTTTTCATAAATAGAATCATGGCATTCAGCTGATATATGGTAGAGAAATAGACTTACACATAGCAGCTATTTCTGATTATATATTAAATGGTTAGTATGTCCATTAAGTACTTTATTATGTTTTATTCAAACCCTATTCTTGGATGCTTCAAGATCAAGGGATACACCAATGCCAGAATATTCCCTGCAACTCACTAGCACTGCTTTGTCTTAGGAGTAACTCCCTGTAAGATGTTGCCCTATAATTTCAATACCTGCTTTTCATCAATAGTAAATTGATCTTTGCACTTACTTAGCAGCAGGCTAGTTAGCAAAATTATTTCTCCAACCTGATCATTTTCCCTGTAGAGTACTTTACAGCTGCTCAATCTGGGGGGAAAGGTGCTTTTAATTTATTTCTGCTGGGTTTTAGTTCATTCCCAATACTCTCTGCTCACCAGAGTCCAGGTGGTTTACATCAGTACGCGTTTTATTGGAAAGATTCTGTGAACTCACCAGATGCGAACTAATGCACAAGGATATATAAAGTTAATACATATAATGTGTGGAGGCAATGGAACTACTTGAAAAGACACAGTACAGCGGGCCAGTAAATGGCATATTTTTAGACTCCTTTAGTTAGAGACACACTCCTGAAATTTCCATAGGTTTTCTTGCTAACTCCTGCCATCACAGACGGTTCTCACCATTTCTCCAGACTTCCATTGATCTCCCACCGAAGTCACAGCCAGAAGTTGGGGAACTTTGTACTGATGACACAAAGATTGGTGGTACATTAAGCAGTTTAGACCGGAGCATTAAATTACAAAGGCACGTAGATTAAGTGAGTGGGTGAAACTGTGGCAGGTGGATTTCAACACAAGTAAGTGTGAGTTCATCTGTTTTGGACCAAAAAGGATAGATTTGAATGTTATTTATGAAGTGAAAAGCTAGGAACAGTGAGTTCCAAAGAGATTTAGGGGTCCATGCACACAGATTACTATAATATAGCAGTGAGGTACAAGAAATAATCAGAAAGGCTAATGGAATGTTAGCCTTTATAACTAAAGGACTAATTTGCTTTTCTGTTCTTCCTGACAAAGTGGACAACCTCACATTTTCCCACATTATACTTCACCTGCCAAAATTTTGCCCACTCACTTAAGCTATCTACACCTGTGATTGCTCTGCGAAGAGCTGGCATGGACTCCATGGGCCGAATGCCCTTCTTCTATGCTGCAAATGACTCTATGTAGAATATAAAGGGCAGGAAGTTTTGATATAGCTATACAAAGCCCTGGTTGAACCACATCTGGATTACTATGTACAGTTCTGGGCACCACATCTTAGAAAGGATGTATTGGTCTTGGATGAAATGCAGTGCATGGACCCCTAAATCTCTTTGGACCTCACTGTTCCTAGCTTTTCAATTCATAAATAATACTCCGGTCGATCCGGAGTTTTGGTCCAAGGGTTAAATTATGAGGAGGGATTACATTATCTGTGCTTGTATTCCCTGGAATATAGAAAGTTAACATGTGATTTGATTGCGTTCTTTAGGATTTTGATAGAAAATGATAGGGCAGACAAAGAGAAATGTTTTCTGCTGCTTGGGGAGTCCAGGACATGGGAACATCATCTTACAATCAGAACCAGATAATTTGGGAGAGAAGTTAGGAAAAATCTCTTCAAACAAAGGATGTGTGGAATTCTCTCCCACAAAAAGCAATAGATGCTAACTGAGAGCAGATAATTCAGTGCATAACCAAAATTTGTAGCTGGGACCTTCTGGCCTTTATGACTCAGAACGGTACCAGTTAATGTTGTTACCTGTTGGGGAAGATCAGTTGATCTTTTGTTAGTGATGTTTCTCACCGTCACAATGCTCATACCTTCTGTGTCTCATTCTCTCTGCAGCCACTCTGCCCAGTCTCAACAGTACTGAAAAAATTCACAGTGGAAGGAAGTCTTCCATAACAACTGGAATGCTCCTTTTCACATAATTTATTCAATCAACATCATTTACATATGAACATATGAATTAGGACCAGGAGTAGGCCACTCGACCCCTCAAGCCTGCTCCACCATTCAACAAGGTCATGGCTGATCTGAGTGTAACCTCAACTCCACCTTCCCGCCTACCCATGATAACCTTTCACCCCATTGGTATCAAAAATCTATCTAGTTCTGCCATAAAAATATGCAAAGACTCTGCTTCCACTGCCTTTTAAGGAAGAGAAGTCCAAAGACTCATGAACCTCAGAGAAAAAAAATTCTCCTCATCTCTGCATTAAATGGGTGACCCCTTATTTTTAAACAGTAACCCCTAGTTCTAGATTCTCCCACAAGGGAAAACATCCTTTCCACATTCACCCTGTCAAGATCCATCAGGATCTTGTATGCTTCAATCAAGTCGCCTCTTGCTCTTCTAAACTCCAGCGAATACGAGCCTAGCCTGTCCAACCTTCCCTCATAAGAAACCCGCCCATTCTAGGTATTAGTCTAGTAGACCTTCTCTGAACAGCTTCCAATGCATTTACATCCTTCCTTAAATAAGGAGACCAATATTATACACAGTACTCCAGATGTGGTCTCGCCAATGCCCTGTATAACTGAAGCATAACCTCCCTACTTGTGTATTCAATTCTCCTTGCAAAAAACAATAACATTCTATTAACTTTCCTAATTAAGTGCTGTACCGGCATACTAACTTTTTGCGATTCATGCTCTAGGACACCCAGATCCCCCTAGCTTCCCTCTGAAAATATACATTACATTTCATACAAAAATTCTGAAACCGTTAATACTGATCGAAAATTTTCATTTCTAATACATGCTTGTTTTTATTTTTGTACATCATAAGCCACAAGTTTGGTATAATTTTAGTGTAGCCAGTCACAAGCCTTAACCAGCCCAGACAGCACCTTCCAAACCTGCGACATCTACCACCTAGAAGGACAAGGTTAGCTGGTGTATAGGAACGCCACCATCTGCAAGTTTCCCTCAAGTCCCACACCATCCTGACTTGGAACTGCATTGCTGTTCCTTCACTGTCACTGGGTCAAAATCCTGTAGCTCCCTTCCTAACAGCATTGTTCATGTACCTCCCCCACATGGACTGCAGCGGTTCAAGAAGGCAACTCACCACCACCTTCTCAAGGACAATTAGGGATGGGCAACAAATGCTGGCGTAGCCAGCGATGCCCACATCCCAGGAGCAAAAAAAAACAATTCCTGATCTCTTCATGTATCACTTTCCTTAAGGCTTGCTCATGTTAACTTTTCATATTTACATTCTACAGCTTAGCTCCTGCTTAATGTTCACTTACATCAAATTCTGTTGTTGCCTGTCTCTGTCTCTTTCTTTGTGCCTCTGGTTACTTTTACACCATTTTTTGCTGGAGTTACTTATGAAACTGCCTAATGCAGCATGTGGTATGTGAACAGTGGTTTCAGCGAGCATTTAATGATGGCATCAAACATGGGTAAATGCACAATGTGGTTTGGTACTGGGTCTTATAGATGAAGGAATTGCCAAATATGAGGGAGGCACAGAGCAGTCAAGCAAAGCTCCATGGGAACAGAGAAAACCAGAGATGCGAAAGTCTAATGTACCTCTTCATGGTCAGCCTCCAGAGGTATTAACAGAGATTAGCAAGCAAGTTTCCTGTCATTTCCCTCCCCATTTCCACACCTCCCCGCATCCACCCCCCCCCCCCACACTCCTCGCCTCACAGTTCCCCCCCTCCCTCAGTATTTCCTCCCTTCCCTCAAAGTTGATGTGTGTTCTGAGAAGACCAAAATGGGTTGGGAAGAATATAAAGGTATCCGTAATTTTAAAAATAGGAAAAAATTGAATGTGGGCCAGGTAATTATACCTGCAAATATTCTTACAATAACTTTTCTGACATTTCATTACTAATCTTCCATTGTCTGGAGTACAAGACCAGATGGTTCAGTGTCAAATTTTGTTTGATTGTGCTCCTGTGAAGCGCCTTGGGATGTTTTACTATGTTAAAGGCACTATATAAATGAAAGTTGTTGCATCGCCAGATTCCAGAGTGCAAGTTGACATCCAGCTTATTTTGTTGTTTTTTATTTGATCCAAGGTAGATAATTGCTGGATATGAAGAAGGAACAGATACTGAGTAGCCTCCAGGTGGAACCAATGACTTCAGTTAAAGAGGTGTTTACTCAAGAAGGAAATCAACAGTTAAAGGAGCCCATAGAGAAAGAAGGGGTCCTTTGAGGTGGGAGGTCTATAAATTAAGGACAAGACACTATCCGAGTCTTTTGGGAGATGCTACTGTTTACAGATCATTTTGAACTGAAGAAATATAACTTTTGTGCCTTGATGCTTAAACTATACAACTCAAACATCTCTTGATATCTCTATTGAGGTTGTGATTACGTTGAACTGTTAATAAAACAATTATTATGCTGGTATGAAATTCCTGACCCACTCTTTCAATGAAGAAATTAACCCATTTAAAATTAATGGTTTAGCCTTTTCCTTACAACAGTGGACAAAGACATTTCCCATGAATGCATTAGCAGATTCTGTGTATTTTTACTCTACAGTCCCGAGGTGATATGCACATCAGGTTAACTTTAAGTTTGTAATATATATTACATTTTTCTATTTTCTGAGCCACCTGGCATTCATTTTCTTTCATTCTTTAGGAGAAAGGTAAAGCACTCTTTCTCACAAAGTTTTAAGTTCACATACTTAGAGCCAACTTTATCCTTTTCCTAAAGAAGCCAAAGGCTTTGATTGTTCTCCCAAGAGGAACCAAGACTGAGTACCTCAAGACCTGTGTGTTTAATCATAAGCAATGCTTCTGGTATGGTAGTATCTTTACTTTGTGGGGATCTATGGTTATTATTTATTTTTTTATTTTATTTATTTAGAGATACAGCACTGAAACAGGCCCTTCGGCCCACCGAGTCTGTGCCGACCATCAACCACCCATTTATACTAATCCTACATTAATCCCATATTCCCTACCACACCCCCACCCTGTACCTACACTAGGGGCAATTTACAACGGCCAATTTACCTTTCAACCTGCAAGTCTTTGGCTGTGGGAGGAAACTGGAGCACCCGGCGAAAACCCACGCGGTCACAGGGAGAACTTGCAAACTCCGCACAGTCAGTACCCAGAATTGAACCCGAGTCGCTGGAGCTGTGAGGCTGCGGTGCTAACCACTGCGCCACTGTGCCGCCCAGTATAGGTAAACTGAATTCATATGGTCTTCAGAAAGTTCTGAGCCACCTTCTCAATTACAATGGGACAAAGTTTCACCTAGGTGCATGGACCCCTAATTTTCCACCAATTAAAATATTTATGAACATTTACCTTGATCAATCATGAGTTGTGCCAACATTTCAAGGAAAGCCCCATGAGAAAAAAGGGGTGCTCTTCAAAAAACATTACATTGTTCTTTTGCAGTGCCGGTGTGACTACGCACATTCCACACAAGTGGCCTGTACAGTTCACCTAACCTCATTTTTCATGGTCAGCTCATTTTCCTCATTTTATTCACTCACATTGCAGATTGGCTGATAGGTGGGCAAAAGTTGGAGGTGAAGTTCTAATCTGTATTAACAATCTAGTACTCTTGCTGTCCATATAGATGTTCAATGGAAATATCTGCAGGTTGTTTTCAGTGTTCTTCTTTGTACTTGGCAGCAGATGGGTCTCCTTCCCCATGTTCTCAAATGGTTAGGTCTCTCTGGATATCAAAGCTGTGTAGCATGCTAGGGTCATGGAAACATTCAGAGGGTTTCCAGTATCTTGAAGCTGGGGGGGAGCTGACAGAAATTGGGAGGCCAGTGGGATCTGGTAGCACTGTGGGAGGGGGAGAGGGTCTTGTATGAGTTGAAGGTGTCTCCGTTATTCTGATGACCTCAACAGCCATTGCTGTCCCTGTGGTGGAGGTGGTTAGGAGATGTCCTTACAGCAGATGGCATAGTTCTGCCACTACCAGACTTAGAATCTGCAAAGACAGTCACCCTTGGCCATTTCTTATGTGGGTGTCTCTGGGCCTGCAACATATGGTGATGGCATAAAACTGTGGGTTGTCTGACTCTGGTGCTAGCTGAACTGTGTGACGTGTCTTCAATCATCTTTCAAAACTTCAAGCATTCTTTGTATGCCACATTGCGTTCATTGAATGAGATTTCAAAGCTGTGCTGTCAATTGTCTCTTAAAAGTCTGGTGAAAGTTTGAAACCAAGATAGCTCTCTGTCCCTGATTCAGCAATGCAATACTTGTGCCAGAGAGATCTGCAATACTCAATTTTGGGAGTGGGACTTTATTGTCATTGAGTAACAGGCAGCTCGCTGGCAATGTGGGATTGAACATCCAGCCACAGTGATGCCAGCAGTGATCATCAAGTGATTAAAGGGGAATGGGAAGGGGGAATGATCATGAAGAGGGGGTGACTGGGAAACAGTAATAGTGGCCTAGGAGAAGTAGCCTGGGGGGTTCCGGGGGAGCCGTAGTAACAATGGCCCATGTTCTTTGAATGGGTGGTCGAGAGGAACACTCCTGTTCTCCCTGACTTCATATTCAGGACATATATTTTAAAATCTCCCCTTGTGGTTGCAGTCTTTAGTGTTCCTCCTGGGGATCACCCGGTTTGTCTCACATAGACCTGGTTTTCCTGAGTGCATCTAGCTCCAGCTGCCTCGGGGCAAACCAATCTTGGATTGGGGGGTGGGGTTCTCAAACAGGTGAGAAGCCCCTTATTAGCATATGCAACAAGCATAACCCCTGTTTCACATGTGAAGCTTTTTTTAGGGCATTTACCAATATGGCAGGTGGTGTACCTTTGGCTCGTAACATGCGTGTGTTTCCTGCCACCATATTGGACTGGTGCTACATGGCCAACTTTCTAGATCATTGTTTCTTTCCATTACTCTTATTATAGTTGTGTTGGTGAAATAGCCATAGCACATCATATATTCCCTGCAATACTTGTGTTTCTTTTATCTCCAGAACAGCAGAATATTCTTTGTAAAGCAAGAATTAGATTGGTTAATTTATTTTTGCTGTTCTCTCTTCGAGTCTTCCCAGGCCATGTAGCTTTGAGGAGGGTTTAGAGAACCTGTCTTAGGCCTTGGCCAAGGCTGCTCAGTATCAATGAATTAGTCTTCTTGGTGCCATTTCACTCAATAAGCACAACAACAATTGACATTTATATTTTACCTTTAATGTAAAGAAATTACCCAATATACTTCACAGACAAGCATAAAGAAATGGGCACTCTGGCTATGGGGAATTTCAGACTAAAACCCTTCATATTATTTTGAGAGATACTGCATTCTGCAATATCATACACTTTCAATAATAACATGTATGTAATCTTTTGAGGTGCAGTTTAATATTTCAGTCTCATCACCTGAAGGCCCTGACTTCATTCCCCAGTGAAAGTGTCATTGCTTTCAAAGCGTTGTTTAGGTGTCAGCCTTGGCTCACTGGTAGCACTTCCACCTCTGAGACAGAAGGTTGTCCTGGCCAACATTTTTCTGACAACCATCACCTCAAACCGATGATCTGGTTGTTTATTTAATTACTGCAAATGCAGTTGTGTTTCTTACATTACAACAGTGAGTACACTTCAAAAAGTATTTAATTGGCTGTAAAACACTTTGGGACATCCTGAGGTCATGAACAACACTATATAAATGCAAGTCCTTTTTTCTTTAAATCATGTCAACGTCTGTGCATCTAAGCAAGAAGTACTATGTATGAAATAATGTCTGAGACAGGATGTATATCTGCATGTCATTGTACACGTGGTGTGGCTTTAAGAATGATGTTTTTGAGCAGTTACAATATGCACACAGCCTAATAGGGAGGATATGCACATTCTCCTTCATGCAAACAAAAAAATTTCAGCCTTTTGGGCCATTGCTGGAGCAGCTTTTGTGATTAATCAGATAAACCAATTTTAATGAAGCATGACTAATGGCCCAGCAGACTACAAAAAGAAACACACGTACATGCACAAATTTCAAACATGGCTCTGCAGCTTAAAATTGTACAAAACAGATGTAAAAAATGTGTTCATATGCTTCCCATCTCTCTCCCATCACATTTTCCGTCTAAAGTGAAATTCATGGAACATTGAGAAGTTGTTGGGAGGGTAAAGGAAGGGAGGAGAAAAGACCTGATTGGTTTTGCTGCTGGTGTGAAGGTATATTCTTGACTGAGTATTTTGTAAGACTTTTACTTTTTCCATATTGACGATAGTGCAATTATTTCATGAACTTTGTTGAATTTTTTTTGTTTTTTTTTAACTTGAATGGATCATTAAAGAGGAATTGCAAGTATACGGTCCTATGTCTATGTCTGTTGTTTTGCATGAAAAATGTTCAAAGCAACCCTAAGGTGGCAACTTTCTTTGAAGTTGTAGTGGGCTGGCAAATCTCACGATTACTTAAGAGAACAACAGTCCCTGTATCATTAGTCAGACTCCTGTCCACCTCAGTTATATTATTGCTTCAAGCCACACATGCTACAGATACAATAATACTAGAAACATTCAGCGAAATTTCTAGTTGTACTCAAAATGTGCTATGCAATAGTAGTACAAAGCAATTGGAATTAAATTCTTAAATCTGCCATTGTAACAACGCAGCGAAACTGTTTAAAAATGCAACTTAATTATTCCCTTACGGAGAAGAAACACTTTTGTTTTTCAGATTGCTGGGTTTACAATGCTTGTTTTATGTTTATTAGCCAAGATTTTCTAGACATAGCTCTCTGCTTGATTATCTTTGCTTAAAATTTTTGTATGGCTGTGGTTTCTATCATTCGTTGAGAGCAGAATCGGTTCAGTAGCTATCGTATTATATGGGACTAGATGTTGTGAACTGTGATTATAACAATAATATTTGGACTCTTTCATTCCTTGTGTCTACTCTATTATCTATTTATACTTGTAAAAGTTCTTTCTTGTCAAGATGGGAATATTTGTTTTAGTTGGGCATAGGATGCACTTGATAAGGGGCAAATCTTTAAAGAGTTCGGAGATGAATTGATCAAAATGGTTGTGTCCTTGGAGACATTAGTTTCTTATAGCTTCACCATGACGACTTTTATTGCTCCATTTCAGATTCAATGGAGAGAGAAAACCATAGAGATCATTAGCTTTCTTTAGGTTTTAGATAGTGTAATAATAGAAACAAAGATGTCTCATGAAGCGGTGTATTTATGGTCTGTTGGAGTGTGAAGTCAATTAGAAGTTAATGACTATGGTGCATTGATGATTTTGGAATAGGATCCAGTATGTTTTCATAAATTATGTGTACACGTTGATTACCATAATTAGTTTTTTTATTGTCTGTACCGTTGAAGCCAGAATCAGTTGTGTGCCACTTTGTACTCCAACACTCTGGTAAACTGAAAAAAGGTGTCAAAAATCTAAATACATAGGTTTACTTGTGAACGTATTTATACATATCAAGTCAACAGTGACATTTTACATTAAATTCAATGGATAACAATGTGCAGCTTGGATTTGTTCAGCTTTATCAAGAATCAGTAAGTTTCTATCCTATTGGTGCTTAAGAAATTATGGAACAAATTAATTTTCGTGCAATTTGTGGAGAAGATTCAGAACTCAAAGAAACTTCTTGCAAACTGGGTTTGCAAGGATAGTATCCATTTTTAGGCCTTTAGCTGCAGTGAGTCATCAGAAATGTTATATTATTCCTAAAAGTCTGCAAGGTATTCATGATAGAGCAGTTTATAGCTTCACACTTTCAACTATATTAGAACCAATCTGATAACTTTGCTACAACTATTAACTTGCATTGAGCACTAACAGAAAAATGTCATGCAGCATTTAATGATATTAAGATTAATAATGCGCTATAAGGTAAGAGTGAGTTGTATAACAATCATTTATAGACAAAGAATAACAGTGCAAGACCCAAAAGGACCGCTTCAGAATTCTTTGAAGGTCGTTTTCAATTGCATATTTTAGCACATTTCCTAGGATGAGCCTCCCACATTCACATTGTCTAAGTTGTTCGCAGATGACCCCATAAATTTCCCCAAGAAGGAAGCCATTGACAATGATGACAGTAGCAGGAAGGGGAAATACATCACAGAACCTGAGAAAAGAACATAAGAAAACAATGTTCAAATATATAGCCCTCTTTGAATGAGAATAGACAATATGGTATGCATCTTCACACTTGTAGAACCTATGCAATCATGAGTTCTACTCCATTTTGTTATTCATCTCAGTGAAAGTTCTGCATAAATATTCCTTGATGTCTACAGATTGTGAAAACCCAAATGTTCAACCACCTTCATGTCTTCATAACTCCGCCATGGCTTTCTGTCCTCTGCAGGACAACATCCCTGCCACTTGCACTTTAGGCCATAACATCCAATTGGAATTTTTGAACCTTTGCTGTTGAATAGTAGGATGACATTGCTCCTTTGGAAGGAACAAGACCACTGTAGAATAGTCCCATACAACCTTCCGCAGAAACACATAGATAAACTATGGTGGATATTTTCTGTTTCTTCATTTCCTAATCCCACACTCAGAGCAGGCTGAGCACTGAACTACTGTTCAAAAAATTCAGAATGTTTGAAGCCATATAATCTGGTTTCAACCTTATGTACACTGTCGACACTTTTGTATTGCATGATGAAGTTTGACACAGCAGAGGTGGCGGAGCAGAGTGACTTGTTGACCAGCCTTCTCCTTGCGGTTCCGTGGTGCAGATATCAGAGACTTTTCAAACCGTCTAAAAGCCAGGCTTCATGGATTAGCAGGACATATCCAATTCACTATCGCTAATGTGGCAATTCTTCCAACTTATGGAGGATGCATCCAAGAATGGACCCTTCCAAAGCTTGTAGACAGTTCTTTATAAAAAGTTGTAAATAGGAAACTCGCAAATAGTTTTAGAAACCTTTTGCTTTTAAGATGCATCCTGTTCCTTAAAAGTAATACTAAATACATTTTTGGACATATTTATGTACAATGTCGAGTATATTTATACACACTAATACCTATTTGATTACTTTACAAAATGTATTAAGTTTAGATGTAGAAATAGTGTCTAAGTTAATTGCACTTTAATTTGATAACATTTGAAACATGCATTACCTTTGACAATTAGTATGGGAGAATTTGCCCATTTTCATCACGTCTGTGTCCACTGTCACTCAATATAGATTGTCTATCACCATTTTGTATATTGAGATGGTATCCTGCAGTAAGATGCCCATTCATTCCCCTGTGCACTTGGGGCCCTTTCTATTAGTACTTTCATTATTGTATTCATAGAAGGTATCTTAGCTCATACCAATGGAAATATTTTTGGGTTAAAACTCTTCCCAGTGCTTGTTGATAACAATGTAGTGATTAATAATGTAGCCACATAATGTAATGGTAATAGATTTTTGACATATATTCTGCCATGCAGAAATGTAGAGAAATCTCCTTTTGATTGTATGATAATTAATCATAATGCATAATGGAAAATATCAAATATGTGTTTGACTAAGGTTGTAGGTGCCATTATAACATTTAAAAAAAAATAGGCTGATAAGGAAATTCGGTGAGGCTGTCCATCCGGAGTGAGTCGCATTAGGCACAAATGTGAGTTAACATAGATTTAGAACACTAAAATCTGATGCTGTAACTATCACCTAAGAAGCTGTGCTCTTGGAAACCACACTCACTAAATGTATACATTACAACAACAACTTATATTTATTTATGTAGCACTGTTAGTGTAATAAAACACCCCAAGGCACTTCACAGAGGCATTATAAAAAAAAATGTGACTGAGCCACATAAGGAGATATTAAGGTATATGACCAAAAGCTTGGTCAAAGAGGTAGGTTTTAAGGAGTGCCTTAAAGGAGGAAAGCGCGGCAGAGAGATGGAGAGGTTTAAGGAGGGAATTCCAGAGTTTACGTCCAGGCAGCTGAAGGCACGATCACAAGTGGTGGAGCAATTAAACTTGGAGATGCTCAAGTGGTTGTTATTAGAGGAGTGCAGATATCTCGGAGGGTTGTGCGGCTGGAGGAGATTACGGAGATAAGGAAGGATTTGAAAACAAATATGAGAATTTCTGATGAGAATTACTGGTGGAATAAATGATTTCAAAAATCAGAAAATTATAATGAGATTCATCCTTAATAACTGCTTTATTTGGTGTCTTCAGTTAAGGGAAGACAATCTATGACAACCATATTAATCATCAGGAAATATGAAGCAGTGGCTTTTGCACTAAAAGTATCTTTATCCCTCAAAATGCTACTTTTCCCTTTAGTGGGTTATTGGCTAAAATGATAAGAAAGAACTAAACATGTGGACCAGTGCTGCTTTGTAATTGGTCCACAGCAATGTAGAACAAGATTGATAAATTCAGTAATACAAAAAAAATATACTGCAGAGGCTGGAAATCTGAAATATAAACAGTGCTGGAAATATTCAACGGGTCTGGCAGCATCTGTGGAGAGAGAAAAACAGAATTAACGTTTCAGGTCAATGACCTTTCATCAGAATTGGATAAAATCAGTCTCTCTTCCCTTGAGATGGAGTGTCTTTCCATCATGCCTGAATATGACATTTTGGTTTGTTTCTCTGTTTTGGTTACCTTGTTCTCACCTCCAAGATTGTTGTTGTGTTAGTTAGATTGAGGTGATCCAGAATTTTGTGGTCACTCTAGGGCTCATCTTGACGTTTGGGCGACAGACTGACGGCATGTGTTGCTTTGCCCATTTTGGGGATGAAGAGGCCCCTGCAATTTTGAGGCAACAGCCATGAGGGGCCTAGCTAGAGTCGACAGGAAGGATCTGTTTCCCCTAGCAGAGAGGTCAATTACCAGGGGGCACAGAAATAAGGTGATTGGTAGAAGGATTAGAGGGGACATGAGGAAAAACTTTTTCACCGAGAGGGTGGTGGAAGGTGGGATTAGATTGGCAGCTAGTTATCTTTTCCGGCTGGCACGGACATGACTGGTTGAATGGCCTCCTTCTGTGCCATAATTTTTCTATAGTTCTATTGAAGTCTGGCAGGTGGATTGCGGGGGGATTAAACAGGCCTCACAAAGCAGATCGCCAGATTGAGGCCTGATGCTCGGGCCGAGGCAGCTGCCAATGGCGTTATGTTGCAGGCAGGAGGTTATGATCCTGGAGGGTGGGATCCAGATTTGTTTCATGAGGCCCGGTAGGAACACTGCTGCTCATCCAAAGACTGTAAAAATAACTCCACGTTACCTTTTGCCGGGGCTCCTCGGTTCCATCACCGGTGAACTGGTGAAAGTGTGCACAGTGCAGGCTCCAACTAGTTCTGACCTAAAATGGCACTCGGGCCCTAATTACGTTATAGGACCCAGATTGCCATGGTGATGGGGACATCACCTGAAACAGGCAGGTGCTTTAGACACCTGGCAATAGGACCCTTTCAAAATGGAGTTGGCTGCATCATGGAGTTAATAGGGACAATAAGGCTACTAACCCCATTTTTAGGCCTTTACCACCCCATTATCAGCAGGTGAAGGCAGTGAGAATTGAAACCAATGTTTCGTTAGTGGTGAGTAATTAGTAAAGTGCTTGTGAATGGTTGTTCTTTATGTTTCTTTTTAATTTTGTTAAATCTAATATAGAGATTTGTAAAACTTAAAATGTGAATACTCATAACACGAATCCAGTGTGTGGCCAATGATTGATTTGATTTACTTGAATTTTAAATAAACTTGTTTGTGTTATATTGAGGCACGCATTTTGGTTGAACATGGTTCGGGGACAATTGGGTCATGGCAGTCAAAAGAATGAAGTGAATAATGTTGTAGAACCTGATTGGTCATAATTATATTTGTGATGTGGTGAGACGGCAAGTGCCAACCTTTCTCTATGATGTAAAATATTTTAATGTTATTCAGTATTCTGACCCAAACAGATAGCATGCAGTGTGGTGCAAAGGTTATTTGATTATTTTCTCAAC
Source organism: Heterodontus francisci (assembly GCF_036365525.1). Taxonomy (NCBI): domain Eukaryota; kingdom Metazoa; phylum Chordata; class Chondrichthyes; order Heterodontiformes; family Heterodontidae; genus Heterodontus; species Heterodontus francisci. Next base: position 131,020,762 of record NC_090376.1, on the reverse strand, counting down.
CAGTATGGAAGTCTGTGCTGTAACACTGTGAATGATTTCCACTTTCCACATTATCCTTGTGATCTCTTTGAATGGGTGGAAAACTGTGGGAAGTTGGATGCTTTGACACAGCACCCACTAGAAACTGGATTGATGCTCCTGAAGCTCATTTTATTTGGGGCCCTTCCTGCCTTTAGGGGGTTCTGTTCCATTCTGACCCCTCAGTCTGGGCTGAATGTAAACTCAGCATTCTGAGCTGAAACCCATTGTTTCACATAGTTTCAAACATTTAACCTTGGTTGGAAATTTGACAGATTGAATGTAGTATGTGTGATGAACGTTTATATATTTGGCAACAGTGGAGTGAAGCATTTTGTTTTTCAGATCGGGAAGTGATTGAGCACTTTAGGATTCCATTAAAATGGATCAGAATTATGTTTGAATTATGAATATATATCTACCTCAAGTGGACTCTTAACACTATGTTATTCATGAAAATTAGAACCAAAGGAGTTAATTCACTTTTCCTTTCTTGAGCATTCTCTTTCACAATTCAGTGCCAACCAATGAGGTTTTCTTTTTGCAATAAATCGGAACTGCTTCACGGGAATGGAATGAGGTGGTTCAGGGAAATTGCTAATTGGAACAGGATAGGCAGGGAGGAACCACACAAAGTTTGAACTGGAAGTGACATTCCAGCCTACTGTGTTTTGACTGTGGGGTTCCTCCAGCTCATTTGAGACTCCAAGGACAATTTAAATTACATCATAGTTTAATTAGAAGTGTCTGGAACTGTGAAATGTTACATTATGGATAAAAACTATCATAAACCTCTGAAAAGATAGATATCAAGTGTTTCTTTTTGTGTGGGATATGAAACCCAATGTTACCTTGTTCTACTGATCCTTGTAAAACATATTTGTCTATTTTCTATTCTAAGAGGACGTAGGAATTTCGAACAAGGTGAAAAGTTGGGCCAGCAATATAAAACACACCGATCTGTTATGAGAAACTACAACAATAGGATGTACTAATCCAGTGCCTTTAATGTAATAATGTCACAAGGCACTTCACAGGTTGGTTTAAAAAGAAAATTTGATACCCAGTCGCATAAAGAAATATTAGGGCAGATCAAAGTGGTAGGTTTTAAGGAATGTCTTAAAGGAGGAAAGAGCGGTGGAGAGGTTTAGGGAGGGTATTCCAGAGCTTGGGGCCGAGGCAGCTGAAGGCTCAGCCACCAACGGTGGAGTGATTAAAATCGGAGAGGCTGAAAAGGCCAGAATTAGACGAGCACAGATAACTTGGAGGGTTGTAGGGCTGGAGGAAATTACAGAGCTAGGGAGGAGAGAGGCCATGGATGAATTTGAAAACCAGGATGGGAATTTTAAAATTGAGGTGCTGCCTAGCCAGGAACCAATGTAGGTCAGCGAGCACGGGGTGATGGGTGAACAGGACTTGGTGTGAGTTAGGACACAGGCAGCAGAGTTTTGGATGACCTCCAGTTTGAGGAGGGTAAGTTCTATTGGTGGCCCTCTGAGATTTTCCTCAAGAATGAACATTTATGGTGGGAAGTGAGATATTGATCAGGCAAAGAGTTTCACAGTTATAATCACGTGAAATCAATGTGCCACTGGGAACCGCCAAGTATTTTATCCTCCCTGTATATTGTAGTAGTGCATTGGCAAATATTTGAGTACAAGATTTGAATTTGTTGTGGAAGGTTCAGAAATTCAGGTTATTTGAAGCTGAATCCAGAGATCATTTTAAGGCTGTGAACTACACCAGTTATCATGTATACTGGTGCATATACTTTCTGGTGTTAATTGAGCTTGCTCTATAGGTTGCAGATTGGTTTTACTTTTGCCATCATTTCTTTAGGGATAGACATAGATTGGGTATTACAGGGCTGGATATAAACTGTGACAATCAAAGACTCTGTTGTGGTTCCCTGAGTGGTGATTAATCATGTAAGGTAGCAAGGTTGAGTACTGATGAATCTCCTGGAGTTTTACTTGATTAATTTTGACTGTTGGAGAATATTCATTCAGAACTTTTCTCATGAAATTAAAGTCTGTGATAGTTTAGACTCTCCATGGCTTTGTGGGAGGAACAAGTTTAATGGGCTGAATAGCCTTTTCTCATTTCATGCTTTCTTACTTTATGCCACAATTTTGAGTTTGTGGTAATTACCATGAAGGGCACCTTCCTGCATCTCATAATCAGTAATTACGTGGATGCATCATCACCAATGGCCCATAAACTGCTTTTCCCACTTTGACAGCCAAGGATCAAGTGCCTCTGACTAGCCAGAAAGTAGAAATAGCTTTTTTTAAAAAATCCTTTTTGTAAAAAAAGCTGACTTTTATGCTACTGCACCTGCCTTAAATGCCATGGAAACGTATAAGACTAAAATTAAAGATCTGCACTCCCAGTCGGACCTGCTTTTGAAGAGAGTGGATGTTGGAGATTTGGCACTTCTTGGTTGCAGACCTATCTCTGACCTGTGCACATTTTTCACCATTTGAGTGCAGTTCTAGAAGTGTGGGGTTGTTAAATTTAGCCAGCAATGTGCTGAGAAAATAATGCCACCCTATAAGAATGGATATAGTTTAGGAAGTTAAAGCTCCATTATGCCAAATAAGCTTGTCCCTTTTTGATAATTCATCCTTACTTAACTAACTACCTACCTCCTCATCATGCTGCTCAATCGCTTCGTTCTCTGGATATGCATTAGCTTTTCAATCTATTTATACAGTCTGCTTTAACAGACTGCCCTATTAATTTATTCCTTGTGACTATTTTTTGGGAAAATAGTTTGGCTAACTTACTCGTTTTGACTTGCCTTTGAGAGCTGAATTTTTCCAGCCAAAACAGCAGGCGCACAAGATGTTCGTCGCAGAGCTACCGCAATATTTCATGCAGTGGCTCATTTACATGTCCAGGATGGACCGCCTGCCCTGATGACGTAAGGGGGAGGGCGGTCCGTCCCCAGCAACGCATCTGACGCCACCGAACAGGCGCCAACGCCATTTTTAAAGGGCTTCAGGCCCTTCCGAAGCATTTAAATTTTTAAAGTGACAGTTTTAATAACATTTAAATTCTATTCAAAGTTCCAATTCCCCCTCCCACGTCCCCATGACTAATCAGTTCATTAATTACAGTCTTCCACCCCCCCCCAAAAAAAAAATTTCTTCTGAACTTTTCTTAACTTTGACCTTCAACCCCTTCCCACCATTCCCTCAACCAATAGCACAAGTTTTCCCCGCTCCCCCCTCTACCACCCTGAAAATTTCACTCCTCTCCCGCACCCCCCCCCCCCCACCTCCCCACCAGTGTTCCACCTCGGATTTCCGAGCAGAGATCTGAAGGCGTGGGTGTTCAGGCAACCAGCTGTAATATCGGCGCGGGACGGTCGTCGTGACGAGGTAAGTAATTATGCATGAATTAACATTTATTTAGATATTTAAATTAAGTTTTCATCGCCAAGTAGCGGGGGTGCTGCCACGAGGTCTCGCCGCTGCCCTTAATATGTGGTGGGGCCCTCCCAGCGTCGAGGCCTGTGGCGGGCCTCTCCCAGAGGTATTTTCCGGGCTCCCCCACTACGACCTCCGACGTTGGGGGGGCCTGGTAAAATCCAGCCCTGAAACTTTTCACGGTAGTTGAAATATGAATAGAGACTTGAAAAGTTAGGTTCTAATTGTGAATTGTGAATTATCAATTGTTTAATTATATACAGGTGAAGGGTCTTAACTGGGCTGTTACTTTATCGCTTATAAGAAGAGTCTTACTGAGACTGGAGAATGGTTTTGGGTGAGGAGCTACATGTCTATAATCCTTTTACTCTGTGCAATAAATGTGAAACTGAGTAAAGATAGGCTCCAGCATTATCCTTCCATAACAAGCTTTCTGGAATTTAACAGTATTTTCTGTTAGAACAATGCAGATTATGGGGCGATATGACAGAAGTGTTTAAAATTCCGAAAGGAAGGGACAGTGCAGATAGAAGCAGACCATTTCCAGTTTTATTAATGTTTAATTTGAATGTTGTTTTTTATTAGTGTTTTATTACATTAAATACACTATGTAAATGCATGTAGTGTTGTTATGGTTGAGGGGTCATGAACAAGGGGTAATGCACACAACATTAGATGTAAGAGATTTTGAACAGTGGCACCACCAGGACCGGACATAGATAAGTAAAATAGGACTTTGTCGACTTTGGGTGGATGTCCTCGCCTCTTGCTTCATTGAGCAGGTTAGAATGGGGAAATGTCAGCTCCCAGTGACTCCAAGGCAGCTAACTAGCCCAGCAGGTTGGGTTAAAATTGCCTTCTCATAATCTAGGATGGCTTGGCAGTGTAATGCTGAGGGAGTGTTGTATTGTCAGAGGTGCCCTTTCTGTCTGCTGAGATATATGTTTAAAATTCCTCTCTCAACAAATACAAATACCATCAAAAACAGTATGACTGTGGAGAGAAGCAAAGTTAGCATTTCAGACAGTTGCCCTTCATCAGAACTAAAAGATAGTAAAGGCAAAAAGTTAATAAGAGGGAACGGAGGGGGGAGTTTTTACCTGCCGAAGTGCTGGGAGAAGGTGGGGTGGGTGTGTGGAGAAGGGTCCGGTAGCATGTGAAAAACAAAGGATTCCAGTTTTAACTCCACAGCGTGTGATTTCTGGCCCTGATAGGTTCCTCGCCCGGAAGTTAGCCTGATTGAGAACCTTGGCTTCCAGTTGGGTGGGGAGCACCACAGAGGAGGCCACAGGACCAGGTATGTCTGATCTGTGATCATGGAGAGTGAGGGGGGGGTCTGTATCCCAACCCCAGGGGATCCAATCCTGCGGCAGATCCGATCCTGGGACTGGTTGTATGGGGGTTGGGTGGTTCAATCATGGGAAAGCTGGGGGTGGGGGGGGGCGGGAGGAAGCACTCCTACTCGTCCTGACCCACCCGAATGCTCTAAAGTCACTTGCCTTCTCTGCGAGGTGTCTTTGTCTTGCTGCAGCTGCCGGGTTCCCCGAGGACTGGGAAACATGGCTGGCCACAGTGAAATCTGCAAAGCAGGTTAATACCGAGGCTTCCAGTCTCATTAACATATTTAAAATACCAAGCTGCCTCCTAGTTGCGGATTGGCTGACCGTCCCTTCTCCCGCCTCAGTAAAATTTGGAAGCCAGGAGTTCTGGACGTGCTTGGAGTTTTTGCCCATTTAATTACCACCTGCACCCAATCCCACCCACTCACCCACCCATGTTAAAATTCTCCCACCCCCCCAACCCCCCCAACCCCCCCATCCGCCCACCGAGTAAGAGAACCAGAAGACGAAAAGACAAAGCTGGGTTGTAAACTGATAAGCTGATTGATTGATTCCAGCACTTTCCGTTTATATTTCAGATTTCCAGCACGTCCAGATTTTTGTTTCGCTGTTTATTTCATTGCTGTTTGCTGAATGATGTTGTATAAATGATCATGATTTCGATCTTAACGACTGATCTACACACAACTACATTTTCAAATGTAAATTAAATTTAATTTGATTTTGTGTCTGAGTGCGTTATTTAGATAGATAATTTATTAACCATAAATCGGTGTAACTTGTTAAAATGTGGCATAATGTTGGTTAAGACAAATATGTTGAGAAATATTTCACTCTGATTCATTTTGAAGTAGAATCTCTTAGCAGAAAACTAGTACATCCCTTTCCCCTTTTGCCCCTATCTCTCTTCTCCCCTCATATACTGGTCCAGTTTTATAAGTGCTGATTGCCAATTATGTCTTACTTGAGTGGCTATCTTTAAATGTGAGCGTGGACAGAGATTATTGGTGGGCTATTTGATAGGGCAGCACACAGAAGCTGAATGCAATCTATCACCCATCCTCCTGATACCAACAAATGCATAACTGAGCAATGATTGCTGAGGAGTGTGTACCAGACTGATTCCATTCCCTCACTTAGCTTAGTGACGCTGAGGCCTATTGCAGTACCCTCAGCCTCGGTCTCAGTAAATGCAGCACTGATCAAGGTTCCAATGTGCAACTGCCTTTGTAAATTTATTCTGAGTCATTTGATCATTAGTATACTCAATGGGAGAGCAATTTGTTCATGTAGTGCCATTGCTAGCAATGCTACACAGACTATGTCAATTCCCCAGGGCCAGACAGCACTCTGGACTGTTACTTACTTGGCCCACGTGGCCGCCTTCCATGATATCAATGGAAAATGCTGCGCAGGCCATACAGGTAGCTGTCTGTCCCCAGGGAATTCACATAAGTCTGCATAACACTGCTTACGTGACTGAACTCCTCCCCCAGTAACTTTTGAATGACCCTGATGTGGTTTCTGGGTTATATAGAGTTACTGGGAAATTGGCTCGTAGTGCCCATTTTCCCCCTTAATGTTCCAAAGTGACATCCGTGCGTGCACCCTTCTGATGCAATTTGCAGCAGACATCAAGGGCAGGATTTTCCCTGCGGGCTTCAGGACCCTGCCGTCAGGGTCGAACGGGGGTCAGAAGCCCGCACTGTGTGGGTAAGTCACCAGGCTGTGACGTTCTCCGAATTGGCTTTTAATAGCCAGAGGGCAGGCTGCCATCCAATTAAGGAAGGAGGGCTGGCTTGCATCCATCCACACCTCCCCCCCCCAATCCCCCCCCATCCACCACCCCCCCCATCCACCACCCCCCCAACCCCCCCCATCCACCACCCCCCCAACCCCCCCCATCCACCACCCCCCCAACCCCCCCCATCCACCACCCCCCCAACCCCCCCCATCCACCACCCCCCCAACCCCCCCCATCCACTACCTCCGCCGCCCCCCCATCCACCGCCGCCCCCCCATCCGCCACCCCCCGCCGCCCCCCCATCCGCCGCCGCCCCCCCCCATCCGCCGCCGCCCCCCCCCATCCGCCGCCGCCCCCCCCCATCCGCCGCCGCCCCCCCCATCCGCCGCCGCCCCCCCCCATCCGCCGCCGCCCCCCCCCATCCGCCGCCGCCCCCCCCCATCCGCCGCCGCCCCCCCCCATCCGCCGCCGCCCCCCCCCATCCGCCGCCGCCCCCCCCATCCGCCGCCGCCCCCCCCCATCCGCCGCCGCCCCCCCCCATCCGCCGCCGCCCCCCCCATCCGCCGCCGCCCCCCCCATCCGCCGCCGCCCCCCCCATCCGCCGCCGCCCCCCCCATCCGCCGCCGCCCCCCCCATCCGCCGCCGCCCCCCCCATCCGCCGCCGCCCCCCCCATCCGCCGCCGCCCCCCCCATCCGCCGCCGCCCCCCCCATCCGCCGCCGCCCCCCCCCATCCGCCGCCGCCCCCCCCCATCCGCCGCCGCCCCCCCCCATCCGCCGCCGCCCCCCCCCATCCGCCGCCGCCCCCCCCCATCCGCCGCCGCCCCCCCCATCCGCCGCCGCCCCCCCCCATCCGCCGCCGCCCCCCCCCATCCGCCGCCGCCCCCCCCCATCCGCCGCCGCCCCCCCCCATCCGCCGCCGCCCCCCCCCATCCGCCGCCGCCCCCCCCCATCCGCCGCCGCCCCCCCCCATCCGCCGCCGCCCCCCCCCATCCGCCGCCGCCCCCCCCCATCCGCCGCCGCCCCCCCCCCATCCGCCGCCGCCCCCCCCCCATCCGCCGCCGCCCCCCCCCATCCGCCGCCGCCCCCCCCATCCGCCGCCGCCCCCCCCATCCGCCGCCGCCCCCCCCATCCGCCGCCGCCCCCCCCATCCGCCGCCGCCCCCCCCATCCGCCGCCGCCCCCCCCATCCGCCGCCGCCCCCCCCATCCGCCGCCGCCCCCCCCATCCGCCGCCGCCCCCCCCATCCGCCGCCGCCCCCCCCATCCGCCGCCGCCCCCCCCATCCGCCGCCGCCCCCCCCATCCGCCGCCGCCCCCCCATCCGCCGCCGCCCCCCCATCCGCCGCCGCCCCCCCCATCCGCCGCCGCGCCCCCCCCATCCGCCGCCACACCCTCCCCCATCCGCCGCCACACCCTCCCCTCATTCATTCTCCTCCCCCCCCCCCCATCTCCCTTATTCATTCTCCCCCCTCCCTCATATCACGGCTGTGGATTGGCAGGGGTGCTGTCATCCTGAGAAAGGACAGCCGGTTTGTGCTCCGTGGAGGCACTGCCATTCCTCTGGGGCAGCGCCTCAGCAATCCTAGTCAGCTGTTGGTGAGCAGATTGCTGGATTATTGTAATGTCTTGGAAGCCCCTTTGAACAGTAGTTTCCAGAGCTATGATGGCAGCAGTCTGAGCCTGCCTGGCAGCAAACTGAGATTGCATGTCTTTAGTCTGAGCTTTCACTGCAGCACTCAGACATTGTGTGCCTGCTGCTGGCACTGCAATGGAAGCTGAGACATCGGACGTCGGCCATCAGACAGTGCATCATGGTTGGCTCCACATGTGTGCTGATGGAGGTAGCCAGCATTTCATGTTGAAAAGGATGGGAAACAAGCTCTACGCAAAACCCTGTGCCAACTTGGTGGTGAACTCCTCCCTGCTCTTTGACATTGAGTGCAGGCTTTCTGGCAGGCTTCCCAGTGCTCCAAGCATTAGGGTGTGTACACCAATCAGCCTACTTTGTAGCTTGGCCCATTGGAGTCTTTATCTGAGTCCTCTGCAGCAAAACTAATGCTGGGCCTCGCCTTCTGGTGAGCTGGCACATGCTCAATCAATCCTTTCCCCCTGTTCTGGCTGTAGTGGACGTGTGCCCAGTGTCTCACCATGTGAGGATCCTGCCTTTATCCTCTCCTCTAATACATATGCAGTGCCAGTATCTGTGCTTGTAGCTGTGACTGTGAAAGGGAGTTTTTTTTTTACTCGTTCATGGGAGGTGGGCGTTGCCGTCTCGGCCAGCATTTATTGCCCATCTCTAATTGCCCTTGAACTGAATGGCTTGTTAGGCCATTTCAGTGGGCATTTAAGAGTGAACCACATTACTGTGGGTCTGGAGTCACATGTAGACCAGACTTGGTAAGAACAGCAGATTTCTTTAGCTAAGGAGCATTAGTGAACCACATGGGTTTTCACAACAACTGACAATGGTTTCATGGTCACCATCAGACTAGCTTTTTAATTCCAGATTTATTAAATGAATTGAAATTTTACCATCTGCCGTGATGGGATTCGAACCCATAACATTAACCTGGGTTTCTGGATTAGTAGTCCAGTTATATTACCACTAAGCCACTGTATCTTCACGTTCACTGTCTTCCTGCTCTTTCAACACTACCCTAGGCAGGTTGCAGTTCTTGGGATCTGAAATGAGAAAGGGACAAAGTTTGGGTTGTGGTGAGGGGAAAAGAGAAAGTAAGAGATGCACACCTGCATCATCTGCACCTTCTAAGTCAGAAGAGAGTTCGGGATGAGGGAGAAACGCAATACCCGGACTCAGCCCAGCCCGACCCGAGCCCGAAAGCCGGACCCAAAAAGGGACCTGACCCGAACCCAACTCGTTGTTGGGTCACGTCGAGCTCGGGTCGGGTAGCAGGCCTTTACTCCATGGCGTTCAGAACACAGAGGCGTGCCTCTCCCTGATCCATTAGTCCCTGTTGCCTCTGATTGTGTGCCACCTTCTCCTGCAAGACAAAGGGACGCATGTCCGTAAATGTTATGTAATCTGTTTGGGTGCAAGCTTTGAATTGTGGATGCAAGGCTTGCAATAATGCGAAGTGTGTAAGGGTGAGGTGAAGCATATGAATGTTCGGGTTAAGTTTTGATTGATAGAGATTGCTGGTAGATGACTGATGGGGGGTGTGATGCATTGAGCAGTGGCTGAGGCTCCAGGTGCAGTCGGTAGGATATGGCATTAAAAGATGCACGCACTGACCTTGACAACTCATGTGAGGTCATTAAACTTCTTCTGGCACTATATCCAGATCCTTGAGGCTACATTCCTGACATTGACCTCTGTGGCAATCTGTTCCCACTGCCTTCTTATTTGTTGAGCCTCCTGAGCATACAGGACATCTCTCCTCCTTTCTACCTCCTCCACCAAGACCCCCAGTGTAGTGTTGGGAATCCTTGGTGCATGCTCTCTCCCATGGCAGCCATTGTCGAATTGTCTACAACACTATTCCCAATGATGTCAATACCTGTTCCAGCCACAATCTACCTCCCCTTGAAGAGTTGCAAGCTCACTTTAAGTAGTGCTGTCCATTCATTGGGCCCCCTGCTGATGCATGCAGGGAACGCTGGATACTTTCAGCAATCATGCTAATGAGCAGGCAGCATGAACTTGGCGGGGCTACTTCATGAGCAACCCCCATGGAGTTTAAGCACAAAAGCAGGCCATTTGGGCAATCAGCTCATTGCTGGCATTTCTGCCTCGCAGAACTTTCCACCCCTCTTCATGTATCATTATTGCATATCTTTCTATTCCTTTCTTCCTCGTGCTTATTAAGCTTCCCTTTAGAAACTGAGGTACTAAAAATTGTTGTCCCTATAATTGATTCTTCTTCCCACCAATTGCTCTCCTCCTCTTCCATTAATTATAACTCCTCGCCTCCCTGCTATCTCCATCCAGCCAAGGGTAGAGAGATTGGAGTACGCAATACTTTGCAGTTCTGTTGCAACCAAGAAATTTTCTGTTTCCAAGCATTTAGTATGCCTGGACATTGTTACATAACAAGAGCTAGTTCAGTAAGCTGGAAGGAGGAGCTTGACAGATGAAATCTGTCACAATTTATACAATAGTTTTAGTGTTGGATAGCCTGAAAAAATGTTGTTCTGGGTATATGGATAACAGAGCTGATTGAAGAGATAAGAGCCTATTTTGAAATGAAGCAGCAATCAGTGTTGATATTAATGCAGTGCTGAAATAATTAGTGTAGGTAGCAGTGCCAGATTGTTACCTTTATTCCTTTGTGCCTTTCCATGGTATCATTTTTGCACTGAAAATGTAATGGAAAGGACGATATTCCAATGGTGCTCTGCTGAGGTAGAACTTGACACACCACGAGGACATGTCAGGACATCAAGGACCCAGTGACCACAATTTTCCATCAAGCTCCGTGCCAGGAACATGCATCTAAAATCAACCCTTTAGTCTCCGTGCTGAATTTTCATTCTGTGGTCAAGACCCTAACGCCAGGTGTATTTCTGGGTCCCGACCCCGTGTCACATCAGCTCCTGACACTGGATGCAATATTTGATGAGTCAGCCAATTCGTTGGCCAGGGTGCGCATTCACCGTCCAATTAAGGATGGCTGGCGTGCTCCTGAGGCCAATAGCAGAGCCTCCAGCACTGACACAACAGCAGCTCCACCATCAGAGGTAGGTAGGGGAGAGAGAGAGAGAGAACGCTTCAAGATGGAGCTGCCCTTTGCAGACTTTTTAACAACTGAAAAATAAAAAGAGTTGCCGGGCCATCATTGCAGAGGGGCATCTCCTGAACAGGGTGTCCTGTAGCAGCAGCTGTGGCCATCTTGCACTCGAGGCCACTGGGGGAAGAGGTTAAAAATGGTAGATGGATCGCAGGCGCTCACCACTGCCCCCCCCAGCCCCCCCAATCTGCTGCCAGGAGGCCGCCTCGATTTATCGGCTGGAATTCCGTCTTAGTGGGGGGTCCGACTGCCGATTGAAAATTCCATTTGGTGTTTGCACAGTGGTCTTAAAAGGCCCATTAAGGGCCTTAATTGGCGACCCACTACTTGCAGGCTTGGAGGTGGCGACATGCCTGCAAACCTACATGCCGGCTGGTAGTGAGAAATTGCGAGCTTGCCTACCTCTGCTGTTTAAATAATCAACCTACTTTGTTTCACAGGATCAAAGACAGGGAATAGCTGCTCATGCGGTGGTAACTCAGGAAAGCATTCTTCTCATTATTGTGGTTCAGTTTTTTTGATTGTGTGTAGGTTTGCCAACCCTAGGTGGATGTATTCCTGGAGGTCTCATCACATGACCTTCTGCCACTAACCCCCTCCCTCCCCCGTCCACTCCTGTCAAACAACCTTTTCTCCCCGTCCCGGTTTTCTTAATGATTAATGACTACTACACACAAGGCACTGACCAGTCAAGATGGGATCAGTAACACAGTAACGTGAATTCTTCATTCAAGTATGGTGCCGCATGTACACAGGTCTTCACAGCACCGATACTTTCTTCAGACTGACCTCACACCAGAAGTCACATGGTGTGTTACATGACAGCTCTTACACTTGTCATGCAGGCCCCCACCTGCCAAGAATGAGGCACATTAATTTCACCACGTGAACATTGATTTTTAAACTGTTACTGGAATAAAAAAAGAACTTGCTTTAAAAAAAAACTAGACCATTGACTGGAAAGATATTTGCATATTTACAGAGAGTGCTTAAAAGGGACAAAAGACCATTCCCGAAGACATTCAATCCACAATGGACTTTTGATTACCAGACGTTGAAGGTGGAGGAGTGAGTATTCCAGGTTGATTGCTAAGATGTCCGAATACAGAGAACGGACTTGGTCAAACCAGTTTAGTCACATGTCTAACTAGCTGTTGCAGAGTTTTGAACTGAGTTAAAAATTGCAGAAACAGTGTTTTGAAGGCAGAAAACTCCTGGATTGAGAACATCTCTTTCCCGTCTGCTCTCATCTCTCTCTCACTGGCTTTGGAATCCATTGAAGGCCATGAACCCAAGGTAGACAAGTCTCCTACAGTGAACAAGGTTTAAGAAGAATATTGGGCCCCAACGAAAAGCAAGAATTACCTACAAAAGGACTCTACAGTGAGCTCCAAGCACAGTAACAAGAAACTCTTCAGATATTGCCTCAAGCCTCTCCACTTTATTTTTTCTTCTGCTCTTTTCTGTCTCTCTATGCATGTTCGTATCGCGTATGCATGCTAGCGTGGGCGTGGCATGTATTCATGGGCGTTAACCGAGTTTAAGTTTAATAAATTTCACTTTTCTTCTTTAAACCTAAGAAAGCCTGTTTGTGCTCATTTCTTTGCTTTATAATTGGAAAATGGTGAACAAGGATTCACCAAGGGGAGCTCAAAACATGGTGTACTTAAAATAAAATCCTGTTACAGTAAGACCAGGTGAAGGCTGAAAAGGAACCCTAGACCTTTTTCTCACCTGGTCATAGCACACTGCTGTGCATTATAACATGACCACACCTCTTAAAGGTATACCACAACAATCTCCATAATTCAAACAAAATGAAAAACATACAAATCATTTTAATATACCTATGATTTTACACCCAGGTTGTAAGGAGTAGTGTCCAGGCGATTAATCATTAATTTCTGGATAGTCCAGGTCAGTCCTGGATGGTTTTGTGGTAGTGTTCGGAAACCTTTGCCATTTCAGAGACAGAAATCTTTTAGCAGTTGGCATTTTGGAAGGGAATGGCTTAGGTGTTGGAAATTTTTACGACTACTTTCTGCCAGATGGAAAATTTGTAGCTTGGATTTAAATGAATATTTCAGTTCAAGGCCTGCTGGTCTGGATTGTCTGCCTGTGTTCAGCTGGGTGAAGAGAATTTCTCTGCAGTGACAAAATCTGGCGATTTAGTTAAAAATGTTAGGGGTAGGTCTCCGACGCATCTGCTCTGATGATGCTACCTTCCATGACGGTGCTTCTGATATGACCTCCTTTTTCCTCAACCGAGGATTCCCCCCCACTGTTGCTGACAGGCCCCTGAACTGTGTCCGGCCCATTTCCCGCATCTCTACCCTCACCCCTTCCCCTCCCTCCCAGAACCGTGACATGGTTTCCCTTGTCCTCACTTTCCACCCCATCAGCCTCCATATCCAAAAGGATCATCCTCCGCCATTTCCGCCACCTCCAACGTGATGCCACTACCAAACGCATCTTCCCCTCCCTTCCCCTGTCAGCATTCCGAAGGGATCGTTCCCTCCGCGACACCCTGGTCCACTCCTCCATTACCCCACCACCTCATCCCCGTCCCATGGCACCTTCCCCTGCAATCGCAGGAGGTGTAATACCTGCCCATTTACCTCCTCTCTCCTCACTATCCCAGGCCCCAAACACTCCTTTCAGGTGAAGCAGTGATTTACTTGTGCATCTTTCAATGTAGTATACTGTAGTCGCTGCTCACAATGTGGTCTCCTCTACATTGGGGAGACCAAACGCAGACTGGGTGACCGCTTTGCGGAACACCTCCGCTCAGTCCGCAAGCAGGACCCTGAGCTTCCGGTTGCTTGCTATTTCAACACTCCCCCCTGCTCTCATGCTCACATCTCTGTCCTGGGATTGCTGCAGTGTTCCAGTGAACATCAATGCAAGCTCGAGGAACAGTATCTCATTTACCGATTAGGCACAATACAGCCTGCCGGACTGAACATTGAGTTCAATCATTTCAGAGCATGACGGGCTCCCAATTTTACTTTTATTTTTAGTTATTTTTTCTTTTTTTCTTTTTTACATTTTATACAACTTTTTTTTTTAATGTTTATTTCATTTCATCTTAGTTTGTTCAGTTTGCTTACCCACTGTTTTTTTTTCATGTTTGTACTTGCTGCTGTTCAATCTTCAGTCCGTTAACACCCTATCTGTACTGATGCTTTGTCTTTCAACACACCATTAACATATTGTTTGCCTTTGCTCCATGACCTTTTGGTCAGCTACATGGCCTTGTCCAATCTACACCTTCTCCTTTGTTATCTCTTGTCCCACCCCCGCCTCACTTGCTTATAACCTTTGACATTTCTAATATTTGCTAGTTCCGAAGAAGGATCACTGACCCGAAACGTTAACTCTGCTTCTCTTTCCACAGATGCTGCCAGACCTGCTGAGTGGTTCTAGCATTTCTTGTTTTTATTTCAGATTTCCAGCATCCGCAGTATTTTGCTTTTATATTAGGGGTAGGTCTAATTAGGAATTCACCAGAAGGTCCACTGCGACTTTTCAATGCCAGAGGAACTTAGATCTGCCTCAGATTACTTAAACATTGCAAAACCAAATAGAAATATATAAGGCTGATTTCTTTGGACATCAAATATCTTTGGCCTTGGGGCCATTTACGGGTCTGTAACGTGGCCATCAGGGCACTTTCCGTGTTAATTTTCCAGATGGTGAACAATTTGCCGGGTGCCTCTGGCTTTGCCATCCACTGAAGGACAGCGGGCGGGTTGAGAAGGAGGGAGTGTCTTTCAGTATGCTGGCAGCCTTCACAGCGGCTGGAGTGTCCGTGTGCTACTGAGGACAAGCCTCAAAGGAGGATGGAGAGAAAGGGCTGCGAGAAATGGCTGAGGGAACCGATCAACCATCTCTGCTGCTTGAGCACTGTCTGTGAGAGCAGTCTCCAGGAGCTGCTTTGGCACTGGTGAGCCTCTGCCTGCGGATGCCCTCTGGCTAGCCGTTTGCATCATTCAACAGTCAGATTGCGTCATGCCACTCCGACCTCCTGCTGTGCAGCTGCCTCCTGTGAGTAGCTAAGGATCTAACACAGCTGGAGTCCATGCAATGCTATCAACATTGCACTTCTCTTTGAAATTTGCTGTGCGTTGCCCATTTAACAAGTTTAATTGGCTTCCTACTGCTGCCGGGTGTGTTGCCATAACCACACAGAAGCTGCCTCTTGGGAAAAGCAGGAGGAAACGGGAACATGGTGGGGACCCGTCACGATGTCTTTCTCTGCTTTTTCCCTACCTGCACCCGCACCGGTCTCCAAACCTGCCACTGCATCGTCAGAAGCATAGGGTTGAATTTTCAGCTTACCTGGAAGTCCCGCCACTGGGGATGAAAGAGGAGGATGACTTTGGCAGGCAGTGAGACCCTGGAATGGCATATTGTCGGTGGTAGCCAGGGCCACTGTCCAATTGATTATGGCGGCCCACCCCCTAGAGCTGCCGGCCCAATCAGAGGGCTGCCAGCTCAACAACCTCGGCAGTGTCACTGCTAATTCTGCAGTTCCAGGATGAGGGCGCCTCAATGGCGAGGCACCCTCGAAGAGTAGATAGGTTTTGGGGAGGAAAGCACCTGCGATCGGGGAATGGGGGGTGGGGGTTTTGTGGTGCACCAGCGGGATGGCCAATGCTACCAGGGGTCCCCTCTGTGGGCCATGGATCCTCCATAATGGAGGCACCCCCCTGCCCATCCCCAGGAATCCACTGGGAGCCCGCCAGAGTTTACGTGGTGGTCACCCCATACAGCAGTGGGCCATCCCAGCAGGGGCAATATGCCTACGGGAGTGGGAAGTGGCCCTTAATTGGACCATTAAGTGGCTCAATTGGCTGCCTGGCAGTTCCTGCCACTCACTATATACCATGGCAGCAGGAAGATATCAGGCACCTTCCCCCACTATATTGCCAGTCCCCCTGCCTCCTAGTCAGTATCCAGTGGGTCGGGAAAATTCAGCCTATAGTCTAGCACTAATAATGTCGTGCAACCTTTTCCATTACAAATACTTAATAGTAAACCAAAGACTGCTAGATGCCTAAATGTTTTAAAATAAGCTAGTGTTATCATACAATACAAAAAAACAAGAGAATTTCAGGAATGTGTATTGCAAACATTGTGAAAGTTATGTCAGTAGTAACTTTAAGAAATATGACTGTAGTTGCTTTATTTTCTTTTAGAGATACAGCACTGAAACAGGCCCTTCGGCCCACCGAGTCTGTGCCGACCATCGACCACCCATTTATACTAATCCTATACTAATTACATATTCCTACCACATCCCCACCAGTCCCTATATTTCCCTACCACCTACCTATCCTAGGGGTGGCCTAGCTCTAATTTTATTGTTCTGTCTCCTTGTTCCGGACTCCCCCAACAGAGCAAATAGTTTCTCGCAATATACGCTATCAAATCCTTTAATCATCTTAAACACCTCAATTAGATCACCCTTTAATCTTCAATATTCAAGGGAATATGAGTTGATATGAGTACAAGTCTATGTAAAAAATACATGCTAATTCTATGCAACCTGTTCTCATAATTTAACCCTTTGAGCTGTGTTATCATTCTGGTGAATCTGTGCAGAACTCCTCCTAGGCCAATATGTCCTTCCTCAAGTACAATGCCCGGAACTGAATGCAGTGTTCCAGATAGGGTCTAAGCAGAGCTCTGTACACCTGTAATATAACTTCCAGCCTTTGTATTCCAGCTCTCTCTCGAGATAAAGACCAACTTTCGGACTTGTGTTACCTTTAATTGTTGCACTCTGCTGAGAGTGAGATGATAGGTGAATTTATCCATCCATTCAATCCCTGAGACAGTGGATAAAATTTACAAAATAAAATTGGCAAAACCAATTCTCTAGCACCGGTTTTGAAATTAACAAAGAACTTTGTTATTACATTTACAGTATAATATAGCATACCATATAGTTGTAAAACTGACCCCTATATATTCTCCAAAGTAAACATTTCGGGTTGCAATCTTTCGCTGCCTTCCCCATTACTATTCCTTGTGTAGTGCATTCTGAAAGTGCAATATTTTTTCTTTTCTTTCCATTAATGTTACACTTGGAAAAGTTGCAATGCAAACTAAATCAAATTGCCAAGCACTTCTCTCACATCGGTAGCCATTTGCATTTGGTAAATCAGTGCGATAACTACAAGGGAGTGCTTTCGATAAGTTTCTTTTGTACATTTATTTAATCAAAATATCTTTTTTTCTCCCCTGGCGTCTCGGCTTAACTTGGAATGCAGTGCAGTTGTCCAAACATTGGTATCGTTGTGTGAAGATAAGTCCAACTTTGTTCATTCCTACCTCCACTGGTGTTCTGGCTGCCAGCCTAGAAGGGAAAAATCAAATGGCAAGGCACTTGAAGCCAATGTTGATTGACATGCCTCCTCCCACATGCCATGATGTCACTGAAAGGAAAAGGAGCACTGGCATCAAACTCCTCGTTGTGTTTGTGACAGCCACAATTCCCATTTGTGTTTGGCATAGGCAGTATTTGTGCCAGTACATTCATTCCTTTGTCCCTTTAGTCTCCTCCCTGTAAAGCTACGGTCACTTGCATTGATTCAGGATAGGCATGACTCATCCATGAGTCCAGGGACAAACCCTGAACATTTTTTTTATATCCTGCTTCTTCAAAATGAAATTGTTATTTTTCAATGTTTTTGAAGAGCTGATTTTAATTTCTATTTCTAAAACAGATAGAAATTGTGGTCTGAATTTTACCAGAGCTATAGAGATGGGCTGGGAGGTGGGAGGGGTGGTAAAATGATGGTGGAAGCCATCGGGAGGGAAGCCTGACGTGTTCCGCCACCAGGAGATATTGCCAGAGGCGGGAACGGCAGCGGCTCAGCCATCCACTGACCAGAGGCAATTAATCCAATTAACAGGCCAATTGACGGCCATTTTAAGCCCCGCACCAGCATTTTACCAGCGTCAGGATAGCACCCTGCTGAATGAGGAGTCAGCTAGCTTCATCGAATTGGCCTCCCAATGGCTCCCTGGGGATGGCCTTCCTTTCTGGCTGCTCCATAGCTCACGAAGGGGCCAAATCGGTGTCAATGGCCATCCCTACTACCCCGATGCCGCCACTGGAGGGGTTATTTCTCTGATCACCAGGGCCTGACTGCCTGGCCCCGGTGCTGAAATAAAAGCTGCTACTTACCTGTGAGGAGCCTCAAGATGGAAGCGCCCTCTCCTTCCCCTTGTTGTCTCAGCAGTGGCCACCTCTATCGGTGGTGCTGCAGAGCTGCTGGCCCTCTGATTGCGCCGGTAACTCAGAGAGGCAGGCCACCATCCTTAATTGGATGGCAGTCCTTGCAGCGGCCTCTTAATTGGCCGCCGCTGGTAAAATAGTCTCTGTGGTCCCACTGCCCACTCGCGTGCAGTTGGGACATGCAGTTGGTCCCAACATTGGGACTCACGGTGTGCCTTTGAAATTCCGACCTGGGTGTCAGATATTTATGTCGTTAAAAATGTTACTCATCAGGTATTGTGATTTTGAGGTCTTTACATTTTTCTGACGGTACTAGAAATTCACAACTATATTTGTCAGTTAACAGTGCTATTGAGCCACCGATCCCATACCCTCTCCATCACCATCTACTTTCACCTATGTCGCATCGTCTGTCTCTGTCCCTATCTCAGCTCATCTTCTGAAACTGTCATCCATACCTTTGTTACCTCCAGACTCAACTATTTCAATATTCTCTTGGCCTGCCTCCAGCCTTTTACCCACTGTAAACTTGGATCATCTAGCGCTCTGCTGCCCATTTTCTAAATTGCACCAAGTCCCATTTAACCATCGGCCCTGTGCTCACTGACCTACATTGGCTCATGGTCCGGCAATGCGTCAATTTTAAATAGCTGATCCAAATTTTCAAATCTATCTGAGGCCTCACCACCTCACACCACCTCTTTGCGGGTAGGTTTAAAATGGCCACTAAAGTATGCGACCTTGGATCTCCCAGAAGATCATTTTAAATATTAATCATACCTTGATGTTAACTGTTGAGTGCTTAAAAAATAGAAGAGAAAACACTTACATTTATTTCCTCCCAGGCCACTTGGTCAAAGCATCTCGAGTACTTCTATTTTTATAATTATATCGTTATAATTATAGAATCAATATTATATAATTATATACAATTATTTTTGCAGTGTAGTTATGTATTGAAGGTAAACATGGCGACCATTCTGCATCAATAGCATCCCATAAATGGCAGTTAGATCAATGACTAGCTAGCGAGTCTGATTGTTGTTTTGATGATATGGTTGAGGGAAGAATGTCGAGCAGGATACCAAGAGAACAGCCTGCTCTTCTTTGAATAGCACAACTGAACAGATTGATGGCACTAATCCCATGAATGTCTCAATCAAAGATGGCACATCACCCAGTGGCAGATTCTCACAGTTCAGCAGTGGATTGCCAATTTACACATCATTAGGACCTGGCTGCAATTTTAGCCAATCAATCTCCCAGGTGCAGACAGTAGGAAGAGATCTGGACCGAGAAGAAGCCGGACCCACTAGGAAAGTTTAGGCCTTTCCTGCCATCGCCACCATCTGCCCCTCCCCCTCATCCTGAACATGATACACAATCCTGGCAGCCAATCCCACCCTACCTATTGTTGCCGAGCGATCTCCAGTCAGTGCGACTTTCAGCTGCTTCCTGCCGCCATCCTGCCTAAAATGGGCGTGAAGTCACAGGGCAGGATTTAAGCAAGGGCTGAGAGTTAAAAGAAAGCGCAGCCGCATTTCCAGAGAAACAGTTGAATTTCCAACTTATCTCTCCATCACCTGTGGAGTTAAAATCAGGCCCCCCACCCCGCCCCCCCGTTGAAGTGCCTAAACGAAGTTGTTGCCATACTTCTGACTAAGTTATGGCACCATAGCATGAGAACTCCAAGGAAATTCTGAGCCCTAGTTTCTTCAAAGAATTTTTCAGATGTGTTTTTGCGAAATTTTGATCCCACTGCAGATTTTCACATTTAAATATTAACCAGAACGATTCTATCGTGTTACATTGTACTTTGCAATACTGTGAGCGCACTATAAACTAATTTATTTTGGCACTGTAATCTGTTTTATTTTATAGTAATATATGCTTCTTCACATTTCCTTTGCAGCACACTGTGTACATATGTTGTTTGCCCTTTGGACTGGCTGTGAAACACACAGAAACCGCTTGTCTAGCCTGGCTGTGAATTATATCGTGTTGTCATAGTCAAGGTATTTTCAAGAATCTCCTTCGGAGCCACCAGCTGTGCAGAACAACTGCTTTCCACAAAGCATGCAATGAAAAATAACTTGGAGTGATTTCAATCAACTGAAAAGCCTCCAAAATTAAAAGTCGTAAAAGATTTATAAAATATCTTGGTTTCATTGAAGAGAATTAAAGGTTGCTGTTTTACTTTCCTTTACCCAATTCATTTTTATACAATATTATAATGCCAGATTGCAATAAAGTTTAGTTAATGTTGAACTTGATTGGTGAAGAATGGTAGATTATCCTGCTGGCAGAGTAAGTTTGGAACATCTGTACAGGGCTGGGAAATCAGGTGGGAAAATGTTTCCGGCAGATCATGACCTGATTACTGGAGGTTATGATTCTCCTTCTGGAGTGGTCTGCAATGCTCTCTCACATTTTGAGCGGTATTTTATCCTCTCCCCCGTGTGAGTTTGGAGGCAGGGAGGGCATTTAATTGGGTGGGAAGTTGGTGGGTGGGGACGCCGCCACCTTCTTGCCTCCACCCCGATTAAGTCCATGGTGAAGGCCGTGGACGGCCTTCCCCCCCACCCCCCGCTGCCAATTGAGGTCGTTTTGGGCAATAAATTCCCAATTAATGGCCTCTTCCCACCACTGCTGGTATTAACCCAACACCAGGGGGCCTGTCGCCATGTCGGGAGCACGATGTGCAAACCTGTGCTTGTGCTCTCCCAGCGAGTGTCCCTTAGTCAAAGGGTGCCCACTGAGAGCTACCCCCCTGCACTTGCTGCCAGCATCAACCGCTGGCCTGGGTTGCTCTGCGATCCGTCGTTCTGGCAGTTGCCACCGCCTCCCTGGTGGCACTGCCGAGCAAAAGATCTGCCGGCCTCTGAATGGCCGGTAGCTCTCGGCAGGTGGGTCTTCCTGCAGCTTGGGTCCTGATCCCAGGAAAAGCCTGCCAGTGGCCTCTCAAGTGCCTGATTGTCTCGTCATATGGTGGGCTTTCCCCAAAGGAGGCAGCGTGGGTTTCTTGCTGGCTCTCCAGCCAGTGGCTGAGACACTCATCACCTCCATAAGATTTCCCATTTTGTTAAAGCAATATTTCCTTTTAAATGAGGAAAGACCAGTGCGTTTTCTCATCAAGATTGAGGTGTTAATCTTGGCTCAATGCAGCACTCTTTGGCGGAAGGTTGTTGGTCCATGTCTTAGACTACAGACTTGAGCAGATCACCAAGGGTGACATTTCAGTGCAGTACTGAGGGAGTACTGCACTATAGAGCTGCCATATTTCCAATGAGATGTTAAACCAAAGCCCCATCTGCCTTCTTAGGTAAAGAAATTCCATGATTCTAGGCGAAGAAGAGCAGGGGTGTTTTCCTAGTCTCCTGGCCAATATTTATCCCTCAACCAACATCACTAATACAGATTATCTTGTCATTACTGGAAGGGAACATCTCAATACTGCCTTTTATCTCCTCCCTTTCCACAGTCCAGGGCCCCAAGTACTCCTTCCAGATGAAACAGCAATTTACTTATACTTCTTTCAGTTTAATGTACTGTATTTGCTGCTCACAATGTGGTCTCCTCTACACTGGGGAGGCTAAATGCAGATTGGGTGACCACTTTGCAGAACACTTCCGTTTAGTCCATAACCAAGACCCTGAGAGTCCGGTCTCCTGTCATTTTAATTCTCTGTCCCACTTCCACTGTGACCTCTGTCCTCAGCCGCCTGCACTGTTCCAATGAACTACAACTGGAGGAACAGCAACATTGTCTTTCGATTGGGTACTTGACAATTCAACAATTTCAGTCATATTCTCTGTCTCCATTATTTTGGATGGTAGTTGTTGGTAATGATTCATCCCTTTTGCCATTTAATCTCTCATTCCTTCCACCCTTTAACAGAACTTCACTTTTTTCCTTCCCCTTCCTCCCTTTCTCTAGCCTCTGTACTTTCTTAAAACCTGTAACATCTCTATTTTTATCCCGTTCTGCTGAAAGGTCATTGACCTTAAACATTAACCCTGTTCCTCTCTCCACAGATGTTGCCTGATCTGCTGAGTACTTCCAGTATTTTCTGCTTTTTTCTGGGCATTATTACATTGCTATTTGTTGGATATTGCTGTGTACAAATTGGTTGCTGTGTTTCCCAGGAATGGCCTTGCAAGTAGCTGTAAAGGTGACCACAGTGTAGAATGTTTATACTGCTCTGTTCTTCAAGCTAATCAGAGGACAGATGCAACATTAATCAGTCCATAATGTGCGTGTGCGTTAAGCAGGGTTGTCACACTCATGAAAAGTGTAGCGAAGAAAATACAGAACCAAATTGAAGAGTTATAAAAAAATTGACTTTTCCTTTAAAAAGTGGACAGTGTGCTGAAAAATGGTTGCCGAAGGTCAGGCTGGCTTGGCCTGTATATTCAAACTGTCTCACTGTCTGTTAAGGACGAAAGGATACATTCCGGTCAAGGAGTTGTCAATTACACCCATCCTGGAACCACCAAGAGACATTCCTGAATTGAATGGATTCTTCTGGAACAAAGAAGGTGTGAAGAGCCACATCCTGGGCCATTGTGGTCACAACAGGGAGGGAGCCATGTGTCTCCTATCAGAGGCTGATTTTTACCTTAAAAGGTAGCTCTCTGTAGAGAGAGAGACACACACACGCACATCACATAAAGCCTGTCTAGCCAAGAGCTGTGAGGGATCCAGCAAATACCAAAGAAGGAGCTTTGCTGCAAATTATACACTTCAACTGGGCACAGCAGAGATCTAGAAGTGACCATCTCCTCCAGACTGAAGTCTTAACCACCAGAAAACTACAAACACCCAGGCCTGCAACTTTAAAAGAAAAACTATCCTCTGAGAAGATTCAACAGGTTTACTCTGAAGCCTGTACACCTACCTCATTTCAAACCACTTACCTTTTTCCTTTCTATCTGTTCTTGTATGTGTGTGCAAGTGAATGCACACGTGGATGCAGTTGCGACCATTTGGGGAATAAATATTGCTCAGTATATAGTTAATCTTCTGTTTTAAACCTACATGAAAACCTGTCACTGTCTGTTTATTTGACAAATAAAACACTAGGTTAAAACCATATTAACAAAACACCTGCTGTGTTCTGTTGGAAGGTGAACAGTGGGAACAAGCCATGCCATCACTCACCTGACCATAACAAGGACACTGATGCATTGTTTATCAGGCACTTTCAGCAGCAGAATGAGTGGGCACTGCTATCCTCTTGCATTGGAGCATTCCTCAAAAATACAGTGTGTTATGTTAGTACTCATTATTGTGTTTGATTGCGCAATGATTGATAGCCCTGTGCTGTGTTTGTACGACTGCTCACAATGCACAGTCAACTTTGAGGGACATGGTTTCAAAAGTGAAACTAAGACAGATTAGGGCAGCCATCTGTGTATGGCCTGCACACACACAAATTGACAGCCTGGTTTCTTCATGCATGGGGTACGAAGATGGTGACAAAGATGGCAAGTAATTTAAATTTACTGGCCCCAGCGCCTTTCCTGTCATCGCCAGGAGATGCTCCCATTCTGTGGGACAGATGGATTTCTGGGTTTGAACCTGTGCCATCAGGGTATTAGCCCAGGCTTCTGGATTACTGAAGAAGGGTCATTGACCTAAAACGTTAGCTCTGCTTCTCTCTCCAGATGCTGCCAGACCTGCTAAGTATTTCCAGCATTTCTTGTTTTTATTTCAGATTTCCAGCAGCTGCAATATTTTGCTTTTATCTTCTGGATTACTAGTTCAGTGATACTGGTGAAAGTGCTCCTACAATGCTGGGGAGTTTCAGGATTTTGGTCCAGTGACTATGAAGGAATGGTAACGTATGTCCAAGTCAGAGCAGTGTGTGACTTGGAGGGGAATCCGGAGATGGTGGTGT
Source organism: Heterodontus francisci (assembly GCF_036365525.1). NCBI lineage: Eukaryota > Metazoa > Chordata > Chondrichthyes > Heterodontiformes > Heterodontidae > Heterodontus > Heterodontus francisci. Next base: position 130,996,332 of record NC_090376.1, on the reverse strand, counting down.
TCCCATGCACCTCCTGCCTTCGGCCTTCTCGAAATGGAAGTTGTGGTTTGGGAGGTGTTGTCGAAGAAGCCTTGGTGAGTTGCTGAAGTGCATACTGTAGATAGAGGCATGCATGGTGAAGTATTGCTTAGATGGAAATGTAAAAAATTTGAGGAGCACATCTAGTGATATCCAAGTGCCCATCCTATATCCGAGAGCATGTGAGCAAATGAGCATGTATCTAAAATAAAAGCAAAATACTGCAGATGCTGGAAATCCGAAATAGAAACAGTAGGTGCTGGAAATACTGAGCAGGTCTGGCAGCATCTGTGGAGTGAGAAACATAGTTGATGTTTCAGATCTGTGACCTTTCACTATCCGATGTGGTGTGCATATTTTTCCCATCGACTTGGTATTGGGGAATGATGCGTTGCCTTGGCTTGGTAGTCTTCCTGACAAACTTCTTCCTCGCCTGTTTCTAGGTCCTCTGAATACTAGCTTTTTGTAGCACTGTGGCTCCATGTGGAGAGTGCTGTTCAGTGGCAAATAGGCTAACTTTGGGGATACTTGAATTCCTTGGAATTTAAAGGGTTAAGGGGTGATTTGATCCAAGATTTCAAGATACATAAGGGAAACAGATAGGCTAGATCGAGAGAAACTATTTATGTTGGTTGGAAAGGCTAGGATTAGGGGACATAGCCCAAAGAAATTGAGCCACGTCTTTCAGGAGTAAAGTTGGGAAACACTTCTTCATGCAAAGGGTGTTAGAAGTTTGGAACTCTCATGCATAAATGGCAGTTGATGCTAGATCAATTGTTAATTTTAAAACTGAGATTGATAGATTTTTGCTACCAAAGGTATTACGGGATATGGGTAAAGGCAGGTATATGGAGTTAGATCACAGATCAGCCTTGGTCTCATGGAATGGCAGAACAGACTTGAGGGACAAAACGGCCTCCCCCTGTTCCTGCATTCCTATATTTTACGATAAAGCAGCTTCCCAGCTGAATCACTGAATAGCAGAGCTCTTTGCAAACATTCCATAGTTGTTTCTCAATGATTTCTCACCTCTATTGCTGAAAAAAATATCCTCTTTACGTGAAACTGGAGGCCTTTAAGAGTTACAGCTGTGACAAATATTTAGTTCTAGTCCCGCTCCCCCCATCCACTTTGGTGAGTCCCCAGCAGGCGGCCCAATCTACACCAGAAGTTCACACTGAATATATAATTGGCGCTGACCCCAGAAGATTCAGCAGGATTAGCCATTGTAAGTTGGGTATGCATAAAATGCACAGCACATCAGTCCTGCAGTCCACGCACCAGGTCGGGATTATTTACCTCAGTATTACTTACCATTTAAGATCCGAACAGTACAATGAAGTTACAAACCTACAATCTGCCAAAATCTTGCCACGTTTCCAGCATTTCTTCTGCAATAGATTTTTAATGCACTCAAATAAAGTTCATGAGAAAATACTCAGACTTCTAATACATGAAGTTGGGTAGAAGAAGTGAATATCATAAATGAAACAGCACAGAAACAGGCCATTTGGCCCAACAGGCCCAGGCCTGTGTTTATGCTCCTGACGAGCTTACTTCCACTCTTCTTCATCAAGTCATTTCAACATATCCTTTCATTCCTTTCCCCCTCATGTGCTCATTCAGCTTCCCCTAAAATGCATCAATGCTATTTGCCTCAACCACTCCCTGTGGTAGTGAGTTCCACATTTTAACTACTTTCTGAGTAAAGAAGCTTCTCCTCAACTCCCTATTGGATTTATTGGTGACAATTTATATTTATGGCCCCTAGCTTTGGTCTTGCCTCCAAGTGGAAACATCTCCACATCTACTCTAACATAATTTTGAAAACCTCTATCAGGCCACACCCTCAGTCTGAAATAAGAACAGAAAAAGCTGGGAACATTCAGCATATCAAGCAGCATTGGTGGAGAGAGAGAGTTAACAGTTCAGCTTGACCTTTCATCAGTCTACATCACCCCTCAGTGGTCTCTTTTCTAATGAAAAGAACCTCGCCCTGTTCAATCTCTCTTGATGCATTTAACCTCTCAGTTTTGGTATCATTCAAATAAATCCTTTTTCTACCTTCTCCAGTGCTTCTATATCATTTTTATAATATGGAGACCAGAATTGTTCATAATAGTCCCAGTAAGGTCTAACCAAGGTTCCACTTATGTTGAACATAGTTTCTCTGTTTTTCAATTCTATCCCTTTAGAAATGAACCCCATTGTTTGTTTGCTTTGTTATGGCTTTATTAACCTGCGTTGCTACTTTTAGTGATCTGTGTATCTGTACCATCAACTTTGTTGTAAGAGGAACCCAAAATGTCCCATCTCTATCTACCATTGCAGTTTTTGCGTTGATGGATGCTTTAACTACAATCCATTCTCCCTTCCCTTTTCACTGTCATCCATTCTCTTCCATCCCTTTCATTGCCATTCATTTTCTCCTCACTCTTTCAGCTGTCATCCACTTTACCCCTGTCTGCTTCTACCTGAAACTAGTGGCATGCACAGTTTTGGCACGTTAAGTGTGCAGAGCTCACGGTGCTGGCCATTAGTGCTGAGAGTGACACTGAGAGCAGATCGGGACCTGTTCGGGTGTTTTATGGGGCAAATTCAGGAAGAGAACTGCTTACTGAAGAGGCACCTAAATGTGCTTATCTTGGACCTCAAAATGCTGAAATTAGCAAAAAAATTGCTGATGGGCTACATATATGTGAATTGGTGTTCCAATGCACTGGGTATTCATAAGGGCTACAACACAAGAATTAATGAGCCAATGTTGTCAATTCAGATAAATACTTTTGGCAGGATTTTTAGGCCCTGATGGGGGCAGGTGTGAAGGTGGGAGGGCATGAAAGTTGTCATCGCCAGCCGGTGTGCTGATTTTCTGACACCATGCCGCCCCGGGGGTGCAGGTGACAGGGCTATCCGCCCACAAGTGATGGGACATCAATTTGGCTAGTTAGAGGCCTATTAAGGCCTATTGTTAGAGACCGACTGGAATTTTCCAGTCAGCCTCCAGGCCCCCCTGAGAAGTTAGGGTTTAGGGCAGCTCCCTGGAGGCAGCCTTCCAGCTTGTAGGGAGGGAATGGGGTGGGGAGGGGGTTGCTGGTTGGCAGGGCTCCAGGCTGGCTTTGAGGCCCTCCCCAACTGCTTGCTCACAGCAGCAGCCACAAGCTGCCATGTGGTGAGGTTACCCCATCCACAATGGTTGCTTGGCTACTGAAGACATTTTTTTTTACTTTAAAAGTATAAAAGGTTGGAGAGAGGGTGCCTCACAATAGAAGACCCCTCTCTCTGTCTCTCTTACCTTAACTGTAAGCTGCTGTTCCTTCAGTGCTGGAGGGCCTCTTATTGGCCCTCCAGGTTCACAAGCCCGCCTGCCATTCTTAATTGGATGGCGAGCCCACCCTCTGACCACTAATTGGCCAATTCGGGAAAAATCACTTCCAGGTGACTATTTCTTACACAGTGTGAGGTTGTGACCCCCTTTTGGCCCCGAAGTCAGGGACCCAACCCAAAGGGCAAAATCCTGCCCTTCATCACGGAGCTTCTTTGGAGTTGTTTTGAAACGCAAAATCAAAAAAAGACAATTTCCTTTTCTGAGTCTTTTAATATTAAATGAGCATTTTCTCAATTGCCTGTGTGTTATTCAATCAAACTAATGCTAACCAGAGGCAGAAGCACTTATTTCGAATGATGTACAGCAATTGATTGATCTTAATAAGATAAACTGGACAGAAATTTATAATCATTATTAACACTGATGCGACTTTAACAAAGGCAAATTTGCCCTCTAGCTTGACTCTCGCTCCATTCAGTTACCAAGTTCAGATGGAGTACTGGATACAATTGGATAAATCAAAAGCTGTTTATTGAGACGCAGACAAGGAGATTATTAATCAGTAAAGCCAGACCATATGCTACATCGGAAGCAGTCTCTGCAACATACATAACTAGGGCAGTTCAGCAGATCCACTCTGCATACAGCTGTGTAAGACAACTTGAATTGAATAAATGTTTCTGTAGCACACATCTCCTCTTCTTTCCTTCCGTGACGAGTGGCACATGAAATGACCCATTTCTTCCATTGTTTTTACATTCATCAGATTATGCTGTGGGTTGTTTGCATAATGAAGACCCTTTTATCTGTGGATAGGCCATTAGCCTAACCAATGAAGACTGGCCAGATGCAATGGAGGCTTACACCAGTTCATTGCCCTTGGGCGCCTATATCTCGTTGGCCATCAACCATTCAGAGGCCGCAATAATGGGTCTCTTATTGTTGAGGGAGTAATGCACACGGTACAGTCTCCGGAAAACTATCTGTTACAAAATCTGCACATCACCAGTATTGCACCTGATCTCGTCAGTTTTCAGACAGCGGGGTGAGGTTAGATTGTCCCCAGTATTTTACATCCTGAAACTGTAGGGTTGATTTTACCCTGTCGTGGGTTTTGGAGGGTTGGTGGGTGGGGCACAGGGTTAGTGCAGAAGTGCACTTGCTATCCTAAATTTCAGGCTTGGAGTATTTTAACTCCTGCACAGTATAAAAATTTGACTGGCGGTTTCCCATTTGTCTTCCATTTTCAGCACATAATTTCCGATGGGCCTCCAGAGGTCCATTGAAGCCGACATGCACCCCTTTAAGGGAGGTTGGATTCCCTCCCAGCAGATTGCTCTGTGAGATTGCTGCAAGGAGTTTTTCTGCAGAAATAAAGTCACAAGCAAGAGCTCCCGGTTTTCTGAAGTGACCCTGGAGAGCCTGGTCAAATGGGTGAGACTGAGGAGGAAATTTCTCTTTCCTGCCAATGATAGGAAGATTCCAAAGCTGGCCCTTCACCAGGCTTGAAGTGAAGTAGTTGAGATCATCAGCTCCAGAATGACCACCCCTCCCAGGACCAGGGTTCAATGTAGGAAGTGTTTCACTGACTTGTCAAGAGCAGCAATGGTAAGTATAGCTCTTAATTTCTCCATCTCTCTCAGTAAAACCTGACATCAGTCCTTTCCTAGCCCTCCCCCAGCACTCTGAACAATTCAATCCTCTGCATCACACCCTTCAAATGACACATTATGCCATTTCTCATTCTCAGTATAACCACACTTGCTATATATTTGGTTCTTTCTGCTGCCACTGTATAGAGTTTAGCCAGTGAAGTTCTTAGACTGTGGTGTTTAAACATTAATCTTTATTGTATAGTAACTATATACACTCCACGCTAGCCTGTGTGTTGCCTTCAAAAGCCACGTTGTAACTGTTCTCGAGTCTCTCCCACATGATCTCTTACTTCATCATGGTGGGCGGTAATCTTTACGTTCTCTCAAGATTAAATCTTTGATACCTTTATCCTACATCTCCTCCCACGTCTTTATCTATCTATATTTACATACATTCACTTTTTTATTTACATGCTACTCCATCTCTCCCCAAGTCTCTGACTTCATAGATTCATTCTATCAGGAGGCTTCACAACGCTCCCTGATCTTGTTGTCGTCAGATGTGGAAGATTGGTAGTCTTTCTCTGGTCTCCTGTGTCTTGACTTGGACGGCCTTCATTGAGGTTTGTAGCTTTTGATGCTTTTTGAATTTTCGGTTGATCATCTGAGTTGTCTAAATGTATGATTGATTGGCATCTTTAATGTAAAGGAATGATTTTCTTTCTGTTTCTCCATTTAAAACCTTCTTGAGTTCATAGTATATAAGATTGCTGTTGATTCTCATCTTTCTGGAGAATTACCCCTTCTCTATTTTGGTCTCGTACCCATACTTTTTGTCCTTCTGACAACTTTGGTAGGTTTTTTGTCCGGTATCTTCTGTTATAATTATGGGTCTGTTCGTTTCGATATGACTTTTCTTTGTCTTGTACTTTCTGATAATCCTTGCTTTGCAATCCTGGAAGTAATTTCCTGGGTAGAATTGGAAGTTGTGTTCAAAGTTTTCTTCCCATTAAGAGTTCTGATGGTGTTAATCTGCACAATAATGGAGTAGTTCTGTATGTCAGTAGTGCTAATTGGAAATCTTGATTTTTCATTAACAGTTTTAATGGTTCTGACTGCTCACTCAGCTTCTCTATTTGATTGTGGATACTTAGGAGAACTTGTTAGATGAACAAATCCACAGCTTCACACACTTTGCAGAAGAATATCATTTGCAAATTGTGATCCATTATCAGATACTATCTGATCAGGTATACCATGTGTTGCGAAAACTTCTTGTAAAACTCTGATGACTGCTTCAGTTGTTGTTGTGTACATCCTCTTAACTTCGATCCATCTTGAGAAGTAAGCAACTATAACTAGATAAGATCTTCCCTCAAAAACGAATAAATCCATTGCCAACCATTCCCATGGTCTAGTTGGGAATTGAGTCAAAATTAGAGTTTCTCTTTGATCTTGTCTGTGTATCTGAGAACTTTGTTGGACTTGCTTCTTCCCAGGTTCTCGGTCCTGTAAGAACTTGTTGCATTTCTCTTTGGTAGTCTTTGAGTGGTATGGCGGGCTGTGCTGTCTTGTGCAAGTTCTCTCTGCATTGTGGAGGCTCTCTGGTGGAATCGGGACACTCTGCAGTGCTCAGGTCAGGGTGGGGGTAGCTCCCTCTGTCCTGGCTCCTGGATTCTTCTCGTTCATCTGCTTCAACTTTGTTTATAATTTGAAGGTAAGTACAAGCTCTTCTATTTCTGAGTAAGAGCTCCCGATTGCTTAGGACATACAGTGTTTCTAATATCTGCTTTTCCTTTATATTGAAGTGTTGCTTGTAAGTTCCCCTTTACTTCAAGTACAACACTTCCTGGGCTCTGTAACTGAGTCTCTGTTGGGTGCAGAACATGTGTGGAAAGCCATGGTTCTTAATCTGACAGGACCGTCACACTGGCTCCTGTGTCGAGTTTGAAATTATGTCCGTTGATGTATACGCTTGTTGACCAAAATGCTTGTTTCGAATCATTGATCTCGCCCAGAAAATATTTTGATCAGTCTGCTACAGGAGGTTGCTCAACGTCATTTACCTTTCTACTTTTAACAACTTTTCCTTTAGAGCTTCAGGTAGTCAAGATTTTATTTCGGCACATCTTATTGAAATGCCCTATTTTCCTGCAATAAAAGCATTCTGCTGTATTGGTGGGACATTGTTCACGCCTGTGGGAAGTTCTTGCACCAGTGCGCCAACAGGGTTTAAAGGCATCTTTTGCTTCCCCCACACCCGCCCCCCATGTACCTTTTTTCCTGGTGTCTTTTGTTCAGCCCTGTACCAAGGTCTTTTCTCACCTCATATGATTGGTCTGTTATTGCTGCACCAATTAAAATAGGAATCGCAAGTGTTTAGGACTTCATCGAATTTGTCTGATGTTTCATCAATATGCTGTTTTGCTATTATACCATCAGCTACGGCACCAATTAAACATAATAATGTATTCACTTTTTCTGTTTCTGTTTCGGACCTGCTGTCCAATTCTGATGCAATTCTATTTCTGAGGAGCCTTTTCCTTCATACTTCCCAGTTTTGATCAGTTTGGATCCCTCGTGACTTTTGAAACTCTGGCTCCCAAATTTTAATCCATTTTTTTTTTCTCTTCGCTATTAGACTTTTATTTTTTAATTGGCACGCTTTTCAGGGTTTTCCCCTTTTTTTGCTGTCACTCAGACGGAGCCTTTAGAAAATTAATTTTTTAAGTTCTTCAAAGGCTATGTTTTTAACCGGGATTTCTTGATCATCAGTACAATGACTCACCCGATTGCTTGCTTTACAGCCACACTTCCATTCTTTGGAGCTTTTCTCTGCCTTCTAAGGTATGTAGTTTGTTTTTTTCACCAGCTACTTGTTTTAAAGTTCCTTCTCTTCTGGCTGAAGGATGATTGTTGTTTCAAATTTTCTCTTCTGGGTATAGGACTTCGATCCCATCGCTGTTCACCGTGTTATATATTTGGTTCATTATGCTGCCACCATATGGAGTCTAGCCAGAGGGGTACTTAGACTGTAGTGTTTAAACATTAATCTTTATTGTTTATTAATTATATACACTCCACACTAGTCTGTGTGTCTCCTTCAAAAGCCACCCTGTAACTGTTCTCAAGTCTTTCCCACATAATCTCATCATGGTGGGCAATGATCTTTACATTCTCTCAAGATTAACCCTTTGATACCCTTATACTATAATGCTCTCACATTTTGTTGTTGCCTTCACAGGAGTAGTCAACAGCCTTCTGTTCTCACATGGCAGCAACTGCAGAACAAGGAACTCCTTGGAGATTTACCAGAATGGTTCCAGGGATGAGGGAATTTAGTTACAAGATTAGGTTGGAGAAAATGGGGTTGTTCTCCTTGGAGCAAACAAGATTGAGAGGAGTTCTGATAAAGGTGTACAGGATTATGACAGGTTTAGATAAGGTGGAGAAAGAAAAGCTATTCCCCTGAGCTGATGGTACAAGGATTAGGAGACACAGATTTAAGATTTTGGGCAAGAGATGCAGGGGGTTGCGAGGAAATACATTTTTACGCAGCGGAGTCATTGTGTTGTTGGTGATCTCAGGAGATGTAAGGATAAATTCAGTGTTCCCACACTCTTCGCATGGAAGGTTCACTAAAAGGGAGCATGAGTTAGTAATAGTCAGTGAGATGGTCGAGAGATATTTCCTTCAAAAATTCATGCATGCTCAGAGTGCAAGTTTGCTAAATGTATCATCTTGTGTGCTGTACCAATCCATGTTAATCAACTAGTGAACCAGTGGAATGTGATAATGGGTGCTTCTAAGTGCAGTATTATGGCTTTTCATGGTTCAATTGGAGATCTTGAAAGTATTGATTGCAGGGCTATGGGGAAAGAGCAGTGGAGTGGGACTTATTGCATAGCTCTTTCAAAGAGTTGGCACAATGGGCCAATTGCCCTCCTTCTGTGCTGTAGGATTCTATGATTGGAAGGGATGGGACATCAGTTTCCATTTTTGACCAATATTGGATCGTGATGAAAGGCAGCTTTAGCATGGGGACGCTACTTGGCGGACTTCAAAGAGAAAGGCCGAAGCCATTCTTGCCTTTCTTTACCATCAGTAAAATCCCAATGCCAGTTAAGATTGTGGTGTTTAAGATATGTGTCCAAACAGTTCTCAGTCATGGTTGGGAAACTGTAGGCACATGTGCAAAATCTAAGGTTAAACTGTGAAATGTATTTGTGGTAGAAAAGAAAAGCAGCTGAAAGAAGGGAAACCTCTGGTCTAAATTTATTGCTCACTGAGGGAGATTAAGCTTCATTTTTGGCAAAACCCTGTCACACCATGACCTGGACTAAATTTGGTGATGAGTAAGTCTGGTATTTGACTCTGTACTCGAGCATTTAGAACCTCAAGGTGGCTGGCATGAGGCAAGGCCATTTCAATACAATGGAGGAGGGTGTCCAGTATGAGGTCAATGAGGAAAATTTGAGACTTGGAATGAGAGAGCATGAAAGGCTTTGGAATGCTTTTGGACTTTTACTTGAGGTAATTTTCATGGGTTCAGTTTCTCAGATCACTTTCATCGGCCAACCCTTGTGGCCTATGGTGTGAAGTTACCTTCCCTATATCAGGGTAATTTGTAACGCCCAGGGAATGAACAGAGAGTTCTACTTCTGTACTTTAACTGAATGATTATGTCATATATCCTGATATGAACTAGCTTGACTTCAGAAGGCAGTAGAAGAAGCATTCACCAGATTGTGGCTTAGGTTATAAATTGGCAACCAGAATTATTAAATGTTCCATGTGTAAATGAATAGAAGCAATGCCATTGTATATTTACATTACTTACATCCTTAACTATCCCTTCTTTGAAGATAGAAAAAAAACCAGCTGTGTCTTCTGCATTAATCTGCAATGTGTACTGAACTAGATTCAAGGCTCCCTGAATACTAGCATTGATATTGTTGTTTAGCACTGACCATCCATGAAGTCTCTTGCTGGTCTATCTGGGCAGTAAACTGGAGGAAGACTTCTGGGGACGGATCTGGGACGAGGCAGAACTTCTACCTGTCCTATGATTGTCTGCTTGACCTTGTTTCAAATCCTAGGGTCAGGGGCATTTGAATAATGTTGGCAGGAAAAATGTGCAGCATACAGGGAAAAGGTCAAGATCTGGGTGGATTGCCAACTATCTGTCTGTTCCACCGTGGTTCACACTTAGACAGAAATGGGGAAAAAAAATAGGATTTTTGAAAGGAAAGGAATGCCATTTTGTCATTTTGACTATAGCACTAGCTATGACCAGAAAAAAATTAACTATTATACAGCATTGCAAGATTTTGTTTTGTGCAGTTATGCTTTCAGACTGTAGTTAGTCAAGTGGGTGGTGACCATATCAAAACAGTTTTAAAAATGGCCAACCAAGAAAATGTCTTGTAGGCTATGCCTATATTCCCTGTCTTGTAGGGGAATGAGAGGTGATCTAATTTAAACATATAAAATTCTTAACGGGCTTGACAGGTTAGATGCTGAGAAATGTTCCCCTGGTTGGGGAGTCTATAACATGGAGTCTTCTGCTTTGGCCTCCTTGTCTCGACAGACAATGGGTAAGTGCCTAGAGGTGGTCAGTGGTTTGTGGAGCAGTGCCTGGAGTGGCTATAAAGGCCAATTCTAGAGTGACAGACTCTTCCACAGGCGCTGCAGATAAAATTAGTTGTCAGGGCTGTTACACTATTGGCTCTGTCCTTGCACTTCTGTCTTTTTTCCTGCCAACTGCTAAGTCTCTTCGACTCACCACTCTTTAGCCCTGCCTTTATGGCTGTCTGCCAGCTCTGGCGATCACTGGCAACTGGCTCCCACGACTTGTGGTCAATGTCACAGGACTTCATGTTGCTTTTGCAGACGTGTTTAAAGCGGAGACATGGACGGCCGGTGGGTCTGATACCAGTGACGAGCTCACTGTACAATGCGTCCTTGGTTATCCTGCCATCTTCCATGCGGCTCACATGGCCAAGCCATCTCAAGCGCCGCTGGCTCAGTAGGGTGTATATGCTGGGGATGTTGGCTGCCTTGAGGACTTCTGCGTTGGAGATACGGTCCTGCCACCTGATGCCAAGAATTCCCAGGAGGCAGCGAAGATGGAATGAATTGAGACGTCGCTCTTGGCTGACATACGTTGTCCAGGCCTTACTGCCATAGAGCAAGGTACTGAGGACACAGGCTTGAAACACTCGGACTTTTGTGTTCTGTGTCAGTGCGCCATTTTCCCACACCCTCTTGGCCAGTCTGGACATAGCAGTGGAAGCCTTTCCCATGCGCTTGTTGATTTCTGCATCGAGAGACAGGTTACTGGTGATAGTTGAGCATAGGTAGATGAACTCTTGAACCACTTCCAGAGCATGGCCGCCGATATTGATGGATGGAGCATTTCTGACATCCTGTCCCATGATGTTCGTTTTCTTGAGGCTGATGGTTAGGCCAAATTTGTTGCAGGCAGCCGCAATCCTATTGATGAGTCTCTGCAGACACTCCTCTGTGTGGGATGTTAATGCAGCATCGTCAGCAAAGAGGAGTTCCCTGATGAGGACTTTCCATATTTTGGTCTTCGCTCTAAGATGGAAAAGGTTGAACAACCTGCCCCCTGATCTTGTGTGGAGGAAAATTCCTTCTTCTGAAGATTTGAACGCATGTGAGAGCAGCAGGGAGAAGAAGATCCCAAACAGTGTAGGTGCGAGAACACAGCCCTGTTTCACACCACTCAGGATAGGAAAGGGGTCTGATGAGGCACCGCTATGCTGAATTGTGCCTTTCATATTGTCATGGAATGAGGTGATGATACTTAGTCTGGAGTCACAGTCTCAGAATAAAGGTTCAGCCATTTAAGACTGAGATGAGGAGCAATTTCTTCACTCAAGGATTGTGAATCTTTAGCATACTCAACCCCAGAGAACTGAGGATGCTTAGTCATTGAACAAGTTCAAGAGAGAAGTCGATAGATCTTTGGATACTAAGGGATTTAAGGGATTTAGAGATAATGCAGGAAGGAAAATGGAGTTGAGGTAGAAGATCAGCCATAATCTCGTTGAATGCTGATGCAACCTCAAAGGGTCCAGTGGCTTACTCCAGCTATTTCTTATATTCTTATGCTCAACTATAACACACATCAAAACTTTGGTGAAACTTCATTTTACCTGCATTTAAGAATGTTTAAAGGCATTAGTAAAACAGACGATGAGGAAAAGAATATAGAATATTACCTTGGAGATGCAAAAACTTCTAAATAATGTTAGCGAACAATATATTAAACAATGATGGTCATTACTTAAGTATAGAAAAATGTTATTTTACTTCGCCCTATTCAAAAATGTCATTGATAACTAATGCAGTTATGTGGGGGGTAATCTAGCCAACTAGATTTATAGAATATGCTGTGACTGCCAAGCCACTGAGCTGATTTGTGTTACACCCTGTACTTTACTTTGGCTCAGCTCATGGAGTGATTTAAAAGAGTTTTTTATTTACATTTTGGGTGAGGAACACATTTAATTCTTAATCGAACTGTAGGTTGGTTTCAGGTTATAAGGCTTACGTACAGAAGGCCGGTCCTGTTCGTGTGAACCAAGCTGTAGCTGCAACGTGATGGCTCCTTTCAGTAGAAAGAGTTTAATTGCCAAAATCGGTCTGAAAGCTACTCCTGCCAGTCATGACTGAAGCACTAGCCACCAGCTAATCTGCTCTCCTCACACCAGCAAGTGAAGGGACAGCGTTATTGTTTGGTGCCTCTCCCTATGCAACTCCTGAAAAGCATTTTGCATAAGAAAGAGATTCCTTTTCCTTCTGGAATAATTGGTGCCAAGATAAGTGTGGCTCCAGTAGCAACTGAAGCAACAGTCATGTGCACAGAAAGCTTACAACGTTATTCTCCGAGTCCGTTGAACTACCCAAGCAGCTGTGAGATGTGATATTCTCCTTCCTCATGCATACTGAATGAGAGGAAATTTTCACCCAATCCAAAAACTCATTGTAAGCCTCTATTAATTTAAAGTATCATTTCTTATTAAGATTTTATAATGTGAAATGATAGGATAAAACAGCATTTAATTTTGAACCAGTTCAGATTTCCTGTGTAATGTTTAAATTGTTGAACTCCCAGTGTTTTGGTATCAAGATGATTAACCTCAGTATATAATGGATCATTTTCTGGATTTGCACTGCTGATGGGGAGCCTTATCCTCCAGAAGTGTGAATTCAAAGTTCAGGTGCTTGCTGTGCCAGGTTTTTTGACCATTAACTTATGTCGATAGCATTAACGTCTTAACCTTTCACTTTTGACTCTTGACCAGCTGTAAAAATAACCTTTGGAGCAGTTTGTTATCCTAGCAGAAGCCAGATTTTTGGGATGTGGGCCCCACTTTTATTCTGGACTGCAGGGCCTGAAAACCTCAGGAAAAAGAACTAACACAATAAAAGTGGGAATTTTAACTCCAAGGCGGAAAGCTGGTGGGACACCCGGAAGCTGCATCGGGGGGCCCAATCAGTTAGGCCTCATTTGCCAAGGCTCCCTTGACAGCGCTTTTCAAACCCATGACCATCTAGAAGGACAAGGGCAACAGATGCATGGGAACACTACCACATGCAAGCTGCCCTCCTGACACATGATCCTGACTTAAAAATATCTCACCATTCCCTCACTGTCGCTGGGTCAAAATTCTGGAACCCTTCCTAACAGCACTGTGGGTGTACCTACACCACATGGACTGCAGCGGTTCAAGAAGGCGGCTCACCACCACCTTCTCAAGGGCAATTAGGGATGGGCAATAAATTCTGGCTTTGCCAGCAAAACTCACATCCCAAGAACAAATTAAAAAGAAATTTTGCCAGCTGCCTGTCTGCCCAAAACTGGCACCCGCTTGCTTGTAGCCTGTCCTAATTGGGCAGCCCAGAGTTAAGTCGCTAGGGGAAGGAGGGATTTGCAGGACAGGTGTTTAGCACAGAGGCCCAAAATTCTGCTCCTCCTGGCCCTACAAAAATAATTTCAACTTGCCTGAAAAGGCCTTCACTCCATGTCCTCCCAAAGGTGCCAAAGTCCACTACTTGGATTTTAACTCCCTTTTTGCCCGGTTTCTTTTGGGCAGAGGAGTTTAAAGCTCACCCCTAAGGTGTTTAGACTATTTTTGAGAAATAACATAACAGAGTCATTGGAATAAGTTATGTTACTCAGAAAAAAACGAAATAAATTCTAGAAAAAAAGGTATGGCAAACACGAGAGAATGGACAATGCAAGACAATGGGAGATAGAGCAAAAATTAATATTTCTAAAGGAGCCGTGATGTCTATTTTAGTAACAGAGTGCAAATATGACAACAATAAAGTTATTGCTGACAGCTGAATAACTTTATTATTGTAATAATGGTATTTGTCGACCTGATTCTGCCTCCTATCTTCAGGCTAAGACTCCATATCAGCTGTGAAGTCTCACAATTTCTGCCAATGTCTTTATAACTCTGTATATTATGGGATATAGGAGGTTCTTCTTATTCCCTGGGGTGCTGGCATCCTCCCCAATAAAATGCTTTTCTTTTCTGCCTCACCCTGTCAGCTGAATCATAGGATACTCTGTATAGCGTGTAGTTATCATAGTGAAATTTTCAGGAGAAAGTTGAGTTAATCACTTCTCTGCAGGGCATTCTATTATTTCAACAATGGATTCCTAATGCCTGAAGAACAGGCTTTGTGGCAGACATCAAGTAAGGTGGATTTCATTTCATTATGTTTCACTTAGAAGGGCAATTATAGAGAGGCTGAGCATATCTGTAATATGTGATATGCATGTCGACAAGTTTTCACTGATAGAAGCCCTGACAGTCTGTCATAATTATACTGTTACTTTGCAGGCTCCCATTGCCTCTTCTGGGTTAAAGTAACCATAAGTAATTTTCATGCATGTTTGATTTTTCTTGGGTGTGAATGTAAAGAAGAATCTCAATTCAGTCTAGTCTTAAAATAAAAATGGTTGCAATGCTCTGACATCCACTGAATGTCTAGAAATTTCCACAAGTCTCTCACTGAAGGCATGTCCCAATTGCAATAGCTCCATAAGAGCTATTGGGGGAATTTTTAATGTTGGAAATGACTGTGTTGCACCAGCTGTTTTTCTGTATCAGTCCCTACTTTGGCAGCAATAGCTGTAGACTGGAAAACACTTCTCTTCTGTTTATGAAGTGGGATGTACACAGCCTGGAAAGGCTGAGGTAGGGTAAACTTCACTTATCGTAGTCAGGAAGCTGAGTCTGTGTAAGGCAGTTAGTCAAGTGGTTCAGTCAGGATTGGCTTCCATTAATGTTAGTAAACGTTGACACTGTCAGATTGAATTAGCTGCACTCATCAAAACTGAGATGGTATTGAAGTTACCATTTTCATTTTCTTAGCTCTTCAGTGTAGAAATCGTTCAAAATTGTTAAGCCAAAGCTTCTGAGATATATTCAATCATCCTCAAAAATAATATAGCTCATTGAAATGAAATATCTTCCACAGTGCTATTGCTCTCGTATTTAAACAAATTTGGCAGATCATTTATCCCTACAGATGGCAAATGATCTACGCAGCATATTTTTGACAGTTATTAAACCCAATGTGTTCATTGATATAAAAAGCTTACTGCCACTTTAAAGTAAAACAGTAAGAAACATGTTAATCTTAGCATAATATTGATAAGGAGGAAACATATTTCACAGTATGCACATACGAACATACGAATTAGGAGCAGGAGTAGGCCACTCGACCCTCGAGCCTGCTCCACCATTCAATAAGCTCATGGCTGAACTGATTACTCCACATTTCCACCTACCCCCCGATAACCTTTCACCCCCTTGCTTATCAAGAATCTATCTACCTCTGCCTTAAAAATATTCAAAGACTCTACTTCCACTGCCTTTTGAGGAAGAGAATTCCAAAGACTCACGACTCTAAGTCGTAAACCGTGATTTTCCAAAGTGTGACATTTAAAGTACTGCAGACAAAGTCCTACTCCAAAAATTCCTTTAACTCCCAACTGGGAACACAGTAAATTGTAACGCATGATTTAAAACCAATAGCAATTGTCACACATCAAGTGCTGGTGTAAGTAAAGATTGCACGATGGAAGTAAAGATTAAGTACAAAAGCACCATATTTCACAGAATGGGAACTGCTTATTTCAATCAAAGATTTCTTTAATACCGTGATTCTTTCTTGCTGACACAAAATTAATGTTGACAATCACAAAAAGATAAATCCTTTCAGGGACTAATATTTTGAAGAAAGTCAGTAAAGTTTCCAATAATGCATAAAAATACATGGATGGCAGGAAATGATTTCAAAATCTTAAACAGATGATAATGAAGAAAAAGTGGACACAAGAAGCAAAGAACAACCAGAACACAATACAAAACTCACAATCACAAAACAGTTCCATATCCCTGAACTTCCCCTTAATCTCAACAATCTGTGCATGAACACTACAAGGGGACAGAAAACCATCTTTGTCAGTAATGCAGAATGGGTGGGGTTGCATGGAATGGCTGTTATCTGCATATTCAGTTCCACTAAAGTCAGTAGAGTGTGGCAATAACTGGCAGCTATTATTTCTGGATAGTTTGTCGGACACCCTGCAAGAGCTGGTGCTGATTTCAAAGGAGAAAGACAGATTTTTTCAAAACAAATTTTTAAAATAATGCCCTAGATTCGGGGAAGGTTCTATTAAATTGAAAAATAGTGAATTTAACTCCTTTATTCAAAAAGGGAGGGAGACAGAAAGCAAGAAACTACAGGCCAGTTAGCTTAACATCTGTCAGGGAAAATGTTAGAAGGCATTATTAAATATGTTATAGTAGGGCACTTAAAAAAGATTCAAGCTAATCAGGCAGAGTCAACATGGATTTGTGAAAGGGAAATCATGTTTAACCAATTTATTGGAGTTCTTTGAAAAAGTAACATGTGCTGTGGATAAAGGGTGGATGCATTGTACTTAGATTTCCAGAATGCATTTGATAAGATGCCACATCAAAGGTTATTGCTGAAAATAAAAGCTCATGGTGTAGGGGGTAACATATTGGCATGGATAGAAGATTGGCTAGCTAACAGGAAACAGAGAGTAGGCATAAATGGGTCATTTTCTGGTTGGCAAGATGTAACAAGTGGTGTGTCACAGGGATCAGTGCTGGGACTTCAATTCTCTACAATTTATATAAATGACATAGATGAAGGCACTGAAGGTATGGTTGCTAAATTTGCTGATGACACAAAGATAGGTTGGAAAGTAAGTTGTGAAGAGGACATGAGGCTACAAAGGGATATAGATAGGTTAAGTGAGTGGGCAAAGATCTGACAAATGGAACATAATGTTGGAAAATGTGAATTTTCCACCATTTTGGCAGGAAGAGTAAAAAAGGCATATTATCTAAATAATGAGAGATTGCAGAGCTCTGAGAAGCAGAGGGATCTGGGTGTCCTAGTGAATGAATCGTAAGAGGTCAGTATGTAGGTACAGCATAATTAGGAAAGCTAATAGAATGTTATTGTTTATTGTGAGGGCAATTGAACACAAAAGTAGGGAGGTTATGCTTTATATCTGGAGTACTGTATACGGTATTGGTCTCCTTATTTAAGGAAGGATGTAAATGCATTAGAAGCATTTCAGAGAAGGTTTACTCAACTAATACCTGGAATAGGTGGGTTGTCTTATGAGGAAAGGTTGGACAGGCTAGGCTTGTATCTGCTGGAGTTTAGAAGAGTAAGAGGTGACTTGATTGAAACATATAAGATACTGAGGGGTCTTGACAGGGTGGATGTGGAAAGGATATTTCCTCTTGTGGGAGAATCTAGAACTGGGGGTCACCATTTAAAAATAAGGGGTCGCCCATTTAAGACTGATGTGGATCAACTTTTTCTCTCCGAGCATCATGAGTCTTTGGAACCCCTTTCTTCAAAAGGCAGTGGAAGCAGAGTCTTTGGATATTTTTAAGGCAGAGGTAAATATATTCCTGATAAGCAAGGGGGTGAAAGTTTATTGGGGGTATGCGGGAATGTGGAGTTGAGGTTACAATCAGATCAGCCATGATCTTGTTGAATGGCGGAGCAGGCTCGAGGGGCCAAGTGGCCTACTCCTGCTCCTAAGTCATATGCTCGTATTTGGGCAATTTGAATCTTGAGCCAGTGTAAAAGATTGCGCAACTCACTTAATGTTTTAAATTCCCCGATCCTTTGTGCTAGTTTGGCCAATTACACTGGAGTCTGAGTGGAAATATAACAGATTCTACGCCTTCTGTATTGCAGAATTTGTTAGCAGTACGAATAACAAAAAAGCATTTTCCTTATTTACTTTGTTTACCTTCAATAATGCAGAATTTCTAGAAGGCCAAGTAACTAAACGCCAGAAGATTTGGATTCTCAATTGAAGATATCAGTTTAAATCTCTGTCTTGACTAACATTTTCTATTAAGGGGTGATTCATTTTCAGTATTGCCAGGGTTATCTGTGGGAGACAGATGGAAACCTAGTGGACAGGCTGATCTTATCCTGCACCAAGCAAGTCTCATGATTGACCGACCAAGATGAAGTGTTGACAGTATCAGTGATGACATCTGTGTAGTGGGCGGGGGGGGGGGGGGGGGTGTGGTGATGGGTGAATAGGGGTATGAGAGTGGCAGAAAATAGAAAACAACTGCTATAAATATATAGCATATGCCAAACAGTTTTTTGTTTTTTGATAATTCACTTATACTATGGAACTTAGTTTCCTACATTACAACAGTGAACTCACTTCAAAAGTACTTCTGTGAGTGTCAAGCGCTTTGAGACATCCTGAGGGTTATGAAAGGCTTGACATAAATTCAAATTATTTCTTTCTTATTTGATGCAGCTTACCCTCATTTC
The DNA here is from genome assembly GCF_036365525.1 of Heterodontus francisci. Taxonomy (NCBI): domain Eukaryota; kingdom Metazoa; phylum Chordata; class Chondrichthyes; order Heterodontiformes; family Heterodontidae; genus Heterodontus; species Heterodontus francisci. The sequence goes on along the minus strand of NC_090376.1, from coordinate 130,977,489 downwards.
CTGTGTAACAATCAGCTTTATTACTTTATGTATGTCACACATGCTATACCATGTAGTGAACACTGCTAAAGAAAGCAGAAAACAAGCATTTCAAAGCTGTTAAGTGAATGTTACAATTGTACATATATACTACAAATTTGCATTTCCAGTGCCAAGTTTTTGCCATTAGTGCGTATCTGGTATTCTGACACAGAGGTTAATACCTTTTAGGAGCCTTCCCTTCATTAAACTATTGATATCTTATTATTTATACCAGCTGGATGTTTTAACTGGACCAGTAAAAGCCAGCACACCCTTCACGGGCAGCATATCCAAATGAGCTCACTCAATCTCTGTTGCCAAATTCTCAATATGTGCCTCCAGTGCAGGGAGCTCCAAACCAGAATGCAAACAGTTAAACTTCACCTTGTAATGCAATTATTAGATTCTTCTGATATCATTAGAACCCCTTTGATGGAATTGCCTCCTGCCACTCAGTCGTATGCCAGTTATTTGATATTTTCCTTGTTGCTTTTTTCTAATATTCAGCACATTTCTCTAAAGCGTCGTTGGGCTAATTTGCTGAGAATAAAATAATTCCTTGCACTGTTAACTAAGAAGTAAACAGCTTGGCAACTCTGCAATTAACCCCCAAATGTGTTTCCATATTTATCTCCTGTATCTTCCAGCTTCTTTCTTAGGTTTTCCAATTGTTGTCTTGTCAACAGTTGCAATTCTACCTGTTTTTTTCCCTTTCCTTTTCCCTCTCCTCATAATGTTGCTTTAATTCCACTTTATGATTCACATTCTGTTTCTTTGGTGAGTGTAGATTTCACATAAATGAAAATGAAATTCTGCACAGGCAGGAGCATTTGATTCTAGCATTGAAACAACATCCTTGTTCCACTGAATACCAATGAAAATAGACTTTGGGTGCTGAAAGCATGTCTAAAATTTAGAGTGGTGCTTTGATTATGTTCAGATTACTTTTAACTGGATGGATTAAATTATTCCTATCACTGGCAGTTACTCTAATCCAGAAGTAAACCTAGATCAAAGTTTTAAATAGACTAATGGCAAAATTAAAACTATGTCAAGCAGAGGAGGGGAGAGGATGAGTGGGGTAGTGGAGAGAGGCAACAGGAGGGCAGGATGAAGTGAAGGGGAAGAGGAGGGAGGAGGAGAGTGTAATATTAAATGTATGTTTAATGTGCTGTATGCCAGTTTGGAACATATGATGTAATGGAAACCGTGCCTGTATGATATAAGCTCTAAAGGGAATTTGGTATTCCATTTAATTCATAATCAGGTTTTAAGTTCAAGTTAATTCCAGCCAACAACCACAGTAACTGTCTTTTGTCACATAGTCTAAGTTAAGGAGTGTCTTGCCAAGTGTCCCAGCCAACATTCCTGTTTCACATTTTTCTGGCATTTGGGAGCATGAGGCTAACTGTTCAGAAAACCTGAAGTTAAAATAGGAGCAACAGTAACCATTTCTAATAGCAAAGAGTGAATGAGGATCACCATGATAATGAATGACAAGATATAAATTACAATATAGACCTGTCGAAGGAGCCTGGGCAAGTTGCTGCAGTGCATCTTGTGAGTGGTACGCACTGCAGCCACTGTGTGTTGGTGGTGGAAGGAGTGAATGTTTAAGGTGCGTCTCCTGTAAGTTTAAAAAAAATTTAGGTCACTGATACACACCCCAGGACAACGTTGCAGGAGCTCCTCAGGGTACTGTCCTCGGCCTAACCATCTTCAGCTGCTTCATTAATGATCTTCCCTCTGCCATAAGGTCAGATGTGGGGAGGTTCGCTGATGATCGCATAGTGTTCAGTACATTTGCAACACCTCAAATACTGAAACAGTCCGTGCCTACATGCAGCAAAAGCTGGAAAACATTCAGGCTTGGGCTGATAAGTGGCAAGTAGTATTTGGGCTACACTAAGTGCCAGGCTATGACAATTTCCAACAAGAAAGAATCTAATCATTTTGCCTTGATGTTCAATGGCATTACTATTGTTGAATCCCCCACCATCAACATCCTAGGAGTTATCACTGACTAGAAGCTCAAGTGGACCTGTTATATAAACACTGTGGCTACAACAGAAGGTTAGAGACTGGGAATTCTGTGACGAGTAACTCCTATGACTCCCCAAAGCCAGTCCACCATCTGCAAGGCATGAATCAGGAGTGTGAGTGCCTGGATGAGTGTAGCTCCAACAACATTCAAGAAGCTCCACACCATCTAGGACAAAGCAGCCCGCTTGAGTGGCACCCCATCTACCACCTTAAATATTCACTCCCTTCACCATCGACACACAATGGCTGCAATGTGTACCATCTACAAGATGCACTGCAGCAATTTTCCCAGGCTTTTTCGACAGCACCTTCCAAACCTGTGATATCTATCGCCTAGAAGGACAAAGGCAGCAGATGCATGGGAACACCACCACCTCCAAGCTCCCCTCCAAGTCACACATCATCATAACTTGGAATTATATCGCCATTCCTTCACTATTGCTGGGTCAAAATGCTGGATCTCCCTCCCTAATAGCACTGTGGATGTACCTACACCACATGGACTGCAGCGGTTCAAGAAGGTGGCTCACCTCCACCTTATCGAGGGAAATTAGGAATGGACAATAAATGCTGGCTTTGCCAGTGATGCTCACATCCCATGAATGAACAAAAAAAAGTATCAGAACCATATAGTTTTCTAATTATATGTCACTGTTGGAATGCATATGGGTGAAATATTATTTAAATGTTTTGTCTAACATAACCGATTGATTATTTTTCAGAGATGTACAAGTTTGCAGTACTTAATGGATAAATTAACATTTCTGAGAAGCAAAATTTTGATACTTTTGTTTACCCCAAATATATTGGGGGGTTACTTTCCCTGGATACTTTAGGTGCTAAAGAGCTTCCAAGGTGGCCAAGATGGGTCTTATGCTGCAATGTTAGTTTAGCCAGTATTTAAAGCAAAGTGCCATCTTGGTCAAGGATTTGAAATGCACAGTAGGAACGGCATCCCAGAGGATTGTTAAGGAGCTGGTTGACAAATAAATTGCCTGCTAGTGCTCAGTAAAGAGGCTACATGTCATTTTGGTGGGGAGCACTTCAATTAATGACCTCTCCCAATAGTGAGCAGCTGAACAGGAGTAAAAGAAATGTTGCTGAGGATTTTGAGCACTACTTAAAGCCATGCTCATTGTTCACTGCTCACTTGTTCTATTTCAGAAAGCCAGTTTCTGAAGGATAGAACTGGAGGTAATCGTTACAGCACTTTTATATTTACTTAGAGTTAGACATTGCCAGCACACACCTCCGCACCTAACAACCACCGTTTCAATCTGTGTCTATTTATAGAGCTCAAGTGAATCCCCAGTTAATGTCCACCATGTGCATACAATTGAACACAATTAATGTACAATTAAAACACTTGTTTCTGGAGATTGACTGACTACACTGCATTTGAAGAAAACTTTTGAGACATCAGGACACCTATTGGGACACTTTAAGGCTTCACCAGCCCTCAAGCAACATTTTCCCAGAAATTCACTCAGGACTTCACTTAAAGAGTGAATGCTGTGCTGCTCTACCTTATTAGACATGTTATAGGACTCACTAGGAGAAAGGGAGTGCTTGGGCATGGGCATCTTGCCAGGGGATCATTTAGCATGAGGAATGGGCGGAGGACGTAAGACCAGGCAGAGCAGCACCAGTTACTGCAGGAGAGCGGGACAAGAGGGTGAGGAAGGTTCTCAGCAGGAGATCATATCCACCCAAGGCCTTCAGAGAGCACTCCTGCTACATTCGCTTGACCTAAGACCAGTGCGTGAGGAGGCTGTGCTTTAGCAAGGAGTTTGTCACAGAGATCTGTGGCTTCATGGAATGAAGATGCAAACATCGCAGCACAGCCAGGACGGCATTGCCTGTGACATTCACGGTTATAGTACCACTTCACTTTTATGCCACTGAAAACTTTCCAGGCTGTCACAGGTGATCTCAGTCACATATTGAAACCCTCCACGCACTTCTGCATAAGGGAGGTCTTTGCAATTCGATACACTCTGAGGAATAACAATAGATCATTTCCTATTGTCTGAGAAGACCAGAGGCAGTGAGCTCTAGGATTCAACAGGATTCTGGGATTCCTCAAGGTCTAGGGAGCCATTGATTGTACACATGTGGCCATGCGAATCTCTCATTTAAACTTAGAGGTGTTCAGGCACAGGAAGGAATTCCATTCCCTCAATGTACAATGTAAGACCACTGGCAAGCAGCTCATGCAGGTGAATGCTTGTTATCCAGGGAGCTGCCACAGTGCTTTTATAATGAGATAGTCACCCATCTCTCAGATATTTGAGCCCTAACATAATGTGCATGGCTGACTAGGTGACAAAGGATACCCGCTAATGCTCTGGCTTATGACTCACCTGAGAAACCCCCAGACACCAGCTGAGCACTCATACAATGAGAGCCACTCAACCACCAGGAGTATCATTGAGCAGGCCATTGGTGTTCTCAAGCAGAGGTTTAGGTGCTTTGACCAGTCGGGAGATGCCCTGTGGTACTTTGCTGTGAAATTCTCCAGATTCCCGATGACACACTGCATGCTCCACAATCTGGCAATCACGAGAGGGCAATTGTTACCAATAGCAATTGTGCCAAAGAGTCAAGTTCAGGAGCCACAAGAGGAGGAGAAAGAGGAGGGTGACCAAAGGAAGCGGCAGAGGGTTCCGGTAGGCTGTCTAAACTGGGAGGCATACTCACCATCATCTAATTGAAGAACATTTTTGAAAGACATCCTCCACCATTAGATTCCACAGCTCTGTTGCCACATGTTTTACCTTCCACGACTGAGGATCCATCAGTCAGTTTATCTACTGCACTCAATCCTTTCAAACCGTTCAGTATGAAGACCACAATAAAAAAAAAAATATCAATTACACCACTACCAAGTTACTATGATCAGCAGCAGTGAGATAGATGGCTGCCAAAATTCTGAAGAGGCCAGTTCAAATGTTGTCCTGCAACACCCTCAAGAGGCTGTAGCCCATGAAGGCCCTGCCTTAGACTGCACTAGTTCAGCATAGGCTTGAGCAGTCTGGGCCGCCTGGCTGACAGGCAACTGCAAAGGCAGTGGTGGAGTGGCAGGTGAGGGAGAAGGAATGCTGGCATCTGGAGAGAGTCTCCATGATTCTTACTCCATGATTCCCATGCCAGTATCTCGAGGCCTCTGTTCAGCCAGCCTAGCAATCTGCTGGAGGACGGATCTCTGATCATCGGAAACACTCTGCATGCTCCTTTCAACCAAGCAAGGGATATGGCAAGTATGCGGGAAAGTGGAGTTGAAGCCGAAGATCAGCCAATATAGTACTGAATGGTGGAGCAGGCTCAATGGGCCATATGGTCCACTCCTGCTCCTATTTCTTGTGTTCTTGTGAGCAGCCCAGAGCCTCACAGCAGCTGCCTGAACTTCAGCAGTAGCAGTTTGGAATTCCATGCAAGCTGCTATGACTGGAGCGGAAGCTGTGACCTCAGCAATCAGACACTGCACGGTATTGAATTCCACAGGCCGCTGATTCAGATTGGCCTGTCTCTCCATGCTGGAGACAATGGGTTCCAGGCTCTGCGTCAAGTCACAGGCCAAGTTGGAGGTAGACGCCTCCATCCCCCTAGTCACGCCCTGTAAGCTTTCAAGTGGGCTGGCCATTGCACCAAGCATATGGTCTGTTGGATCCACCCATCAGTTTTCTTCTGAAGCTTGGCCCTGCAAGACCCTCAATGGATTCCTCTACAGCAGAATCAGCATGCAACCTTCCCCCCCCACTCCCTCGGCAAGGTGGCACCTGTGGAGACCCTTCCATCTGGCCTGCTTGCTGCTCACTAGTGCCCAAATCATCCCACTGTGAGGATCTGTGTTCTAACCTAATCTCTAAGTTGTGCATGCCGTTGGTCTCTGAGATAGTGCCTGCGATGGTGGTAATGATTGATGGAGTGCCTTCTTCCTCACTACCCTCCTCTTCCCCTGGTGTGCGGTGTGGAGTTTTGTGTTTGGCGAGGTGGATCATGCTTCTGGCAGTGTGCAATCATAAAGCTAGAAGCATTATGGTGCAGTACATAGGCCACTATAGGAGGATGTGTATGTTGAGGCCAGATGGAGCTTGGGAGTGAGGATTAAAGATCAAGAATAGTTGTGGATCTGTAAGGAAGCTGGGGTGACCACACACCTCTAGGCCCTGCTGCACTGCATCTGGCCATGGTGTCTGTCACTCCTCTGCTGATCACAACCAGCACTGCCTCAAAGAGAGTGATATCATACAGGCGTCCTTCCCCTCTCCCAGTCAAGTCCTGTTGCCTTCTGTTATGTGCTATGTTGTCCTGGAAGACAGAGGGGTGGTTGTGAATGAGTATATTAGCAGGTATGTTTGTGTGTGTGATGCCTTACATGGATAAAGAGCTGTGAGATGAGTGTGAGGAATGCCTGTGAAGGATGCAATAGTGTGGAACTGCATGAATGTCAGTGTATAGTTAGATGGTGGATGAAGAGAATTGAGGTTGTGATGCTGGTGGTGGCACAGTTATTGAGAAGAGTGTTTGTGAGTTGGGATCTTACCTTTGCCATTTGTGTCAAGTCGTAAAATTCCTTTTGGCACTAGAGCCATGTCCTGGGGGGCAGGGCTCCTGGCTTTCACCCTCTTGGTGATCTCCTCCTACATATTAGTTGCCTGTGGACCCTCCTGCCCCCCTTGCTAGTACAGGACATCTCTCCTCCTCTCGACCTCCTCTACCGGAACCTCCCAAGTCACATCTTAGATCCCGTGCGCTCTTTCTCCCTGTCCTTGAGCCATCCTGAAATATTGGCTTGTCTGCCAGCTGGTACACTCCACACCTTCGGTCGTTCACAGAGGCTACATGTACCATCTTTGAAACTTGCTTCTAATCAGTCCTTGAGTGCTCAACATACCAGTGTCTATTTTAGTGCCTCCAGGCAAGCTTAAATCATGGTGATCATCAATTCGCCCCAAAATTGTGTGCTAAATCCAGACTTTCAAACAGGCCCGTTTATTCGCACAGCACCCACTTAGTGCCTGTTTTCACTCTTTCATCAAAATTACTCCCCATTTTTTACTCTGTTGATGGCCACTGCAAACATCTCTTTCTGATTTAGGTGAAATGTTCCCATTGGGTTACTATGTTATCCCAAGCCAAAAACACTGCAGCTATTTGACCAAGTATGGCAACAGGCAATTTGGCTACATACTGAACAAATTCCTAGTGATACTGCCAGCTTGGCATAAAGTGGAAAATGTGGGTAGCCGCTGTGGTGGAGTCAAAATCACAATCGTGCCCAAATTTGCAGTATGTAACCAAACAAATCAAGGAGCTGTAGCTGAACTAAAACCACCCTTGCAGATAACTTCACCCTACAATGATCAAATAAAGACAATTTTTCATTTATAAAGCAGCCACTTATCCATTGACATGAGCTATGTTATTACTTTTATCTACCTACTCAGTTGCCAACAGCTGAATAATCACAGCTCAAGACATTGCCTGATTTATGTGACTGTATTTAATTCTGCTCATGGATAAAAATTCATTTCGTGAACAGTTTGATGATGAATTCCAAAAGACACTCACCTGTCATGTTATACCTCTGTTGTCCAGTTAGGTTTGACAATAAATTGTGTGTTATTGTCACCAGGATTTCAAATATATGTGTACAATTTTTGAACTAACTTGAGTTGTTAAAAACACCTCAGAACGCAATTATACATTTGCCCTTTCTGAATCTGGAATGTGTCTGGAGAAAGAATATTGGACTGTATAACACTAGGGTGAAGTACTATTGCACTACTGACAGACACAATTTAAGTCAATCAATTAAGAGCATCAGATTGCATCAAAGCATCTTTTGCACATTAAAGAGAATTTAGCTTTAGTGTAATTTTTTTCTTGATTTCTTCCTGATACCAATATCTTAAATAAGCCTAGTGACAACACTACTTATGAACTACAGATTCTTGCTTTGACTGTACTGATGGGAACATGCGAACAGGAGGAGGCCATTTAGCCCCTCAAGCCTGTTCCGCCATTCAATTAGATCATGGCTGATCTGTATCTTCCATAACCCTTAATACCCTTGCTTCACAAAAGCCTATCAATCTCCGTTTTGAAATTTTCAATTGACTGTGAGACTCAACAGCTTTTTGGGAGAGAGTGTTGCAGATTTCCTTTGTGTGAAGAAGTGTTTCCTGATATCGCTCCCGAACAGCCGAGCTCAAATTTTAAGATTATGCCCTCTTGATCTGGTCCCCCACTCCCACCGGAGTAAATACTTTCTGCCCATCTACCCTCACAAATACATGAATCATCTTAAAGACCTCAATTAGATCACTCCTTAATCTGTCAGTTTTAACAACATAGATAGGGAGAAATGATCTTGTATAGTATTGGTAAATCTGGAGTAATCTCTTAATCCCACAGTTTGGTTTCCTTTTAAGAAATGGTATAAGACACAGCACAGCACTCTTTCATGGAAGCAGACTAATGTCAGAAACAATTAAACTGATGGGATGAAACTGTCCTATGTAAATGGTGTTTGAGCAGTCACTAAACTCCCCACGCTTTCATATAGAGATGGGAAATGGAAACATTACACTATGGCAGTAGACAATGCTTTTCAGAGGTTAGGATCTAGGCACATTGGTGACTGAAGGAACAAGAGCTTTGGTCATGAAATATTTGAACAAGTAGCATTTGATACCAATACTGGGGCCAGGGTTCTCCTCCCTGAAATTGGGTGGCTTGAGGACAATGACAGGAAAAACTGCCTCACCACTACCCCAGCCTGTCAGTAGACCCTCCTTTTCTACCTGCTCTATGAATGGATGCTTGCAAGCGTGACATGAAGGCCCCAAATGTCACTAGCTGGCGAAAGAGGGAAATGGTGACACATCCTGTGGCCTGGTACCACGATGACAGTTGCTACAGCAGCTTGGCAACAGGTGCCATAGCCAAAAACAGCAACTCACAGCGTCACTTGACAGCTTCACTTGTGGCACGTGTTTCAGAACCTTCCTCTCAAGGATTAGCCTTCACAGCCATCAGCAAAGGCACACCAAGTGAAGACACCCCACCTAAATGGATTGTTTGCTACATGTCCATCATCTTTCGTAGATGGAAGGATTCCAACCATGAAAATAGCGATGGGTGGGGAAGAACTTTCCTGCCACACATCTCCAATTATCACTGCTTTCCAGGGAAGCCATGGGCAAATGAGGCAGTAAGCCTGGGAAGTGGGAACAAGAGTATGTTCCCCAGTGAAAGATCATTGTAACGGCATCAACTTGGCTCAGGGCTTTGCACAGAACTTGGAGCTCATCCTTTCCAGCAAGGAAGTGGTGGCAAATTCCATTAGCACAGATGAGGACCCAACCATGATGTAGCATCTGATGGCCGATGTCTCAGCTTCCATCTTCCATTGCAGCACAAGCAGAAGCCACTGAACATCTGGGTGCTAAAGTGGAAGCTCAGACTCAAGTCATGCAGACTCAGCTCTGCTGCACATAGAAACATAGAAAATAGGAGCAGGAGTAGGCCATTCAGCCCTTCGAGCCTGCTCCGCCATTCATTATGATCATGGCTGATCATCCAACTCAGTAACTGGTTCCCTATTTCGCCCCTTACCTTTTGATCCCTTTAGACCCAAGAGCTATATCTAACACCTTCTAGAAAACATACAATGTTTTGGCCTCAACTGCTTTCTGGTAGCGCATTCCACAGACTCACCACTCTCTGGGTGAAAAAATTTCTCCTCATATCAGTCCTGAAAGGTTTCCCCTGTATCCTTAGACTATGACCCCTGGTTCTGACTCCCCCACCATCGGGAACATCCTTCCTGTATCTACCCTGTCAAGTCCTGTTAGAATTTTATAGGTTTCTATGAGATCCCCCCTCACTCTTCTGAACGCCAGTGAATATATACTAACCGACTCAATCTCTCCTCATACGTCAGTCCCACCATCCCAGGAATCAGTCTGGTAAACCTTCGCTGCACTCCCTCTATAGCAAGAACATCCTTCCTCAGATAAGGAGACCAAACTGCACACAATATTCCAGGTGTGGCCTCACCAAGGCCCTGTATAAATGCAGCAAGACATCCCTGCTCCTGTACTCAAATCCTCTCGCTATGAAGGCCAACATACCATTTGCCTTTCTTACCGCCTGTTGCACCTGCATTCTTACCTTCAGCGACTGGTGTACGAGAACACCCAGGTCTCGCTGCATATTCCCCTTTCTCAGTTTATAACCCTTCAGATAATAATCTGCCTTCCTGTTTTTGCTACCAAAGTGGATAACCTCACATTTATCTACATTATACTGCATCTGCCATGCATTAGCCAACTCACTCAACTTGTCCAAATCACCCTAAATCCTCTCTGCATCCTCCTCACAACTCACCCTCCCACCCAGTTTTGTGTCATCTGCAAATTTGGAGATATTACATTTAGTTCCCTCATCTAAATCGTTAATATATATTGTGAATAGCTGGAGTCCCAGCACCGATCCCTGTGGTACCCACTAGTCACTGCCTGCCATTCGGAAAAAGAACCATTTATCCTTATTCTTTGTTTCCTGTCTGCCAACCAATTTTCTATCCATCGGAATACGCTACCCCCAATCCCATGTGCTTTAATTTTACACGCTAATCACTTATGTGGGACTTTGACAAAAGCCTTCTGAAAGTCCAAATAAACCACATCTACTGGCTCCCTCTCATCAACTCTACTAGTTACATCCTCGAAGAGTTCTAGTAGATTTGTCAAGCATAATTTCCCTTTCGTAAATCCATGCTGACTCTGCCCGATTCTACCACTGTTCTCTAAGTGCTCTGCTATAAAATCTTTGATAATGGGCTCTAGAATTTTCCCCACTACCGACGTCAGGCTGACTGGTCTATAATCCCCTGCTTTCTCCCTTTTTAAATAGTGGGGTTACATTAGCTACCCTGTAATCTGTAGGAACTGTTCCAGAGTCTATAGAATCTTGGAAGATGACCACCAATGCATCCACTATTTCTAGGGCCACTTCCTTAAGTAATCTGGGATGCATACCATCAGGCCCTGGGGATTTTTCAGCCTTCAATCCAATCAATTTCAGCAACACCATTTCTCTACTAATACTGATTTCCTTCAGTTCCTGTCTCTCCACTAAGCCCTGTGTTCCCCAACATTTCAGGTATGATATTTGTGTCCTCCTTTGTGAAGACAGAACCAAAGTATGCATTTAGTTAGTCAGCCATTTCTTTGTTCCCCATAATAAATTCCCCTGTTTCTGACTGTAAGGGACCTACATTTGTCTTCACCAATCTTTTTCTCTTCACATACCTATAGAAACTTTTACAGTCAGTTTTTATGTTCCCCGCAACCTTACTCTTGTAATCTATTTTCCCCTACTTAATCCTTTGGTCCTTCTTTGGTGAATTCTAAACTGCTCCCAATCCTCAGGTCTGTTGTTTTTTCTGGCAGATTTATATGCCTCTTCCTTGGATCAAATGCTATCTCTAATTTCCCTTGTAAGCCATGGTTTGGCTACCTTCCCCATTTTACTTTTGTGCCAGACAGGGATAAACAATTGTTGCAGTTCATCCATGCGCTCTTTAAATGTTTGCCATTGCCTATCCACCATCATCCTTTTAAGTAATGTTTCCCAATCTGTCATAGCCAACTCTCGCCTCATACCTTTGTAGTTTCCTTTATTAAGATTCAGGACCCTAGTCTCAGAATCAACTATGTCACTCTCCATCTTGATGAAGAATTCTATCATATTATGGTCGCTCATCCCCAAGGGGTCTCGCACCACTAGATTGTCAATTATTCCTCTCTCATTACACAACACCCAGTCTAGGATGGCCTGTTCACTAGTTGGTTCCTCAACATATTGGTCCGGAAAACCATACACTCCAAGAATTCCTCCTCTACGGTATTGTGACTAATTTGATTTGCCCAATCTATATGTAGATGAAAGTAACCCATAATTACAGATGTTTCTTTATCACATGCGTCTCTAATTTCCTGTTTAATGACATTCCCAACATCACCACTACAGTTTGGGGGTCTATATACAACCCCCATTAATGTTTTTTGCCCCTTAGTGTTTCTCAGCTCTACCCATACAGATTCCACATTGTTAGAGCTAATATCTTTCCTCACTATTGCGTTAATTTCCTCTTTAACCAGCAATGCAACTCCACCTTCATTTGCTTTTTGTCTGTCCTTCCTAAATACTGAATATCCCTGGATGTTCATTTCCCATCCCTGGTCACCTTGCAGCCATGTCTCTGTAATCCTGACTATATCATACTCGTTTACATCTATTTGGGCGATTAATTCATCCACTTTATTGCAAATGCTCTGCGCGTTAAGGCACAAAGCCTTAAGGCTTGTCTTTTTAACATTACTTGTCCCCTTCCCACTATTTTTCACTGTGTCCCTGTTTGATTCTGGCCCTTGATTTCTCTGCCTATCACTTTTCTTATTCCCCTTACTGTCTTTTGTTATTGTCTTTGATCCCCCCCTGCTCTGACTCCTTGCAAAGGTTTCCATCCCCCTGCAATTTTAGTTTAAACCCTCCCCAACCACTCTAGCAAATACTCCCCCAAGGACATCATACAAGCTCAGATTGCACTTACTCAAGCTCAACTTGCTGCCTTGCAAGCTCAGACTGCTGTCATCATAACTGCAGATACCAGTTTTCAAAGGGAGTGTTCTGTCCTCCAAAAGATTACTAGGATTGCTGAGGCGGCGCCCGGGGGGGAATGCTGGCAGCACTGTGGAATTTCTCAGGATGACAGCACTCATACTCCCACCACTGCCACTCTGCCAGTGCCCTTGCTGTTGCCTCTCAGCCAGCCAGCCAAGACTGCTGGTGCCCATGCCGCGGTGCTGCAGTCCGAAACTGGGCCTTCTAGACCCAGAGCTGCTTAAGGGCCTCCTTCAAGGTGATCAGCAATCTTCTCCATGAAAGCCAGCAGTCTTCTACCAGCCATGCTACAGCTACTGGGTAGCACTGTGTCAGAGCACAAGGACTGGCAAAGGGACAGCAATGACAGACACTAAGGGAATGCACAAGGCTGACTAGTTGATGTTCGTAAGAAATACGGCATGATTTGATTACTAAATTTGGTTTGCAATGTTTATTTTGTGGTGGCTTTTATTTTTGCATTGTGGCCGAGGGCAGGCTGTGATAGTGACAGGGGGAAGGTCAGGTGTGGGATTATTGGTGAATGGGGAATTGGAGTTGCGTAGTCGGATGAGTCAATCACAGACAGCTTGTCCAGAAAGGGGCTATTGGCTGCCTCCTCCCTTCCTCCTTCTCTTCCTTCACAGCTATTCACAGCATTTTTGGTGACAAGAGATGTGGCCTAATGATGGTGAGATGATACAGCATGCAGCAGGCCACCACAAACCTTGACATCCACCCTGCCAAATATTGCAGGGATCCTCCAGAGCAGTCCAAGCAGCGGAAGCGATGTTTAAGCATCCTAATGGTCTGCTCGATTACACTTCATGTAGCAGCATGGCTTCCATTGTATGTTTGCTGCCCATGTGTACATGGGCTGTGCATTGGAATCATGAACCATGTTATGGAATGATAGCCTTTGTCAGCCAATAGCCATCCTCTGGTTTGTCATGGTTGCTCAAATGCAGAGGGGCACAGCGGACTGCCACAGAATGAAGGCATTGATTTGCTGCCTCATGTACTCGCACACAATCTAGACGTTAAAGGAGTGGCATCCCTTTCAGTTGCGGGACATCTCAGAATTGGCACGCGGCGCCCACAAAGCGACGTGCAGTCAATGACACCCCGAACCATGGGGAAGCCTGTAGATCTCACAAAGCCATGTGCTTGCAGCACATGTTTCTTCCTGGCACAAGGCAATGAAATGTATTCAACTCTTTTGAAATACAAAGCCTCAGCAACCTCCCTTATGCAGCAGTGGATGACAAACTGGGAGATGCTGCAAATAGCACCTGCTTCGGCCTGCAACTAGCCAGATGCATAAAAGCCCATGGCCACTGTCACCATCACAGCCATTGGCAATGCTGTCCTCACCCTGCTCTGAGTCTCCAGTTGTGGCTGTAGCAGATGGCAGATTTCAGTGAGGATGTCCTTAGTGAAGAAGAGACATCTGACACATCTGAGGTTCAGCTCGGAGAATTATTCCCTGAATACCCTGGGTGGATAGAATCTTTTGCTGAGAGACCTTCTCCATTCTCTCCTCATTTCTCTTCCAGCCACTTGTCCTGCTTTGTGTCTCTGCTGCTCATTCTCCCAGTCACCCTGAAGGCCATGATGGATGCAAACTACTGCACTCATGTCTGGTGTTTGTAGAATCCTTGAAGTCAGGATAAAATCCTACAGCATGTACCACACCATTCCCTGTAGACTTCAGCATCTTTAAACAACTCTAGAAAACACCAAACATTTCTACAGTCTCAGTCAGAACAAATAGAAACCATTCAGCAACTCATCTGTAATTAGTTGATGATATCTTGAAGTTGTGCTGGTGGGTGAAATCCTTCCTGTTGCTGAAGGTATGTTCAGCTGTGTGAGGTCAAATGAGGGCATCAGCTGGAGCATTGAGATTCAAAATGGCAGCATTGGTATCAAGTCAGCGATACACACTGCCTGACACCACAATCTGCCTCATTTGCATAATCTTACTTCTGGCAGATGCTCCCTGCATATGCACTAACGCCCTTACCAAAATGCATCTGGCATGATTTGCACCAAAAGTGTATGCACAGACGCCATATTGGATCAAAACGGCATTTCGTAATGCCAAGAAACCAGATGCACGGAGCTGAATTTTGCATCATACTATTATAAAATAAGACAGCACAGAATGAGGCCATTCAGCCCATCATGCCTGTGTCAGCTCTTTGAAAGAGCTCTCCAATTCGTCCCACTCCCCTGTTCTTTCTCTGTAGCCCTTCAAATTATTCCTTTTTAAGTATATATTTTCCTTTCAAATTACTGTTGAATTTGCTTCCACCACCCTTTCAGGGAGTGCCTTCCAGATCATAACATAATGCGTAAAAGAAATTCTCCTCATTTCCCGCTCCCCACTGACCTTATAGTGCTGTCATTGGTAGTTTACTATTTGTATATGGGCTTCATTGTTCACATTAGTAGCTTCCCTAAACGTAAGTCAGACTAGCAGGGAGGAGGGACAGGTCAGGACAGGGTGCATGCAGTAAGGAACGGACTGGGAGAAACTCAAACAGGTAGCACAGCTATCTCGATTACACTTCTTCACATCCTGCCTCCTGTAAGGACTCCATTCCATTCTCCCAGTTTCTCCGTCTCTGACGCATCTGCTCTGATGATGCAACCTTCCACAGCTGCGCTTCTGATATGTCCTCCTTTTTCCTCAACTGAGGATTCCCCCCCACTGTAGTTGACAGGGTCCTCAACCGTGTCCGGCCCATTTCCCGCACTTCTACCCTCACCCCTTCCCCTCCCTCCCAGAACCGCGACAGGGTTCTCCTTGTCCTCACTTTCTACCCCACCAGCCTCCACATCCAGTGGATCATCATCCGCCATTTCCGCCACATCCAGCATGATGCCACTACCAAACGCATCTTCCCCTCCCTTCCCATGTCAGCATTCCAAAGGGATCATTCCCTCCACGGCACCCTGGTCCACTCCTCCATTACCCCCACCACCTCGTCCTCTTCCCATGGCACCTTCCCCTGCAATCACAGGAGGTGCAATACCTGTCCATTTACCTTCTCTCTCCTCACCATCCAATGCCCCAAACATTCCTTTCAGGTGAAGCAGTGATTTACTTGTACTTCTTTCAATGTAGTATACTGCATTCGCTGCTCACAATGTGGTCTCCTCTACATTGGGGAGACCGAACGCAGACTGGGTGACCGCTCTGCAGAACACCTCAACTCAGTCTGAAAGCATGACCCCGAGCTTCCGGTTGCTTGCCATTTCAACACACCCCCCTGCTCTTATGCCCACATCTCTGTCCTGGGATTGCTGCAGTGTTCCAGTGAACATCAACGCAAGCTCGAGGAACAGCATCACATTTACCATTTTGGCACGCTACATTAAAGGCCTACTCGGATCTGCAAATGAGACCCGACCCGAGCCCAACAGAACCCCATCTGACCCCTAGCCTGACCCGGCCCGAGTCCTTCCATTTTTTTCCGTGCCCAACCCGACCATCAGTTAATGTACCTTCCGTTTTTCACTTAGTTCCTTATCTGCACAAGCTTAAAATAACTGTAGCAAAACCACCTTTAAAGTCCAAAAAGTAAATTAACATTCAAGTCAATTACCTTAAGTTTTGATAGAGCGTGTCCGATCCGGCCCCACCTGACCCGAGCCCGAAAGCCGGACCCAGAAGTGCAACCCAACCCGAACCCAGCACGTCATTGGATCCCTTCGGGTTCAGGTTGGGTAGCAGGCCTTTACGCTACAGCCTGCCGGACTGAACATTGAGTTCAATCATTTCAGAGCATGACAGGCCCCTTTTCTTTAAAAAAAAATTTTTTTTTTACATTTTTATTTTTAGTTATTTTTTGTTTTTCTTTTTTATTTGTTTATTTTATTTTAGTTTGTTTAGTTTGTTTCTACTGTGCCTACCCACTGTTTTTCTCATGTTTGTGCTTGGGGCCAGGGCTGTTCATTTTTCTGTCAATTAACATCCTCTCTCTACTAACGCTTTGTCTTTCACCACACCATTAACATACCATTTGCCTTTGCTCCATGACCTTCTGGTCAGTTATTCTCTGTGACCTTGTCCTAACAACACCTATTTTTTTTTTATCTCTTGCCCCATCCCCGCTTTACTTGCTTAAAACTTTTTACATTTCTCATATTTGCCAGTTCTGATGAAGGGTCACTGACCTGAAACATTAATTCTGCTTCTCTCTCCACAGGTGCAGACAGACCTGCTGAGTATTTCCAGCATTTCTTGTTTTTATTTCAGATTTCCAGCATCTGCAGTATTGTGCTTTTATTATATGAGAACAGAGGAGGACTGGCCTATTTGTGATTCTGGTTTTGGAGGCTGGGTGCTGATGGAGAGCTGGATTAAAGAAAAAATTAAAGTTTAAACCAAAAAAGTAACAGATAAATGTATTTTTCTTCTTGTTAGAGCTGCTTCTAGCAACCCCTTAAAGGGATGTTTGTCCTGACCTTTTCCTGCTCTGCAGAATGGGTTAGTCCAGCCACCTGCAGATGCCATGCTGTATGCTACCAAAATGGCATTCAGGTCCTATCGAGGCCATAGGACTCTAGTTTGCATCACTTAATGAGGCTTCCACCTGTTTCCAGCAGGATTGTTGGCCACCTAAATCATGGCCCACTTGAAAATGGTAGCGGATGGGCCTCAGGCGACAAGTAACATTTGCACCACACAAGTATCAGGCAATGACCATCTCCAACAAGTGAGAATCTAACCATCTCCCCTTGGCATTCAACTGTATTACCATCACTGAATCCCCCACCATCAACATCCTGGTGACCACAATTGATCAGAAACGTAACTGGACCAGCCAAATAAATATTGTGGCTACAAAGGTAGGTCAGAAGCTGGAAATTCTGCAGCACGTAACTTCCTCTGATGCCCCAAAGCCATCTATAATGTCAAGTCAGGAGTGTGATGGAATACTCTTCACTTGCCTGGATGAGTGAAGCTCCAACAACACACAAGAAGCTCGACACCATCTAGGACAAAGCAGTCCATTTTTTCGGCACACCATCCACCACCTTAAAGATTCACTCCCTCCACCACTGGCACACAGTGGCTGCAGTGTGTACCATCTACAAGATGCATTGCAGCAACTCGCCAAGGCTCCTTTGACAGCACCTTGCAAACTCGTGACCTCTACCACCTAGAAGGACAAGGGCAGCAGACGCGTGGGAACACCACCACCTGGAAGTTCCCCTCCAAGCCACATGCCATCCTGACCTGTAACGATATCGCCGTTCCTTCACTGTCACTGGGTCAAAATCCTGGAACACCCTCCCTAACAGCACAGTGGGTGTACTACACCACATGGACTGCAGCAATTCAAGAAGACAGCTCTCAACCACCTTTTTCAAGGGCAATTAGAAATGGGCAATAAATGTTGGTCTTGCCAATGATGCTCACATCCCATGAATGAATAAAAATCAGTCTATAGCACAAAAATTAATGATTGACTTAAATATGGAATTATCTGTTAAATCACCAATCAAATATCTAATTGCCTAAACATCGAAACCAGAAATCCACAACTTGTGAGTTCAGATCCTCCCATCATTGTGAAATTGAATTAAAAATATCTAGTCATTTATGGGACAGCACCAGAAAAAAAGGGACCATGAGATTTGTTGATTGTTGTAAAAACCCAAATGGTTTACTCCTATCCTTCAGGGAAAGGAATGTACCATCTCGACTTGGCCTTGCCTCCATTTGACTCTTGTCCCATGCGATGTAATTGACTCTTAATTCCCTGAGGGCAACTAGAGATGAGCAATAAGTGCTGCCTTGCCAATGTTGTCACATTCCAAGAACAAATAAAGACACATTTGACTGACCAAACATGAGCAAGTCTGAAAACAATTTGATTCAGTGAGTATCAATAAGAAATGAGTAAGCAGCAAAAAATCAGTAAACAAATTGTTCAATTTTTCTTCTCAATGCTCCCAAACCTCTCTCTTTTCCAATAATTATCCATGCTTGCTTTCAGGAAATGGCTCTGGTTTGGATTTTACTCCCACTGTGCAGTCCTAGGGTTTAGGTATTTGGGGGAATACAGCAGAATTATTCAAATATTTGGTCCCAAATTTTTCTCCTTCCCTACATTGCATGACAGATTGATGTATGCATGTATTTTTGGTGTCTGGGGGATATAAATCTACTTATTTAGCTGCATACAGTAGGTTAGGAAAGCACTATTTATCTTTCAGGAATTCATCAAAAAAAAATTCCATTATTGCTAAGCACAGCTTTCACAAACTTCTCTCCAAATTTTTTCGTCAGAGCCCCATCAGCACTGTCCATATACTGCATGGACCTACTGTAAAATAAGTAATAGACAATATGTATCTTCCACATTAGTGTGTACCATTTACAAGATGCACTTCAGCAACTCACTGAGGCTTCCTCGAAAGCACCTAGCAAACCTGTGAACTCTGCCCCCTAGAAGGACAAGGGCAGCAGGGAACACCACAACCTCCAAGCCACACACCATCCTGACTTGCAAATATATCACCGCTCCTTTATCATTGCTGGGTCAAAATCCTGCAACACCTTTCCTTACAGCACTGTGAGTACCTTCACCACACAGACTGTGGTGGTTCATGAAGGCGGCTCCCCACTACTTTCTGAAGGGCAATTAAGGATGACCTGGCCTTGCCAGCGATGCCCACATCCTGTGAATGAATAAAAGAAATCATAAATTACACAAAGAGGAGACACACACTTATTTGGCTGGATTTTACCGAGCTCCTGACGTTGGGTTCTGTGACGGGGGGTGGGGGGGCCAGAAGATTGTTCCGGCAGAGGCTCGCCACGGAGCCCGACGCTAGGAGGGCTGAGCCCGATCCTCCCGGCGGTGGCGAGGCTCTGTGGTGGCCCTCCCACCGCTGGGTGACGGGATCTGCATCTACATATGTAAATGAATAAAATTAATACATTTAAATACACTCACCTTGAATCTTCTGGGCCTGCTGCAATCTTCAGTGCGGCAGCCGGCACTCGTGCACCTTCACTTCCCCGCCTGGGTAAAGCAGACATAACACTGGTGGGAGGTGGTTAAGATTGTTAGTGCGAGGCGGGGACAGAGTCAAATAATCGTAATGAGTGTAGTGGATGGTGAGAAGGGGTGAACTTTAAACTTTGTGCAGTCTGTGCCGGAGAAGGTCACATTTCAAAGGTAAGTGGTTTTGGGGGAAAGGGAAAATACTTAATGTAATTGTTATGGGGGGGGGGGGGGGTTGGGAAAGGGGTGTTATAATTTTATTTGGTACATTTTGTGGGGGATACTTCTTTAGAAATTCAAATTGACCAACAGGTCTAGCTGCTCTTTAAAAATGGCATCAGCACCTGCGCACAGGCAGCTGACACCATTGCCGGCGTTGAACAGCCCACCCCCTTCATATGATTGGAGGGATCGGGCGACCTGGCGATTTAAATGTGCCGCTGTGCAGGAGAACGCGGCAGCTCTGATGCGTGTGTAGACCACTTTTTCTTTGCCCGCCGCAAGGAGCAGCAGTGGGCTTTTACAATCCAGCCCATTGTTGCAGATTTGCAATGAACCATGTCTTCAATATTAGAATATGGCTCTAGTGCATCACCAAACACACATATTGGATAACATTTGTATTTTAGTGTAGAGCTTCATGTATCGAGGAAATTTGGATGCAGAAGTCAATCTGGCCAAACCATATCTGATTATGGTGCAGTTTCCTTCATACTCTAATTCACAATCTAAGTGTGGGGCAAAACTCTGCATTTGAATCTTTAATTTATCTATGGGGGCCCTATTTTCAGAACCGGCAAATGTTACGCATATCTAGTCAGTTTTACAGCAGTAAATGCATTTAATTAGCATCAACTTGTTAGCATTAAGTGTTCCACAACAGATCTCAGATGATATCCCAAACAAACAGGAAATGCAGCCATTTGACCTCTTGTATGTCAACATGCAGCAACAACACCCAGAAACTAAGAACTATCTCTAAGATTGTCTAATGGAATATCAAGTGGACTCGATTATGATGGATGTTATGGACAGGACTTTCTTAGTGTTTGAAACGGGCACCAATCCCTGTAAACCCAAGAGGGAAGCCTGAGAGCAGGTTATATCACAGTACAATGCTGTAAACATAACCGAAAGAATTGGTCAGAGTGAAGAAAACCACCAAGTGGGGAAAAATGCATTTAACCAGCCAGGAAAGCTGTGGGAGAATATTAACTGCAAGAATTGCCTAAGGCTGAGTTAAGCGTTAGCCAGATCTTCAGCCTGGAAAGATTGGAGAACGAGGGAGAAGTGATGTGGGACTCCCAACTCCTGATACTGATTAGGGCCTTCTCTGTGTATGCTTTGGCCTTGTGGAACCTATTGTTCAACCAAAATGCTGGGATGTATTAGCAGAAAAGCACAACAGCACTGATGCTGATATCATGGACTAAATATTCCTGGTCCCGTGGTGGTGGGCTTGGACTGAGGGGGTGGCCAGGAAAATAGGAGTGAGCTGCATTGGGACAGCTCCCCGACATATGCCTGCTACCAGGGGGCTTTCCCAGGGACGGCCTGCTCCACGGAGGTAGGCACCCAATTAATATCGTTAAGGCCCCATTTAGCGGTGATTTTGCCACCTCGTTGGCATTTTACCAGCAGCAGAGCAGCCCTTCACCACGTGCAGAGGTCCCTGGCTCAATGGAGGCGACTTCCCTGGGCAGGCTGGAGGCTCCATGCTGCACAGAGGAGGGTGCATTCATGAAATGCCACAATTGCGGTCGAGACTGATCCAGCTACCAGTCTACATCCCAGTTATTTAATGATTGATGTCCAGGCCAGTGAGGGCATCTCCATGTTGAGGTGCCATCGCAGTCACCAATCTGCATCAGCAGTGCCTACCTCTCCTGGTGGGGCTGCTGAGGCTCTAGATTTGCTGGCCTTCTGATTGGGCCGGCAGAGTTGAGCATTAGCCTGACCTCCTTAAAAGGACGGTGAGCTCGCAGGTGGTGAATCAAAGGGCTGCCTCCAGGTGGATGGTAAGGCCAGGTTTGTTGCCGGCAAGTGCTGGCTCGGGAGCCCCATTTGGTCCCAACGTCGGGGTCTGGACGCCTGCAGGAAAATTCTGCTGCATGCATTTTGTTGTATACTAACTGCCAATATCGTTACATATACTATAAAAATCTTTGGGTGCACACACTTCTACATTTCTGATGTCATAGAGTCATAGAGAGATACAGCACTGAAACAGGCCCTTCGGCCCACCGAGTCTGTGCCGAGCAACAAGCACCTATTTATACTAATCCTACATTAATCCCATATTCCCTACCACATCCCCACCATTCTCCTACCACCTACCTACACTAGGGGCAATTTACAATGGCCAATTTACCTATCAACCTGCAAGTCTTTGGCTGTGGGAGGAAACCGGAGCACCCAATGGAAACCCACGTGGTCACAGGGAGAACTTGCAAACTCCATGCTTTTTGGTTACTTTTTTATGTCAATGTTTAACATCGAAATTACCTGTGTAACCGGTTAGAATGGAAATCATGTATGTAAACCTGGAAAGGTGTCAGCTGGGGTTCAGTTGGTAGCACTCTCACCTCTGGATCAGAGGTTGTGGTTGAAGTCCCACTCCAAAGACTTGTGCACAAAAATATAGGCTAGCACTCAGGGAGCACCGAGGGAGTACTGCACTGTTGAAGGTGCTGGACTGGATTTTCCACCGAGCGTCGGGACCCCAACGTCCGACTCAGATCGGGGGGCCTGAGCCTGCCCATCTCATCAGCACACTCAATCTTCCAGGAGGCGGCCTTCTATCTGATTGCCTCCGTGCTATCTGTCCTATTAAGGATAGTGAGCGGGCTCCTAAGGCTGCAGGCTCAATCAGAGGGACCGCAGCAATGTCAGGTCACAGCCCCACCAGGAAAGGTGGGCACTGCTGAGGCAGGCAGGTGAGCGCGAGGGTGCCTCAACATGGAGGTGTCCTTAGTTGCCTGTATAGAATGCATGACAAAAGAGGCCCGAAGCCAGCACGACCATCTGGCTGGAGGGGAACCCCTTCCTCACGTGTAGTCACGAATAGGGCTGTGGCCTTTTATCCCCTCAGGCCCTGTCATTGGGGCATAGAGTCTCTGGCTCTGATTCTCCCCTGGCCTGATGCTGAGAGGCCGCCTCAATTGAGTTGGTGGCCTCCGCATGTGGTGGGGTTCCACGACAACATGGTAAAAAGCAGTGCCAGTGCAAAATGGCCCCTAAGTGGAGCCTGAATTGGACTATTTTGCTGCTCCATGGAATTGACAGCCAACCCGTTCCTAGTCCATCCCTGGGAAAGTCCCCCAGAGGGAAGAATGCATCAGGCAGCCATCCTGATGTGGCTCCCCACTATTTTCCTGGCCCTCCCGCACCACCCCCCCCCCCCTCCCCCACCCCGGGTTTCCAGCCCCATCTCCATAGGGCCGGGAAAATCCAGCCTGCTGTCTTTTGGATGAGACATTCAGCTGAAGCCCCATCTGCCCTCTCAGGTGGACATAAGAGATTCTAAACCATTATTTTGAAGAAGAGCAGGGGAGTTATTCCGGTGTCCTGAGCGATATTTACCCCCCTACCAATATCACAAAAATAGATGATCTGGTCATTATCACATTGCTGTTCGTGAGACCTTACTGTGTCCAAATTAGCTGCTGTATTTTTGACATTACAACAGTGACTACACTTCAAAAGTACTTCATTGGCTGTGAGGTGCTTTGGGACATCCTGAGGTTGTGAAAAGCGCTATACAAATGCAAGTCCTTCTTTAATGATATAGCTGCGGTAACTGACCCTGTGGAGTGAGCTTCTGAATCTCTCTTCCAAATCTGTTGTCAACTTGTACAGCGAAAAATGATATCCATGAACTAACCATGGACAATACTATGGTGCTTTACTACAACTTCATTTTACTTCTGATAATATATGCAACATTATTACTACATATTTTTCTTCTTGATATAGATGCACCTGAACTATCTGGAAGTGAAGCTCACACATGATACATACCATTGTCACAACCAACACATTACAGAGATTAAGGTGGCTGCATCTTGTTACTTGGCCATTGTCATGTGTGAGTCTTTCCTTATGGACAATACAACTTCGATCGATTGGAAGTAAATTGAAGAGATAAATTATGGGACAGATATTCCAAGACTGAGGTGCCAATGCTGGAACAAGCGGATACAGAGGTAAGTGAACCTCTTCATTGTAAGTGTTTATGCAAAAGCAGGACATCCTGAATGTTATTTTCAGTTGTTTCAAGTTAGTCAAATATTTCAGAACAAGCATATGCTCACCTGCATAATGTAAACACCACTCACATTATTTCCATTTACATGCACTTATCTCATTAGTTAATTTGGTGGTATATTTACTAATGTCAAGCTGATTAAATGAAACATTTGTGACAACTTTCAGCTCTGGTACAACTGAGAGTACAAATTGCGGCAAGTACGCGATCACTAGCCGCATGTATTAGTTTTATCCCCTTCTGCTCTGCATCCTCAGTTTCCTTATCAATGAAGCAAGGGTAGATGTGCACCAAGACTGCCAGAACAGATGGGTGATATTTTAGCTCATTCAAAACCCATCCACTTACAGAGTTAAAATGTGCCCTGTATATCAGAAACGCAGCAATCACAGAAATACAGAGGAAGGACACAGAATCAGCTCACCGATCAAAATCTGAGAGAGACAGTGGAGGAAGGAGAAAAGCTTGGGGATGGACTTTGTGCACAGAGGTTGCCATGCAATGTTTAAGTGTAGAGAGATAAAATGCAGGAATGCATCTTTGGATCTGAAATGTGATTCAGATCATGTCTCGGGTCATGTAGACCCAAATACATCTTGATCTTGAAGTGGCCCCTGGACCCTTATTTGATTAGGCTGTCCCTAGGATTACCAGCGTTAGAGTCTTCATGCTCAAAATGTTCCTCAGTATAGAAAGTCTGTAAAACCATAGAACCAGAGAAATATTACGGCACAGAAGGAGGCCATTCAGCCCATTGTGTCTGTGCCGACCGAAAAAACTACCGGCCCGATCTAATCCCACCTTCCAGCATCTGGTCCATAGCCTTGCAGGTTACAGCACTTCAGTTGCATGTCCAGGTACCTTTATAAAGAGTTGAGGGCTTCTGCCTCCATCACCGTTCCTGGCAGTGAATTCCAGACACCCACCACCCTCTAGGTGAAAAAGATTTTCCTCATGTCCCTTCTAATTCTTCTACCAATCTCCTTAAATGTGTGCCACCTGGTAATTGATCTCTCCGCTAGGGGAAACAGGTCCTTCCTGTCTACTCTATCTAGGTCCCTCATAATTTTGTACACGTCAATTAAGTCACCCTTCAGCCTCCTCTGTTCTAAGGAAAACAACCCTAGCATTTCCAATCTTTCTTCATACTTGAAACTTTCAAGCCCTGGCAACATTCCTGTAAATCTCTTCTGTACTCTCTCCAGAGCAATTATGTCCTTCCTGTAATGTGGTGACCAGAACTGTATGCAATACTCCAGCTGTGGCCTAACCAGCATTTTATACAGTTCCAGCATTACATCCCTGCTTTTGTATTCTATAACTCGACCAATAAAAGAAAGCATTCCATATGCCTTCTTCACCACTCTATCTACCTGTCCTGCCACCTTCAGGGACCTGTGGACATGCACTCCAAGGTCTCTCACTTCTTCTACCCCTCTCAATTTCCTCCCGTTTATTGTGTATTCCCTCACTTTGTTTGTCCTCCCCAAATGCATTACCTCACACTTCTCCGGATTGAATTCCATTTGCCACTTTTCCGCCCATTCTACCAAGCCATTGATATCATTCTGGAGTCTACAGCTATCCTCTTCGCTATCAACTTCACGGCCAATCTTTGTGTCATTAGCAAATTTCCCAATCATGCCTCCTACATGTAAGCCCAAATCATTAATATATATGACAAACAGCAAGGGACACAAAACTGAACCCTGCGGAATGCCCCTGGAAACCACTTTCCATTTGTAAAAACATCCATCGACTACTACCCTTTGTTTCCTGTCACTGAGCCAATTTTGGATCCAACTTGCTACATTCCCCTGTATCCCATTGGTTTTCATTTTATTGACCAGTCTGCCATGCAGGACCTTGTCAATTGCCTTACTAAAATCCATGTAGACCAAATCCTCATCAATCCTCCTTGTTACTTCCTCAAAAAATTCAATCAAGTTAGTAAGACATGACATTCCCTTAACAAATCCATGCTGACTATCCCTGATTAATCCCTGCCTTTCTAAGTGGCAGTTTATCCTGTCTCTCAGAATTGATTCTAATAATTTACCCAACACCGAGGTCAGACTGACCGGCCTACAATTACTTGGCCTATCCCTCGCATCCTGATAACGTTCACAGACCTCCAATCCTCTGGCACCTCGCCCCTATCCAATGAGGATTTGAAGATGATCCTCAGTGGGTCTGCTATTTCCTCCCTGGCTTCCTTTAACAACCTGGGATGCAATCGATCCGGCCCTGGCAATTTATCCACTTTCAAGGATGTCAGAACCTTAAATACTTCCTCTCTCATTATGCTTTTCATATCTAATATTTCACACTCCTCCTCTTTTACTACAATGTCTGCATCATACCTCTCCTTTGTGAAGACAGAGACAGAAAACCCATTAAGAACCTTGCCCACATCTTCTGTATCCACGCATATGTTCCCATGTACATCTCTAATAGGCCCTATGCTTTCCTTAGTTATCCTCTTGCTCTTAATGTACTGATAAAACATCTTTGGGGTTTCCTTGATTTTACCTGCCAATAATTTTTCATGTCCTCTCTTTTCTTTTCTAATTTCCCTTTTTTACTTCACCCCTGCACTTTCTATACTTCTCCAGGCTTTCTAAAGTATTACGTTTTTTTGTGACCGTCATAATCTTTCTTTCTCTGCTTTAATTTACCCTGTATGCTTCTAGGTAACCAGAGGGCTCTAGATTTGGCTGTACCACTCTGTCTTGGTTAGCTTCACGGTATGATGAATCACGGTATGGAGTCTTCTCTCTGAGATACATGTGACATCCAACATGATGATTGTAGTAGAACTTCCAATGACTTATGGATACATGAGGATATCACTGTAACTATAATAATGGCTACCTATGGCATTTGGAGTGTGTTTAGCCTTAAGTTTGGAATACCATATATAGGGTTACAAATCAGGGGCCTGAACATGATGCCAGATAGCTTCCCAGTGAAAGCTGGTCAGGATGAGGAATACCTTGGACGTTAACCATCAATGAAAGACATTTAAACCCACCACAGGGATGGCCTAAGGTATTCCTCATTCTGAAACACGTATAATGG
The DNA here is from genome assembly GCF_036365525.1 of Heterodontus francisci. Lineage (NCBI taxonomy): Eukaryota > Metazoa > Chordata > Chondrichthyes > Heterodontiformes > Heterodontidae > Heterodontus > Heterodontus francisci. The sequence continues at coordinate 130,950,372 of NC_090376.1, read as the reverse complement.
GAATTCTGTTGATCATACTCCACTTTTGTATCCCCACTTAGAAATGACTCCCTTTTGCAGTGCAAATCCAAGATGCACAAACACATTAACACTTGGGAGAAGTACAGGTGGCTCATGAGGTAATACAGCAAATGACGCACAGTAGACATGGATGTAACTTGCCTTTGTACCAAAACAAATAGTCATATGCAGCAGAATATTCATAGACCCCATCACCGATATGTATTTGGTGAACTTCTACTGTAATCATTTGCTCATGGAATTGATTGGGATATATATTAGTGGATTCCAGTAAATGATAATAAGTACAAATTGCTTTATATATGTTTATTAACAAATCAGCTTTTAATTGATCCTTTAAATTGATTATCAACATACAAGCTTTCCATGCTAACATGCAAACACAATTACGTATCCTGTACACTTCATATTAACAAAAATTATGTATCAATTAATCACAGCTGAAAGCTATATTTCTCTGATTGCAAGTATCCTGGTTTGTTGATGAACTGCTTAGTGTCAATTAGCAGCTTATTGCATAATTTAGTGTTAATTCATTAGTAGCTTATTCACAGTTACAGTAAAGTCCTGACTTTATCCAGTTCTACTATTATAATTCACGCTCACTCTTGCTACCTTTTCCTTGTGCCTAAGGCAAACAACTCACTTACGTTGATATCACTATAACTATAATATGGCCATATGCGTGAAGCTAATTTGGGATAACATGCCCCAAGTGAACCATGAAACTTTTTTAACACCTAGAATTAGCTGCAATGGTGTTATTGGTGACAATTGGCATAAGTTGTTTGCCCTGGACTCCAAATCCGATCCAAAGCAATTCTGTATCCTAGTCCATGCCAATCCAAGGAAACAGTGCTAACACACAGAAGCAGGAGAGCTGCAGACTTGAGTCAAGCCCATATGGAAACGGCAGCCCTATTGATGTTTAAAAAAATGGAGAGACACAGCAGAAGCTTTGAGATGAACACATATCAAACTGCCTTTATTATTCTTGAAACATTTCCTTGCATTTATCTCCAGAATGTTGCTGATAATTCATACATCCTCAATGATCCCAAGCAAATCAAAATCATAACTGGAATTTAACTGGGCCATCTAGAAGGAGAACTTCTACTTCAATTCCTAATCAATAGGCGTGTGTCCATGAACAAGGTCAAAGAATGGCGTTTACAAGAGAAAATACCATATAAAGTAAGAGGAGGTACAAATGAGCTATGGTATTAGTGATGCATATAACTGTCAAAATGCAAAAGCTTGATTCGAGGTTAAAAACATTCTTTTATCTCAAATAGGTATGCCACCAAGAGAGCTTTGTTCTAAGAGAAGTCATGTGAAAAGCAAATAGACCATCAGATGATGAGCAGACTACTGTTTACATCTTCTCTACTTGAGTGCTAGAAATGGTCAATATCTAATTTGCCTGACTATTGGGAAGAATTTGGTTGGTCATCAAAAGAGCCTTGTGTTGCCATTCCTTGCTTCATGCTTCCTCACTCACAAGAAGGAGCTATTAGGGGTTCCATGTGCCAATGGCTGTCAAAGACCTATGTGGTCTCCTGCAGCAAGGTACACAGCCCACTGAGCCAGTTGACCATGCTTTATCTGTAGTAATGAGTGCCACCACTGTTCTTAACTTCTTTGCCCCAGGGTCCTTTCAGGTTGCAGTAGGTGATGTGTCTTGCACATGTCAGCCTGCAGTTCACAAAGGCATAAAACAATTCACTGATGCCCCCTTTGCTAGAGCCAACTGTTATGTCAGTTTCCTAAGGGCTGTGGGATTTGCAGTAGCTAGTATCCCATGCGTGCGGGATGTCATAAACCGTACACTTCTAGCCATTGGGACACCTGACAGTGAGACAGCAACCTCTAGCATCAGGAAAGGCTGTCATTCAATCAGTGTGCAAATGGTCAGTGATCATCATTACAGAATCATGCATGTATGTGCCCAGTTTCCAGTAAGCTGTACAGATGCCTTCATTCTGCATCAGTCAATCATCCACTTGCAAACAAATCTATCCAGCTCAGAATTTCAGGAAGGGACAAGGGCTACCTCCTTCCACATGTGATTCATGCTTCAAGAACACAATAGAGCTCTTCTGGCAAAGCTTTTGGTGCCTATTGGATCTAAATTGTATTTGTTCCTCCCACTCATTAAAGCCTTTGACCTGGGTGATGATAATCCCTTTCGTTACTCTGCCAATAAGATAAGTGCTTTCTGGAGGGCACTATACCTTTATTTCCCCCCGAAGATGAACTCTTGCTTTAGCAGGACATTTTCCCTTCCACACGGAGTATACCCAGAGGAATGTCTCAATGAGCACAGGAACAGGAATTGTCCACTCAGCAAAAATCAGCAGTACTGGCAGAGTTAAAAATGGGCATAGTAACTCGAGCCGCTAAGTGTGGGTTTTTTTTTGAGACACAGCTCAATTGTTTCGGCATCAAGGGATCTGTTCACTTTGCAGTGACCTTTCAAACAGCAATAGGAAACAGATTTGAATAGCAATAGGAAGTAGATAGGAGTTCTTAAACACATCGCATCATGAAGTTTGGAACCATGAACAAATCCTTGGCCAATGATTTAAGGACTACTCAATACTGTGAGTGCAGTAAACTGAGCAGTGCTCCATTAAGAAGAAAACTATCCAATTTGCAGAAGTTGATGATTCTCTGAACACATTTGCCAATTTGACATTTCTTTTTACAATAGATGCACCCAGTAGATGTTGGTAAGAGTCAGTTATGTATCGTAATCAACCATAAACGACTACCATTCTGAAAGTGATATTTATCAATTCAGCTTTACCATTTGGACTCCAAATGTGCCTGCTATTTATGAACACTCCATTGCCCAGATAAGAGGCCTTTTTACCTAGACCAGAATCTGTAAATCTAGGTTGTGGCCATATATTTTGGGGTTCTCATGAGTAGAATTATAAGGCTGAAATAAAGTTAAACCTAAAACTGTATGCATTAAATTAGCATTTTGACTTTACTGTAAGATGTAGAAACAGACTTTACAAGAACTGTTATGATGATAGACTGACCGCCATTGATGGTTTTCTTTTTGTCAGTGTCTTTACCAAATTTACAATGAGGTTCTCCAGCACAACAAGATTCCTCTAACAAATAACAGAGTGCTATCAACTAATAATGAAAGGTTTTGGGGGTGTTGTTCAATGGGCACCCACCTGTTGAAATTGTGGACATTGGGACCCTAACAATTGGTTCACCATCTGAACAGCTTGATTAGCCCTGGAAGTATGCATGATTCCATTTTGGATCAGCCCTCTTGTTCAGCATTTGTCACGTATGCCTGAAACCAGCAGGCACCTATTGAATATATGTAAATTTCAGTCCTACTGCTGTTTCAGGACCAAAATGTCATTTTTAATTGCTGCAGCCTGTTATTTACCAGTTCTACAATAGATCCACACAGTCAGGAGGGCCAGTGCAGAGTGTGAAAGTGGAACAGGAGGAGATGCATTGAAGTGAATGGAGGAGAGAGATGGGAAGTGAGGGAGAAAAGGCTTGTTAGTGCTATGGATGCAGTGAATTGTGCAGAGTAATAAAACTGTGAATGGAAGTCTTACTTTAGTAGTTCTTGGTAAGTCATTTTGAATTTTTTTCCGGCACTGTTGCCAATTCCTCACTACAATACTTCTGACATTTGTGTACTTGTCAACCTCTTTCCACTATTGTAGTGCTATTTGGTAGTGCCATGTGGCTCAAACAAATCACTGTGGAACAGGATCTCCTTCGTCCTCATGACCTCCTCCAGCCAGAGCTCCATGGCAACATGGGTGCATCTCTGGCAGCAGTCATTTTGGAGGCAGCAACAGGTAGTGCATTAGCCGAGCTGACCACAAAGATATTTTATAAGACTGGGTTTATTTTTCCTCACTACAAAGTTTGAAAATTCAGTTAATAAAAGCTGTTCTCTGCTAGCAATTTTTTGGAGGTAAGGATTTATTTTAAAAATGAGGAAACTGCTTAAATAATATATTCTTGAGCTTTCCATGAAATATTTTTAATAGAAGTTCATGTTTATTAAAGACTGTGTCGGCAAACTCACTAATAGTGCACATATTGATAAAGATGTGAAATGGCTGTGATTGGGAATGCAGTATGAAATTGGGTGGGAGGAGGTGTTTGATGGCACAAAAAGCTGCTTGCGGGACGTGCTAACAGGCATGACTATAGTGGGATTGTTGGGGCTTAATGACTTGATGGGAGCTAAGGGACCTTCGAGTCTCTTTTTCCGAATCTCTCCCTCCATCAATGCTGCCGGACTCTGCCCCTACATATATTATCAGATAAAGCAGGCACCAATTCTGCCATACTTTCCTCACCCCCAAAAAACTTCCAAGCCCCTTCCCCGTTTAGCTTTTATTCCATTTGTTCATGGGATGTGGCGGTCACTGGCAAGGCAAGCATTTATCGCCCATCTCTAATTGCCCTTGTGAAAGTGGTGGTGAGCCGTCTTCTTGAATTGCTGCAGTCCATGTGGTGTTCGTACACCCACAGTGCTATTAGAGAGGGAGTTACAAGATTTTGACCCAGTGACAGTGAAGGAATGGTGATATAGTTCCAAGTCAGGATGGTGTGTGACTTGGAGGGGAACTTGGAGCTCGGGCAGCTGGATCCCATGATCCTCTTCTTCAGGACTTCCCTTTCCCCAGGACTTTCCCCTTTCCAACTCCCAGATCCTTTCAAACTGCCAGTGCTTAGAAACCCCAAGACTGCATTGCCAGTGCTCCATGATCCCAAGATGACCCTCAATGCTTCAGAGGCCTATCCCTAATGCTCCCAAATCCCTTCTCCCAAGTTTCCAAGCACACCTCGCTATTCAGCTTCCTGAAGCATTGAGCAACACCTCAGCCCCTTTGCGTCTCAAAGTATTGCTAGACCTGAAAACACAACCTGTAACTGTCATTACCTGAGCTAACCCCAAACAATGTCCTTGATAATACTATCTGGCATAACACTCCTCTTCTAAAACCTCTGACGCACAGAGATAGATTAATTTCAGATGTTCAAATCCACTAGTCATATTTTGTTATACTTTCTTTCTTTTGGGCCTCCTTATCTCGAGAGACAATGGATACGCGCCTGGAGGTGGTCAGTGGTTTGTGAAGCAGCGCCTGGAGTGGCTACCATGTTATACTACCATACCAGATATCATTGCCTTTTGTATGCTTGCAAGCAAGAAATTAAAAATTTATGTTTATTGTTTTGTGATGTAAATATGTTAATTTGCTGCTGCTACAGGAGGGTTGGCAAAATGTTCTAATCTGCACCTTTTGCTATACAACATGAATGGCTAATGCTAGTGAGCAGAATGACTATACTTGTAGAGTTAATACAGTATAAGAGCACATATTTATTGAAGGATCATTGAAAACAGACCAATAAAAACATCAGGATATGTCAGCTAATGCACTGGCTCAATTATATTAATGAAGTATCTTGAATGAAATCTGCCAGGAAGAAAATCTCTATGGATTGACAAGAAGAAAAACTAATTGCTGCTTACGTCAAAACTGGATGACTCATTTATCCTGTTTACATCACTGTGACAGCAGAGGATGGGATGTGGCAGTCCTATTGTCTTGATGCACAGGAGGTTTAGGAGGGAGGTAGTTCTGATTTTCAGCAGTGACAGGGCGACAGTCGTCATGAAAACAGCTGAAGATGCTGAACAGCAGTCTAGAGACTTGCTTCAGCACTAAACCTTTCAGGCTAAATTCTGGTCTGAAGTGCACCAGTGCATGGGAAGATTTCTTGTGTTGACAAATATTAGATATATACTGTAATGAAATTCTGATATTCTATACAATGATTTAGTGCAAATTATGTAGCAACTCCTGTATGAGAGATAATTGACAGAGAACCGAGATTGTTATATTTATTAATGACAAGGGGGTGGAATCCATACCGGAAATCTCAGAATCTGATGCAGTTGAAAATTTAGCAGCGGCAGTAATAACACAGAAATAGGGAGGCAATGTCACAGACTGCACTTCAGCTAACCCTGAGATTGAAGTCACTGTGACAGAGGCATTACAACCCTGGAGCTTTTATTGGATGTGGAAACAAAAAAAAAACAAAATCAAGGGGTGCAGCCAACATTTGGCTAAAAATAGCCATGTGTGTGCTGTGATGAGGAAAGTGACTGAGATGCATAAATGCTGAAATTATCTCAGATTGAGGTGTAAAGATAAATTAGTGCATATAATCAGAAAGCCTGAAAGAACTCATTATGATTCATGCTTCTTTACATAACTAATACCTGGAAGAACAACAAGCAATTTCAATTAAGATCAATCTCTGTTAGGAATGGAGGAGTTTGTGGATATGATGCTTTGCAATTGCTTCAAATGCCTTTGGTTGTTGGAGGAAAGATGGCAAGATGCACATCAGCAGTGGTCCGTGGAATGGACAATGCAGGGATGGTAAATGTACCATATTGTAATAGCTGAGTATTTTGTTATACTGCCCTCTCTGCTGGGGAGGTGTAATCCCTGATGCCCTCTCTGCAGGTGTTAATAAAGTTTGTTCAATAAAGGCTGCTTTCTGAGAATCCACATGTAGGGCTGGATTTTCTGTGGCTGTAAAAGTTGGCGAACCGCATGCGTGGCTTTCACTCCGCTGAGCTGCAGCTGTCTTAAACATGGCGGCTCATTAACATAGCCAGGGCGGACTGCACCCCTCCCCCCACAGGGCATGGAGGGGGGTGGGTGAGCTGTCCTCGGCAATGGCGTCTGGTGCCATTGCACAGGCGCCAGTGCCTTTTTTAAAGCACTTAGAGCCCTAAATGGCAATTTACATTTTTAAAGGAACAGTGAATTTAAAATTATTATAAATAATTTTAAAAATCTTTCTAGCCCCTCTCCCAACTCCCCCCCCCAATAGCATTATATGTCATTCCTGCTCTTCCCCCCCCCCCACCGAAATACTTACCTTGAATATATGACCTCCCCCTCACCCCCTGCAAAGTTCAGAACCTTTTACCTTTAGCCCTTCCCATCATCCCCTAGACCAATCAGGTAAGTTTGACCCTGCTCCCCCACCTCCCCACACTGATAAATCCCCCTCCTCCCCCCTCCCCACAGGTGTTGAGCCTCATTTCCAAGGACGGGGATTCGAAGGTGCTGCAGTGCCAGCTGCCGGGATGAAAATCACGACAGCACTGCAGGAGGTGACAGGAAAGTCATTGGGCTGAATTTTACCCTCATCAGATGGGAGCTGCCCATTGACCGAAAGGCTGGTGGTGATCCTGCCTCCACCCAGCCTGCGGATCCAGTCTGGATTTTACTGTCCCCGGGCATTTAATAGCTCTGAGGCTGGACTTCCACCTCATTGAGGCAGGAGGTCCCGCCTAATGGAGCTGCCGGCCAATCAGTGAGCGGGCAGCTCTTAGTCCCAGCAACGCATCCGGGAGTGGTGGCCACTGCTGGGACTGCAGCCAGCTTCACAAAGAAGAGGAAGGACGGGCCCGTTAAGTTTTAGGGGCCTCGCCGGAGGTGATTGGTCAGGCCCAGGTGAGGCAAGGGTGGTCGATTGGGAGACGAGGGGCGTGCTGCACGTTGGGGTAATTGGGGCTTCGGGGGCGACCCTCCATCGGGCATAGTGTGCCTGACCAGGAGGGCCCCCCCCACCAGCATTCAGAGAGCCGCCTGCTTTTGAGAGTTCAGTGATGCTTAGAAGGTCATGGTGAAAACCACTGAGGTGATAAGGAGAAGTATATGTTTGGAGTTGTTGGAAAAAGACTAGGTGTATTCACATATCTAATGAAGATTGAAGTCAGACTGCGTCAGTGCCATGTAGATCATTTGCTTGAAAGAGGAAATCTGACAAAAGGGAGAGCATGAGAAACCTCTTATAGTTCAAATTCCTACAGTCCCAAGTGAAAGTCAGAAAGAAAGTGCAAGTAACAAAGAAACTGAATGTTTGCCGGTACCACAGAATCCACCGTTAGAGCAAAGTGAGTCAGGTTTTTGATTATGACTAATCAATCACTTTCACAGTCCCAACCATTAAATGGAGTTGGTAGTCAAAGCCAAAGTTCAGAGTTGACACAGTCTGAGATGTTGCAAGATCAGAGTCAAGCTAATGGAAATGAAAGAAGATACTGAGACAGAAAGAGAAAGAAGCCAGATAGGTTAATTGAAAGTATGTAGGAAAGAAGAAGAAATAAGTTGTTTTTTTCATTACTTCTTGTCAAATAATGACATTTTTGTTAAAGGCATACTGGTGTTAAGGAAATACATTTTTTAAAATATGTAGATTACTCTGGAAATATTTGTCATATATGTTTTAGTTGTGATTACAGTAACAACAAGCATGCAACCCAACCTATTAAATTTCATGTATTGTTATTTAAGGTTAATAAACTTACACGTTTCTTGTTTAAGTCTGGGAAAACCTGTTTGGTTGATTTCTTTGCAATCACAGTTAGAGAGCAGTGAGCAAGAATTCATTGAGCGGAAGCTAAAAACACATGTTTTAAAAATTAAACCCTGTTATGGCCAAACTAGGAAAAGGCTGAGAGGGGAGCTCTGGACCCCTGCCTCACCTGGTAATAACAGAAATCTGGGGGCTAGCTTCCCAGATTGTCCCACAGACAAACAAGAACTTGGAAGTGGGAACTCAAATTGATCCCAATCAAAAAGAGAAAAGATTTCAATGCAGGTTTTCTTGTGGTTGTGTGTGCTAGAATACTAACATGTCTGCGACTGAAGCCAGTAACTCCCAAGCCAGGGTGAAATAACTTGGGATAAGTTAATGGCATTGTCTATGGAAGAGTTGAGGAATATGGCTGAGCAGTGTGGGATCACTTTCCATGCCAAGACTAGGAAGTCCAAACTCCTAAGACTAGTGGCCAACCATTTTTTTGTCGTATCTGAAGAAGCAGAGACTGGGTTAGAAATAACCTGTGGGTGTACCTACTCCACATGGACTGCAGTGGTTCAAGAAGGCAGCTCACCACTGCCTTCCCAAGGGCAATTGGGGATGGGCAATAAATGCTGGCCTGGCCAGCAATGCCCACATCCCATGAACGAATAATAAAAAAAAACTCCAACAGGGTATTGCTAACAAAGATACAATTGGAACAGAGGAGACTTGAATTAGAAGACAGGGAAAGAGGGGGAGCGACAGAAGAAAGAAAATGAGAGAGAGGAAAGAAATTGCAGTGACAATTCTGTTTTTGTAGTATAAGGATTTGAAAGGGTTAATGTTTGAGACAGTGTGAGGAATACCTCCCACCATGATGATGAAAGAGATTACACGTGAGAGAGACTTGAAGGAGATGTGGCATGGCTTCAGAGAGGTCATACAGATTTGTGTAAATCTATTTGGTTAAAATGTAACAAATGAGTTAATGTTAAAATTATAGAAGATTCTGTTATCTCTCCTAGCTAGACTAACCAAACATACAATGGTGACAGCGAACCAAACATATAATATCGCGAACAGCAGTGGTTCTTACCATATACCACCCAGAAAAATTTGAAGAAATACTTTGAAGAAGGCTGACCTGGAAAAAGCGCTGTTACGACCAGATAAGGAAGGGGTCTCAGGCTCCCCTTTCACCCCTGCTCGAGTTTGACTTCAACAGGGTTTTTTTTAACACAGTGATTTAACTTACCACCTCAGTGAGCACTTGCTCCTGTTCCTCTATTATAATAGCAAATGAACCAATCAGACAGGTTTTCTTGATTTTAAACGAGAAAGATGTAAGTTTATTAACCTTATCACTCTAAACTGACTAAAAATTACTAAAATACACTTTGCATCCATGCCCCATATTCACAAAAGACACACACATGCACAAATTGATTACAGAGGGAAAAACCGAGTTGGGAGGTTGGAGTAGAGTCCGTAGTAAATGGAATTTAAATACTGAATCTCAGTCCCAGAGTTCTTACTTGAAATTGTAGTCTTGAAGTCCTTGCTGGGCCACGTGCTTGGTTGCAGACTTGCTTGTATCCTAGTTGTTGGTGGTAAGGATCAGTAGATTTGGCTTCACCAGCTGCAGCTTGAGGCTTCTCTGGATCTCTACTGGAGAGAGAGAGGGAGCTAGAGAACTGTTCCCTTGATCGATTTCATTTACAGTCTGCCTTCAGAGTCACAACTCATAAACTCCCAGAGTTGCACAAGCAGTCACATGATTGCGGCACAGTGGTTAGCACTGCAGCCTCACAGCTCCAGGGACCCGGGTTCAATTCTGGGTACTGTCTGTGCGGAGTTTGCAAGTTCTCCCTGTGACTGCGTGGGTTTTTGCCGGGTGTTCCGGTTTCCTCCCACTGCCAAAGACTTGCAGGTGATAGGTAAATTGGCCATTGTAAATTGCCCCTAGTTTAGGTAGGTGGTAGGGAATATGGGATTACTGTAGGATTAGTATAAATGGGTGGTTCTTGGTCGGCACAGACTTGGTGGGCTGAAGGGCCTGTTTCAGTGCTGTATCTCAAAATAAAATATGACTACCTCTTTGTGTTTTAAGGTTCTTCTGGAATTTTCTTTGAAATACAAAGCCCTCCCCTCAGGCTGCCCATACATACTTGGTGGGTGCGGGGGAGGGGGGTTAGCTCTTTCAGTGTCAATGGGTGTCGATGATGTTTGATGACCACATTGATAAAGTTATCTCAGATAATTGGAATCAGAGAGTACCCCATCGTTCTGGCTTGGCTGAGTCAATCATGTCTGTCTCCAGTCTAATTCTTTGGTTTCTTCACATGCAAATGTTTGTGGCCATCTTGGCTGTTAGCTGTTCTTTTTAAAAGTTATTTGTAACAATTTCCAGTAAAAGTCTCAGGCAAAGTTCCACTCAATGAAATTAATATTCTCCATTTGGCATGTGGGGTTTTCATTGCAAGTGCCAAAATTGCAGAACTCAAGAAGAGACTGTGAAGAAGCTCCAGAACTGCTCTGGATAAAAGGAGGTGGGGAACCGGCTTGCAGAGGTATTCAGGCTGCAACACAGAGGCAGGTGGTCTGTGAAAAAAAATTCCAGTCCAGCGATCGCAGGCTTCAAGTTGGAGAACCAAGCAATAGTCGGGGATCTGGTGAGCAAGAAGGTAAAAATATGTTCCTGACGGCACTAGGCAGGCAGCACCGGGAAAACCAAAAGTCCTTAGCGAGGGCGGATCCGAGGTTGGCGCCATTACATGTGGCATCGAAATATGCAAAGGAAACCCGATGCGAGCCTGAATTCCGGACCCGGAAGTCTGACCCGACCCAACCCGAACCGAACCAGACACATGTCATCGGGATCCTTCGGGGTGGGGTCGGGTGGCAGGCCTTTACATCAGTACATGGGTAAAGGCATGCTACCCGACCTGACCCTGACAGGATCAACGGCATGTGTCGGGTTCAGGTCGGGCCTCTGGGTCCAGCATTTGGACTTGGGTTGGGTTTCCTTTGCACACCTTTGGCAACTGCAAGAGAAAAGGAAAAAAAAACATAGAGTCTGCAAATACTCAATATTCCAAATGAAGGGAGTAAAAAGAGTATAGAAAAAATGCAGCAAAGCTGTGCTTAAAGAAAGAAAGAAATACAGAATCTGGTGGTAAGATTTCACAGGGATAAACAGTGAGAGTAGCTGGAGTCAGGTGAAAAGTGCTGTTAAACTTCAGATACTGGAAGAAAATGTTTAAAAAGAATGTAAACTACATAGAAAGCAATGGATCTTAAATTCACAATACCAGATAGATTTGGACACATGGAAAGACCAAATTAAACTCAAAATTGATCACTCTGGCGAAAAAGGTTTCTGAGATATAAAACTGCTTACAAATAAGACAGCTTGTCTGAAGCAGAGCAAGTTCACACATTGCAATATTCCATTGGATCAACAGCAGACGATGTTATTACAAGACAAGGCACTAATGAGATATCAGACAAATTTGATGACGTTTTAAAAGCCTTCAGTAACTATTTTAACCTGAGGAGCAATAAGATTGTGGAAAGGGCAAAATTTAACAGAAGGGTCCAGAAAGTGAAACAGTAGATGCTTTATTAATGACCTTTACAGACTAGCTGAAGGATGTGAATATGGAGACCTAAAAGCAGAATTAATACAAGACGGCATTGTAGAAGGTATTGCTGATAAATCCCGATCAGATTTATTGCAGTCTAAGGAAGATCTCACCTTAGATAAAGCAATACAGCTGGTGAGACAAGCAGAGGTCCGGGAGAAAAACAGAGCAATCCTGAGAGGTGAAGATCAAACCTTGGTTCAGGAAACTCCAGTGATTGTACGGTTCCTTAAGCACAGGGCTGTAAAAGAAGCACCAGAAAAGAAGGAACACTGGGGAGTGGGAGTGGTGGTGGTTGGGGAGTGTAAGATGCCATGCTGTGGCGCCAAAAAGTTCCACAGGTGCGAACAGTGTCCTGCAAACAAAACAGAATGCTTCGGCTGTTAGAAAGTAAGCCATTATGGGAAGATGTGCTGAAGTAAAATCTCTACTCCCACAGATTTGAAAGAAAAAGTCTTCAAGCATAGAACCATTAATGAAGTTGAACAATCTCCATCAGGAGAGAAATCAGAAAACTTCCTTGGTGAGATCAATGACCCTAATCAGGCATTCTGGTCTGCAGATACATATGTCAATGGACATATCACCAATTTTAAACTAGATCCTGCAGCAAGTGTAACAGATTTATCAGACAATGAACCGTGGTTATCAACGCATTGACTGCAACTAACAGAAACTCAGTTACATGGTCCAGTAGGGATTGAACTGAAAGTCTAGGGAAAGCTACAGGCAACACTCCAGTACAAGGAAAGCAGATATTGGAAACAGTGTATGTTCTATGGAGTGGAGAATTCTCTCTCTTAAGCAGAAGAACTTGTATTGATCTTCATCTTATAAGAAATGTGGAAGAAGTTAAGCAACAAGAATTCAGGAGTCACTTCCAAAAAGACTTCCAAGATTATTTACTGGACTAGGAAGACTTATGACCGAATATCATATTACATTGAGAAAAGACGCTAAGCCTGTATATCTTTTCACGCCTAGGAAGATATCACACCCACTAATGAAGCAAGTCCAACATCAGTTAGAAGAGATGAACTGGATGGGAGTCATTTCTCCTTTCCCTGAACCTACAGAATGGTGTCCGGAATGGTTCCAGTTCCTCAATCTAATGCTACTTTTTGCATTTGTGTAGATTTAACTTAATAAGGCTGTGGCAAGAGGAATTCATCCAATGCCCTCAGTAGATGATAGCTCAGCAACATTATCCAAAAGTACCATGTTCACAAAGCTTGATGCGAATTGTGGCTTTTGGCAAGTTCCGTTGGATAAGTCAAAGTTAATGACAATCTTCATTACTCCAGTCAGAAGATTTTCTTTTAATTGTTTACCAGTCGGTAAAACATCAGCACCAGAAATATTCCAAAGAAATATTGAACATTCTACAAGGCTTACAAGAACAAGAACAAGGGCTAAATGGAATAATATGCCATATGGATAACATCGTAGTCCATGATGAGTCCATTGAGGAACATGACCTGAGGGTTAGAGTGGTTTTGAATCATCTACAAGAGGGCATGACACTTGATGGAAAATGTGAATTCTCAAAAACATCTATCCATTTCTGAGGACGCATTGTCAGTAGCAAAGGCATAATGGCAGGCCCTCAAAAGACAAGAGCCATTAGTGAATTCCCACTTCCTACTTCTGTTCACGATCTTCAACGATTCCTTGGAATGGTTAATCAGTTGGCAACATTTTTACCCAATCTAGTGCAAGTTACTGAACCCTTAAGACAACTATTAAGGAAAGCTTAAGCATGGTGTTGGGATGCAGATTAGGAGCAAGCATTTCAAAGAATCAAAGAAATGCTATCGCCAGATATCTTAGCACATTATAACCCCTCGCTAATGACCACAATTGCAGCAGATACCTCATCTACAGGGAAAGGGGCAGTCCTTTTTCAAGAACAACCAGATGGATGTCGAAGACTGGTTTGTTATGCATCTCCAACATTGTCTGAAACTGAGACGAGGTATGCCATCATTGAGAAAGAAGCTTTTGCAGTCACGTGGGCTTGTGAGTAGTTCTCAGATTATATTATCAGCTTAAAGGTTTTCATAGAGACATACCACGAACCTCTCGTTTACTTACTTGATGAAAAGGAACTCGCTAGGATGCCTCTGAGAATCCAGATATTCTGTTTGAGGCTAATGAGGTTCACATAAGAAAAGGAAACGTACAGGGCAAGCAACAAAAAACAGCAGATGCATTGTCCAGAGCTACTGTTGACCATCTTACACAACAGGATGCTCATTTTATTAATGAGATTGACTCATATTCTCAGTTCACTGCATCACAATGGCCGGCAAGCTCAAAAAGCTCCAAGAAATTCTTCACACTCAGATGCAAGAGAAAGTCTTACTGAAAACAACAAATTTATAACTATAATAGGAAATATCATTCCAGGAACCTACCCAAGTTGATGGAAGGAGAAAAGGTATGGGTACAAGACCAAGGCAGAGAAGGAGTAATCATCCAGAGAGATGAGAATCAACAAAGATCTTATTTAGTCAATACTTCAGAAGGTACAATAAGAAGAAATAGGAGAAATTGTATTTCAATTCATCAAAGACGTCAATCAATCATACATTTGTACAAGCCAGATGTTGAACCTGAAATTCAGAAAACACCGGATACTACAAACATCAATGAAGGCCGTCCAAGTCAAGAAACAAAAGCTCAATGAAAGACTACTGATCTTCCGTGTCTGATGAGAACATGATCAGAGAGAGTTGTGAAGGCTACTGACGGATTGAATCTGTGTTGTCAGAGACTTGGGGGGGGAAATGGGGTAGTATGTAAAACATTTTTTAAAAGCATAAATATATATATGGAGAAAGACTTGGGTGGAGATGTAGTATAAAGGTTTAAAAACATTAATGTTTGAGGCAGTGGGTTGGATTTTGTGCAGGATGTGGGGGCCCCGGGGTTGGGGGGATTCCTGCTTCCACACTTTACAGGTTCCTGGAGTGACCTCCAGTTTTTGGCTGTCAAAGTTGAAGGAGGTGGGATCCTTGTCCCATTAAACACTTAATAGGGATGGGGATCCTGCCCCAAGAGCTGCCAGCCATTCACAGGACTGGCAGCTAAACAGTATTTGCAATGCCACTGGGCACGGTGGCCACTGCCAGTACTGCAGAGGCCTCGGACCCAGGCCCAGCGTTGGAACCCAGGACCCGGGGTAGGTGAGGCGGGGTCGCTGGGGCCAGTCTGGAAGGCCCCAGCAAAGGGGTGGGGGTAGGTGCTTGATCCAGGGGAGGGTGTCCTGTTGGGTACAGTGATTCCTGGGGGGGGGGGGGGGGTCCTCCATGGGCCATGAATTGCCCACGAAGGAGGGACCACCACCCCCAAGCCCGTAGGGAGGGCACCTTGTTTTCCAAGGCATCCTCCGCATGTGGCAGAGGTCACTTCCCCCCACCCACCGCGGCGGTGGGAAGAGGCTCTTAATTGGCTGCCAATAGGCCACTTAAGGGCCTCAATTGAGATCTGGGCAGGAAGGCCAACCTTGGCCTATCCTGCCCCCGGGAAGATCAAGTCCGACAATCCTGGCGTCGGGCTCCGTGGCGGCCGCTGCCGGTCCGATTCTCCAGCGCCCCAGCCATGGCCCGCAAAGTCAGGCTGGGAACAAAATCCAGCCCAGTGTGAGGAGTACGTCCCACCACGATGATGTAAGAGATCACATGTGAGAGAAGCAGCATGGATTCAGAGAGGTCGTACAGACTTATGTAAATCTGTAATTGTTAAAATGTAATAATGAGTTAATGTTAAAATTACTGAAGGCTCAGTAATCTCTCCTAGCTAGACTGACCAAACATATTATGGTGGCAGACTAACCAAACATACAACAGTTTTCCTGTTGAGTGGAAACTAATTGTGCAATTGACTTTATGCCAGAAATCAAATTAAAGCCTCTAGTCCAGCCTCTCACTTTATTGGAAGTGATAAACCACTGAGTTATGTAGTTTATTTTTGAAAATAGTCAATCAGAGGCTGCCATTTGTTAATGTATTGGATTTCCCCTGTGTGCATGGTAGGATTATCTGACAGATGCATGGCTCAAGTGCTTGTGAAATTAATTGTTTTATAAGTGGCACATTCATTAGTGCACCCCTGTTCTTCTGACTCATGGTAATGTGGCAAGGATGAAAAGAAAGAAGATTTGAACTTGCCTTTATATAGAACCTTTCATGACCTTGGGATATCCCAAATGCGTTACAACCATTGAAACAATTTGCCCCCCCCCCCCCCATCTCATCTTTATACCACATCTTCAAGCAAATAATGTCATTAATACTGAATTTATGAATGAAACAATTCCCAAATTCAGCAGTTACATTTTTATATTTAATTATCTCTCACAGGGTGGAGTTTTCGTTCATTTATGTCAGTAATATCAGATCAATCCAAGCTGAGATGGCCAAACTTAGTGTAAAGGAATTTTCAACATAAGTGAGTTACATCCAAGACCACTTATGTTCATGTTTTCCCTAATCTTTCACACTGGCTCAAGATCCAATTTGTCTCGATCAGGCGCCCCCATGCCCCGCCCTCCATACAAAACTGGCCACGCCCCAACTTGAAATTGAAAAGTCCACTGATTGCACTGACACGGGAACCCTCATCAAATTGTGTTTGTTTTCTTAGATGCGCAGGGACTAATAGGCAGGTTTATAAGTTTTCTCATATCAAAGAATATTTGATTTACTGACCAAGTGTACACTAATAAGACTATTAACTGGTTCCGTTTGGTATTTTAATGTCATTTTCAGTGATCTTAAATCAGGTTGTTCAAAGATGGAAGACTGGACATCCTTACTAAAAAGTTATATTTTTGGTGATAAATCCATTTTCAGCTATATTAATAAAACTGCACCAGTTTATTGCTCTTAAATACATCAATGATTACTTTTTGTCCCAAATTTTAAAAATTATTATGTTCTATTCTGTTGCCGGACTGCACTGCTTTATGGAAGATTTTACATATGTGATTGTGCATATTAATTTTAGCAGAAATGTGAACTGTAAACCAATCCATGCAATTTCAAGCTCATTTTGGGTGCAATTTTCCATTTATGCCCAAAGTGGAATCTCAATGTATCCCCCAAAAATAGCCTGTTTTGAGTTTGGCTTGTTATTTGGGTAACTCGTGAGCTACATTAAGTGACATCAATCTAATGAGTGATTCCTTTGATGAGTTAGTGAGACCTCAAGATCCCTCTTCACTACTGGTGGATGAATTGAATGTCTACATTATTCTCCCAGATGGACCTCAGTGTCAATATTGATTTGGCACTGCTAGCAGGAAGATTGTTATGCATCCATGTCTTTTGGAATTATTCTTAACAAAGTGGGAGATGGTGTGCATGAATGAATCGTTGCAGTAAGCTTTAAGTCGGAGCAGTCCGTAAAATATGTTGTTCTACAGACAGTTTTCTGTTTCTTATTTGTTGAAACAGTATGAAGGGATCGGATCAAACCCTTAAAATAAACTTTTTATTCATCGACTCTGATAAAGGGTAGGGTTCCCTGAAACCTTATGAAGGTAGACGTATGTAAGCATGTGCATATTCAGTTGACTAACACTAATATTCTGTCATCATAGCAGACGCTTATTGGGTATAACTGTAAAATGTACATCAATGCTCTTCTTCAAGACGAAGTAGAATAAGAGGCCTGTATATGGTGTCATGCAGACCCCCACCTGCCAAGAATGAGGCATATTAATTTTGTCATATGAACATTGATTTTAAACTGTTGCTGGAGCGAGGAAATGACTTGTTAAGCAGATCAGCCATGGTTGGAAATTTCTTTTACATACTAACAGACAGTGCCTGTGGAGACAAAGGACCATTCCCTAACACATTCAATCCACAATGGACTTTGATCACCAAACATTGAAGGTAAGGAAGCTCACATTCCAAGATGACTGCTAAGATGGCCAAATCCACAAACAGGCATGGTCAATCCAGCTAGTCACATGACTAACCTGCTGGGCAACCTGAGTTTTTTTGAATTGTACAGAGAGTTTGAGAGAGAAAGACTGTTTGCTGCTGGACTGAGAAGATGTCTCCTGTCTGCTCCCATTTCTTTCTCACAGGCCTCTGGATCCGCTGCAGATATGAACCTCAGGAGAGAAAAGTCTCCTACATCAAACAAGGTTTAAGAAGAGTATTGGGTTCCAATGAAAAGCAAGATCTACATACAATCAAGGACTCTACAGCGAGCTTGAAGAACAGTAACCAAAACCATTTTCATATATTGCCTCAAACTTTTCCACTTTATTTCTTCAGCTCTTTTCTGTCCCCATCTGCATGTCTGTTTATCGCATATGCATGCTAGCATGAGCGCATTGTGTATCTGTAGGCGTTAACCGAATTAGAGTTTAAGTTTAATAAATTTCAATTTTTCTTTTTTAAACTTAAGAAAATCTGTTTGGCTGGTTTCTTTGCCTTGCAATTAAAAAGCAGTGAACAAGGATTCACTAAGGGGGAGCTAAAAAAACCAGTGTGTTTAAAATTAAACCCTGTTACGTTAAGACTAGGTGAAGGCTGAAAGGGAACCCTGGTCACCTGGTCCTAACAATGTTGTTGACTCTTTATTCCTTAAATTTTCAATGAACTACTAAGATCAGAATCAGCCCCTGTTATTTTGAGGGGAATGATATTCTATGGGAAAGTGCCGTCCATGTAAAGCACTTCCCTCTTTTTGTCCCAGCAATATAATTTATCAAAAGCCGGTTTGGAAAAATGTTAAAACGTAACTTGGTACTGCACCCAAATAAGACCAGAGACATCAGGTCATCGAGAGATCATGATTCAAACCCAGCGAAGGTCAGCACCAGCTAACTCCTCTCCAATGGGGATCAACATCCTTTCTATTCCTAAATTTCAATGCTAAACTATCAGTCATTAAATTACTCTATACCATCCAGTTACATAGCAACAAAGTATTTATAAAATGATTGCCATCGATAAATTAAAATGATTAACAATCTTCATTCATTCTTTCAGTGAAAACTCACCAGCTGCAACCAAGGCTGTCATCTGAAGGTGAAACAGCCTCTATTTGACCTGAGCTGCATCCCTGGGGATTTGCTGCTGTGCAGTAAATAATATGTCCTGACAGAGGGCAGTTTTTGGTGAATTATGCCCTTGAGACTTACAGGGGGAAATAACTTACATTGAAAGTACTTCACTTTGGAGTTGCCCTCCTCTTGAAATTGTCCGATCAATTTTTGTGTTTCATAGTCCTATGACTCTTTTAGTTAGAATTGAACACTCTTGCTGCTATCCATCTCTCTGTATATCACTGTGCCTGAAAGACAGTTCAAATATTTTAAGCTACATCAAGAAAAATCAGTGAAATATTGAAGCAATAAGTTGTAAATGTAATTCTCTTGATGGCTCAGTAAGTAATCTTG
Organism: Heterodontus francisci; assembly: GCF_036365525.1. Lineage (NCBI taxonomy): Eukaryota > Metazoa > Chordata > Chondrichthyes > Heterodontiformes > Heterodontidae > Heterodontus > Heterodontus francisci. Next base: position 130,930,884 of record NC_090376.1, on the reverse strand, counting down.
TAGTATAGAATGACCAAGAAAGATCCTGATCTGTGTTAAATGATCTAATCTCAGTGGAGTTCTGCATGGAAACAGCAAGTCAGGCCTGTTGTTGGACTGAGAAGACGTCTCCTGGTGGGGGTGGGATGAGGTTTTGGGGGGTTTGGGCGGGTTGGTGGGGAGCTGATATCATTTGGGCCTGAGCACATGTTGCAAGTAGTTTGGAGCAAAATTCACCAAAGAAAATGTACTCAGACTAAGGCCTGAATTTTGAAAGCTCTCCACCGATCATGGCATGTGGGCATCCATGGCAAGTCCAGCATTTATTGCCCATCAAAAGGCAGACTATTATTTAAATGGAGAGAGACTCCAAAAAAGTGCTTGTGCATCAAACACAAAAAGTTAGCATGCAGGTGCAGCAAGTGATTAAGAAGGCAAATGGAATTTTGGCCTTTATTGCTAGGGGGTTAAAGTTTAAAAATAGGGAAGTCTTGTTACAACTGTACAGGGTGTTGGTGAGGCCGCACCTGGAGTACTGTGTACAGTTTTGATCCCCGTATTGAAGAAAGGACATACTGGCATTGGAGGCAGTTCAAAAGAGATTCATTAGGCTGATTCCTGGGATGAAGGGGTTGACTTATCAAGAACGGCTAAACAGGTTAGGCCTTTATTCATTAGAGTTCAGAAGAACGAGGGGTGATCTTATTGAAATGTACAAGATTCTGAGGGGGTTTCACAGGGTAGATGTTGAGAAGATGTTTCCACTAGTGGGGGAATCTCAAATTAGGGGACATGGTTACAGAATTAGGGGACACTCATTTAAAACTGAGATGCGAAGGAATTTCTTCTCTCAAAGGGTAGTGACTGTCTGAAATTCTCTACCCCAGAGAGTTGTGGAAGCAAGATCACTGAAAGTATTTAAAGAGGAGGTAGATAGATTTTTGAAATATCGGGGAGTTGAGGGCAATGAGGAGCTGGCACGAAAGAGGAGTTGAGGTCTGGGGCAGATCAGCAGTGATCTTATTGAATGGCGGGGCAGGCTTGAGGGGCTGAATGGCCTACTCCTGCTCCTATTTCTTATGTTATGTTCTTATCCCTAATTGCCCTTGGTGAGCTGCCTTCTTGAACTGCTGCAGCCTATGTGGTGTCGGTACACCCACACTGCTTTTAGGGAGGGAGTTCCAGGACTTTGACCCAGTGACAGTGAAGGAACGGTGATATAGTTCCAAGTCAGGATTTGTACATGAAAATGGTGTTTGAAGCCTTCCAACTGGCGAAGGACCCTGATTTGCATAATTAAACAGCTTGCTTTGTTCGAAAGTGCCAGGCGCCCATTTCAACTCCTGAGTGGAAATTGATTCAGGCAGACCTTGGGCAGCAAAGAGTTATCCAAGGTGCGCATCTTATTTTCAGCTGTTGGTCGCCACTTTCTCAGGTGATAAGCAGGTGGGGCAGCAGTTGAAAATCGTCCAATTGAATATTTTGGATTAAAATCCTTTACCAGTGGTATTTGCGGGAATGAGAGGAAAAGAAATAAACAACGTGGGGTGAAGTTCTTGCTCGTTTTATCAGCACAGTCTGGGTGAAAGCATCCAACGCCATTGCAAAAGATCAGGGAATTTTAAACATAAGTTATGTTGAGCATAAACCAAGATTCTGCAATCTTTAATGCCAGTTTAAAAATTGTTTTGCGTGAAGCCAGCCCCACCAACGAAACTGGCCACGTCCCCAGATTGAAATAACAAGGAGTTTCTGCTACTTGATGAGTGCCTTCAAATTGAGCTTGTTTTCTTAGGCCCACAGGCACTAGTAGGAATATTTTAAAAGATTATACATGTTAAATAAAATTATAAATCATGAAACTATGGAATAGTTTGGTAAGTAATTTTCAGTGATTTCAAGTTATGTGACTCCCAGATGGAGTCAAGAGATACACTCTTGGTAAAATTGCTTATTTTTATTGATAAGTCTATTTTCAGCTCCATTAATAAAACTGCACCACGTTACCACTCTTAAATATATTAATGAATATTTTTATGAATATTTGTGAAGAAAAGGGTGATGTTCAATTGTGCTGACCAGCTGTGCTGGACCATGGAAGATTTGACTTTTGTGATTATGCAAATAATGAATTTTAGCAGAAACATAGGGCGGGATTTTACCAAGGTGGACGGGACTTCGCTTCCCCACTTCGGAAACTGCTTCCACCTAGCCCAGGGATCCTACCCGTATTTTATGGGTCCCCAGGCCTTATATGTCCCGAGGCGGGACTTCCACCCACTTGAGGGAGGAGGTCCCGCCTCAGTGGGCTGCTGGCCAATCAGCGGACTGGCAGCTCTTAGTCCCAGCAGCGCCACCGGGAGCCGCAGCCCAGCCGACGCCATGGAGCCAGGACTTCAGCTAAGTTGGGCATGCCTCGCCAGTGGGGCGATTGGCCGTGCTGGCAAGGCAAGGGTAGTCGGTTGGGGGGAGGGGGGATGCGTCTTGGGTCCCGGGGGTGGGTTGGGAGGCGGGGTGGCCCGACTGCTATGCACCTTCCCCGGCACGTGGAAAGGCCCCCAGCTATTGCTGGGCGGCCTTTCACGTCCTCAGCATGCCCACTTGCCATGGGTAAAGTACCTGTGGAGGCAGGCGAGGGCCCTTAAGTGGCCGTTAAGTGGAGGCAGGCCCGGTCATTTTTACGCTGCCCCCATGCCACCATCCGACCCGCTGGGACATCGCAAAATTCAGCCCTTGAACTATAATCAAGCCAGCACAATTTCAAGTACAATTTACGCCCAAGTTCTCAGTTGAGACCAAAGTGAAAACTTACACCCTATACGTATTCCATGAACAATGGCGAAAGCAGAGGGTGATGTTAAAAGAGGTCAGGTGATGTTAGCAGAACTGGTTCTCATTATGTCAAGTAGATGTTAAGGCATTTAGAGAGGGTGCAGAAAAGATTCACAAGAATGGTTCTAGGGTGAGGAACTTCTGTTCCATAGATAAGTTGGAGAAACTGTGGCTGTTCTCCTTGGAGAAAAGAAGATAAAGAAGACATTTGATAAAAGTGTTCAAAATCATGAGTAGATAGGGAGAAACTGCACCCGTTGGAGGAAGGTTCGAGAACCAGAGGACACCGATTTAAGGTGATTGGCAAACAAAGCAATGGTGACATGAAGAAAAACTTTTTTATGCAATGAGTGGTTAGGATTTGGAATGCACTGCCTGGGAATATGGTGGAGGCAGATAAAATCGAGATCTTCAAAGGAGAATTGGATAATTATCTGAAGCAGGGCTACGGCAAAGGGTGGGGAGTGGGACTAGGTGAGTTGCTTTTGCAGAGAGCCACATAACAATAAGGAAAGCTTTTTCTGCCTGAGATTGGGATATGGTTTGGACCATGATTGTTTTCATTGCATTTGTCTTTGAATTGCTTTGGGTTTCAGATCTAGGGTTGAGATAGATGGCAGGTACTTCAGGGGACATGAAGCTTGTTTCAAAGGGGAGACAAATGCCAAATTCATCCAAATTTACATATACGCCTAATGTTCTGTGCATAATGCAAATGAGGTAAACGGGTGGAAAAAATTAGCTTTGAGGGAACTTTAGGAGCTTGAAAGTGAGCAGATACATGCAATTGAAGTGAACTCAGCATGCTAAAACACATCTAATAATGAACATTAACTTTACAGCACAGAGTGAAATTCTCTATCCCGATATAGTGGAAAGAGAATGACTTGCATTTATATAGCACCTTTCATGACCACAGGACTTTCCAAAGCATTTTACATCCAATGAAGTACTTTTGAAGTGTAGTCACTGTTGTAATGTAGGAAGTGCGGCAGCAAATTCTTGGACAGCAAGCTCCCACAATGTGATAATGACCAGATGATCTGTTTTTGTAATGGATAAATATTGCCCAGGACACCAATGATAACTCCCCTGATCTTCATTGAAATAACATTGGGAGATCTTTTGTGGCCACTTGAGTGGGCAGACAGGGCCTCAGCTTAAAGTTTCATCTGAAAGACAGCACTTCCAACAGTGCAGTACTCCCTCAGTACTGCACTGGAGTGTCAGCTTTGATTTTTTTTGCTGAAAGCTCTACCAACTCAGCCATGACTGACACTGTCATGTTATGCTAGGAGTTGGGAAGAGAAATTTAAGCAGCAAATTTCATCCTAGCTCGTGAAACACAATGTTTAAGTTTTTAAAAAATTGAAGATCTCAATACCATACCTTTTGGAATATTAATTAATCTCCCAATTTATGAATCTAATGAAGTTTTTCCATCATTAATATATTAGCATGACTAAATAAATAGCTTTAGAAAGTTCCTGTTTGTAGTATCACATCTTTAGTTCTTCCTAGATATATCATAAACATTAATATTTGACTACAATATCAAATGCAGAATTAATAGTTTTTTTTCAAAAACTTTCAATATGTCAAGGTTATGAATTTGGTTAAGCATTACTCATAGTATTCTTGTTCTAGTTAATGATGATTAATTATATAAAACTGGTCATTGTAAGAGTCATAATATAGAGTAATTAATGGGAGAACATTGTCTTAATACCTAACAACTATTGACTTGAACAATCAATCTCAGAGCAGTTTCAATTGCCGAAACCTATTGGTGGTTCTATATATTTTCCAGTAATATTAATAGAGATGCATTAATAAAAGCCTCAGGCCTTCTTTGGTATTTTTCTCTCTTACAGAAATTGAACCAATGGGCATACACACGTGAGACTTATAAATCAATTGCTCCAGCCTCTAAGCTAATTAAGGACCGCTCAAATGTTTCGTCACTTTGTTCTTTGTTATTATGCCTCATTGAAGTATACTTGAAGTATATTCTCTCAATCTTCATCTCTGATCTCTTTTTAGTCTCAAATGCCTGATGGCAGCTTCATGCCCCATTCAGTTTTGTAGTTTGGATGCACCCTTTTCTGATCATTATTCCTTTCTCAGTTTATTTTTTTCCCTCCTCTACTTGCGAGAGCAATTCACCCAATTCCCACAGCAAAATACCCAACTGTACCTGATGTTTATATATTCTGCATAATGTCTATGTTCACGGAAGTGGGCACAGAGAAGTGATCTACCAACCAGAGATTTGAGGATATTTAATAGATTTCATAAATACTGAGAGTCCTCTGCATAATTATCTTAGTGGTTATCTAGATTCTCATGTTGGCTTGGAAATTCAAAACTGGTAATACAGCAGTAGTAGAAGTTGCCTAGAAAATGTAACCATACCAATTTGTCAAAGGTATTATTTCAAAAAGGCACAACAGACGTGCATGAATTTCTCTTACCTCAACACAATTATTGATATCTGGCAACATGTTTAAGGAAAAAACCTCTAATAACCTTAATTATTAAAGGTACTTGTTAAATTACACAACAATATATGTGGAATGGAATAGAACTACAAAAAATTACTAAGTACCTACGGCGCAGAAACAGGCCCAGCAGGTCCATGCTGGTGTTTATGCTCCACATGAGTCTCATTCCACCCCACTTCATCTCACCCCATGAACATCTTCATGGCACCACGGCCTAGGGAGCCTACAAAAACCACACCAATGCATTTGAAAACCTCTAGTAACAGAGCAAACATTTGGTCTTTTCCTGTGCCCCTCCCCCGCCCAAACGAATCATCTGGTGTTACACAGTAGCCAGTTTATATAGTGCTCTCAATCTTTGGCATCCTTCAAATTTGTTACCTTAAGAATATCAGTTGGATTAGGAATGGGCAGAGCACACATAATACTTCATAGGCAACAGTGAACACTGAACAGCATGTCCCATCACCAAGGATATGCTATATATGGACCATTTTCCATATCTTGGGAGCCTCCTCTCGCAAAGGCAGACATAGACGACAAAGTTCATCATAGCCTCCAATGTGCCATCTCAGCCTTTGGCCAACTAAGGAAGAGAGTATTTGAGGACCAGGATCTTAAACCCGAGACTAAGATCGTAGTTTACCTGGAGCAGTGATCCCTGCGCTCCTTTATGCTTCGTATACTTGGACATCCTACAACAGGCACCTCAAAGCACTGAAGTACCACCAGTGGCGTTCCACAGGGTTCAGTGTTGGGTCCCTTGCTGTTTGTGGTATATATTAATGATTTGGACTTAAAAGTGGGAGGCATGATTGGGAAATTTGCTGATGACACAAAAATTGGCCATGTAATTGATAGTGAAGAGGATAGCTGTCGACTCCAGAATGACTTCAATGGTTTGGTTGAGTGTGGAAAAGTGGCAAATGGAATTCACTCCAGATAAGTGTGAGGTAATGCATTTGGGGAGGGCAAATAAAGCGAGGGAATACACAATAAACGGGAGGATATTGAGGGGGGTAGAAGAAGTGAGAGACCTTGGAGTGCATGTCCACAGGTCCCTGAAAGTGGCAGGACAGGCAAATAGACTGGTGAAGAAGGCATATGGAATGCTTTCCTTTATTGGCCAAGGTATAGAATTCAAAAGCAGGGATGTAATGCTGGAACTGTATAAAATGCTGGTTGGGCCACAGTTGGAGTATTGCGTACAGTTCTGGTCACCAGATTACAGGAAGGACATAATTGCTGTGGAGAGAGTACAGAGGAGATTTACAAGAATGTTGCCAGGGCGCGAAAGTTGCAGCTATGAGGAAAGATTGGATAGGCTAGGGTTGTTTTCCTTAGAACAGAGGAGGCTGAGGGGTGACTTAATAGAGGTGTACAAAATTATGAGGGGCCTAGATAGAGTAGACAGGAAGGACCTGTTTTCCCTAGCGGAGAGGTCAATTACCAGGAGGCACAGATTTAAGGTGATTAGAGGGAGCATGAGGAACTTTTCACCCAAAGGGTGGAGGGTGTCTGGAATTCACTGCCAGGAAACGGTGGTGGAGACAGAAACCCTTAATTCTTTTAAAAGGTATCTGGACCTGCACCTGAAGTGCTGTAACCTGCAAGGCTATGGACCAGGTACTGGAAGGTGGGATTAGATTAGGCGACTAGTTTTTTTTTCGGCCGGCACATACACAATGGGCTGAATGGCCTCCTTCTGTGTCGTAATTTTTCTATGCTTCTATAGTTCTATGGTTCTAGGTGCCTCCGCAAGATCCTCCAAATCCAGTGGCAAGAAAGGCGATCCAACAGGAGTGTACTCTCCCCAGCCAAACTGTCCAGCATTGGGCCACTAATCATCCAAAATCAGCTCTGCTGGGCAGGACATGCCATTCACATGCCTAACACCAGACCCCCAAAGCAGCTGTTCTACTCAGAACTTGGTCGCGGCAGGAGACTCCCATGAGGACAGCGGAAACGCTTTAGAGATGTCCTCAAAGGGTCCCGATCGACTCGTAGGAGCCTCTGGCTTGTGACCATCCTTGATGGAGAAAGCTCATTTGGGAAGGCATTGTACACCTCGTAGGACTTTGTCAGGGGTGTGCAGAGGTGAAGTTGAGGCATCAGAGGGAGTGCACAAACCTCCAAGTTACTTATCTACTTGACTCTTCAAGCACCACTTGCCCCAAATGTGACAGAGTCTGCAGATCATGCATTGAACTTAACATCCATTTCACAACCCATCAAACTGGAGTGGAAGCATTTCATCCTTGATCCTGAGCAACGGCCTAAAAGGATATGCTATAACTTGTCTCATCATTACCTCAGTCACTGACTAGACTTGTCCACGTGAAATTCGGATTTTTCAAATGCAATTCATCAACCTATTATTTATTTTCCTGCACTTCAGCAAAGCCAACTCAATAGCCAGGACTGGTACACCCCTGGCACATTCCTGATACATCTCTGGCCAAGGTCTCACCTGGAATAATGCAGATCACAGGATCAGCGATCGGAATTTTACAGTGGCCAGAGGGGAGCTGTCCACCAACCAAAAAGTTGGTGGCGATCCTGCCTCCACCGGGTCTGGGGATCCAGACTAGATTTTACGGTCCTCAGTCCCTTAATTGGTCCTAGGTGGGACTTCCACCTCATTCAGGTGGGAAGTGCTGCCTAATGGAGCTGCTGGCCAATCAGTGGGCCGGCAACTCATAGTCCCAGCAGTGCCAACGGGAGCGATGGGGGCAGTTGGGGCAGCTGGGGCAGAGGCCCTTAAGTGACCATTAATTGGCCACTTAAGGGCCTTTATTGGCCTCAGGTGGGTGGACCATTTCTCACTGCTGCCACCCCCACGTAAATTGGAGAGGCTCCCCCAAGCCTCCCACTCCATTTTAGGCCTCCCCCATGACCCCCCAGCCCCCCAGCACCCCCAGCCACAAGTCCGTTCTTTGGGGCGAGGGGGGGGGGGGGGGGGTTGTAAAATTCTGGCCAGCATGTGTGGCTTCAGGTCCATTTTCCAACATCAACCAAACATGTCAAAAGTTAAAATGTTACACAAGACATTACTTTCGCTGCAATCAAATGTTTTAATAAAATCTCTGATGCATAACTTTACTTATTGTCTTGCTGAAAGAATAGAGCATGAAAAATAACACAGAACACACAACTGAGTAAACATTTGGAATTCAACTGTATAAGTGCTAGAGCAAGTGTTTAGTTCTCTGATTTACTGTCATAAAAGTGTTAAACCAGTTAAAAGTACAGGCAATAGGGTTTAATTTGAGTTTCACTGTATTAGTAATGAGCACTGTTATGACCAGGTGAGAAAGGGGTCTAGAAGTTCCCTCTCAGCCATTTCCTGGTTTGACCCTAACAGGGTTTAATTTATAAAAACACCTTGTTTTTAGCTTCTCCTCAGTGAATCCTTGCTCTCCAATTGTAATGGCAAAGAAATCAATCAGACTGGTTTTCTTAGATTTAAACAAGGAAGTTGTAAGTTTATTAACCTTAAAACTCTAATTCAGTTAAAACTACTAAAAATACACGATGTGACCACAGTAGCATGCATATACGATGAACACGCATACAGATATAGACAGAAAAGAAGAAAGAATCAAGGGGAAAGGTTTGAAGCAATAGCTGGAGTTCATTTACTGGCTTTTGAGTTCAATGTAAAGTCTTTGGTTGCAGTTAAATCTTGCTGTCTCTTTGGGGCTCAGTGCACACTTTCAAACCTGTTTCACTGGTTTTCTGTCTTCTTGAAATCCAGTTGCAGTCTCTTCTTTTCATGAGAGAGGGAGAGACAGGGAGAGACCTTCCTTCTGTTTTGTCTTCAAATTGCAGTCTGACCCAAACTGCTCTGTGAACACAATTCAAACCAAACCTGGGCCAGCAGGCCAGTCAAGTGACTAGCTCTTTTTTTTTCCAGGACAACCTGCCCGGCGAGTTTTGTGGATTCTTTTAATCTTAGTAGACATCCCGAGCAGGGGGCTGGAATGCTGACTTTCACACAGTCAATGTCTTGTGATCAAAATCCATTTGGTTACTTGAATCAGGGAGCAGTTCCATTGTCTTCTCCAGGCAACTGTCTCTTCGTATGCAAATGTTTCCAGCCACTGTCCTGTTAGAATGCAGGTGCATCCATGTTTTCAGTCCAGTAAGAGATTAAAATTAATGTTCCATATGACGAAATTAATATGCCTCATTCCTGGCAGGTGTGGTTTACATCATAAGCACATTCATGCATTTTAATGAAATCCTTCTTTACCATTTTAACAAAGACATCAACCTCAATATATATGTACTTACTCATTACTACCTAATGGGATATATCTTGTAATATTAAAATTAATGGACAGAAAATCGTGGGCAGGGTGTGGGTGATTTGCTAATATGCACCTCTAATGGGCAAGGCTTGTTTCATTTTAATCCTGGAGAAATATTAATATATCTATACACTTCTGACATATTGAAATAGAACTATTGTTTTGATCATTGTGTGACAGACACATCTTCAAAAGCTGGAACCTTTTGCTTCTGAAGCGAACTTTAGAGAGCAATCTTCCGAGAGCCATGGGAGGAATACAAGAAGCTCAAGTTCTATACAACGATGTTTAGGAAAAAAATCTTTCCTTGTTTAAAAAAAGAATCTTCAGCAGAGCAGCTAACAGAACTCAATCTCCTCAAAGAATGGATACTGGGTCAATCGATAAAAAAATAATGTGACATTTGTAAATCCCACGGGCGCCTCAATGTGTTTAGACCACCGGTAACTGCCAGATATCTTGGAATATAGAAAAGGAAACAGCAGGAGCAACTCAGCACTTGGCAGTATAATTTTCTTTACTTTTGAGTGGAATAAGATTGACTGAAATTAAGAGCTTATTGAATTTGATGTTTATGTGAGCAGAAATTGTAGATAAAAAGGATAACTTAAAATGTTCCATTATTTTGGTACACATTATTAATAATAATAACCAGCCTTTCCCCTGGTTAGTGGGTAAAGGTACGGCCCCAGTGTGGTTTTGAACCACAAAGATTGGGAAGGTCTGATAGCTGATGCCTGGTCCTTGTTGAATTAGCTGATCTCAGCAATGGCAGGGACGCCAAAGTTGGCTTCGGATACTCTGGAGTTAGGGAATGGGGATGGGGGAGGGGTTAATTTTAACTTTCCTGCTAGGCAAAAAATAAGTGATAGGGAATTAGAAGTCTGCTTATACCTTGCCTGATTTGCTTATCCACTTGGGAAATAACATCAGGCCAGGTGTAAGCCAGGCTGCCAATTCACCCTCACCCATGCTTGGTGATGTCAGTTAAAATTACCTCCACTAGTGAAAAGTTAGCTACAACCACTACCTCTGATCACTATCCAATGGTTTCTGTTGGAAAGTTTGAGTGGAAATGGCGGAGAGAAAGACTGGACTGAGGTCTAAGGACCCCACATTTGAACAGTTGGCCAAATGTCATTGTTTTTGTTCACGCAGGGAAGAATGCTCACTTGAGAGCGGTTGAAGCCTGGGGCACTTGGGGAACTGTATCCCAGTAGGTGCCAGTGTCTTCAGGAGAAGAGGAGAGAAAAGTAGAAAAAAAATTAACACCTTTCAGAGTGGATCTATTTTACTCTTGGTGTTGAAAAGTAGTGGTGATTCAGCTAATATGTAAAAATAGTAATTGATTTTTCTTCCAATGTTATATAGAATAACATAGTGCATTGTATTTTACAGCACAGAAACAGGCCATTCGGCCCAACAGTTTAATGTTAGAGTTTATGCTCCACACGAGTCTCCTCCAATCTTACTTCATCTCATCCTATCAACATATACTTGTATTTCTTTCTCTCTCATGTTTTTATCTAGCTTTCCTTTAATTGCATCTATGCTGTTCACCTTAACTACTCCATATGGTAGTGAGTTCCACATGCTCACTCACCACTCTGTGAGTAAAGAAGTTTCTCCTGAATCCCTTATTGGATTTATTAGTGACTGTCTTATATTTCTGCCTCCTAGTTTTGGACTGACCCACAAGTGAAAACGTCTTCCTTATGACTAACCTTTAAAATCTCATCATAATTTTAAGGACCTCTATCAGATCACTCACTTTTCTTTTTGCAAGAGAAAAGAACCCAGCCTGTTCAGACTTTCTTAATAATTGTACCTACCGTTTCAGTGTTCTTCCCTTTAACTCCAACTATGTTATTCACCTCAACTATTCCATTTGGCAGCGAGTTCCACACTCTCATCATTCTGTGAGTAAAGAAGTTTCTCCTGAATTCCTTCATTAGTTTCATTGAATTAGGATAACTTTTATTTTTGTTTCTAGTTTAAAAGGAGTGGAAGACAAGTTGTGAATTTGAAAATTCCACAAGTATCTAATCAGGTTCAGTGGCATTTGTCGTTCACTTATGCGGTCTGGCTGCTTGTTTTTTTGCAGAATTTGACTCCCACTGTGCTGTTCCTGTAAGCATCATCGTGGGATCCAAAAATGTAACAAAAAAGCTATTTTATGATCTGTGTTTTAAGCACCTGCACTCCTTTTATCTCTCGAAAGGTGCACTGAGGTAACACCAGGTGATGTGTCATTTGGTTCAGTTCCTAAGCTGCTTTATTCCAGAATAGATAAAACATGTAGAGCACATGAGGGTGATGAAAGTCACTTGGTACAATTAGTTCAACTTTGTTATGTGTGTCATTATGAAACTAAAGAACTCGTGTAGGTTAGTCCACTTGGCAGGATTCTTACCCAGTATAGAAAGATAGCTTCACCCTACTATCTGTCCTGCTGACAGTGCAGAGGTCACTTCTTTTGTTAGAGTGCTTTCTGCTGCTTTACTGCTTTTGAAGCCTTTCTGATGATCCACTGACTGACCTCAGGAGTTTGCGTTGATTCTTAAAAAGCCGCCTTTTAAAGACTGGCTGAGGTCAAAGGAATTTGTCAACATCCATGTGATTCCTGATTAACCAGGCATTGCCAACGAATGGGCCATTGTTTGGGTTCAATGCAGAACAACTGGCCATTCCACATTTAAATCATCTCTCGCCTGCCTATAGATGGGCAACCCAGCATGGGGCTGTTTTGGGAAACTACTTCCTTTCAGACAATCTTCCGCCCAAAGCACATTAAACACACTTATGTCCAAATCTTTTTCATGAAATAAATGATCCCAGAATCCAGAAAAGTGACATGGAGTAAGAAACAAAACTTAAGGGCCCGTTAATGACTGGAAACTTTGTCAAATAACTATTGTAGTGAATGGTGCAGATTTCCTGTGTGTTTACTACCATTCAGAATGGCAGTAAGTTTAAGAAAGAAGGACAGATTAGCATGACTACTCTTGAAGAACAATCAGTGGTAAATTCCAGGGGCAATGTATTTCCTGCTCATTAGCCCAACTCCAGCTTTCTACTCAGTACTTCATTGCTTTGTTCATTTCTTTAAGTTCATTATAAACAAATGCACTTTTATTAATAATTGCCCTAATTAAAATCAAATTCAATAAAAGTACACTCAATAGAAAATCAAATTACATTTATTTCCAATTCAGAGTGCAATAAAACTTAACCCGAAGAACATTAATTGTTTAAAACATCGGTTAACTGTGATAAATTAATCGGAAATTTACTTTATTGAGCTAATTATTCATTTAAGTAAACTTAAAGAGACTATAAAGTCCTTCTTTAATCTGTCATTTCCTTTTAATTCTTTTAGAACCCTTTTTTTCATTCCTTCCACCAACTTAGCAGTTTCTTGGTTTTGAATTTTCCTGTTCTTCTATTTAATCTGTTTTCTTTCATTTTGGTCTTATAAAATCTTTAGCTTTGTTTCTCTTTGTTCATCTGTCTCTTGACTCATCAAAACCTTCATTACAGCTTTTGTTTGCTCTTCGCTTGGCCTTTTTCAGCAAACACACTCACATGTAGTACTGGCAGTGTACCACCTATGGCTGTGTTGGTTAGTGCTCTTGCCTCGGAGGTAGAAGGTGGTGCATTTAAGTCCCACTTCAGGACTTGAAACAAAAATTTAGTCTGACACTCCAATGCAGTACTAAGGGTGTACCACACTGTCAGAGGTGCCAACTTTTGGATGAGACCCCATCAACCCTCTCAGGTGAATGTAAAAGATCCCATGGCACTATTTTGAAGAAGAGCACGGGAGTTATCCCCTGTGTTTTGGCCAATATTTATCCCTCAATCACCAATATAAAAATAGATTTGCTGGTCATTATCACATTGCTGTTTGTGGGAACTTGCTGCACACAAATTAGCTGCCGTGGTGCTTACATTACAGCAGTGACTATACTTCAAAAGTACCTCATTGGCTGTAAAGCATGTTGTGAAGTCCTGTGGTCATGAAAGGCGCTATACAAATTTAAGTCTTTTTTTTCTGTATGACCCGAAGCAATCATAAGTATGGTGACATCTTTCTTTTGGTGATGCATTTGAATTTTTTTACTGCTGCGGCCTAAAATCAGAGCTGAAAACAAGTAAGTTCATTGTAATGTAACAATAATGCTCTTGCTAATTCATTGAGGTATTATGTTCCCGGGAAATAATCTACAGGTTTAGTAAACATGCAACTTTCAAATGTTTGGTAATCTTGAAGAGATTTTTGTGTTTGTGTTTCTATAGAAAAAGGAATGGCGTTAGAAAATGAATGGAAATAAACTTTTATTATTTGTCTTTAGTATTTTGAAATTTAAGTAAATCTCTGTTGACTTTAAAGAATAACACCAATGATTAATCACTTGGATTTTTTTTTAGTGTGTTTCCTATGGACCTGGGGTGTCAAGCAAAATAACTTGAGAAGAAGTTTGTAAAAAGTAACTTTAGCACTGGAATCAGGAGGTTCTTCATGCAGAGAGTGAGCAACACTTAGAATAGACTTTGAAAGAGATTTGAATAGGGAAAAACCCTGAAATTATTTAAGAAACCATTAATTGCAGCAAACGGGGTACAATAGAGTGTTTCTGGATGAATGAGTTGTGATGGGCCAAATGGCCTTCCTCACTGATAACTATCTTGCCACTTGTGTCATAAAAAGTAAGTTAAATACAGTCAAAAGGGTTATTCTGCTGTTTGATTCCTCAGACAATGCTACAATACCAGGAGATGGAATTTCCTAATCTTCTGCCAAAGTTTTGATTGGGAGAACAACTGTGAAAATTCCAGGTGTCGCCGTCCAAGATGTTTGTTTGTAAGAGAGAGGACTCACTCATGGAAGTGGTCGTTGATGTGGAGCACGTATGTTTTATCACTGTAAGATCTGGGACTTTCAAATGTATGATGCAGTGTTAACGTAGATGCAGACCTCATGTAGTTCTCTTTTATTTCAATGAACACAAGAATCATCGACCCTAGGATGGAATTTAACAAAAGCATCATTTTAGACACGTTTACTGTTGATAATTTTGTCAATGTCTTCACTATTTATGTGTGGAGGATAAGCTTGTTTCAAATCCTTCATCATCAATTGCACCAATTCATTGATAAACCTAATGCACTTGTGAATGTAGTCATCTTCAGTGAAGCCAAACAGATATGCTTCGGACCTTTTAGGTGGTTAACTTGGTTGAGGATGTTATTGATGATAATTCTGTACTCTGCAATATCACAGAACACATTTCATCTGGCAGTATTAGACATCACCAGATACAGACAGAGCAAGTCATTTGTACTAGTTCAAGTCTCTAAAATGAATTTTTCATCTGTACTAAATTTTTCATTTGCATTGTTTTAATACTAGAGATAGTATGTGAGGATTAAACTATTAGGGTCACAGAAATAGCTGGGCTAATTGCCCAAATAGAAACATATCAGCTCAGAAACTGTAACATTCATTTATGCAGACTTCTTGGGCCATATAAATGTAAGGACTAGCCAATGGCTGCTACCCTGTTGCGTCCCTATCGATCCATTCATGTGTGGTGTGGTGTGCTCGGCAACCTAATCTGCTGCTGCTTTTCAGTATAAACCAGTTAGCTGGCTGGCAAACTGAGTGTCAGTGAGGGTCTCCCAGGATCAAGATGGTTCCTGAAATGGACCTGGTGCCATTCCAAAACTGCAGGGGCAGCCTGGCCTTGTCTGCTTTCTAGCATGTCTTAAGTCATGGGAGGGGTGTGGCAGACTGGTGTAGATAAGTTGTTGTCTGGAGAGAAGACAATATTGTTCATTATCAGATCAGGCCTGTCCTTTATCCCAGTCTCTGTGTCACCATGGCCATTGATCTGTGATCGAGTAAACTCCATTACAGCAAAGACATCACTAAAAGCTCCAATCAATTGGGCTCCCTATTCAGACAAGTTGATCAGTAATCTCCTCCAAGGAAAAGATAACATTGCAGCAGGTGTTGAAGACAGATGCAGAGACTGGCATAATGTTCTTATAATTGGTACTAATTCCAAGGCAGAATTCTCCACCCTCGTCACCATGTATTACAAGCTTCTAGGCACATGCTCCAACAGTCTCTTGTGTTGTAAAAGAATCCTTTTCAAAGATGATCTGCAGAAATCAGCACTCTTGCCCTCATCACCTGTGGCCAGTGGTGTCCACACCCGCAACCACATGATTCCTCCTCCTCCAGGATCTTCTTCAACTGCTCCTGATCAAAAAATACTTCCTGACTTAACTGTTCTTAAACTCTTCAAAGGATAGACTTCATTAGCAATTACCTTTCTGTACTATAGTTAGGGGATCTCTCTACCTGTGTTTATTACCCTAGCCCCTAAAGTTGGATCATAATCACTCATGGCTGTCACTTATTTCCTCACACTAGCACTTTTCATATATTACACTCAGGTACTAAAAGCCATGGTTCTAACTGTGACACTTTAAAGCCATCCTGTCAGAAAGTCTGATGCTCTGCAATGCAAAGAAGATTAATTATTAACCCTCAACTCTCCAAGATGTCCATCATACAACTCTCCTGGGTGTCCAACGCACTATTATGAAAGGTGAGATTGAGTGTCAGGGAGCTAGGTGAGATGTCGGGTGGGGTAAGTTCTAAGACTCCTGACAAAGCTTCTTCCTCCTTTCTTGCAGACCCAGGAAGGGCAAAAATTCCATGAATGCATACCCCTTTTCAATCATTCCACTATGCCTTATCCCAATGTTTGAGACTCGGGCATGTTCCAAATTCAGACCCACAACATGCAAATCACCTGAACCCAGATGCATTTCATTTGGGTGCATTTCCGGAGCATCTGCTTGAATGGGAGTGGAGTCAGGGGAGTGGGGTGGGGGGTAATGGGGGAAGCAAAATTGACATCCCAATGCCTGGACCTTCTTTCACTATTATAGAGATCCTTACTCGATTTCCTGTTATGATTTGAGTCTTCTCGGAATCCGATCTGATTATTGTATTCCAGATGTCTCTAGCTGGAATTTCTCACTTCATTATTATGGAGATTATTAAACCAAATTATTAAACTAATTATGAGATGCAGGTTCTGAGATCTGAGAATTGATTAATAGATTCTTAGCATGCTGCCTGAAATTTGACAGTTCAATATTGTGGAAATGATGAATTCACTTCCATTTATGGGTTGCATTTTCTTTGAACTCATCCCATAAGTAGTTTGATATATTCTAATTGTTTCTATACTTTTTTTGTAAATTACTGCTGCTTTTGTGGTTACTTGTCAATTAATGGTTTTCTTCTTTAATCTCATAAATATAAAATCAAATTTTCTATCTTGGCGGGCTTCCTCTTTCGATTCCCTACAGTTATTTTTTCCCAGATAATTAACACATCTGCTTTTGTGCAAATTTTTAATCCAGTGTCAACAATCTTCATAGATTCTACTGAATCAAGAACTTCTCTCCTTTCCTCTCTCAAGAACAAATTCATTGTGTGTGCCTTTTACATTGTTGTCCAGGACACTGGGAGAACTCTCTTGCTCTTTTTAAAAAATTGTCATGGGATCTTTTGCATCCACTTGAATAGGCAGACAGGCCTTCAATTTAACGTCTTGTCCAAAAGACAGTGCTCCCTCATTATCGCACCAGAGTGTTAGGCTAGATTATGAACTTAACTTTCCAGAGTGGGCCTTGAACCTATGATCTTCTGACTTAGAGATGAAAGTGCTAACTGAGCCAAGGATAACACCAAGATATCAAGTTAAAAGGGTACAACCTGGGATTGGGGAGCATTGATTGTGTCCCTAAATCTGGGAGCTGGCAGGGTATTTCTGGAGGAAGCAGTGTCTGTGGTCTGGGAAGCATTGGAGAGAGTGAACTTAGGGTCTGAAACCCTAGGGTCAATAAGATATAGTCCTATGGGGGCACCTGAATCTGACAGTGCTAATCAGAAAGATGTTATAGACAAATATAATCCTAAAATCATCTATTTGAAAATACATTTAGCCATCATCTAGGACTCTTAATAAGTTGAAAAACCTTTTGCTGGAGCCCATATCTTTCTGAGATGCCAAAGGCTTTGATTTCATTGGGCTTACCAAGGCATATTGTCAGATGAGGAGACCGAACAACTCCCAATGTGCGTCTGGGTGTAAAAATCCCAGAAGTTTTGTTACGAGTGTCAGCAAAACTGGTCATTCATGGATCGTGCAAGGATTTGATGTGGATAAGTCCCATCCCTCCTTTCCTGCTGTGGATTGATGAAGAAGAAAGGAATTTATATTTCTTCTGCTCAAAACATTTCATTTTATACATCTAGTTATGAAGGGAACATAAGAATTGTCAGGTGAAATATAAATATTGAAATCTTTGTTTAGAAATATTGCTGGCTAAAATGTGGAGCTGTAACCTGGTTTGTGTTTTTATGTAATACCAGTTAGATAAATCTAGATTTTATATGACTGTGACACTTTGCTGATTTGCTATTGTGGCTGGCCTCAAGGAAATCACTAATGTGACTGATTAAGAGTAATTACTTTAACCCCATCTGGCTGACTCCTGTGCTTAACTGTGTGTGTGAGAGAGAGAGATATAGGGCTGAATTTTACTGGCCCCTCGATGCCATGGGTCGCGACGTGGGGGCCAGCAAAATTTTGTGGGGAGAGGCCCGTCTTAACCTACGGGGTCGAGAAGGGCCCCCCGCATACTACTGGCGGCATGGGGACCTCGGTGCGGCCCCCCCCCCCACAATGACGCCTGACGGTGGGCCCTTCATCCCCATATGCAGATTTCCATACAATATATTCAAAATAAGTTACCTGCCATCCCACATCAATTTTACGCCCTCCGCTCGGCCTTCGCGCGCCTTCGGAACTCCGCACGGAGTTCCGAGGCGAGAACCTGATGGGGAGCGGGAAGTAATAACATTTTCAGGGCGGGAGGGGTGGAAGGGCTGGGAAATCAATTTTTATTGGATGTGGGGATGGTGGGAAGGTGTTGAAGGGCAAAAGATTGACGGTTGGGGGGGAAAGTTTGGGTGTTTGAAAAATCAATTGATGGTCATTTCAGGCATTGGGGGCTTTGGGGAAGGGCCTCCATCACTTAATTTTATATTTATAAAAATAAATAATGTTTTGCCTTTAAAAATTAAAATTAATTGTAAGGGCTTAAAGCCGTTTAAAAATGGTGCCGGCTCCTGCGCTCCGCCCCCACTATTTAAATGAGCCCCCACGCGAAATTTCGCGGGGGCTCCTCAGCGGCTGCTGAATGCAGGAACCCCGCCGAGTTCAAAGGGTGTCGCCACGGAGCGTCCCAAATAAAATTCAGCCCGTAGAGACTGAGATAAAGAGGAGTGCTTGAAGACCATAACCTTTGACTCTCATGAGCCATGTTACCTGTTAATGTACATAAAAAATACAACTTAATGGTAGATTGATAGTTTGCTCTATCTCATAAATCAGTTAACAATCTTCAGTTATCAAACAGGTACCAGTTAAACAAAGATAGATGGTTTGTTAGAAATAGAGGAGGAGAGACAGAAATTGGGGAGGTTTTTGCAAATGATAAGTTGCTGTATCCTTGGATAGAGAGACACCCATCTGACTCAGCCAGTAGGCTCATTAATACATTCAAATTGAAGGTTGCATGACATTTTTGGAAACTGATGGCATTTTAACACCCTGTTCAGTTAAACCTATCAGGGAAGAAGAGTAGGCCTTTGAGGTAAGTCAAAATGTTTCCTCAGTGGACTGAGGAGGAGAAGGAGTGCCCGCTCTCAGTTAAAATCTCCCAGGCAGGACTGGTAACATGATGCCATCCATTGTCCCACCACAATGCATGACTGAAGCAGGTGGACTTGGTTACCAGCACCTGATCCTGGCGAAGGTTGAACTAGTGATACTTACAAAGGTCAGTTCCCTATGACAGTCAATTACATAATAATCAGTTGCTTTTGGGAAAATGGCAAGTTTAAAATCCGAGCTTTTAAAAAGGATTTAAATATCTTTGGCTGGCATAGTCAGCCCATTTACCAGCACCCACATTATACTGCCACCTTACCCTGCACCAGTAGAAAGAAACTCTTAGACACCATGACAATAATGTGAATCTAAGTTATTTCCCTACGAGTTGTCATCAACACGAGCTGTGCTGAATGATGATTTTATAAAAATCCATAGGTTGGAAACGTGTGTCAGCCAAGAGCGACGTCTCAATGCATTCCATCTTCGCTGGCTCCAGAGAATTCTTGGCATCAGGTGGCAGGACCATATCTCCAACGCAGAAGTCCTCGAGGCAGCCAACATACCAAGCATGTACGCCCTACTGAGCCAGCGGCGCTTGAGATGGCTTGGCCATGTGAGCGGCATGGAAGATGGCAGGATCCCCAAGGACGTATTGTACAGCGAGCTCGTCACCGGTATCAGACCCAGTGGACGTCCATGATTCCGCTTTAAAGACGTTTAGAAACGCGACACGAAGTCCTGCCGCATTGACCACAAGTCATGGGAGCCAGTTGCCAGCAATCGCCAGAGCTGGCGGACAGCTATAAAGGCAGGGCTAAAGAGAGGCGAGTCGAAGAGACTCAGCAGTTGGCAGGAAAAGAGACAGCAGTGTAAGGAGAGAGCCAACTGTGTAACAGCCCTGACAACACACTTTACCTGCAGCACCTGTGGAAGAGTCAGTCACTCTAGAATTGGCCTTTATAGCCACTCCAGGCGTTGCTTCACAAACCACTGACCACCTCTGGGTGCTTACCCATTGTCTCTCGAAACAAGGAGGCCAGAAAGGAAAGGAAAGGAAGGTTGGAAACCTGAATTAAACTTTTAAAAAAGAAAAAAAACTAATAAAAACTGACTGCTAGCAGCTAAAATGGCCACCGCAATTTGCATCAAAATACCCTACATTCCAAAGTATCGAGGTGGAGAAGTAAGGTCTGGTCAGTCCCCATCCAGAACAATGGTTCGGGAATTTTTAATGGACCACCTGTCCTGTCCTTATTAACAAGACATTAAAGTCAATGTTGGAACATTAACACTGGTGGAGATGAACCACTCAAAAAGGTAATCACTGGAACAACGGGGCCTTGAAAGAGATTGGAATTCTTAGGCATGAACTAATTAAGTTACAAGAGAGGGAATGCACACTGAACCATCATGTGTCAGACCCAAGATCTGTGTGTTAAGCCAGCTGCTCTCTCTGCAGGCAGACATGCAACTGAGACTGACCAGTAAAGAATCAAAGGGTGTCCCTCCCTCTCTCTCTCTCTCTTTCTCTCTCCCAACCACCTTGCAAGTTTGAACCCTTGCCTACTGGCTGTAATCCGAGCCTATCATTGCTGCATACAGATTCCCTGTGAAGAAAACCATCTGCACCACTGTCTCCAAGAACACCCTGAACCAGTTGGCCACATCTACAAGCCAGAAACCTCAGGACCACTGAGTCAATCTGGAAGGCAACTGAGTTACCAAACTCCACAGACTGTATACTTTTTTTTATTGCTCCGGACTCTAATCCAACCAAACTATTTTTCCCCACTCTGTAACCTATTCGTGTGTGTATAAATCTCATGGGTGTGTGTGTGTGAAGTTGGAGGGTAGTTTATTATTTTAATTAGATCGGTTTTTAAGTACAATAAAGTTAACCTCTTGTTTAAACTCAAGAAAACCTGTCCAATTGGTTCTTTTAAGATCATAGCATGTAAATGGCTAAATACTCACTGAATTGGTCAGCACACATCCACTTCTTAGGAGAAATTAACCCTGTGGCGGTCAAACAAGGAGAGGGACAAGAGGGGAGCCTTTCAACCAGTCCTCACCTGATCGTAATAGAGTGCTCAGTGCATGTGTGATCAGTTTCTTTCTAACTGCAGTGTTGCCCCTTGGAGTGCATACTGTAAATATAATCTGAAATGGCAAGTGTAGTGAGGCACCTCATGTACTCGATTGAAAGGATTGTTGCATTGCAGCTTTATGTAATGTCAAATTTGAATTGTTATGTAATTATTTTTACAGATTTTATGAATAAGGTATATTTTTTGGAGAAAAAAATTGTATACGTTTCACTTTCTATCTATGCTCCTTCTAAGACCCTCCCCAGTGGACGAGGTAAGTGAGAGCCTGTTGGGAGGTGGCCTGTGATAGTTATGAGACAGCTCTGCTGCTGCTTCCACCACACCCATTCCTGTGACAGCTGCCCGTGCCTGCCTTCTTTCTGGGAAATGTATTGTAATTTGAGCAGCAGGACGAGATGGTTCAGATGTGGCGCTAACCTAAGAGGCAGCAGCTTTATTGGTATTTACTCTATGTCCCTGCTGCTGAACATTCCCTCACCATATCCACTGACCTCCATAGGAATGCACCTGTAGATAATGATCACTCTGAAATCTTTCTCAATGGTGTTCGCCATATGATCCCTGCCACACTGAAGCTGGAAGAGAGAGCCTCTTGAAGATTGGAATAAAGGCTTCCATAGTAATGGTGTTAGCATTCACAAGGGATTCCTTCACTGTGCAAAGGGCCTCTTTTCACCTACAACCATAATAACAGAAGCCTTGCAATGGATTTCGTATGATTTCTGGAGCAAGAAGTGGGGGACTAAAAGAGGAATACTAGGCAGACCAGGCTGCATCAGAATGGCTCTACATCCACCTGCCAGTCAGTACCCTCATCTGTAGAGTGCCTCTGGAGGTTCTGAATCACATGCAGGGCCATTGCAGAGTTGTGCCACATGCTTCAACGTGACTTGAGGACAAACTTTTCTACAAACCAGCATTGCAGCAGTTGTCAAGGTCACAAATGCCCGTAACTTTTATGCTTCAGGCTCATTCCAAGCTGCAAGTGGGAAGATAAGCAGTGTAAACCAATCTGCTGGTGATGGATGTATTGTACGTTCCACAAAGCATTTCTTCTCCTTCCCCATGGTGAACTGGCAGCAGCATGAGCGGGCTGTGCATTTTACTGGAGTGGCAGGATTCCCAAAGGTCCAGGTGGTTGTAGATTGCACCTATCTAGTCTAATACTTCCTTTGTACAGTGCCACTATCTATATGGACTGGAAAGGCTTCTACTTTATAAATGTGCAGCTTGTTTGCAATTATCAGCAGCACATTATGCAGGTCAATGCCTGTTTCCAGGCAGCTGTCGTGATGTTTTCATTTTAAGGCAATCTACGATGCCAGCCATAATTGGCCCACAAAAGAAAGTATCACAGGCTTCCTAGGCAATGAAAGCTAAAATCTGGAGACCTAATTCATGTAAGCTCCATGGTAACTGAAGCCACCACTAAAAACAGGTAAAGCATGGTGCAAGTAACCCATGAGTCACAGCAGAATACAAGATTGCCACAGTGAAGTAAAGTTTTAGTTATTTGAACAGATCTGGGGCACCCTGCCATATACCCTGGCAAAGATAGTAAGGATCATGGTAATCTGCTCCATATTCCACAACTTTGCCATGTAAAGAGAGATCATTGTGGTGGTCGCCCAGTTGCAGCAAGAAGAGCAGGAGGAGCTTGAAGAATCTTTGAAAGAGAATAGATCATTGGCTGCACACTACCCATGTCTTTCCCCATGTGGCTGCTATTTTATGCAACAATGACATGATGTAATGCTTGTTCTGTGAAAGACTATGCAACCACTTAAAGCCACCAGCTTCCCAATCCTGGCACTGCAAGCAATGATGCAGAAGTTTCTGTAATATATGTATATACACAGCAATTAATACTCTCAATGGAACATGAGATGGGTGCGATATGGATTTGAGATGGGCGTTATGCATGGAATGCAAGATGGTCACAAGATAGGCATGAGAAGGACCCGAGATGGGTGTGGGATTGGCAGAAAATTGGCATGAGATGGATATGAGATGGGTGCAAAATGGGCACTGTGCATGGAATGGGTGATGAGCATAAGATAGAAGCAAGATGACCGTAAGATGGGTGCAAGCTGGGTGTTGCACATGGAAAGTGAGATGGGCATGAAATGGGCATGAAATTGTCATGAGATGGGCACAAGATGAGCGTTGCAAATGGAACATGAGTCCTAATGCATTTCCCCGAAGCTTGCTGAAAATTGGGTCTCATCTGCATAAAATTGGCAGTTTGTGCATGCCAAAAGGGCCTCTCCTTGCAGCTTAGCAGTGGGATCTTTATGAAAATTGTCCAGCTGTTACGCCGAGCTGCCCCACAGAGGGGTGCTGGGAGGAAGGCAGGCCCAGGCTGCAGTGACCGGCAGTACTGTTATGGAGCTCTGAATAACTGAATTGACTTGCTTGATCTCAGCTGGCATAGCAATGTGGTTGGGACAATTGGCTTTAGTGTCGCAAACTAGGACGGAGAAATATTTGCCAAAGTTCTGTTAATAATAGCTATCTAGTCACACTTAAAAGACAGACGTTGTATGAGGACCTAATTAGGGTTAGTTGAAATGTTTCCGAAAGATTGCTGACATTGATTATTTGGGCTCATCCATGTTTAAGCAAGATAATAAAGGGTAGCAGGTTGCAGCAGGCGAAAAGAGAAAATATATTGAGTAAGTGCTTTTTGGTTTGTAATCAACTTTAATTTGCAACAGAAGTCCAAATGATTACATCATTCACCTCATATACGCTTTTTTCCCTTATAGACTGCCTCTTACTGTCACGTGAATGAATTACTTTGTCCTATTAATCTGACTGTTATTGTTAGTTGCTGGAATGATAGTCCATCACTGACTGACAGGCAAGTTACCTTTCCAGGCGAAGCCAATGATTATATTTTCCTTTTATTCCCAGAAGAACCCTATGAGAGGCTTAACAAGCCACAGTGGTGGTGCTGACAAAGTTGACATACCAGGTAAAGTAGCTCTGATGTGTTTTATTGACAAGAAGCATTGTGAGCTAGCCCCATCAGACTGAATTAAGTCCTTATGTGCTCAATATAAAAGCCAAGAGTTTTCTCCTGGTAACAACCCACTTATTTGAAATGGATAACCACCAACTTTGAGAACACCAATTGGAAAATCTAAGATAAAATACTCGATTCCATTCTGGGAAGAGATCCGAAATTTATGGACTGCATTTTATTCTGAAGATAGAGGTCCCAGTGGCAAGACAGAAGGCGGGAGCAGAACACGCCTTGGCCCTCTGTCAGATCCCCGAAGCCAATCCATGGCAGGCAGCCAATTAACTGCCTGCTGTCAGGGACACTGTCCCTTTAAAGGGCGAGCTCCCTGCTCCAGAGCTGCTAGCCAATCAAACAACCAGCAGCTCTGCAGTACCATCCGTGCCACTGGGAGCAGTATTCATTGCTGGTGCTGCTGGATGCCTGCAGTCCCAAGTACAGAGAAGATCCCGGGAAAGGTGAGTGGAGACGGGGTTGCTGGGGCCATTCAGGCAGGCCCTGGCAATGGGGCGGTGGGAGGGGGGGGTAGTTGGTGAGGGTGGGAGGGGCTTCTTCCCACGTTGGGGGGGGGGGCGGCGATCGACACCCTGAGGGGATGGGGGGCCTCTGGGGGCCCTGGATTGCCACCAAGGGATGGACCTCCCCAACCCTGCTAGGAGGCTGCCAGGCTTTCTGGCGGTGTCTCCCCATGGCAGTGGGCTCCTCAGCCTTCCATTATATTGAGGTGGAAACGGGAAGAGGCCCTTTTAAGTGGCCATTAACTGGCCACTTAAGGGCCGCAATTGGCCTGGGGTGGGAAGGCTGCCCTCAGCCTTCCGCACCCCGGACAAATGGCAGGGAGATGGGCAACATCGGGAAAAGCGCCCCCTGCCATTTTGTTGGCACCCTCCCGCCTCTGTGCCTGACTCCAAGGGCAGAATAAAATTCTGCTCTATGTAACTAGTGTGCATGAGGTCCCATCAAATAGTAACAACACCTTGAAACCCTTTCAATTTTCAGCAGAAGGAATCATCTAATGGTTTTTCTGTGGGAAAGGGAGTGTGTATAGTACAATGCAGAAGACACCACAATTTTGTGGGACAGTCTTGATGGGCCAAAGGGTCCTTTCCTGTCAGTCATTGTTTGCATCCCTATGTATAGTCAGCTGTGAGAAACATTATAAGTTATGTTCTAAAGATAACTATGCTTTGTCTTATCCTTCTACTGAAGGCAAGACCTGTGGGTCTTATAATTCATCCTTTATTCTCTGAGTGTAAAACCAGATTGAGAGGGAAACAGTAGCAAAAAGGTTACTGGTGTACTCATTGATGATCCAAATACTATGCTTCCATATGTTGGGAATCAAATAAAAAGGAACATTATCATTCATGGATTTGCCCATTCATTAACCTTTGAATTGAATTACTGTTGATAACAATTTTCTCAGTGACAAACATGATAAAAATGAAACACAACTTTTATTTATGATTCAACAAGGTATACTAATGTGTTGCATGTTTCTATTTTATTAATTAGTTCTTAACATGCATTGTAAAATTCCTTTTTAGTGTAATAGATTCGACGGTGTGGCATTAGGCTGCATGAATAATCCATTAATCTCAACTATGATTTTGTTCTTTATGGATTAATTATCTTTAACACTTTGAGAACTGCAGTGTGTTATGACCCCCGAGGAGACATCAACAAACGGAAAGAATCAAATCCACCGATTGAACCCAATTTTGGAAACCAAACAAACGGACAAAATTTCACTTTTATAAATTTTACTTTAACGCTCAAACCAAAACCAACATAAATTAGACATGTAGCAACAGACAGATCACAGTCCATATATATTATATATATATAAATTACATCTTAACTACCAAATACAACAGAGATGGGTCTCATGGTTTCACTGGGCGGTCCACCCAGCATATATGTCAACAATTACAGTCACACAGCTCTTCACAACTCTGGTAGATTTTCAGCTCCTTTCTTCAAGGATTTAGCCGCTGTTCTTCTTCCGAGAGCAGTTCCCTCTCAATCCTAACTCCACGGGTGTGGTCTGCACCACAAGGTACACTTCTCCAGAACCTCCTCAGCTCTGCTCATGACAGTCTTGATAGCGTGGATTTACCAGTCTTCCCTTTAGCGAGTCCTTCAGTGACAACCTGTGCACTGTATGGCTGGGTCTAGTTAGTCGACAACTTTAAGTAACAGAAACAGACTGGATTCGGTCTTCACTTTCTTCTGCTTGCCGACACTCCACTCCTGCCTGGTCTGCAGAGGACTCTGTCTCCTTTTATCTGGTTCTAACCAGTGTTAGTTTGCCTGGAAATCTGAAGTTGTTTTTCCAGCTTCTGTTTCAGTTTTGGTTTCCATTTCACTTCGAGTTTCCCTCTCATTAAGGGTCTAAAGAAAAAAGCTTTGCAACCACAGATTCCATCACAAGTGAAATTTATTCCAATTTTTTATTTTAAAGAGTCTCATGAACTCAACTTTTCTTTAGTGGCGCATATATCATATTATGCTTAGACAAAATTCTGCTGCCCGTATCCTAATTTGTACCAAAGCTTGTTCACCCATCACCCCAGTGTTCATTGATTTACATTGGTTCCCAGTCTGGCAATGTCTCGGTTTTAAAATTTTCATCCTTGTTTTCAAATCCCATCGTGGCCTCGCCCTCCTTATCTCTGTAATCATCTTCAGCCCTACAATTCTTCAAGATCTCTGTGTCCTTCCATTCTGGCCTGTCCGATTATAATTGCTCCACCATTGGCTGCCTGGGCTCTAAACTCTGGAATTTTCTCCCTAAATCTATCCAACTCTCCACATCTCTCTCCCTCTTTAAAATGTTCTTTAAAACCTACCTCTTTGACCAAGCTTTGGCTTGTTGAAATATCTTCTTGTGCAGCTTAGTGACAAAATTTGCTTGTTAATGCTTTTGTGAAGCGCCTTGGGATGTCTTACTCTGTTAAAGGTGCTATATAAATGCGAGTTGTTTTTGCTGTTGTTGTGCAATACTTCTTAATAATATTATAAAGTTTTGCAAACCTACTAAAAAAATGATTTGAAGATGCTAGCCCAGATATTGCTTAGTGTAACACCCAATACGCTCCTGATTCTGTAGTATTAGGCAGAAGAAAAAGGGTGGAGATCTGATGTACTGGGTTGTTGTTCCTTTTGCGCTTGATGCACAATATATCGGCAATCCCTGTGTGGACAGGAAGATCCCATCTGAAAGTTATGTGAGTGACATCAAAGTGCTTGCTCCATCACTTTGCTAGGGTTCTGCCAGAGAGACACACAGGGGGAAATTTTATACTCCCCTCTGTGTCGGGTTTGGAGGCGGGGAGAGCATATAATTAGGTGGAATGGTGGCGGGGTGGGGGACCCTGCCTCCTTCCCGCCACAATCCAAATTAAGTCCGGGTGGGAAGGCCTGTGAATGGCCTGCCCAGCCAGCCGTCATTTGAAGCCCCTAAGTGGGCAATTAATGCCCAATTAAGGGCCTCATCCCTCTGCTGCTGGAATTAGCCCAGCAGCGGGCCGGCCAGTGGCCACACGGGGAGCTCGGCAAGTAAACCTGTGCAGGTTTCTTGCTGGCTCCAGGATGGGGGGGGGGGGGGGGCTGGGGGGTGGGGGTACCTTGTTAAAAGGCACTTAGTGCCTGATTGAGGGACACAGCATCGGGAAGAGGAGGAGGGGGGTGTCCCGACGAGAGCCACCCCGCACCCTTGCTGCCGACCCCCCCCCACCCCACCCACAAAACTCCTCCTGCTGCGACTTACCTGTGTCCTGGGTCCAGGGCCTCGGGTGAATCCAGTACCGGCAGCAGCTACTGTCTCCGCGGTGGGCCTGCTCAGTTAAAGAGCTCTGATTGGCCGGCAGCTCTCAGCAGGGGTCCTTAATCCCAGGGAAGGCCCGCTGCTGTCCAATTAAGTGCCTAATTGGCACTTGATCTGGTGGTCTTTCCACAGAGGACATGAAGTGGGGCTCACGCTGGCACTTTTACCGGTGGTCAAGACCCCCGTCGCCCGAATAAAATTTTGAGCATAGAGAACAATAGCTCCCATTGTATAATAGAAAAATTTGTGCGCAGTGCACACTGGGGTCCTATGCAGGTAACAGGAGCCTGATTTGCATATCTTAATCAGGCTCTGGCAGTCCATTTCCAGGATGGGTTGGAAATGCCTGTGGGAATATCAGGAGTGGGAGTGGGTTGTGTGCCACGATTTTCAGAATGCTGCCATTTGCTTCCTGCCTGGCACAGGCAGTGACAATCAACGCCGTTGAGTGAAAAGAAGTAACTGATTTAATTTTGAGGATTTATCAAAAGGATTTCTGTCGTGATGGTCAGGATCAGGATTAAGCAGTTCTGGTGAGATTTCCTCAATATGAAAATCCAATATGCGGGGGAACATTTTGCTGTTCTGTGATGAAACACTGTGTGGTGGGTGGTCCACTGCTGATGTGCTTTGTAGTTCTTTTTCGTGTGGACTGCTTTACGTTGGTCCACATGTGTACATCATTAGCGTGCTTCTGGCAGCCTTCCCCAGTGTTGTTGACCTGGAAGGTTTGCATTTATTTTCTCAGCTATTTCCTCCCAGCAGTCTTTCCCTTTTACAGGGCTCGAACCTTTTTGGGTGCCTCTCCAAGTCAGTGTTCATTTTACAGAACTTCCTTAAAAAGCAAGACTATCTCTGCATTCTGAAACTACATTCTTTTTGTGATCAGTTACATGATTTTATTCATATCTTTCACTCTCTCTCTCCACTGCTTTAGGAACAACCTTGAGCAATGCACAGGGCATGTTCAGAATTGACATAGTATTTTGAAATTAGCTTAGTATTCCTCCAATACTTACATATACTTACCAGTTAGATTGTAACGATTGTGTTGGCACAAAGTGGTAAATTTCTACATTGCCATACAGCAAATGTTTTGTTCCTGTAAATCAGGAGAAACGGTTTCCGCTGACAGGAGATTTGATAACCAGAGGACACGAATTTAAGATAATTGGCAAAAAAATAACGAAGGGAGATGAGGAGAAACCGTTGAAGGAATGAGTTGTTGTGATCTGGAAAGCACAGCCTGAAAGGGCGGTGGAAGCAGATTCAATAGTGACTTTCAAAAGGAAATTAAATACTTGAAAAAGGAAATATTTGGAGGGCCAAGAGGAAAGAGCAGGGGAGTGGAATTAATTGGATAGCTCTTTGAAAGAGGCAGCATAGGTATGATTGTCCAAATGGTCTCCTTCTGTGCCCTGTGATTCAATATTCTCTGATTCTAACAAGACTAAAAGGATAATTTAGCTTCATTTGTGCGAATGCAACCACGATTGATGGACGAGTTAAAATGGATGTTTTGTTATGTTTGGTGGGTTCTCCATTACACATGGAATCGTCCTGTTAAATATTGGAAATCACCAAATTTTGTTGTTACGTGCATGGGACTGTGATGTCTGAGACAAAGAAAAGATTCAGGTATAATACAAGTAACAAATGAAACATCAGCATAGAGTCTCTGCTCAGTTGCGTGACTTTCTTGGGTGCAATTTGCCCAAATTCAATGTAACCCGCACAGAATTTTAAGTGCAAATTGCATATAGCACAAATTGAGTCTCCACGATCCTGTGCCCAAGTCTAAAAAACAATGTGCTAGAAGCAGATCCTGCCCTTAAAACTGGCCGTGCTCCGAGGGTGAGTTAAGCACCATTGTGAGTTTCCATTAATTGTGCTCATTTGCAGGACTTCGAAGAGGCTCTAAATATTAAGCCTTTTCTTTTGTGAGGACAGTAATATACACATTTTTAAAGCTTTTTTAAAATTTAGTAAGTATCTGATTACTGTACCCCAATATAACTAGTAAATAGTTCTGAATATGGTCAGACTATTAGCAATTCGATTCACTCCGCGTGATATCAAGAAACGACTGAAGGCACTGTATACTGCAAAGCCTACGGGCCCTGACAATATTCCGGCAATAGTACCGAAGACCTGAGCTCCAGAACTTGCCAGGCCCCTAACCAAGCTGTTCCAGTATAGCTACAACACTGGCATCTACCCTGCAATGTGGAACAATGTGTACATGTCCTGTACACAAAAAGCAGGACAAGTCCAACCCGGCCAATTACTGCCCCATCAGCCTACTGTCAATCATCAGTACAGTGATGGAAGGTGTCACCAACAGTGCCATCAAGCGGCACTTGCTGAGCAATAACCTGCTCAGTGACGCTCAGTTTGGGTTCTGCCAGGGCCACTCAGCTCCTGACCTCATTACAGCCTTGGTTCAAACATGGACAAACGAGCTGAACTCAAGAGGTGAGGTGAGAGTGACTGCCCTTGACATCAAGGCAGCATTTGACCGAGTATGGCATCAAGGATCCTGAGCAAAACTGGGCTCAATGGGAATCGGGGTAAACCCTCTGCTGGCTGGAGTCACACCTAGCGCAAAGGAAGATGGTTGTGGTTATTGGAGGTCAATCATCTGAGCTCCTGGACATCACTGTAGGAGTTCCTCAGGGTAGTGTCCTAGGCCCGACCATCTTCAGCGGCTTCATCAATGACCTTCCTTCAATCATAAGGTCAGAAGCGGGGATGTTCGCTGATGATTGCACAATGTTCAACACCGTTCATGACTCCTCAGATACTGAAGTAGTCCATGTAGAAATGCAGCAAGACTTGGACAATATCCAGGCTTGGGCTGATAAGTGGCAAGTAACATTCGCGCCACACAAGTGCCAGGCAATGACCATCTCCAACAAGAGAGAATCTAACCAACTTCCCTTGACATTCAATGGCATTACCATCGCTGAATACCCCACTATCAACATCCTAGGGGCTACCCAGTGACCAGAAACTGAACTGGAGTAGCCATATAAATACCGTGGCTACAAGATCAGGTCAGAGGCTAAGAATCCTGCGACGAGTAACTCACCTCCTGACTCCCCAAAGCCTGTCCACCATCTACAAGGCACAAGTCAGGAGTGTGATGGAATACTCTCCACTTGCCTGGATGGGTGCAGCCCCAACAACACTCAAGAAGCTTGAAACCATCCAGGACAAAGCAGCCCGCTTGATTGGCACCCCTTCTACAAACATTCACTCCCTCCACCACCGACGCACAGTGGCAGCAGTGTGTATGTTCTTCAAGATGCACTGCAGTAACGCACCAAGGCTCCTTAGACAGCACCTTCCAAACCCGCGACCTCTACCAACTAGAAGGACAAGGGCAACAAATGCATGGGAACATCACCATCTGCAAGTTCCCCTCCAAGTCACGCACCATCCTGAATTGGAACTATATCGCCATTCCTTCCCTGTCACTGGGTCAAAATCCTGGAACTCCCTTCTTAACAGCACTGTGGGTGTACCTACCCCACATGGACTGCAGCAGTTCAAGAAGGCAGCTCATCACCACCTTCTCAAGGGCAATTAGGGATGGTCAATAAATGCTGGCCTGTCCAGCGATGCCCACATCCCATGAATGAATAAAAATAAATGTCCGCCAAAGCTACTAAGTATCATCACCTCATTCCATGACAATATGAAAGGCACAATTCAGCATAATGGTGCCTCATCAGACCCCTTTCCCATCCTGAGTGGTGTGAAATAGGGCTGTGTTCTCGCACCGACACTGTTTGGGATGTTCTTCTCACTGCTGCTCTCTCACGCGTTTAAGTCTTCAGAAGAAGGAATTTTCCTCCACACAAGATCAGATGGCAGGTTGTTCAACCTTGCCCGTCTTAGAGCGGAGACCAAAGTATGGAAAGTCCTCATCAGGGAACTCCTCTTTGCTGATGATGCTGCATTAACATCCCACACTGAAGAGTGTCTACAGAGACTCGTCGATAGGATTGCGGCTGCCTGCAACAAATTTAGCCTAACCATCAGCCTCAAGAAAACGAACATCATGAGACAGGACGTCAGAAATGCTCCATCCATCAATATCGGCGACCACGCTCTGGAAGTTGTTCAAGAGTTCACCTACCTAGGCTCAACCATCACCAGTAAATTGTCTCTCAATGCAGAAATCAACAAGTGCATGGGAATGGCGTCTGCTGCTATGTCCAGACTGGCCAAGAGAGTGTGGGAAAATGGCGCACTGACATGGAACACAAATGTCCGAGTGTTTCAAG
Source organism: Heterodontus francisci (assembly GCF_036365525.1). NCBI lineage: Eukaryota > Metazoa > Chordata > Chondrichthyes > Heterodontiformes > Heterodontidae > Heterodontus > Heterodontus francisci. Next base: position 130,898,235 of record NC_090376.1, on the reverse strand, counting down.
CCTGTGTCCTCAATACCTTGCTCTACGGCAGCGAGGCCTGGACAACATATGTCAGCCAAGAGCGACGTCTCAACGCATTCCATCTTCACTGTCTCCGGAGAATCCTTGGCATCAAGTGGCAGGACCATATCTCCAATGCAGAAGTCCTCAAGGCAGCCAACATCCCCAGCATATACAACCTACTGAGCCAGCGGCGCTTGGCCATGTCAGACCCACCGGCCGTCCATGTCTCCACTTTAAAGACGTCTGCAAACACGACATGAAGTCCTGCGACATTGATCACAAGTCGTGGGAGTCAGTTGCCAGTGATCGCCAGTGCTGGTGAACAGCTCTAAAGGTGGCGCTGAAGATAGGCGAGTTGAAGAAACTCAGCAGTTGGCAGGAAAAGCGACAGAAGTGTAAGGAGAGAGTCAACTGTGTAACAGCCCCGACAACCAACTTCACCTGCAGTGCCTGTGGAAGAGTCTGTCACAGTAGAATTGGCCTTTATAGCCACTCCAAGTGCTGCTCTACCAGCCACTGACTGCCTCTAGGTGCTTACCCGTTGTCTCTCGAGACAAGGAGGCCAAAAAGGAAGGAAAAGATATGGTTATGTAATTTTCAGTAATTTAAAATCGAGTTACTCACAGATGGTCAGTTGACACTGTGATTAAAAATGTTTATTTTTTGTGAAAAATCTGTTTTCAGCTGTATTAATCAATGTGCACCAAGATACCAATATATCAAGGAATATTTTTTAAAGCAACATGTTTTAAAACACTGTCCAATTCCACTGGTTCATGACAGAATTTGCATTTGGTGACGTGTAAATAAGTTTAAGCGGAAACAAGAGAGAAAAAAATCACTTCTCAAGATAGGTGTAATTTGCACTCGGAAGGCCGATTGCGCACAAAGTGGCAACTATACCCTTCCGACTATTGTTATTTACCTAGAAAAGGAACTTTCATACAAATAACAAAAGAAACTAAACAAAGTGATTCATGTAAGGTTTGGTAGATAATTGAGATGGTGGACAATTAAGGTGTAGGGTTTATTAGAACAAAAATTGGGCTAGCTTCGGCCTGGAAGTGTAAATGGAGTGCACTGCTAACAAGAGCCACTTGAACATTAGCCCAGTGAGGGAAATCAGCCTTTTCTCTGGACAGGGCACCAACTGTGGCTCCGGAGTCTGGTTGGGACGCTGTTCATTGGTGAATATTGCTATGAGTCACTCAGCACCAATGCACATCTTACATCAAGGAGTCAGCAACGAGTTGCGAGGCAAGATTGAAAATTTAATTTTCCATTAAAACCCGCATAGAGGAATATAAGGTTCCAAGAGCCAGGCAGGTAGCAACCCTGGCTGATGAATTTACATGTGTTCACAAGCCCTTACCCTAAGGGAAAGCCTTCCCTAGTCACCTCCAAAAACCCAAAAAGGATAAAAGGTGGGAGGAAAATAGGAGCCTGAACAGTCAAGGGCGAGCAGGGGAAGCTGGGCACACAGGGGGCCCCCCTCGGGCCAAAAAAGATGGTGCTGAGAGCAGAAGTGACTCCTGAAAGCCTGTATGTTTCCATTGTAACAAGGCAGGTCATCTTCGAGCTGACTGCTGGAAGTTATGGGGAAAACCTGTAGGATTTATCAGTGCACACCAGAGCAGTGCAGGAAAAGGGGCCCAGATGGAAAGCACAGCAGACCAGGCTGTGGCTTTAACTGTGGCAGTAAGACCAGGTAAGTATACCGCTGTGAGTACAGGAAACTTAACAAAATTCCTGAGAGTTAACAGGATTTTGTGTCCCAAGAAAAAGTAACTCCATACCCCTCAAGTGAGGTAAGCAAGCCCATAGTCATACTTAGGGATACAGGGGCCACCCAATCCCTTCTGCTGGGAAAAGGCATGACCTATCCTCCAGAGAGTGCATTGAATGCTAGAGTGCTAGTAAATGGTATTCATACTGGGTGCACCTGGCGTGCAAGCTTGTTTCAGGACCTGTAACCAGGGAGATTGTCCCTAGTTTACCTGTGGATGGGGTTGACCTGCTCCTGTGTAATGATCTCATGCGGGCACAGGTGGTAGCTTCCGCAGTGGTTTAAGAGAGACTGAAAGAGGTCAGGGAGACAGAGCAGTTGCAGGAGAATGTCCCCGGCATTTTTCCTGACTGTGTGGTGACCCATTAAATGGCCAAGAAAGCTCCATCATAGGAGGCTGAAGTGGCACTGCAGACAGATGGCCCTACTGCCTGGTTATCTAAAACCTTCTTTGGGAAGTTAGAGGACCCAAAGGATAGGTTAAACGGTTAAACAGGTCTTCCTTGGTCGAGGCTCAGCAAGCCAACCCAGTGTTAAAAAAATTAGCACTTTCTGCCCAAGCTGAAGCTGAAGCAGAGGGAGTCCCAGAGTGCTACTCACCTGGGAAGGTGAATTTCAGCTTAAATTAACTTACCTTTTGTTTCGGCAGCTTTTTTTTTTGAAGCAGCGATAGTGCGAGCGAGGTGGCAGCTGGGAAGGTGAGTTTCAGCTTAAATTAACTTACCTTTTGTAAGGGACTGCTGGGTAAGTAAACTTATATGTAGTGTCTCCCACCCATCCTCCTCCTCTGACCAAAAAAAAGGACTCTTGTGTGGAGGGTTTGGTAAGGTAAGGTTTTCCTTTTTTTTTTAAATCTCTTTTGTCAATTTAGTGCAGAGGGGATGGAAGCAAGGGCAGTTGCATGCTCCTCTTGCAGGATGTGGGAGGTAAGGGTCACCACTTGTGTCCCTGCTGACTTCACCTGTGAGAAGTGCACCCAACTCCAGCTCCTCGCAGACCGCGTTAGGGAACTGGAGCTGGAGCTGGATGAACTTCGGATCATTCAGGATGCTGAGGTGGTGATAGAGAGCAGTTATAGGGAAGTAGTGACACCTAAGTTACAGGATAAAGGTAGCTGGGTCACCGTCAGGGGAGGGAAAGGGAATAGGCGCACAGTGCAGGGATCCCCTGTGGCCGTTCCCCTCAAAAATAAGTATACCATTTTGGATGCAGTTGGGCGGGGGGACCTACCAGGGGAAAGCCACAGTGGCCAGGTCTCTGGCACTGAGCCTGGCTCAGTGGCTCAGAAGGGAAGGGGGGAGAATAGGAGAGCGATAGTGATAGGAGATTCAATGGTTCGAGGAACAGGCAGGAGATTCTGTGGTCGCGAACGAGACTCCCAGATGGTATGTTGCCTCCCCGGTGACAGGGTCAGGGATGTCTCGGATCGAGTCTACAGGATTCTTAAGGGGGAGGGGGAGCAGCCAGAGGTCGTGGTACATATCGGTACCAATGACATAGCTAGGAAAAGGGATGAGGACCTGAAAAGCAAATATAGGGAGTTAGGTTGGAAGCTGAAAGGCAGGACGAGCAGAGTAGTAATCTCAGGATTGTTACCGGTGCCACGTGCTAGTGAGGCTAGAAACAGGGAGCGAGTGCAGCTGAACACGTGGCTACAGAACTGGTGCAGGAGGGAGGGATTCAGATATGTGGATCATTGGGATACCTTCTGGGGAAGGTGGGACCTGTACAAGAAGGACGGGTTGCATCTGAACTGGAGGGGCACCAATATCCTGGGCGGGAGGTTTGCTAGAGCTCTTCGGGAGGGTTTAAACTAGTTTGGCAGGGGGATGGGAACCGGAGCTACGGATCAGTGGATGGGGTAGCTGTTGAACAGGCAGATACCGAGTGCAGAGAGTCTGTGAGGAAGGTTAGACAATTGACACGACAAAGTTGCAGACAGTATGATGGGTTGAAGTGTGTCTATTTTAACGCAAGAAGTGTCAGGAATAAGGCTGATGAACTTAGAGCATGGATCAGTACTTGGAGCTACGATGTTGAGGCCATTAACGGAGACGTGGATATCACAGGGGCAGGAATGGATGTTGGATGTTCTGGGGTTTAGATGTTTCAAAAGGAATAGGGAGGGAGGTAAAAGAGGTGGGGGAGTGGCATTGCTAATCAGGGATAGTATCACAGCTGCAGAAAGGGAGGTCGTCGAGGAGGAAAGGAGCAGTCACTTTGTTGGGAGTTTTCTATAGACCCCCCCAATAGCAACAGAGACACGGAGGAACAGATTGGGAGGCAGATTTTGGAAAAGTGCAGAAGTAACAGGGTTGTTGTCATGGGTGATTTCAACTTCCCTAATATTGATTGGAACCTCCTTAGTGCAAATAGTTTGGATGGAGCAGTTTTTGTCAGGTGTGTCCAGGAAGGTTTCCTGACTCAATATGTAGATAGGCCGACTAGAGGGGAGACTATGTTGGACTTGGTGCTTGGCAACGAACCAGGCCAGGTGGCAGATCTCTCGGCGGGAGAGCATTTCGGTGATAGTGATCACAACTCCCTGACCTTTACTATAGTCATGGAGAGGGACAGGAGCAGACGGGATGGGAAAATATTTAATTGGGGGAGGGGGAATTACAATGCTATTAGGCAGGAACTGGGGAGCATAAATTGGGAACAGATGTTCTCAGGGAAATGCACGGCAGAAATGTGGAGGTTGTTTAGGGAGCACTTGCTGCGACTGCTGGATAGGTTTGTCCCGATGAGGCAAGGAAGGGATGGTAGGGTGAAGGAACCTTGGATGACAAGAGATGTGGAACAGCTAGTCAAGAGGAAGAAGGAAGCTTACTTAAGGTTGAGGAAGCAAAGATCAGACAGGGCTCTGGAGGGTTACAAGGTAGCCAGGAAGGAACTGAAGAATGGACTTAGGAGAGCTAGAAGAGGACATGAAAAAGTCTTGGCGGGTAGAATTAAGGAAAATCCCAAGGCGTTCTACACTTATGTGAGGAACAGGAGGATGGCCAGAGTGAGGGTAGGGCCGATCAGGGATAGTGGAGGGAACTTGTGCCTGGAGTCGGAGGAGGTAGGGGAGGTCCTGAATGAATACTTTGCTTCAGTATTCACTTGTGAGAGGGACCTGGTCATTTGTGAGGACAGCGTGGAACAGGCTGATATGCTCGAACAGGTTGAGGTTAAGAGGAAGGATGTGCTGGAAATTTTGAATGATATGAGGACAGATAAGTCCCTGGGGCCAGACGGGATATACCCAAGGATATTACGGGAAGTGAGGGAAGAGATTGCTGGGCCTTTGGCGATGATCTTTGCATCCTCACTGTCCACTGGAGGAGTACCGGATGATTGGAGGGTGGCAAATGTTGTTCCCTTGTTCAAGAAAGGGAATAGGGATAACCCTGGGAATTATAGACCAGCCAGTCTTACATCAGTAGTGGGCAAATTATTGGAGAGGATTCTGAGAGACAGGATTTATGATTATTTGGAAAAGCATGATTTGATTAGAGACAGCCAGAATGGCTTTGTGAGGGGCAGGTCATGCCTCACCAGCCTTATTGAATTCTTTGAAGATGTGACAAAACACATTGATGAAGGAAGAGCAGTGGATGTGGTGTATATGGATTTTAGCAAGGCGTTTGATAAGGTTCCCCATGGTAGGCTCATTCAGAAAGTGAGGAGGCATGGGATACAGGGAAAGTTGGCTGTCTGGATACAAAATTGGCTGGCCCATAGAAGACAGAGGGTGGTAGTCGATGGAAAGTATTCAGCATGGAGCTCGGTGACCAATGGTGTTCCGCAGGGATCTGTTCTGGGACCTCTGCTCTTTGTGATTTTTATAAATGACTTGGATGAGGAAGTGGAAGGCTGGGTTAGCAAGTTTGCCGATGACACGAAGGTTGCTGGAGTTGTGGATAGTGTGGAAGGCTGTTGTAGGTTGCAACGGGACATTGACAGGATGCAGAGCTGGGCTGAGAAGTGGCAGATGGAGTTCAACCTGGAAAAGTGTGAAGTGATTCATTTTGGAAGGTCGAATTTGAATGCAGAATACAGGCTTAAAGACAGGATTCTTGGTAGTGTGGAGGAACAGAGGGATCTTGGGGTCCATGTCCATAGATCGCTCAAAGTTGCCACCCAAGTTGATAGGGTTGTTAAGAAGGCGTATGGTGTGTTGGCTTTCATTAACAGGGGGATTGAGTTTAAGAGCTGCGAGGTTATGCTGCAGCTCTATAAGGCCCTGGTTCGACCACACTTGGAATATTGTGTTCAGTTCTGGTCGCCTCATTATAGGAAGGATGTGGAAGCTTTAGAGAGGGTGCAGAGGAGATTTACCAGGATGCTGCCTGGACTGGAGGGCATGTCATAGAACATAGAACATAGAACATACAGCACAGAACAGGCCCTTCGGCCCACAATGTTGTGCCGATCCTTTGTCCTCTGTCAAGGACAATTTAATCTATACCCCATCATTCTCCTTTATCCATATACCTATCCAAAAGCCTTTTGAAAGTCCCTAAAGTTTCTGACTCAACAACTTCCCCGGGCAAGGCATTCCATGCCTCGACCACTCTCTGGGTAAAGAACCTTCCCCTGACATCCCCCTTATATCTCCCACCCTTCACCTTAAATTTATGACCCCTTGTAACGCTTTGCTCCACCCGGGGAAAAAGTTTCTGACTGTCTACCCTATCTATTCCCCTGATCATCTTATAAACCTCTATCATGTCACCCCTCATCCTTCTCCGTTCTAATGAGAAGAGGCCTAGAATGTTCAGCCTTTCCTCGTAAGACTTATTCTCCATTCCAGGCAACATCCTGGTAAATCTCCTCTGCACCCTCTCCAAGGCTTCCACATCCTTCCTAAAATGAGGCGACCAGAACTGCACACAGTACTCCAAATGAGGCCTTACCAAGGTCCTGTACAGCTGCATCATCACCTCACGGCTCTTAAATTCAATCCCTCTGCTAATGAACGCTAACACCCCATATGCCTTCTTCACAGCCCTATCCACTTGAGTTGCAACTTTCAATGATCTATGCACATAGACCCCAAGGTCTCTCTGCTCCTCCACATGCCCAAGAACCCTACCGTTAACCCAGTATTTTGCATTCATGTTTGTCCTTCCAAAATGGACGACCTCACACTTTTCAGGGTTAAACTCCATCTGCCACTTTTCAGCCCAGCACTGCAACCTATCCAAGTCCCTTTGCAGACGACAATAGCCCTCCTCGGTATCCACAACTCCACCAACCTTTGTATCATCTGCAAATTTACTGACCCACCCTTCGACTTCCTCATCCAAGTCGTTAATAAAAATCACAAACAGGAGAGGACCCAGAACTGATCCCTGCGGCACGCCACTGGTAACTGGGCTCCAGGCTGAGTATTTACCATCTAAGACCACTCTCTGCCTTCTATCAGTTAGCCAATTCTTAATCCAACTGGCCACATTCCCCACTATCCCATGCCTCCTGACTTTCTCCATAAGTCTACCATGGGGGACCTTATCAAATGCCTTACTAAAATCCATGTACACCACATCCACTGGTTTACCCTCATCCACTTGCTTGGTCACCTGCTCAAAGAATTCAATCAGGCTTGTGAGGCAAGACCTACCCCTCACAAAACCGTGCTGACTGTCCCGAATCAAGCAGTGTCTTTCCAGATGCTCAGAAATCCTATCCCTCAGCACCTTTTCCATCAACTTGCCTACCACCGAAGTAAGACTAACTGGCCTGTAATTCCCAGGGTTGTTCCTATTCCCTTTCTTGAACAGGGGCACAACATTTGCCACCCTCCAATCACCTGGTACCACCCCCGTCAGCAGAGAAGATGAAAAGATCATTGCCAGCGGCTCTGCAATTTCATCCCTTGCTTCCCATAACATCCTTGGATATACCCCGTCAGGCCCGGGAGACTTGTCTATCTTCAAGTTATTCAAAAACCCCAACACATCTTCCCTCCTAACGAGCACTTCCTCGAGCTTACCAGTCTGCTTCCCACCGTCCTCTTCAGTAATACACCCCTTCTCATTCGTAAATACCGAAGAGAAGTACTCATTCAAAACCTCACTTATCTCTTCCGGCTCAACACACAGTCTCCCGCTATTGTCCTTGACCGGACCTACGGTCCCCCTAGTCATCCTCATATTTCTGACATACGCGTAAAAGGCCTTGGGGTTTTCTTTTATCCTACCCGCCAAGCATTTTTCATGCCCTTTCTTAGCTCTCCTAATCCCTTTCTTCAGATCCTTCCTGGCCATCTTGTATCCCTCCAGAGCTATGCCTGTGCCCTTTTTCCTCAACTTTATATACGCATCCTTCTTCTTCCTAACAAGACTCTCAACCTCTCTTGTCAACCACGGTTCCCTCACATGACCATCCCTTCCCTGTCTGACAGGGACATGCTTATCAATGGCCCCTACTATCTGCTCCTTGAAAAAGTTCCACATTTCGACCGTGCCCTTCCCTGCCAGCATATGCTCCCAACTTATGCTCCTCAGTTCCTGCCTGACAGCATCATATCTACCCTTCCCCCAATTGTAAACCTTGCCCTGTTGCACATACCTATCCCTCTCCATTACCACAGTGAATGCTACAGAATTGTGATCACTATCTCCAAAGTGCTCGCCCACCAACAGCTCTATCACTTGCCCTGGTTCATTACCTAGTACCAAATCCAATATTGCCTCCCCTCTGGTCGGGCAGTCTACATACTGAGTCAGAAAAGCTTCCTGGACATACTGCACAAACACTACCCCATCCAAACTATTCGATCTAAAGAGTTGCCAATCAATATTTGGGAAGTTGAAATCCCCCATAATTACTACCCTGTGACTTCTGCTCCTTTCCAAAATCTGTTTCCCAATCTGCTCTTCCACCTCCCTGCTGCTATTGGGGGGCCTATAGAAAACTCCCATCAAGGTGACTGCTCCTTTCCTGTTCCTGACCTCAACCCACAGTGCCTCAGTCGGCAGATCCTCCTCGAAAATTCTTTCAGCAGTTGTTACACTATTTCTAACTAACAATGCCACCCCCCCACCTCTTTTACCACCATTCCTAATCTTATGAAAACATCTATAACCAGGTACCTCCAAAAACCATTCCTCCCCCTCACCTATCCACGTTTCAGTGATGGCCACAACATCGTAGTCCCAAGTGCCCATCCACGCCTTCAATTCACTCACCTTATTCCTGATGCTTCTTGCGTTGAAGTATACGCACTTTAACCCTTCTCCGTGCCCATCTGTCCTCTGTGACAGTGCTACCTTCCCCAATACCTCACTACACTCTTTGTCCTACGAAGAAAGATTGAGGGAGCTCGGGCTTTTCTCATTGGAGCGAAGAAGGATGAGAGGTGACTTGATAGAGGGGTACAAGATGATGAGAGGCATAGATAGAGTGGATAGCCAGAGACTTTTTCCCAGGGTGGAAAGGGCTATCACCAGGGGGCATATTTTTAAGGTGATTGGAGGAAGGTTTCGGGGAGATGTCAGAGGTAGGTTCTTTACACAGAGAGTGATGGGTGCGTGGAATGCACTGCCAGCGGTGGTAGTAGAAGCAGATACATTAGGGGCATTTAAGCGACTCTTGGATAGGTACATGGATGATAGTAGAATGAAGGGTAGGTAGTTAGTTTGATCTTAGTGTAGGTTAAAGGTTCGGCACAACATCGTGGGCTGAAGGGCCTGTACTGTGCTGTACTGTTCTAAGATCTATGTTCTATGTTCTACATAGATGATAGTAGAATGCAGGGTAGGTAGTTAGTTTGATCTTAGAGTAGGTTAAAGGTTTGGCACAACATCGTGGGCCGAAGGGCCTGTACTGTGCTGTACTGTTCTATGTTCTTATGTTCTATTTAAAGTATGAGGTGCTGATGAGGAAGTGGAGACCTCCACACAGACCTGCGGACAAAGAGTGGACAGTGGTTCACCAGATGCTAGTGCCGCCGAGGTACTGTAAGGAAATACTAAGAATAGCCTACAAACTTCCAATGGCTGGACATGTCAGTATACAATAAATCCAAGCCCGCATAAGACAGCATTTTGACTGGCCAAAACTCAACAAAGATGTGGTGGAGCTCTGTAAAGCTTGCCATGCATGCCAGGTTGTGAGTAAACCCCAACCTGCAATAAAACCTGCACCCCTAATTCCCATACTGGCTTTTGGGGAATCCTTCAGCAGAGTGCTGGTGGATTATGAGGGACCCCTGCCGAAAACAAAAGGGGCTATCAGTATCTTCTCGCCATTATGGACGTGGCTACCCGAATCCCAGATGCTATTCCCCCAAGAACTATCTCTGCCAAGGTAGTGGAGGAGGGGCTAACCCAATTCTTTACCTGATATGGGCTGCCTGCTGAAATCCAGATGGATCAGGACACAAATTTCATGTCTGGTATCTTTATTTTGACGTATGACCTTCTAATGAAATGCTCCTGTCATCACATTTCATTCTGCGTGTTGTGGAGGTGTTTTGAAAACATGCTATGCCGAATGATTTTTTTAATCCATTGGCTGGAAACCTAAATTAAACTTTTAAAAAGAAAGCAACTAAGATGGCCACCACAATTTGCATTAAAATACCTTACATTCCAAGATATCGAGGTGATGACACCCTCATCCAGAACAATGGCTTGACAGTTTGAATGAGCTACCTGGTATCACCTTCATTAGCAAGACATTGCCATCTTGGAACATTAAAACTGGTGGAGATGAACTCCTCAGGGGGTAAACACAGAAACAATGAGACCCAAGAAAGATTGGAATTCTTAGACGTGGATCTCATTAAAATGCAAAAGAGAATACATTAGGCCATCATATGACAGTCTCTCCATCAGTGTGACAACTTGGAGTTTCTTTTGGCTACAACAGACAAGCATCTGTATTTTAAGTAGTGCATGACCAAAGTGGGGGTCTCTCTTTCTCTCTCTTTCCAGGCAATGCTGTATGTTCGCACCCTGTCTACAGACTGCAAAACATCCAAGTCTATTATTGTTGCAGACAGAGAGACCCGAGAGGAGAAAACCATCTACATCACTATCTCCAAGAAAACCCTGAACCAGGTGGCCACCTCCACTAGCCAGCAACTTCAGGACCATGAGTTCATCTGGAAGACAACTGAATTACCAGACTCCACAGACTGTACATTCTTTTATTTTTTTTTCTGGACCCTAATCCAACCAATTTACTCTTCTTCCCCCTGTAACCTAGCTGTATGTGTGCGTGATTCTCGTGTGTGTGAGAGAGAGAGAATGTTGGACTGTAGTTTAATATTTTACTTAGACCAGGTTTTGATTTTAAGAACAATCAACTAACCTTTTCAATGTTTAAATTCAAGAAAACCTGTCCGATTGGTTCTTTCATGATCTTAGCACATAAAGGGTTAAACACTTACTGAATTGGTAAGCACGTCAACTGTTTAAAAGAAATAAACCCTACTGCAATCAAACAAGGAGAGAGACAAGAGGGGGGCCTTCTGGCCCCTCCTCACCTGATCGTAACAAAGTGAAGAAATGATTAAACTCCATAACCGCTTCTGATGCCAGAACTGCTTAATAAATATTTAAATATGATCACCATCAGTATATATCCCATTCTGGTCACTGTACTTTAAGAGGAAACATCCTGTCTCTGGAGAGTGTACAAAGAAGGACAATTAAAGTGATGCTGAAGACTAGGCACTTTAGCAACAAGGAGAGGTAAAATAAACTGGTAATCAATGCACAGTAGAAAAGAAAGCTCGGGGAGATCTTCATGAAATTTTCAAGATTCCAAGGGCCATAATAGGTTATTTGATGAAATCTGAAATTCTGTTGGGAGACATGGTTTCACGCTCAGAAGAGGGAATATAAACATTGCTTAAGTTTAACTACTTTACACAGAGGTGATGTGTGTGGAATTCTCTGCCGCAAACTGTTCTTGAGACAAAGCCCATAAATTGTTTTAAAAGGAATTAGATAGTTGTTTCAAAAAGAGGTGTGTTATTCCTGTAAACTCCCTTATTCTTACAAATAACTCATTGCTGACTTTCAACATCCGTATTTGAAAGATTCCTACAGCAGTTGCTGGTATTTAGGGAGCATCTACAACATTTTTATACTCAAGCTGATCCATCGATACACTTCTGTGGAATGGGCTGAAGCACATTATTGGGGCAGAATAGAGGGATTTTTACTCTGCATCTAACTTTGCTAAACCTGTGCTATATCCTAACATTGCAGTGCCCAATTCTGCTACTGATTGAACCAAAAACCTGGTTTTTGAAAGTTATTACTGAAACTAATTCCACCTCCCTTTCAGGCAGTCCATTCCACATCACAACTACTTGTTCTGTAATTTTTTTCTCCTCACGTAGCCTTTGGTTCTTTTGCTATATTAATTGAGTATCCATTGGTTACCAACCCTACTGCCACTGGAAATAGTTTCTTCTTATTTACTCGATCAGAACTCTTTGTAATTTTGAATGCCTCTATCAAATTTCTTCTTAACATTCTCTGCTCTAGGAATAACTACAGTTTCTCCAGTCTCTCCATAATCTGAAGCCCCCATCCTTAGTGCTATTCTAGTAAATCTCTCCAGCATCCTCTCCAAAGCTTTGACACCTTTCTGAAGTGTGGTGCTCAGTATTGGCCACAGTACTCCTGCTGGGGCCTAACCAGTAAATTATAAAGGTTTACTGTTACTTCCTTGCTTTGGTACTCTATGCTTCTATTTATGAAGCCAAGGATCTCATAGGTTTTTTTTAACAATCTTCTTTACTTGTCCTGCCATGTTTAAAGATTTGTGTACGTACACCCCCAGATGTCTCTGTTCCTGCACCCTGCTTAAAGTTGCACCACTCTGATTAGATTGCCTCTCTTCATTCTTCCTCCCAAAATTAATCACTTCATACTTATCTGTGTTAAATTTCATCTCGCATGCCTGACCATTTCACCAACCTATGCACATATCAACATATGAATTAGGAGCAGGAGTAGGCCACTCAGCCCCTCGAGCCTGCTCTGCCATTCAACAAGGTCATGGCTGATCAGTTTGTAACCTCAACTCCACTTTCCCGCTTACCCCTGATAACCTTTCATCCCCTTGCTTATCAAGAATCTATCTACCTCAGCCTTCAAAGAATTAAAAGATTCTGCTTCCACTGCCTTTTGAGGAAGAGAATTCCAAAGACTCACGACCCTCTGAGAGAAAACATTTCTCCTCATCTCTGTCTTAAATGAGCAACCCCCAATTTTTAAACAGTGACCCCTAGTTCTAGATTCTCCCGAAAGGGGAAACATCTTTTCCACATTCACCCTATCAAGATCCCTCAGGATCTTATATGTTTCAATCAAGTCACCTCTTATTCTTCTAAACTCCAGTGAATACAAGCCTAGCTTGTCCAACCTTTCCTCATAAGGCAACCCGCCCATTTCAGGTACTAGTTTAGTAAACCTTCTCTGAACTGCTTCCAATGCATTTACATCCTTCCTTAAATAAGGAGACCAATGCTGTATACAGTACTCCAGATGTGGTCTCACAACTGCCCTGCCCTGTACAACTGAAGCATAACCTCTCTACTTTTGTATTGAATTCCCCTTGTAATAAACAAAAACATTCTATAAGCTTTCCTAATTACTTGCTGTACCTGCATACTAACCATTTGCAATTCATGCACTAGGAAACCCAGATCCCTCTGCATCTCAGAGCTCTGCAATCTCTCACCATTTAGATAATATGTTTCTATTTTAGTCTTTCTGCCCACTCACTTAACCTATGTATATCCCTTTGTAGCCTCCTTATGTCCTCTTCACAACTTACTTTCCTACCTATCTTTGTATCATCAGCAAATTTAGCAACCATACATTTGGTCCCTTCATCCAAGTCATTTATATAAATTGTAAAAAGTTGAGGCCCCAGCACTGATACCTGTGGTACACCACATGTTACATCTTGCCAACCAGAAAATGACCCATTTATGCCTACTCTCTATTTCCTGTTAGCTAGTCAATCTTCTATCCATGTCAATATGTTACCCCCTACACCATGAGCTTTTATTTTCCGCAATAACTGGCACCTTATCAAATGCCTTCAGGAAATCTGAGTGCAGTACATCCACTGGTTTCCCTTTATCCACAGCACATGTTACATCTTCAAAGAACTCCAATGAATTGGTTAGACATGATTTCCCTTTCACAAAATCATGTTGACTTTGCCTGATTACCTTGAATTTTTATAAGTGCCCTACTATAATGTCTTTCATAAAAGCTTCTAACATTTTCTCTCTGACAGATGTTAAGCTAACTTGCATGTAGTTTCCTGCTTTCTGTCTCCCTCCCTTTTTGAATAAAGGAGTTATATTGGCTATTTTCCAATCTAAAGGAACCTTCCACGAATGTAGGGAATTTTGGAAAATTAAAACCAATGCATCAACTATCTCACAAGTCACTCCTTTCAACACCAAGGATCAAATCCATCAGAACCTGGTGACTTGTCAGCCCACAGCTGCAACAATTTGCTCAATACCACTTCCCTGGTGATTGTAATTTTCTTGAGTTCCTCCCTCCCTTCCATTTCCTGATTTACAGTTATTTCTGGGGTTTTACTCGTATCCTCCATAGTGAAGATTAATGCAAAATACTTGTTCAATTCATCTGCCATCTCCTTGTGTTCCCTTATTAATTCCCCAGACTCACTTTCTATAGGACCAATGCTCACTTTGTTAAACCTTTTCTTTTTTAAATATCTATAGAAACTCTTATTATCTATTTTTATATTTCTAGCTAGCTTTCTCTCGTACTCTAATTTTTCCCTTCTTATCAATCTTTTAGTCATTCTTTGCTGTTTTTTATATTCTGTCCAATCATCTTACTTGCCACTCATCTTTTCATAATGATATGCTTTTTCTTTAAATTTGATACTATCTTTCACTTTTTTATTTAACCATGGAAGGTGGGTCCTTCCGTTGGAATTTTTCTTTCTCGTTAGAATGCATCTATTCTGTGTATTCTGAAATATCCCCTTAAATGTCTGCCACTGCATCGCTATTGACCTATCCCTTAACCTAATTTTCCAGTCAACTTTAGCTAGCTCTGCTTTCATGCCCTCATAATTCCCCTTATTTAAGTTTAAACTAATAGTCTTAGACCCACTCTTCTCTCCCTCAAACTGGATGTAAAATTCATCATATTATGATCACTGCTGCCTAGGACTGCCTTCACTACGGGGTCATGAATTAATCCTATCTCATTGCACAATAGCAGGTCTAGTATAGCCTGCTGTTTGCTTGGCTCCGGAACATGCTGTTCTAAGAAACTATCCCAAAAACATTCTATGAACTCCTCATCTAGGCTACCTTTGCCCATCTGATTTTTCCAGTCCATATGTAGATTAACATCCCCCATGATTATCACCGTACCTTTCTGACAAGTTCCCATTATTTCTTTCTTTATGCCCCGTCCTACTGTGTGGTTACTGGCCTTCACACCACTCCTACAAGTGAATTCTTTCCTTTATCATTTCTCATCTCTACCGAAACCATGTCTACATCCTGGTCTCCTGAACTTAGGTCATCCCTCTCTATTGTGCTAACACCATCATTAATTAACAGAGCCACCCCTCCACCTTTTCCTGGCTTCCTGTCCTTCCTAAATGTCATGTGCCCTTCAATATTCAGGTCCCAATCTATATCATCCTGCAGCCATGTCTCTTTAATGGCTATCAAATCGTACTTATTTCTATTTGTGCTCTCAGTTCATCTGTTTTGTTTTGAATGCTATGTGCATTCAGATATAGAGAGCCTTTAATTTTGTCCTTTTATGATTTTTGTAACCTCTGACCTTATCTGCCGATTTACTCTTAGATTTGTACTCACTGTCCCTTCCTGTCACGGTCTGTTTATCTTTTCCCATATTAATACCTTTCTCTCTTGCCTTGTCACTGCTCTTTGATTTGCCACATCTTCGCAAATTTGATCCCTTGCCCCCACTATTTAGCTAAAACCCTCTCTACTTCACTAGTTATGTGGCTAGCTGTAACACTGGTCCCAACATGGTTCAAGTGTAGACCATCCCAATGGTACAGCCCCCACTTTCCCCAGTACTGGTGCCAGTGCCCCATGAACCAGAACCCACTTCTACTACACCAGTCTTTGAGCCATGCATTCATTTCTCTAATCTTATTTGCCCTATGCCAATTTGCACATGGCTCAGGTAATAATCCAGAGAACCTTTGAGGTTCTGGTTCTTAATTTGAGGCCTAGCTCCTCATACTGATTATGTCGAACCACCTTCCTTGTCCTGCCTATGTCATTGGTACCTACATGGACCATGACGACTGGATCCTCCCCCTCCCACTGTAAATTCCTCTCCAGTCCTGAGCAGATGTACCGAACCCTGGCACCGGGCAGGCAACACAGCCTTCTGGACTCTTGCTCTTTGCTGCAAAGAAAAGTGTCAATCCCCCTCACTATACTGTCCCCTACTATCACTACTTTTCTTTTTGCTCCCCCCACTTGAACGGCTTCCTGTTCCATGATGCCATGTTCTCCTGAAATCTGTTACTTTTCTCCTCACTAATTACTACATTTCTGAGTTTCGTGCCATCCGCAAACTTTGAAATTATGCCCTTCACACCCAAGTCCAGGTCATTAATATATATCAAAAAAAGTAGTGGTCCCAACTCCGACCTCTGGAGACATCACTGCATACTTCCCTCTAGTCAGAAAAGAAATGCCCACTGCTACTCTCTGCTCTGTGTTGCTTAGCGAATGTAGTATCCACACAGCAATGACCCCTTAAATCCCATGAGCTTCAGTTTCGTGAACTAGTCTATTATGTAGTAATTTAGCAAATACCTTTTCAAAGTCGATATACACATCAACTTCATTACCCTCATCAACCCTCTCCATTACTTCATCAAAAAACTCAATCAAATCAGTCAAACATGATTTACCTTTAACAAATCTGTGCAGGCTTTATTTATTAACCCATATATTTATGATTGCCAATTAATTTTGTCCTGGATTATTGCCTCTAAAAGTTTTCCCAGCACTGACATTGGGCTGACTCGGCGACATTTGCCAACTTTATCCATCTCCCCTTTTTTTGAGCAGGGGTATAGCATTTGCAATCCTCCAGTCCTCTGATACCATACCCATATCTAAATAGGATTGAAAGATTGTGGCCAGAGCCTCTGCAATTTCCATGCTTACTTTCCTCAGCAACTGAGAATGTATCTCATCTGGACCAACAAAAGAAGCATTTTTTGGTTTTATTTTATTGTCTACCTGTGGCAGACCACCTAGATACTTCAGATAACTGACCATGATTATTTTATACATTGCTACATGTTTTTGAGCATCCCACTATTAATATTCAAATCATAATTTGGATGCTTTTGTCCTGCGACCATCATTCGTGCACTAGAATGCAACAAGGGATATTAAGAGAGAAATGCAAAATGCCAATAGAACCAACCTGTGGTTACACGACTATCACTTTCAATCACTGATAATGGGCATTAAAGTTTCCCTTGGGACTCCTGCCACATTAGGGACATGGGATCAATACAGTGTATTTAAAAAACAATTATTCCAGCTGTAATTTGAAGTAATGACACAGTACTGCCACGAGACCTCCTCTGAGACGATTTATCTAAAATAATGGAGCTTTTTGCCAAACTCCAATCCTATCAGAATATTTTGTAGTTTGTTTTAAAGCTCAACTTTAATCATTTATCTATCAAAAATACACTGTATTCAATAATTACAGGTGCCCAGGATTATCATCTGTTCTATTTTGAATTACTTTTGATGAGAAACTTGCTTTTCCCTTGTCTGGAGGTGTTCTAGAGGTGTTGATGCATCCTCTGGATTGTCTTTGCTTGCACAGGAATACAATAAGAACCCCTTCTGTCTTGCTAAAGAAATGCAAGTTGTTGTTATATGAACATTGCTGATTGGAATGTTGCGTGAGGCCTGCTGCCAAGCCTTCTACAATCAAACTCCCTTGCCAGCACCAACAGGCCAAGTTCACACCATGCAGAAAGTGGTACCAGAGGCCACCTGTTGTCTCATATCACAGCAACAGTCAATGGAAATAATTCTGACTTTGGTCGATAGTGTAAAACAGGCGATATCATTTCAGCTCTCCTGACTGACTTCAATGGAAGTGCAAATCTAGAGCAATATATAATTCGACATCACCCAAAGACAAAATTACCCCATCAGGAGAAAAGGGGAGAATTGGGTTAAAAAAATCATAACTTTATACTGAAAGACTCCAGCTTCTCAACATGACTTATTATTTTAATTCTTTTGTGGGATGTGAACATCGCTGGCAAGGCCAGCATTTGTTGGCCATTCCAAATTGCCCTTGAGAAAGTGGTGGTGAGCCACCTTCTTGAACCGTTGCAGTCCATGGGGTGTAGGAACACCCACAATGCTGTTAGGGAGGGAGGGGTTTTTGACCCAGCGACACAGGTGATATAGTTCCAGGTCGGGATGATGTGTGACTTGGAAGGGAACTTGCAGGTGGTGGTGTTCCCAAGCGCCTGCAGCCCTTGTCCTTCTAGGTGGTAGAGGTTGGAGGTTTGGAAGGTGCTGTCGAAGGAGGCTTGGCGAGTTGCTGCATCTTGTATATGGTACACACTGCTGCCATTGTGAATCAGTGGTGGAGGGAGTGAATGTTTAAGGTGGTGGATGGGGTGCCAATCAAGTGGACTGCTTTGTCCTGGATGGTGTCAAGCTTTTTGAGTGTTGTTGGAGTTGCACCCACCCAGGCAAGTGGAGAGTATTCCATCACACTCCTGACTTGTGCCTTGTAAATGATGGGAAGTCTCTGGGGAGTCAGGAGGTGAGTTACTCACCACAGAATTCCCATCCTCTGACCTGCTCTTGTAGCCACAGCATTTATATGGCTGGTTCAGTTAAGTTTCTGGTCATTGGTAACCCCCAGGATGTTGATGATGGGGGATTCAGCAATGGCAACGCTATTGAATGTCAAGGGAGATGGCTAGATTCTCTCTTGTTGTAGATGACCATTACCTGACACTTGTGTGGCACGAATGCTACTTGCCACTTATCAGCCTAAGCCTGGATGTTGTCTAGGCCTTGTCTATGTGGAGACGAAGAACTTTGGTTCCTTGACCTCTGCCAGTACCATCCCACCCATTAAGAAGCAAGTGTGTGGGGGTGCCTGAGATAACTGGCTCTCTGGTTGTCCCTCCCTTTCTATCAGGAATTATCACATTGCTATTTGGCATGTCCACCCAGCATTAGAACTAGATTTGGCAATAGTTTTACAGATCACCAGCAGCAGCATTGTTTTGGAGCTCAGTTGCACGTTGTTCAGTCCGGATAAATTTTTTTTGGAAGGAGTTAACAGAAGACTATTCATTAATATATATAGAATGTTGCTTTCACTGTTGCTAAGTGGAACAGTGGTCCTCGATTGACATTTTTTATAAAGCTTGTGTTCAAGCATGAAATAGGCCCATTTGTAAAAGTAATGTCCAAAGCCAAAGTTTTTCAGTCTGCTTTGCATTCTTTAGGGTTACTCGGCAACCTTTCCTGAAGCAGGAATTCCTGATTCAGAATGAGAGAGGCGGTCATTCGATTCTCTGAATTCGCTGTGATTTAGGGTTAGATGTAAAAAAGAGTTGTTCCTTAAAAAGTATGAAAAAATAAATTTAAACATTAAGCCGTTTTGAAGAGATAGTTTTTTTTATATTTCTGAAGAAGTTAGTTTTCAATGCATACATCATCAAAATGTAAATTTAATATTTGCATTGATTACCATATCTGTGCAAGTGCATTCAAAATAAAATTTGAGGATGTGACACGCAGGGTGGATATAGGGGAACCAGTAGATGTAGTGCATTTGGATTTCCAAAAGATATTCATAAGGTGCCACATAAATGGTCACTACACAAGAGAAGAGCTTATGGTTTTGGGGTAATATATTAGCATGGATAGAGGATTGGCTAACTAACGGGAAACAGAGAGTCAACATAAATGACGCATTTTCAGGTTGGGAAACTGTAACACAGGGGTCAGTTGTGGAGCCTCAACTATTTATGATCTATATTAATGACTTGAATGAAAGAACTGAGCGTATTGTAGCCAAATTTGCAGAAGATACAAAGTTGGTGGGAAAGCACGTTGTGAGGAGGACACAAAGTGCCCCTAAGTAATAGAGATATGTCAAGTGAGTTGGCAAAATTTGACAGATGGAGTATAATGTGGGAAATGTGGGGTTTTCCAATTTGGCAGGAAGAATAGAAAAGCAGAATATTATTTAAATGGAGAGAGACTGCAGAATGCTGTGGTACAGAGGGTGTCCTCTTCATGAATCATAAAAGTTAGCATGCAAGTAGAGCAAGTAACTAGGAAGGCAAATGGAACATTGGGATTCAATGCAAGATGGATGGAGTATAAATTAGGGAAGTCTTGCTACAGTTGTACAGGGCATCGGTGAGACCATACCTAGAGTACTGCGTACAGTTTTCGTCTCCTTACTTAAAGAGAGATAATACTTATAATACTTGCATTGGAAGCAGTTCAGCAAAGGTTCACTAGGCTGATTCCTGGGATGAAGGGATTGTCTTTTGAGGAAAGGTTGAGCAAGTTGGACCTATACCCATTGGAGTTTAGAAGAATGAGTGGTGATCTTATTGAAACATACACAATTCTGAGGGTGTGTGACAGGGTAGATGCTGAGAGGATGTTTTCCTTCATGAAGTAATCTAGAACTGGTGGCACAGTTTCAGAATAAGTGTTCTCCCAATTAAGACAGAGATGAAGAGGAATTTCTTCTGTCAGAGGGTCATTAATCTTTGGAATTATCTTTCCCCACAGTGCAGTGGAGGCTGGGTTATTGAATATATTCAAGGCTGAGTTAGACAGATTTTTGATCTAGAAGGGAGTCAAGGGTTATGGGGGGGGGGGGGGGGGAGGGGGGGTGCAGTGGGGTTGGTGGGGCTGGCAGAAAAGTGGAGTTTAGGCCACAATCAAATCAGCCATGATCTTATTGAATGGCGGAGCAGGCTCGAGGGGCTGAATTTCCTACTCCTGCTCCTATTTCTTATGATCTTAAAAGTGGAGTAGGGCTGCCAGCAGGAGTCAAGTTATTGGAGCAAGTTGTGAATTGGGTTGGACCTACCAGTCGGAGTTGGGCTGGAGGTAGCAGTGGGAGTTGGGTTCAAGCTGCCAGTTAGAATTGGGTTGGAGCTACCAATGGGAGACTGGTTGGAGTTGCCAATAGTAGTGAAGCTTGAGCTGACAGTAGGAGCTGGGTTGGAGCTACGAATGAGAGTTGGGTTGGAGTGAGAAGCGGGTTTTGGGTTGGAGCTGCTACTAGGAGACTGGTTGGAGCTCCCAGCAAGGTTGGGTTGGAATTATTAAAGGGGTCCAACTATAGCTACCAGTATGATTGAGGTTAAGAGGGATGCAACTTTATTTCCCACATACCCCTCACAGCAAGCTTACTTCTATCATGCTGTGTTGAAACTTTGAAATCTTGCCCTTCTTACATACAGTAAATCCACAAGTCTTGACTATGAGCAATATTTCTTTTGGGCCTCCTTATCTCGAGAGACAATGGATACGCGCCTGGAGGTGGTCAGTGGTTTGTGAAGCAGCGTCTGGAGTGGCTATAAAGGCCAATTCTGGAGTGACAGGCTCTTCCACAGGTGCTGCAGAGAAATTTGTTTGTTGGGGCTGTTGCACAGTTGGCTCTCCCCTTGCGCCTCTGTCTTTTTTCCTGCCAACTACTAAGTCTCTTCGACTCGCCACAATTTAGCCCTGTCTTTATGGCTGCCCGCCAGCTCTGGCGAATGCTGGCAACTGACTCCCACGACTTGTGATCAATGTCACACGATTTCATGTCGCGTTTGCAGACGTCTTTATAACGGAGACATGGACGGCCGGTGGGTCTGATACCAGTGGCGAGCTCGCTGTACAATGTGTCTTTGGGGATCCTGCCATCTTCCATGCGGCTCACATGGCCAAGCCATCTCAAGCGCCGCTGACTCAGTAGTGTGTATAAGCTGGGGATGTTGGCCGCTTCAAGGACTTCTGTGTTGGAGATATAGTCCTGCCACCTGATGCCAAGTATTCTCCGAAGGCAGCGAAGATGGAATGAATTGAGACGTCGCTCTTGGCTGGCATACGTTGTCCAGGCCTCGCTGCCGTAGAGCAAGGTACTGAGGACACAGGCCTGATACACTCGGACTTTTGTGTTCCGTGTCAGTGCGCCATTTTCCCACACTCTCTTGGCCAGTCTGAACATAGCAGTGGAAGCCTTACCCATGCGCTTGTTGATTTCTGCATCTAGAGACAGGTTACTGGTGATAGTTGAGCCTAGGTAGGTGAACTCTTGAACCACTTCCAGAGCGTGGTCGCCAATATTGATGGATGGAGCATTTCTGACATCCTGCCCCATGATGTTCGTTTTCTTGAGGCTGATGGTTAGGCCAAATTCATTGCAGGCAGACGCAAACCTGTCGATGAGACTCTGCAGGCATTCTTCAGTGTGAGATGTTAAAGCAGCATCGTCAGCAAAGAGGAGTTCTCTGATGAGGACTTTCCGTACTTTGGACTTCGCTCTTAGACGGGCAAGGTTGAACAACCTGCCCCCTGATCTTGTGTGGAGGAAAATTCCTTCTTCAGAGGATTTGAACGCATGTGAAAGCAGCAGGGAGAAGAAAATCCCAAAAAGTGTGGGTGCGAGAACACAGCCCTGTTTCACACCACTCAGGATAGGATGAGCAATATACTCAGCATATTTCCCCATACCCCTTCCAATGCAAAATTGCATGATTTTTTTTTCTTGACCTTTAACGAGGGCTGAATAGTTCTTAATAAGGAATTTTAAGCAGAAGAGCTCATTTCACTGGACCATTAATCTTTTTTCTTGCAGGACAAGCTATTTGAATAAAGTAGATCATTTAGTGTTCACATATTTAAAAAAAAGAGTAATTTTCTGATACTGACAAATTTGTCAGGTTGATTGTGAACATAACTCTTGGAAGAGATTTGGGCATTTCCTCACTCTACAAGCCGCTGCCCGTCCTCCCATTGTGCTCCATTATGTATTTGCTTTTATTCTTTCATGGAATGTGAGCATTACTGGCAAGGCCAGCATTTGTTGCCCATCCCTAATTGCCATTGAGAAGGTGCTGGTGAGCCACATTCTTAAATCGCTGCAGTCCATGTAGGGTAGGTACACCCACAGTGCTGTTAGGGAGGGAGTTCCAGGATTTTGACCTAGCAACAGTGAAGGAACAGTGATATAGTTCCAAGCCAGGATGGTGTGTGGCTTGGAGGGAAACTTGTAGGTGCTGGTGTTCCCATGCATCTGCTGCCCTTGTCCTTTAAGATGGTAGAGGTTATGGGTTTGGAAGGTGCTGTCGAAGGAGGCTTGACAAGTTGCTGCAGTGCATCTTGTAGATAGTACTCACTGCAGCCGCTGTGCGTTGGTGGTGGAGGAAGTGAATGCTGAAGGTGGTGAATGGGGTGCCGATCAAGTGGACTGCTTTTACCATCAATGCATTGAAACAAAACTATTTTTACAGATCTTTGAAACATTTCAGATTTAGTGATGTCTGAGTGGCATTTTCTCACACAAGAATCCTATAGTTGTAATTATCAGTTGCTATGTTCCTATTTTGAATTGATATTCCATGATCTGGCATCTTGCTCTAACAGCAAGGATAGCATAAGTCAGTCATGTTTAATAATAATCAAGGGTAGGATATGACAGGAAGCTACTGTGCTTTAAAAGCATAATTCATTAAATCATATAACGATCACAGCAAAATATACTTAATCATAAATCCAACTGATATGCAATGTATGTTGGCATAATGTAGTGTTTTAATTAATCTTTTGCTGGAAGATAATCAGAAGCATAAATGGTTATTTGCAAATGATTAACAGCGAGTTATGAACATTCTACACGCTTTAATTTCATGCCAATCTCTTATGAAATCTGATCCATAAATTCAATGGAGAAATTGCAAAATGACAGTGGGGCTTTCTTTTCCAAGTGTGGAGACAGAGATCTAGACTTCAAATTAAGTTTTAATGGACTGCAAATTATTATAGAGCTCTCAACAACTTCATAGTTATATTAATAAACTGGGTAGAAGGTCACGGTGACATTTTCAGAATTTTGCTCATTTTGCAGGACCATACATTGTACCCAGTTTGTTCAGCATTCTTGGAGGAGATGGCAAGACCTCTATTTGTTCCCAGAGGCCTTTAAGTGATGACTGTTTTCATATCTTTAGCATTTGTAAGCAGTAAGGGTTCAACTGCAGCCAATTGTGTATTTTCAATTGAATGATTGTGTTGTCTGGTGAGCTTTTGTCACTCGTATTTATGTGATTTTAGCTACAAGATTATTGTTCTCCTAGGAACAAAGGAGATTGATGGGAGATTTGATAGAGCTGTACAAGATTATGACAGGTTTAGATAAGATAGACAAAGAAAAGCTGTTCCCATTAACTGATGGCACAAGGACTAGCGGACACAGATTTAAAGTTTTAAGCAGGAGATGCAGGGTGGATGTGAGGAAGAACTTTTATATCTTGTAAGTGGTAAAGACCTGGAACTCTCTGCTTACGAGGGTGGTGGAAGCGATGATCAATGATTTCAAAAGGAAATTGGATAGGCACTTGAGGAAAAGAAGCTTGTTGGCCGGAATTTTACGCCTCCCCAACGAGCCAGATGGTGGTGGGGCCGTGCTGTAAAATGGAGTGGGAGGCTCTGGGAGGCCTTCCCAACCCGCTCCTGCCTCCGCCTCACTTTACGTAGGGTGTGGGGGGAGGGGCAAGAAATGCCCCAGGCCAAGCAAAGCTGTTAAGTTGCCAATTAACGGCCACTTAAGGGCCTTCGCCCGCCTCCACGCAGATTTTACCCGCGGCAAGCGGGCGTCCTGGAGCTGGAAAAGGCCGCCCAGTAAAAGCTGGCGGCCTCTCTGTGCCCCGGTGGTGGGCCCTGACAATTGGGCACATGGTGCCTGATTAAGGGCCGCCTCCACTTCCCCAACCAGCCCCAGGACCCAAGACGCTCCCCTTCCACCCAAACGACCACGCTTGCCTTGCTGGGGCCCAACCGATTACTAAAACCTACCTTGGATCCCAGCTCCATGGCATCCTCCTCAGGTCGGATGGGCTGCAGTCCCAGCAGTGGCCACCGCTCCCGGTGGCGCTCTGGGACTAAGAGCTGCCGGCCCGCATATTGGCCAGCAGCTCAAAGAGGTGGGACATCCTCCCTCAAGCGGGTGGAAGTCCCACCTTGGAACATTTAAAGCCTTGGGACCTGTAAAATGCGGGATGGATCCCCAGGCTAGGCTGAGACTTTTATGTTGGTGGCCAGCTCCCATCCACCTAACGTAAAATCCAGCCCGCTGTGTCAACCATGGCTCAATTGATTGTACTCTCCCTTTTGTATTGCAAGGTTCTGCATTCAAGTCCCACTCCAGGCGCTGGATTTTAAGAAGCCCTAAGTCCTTGACATCGTGATCTGTGGTGGCTGTGGGGGGGCCTAAAGATGGCTCCGTATGAGGCCTGCCATGGACCTCGACGATGGCAGGGCGCGGCCCAATCCTCAAGGAGCGGCAACAGGACCACAATTTGAATAAAATTAATTAATTACATGCATTTACCTTAGACCTTGAGGACCCACTGCGATCTTTAGTGCAGCAGCCGGCACACCCACGCCTTTAGATCCCCGTCTGGGGAAATGAGGCCTGACACTGGTGGGGAGGGGGGAGGAGGTAAGTTTGCCAGTGTGAGAGGGTGGGGGGGGAAGGGGTCAAATACACGCAGTGGGTGTAGGGGATGGTGGGAAAGATTGAACCTTAAACTTTGTGCAGTTTGCGGCGAGGTGGGGGAGCAGGTCAAATGTAAAAGGTAAGTGTTTTTGGGGGGTGGGAAGGGCAAATAGTTATCGTAATTGTTATTGAGGGGGTGGAAAAGCGGCAAAAGAAATGAAATTGTTTAATTTTGGTGTATATTTCTAAAAATATTTAAATAGGCTGGCAGGGCTGGCTGCCCTTTAATAATGGTGCCAGAGCCCGCGCACAGGCAGCTGACACCATTGCCGGCGACGTACAGCCTGCCCCTCCATGTGATTTGGGGGGGGATGTGGGTCGCCTCGACTATTTAAGTGCACTTAAGATCGCAGCAGCTCTTTGGCGTGCAGCCTGCCCATTTTTTGAGCTCGATCAGCAGCCTAGATAGAATCCAGTTCCAGGACTTGAGCACAAAAATCAAGGCAGACGCTTCAGTGCAGTACTGAAGGAGTGCTGCACTGTTGGGGGTGCTGGCTTTTGGATGAGATGTTAGACTGAGGTCCTGTCTGCGCTGTCAGGTGGACATGAAAGATCCTCTGGCACTATTTTGAAGAAGAGCAGGTGAGTTATCCCCTGGTGTCCTGGCCAATATTTATCCTTCAATCAACATCACAAAAACATATTATCTTGTCATTATCACATTGCTTTTTGTGAGAGCTTGCTGTGCACAAATTGGCTGCTGTTTTTCCTACACAACAACAGTGACTACACTTCAAATAGTACTTGATTGGCTCTAAAGCATTTTGAGATGTCCGGTAGTCATGAAAAGCACAATATAAATGCAAGGCTTACTTTTTTATGCAGGTCTACAGGGATAGAGAGGAGGAATGGGTAAGTAAAAAACTATATATTTGGGCGGTTTAAAATCACTTTCTTTTAGTTTTGGTTGCAGCAGCTTTGACAGAAGCGGAGGTACGGAGCGAACTTGCAGCTGGGAGGTCAGTTTCAGTGTAAGTTAAAAGTTAATTCCCTTTTGTTTTCGGAGGACCAGGGGACTGCTGGGTAAGTAAAAACTATATATTTGGGCGGTGGCTGTACCCGAGACACTACACGTGTAGTGTCTCCCACCCACCGTCCTCCTCTAACCAAAAAAAAGGACTCTGGTGTGTTGATAAGGTAAGCTTTTTATTTAAAAAGTTCTGTCCGTCGGATTGCTAAGCTAACAAGTTTTGACTTTTTTTTTTGGTTTTTCAGTAGATTTGTTGGGAATTTAGAATAGTGGGAATGGAGGTTAAGGCAGTTGTATGTTCCTCCTGCAGAATGTGGGAGGTAAGGGTCGCCAAGAGTGTCCCTGCTGACTGCATCTGCGGGAAGTGCACCCAACTCCAGCTCCTCGAGAACCGCGTTAGGGAACTGGAGCTGGAGCTGGATGACCTTCGGATCATTCAGGAGGCGGAGGGGGTTATTGAGAGGAGTTATGGGGAGGTAGTCACACCTCAGGTAAAAGAAGTAGGTAGATGGGTTACCGTCAGGGGAAGGAGAGGGAACCAGCAGGCAGTGCAGGGATCCCCTGTGGCCGTTTCCCTCAACAACAGGTATACCGTTTTGGATACTGTTGCGGGGGACGACTTACCAGTGGTAAGCAATGGGGTACAGGTCTCTGGCACAGAGTCTGTCCCTGTTGCTCAGAAGGGAAGGGGGAAGAGGAGCAGAGCATTAGTCATTGGGGACTCCATAGTTAGGGGAACAGATAGGAGGTTCTGTGGGAACGAGAGAGACTCACGGTTGGTGTGTTGCCTCCCAGGTGCCAGGGTTCGTGATGTCTCGGATCGTGTTTTTGGGATCCTTAAGGGGGAGGGGGAGCAGCCCCAAGTCGTGGTCCACATAGGCACCAACGACATAGGTAGGAAGAGAGATGGGGATTTAAGGCAGAAATTCAGGGAGCTAGGGTGGAAGCTTAGAGCGAGAACAAACAGAGTTGTTATCTCTGGGTTGTTGCCCGTGCCACGTGATAGCGAAGCGAGGAATAGGGAGAGAGAAGAGTTGAACACGTGGCTGCAGGGATGGTGTAGGAGGGAGGGTTTTGGTTTCCTGGATAATTGGGGCTCTTTCTGGGTAGGTGGGACCTCTACAAACAGGATGGTCTTCACCTGAACCAGAGGGGTACCAATATCCTGGGGGGGAATATTTGCTAGTGCTCTTCGGGGGGGTTTAAACTAATTCAGCAGGGGAATGGGAACCTAAATTGTAGTTCCAGTGTACAGGATGTTGAGAGTAGTGAGGTCAGGGATAAGGTTACAAGGACGCAAGAGGGCACTGGCAAGCAAGAACTTGGTTTAAAGTGTGTCTACTTCAACGCCAGGAGCATCCGGAATAAGGTGGGTGAGCTTGCAGCATGGGTTGGTACCTGGGATCTCGATGTTGTGGCCATTTCGGAGACATGGGTAGAGCAGGGGCAGGAATGGATGTTGCAGATTCCAGGATTTAGATGTTTCAGTAAGAACAGAGAAGATGGTAAAAGAGAGGGGGGGGGTGTGGCATTGTTAATCAAGGAGAGTATTACAGCGGCAGAAAGGACGTTTGAGGACTCGTCTACTGAGGTAGTATGGGCCGAGGTTAGAAACAGGAGAGGCGGGGTCACCCTGTTGGGAGTCTTCTATAGACCTTCGAATAGTTCCAGAGATGTAGCGGAAAGGATAGTGAAGATGATTCTCGACAGGAGCGAGAGTAACAGGGTAGTTGTTATGGGGGACTTTAACTTTCCAAATATTGACTGGAAATACTATAGTTCGAGTACTTTAGATGGGTCAGTTTTTGTCCAGTGTGTGCAGGAGGGTTTTCTGACACAGTATGTAGACAGGCCAACCAGGGGCGATGCCACATTGGATTTGGTACTGGGTAATGAACCCGGCCAGGTGTTAGATTTAGATGTAGGTGAGCACTTTGGTGATAGTGATCACAATTCGGTTAGGTTTACCTTAGCGACGGGCAGGGACAGGTATATACCGCAGGGCAAGAATTATAGCTGGGGGAAAGGAAATTATGATGCGATTAGGCAAGATTTAGGATGCGTAGGATGGGGAAGGAAACTGCAGGGGATGGGCACAATCGAAATGTGGAGCTTATTCAAGGAGCAGCTACTGCGTGTCCTTGATAAGTATGTACCTGTCAGGCAGGGAGGAAGTTGTCGAGCGAGGGAGCCGTGGTTTACTAAAGAAGTTGAAGCGCTTGTCAAGAGGAAGAAGAAGGCTTATGTTAGGATGAGATGTGAAGGCTCAGTTAGGGCGCTTGAGAGTTACAAGCTAGCCAGGAAGGATCTAAAGGGAGAGCTAAGAAGAGCAAGGAGAGGACACGAGAAGTCATTGGCGGATAGGATCAAGGAAAACCCTAAGGCTTTCTATAGGTATATCAGGAATAAAAGAATGACTAGAGTTAGATTAGGGCCAATCAAGGATAGTAGTGGGAAGTTGTGTGTGGAATCAGAGGAGATAGGGGAAGCGTTAAATGAATATTTTTCGTCAGTATTTACAGTAGAGAAAGAAAATGTTGTCGAGGAGAATACTGAGATTCAGACTACTAGGCTAGATGGGATTGAGGTTCACAAGGAGGAGGTGTTAGCAATTTTGGAAAGTGTGAAAATAGATAAGTCCCCTGGGCCAGATGGGATTTATCCTAGGATTCTCTGGGAAGCCAGGGAGGAGATTGCAGAGCCTTTGTCCTTGATCTTTATGTCGTCATTGTCGACAGGAATAGTGCCGGAAGACTGGAGGATAGCAAATGTTGTCCCCTTGTTCAAGAAGGGGAGTAGAGACAGCCCTGGTAATTATAGACCTGTGAGCCTTACTTCGGTTATGGGTAAAATGTTGGAAAAGGTTATAAGAGACAGGATTTATAATCATCTTGAAAAGAATAAGTTCATTAGCGATAGTCAGCACGGTTTTGTGAAGGGTAGGTCGTGCCTCACAAACCTTATTGAGTTTTTCGAGAAGGTGACCAAACAGGTGAATGAGGGTAAAGCAGTGGATGTGGTGTATATGGATTTCAGTAAGGCGTTTGATAAGGTTCCCCACGGTAGGCTATTGCAGAAAATACAGAAGTATTGGGTTGAAGGTGATTTAGAGCTTTGGATCAGAAATTGGCTAGCTGAAAGAAGACAGAGGGTGGTGGTTGATGGCAAATGTTCATCCTGGAGTTTAGTTACTAGTGGTGTACTGCAAGGATCTGTTTTGGGGCCACTGCTGTTTGCCATTTTTATAAATGACCTGGAAGAGGGTGTAGAAGGGTGGGTTAGTAAATTTGCGGATGACATGAAGGTCGGTGGAGTTGTGGATAGTGCCGAAGGATGTTGTAGGGTACAGAGGGACATAGATAGGCTGCAGAGCTGGGCTGAGAGATGGCAAATGGAGTTTAATGCGGAAAAGTGTGAGGTGATTCACTTTGGAAGGAGTAACAGGAATGCAGAGTACTGGGCTAATGGGAAGATTCTTGGTAGTGTAGATGAACAGAGAGATCTTGGTGTCCAGGTACATAAATCCCTGAAAGTTGCTACCCAGGTTAATAGGGCTGTTAAGAAGGCATATGGTGTGTTAGCTTTTATTAGTAGGGGGATTGAGTTTCGGAGCCACGAGGTCATGCTGCAGCTGTACAAAACTCTGGTGAGGCCGCACCTGGAGTATTGCGTGCAGTTCTGGTCACCGCATTATAGGAAGGATGTGGAAGCTTTGGAAAGGGTGCAGAGGAGATTTACTAGGATGTTGCCTGGTATGGAGGGAAGGTCTTACGAGGAAAGGCTGAGGGACTTGAGGTTGTTTTCGTTGGAGAGAAGGAGGAGGAGAGGTGACTTAATAGAGACATATAAGATAATCAGAGGGTTAGATAGGGTGGATAGTGAGACTCTTTTTCCTCGGATGGTGATGGCAAACACGAGGGGACATAGCTTTAAGTTGAGGGGTGATAGATATAGGACAGATGTTAGAGGTAGTTTCTTTACTCAGAGAGTAGTAGGGGCGTGGAACGCCCTGCCTGCAACAGTAGTAGACTCGCCAACTTTAAGGGCATTTAAGTGGTCATTGGATAGACATATGGATGAAAATGGAATAGTGTAGGTCAGATGGTTTCACAGGTCGGCGCAACATCGAGGGCCGAAGGGCCTGTACTGCGCTGTAATGTTCTAATGACTGGATTGCTCTACAGAGAGCTGGCATGGACTCAATGGGCTGAATGGCCTCCTCCTATGCCGTAATGACTCTATGACTTTATATTGGAACTTGTTTTTATGCAGCTTTAATCATGTTGGGGTAGACTTTCTCTGGACCCAATTTTGGGAAATGACGTGGTACTGTGAAGGCAGTGCACCCACCGACCGCCAGTAATTGGTCCTCGGATCTCAATCTACATTAGGGTAGCCGGTGCCTATCACGACTCTGCAGGCAGTTTGCCACAACAGGAAAAATCAATCTTGGGCCACCTGCCTTACCGGCAGTGGCCCTCAGACCATCCCGGGAGAACTGAGTATGGTTGGAGTGGGCTATGGATTGGAGGCTGATTGCAAGTGGTGTGGAACTTGAGACACTCTCCTGCTCCTTGTGGATCCACAGGAAGGTTTTTGTTTACAAAAAAGATTTGAAAAAAAAACTACCGTTTATTGGTCGCTGAAGTATTCTGAGTGTGACAGGCTCGACACCCCACATTTAGATATTCAAATCTGAATGTCATATTTACATTTATGTAAATTAAATACATTAATGCATATTAATGTATAATTTACCGATTGTTTCAAAAGTGTATTTCTTTCAATGTTATCTCAGGACATTTTAGCTTATTAATTTGAATCTTCATCAGTAGCTCTATCAGTGCATGATCATATTCTTTGGAGTTGTAAGTTGGAAAAGCATTCCCTAATTGGAGAAAGGTAACGTTGAACTGGCTTAATGAATCGTCTTTATTGTGGGGAGAGTGTGATTCATCTTTTCCGTCCTTGTTATCTTTTTGCAGTTACAGTTTTTCTTTGTAGTTACTTCTTCGATTGAAGCACTTTGATCAATATATCTTCACAGGAAGAGAGGCAAGCATTAAAAAGTTGCAATAGTTAAAAGATTGCAGCCAGTTCTATGAAATGCCCCATTGTGAAGACAGATCTCCACTTGTCAATCAACGGACAAGTTCACACTTTGCCAAAGGAATGCAACATTGAAATGTAAAACACGCAAAACCGTCTCCTGAGCATCGCATTTTTGACATTTCTTACAACCCATCGACCAATACATTGGATCAACATATAATTCCCATGTTTCAGTAACATTGAAGACATGGAAGCCAGGTGTTTCCTGCTCATAGTGTTAACTCAACAGATGGCGGCTTGGTTCTGTCCTAAAATTATGCTCTCAATCCTGGTTGATTTTCTGGGTTCAGGCTGTTACAGTCAAGTGAGGAGGGGTCAAAGAGCTTCCCTTTTTTCCCTCTCCTTGTTTAACCACAACAGGTTTAATTATTTTTTAAAGTGGATGTACTGGCCAATTCAGTAGGTGTTGGAATACTTATTTGCAATGATCATAACAAGAACCAATCGGGCAGGTTTTCTTGAGTTAACAAAGTGGCAATCTGTGTTTGGAGCTGGAGGACATAGGTGAGGTTTTAAATGATTACTTTTCATCTGTGTTCACTATGGAAAAGGACGATGTAGGTGTAGAGATCAGGGAGGGGGATTGTGATATACTCGAACAAATTAACATTGAAAAGAAGGAAGTATTGGCTGTTTTAGAGGGCTTAAAAGTGGATAGATCCCCAGGCCCAGATAGGATGTGTCCTAGGCTGTTATGTGAGGCAAGGGAGGAGATTGCAGGGGTTCTGACACAAATTTTCAAACCCTCTCTGGCCACAGGAAAGGTGCCAGAAGACTGGAGGACAGTGAATGTGGTGCCATTATTCAAGAAGGGTAGCAGGGATAAACCAAGTAATTACAGGCCAGTGAGTCTAACATCAGTGGTAGGGAAG
This sequence comes from Heterodontus francisci, assembly GCF_036365525.1. NCBI lineage: Eukaryota > Metazoa > Chordata > Chondrichthyes > Heterodontiformes > Heterodontidae > Heterodontus > Heterodontus francisci. The sequence goes on along the minus strand of NC_090376.1, from coordinate 130,865,682 downwards.
CTATTGGAAAAAATTCTGAGGGACAGAATTAATGTGCATTTGGAGAGGCAGGGATTAATCGAGGATAGTCAGCATGGCTTTGTCAGGGGGAGATTATGTCTAACAAACTTTGATTGAATTTTTCGAGAAGGTGACTGAGTGTGTCGATGAAGGTAAAGCAGTTGATGTAGTCTACATAGACTTCACTAAGGCTTTTGATAAGGTCCCGCATGGGAGATTGGTTAAGAAGGTAAGAGTCCATGGGATCCAGGGCAATTTGGCAAATTGGATTCAAAATTGGTTTCGTGGCAGGAGGCAGAGGGTGATGGTCGAGGGTTGTTTTTGCCAGTGGAAGCCTGTGATTAGTGGTGTACCGCAGGGATCGGTGCTGGAACCCTTGCTGTTTGTAGTGTACATTAATGATTTAGACGTGAATATATGAGGTATGATCAGTAAGTTCACAGATGACACGAAAATTGGTGGTGTCGTAAATAGTGAGGAGGAAAGCCTTAGATTACAGGACGATATACATGGGCTGGGAAGATGGGCAGGGCAGTGGCAAATGGAATTTAATCCTGAGAAGTGTGAGGTGATGCATTTTGGGAGGACTAACAAGGCAAGGGACTATACAATGAATGGTAGGACCGTAGGAAGTACAGAGGAACCTTGGTGTACTTGTCCATAGATCACTGAAGGCAGCAGCACAGGTGGATAAGGTGGTTAGGAAGGCATATGGGATACTTGCCTTTATTAGATGAGGCATAGAATATAAGAGCAGGGAGGTTATGATGGAGCTGTATAAAACGCTAGTTAGGCCACAGCTGGAGTACTGTGTACAGTTCTGGTCGCCACACTATAGGAAGGATGTGCTTGCACTGGAGAGGGTGCAGAGGAGATTTACCAGGATGTCACCTGGGCTGGAGCATTTTAGCTATGAAGAGAGATTGGATAGGCTTGGATTGTTTTCCTTAGAGCAGAGAAGGCTAAGGGGGGACCTGATTGAGGTATACAAAATTATGAGGGGCATTGACAGGATAGATAGGATGAAACTTTTTCCCTTAGCGGAGGTGTCAATAACCGGGGGGAATAGATTTAAGGTTAGGGGCAGGAGGTTTAGAGGGGATTTGAGGAAGAATATTTTCACCCAGAGTGTGGTTGGAATCTGGAACACACTGCCTGAAGGGGTGGTGGAGGCAGGAACCCTCACAGCATTTAAGGAGCACTTGAAATGCCATAGCATACAAGGCTATGGGCCAAGTGCTAGAAAATGGGATTAAAATAGATGGGTGCTTGATGGCTGACATAGACATGATGGGACGAAGGGCCTGTTTCTGTGCTGTATAACTCTATGACTCTAACAAAGAAACAGGTTAACATTATTGTATCTAAACCAAACTATTAAAATAATAAACTATGCACCAACTTTCACTCATACACACACACTAGAGGCTTACACACACACAAATAGGTTACATGTTGGGGAAAGGTAGATTGGTTAAGTTAGAGTACATAAAAATAAAAAAGTATACAGTCTGTGCAATTTGGTGATTTGGCTGGCTTCTAGCTGAATTTGGTGGACCTGAGGCTCTTAGGTTGCAGAACTAGATGACTGATTCGGTGGGTCTCTTATAGACAGCGATGCAGATGATTTCCTCCAATGGGATTTCTGATTGTAGCTGGAGTATGCAAAGGTGGTCAGTCAACAAGCAGGATTTGAAAGCTTTCGAGCTGGAATGGAGAGAGAGAGGGAAAGAGAGAAAGACCCCAACTTAGAGTCAGCACATGTCAGAGTCTAGTTGCTTCTCCTTTTGCTGCGGAGAAAACACCAGCTTTAAACCATTGATGGGGAGGGGTTTGTCACCTGAGAGTCACCCAGTGATTCAAACATAGCAGCTAGCAGTATTTCTCCCTTGTTAAAAAGAACAAGAAGTTCCTTTAAACTTATTGGGTCTTGGACCTTGCTGGGGACTGAGCAGACATTTCACCTCCTTCCTCACAAGCATGGCAGTGCAGGATACAGTGTTGCAAATTAGGTGACCATCCTCAGCTTTTTTGAAAAATATCTTAAAAAAATTCAGATCTCCAGTCAGTTGATTAAAGAAAATTATCATTCAACAAAACATATTGGTGTAACAAGGCTAATAAGAATACTTTTAACAATCTTCCAGCAGGAGTCCCAGCATTTAGTGGGGAAGTTATGCTTCTTTGTAGCCGTGAGTCTCTGAATTGTGAATACTGCAAACATGGCTTCCTGCTGAGAATGCAGAATTACAGTTTCCCCTTGAGCTTCTGTACGTTACAATTCAAAGCAGTCTTACAAAGTTATTGAAGAATTAAATAAACTATCTTACCACTGGACAGACTCCAGTTTGTATTTTATTCTGAACCCTGTAACTTTCAATCCTGTTCTTAACTAGATTGTCAACCAAATCCTTTGCAAAGTATTTAATTGACATAACATTAACTTCTTTTTTGGAAGCAGATATGTATCCATAATTTCATGAGAGGAAGTGAATTAGTTTAAAATCTCTCCAGATCAACTTTCTGTTTGTGTGGTCGCATCTTTGTATCTCTCACCATCCATATCCACCTAATATCTTTCAACCTACTTCTTTACATATCTGCCCAGGTTACTTACAACTGCATTCTCAAGTTCCCAAATACCTAGCATTCGCAATTCATTTGTCATATTGTATCTTCCTACTTCCCCCGGACCATGACCCCACCACTGAACATCAAGCTTCTGTCCACAGGACTGTCACTGACCTCATCTCCTCTGGAGATCTTCCCTCTAATGCTTCCAACCTCATAGTCCCGCAACCCCAGACAGCCCGCTTCTACCTCCTTCCCAAAATCCACAAACAGGATTTCCCAGCAGAGCCATTATTTCAGCCTGTTCCTGGTGCACTGAACTTATTTCTTCCTATCTTGACTCTATCTTTTCTCCCCTGATCCATTCTCTTCCCACCTACATCCGTGACTCTTCTGACGCCCTATGTCATTTTGACAATTTCCAGTTTCCTGGCCTGAACCGCCTTATCGTCACTATAGATGTCCAATCTCTTTACATCTCCATCCCCCACCAGGACGGTTTGAGGGCTTTCCACTTCTTCCTTGAATAGAGGCCCCAACCAGTCCCCATCCACCATCACCCTCCTCTGTTTGGCTGAACTTGTTCTCACATTTAACAATTTCTCCTTCAGCTTCACTCCCTTCAAATAAAAGGTGTTGCTATGGGCACCCACATGGGTCCTAGTTATGCCTGTCTTTTTGTGGGATATGTCGAATATTCCTTGTTCCAGTCCTACTCAGGCCTCCTCCCTTAACTCTTTTTCTAGTACATTGATGACTGTATCGGTACTATTTCCTGCTCCCATCCAGAACGGGAAAACTTTATCAAATTTGCTTCTAATTTCCACCCTTCTCTCACCTTTACATGGTCCATTTCCAACACTTCCCTTCCCTTCCTCGACTTCTCTGTCTCCATATCCGGGGATATGCTGTCTACTAACATTCATTATAAGCCCACTGACTCCCACAGCTACCTCGACAACACATCGTCACACCCTGCCTCCTGTAGGACTCCATTCCATTCTCCCAGTTTCGCCCGCAGCTGATATGTCTTCCTTTTTCCTCAACCAAGGATTCCACGCCCCCCCCCCTCCCCCCCACTGTGGTTGACAGGGCCCTCAACCGTGTCTGGCCCATTTCCCACACCTCTACCCTCACCCCTTCCCCTCCCTCCCAGAACCACGACAAGGTTCCCCTTGTCCTCACTTTCCACCCCACCAGTCTCCACATCCAAAGGATCATCCTCCGCCATTTCCACCGTGTCCAGCGTGATGCCACTACCAATGTTAGCATTCCGAAGGGATCATTCCCTCTGTGACACCCTGGTCCAGTCCTCCATTACCCCCATCACCTCGTCCCCTTCCCACGGCACCTTCCCCTGCAATCGCAGGAGGTGTAATACCTGCCCATTTACCTCCTCTCTCCTCATTATCCAAGGCCCCAAACACTCCTTTCAGGTGAAGCAGTGATTTAATTATACTTCTTTCAATTTAGAATACTGTAATAGCTGCTCACAATGTGGTCTCCTCTACACTGGGGAGACCAAATGCAGATTGGTTGACCGCTTTGCACAACCACTCTGCTCAGTCCAAAAGAATGACCCCGAGCTTCCAGTTGCTGGCCATTTCAACACCCACCCCCCCTGCTCTCATGCTCACATCTCTGTCCTGGTATTGCTACAGTGTTCCAGTGAACATCAACGCAAGCTTGAGGAACTGATTAAGCACACTACAGCCTGCCAGACTGAACATTGAGTTCAATAATTTCAGAGCATGATGTGTCCCCCTTTTTATTTTTATTTTTAGTTATTTTTTCTTTTTTCTTTGTTTATTTTATTTTAGTTTGTTTAGTTTGTTTCAACTGTGCCTACCCACTGTTTTTTTTCATGTTTGTGCTTGGGGCCAGGGCTGTTCATTTTTCTGTCAATTAACACCCTCTCTGTACTAACACTTTGTCTTTCACCACACCATTAACATACCATTTGCCTTTGCTCCATGACCTTCTGATCAGTTATTTTCTGTGACCTTGTCCTATCAACACCTTCTCTTTGGTTATCTCTTGCCCCATCCCCGTTTTACTTGCTTAAAACCTTTTACATTTCAAATATTTGCCAGTTTTGATGAAGGGTCACTGACCTGAAATGTTAACTCTGCTTCTCTCTCCACAGATGCAGCCAGACCTGCTGAGTGTTTCCAGCATTTCTTGTTTTTATGTCATATTGTATCTGTTGATTTGCTGACCTACCTTCTCATCTCCATTTTTGATGGCTTCATCCCCAGCAAAATTTCATCATCTCTTTCTCCTGTCTTTAACCCTGGTATGGCCTCCATTATCACTCTCTCAAGCCAAAGAGGCACAAACGGGAGCATGCGTGGTGCTCAATTAGCTTACCCATCCATTACAAGATCTAACTGGAACATGTGAAGTTCTATCTAGTCTTGCTCTCCTCCGCCAAAATTGCCCACTAGTCTAGGTTTAGCCTGGAGGGTAAACATAATCCTAGTCTATTTATCTCTATTACCATCTCCTTACAATCCTCTTCTTGTATCCTTGCACCCTCAGCTGCACCAACAAATGTGAGGATACCATGCATTTCTTCATCACCAAGATAGACACAATGGGGTTAGAGTTTCCTTTGGGTGGGTCTGGATGATCAGTGGGTGGAGCAATTGTTCTGGCCACTTGATCATGTGGATGGAAGGCTCACCTTGATTTCATAAAATGGGTTTCCGGTGTTACTAGATGCCAAAGAGAAGACAGAAACAAATTTATGGTGGGAAGCAAGATCAATGAAAGCATCATTTTAATGTTCATTTATGATTTATTTTTGAATCTTTGTTTTGTTGCTATAGTTAATCAATTTGGCGTCTGCCTTGGTGTCACTTTTGTGGGACATTTGTCAACCAGTAGTGCACAGAGACATTAAACTAGGCGCTGATGCACTATTTGCTTGAGCAAATGTCTCCTTCTCCATGGACAAGCGGCAGCAACATGTAAGGATACTGTATTTTAGAGAAGCAGAATTTTTCAAAATCCAAAATTTACAGATTGGACCCATAGAGAGATACAACACTGAAACAGGCCCTTTGGCCCACTGAGTCTGTGCCAACCATCAACCACCCATTTATACCAATCCTACATTAATCCCATATTCCCTACCACATCCCCACCTTCCCTCAATTCTCCTACTACCTACCTACACGAGGGGCAATTTACAATGGCCAATTTACTTATCAACCTGCAAGTCTTTGGCTGTTGGAGGAAACCGAAGCACCCAACGGAAACCCACACGGTCACAGGAAGAACTTGCAAACTCCGCACAGGTAGAACCTGGGTCACTGGAGCTGTGAGGCTGCCACTGTGCCACCCATGTGCCCCCAAATGCTACCTTGCTTAATGCTGCTACCGATGTCAACAGCTGTCGTGTTGCAGTGTTTTGAAATTGCAATTGCATTGTGCATTGTGTACTCTAGAGGCTGCTGTAGAACACACATATCAGCAAAGGGAACCTGAAACTAAAACAGAATAAAGAAGCCTTTGTGTTCAGGAGTCTGCAGTCTCTGTCTCACGTATCTTATACCAAACCCGGCTAAATCTCATTCCAGTCCTAAGGACATCACAACAGCTAAGGATTCTACTCTCTTATCATTTAGCTTGTTGCAGCCACAAGCAGCATATCATGCTGAATTCCCCAAAAGCTGCTACAATGCCTTCATTTTGAGGCAGTTACCTATGCCAGCGCTCTCGGGTCCTGGCAGATCAAGGTCTCAATGCCTGTGCTGTATCCCATGACAAGCTGAGCAGTGGTACAATGATGTCACACACTGGATAATTGAGCACATTATTGACCTGTTGAAAGCATGACTCAGGTGTCTGAGTCAATTTGGGTTCGTTCTTCAATATAGTATGGCTAGGGTCTCAAGGATTGTGAGCATGTTTTGCATGCTGCACAACATTGTTTACAATGACAACATGGAGGTCCTAGAGGAGGAAGTTCACTTCAGTCAGCAAGAGGATCAGGAAAAGGAGCAGCATGAAGAGAATACAAAGGACAACCTATAGACAGCTGAAGTAGGTATTTCGCCACTTCGATGCAGGCAGCATTCTATTGATGTCTACATTTCCGCATTGTGTTACCAACTTTGTATTTTCCTCTGTCCCTCCATAAGGCTACCATCATTTCACTCAATGGGGGCTGTAGCATAGTGGTACTGTTACTGACCTTCCAATTCAGGGGCTAGCAACATGGGTTTGAATCCCATCTGTGGTAGCTGGGGAGTTTAAATTTAGTTAATTAATATATCTGGTATAAAATGCTAGTTTTATTAATAATGATCGTGAAACTACTGGATTGCCATTAAAACGCATTTGGTTCACTAATATACTTCAAGGGAGGAAATCTACTGTCGTTAGCCAGTCTGGCCTATATGTGACTCCATACCCACAGCAATGTGGTTGACTCTTAACTGTCCTCTGACATGGCCTAGCAAACTATTCAGTTGGAGGTGGCTCACCACCACTTGCTCAAGGGCAACTAAGGAAGGGCAATAATTGCTGGCCTTGCCAGTGACACATCCCAAGAATGAATAAAAGAAACTCCAGGCACCTGATTCAGATTGTTTCTAAAAACAATGCCTGTATGTACAATAACTTTACAGCTGCCATCATTTGAATGAAAACCCATACTGTGTGCACCTTGTGCTCCTTACTGGCCTATCTATCACTATTTAGCTTCTCATAACCTTTCCTCATATTGAAACCCAACTTTTCCTTCCTTTCTTCTTTCTAATTATTCAGTTTTGGGGAAAAAACACTTTAAATATGTTTCTTACCTGTTTTCATTTGTATTTAGATTTGATTTTGATTTTTATCTTCTAAGTTGGTTATTCCTTTTTGTCCCCGTTTTTTCTTCCTTTTGTATTCTTGGTCCTCCACCACCTTTGTGTAACTCACTTGTTGACTCCTTCTGCTGCACTTTGCCCTTCAGTGAACAGGATGATGCAGGGTGATTATTGAGCTCACACGTGCTGTGCCACACTGCACCATGATTGGTTGGCACGATGTTGGTATCTAAGAGAACTACTAGCTATTAACATTTCCTCTCTGTAAAGTCATGCAAAATTACAAGCAAGCAATCGGAAACCTTGTCAAATGATGGATTAGACTGTGTTAGACGAAGCTAAATTACAAGTTTATAAACCATTAGGTTGGGATTCCAACATTCTTCCTAAAATTAAAAATTCATGGTACTTGTTTCTGTTATTTTTTTTTCTACCAGACCATAATTGCGCATTGAGTGAATGCCACGAACATGATAAAGAATGATTACTTGTTTGGAGATGGTGGAAACTAAACACTCTAATTAGAAACAATTAATCCAAAAAGTGAAGTCATTTCCATTTTAGCCCATGCTATTTCAAATTTAAAAACTGTGATTTCTATTATACCATTAGATAGGAAAAGACAGCTCCATACCTGTAAGATGGAAGTAGCGTGATGAGGGGATTTCTTGTTCTTAAACTCTCCTCACTGTTTTGCAAAGGACTCCATGCTAAAATGTTTTTAGTGTTATCAGTTAGAAACTCATACTGTGGTATCAGGCAACTGAACTGCTACATAGGGATATTTCTATTGGAAACAGTAGAGTGCTCCTAAAGGAAAAATCTCCCATGAAGTGCCTTAGGATGATTTAAAGAAAGAAAGACTTGCATTGGTATAGCACTTTTCACAACCTCAAGCTGTCACAAAGCGCTTTACAACTCCTGAAGTAATTTTGAGGCGTAGTCACTATTTGTAATGTAGGAAATGTAGCAGTCAAAAATGCTCACAGCAAGTGCCCACACCCAGCAATGTGAAAATGATCAGATAATCTGTATTGATTGAGGGATAAATATTAGCTAGAACACTGCTCTTATTTGAAATAGTGCCATGGGATCTTTTACAACCACCTGAGTGGGAAGATTGTTTAACCATCAGTGCATCACTGCCCTCAGTGCATCACTGCCCTCAGTACTGCAACGGAGTGCGAGTTTAGGTCTTGTACTCAAGCCTCAGGTGTGGGACTTCAACCCGCAACCTTCTGTCGCAGAAGTGAGAGTATTGCCACTGAGCCACAGGTGACACCTTTTTCTATGCTACCCTATTAAAGGCACTGTATAAATGCAAGTTGGTGATTGATTTAGACTTTATTTCTCTAAAATTGGATAGAATTGCCCTTTTAATAAGATTGCCTATGGGCTGAATTTTTGCACCATAGAAGAGGTCCTGCCACTGGGACTGAATGTGGGAGCCAACCCTGAGCCAGCAGGACCTTGGGTTGGCATTTTGCTGGTGGTGGCCAATTAACAGGCCTCTGCTGGGTCAACCGTCCAATTGAGGATGGCGGTCTGCCTCCCAGAGCTGCTGGCCCATTAGAGGGATGCAGCTCCGCAGCATTGGCAGTGCCACCACTTGCAGGGGCCATTGCTGAAGCTGCAAGATGAAGGAGAGAGTGACTCCATGACCAAGTAAGTTCATTTCAGCAAGTTGGGGTAAGGGAGGCAGGCCCCAGTTATCAGGGATGGGGGTCATATTCCAGCAGCGATGCCTTAGCCATGCAGATGGCCGTTGCTACTGGGGGACTCCTCCGAGGGCCATGGAGCGGCCATAAAGGAAGTCAACCCCCCAGGAACCCTCTGGAAGGCCGCCAGGTGGCGGCAGCCCCTCCTGCATCAGTAAAATGATAGCAGGGTGGGAGGTGGCCCTTAATTAAGTACTTAGTTGCCTCAATTGGTCACCTGGTGGGTGGCTGCGCCACTGAGGTTCCCGCCACTGGTAATATGCTGTGGTGGTGGGAAGATGTCAGGCTTCCCTTTGGATGCCTTTCCCCACCATATTACAAGCCCTCCCGCTTTCCAGCCCATCACCATAGGGAAGATAAAATCCAGCCCTGTGCCTCCAAAAGCCCCAAAATCTTGAACTTCAATGCACATGCCTGAGTACCTGAGCTGTACAGACCAGAGAGGCAGCCACTGATTGGGTTGCATTGACTTCAGTTCAATGGAAAAGAAGATAATGGGCTGGATTTTAACTCAGCAACTGGCCAGAAGACGGGGGTGGGGGAGGGGGGAGGTGGGTGGCACCTTTATTGGACCCCTGGCCAAATTCAATGGCAGGCAGGCAATTAACTGCCAACTGTTGTGGATGCCATCCCCTTTAAGGGATAGGATTTTGCCCCAAGAGCTGCCGGCCCATCAGAGGACTGGCATCCAAAGGGGAGCCTGACATCTTCCCACCAAGAAGTGGTGGCCACTGCTGACACTGCAGGAGGCCTGGAGCAGTGAAGTTGGAGGAGACCCTGGCAAGTGGGATCGGGTTGGCTCTGGTGATGGGGTAGAGGGGGTTTCATTGGTGATGGCAGGGACGACCATTGCTGCTGCGGGTTGGGGGGGGGGCCTTTGGTCGGCCACAGATTACCCCGAGAGGAGGGACCCCCACCCCCCAGCCCACTAAGAGGCTGCCAAGTCTTACCTGGCCATGTCCCCCATGCAGTGCTGGGCCCCTCTGATGTTGGCTGAATGCAGCGGAGGTGGGAGGTGGATTTGCCTCCCAACGGATGTCCTGTCCGCCACCGTGCCTGCCACGAACAAAATAGCATGGGGGCGGGACAAAATCAGGAATGCCACCAAGTGCCAATCCACTCCATTTTGTCTGCACACCCATCTCCAAACCCATCTCCAAGGGCCAGATGAAATCCAGCTCAATGAGTCTATCCAGCAACCCCTCTTCCTGGCGATGCTTGTGCGTAGGTGTTAGGAGAACACAGGATTGTGCTCAGTTGTATACACACCAGCCCAGTGGAATAGCCTGATGACACCCTCAGTGATGGTTCACACCAGAACAATAACAACTTAAATGGAGGTACCAGAGAATGTGCAGCACCTGTGGAGCTATAGCCCAGTAAAAAATAAAAGTCTTCAGGAGAGGAAGGGAGGAGAGGGGTGCAAATTGATGAGGGTAAACAATGAAAAATACAAAGCAGGTTTCACATCAGTCAGGGAGTAAATTGCATCATAAATAGCTTACTGAATAGTCCTCTATCATATTAACATATGAATAGGGTTATAATTAGTCTGCTGAATGGCTCCTTGATTTATTCACAACCACCTTTCATAAGCTCAAAGTGAAATATGGTCACAAAATAATGGTATCCAGCATAAAATTGTATTATTGCTTCATATAATTAGCATTTTTAGTCCTGTGGTAATTTTATTGTTTAAAAGGCCATGCCTGGTAAATCAGACGGGGTCTAGGACTGTATTAGTGCTGAGTGTACGGCAGCTCCACAAAGGCTTTGTCACCCTTTTGGAATGTACCCAGAAGTGTTGTTAGTGAAAACACTAAACTTCATTTTCCTCAGTTTGGATACAGTAAGCTAAATTACACAGTTGCATGATTAATACACAGCATGTGGTTAAAAAAATCCTCAGTTATACTTATGATATATACTACAGTCCAAATTATTAGTTGTTTAAAGTTGATAATGATTATATCTGCCTAAAGCTAGTCGTTTTGTCGTAATCCACTTAACGGCGTAAACAATTTTGGCAAGTTGAGGATAGCATTAAAAAATTGACTGTGCTGACAGTCTACATTGAAATTTGTATGTTTAGATAAAAGTTGTAAGTACTTTGTTCTGGGTTATTTAAATAGCCTGTTTATTATCCCATTTATATTATAATATTACTTTCAGAAAACATAAAATTATATGGAATTTACAGCATAGAAACAGGCCTTTCGGCTGAAGTATGCCAGTGTTTATGCTCCACATGAGCCTCCTCCCACCCTATAATAAAAGCAAAATACTACAGATACTGGAAATCTAAGCTAAAAACAGAAAGTGCTAATACTCAGCAGGTCTGGCAGCATTAGCGGAGAGAGAAGCAGAGTTAACGTTTCAGGTCTGTGCCCTTTCATCAGAAATGGCAAAGGTTAGAAAAGAATTAGGTTTTAAGCAAGTGAAGACAGTTGCGGGGGGGGGGGGGGGGTGGGGGGGGGGGGCTGGTGGTGATGGTGTTGGTGGGGAAGAGAACAAAAGGGAAGGTGGGTGATAGGACAGAGGGCAGGAGAGATTAAATGGCAAAGGCAAAGAGCGTGTTAATGCTTGTGGTGAAAGACAACGCATTAGTCCAGAGAGAGTGTTAATGGCAGAATAATGAACAGCTCTGTCCACATGAAAAACAGGCACAAGGTTAAAAAAATAAAATAAGATAATAAAAAAATAGAGAAAAGGCCAGTCATGCTCTGAAATTGTGGAACTCAAAGTTCCACCCTCCCACCGTATTTCATTTAGTACTATCAGCATATTCTCTATTCCGTTCACCCTCATGTGCTTATCTAGCTTCCCCTTAATTAACTCTGCTGTTTGTCTCAACTACTCCTTATGGTAGCAAGAAGCACACTCTAACAACCCTCTTGGGTAAGAAAAAAGTTTCTCCTGAATTCTTTATTGGATTTATTGGTGACTATCTTATATTTATGCTCCCCAGTTTTGCATTCCCCAACAAGTGAAAACATCTTCTCTACTTTTACCTTATCTTCATAATTTTAAAAACCTCTAATAGATCATCCTTCAACCTTCTGTATTCTAGAGATAATCGTCCCAGTCTGTCCATTCTTTCCTGAGAGGTATCAACTCTCAGTTCCAGTATCATCTTCTAAATCTTTTTTACATCTTCTTCTGTGCCTTTATACCCTACTTGTAATATAAAGACCAGAAATGTGCACAGTTGTGAGTAACTCTGTGGTAGACTGCAATACAAGCTACTTTTACGTTACACAAGAACTGTGCTAGTGGACCTCGTGAAACTGAACCAGAAGTAAATTTGCCAAGATATGCTAAAGGTAACGGCAAAGAAGACACTAGGACCCAGGTCACAAGATGAGGCTCCTTGAGCCGAAGCACTTGTAGCCAGTGGCTATTCCCCTGCAAAACAGATGTACTGCTTTGGATGCTGTTGGGGGGAGTGGCCTCTCAGCGGAAAACATCAACAGCCCAATTCATTGCACTATGGCTGGCTCTGCTGCACAGGGGAGGAGTAAAAAGTCTGGGAATGCAATAGTTATAGGGGATTCAATTGTAAGGGGAATAGATAGGTGTTTCTGTTGTCGCAAAAGAGACTCCAGGATGGTATGTTGCCTCCCTGGTGCTAGGGTCAAGGATGTCTCAGAGCTGTTACAGGACATTCTGAAGGGAGAGGGTGAACAGCCAATGGTCGTGGTACACATTGGTTTAAACGACGTAGGTAAAAAAAAGGATGAGGTCCTAAAAGCAGAAGATAGGGAGTTAGGAAGTAAGTTGAAAAGTAGGACCTCAAAGGGAGTGATCTCACGTGCTAGTCAGAGTAGAAATAACAGGATATATCGGATGAATACTTGGCTGAAGAGACGGTGTGAGGGGGAGGGTTTTAGTTTCCTGGGACATTGGGACCGGTTCTGGGGAAGGTGGGACCAGTACAAACTGGACGGGTTACACCTGGGCAGGACCAGGACTGATGTCCTCGGGGGAGTATTTGCTAGAGTGATTGGGGAAGGTTTAAACTAAAATGTCAGTGGGATGGGAACCTTTGCAAGGAGTCAGAGGAGGGGGGATCAAAGACAAGAACAAAAGACAGTAAGGGGAATAAGAGAAGTGATAGGCAGAGAAATCAAGGGCCAGATTCAAACAGGGCCACAGTGAAAAATAGTGAGAAGGGGCCAAGAAATGTTAAAAAGATAAGCCTTAAGGCTTTGTGCCTTAACGCAAAGAGCATTCGCAATAAAGTGGATGAATTAATCGCGCAAATAGATGTAATCGGGTATGATGTGGTCGGGATTACGGAGACATGGCTGCAAGGTGACCAGGGATGGGAAATGAACATCCAGGGGTATTCAGTACTTAGGAAGGACAGACAAAAGGCAAAAGGCGGTGGAGTTGCATTGCTGGTTAAAGAGGAAATTAATACAATAGTAAGGAAAGATATTAGCTCTGACGATGTGGAATCTGTATGGGTAGAGCTGACAAACACTAAGAGGCAAAAAACGTTAGTGGGAGTTGTGTATAGACCCCCAAACTGTAGTGGTAATGTTGGGAATGGCATTAAACAGGAAATTAGAGATGCATGCGATAAAGGAACATCTGTAATTACGGATGACTTTCATCTGCATATAGATTGGGCAAATCAAATTAGTCACAATAATGTAGAGGAAGAATTCTTGGAGTGTATACAGGATGCTTTTCTGGACCAGTATGTTGAGGAACCAACTAGTGAACAGGCCATCCTAGAGTGGGTATTGTGTAATGAGAGAGGAATAATTGACAATCTAGTTGTGTGAGACCCCTTGGGGATGAGCGACCATAATATGATAGAATTCTTCATCAAGATGGGGAGTGACATAGTTGATTCTGAGACTAGGGTCCTGAATCTTAGTAAAGGAAAATATGAAGGTATGAGGAGCGAGTTGGCTATGATGGATTGGGAAACGTTACTTGAAGGAACGACGGTGGAAAGGCAATGGCAAACATTCAAAGAGCGCATGGATGAAATACAACAATTGTTTGTTCCTGTCTGGCGCAAAAATAAAATGGGAAAGGTAGCCAAACCATGGCTTACAAGGGAAATTAGAGATATTAGATCCAAGGATGAGGCATATAAATTTGCCAGAAAAAACAACAGACCTGAGGATTGGGAGCAGTTTAGAATTCAGCAAAGGAGGACCAAGGGACTGATTAAGAAGGGGAAAATAGAGTACGAGAGCAAGCTTGCGGGGAACATAAAAACTGATTGTAAAAGTTTCTATCGGTATGTGAAGAGAAAAAGATTAGTGAAGACACATGTAGGTCCCTTACAGTCAGAAACAGGGGAATGTATTATGGGGAACAAAGAAATGGCAGACCAACTAAATGCATACTTTGGTTCTGTCTTCACAAAGGAGGACACAAATATCATATCAGAAATGTTGGGGAACACAAGGTTTAGTGAGAGAGAAGAAGTGAAGGAAATCAGTATTAGTAGAGAAATGATGTTGGGGAAATTGATGGGATTGAAGGCCGATAAATCCCCAGGGCCTGATGGTCTGCATCCCAGAGTACTTAAGGAAGTGGCTCTAGAAATAGTGGATGTATTGGTTGTCAGCTTCCAAGATTCTATAGACTCTGGAACATTTCCCACAGATTGGACGGTAGCTAATGTAACCCCACTATTTAAAAAAGGGAGGGAGAGAGAAAGCAGGGAATTATAGACCAGTCAGCCTGATGTCGGTGGTGGGGAAAATTCTAGAGTCCATTATCAAAGATTTTATAGCAGAGCACATGGCGAACAGTGGTAGAATCGGACAGAGTCAGCATGGATTTACGAAAGGGAAATCATGCTTGACAAATCTACTGGAACTCTTCGAGGATGTAACTAGTAGAGTTGATGAGGGGGAGCCAGTAGATGTGGTTTATTTGGACTTTCAGAAAGCTTTCGACAAAGTCCCACATAAGAAATTAGCGTGCAAAATTAAAGCACATGGGATTGGGTCTTGTGTATTGCGATGGATAGAAAATTGGTTGGCAGACAGGAAAAAAAGAATAGGGATAAATGGGTCTTTTTCCGAATGGCAGGCAGTGACTAGTGGGGTACCGCAGGGATCGTGCTAGGACCCCAGCTATTCACAATATATATGATTAATTTAGATGAGGGAACTAGATGTAATATCTCCAAATTTGCAGATGACACAAAACTGGATGGGATGGTGAGTTGTGAGGAGGATGCAGAGAGGCTTCAGGGTGATTTGGACAAGTTGAGTGAGTGGGCAAATGCATGGCAGATGCAGTATAATGTGGATAAATGTGAGGTTATCCACTTTGGTAGCAAAAACAGGAAGGCAGATTATTATCTGAATGGCTATAAACTGAGAGAGGGGAATATGCAGCGAGACCTGGGTGTTCTCGTACACCAGTCGCTGAACGTAAGCATGCAGGTTGAACAGGCGGTAAAAAAGCCAAATAGTATGTTGGCTTTCATAGCGAGAGGATTCGAGTACAGGAACAGGGACGTCTTGCTGCAATTATACAGAGCCTTGGTGAGGCCATACCTGGAATATTATGTGCAGTTTTGGTCTCCTTATCTAAGGAAGGATGTTCTTGCTACAGAGGGAGTGCAGCGAAGATTTACCAGACTGATTCCTGGGATGGCGTGACTGACGTATGAGAAGAGATTGAGTCGGTTCGGATTATATTCGCTGGAGTTCAGAAGAGTGAGGGGGGATCTCATAGAAACCTATAAAATTCTAACAGGACTTGACAGTGTAGATGCAGGAAGGATGTTCCCGATGGTGGGGAAGTCCAGAGCCAGGGGTCATAGTGTAAGGATACGGGGTAAACCTTTCAGGACTGAAATGAGGAGAAATTTCTTCACCCAGAGAGTGGTGAGCCTGTGGAATTCGCTACCACAGAAAGCAGTTGAGGCCAAAACATTGTATGTTTTCAAGCAGGAGTTAGATTAGCTCTTGGGTTTAAAGGGATCAAAGGATATGGGGCGAAAGCGGAAACAGGTTACTGAGTTGGATGATCAGCCATGATCATAATGAATGGCGGAGCAGGCTCGAAGGGGCAAATGGCCTACTCCTGCTCCTATTTTCTATGTTTCTATGTTACGATCAGGTGAGGAGGTGTCAAAAAGCTCCCCTCTTGTCCCTCTCCTTGGTTGACCGCAACAGTTTATTTCTTTTTAACAGTGGATTGCTTACCAATTCATTGAGTGTTTAACCCTTTATGGTGCTATGATCATAAAAGAACCAATTGTTCAGGTTTTCTTAAGTTTAAACGAGAAAGAGGTTACTTTATTATACTTAAAACCAAAACCCGATCTATGTAAAAATAACAAACTACACTCCAACTTTCTCGCTCGCGCACGCACACACACACACACACACACACACACACACACACACACACACACACACACACACACACACACACACACACACACACACACACACACACACACACACACACACACACACGTTACAGAGTGATGAAGGACAGTTTGGTTGGATTGGAGTCCAGAGCAAATAAAATAATATGCAGTCTGTGAAGTTTGATCATTCATTGTCTTCTGACTAAACTCGTGGTCCTGACGTTTCTGGCTGGTAGAGGTGGCCAGCTGATTCAGGGTTTTCTTGGAGACAGTGATGTAGATGGTTTTCTCCCCAGAATCTCTGCCTGCAGCAATAATAGGCTTGGATGTTTTGCAGCCTGCAGGCAGGGCTCAAAACACACAGTGTTTCCTGGAGAGAGAGAGAGAGAAAGAGAGAGAGCACTTGGATCCGACACTGGTTAAAACACAAAAGCTTGTCTGCTGTATCCAAAAGAAACTCCAAGTTTTCACATAAATGGAGAGACTGTCATATGATTGTCCCAGTGTATTCTCCTTTGCACTTTAATCACAGAGTCACAGAATTGTTGCAGCGCAGATGGAGGCCATTCAGCCCATCGTGTCCACACCGGCTCTCCGAAAGAGAAATTCACTTCGTGCCATTCCCCCGCCTTCTCCCCTTAACCCTGCACATTCTTCCTTTTCATATAATAGTCGAATTCCCTTTTGAATGCTTCAATCGAACCTACCTCCATCACACTCTCAGGCAGTGCATTCCAGACTTTAACCAGTTGCTGCGTGAAAAAGTTTTTCCTCATGTCGTTTTAGCTTTTCTTACCCAGTGCTATAAATTTGTGATCTCGTTGTCAATCCTTTTTAATGAGATCCAACTCTAAGAATTCCAGTATAATAAAAGGAAAGTACTGCAGATGCTGGAAATCTGAAATAAGAACAAGAAATGCTGGAAATACTCAACAGGTCTGGCAGCATCTGTGGAGAGAGAAGCAGAGTTAACATTTCAGGTCAGTGACCCTTCATCAGAACTGGCAAGTATTAGAAATGTAAAAGGTTTGAAGCAAATAAAGCAGGGGTGGGGCAAGAGATAACAAAGGAGAAGGTATTGACAGGACAAAGTCACAGAGGATAACTAAACAGAAGGTCATGGAGCAAAGGCAAATGGTATGTTAATGGTGTGGTGAAAGACAAAGCGTTAGTACAGAGAGGGTGTTAATTGACAGAAAAATGAACAGCCCTGGCCCCAAGCACAAACATGAAAAAAACAGTGGGTAGGCACAGTAGAAACAAACTAAATAAACTAAAATAAAATAAACAAATATAAAAGAAAAAATAACTAGAAATAAAAATAAAAAGGGGGACCCATCATGGTCTAAAATTATTGAACTCAATGTTCAGTCCGACAGGCTGTAGTGTGCCTAATCGGTAAATGAGGTGCTGTTCCTCGAGCTTGCATTGATGTTCACTGGAACACTGCAGCAATCCCAGGACAGAGATGTGGGCATGAGAGCAGGGGGAAGTGTTGAAATGGCAAGCAACCGGAAGCTCGGGGTCCTGCTTGCGGACTGAGCGGAGGTGTTCGGCAAAGTGGTCACCTGATCTGCGTTTGTTCTCCCCAATGTAGAGGAGACCACATTGTGAGCAGTGAATACAGTATACTAAATTGAAAGAAGGGCAAGTAAATCGCTGCTTCACCTGAAAGGAATGTTTGGGGCATTGGATAATGAGGAGAGAGGAGGTAACTGGGCAGGTATTACACCTCCTGTGATTGCAGAGGAAGGTGCCATGGGAAGGGGACGAGGTGGTGGGGGTAATGGAGGAGTGGACCAGGGTGTCGCGGAGGGAACGATCCCTTCGGAATGCTGACAGGGGAGAGGAGGGGAAGATGCGTTTGGTGGTGGCATCATGCTGCAGGTGGTGGAAATAGCGGAGGATGTTCCTTTGGATGGGGAGGCTGGTGGGGTGGAACGTGAGGACAAGGGGAACCCTGTCGTGGTTCTGGGAGGGAAGGGAAAGGTTAAGGGTAGAGGTGCAGGAAATGGGCCGGACACTGTTGAGGGCCCAGTCAACCACAGTGGAGGGGGGGGGGGGCGGGGGAATCCTCAGTTGACGATAAAGGAGACATATCAGAAGTGCTGTCGTGGAAGGCTGCATCATCAGAGCAGATGCGTCGCAGACGGAGAAACTCGGAGAATGGAATGGAGTCCTTACAGGAGGCAGGGTGTGAAGAAGTATAGTCGAGAATTCCAATCTCTCTCAGATCTTATCCTTTCAATGTTTACCCCTTCAGGTTCATCTCCCCTAGTGTTCGTGTTCCAAGATAGCTCTGAATGTCTTGCTAATTAAGGTGAAAGCAGGTAGCTCATTCAACTGCTCAAGCTGTTGTTCTGGATGATGGCTATTCAGACATGTGTCTCCACCTCAATACCTTGGCATGTGAGGTATTTCAATGCAAATTGTGGTGGCCATCTTAGCTGCTTTCTTTCTAAACGTTTAATATAGGTTTCCAACCGATGAATTAAAAATCATCATTCAGCATAGCACTTCATTACACCAGTTATACTTCTGAGTTAATGCTACTGGCTCTGGAAGTGTGGAAAACCAATTCTTCAGCTCTATCTGTGTCCCTCCTAGGGCAGTATTTGCCAGCTAATTTACTTGTGCCCCAGTCATTTGTTTTCTTTACAGTCAGATTAAATAAATGAACTATTCAAATGCTTTTTGAAAACTATTTATATGAATTGAAAGGGTGTATACATTCTTTACTTCACTTGAGTGCTACAACGTAGAATGAGAAAATACTCTTTGACAGGCCCTTTAACTCTTATTAAATGTGTTACATACAGCATAATATATGGCACATGTCTTAAATCTTGTGTGGCACTTAGATTCAGTGTGCAGTTAATGTAGATGAAAAATCACCTTGGTTATCATAACTTTTAACCTTTGGATATTGATGGAGGATTATTTTATTTGACCACAAATTCCAAGAGTTGTTGACGAGGAACTCCTGCAGGGATATTCTGGGGCTGAGGTAATTGGTTTTTGAAAAAACCACAGCCTCTGAATAATTTTTCCTCTGATCCCCAGTAACTTCAATTTTACTACGTCTCCTTCGTCGCACCATTAGTCAAATGTTGTCTCGATGACCAGGGCAGTCACTCACACCTCACCTCAAGAGTTCAGATCTGTGCCCATGTTTGAACCAAGTAGTCATGAGATCTGGAGTCTAGTGTTCCTGGTGGAATCCAAACTGAGCATCCTTAGTTATAGAGCAGGCTATTGGTGTTTAAGTGCCACTTGATAGCACTGTTGCTACCTCCTTTGATCACTTTGCTGATGATTGGGAGCAGGCTGATAGGGTCATAATTGTTCAGTCATGACTTGTTCTGCTTTTTTGGACAGAACATATCGGGGCAATTTTAAACATTGTCGGGTAGATGTCAGTGTTGTAGCTGTACTGGAACAGCTTGACTAAGAGCTGGACTTCTGCAGCACTACAGCTGGGATGTTGTCAGAGCCTGGAGCCTTTGCTGTGCGCAGTGCGCTCAACCATTTCTTGATGTCATGTAGAGTGAATTGAATTGGCTGAAGATTGATATCTGTGATGGTCGATACTGTAGTGTTGTAGTGTTTTGAAATTGCAATTGCATTGTGCTTTGTGTACTCTAGATGCTGCTGTAGAACATACATACTCGCAAAGGGAAAGTGAAAGTAAAACAGAATAAAGAAGAAGCCTTTGCATTCAACAGCTTGCTGCTTCTGTCTCAATCTCCATCTCACATATCTTATTCTAAACTCGGCTAAACCTCACTCCAGTGACATCACAATGGTGATGTGGTAAAAAGCAGAAGGATGGTAAATAACCGGAAGCATTGAAAAGCATGAAAATTTTAGAAGGTTTTTGTCTACTTTTGCAGGCAGCATTTTCAATTTCAGACTGTGTCAGACACACACAGAAAGCTTGTACAGTGTATACTCAGACACTAATTTCTCCAAAATAACCATCCAACCAAAAAAATTTATAATCTTGGATCATTGCAGAGAAGTTTTCTCCGAAAGAAATGTGAGCCCCGATCCTTTATCACTGCGTTGCTGATCAGTATGATGTTGTCTATGCCCTATCTATCCCCTTCTGTTGTGCATTCAGAGCCATCATCTGTATCCGCACATTGGCAAAAGTGGCTGCAACGTTTCAAAGGCGCGATGGCAGGTTTTGCAATCACAGATGACACAAGGAAAAAGGCCTTGTTTCTACACAATGGGGGTGAAGAATTAGAAGATATCTTTGAGACACATACGCCTGAGCAAAATTACTACAACTCAGTTAAAATTGCTCTGACGACCTACTTCATGCCCAAGAAAAACATCATATGCTAAACTGTTATCTTCCGACATACTGAGCAAGAAGAAAATGAGACAATTGACCAATATTTCAAGTGACTGAGGTAATTAGCAACAAAATGTGACTTCGCTGATATTGAACATGTCGAACAGAGATCAAAACACAAATAATTGAAGATTGCCTTTCCAGTCAAGTATGCTGAAAAGCACTTGAGAAAGACAGCTCGCAGAACTGTTGGAGTTAGCAAGATCACTATCATTCACAGAGTCCAGAGCTACTGAAGTTGAGGCTGCTAACAGTAACTACCACACTCCAAGTACAATTCCTGTGAACACTATTCATCGCTCACATGTCAGGAAACCACCTGCAAAGCAATAACAGCTGTCTCACAAACAGAGCTGCGACTTATCAGAAGAATGTTTCCACTCTGGTTACCCACACCGTGTCCTTCTACTGGTAAACAGTGCAAAGCCTGTGCAAAACCCAACCACTTTGCTCATGTTTGTCGCTCATTAGCAAAATCAACTACTAAGACCAATACCAACAGTAGGGTGCCACGTATATGTACTACAGCAAAAAGGTGACAGAATGTAGCTAAAGTAGAGGTGGATGACTCAGAACATACTTTTGTCCTCTCTCTCAGACACAGCAAAGAGCCACATGTGCCAGTGACCACTGGCTGCTTGGATGTAGATGCTCTCATAGACACAGCAGCATCTGTCAATGTCATGGGAGCCAAAACAGTCAACAAACATTCAGGATTGCCGCATCCTCTGAAAACCAGGGAATACGAAAATTTTCTCTTACAACAGTGACAAACTGCTGAAAATCATCAAGACTTTTGAAATGCTAATCTCCTTCAAGGACACTAGAATGAAAGCTGTATTCTATGTCATATCTGGAGAATGTGACACACTTGTCAGTTTCCACACAACAATTCCTTCACATAACAAAAACATTCTTGAGCTGTATGCTGATCACTTCACTGGTATTAGCAAGCTGAAAGGTGTTACATGCAAGCTGCATGTAGACCCTAATCTGCCCCCAGTTGCCCATTAATTGTTACAAATACCATTTCATGCCAGGAAACAAACAGAGAAGGAACTTCAACAACTACTGGACCTTGACATTATTGAGAAAGCTAAGGATGAGCCTACCCTTTTGGTCTCACCCGTAAAAGTCGTCAAGAAACCCAAGGGCTAGAACCAAATTAGAATCTGCGTTGAGATACGATCACCAAACCAGGCAGGCATACAAAACTCCCATCTGTGTATCAGTCCTTACTTTAAATGGATAAACTATCAAACTAGGCTCAGTATCTATCAATTGATGCCAAATACAAATTCCTCTTCCAGTCAAGCTAGCAGGGAGTGAACATGCCCTTCCAGGAGGTGTCAGAGTACATCTTTCAATAGAGATTGAGATCCAAAGTCAGGGGCCAAAATAAGTCCAGCATTGTAGGCACTGGATCACCTCAGACACTATTAATCTAATTATATAAGCAAACCCTTTTAAGTAAACTACGTTATATACTTTGTTTTCTTTTTAATAAACAATCCCAGTCTTTAAAGGGTTAATGCAAATACTTCAACCCACCTGTCCTGAGAGTCCTCACATGTAAAATGAGCAGAGTCATTTAATGTAAGCAAATCTGTAGAAAGTTCATGAAAGTTGCATCTAACAAGTCTGAATAATTACTTGTGTATCCCTTCTACTACCATCTAGTGATCAGGTTCGCATTACAGGCAGTTAATATCGCTAAAGTATTTTAATTATTAACCATCTGTGTATGGAGCAGAAAGATATCCAAGAACTTGTAACATTTATATCCTTTGTACATGTGGACTGTTTTCAAAGGATAGTAGCTACTTCATAAAGTTTGAGTTCCTATATTAGCTAGCAGATGAATTTTAATGTACCACCAAGTGTTTCTGAAATTTTCACAAATCAAAATAATCACAGGCAGTATAAACACTTCCCTAGGATTGTAGCAGTTGGTAAAATTAAATTCAAAAAGAGCCAAGGCTGTATTTTTGCTTTTATATTGAAACAGATAGATCAAGCTAAATCCTGAATCTTCAACTTTAACTTCCTTGCTTGCTAATCCTCAGTAAGTGTCTGGGATCCTGAACAGATGCTTTATTTACTGTGTGGCCCCTTGCTTACACCAGGCAGTTTTATCTTTGCTGTTCATTCACCACTCGTTAAAACGTTGCTGATATATTTCCACCTTGATGTGTTCTTTTCCTCGAAGAAGACACCTAGGCAGGCATTTAATGAGGTAATCTATAAAAACAGGAAACTGAAGTCTGTCAATGCTTATCAGTTGCTACCATTTAAAAATACATACACCAAATAGCTCTAAAATTCCCAGCTACTCACTTATTGATTATAAGCACGGAACTTCTACTTAAAAATTTAGCAAGGGAGTCGCAAAGCACCTAGTTACTTACTTATCAATTATTAACTGCACAACCTCAAGCTCCATTCAGTGGCTGCTTGGGACAGCGTTTATTCAGAGCTGGGATCACATCCAATCTGGTTTACATAGAATTTGCTGACTTTGTTTAGACTGGAGTCAAGTGCAAGCAAAAACAGAGTGCTATGTATCTAGTGCTGCGCAGCAACTACTCAATGTCAGTGAACTAAGACCAGGTGATGTAATTTCCTGTCAGAGATGTTGTTTTAAAATCTTGAGAAAGCTGGGATAATCGAACCTGGAGAAGCTAATTGAGACTTAATAACAATGTCATTAATGATCAGGTCAGAGGTCCTAGCAGACTGGAACCAGCTGCCTTTTATCAGCCTGTACTGTTAAATGGGCCACTATCTTGATGCAAAATGTTTAGCAAAATGATCTTTTGGATGGCAAATGTGACACTATGAGGTCAATTGCAATGAAACACATGATTGTGTGTGTCATTTCCATGTGGAAACATTTATGGGCAAAAAAGGCTGTTCCAGTTCTTCTCCTTTCCCAAACACAAACTTGATGAAGATGTAGCCTCTTTAAGCGTGAAGCTAGTAGGTAAATTGATACACAGATGTGAGGCCTGATTTTAACTCTGGGCCAATTTTTGGGGGGTGGGCAGCTGCTCTAGAAACAAGGGTTGGGCTATTTCAACTCCTGGGCCTAACTTAAATCCTGCCGGCTGACTCCCATCCATTCTAGGAGAGATGCACAGAGGACAACTCCCCTGACACCTGGGTGGCAAGATCGGTCACTGGGCTGTCTTGCAAGAGCCTTGTAATAGTGAAGGGGGATGGGGAAAAGTTGAGAGTCTGCAACAGAAGAGGTCTAAACTTTTCTTGTGGGATCCAGTGAAATACTCCTGCTCCTGCTTGCCCAATAAGGAAAGTTTTTAAAATAAATTATTTATTTAGATCTCTTCCAGCCCCAATTATTTTTCCCACGGTCTTCACTCATTGAGAAACTCACTCTGGCTTTCCCCTCAGTGTGCCAAATTAAATCGCAATTGGGTCTCGATGATGTCATTGGGACCTGATGACCATATGCAAGAAAAGGATCTTGCCACTTGCTTAGGAAAGCAGTTAAAATTGGCAATAAGGTCAGCTGCCAGAGGCACCAAGGCAGGTAAGTAACATGGGCAATTTTAACTGCCCACCTACCCAGTTTCCACTAGGCAGATAGGTTTAAAATCATTCCCATAGTATACAAAGAATATAAAATTAATGCCGGGGGTGGGGGGAGATATATAGAATTCCATGTTTCTTGGTTTCAACATCCAGAAGAAGTGGGCAGGCAGCTGTACTATTCATAAGTGTGCAGGGAAGAGGTATATTGGATAAAATTATAAATACACTACAAATCCCGCAAAGCTGGTGCTAAGAGAAAAGCAGTGGTCGCAAAGTGCCCACCAGTCAGTGTGATACTGACAGCAAATGGGCTGTGTGACGCTCATGAAATATAAAAAGAAAACGCAACAAATTGACAATCTGCGCAGAGATTTATTAGCACAGTCTGACCATTAGCCCCAGCTGCTGCTGAGGCAGTTGTAGCACCACAAGTGGTGTTGTTAGGTTGACTGAAACCTGTGTGGTGCAGCAACGAAACAGGAGCCGTGCGAACAAACATTGGGTGCTCGATCCACAATGATAAAAAAATTAAATCGACTGGCAGTATCCTATATAATTATAAACCTGTTAGATTGCACCAAAATACATTGGACTGACACTATAAAATTGTCCTTTTCAGTAGTCTGTAGAATGTACAGCACAGAGACAAGCCATTCGGCCCAGCTGATCCATGCTGGTGCTTATACTCCACATGAGTCTCCTCCCACTTTACTTCATCTCTCCCAATCAGCTAACCTTCCATTCCTTTCTACCTCATATATTTATCTAATTCCCCTGAAATGCATCGATACTATGCACCTCAATTACTCCATGTGGTAGCAAGTTCCACATTTTCACCACTCACTGGATAAAGAAGTTTCTCCTGAATTCCCTATTCATGACTATCTTACATTTATGGCCCCTAGTTTTGTGAGAACATATTCTCTACATCTACCCTATCAAACCCTTCCAGAATTGTAAAGACCTTTTGTAAGGTCACACCTCAGCCTTCTCTTTTCTAAAGAAAAAATCCCCAGCCTTTTCAATCTTTCCTGATGAAAGTAACCTCAATTTGCATTCTTACCCTGTGGGGATGGAAACATCAAAGCTTTAACTATTTCTTCCTGTACTTTTCTAGGTTATTCACTGGAGTCTTCATCCCTCGTTATTTTTTAATATTTCTTCAACTTTTCCACATTTTTCATTTTCATTTTTCTTTCCCTTTTATGCATTATCATCTACCTTTCTATATCTTTGATTCAACTTGTCCCATGACTTCACTCTTAACAAAATGTGTTGCTAAACTCGGGAGTTTGAGCAGCCAGACTGTTCCGTCATGCATTTGGGATTATTAAGAAGAAAAAAGACTCAATTTATGAATATGCTAAAGGAAAAGATTCTGTTGCTGGGAAATATACCAGACGTAAACACTCCTGTGGTGCGTCTGCTTTCAAAAAAAGATTTTAAAAGCTTGTATGTTGAAGGTGTAAATTAAAGTGACACTTCAATAAAAACAGAAAATGCTGGAAATACTCAACAGATCTGGCAGCACCTGTGGAGAGAAAAGCAGAGTTAATGTTTCAAGTCGATGACCATTCATCTAAACATAGACCTGCTGAGTATTTGTCATTTCAGTTTTTATTCCAGATTTCCTGAATCCGCAGTATTTTGCTTTTATTTTAAGGTTAAGAGGAGATTTGACAGAGGAGTTCAAAATCAAGCTAATAAAGAGAAACTGTTCCCAGTGGCAGAATAATCAGTAACTAGAGAGCACAGATTTAAAGGGATTGACAAAAGAACCAGAGTGACAAGAAGAAGCATTTTTTTACACAGCGAGTTGTTATGATCTGGGATGCACTGGCTGAAAGGGTGATGGAAGCAGATTGTATGGTAACATTCAAAGGTAAGTTGGATAAATACTTGAAAAGGGAAAAAAAATTACAGGACTATGGGGATAATTTTACTGGTACATGTAAGATGGGCCAAATGGCCTCCTTCTATGTTGTATCATTCAATGATTCTAATTATGTCCTCTGCCAACATCTAGGGCTGAAATTTATGAGTGCGCTGCAAATCATGATGGCACACTCTGCTGTCGGCGATTTTCAGACGCGGATGCGCTGTCACTGAGCCCCCACGATATTTTGTGCGGGGGCTCATTTAAATGGAGGGGGCGGAGCGGCTGCCCCCAATGACATCATCAGGCGTGGCCACTCCGTCCCCAGCAATAGCGTCCAGCGACACCGCACATGCGCCGGCGTCGTTTTTAAATGGCTTCAAGCCCTGCAGTAGCATTTGAAATTTTCAAGCGACATTAATTTGAAATTTGTTTAAAAAACTAAGTAAAAGCGGGAATCCCCCTCCCACCCCCACACCCCCCCTATCCAAAATAATTTTAATTCCCCATCTGAACTTTCCCCCCGAATCTCATTACCTTTGCCCTTCAATCCCTTCCCACCATCCCCTCAGCCAATGGAATAAGTTATCCTCCGTTATCTCCCCCACCTGAAAATTAAACTCCTCCCCTCTCCCCACCAATGTCTCGCCTTGAATCCCCAAACGGGGATCGGAAGGCGCGAGAATATCGGCATGGGATGGCCGCCCAATCCAGGTAAGTTAATTAACATGTATTTGCATAAGTTTTATTAGGCAAGTGAAGGTCCCGCCACTGAGTGGCGGGGGTGGGGGGTGGGGGGGTGGTGTGGGGGGGTTGCTGCACAGAGGCCTCACCCCTGCCGGTAAAATGCGGTGGGGCCTTCTCGGCATCGGGGGTTGTGGTGGGCCTCTCCCGGAAGAATTTTCCAGGTCCCCCATCACGTGCCCCAACGCCGGAGGGCTAGTAAAATTCAGCCCCTAGAATTTTCTGAATTGGATAAGCATAGCAGCAAATTACACATCAGAACCACTTAAAACAACAACTTGTGTTTATACAGCACGTGGAATGCAGGCCTAGAGTTTCCTCAATGTGATTTATACCACAATAGTATCAACTTTGGCTGGGAGGAGACTGATGTGGGGCATCATAAAAAATCTGCTGCCATTCTGACCCTGTCAGAAGCAGTCAGAAGCAAAGTGCAGGTGTCTAAAGGGTGAAGGGGTTGCTTAAAAATTCATTTCCTACCAGAAGAAATCTGTTTTTATTTTAAAGGTCTCCCATCCTCCTCTGACAGGAAGGTCTCCATCCAGAGCCAGTGCTGATGCCTGCCGAGCCTCTCCGATTGGAGCGTAACTTGCTTCAGATGCAGAAGCTGTGCAAATTCCACAAACCCATGGGGTCAGATGCCACTGGCTCTCTCTTTGACAGATAAAAATGAGGCCAGTGGCAGCTCAGTAGGAGATTCACTGCACAATCCCAATATGGTGGGGAAACTCGGGCAGAAACAGCTTGCACCTGACTTTCCTCCCCACTAGCCTCCCAAGTACAGATAGGCACAGTGGTCAACTAGCCAGCACTAAGTTGCTACTCAGGATGAGATCATGACCTGGATTTTACGCAGCTTTCGCAAATCAGGTGGATACAGCAGGAAAGTAGAGGGGTGGGATGAGATCGACCACTACCTTGTCACCTTCACATTGACATTCCTCCTCCTGCCTTCCACTGGCAACCAGACACTGCTACCCTGCCCATGGTATTAAGTTATAGCTGTGGCTGAAGGCCAGCAAGGCGCAGCATTACCCAACCTTCAAATATTCCAACATTATTTACAAACCCATCCAAATAGAGAACACTAGCAGCAGGACAATATCACCTCAGTCATTAATAATAAAGTGAGGTTAAGATGACCTTGGCTACAACAGGGCTTATTTTCAATATTATTATTTATACATATATTTAAAAAGAAAAAATGCTGGAAATCCAAAAGTTATATAAAATGCTGATAATACACACTGGGGATAATATTGGCTTGGGGTGACAGTGTAAGATGGGCAATCTCCATTCAGTTGCCCCTTATACATCTCTCTTGTTTGATGGGTTTGCTATCGTCCAATTTATACCATCACTTAAAGTTACCCCCCGAGAGTCTGCTAGAGCTGATGGGAGAAAAGACGGGTTAATATTTTGGGTGTAGACGCTTTGCCAGACTATTTCTTATTGACCTGTCTCAAGTGTTTCACTCTCATTAGGCCCACCATTGTTTCAGAACCTTTTATAATGCGATTTTTTTCTTTGACTAGTGAAACATCAAAATTGTTACCTCAACACTTAAGCATGATGAAAACGTTATATATACAAGAATTTGAGGGCCTTTCAGAGTGTCAGCAGTATTAAGGTTGATTTACTTACATTGAAAATGAGTATTTGGCATTACAGTTTGTTTCAGCAGTCTTGGTGCCATATTAAATTTTCTGGTTTGGGTTTAGTACAGAGGCTAATGCTTATTGGTAAACACTAACTGGCCATCTTAGGAATTCATAGAACCATAGGGCAGGACTTAGTGTTTTGGGTTGGGACCCTTACGTCAGGGACTGGACATTGACTTTTGCTGCATTGGCCAATTAGTGGTCAGATGGCACGCTCGCCGTCCAATTAAGGATGGCAGACAGGTTCTCGAAGCTGGAGGGCCAATAGGAGCTCCTCCAGCACTGAAGGAGCTGTAGCCTACCATTGCAGGTAAGGGAGAGAAAGTGTGTCTCCATCTTGAGGCACCCTCTCAGCACTGATAGAACTTTTGAAAAAAGGCCACAGGTGTCAGCCCACCATTGTAGGTGGAACCCCCTCCCTCCCCACTGAGAGGGCGGCTTGTGGCTGTAGCTGTGGCCAGGTCAGTGGTGGGGAGGGGGGTCGGCTAGTGGGCATCAAAGTCAGCCTGGAGCGCTGGCCCCCTGGTCTGCCACTGGAAGGCTCCCTCCAGGCATCTGCCGTGCTCCCAATGCACAAGCCGACTGGAAAATTCCAGTCAGTGTCTGAGCCTTGGCCTGAATTAGCCTTTTAATTATCTGAACAAGCTACCTGCCACTTGCGGGCGGTTAGGCATTCCATCCCTGATCCAGCCTGCAGGAAAATGGCTTGGGGGCAGGATAATGCCAGCAAACAATCATACTGGCCGGTGGTATGACATTACACGCACCCCCCCCCCCCCCTCCACCCCCACCCCGCCAGCCTGCCCACCTCGGTTCCCACCCCCATATCGGGGCAAACATCCTGCCCATAGATTCAGATAGAAGGAGACCATTCAGCTCATTGTGCCTGTGCTGGCTCTTTGAAAGAGTTTTCCAATTAGTCCCACTCTTCTGCTCTTTTCCTATAGTCTTGCACATTTCTCCAGTTCAAGTATTTATATAACTCCCTTTTGAAAGTTACTATTGTATTTGCTTCCGCCTGCCTTTCAGGCAGTGCCTTCCCGATCATAAGTCACTGTGTAAAATAATTCACCTCATCTCACCTGTGGTTCTTTTGTCAATTATGTTATATCTGTGTCCTCTGGTTACTTATCCTACTGCCAGTGGAAACATTTTCGCCTTATTTACTCCATCAAAACCTTTCATAATTTTGCACACCTTTATTAAATCGCCCCTTAACCTTGTCTGCTCTAAGGAGAATCATCCCAGTTTCTTTAGCCTCTCCCCATAACTGAAGTCGATTCTATCCAGTTTAGTAAAAATTTGCTTCCAGCCGCTTTAAATACCTACTCTGTAAAGGCCCACTTATCATATGCATTTGCTACTGATGGCATTCCTGAGGTCAACAGCAAACGTACGTTGTAAATTGTAGTAGAATTGCTTACAGATGTAAATGAGCATGGCCAAGGCATACAGTTTTCACTCATGCTTCACTCTCCAATGTAAGCACCAGAGTACCATGCGATGAGAGATAAGAGGTGCTGGAAAACATAGCTGCTGGCAAGCTGAGTGGCTGAACCATTGCTGCCCATAAAGAGATGGGCAGCAAAGCAATTCTGTCTCTCTGTAAGAATCTTCCTATCGATTAATATCACAACAAAGAAAGAGTCAGAAACGGTTGGTTGGTTGGCAACCTTCCATCTACACAAGATGATGGACACGCAGCAAACAATCCATTTAGGTGGGGTGTCTTCTCTTGGTGCACCTTTGCTAATGGCTGTAAAGGTCAATCCTTGAGAGGCAGGTTCTGCCACAAGTGCTGCATGTGAAGCTGCCAAGTGACACTGTGAATTGTTGCTTTTAGCATTGGCACCTGTTACCAAGCTGCTAACAGGTCGTCGTGGTAGTGCACACCGGTCCACAGGATGTGTCGCCATTTCCCTCTTTCGCCAGCTTGTGACTTCCAACTGCGATAGTCGAGATTTAGGGCCTTCATGTCATGCTTGCAAGCATCCTTGAAGCGGAGCTTTGGGTGCCCACTGGTTGTCTGGCCCCGGCTACCTCACCATGCAGCAGGTCCTTGGGTATGCAACAGTCTTCCATCCTGCAGACGTGTCCGATCCACCGAAGCCGTCTCTGTTTGATTTGTGTCAACACGCTTGGGAGACCTGTTTTGAGAGGGCTGCCCCATTTGTGATTTTGTCCCACCAGGATATACCCATAATGTGCCGCAGATAGCGAAGATGGAAATTATTGAGCTTCTTTTCCTGGTAGCTGTAAGTCACCCATGTTTCACAGCCATACAGCAAGGTGCTGAGAACACAGGCCTTATAAACCATCAGCTTGGTCCTAAGGGTCAGCTTGGTGTTAGCCCATGCGCATTTGCAAATCGGCCAAAGGTGGCAGCTGCTTTCCCTATGCGTGTATCGAGCACTGCATCAAGGGACAGATTATCACCGTGGAACCAAAGTAGCAGAATTTGCTAACCACTTCCAGTGGGTATTATTTATTGTGATCGGGGACGGAGATGAACACCTTGTCCCATGACCATGGTTTTCTTGACGCTAATAGTCAGGGAGAACAAGCTACAGGCATGGGAGAGGCAGTCCATAAGTTTTTGTAGCTGAGTTTCCGTGTGAGAGACTAGCACAATATCAGCAGAGTAGAGGAGTTCTTTGATTGGGACACAATGCGTTTTTGTCTTCACTTTCAGCCTTGACAGATTGTAAAGCTTGCCATCTGACCTAGTGTGCAAGTGGACTCCTTCCATAGCTGCTTGTCAGAAATGGTAACTGTCAGGAGCACAGAGAAGAAGGTGCCAATCAGAGTGGGGGCTAGGACACAACCCTGTTTCACTCCATTCTTCACTCTGAAACTGTCAGAAGTGAAGCCATCAAACTGAAAAGTGCAGTGCATGTTGTCATGGAAAGAGTGGATGAGACTGAGGAGCTTCAGTGGACAGCCAATTTTCCCCAAAATCTTGTAGAGCCCTGCTCTGCTGACGGTGTCGAATGCCTTAGTGAGATCTATGAAAATAAGGTAAAGGGGTATATTCTGTTCCCTAAGCTTCTCATAGCTGGTATATCGAGAAGATCATGTTCACAGTAGATCTGCCTGCATGGAAACTGCACTGTGCTTCTGGGTACACTTGATCTGCAAGTAAATGGATTCTTTTAAGTATGACTGTAGCAAAGGCCTTCCCCGTGATACTAAGGAGTGAGATTTCCCTGTAGTTGTTGCCATCTCCTCTGTCGCCTTTGTTTTTGTATAGTGCAATGATTTTTGCAGAGCCTACTTTTCCAGCAGAGAAGGAGAAGGTCATAAAGATGTGGCAATAGATGGCACTTTCTACTCTTGAGCAGTTCCGCTGGGATTCCATCCTTGCCAGTTGCCCTTCTGTTTGCTCGGTGGTCTATGGCCTTTTCGAGCTCCAGTGATGAGGATTCTTCATCTACCTCATCCATGACAGGAAATTGCAGGAGAGCATCGAGTACAGACTGGGAGATGTCTGACTCTCAGGAGTACAGCTCACAGTAGTGTTCAGCTCAGTGGGACATTTGTTTACTTCTGTCGGTGAGTGCTTCACCATCTGCCGACTTCAGGGAAGCAACTTTGGTGATGGCAGGGCCAAGCGCCCTCTTGATCCCTTTGTACGTGGCTCGTAGATTTCCTTTGTCATATACAGTTTGGATTTCTTGACATAAGTTGATCCAGTGTTTGTTTGCGCAGTATCTCTCTGTCCTTTGCACGGCTGTTTTGGCTACTTTCAAACCATGCAGTGTCTTAGCTGCTTGTCAGAAATGGTAACTGTCAGGCAAGCCCCCACCTGCCAAGAATGAGGAAAATTAATTTCGCCACATGAACATTAGTTTTGGACTGTTGTTGGTGAAGGAAGAATTTGCTTTAAAAAACAATTGGAGATTTTGGCTGGAGAGAGACTTTAGCATATCAACAGACAGTACTTCAAAGGACAAAGGGGTTATTCCCTGCTCCAATTTAATCCACAATGGACTTTTGATTACCAGACCTTGAAGGTGGAAAGGCTAGCATTCCAAGTTAACTACTAAAATGGCCGAATACACAAACAGACGTGGTCGGACCGGTTTGGGTCACAGGACCAACTGACTGTTGGAGCTTTTTGAATTTGAACTTCCAACAGGGAATTTGAATTCAGAAAGCTGTTTTCTCCTGGACTGAGAACACCGCTCTCCTGTCTGCTCTCATCTTGCTCTCACCAGCTTCAGAAACCATTGAGGACACATGAACCCCAAGAGAAAAAAGTCTCCTAGAGAGAACAAGGTTTAAGAAGAATACTGGGCCCCAACGCAAAATAAGACTATTTACAAAAGGACTACAGTGAGCTCGAAGCATAGTAAACATGAAACTCTTCTGATATTGCCTCAAACCTCTCCATTTTATTTTTGTTCCCTTTTCTGTCTCTATTTGCACGTGCATATCACATATGCATGCTAGTGTGGTACACGTTTCTTTAAACCTAAGAAAGCCTGTTTATGCTCATTTTTCGCCTTATAATTGGAAAGTGGTGAACAAGGATTCACCAAAGGGGGAGCTCAAACACAGTGTGTTTAAAAATTAAACCCTGTTACAATATAATCAGGTGAAGATAGTAAAAGACCCCGAGATACCTTTCTCACCTGGTCGTAACACAACTTTAAAATAACTGGAAGGTAGGAAAACTGCTGCGAGGAGGAGTAACGGCTGCTTATGCAGGCTTGTTGGTTTGTCAACAACATTGTGACTGACAACGATGGGGAGAAAGTAACAAAATGATGCTCAGATGTCCACACATTTGACTCTACCTCTCCCATTCCAACACAACTGATGTGAAGCAACTAAAGAATGAAGAAACCATACTGGGGTTTATGCACATACTGTACCTTGCTGACTGAGAGTTCAGCATGGGTATACAAAAGCAAAAATTTAGATTTAAAAAAGAACCCTTACTAATATCTGAGAGGTGTGAAAATTCTTAACATTGGTAATTAAAATCAAGTCACATCCTGAGCCATAAAATAATGAAGTAAAATAAGACAATGCTGGAACTATGCAGTAGGTATCAGAAGCTGAAAAGAAATGGGAGCCCTCATTAGTTCTGAGAAAAGATTTCCACCAACAATCTTAACTTTCCTTTCTTTGGGCTGGATTTTATCTTGCTGACGGGGGTCCCGGCGACGGTTGGAAGGCAGTGGTGGATTGGGGAGGGTGCAACTCTGCCTCAGACCTTTATTGAACCTGAATTCAACAGCGGGAAGGTATTAACTGCCTGTCGCCGGGGATCTCATACCCTTTAAGGGACAAGATCCCACCCCAAGAGCTGCCAGCCAATCAGAGGGCAGTGATGGCCATTGCTGGTACTACAGCAGTCCCAGGACTAGGAGCAGTGCTGGAGCCTCAGACTGCAGGTGAGTGGGGGCAGGTTCGCTGTGGCCAATCAGGCAGGCCCCGGCGAGGGGTGGGGAGTTGATGTTGAGGGCAGGGGGATGGGTATTGGCACAGGGGCAACCACACATTACCCAAGCAGGAGGGCCCCACCCCACACCGCACAGCCCACAGAGAGGCCACATGATGTCACTGGGCAGCATCCCCATGAGGTAGAGGGCCTCGCCCTCGCCCCCCCACCAGTTAAATGCCAGCGGCAGCAGGAAGCGTCCCTTAAATGGCCATTAATTGGCCTCTGTGCGGGAGGGCTGACCTTGGCCTTCCCTGCCCCTGACAAAATTTCATGGTGACGGGAAGGCGACGGGCACTCCATCCCCTGCCTTCCATTGCTATTTTATGGGACCCCCCCCCACCACCAACCACCTTGCCCGTCCCTAGACGCCTGATAAAATTCAGTCCCTCATTTCAAATGCTGTCAGACCTATAGTGCGTTTTCAGCATTTATTTCAGATTTGCATTATTCATTTTTTAAAAGCTTTACAGTAAAAATGAAGTATATTCAAATTAACTGATCGAAATTGACTCATTAATAATATCATGAGCATGAAATTCTACCCAATGAAAGAAAGACTAAACTGCTTGCAGTTCTTTTCCGTAAGTTCTTTGTAAGTATCTGATGGAAAACAATTCTTTATGGGGTTGTATTATCCCTTATCATGTAAAACAACAGGACACAGTAAGGAACTAAAGAACATGAGATTGTATTGCTGTGTATTTCCCTTTGATAATCAAATGACTGCTTCTCAACAGTCACACAATTAAAATATTAACCATGTTTAACACTGAGCTGAAAATTGTCCGAACTGATCAGATTTGGGCTTTTTAATAACTGAGAAAATAGCCTCTGGAGTCAACTTTCAACCAATTAAGGCCCATTGCTTTAAAAGTAATTTCCATCATCAGGGCAGAATAAACAGCAGATGCAAGACTTCCAATTTATATTTCACACACACTTCATCAGGGGGATTTTACAGTACTTGTCTCATCCAATGAAATAGTCTCTTAATCAACATTAAGCATAGAATAAATGCTGATCACAGCGATTTGCTATGGAGCTATTCAGTGATATGTCCCAAACTTAATATCAGTTGAGGTGCTTCCCTGCTGAGTGGAGGTTCAGAAGATGAGCAGTTTCCACTGAGGACAGTAAATAAACAAAACATTATACATCGTCTACAAATTACGGATCTCCTTCACTTTTATTCCTATAATCTCCTGCACCAATATGAAGAGAAATATATGTGCAGCTAAAGAATAAATGCAATGCAAACACTTTTGGGGAAATCCTAGCCACCTAATTACAACATGTGATGACACAAAATTAATTTAATTTTCCATGGCCCCGATTTTAACACCCACCCTCCCCTACCCAATGGGAATAGTGTGTGGTAGGCCAGAAGATTGGGAAAATGTTAGAAATCTGTAGAGGATGACTAAAAACACACAAAGAGGGAGAAATTAAAGTATGAGAGTAAAATAGCAAGAAATACAAAAACAGACAACAAAAACTTCTACAAATATATAAAAAGAGAGTAGCTAAAGTAAGTGTTGGTTCCTTAGAGGATGAGACTGGGGAATTAATAATGGGAAACAAGAAAATGGCAGAGAATTTGAACAAGTACTTTGTATCTGTTTTCACAGTAGAAGACACAAAAAGCATCTCAAGTATAGTAGAAGATCAAAGAGACAAAAGGGAGTGCGGAACGTAAAATAATCAGTAAAAGTGAAGAAAAAGTACGAGGAAAACTAATGAGATTAAAGGCTGACAAGTCCCCTGGACTTGATGGGCTGCATCCTAGGGTCTTAAAAGAAGTGGTTGCAGAGATTGTGGATGCATTGGTTGGAATCTTCCAAAATTCCCTAGATTCTGGAAAGGTCCCAGCGGATTGGAAAACCACAAATGTAACGCCTCTATTCAAGAAAGGAGGGAGACAGAAAGCAGGAAACTATTGGCCAGTTAGTCTATCATCTGTCATTGGGAAAATGCTAGAATCCATATAATATTCTGAGGGGGCTTGACAGGGAAGATGCTGAGAGGATGTTTCCCCTTGTCGGGGAATCTAGAACTAGGGGGCACAATTTCAAATTAAGGGGTCTCCCAATATTAAGCGCCCAATCCTCACCATTTTTAAGCCACGTCTCCATTATGGCCACGACATCCTATTCCCACATGGCAATTTGTGATTGTGGCCCACCAATCTTATTCACCTCACTTAGTGCATTTACATGTATGTATTGTAATCCTGTCTTTGTGTTCCTCATAGTCCTTCTTAATCTGCTCCTATCTAATATGGTACTACTTCTTTCTCTTGTCTTCTCTTGTACTATCCAACACTCTCACTCCTCTATGTACCTTATTCCTCTTTTCTACTTCTATATGCTAGTGCCCATTCCCCTCAATTTAATTCCTCAGCAACAGTAGTGAACCTCTCTGCAAGGACAATGGTCCGAGTCATGTTGAGGTGCAACCTGTCCCTTTTGAATAGGCACCAGGGAGGCTTCCTGCCCCAGAAGTAGTTCTAATGCTCCAAGAATCTGAAGCCCTCCCTCCTGCACCATGCCTCAAGCCACACATTTATCCTCCCTAACTTCCACTTTCTACTCTCGCTAGTGCATGGCACTGGAAGTAATCCAGAGATTACAACCTTCAAGGTCCTACTTTTTAACTTCCTCCCTAGTTCCTGAAAATCTGACCATAGGACCTCAATACTTACCTTCTCTATGTCTTTGGTTTCGACGTATACCACAACATCCGCTCACTCCCTTCCCCCTGCTGAATATTATGCACCCTCCCCATGATGTCCTTTACCCTGGCACCAGGGAGGCAACACACCGTGCGGGACTCACAATGACGGTTACAGAAATGCCTGTCTGTCCCCCTAGCTACGGAATCTCCTATAATGACTACATCACTGTTCCCTCCTATGCAGTCCCTTACCCATTGATGCCATTGTCTGGACTGCACTCCTTCAAGGTGTCATCACTCCCACTGTCTCCAATGCTGAGAACCAGTTTGAGAGTGGCACACACCCTGAAGACTCCTGCACTTCCTGCCTCTTCCTACTCTTCTAGATGGATACCCATCTACTATCCTGAACTCTCACTGCCTATGGGGTGACCATCTCCTGGAACATACGATCCAGCAAATTCTCCTGCTCCCTGATGCTCCGCAGTGACTCCAACTGCCCCTCAAAGTCAGAAATCCTGAGCTCGAGCTCACGCAGCTGGAGCCACTTCCTACAAACGGGGTCCCCCAAGACACATGAAGTGTCCTGAAGTTCCCACATGTTGCAGGAATTGAGAGCAACAGGTCTCAGCTGCCCATCCATGATCTAAGAAAAATATCCCTCTTCCCTCTTTTATAATTTAGTTAGTACCTTGTATAAGCTATTAATTCTAATTAAAATGCCTCTAGATCTGCTCTGTGCTAATGCTCATATTAATTCAGTTGCTGTTATACTTACCCTGATTGGAATTCTATTAATTAGTCTAAGCTTTAATAAGGTACTTTGTAGTTTCCTTTTCTATTTCACATGGCTACCCTATATTAGAGAGAATAAATACCCTTACAAACTCATCAATCAATCACCGACTTGCTATCCTTTGACGTTTTGTCAGAAAACACCATGGAAGGTCCTGTCCTCCCCCCGCTCTGATTTTTTAGCTGCCGCTGCTGCTACCAGGTCTCACTGTCTCCCACTCCCTCACTCAGACCACTCCTTGTTTTGTAAAAGACCAGAACAGCATCTCTTCCCTCACTGCGCCGAATTCCCTCACTGACCAAATACCCCGAGTTACATACTCTGTCACAGCAGTTCTCCGTCAAGCTGGACTTCGTGCTACTTACTTAGGAAGAAGAAAAGTTTGTGTTTGATGAGACATACCATGTTTTTCAAGTCCTTGGTATGGAATTTATTTGGAGCTGCTCCAATCGCTTCACCATAACTTTACCAGTGTGTGATGGAACTATTTGAACATATTGCACCTCTGTCAAGTTAAAGTGGTAGCGTGGAAGCAGCTCTAAGATAATGAGTTAAAGTGGGAGACAATGCGATCAACTTTACTTTGTTACAGTGAACCTACAGAGGTATGAAATGTGTCAGTGTATGTTTACAATTTTGGAGAGGGAACTGCAAGGGAGTAGTGCCCATATTGATATTGATAAAATACAGAGAGAGAGACTAGAAAGATTGGAGGCGGAGTTTGGAGCATAGAATCTAATGAGATATCCAACTGGCTTGTATTCCATCTAGGACTGTAAGAGATGTACTAGAAGGACTTCCTCAGAGATCAGAGCAGCATTCACGTCTTCCATTGAGTTGAGCTTCATTGCGATTTAAGAAACGTTGAGGAAATAAGTGATTTTTGGCATGAATTCAAATCAAGCTTCTTGGGACCAGTGTTAGGGATGGAAGAGATTTGAGATCCGAGCACATAAAGGCCAACTAGTCCTCAAATAAAGAAGGACTAAGGTTGAGATGATCAAAGGAAAAAGATGGCAGCTGCCAGAGTTTCAAGAGACATAAATAAACTGCTGGATAATTTTAAATGTGTTTCACATAGCAGAAGTGCATATTTGGAATCGGGTATGTAGGTTACATCCCTAGAATTTTCTGATCGTTAAAATTAATGGATAGAAAATCATATTGGATGAAAGTCCTCCTTTGTTTAAATTCTGTGCTCTCATCACATACAACTCTGCACCAGCAGCACCAATTCATAAAATTAGCCCTTATGTCTTTGAAGAATTGAATAAAACTGATTTTGAATACAGCTTTCACAAGCATGGAGATTAAGATGATACAGCCATTGCACAGTGAAAGGAGGGCAGGGTGTTTGTACTGAGGGATATGCAATATATAGCAAGTTAATGAGTGTAGAATGGAATTAGCAGCAAAAGAATGGATAAGGTAAGCTGATGAATGTTGAAAGTCATTGATACATTAAAGGAACAGAGCTCATGACTCTAAGTACTCCTGAATAGGTGAGGAAGAGATGAACCATCAACTACAGCATGGATTGAACAATTTGAGAGCAGAATTGATGGCCATGAATTTAACAAAATTTATCCAAAGTACCCTCGGAGTTAAAATGTTTAAAATTAAGTAAACATCTACCCAAGTATGTCAATTTCTCACATGGAAGAAATGTACGAATGATTCCAACTGACCAATAATTAACCACTGTTATGATTAATTAATTAATATAATATTCCACGTCACCTTTTTACCTTGTTCATAGTGCATGCATTTCTATTTTTATCTCAAATATATATTGACAGTTTAACTGACCATAAAATGTGTTCTGTCTAAGATTGACACTTTATAAATCTTTATGTCAGAAGTATCCAAGCTACAACCAACAGGCCAGTGAAGTCTAAGAATGCTGGTTATCTAGTTTGTGAAGCCTTGTGTGATGCTATTGAGATGAATACCTACAACAACCAGCACACATTCTCATATACTCATCTTCTGCGATCCATTCCATTGCTACGGTGAGGCTGTCAGTCAGGTCAAGTGTTCATATTTACAAGCAA
Organism: Heterodontus francisci; assembly: GCF_036365525.1. Lineage (NCBI taxonomy): Eukaryota > Metazoa > Chordata > Chondrichthyes > Heterodontiformes > Heterodontidae > Heterodontus > Heterodontus francisci. The sequence continues at coordinate 130,826,042 of NC_090376.1, read as the reverse complement.
TATTAATCCAACAGTTTTTTTATTCAGCATATTTTTCTATCCAGTTTATCCTCACCAACTCTTCCATTATGGCTTTACAATGATTTTATCTTTTGCTCCTGCACTTGCAATAATATCAAATTGAGCTTATGGTACTCATAATCTTGCTTACCACAGATTTACTCCGAGTTTATTAACAGCAAGTCAGAAGAATACTGTTTCCTTATGATTGTGATTTCAAAGGTCAAACAGTTAGGTGTTTGTAAAGACTGGATGCTAAAGGCCTGCTCAGGTCAGGAAAAAAAAACCCGACTCGAACCCGACCCCGGCCTGAGTCCCTCCATTTTTTCTCGCGCCCAACCCAACCCAAGCCTGACCCGACCCGATCACCAGAATGTTCACTTTACCTACCTTCCGATTCCAAATCTGCAGGAAGCTGCAGCATGAACGCGATGATGTCATAGAGTCACTCACTCGCTCACTGCACAGACTCAGAGTTTCCCTCCTTGACGTCCCTGACTCCCAGCTCAGGTAGCTTTTCAACTTTTGACACTTACTAAACTCAATTTCTGTTTTGCTCCCAGCAGAGCAAACGTTAATACTGCGTTGTCCAACCGAACCCGGCCCGACACGGACCCAGCCCAACCTGAGCCAAGCTGATCCGAAAGTCGGACCCGGAAGAGCGACCCGACCCAACCCGAACCCGACACATGCCGCTGGGTCCCGTTAGGTTTGGATCGGGTAGCTGACCTTTACTGGGTGCCCCTTGTCCAGGGAAATCATGGGAAGAAGATGTGGGACTCAGCTTGCCAGATTGTGAGAAACTGGGTGCAAACCCTCATTAGACAAGATAATAAGAATATTACAAATCACTATTTTGCTTTTATATTTCTATTGATAGATAGCAGCTGTTCACTGTTCTACTGAAGAGGCAGATTTTCGACATCAACATATTTCATGCGAAGTTTTAAAGTTTACATCAATTAAAGTGGTTAGGATCCAGAATGCATTGCCTGAGAGTGTGTTGGAGGACAGATTCAATCGTAGCTTTCAAAATGAATGGGATAATTATCTGAAGCAAAAAAATTTGCAGGGCTATGGGGAAAAGGCAGGGCAGTGGGACTAGGTGAGTTACTTTTTTGTATTCATTCATGGGTGTCATTGGCGAGGTCAGCATTTATTGCCCATCCCTAATTGCCCTTAAGAAGGTGGTGGTGAGCTGCCTCCTTGAACCGCTGCAGTCCTTGGGATGTAAGTACCCCCACAGTGATTTTTTTTCTTATTATCTGTTCATGGGATGTGGGTGTCGCTGGCTAGGCCAGCATTTGTTGCTCATCCCTAATTGCTCTTGAACTGAGTGACTTGTTCAGCCATTTCAGAGGGCATTTAAGAGTCAACCACATTCCTGTAGATCTGGAGTCACATGTAGTTAGGAAGGGCGTTCCAGGATTTTGACCCAGCAACAGTGAAGGAATGGCGATATGTTAACAAGGCGGCACAGTGGTGCAGTGGTTAGCACCGCAACCTCACAGCTCCAGCGACCCGGGTTCGGTTCTGGGTACTGCCTGTGCGGAGTTTGCAAGTTCTCCCTGTGACCGCATGGGTTTCTGCTGGGTGCTTCGGTTTCCTCCCACAGCAAAAGACTTGCAGGTTGATAGGTAAATTGCCCCTAGTGTAGGTAGGTGGTAGGGGAATTGAGGGAAGGTGAGGCTGTGGTAGGGAATGTAGGATTAGAATAAATGGGTGGTTGATGGTCGGCACAGACTCAATGGGCTGAAGGGCCTGTTTCAGTGCTGTATCACTCTATGACTCTGTCAGAATTGTGTGTTGGTTGGGAGGGGAACTTGCACGTGGTGGTGTTCCCATGCAATTGCTGCCCTTGTCCTTCTAGGTGGTAGAGGTCACAGATTTGGAAGGTGCTGTTGAAGTAGCCTTGGTGAGTTGCTGCAGTGCATCTTGTTAGATGGTACACACTGCTGCTACTGTGTGTCAGTAGTGAAGGGAGTGAATGTTGAAGGTGGTGGATAGGGTGCCAACCAAGTGGGTTGCTTTGTCCTGGATGGTGTCGTAGTGAAGGGAGTGAATGTTGAAGGTGGTGGATAGGGTGCCAACCAAGTGGGTTGCTTTGTCCTGGATGGTGTCGAGTTTCTTGAGTGTTGTTGGAGCTGCACCATACAGACAAGTGGAGAATATTTCCATCACATTCCTGACTTGTACCTTGTAGATGGTGGACTGGCATTGGGCAGACAGGAGGTGAGTTACTCGCTGCAGAATTCTCAGCCTCTGACCTGCTCTTGTAGCCACAGTATTCATGTGGCTGGTCCAGTTCAGTTTCTGGTCAATAGAAACCCCCAGGATATTGATAGTGGGGGATACAGCGATTGTAATGCCATTGAACATCAAGGGGAGATGGTTAGATTCTCTCTTGTTTGAGATGGTCATTGCCTGACACTTGTGTGGCGCGAATGTTACTTGCCACTTATCAACCCGAGCCTGAATGTTGTCCAGGTCTTGCTGCTATCGACATGGGCTGCTTCAGTATCTGAGGAGTTGTGAATGGTGCTGAACATTGTGCAATCATCCACACTTCTGACCTTATGATGGAGGAAAGGTCATTGATGAAGCAGCTGAATATGGTTGGGCCTAGGACACTACCCTGAGGAACTCCTGCAGTGATGTCCTGGGACTGAGATGATTGACGTCCAACAACCACAACCATCTTCCTTTGCTCTCGGTATGACGCCAACCAGCAGAGATTTTCCCCCCGATTCCCATTAACTCTAGTTTTGCTCGGTCTCCTTGATGCCATACTCGGTCAAATGCTGCCTTGATGTCAAGGGCAGTCACTCTCACCTCACCTCTGGAGTTCAGCTCTTTTGTCCATGTTTGGACCAAGGCTATAATGTGGTCAGGAGCTGAGTGGCCCTGGTAGCACCCAAATTGAGCGTCAGTGAGCAGGTTATTGCTGAGCAAGTGCTGCTTGATAGCACTGTCGACGACCCCTTCCATCTTGCAGAGAGCTGGCACTGACATGATGGGCTGAATGGCACCCTTCAGTAACCATTCTATGATTCTATGAAAGTCTCAAATGACCAGATCTGGGCAAAATGTCAGTTTGATTGAAACTGACATGAGCCAATTAAATTATCCAATTTGTGCCACTTTGGGCTTTTTGTTTCAATTTAACTCTTAGCTCCATTTTATCTTTAGTTCTCTCCTGGTTCCCCTTTGTTATTATGAAAAATACTTAATTATCATACTTTTATCATTCTCTGTATCCAAATAGTTTCCAGACTAGACAAGGTGACTGTGCACTAAGATCATCGGAAGTAAGTGTCTATTATAAGTATTTGTAATATAAGCAAGAGTATCATATCATATGATTAGTAGAAGGTTGCAATATTTGTTATGAAAAGAAAGAAAGACTTGCATTTATGTAGCACCTTTCATGACCACAGGACACATCAAAGTGCTTCACAGCCAATGAAGTATTTTTGAAGTGCTGTCACTGTTGTAAATTAGGAAACCTGGCAGCCAATTTGCACTCAGCAAGCTCCCACAAACAGCAATGTGATAATGACCAGATACTCTGGTTTTGTGATGTTGATTGAGGGATGGTTTTTGCCCAGGATACAGGAGCGAACTCCCTTGGGCTTCTTTGAAATAGTGCCATGAGATCTTTTACATTCACCTGGGTGGGCAGACAGGGCCATGGTTTAACGTCTCATCTGAAAGACGGCACCTCTGACAATGTAACACTCCCTCAGTACTGCACTGGAGTGTCAGCCTAGATTTTTGTGCTGAATATGTTCCTGTACTATTAACTGTTTTGGAATTATTATAGAAAAGCTTCAGGAAAAACTGATGCAAACTGCTGTTGAATAACACTTGTACAATTGTTAAATGTTCCATAGTTGTCATTTGTTGTGTTATGTTAACCTATTACTAGATGGGCTTCTTCTTCTTCTCCTCCTTCTTTGGCCTCCTTGTCTCGAGAGATAATGGGTAAGCACCAAGAGGTGGTCAATGGTTTGTGGAGCAGCGCCTGGAGTGGCTATAAAGACCAATTCTAGAGTGACAGACTCTTCCATAGGTGCTGCAGACAAAATTGGTTGTCGGGGCTGTTACCCAGTTGGCTCTCACCTTGCACTTCTGTCTTTTTTCCTGCCAACTGCTAAGTCTCTTCGACTTGCCACTCTTTAGCCCCTGCCTTTATGGCTGCCCGCCAGCTCTGGCGATCACTGGCAACTGACTCCCACGACTTGTGGTCAATGTCACAGGACTTCATGTCGCGTTTGCAGACGTCTTTAAAGTGGAGACATGGACAGCTGGTGGGTCTGATACCAGTGGCGAGGTCACTGTACAATGCGTCCTTGGGGATCCTGCCATCTTCCATGAGGCTCACATGGCCAAGCCATCTCAAGCACCGCTGGCTCAGTAGGGTGTATATGCTTGGGATGTTGGCTGCCTCGAGGGCTTCTGCGTTGGAGATACGGTCCTGCCACCTGATGCCAAGGATTCTCTGGAGGCAGCGAAGATGGAATGAGTTGATACGTCGATCTTGGCTGACATACATTGTCCAGAACACTACCACATTCTAATTATATGAACCTCTAATCTCCATTTAGCTAGTTAAAAACTCATCAAAATAAACAGCTCAATGAAAATTGCAGTTTATTTTTGAAACAACCAAAGTGGAAAGTTGACGTCAATCATGCTAACTTTGTATCAGGATATCAGCTCTGACCACCATTAATAGTAGTCACTAAATGCACATCACATTATGGTGGGATTAAGCAGTAATAAAATAGCTTGGCTCAGTGGGCAACACACTCCACTCTGAATCAGAAGGTGTTGGTTATGTGCTCATAATTTAAGCTAACACTCCACTCTTGTACTGCATTGCCGATGGTGCTGTCCCATAGGTGAGACACTGTCTGTCTGTTCCATGGTTCAGTTGGGTGTTAAGAGATTCCATGCCACTATTTGTAGAAAGTGTCTCAGCAAACATTGCGTCCTTGACAACACCTACCAAAAACAGAATATCTAAATTTTGTTTAGGGGATCTTGCTGGAGCTGAGCAACTGTTGCCTTTTCCAGACAGCAGTCACGATGGTTCAATTGTAATCCATTGCGTGAAGCATCTTGAGATATTTTAATTTGGCAAAGTTCTACATGACTGCAAGTATTAATTTACTACTCAAATGAAATTCTGTAGAACATGAATAAAGTGCTGTTGCAAATTAACTTTAAACTGGCTCTGTAGTCCTTACTTGCAAATATTTGAATGTAAATTTTGACTATCAACACTTTTTTTATTTTAAGCATTTTCCCCATCCAAAACTTTCAGGGATGACCATCATTGTCAATGCGAATTGAAGAGTTCTTATTGGCTGCTTGATCTTAACAATAACAGCAGCAAAATGACAAGGTCATGCATTACGAAGGCAAGGTACATGATCTGCCTCTCTGTTAATTCATGCATAAAATAGTCCGCTAGAAAGAGCATAGACACATGCTGGGTTTCATTTACATTTGCTTAAATGTTAACTTATTGAAGATGTCCACGACTGAATTTGGATCCAAATTTTTTTTGAATTATCAAAGATGAACTATGCTGATATTTTTCACTCTGGGACATGGTGCAAATATTTACTAAGTGTTTTCTAATGAGAGCATTTTAATAAAGATGTTGTCTTAAAAATGTTTGATATTTTAATTCTTGTTTGAGTGCATAAAAAACTTGAGCTACTTCTAATTAAACACATGCACACGCAACAAATCTTTCTTTTGAAAATCTGTCAGGTAAAAAGACTACAATATGCTTCCATTAAAGCATAATAAATGTATTCATGATCTACATTTATCTGTTGTTAGACTGATTGACAGGTGAGTTGGCATTAATCCCAGTTGGAACCTTCCATTCCAGAAACTCAGTTTGAATTCAAAAAGTTGTGCCTCCAGTGCACTATCTATTAATAGTTGTAGATAAGCATCATAAGTTAACAAAGCCATATAAATGCAAATAAAGCACTGTGATTGATTTCTAGTGGAATATAACTGAAAAGTGGAGAAGTTATGTTAAATTTATTAAATTTAACGACCACAAGGAGTAGTTGAGGTGAATGGCATAAATGCATTTAAGCGGAAGCTAGTTAAGTACATAAGGGAGAAAGAAATAGAAGGCCATGCTGATAGGGTTAGTTGAAGTGGGGTGTGAGGAGGCTTGTGTCAAGCATAAACACTGGCCTATACCTGTTGGGCTGAATGGTCTGTTTCAATGCTCTAAATTCAATGTAATTTCTCTCTGCAGCTTTGCTCTGAAATGTTCAATTAAAGATCTGTTCGCAAACTCTGCAAACACTAAATAAAATATGTGAAAAGCACACACAACAAAGAAGCTCTCTATTCTCTATTCCAGTAATATTTTATGTTCTATAAGTATGACTTTTTGATGATAAAAGTCTGTATGAGGAAAGGGCAGATTTTCTAAATAAATTGACACATGAGGCTGAATTTTATTCTGTCGACAGGGATCCCAGCGGTGGGTCAGAAGGTAGGGGGAGACCCTGCCTTGACCCTTCGTCAGACCCCCGTTGCAATTCCATGGCTTGCATACAATTAACTGCCCTCCGTCGGGGATGCTGTCCCTTTAAGGTACGAGCTTCCTCCTCCAGAGCTGCCGGTTAATCGGAAGGCTGGCAGTTCTGCAGTAGCTCCAGTACCACTGGAAGCAATGGCTAGTGCCACAGGATGTTGGCGACCTCAGGACGAACAAGTGGGGTCAGAGTCGTCAGGGCCATTCACTGGCGATGGTAGGGGGTGGGGGTGGGGGGGGCCTAGGTATTGGTGAGGTTGGGAGGGGGGTCTCTTCCTGGAGTGGCAGCGATCGCTGCCAGGGGGGCCATCCAGGGGCCCTGGATTGTCCCCAAAGGAGGGACCCCTCTCCGACCCCACTAGGAGGGCTTAAGGTTTTACCTGATGGCGTCTCCCCACAGCAGCTGGCCACTCTGCCATCAATAAAATTGAGGCGGAGGTGGGAAGAAGCTCTTAATCAGCCATTAATTGACTCCTTAAGGGTCTCAATTGGCCTGGGATAGGAAGAACTAAATTGGAAGGCATTGGGAGGGCGATGAACTTTCCAATGTAATTTTATGGGCTCTCCCACCTCCATTCCTGTCCCTATCACTAATACTGTTAGAGCTGTAACAATTTGCACTACAACAGACATTTAGAACATCTTTGCACCATATTATTCACTGAATAATCTGTTCTCATATTTCACTATCCAAAATAAGTCAATATTCGATGAGGTCCTACCTCACTCACCTGACATTATGTGTATCTCCACAATTCGGGGCATGTTACCAAATGACATCAAAGCTTTTGAGGCTGAAAAAAATGTTTTAATAATTGAAAAGAAATAAAAAATTCACCAACCCCTGTATAGTGGGGGTTAATCAGTGAATTGCAGATTGTAATCTAATCTCTGGGTTTATCTAGTGAATAGAGCTTTGCTCTTGATTTGATTACTGCCTTGTAATGACTGCACTGACAGCCATTCAGTGTTCTCTCTAGATTTAATCTTTGTACGTTCGGGAGTTGCATAGATATTAGAGTAGAATAGATGTAACGTAATTCAAACTAAGAGCATTAAGATAGTTTCAAGTAAATTGTTAAGTATTTTGGAGGGACAAACCAAGGAAAGATAGCACCTTCTATATATAGCACCTTTCACAACTTCATGATGTCCCAAAGTGTGTTACAGTCAATGAAGTACTTTCGAAGTATAATCACTGTTGTAATGTAGGAAATGCAGCAGCCAATTTGTACACCTCAAACTCTCACAAACAGCAATGTGATAATGACCAACTAATCTGTTTTTTAGATATTGATTGAGGGATAAATTTTGGCCAGGACACCAGGGTTAACTCCTCTTTAAAATAGTGTCATGGAATCTTTTACATCCACCTGAGATGGCAGATGGGACCTTAGTTTAATGTCTCATCTGAGAGCCAGCACTCAGTGCTGTCTGTCAGTGAAGCACTCCCTTGGTACTAGCAATAGGCTGGAATTTTACGTTGGGCGGGAGGTCCCGCCCACCCGCCAAAAAATCAGGGGCGAGCCTGCCTCTGCAGGGCCTGGGGAGCCATGCCAGGATTTTACAATCCCCAGGCCCTTAATTGGCTTTGGGTGGGGCTTCCACCTCTCTGAGGCAGGAAATCCCACCTCCAAGAGCTGCCAGCCAATCAGTGGGCCGACAGCTGTCAGCCCCAACAGCACCACTGGGAGCAGTGGCCATTGCTGGGACTGCACCCAACCAACAGCAGGATCGTGGAAGTCGGCCCTGGAAGAGAAGTAAGTTTTGCAGCCTCGCCTGGGACAATTGGCCAGGCCCAGGCGAGGCAAGAGGGGGTCGGTTTGGGGTGGGGGACTTTGTTTCAATGGGGGCAGCTGGGGCTTCGGGGGGGGGGGCCCTCCGTGGGGCACAAGGTGCCTGATCAGGAGGATACCCCCCCCAAGCCCACAAGGAGGTTTTCCCTGGCGGCCTCCTGGGGGACCTCTGCCACCCACCCACCCACCCATTGCTGGTAAAATACCATCGGCAGCATTAGAAGGCCCTTAAGTGTCAGTTAATTGGCCACTTAATGGCTTTGATTGGCCTAGGGCAGGCGGGCCGTTTCTTGCCACTGCCGCCCCTGGTAAAATTGCAGCGGGGCGGGAACGTGTCGGAAACGCCTCCGCCCCCTTGCCTCTCACTCAATTTTATGACCAAGTCCCCCCACCTCCTGCCACCAGCCTGCTCCTGTGTGGGGGTTTGTAAAATTCTGGCCACAGAGTGTTGGTCTTGATGTCTGTGCTCAAGTTCTGGTTGAATTTAGTGAGGCTGTTTGGAATGAGAATGGAGGTGTGGGGAGCTGGAGAATAGTGTCAGACGTGTCCGCCAGAAATCTGATGTCATGACATTGTTTCCTTATTTAGTCAGCAGCGGGAAAGCTCCATGATGGCGTTGCCACCCCGAGGCAACAGGACTGCCATTTTAATTGCTGAATAGATAGTCATATTACATGTGCATGCAATTGATCACGATTCAATGGGGGGCCTTGGAATTAAATGGTCGGAGGGTGGTCCTCCCGCGCTTTTGGATGCCCGGTTGTTGAAAGGGTGGCAGTCACGATGAGCACTGAACAGAGGAAGAGGAAGGAGCAGAGGCCATTGAGGGCCTAAAGTGCTGTGCACTCTGCACTTGGGGGCGTTGTATACTGTGGCAGTGCCAGGTGGACTTGGTCTCGGGTGGTCTGCATGAGTCGGCTGGGCGTCAGGTGAGAGGGTTGAGAACCCATACTATCGGGCTCTCAGCAAGGGTGGGCACGTAAACTGAAACGAGTAGCAAAGACAAAGATGCCAAGACAACTTCATCTCAGCAAGGACAGTGCTCTGGATGCCTCCTGATCAGCTGGCATGGGTCTCATACACCCCGTTCTTTGTGGACCTCCGTGGCGTGATGCAGCACCACTGATTGGAGACCGGGTCAGGTGGAGCTCCACAACGAGAGCAGCAGCAACCAGCCATGCCAAGAAGGGCCCACCTGCGCCAGAGAGTGTACCGGATTCGACTCAGCTACCTCCAAATATCCAAGTGGCATTGTCAGTGAAGATTGCAGCTCTCCAGGGAGGCCGAGACCAGCACGTTGCTGCAGGACACGTTGCAACCTATGGGACTTGGGTGTAACCCTATGCTAGTGGCCCTGAAGATTACTGTGGCAGATTTACGCAATTGGATCTTTCCAGGGGTCCACCCTGGAAAGGATATGTATGGGGTGTCCCAAGCAGCAGCTTACTGCTGCATTAAGGAAGTGACCAATGCCATGCTCATGACGGCTGGCGGCTATGTGCGCTACTGGACCGACCCTGACAGTCAGGCTGAGAGGGCCATCGGATTCGGGGCCATTGCTGGATTCCCGCGGTGCAAGGTGTGATAGATTGCACACATGTGGCCATCAAGGCTCCAAAGGACCAGGCAGCCACCTTTCTCAACAGGAAGGGCTTCTATTCCATCAACGTTTAACTGGTCTGCGACCACCGAAAGCGTTTTCTGCAGGTGTGTGTTCCCGCTTCCCAGGAAGCAGCCACGAGGCCTACATACTTCAACAGTCCCAGGTGTCACAGCTTTTCAAGCCCCCCACTCACCTTATGGATTCTTGGGGCCAGGGGTTACCCATTGAAGACATGGCTACTGATGCCTGTGAGGAAACCTCACAGTGCAACAGAGGAGAGGTACAGCGCTTTCCAGGACTCTACCCGAGTGGCCATCGAGCAGGCCATTGGGCTGCTGAAGATGATATTCCAGTGTCTGGATCGATCTGGTGGAGCCCTTCAGTGTGCCCCATATTGTGGTCATCTGCTGTACTTTGCACAATCTAGCACTGCAGAGGGGAAAGGCCTTGCATCTAGAGATCATTTTTGATCACCAGTCCTCAAGTGACGAGGAGGATGTGGAGGAGGTTAATAAGCTGGCAACACTGGATCTTGAAGCCCTTGCACTGGAGGCCAGGCACATTGAGTGATGGGCAAGGGAGGCAAAAGACAATCTCATACTTACCTGCTTCCAGCCACCATGATGGCCTCTCACAAAGTGAACGCAATAAAGACACCTCAATGGATTCAGTCTGTCGCCTCCTTTCTAACTGGATTCTCTGCCTAGTGCCCAGCTTCACCATGCGCTCTGGCACATCTGAGATGCTTACCAAAGGAGGTCTGTGCCTACACCAGCAGCCCAATAAGGGTGAAGGTTGAAGGCAGCATCTCACAATTGAGGCTTGAAAGAATTAGCATTTTCCAGCAATGAATATGAACTACAATAATAATATAAATCAAAACACAAAACAAATGGCAAATGTCATACACCCTTGAAATCCCAAGTGTCGATGTGCTTTTCTTTCTATGTTTCCGTGTGCTTCTACAAGGTATGACTCCTTGGCTATTAGCTGAGCTGGAGGCAGGCTGCTGATCAGGCTGCTCCTTGCCTCAGATGACTTTGGCGGCCGTCCTCTGGCTGCCTGAGACCTGGAGGGCCCCTGCTGCCTGAGGATTTCGTGCACAGGTGCAGGGTCCTCCTTGGGCATTGCAGCTGCTGGAGTTGGGCTTACTAGAAGAGGGGCTGAGGCGCCGGTGTCCATGCTGTCAGGCAAACCCCCCACCTGCCAAGACTGAGGCACACATGGTTTTGCCACATGAACATTAAAACTTAAAATTGCAAGACCCTGACTGGAAGGACATTTGCATAGTACCAGCAGTGTTGGAACAAAAGGGACCCAGTCGTTGCTTCCCCAATAGACAGAAGAAGTGGTCAGACCAGTTTTAGTCACATGACTAGCTGGCTGTTGAGATTTGAACTTCCAACAAAGGATTTGAACTCAGAAAACTCCTGGCTCCTGGTTTGAAAAGGTCTCTCTCCTGCCTGCCCTCATCCCACTCTCAACAGCTTCGGAAACCATTGAAGACACGTAAACTCAAAGAGAGAAAAAGTCTCCAATGTGAACAAGGTTTAAAAAGAACACTGGGCCCCAACAGAACGCAAGACCATATCTTCAATAAAGGACTACAGCGAGCTTGAGAAACAGTAACAAGACATTCCCTTAAACTGTTCTACTTATCTTTTCTTCTGCCCTTTCTGTCCCCATTTGCATGTGTGTATCTCATGTGCATGCTAGCGTGGGCGCATCGTATATCCGTAGGCGTTAACCATATTAGAGCTTAAGTTTGAATAAATTTCATCTTTCTTCTTTAAACCAAAGAAAGCCTGTTTGTGCTCAAAATACAGTGTGTTTAAAATTAAACCCTGTTATAATAAGGCCAGGTGAAGATAGTAACAGTTCCCTAGACACCTTTCACACCTGGTCGTAACAATGCTCAGAGTGCCCTGAGGGGAGCCCCCAGCTGTGGAGGTCAGCCTCTCCTCCTCCCTTTCAAAGCTCACTTGAACCTCCCTGCTGACCAGAGAAGGACAATGTCCTGGAGAAGTATTCAGGTGCTTCATCCTGTTCCCACCTTGCCACTGCTCCATTGAGCTCATGATCATGTGTAGGTCTGCACACACCTGGCTCTCCATGAGGAAACCATGCACTCACACGCCTGAGACATTCCACCAGTCATGGCATGGATGGACTCACAGCTGCATATTGCCTCTGGCAGCTCCACCAATTGCTGCCTTACCTCGCTCTGCAAATCCAGCATGCTCTGTGCTATCAACACTAGAGGCTCGTCATCATCCTGGGGCTCAGCATGGACCTGACCACCCATTGTCCTCCGACTGTCAGAGGCCTTGGCTGTCTAAGCCTCAGCCAGCTGCTCGGGTGTGTGTGCGGTGCTCTCACTAGCATTTGACCCTGATTCTAATGCTGATCGATTATCCACTGAGGTGGAAGTATCTGCACTTGTGGAAGGTGCAGACGACTCATGGGACGGTGCATCCTCTGAGTGTTTCTCCTCCTCAGAGGTTGACGGCAGTCCTTCTGTGGCTGCAGTCACCTGTCAATGCCGACCTGCGTGAGAGAACACAACCATGTGTGGGTTAGGCTGTGCATATCCCGTAATGCCAAACATGCCTGATGTAATTCACTATAGTTCATGAATATTTCAATGAATGGCAATTATCACTCTCTTGCTCAGGGACTCCGGTCTCCCCATCAGATATTGCTCTGGCTCCCCGCCAGTTCTGAAGCCTCTTCCTCGGCATGGCTTAGAGAACGAATGCCAGGGACCCCTCCACCAGTCCTGGCCGCCTTCCTCCTGTTATGGGCCCTCTTCCCTTGCAAGAGGAAAGATGGAGAAATTATAAATTGGCCTTGACAGTTCTGCTACTATGGGCCCCTCGCCTCCAAATGGGGGATCTGATATATCTCATGCTGACCACATGCTGTCATGGGATTTACTGGCAGTGAGCTATGGACAAAGGTGATGCATGGCCAAGATGCAGCCGTGCATAACCTCTCTGCCATCGCGCTGGTAATGACTGCCTCACCATGTTGTACCGTCTGCCACGTAGTCACATGCAAACCCCAAAAAGAGCACTGGAATGGAGCACTCACCTTGGCTGAACGCAGGAGGTCATTGACCCTCCTCCTGCACTGCGCCCAGTTGCGATGGCTGCTGCCCTCCTCTGCGATCTCCACCCAGGCTTTCTTGGTCAGGTGGGAGGAACTGTTCTTGCCATCACTGGGGAAGAGAACCTCCTGCCTTTCCCTTGCAGCCTGGAGGAGAATCTGCAGAGAGGCATCACTGAAGCATGGGGCCACCCTTTGTCTATCCTCGGACATCCTGTCCACTCTTCCTCGTGGTGGGGGTGGGGGGTGGGGGTGTTGTGGTGGGAGGGTTGGGTGGTATAGGAAACAGTGCTGTAAATTTTTATGCTTCACACTTCACAGAGCTTCTATTGACTGTAAGGCAGGAGTGATTGCAGGGCTGGCAGGCTTTTAAAGATGGCGCCAGCACCTGATCCGCTGTCAGCTGACACCGTAATCGACGTCTCACTTCCCGCCCCTGCCACGCGATTGTGGGTTATGCAAAGTGGCCGAACCACGTAATCGCAGTGGCGCAGCTGCATGCGTGACGCACGGGAACACTGCCCATTTCTGAGTCCGCCGCTGAGACCGTTGGAGGCCTCATTAATTTCAGCCCTAAGTTTGCAGCTGACACCACGGTTAAGAGGGTAGAGGAGTCCAATCAAATCCAAAAAGATTTAGATGCGCTAGAGGAGTGGGCCACAAATTAAATGATACTTAATTTAGATAAATGTTGTGTCACGCAGGTTGTTGGGGCCAACACAGAATACACGTATCATTTCCATACTGAAAGAGGTCGAGCAAGAAATTGATCTTAGTGTTATTGGATACAGGACATTGAAGGTTTATGACCAATGTAGAGTTGGGTTATAGTAATAGAACCATTCAGTATAAATCAAAGTACACCATTTTGACACTATATCGGTTGCTAGTCAGACCGCATCTAGAGAACTGTTTCCAGGTTTGGACCCTTCACATGATGGGTGATATAGTAACTTTGTATAAAGTCCAGAAGAGAGCTCCAAGAATGATTCCTTGCTTAAAAAAAACCTTAGCTACTCAGATAGGCTCAAGGACCTTGGTCTATCTATGTTAGAGCAGCGCAAACTTAGAGGGGACCTGAAGGAGGTTGCTAAAATAATTAAAGGGCTGGAAAGATTCCCTATTAATAGATTATTTCTGTTGTGTGATTGCCTTCTCATTACAATTCCAAGGGACAATAAATACATCGCAAAATTCCTCTCTGACCCCTTCAGGCAATCAAAGCCAGTCCAGGAGTTCACTTGGATCAAGTATTACCTCCTACTGGCAATTAGGTGTTAGTTGTGGCTCCATTAGTAGCACTCACACCTCTCAATCACAGGGTTTAGGGTGCAAGTCCCACTCCAGGACTTGAGCACAAAAATCAAGGCTGATGTTCCAGTGCAGTACTGAGGGAGTGTCGCGATGTCAGAGGTGCTGTTTTCAGGATGAGACATTAAACTGAGGCCACCTCTTCCTGCTCGGGTGGATGTAAAAGAACCCATGGCACTATTTTGAAGAGCAGGGGAGTTCTCCATCGTGTCCTGGTCAATATTTATCCCTCAATCAACATCACAAATTATCTGGTCATTATACATTGCAATTTGTGGGTGTTTGCTGTGTGCAAATTGGCTGCAGCGTGTCCTACATTACAGCAGTGACTGCACTTAAAAAGTACTTCATTGGCTGTAAAACGCGTTGTGATGTCCAATGGTCATGAAAGGTGCTATATAAATGATTGTTGAGGACCAAGGGATAGGAGCTTAAACTATGTAAGAGTAGGGATAGACTGGGGATTGGCTGGTTCTTCTTTTCCCGGGGAATTGTAAGCCTTCAGAATGTGTTGTCAGCTGATGTGATGGGTGCTGACTCTCTGCATTGCATTCTGGAGGGAGCTGGACTGGGTTCTGACTGGAACAGAGATGGGCATCATACAGAAGGTAAATATCTTTTTTCTTTAAATTGTATTTATATAGCACCTTTCACGACCACTGGATGTCTCAAAGTGCTTTACAGCCAATGAAGTACTTTTTAAGTGTAGTCACTGCTGTAGGATACTCAGCAGCAAATTTCCACACAGCAAACACCCACAAACAGCAATGTATAATGACCAGATAATATGTTTTTGTGATGTTGATTGAGGGATAAATATTGTCCAGGACACCAGGGGATAACTCCCCTGCTCTTCTTCGAAATAGTGCCAGGGGTTCTTTTATATCCACCCAAGCAGGCAGATGGGGCCTCAGTTTAATGTCGCATCCTAAAAACAGCACCTCTGACATTGCAGCACTCCCTCAGTACTGCACTGGAGTGTCAGCCTTGATTTTTGTGCTCAGGTCCTGGTGTGTGACTTGCACCGTAAATGCTGTCGTTGAGAGATGTGAGTGCAACCTACTGAGCCACGACTGACACCTAACTGCCAGGCAATACTTGATCCAAGTGATCTCCTGGACTGGCTTTGATTGCCTGAGGAGGTCAGAGAGGAGTTTTGCAGAGTATTTATTTCTGTATTGACCTAGTTTTTTTCCTTTCCCAAGTGGCTGCAGGGTGTGAGGGGAGGGTGAAGGAGTGTTTAGCCACATTGGGCCAGCCCTCATGGTATGGAGCAGGATCAATGGACTAGCTGCTCTTTTCCTACCCGTCATTTTCGTACATTGATAAGACTATTGATAAGTACATGAAATATAGCATGAGATGCCTCATGTTCTTCAATTTCAATCATAAATGAACAAATAACACCCCAACAGCCCATCATCCCCGACTATAAACTGTAAATCAAATCTATTAAGAATTGGATTTAGCAAAAGCACAGATATTACGTGGCAACAAAACTTTGCTTAAACTACAGCCTCTATTCCCAAAATAATATTTTCAATGCCCTTGAGGTTAATTTAGATCAGATTTGGTAATGTGTCGATCGTACAAGGTATTGAATATTCATGCAATGTCTTTGCTAACCCTCACTTGTTAACAGACTGGTGAGGCAGAAATTCATTAAAATGTCCTCCTGGTTACCAAATCTTTGCTTTCAAATTCAAGTTGAGACAAAAGGTATTTTAAAAAGAGTTATCTTTCACTATTGAATGGAGCTCTTACGCAGAATCTGTTTCCAGACATCTACCGCTTTTCGGACAAGGACAAGCTGTGAGAGCACTTCCTTGTAGGAACTCCAAATGGGACAGTTAGCTCTGTCTCTTTCTCACAGCCAACTAACTCATTAAGTGTTTTTTCTACCTATATGATTTCAACAATTAGTATTCATTAAGTAGTCTACCTATGCAGAGGTGACTTATCCGGTCATTTGAAGTGATATCAGCACATGCAACTTAGTGTATTCACCCAGATTTTCTGTTACTAGCCATAAATAAGCAAATTAAAGAGGACACCAGCTGGCCAGCTACCAAAAATGTAATCTTTTATGATTTGAAACACAACATATTTCTGATCTGTCACAACCCCTGTCTGGCAGGTTTTATTAAATAGAACCCATATTTTGACCAGCCTGTTGGAATACACTCAGGAAGAGAAATGAAACTTGAACTTCCCTTGGGGTGAAGAAGTCAGTGTCATGTTATCAGGTCACACACTGAAGACTGCAGGGTCATTATCAGTGATGGTGCATGCTGTGAATGCATGCATACATTATGGGGCCATGCTTTGCTGCATTGGACAAGTCGGCCTGAAAGCCTGATTTGTGAAATCCAGTGACAGGAAACTGTTTCACATCTTTGGAAGTCCTGCACTGACACGGTGAAAACTGCTCCCATGCTGAATTCCTTGAGTTTTTATTCGTGTTCATTATAGAATCACTGTTTATACTTACAAAATTGACACTGCTGAGAGTCACTGTTCGGACCATTGGGAGTTTCCTTTATATTTGACTGTTCAGCATGGCATCTAAAATTTTTTCTTTATTCCCCCTTTTAGGTTATCTATGTCTGTCTTGACTTATTTGGCTGGATTTTTCAAGCTCACCACCGATCTCGGTGGCAAGCCTCTGGAACGGCACGGCACACGTGCAAGATGCACACTGCTGAGCCGCCACGCTATTTCGCACAGTGGCTCATTAACAGTAAGGGGGCGGAACGCCCACCCCCAGTGACTTAAAGGGGGCCAGTGCTTGGTCCCCGGCAATGGCATCCGGCACCACTGCGCAGGCTCTGGTGCCATTTTTAAAGTGCTACAAGCCCTGTTTAAAGGGCTTCAGATACATTTGAATTTTTAAAGGTCCTGTTGTTAGAAAAATTAAAATAAAATTATGTCACTTTGAATCCTCTCTCCCACACCACCCCACCCCCCCACCCCCCATAACATTTTTACGATCCTGAACTTCCCCCATCAAACTTCATTACCTTTGACCTTCAACCCCTTCCCACCATCCCAACAACCAATAGAAACAGTTTTTCTCACTCCCTGCTCCTCCCTGAAAACCTCACTCCTCCCCCCCTTCCTACCAGTGTTACACCTCGGATATCCAAAAAGAGATCCGAAGGTGCGTAATTTCTGGCAACTGGCCGGAAAATCGGCGTGGGATGGCTGTTGTGACATGTTAAGTAATTATTCTGTAATTATCATTTATTTAAATATGTTAATTAAGTTTTATTCGCCGAGCGGTGAGGGGGGCTGCCCTCAGGCCTCGCCGCTGCTGGTAAAATGGGGCGGGGCCTTCCCGGCATCGAGGCCCATAGTGGGCCTCTCCCGGATGTATTTTCTGGGCCCACCTGCCTCGAAACCCCCCCCCCCCCGACATTGGGGGCCTGGTAAAATTCAGCCCATTATGTTCTTGCTTGCTGCTATTAGCATTTTTTTTGCATTTCAAACTGCTCCTCCAATTTTTTTCCCCTCAACCGCTTTGCTGACATATTCTATTTCACTTGCAATTAACAAATTGTTTCGTTTAAGTATTCTTTTGGACATTTTTGCTGCTGTCCTAGTGTCCCCGATTTTGAGAAGGTAAAGGAGTTTCATTTGGAGGGAAGAAAATCAAGTCCAACTGAGGCATTCTGCACCTGCTTGCTCTTACCTCATGTGCTGAGACACCTTGGTACATCTGAAGAGACCTGACTTGGCCTTTCCATTTTACAAGGTAAGCCATCCCCAAATTAGGCCTTCTCCTCGAGTGTGACCACCAAACAAGTTCCATCACAGGTTCAGATACATCGTGACCATAGACTTAATTAGACTTGGAAAACTATGGCCAGCCTTATCTTAGTACTCTTCCTCAGACAAGGGAACTTTTCTTTCATTTGCTTGCACAATGTATAAACATGGAACACATTGTTGATTTGAACTGCCATCTTCTGCCATACTTGTTGCTGAAGGTGGTACACAGAAAGATTTTGCTCAGCTCCAAGTATGACTACCCTCCTCTGTCACAGCTCATCTATAAGAAAGATTTGTATTTATAGAGTGCTTCACACCCTCAGGATGTCCCAAAGACCTTTAGAGCAAATTAAGTATTTTTTGAAGTGTAGTCACTGTTGTAATGTTTTGTGTTGTTGTTGTAGTTGTAGCATAGCTAGGACATTATCGAGTCTGGATAAAGTCAATTAATAACTTATTATTTACACATCACTATTTACACTCTCTTCAAGCCTCCTTAGCTAGCACCCTTCGTGCTGCTACCCTCTTCTTCCAAAGCCCATTACCATTTGACTGTTGTATCATCACCCTTACAGTAGGAGGGGTTGCTCTCACTGTCTCGAGCATTAGCCCTTACATGTCCTTATACTACATAATGTAGGAAACACAGCAACCGATTCGGGCACAGCAAGCTCCCAGGAACACTGATGTGATGATAACCAGATATTCTGTTTTCAGTGATAGTGACTGAGGGATAAATATTTGCCAGGATAATGGGGATAGCTCCCCTATTCTTCTTCAAGATAGTGCCATGGGAGCTTTTACATCCACCTAAGAGAGCAGATGGAGCCTTGGCTTAATGTCTCATCAAAAAGACAGTACAGCACCCTGTCAGTACTGCACTGGTGTGTCAGCCTAGGTTTATGTGCTTAAGTCTCTGGAATAGGACTTGAACTCACAACTTTGTAACTCAGATGTGAAAATGCTACTAACCGAGCCATGGCTCACACATATCAAGGAAAATATTCAAGCTTTCTTACTAAATAGGAAAGTTCTGGCCATATTCCCTTGCGAATGTTTCTTTGCTGAAATAGATTTTCTGCAGTCAAAGAAAGCAGCCAACTTGCAGTGTAAGCAGCAATCCTCTAATAGCTGCAATCATTTGGATATCTTGCCAATAAAGATACACTCTCTGCTTGTGAAAGACATCCTGAGAGCATATTCTATTCATTAACTAACCTTGCTGAATCTCAGTGAGGTAAGCTGGCAGCTCCACTGGTGCAAAGTCTCATAAGTGTGCAGCAATCCTCACACCATTCAGCTGAATCAGCCCTTATATTTCAGCCATTATATTGTGTAAACTTTGGGGGTGAATTCCGTGGGGGGTTTTCCTGATTATCTTCCATAATTTTGGTGGAAGAGCTATGGAAATCCTGCAATAATATTGTTAATGCTGAAAATTCCTGAAATTTGCCTAGGTCTTCTGTTAAACTCGGATGAGTGGGAGAATCTTTGTGGAAATCCACTTGCTGTGTGTCAAAAATGGCTGGGGGAGATAAAATGTTAGGTTACTTAATTGGATACATGCTTTAGTCAATTTACACTCTAAGAATACACATTTCTATAAGTCTTTTATGAAATTAATGCAGATGGATGTTCAGTGCGTTTTTATGCAGACAGGAATCATCAGGACTATATGAATCAACACACCCTCAATAAATTATAAAAACTGAATGCCTACAGTATTTAATAGATGGAAAAATGTTTCATAATGGAGGAAAATCTCTCCCTAATAATCAAATATCAATCTTACGAACATACATACGAGCATACGAATTAGGAGCAGGAGTAGACCACTCGGCCCTTTGTGCCTACTCCACCATTCAATAAGTTCATGACTGAACTGATTACTCCACATTTCCACCTACCCCTGATAACCTTCTACCCCCTTGCTTATCAAGAATCTGTCTACCTCTGCCTTAAAAATATTCAAAGACTCTGCTTCTACCGCCTTTTGAGGAAGAGAATTCCAAAGACTCACGACCCTCTGAGAGAAAAGATTTCTCCTCATCTCTGTCTTAAATGGGCGACCCCTTATTTTTAAACAATAACCCCTAATTCTAGATTCTCCCACAAGGGGAAACATCCTTTCCACATCCACCCTGTCAAAACCCCTCAGGATCCTATATGTTTCAATTAAGTCGCCTCTTACTCTTCTAGATTCCAGCGATACAAGCCTAACCTGTTCAATCTTTCCTTGTAAGACAGCCCGCCCATTCCAGATATTAGTCTAGTAAACCTTCTCAGTGCATTTACATCCTTCCTTAAATAAGGAGACCAGTACTGTACACAGTACTCCAGATGTCATCTCACCAATGCCCTGTATAGCTGAAGCTACTCCAGATGTGGTCTCACCAATGCCCTGTATAGCTGTATAGCAATCAAGAGAAGGACACTAGACAAAAATTCTAAATTTATCGCTGAAGCAAGGTCTAAATGTCAATGTATGTTGGGGAGAAAGAGGAAAAGGGAGCACTGGGGCACAACGAAGCAACATAGTTGATTTAAAAGATTGTTATGTGAACCAATTAAATAGTTAAACTGTTTTCCAGATGGTTTGTTCATTCAACTGAACCCAAACTTAATGTGATGTTGTTCCCCATTAAAAAGCAAGCTTTGGATTAGAACAGCAAATTAGTTGCTCCCCAGGCCATACTTGAGACTGAAGTGTCTGAAGCATCTCAAGCATGGGGAGGGGTAGTTAACCCTCTTCCTCCTTTGTATTTGCTTGGTTCAGGTACATTCCACATTAGAATGGATTTTGGCTCCAATACGCCGCCAAAGGATGAGGCCGAAAAACCCATTCCCATCATCCATCTTATCTGATGGCCTGTGGCCACTGCCAAGAATTTTAAGGGCATATCGTCTTTCAAGTCATGTGAAGGTGGAGAGTCAGTACTATCTTCAGATATATAATTTACTGATAGACGCCACTGCCTGGGACTGAGGCTTTCAGCCACTTATGACGTTGATGGGGTTTCTTCTATGCCCAAGGAGGGTAAATTGCTTTCCCTTTTTTATCCCACGTGTGTTCTGTGCCCTTTATTGCCTCCAGGCACAGGAAAGAAGCACAGGGGGAATAGCTGGAGAATTACATCTTAAAGGAGAAGTCAAAGGTCTATTCCCTATAGTTTAACTGTTAGTAGCAAGCCATGTGAAAGTCAGGGCACAATTTTGGAGCAGGACCTACTATAAAACAATAGACCTGCACTGATACTGATACACTTCTGTCCCTTGTACAAGTCCATAGAAAAGTGGCAAGGGAATCGGAAATGTTTTCTGCCTATAAAGGAATGATGCCCTGTACTTCTTTCCAACAAATTTGGATATTTTCTCAGCAGACTTCTGTCATTTTCTTCAAATGTTCCAGAATGCAGCTGCCTCAGATGGTATACTGTTCATTCTTTGGCTAAAATAAAATAAAAGCTCTTGCAAATAGTATCTCCCATTTTTGGTGCACTATGAACACTGGGCTTTTGCACCAATTACTCCCATTCTCAAATGGACAGACTTTAAAACAACTGGCAATGCACACTAGGAGATCTGGGAGGGTGGGTGTCAGCAAAGAACAGAATCAAGGGCCTGGATTGTAATCTGGACGTGGGTTCTGTGTGTAGGCGGGTGCTATAGTGAGGTCGGGAATCCTGGAAGAATGGGCTTCTCAAATGTCCTGCAGAATGTAACTGCGTGACTCCTTTTAAGTGGGGTTGCTGCCCACAGGCAGCCTGATTGACAGGCAAAAGACATCTTAGATGAGAAGTTTGTTTTGTAAGGCTGAAGCATTTGAAAACAGCTTTATTAGTATTAGTTGAGTGAATGGGATTGTGGGGGTGGTGCCAGATCACGGGAGGGGTCGTCCCGTTTGCTGGGGGGGAGTGGGGGCAGGGTGATGGTTGAATGGTGATCGGTGGGGTTGTGGTCTCAAATGGAGGTCGGGGCTGGGAAGCAGACAGATCATGGAGGTGGGGAGGGGGTTTACTGGTAGTTTGTTGTGCCTGGAGGAAACAGTTCTACTCCTCGTGGCCCACAAGCAGTGCTGTAAAGGCACTTAACTCATTGATTCAGCCCCTCTCTCCTCCCTTAAGCTGCCTAGTTTCCCAAGGCCACAGAACCCCATCCAACATGAGTTAAAAATACAATGACAGCCAAAATGAAGGTTCCCAGCCTCATTATAATATTTAAATTACCAACCTACCTCCCATGAGCTAGTGGTCACCCATCTCTTTTCGCACCTCCCCTTAAAACCGGTAGTGTGTAAGTTCGAGATGTGTTGTGTTCCTGTTTCAGATTTCTTGTATTCTAACCTCTGACACAACTTCAATCCAACTGTTTTTGGGAGTTAAAATTCTGTTTTGTTAACCCCTCAACTTAAAACCCTGTGATTCCTCGATTCATTTGATGGCATTCAATCGAGGTTTTAAAAGCTGGTCATAAATATTCCCAAGGGACAAATCCTTGATCATTCTTGAACAAGTGCTCTTAAGGGTAGTCTCTTGATAACTGTATGTGGACACTTAATTGTTATTAATAATAACGTAAGCTCTGTTCTCATAATAAATGTTTGCCTTTACCTTTAATGCCTACACAGTATTATTTAAAAGTAGTGCCTTATAACTTGTATAATTCAAATGTGTGATGTTATATTCCTTTCTTGTAATTTTATATATCAACATTAAAATGAAGTAAAACAAAATAAAACTTCAAAAGCTACCTAAATAACATAAAAATGCAGCAAAGTAAATGGAAGCTCATCCTTATTGAACCAGATACCTTATCCTGATGTTTAAACCTGTTCGGAGGTGACTTGCTTTCCAGGCATTCCTAAGCTCCAGGTTTTACCTAATAAAGGAGAAATAGGTCTTGCATTTATATGGTGCCTTTCACATCCTCAGGACATTCCCAAAGTGTTTTACAGTCAAAGAATTACTTTTGAAGTGTAGTCAGTGTTCTTACGTAGGCAAAGGATCGTCCTTTCAGACCTTACAACCAACATGCTTCATTTCAACTCCATAGATATGTACAGGCTAGATTTTTTTGACCAGTGTTAGCTTAATGCTAATCCATTCAAAATAAATGGGATAATGTCAGTGTTACTATAATGTCAATTGGAAAATTCTAGGATGATAAACAGAAAGCACAGAAAAAAAATACACACACTAAGATGATTATACTTTATACTGAAACACCTATGGACTTATTACTTGTTATGTTTACACTGGGTTGCTGGATAATATATGTATATCTGATTTATCTCAGAGAAATGCAGATATCTCACTTGTACTAAATCACCAACTAGATTTTTACAGCACATTAAACTACATTAGTTCTTACGTGATTTCAGTACGTCTTCTCATAGCAGTTAGTGTGTTTTCTGATCGAAGCTGTGTCTTTTAGTTTCACTTTTAATTCTTAAGGTCCACCCAGAGGCTTAAGCAACTAAACACAGTGAACACAGATAATTGGATAGACTAATACAATTCAAACCCAGATCAATCAAACACGACATTACTCAGAATGGCTTAATGAGGGTATGTTGAATACTAATGAGGAGTTCAATCCATGTAACACTAATTCAATAAAAGGAAGGCTTCAATGAATTTAAGAAACACAGTATATTATGACTGTATTTTTTTGGTTCAGCATAAATAGGACAGATCACGTTTCTGCATCCATTCTGTAATTCTGTGATTTAAACAATAATCATGACAAAGGATAACTGTAAAGGTCAATAAGAGATACATGAAAATAGTAACTACTTCTGGCCAATACCAATTAATCAACCTCTGCCCATATTCATTTTTGACAAGAAAAGGTAGACATCCAAGTGTTAAATGAAGCATCTAATGTAGTTCTGAGGCATACAAACCAAAGATCAAACCTGGAGTCTGTTGGTGCTGGTGTAACTAGTGTACCTTAGCATGAGAGATTACCTACATTGAACGAGGTAGGAAAACTGAAAAATAAGAAACAGCTGCCATAGAATGGAAACCTGTCAATAAATATTATTTTAGATGGTTCCACTAAATTATAAGCATAGTAATTTGATAAAATGTTTTGTTGCTAAGTAATAACACAGCTTCAGGCTTCCAATTTTTGCAGGAAATCAGGAAAGATATGAAACAATCTTCCAGTGAAGGTTCCTGGGGTACGACCAATCTTTCCTGACAAGTCACCTTAACCCAATTCTGAGATAAACACCCGCATAACATAATTTCCATTCCCTATGTCTTTTAGCTTTCCTGAATGAGACTGGAAATTGGTGATTTTGTTTTATTCATTCATGGGATGTGAGTGTCGCTGGCAAGGCCAGCATTTGTTGCCCAGCCCTACTTGTGCTTGAGAAGGTGGCGGTGAGCTGTCTTCTTAAACCGCTTCAGTCCATCCTGGTGTGGGTACTCCCATAGTGCTGTAAGGGAGGGAATTCCAGGAGTTTGACCCAGATTAATTCCTGGGATGATGGGGTTGTCTTATGAGGAGAGATTGAAGAAACTGGGCCTGTATTCTCTAGTTTCGAAGAATGAGAGGTGATCTCATTGAAGCATACAAAATTCTTACAGGGCATGACAGGGTGGCTGTAGATAGGATGCTTCCCCTGGCTGGTGAGTCTAGAACCAGGGGACATAGTCTCAGAATAATGGTTAGGCTATTTAAGACTGCGATGAGGAGGAATTTCTTCACTCAGAGGATGGTGAATCTTTGGAATTCTCTACCCCAGAGGGCTGTGGAAGCTCAATCATTGAGCATGTTCAGGATAGAAATCGATATCTAGATACTAATGACATCAAGGGATACGGGGATAATGCAGGAATGTGGCATTGAGGTAGATGATCAGCCATGATCTAATTGAATGGCAAAGCAGGCTTGACAGGCTGAATGGCCAACTCCTATATTCCTACGTTTCTATGTCCTGGATGGTGTCAAGCTTCTTGAGTGTTGTTGGAGCTGCACCCATCCAGGCAAGTGGACAGTATTCCATCATGCTCCTGACTTGCGCCTTGTAGATGGTGGACAGGCTTTGAGGAGTAGAATTCCCATCCTTTGACTTGCTCTTGTAATTACAGTATTTATATGGCTACTCCAGTTAAGTTTCTGGTCAATGGTAGCCCCCCAGGATGAAGATCGTGGGGAATTCCACAATGGTTATGTCTTTGAGCATCAATGGGAGATGGTTCGATTCTCTCTTGTTGGAGATGGTCATTGCCTGGCACTTGTATGGTGCAAATGTTACTTGCCACTTGTCAGCCCAAGTTAGGATGTTATCCTGGTCTTGTCGCATCTGCACACAGGCTGCTTCGGTATCAGAGGTGTCATGAATAGTGCTGAACATTGTGCAATCATTAGTGAATATCCCCACTTCTGACCTTATGATGGAGGGAAGGTCGTTAACGAAGCAGCTGAAGATGGTTGGGCCTAGATGATTGACTTCCAACATCCACACCCATCTTCCTTTGTGCTAGGTATGACTCCAACCAGTGGACAGTTTTCCTCTTAATTCCCATTGACTTCAGTTTTGCTAGGGCTCCTTGATTCCACACTCAGCCAAATGATGCCTTGATGTCAAGGGCAGTCACTCTCAACTCACCTCACCTGATGAATTATGAATAGCTTGGAACTCAAAAGTTGTTGCATGTTATTTCTTTTAGGAATCCCACAGCTGGAAGAATTCAGAGGCCTTCATGCCATGGGTGTGTGTTGCATTGAAAACCAGCTTTGAGTAGCAAAATTATGTTTTAATTGAATGCATCGCTATTCAGTGACTATCTTTAGGGGTTTAATTCCCCAAGGGTGAGGCATCCTGTCTCAAATTCACAGTTTCAGGTAACTTCTGCAAAGAAAAGTGTGCACTTGTAGATTTTCAAAATAAAGCATCTTCCTTTTCCATTACTTTTCCTGAGATTTGAAAAACTGGGAAGGGGTGGGTGGTGCCAGGTGTGGGTGCCTTTACAAGATCCAGAGAGTGAAGTGGGTGGGGAGCACGGAGCAGCAATGAGCAACTCTGTAGGGTGCCAGATGGACTGGGAACTATAACAACAAGAAGCTTCAAAATGTGTGGTTTTAATCAACATTGGCCAAGACGCACAATAATTTTTAAGCCTCCCATTGTTTGATCATTAAACAGCGCGGAGCCAGTATAAATTCGGCAAAAAACGGGGTTGGTCCCAAACAGAAAAAAAAATTAGAGCAATGAAAAGATTTTTCGGGAAGGTGATGTGCGATTGAGAGGAGTGGGAGTCAGTGTGAAGCACTGGGAGGTCATCGTTAAATTTGATTAATGATTCACGACTATGCAGTAACATTAACATGAATAAAGTTGTAAAAGTGCTTCATTGTGCATCTTTCTCCAGTAATTTCACTGCAAAAGGTTATGGATATGTTTTTGTACATTGAGAAATTTTGAAAATTCATTCTCAGGATGTGGGCGTTGCTGGCAAAGCCAGCATTTATTGCCCATCCCTAGTGGCCACTTTGGCATCAGCTCATTCCCTCCTGCTGCGCCCACTCCTAGAATTGCTTCACCAGACCCAGCCCAGTTGTTTCTGCTGCCACAGCAGTCCTGCCCACTCCCATGACTTCTGTTTCTGATCTCAACAGAACGCTGTTTTGTTCCAAAGCTTGTGCTCCTTGCATTCACATCCTCACCTCTCCGAGGAAGAAATAATAGGAGAGTAAGGTAGAGGGAAAGAGGAAAAAGAAGGGGGGTGGTGGGAGCAAGGAGAGTCAGAGTAAACCAGAAAGTGAGAGAAAGGGAATGTACCAGAAAAGGAGAGAGTGTGAGCAAACTAGAATGGAAGGGGGAGAAAAAGCAAAGCAAGGAAGTACAGAACATGAATCAGAAAAGGAGAGAATGAAAAACCAGAACATGAGAAAGAATAAGACAGAAGAGAGACAGAAAAAAGGATAAGAATCAGAGAGAAGCATAGAAGAGGTGAGAACAGGAGGGGTGAAAAGGGCAATAGAAGGAGGCGTGAATAGGAAGGAATGTCAGAAAGCTGAACTAGAGGTATGGAGAGCAGGAAGAAAATAGAGAGGATAGAAGGAATGAAGTGGAGACACACACACAAAAGGAAAGAAGAGGGAGAAATACAAGTGGAATTAACGGAGAGGGAGAGCCAACAGGAATAGAAGAGAGAGTGATTTGGAAGGAGAGAAGTGAGAGAGTCACAGAAAGAAAGATGGGAGAGATACATAAGGGCTGTGACACATAGTGAAGGATAGCAAGTATTTTTTCATATATATCATTATGGGGAATAGACAGGCTGAGTATTTTTTGCTGAAGTGAATTATAAAATGTATCGAGAATCATTGAATTAGATTTTACTCACTTATGTTTACTGTCCAACATCACATGTTACATGAGCGAGATACAAAGAAATATTCCACGAACAATCAGTTTGTCCAATTGTTCCTTCTGTGTGCTATTCTTAATGCATTGTTCAATATGTGCACATTGGAACAGATTTTGTGGTTAGTGGCAAATTAATGGCGCCAGCCATTCATTATATTACACTTGCACTTGCCGATAGACTTTCTACGGCTTTTGCATTGGTCGGTTATGTCAGCCAACTGGCAAAAAAGCACAATCTCCCATAAAGGGAACCTGGGACCTGTATGAACAGGGTAAGCAACTGTGTATCTCCTTAACCAATCAGATTGAAGAATCATTAATGAGCAGCACAGAGTCTGAACCAGGAAGTGTCAGTTAGGATATTAAATTCAATGTTAAATCAGGTACAGAAAGTGAAATAAGAAGAGGGAAAGAAAGACTGGGTTAAATGAGAGAGATAAAAAAAGACAGAAAGACATTTTTTTAAAGTATTTAATTTTTTTTAAAATAAATTTCTGATGATAATTAAAACCTGAATGAATAAAATTCTACCCTGGTAGAAGTTAATGTTCAGTGCCAGAGAGTTTATTTGACTGTAATTAAGACTTAGCATGCCATTAAATAGGTACTTACACTGGAATGGACAAGCCCTAACTTTTAGTGGTGAGCTTAGTCTGTATCTGTGTGGTAAACACAGCAACTTCATGCTGTTTCCTGTATTCCAAAGGCAAGTTTCTCAGCAAGGTACCAATTTCGCACAGCTTTTGGAAGAGCAGGGCATCCCAGACAGGAACCTTTGGATTTCCATGTTTAACTGCGCGTTTGGGCTCGCTGTACAATTTCCATGTAAATAATGGTGAGCGCCTGTTCGCCTCATTGTTATTTCTACCACAAAATCTGATCCATTATGTTCCTAACGGAGCCACTTTAAAATAATGTTACGACCAGGTGAGAAAGAGGTCTAGGGGTTCCCTTTCAGCCTTCACCTGGTCTTACTGTAACAGGGTTTTGTTTTAAACACACTGTGTTTTAGCTGCTCTTTGTGAATCCTTGTTCACTGCTTTCTAATGATAAGGCAAAGAAATGAGCACAAACAGGCTTTCTTAAGTTTAAAGAAGAAAAATTAAATTTATTAAAACTTAAACTTAAACTCTAATTCAGTTAATGCCTACATGCTAGCATACATACGCGATACGCACATGTACATAGAGACAGAAAAGAGCAGAAGAAAAATAGTGAAAAAGTTTGAGGCAATCTCTGAAGGGTGTTTGTTACTGTGCTTCAAGCTCACTGTAGAGTCCTTGATTGTAGGTAATCTTGCTTTTCGTTGGGGCCCAGTATTCTTCGTAAACCTTGTTTTACTGAAGAAGACTTTTCTCTCTTGGGGTTCATGTGTCTTCAATAGGTCTTCAGTTCAGTGAAAAAGAGATGGAAGCAGACAGGAGAGAGTTGTTCTCAATCCAGGAGTCAAGAGCTTTCTGAGTTCAAACTCTTTGTGGCAAGTTCAATGAAAACCTTCAACAGCCAGTTAGTCATGCAACTAAACTGGTCTGACCACGTCTGTTTATATATTCAACCATCTTAGCAGTCAACCTGGAATGTGAGCTCATCCACTTTCACCATCTGGTAATCAAAAGTCCATTGTGCATTGAATGTGTCAGGGCATGGTCTTTTGTCCCTTTTAAGCACTATCTGTAAATATGCAGATGTTTTTCCAGTCAAGGGTCTGGTGTGTTTTTTCAAAAAGCAAGTTCTTTCTTCACTCCGGTAACAGTTTAAAAATCAATGTCCATATGGCAAAATTAATATGCCTCATTCTTGGCAGGTGGGGGCCTGCATGATAATAACCATTACCCATTTGAAACTGCACACAGTAATTTAAGGCATGTACGTTAATTAGTGTGCTAAAATATGCAGGGAGGGCATTGAATCCTTCTAGTTATGTAAAACTGATAAATGTTATGAGGAGAGGATTGCCTCTGCTAGATGAAAGTGAATCGTGTGCATGATTTTGCTACAAATAAGAACAATTTTGTCTGTGTTGTTTTTTTCATCTCTATGTTATGCCATTCATGCAATACTGCTGGCTGCAGATAACTTCACTTTTAAAATATTCATCTCATGACATTTCATTGAGTTCAACCAACAGTTACTACCTAGCATATAATGTCCAATGCCAAAAGTGAGAATGATCTCAATGTCGGACAGTTGAATTCAGAGCAATAGGGGTGACTGAAAATATTCAACAACAATAGCAATTTGCATTTACGTACCAACCGTAATGTAGTAAAATATCCCAATGAATTTCACAGGAGTGTTATCAAGTAAAATTTGACATCAAGTCACCTAAGGAGATATTAGGACAGGTGGAGATAGGTTTTAGGGAGTGCCTTAAAGGTGGATGGAGAGGTAGAGAGGCAACAAGGTTCAGTGATGGAATTCTAGAGCTTTAGCGCAGAGGCAGCTGAAGGCATGGCTGCCAATGGTCATAGAGAGTCATAGGACTGGATTTTGTGCTGAAGGTGGGGCTCCTGGCAATGGGTCGAATTGCTGAAGGGAACCACGCCTCTGCCTTTTCGTGGCCCCCTCCACCCACCCCAGAGCAAAGACTTTAAAGGATGGGGATCCTGCCAATCACAGGGCTGGCAGCTCAGCAGAATCGGCAGCACCACCGGGAGCGGTGGCCAATGCCAGTTTTGCAGAGGCCTCGGCTCCAGGCCCAGCAATGGAACGCTGGAACAGGGGTAGGTGAGGCGGGGTTGCTGGGGCCAGTCCAGAAGGCCGCCAGTCCAGAAGGCCCTGGCGAGGGGAGGTGTGGTGGGGGCTATGCATTCCAGGGCGAGTGAAGGTCCCAAGGGGTAAAGTTGTTCCTGGTGGGGGTCCTCCGTGGGCTACAAATTGCCCACGAAGGAGGGAACCCCCCCAAACCCACAGGGAAGGCACATCATTTTACAAGGCATCCTCCCAGTGCAGCGGAGGTCCCCCTGCTGCTGGTAAGATCCCAGCAGCATCGGGAAGAGGCCCTTAATTGGCTATTAATAGGCCACTTAAGGGCCTCAATTTACCTCTGGGTGGAAAGGCCATCATCGACCTATGCCGCCCCTAGGAAGATTGCTAGGTGATGGGTCCTCAGCCCCGTTGTCCCCTGCCCCGCCATTCCTCGTGATTGTCTGTGCCCCACCCCGCCTTCGACCCTGCCTCGGTGGCCTCACAAAATCCCAGTCTTGGAGTCATTTACGGCATAGAAGGAGGCCATTCAGCCTATTGAGGCCACGTTGACTCTCTGTGGAGCAATCCAGTCAGTCCCACTCCCCTACTTCATCCCCGTAGCCTTGCAATGTTACTTCCTTCAAGTGCTCATCCAATTTTGTTTGAAATCATTGATTGCCTCCGCTGCCACCACCCTCATGGTCTGCGAGTTCCAGGTCATTTACAATTGTTGTGTAATAACGTCCTTCCTCATATTTTCCCTGCATCTCTTGCCCAAAACCTTCAATCTGCGTCCCATAGTCATTGTAACATCAGTTAATGGGAACAGTTTTTCCTTGTCTCACTTATCTAAGCCTGTCATAATCTTGTACACCTCCATCAAATCTCCCCTCAATCTCCTTTGTTCCGGGGAGAACAATCCCAGCTTTTCCAACCTAAACTTGTACTAAAATCCCCCATCCCTGGAACCATTCTGGTAAATCTCCTCTTCACTGTCATAAGGACCCTCACATCCTTCCTAAAGTGTCGTGATCAGAACTGGACGCCATACTCTAGTTGGGGCCTAACAAGAGATTTATAAACGTTCAGCAAATCTTCCCTGCTTTTGTACTCTTTGCCTTCATTTATGAAGCCCAAGATGCCATCTGCTTTGCTAACCACTCTCTCAATAAGTCCTGACAACTTCAAGGATCAATGCACATGCACCCCCAGGACTCTCTGTTCCTGCACACTCTTTAGAATTGTACCATTAAGTATATATTGCCTCACCCCATCCCTTCTGCCTAAATGCATCATCTCACACTTGTCAATATTAAATTTCATCTGCCACTTGTCTGCCCATTTTGCTAGCCGATCTGTGTCCTGTTGCAGGCGGTTCACATCATCCTCACTGTTTGCCACACCTCCAAGTTTGGTATCATCAGCAAATTTTGAAATTCTACTCTGTATTCCAAGATCCATGTTATTTATATATAGCAAAAAAAGCAGTGGTCTTGGCAATGACCCTTGGGGAACACCACTGTTGACCATCCTCCAGTCTGGAGAGCAACCATTTACCATGACTCGCTGTTTTCTGTCTTTGAGCCAATTTTCTTTATCCAATTGGACACTCACACTCCTATTCCATGAGCCTCAATTTTGTTAACCGGTATTTTATGTGGTACTTTATCAAACACTTCCTTAAAATCCATATAGACAACCTCCACCACATTCCCTTCACCAACCTTCTCTGTCACTTCATCAAAAAATTCAATTAGATTTGTCAAGCATGATCTGCCTTTTACAAATCCATGCTGGTTATCCTTAATTAACTCAAACCTCTCCAAGTACTTGTTGATTTTTTTCCCTGATTGTTTCTAAAACCTTACCCACCACTAATGTTAAATTAATTGGCCTGTAGTTGCTAGGACTGTCCTTGCGCCCTTTCTTGAACAAGGGTGTCACATTTGCCACTCTCCAATCCTTTGGCACCTCCCTCGTATCTAGGGAGATTAGAAGATTATGGCAAGCCTTTCCGTTATCTCCACCCCAACATCCTTTAGCAAGTGAAGCAATTAAAATCATGGATAAGCAAAAGGCCAGAATGGGAAGAGCACAGCGATCTAAGAGGGTTGTAGAGCTAGAGGAGATAAGGAGGGGCGAGGGCCATGGAGGGATTTGAAAACAAGGATGAGAATTTTAGCGTTGAGGCATTGCTGGACAAGGAGCAAATGTAAGTCAGTGAGCACACGGGTGATGGGTACATGGGACTTGATGCTAATTAAGATATGGGCATATAGGATATATCAGTTTCTTCACATGCACCTCCACTTCAGTTCTATGTACATAAAGCTAAACTCTACATACATCATGTGCCACACTATGTGAGTCTTGTGCTTCTTCATATTACATACTGCTCCATCTACACCACGTGCTCTTCACACATGTTGTATCCCACTTAATGTATACCGTCTGCTGATTTACTACCTATCTATTAGGGTGCGACTTTTTATAGCAAAAGCCACAAAATACATAAATATTTAGTTTCATCTCCTATTTGTTTCTTTTCTTCTTTACCAACTATTCCTGCAATGGTACTTGGTCCATTTAAACATGCATCTTTTAGTAAAACATTTTTTTAAAAAGTCCAGAACTTCCCTTCAAAACTTGAATAATGGTACTGTCCTTCCAGAAGTTTCTCCCTGTTTATTTGTCAATTATCTTTTGAGCTCTCAGTATGAACAGATAAATAAAAAGCAGCTGCTATAACTTTGTAAAATATATTACAAAATATAAATATTTCAGGTTGAAATTTGACACAGTTTAAAGTTTCATTTGCAACACCCTGAGGATTTGCAATCTGATTAACTTTCTATTGGTGAAAACAATGGAGAAAGGGCTGGCTTATAAATAACAGTTAATAAAATGTTCTGTGAACACTCAATAGTCCTGACAATTATTAGAAATGATATAAAAGTTATGATTGCAGGTACATTCTTGCCGTTGTGACCTTCAACATTGTTGGCTCTGGTAATCTGGATGAACTGCAGATTTGGCCTTTTGGACAGGCATTGTCTTCCAACAAAAGGCACTATTACGGGTATTTCACAGGGAGAATACAATTCAATGGGTAAGCTTAATAATCTTCTTGTAATATGTTTATTTCAAATAGTATATGCTCTGCTTAGTGGAATAATCAAGAAAAAAAGTACTTGCATTTCTGTAGCACCTTTCATGACCTCAGGATGTCCCAAAGCACTTTACAGCCAATGAAGTACTCTTGAAGTGTAGTTACTGTTGTAATGCAGGAAACAAAGCAGCCAGTTCTCTCACAGCAAGATCCTACAAACAGCAATGTGGTAATGACCAGATAATATGTATTCAGGTGTGGGTTGAGGGATAAATATAGTTAGCTGCAGAATCCATCCCTCTTCCTGGCAACTGCCTGAGGCAACACCAGCGTGTTCGCAACCTTGGTGGCATATTTCATCCCGAGTTGAGCTTCTGATCACATATCCTCTCCATCACCAAGACTGCCTACTTCCACCTCTGTAACATCACCAGACTCCATCCTGCTTCATCTGCTGCTGAAACCTCCATCCATGCCTTTATTACCTTTAGACTTGGCTATTCCAATGCTCTCTTGGCTGGCCTTGCATCTTCCACCTTTCATAAACTTGAGCTCAACCAAAACTCTGTTACCTATATCCTAAATTGCACCAAGTCCTGTTCACCCATCATTCCTGTGCTTGCTGACCTACATAAGCTTCCAACACCCCAATTTTAAAAGTCTTATTCTTGTTATCAAATCTCTCCATGGCCTTGGCTCTCCATATCTCTGTTACCTCCCCCAGTCCTACAAACCTTTAAGATTCTATGCACCTCCAACTTTGGCCTCTTATGCATCCCTGCTTTTAATTGCTGCACAAATGGCAGCTGTGTTACACCTGCCTAGGCCCTAAGCTCTGGAATTCCCTTGCTAAACCTCTCTACCTCTCGCTCCTCCTTTAAGAGTCTCCTTAAAATCCAAGCTTTTGGTCATTAGTCCTTACGTGGCTCAATGTCAAATTTTGTTTGCTAATGCTCCTGCGAAGCACCTTGGGACATTTTGCTACATTAAAGGCACTGTAGAAATGCAAGTTGTTGTTGTTGGAGTGGGGCTTGAACCCACAACCTTCTGAATCCGAAGTGAGAATGCGACACTGAATCATGGCTGGCAAGTTGGCCAATTATATGCGTTTACATATACATAGACATGATGCCCAAAGTGTGATGAGCAATATTTTATATACCAAAGATAATTTAAGAATTTAATTATATATTGTTGGTATTTTACTCTGTGATATATACATGATGGTTAATTGCTTATATGGTTTTACCACACAAATTATGTGTCCAATAGCTCCTAAATGAAAGGAGACAATGCAAGGGATATTATCAAAGATTTTATAGCAGAGCACTTGAAGAACAGTGATAGAATCGGGTAGAATCAGCATGGATTTACGAAAGGGAAATCATGCTTGACAAATCTACTAGAATTCTTTGAGGATGTAACTAGTAGAGTTGATGAGGGGGAACCAGTGGATGTGGTTTATTTGGACTTTCAGAAGGCTTTCGACAAAGTCCCACATAAGAGATTAGCGTGTAAAATTAAAGCGCATGGGATTGGGGTAGTGTATTCCGATGGATGGAAAATTGGTTGGCAGACAGGAAAGAGTAGGGAGTTGGTCGGCACAGACTCGGTGGGCCAAAGAGCCTGTTTCAGTGCTGTATCTCTAAATAAATAAAAAATAAAAAATGCATCTTGCACCGAATGGCAGGCAGTGACTAGTGGGGTACCGCAGGGATCTGTGCTAGGACCCCAGCTATTCACAATATGTATTAATGATTTAGATGAGGGAACTAAATGTAATATCTCCAAATTTGCAGATGACACAAAACTGGGTGGAAGGGTGAGTTGTGAGGAGGATGCAGAGAGGCTTCAGGGTGATTTGGACAAGTTGAGTGAGTGGGCAAATGCATGGCAGATGCAGTATAATGTGGATAAATGTGAGGTTATCCACTTTGGTAGCAAAAACAGGAACGCAGATTATCAGAATGACTATAAACTGAGAGAGGGGAATATGCAGCGAGACCTGGGTGTTCTCATACACCAGTCGCTGAAGGTAAGCATACAGGTTCAACAGGCGGTAAAAAAGGCAAATGGTATGTTGGCCTTCATAGCGGGAGGATTCGAGTACAGGAGCAGGGATGTCTTACTGCAATTATATAGGGCCTTGGTGAGGCCACACCTGGAATATTGTGTTCAGTTTTGGTCTCCTTATCTGAGGAAGGATGTTCTTGCAATAGAGGGAGTGCAGCGAAGGTTTACCAGACTGATTCCTGGGATGGCGGGACTGACGTATGAGGAGAGATTGAGTCGGTTCGGATTATATTCACTGGAGTTCAGAAGAATGAGGGGGGATCTCATAGAAGCCTATAAAATTCTAACAGGACTTGACAGGGTAGATGCAGGAAGGATGTTCCCGATGGTGGGGGAGTCCAGAACCAGGGGTCACAGTCTATGGATACAGGGTAAACCTTTCAGGACTGAGATGAGGAGAAATTTCTTCACCCAGAGAGTGGTGAGCCTGTGGAATTCGCTACCACAGAAAGCAGTTGAGGCCAAAACATTGTATGTTTTCAAGAAGGAGTTAGATATAGTCCTTGGGTCTAAAGGGATCAAAGGGTATGGGGAGAAAGCGGGAATAGGTGACTGAGTTGGATGATCAGCCATGATCATAATGAATGGTGGAGCAGTCTCGAAGGGCTGAATGGCCTACTCCTGCTCCTATTTTCTATGTTTCTATGAGGGGATAAGCTGGTGACATTTTCCTGCCTGCTAAGTATGTCCATAAAGAGAAAGGAGTCTTGTGTTCTACCATCTTGAATGCCATTACCACACATAGCATCCACTGACAATTCAGCTGTACAAGACTTTCATTTCAACTAATTCCCTTTCCAGTCAAAAAAAAATGCTTATTTGAGATGAAAAGCCATTCAGTTTTTCAGTGAGCATGGTCATGAAATCATTTAAGCTAGGCAAGTGGAAATACTTGCATTGCATCCAGGAGGAGTTCAAGAAGAGACATCTGGTGCAGCAGGGAGCTGGGACATTCTTGTTTGGAGGCAATGATTCTGTTTGCAGCGAGTCTGACAAATTATAGTTGACTACATCTATGCTTCGAGCAAAAATGTGGAAGGTGCTTACTGAGCGCAGGGTTGCATGCAAGGAGTGAAAGTTGCTGATGTCTCAAGTGCTTAGCTTGGACTCTGAGACTATGTGGAATATGTTGAAACAGTTCATCTAAAAAAAACCCAGACAGTTTCTCTTGGAATCATACAGTTTGATGTCACAGTATATTTCAAATCAGAGAAATTCAAAACAACTAGTCAATGGCTTCATTGCCTTGTTCATGACATCTCAACCAGCCAATGTTCCTGATTTTAATGCACACAAAAAAACTAACACAGGCATCCAATTATTCTGATACCTCATTAACTTTGAAATGCTTTGTGTACACTTCAATTTAATGTAATATGCCGACAGAGTTAGATAAAGTAGAGTGGGAGGAGGACCATGTGGAAAGTAAGCACTGACACAGATCAGTTGTGAAAATGACCTGTTTCTGTGCTGTAAATTGGATGTAATTCTATATGTAAGATGATATAGAAAATGTTGGAACGACACAATAGGTCAATCAGGAACTAAAAAGAAATAGGATCGTTTACCTTTTTGGGTAGAGTGGAAGTGGCCTATGTCTCAAGTGCTTGACTTTGATTGTGTATCTATTTTTCTGGCAAAGAGCCTATACTCTAAATGATAGGTGCTGACAGACCTGTTGCGCATTTACAGCATTGTCTATTTTATTTCAGAATTCCAGCATTTAAGGTTTATTTCTTTTTATCTCTACATTTAAATTCAGTGCACGTGCAGAGAATCTTAACCAAATATGAACTACGTTTTGTACTGTGGTATGAATATCACATCGCAATACTGAGATCAGGCCGGGGCCGGGATCAGAGTTGGGTGGGCACGAAAAATAGCACCGCCAGCCTGCATGCCGGTCCCCCGGCCATCCCACTCCCCCCCCACCCCGGCTCCATCCTGCCTCCAGGCCATATTCCCGGAGGTGGGATGGAGGGACAGTAGGTCCACATGCAGTAAATAGCCAATCCAGCTTGATAATGGCCACTTAAGGCCAATTAAAGGAGACAATTGGGTTCGTCTAATCAGTTTCTAAGTCCCCACAGGCGGTGGGGGCCAGTTAAGCTGCCTGGAGGTAGCTTTCTGGCGACAGATTATTGGGGGGGGCAGCTTTCTTTTCCAAAAATATACTTTATTCATAAAAAATTGCAAAAATACATTACAAAACAGTTCCAAACAGTTCAAATTTCACAATTCGGGAAGTGCAATAGAGATCAGATTTCTTTAAGACAGAAAATATGAAGTACCTCACAATTCTTGCCATTTCATTTTAAAAGTAATATACAGTGGCATTACATAGTATCATGCTAGGCTCCCACCTGCCAAGAATGAGGCACATTAATTTTGTCATGAACATTGATTTTTAAACTGTTACTGGAGTGAAGAAGGACTTGTTAAACAGATCAGCTGTGGCTGGAAAAGACATTTGCATATTAACAGACAGTGATTGGAAGGACAAAGGACCATTCCCTGACACATTCAACCCACAATGGACCTTGATCACCAGGTATTGTGTGTAAGAGCAGCATTCCAGAGACTGCTAAGATGATACAATCCAAGACATGGTCAGACCAGTTAGTCACATGACTAACCTGCTTGGCAACCTGGGTTTTTCTGAATTGTACAAACAGTTTGAACAGAGAGTGTCTGGTTGCTCCTGGACTGAGAAGATCTCTCCTGTCTGCTCCCATCTCTTTCTCACAAGCTTCTGAATCCACTGAAGATACATGAACCCAAGAGAGAAAAGTCTCCTACAGCGAACAAGATTTAAGAAGAATACTGAGCCCCAATGAAAAGCAAGATCTACCTACAATCAAGGACTCGACAGTGAGCTTGAAGAACTGTAACAAAAATTCTTCAGATATTGCCTCAAACCTATCCACTTTATTTTTCTTCTGCTCTTTTCTGTCCCTATCTGCATGTGTGTATTGCATAAGCATGCTAGCATGGGCGTTACCCGAATTAGAGTTTAAGTTTAATAAATTTCAACTTTTCTTCTTTAAACCTAAGAAAGCCTGTTTGTGCTGGTTTCTTTGCCTTATAATTGGAAAGTGGTGAACAAGGATTCACCAAGCAGGAGCTAAAAACACGGTATTTAAAAAATTAAACCCTGTTATGGTAAGATCAGGTGAAGGCTGAAAGGGAACCCTAGACATCTTTCTCACCGGGTCGTAACAGAAATTTGGATGCTAGCGTCCGGAATTTTACTCACAGACAAACGAGAGAAATTGAAAGTGGGAAGCCAAATTGTTCTCAATCAAAAAAGCGCAAGATTTTCTTGAGGTTGTGTATGATTGAATATTAACATGTCTGCGACTGAAGCTAGTAGCACCCCAAGCCAGGCTGAAGTAACTTGGGATAAGTTAAAAGCACTGTCTATGGAGGAGTTAAGGAAAATGGCTGAGTAGTGTGGGATCACTGCCCGTGCCAAGGCTAGAAAGCCTGAACTCCTAAGATTAGTGGCCAACCATTTTTCCCTTGAATCTGAAGAAGCAGAAACAGGGTTAGAAGTAGACCCATTTTTGATCTCCAGATAAAGCGGAAAATGGCTTGGGTGACCGCCACAGCACAGGAGTGGGGTACGGGCCAGACCTGCGCCACGTACAGTAACAATGTGAGCGCTTCACACCTGATGACCAAGTTCCTACCCGCAATGGAGAGAGAACGCTGCTCCCACATGCTCAGTTTATGTTTTACCATAGCTTATACACTCCTTCCAGTTTTTGGCACATGCCCCAGACCCTCCGAACCATATCCTCAGCACCTTCAGGTAGTCTGACCTGACAGTAAAGGGAACAAAGGATCAGTCAGCCCAGTTCCCAAAGAACATGGCCTCGCTTTTGCCGCAATTTATTTTGGCTCCCGAAGCCAGTTCGAACTGGTTGCAGATGCTCATTTAGTGGATTTAACGCTACACACATTAATGGAAGCAATTTTTATACCCATTTAAAGCTGGATGTCGCTTACCACACCAGGTGTCCTTACTAGTCCCAGTTCTTGGCTATTTTCCTGCATACTCATAGTGTATACAAGCTGTTGTACATTCGTTGGGCTCAGAAAAAAAATACCAGTCACTCACAGGGGGTTTGTTCCACTGGGGTGACATCAGGGGGGTCTTAGAGGCAGTGAGGTTTGCACTGTCCTCTGCTCGTGGTGTCTTTCCCCTCTGTTCCTCCTCGAGGACGTTACAGCTCCCGGCTTCCCAGAGCTGGAGTGCATTGGACACTTTGCTGCTCTTGGTCTCCCGGAGATGGGGTGCGCTGGGCATCTCACTGGCTTCAGAGCTTTGGGGTTGGGGCGTGCTGGGCCCATCGCTGCTTCCAGTGCCACAGAGCTGGGGGGCTTTCTCTTCCAGCTCCTTTGCATTCTGCCGCTTCTTTTTTAGGTGCTGTCTTTCTGGCCCTTCCTCATCCGATGAGGAGTAGCTGCCTTAGTCTGATTCAGACAGTAGCCTCCTCTTTCCACTGGATTGGGTGGTGACCTGCTCCTTTATTGGGGGCTTCTTCTTTGTGGTTCTCCTTTTGACCACTTGCCACTCATCCGGTTATCCCTTTGCTACCTCCTCCTCCATTGATTCT
Organism: Heterodontus francisci; assembly: GCF_036365525.1. Taxonomy (NCBI): domain Eukaryota; kingdom Metazoa; phylum Chordata; class Chondrichthyes; order Heterodontiformes; family Heterodontidae; genus Heterodontus; species Heterodontus francisci. The sequence goes on along the minus strand of NC_090376.1, from coordinate 130,785,999 downwards.
GTCTGTTGAGGAGGAGTTGCCGGGCACGGGGTAGGTGTTGGGTTGCTTGTTGCAGCTGCCTCACCTTTCTTCTCCTTCTCAGACAAATTTTCCTCACTGTGGGGAGGGTTGCTGTTCTCCTTCTCAGCAGCAGGCGCGTTTGTTGTTCCTTCCTCCAGCCTTTCCTTGGACTTTGCTGCCTGTGGGGAACTGAAGCAGTGTTTCAGGCTGGCTTGTAGAGGTGGCCTACCCCACCACACAGGTTTGCAGGACTTACTCTGCTTACAGTTCTTTGTCTGAAAGCCTTCCTTCTTGCAGTTCTTGCAGACGACTGTGCTGCAGTTAGCCGCCACATGACCAGATTTGCCACCGGTTCGACAAACTCTGGTCTGCCCCGCTTAGACCAAAAAGCCTCGACTTTCCTCGACAGCAAAGCTGGAGGGAAGACGGTTGATGGCTCCATTGGTGTCCACCTTCAAGGTCACCTTGACCTGCTGCTTGCTGGTCCAAATCCCAAATGGGTCCTTGACCTCGGTGCTACCGCCGGCCACCTCGGCATGCCTGGTGAGGAAAGTGAACACATCCACGACAGGAACATGGGGGTTGTAGAAGTGGATGGTTACCACCCAGTTCCACTGCGATGGCAGTGTGAAGAGGTGTTCCGCCATGAGAATCGACAGCAGCACCTGGTTTCCTCTCTCCTTGAAGACCTTCAGGAACTTGTGGCATCCTGCCACATTCTTGAGCATCACATTGAAATAGCCACTGCTGGGAAAGTCCTGCAGGTGGAAGATGTCAGCAAGTTGGAATCCACCGCATTCAACCAGGATTTTCTTAAGTAAGAAGGCGTGGTCGATGGGTGCACCTCCTTCGCTATCTTTCACGGCCACCTAACAGTGTTACACCCTGGCCTGGAGCTCTGGTGTTGGTTGCAACCATTTTTTTGCTTGACGGTTTCCTGGGACAGATACTAAAACCCCAACCAACAGGGAAACAACAATCACAGTAGATCAGGGGGCCAGCACTCCAGGCAGGCCTAGAGGCTCCCTGTGGCTGCCTGGGAGCAGCAGCAGTCACAGGCTGCCCTGTAGAGGGGCTCCTCCCATCACAGTGGTGGCCTGGCTGAAAAAGCCATTTTTTACTTAAACTTTAAAAGTTGGAGAGAGGGTGCCTCCATAATAAAGCACACTGACTCTTCCATTCCACTGCTTCTTTCAAGCTGGAACACCTCTGATTGACCGTCCAGCTTCAAGGCCCCACCCACCATCCTTGATTGGACAGTGAGCCTGCCCTCTGGCCATTAATTGGCAGCTTTGTGGAAAATCATAATGACGGTTTCCCCACAGTGCGGGATTCTGACCCCCATTTGAGCCTGAGGACGGCATTCAGAAATCCACAGGGCAAGTTCTGCCCTAGTTTTCTGAGTTTTAGGGAGATTTGAATTCATAGGGGGAATTCTCTCTGCCCAGTGGAAATCCGGAAAAATGGAAGTTAAATCGAGGCAGTGCACTTACCATTCATTCCTCACCCTCGGCTATTTTAGTGCCACTGATTTCTTGGGAAATTGAGGCACCTGCTTGATTCATGAATAAATGTACATAGGCATCCTATGATCTCATTAGAACGCCAATGTAATTTTAACTGCAGAACATCTACCATGAATTCTCCCCTATAGTAGACACCCAATGGAGATCCTGTCATGTATGTTTAAAACTTATCTTCCAATTAATTTGTCTTTGTGTTCGGACCCCACAAAGAAAATTTCAGCCACTGCCGCCCCAGGCTTCCCCATTACCTCCACCCACCTCCCGCCATGCTAAACGCTCACAAGTGCACACTCACCTCCCCATCTCCATACCTCCAGGCTGCCCCCTCTTGTGGAATGTTAATGAGATAAAATGGACTGGGCGTCGCCACCGCAGTTCCCGTACATCTAACTGATTTTCCACACAGGAGTTAAAATATCCCCTTCTAATCATTAAAATCTAAGTCCTTGCAAAGCTAGGGGTGAGCTGGCCCTAGTAACGCATGAATTTCTGTAACCAAGCAACACAGATATGTTGGGCTTGATTTTAACTCTATGTAAGTGGTTCAAAGGGTTAAAATCAAGCACATTCTTCCCAATCCTCACCATCACCGGCCTATAAGGCAACATAGATGTCACCCTGCAATAAATTGCTTGGGGTCGGTCTTATTCTAATTACTGCCTCGGGTCACTTCAGGAACCAAGATTAACAGAGTGCTTGACATGCAATGATCAATAGGCCACCAGCAAACAGATGCCAATAGACTACTCCACATGAATAAATCATCAGACCATATATGGTTTTGACTAAACGGGCTTTAAGTTCCTCAAACAAGTGATAACATCCGAAATTTCCTGCAATGGCGATATCGTCACTGAACACGATGGTCCGCTCGCCACTGACCTCGAAGAAAGCTGCCTACAAAGATCTAGCGATCTCTGCGGCATGTATTTCCTCTTTCCCGATGTCAGTTTTAATCTGGTGCCAGGTCAGTCCTGGGATCGCCAGGTTTCCAGCAAAAGTATTGCCATACACCAGGCTGAACAGCCAATCACGCCGATGCATTCCCGCAGACAACAAACCAGGAAGTAAAATGCATTGGGTTTTTCACTTTAAATTTAAATCTTACAGAGAGAGAAATAAATGTATGGAACATACACATGGGATAATGGTAGAAGTTGAAATATGATAAACAAACATTTGAAAAGATGTATTATTTTAAGAATGTGTGAAATGAAGATATTTGGCATTTCACAAATATAAAATTAGTTTTTCAGGGCCAGTGAGGCTGCTGAGCAGTAATTAAGAATACACCATTAAAAACCCACTTGCACCTCATTCAACAAGGTGTAACTTCTTTCAAGGCTTTTACAGCAAGACTAATAGCAGAAAAGGGCAAGTTCTCACCAGTTCAGTGACTTCTGCTTGTCTGCAGTCTTTGAGACTCTAACGGTGTACCCATGGGGAAATGTAGGTCACTGGTGGAAATTTCCTGATTTCTGCATTAAACTGCTCATGTGCAGACTCAAGAAGTTGCTGCGAGTTTCAGGGGAATAATGACCGTGAATATTGACAGTTTTGCCATCATTACCACTGCAAAATCTGGGCCCATAAGCTAGAAACTTGCATGCTCCAATCCTCCAGTAGCAGATTTTCTCCAACAGTTTCTGGAAAACTGATTAGCATATGCTTCACCAAGCATAGTGGGGATTGTACTTTCCGCAGTCCATGAACACTTCCTGCTTCCTTCATATAAAAGTGATGCTTTTGCATTAATAGTTTATATCTATTCATAGCAGTCAGTAATTTTTATGGCTTTTCATCAACATTATGTTTAAGGATACATTTATGCATTTTCTGCTTTTATTTATAGAAGTTGAAGGAAATAAGTAAAAACTAATATAAAAGTTACTTTCGAAGGCATTGTACTTTTAATCTTCCTGGTGATGAAAATTAAATAAAATGTTAAATTTCTCTCTTGTTCTTCAGGATGTGAAATCCCATATTTAAATGTTATTATTTGTAGTCACCCATTGTGAATTTTTTGATTTAGTGATACAGCACTGAAACAGGCCCTTCGGCCCACCGAGTCTGTGCTGACCATCAACCACCCATTTATACTAATCCTACACTAATCCCATATTCCTACCACATCCCCACCTGTCCCCTATATTCCCCTACCTATACTAGGGGCAATTTATAATGGCCAATTTACCTATCAACCTGCAAGTCTTTGGCATGTGGGAGGAAACCCGAGCACCCGGAGGAAACCCACACAGACACAGGGAGAACTTGCAAACTCCACACAGGCAGTACCCAGAATTGAACCCAGGTCGCTGGAGCTGTGAGGCTGCGGTGCTAACCACTGCGCCACTGTGTCACCCATAAATCTTTAATAAATGTGAGACAATTGTCTGTTTCATGCAAAAGAAGAAATTCAACTGTTGAAATAGAAAATACAAGGTAATTGAAAATAGAAATCTTGTGTTAGCCAAGGCTCAGTTGTTAGCATTCTTTCCTGAGTCAGAATGTTGTGAGTTCAAGTTCCACCCTGGAGACTCGAGCACAAAAATCAAAGCTGACTCTCCTGTGTTGTACTAGGGAGTGCTGCACTGTTGGAGATACAAAGAACAAAGAACAAAGAACAGTACAGCACAGGAACAGGCCATTCGGCCCTCCAAGCCTGCGCTGATCTTGATGCCTGCCTAAACTAAAACCTTCTGCACCTCCGGGGACCGTAACCCTCTATTCCCATCCTATTCATGTATTTGTCAAGATGCCTCTTAAACGTCGCTATCGTACCTGCTTCCACCACCTTCCCTGGCAGCAAGTTCCAGGCATTCACCACCCTCTGTGTAAAGAACTTGCCTCGCACATCCTCTCTAAACTTTGCCCCTCGCACCTTAAAACTATGCCCCCTAGTAACTAACTCTTTCACCCTGGGAAAAAGCTTCTGATTATCTACTCTGTCCATGCCGCTCATAACTTTGTAAACCTCTATCATGTCGCCCTTCCACCTCCATCGTTCCAGTGAAAACAATCCGAGTTTATCCAACCTCTCCTCATAGCTAATGCCCTCCAGACCAGGCAACATCCTGGTAAACCTCCTCTGTACCCTCTCCAAAGCCTCCACGTCCTTCTGGTAGTGTGGCGACCAGAATTGCACGCAGTATTCTAAGTGTGGCCTAACTAAAGTTCTGTACAGCTGCAGCATGACTTGCCAATTTTTATACTCTATGCCCTGACCGATGAAGGCAAGCATGCCGTATGCCTTCTTGACTACCTTATCCACCTGCGTTGCCACTTTCAGTGACCTGTGGACCTGTACGCCCAGATCTCTCTGCCTGTCAATACTCCTAAGGGTTCTGCCATTTACTGTATACCTCCCACCTGCATTAGACCTTCCAAAATGCATTACCTCACATTTGTCCGGATTAAACTCCATCTGCCACTTCTCCGCCCAAGTCTCCAACCGATCTATATCCTGCTGTAGCCTCTGACAATCCTCATCACTATCCGCAACTCCACCAACCTTTGTGTCGTCCGCAAACTTACTAATCAGACCAGCTACATTTTCCTCCAAATCATTTATATATACTACAAAGAGCAAAGGTCCCTGCACTGATCCCTGCGGAACACCACTAGTCACATCCCTCCATTCAGAAAAGCACCCTTCCACTGCTACCCTCTGTCTTCTATGACCGAGTCAGTTCTGTATCCATCTTGCCAGCTCACCTCTGCTCCTGTGTGACTTCACCTTTTGTACCAGTCTGCCATGAGGGACCTTGTCAAAGGCTTTACTGAAGTCCATATAGATAACATCCACTGCCCTTCCTTCATCAATCATCTTTGTCACTTCCTCAAAAAACTCAATCAAATTAGTGAGACACAACCTCCCCTTCACAAAACCACGCTGCCTCTCGCTAATAAGTTTGTTTGTTTCCAAATGGGAGTAAATCCTGTCCCGAAGAATCCTCTCCACCAATTTCCCTATTTTTCTGATGAGACATTAAACCAAGGCCCAGAGGGCAAACGTAAAGGATCACATGGCACTATTTTGAAGAAGAGTAGGGGGGTTATCCCCTGGCCAATATTTATCCCTCAATCAACATTCCAAAAACAGATTATCTAGTCCTTCTACATTGCTGTTTGTGGGAGCTTGTGTGCAGTCAGGCTATTGCTAGCAAGAATGTAAAAACATAAGAAATAGGAACAGAAGTAGATCCTGCGGCCCTTTGAGCCTGCTCCGCCATTCAATACAATCATGGCTGATCTACTGCCTCAACTCCACTTTTCAGCCTGCTCCCCATAACCCTGGATTCCTTGAGAGACCAAAAATCTGTCTATTTCAGCTTTGAACTCAATGATGGAGCATCCACAACCCTCTATGGCAGAGGATTACAACAGTGACTACATTTCAAAAGTACTTCACTGATTGCCAAAGTACTTTGAGACATCCTGTGGTCATGGAAGGCACTAGATAAATGCAAGTCTTTCATGTCATTAAGTTGAAACCACTTGTTAAATGGAAGAAACTCTGAATTGCTTATCGCTACTCGATATAAATGATGCTTTGAAAGAGAATTTAAGGATCTTGATCCTTTCTCGAACACTGATAGTTGTCAATATTTATCAATTCTTAGTACTTGCAAGTGATCATTGTCAAATATGGTTGTAACTAAGCTGATCTAACTTACACACTCTTCATTCCTCTTCTCATCTGAAAATGCCACTGAGTTTTTTAAAAATTCATTCATGGGATGTGGGCGACACTGGCCAGGTCAGCATTTATTGCCCATCCCTAATTGCCCTTGAGAAGGTGGTGGTGAGCTGCCTTCTTGAACCGCTGCAGCCCATGTGGGGTAGATACACCCACAGTGCAGTTAGGAAGGGAGTTCCAGGAATTTGACCCAGCAACAGTAAAGGAACGGCGATATAGTTCCAAGTCAGGATGGTGTGTGACTTGGAGGGGATCTTGCAGGTGGTGGTGTTCCCATGCGTTTGCTGCCCTTGTCCTTCTAGGTGGTAGAGGTCGCGGGTTCGGAAGGTGCTGTCCAATGAGCCTTGGTGCATTGCTGCAATGCATCTTGTAGATGATGCACACTGCTACCACTGTGCGTCGGTGGTGGAGGGAGTGAATGTTTGTGGATGGGGTGCTAATCAAGTGGGCTGCTTTGTCCTGGATGGTGTCGAGCTTCTTGAGTGTTGTTGGAGCTGCACCCATCCAGAAAGTGGAGAGCATTCCATCACACTCCCTGACTTGTGTCTTGTAGATGGTGGACAGGCTTTGGGGAGTCAAGAGGTGAGTTACTCGCCACAGGATTCCTAGCCTCTGACCTTCTCTTGTAGCCACGGTATTTATATGGCTACTTCAGTTCAGTTTCAGGTCGATGGTAGCCCCTAGGATGTTGATAGTGGGGGGATTCAGCGATGGTCATGCCATTGAATGTCAAGGGGAGATGGTTAGATTCTCTTTTGTTGGAGATGGTCATTGCCTGGCACTTGTGTGTCATGAATGTAACTTGCCACTTATCAGCCCAAGCCTGGATATTGTCCTAGTCTTGCTGCATTTCTACACGGACTGCTTCAGTATCAGAGGAGTTGCGAATGGTGCTGAATATTGTGTAATCATCAGCGAACATCCCCACTTCTGACCTTATGATTGAAGGAAGGTCATTGATGAATCAGTGAAGATGGTTGAGCCTAGGACACTACCCTGAGGAACTCCTGCAGTGATGTCCTGGAGCTGAGATGATTGACCTTCAACAACCACAACCATCTTTCTTTGCGCTAGGTATGACTCCAGCCGACGAAGGGTTTTCCCCCTGATTCCCATTGACCTCAGTTTTGCCTGGGCTCCTTGATGCCATACTTGGTCAAATGCTGCCTTGATGTCAAGGGCAGTCACTCTCATGTCACCTCTGGAGTTCAGCTCTTTTGTCCATGTTTGAACCAAGGCTGTAATGAGTTCAGGAGCTGAGTGGCCCTGGCATAACCCAAACTGAGCGTCACTGAGCAGGTTTTTGCTAAGCATGTGCCGCTTGATGGCACTGTTGATGACACCTTCCATCACTTTACTGATTGAGAGTTGGCTGATGGGGCGGTAATTGGCTGGGTGGACTTGTCCTGCTTTTTGTGTACAGGACATACCTGGGCAATTTTCCTCATTGCAGGGTAGATGCCAGTGTTGTAGCTGTACTGGAACAGCTCGGCTAGGGGCGCGGCAAGTTCTGGAGCACAGGTCTTCAGTACTATTGCTGGAATATTGTCAGGGCCCATAACCTTTACAGTATCCAGTGCCTTCAGTCATTTCTTGATATCATGCAGAGTGAATCGAATTGGCTGAAGTCCGGCATCTGTGATGCTGGGGACTTCAGGAGGAGGCCGAGATGGATCATCAACTCGGCACTTCTGGCTGAAGATTGTTGCAAATGCTTCAGCCTTATCTTTCGCACTGATGTGCTGGGCTCCGTCATCATTGAGAATGGGGATATTTGTGGAGCCACCTCCTCCAGTTAATTGTTTAATTGTCCACCACCATTCACGGCTGGATGTGGTAGGACTGCAGAGCTTAGATCTGACTTGTTGGTTATGGGATCGCATAGCTCTATCGCACGCTGCTTACGCAGTTTGGCATGCAGATAGTCCTGTGTTGTAGCTTCACCAGGTTCACACCTTATTTTGAGGTATGCCTGGTGCTGCTCCTGGCATGCCCTCCTGCACTCTTCAATGAACCAGGGTTGGTCTCCTGGCTTGATGGTAATGGTAGAGTGGAGGATATGCCGGGCCTTGAGGTTACAGATTGTGGTTGAGTACAATTCTGCTGCTGCTGATGGTCCACAGCTCCTCATGGATGCCCAGTTTTGCATTGCTAGATCTGTTCGAAATCTATCCCATTTAGCATGGTGGTCGTGCCACACAACACGATGGACGGTATCCTCAATGTGAAGGCGGGCCTTTGTCTCCGCAAGGACTGTGCGGTGGTCACGCCTACCAATACAGTCATAGACAGAAGCATCTGCAGCAGGCAGATTGGTGAGGCCGAGGTCAAGTATGTTTTCCATCTTGTTGGTTCCCTCACCACCTGCCGCATCCCCAGTCTAGCAGCTATGTCCTTTAGGACTTGGCCAGCTCTGTCAGTAGTGGTGCTACCGAGCCTCTCTTAGTGATGGACATTGAAGGTTCCCACCCAGAGTACATTCTGCGCCCTTGCCACCCTCAGTGCTTCCTCCAAGCGCTGTTCAACATGGAGGAGTACTGACTCATCAGCTGAGGGAGGGCAGTAGGTGGTAATCAGCAGGAGGTTTCCTTGTCCATGTTTGACCTGATGCCATGAGACCTCATGGGGCCCGGAGACGATGTTGCGGACTCCCAGGGCAACTCCCTCCCAACTGTATACCACTGTGCCGCCACCTCTGCTGGGTCTGTCCTGCCATTAGGAGAGGACATACCCAGGGATGGTGATGGCAGAGTCTGGAACATTGTCTGTCAGGTATGATTCCGTGAATATGACTATGTCAGGCTGTTGCTTGACTAGTCTGTGGGACAGCTCTCCAAACGTTGGCACAAAGATGTTAGTAAGGAGGACTTTGCAGGGTCGACAGGGCTGGGTTTGCCGTTGTCGTTTCCGGTGCCTAGTTCGATGCCAGGTGGTCCGTCCAGTTTCATTCTTTTTTATTGACTTCGTAGCGGTTAGATGCAACTGAGTGGCTTGCTGGGCCATTTCAGAGGGCATGTAAAAGTCAACCACATTGCTGTGGGTCTGGAGTCACATGTCGGCCAGACCAGGGTAAAGACAGCAGATTTCCTTCCCTAAAGGACATTACTGAACCAAATAGGTTTTTACAACAATCATTAGACTAGCTTTGTAATTCCAGATTTATTCATTGAATTCAAATTCCACCTTCTGCTGTGGTGGGATACCCTGGGTCTCTGGGTTACTAGTCCAGTGACAATACCACTATGCCTCCGCCTCCCCAGAGTACCTGGAAATATCTAGGTTGTTACACTCATTTGTTGAGTCTGTTGTTAATTGTTTAGATAAAATGCCCCCGTCAATCTATTTCAACACTCACAAACTAAAAGTGAAATGAGAAATATGGCTGTGTTTATCATATTAATTCTGTCCCTTTGCTGCTGCACTTTCGATATAATTGCTGAGTTATTTAAAATGTGAATCTGTACAATTTGCATTTATCGATAAGGCTTTCTGAAAATTTCATCAAGCTAAAGCTTACCACCTGTATTTTATTGAAATCAATTCCCGTGCAGCCATTCTGACTGTGAAATTGATGCAAAGTATTTTATCGTTATGGAGGAGCCATGATTAGCTCTTAGAAATAGCAATAGGAATCTTCCAAAGCATCTTCAGCCTTAACAATTAATGATTGAGCAAAATAACCTCAGACTGAAAAATGTTGGGGCTCCAATTAATTCTAAGCCTTTTCTAATCTTGTGCAAAAGTGAGGCATGTTTTGTTAGCTTAACTGATCCATAAAACTGGAATGTCAATCAGATTCAGAATATTCTAATCAAAAAATGAGGGATGAGCTGGGTCAGCAGCATCAAAAAATCCTATAACTTCATGGACTTTAGGGACCGATATTCTTTGTGAGAGCCTTTGCTGCAGTCTCCAGCCCAGTTTATGCATGGTTTTGCCAGCCATGGATTAACCGTCATTTGTACACATATCGATACGTAATTGTTGAGTTGTCTTTTATTGGCATTAATTTATGATCGAGGAACCTTTTAGCGAAAATAATTTAGCAAACAGTTGATTAGCAACGATCATTGCTTAAATAGAAACTTAGTTTAGAAAAACTTCATAGAAACTAATCCTTAATACTCCGTTTTTAATGATAATGGTTTAAAACAAGTCCCGATCAGCGAACACATAAATTATACCTGCCCTCTGGAGATGGTCTGGGAGGCGGAAAGGGTGGTAAAACGGTGGGAGAATCCATTGGGAAGGGAGCCCGATGCGTTCCTGCCACTATGGCATATTATCAAAGGTGCGGACAGCAGTGGCTTGGCTGCCCGCCAACCAGAGGCAGGCAGCCAATTAAGATAATTAACTGGCCTATTGACGGCCATTTTACCATGGCGACGGGATTTTAGTGGCGTCAGAATTGGCCTCTGCTGCATGGGGAGACTGCTAAGTACATCGAGGCAGCCTCTCAATGGCTTTCTGGGAGGCCTTCCCTCCCAGAGGCTCCATGCCCAATAGAGGGGCCTGCAGGTGGCAATGGCCGCCCCTGTAGATCTGACTTCGCTGCTGGAGGGTTCACCATTCGAATTGCAGGTGCCTCACTGCTTGGCCCTGGCACATTTTAGAATTTTTTACTGGCCCTTTGTGGGCGCCGTAACATGGAGGTGCCCTCTCCTTCTCCCTGCAGTCCCAGCAGCGGCCACCTCTATCAGTGGCGCTGCCAAGGCTGCAGAGTTGCCTGCCCTCTGATTGGACGGCAGTCCTGGCAGAAGCCTCTTGATTGGCTGCTGCCAGTAAAATCCCCTCCACGGTCCCCCAATTGCTTGTGTGAGCTTGGGAAATGCATTTGGTCCCAGCGGTGGGACCCACAGCATGCTGGTAAAATTCCACCCATTATTTAATTACATTCAGGGAACGTATTGAAAGCCAATAAATTACTTATAAATTATTTTTCAGTCTAAATGATGGCAGTAAGAAAACAGGAGTTAATTCAGGGAACTCATGATCCCCATTCAGTTTAATGCAGCAGAGCTATGATAATTAAATCCTCACTGAAGGTAATGACAGAGGTCGCAGGAGCTTACAGCATGGAGTATGTAATGGCATAAGTCACTTAAGCTCTTATTTTTTGGAAACTCTGCACCACAATAAAGGATACACCATCGATGCGCCATTATTATGGTGCAAGTTTCCAGGAAATTCTGGCCCAACATTTTTCTGTTTGCTGCTCAACACAATGACACAATTTGCATCAAAATGCGTCACTACGTCACAAGGATGCTCCTGTGAGAAACTTCACCTGAAAAACGGGCAGCCTGCAGTTACAAATTAGAGGGTCAGTAATGGGGTTGAGGGCTTGCTTGGGGGTCTAGGTAGGAGGGGCCACCTTGGATACCACTTTGACACTCGAAGTTGGTCTGTAAATAGGTGAGCAGTCCAGCCACCATGAACAGGGTTAAGGCTGGTTAAAGATGCAAATTGTGAGGTTCAGAGGAGCACTCCTGCCTCTCCTGACCCACAGAAAAACATGGGAAACATTTGAAGCTTACCTTCTGGGTCTGTCCTCGCCCAGTTCCCGAAAGGCTTTGCTGAATGGAGGAGCCAACACTGGTCCTCATCACCATCACTCCTCCCACCCCCTATCATTTGCTCAGGCCTCTGTATGATATCGGACCCTAACAACATCGGACATGATCTGCATATTTAAAACAAGACCCCTGATTCCTTTCTGTAGGTGCCTTGTCGCCTCAGAAAAGTAGGTTAATATGGGGACACATTCGGAATGAAACGAGATCTGTGTGGCTAACTAACATCCACAGGGGCAGTTAAAATCAGGGCCATTAACTCTGTTTCCCTCTTCACAGATGCTGCCTAACCTGCTGAGTGTTCGCGGCATTTTCTGTTCTTTTCCTTCAACAGATGGTGGAGGCTGTTCAGAAAAACAGACCGAACCAATTGTTAATTTTTATTCTTGCGAGTCCAGGAGATGCTCCCCCTTGGGCCCACAATTAATCGTTCAGCTCACTGCCGATGCAATCATAGCCCAAGACTTCTTTTCAGGGTGCCCTCATCCTCTCCAATATACAACCTGCCAGTGGCTGCTCAAGAAGGGGAGATGTGGTTGAAGTTTTCAAGATATTAAGGTGAACTGATAGGGTAAATGAGAGAAATTAGTTCAGCTGGTTGGGGAGTCTGGCACTAAGAATTAGAGGCAGATCTTTCAGGAGTGAAGTTAGGAAACACGTCGACATACAAAAGGGTGGTAGAAGTTTATTCTGCAAATGGCAGTTGATGCTAGATCAATTGTTAATTTTAAATCTGAGGTTAACAGCATTAAGGGATACTGAGCAAAGGCAGATATATGGAGTTAGGTCACAGATCAGCCATGATCTCATTGAATGGCGGAACATGCTTGAAGAGCCTACTCTTGTTCCATCTTTAACCAGCCTTACCCCTGTTTAAGGTGGTCTGACTACGCGCCTATTTACAGGCCAACTTGAGTATCGCATCAGAGGAACTTCAAGTGTCAAAGTGTTGACCAAGGTTTCCCCTTCAGCCCCCAACTCCATTCCTTCCAACCCCACCACTGAGCCTCCTATTTGTAACTGCAGGCTGCCTGTTTTTCAGGTGAAGTTTCTCATAATAACATCCTTGTGGTGTAGTGACGCATTTTGATGCAAATTATGTCATTGCATTGAGCAGCAAACAAAAAAATGTTGGGCCAGAATTTCCTGGAAACTTGCACCATAATAATGGTGCATCTATGGTGTTCATGCCCTCCACTACCAGCAGCTGCAGCAGGGGGTGCGTCTGGCATGCTGGCCTGTAACTGAGGCCTAAAGCCAAATTTGGCTCTGGCATCAGGCCGGCAAGGACGGGCACACACTGTTGCTTCTCCTCCGACTTTGCTTTTCAGCCTCAAGTCGGATTTTGCCACAGTTGTGTCCTCTGCACACAATGCTTTGTGATCGAAATGACAGATGATTATATTGTCTTGTATTTCTGCCTGAAGTGAAGATTGTGCCTCTGATCATTATATGTTACTGGCATTGTAAAAATGGTAGGAAAATTTCTACTGAGCACAATTACTAGTGGCATTGCAAACCCAGTGTTTTTGAAAGTATTTTTCATTTCATTAGAAGTACCCAATGCGGGATATTGGCTGCTGTGTTTATGGTTTCATGAGGAAAGGACATTTTTTGCACATACTTTCACGTCCACACAACAGAACTCCATAAGTGGCCCAAGGAGAAAATAGACTTGTGTGGCACAATACAGTTCCTCTTGCAAAGAAAATATGTCTTGGCTTTTTTAAAAGTGCTCCCCCTGTTGAGTCAGTGGGTATTGCAACATATTGAGTGATACTGTGCCAGGATAGATCAAGAAGGTCCCAGGTAATGTTCCCTACAATGTCTGTTTGTCCTGTGTGGCTGGCTAATTGCAATGCATAGCCAAGCATGCATACATCTTAAAGTGAGCGTTGCTTGTGCACGAACTGTTCCCTACATGGCACATTCCTTATTCTGCGGGGCTGCGCACATGTGCAGTTTAGAGGGAAAATTGATCCCAAGTTCGATTCCTGGTCTGAGTTAGCAGATCTCAGACAACGTGGTGGGAAGACCATAGGCTTGATTTTATCCTACCCTTGGAGATGGGAACAGAGGCAGGGAGGCCACACAAAATGGCGTGGGGTGACATTAGGTGACGTGCCTGTGGTCCTGCACCCATGCTTTTCTGCCCGCAACAGGGAAGATGAAGGATGGCCCTCCAACCCAAGGCCAATTGAGACACTTTAGTGGCCAATTAAGGCCCACTTTAGCATAGCTTTCCACTTCCGCTCCTATTTAACTAACGTCAGAGGGGCCAGCCGCTGCATGGAGACACCGCCAGCTGGTGGCCTCCTAGTGGGCTCAGCAGAGGAGTCCCTGTTCTGGGGGCAATCTATAGCCCATGGAGGCCCCGCAGCAGCAATGATTGCCCTTGCAGTAAGACCTCTGACCCACCCTCACCAACCACCAGCCCACTCCTTTGTCGGGGCCTGCTGACTGGCCCTGGCAACCCCAACCCCACTTACCTGAATCCCGGGATCTCCTCCATGTTTGCGACTGCAGGCCTCTTGCAGTACCGACAGTGGCCACTGCTCCCAGTGGTGCTGCTGGTACTGCTGAGCTGCCAGCCCTCCAATTGGCTGGCTGCTTTGGAGGCAGGAGTTTGTCCCTTAAAGGGATGACATCCCCGACGGCGGGCAGTTAATTGGCTGCTCGCTGTGGAATTTGGTCAGGGATCTGAAACAGGGCCGGCCCGCTATTGGAGTGAAATCCAGCCCAAAGTCATTCTTCAGTGTCCCTAAGGTAGAGTGGGGAGAAACTGCCACAGTTCCTGCCCATGAATTCTATCCAGTGGGACTATGCAAATGAATTTCTATTTGGGCATGTCAGTGAGGCCAGGACTGATGTCTAGTGCTCTCCAACACAGTTGAATTGTCACCAATCCTTATTGTTCCGACACATGAAGAATGGCCAATTATTAGAAAGGTGTTGTGAGGTGAGTAAAAAACAGGGAGAAAACCTGGAGGAAAGAGTCCTTTTCCCAACAGCTGACCAATAGCAAAAGTTTGGCTTAATTGGATATTATCCATTAAAAGTTCCATTCATTCTAAACTTTTGTGTGCTTGTAATCCCTATCAAAAGCAACATTCTTCTTCTTTTGAGGAATTTGCCTTCCCTACTGTGTCTATGACAATTGCCTGTTGAAGCTATAAAGACACAGTTTTATGAAAGGTAACGTATAGGAACAGTCATCAACAGCCATGTAATATAATGTGATGATGCAAAGGATGAGGTGGTGGTGTAGTGGTAATGTCACTGGACTAGTAACTCAGAGACCCAGGACATGAGTTTGAATCCCACCACAGCAGATAGTGAAATTTGCATTCAATTAATCTGGGAATTAAACAGCTAGTCTAATGGTGACCATTGCCAATTGTTGTAAAATCCCATCTGGTTCACTAATGTACTTTAGGGAAGGAAATCTGGCCTAAATGTGACTCCATACCCACAGCAATGTGGTTGACTCTTAATAAATGCCCTCTGAAATGGCCTAGCAAGACATTCAGTAGGGATGCGCAATAAATGGTGGCCTAGCCAGCGAAGCCTACATCTCACAAATGAATTTTTAAAAATTAGCTCAGGATTGACTTCCTTCTTGAAGCTTTGTGGGCCATCTGGAACTATGACGTGTTAATGAATCAAATACATAGACATCATTCCTGTGGAAATCATCAGTGGATCTTTGTCCCTAAACCCCACAACCACAATGCTGTTTAAAGCATGATTTAGGTGCTGGGATTTATCGCTGAGTGATTGGGTCTGGGAGTTGCCATGGAAATGTAATGCGGTCTGCTCGAAAGTGTACACATCCCAGCCATCTTTCAGGCTACTGAAATCTTCTTCTGATGCTGTAAAAGGATGCTCCTGCTTAGTCAGTGATGCTGTAATAAGCTGTGACCTATTCTAAAACATCATGGAACATTTGTATGGTGTTGATTTGGTGTTTAGTTTTAACTGTGTTTTTTGCAGTGAGATCTGAGGTAGAGTCCTCCTCTTGGAGGGATTAATTAATTCAGGACTGCTGGTTGAGAATCTGCAGAATTGCCAGTGAATACTTCATTGTTGGCACTTGCATCACCCTTGAATAGCACAAAAGAAAGAGGAATTTATGGAGTAAGTGAGTTCACCCATTAATTATACCTCCATATTTTCCTGTAACTTTTACGCCCATCCATCCTGACGCTTGCCAAAGACAGTGAGAAGTTAATTATCTAAACTTTTTCCTCTCCTATTAAAGTCAATGGTGATGGTGAATTTCCTGGATTAGCACCAGTTGTCACTTACTCAACAATCATGTTGCTGGTGGTCTCAAAGATCAATTCCTTTAAAGATATTTCTAATGACCGCAAAACATTTATAATCAGCCTTAGCAACAGCAGCAGAACCAGAAGCATTAACCCCGATATTTATCTGAAGGTGGCTTCCGAGCAGGGGAAACCTGGAGGTCAACTGAGCCAGTCAGAATCTGCGATCCCAACTCAATTGAACCAATTCATTTTGACTTCTGGGTTTTGCGTTTCCAAGTTGCACAGCTGGCATGATGTACATCTGCATGATGTGATCTCAGCTGCGTTTAAAGGGACAGTTCACCAATGAAAATTGGAGGTCCTCAGGATGAATGTTGGACATAGAGGAAGTGCAGCACCTAGATTTAATGATACCTCACTGGAATCACTGCTGGGTGCAGCCAGGAGGAGGGACATACTTTTCTCCAGCAATGAAAGGAAGGAACCTGCTGCTCTCATCAACATGTTTGGATGAGCGGCAGGAGTGTTGTACCAGGTCTTGGAAGCAATACAGGAAGCAGTTTAATGACCTAAACAGGTTAGGAGAAGTGAGCACACTTTCTGATTCAACAACACCCTGTAGTTTATGTCCCTTCCCCCTCTCACTCTGTCTTGCTTAGCGTACTCCATCACATCATTCCTCACACCCACTAAACTTCCAGCAACACCCAGCCTTCACTTTGTATGCATTTCAACACTTCCGCATTTGTCCATCCACTGTTCCCGCTCACCCCAAACCTATGCAACGTCATGCATGTGTCTCATAGTCACCCTCACCAAATGCATTGCATTCATTGGGTAAATACCTTATCTTCACTCACTCACAGGTCTGTTTTTACACCCCTTGTAGGAGAAAGAAGGGCAAAATGCAAAGAAGAGGGACAGTATTGGAGATAGGCCACCACTAATAGTACAGCTCACAGATGTGGACACCCTGGAGATAAGTGAAACATCTGCATCCCTCTCAGTCAGAGATGGAGAAACAGGGAGCTCACAGATAGCTGGTGACAGAATTACAAATATCCCTGACACAGATATGCTGACTTCAGTTCATCAATGACTGAATTATAAGAAGATTGAGTGTGGTGCTTGTCAAGATTGTGAGCTGAATTTTATGCCACCCCAGCAGGTCAGATGGTGGCGTGGGAGCGGCGTAAAATTGAGCAGGAGGCTCCAGGAGACCTACCCGCCCCCCTCCCACCTCCTGTCGACTTTACGGCGGTCGGGCGGGGGTGGGGGGAGGACGGTGACGCAGCCCGCCCGCCCGAGGCCAATCAAGGCCCTTAAGTGGCCACTTAACGGTCACTTAAGGGTCCTCGCATGCCTCCACAGGTATTTTACCCGTGGCAAGCGGGCATGCTGGGGACATGAAAGGCTGCCCAATGATAGCTGCCAGCCTTTCCCTGCCCCAGGGTGGGGGGCCATGGCAGTCGGGCACAGGGTGCCCAATTGAGGGCTGCCCCTGCCTCCCAACCCACTCCCGGGACCCAAGACGCCCCTGTCCCCCCAAACAACCACTCCAGCCTCATCAGGGAAGGACCGATCTCTCTGGTGAGGCATGCCCAACTTACTTTCACTCATGGATCCACCTGGTCGGCTGGGCTGGGCCCCCGGGCTAGACGGAAGCGGGTTCGCCACCAACTTTTACATCGTTGGCGAATTCCCGTCCACCTAAGGTAAAATCCAGCTCTGTGACTTTGTCACGACGAAATCATATCCCTTTCTTTTGTCTTACAGGGTCTTTGCGCATACAGTAAGTATCACAGGACACCATGAGGACGATTCCTCATAGGATCTCATTCCATCTGAAAATGCACCGTCACGGGATCCATAGCCCTGCACAAGCGCAGATACTCACACTTCGGTTTGTCTAATTAAAGGCTTAGCTGGGTTTTTACCTGATGATTCATACTTCATAAATGAGCACAAGCAGGAACTGGTGGCAGGGACAGCTGTGGAGAGTCTGTGTCAGGGATCACAATCTTCTCCAAGCTATGTTCAGGTGGACACACATGTTGAATCCTGTGGGCGATTGTTGAGAAGGAGAATGCGAGAGGTTCCTCAGCAACCTAGCCAGGTGCTGACAGACATGTCACACCCTCTCCAGTAGACCAGAGAGGCTGTTGATGTCCAATTTAATCACTAATGGATTTCACAAGTATGTCTGCCATATGGAGAGAGTGGCCACCTGCATGGAGCTTGAAGCAAGGCTCTCAAATAAATCTGTGCAGGCAATCGCCATGGCTGTGCAGACTTCAGATGCCAACCTGTCTGTCGCTTTAGACAGGATAACAATTACCTTATTCATGGCCTTATAATGAATCATTGATCTTCAGAAGTCAGGTCTATAGCAGATGGTAGGAGTGATGTGGTGCTTACCTGGGGTACAGATGTTGACAAAATGGGGCCTGGAATTGGAAACTCCCCTCAAAGCATTTCCACTTCTCACCTAAAATAAAAGCAAAATACTGCAGATGCTGGAAATCTGAAACAAAAGCAAAGAGTGCTGGAAATACTCAGCAGGTCTGGCAGCATCTGTGGAGAGAGAAACAGAGTTAACGTTTCAGGTCTGTGACCTTTCATCAGAACTGGCAAAGGTTAGAAAAGAATTAGGTTTTAAGCAAGTGAAGGGGAGTGGGGTGGGGGAGAGAATAAAGGGGAAGGTATTTGATAGTGCAGGAGAGATTAAATAACAAAGCTGTCCTGGAACAAAGGCAAAGTGTGTGTTAATGCTTGTGGTGAAAGACAAAGCATTAGTACAGAGAGACTGTTAATAGTGGAATAATGAGCAGCTCTGACTACATGAAAAGCAGGCATATGGTTAAAAAATAAAATATTAAAAAAGGCCAGTCATGCTCTGAAGTTATTAACCTCAATGTTCAGTGCACAAGGCTGTAGAGTGCCTAATTGAAAGATCAGGTGCTGCTCCTCGAGCTTGCGTTCACTGGAACACTGGAGCAGACCAAAGACAGAAACGTTGGCATGAGAACAAGGGGGATGTGTTGAAATAGCACAGCAACCAGAAGCTCAGGGTCATGCTTTCGGACTGAGTGAAGGTGTTCAGCGTCACCCAATCTGCGTTTGGTCTCCCCAGTATACAGGAGACCGTACTGTGAGCAGCAAATACAGTATACTGGATTGAAAGAAGTACAAGTAAATCGCTGCTTCACCTGAAAGGAGTGTTTGGGGCCTTGGATAGTGAGAGGAGAGGAGGTAAAAGGGCAGGTATTACACCTCCTGCGATTGCATGGGAAGGTGCCGTGAGAAGGGGACGAGGTGTCAGGGGTAATGGAGGAGTGGACCAGGGTGTTGCGGAGGGAACAATCCTTTCGGAATGCTGACAGGGGAGGGGAAGATGCGTTTGGTGGTGGCATCACGCTGGAGTTGGCAGAAATGGCGGAGGATGATCCTCTGGATGTGGAGGCTGGTGGGGTGGAAAGTGAGGACAAGGGGAACCCTGTCGCGGTTCTGGGGGGGAGGGGAAGACATGAGGGCAGAAGTGCGGGAAATGGGCCGGACACAGTTGAGGGCCCTGTCAACCACAGTGGGGGAGAATCCTCGGTTGAGGGAAAAGGAAGACATATCAGAGGTGCTGTTGTGGAAGGTTGCATCATCAGAGCAGATGCGTCGGACACTAAGAAACTGGGAGAATGGAATGGAGTCATCACAGGAGGCAGAGTGTGAAGAAGTGTAGTTGAGGTAGCTGTGCGAGTTTCCAGCAATTTTTGTTTTTGTTCCAATTCTCACCTGTTGCACCCCTACCCCCTCGTCCAGTACCAGACATGCTGCCTCATCTCCCAATGGACGAGTCTGCCACTGCACAGGTGTAGGTGGAGCAGTCTCTGACGGGGCACTCAGGGCCTCCAAAACCTAACGGTCATAGACAAAGCATCTTATAATCAGGGCAGGGATGTGAGCAACCTGCCTCTACCTCTGCTGAAGCTACACGGGATTCATCATGTAGAAGCAGTAGAACGTATACATTGAAGAAATTGTAATTCACCAAGGTTATACACAAGGGTCTTTGACAAAATGTTATGTTGTTAAGTTTCCTTTTTTTAATAATGCCACATAAAATTTAATAATTTGCTTCCTGTAGGAACATGGGAAGAGGAGGAGTCCCATTTATTCCCTCGAGTCTGTTCTGCCATTCAGTGGCTGATCTGTGACCTAACTCCATATTCCTTTGCTCAATATTCCATTTAGTACATTTGGTTAACAGAAATCTATCAATCTCAGATTAAACAATTTCACCACAATCAACTGCCATTTGCAGAAGAGAGTTCCAAACCTCTATCAACCGCTTTGTGTGTAGAAGTGTTTTGTAGCTTCACTCCTGAAAGGCCTGGCTCTAATTTTTATGTCCCTTTCTCCAAGTGGAAACAGTATCTATCTCATCAGTTCCCAAACTTCAATCAAATCACCCTTTAATCTTTTCAATTCCAGTGAATACAACCCGAGTTTGTGTAAACCCTCCTTGTAATTTAACCCTTGGAGTCCATGTATCATTCAGGTAAACCTACACTGCACTCCCTGCAAGGCCAATATTTCTTTCCGAAGGTGTGGGGCTCAAAATTGCTCACTGTACTCCAGGTGTAGTCTAAGCAGGGCTTTGTACAGCTGAAGAATGATTTCTAACCCCTTGTATTCTAGTTCTCTAGATATAAAGGCCAGCATTCCGTTAGCCTTTTCAATTTTTTTTGTAGCTGTTCATGACATTTTAATGATATATGTATATAGACCTCTAAGTCTCTTAAGATCTCCACTGTTTCTAGCTCTTCGCCATTTACAAAGTACTATCTTTTTTAGGTTCAAAGTGGGTGACCTCACATATGCCTATATTTAAATCTTCTTGCCACAGTAATTTTATGCTTTCATCTACACTGCTTACTATACTGTCTAGCTTTGTGACATTGGCAAATTTGGATACGTGGCTCTCTATCCATCATTAATTAATATTGTGAATAGTTGAGCCCCAATGCAGATCCTTTTGGGACATCACTAGTAACACCCTGCCAATTAAAGTACCTGCCCACTACTCCTACTCTCCGTCTCCTGCCACTCAACTATTTTCTAACCAGGTCAATAATTTGCCTTCAATTCCAAGAACTTCAACTTTACCTCTTATGAGAGACTTTATCAAATGCCTTCTGGAAGGCCAAATGGATAACATCCATAGACATTTCCCTGTCCACTAATTAGCCACCTCTTCAAAAAGCTCAATCAGGTTGATCAGGCATGACCTACCCTTTACCAATCCATGCTGGCTCTCTCCACATATACTGCCTGACCTGCTGAGTATTTCCAGCATTGACAGGATGAAGAAAGTGGATATGCAATGGATGGACGAGTGGTTGAATGACTGCTGAGTGCAAAGGGGGATGGAGAGGCAGGTTAGTGCTGGTGGTGGGAGCAGATCACGGGGTTTCATTTGTTGTGTTTCAATCTAGGTGAATCTCCGTGATATTAGGACATCCTGGCCAGCAATGTAAGGGCTGGTCTGGAGATGGGCACCCCATAATCATCCTTTTGCTCCTCCTCCTCTATGTACTCCTCATATGAAGATGAATGATGAGTCCCTATCTCCTCCTCCACCTGTGAACCTCCCTCCTATGCACATGCTGATCTCACCACAGCACATTGTCACTGGCATGGATGGTGATAGTTTTCTATGTTTGTTATGCTGTCAAACACATCCAAGGCATCTCCCATCCTGATCTTACCAATTTGAAATGCACTGAGGTGGAAAAGAAGCTGTATTCACACAAGTATTTTCTTCCAGACATTTGCCAGGGGGAACTGAGACAGTAGTTGCAGTTAGTGAGGTTTTATTCAATTTTAAGTTTCAATACCCACCTGAACTGCTGCTCAAACTTGCTTCCATTTCCCTGGTCAGATGCCTGAGCCACAGGAACCCGTGCTGCTCAAGTAAAATTTGGAGCCAGGTGAAAAACAATTTAATAAAATGTCTTCTGAGAGCGTTAATTGTGCCAGTAAGCACTCACCTGTATCAGATTAGGAAGTCCCCCATTGCGACGTGTAGCTTTCTCACCTGCATCCAAACACACCTCCCTTAAACCTGGAAGTGAGTGCTATCGAACCAGGTTTCACTCCTGCTCTAAAATCAATCATTTTTATCCCCACCTGCTCCCAACTCATCCCTTCTTGGGGGTTAAACTCCCCTCATTGCATCTGTGGCTAGAAAAGAGCACAAGTACAACAGTGATTTATGATCCAAGATCCCTGGTGCCAAGCCTGAAGGCCGTCCGGCTGCATGCTCTCCCAGTTTGGAGTTGCAGCGTGGATCGGAGTAGTACAGAGTCTGGAGCCCATCCCCAATCTGCTAGATTTGTTTAAAGTGATAAAGTTAGAATCAATGGATGACACACTAAAGCTTTCACACACGAACACTCACACAGACACACATAGACACACACACAAACACTCACACACTCACAAAGACACACGCACACAGACATATACACACACTCACACAGAGAGACACACACATACACAAAACGCCACACTCACACACACCACACTCACACACACACTCATCCCGCCCGCCCACACACACACAAACAGAGCATGCCTGCTGTGGCATATTCTAACCAGAAAAACAGCAATATCAGCACATTAGATGGTGAAATTCATGGTGTACATCTTGCCGAATCAGGGCCAGCATATTTAAACACTGTTGAATTTAATGACAATACTAAAAGGATTGACAGAGGCATGTCATACCAAACAGTTCCTTAAGCCAAAGAGGCAGTGCCTTACAAATGATGCTTAGAAAAAGGTGAAAATTGAACCCCTATTAGTGTTAGAGATATACTGGAGGAACTCAAGTATAATTTAGAAATGCTGTCAGCAGGAGCCTGCTGTACGATAACAGTAGTGCAGACTTGCAATAATTTAAAACTCAATGCTTCCACATTTGTCCCAGCATGAAACACTTCCTCTTAAGTAATGGCATGGGAATGATTTTCCCGAAACACTTTAGGTATTAAAGAGCCTTCGAGATGGCCAAGATGGGTTCTTCAGCTAAAATGCTGGTTTCACCTGAGCTTAGCACAAGATGCCATCTTGGTAAAGGAGTTGAAGCTTGTGCTAGAAATGGCCACCCAGAGGATAGTTAAGGTGCTGATTGCGACTTAACTTGCCTGACAGCACTCATTAAGGAGGCTGTCAGGCAATTTGGTGGCTAGCACTTGAACTAATGCCCTCACCTAACATCGGTCGGCCGATTGGAAATAAACAAGTTGTTTAACAGAATAAAAGCAAAATACTGCGGATGCTGGAAATCTGAAACAAAAACAAGAAATGCTGGATTCACTCAGCAGGTCTGGCAGCATCTGTGGAAAGAGAAGCAGAGTTAACGTTTCGGGTCAGTGACCCTTCTTCGGAACCAGTTCCGAAGAAGGGTCACTGACCCGAAACGTTAACTCTGCTTCTCTTTCCACAGATGCTGCCAGACCTGCTGAGTGAATCCAGCATTTCTTGAAGTTGTTGAACAGGATTTTTAGCACTACTTACAGTTACTTTTACCAATCACTTGCTGCTGGAGGTTTGAAGAGGACTTTAGAAACACATCAGGAGACTTTCTGCGACACTTTGCAAGACTTCACCCACTTGAGCAACATTTATTCTGGAAATTCTCTGAGGACATCACCTAAAGAGAGTAAGTGCTGTGCTATTCCACCTTACTGGACACCTTAGAGGAGTCACCAGGAGAATGGGACTGCTTGGCCATTTTCATCTTGCCGGGGTCTGCAGGCGGAATGGTACAAGAATGTGATGCCAGGCAGAGCGGTGGCAGCTTTTGCCGGAGAGAGGACAGGAGGGTGAGCAGGGTCCCTTCCCCCCTCAGGTACAGGACATCCCTCCTCCTCTGGACCTCCTCCACCAGGATCACCAGTGCCACAGATTAATTTTATCCATGTAATGATCTAACTGCTTTCTCACTACCAGTGTTAGGCTAACTGATCTATAGCTACCTGCTTTAACCTTTGCTCCATCTTTTGAATAGAGGCATTGTTTCAGTCCTTCCGCACAATTTCCATATCCAAAAATGTTTGAAAGACTTGGACCAGATCTGCTGTTATTTTCTCTCTTGACTTTTGGCGCAGAATTTTACCAGTGCCCAAGTGACAAGATCTGAGGTTGGCAGGGGGGGTTAGTGGAGGAGGGGGTGTGGTAAAATAACGGGGAGCTGCGCCAGGACAGCTTCCCAATGCAGTCCTGCTGCCGGGGAATTTGTCCGATGGTGGGTTGCGAGGCAGATCGGCTGCCTGTTCCAAGGAGGCGGGCAGCCTATTTGAATATTTGAAGTCCCTATTAAGTGCCATTTTAGGAAGCTGTTGGCCTTTTGCCAATTAGGAGGCTGCCTGCGGTAAAATCACCAAGCTGGACCAGCTGCCGGCAAGTGTGAGCTCTCGATCCGCTTTTCTCACTGATGTCAGGGTCCCTAAGCCTGCAGTAAAATTCAGCCCATGGTTCCTATCATCAGTGCTAATTGCTTTTCCTGCTTAGAGTTCCACTCCAGTGGAATCAGTGCTGGAGAACACCAGTGGTTGCGATCCTGGCAGAACTGCTGGTGCCGTGATCCATAGATTTTTAGGACCAACGTGCTTATGAAATTTTCTCTTTCTCTTTATGTTACTTGCTAATATTATTTTGGAAGAGAAAAATCATCTGTTTGCTTGAAAATCTATCTCTAAGCTTCTGCCTGCAGCTTCTTGCTAAGGGGTACCATGAATCATTGATTTATTTTGCTGAGGAAGGGTTATTATTAAATATTCCTGGAGAAAATACCTCTGATGCTGAATGGATTGAAAACTGCAGACCTTTTCAGTACAGCAGTCCATTCTGAGCCTTAAGATTCTCCCAGAAGGAAGGCACTGTTAATCTTCAAAAATATTTCTTGAAAAAGGCAATGGATTGTGGATTTTATTAATTATAATTACCTCTAATATTATTACTTGATTGTATTCACTTAATTCTTTGCACTTTACATTTCCATTGAATTGTAAACAAATTTATTAATTGCTTCACTGAACAAATTCAGTCCATTTCTAATAACAGCTTATTTGAAGGGAGTATGCCTAAACTATGTTAAGTCCAAAGAGCAACTCAACATTTATTGTAATAATTAATCTTTGCAGTCATGCAATCTACAAGTACAGGAACCTCTAAAATTATTAAAAGCAATAAATTACACCTGCATTCCAATATTTCAGCTTTCTTTTCTGTCTCATTCCTTTCTCACATCCCAATTGTTCTTCATCATAGTATGTTCGCATTTCATTTCTAATACTTTCTGCTTTGTTTTCCATTCAACTATGCCTACCTTGCTACATTTAATAATCGGAAGATCTTATGATAACACTGTACTGCCAAAGAACTATTGAGTAACCTTGTTCTCAGAAATTAACATTAGATTCTAGTGGCCATAAAAATATAAGAATAAAGAAAAAACCTTTCAGTCTATCTTGCTCATCTCGTCTAATTCATGCAGTAAGACCTGCTCAAACTATTTTAATTTCTCTCTTTGCTTGCTGCCATAACCTCTCTCTGAAGTGATTTATGACTTTAACCTCTTATAGGGACTAAACCAAATCAGGAGTACATACCTATGAATCTCCTTTAATTACGTTCAAACCAGACAAATTCTTATAGACACTTATTTGGGTCCAAAGAATTGAACTAGCTTTCCCTCAAAGAAAGAAAACTAGCAGAGAATATTATCATCTTTCGGATAGCCTATTTTTAATAATTATGTCTAAGTCATAAATATCCCAGATATTATAAGGGTCTGGGAAACTCTCTTCAATATGTATCTCTCCACCTAAAGAGACACAGAGAGGGGGTTCTTGTCGTTGTATACAGAGTGCTACTTGAGACAATTTATGAACTTTTATATATTTATTAAATAATTTAACTTGCAATACACTTTAAGTGGATAAGTATATCACAATATCAACTATTACTAAGAGATGTAGCACATAATCTTATTTCTAACATAGAATCCAAAAGTTTAACCTTGCTAATGTTACAGCAAAATATCCCAGAATATCCATCAAAATTTAAAGTAAACTTTTACCTTAAATTCCCCGGGTAAGCCATGGGGTGAGAAGTATTGTTTGAGGAATTCAACACTTCTAATTTTTGCTTCAGATATTCTTGTGTTTATACTGTTTCTAAGGTGTCATATGACCTTTTAGCATATAGGTATTACCTTTCTGTGTGTGTTTTTCTTGCTTTCAAGATCCATATTTGGTAGTATCATTAACTAACATCTCCACTAAATGTTTTAATGGAAACCCCCTGCTCTTGAAGTTGTGAGCATTTATCTGGTCAAAATATTTATAATTGTATTTACTTGACCTCTTTTCCTATAAGTACTATCCCATTTTATTGTTTTATTATCTATAATTGTGTTGTATGGTAGGTTGAACCCTCTCTGTGGGTCAATCTGCCTACATTTGCCAACACCATCAATTAATTACATTTATGGCAACTTCTTATTGATGTCACACAGGATATTTCAATGTGTGTGTTTATCCTCCACGTCCCTGGCAACAGAGACGCTGAAATAGATTTTCCAACTTGTTTCTAGGTCATATTCTATTGTAAAAGGGACCTTGACAGACCTTAAAATTTTTTAACTTTATCTTCTTAAAGGGGAATGTCAGTGAGTCTTGAAAACTGACCATTTATTCAATCTTTAATTCTAAAAGGTATAATATATTAACTGTATCTAAATTCTACCTAATTAAGCCTATTGTACCTATATTCCATCACAACTCTTCTACTCACTTCCGAATACAGATTTTGCCCATTCCTTTTTCAAATTCTACAGTCAAATCAATTCCATTTGATTGTGATCTATTCAGTAAATTGGTTAAGGTAGTTAGTTACTCCTTAAGGTACATTGGGGAGGCGGTGGTAATGTCACTTGACTAGTAATCCAGAGGCCTTGGCTAATGCTCTGGAGACATGGGTTTGAATCCCACCACAGCAGATGGTGAAATTTGAATTCAATTAATAAATCTAGAATTAAAAGCTAGTCTAATGGTGATCATGAAACCATTGACGGGTTTTGTAAAATAAAACCCATCTGGTTCACTAATGTCCTTTAGGGAAGGAAATCTGCTGTCCTTACCTGGTCTGGGTTACATGTGACTCCAGAGCTACAGCAATGTGGTTGACTCTTAAATGCCCTAGCAAGCCACTCAGTTGTACAAGGGCAATTAGGGATGGACAATAAATGCTGACCCAGCCAACGATGCCCACATCCCATGAACGAATAAAAAACAATTTAGCTTGAAGTTTTGTTAGCTTACGATCATGACCTCTGGTTCACTTCTAGTTCAACACAAAGGAACACTGTTATTAGCTTTCTCAGCACTGTGAGGCCTATGATATACTCACTCACAATGTGGATTTTAGAGTTTAATTGTATCTTGCATGCTGCAGTGTGTGAAGATCCTGTTCACTCTTGGTACTATTGACACTATAATTTGAAAATTGTTTGTAAACCATTTAGCTCTGTCATTAAGGGCCTGGGAAGTTTTTGAATTATAATTCTGAAATAGGGGTATATTTTCTCTTGTATGCCTACAGATGGGATAAGTGATCAATAGCAGTAATGAATAAGATGTGTGCATACTCACTTTTCTATTAACATTTGCTTCAGTATAGCTTTCACCTCACACTAAGGAGTCTCTGGTATGATAAAAATCACTGATATATTTATGCACTCTCTTTCATTACTGTCTAATGATTTTTAAGCCTGTGACTCAAAATTCCTGTTGGAAGGGTTAAATAAATGTGATTATATATAATTCCCTTTGTAGGTTTCTTTGATTTTGACATTATCACAAGGTCAACAATAACAACAACTTGCATTTATAGAGTGTCTTTAATATAGAAAAATGTTGCAATGTGCTTCACTACAGCAGAATCACACAATGGATAATGAGGCAAAGAAGAAGATATTAGGATGCCTGACCAAAAGCTTAATCAAAGAAGTGGGTTTTAAGGAGGGTCTCAAAGGAGGAGAGGGAGGTCCAGGGATGCAATTTCATAGCAAGTTGAAGGCACTGCTACCAGTGGTGGCTGAATGGAGCAGGTGATGCACAAGATTCCAGAGTGAAAGGAACAGCGTGTTTTGGGAGGGTTTGGGTGGTTTCCCTATTTCACCTCTCAACTGACCGCAGTGTTTTGATTAGAAGTGTGTTTAACCTTTGAGCTTTTAATGGTCAATAAACAGACAAATGACTGGTTTTCTTATAGGTTTAAAGAAAGA
Source organism: Heterodontus francisci (assembly GCF_036365525.1). Lineage (NCBI taxonomy): Eukaryota > Metazoa > Chordata > Chondrichthyes > Heterodontiformes > Heterodontidae > Heterodontus > Heterodontus francisci. The sequence continues at coordinate 130,757,581 of NC_090376.1, read as the reverse complement.
TAAATGTTCAATAACTTAAACCTGAAAATTCACAACTTCACCCGTTCACACACGCAGGCATATGCACACACACAAGAAAAGATAGAGTTAAAAGACAGCATGCATTCAGGTCTGGTATTTCTAAAAAGAGTTTGTTGTGAAACCTTCTTTGTTTTCCAGGAGGAAAATTTAAACGGTGCAGACCGGGTTTTTCTTTTCCTGGTTCACTGAAATCAAATTTGGAAAGTTTCAGGTGGATGGATGCTTTGCTGCAGATTCCTTTGGTTAAATCTCAGTCGCACTCCGATGGCAAAAAAATCCTGTTACAGTCTCTCCGGTGGGGCGTTTTCAAGGTCACCTTCCATCTCTGCCTTGAGGTAGTTTTAAAATGGTATTTGGGCAGGGTCTTCTTCTTTGCTGGAATATATCCCTCTCATCCTCCTGGCTTTCTGTCTCTCTGGCTCAGCAATGTGTCTTATTAAAACCTCCTTATCATAGATTTGGTTTCTGTCAGGTGACCAAGATTTCTCTTTCATAATGTTTTCATAAATAGTTTGATGGCGTGGCCATTGTTAGACAATGGATTTCTATGTTGCTCATCTCTATACCATCCTGATATAGCGGTGCCTTTTCACACCTATTATCCTGAGTTTGAGACTGGAGACTCAATATCTGCAAAATTGTTGTTAGTCCAACTCGTTGAAAAAGGTAGCCATTAACATTGAATGGGCCATTAGCATTTCTAATGCTTTCTTCAACACTTGACCCAACATGACATCTGGTTCAGAGTTCCAGCAGTTACCATGTATATTTGCAGTTCAGGAGAGGTCACCTGACCTTTTACTCCATTTTGTCTTGCAGCAAAAGCATTTTGGACTTCAATTCCTCAGTTCATTTTATATTTCTTACTTGCTTTCATGCTCACGGGGGAACAGTGATGTAATATGAAATTAAATGGAGGAATTATGAAATAAAAGTAAACTGTTGAACTAAGTGACAAGAAAATGGACACTTTGCAACATGGAGGGAGAGGTCAGGTGATTCCCTCCTGTACTGCCAATCAACATGTTTGTCTGTTGAAGATGGGACCATTATTAACACCTAGAATCATCTTGAGGAGGCACATTGATGTGTAAAACAGCCCATTCCATGCTAACAAATCCTATTATCAAAAATTGGGCTAGCAAAGGCATTTACTGACAGACTGATGCTGCTGTCAAAGCCAAGATAATAGGTGTAAAATTACACCTATTTATTAAAAGAGACCACATTCAGACACCGTAATGTAACAATGGTCCCCACATCCTGGGGCGTTGTATGAACACCCCAGGGGAGAGTGTCTTGAGTCACCTGACTGAAACTAAAACCTGATAAGTTTTTACCTTAAAAGAAGTAATTTCTCTGTGAGAGAGGGAAAAAAAGCTATTCACGCCAGAGAAGCTATGAGATTGATCCAGCTAGGCAGGGAGCCCTCCAGCACTATCTTTAAACTACTGAGGCAGAGAGATTGCAAGGTGATCTTGAAAATGCCCCATCTGGGTAATTGAACCAGGACTTCCACCATCAACCTCAGACTGAGTTTTAACCAAAGGAGTCTGCGATACTTCATCAATTCCAAGACAAGGAACATTCAGGCTTGCAATGCTGTAAAAAAAAATTCCTCCTGGAAAACCAAGAACGTTTCAAAGTGAATTCGCTTTACAACAATTGAACTCTAATTGCATACTACTATCTACTCTTTAACTTTTCTTGTGTGTGTGCATGTGTGAGAATGTGGCGTGGGTGAGGTTGCAAACAGTTTTGGGTATTGTTTTAATAAACAGTTATCTTTCTTTTTAAAGCTATGAGAAAACCTGTCGTTTGTCTGTTTATTTGACCCTTAAACACTCAGGGACTAAAACACTATTTTGAAAAACACTGTCTGCGGCCAGTTGAGAGGTGAAAAGTGGAAGCCACCCACACCATTTTCCACCTGTCTGTAACATACTCCTTACGTGCATGTGACAATATATACAATTTCTTGAAATCTTTAACTCAAGCAAGTAGCAAAACAAAATATGAATAACATAGTAGAATTACAGTTTCATTTGGAGCAGATGGTATCTGCCCATGCCTGAGGTTGGTAAACCATCTATAAACAGTCTAGGGATTATGTGAACAGGAACCATGTAATTTTGGTCCATTATGTACTTTAGTAAATGGGCATGTAAGTAATTATGTGTTGGATAAATTAAGAGGTATTCTGCTCAAAGACATAGAGCTATTTTGTTGATTCCTTTAAACACATGGTACAGCTCATGACCACACACCCACTCTTTAAAATCCAAGGATGATTAGGTAGCCATTTTTCACAAGGGTTTTCCAGGTTGTCACTATCTGAAACCATACCACGAACATGTTTCTGCAGATCAATCCTTTTTCTGGCATTTCCAGAAAAATTGTTAATGCATTTTTAAAGATTTTTCAAGGAATCCCAAACAGAGGTGATCCCCATAAAGACATTTACAATGTTTCTGCCCGAAGAATCCTTACCCCATAAGAGCCGCATGGTTTTAATATTCGAATTCTTAACACAGATTGATTAGACCAAACAGATTGTTTCTGTGTTTCTAATTTCAATGTAATTGAAACTGATAGAAGAAATTGATGTAGAGGGTCTAAAAACAGTATGATGAAGTAAGCTGATATTGTGCTATATTTGAAATCTACTAGAGAATTAGTAATTAACTATTCTGTTTAATCACAGTTTTAATTATTACCCTTTACTGCAGACTCTGCTACTTTGATATACTTTGCAGGTATTTTTAGATTATTGTTATTCACTGAAAAACATAAATTTAGATATTGCTATATCATCTCCATCAATTTGCACATCTATTAGTAGGTTTGAATTTAGCCGGGGAATTCTTGAATAGTCTAGTTTTTAACATCTCATCCTTGTGGTTTCTGTAACTCTGTGCTTTTCCAATCCAATAATTTTCATTATGAATGGAAAAACACACAATGATGGATAGTCGGTGAATTGCTGCATATATACCTTCCCTTGATGTGGTGGGATGGCAAGCTAATCCTATGACCCTGAGAGCAATACTGGTGGGAGTATAACTCCTGGTAGGACCAACCAAGCTATAGAGGTGGAATGGTAGAAGCCAGATTAAATCCACCACCAATCCTCCTGCTAGGGGTTTGAGTCAGGTTAATGACCTGTCCATGTAAAAACATTTTACTTGGTTTCACTTTTACCTATCCAATTGTAACCAAAGCATATCCAGCAATGGCTCCTTTAGCCACCCCTGCATCATTGGTTGATTGTTAAATGCCCTCTGAAATGGCCTAGCGAGCCGTTCAGTTGTACCAAACTGCGAGAGAAAAGTCTAAAAGGAATGATACTGGGCGGACCATCAGCTATCGACCTAGGCACCCAGCATATCCCCCACTGTGCCATTATCATCAAGCCGTGGGATCAACCCTGGTTCAATGAACAGTGCAGCAGGGCTTGCCAGGAGCACGACCAGGTATGCCTCAAAATGACGTGTCAACCTGGTGAAGCTACAACCCAGGACTGCATGCATGCCAATCTTCGGAAGCATCGTGCAATAAACAGAGCTAAGTGACCCCACAACCGATGGATCAGATCTAAGCTCTGCAGTCCTGCCACATTCAATTGTGAATGGTGGTGGATGATTAAACAGCTAACAGGAGAAGGAGGCTCCACAAATATAACCATTCTCAATGTTGGGGGAGCCCAGCACATCAGTGCAAAAGACAAGCCTGAAGCATTTGCATCCATCTTCACCAGAAGTGTTGAGTGGATGAACCATCTCGGCCTCGTCCTGAGGTCCCCAGCATCGCTGATGTCAGTCTTCAGCCAATTCAACTCACTCCACATTATATCAAGAAACGGCTGAAGGCAATGGACACTGCAAAGGCTATGGGCCCAGACAACATTCCAACAATAGTACTGAAGACTTGTGCTCCAGAACATACCGCAGCCCTAGCCAAGCTGTTCCAGTACAGCTACAACACTGGTATCTACCCGGCAATGTGGAAAATTGCCCAGCTATATCCTGTCCACAAAAAGCAGGACAAATCCAACCCGGCCAATTACTGCCCCATCAGCCTACTCTCAATCATCGGCAAAGTGATGGAAGGTGTCGGCAACACTGCTATCAAGTACCTACTCAGCAATAACCTGCTCATTGATGCTCAGTTTGGGTTCCGCCAGGGCCACTCAGCTCTTGACCTCAGCCTTAGTCCAAACATGGACAGAAGTGCTGAACTCAAGAGGTGAGGTGAAAGTGACTGTCCTTGACATCAAGGCAGCATTTGACTGTGTATGGTATCAAGGAGCCCTAGCAAGACTGGAATCAATGGGAATCAGGGGGAAAACTCTCTGTCGGTTGGAGTCATACCTAGCACAAAGGAAGATGGTTGTGGTTATTGGAGGTCAATCATCTCAGGCCTAGGACATCACTGCAGGTGTTCCTCAGGGTGGTGTCCTAGGCCAAACCAGCTTCAGCTGCTTCATCAATAACCTTCCCTCTATTATAAGGTCAGAAGTGGGGATGTTTGCTGATGATTGCATAATGTTCAGTACCATTTGCAGCTCCTCAGATACTGAAGCAGTCCGTGTCCATATGTAGCAAGACTTGGACAACATTCAGGCTGGGGTTGATAAGTGGCAAGTTATATTTGCACCACACAAGTGTCAGACAATGATCATCTCCAACAAGAGAGAAGCCAACCATCTCCCCTTGATGTTCAATGGCATTACTATTGCTGAATCCCCCATTATCAACATCCTGGGGGTTACCATTGACCAGAAATTGAACTGGACCAGCCATATAAGTACTGTAGCTGCAAGAGCAGGTCAGAGGCTGGGAATTCTGCGGTGAGTAACTCACCTCCTGACTCCCCAAAGCCTGTCTACCATCTACAAGGCACAAGTCAGGAGTGTGATGGAATACTCTCCACTTGCCTGGATGGGTGCAGCTCCAACAACACTCAAGGAGCTCAGAACCATCATGGACAAAGCAGCCCACTTGATTGGCACCCCATCCACCACCTTCAATATTCACTGCCTCCACCACTGATGCACAGTGGCAGCTGTGTGTATCATATACAAGATGCACTGTGACAATTCACAAAGGCTCCTTCGACAGCACCTTCCAAACCTGTGACCTCTACCACCTTGAAGGACAAGGGCAGCAGATGTAGGAAACACCACCAGCTGCAATTTCCCCACCAAGGCACACACCATCCTGACTTGGAACTGTATTGCCATTCCTTCATTGGTGCTGGGTCAAAATCCCTTCCCAACAGCACTGTGGGTGTACCTACACCACAAGAACTGCAGTGGTTCAAGAAGGCAGCTCACCACTACCTTCTCAAGTGCAATTAGGGATGGGCAATAAATGCTGGCCTAGCCAATGATGCTCACATTCCGTGAAAGAATAAAAAATAATTACCTCTGGAGCCTCCCAAGGATCTATCCTTAGTCCCCTTCTCCTCCTCATATGCGTGTTGCAACCTGGTGACAACATCTGAAGATGTACCAACAGGTTCCACAAGTATGCTGACCACATCAAACTCCAGTGCATCTCTCACCTTCTCCACTGCTTGCCATAATTTCTTTCAGTTAAACATTCAGAAGACTGAAACTATTGTCTTCAACGCCAGCCACAAACTATGACCCCTAACGTCTCTCAACTCCTTCCCAGTTAGTGTTTCAGGACAAAGCCAACAGCTCGCAATCTCAGCATCCTTCTGACCCAACATCTTTTCCATCTTAAAGACAACCTATCTCTACCTCCATAACATCACCCGTCTCCACCCTTGCCTTTAACCATGCTTTGCCATTCCTCCGAATATCTCCTTCTTTGGCTCAGTGTCAGTTCTTGTCTGATTGCATTTCTGTGAAGCACAGTGGGCCGTTTTCCTATGTTAAAGGCACTTTATAAATGTAAGTTATTGTTGTTTTGTTACAGAAATAGCCCAGGGTCAAGATGAGCCTGCGACAGATTTGCAAATTTAAAGATCAACTGTGAAAAACCACAATCTGCTCCATGTAAGACAAGATGTTATTCCATTTTTTTTATTCGTTTGTGGGATGTAGACGTCACTGGCTATGCCAGCATTTATTGCCCATCGCTAATTGTCCTTGAACTGAATGGTTTGCTAGGCCATTTCAGAAGGCATTTTAAGAGTCAACCACATTGCTGTGGGTTTGGAGTCACATGTAGGCCAGACCAGGTAATACAGCAGATTTCCTTCCCTAAAGGACATTCAATTGATGTATCTGGACGGAAAGCAATGGAAGAAACTCAGCACAGGAGATTCTGACTTACTACGTATATAGATGTTTAAAATAGAGATACAAGACAATAATTGAATTTAAGGGTGCTGATGAATACATAAACTGTGAGAGATGTGTTTCCATGTTAGCAGAACCCCTGAGATTTAACTACAGTCTTGTAAATCTGCTAGCCAGTTTTAACATTTATAATCATCAATATATTTCTAAAGTTGTTATTCTGGAAAACTCAGAATAACTTTCCACTTTGAAAACATTTATTTCCCATGTCTTTGGATGCTCTTTTTTTGTCTTGTGCCTGATAAACACAGAAATTCAATGATATTCAGTCACAGCTACATGTGTCAAAGGAGCATTAGCAGAGACCTCGCAATATCCTGCTCATTGATGATGGATAATGTGTTCTGTGGAGAGAGAAAACTGGGTAAAAAATGTAAAAATAACTTTAGCACTAATGTTTTCAAATTGAACCATGAAGAAATGTGTTAACAGCTTAATATGAAATGTGTTATTTTAACCTTGATACCATGAAATTAGATTACCTTCTGCAAGCTCTCTATGAAATGGATTGCTGGCATGAAATTCTTTACCAAAAGTTCTGGCCCAAATGTATATGTATGTATCTATAGTTCAAATGTATAGATGTCTATGTATATATATAAAAATGTGTGTATATGTGTATCCCATCAACTCTGCCATCTCAGCTTTGCAATACATGACTGCTTAATCTTATACACTTAAATTCTCGCCTCTGCATCAGAAGGTTGTGTGTTCAAGTTCCACTTCAGTGACTTGAGCACATATCAAGGCTGACACTTCAGTGCAGTACTGACAGAGTGCTGCACTTTCAGGGGTGCTGTCTTTCTTTAAACCAAGGTCCTGTCTGGTTTCTCAGGTGGACGTCAAAGATCCCCTGCCACTATTTCAAAGAAGAGTAAGGGAGTTCTCCCTGGTGTTCTGACCAATATTCATTGCTCAACCAATATTTCTAAATAAGACAATCATGTCATTATCACATGGCTGTTTTTAGAAGCTTGCTGTGTGAAAATTGGCTGCTATATTTCCTACATTACAACAGTGACTGTACTTCAAAAGTACTTCATTGACTGTAAAATGCTTTAGGACATCCTGAGGTCATGAAAGGCACTATATAACACCAACAGCTTATATTTATATAGCGCCTTTAACGTAATAAAATGTCCCAAGATGCTTCACAGAAGCATTATAAAACAAAACATTACAGTGAGCCACAAAAAGAGATATTGGGCTGGATTTTATGACGGTCTGATGGGATCTGGCCACCGAATTTAAAGTCAGTGGTGAACCTGCATCCGCCCAGCCCGGGGATCCAACCCACATTTTACGGGTCCCAAGGCTTTAATTGTCCAGAGGCGGGACTTCCACCCGCTTGAGGGAGGAAGTCCCACCTCATTGAGCTGCCAGCCAATCATCAGGTCAGCAAGGCAAGGTTGGTAGTTTGGGGGGATGGGGGGGCGCATCTCGGGTCCTGGGCATGGTTGAGGAAGTGGGCGCCCTAAGTTGGGTACCCCCCCACCGCCGGTGTGCTGGAAGGCCGCCAGGTATCGTTGGGTGGCCTTTCACGTCTACAGGATGCCCATTTGCCACGGGTAAAATACCCGTGGAGGCGAGCGAAGGCTCTTAAATGGCCGCTAAGTGGCCACTTAAGGGCTTCGATTGGCCTGAGGCAGGCGGCCCGTTTCTCCCCCACCCCCCCCCCCCCCCCCCCCCCACCTCCGTCGCGGCCCACGGAAAGTGGGGCGGAGGGGGGAGCTGGCTGGGAAGGTCTCCTGGAGCCTCCCGCTCCATTTTACGCCACCATCCGGCTCGCTGGGGTGGCATCAATTCTGACCAGTTAGGTCAGTTGACCAAAAGCTTGGTCAAAGATATAGGTTTTAAGGAGTGTCTTAAAGGAGGAAAGCGAGGTGGAGAAGGGGAGAGGTATCGGGAGTGTATATAAATGCAAGTCTTTATTTAAAAATCGCCTCATCAGCACTCCTTTTTCTTTTATACTTTAGCTTGATTTGCTTTTTATAGCACACAGCATATTGCATTCCAGCATCAGAATATGTGACTGTATCTGGCAGAGTGGTTGACAGTTATAGTTGAGTGACTAAACAAATGACTCCCAAATATTACAGATAACGGTTCCATTCCTGTTGTCTAGAATTACCAAGGGAATTAGTAGGGAAACTCCTAGTGCTTATCTGCATTGCCTTTTTTTTATTATTTGATGTCAACTTGATAAAGCCTATCGCATCTTAAAGAAAACATTGATGCAGTGACTAAAATAAATCCCAAAATGACTGACATCACTGTACGGTACAGATACTGGGTATCATTGTATTGATGTATTATGTTGCATGATCGCCTTAAGAGTGATGTCCCTTTAAGATCTCAGTATGCTAATGAGTTAAATACCAGGATGTAGTCACGTGACTACAAGCCAGGGTCACTCTGCGACTGCAATGCCCGGATGAAGGTTCTGTAAATAGTTTTCTCTGTACTGTATATACTTGTTTAGCTGTACTAAACCTGTTAGAGATCTTCAACTAACTGGACCCATGCACCTCATTAATGTTGCACAAAACAACATAACGAGCTCATTACATATTGCAGCACGAAACAGATTTTATTTGAGAATATAACAGAATTGAATGCTACTCAATACATTTTTAAAATATTTTATATCAAACAAGTTTGTGTATTCCGAGTTCCTATCTGCATTTCCAATTGGCAGTGCCTAAAGCTGCTCCATAAACCATCCAGCTTGATACTAAGCCATTGATTCCCTAATTCTGGGTTTTATTCCTCCAAGTAAGTGTTCAAGGTCTAACAGCAGCAGTGGGATGGAAATGGATTAAAATCTCCCTCATTGAATCTCTAAGATATACGTCTGCTTCATCTGATGTGATGATAGTATGTGAATATTCCATATATTGGCTCCAAATTTACTGAAGCGGGGCATCGTGCAGTGAGTGCCATGATTTGGATATTTTCCCTCGGTCTTCAGCTCCAATTATTCCAGCACTGCAAATTGCTGGACGTACGAATTGATAGTGTGATGGTGGGGGCAACGAGACATCTGGGACCTAGGTGAACGACAAGTCTATCTCCCTAACCAATGAAATTTAAGGCTAGAGAAGAAACAGAAGAATGACAGAGAAGGAAATAGGATCAGTTAGAGTCAAGAAAGAGAAATAAAGAGAGGGAAAGAAAGATTGGATTAAGAGAGAGAAAAAAGAAATAGAAAGAAAAATTAAGAAAATAAATGTAAAAATTTATCATTTAAAATTGAAAAGCATTTAGGAACAATTTGTTACCTGCAGCAGTGAGACTCCACAATTTCAATTGTTTCTTTTCTGGGCCAGAGAGGTTGAGTGACAGATCTACCACAAGTCACCTCATTAATGGGGTCCTCACACCATGCAATTGCTGCCCTAACTTTCTATGAGAGGAGAGTTTAATTTGTATTTACAATGTAAGTGCAGCAATTTCTTGATGCTCATGAGGTGGTGGACGATGGTTTTCATTTTCCAAGGCTATTGGAGGAGCGGCATTAATCATCCAGCAATTTGTCGTGATTCGCAACTCACAGGTTATCTCTTCCTCGCCATACGTTTTTGGGTTTATTACGTACTGATAATAGCCCATGTATTAAACTCACTGTTATTTTGCCAGTGAATTCTGGGTCAATGTTTCTTCGGTAAAATGGTAGGGATGATTGCAATATCAAACCAAAAAAGCTCTGAATGGTCTGGTATGAATGGATTTAAGGCAAGTCTTTCATCCAATTCACATCTGGCCAATTTACATTGTTTCTAAATGATGTGTCACACCATCTGCCTCACTCTGGTTTTCTGTCTCACAACAACTCAAACAATTTCAAACTAGAAACATAGAAAACATAGAAAAATATGAGCAGGAGTAGGTGATTCGGCCCTTTGGGCCTGCTCCGCCATTCAAAAAAGATCATGGCTGATCGTCTAATTCAGTACCCTGTTCCCGCTTTCTCCCCATATCCCTTGATCCCTTTGGCATTAAGAAATATATCTATCTCCTTCTTGACTATATTTCATGACTTGGCCTCCACTGCCTTCTGCGGTAGAGAATTCCACAGGTTCACCACCCTCTGAGTGAAGGAATTTCTCCTCATCTCGGTTCTAATTGGCATACCCTGTATCCGGAGACTGTGACCCCTGGTTCTGGACTCCCCAACCATTGGGAACATCCTCCCTGCATCAAACCTGTCCAGAACACGGAGCCAAAAACCTAACAGCAAGAATTAAAGTGGGTAAAAAGTATAGATTTAAAGCATTTTTTTTTTAGTTTCACAATCCTGTTGCAATATCATGTTTTAATGGATTTTTGCCTGATCGGTCAGAAATGTATACCAAAGGTATTAACATATAGAAAAAGATGGATCTAACTGTTGATGAACATCTGAGGAACACTCCCTGTGCCACCACAAGACTCAGTAAAGAGCTACTGATGACCTAAAAATAGAAAATGATGGAAACAGTATCTATGGAGAGCGAAACAGAGGTAATGGAGGGAATTTAAACATGGCAACACACTGACATTGGGAGAGCCTGGTAATGCGCAGGGGCCTCAGAGTAAGCATATCCTATCTGTCAGTGGTTTTTAACCCAGCCAATACATTTTTATCTGACGTCTGGGTTTTCTGACCAATTAGCGTGAGGGGGCGTGATGACCATTTTCAACTGACTAGTTAAAGGGACCCCTGCAAAGATGACAGTTGATATATTGTGGAGGTGGGGAAACAGTGGAAGCAACTGGCATTATGTAGTCCGTATTTCTGGAAGGGCCTACAGGGAGATACTTTTCCCTGCTGACTGCCACAGAGAGCAGGAAGGCATGGCTGAAGATTGCTGAGGAGGTGAGCTGCAGGAGTATGGTGCCACACTCCTGGATGCAGTGCCAGAAGCTGTTTAATGACCTAATCAGGACAGGAAAGGTAAGTACAATGGAACATACAACTATATCCTGTTGTGGGCACCACACCAACCCCGTATACCTACTCCTGCATTTCACTCCTCGCACCAACTTACCTTGCAGGTTCACCCATCCCTCACTCTCTATACACTCCCTCACATCTGCATCTGTCCATCCACCACTGACACTCAACCTCATCTTAATTTACTGTCATGCCGCTCCCTCATAGTCACTCTTGACAAAGGTTGTCCATCCATCCACTCAACACATTCCGTTACTCTCACTCATAGGTTTCTTCTTTCCCTCCTTTCAGGAGAAGAGAGTGCTGAACCCCAGGGAGAGGCAGAGAATCAGCAGTGGCCCTCCAGCTATCTCCATACTGACAGCTGCAGAGGAAGAGGCACTGGAGATGAGCGGAGTCTCGGTGTGCCTGATCATCAGAGATAGGGAGATGGGGGCCTCCCAATGACCTGGCTACAGCATTAAATATCACACAGCCTCATGGCATACAGCACTCACTCATGTTGACTTGAAATGTGATCATGTGCATGATGTTCACTTAAAACTTTTTCACCGAGATCATTCTAATTCATGACTTTAATCCCCCAAAGGCCCAACAAGCAGGACGTGGTCCAGGAGGATAATGAGGACTCCTCAGCTTGGAGCATCCTGCACCCTCTGATGGAGTCTCTCCACTGTTGCCCCATTCTCTATCATCTGCTCTGGCTCATTTGTGATGTGAAAACCCAATCTTACTGGTCCCTCTGAGGTGTGAGTATCTGAGCTGGTGCAAGGTCAGCATGTGTCCTGTGGTGGTGCACCTTTGCAGTGATTGACCTCCTGACTACATTAGGTGGACCTTGGGAGCCGTTGGCAAAAAGGAGACCTCTGGAGCAGCAGCAAAAAATGTGCAAGGTACTCGCAGGCTTTCCAGCTGCAATGTGCATGTTTGCAGAGAGATTGGAGGAGTCCATCTCAAGCATGAGTAGCATGATGATGCAAGCCTTTGAGACGATGTCTTTATCCATGGAAAGAGTGGTCACCTACATGGAGCTTTCACACTTGAATAGGATTGATGAAGCCCTAGTCTTGGCCATTCAGTGCCCCACTAAAATGCTGCAAAGTGCTCTCCAGCTGTGGCTCAGTGAGAGAGAGCACTCTTACCTTTGAGTTAGAAGGTTTGTGAGTTCAAGTCCCACAAAAATCAAGGCTGACACTGCAGTACAGTACTGAGGGAGTGCTGCACTGTTAGAAGTGCCTTCTTTCAGGTGAGATGTTAAACTCAGGCCCTTTTTTACCCTCTGAGGTAAATATAAAAGATTCCAAGGCACAATTTCAAAAAAGAGCAGGGGAGTTAACCCCAGTGTCTTAGCCAATAGTTATCTCTCAATCAACATCACAAAATGGCGGCACAGTGGCGCAGTGGTTAGCACCGCAGCCTCACAGCTTCAGGGACCCGGGTTCGATTCTGGGTACTGCCTGTGCGGAGTTTGCAAGTTCTCCCTGTGTCTGCGTGGGTTTTCGCCGGGTGCTCCGGTTTCCTCCCACATCCAAAAGACTTGCAGGTGATAGGTAAATTGGCCGTTGTAAAATTGCCCCTAGTGTAGGGAGGTGATAGGGAATATGGGATTACTGTAGGGTTAGTATAAATGGGTGGTTGTTGGTCGGCACAGACTCGGTGGGCCGAAGGGCCTGTTTCAGTGCTGTATCTCTAACTAAAAAATAAAAATAAATAAATAAAAACAGATCATCTGGACTTTATCACATTGTTGTTTGCTGTGTGTAAATTGGCTGCCATATTTCCTACATTACAACAATGACTACAATTCAAAAGTATTTCATTGGCTGCAAAGCACTTTGGGATGTCCTGTGGTCCTAAAATATGCTGTATAAATGCAAGTCTGGCTTTCTTTCTTTTGATAGCAGGGAGATGCGGGTGGGCCAGGAGAGGGAAGATGGTGAAAGGGGACATGGAAGTAAAGACTCTGCTCAAAGTGTCTCCACTTCTCACTCATTGCCTCCCTTCCCCCTGATGGCCAAGTCTGCTCCTGCACAAGGGTGCAGGTGGGGCAGTCTTTGGTGGGGCCCTCACAGGTTCCAAAACCCAGAAGGCATCAGCCAAGAGCATCTCATCAGTGAGAAGAGGGGCCTGAGCAGCCTGCTTCTACCTGTGCTGAAGCCGCAGGGGTTACACCATGTAGGAGTAGCAGAGAAATAATTTGTTGCAGTTGCACAGGGTATGCACATGAGTGTTACAAATGTTAGATTGTTACGTTTCTGTTTAATTTATTTAGAGATACAGCACTGAAACAGGCCCTTCGGCCCATCGAGTCTGTGCCGACCAACAACCACCCATTTATACTAATCCTACATTAACCCCATATTCTCTACCACATCCCCACCATTCTCCTACCACCTACCTACACTAGGGGCCACATAAACATTATCTGTTTGCAGAACTTTACCATCTTGCCCATTTTTGTCAGGCAAATGGCCTTCTCACTTGTGATAACTAGTAAGACCAGAATAGACTCTGACCAATAGGTGTCAATGACAGGAATGCTATGTTGTTGTTTTGTGTTGGGGGAAGGGTGGGGAAGGTGGGGCAAGTGGCTTTAGCATGTGGCTGCCGATGGGCGCACTGGTGCAACCTAACTGAATCTTGTCATTATGAGGCCATCCCATGCAGCAATGTGCAACACTGCTAGTGCAATGGCCAAGTGACATTCCTCCTCCTCTGAAGGGACTCTCTGCACCTTGTTCCTCCTGAGGGTTCCTTTCTTATTGCTGCCCTACGTTGTGTACAGCATGGTCATTGTGCATACCACAATCATTCTAGAGACTCTAGCTGGTGTGTATTGCGCAAGTGCAGAGACTAGCACATGAATTTCATCTTCAGGATGCCAATTGCTTGGTCAATGACACATCTCTTCATATGGTTTTGATTGTAGCGCTTGAGATTCATTGCTTCAGTTCCTCACGGGTGTCATCAGCCACATCTTAAGTAAGTAGCTCTTGTCTCCAGGCAGGCAGTCAGTAGGTATGTTCCGGTATGCGAAGAGCTCAGGGCAGGGAACTGGTGCAGGATGAATGCATCATGGCAGCTCCCTGGGAATCTTGCATGCACCTGTATAAACATCTTTCTGTGGTTGCAGACTCCTGGATGATCTGAGGATGCATTGATTGCCATGCCGTTGATGACGCCCTCCATCTGTGGGAAGCCATCTAGAGATGCAAACTCGAGTGCCCACACAGTCTGATTGGCATCGGTGGCAATATGTACATAATGGTCTGCGCTGGCAAACATAGATTCGCTCACCTGGATGACACATTTGTGGGTGCCCAACTGCAAAATCCTGCAAATGTCACCTGCAGACTCCTGGAAGGAGCCTGAGGCAAAGAAATTGAGGGCAGTGGTCATTATGACAGTTGCTGATAAAGCGTGGCCACCAGGTACACTTGGCAGAAGGTCTTTTTCCAGCAGGCTGCAAATGTCTAACACAGGAGACCCTGAGCCCCCTGAGACACTGTTGTTCAGACAGGTTCAGGAAGCTGATCCTCTGCCTGTATGCCTTTTGTTGTGGGTATCACTTCCTCCAAGCTGCACCTCTCTACTCATCCCTCTCTCAGGAGCAGGCTGTTGCTGGTGCTTCTGGTGCTGCTGCTGGTCATCTTGGTCTTCATCTGAGGTTTAAGCTAAAACAACATAAGCAGCCCCCTTGCTGATCTGATTTATCACATGTGGCAAGTGGAGATCAGATGCACAAACCTCTAAAGTAATAGAAATCACCTGTAAATTAGTGAAAGTAAAGTCTCAGAATAAGTACTGTGAGCAAAAGCCTATTACACAATTATGCAAGAAAGCAGGTGTGAGATCTCAGTACTTATGGGAATTTTTTGCTTATAATTTCTTCAACTCCCTCAATTGTTGCTGCGCTCTCGCCTTGCTTCCACTGGCAAGTTCCAGAAAGCCCGGGAAACCTGTTCACCCACAGTTAGAGTTGGAAACTCCTGTTAAAAAAGTGTTTAATCACCTAATAACATATTTAAATTGGCATACCACCTCTCGCGTGGGATTTGCTCACGCCAGCCTAATGCGCTGTAGTTAAATGCAGAAGATGGTAAGATGCCACTTTTCAGTGCTTATAACCCTTCATCTGCTCCCAAACCCATTCGCCCTTGGAAGTTAAAATGCCTCTCACTAATGTTTCAGCCCAATGACCTTTTATCAGAATGGGAATATTTTGGAGGTGTAACAGTTTTTAAGCAAGTGCAGAGACTGGCAAAATTGGGTGGGGAGGGGGATGGGGAAGTGGAGGAGGTGGTGAGGAAGAGCAAAACAAAAGGGAAAGGCCAGTGATGAGGTAGGAGTGAAATAGTGAAATGGCTTGCCCCAAAACCTTAACTCGCTCTCCACAGAGGATTTCCAAATGTTTTGTTTGTATTTCAGATCTGCAGCACCCAGATTATTTTGCTAAGATGACTTTTGGTGAGGCAAAGGGAGATGAATGTGCCCAAAGAGAGAACAAAGATCTGTCAGGAAATAGTAAATCAAACCAATGCTGTTTCCACTTAGTGCTTGGACACAGGGGAAGAAAGGCAAGGTATCATAGTTTCAAAGCCTGGATCGAAAACATTGTAAAATAGGAAATGGATGGACAGGTAATGACACATCTGTCCCTTGGGCCTGTCCCATATAGTCATGTTGCAACTAAGCATCATGACCCCCAAAGCTCCCCACCCACCAGCAGCCATGAGAAAGCCAACAAAACAGATTTAAAAAAAAAACTCTCGGCCAATTCAGGGAGAAACAATCTCTGGGAAATTCCTTTCTGATTCACCCCCACCCCCCCCTAACCCCAATCATGATCAAAATGAGTTTGAGTAGGCCACACTAATAATGATGCATGTCACCCAATATCACACCTACATTGTGCCTGCAATGATATTACCCTTAGATGACAACTGCTGCAGGAATGTTAGGGTTGCTCAGGACAAAGGTGAGATATCCTTCACCGCAGGTCATAGAATTGGCCAAAAGGAATGGTTCAAAGGGGAAGGCTATCACTGGAGTCTGCATGTATAACAAACAGCGGGATTAGAAAACACAGCCATAGACATAGATGTAACCTGGAACAGAGGAGAGCACCCGCACATTGCTTTCACTTCAAGACCTGAGTCTTGTGTGTCCCAGAGGAGTCTAGGCCATCACCCAAACTCCCCTTCCCCCTTCCCAAACATGAGACTCCCATGAATGAAACCTGTAACCCAATCCTGCCATCTACCGTGTGTTGGCAGGTGACCTCCGGGTTACGTGACTTTCTACCACCTCCCTCCAACTGGTGGCAAGTTAATAAGGCCTGTCACATTTCAGGCTAAAGAATCACACTTGGTCACAGATTTAACTTTCACTATGATTTAACAAGCTTTATTAAACGTTTTTGTTCACTACAGCAACATTGCTTATCTAACCTTACAACAACCCCCAGGTTAGGTGTTTTCCCCAAAAAACTGAGTTCCTTTCAGTTTCACTTCCAAATACCATATATTGTCTAATACTCAAGCCCACACATACAATCATGATAAGGCCCAGGGTTTAAAATAATTGGACATAATTTCTGAAGCACCGGGTGGTTTCCAACTCACCTCACCACCTGTCTGCTTAAAACCCATCTTGTGTCAGAATTAAGGCCATTGTCTTTCTTCCATAGTTCGACCCTTTTTGCTTCACAATTACCTCACTGACAACAGCTTACAATTCAAAGCATGTTCTGAAGCAAATGGTAACCAGAAAGAATGGTTAACATTTATACAGCACCTTTCACAACCTCAGGACCTCCCAAAGTGCTTCACAGCCAATGAAGTACTTTTGAAATATAAAATAAAAACAAGAAATGCTGGAACCACTCAGCAGGTCTGGCAGCATCTGTGGAAAGAGAAGCAGAGTTAACGTTTCGGGTCAGTGACCCTTCATCGGAACCTTCTCTTTCCACAGATGCTGCCAGACCTGCTGAGTGGTTCCAGCATTTCTTGTTTTTATTTCAGATTTCCAGCATCCGCAGTATTTTGCTTTTACTTTTGAAATATAGTCACTCTTGTAATATAGGAAGCATGGCAGCCAATCTGCACACAGCAAACTCCCAGAAATAGCCATGTGATAATGACCTGATAATAGAAATATAGAAACATAGAAAATAGGAGCAGGAGTAGGCCATTCGGCCCTTCGAGCCTGCACCGCTATTCAATACGATCATGGCTGATCATCCAAACCCAGTACCCTGTTCCCGCTTTCTCCCCGTATCTCTTGATCCCTTTAGCCTTAAAAACTATATCTAACTCTTTCTTGAATATATTTAATGATTTGGCCTCAACCGCTTTCTGTGGTAGAGAATTCCACAGGTTCACCACTCTCTGGGTGAAGAAATCCCTCCTCATCTCAGTCCTAAATGGCTTACCCCTTATCCTTAGACTATGACCCCTGGTCCTGGACTCCCCCGCCATCGGGAACATCCTTCCTGCATCTAGTCTGTCCAGTCCTGTTAGAATTTTGTAGGTTTCTAAGAGATCCCTCTCATTCTTCTAAACTCTAGGGAATACAAGCCTAATCGACCCAATCTCTCTTCATACGTCAGTCCTGCCATCCCAGGAATCAGTCTGGTGAACCTTCACTGCATTCCCTCTATAGCAAGAACATCCTTCCTCAGATAAGGAGACCAAAACTGCACGCAATATTCCTGGTGTGGCCTCACCAAGGCCTTGTATAATTGCAGCAAGACATCCCTGCACCTGTACTTGAATCCTCTCGCTATGATGGCCTGTTTAGGTGATGTGAATTGAGGGATAAATATTGTCCAGGACACCAGGGAGAACTCCCCTGCATTTTTCTCTGGAATAGTGGCATGGAATCTTTTATTTCCATCTCAGAGAGCTGACGGGACCTCGGTTTAATGTCTCATGCAAAGGACAGCACCTCCAAGAGTGCAGCACTCCTTCAGCATTGCACTGCATTTCAACCTGGATGTGTGTACTTAAGTCTCTGGAGTGGGACTTAAACCTACATCCTTCTTGAATCAGAAGCAAGAGTGCTACCAGCTAAGCCGTGGCTGACATGGGCTCCATTCCCCGATTCATTGAGACACTTGGCGTTGCCAAAATATGCACAAGGTGGTGGAGGGGCCACCCACCAATTCATGCCATGTCTCGTTGACATGCTGCCTGCAAGTTGCGACTGTCAAGAAGCTGCCCTGCTGCAGACCTCCAGGTTTGGGTGAGTAGGAAATGAGCCAGTTTCCACACTAAAGCTGCCTGGTAGTTTGATCCGGGAGGAGGAGGGCGGGGAGGTAAAGCAATCCTGGGGAGCAGGCCTTGCCTGTGTCAGCAGCAGCCTGGGTCTTTTCTTCATGGTGCAGAAAGGGGCACTCTCCTCCTCCTGGCCCCACACTTTAAAAGAAACTTCTGCTCATTCTTCGAGTGTCTCGAACAACGTATAACAGGAGTATGACCCTGATTTGCATCAAGCAGCCTCACTTCTGTTTCAGGTGTGTGGGGCAACCATCTATTTACAGAGATGCCTGAATATTGCACCAGACAGTCCTTGGATATCAGTGGGGTGACCAATGTCCTCCCTTCATACCCTGACAAACTGACAAACACCCATTCTTCAGGCGATTTGAACATTCTCTTCCCCCTCCCAGTGTTTTTCAGCATTTAAAATAGCAGGTATGATCAAGACACCATTTTAATAACTTCATAATGCATTTTCAAAAATTATCCTTTACAATGGTTTTCGATGTTATAGTCAAACACCTGAGAAAAAAATAAGCTAATTCATGACAAGGGGAGTACTGAAATAGAGCTCAGTAATGTTTTTGATTCTTTTTAAGCACTGATGGCATAAATAGAGTGCTTAGCGGGCAGCTAACAATGTATCTTGTTGATCTCTCTCACATGGCTGAGCTTCATAATTCATTCATGTCGTTGCTACCCACAGGATAACAATTATACTGCATAGTTAAACTTTAAGTAACTTCTACTTACATTTGAATCATTGCTTAAGTCAAAGAAAGAACAAACTTTCATTTATACAGCGTCTCTCATGACCTCGGTGTGTCCCAAAGTGCTTTTTGTCACTGCTATGATCTACGAAACTGGCTGCCAGTATACACACAGCAAAATCCCACAAACATCACTGAGATAATGACCAAAGAATTGTTTTCTTTCTCTCACTGGTGTTGGTTGAGGGATAAGCATGGGCCAGGACACTGGGGAGATCTCCCTTGCTGTTCTTTGAAATAATGCCATGGGATCTTTTACTAAGAGGACAGACAGGAGTTTGGTGTAATGACTCATTCAAAAGGACAGATTCTGATGCCTTGATACAAAAGCTATAGAGGTAAGTCCTGTGAATTTGAAATATGTGCCCCATAATGGACCGGGTGGTTATTTTCTTACTTTGAAAATATTCCTATTATCCATCTCCGTTGTGAAGTTGTGTACTGGTTCTAGTCTTTTAGTCATTAGTGGGATTATTGTGTTTACTTGGTGTTGTCAATCAAGCTGATTTGCTTGGAGATGTCTGTTTCCTAGCACCGATATCAATAAGTTCAGTTTATTTCCAAACTGTCTGCAATCCATTTTATCTATTTTTTTAGTCCATGGCAATTTTTTCAGACTGCTGGCAGAAAGCATTTTTAGAATTTGAAAAAAAATTAACCTGAAATGGCGGGGGACAACACCAGATAGCAGTTGTATTCACAACTGATGGGTGTCCAGGTGACTAACAGATATACTATTGATTGACAGGTATCCTGATGACTCACAGGTCTATTGGTTACTGGCAGGTGTATTGGAGACTGGTTGGTAAATTGGTGATTGGCAGTTCTATTGGTTGTTGGTTGGTCGGCATCCTTCCCTCTATGTAAGATGATGGGCACGGAGCAAATAATCCATTTATGTGGGGTGTCTTCTCTTGATGCACATTTGTTGACGGCTGTGAAGGCCAATCCTTGTGAGGCATGTTCTGGCACAAGTGCTGCACGTGAAGCTGCCAAGTGACGCTATGAGTTGTTGTTTTTGACATTGGTGCCTATTGCCAAGCTGTTGTAGTAACTGGTTGTTGTGGTAATGCACACCAGTCCACAGGATGTGTCACCATTTCCCTCTTTCCCCAGCTAGTGACTCCCAGGCATGGTAGTTGACATTTAGGCCTTCAAGTCACGTTTGCAAGCATCCTTGAAGCGGAGCTTTGGGTGCCCTACTGGTTGTCTGACCCCGGCTACCTCACCATGCGGAAGGTCCTTGGTAATGCAACTGTCTTCATCCTGTGGACGTGTCCGATCCACCGAAGCCATCTCTGTTTGATTGGTGCCAACACACTTGGGAGCTCTGCCTTTGCGAGGACTGCCACATTTGTGATTTTGTCCTGCCAGGATATATCCATAATGTGCCACAAACAGCAAAGATGGAAATTATTGAGCTTCTTTTCCTGGTTGCTGTAAGTCGCTCATGTTTAACAGCCATACAGCAAAGTGCTGAGAACACAGGCCTTATAAACCATCAGCTTGATCCCAAAGGTCAGCTTGGAGATATCCCATGCACATTTCGCAAGTCAGCCAAAGTTGGTAGCTGCTTTCCCTATGCGTGGATCAAGCTCTTCATCAAGGGACAGATTGTCACCGTGGACCCAAATTAGCAGAATTTGCTAACCACTTCCAGTGGGGTGATATTTAGTGTGATCGGGGCAGGGTTGCAACATCTTGTCCCATGACCACTATTGGTGACTGGCAGGTGTATTGGTGACTGGCAGGTGTATTAGTGACTGTCAGGGATGATGCAGGCAGAGGAAGTAGACTTCTTGTTGAATAGTTTAAATGAAGTTTGGCCTTAACATTACCACTGCCTCATTATGGCAACCATCCTGATCCAAACCAGCATGACATCAGTCCCTATGATGGATCATATTTACAGCAGTAATAACTTGGACTGTGTGATGCATGGCTCTGGATCAATTTTAGGTCCAATATCCCTCCTGAAAAAAACAGCGCAATCATCAAGTAAGATGAATAGTCAGTCTGGACAATCAAGGCACTGACAATTGGATAGGCTAACACTTGTACCTTTGCTCAATGGAATTGATTCTTCACATTAAAAAATGTCACGCAATTTATGATTGCTACTGATTTTCGACTTTGGCAGCAGACATACATGCTATAACTATTCTTCCCAATTGTCTGCTTTTTCCAGGCACAAAATAAAGGCCAGAGAAGTTTAAGAGGAGATTTTATAGAGATGTTCAAAATCATGAGGGGTTTGATAGAGTAAGTAAGGATAAATTGTTTCCAGTGGCAGAAGGGTCAGAAAGTTGACAAAAAAAAACCAAAGGTGAGATGAGGAAACATTTTTATGCAACAAGTTGTTCTGATCTGGAATGCACTGTCTGAAAGGATGGTAAGAAGCAGATTCAATAATAATTTTCAAAAGGGAATTGAAATATACTTGAAGGGGAATACTTTTATAGGATTGTGGGGAAGGAACATGATCGTGGGACTAATTAGAAAGCTGTTTCAAAGAGCCAGCCAGGCATAATGGGCTGAATGGCCTGCTTTTGTCCTGTATCATTCTATGATTCTATGTCTTTTTAATTCATTTGTTTCATAGTAGCTCATTATACTAACCACTGAGAAAGTTAATGCTGCAGTTTCTGAGGGACAAATTCGTTAGGAAATCTTAAAAAACATGTTTTCATTTTTCACTTGATGATACAACCAAGGTGTCATGGTAGATTGCATAATTCATGCTATGCATTGTAAACCCCACTGAAATTATTGCCAACATTTTTCAGTAAAGATAATGCCCTTTTAAATTAAATATCATGACCTGACAAGACAGTTGATCATCAACAAGAAATCAAATCACGCGGGTAGTTCACCCAGAATGGAGGTTACTTGTTTTCCTTCTTGCTCAGAGTTGATCTGTGGTCAGAAGAGATAAGGGGTAGGGGGAAAGAAAGGACAGGGGAAAATAACTTGAAAAGATATGTCTGTACCTTCAAAGAAAAGGAAAGGAACATTGCCATGACTGAGCTACTAAAACCTAACCTTATTAAGTCAATAATATACATTTGATAAATTGAAAACTTTCAATAGTTGTGAATAATCTAGCCCGGAATGTATTCTTCCCTTCCTCCAGTCCACTTTGAGCGATAGTTGAATATGTTTGAGACATAAGAGTCATTCAAATAAGACTTTTGTAGTAACTGATGCAAAAAGCAAATTTGCTACCAATCAACCATGTATGAGATCAACTATTTTATGCATTACAGAATGATATTATAGAGTTCTAGTGTTTTATGAAAAAATGGCAAAGTATCATACAGAACTAATACATTCTGCGGAGCTTTCTGACAATATAGGTGCATGCTAAAACTTTTGGGATACTGTTTAAATATTTTAGATCTAACTTTACGGCATTTATGTATTTAATAATGCAGCTTTATGTTCCTTTGGAGTACAAATCTGGCAGTACCACCATAATTTTACTACAGGACTACAATGGGACTCCTTAGACTATGTATAAAGGAGAATATGAGACAAATGGAATGAGGTGACTAAACAAATGTATTTTTTGAAGACCATGAGTAGCAGATATTTTATTGTTCGGATTCACTTCCATGAAATGCATATCACATCTATTGAGTCTGTACTATATAAGCTAAATCAAAAAATGCATCTGATTAATCAAAAAGCCTCATTAACCCAATATTTTTTCTTCTGGCACACTGATCAGGGCAGTAGATTGCAGATATTAAATATTGCTGGATTTTAAAGCCCCTCCACCGTCGGGAACATTGGCGGGGGGCAATGAAGATCACTGTGGTCCTAAAGAACAGGACCCCCATTTCAGTTTTTAAACTAATTTACATACCTGATTTAATGAAGGTTAGGTTGCCTCCTTAATCGCCGCACCGATCTTCATTCAGGTGGCCGACAATGCCGTGCTGTCAAATCCCCGTTCAGGGAAACGTGGCGCGACACCCCTGTGGGGAGGGGGAGGAGGATTGCTTCGCTGTGCGGGAGGGGAGTAGTGGGGTGACATCACTGCAAATTGGTCGGGGGGAGGGGTGATGGGAAGGGGTAAAGGGCAAAGGTGTCGAACTTTGGCAGGGAAAGGTCAAATTCGTAAGAAACAAATTTTGGGGGCGGGGGAAAGGGCAGAAATGTTTTGAAATGCCACTACGGGGGCGGGGGGGGAATGAATTTAACAGTAATTTAATTCTGTTTTTGGTAATCGAACTGATCTGGCCCTTTAATTTTTAAATCTCCATTGAGGGGTGTAAGCCCTTTAAAAATGGCACCGGCGCCATCGCCTACACATCATCGCGGGGGGCGGGCGCCATGGTCATGCAAATGAACCACCGCATTTGAAATCACAGTGGCTCCGTGACATGGCGCTCATGCGTGCGGACCACATTTTTTTACATCTGCCGCCTACTTTGGCGGCGGACTCTTAAAATGAAGCCCATGGTGTCAAAGAAAAGGGAATATATTTTCTAATGAATATTCGTCCTGCAGTTTTCAGTTCTCGTCAAATAGACAGGATGAAATCTCTATAGATTTCAGTGACAGTTGGAAACAGAATATCAGCTAGATGGGTAGCTCAGTGAACATATGACAGAACTGATCTGGGAATCATCACAGGTTAAAACAAGGTGGCAAAAAAGATGAGAAATAAATATCTGAGTTACATTTATTCACGGGCTCTTTTGAGCAGCACAGTGCTTGGATGCCCTTCAGTATAATAACCAGCAAAACAAGGATGGTGGGAGAAAAGGACTCAGAGAAGATTTCAAAATAAACATATTGCATTATAGAAGTGTTAGTTGATGAAAGGATTAACGTGGTACTGATGGTTTCATGCGCTTTTTTATTGCCAAAAGGAATACACAGATGTTTCTGCTGAAAAAATATATTGCTTTATTTTCCTTTTGCATAAAGTATTTGACTGAGCAAAAAGATGCTGAGTTCGACCTTGGCTTGTGGTTGCTGCAAACCATTTCTGTCAGCAGCATTCTGCACCTAGCTGCCTTCAGCATCGTGGATGTCACTATTCCCAGACTCTGGCAGCAGGAACCCTGGGCAGAAATAGAGAACAGCAGGATAAAGATTCCATGATGCCATAGTCAGGTCACAGGAGGAGATAAAACACCCTTGACCATGGTGTCATCAAGAATAACTGAAAAATCTTGGGAAATCTAAAGGGGGTTTGACAGAGTCACTACGCTAGTGCAAGAACGTGAAAAAAAAGGTTACTTTTCTGAGGTGATTTTGCTCCATTCTAAACAGGAGTCTGTGTGAAATGTTATGTGATTAGGGCTTTTTAGAGCTGTATTAACTTTGTTTTAACATAATCAGGGCTTTAGGGTTGCATATACTGTGGAAATATTTCAAATATTTAAAATTAATTTGAATAATGTGTAAGATGTATTCTCACTGCTGTGTTTCAGAAAATGGTAGCTTGCATCCACCTTATGTTTGCATCTGGACTATTATATTCACCAAGCCTCACAGAACAACTGATCACACACACTTTTTAAAGAAAAGGCTAAAAGGGACAATTTTTAACCTTGCATTTCTAGCATGGAACTTCACTCGCTAAGATTGCATAGCATAAGTTCCGACGTTCACTGCCCATAATTTTCCCAGCATTTTCTGCAGTGTTGGAAAATTAGCCCTTAGATCTGAATTTTAAGATCATTCTCAGAAGAAGCAGAGGAGAGATGAGGAGATTTTTTTTTATGCAGTGAGTTTTTATGATCTGGAATACACTGCCTGAAAGGGTTGCAGAAAGCTGATTCAATTGTAACTTTCAAAAACTAATTGGTTATGTACTTAAAGGAGAAAACATTGCAAGGCTAACGGGAAAAGAGCAGGGGAGTGGAACCATTTGCATAGCTCTTTCAAAGAGCTGGCACAGGCAAGATGGGCCAAATGGCTTCCCTCTGTGTTGTATCATTCTATGATTGTATGAAACGGGTGGGCAGCAGTTGAAAATCACCCTAATGTTGACCAATAAAAGCCCTTGTCATTTTCTATGATAAGTGACATGTTTCTCATTGGTTTAATGATGTCAGATTCTCCTAATAAAAGCTCCACTTTATACAAATTCTATTTTGTTTCCCATAACATATATTGTACAGTAAATTAAAATAAAGTTGATTAACCTGCTGGGTTCTTTAACAATTTTTTGCACAACCTCACTTGTATCAGATCCAACTGCTTTTAATGAACGCTGCAAAATCTTATTCTTCACTTCTACAAAGTCACTTACTTTCTGAGTGCGATGAAAAAAAAATAGAAATGTCATTAATTCTTGGTTGCTGCAACCCTTACAGTTATTATTTTTTTAAATGTATACGACATGGCGCATTACTGACATTGACCAGAGACAGATTTTCAATCATTCAACTGGCATGTACTCAACAGACCATCTGATTTCACTTGTTGATGTGCAGCAGGAACTTGATTTAAACATCATCACAAGAGGAAAACCTGCGCCTTGAAAACTTTTTAAAACATTCCTGTAGTCCTTTGAGTTATAAATGTAAACAGTTCAAATGATGGTTCACTGATGGAGCCAATTTCATTTTTGCTCATTTTTCCTTTGTTCCATTTGCAGAATAGATTTATTCATGCATCTTCCAAAATTATTATAATATATCAGAATGAGGAATAAATATAAATCTATTAAATATAAAATATTTGATATTATGGCTGGATGTTCCTAGGGTTGATCTGTATGTTATTTGTGGTGTGCTGTTAATAATAAGCCTGCTAATACTTCATATTAAAATTCATTTGAACTCATTCTTTTGGGCCTCCTTATCTCGAGAGACAATGGATACGTTTTCTCATCTCTGGTCCTGGCCTCATTGTACATATGAAGATATGAAGATAACAGGCAGGAAAAGCAAGCCTGCCCCAAGCCGATTACCATCTGAACCTCCTTGTTACAAATTTTGAATCTTTCTTACATATTCTCTCAGGTTAACATCATTGATATCTGGAGTAAGTGGATTGGTGTCCCTTGCAATCAGAGGTTTAATCTCTCTACATCTGGGGGGTGGAGCGGATGTTTGAAATATAACAAAATTACCCCCTTGCTATATGGACTGGATACTCTAAATCTCTACATGTGTCGTTACCTGTGCTTCTCCAATCTTCCAACAGATGTACTGATTTGTACTTTGGTAACACAAGACGAGATATGAATCATTAAAACTGCTTTATTTAAATAGTTAGTAGGTGAGCTCATAGAGCAACAGCAACAGCAAATGTCACCTTACTTCAACTTAACTTCAGTTTATTCTCAGTCATTAAAAAAAAATCTTGCCCATGTTAGTGAACTAAATAACATGTTCTTTTGGTCGTAAATGTAAATGTATCATTGAATAAGACCAAAACTTGCTCTTTGTTTGGTTGGATCTCAGATTCAAGTAGACTAGCTTAAGTCTTAACTGGCTCACTCAGTAGACATTACCAACTGATTTTGAGCATTTGGGTCTTACTTCGTTTGTGGCCTCTCTGAACAGGACGTTTGGCAGTTTGACCCTGACTACTTCCCAATCTAGGGGCCAGCAGGAGAGATGCCTATTAAACCAACTACTCCACTCCCAAGAGGGGTTTTCTACAAGACCACAAGTACATCAACAAGTTGCACTTATAGAGCAAATACATAATATGGTAAAAAATATCCCAAGATGCTTCACAAGAGTGTTATCAGACAACATTTGACACAGAGCCATATAAAAAGACATTAGAACAGGTGACCAAAAGCTTGGTCAAAGAAATAGGTTTTAATGAGCAACTTAAAGGAGGAGAGAGAGGTAGAGAGGAGAGGTCTAAGGAGGGAATTCCAGAACTTAGACCCCAGGCAGCTAAAGCTATGGCCGCCAATGGTAACCCTTGGCGGTAAACCTTCCATAAAAATAAGGGATGAGGAAGAAGCAAAAATTGGAGGAGCACAGAGATCTCAGAGTGTTGTAGGGCTGGAGCAAGTTACAGAGATACGGAAGGGTTTGGCCATGCAGGGATTTGAACACCAGGCTGAATATTTTTAAATCAAGGCATTGCGAGACGGGGAGCCAATATAGGTCAGCGAGCACAGGAGTGATGGGTGAAGGGACTTGGTATGAGTTAGGATACAATCATACTGTGTATTCTAGAACATATTTTCTCCACAGTGTCCTATGTGAATGCCTATTGAAAATATCTGAAATTAAATTATGACCCCCCCCCCCCCACTTATTATTCAAAATTGTCATGGACACCAGTTTCGAGGGCTGGTTCATTAACTATCTGATGAGTTTTTGATTTTGATTTTTGATTTAGAGATACAGCACTGAAACAGGCCCTTCAGCCCACCGAGTCTGTGCCGACCATTAACCACCCATTTATACTAATCCTACACTAATCCAGCCCTTCGCTTTGCAAGCTGGAACGTCAGAACTATGTGTCCTGGCCTGTCGGAAGACCTTACACAAATCAACGATTCTCGGAAGACCGCCATCATTAACAACGAGCTCAGTAGATTCAATGTGGACATTGCAGCACTTCAGGAGACTCGCCTCCCCGCGAGTGGCTCTCTAGCAGAGCAAGACTACACCTTCTTCTGGCAGGGCAGGGATCCTGAAGAACCAAGACAGCATGGAGTGGGCTTCGCCATCAGAAACTCCTTGCTCAGCATGATAGAGCCTCCCTCAAATGGCTCGGAACGCATACTGTCCATCCGACTGCTCACCACCTCTGGTCCAGTACACCTACTCAGCATCTATGCTCCAACACTCTGCTCCCCACCTGAAGCTAAAGACCAGTTCTATGAACAACTCCATAACATCATTAGCAGCATCCCCAACACCGAACACCTATTCCTGCTGGGGGACATTAATGCCTGGGTTGGGGCCGACCATGACTCATGGCCCTCCTGCCTTGGGCGCTATGGCGTTGGAAGGATGAATGAGAACGGGCAGAGACTGCTTGAGTTGTGTACCTATCATAACCTCTGCATCACCAACTCGTTCTTTCACACTAAACCTGTCACCAGGTTTCATGGAGGCACCCAAGATCACGTCGTTGGCACCAGCTAGACCTCATTGTCACAAGGCGAGCCGCCTTAAACAGTGTTCAAATCACACGCAGCTTCCACAGTGCGGACTGTGACACCGACCACTCCCTGGTGTGCAGCAAGGTTAGACTCAGACCAAAGAAGTTGCATCATTCCAAGCAGAAGGGCCACCCGCGCATCAACACGAGCAGAATTTCTCACCCACAGCTGTTACAAAAATTTCTAAATTCACTTGTAACAGCCCTTCAAAACACTCCCACAGGGCATGCTGAGACCAAGTGGGCCCACATCAGAGACGCCATCTATGAGTCAGCTTTGACCACCTACGACAAAAGTGCGAAGAGAAATGCAGACTGGTTTCAATCTCATAATGAAGAGCTGGAACCTGTCATAGCCGCTAAGCGCATTGCACTGTTGAACTACAAGAAAGCCCCCAGCGATTTAACATCCGCAGCACTTAAAGCAGCCAGAAGTACTGCACAAAGAACAGCTAGGCGTTGCGCAAACGACTACTGGCAACACCTATGCAGTCATATTCAGCTGGCCTCAGACACCGGAAACATCAGAGGAATGTATGATGGCATGAAGAGAGCTCTTGGGCCAACCATCAAGAAGATCGCCCCCCTCAAATCTAAATCGGGGGACATAATCACTGACCAACGCAAACAGATGGACCGCTGGGTTGAGCACTACCTAGAACTGTACTCCAGGGAGAATGCTGTCACTGAGACTGCACTCAATGCAGCCCAGCCTCTACCAGTCATAGATGAGCTGGACATACAGCCAACCAAATCGAAACTCAGTGATGCCATTGATTCCCTAGCCAGCGGAAAAGCCCCTGGGAAGGACAGCATTACCCCTGAAATAATCAAGAGTGCCAAGCCTGCTATACTCTCAGCACTACATGAACTGCTATGCCTGTGCTGGGACGAGGGAGCAGTACCCCAGGACATGCGCGATGCCAACATCATCACCCTCTATAAAAACAAAGGTGACCGCGGTGACTGCAACAACTACCGTGGAATCTCCCTGCTCAGCATAGTGGGGAAAGTCTTTGCTCGAGTCGCTCTGAACAGGCTCCAGAAGCTGGCCGAGCGCGTCTACCCTGAGGCACAGTGTGGCTTTCGTGCAGAGAGATCGACCATTGACATGCTGTTCTCCCTTCGTCAGATACAGGAGAAATGCCGTGAACAACAGATGCCCCTCTACATTGCTTTCATTGATCTCACCAAAGCCTTTGACCTCGTCAGCAGACGTGGTCTCTTCAGACTACTAGAAAAGATCGGATGTCCACCAAAGCTACTAAGTATCAGCACCTCATTCCATGACAATATGAAAGGCACAATTCAACATGGTGGCTCCTCATCAGACCCCTTTCCTATCCTGAGTGGTGTGAAACAGGGCTGTGTTCTCGCACCCACACTTTTTGGGATTTTCTTCTCCCTGCTGCTTTCACATGCGTTCAAATCCTCTGAAGAAGGAATTTTCCTCCACACAAGATCAGGGGGCAGGTTGTTCAACCTTGCCCGTCTAAGAGCGAAGTCCAAAGTACGGAAAGTCCTCATCAGAGAACTCCTCTTTGCTGACGATGCTGCTTTAACATCTCACACTGAAGAGTGCCTGCAGAGTCTCATCGACAGGTTTGCGTCTGCCTGCAATGAATTTGGCCTAACCATCAGCCTCAAGAAAACGAACATCATGGGGCAGGACGTCAGAAATGCTCCATCCATCAATATTGGCGACCACGCTCTGGAAGTGGTTCAAGAGTTCACCTACCTAGGCTCAACTATCACCAGTAACCTGTCTCTAGATGCAGAAATCAACAAGCGCATGGGTAAGGCTTCCACTGCTATGTCCAGACTGGCCAAGAGAGTGTGGGAAAATGGCGCACTGACACGGAACACAAAAGTCCGAGTGTATCAGGCCTGTGTCCTCAGTACCTTGCTCTACGGCAGCGAGGCCTGGACAACGTATGCCAGCCAAGAGCGACGTCTCAATTCATTCCATCTTCGCTGCCTTCGGAGAATACTTGGCATCAGGTGGCAGGACTATATCTCCAACACAGAAGTCCTTGAAGCGGCCAACACCCCCAGCTTATACACACTACTGAGTCAGCGGCGCTTGAGATGGCTTGGCCATGTGAGCCACATGGAAGATGGCAGGATCCCCAAAGACACATTGTACAGCGAGCTCGCCACTGGTATCAGACCCACCGGCCGTCCATGTCTCCGCTATAAAGACGTCTGCAAACGCGACATGAAATCGTGTGACATTGATCACAAGTCGTGGGAGTCAGTTGCCAGCATTCGCCAGAGCTGGCGGGCAGCCATAAAGACAGGGCTAAATTGTGGCGAGTCGAAGAGACTTAGTAGTTGGCAGGAAAAAAGACAGAGGCGCAAGGGGAGAGCCAACTGTGCAACAGCCCCGACAAACAAATTTCTCTGCAGCACCTGTGGAAGAGCCTGTCACTCCAGAATTGGCCTTTATAGCCACTCCAGGCGCTGCTTCACAAACCACTGACCACCTCCAGGCGCGTATCCATTGTCTCTCGAGATAAGGAGGCCCAAAAGAAAAGAAAAAGAAGAACACTAATCCCATATTCCTACCACATCCTCACCTGTCCCTATATTCCCCTACCACCTACCTATACTAGGGGCAATTTATGATGGCCAATTTACCTATCAACCTGCAAGTCTTTTGGCTGTGGGAGGAAACCGGAGCACCCGGAGGAAACCCACGCAGACACAGGGAGAACTTGCAAACTCCACACAGGCAGTACTCAGAATTGAACCCAGGTCGCTGGAGCTGTGAGGCTGCGGTGCTAACCACTGCGCCTCTGTGGTATTAAGATACCAATAGGAACATAGCTCATCAAGCCTGTTCCAGCATTCAATTCGATCATGGTTGATCTATACCTCAATTATATTTAGCTGCCTTTGCTCCATATTCCTTGATACCCTTAACTAACAAAGGTTTATCCATCTCAGTCTTAAAATTTTCAATTCACCCAGCATCCAAAACCATCTGGGGAAGAGAATTCCACTATCCTTTGAAAGAAAGAAAGAAAAAAAAGACTTGCATTTATATAGCATTTTTCATGACC
Organism: Heterodontus francisci; assembly: GCF_036365525.1. NCBI lineage: Eukaryota > Metazoa > Chordata > Chondrichthyes > Heterodontiformes > Heterodontidae > Heterodontus > Heterodontus francisci. The sequence goes on along the minus strand of NC_090376.1, from coordinate 130,726,094 downwards.
ACAGGACATCTCAAAGCACTTGCTAGCCAATGAAATACTTTTGAAGTGTAGTCCCTGTTGTAATGTAGGAAACACAGCAGCCAATTTGCACACAGCAAGCTCCCACAAATAGCAATGTGATGATCTGATTTCTGTGATGTTGATTGAGGGATAAATATTGGCCAGGACACTGGGGAGAATTCCCCTGCTCTTCTTTGATATCGTGCCATGGCATCTTTTACAGCCACCTGAGAGGGCAGACGGGCCTTCAGTTTAACATCTCAACCAAAAGACAGCATCTCCAACAGTGCAGCACTCTCTCAGTACTGCGCTGAAGTGTCAGTCTTGATTTTTGCACTCAAGTCCTGGAATGGGAGTACCAGTGCTACCAACTGAGCTTTGTGTGAAAAAGTGCTTCCTGTTTTCACTGTTAAATGGTCTTGCTCTCATTTGCAGATTATGCTGCCTTGTTTTTGATTCCCCTGTCAGAAGAAAGAGTTTCGCTGTATTTACCCTATTGAATTCCCTTATTTTAAAGATTTTGATTAAGATCACCCCACAACCTTGGAAAATTAAGGGAAAACAAATCAAGTTTATGCAACCTGCTGTCATAATTTAAACCTTTAACAGATGACTAAACGTTTGGTCAAAGAGGTAGATTTTAAGGAGTGCCTTAAAGGAGGAAGGTGAAGTCGAGAGGCAGTGAGGTGTGGGGAGGGCATTCCAGAGTTTATGGACTAGGTAACTTAAGGTGCAGCCACCAATGGTGGAGCGATTAAAATTGGGGATGCTGAAGAGGCCAAAATTAGATAATTGCAGATATCTTGGAAGGTTGTGGGGTTGGAGCAGATTACAGAGACAGAGAGGGGCGAGGCCATGGAGGGATTTGAAAACAAGGATGAGAATTTTAAAATCAAGACATTGCTTGATTAGGAGCCATTGTAGGTCAGCGAGCTCAGAGGTAATATGTGAATGGAACTTGGTGCGAGCTAAGACACAGGCAGCAGAGTTTTGGATGCCCTCAAGTTTATGGAGGGTAGACTGTGGGAGTGCAGCCAGGAGTGCATTGGATAATCAAGTCAAGAGGTAACAAAGGCATAAATGAGGGTTTCAGCAGCAGATGAGCTGAGGCAGGGGCAGAATCGGTTGATGTTCCAGAAATGGGAATAGGCGCGAATACGAGGTCAGAAGGTCATCATGGGGCCAATTGTGACACCAAGGTTGTGAACAGTTTGGTTTAATCTCAGACTACAGCCAATGCATTTCTTTTAAAGTAGTCACTTTAGTAATGCAGAAAACGTGGCAACCAATTTGCGCATAGCAAGCTCCCACAAACAGCAATGTGATAATGACTAGATATCCTGTTTTAGTCATGTTGGTTTATATTGAATCTGCTTCGACCAATCTTTCAGGTGGTACAATCCTGATCAGAACAACTCATTATGTAAAGAAACTTTCTCCTCATCTCTTCACTGGTTCTTTTGCCAATTACTTTAAATTGCTGTCTTCTGGTAACTGATCTCATACTTTTCAACACCTCTATTAAATCTCCTCAGTGGAAGATGCGATTCCTCCAGAAGGTCTTTCCCGGTGTCTCTGATAATTCAATCATATTTAATGAATTAGAGTCATAGAGAGAGATACAGCACTGAAACAGGGGCCCTTCGGCCGACTGAGTCTGTGCTGAAAATCAACCACCCATTTATACTAATCCTACATTAATCCCATATTCCCTACCACACCCCCACCATTCTCCTACCACCTACCTACACTAGGGGCAATTTACAATGGCCAATTTACCTATCAACCTGCAAGTCTTTGGGAGGAAACCGGAGCACCCAGCAGAAACCCACGCAGTCACAGGGAAAACTTGCAAACTCCGCACAGGCAGTACCCAGATCCGAACCCGGGTTGCTGGAGCTGTGACGCTGGGGTACTAACCACTGCGCCACTCTTATGATGCCTACTAGTTTATTACATAGATATGTGGGCAGTGGGAAGGCGGTGGCGTAGTGGTATTGTCACTGGACTAGTAGCCCAGAGACCCAGGGTATTCCCCTGGAGACATGGGTTTGAATCCCATCATGGCAGAAGGTGGAATTTGAATTCAATTAATAAAAAAAAAATCTGGAATTAAAAAGCTAGGCCAATGATGGCCATGAAATCATCGTTGATTTTCACAAAAACCTATCTAGTTCACTAATGTCCTTTAGAGAAAGAACTCTGTTGTCCTTACCTGGTCTGGCTTACATGTGACTCCAGACCCACAGTAATGTGGTTGATGCTTAAAATGCCCGAGCAAGCCACTCAGTTGTACCTAACCACAAAATGGTCGATAAGAAATGAAACTGGATGCACCACACAGCACCGAAAATGAAAACGGCAAACCCAGCCCTGTTGTCCCTGCAAAGTCCTACTTACGACCATCTGGGGGCTTGTGCCAAAGTTGGGAGAGCTGTCCCACAGACTAGTCAAGCAACAGCCGGACATAGTCAGATTCACTGAATCATACCTCACAGACAATGCCCCAGACATGATCATCACCATCCCTGTGTATGTCCTGTCCTACCAGCAGGACATAGCCAGCAGAGGTGGTGGCACAGTGGTATACAGACAGGAGGAGGTTGCCCTGGGAGTCCTCAACATCAAATCTGGACCCCATGAAGTCTCATGGCATCAAGTCAAACATAGGCAAGGAAACCTCCTGCTGATTACCACCTACTGCACCCCCACCGCACCCCCCCACCCACCACCCTCCCCTCCCCCCTCAGCTGATGAATCAGTACTCCTTCATTGTTGAACACCACTTCGAGGAAGCACTGAGGATGGCAAGGGTGCAGAATGTATGCTGGGTGAGGGACTTTAATGGTCATCACCAAGAGTGGTTCAGTAGCACCACTGCTGGCTGAGTCCTAAAGGACATAGCTGCTGGACTGGGTCTGTGGCAGGTGGTGATGGAACCAACAAGGGGGAAAAAATATATTTGACCTTATCCTCATCAGTCTGCCTGCCGCAGATACATCTGTCCATGACAATATTGGTAGGAGTGACCACCGCACAGTCCTTGTGGAGACGAAGTCCTGTCTTCACATTGAGGCTACCATCCATCCTGTTGTGTGGCACTACCACTGTGCTAAATGGGATAGATTTCGAACAGATCTAGCAATGCAAAACTGGGCATCCATGAGGCGCTGTGGGCCATCAGCAGCAGCAGAATTGTACTCAACCACAATCTGTAACCTCATGGCCCGGCATATCCCCCACTCTACCATGACCAACAAGCCAGGGGATCAACCCTGGTTCAATGAAGCGTGCAGGAGGGCATGCCAGGAGCAGTACCAGGCATACCTCAAAATGAGGTGTCAACCTGGTGAAGCTACAACCCAGGACTACTGGCATGACAAACAGCGGAAGCAGCATGCGAAAGACAGAGCTAAGTGATCCCATAACTAATGGATCAGATCTAAGCTCTGCAGTCCTGCCACATCCAGCCGTGAATGGTGGTGGACAATTAAACAACTAACACGAGGAGGCGGCTCCACAAATATCCCCATCCTCAATGATGGGGGAGCCCAGCACATCAGTGCAAAAGACAAGGCTGAAACATTTGCATCCACCTTCAGCCAGAAGTGCCAAGTGGATGATCCATCTCAACCTCCTCCTGAGGTCCCCAGCATCACAGGTGCCAGTCTTCACCCAATTCGATTCACTCCGCGTGATATCAAGAAACGACTGAAGGCACTGGATACTGCAAAGGCTATGGGCCTGACACCATTCCGGCAATAGTACTGAAGACCTGTGCTTCAGAACTTGCCAGCCCCTAGCCAAGCTGTTCCAGTACAGCTACAACACTGGCATCTTCCCGGCACTGTGGTAAATTGCCCAGGTATGTCCTGTACACAAAACACAGGACAAATCAAACCTGGCCAATTACCCCCCATCAGTCCACTCATGATCATCTGTAAAGTGATGGAAGGTGTCACTGACAGTGCTATCAAGCGGCACTTGCTTAGCAATAACCTGCTCAGTGACACTTAGTTTGGGTTCCGCCAGAGCCACTCAGCTCCTGACCTCATTACAATCTTGGTTCAAACATGGGCAGAACAGCTGAACTCAAGAGGGGAGGTGAGAGTGACTGCCCTTGACATCAAGGCAGCATTTGACTGTGTATGGTATCAAGGAGCCCTAGCAAGACTGGAGTCAATGGGAATCAGGGGGAAAACTCTCCGTCGGTTGGAATCGTACATGGAGCAAAGGAAGATGGTTGTGGTAGTTGGAAGTCAATCATCTCAGCTCCAGGTCATCACTGCAGTAGTTCCTCAGGGTAGTGTCCTGGGCCCAACCATCTTCAGCTGCTGCATCAATGACCTTCCTTCAATCATAAGGTCAGAAGTGGGGATGTTCGCTGATGATTGCACAATGTTCAGCACCATTTGCGACTCCTCAGATACTGAAGCAGTCTGTGTAGAAATGCAGCAAGACCTGGAAAATATCCAGGCTTGGGCTAATAAGTGGCAAGTAACATTCGCGCCACACAAGTGCCAGGCAATGACCATCTCCAACAAGAGAGAATCTAACCATCTCTCCTAAACATTCAACGGCACTACAATCGCTGAATCCCCCACTATCAACATCCTGGGGTTACTATTGACCAGAAACTGAACTGGAGTAGCCATATAAATACCATAGCTACAAGAGCAGGCCAGAGGCTAGGAATCCAGCAGCGAGTAACTCACCTCCTGACTCCCCAAAGCCTGTCCGCCATCAACAAGGCACAAGTCAGGAGTGTGATGAAATACTCTCCACTTGCCTGGATGAGTGCAGCTCCAACAACACTCAAGAAGCTTGACGCCATCCAGGACAAAGCAATCTGCTTGATTGGCACCCCGCCCACAAACTTTCACCCTCCACCACCAACGCACAGTGGCATCTACAGTGTACCATCTACAAAATGCACTGTAGCAATGCACCAATGCTACTCAGGCAGCACCTTCCAAACCCGTGAACTCTACCACCTAGAAGGACAAGGGCAGAGATGCGTGGGAACACCACCACCTGCAAGTTCCCCTCCAAGCCACACACAATCATGACTTGCAACTATATCGCTGTTCCTTCACTATCGCTGGGTCAAAATCCTGGAACTCCCTTCCTAATAGTAGTGTGGGTGTACCCACCCCACATGGACTGCAGTGGTTCAAGAAGGCAGCTCACCACCACCTTCACATGGGCAATTAGGGATGGGCAATAAATACTGGCCTGGCCAGCAATGCCCACATCCCGTGAAATGAATTTTAAAAATATAACTTCTGAAAATGCCACTTTGCTCACTCCTGAATTCACATAACACTTCATATAGTACACATTGTACATACCCAAATGACTGCTGTTATGATCCCATTAACTTTTAAAAAGAGAATGTCGAATTCCCAGTTATTCCTGAAAGAATTGCACCACAAGATTTCACATTTTAAACAAAAACTTTACAGTATAAGAGTTAAACAAATCAAAACACTGCTAACTTATTACAATTTGTAAACACATATTTTAAGCTTAAAAATCTTAACAGAGCATGAAGATGAATATTTTAAACTCTAAATCTCAACAAAACACCCTCATTTGACTGTTACTTCCAACCCACAAATTTCCCCTATACATTACAGGACATTACGTTCATAGTTGGTTCACTTTTCCTGAGACCAATCCAAAGTGTACCACAGCTCTTAGAAATTTCTTAATTTCTCAGCTGTCTTCTGAGTTTTGAGATTTCCTGGGAATTCTCCCTCTAGCTTCAGCTGGGCAAATCCTCCAGTTTACCTTCAACACCTCATGAATCTGGATTTCCCAGTTTGAGTATGGGCATTTCCAAAAGCCAAATTACTGACTCTCTGAAAGCCAACAGCTTTTCAAAAACCAACTGCTTGTCCCAAAGCCAACTGCCTGACTGTGTCAGCAAATACACAGATCAAAAAGCACTGCTGATCCATCTCCCTAGCAACATCCATCCCCATAGCAAATGGTACACGTGGGATGTCCCAGATAGCAATTTAGTCTAATTACCTCCAACTTTAAATCTCTTTGTTCTGGGAAATTATATGAATAATTTAAACCCTTGATGATGGCAGCTGCAGCCATACCATCTCCACACTCCCTGTTATGACCTTACTAAATAAACACAGGCTACCCTTTGATTTGTAATCATCTCAGGTTTGTTTGTCAGCTTCTCAAACCAGCTGTTTTCATTTGTCTTGCATTTTAAAAAAAATACTATTTCCAAATTACAAATTACCTCTAGAAAATTAATACAAATCATAAACCAGATGATCATAGCGCTGCAAGATTTTAAACTGTCCGCCCTTGTGCCAACTATATACAACATACTGCAGATTTCTGGTGTGTCCCAGTACTATAACAACAGCCAGAAAAACAATTCAGCAGCAACACTCCATACAAGACCTCAAATCTACACACAATAAACAATAACTACCACAGAAGTGACAAGGTATAAAATGAAAAGAAGTATATATCTATGCTATAACAAACCAAAGCTACAGAAATGACATTACCTCATTGCTTAATATTGGTAATGGTTATTTCCTAACAGACTGCTAAAATTAATTTGATACACCCCTAAAAAAAACCTGGAATAAATATGATTCGGACTACCAGAAGCTTTCCAACAAGTATCACAGGCAATGGATGAATAACAAATTAATATATTTTACAGCACATAACAAATCCTACAGTATATTTCAAACCAGCTAATAAATTGTATATATCACTGAAACAAAGCATGGCACAATCACGTCAATTGACAGATACATTTTTTCCAGTACCTTGAGGTCTGCAACAACATTATTACACAATCATATCAGAGTGAACTTTCTGATATGGGCACTAAAATGGTCAAATCATGGACCAGCACAGAAGCTGCTCACCAATATTATGCTTTCCACAGTAAGACAGTGGTTCAAGTATGACACAAAGTGTGACTTGTCCATCTGTTCCATATTTACTGCTGGCCTATGCTAAGCCCACACATGAGCCCTCACAGCTCTTTCATTACTTATGCATGCCAATAATACAACAAGGCACAAATTCAAGCTGCAACTTCCAACTCACATCAATAAAGAGCTTCATATATAAAATCTTCATACTGCCAAACTATCCCTTCTCATCCTTCTTGACCTGTCTGCAGCCACTGGCATGGTTGACCACCCCATCCTCCTTTAACACCTCTCCTTCATTATTCAGTTGTGTGGGGCTGCACTCACCTGGTTCCATTCTTATCTATTCAGTCATAGCCAGACAATCACCTGCAATGATTTCTCATCCCACTCCTGCACCGTTACCTGTGGAGTTCCCTAGGAATCTACATATTGCCCTTTGGTAATGCCAGCTGAAAACACAACATCAGATTCCACATGTATGCTGATGACACCCAGCTCTACCTCACCACCATCTCTCTTGACCCCTCCACTGTCTCTGATTTGTCTCACTGCTTGCCCAACATCCAATGCTGAATGCGTGGAAATCTCCTCTGACTAAATATTGGGAAGACCAAAATCATTGTCTTTGGTCACCGCCACAAGCTCTCTTCCCTAATGACCAACTCCATTCCTCTCCATGACAGACAGGTACTTACTGACATGAGCCTCTGCTACCCAGAAGACGACACGCTCACTATTAATGATTTCTCTACTTTGGGGCATGATGCAGAGCAGGCACAATGTGTAGCCATTTCATGCTGACCATGTATTAAATACACACGCAGGTAGTGCATTGACTAATAAGGCGGATCATCCCAATACTCCAATTGATTTGAAACATTAACTCTGTTTCTCTCTTCACAAATGCTGCCTGATCTGCTGAGTATTGCCAGCATTTTCTGTTTTTATTTCAGATTTCCAGCATCTGCAGTATTTTGCTTTTGCCACCAGAATACTAGCCTTGAAGAGGCGGTGTTAAAAATGTTGAAGAAGGAGGTGGTCTTAACTGCCACTGACAGTGTCATCACTGTGGTAGAGGTGCCCTGGCAGGTCTTCTTACATATACTCTTGCGGTTAATGGCAGATGCCTTCAACTGGAATTGTGTTTTTGACAGTCTTGTGAGGTTTTTAGAGAATGTGTCTGTCATGATGGAATAGCTGCTATGCAGTGTGCAGGTTGTGAGATAATGGCAAGTGTGAGGAGAAGTGGGTGTGGTCCAGTGATGGTAACCGGGTGGCGGGAAGTGGGGGAGAGGAATATTGTGAGGCTACTGGTGTTGGAGGAGCGAGCAGAGAGTAGCAAAGCAGATTGGATGACCGCTTTGCGGAACACCTCTGCTCAGTCCACAAGCATGACCCCAAGATTCTGGTTGCTTGTCATTTTAATTCACCACCTTACTCTCACATTTCTGTCCTCGGCCTACTGCAGTGTTCCAGTGAAGTTCAACACAAGCTCGAAGAAAAGCAGCTCATCTTCCAATTAGGCACTTTACAGCCTTCTGGACTCAACATTAAGTTCAACAAATTCAGACCATGGCCCCATTTTGATCGTTTTTTTTTTCATTATGTGCCTGGCTTGTTTTTAATGTTTTTGCTTTTGGACAGAGCTGTTCATTATTCTGTCAGTAACACACTCTCTGGACAAATGATTTGTATTTTACTACAACTATTACAATCCCCGTTGTTTTTTGCTGCATAGCATCTTTGTCATTTAGTCTGTCCCACCCTCTATTTTATCACAGACCCTCCCTTTTGTTCTTCCCCCCCTCCCCCCTTTCAATGGCATAAAACCCATCACAGTTCTATCTTCCTTGGGTTCTGAATAAGCGTCATATCCGACTGAAAATGCCAACTCTGTTTCTCCCTCCACAGATGCTGCCAGACGTGTTCAGTATTTCCAGCACCTCCAGTTTTTAGTCTTCTCTTCTGGGACAGTGTACAGTGACCAGCTAGCAAAGGTCTCATACACCCAGTCTGTGTAGATCCCCGTGCTGTGCAGCAGAGACTCAGAGGGAAGCAGGGCCTAGTGGCTGCTGGTGAAAATTGACCAGGGGAGCCACAATAGTTGGCTGCACCAAGAAGGGCCTATCCGTGGCAGAGAGTATACCGGATATGCCTCAACTACCTCCAAATGTCCGAGCGGCAGTATCAGCAAAGACTATGGCTCTCCAGGGAGGCCTACACCGAATTATGCACCATGCTGTAGGACAAGCTGAGACCCATGGGCTTTGATGGACATCCAATGTCCGTGGGCTTGAAGATCACCATGGCACTCAACTTTCCAGGGATTCACAGGGGACATGTGTGGGGTCTCCCAGGCAGCAGTTCATCAAGGAGCTGGCCAATGCCTTGTTCAAAAGGATCAGAAACTATGTGCAGTACTGAACCAACCCTGACAGTCAGGCTGAGAGGGCGATTGGCTTCGGCGCCATCACTGGATTTCCCCAGGTGCAAGGTTTCATCGATTGCACGCACGTGGCCATCAAGTGCCCCATGGAGCAGCCAGCGGCCTTCATCAATAGGAAGAGCTTCTATTCCATCAATGTACAACTGGTCTGTAACCACCAAAAGCGTGCAGGTGAGTGCCCGCTTCCCGGGAAGCAGCCACAAGGCCTACATATGTCGGCAATGCCAGGTGCCAAGTTCCAGGCCATTACCACTTGCTGCGTAAAAAAGTGCTTCCTCAAATTCCCCCTGCATCTCTTCACCAAAACCTTCAATCTGTGTCCCCTGGTCCTTGTACCATGTGTTAATGGGAACAGCTTTTCCTTGTCTAACTTATCTAAGCCTGTCATAATCTTGTACGCCTCTATTAAATCTCCCCTCAATCTCCTCTGTTCTTCTTGGTTCATATTAAAATGGCATCAGGGCTTTAATTACATCAGAGGAACCTCTTTTGCATGTGGTCATGAGAATCCTGCCTATCTCTGGTGGGAGCCTGGGCCAACTAAACAAAGCTGTGCAAGTAAAATGATGGCCAATGCTAACACAGCAGGAACGGAGCTGTACAATGGCTTTAACTGCCCGTCCCTCCAGTCGTAGTGGGTTAAAAACACCCCCAAAGAGTGTTACGTGATGGGATTGCTTATAATTTTTAATGACTTGCTATCAAATTGGTACTTTTCCATGGCTCATCTCCAGTACACAGTACAGAACCACAAGACAATGTGGACAGCACAGTATAAATAAGATGAATGACATATGAAATGAAACATAAAATATTCCATTATCAAATATAATTATAGGCACAAGTTTTGTAGAATTGTAAAAATTACAGCACAAAGGTAGGGCATACATCCCATTACGCCTATTCCGTCCTGGAGCTATTTACTGTAGTCCCACTTCTCTGCCCTTTTCCAATCACTTTCATATTTTTTTTATTACTCTTTTTCAATTAATATCTAGTTCCATGTTAAATGCTGTTACAACTTCTACCACTTTTACCTTACTTCAATATATTTGCTCTGGATGTATCTAATACTGGAGCAGTTCATCATGCAGTTACCAGAAAGACTCAACAGGTGACTTCAAGAGTAAAAGTGACACAAATATTTTATTGATTTACTGAAATATTTCAGAAAATAAACACTAGATGAAACCTAATATTTCCCCCCCTGCTCATACATGGTCAGGAACTAACCTCACATATCTTTAAACTGTGGACTGGAGTTTATGGTCAGTGGCAAAGTAAGTCACTCTTCTCGAAGAAAGCCTCATGGAGAGATCTAGCGATTTCTGTGGCGAGAACTTACAGTCCCTCGGCGTGCAGTTGATTGCAATGCTCTTTCATGGGGATTCCCAGCTGGAGCTGCACTGATGTCATCAAGCTGTCCAGGCAGCCAATCGCATTAAATAATTCCCACAGACAGCCAAACAAGAAAAGAAAAGCTCTAAAACCGAATCCTTTTTAAAAACTGTTACATAGAGAAAAATAAGTATTGGGACATACACATGGGCTGAAGGTAGAAGCTGAAGTATGCAGAAAAATCTTTTTATTAAAAAAATTAAAATTTTGATTAAAAAATCTAGTAATTAATCATAATGGAGACAGCTACCAAAACTCCACAAATATAAAAATTAATCTTTCATGGCCAGTTCTGTTGCTCAGTGTCAGTTTTTACTCAGATCACTGTTAAAATCCCAGTTACACCTAACTGAATAAGGTGCAACTTTTTATCAGGTCTCTAACAGTGATATGAGAGCAGACAAGGGACATTCTCACCACATCAACAGATTTCGATAATTGCTGGCTTTGGGGTAGGTCCACAGAATGCAAGTTGAGGATTTTTGCGTTAAACTTCATGTGCACTAAATCTTGAAGTTGCCATCAGTTTCAGGGGGGTAATGACAGTGAACGTTGACAACTCGCTCTCAAACACTGCCCCACACACTCCATAAAATCTGGGCCCATCGATCAAACTTTAGTACAAAATCACAGGTGCAGTGAAGCAAGTGATGTCCACAGATCTGTCATATTGGAGTATTTTTATTCCGATTTCTGGGGTTCAAATCAAGAAATGGCTGCAGCAGAAACTGTGCTCATAATCCCACTGCAATTTTGAGGTATTAAAATTGGTTGTTTGCTGAACTGGATTAAACATGATATTGGTTTACTTTGACATTCCTCAAGATTCACTTTGTCTGCCATGAAATCATTGGACTGTATTGGGGAGTCAGAGAAAATCTCTCTCTCTCTCGGGTCCCATTGTTTTAGTTTTCACCCTCTGAGGTTTGTCTCCACCAGTGTTAATGTTCAAGATGGCTTTGAATGTCTTGTTAATGGAGGTGAGGCATAGCTCATTCAAAATTCACAAGCCATTGTTCTAATGTGAGATTGATCCAGACATCATCTCCACTTTGATACCTTGGCATTTGAGGCCATTTTAGCTGCAGGTTGTGCATTCCATATTCCATCCATCATCCATATTGTTGAAACAAAAACAGAAAATGCTGGAAATGTTCAGCAGGTCAGGCAGCATCTGTGGAGAGAAAAACTGCATTAACGTTTCAGAATGTGAACGCTGTGTCATGAACACAGGCTATGCGAAATGATTTTTTTTAAATCCATTGGTTGGAAACCTAAATTAAACTTTTCAAAAGAAAACAGCTAAAATGGTCACCAAAATTTGCATTGAAATACCTCATATACCAAGGTATCGAGGTGGAAATGAATGTCTGGATTCATCTCCCACAAGAACAATGGCTTGCGAATTTTGAATGAACTACCTGCCTCACCTCCATTAACAAGACATTCAAAGGCATCTTGGAACATTAATACTGGTGGATATGGGAACAATGGTACCCGAGAGAGAGACTGAAATTCTTAAAACTTGAACTAATTAAGATGCAAAAGAGAGAATACACTGGACAATCATTTGACAGTATCTCCATCTGTGTGAAAACTTGGAGTTTCTTTTGGCTACAGCAGACAAGCACCTGCTTTTGACCAGTGCAGGGCCCAATTGAGAGTCTGTCTGTCTCTCTGTCGCTCTCCAGGCAACTCTGTAAGTTCGAATCCTGCCTGTAGGCTGCAAAACATTCAAGTCTATCATTGCTGCAGACAGAGACCCCAGGGAGAAAACTATCTGCATCACTGTTTCCAAGAAAACCCAGGTGGCCATCTCTACCAGCCAGAAAATTCAGGACCCCGAGTTCAACCGGAAGACAATTATTCTGGACTCTAATCCAACTAAACTATCCTTCTTCACGCTTTAACCTATTTGTGTGTGTGTTAGTGTGTATGTGCGTGATTCTCATGTGTGTGTGAACGTTGGAGCGTAGTTTATTATTTTACAGAGATATGTTTTTGATTTTTAAGTACAATAAATGAACCTCTTTCTTGTTTAAACTCAAGAAAACCTGTCCGATTGGTTCTTTTATGATCATAGCACATAAAAGGTTAAATTGGTAAGCACATCCACTGTTAAAAAGAAATAAACCCTGATGCAGTCAAACAAGGAGAGGGACAAGAGGGGAGCCTTTTGACCCCTCCTCACCTGATCGTAACAGCTGTTTTTCTCTCCACCGATGCTGCCTGACCTGCTAAATATTTCCAGCATTTTCTGCTTTTGTTCCAGATTCCCCACATCCGCAGTATTTTGCGCTTGTATCTATATAGTTGATACTGTTTGGCTAAGGAGGAATACATTGCTCGTGCCAGTAATCACCTGCATTGTATTGTGAAAATTTAAGCGTACCTTTCACTGAAGGAGATATTTTTGTGACCTATGATTGTGACTTTAAATAAACCTTTTTTTAAATGCTGACCAGATAACGAAACTCATGTCAGAATACATCGTTGTGGTACTTGTATCTGGTATTATCATGGGAACAGATAATAAATAGATTATTTCTCACTGCAAGTCTGCTGTTATTTTTATAATGACAGCAATACCACCATTCCTTTTCTTTTTATAAAACCGTAATTCTCTACTTTTATTTTCCTCAAAGAAGCTGCTAACCTCCAGGCAACCTCTCCTTCAGTGAAAGGGCCAAGCAGTCTACATATTTTCTGTCAATACCATTCTGTGATTCCTTACATTTAGATAAGCTGACCGTCCTTTTTTTTCTTTCTTCCCTTTTCCTGAGAAAGAGCGGCCTGACAAAATATGGTGCTTTTTTCACCTGGTACGGCTAAGAAATGACCAGATTAATTTAGGCCCCAGTCCTGAGTGGCAAGCAGCCCTGAGATTTAAGCAGGCATCTAAATGGAAAGTAAGAACTTTATATAAAATTCGCAGCATGCTTGGTTGCCATGCCAACATACTGTCATGTCGATGCAACCATGTCAAGACAGCCAAGGGTAAAATCAATAGCTGTACTAAGTGTTATTGGCTTTTGAGTCGCATTATTCATTTTACCAAGCTCCTTTCCAAGAATTATTATACCCTTTTAGATTTAAGCTTTTAGTCCCTTTCATGAACTAGTTCCCACTCACTTATTTTATCTGTATTACATAGAATTACATAGAACTTAGAACAAAGAAGCAAACCATTTGGCTAACTGGTCTATTCTAATGTTTATGCTTCACATGAGCCTCCTCTTACCTTACGCCATCTAAACCTATCAACATATATTAGTTTGTCCCTCATGTTCTTGTGGGTTTCCCTTAACTGCATTTATACTAATTGACTCAACTACTTCATATGATAATGAGTTCCACATTCTCACCATTCTTTAGGTAAAAAAGTTTCTCCTGAATTCCTTATTGGTTTTATTAGTGACTATTTTATATTTATGACCTCTGGTTTTGGACTCCCCCACAAGTGGAACTATCTCCTTTATGCCTAGCTCTATCAAGCGCCTTCATAATTTTCAAGATCTCTATTAGGCCTTCTCTGTTCCAGAGAAAGAGCCCTAACCTGTTCAGTCTTTCCTGATAGCTATAACTTCTCAGTTATGGTATCATCCTTATAAATCTTCTTTGCATCTTCTCTAGGGCCTCTATACTCTTTTTGTAATTGGAGATCAGAACTGTGCACAGTACTCTGAGTGTGGCCTAACCATAGGTCTATATAGGTTTAACATAATTTTTTTATTTTTTAGAGATACAGCACTGAAACAGGCCCTTCGGCCCACCGAGTCTGTGCCGACCATTAACCACCCATTTATACTAATCCTGCACTAATCCCATATTCCTACCACATCCCCACCTGTCCCTATATTTCCCTACCACCTACCTATACTAGGGGCAATTTATAATGGCCAATTTACCCATCAACCTGCAAGTCTTTGGCATGTGGGAGGAAATCGGAGCACCCGGAGGAAACCCACGCAGACACAGGGAGAACTTGCAAACTCCACACAGGCAGTACCCAGAATTGAACCCGGGTCGCTGGATCTGTGAGGCTGCGGTGCTAACCACTGCTCCACTGTGCCGCCCTAAATGTATCTGGAGGAGTCAGTATTAGAGGGTTAGATCGCAAACAGATGTGACCTTTGAGCTGTGAAGTGAGTGTTGGCATTTAGTTATCGTGCCATCTTCCTTTGTAAGTTGGCATTTTGCTTCAGATAATAACAAATGCTACAGCCTTCATAGCACAGAAAAGTTAGGAGTTCTAGTTGATTTCTTGTGGCACTGCTCAAGAGCAAAAGATATGCGTCTTCCTGTCAAAATTTCTCCCTTTGCCTCATATCTGTAATTCTTTCTTTCTGTCTTACACTCTGTCCGCTTCTGTTTCTGTCTGCTACTGCTCCTTGCATGCTTGATAAATCTCTGTCCGCAATGCCTGGGATGTAATCTAGCTGACCGAGTCATCCACACATCACAGAACTTGCCCATTTTCATTCTGTTGGTTAGTAAGCGGGCAATAAGGATGCTTTCCACCCTGTCAAAATGTTCCTGGGCCCGACATAAAGTTTCAACTCCAGGGACACTACATGCCAGATGCCAAGCTTCGATAAACATGAAATTTAAGGCTTAACAATATTCGATGCAGTAAACACTCTGGTACTAAGTTTCTGCATAGGCTGTCCTGCGGAAGACTGCCGGAACCACTGGAGAAGGGACGTAAAGAGCAACTTTCAACCATTTATATGTTTTTTTCCAAGGATTCCAGAAGTCTGCAGAACTTCAAGAAATTCCAATGTTAGGCACTCTTGTCGGGATAAAACCATAAATCTTCATCCCTAAATCCAAAGTCCCAATCCTTCTATTTATTTCTTTATCCAGAATCTGCTTGCTCCTTGAATAAATTCAACAGCAAGAGGAACAATTAGATTTCATTCACTTATTGTAATTTTAATGAGTAAACATAAAGAATCTGGGCATTTATCAGAATAGAGCCATTACTGGTTGCCACAAAGGCCTGGAAGCTATGTAAACTGACACCAATGAGCTAAGGTGATAGAAAGCCTCTAGTGGCCTGTCCCTGTAGATTTTAATTGACAACCTACAGCACGGCCTGAGGTAGACGCCAGATTAGATCTTTCTTTCTCTATCTCTTTTTCAAGTTGTCTCACTAGTGAAATAATGTAAAGTGTTAGCAGATATAATGATTTGATATTCCACTATATAAAAAAATACATTTGGTTTAAATAGACTACTGAATAAGAAACACATGGCTTATTTGATTTGAGTAGATTAAAATGATACTGTATATCAAACTTAAACATTTTCCGATTGAATTACTTTATTTGACAATAGATTTGCTGTGCTACTGTATGCAGACTGGAGCCTGAAAAATTCTCTGCAAAACCGTTGATGTGACTTAAATTCTTGTTTCCCTCAACAGTGACCTGGTGATGAGGGAGGGATAGATTATTACCTGGACAAGGCAAACTGTAAGACCCTGGTCACGCTGCCCAGATCCTTTGCCTGAATCTGTGAAATCATTTAAGCTCAGTATTTGTGAAATCACTTAAGAAGGAAAAGGATGTTCCTAGTTAGGAAAGAAGCACAGAGACTTGGCACTGCTCAAGAAAATAGATTTCAATTTGAAGGTGGACGAGCTGAATTCTACTTTCTTGTGGAATGGAAAAATGTCTTCAAAGAACAGTCAAATTGATGTTCTTGAACAGAAGATTTCACCTTGCTTTGAATCATGTACTCCTTATGGTAAGAACTGTAAGTGAGAAACCCTTCCAGCATAATTTAATAAGACATTACAAACATGCACAAAACATAATGCCACCGAGAGCTCCACACCTCGGTCTTTCTAAGTATCTCTGGAGGATCACAGTTCACTACTTGAAAATGCCTGTTGTACAGTAATTTCTACTTCTCATTTGTCATTGCCATTGGTTTAAACTAAACCCAAGGCATACCTACCTTGCCAAACCCCCGCGATTGAACACCCCCTCCCCTTCCAATCTCTCGCTGACCTCCTTGTGCCCTCATCCCTAGGCCTGCAATTCCTCCTGAGGCCTTTGACTTCCCCCCGCCGCAAGGCCTCCAATTTCACCCCCAAGGGCTCCGGACTCTCACCTCCTGGCCTCCAATCCCTCAGGCTTTCGATCTCTGTTTCCCCCTTCGAATCAGAATATAGGAACCCTCACCCTCGCCCCCTCAAGACTGAACCATCCCCATCTGAGACTGGACTCCCGAGCACTCCCCAATGATTGGACCCCACCCCAGTATCTGCACCCACCCTCGGGTCTGGACCAACCCTCCCCACCCTGGGATCGGGGATCGACTTACCTGGTCTGCAGCCTGCTCCAGAGTCCTCCGTACCAACTGGAAGCCAAGCCTGTCAATCAGGCTATCTTCCAGGAGGAGAACCGATCAGTAACGTCACACGCATTCTGTGGAGTTCAAACTCTATGGCATATGGTGAAACCCTGACTTCCCGTGGGTTACCTGGTGTTCCCAGTCCAGTGTCAAAAAGTTGAAATTCCCTCTGAGTTTCAGCTCAAAAACCCACAAAAAGTCTGTGGGCAGTTGTCAGTGTGGTGGATAGTGAGTGCTGTTCCTTCATCACTGAACACAAATACAATCCAATACAGGTTTCAAGACATCAACACATCAGGAATACAGTAGCAAAAAAAAAAGATTATTTTTGGTAGCTAGGCCAGAAACAATTGCTCTAGCTTTGCAATTCTATTTGATCAAATTTGGTACAGTTTCAATAAACTTTCAAGCAGAACAGATACACAAGACAAAACTTTCTGTGTCTCTGGTCAGACAAAAATAACTGGTAATGGTTCCCCTGTTCTATAATTTCAGCATTTAGGAACAGAGCAGCTTTACAGCTTGTGGCGTCTTCCCAAAACAAAGGCCGGGCTGCACAGAGAGAGGTCACAAAGAGGAGTTTAAATCACTCTCCTGAATGGAGAAAAGCACGTGAAGAGAACCTTTTATTGAAACTCACTATAATATACCGCACCCCGGTAATTACTGCGATTATGAGCCATAACTGGTACTGTAATATATACTTGTAGCAAACTGACACTTCCCTATTACTTCTTCCCTGAATTCCTCCATAGCGATTGTTTAATTATCACAACCTTTTGTTTTTAATACAGTAAGCAATGTTATTGATCATGGCTAGATTATGTGTTTTTTCATTGACCTATATGATTTTTCAGCAGAGATCCTGTAAATACACAGATATTGGTTGTGCATCTGGAAGATGCTTACTTTATCCCATTGTCTAGACTACAGGGAGAGCTTGGCATGTGATGAGAATCTGAAAGCCTTAACCTCTGTGACTCCTTCAGGGGATGGAGTAAACTGTAAGTTGTTGAGGATGTAACCGCTGAACACTTTCTTTAAAACTGGCCTCGTTAGGATGGCTTATTCGAAGTGCATTGGCTCTCCCTAAATTAAGAATGACCAGTAGCACTTCCGCTTCATGGAATACAAGATATCTGGTGCCTCTTGGTTGAAGACTGATAGCACTAAGATATAAAGCAAAGTTCAGTGACCCCCGTCCTCACTCCCAATGGGGAGCATCAGGTGAAGAGGGTGCAAGTTGGAGGAGGGACACAAACAGTATTGTAGCTCTTCCACCAATCCCAGCTCTTTTCAAACCTGACTGACTGTAGTGAGTCCAGGATCACTGCAATTTACCCTATAGTGAACATCAAATATGTTTTTGCAGTATTTCCCTCTCCTGGATTTCGTTACAGCAAGAATAGGAACCAAAAATTATCTAAATTGACCTGTAACAGGAAAGAAAGGATGTTTTGGCAGCTATTATTAATTGTGCTACAGTGTAAGCTGGCAAGCTGGTGACAAGTATAGCTTTTGGAAGTACAGGATCAGTGTATTAGCAGTGATCTGTGCACATTATGGGCTAAAATATTGATTTTAAATTGGAAATGCACCATAATCTGGACTCTGACTTTCCTGATAGGATTGCTCATCATTATCATGCTGGATGCAGGTTTCCCTTATGAACCTACTCAAAACTTCCTGGAACAGTGTGGCACGACATGGTGAGATCGTGGGAGTGTCAAACAAATATAGTCTTGGCTTTCTTACAGTTTTAGGAGTACTCCATCCAAAGGGAAAGATGGCCATACAAGAGACTGGCCAGGGTTCCCCTTCTGCAATGGATAAATTCAATGCCATGCCAAAAAAGGCCACAACAGATGCATAAATCACTAAAGAATATGGCCATTAAAAAAGCAAACAAAGCACTGGGGTTCATTTCTAGAGGGATAGAATTACAAAGCACTGAGGTTATACTAAGCTTATATTGAACCTTGGTTAGACCATACTTGGAGTAGTATACATAGTTCAGGTCTCCATATTACAAAAAGGATATAGAAGCACTGGAGAAGGTGCAAAAAAGATTCACAAGGGTGATACCAGAAGTGGGAGGATATACTTATCAAGAAAGAATGAACAAGCTAGGGCTCTTTTCTCCAGAAAAGAGAAGGCTGAGGGGTACCTAGCAGAGGTCTTTAGAATTATGAAGGGGTTTGATAGAGTAGACAGAGGGAAGATGCTTCCACTTGTAGGGGAAACCAAAACTAGGGGGCATGAATGATATAGTCACTGATAAATCCAGTGGGAAATGCAATGGGAACTTCCTTACCCAGAGTGGTAAGAAGGTTGAACTTGTTACCACAGGAGTGGTTAAAGTGAATAATATAGATTGTTTTATTCTTTCATGGGATGTGGGCATTGCTGGCTAGGCCAGCATTTATTGCCCAACACTAATTGCCCTTGAGAAGGTGGTGGTGAGCTGCCTGCTTGAACCGCTGCAGTCCATGTGGAGTAGCCACAGTGCTGTTAGGAAGGGAGTTCCAGAATTTTGACCCAGTGACAGTGAAGGAACGGCAATATAGTTCCAAGTCAGGATGGTGTTTGGCTCGGAGGGGAACTTGCAGGTGGTGGTGTTCCCATGCATCTGCTGCCCTTGTCCTTCTAGGTGGTAGAGGTCACGGGATTGGAAGGTGCTGTCGCAGGAGCCTTGGTGCATTGCTGCAGTGCATCTTGTAGATGGTACACACTGCTGCCACTGTGCGTCGGTGGTGGAGGGAGTGAATGTTTGTGGATGGGGTGCCAATCAAGCGGGCTGCTTTGTCCTGGATGGTGTCGAGCTTCTTGAGTGTTGTTGGAGCTGCACCCATCCAGGCAAGTGGAGAGTATTCCATCACATTTCTGACTTGTGCCTTGTAGATGGTGGACAAGCTTTGGGGAGACAGGAGGTGAATTACATGCCGCAGGTTTCCTAGTCTTTGACCTGCTCTTGTAGATGTATTTAAGGGAAATCTAGATGGCCTCATGAGGGAGAAAGGAGAGGGAGTATATACTGGTAGGGTTAGATGAAAAGGATTGGGCAGTGGCCTGTGTGGAGCATAAACACTTGCATTGGCTAGTTGGGTTGAATTGTCTGTTTTTGTGCTGCAGATTCAATGTAACTATATACAATATTTGAAAACAGATAATAATTTCACTTACAAATTTGTACACATCATCTCAGATTACATAATTAATATCAGAGGAGGAGATCTGAGCAAAGCTGTTTGATCCTGTTTCAGCCATTGCCATTGCATTCTTTTCAAATTCCACGTTATGCTACCGAAGTTGTTCTGTTCTCATGTGGCCAGGATTTATATACTTAACAATCACTGAAAATCTGTTCTCCAAAACCCATTTCCTTCAGTCTTAATTGTTCACACTTTCTCCGGGATTTTTCAAGCTGTCAGTTATAAACTGCTGTGAAATTTTACACATTTTAATAACAGATTTAAATATTATTTGCAGTTCACTTAAGCTTCTGTGTGCCTGTGAAATCATTATGTTAGCACTTTATGGAAAACTGGTACAAAAATATTAAATAGAAGCTTGGATGAAACGTTCTTCAGATTGTATGAGTTATTAGTTAAACTATTTGAATAAGAGAATATTTCCCTTTTGTCAGAGTCAGTATAAGAATCCCTTGTTTTCCAAGAAGCTTTTGTTTTTAGCTTTTGATGTCTTGTCACATTACCCAGAATTTGATAGGGATCTTTGTTGAAGAATTGCTGCTTCAGTGAATTATACAAGAAAGCTGAAATGCCCTTGCCAGACTGGCTGGGATTCACCTGCACCGATCGATGGAGACAGCTTTTCATGTTGCTTTATATTTCTCAGTGAGCTTGACTACAGTGTGGAGGGCAAACATGGCAAAAAACGAAGGGTTGCATTTTTATAGTGCCTATTATGACCTCAGAACATCTCAAAGCGCTTTACAGCTAATGGAGTGCTTTTTGAAGTATAGTCACTGTAGTAATGTAGGAAAATGCACAGCAAGGTCCCACAAACTGATGTGAGAATGACCAGATAATCTGTTTTAGTGATGTTGATTGAGGGATAATTGTTGGCCCAGGACACTGGAGATAATTCGACACCCGCGCACCCCCGTGCAACCCCCCACCACCTCCCCCAACCCGACAAACTTCCTGAAACTTGTGTCATGCAGGCCCCCACCTGGCAAGAATGAGGCATATTAATTTTGCCACATAGACATTAAATTTCAAATTGTTGCTGGGAAGAAGAGAAGGCCTGTTACAAGGGGTGGCCAGGCCCTTGGCTGGAAAGACATTTTTGCATATCAACCAACAGTGTTTGTAGACCAAGGAGATACTCCCTGCTCCAATTCAATCCACAAACAGACATGGTCAGTCCAGTTAGTAAAATGGATAACTGGCTGTTGCAGAGTTTGAACTGAGAGTTTTAAATTGGTGAGACAATTTTGAACAGCCAGAGAAGGCAGAATGCTCCTGGACTGACGCAGACCTCCTCTCCTCTCCTGTCTGCTCCCATCTCTTTCTCACGGAACTCCAAAAACCCACTGAAGACACATGAAACCCAAGAGAGAAAAGTCTCCTACAGTG
The DNA here is from genome assembly GCF_036365525.1 of Heterodontus francisci. Classification (NCBI taxonomy): domain Eukaryota; kingdom Metazoa; phylum Chordata; class Chondrichthyes; order Heterodontiformes; family Heterodontidae; genus Heterodontus; species Heterodontus francisci. The sequence goes on along the minus strand of NC_090376.1, from coordinate 130,704,360 downwards.
AACAAGGTTTAAGAAGAATACTGGGCCCCAAAGAAAAGCAAAAGCCACCTACAAACAAGGACTCTACATGAGCTCGAAGACCCGTAACAAAAACTCTTCAGATATTGCCTCAAACCTTTCCACTTTACTTTTTCTTCTACTCTTTTCTGTCTCTATTTGCATATGTGTATCGCGTATGCATGCTAGCGTGGGCACGTCGTGTATCCGTAGGCGTCAAACAAATTAGAATTTATGTTTAAGTTTAATAAAATTTCACCTTTCTTCTTTAAACCTAAAAAAGTCTGTTTGTGCTCATTTCTTTGTCTTATAATTGGAAAGCGGTGAACAAGGATTCACCTAAGGGGGAGCTAAGAACAGTGTGTTTAAAAATAAAACCCTGTTATGGTAAGAACAGGTGAAGGCTGAAATTGTGTTCCAGCAACATTTGGGCAGCCTCACCCTGCTTCATACTCACTGCCAATCCATACATGTTGATCTTGCAGTCGAACTGGCTGCACGCTCTGGACCTTAAAAATAGCAAAAGGTAGAAATTATGTACATCAATAAAGGGATATTAATGAAAACTATATAGAGAGATTGAGTGACACACAAAAGAGATTGGGGATGTAGCAATTGAGAGTTTTACACAAAGAAGGATTGAGAAAAAGAATTAGAGACAAATAATGAGATAGGCAATGAGAAGTATATGTGACGGGCATACAAAAAAAGGAACAGAAGAGTGGAAGACAGATAGAAAGATAGAGAGTGACACAAAGGGCTGAATTTTGCAGCAAGGCTGCAGATCTCGGCGGTGGCACCACTACCGCTCAGACATTCAGCAGCTGGCTGCACACGATCCAGCAAGAATGGCAGAGGGAAGATCCCGAGTGGCTCAGGATTCAGCGATGCCTCCCTGCAGGTTCTCCTCCAGGCTGCAAGGGTAAGGAGGGAAATCCTCTTCCCCAGAGATGGGAAGAGGAGACCCAACCCACCTGATCAAGCAAAGCTGGACAGAGATTGCAGGTGGCATGGTGGTATTATCACTGGACTACCACCCCAGAGACCCAGCTCTGGGGACATGGGTTCAAATCTCACCACAGCAGAAGGTGGAACTTGAATGTAATTAAAAAATCTAGAATTAAAAGTGAGTCTAATGATGGCCATGAAACCATTGTCAATTGTTGTGAAAAACCCATCTGGTTCATTAATGCCTTTCCGGGAAGGAAATTGGCTGTTCTTACCTGGTCTGGCCTACATGTGACTCCAGACCCACAGCAATGTGGTTGACTCTGGAATGACCTAGCAAGCCACTCAGCTGTATCAAACTGCTACAAAGTCAAGAAGGAATGAAACTGGACAGATCACCTGGCATGGCACCGGCAATAGCAAACCTGGCCCTGTTGACCCTGCAAAGTCCTCCTTACTAGAAGTGATGCATTTTGGGAGGACTAATAAGACAACAGAATATACAATGGATGGTAGAATCATAGGGAGGGCCAGAGGGACCTTGGTGTACTTGTCCATAGATCACTGAAGGCAGCATCACAGGTAGATAAGGTGGTTGGGAAGGCATATGGGATACTTGCCTTTAATAGGCAAGGCATAGAATATAAGAGCAGGGAGGGTATGATGAAACTGTATAAAATGCTAGTTAGGCCACAGCTGAAGTACTGTGTATAGTTCTGGTTGCCATACCATAGGAAGGATGTGATTGCACTGGAGAGGGTGCAGAGGAGATTCACCAGGATGTTGCCTGGGCTGGAGCATTTCAGCTATGAAGAGAGACTGGATTGGCTAGGGTTGCTTTCCTGAGAGCAGAGAAGGCTGAGGGTGGACCTGACTGAGGTTACAAAATTATGAGGGGCATTGATAGAAAGAAACTTTTTCCCTTAGTGGAGGTGTCAGTAACCAGGGGGCATAGATTTAAGGTAAGGGGCAAGAGGTTTAGAGGGGATTTGAGGAAAAAAATTTTCACCCAGAGGGTGGTTGGAAGCTGAAACACACTGCCTGAAGGGGCGGTAGAGGCAGGAACCCTCACAACATTTAAGAAGTATTTAGATGAGCACTTGAAACGCCACAGCATACAAGTCTACAGGCAAATATTAGAAAATGGGATTAGAATAGATAGGCTTGATGGCCGGCGCGGACACGGTGGGCTGAAGGGCCTGTTGCTGTGCTGTATAACTATGACTCAATGACTATGAAATCAGCAGCTATTAGGTCACCCCAAGAACCTTAATCCTGTGCTGCAAGCACATCAATGACCTCCTTCTGTCCACCAATGTGAGTAACTCCATATCTCTTTCCCTTTGGGGCCTGCATGTATCAACACAAGAGGGTGTGTTTGGTGGAGAGGGAGTGACCACCTATTCGGTGGCAATGGGAGTAAGACAGCAGCATATCCTGCCAGGGGCATGGCTGCATCTTGGTGCGAGGTGCCCGTCCGTCATTGCTGACTTCCAAAAAATCCCTCGAGAGTGTCTCTTTTCAGGAGACATTCCTGTGCCCCCATCATTGACCGCTGGGCCCTCACCAGCATAGGTGTTGTGCTTGTACCAATGGAGAAAATAACAGTCTTTTATCTTGTGCTTACAGGAGAAGACGGCACACAACAACACAGAATGGCGAGTGTAGGGGTGCCGTACCTTTTCATCCTGACCCCCATGGAGAAGGAGGCCTCGGTGAGCACATCACAGACGTGCATGAGCAGCTGATGGAGGCTGTGACAGTCAAGGCCATTGACAGTTGGAGGACTGTGGGAGGCTAGGCGCATGCTGAGCCCCAGGCTGATGAGGTGCTTCTGGAGTCAGCGGCAACACGGCAACTAATGCAGCTGCAATGAGAGGTAAAGGAACATCTGGCAAAGCCTGCTGAGCCTATGTGCATCCATGCACGGACAATGGAGGAGTCATTCCAGGCCATGAGTGCTGCCACATCAGCGATGGCGTGCTCTTGGCTTCCTCTATTGAGAGATTGGCGACCCTCATGGAGAGCCTGATGCAGCAGACCACTCAGTGATTGCCAAAGATGCGCGCTGACCACTTCTGAAATCTTCTCTCAGGGTGCTCCTGGTGTGGACAGCAGTTACTCTGACCTTCTGCCAGTTACTCCAGTGACTCAAGTAGCCAAGACGACAGAGGAGGGTGCTGCAGAGCCCCTCAGCATGCCAGGGTCTTATAGGCCTCATGCAGCCAGAGGATGACCACCAAGGTCAGCCCAAACCATGGGACAGCACGATCAGCAGCCTGCCTCTCCCTCAGCTGCGGCCTCAGAGGTAGCACCTCATAGGAGGACTTGTAAGAGAGTTAAGAAGAGCACCTAGCTGAACCTGTGGTTCATGGGCGTTTAGATTAATGCAGATGGAAAGCCTCGTTTCTGTTGTGTTGCTCAATAAATCTTTCATTACTGTTGCTGTTTTTCATTCCAATTCTTGCTTTTCTGTGAGATGACATCTACAGCCTTGCTCCCTCAAGCGGCTGGAAGTGATTGACTAAACTGCACTTGGTCAGCTCCTCAGCCTTACCATTGTGCGCTATGTCCCTGGGCTCTGGGAGATGAGGTATAAAATGAAGGAGGCGACAGCAGGCCCAATTAACGGTGAGACTTCACTAAAATGTTTCTGAAAGGGCATAAGGGTCACAAGAAATAGTTATGTATTAGGACGCCCCAATTCTCCCTTACATGCATCTCATTGTGCCTTGGCTGCGGTCCAAGGGGTCCCTCATCTTGCATCGACTGGTCAGAAGCCTCCTCCACATGCTTATCATCAGAGGAGGCATTGTGATCAATTATGTCCTCATTATGCAATGACTTCCACCTCTGCAAAACCACTTTGTGCGTAGCACAGCAGACCACCATGAAACACGAGACCCTTGCTGGGGCATACTGAAGGGCTCCCCTGGATTGATCTAGGCACGTGAATCGCATCTTCAGAAGCCCAATGGCCTGCTAAATGGTCACTCAGGTTGACGCATGGCAGGTGCTGTACCTCTCCTCTGCCCTGTGCATGAGTTCCTCATAGGCGTGAGGAGCCATGTCCTCAGTGGGTCACCCTTGTCTTCAAGTATCCATCCCTGAAGGCATGCGGGGGTCCAGAAAAGCGGTGGCACCTGAGATTGCCAAAGTATGTAGGCATCATGGCTGCTTCCCAGGAACCATGCACACATCTGAAGGACGCATTTGATGGTCGCAGACCAGTTCTATATTGAGCAAGTGGAAGCTCTTCTTGTTGAATGCTGCTAGCTGGTCCGTGGAAGCCTTAATGGCCATATGCATGCAGTCAATGACACCTTGCACTGGGGGAGTCTAGCGATGGCCCAGAATGCAGTGGCACTTGTTGCCTGATGTTCCGGATCAGTGTGGTAGCGTTCTTTGTCACCAGCCCTCTAAAACATCATTGGTGACCTCCTTGATGCATCAATGGATCGCAGACTGGGTGATCCCACACATTCCCAGTGGATCCCTGGAAAGAGCCGGAGGTGTAGACGTTGAATGCTATGGTAATCTTCAGCACCACTTGAACTGAATGTCCACCAACCTCCATAGGTCTCAGCTCATCCTGCAATGTGGCGCAGAGCTCAGCGACAGTTTCCCTGGAGAGCTGCAGTCTTCGCTGATACTGTCAGTTGGACATCTAGAGATGGTTCAGCCTCGGGTATTATACTCTCTCCTGGAGATAGCCTCTTTTGTGCACAGGTGGCTGTTGGCCTGCCTCTTTGCATCCTTCTCTGGCATGCCCAACCTGAGGCTGGCCCTCTTGCTGGCCCTGAGGTTCCTAATGAGCCCCCTGGGTGCCTGGGCCTCCCTCCCTCTAAGCTGCCCCTCCTCCTCAACAAGGGCGCTGAAGCCTGTGTGGATGAGGCCCATGGCAGGTGGTCTCTGTCCTGGTCCTGGGCCTTCTATCCAGACACCTCCCCTGCATCCACACCTTTCCCTGAGTCTTTCCTATTGAGCAAGTGCCACTGCCCCTATATCACCCTGCCAGCATTCCCCCTCCGTGCTGGCACCTTTTCCCCCTTCTGCCATCATCTGGCAATGCCCTCTGTGCACCAGCCACCCTGCAACTGCACACTGGCTCTCTCGATGGCTGGCCAATGAATAGGAGAAAACAAGAGAGACATACGACCATACGAATTAAGAACAGGAGTAGGCCACATGGTCATTCAACAAGATCATAGCTGATCTGACTGTAACCTCAATTCCACATTCCCGCTTACCCCCGATAACCTTTTGCCCCCTTCCTTATCAAGAATCTATCTACCTCTGCCTTAAAAATATTCAAAGACTCTGCTTCCACCACCTTTTGAGGAAGAGAATTCCAAAGACTCACGATCCTCTGAGAGAAAACATTTCTCTTCATCTCTGTCTTAAATCGGCGAGCCTTTATTTTTAGACGGTGACCCCTACTTCTAGATTCTTCTACAAGAGGAAACATCCTTTCCACATCCACCCTGTCAAGACCCCTCAGAATCTTATATGTTTCAATTAAGTCGCCTATTACTGTTCTAAATTCCAGCGGATACAAGCCTAGCTTGTCCAACTTTTCCTCATAAGACAACCCACCCATCCCAGCTATCAGTCTAGTAAACCTTCTCTGAACTGCTTCCAACACATTAACATCCTTCCTTAAGTAAGCAGACCAATACTGTACACAGTATTCCAGATGTGATCTCACCAATGCCCTGCATAACTGAAGCATAACCTCCCTACTTTTGTATTCAATTCCCCTCGCAATAAACTATAACGTTCTATTAGCTTTCCTAATTACTTGCTGTACCTGCATATTAACCTTTTGTGATTCATGCACTAGGTGTCCCAGATTCCTCTGCCTCTCAGAGCTCTGCAATCTCTCACCATTTAGATAATATGCTTTTTTATTCTTCCTGCCAAAATGGACAATTTCACATTTTCCCACATTATGCTCCATTTACCATATCTTTGCCCACTCACTTAACCTTTCTATATCCCTTTGTAGCCTCCTTATGGTTCCTTCACAACTTAGTTTCCTACCTATCTTTGTGTCATCAGCAAATTTAGCAACCATACTTTGGTCCCTTCATTCAAGTCATTTATATAAATTGTAAAAAGTTGAGGTCCCAGCATTGATCCTTATGGCACACCACTCATTACATCTTGCCAACCAGAAAATGACCCATTTATGCCTAATCTTTGTTTCCTGTTAGGTAGTCAATCTTCTATCCATGCCAATATGTTACCTCCTACGTCATGAGCTTTTATTTTCCTCAAGTTATCAAATGTCTTCTGGAAATCTAAGTACAGTACATTCATCTTTTCCCCTTTATCCACAGCACATGTTATTTCTTCAAAGAACTCCAATAAATTGGTTAAACATGATTTCCCTTTCACAAAACCATGTTGACTCTGCCTGATTACCTTGATTTTTTTGAAGTGCCTTGCTACAACGTCTTTGATAACAGTTTCTAACAGTTTTCCTATGACAGATGTTAAGCTAACTGGCCTGTAGTTTCCTGTTTTCTGTCTCCCTCCCTTTTCGAATAAAGGAGTTACTTTTGCTATTTTCCAATATAATGTAATCTTCCCCGATTCTAGGGAATTTTGGAAAATTAAAACTAACGCATCAACTATCTCACTAGCCATTTCTTTTAACACCTTAGGATGAAGTCCATCAGGACCCAGGAACTTGTCAGCCCACAGTTCCAACAATTTGCTCAGTACCACTTCCCTGGAAATTGTAATTTTCTTGAGTTCCTCCCTCCCTTCCATTTCCTGATTTACAGCTATTTCTGGGATGTTATTTGTATCCTCTATAGTGAAGACCACTGCAAAATACCGGTTCAATTCATATGCAATCTCCTTATGTTCCATTATTTTTTCCTCAGACTCACTTTCATAGGACCAACGCTCACTTTGTTAACTCTTCCTTTTTAAATATCTGTAGAAACTCTTACTATCCATGTTTATATTTCAAGCTGGCTTTTTCTCGTACTCTGATTTTCACATCCTTATTAATCTTTAGGTTGTTCTTTGCTGCTTTTTATATTCTGTCCGATCTTCTGACATGCTACCCATCATTGTGCAATTATAAGCTTTTTCTTTATGTTTGATACTATCTTTAACTTTTTTAGTTAACCACAGATGGTGGATCCTCCCCTTGGGATTTTTCTTTCTCGTTGCAATGTATCTATTGTGTGTATTCTGAAATATCCCCTTAAATGTCTGCCACTGCATTTCTATTTCACCATACCTTTCTGACAAGCACGCATTATTTCTTCATTAATAACCCGTCCTATCATGTGGTTACTGTTAGGGGCCTGTACACCACTCCCACAAGAGACTTCTTGCTTTGATCATTTCTCATCTCTACCCAAACCACTTCCACATCCTGGTTTCCTGAACTTAGGTCATCCCTCTCTATTATGCTAATAGCATTACTAATTAACAGAGCCCACCCCTCCACCTTTTCCTAGCTTCCTGTCCTTCCTAAATGCCGTGCACCCTTCAATATTCAGGTCCCAATCTATGTCATTCTGCAACCATGTCTCTGTAATAGCTATCAGATTGTACTTATTTATTTCTATTTGCACTATGTGCATAATTGTTTTGTTTCAGATGCTATGTGCATTCAGATACAGAGCCTTTAGTTTTGTCCTTTTACTATTTTTGTATCCTCTAGCCATGTTTGCCGATTTACTCTTAGATTTGTCCCTTCCTGTCACAATCTGTTTATCTTTTCCCATATTAATACCTTTCTCTCTCGCCTTGTCTCTATTCCTTGATTTACCACATCTTCCCAAATTTGATTTCCTGACCCCACTATTTAGTTTAAAACCCGCTCTACTTCCCTAGTTATGCAGCTTTCTAGAACACTGGTCCCTGCATGGTTCAGGTGTAAACTGTCCCAGTGATACAGCCCCCATGTTCCCCAGTACTGATGCCAGTGCCCCACGCACTGGAACCCACTTCTACCTCTTTGAGCCATGCATTCATTTCTCTAATCTTACTTACCCTATGCCAATTTGCACATGGCTCAGGTAATAATCCATTATTACCTTTGATATTCTGCTTCTTAATTTTGTGTCTATTTCCGCATACTGACTATGCAGAACCTCTTTCTTTGTCCTGCCTATGTTGTTGGTATCTACATGGACCATGATGACTGGATCCTCCCGCTCCCACTGTAAATTCCTTTCCAGCCCTGGGCAGATGTCCTGAACCCTGGCACCGGACAGACAACACACCCTTCTGGACTCCCATTCTTTTTGCAGAGACAGTGTCAATCCCCTCACTATACTCTCCCCTTCTACCACTACTTTCCTTTTTGCTCCCCCTGCTTGAATGAAGTCCTGTACCTCGGTGCCGTGGCCAGTCTGCTCATCCACCCAGCAGACCTTGCATTCGTCCACACAGGTTGCATGTGCTTCAAACCTGTTTGACAGTTGCAAAGGCTGAGGGTCCTGCTTGGTCCCTTTACTTGCCTCACTCACGGTCACCCCCTCCTGTCTCTCACCACTGACCAAAACAGATGACCCTATTCTAAGGAGTGTGACTGTCTTCTGGTACAAAGTGTCCAGGTATCTCCCTGATGTTGCATAGTATCTGCAGTTTGCCTTTCAGATCAATAATCCTGATCCGGAATTCTTCTCCCTTCTTACATTTTCTGCAGACGTGTTGTCCTGGATCGCGTTGGCAACCAGGCAATCCCACATTCCACAGCTGCAACACAACACCTGTCCTGCCATTGTTACTTATGTCATTTAGTTAATTTAATTTAAATACTTGCTTAATGAACTTAGAAAAATTCCTATGTATACTACAATTTACTGTATGTATTAAATGCTAGTACCACCTACAACTAAGAGTTACACTTTTCTTAATTACACAGGTATGTGTTTTTGATATTTATTTCAAAGTTTTAGTTCTTTTTATTTATAGATCTTCCCTAACTCCGTTGTCCTATGTCGGCTATTAGCACACTGTCCCTTACACTAAGCACTTACCAGCCAATCAACTTGCTAGTTTCCTGTGATTTCACAGTTTTTTTTTCACTCAGTTTCTTCAAACTGAGCGCGCGTTGGCTCACAGGAGTTGCAATGGTGTTCTCTACTGTTCCTGACTGTATACCGCAGGTCTGCTCTGACTCCCAGCTGTAGGAAAAGTTTTTTTTCTGTGAGCAATGCCGTGGGACAGGAATACCCAAACTATGGCCTGTAGTTTGCATGTGGCCCCACCATCCTAGCAATATATCCCAAGAGGCACAGGCAATTCAGTCCAATTTCTACTCATATTTCTTGTTTGCTACTTTATTACTTGAATTTTGAGGGCCCGGGGATTTAGAAAGAAATATTCCCCTCATTGTTGCCTCATTGGTGAATAAATCCTAAACGAGGACTCCAAGATCTGTCAGCATCAGCAAATTTAGATATATGCAAAGTAATGGGAAGATGGATTCAAATTTTATGTTGCCTGAAGCTGTATGTTGTGCAGCTAAGTGGCCCACAATGCTCGGACTTACCATAGGAAATCAATTAGTGTTAATTAAGACTGCTGATTAATTAGGATCATTAAGATCAATTATCTATGTTTTCTGAACTTCGGTATTCAAGAGGTTAGGAATGACTATTGAATTTGTAACTGATTAAAGAGATAGTCTCTTTATGCTACATCTGACCTGAATTTGAGGCAAAAACAGAAAATATTGGAAATATTCAGAAGGTCAGGCAACATCTGTGAAGAAAGAAACAGAGTTAATCTTTCAGGTCGATGACCGTTTGTCAGAATTTGCAATAATTTAGTCCATATTCAATCTAAATACACATAGAGCTGGATTTTATTTGTGTGCCGTGCTCCGCGGTGGCGCACTGTGAGGGCGGCGGCCTTCCGACATGGAAGGGCCACCACACAGCCTCCACGATATTATACGTGAGGGCTGATTTAAATAGAGGGGTCGGAGCGGCCGCCCCCTATGACATAGAGGGGGCAGCCGCCATGTCCCTGGCAACAGCGCAGGTGCTGGCGCCATTTTTAAAGGGCTTCAAGCCCTGACAGCTGATTTACAATTTTGAAGGGATCAGCAATTTAAATGTTAACAAAATCATTAAATTCAGCGTGAAAGCGCTTCTTCGACAACCCCCCCACAATGGTCACACAATAAAGTTATTTCTCCCCCCCGAAAAGCCATTACTGACAGCCCCGACCTTTAAACCCCAAACTTTGCACTCTTTGCCCTTCAACCCCTTCCCACCATCCCCACAGCCAATAAAAAATGTTTTCCTCGCTCCTCCAGCCCTCCCGCCCTGAACATTTTATTAATCCCCCCCTCCCCATCAGGTTCTCGCCTCGGAACTCCGTACGGAGTTGTGAAGGCACGCGAGCTGTGTTCAGTCGTGGTAAAATCGGCGTGGGACAGCTGACACCTGCAGGTAAGTTTATTTGCATATCATTTTGGTTGATTTAAATATGCAGAGGAAGGGCCCGTCGCCAGGCGACGGGTGGGGGCCGCACCAAGGTCTCCCCGCTGCCGGTAATATGCCGCAGGCCCTTCCCGATGTCAGGGGTCGAGGCGGGCCTCTCCCTCAGAATTTTACCAGCCCACCCCACCCCGGCGTGATCCACGGCATTGAGGGGCTGGTAAAATTCAGCGCATAGTTTCCTGAAATGAGAATGGTGTGCGATACACAACGATAAATGTCCTGATGTGCAAGCACTTGATATTTTAGTTGGTTGCTTTTAACACATCAGTGGCTCAGTGCTAGTTGGTATCCTTCCATCTACGAAAGATGATGGTCGGGCAGCAAACCATCCGTTTAAATGGGGTGACTTCTCTTGGTGCACCTTTGCTGATGGTTGTCAAGGCCAATCCTTGAGAGGCAGGTTCTGACACAAGTGCTGCATGTGAAGCTGCCAAGTGACGCCATGAGTTGTTGTTTTTGACGTTGGCGCCTTTTGCCAAGCTGCTGTAGCCACTGGTCATCATGGTAGTGCACATCAGTCCACATGATGTGTCACCATTTCTCTCTTTCGCCAGCTAGTGATTCGCAGGTGCAATAGTCAGCATTTAAGGCCTTCATATCACACTTGCAAGCATCCTTGAAGCAGAGCTTTGGGCACTCCACTGTTCATCTGGCCCTGGCCACCTCACCATACAGAAGGTCCTTGAGTATGCGACTGTCCTCCATCCTGCAGACATGCCCGATCCACTAAAGCCGCCTCTATTTGATTAGTGCCAACACACTTGGGAGCTCTGCCTTTGTCACATTTGTGATTTTGTCCTACCAGGATATACCCATAATGCACTGCAGACAGCAAAGATGGAAATTATTGAGCTTCTTTTCCTGGTAGCGATAAGTCACCCATGTTTCACAGCCATACAGCAAGGTACTGAGAACACAGGCCTTATAAACCATCAGGTTGGTTCTAAGGGTCATCTTGGGATTATCCCATGCGCATTTTGCAAGTCAGCCAAAGATGATAGCTGCTTTCCCTATGCGTGTATTCAGCTCTGCATCAAGGAACAGATTGTCTGTCACCGTGGGACCAAGGTAGCAGAATTTGCTAACCACTTCCAGTGGTGTTATTTAGTGTGAACAGGGCTGTAGATGCAACACCTTGTCCCATGACCACGAGCCACAGTGGTTTAGTATGACTGGAAAATAAATGCACTGATTGTCATTTCTCAATGGTAGTGTAGTGGCTTGCATCCTGTTTTTGTGGTACTTTAGATGGTATCTATTACTCCCCTTGCCAATTAGGTGTCCATCAGCATTTTTCTATTCCTTATGGTTCAGCAGAAGCTTCCGGTGGGCGGGGTGCAGCGAGGTGCAGCTGAGAACAGCTGCGAGAGAGGAGGCCGGGCACCCCCTCCCTGCAATCCGAGTCCAAGCAGGATGTAGGCAGATGGCGGAAAGCTGGGCTTTGCTCCCCCACTTGAGGGAGCCGTAGTGTGGATCCAGCCCCAACTCCAGCCCGCTGTCGGGCCGCGGGAAAGCGGCGGCAAGCGGCCACCACCGGCACCTGGGCCATGGACACTGCCTGAGGAAAGTGACGCTTACCAAGCCCACCTTCTGCCAACACTGTACCGACTTCATCGGGCGCTCGGTGGCATCCAGTATGACCGTGAGTCCGGGGCCGGGTCTGGGAGTCGCGTTTTGAGGGCTCGGAGAACCGAGGTGTGGGGGGCGGCTTTGCTGGGGAAGTATCTCCGGGTGAAGGCGGATTCTCTTTATTTGGCGCTCATTCGCCTTGAATTATGTCCGAGGATAGCACGGACTCGATGGGCCGAGTGGCCACTGATATTCGGAGCTTTTGCTACGACTATTGTGGATGGTGGAGGGTATCTCAGCATGGAGTGTGTACTCTGCTTGTTAGGGCCCCTGCTCAGGGACACGAGCTAACAACCCCACTGCCTGTGGGCGTCTCAGGAGAGACTAAGGCTAAGGGAGTAAACCACAACAGAAAATCCGGAGCGGAACCCCTAAAGAGGTCATGTGTCACCTTTGGCATGTTTCCAGCAGTTCCTGCAGCCAAACTGGTGCCAAACGTCATGCTCTGCACTTCTTTGGACCCCACTAGGAAGTCCGAGGGGGGGGTTTGATGCTTGGGCAACTCACAACCACCATACATTCCGCCCAGGCATGCGCCATAGTCGCCTCACAGCGACCAAAACTACATGGAAGGCAGCAGTTACGCATTTTAAGTCCAGCTCAATTGGCGTAGAGACTGGGCGTCATGGGTTGCCTTTGTCGGTGGGAGAGGTCATCGCATTTCATTGGACAGCTACCACCTGCCTCAAAGCGGGCCGCCCCCGGTCAGAAAGGCTCTGTCCCGCCACAGTCCACCTGCTTCAATGGATGCTTGGAGCTCAGGGTCATTGCCTGAAAAGTGGACTGTAACACCGCACCAAACAGCACGACAAAATAGGAAAGAAGGTACCAGCCCTTCATTTTGCAAGCTGGAACGTCAGAACTGTGTGTCCTGGCCTGTCGGAAGATCTTACACAAATTGATGACTCTCGGAAGACCACCATCATTAACAACGAGCTCAGTAGTTTCAATGTGGACATTGCAGCACTTCAGGAGACACACCTCCCTGCGAGCTGATCACTAAGAGAGCAAGACTACACCTTCTACTGGAAGAAGGGTCACTGACCCGAAACGTTAACTCTGTTTCTCTTTCCACAGATGCTGCCAGACCTGCTGAGTGGTTCCAGCATTTCTTGTTTTTATTTCAGATTTCCAGCATCCGCAGTATTTTGCTTTTATGAAGTCTTGCGACATTGACCACAAGTCATGGGAGTCAGTTGCCAGTGATCGCCAGAGCTGGCAGACAGCTATAAAGGCGGGGCTGAAGAGAGGTGAGTCAAAGAGACTCAGCAGTTGTCAGGAAAAGAGACAGCAGTGTAAGGAGAGAGCCAACTGTGTAACAGCCCCGACAACAAACTTTACCTGCAGCGCCTGTGAAAGAGTCTGTCACTCTAGAATTGGCCTTTATAGCCACTCCAGGCGCTGCTCCACCAGCCACTGACCACCTCTAGGCGCTTACCCATTGTCTCTCGAGACAAGAAGGCCAAAAAGGAAAGGATATGTCCAAAAACACAAACAGTCTAATAAAGGTTGGGCGCTGTGCAGCATTCATTTTACTTCAACTTCTGATTTGGAGAGGGCGATTGAACATCTAGATTTATCTGAACAATCATTCTTGAAAATATATTTTACTGCACTCTAGCATTGTTGAATACTTCTTGAAGTATTTCCAAAATATATAATCAGGCATTTACTATTTAAACATTAATCACAAATATTCCAAAAAGCTGCCACAAAATGATTAATGCATGGGACCCTTTAAAGATTTCCCCATGTTTATTCTCATTTGTCTCCTTGAATGCTTTATATTGTGCTGAATTTATGCATCTTAAAATATGCCTTTGCTATGAGATGTTCCAGAGTATTGACGTATTGTAAGACAATCTTTCCAGCTCTACGTGTTTTGCAGTCAAGATGTGAATGTCATTCACTGGAGTTTTAGTGACGTCAGGTTTGCAACCCACTATGTTTGAAGGTTAGGCCATTCCTGCAGACACAGGAAACCTAGACATAGAAGATAAAGAGAAAGACAGGCAGGCATGATTACATATAATGCTGCAGTAGTTACATTTTGTTTAACCCCTTTGTCACAGGATTGTGTTATTCTTACTGCACAGTAAAGGTTAAGCACTGTTTGAAAAATGTTGTAACACACAAGCAGCATGGAAACATGAGGATGCCCAAATGAAGGAAAGATAATTGTAACAAGAACCTAAATTAAATGAGATTACCTTTTACATTTTTGTCGCTCTATTATTCAAGAAGTATCTTATCTTCCTCAAAAATATCAGGATAAATTTTAGAAGGACACAGCCTTGTTCAGCAGGAGTAGGGAATAGAGGATTATATGTGGTGGTCAGCATGGTTGGTTTGTACTACTCGAAATCTTCTGGTGATTAACTTTTTCTTAAATCGGGGCAGCACAAATCTTTTGTTAGGTAGGCGGGCTGGCCGGCCGCTTCGTTGATGTGTCACGGCATTTGAATGAAGGGCAGGGAGGCGGTTTGAGAAATGGCGTCCACCTTGGAGCAGTGTCAACAGTGTGAGACAGCTCTCCTCCCAGGGTCAAATGACTCAGCTGTGTGACCTCATTAACAAGAATGGAGAGCTGCTGGCTAAAAACCTCTCTCACTTGGATACGGTGATAGGTGCGTTGGATGTACAGGAGCATTCTCTGGGAGTGTTGGCAGTATTGTATGTGAAATTTTCTATGCCCAGTATCCCAGATTTTGAGACTTTACACGGGCCCATGGTGGGCAGATGGAGTTGAGATACAGATCCGTCATGATCTAACTGAATAGCGGTACAGGCTGGAGGGGCTGAATGTCCTCCTCTTGTTCCAATGTTCCTACAATCGGGTGCGCTGACCATCACTGCCATTCTAAACGCTCTGATCCGCACTCCTGTTGAACACATTGGGAGCGTTCCCTTGTAGAATGTACCTTATAAGGTAAATAAACAAGCACTCCATTTAAAGAAAGAACTTTCATTTGCATAGCAGCTTTCATGACTTCTGGACATCCCAAAGCACTTTGCAGTCTATTAATTACATGATTGTAATGCAGGAAATACAGCAGCCAACTTGCACACAGCCATGTGATAATGATCAGATAATCTGTTTTAATGACATTGATTAAGGAGTAAATGTTAACCAGGGCACCAGTGTGAACTTCCCTGCTCTTTGAACAAGTACCACAAATCTTTTTCATTCACTTGAGAGGGCCAACTGCACCTGGATTGAACATTTCACCTGAAACGCAGCCCCTCTGACAGTGAACCACTACTCCATGCTGTGCTGTTGTGTCAGGCTAGATTATGTACTTAGGTCTTAAGTAGGACTTGAACCTATAACCTTCTGACTCAAAACCAGAATGCTATCACTGAGCCACAGCTGACACATTTCAGCCAACACCTTGTACTAAGGAGCTGGATTATTGAATTTCTTATCATTTTTCTACCCGTTAAATAGCTCACTGACAGTTTGAAAAGCACCATTTTTAGCTTCCCATCCTGATGGGATTCCTGTTGCTGAAAAAGGCCTTGCCTCTGGTATTAGGGAAGTTCTGGCAGATTCTATTCGAATTGGAGATAAGATCATTTTAAAACAAGCAGATCTAAGGTATCTAATATACTGTTTGGGCAGCTGCAGCATGCGTGTCAGGTAGGCGGATAATTATCCGTGCTCCGGGCACAGGATGTCAGTGCTGGAAAACCTGAAGATATTTCCACTTTAAACACTATCAATATCAAGCATTCACAGTCACATAAAGCATAGGTTAGGTGCAGATTAATGCTCTCTCCACAAAAACAATGTGCGTAAACGCAGAAGTGCACCGCTACTACACAAGTGGGATATTTCCATTTCTCAAACCAGACACCCTGTGGTCATTTTCATTTCAGTTCTACTCAACAGGCTTTATTTGGACCTGCATGCTACAAACCTCAGCTACTTTCACCTAAACCTGAATTTGCTCTCTGACCCATCAAGCTCGACACATCTAAGGCAACTGGCAAGAGGCATTAAAATATATGTGTAGTGTTAGACTTTCAAAAATCACCCCAAAACCCAAGTAGCAATTATTTTAGTTCTTAAAACTTGTAGACTTAATGTACAGGGAGGGAGAAAGACTTGGTGTTCTGAAGAAGGGTCACTGACCCGAAATGTTAACTCTGCTTCTCTTTCCACAGATGTTGCCAGACCTGCTGAGTGGTTCCAGCATTTCTTGTTTTTATTATAGGGAGAAAGACTTATTCTGAATCAAGTCCATTATGTGTATTCCAATAAAGATTGGCTGAATTCATATGTAAGTATAGTTGACACCCCAGTAATAATGCCATAACCTGAACTCCAGGGTTGATCAGTGTCACTGAATTTTTTTTAATTCTTTCATGGGATGTGGGCATTGCTGCCTAGCCAGCATTTATTGCCCTTGAACTGAATGGCTTTCTAGGCTATTTCAGAGGCCACCACATTGATGTGGGACTGGAGTCATACATAGGCCAGCAGATTTCCTTCCCGAAAGGACACTAGTGAACCAGATGGGTTTTTACAACAATCAACAATGGTTTCATAGTTACCATTTGACTAACTTTTAATGCCAGATTTATTAATTGAATTCAAACTTCACTATTTGCTGTGATGGGATTTGAACCCATGTCCTGAGAGCATTAGCTTGAGCACAGAATTACTAGGCCAGTGACATTACCACTATGCCACTGCCTCCCCTCTTAATTTCATGCTAGGAGAGGGTGGAGCAGGAAATTGAGTCTTCGTGCCCACAAGTCTGATGTGGTGCACAATGTATTTTGCAACCAAAACAACTTGCCAGGTTTCAGGAGGCTGTGTTGTTGGCAATCCTCATTACAACCACAAGAGTGATGATAGTTGGTCCTGTACCCATTTACATATTCTTCTGGTGAGTTCCAGACACTGGACATTTGTTAAATCAGCCAGTTTAATACCCATAAATAGCTAGAACAGAAAGTATATACGTTTGCAAGGGGTAATACCTTCATTGCTTTTACAGTGGTAAAGAGGGCACCGCACCGGTCAGATAGGGCTCAGGTGGCAGGATTCCCATGAGTGCTGGATGGCCCACATGGCTAGTCTTTGTCCCACCTTGTGTGACTGCATTCTAAATGCACATAAAGAAGTATAAAAAAGAACTTGCATTTATATAGCACCTTTCATAACCTTAGGACATGCCAAAGTGCTTTGCAGCCAATGAAGCACTATTGAAGTGTAGTCACTGTTGTAATGTAAGAAATGTGACAGCCAATCTGCACTCAACAAGGTCTCACACAGCAATGTGAAAATGACCAGATAATCTGGGCAGTGGGATGATGGGCAGGTATAGACAGTGGATATGGGTAGTCATTCGTGACACTGTTGTTTCTGAGCTAACCTTTCAATACTTAAGTTATGGTGTAAGCTCTTTGTGTGCCCCACAAAAGGTAGGACAATAAAGGATTGAATAGAAAAGTAGTCTCTACGCTTTTCATGATACTCCCTGCAGCTCATGTTTCTAGTTTGTAACATGCATGCTGTACCCCAATAGAGAAAATCTTTGCAAAGCTTGGTACACTTACCTTGGCACCCCATCTGATACCAGGAAACAATTTTAACTTGCTCCTCCATTTGTTCTCTGCAACATACATCACTGCCTATTTTTTCATATGCTGAAAACAGATGAGGAAAGGCTAACCTCACAAAACTTGACAAAGTAAGTTCTCCTGTGTTGCTGGCACAGGCTGCATTATAATATTGGGGTTTATGTCGGAAAATAGGGAACTGGGTTGTACTGGTTTCCCAGCGGAATCTTCCCGAAATTGGCCAAACTAGTGCAAAAGATTGCGAAATTTTAAGCGCAAATTGCATTCAGCATGACTCAAGTTTCCTCGATCTTTTGCATTAGTTTTAAAAACATGGTGCCAGAAGTGGGTCCCACCCACAAATCTGGTCACACCCCCCCAGTGCAAATTAATCACCATTGGGAGTCTTCGTCAATTGTGCTCATGTACAGGCCTTCGAAGAGACTCCAAAAATGGAGCTGGTTCTTTTGGTCCAAGGACACAAATAGTTTTTGAATATAATTTATTTTAAATGTAATAAGGAACTGATGATTGTACCCCAATCTAACTAGCAAATAGTTTGTATATTTTTAATAAATCATTTTTCAGTAATTTAAAATTGGGTTATACACTGTTGTTAGATTGACACTGTGATTAAAAATGCTTTTTTTTGATTATCTCATTTTCAACTGTATTAATCAAACTGCACTAACCTCTCACTCTTGAATTTATCAAGGAATATTTTTTAAAGCAAACTTTTAAAAAAAAATGGCTGTGGTTCATGGTGTTTGGTGATATGCAAATAGATTTGAGCCAATTTGGCCAATTGTGGCCAAAGCAGAAACTCTATCCTAGAAACAGGGGAAGGTCACTTTAGCCCCTCGAGCCTGCTCGGCTATTTAATTAGACCATGGCTGATCTGTAATTCAATTCCAATTACCCACCTTAGTTCCATATTCCTTGATACCCTGACCCAACAAAAAAAACTGAACTCAGTCTTGAAAACTCCAATTGCTCCCGCAGCCACAGGCTTTTGCAGGAGAGATTTTCAGATTTCTACTGTCCATTGAGTAAAAAAAATGCTTCCTGATTTCACTCCTAAGTGATATTATTTCCATTTTAAGATTACTTCTCCTTTGTTCTTGATCCACCTTCCAGAAGAAATTTCTGCACCTACCATGTTGAATCACAGAATCACAGAATTGTTACAGTGCAGAAGCAGGCAATTCGGCCCATCGTATATGCACTGGCTCTCCGAATGAGCAATTCCCTCAGTTCCATTCCCCTGCCTTCTCCCCATAACCCTGCAGATTCTTCCTTTTCATATAACTGTCTAATTCCCTTTTCAATGCTTCAATTGAACTTGCCTCCACCAAGGTCTCAAGCAGCGCATTCCAGACCTTAACCACTCGCTGTGTGAAAATGTTTTTCCTCATGTCACTTTTGCTTCTCTTACCAAATACTTTAAATCTGTGCCCTCTTGTTCTCAATCCTTTCACAAGTGGGAACAGTTTCTCTCTATCTACTCTGTCCAGACCCTTCATGATTTTGAATACCTCTATCAATTCACCTCTCAGCATTCTCTTCTCCAAGGGAAACAGTTCTAACTTCTCCAATCTATCTTCATAACAGAAGTTCGTCATACCTGGAACCATTCTCGTGAATCTTTTCTGTACTGATTCCAATGCCCTCACGTCTTTCCTAAAGTGCGGCACCCAGAACTGGACGCAATACTCCAGCTGAGGCCGAACTAGTGTCTTATACAAGTTCAACAAAACTTCCTTGCTCTTGTGCTCTACGCCCCTATTAATAAAGCCCAGGACACTATGATTTATTAACTGCTCTCTCAACCTGTCCTGCCACCTTCAATGACTTATGCATGACCTGGCCTGGGTTCTTTCATTTTTTTCCCGCACCTGACCCAACCTGACCAGACCATCAGTTAACCTACCTTCCATTTTTTACTTTGTTGCTTATCTGCACAATCTTAAAAAAACTGTAACTAAACTACCTTTCAAGTCCAAAAAGTACATTAACATTGGAGCCACATACCAGAGGTGGTGATAGAGTGTGTCCAACCCGGCCCGACCTGACCCAAGCCCGAATGCCGGACCCGTAAGTGCGACCTGACCCAACCTGAACCCGACACATGTTGTCCGGTCCCGTCGGGTTCAGGTCAGGTAGCCATGCTCTATATCTAGGTCCCTCTGCTCCTGCATCCCCTTTAGAATTGTACCCTTTATTCTATATTGTCCCTCCATGTTCTTCCTACCAAAATGAATCATTTCACATTTCTCTGCATTGAACTTCATCTGCCACCTGTCTGCCCCATTCCACCAACATGTCTATGTCCTTTTGAAGTTCTACGCTATCCTCCTCACAGTTCACAGTGCTTCCAAGTTTCGGATCATCTGCAAACTTTGAAATTGTGCCCTGTACACCAAGGTCTAGGTCATTAATATATATCAGGAAAAGCAAGGGTCCCAACACTGATCCCTGGGGAACTCCTCCACAAACCTTCTTCCAGCCGGAAAAACATCTATTAACCACTACTGTTTCTTTCCTGTCACTCAGCCAATTTCGTATCCATGTTGCTGCTGACCCGTTTATTCCATGAGCTACAAGCTTGCTCACAAGTCTGTTATGTGGCGCTGTATCAAATGCCTTTTGGAAGTCCATGTACACCACATCAACAGCATTAGCCTCATCAACCCTCTCTGTTACCTCCTCAAAAAACTCCAGCAAGTTAGTTGAACATGATTTTCCCTTAAGAAATTCATGCTGGCTTTCCTTAATTAACTCGCATTTGTCCATGTGACTATTGATTTTGTCCTGAATTATTCTATCTGGAAGTTTTCCCACCACCAAAGTTAAACTGACTGGTCTACAGTTGCTGGGCTTTATCTTTACACCCTTTTGTGATCAAAGATGCAATGTTTGCAATTTTCCAATCCTCTGGCACCACCCACGAGCCTAAGAAAGACTGAAAAATTATGGCCAGTGCTTCTGCGATTTCCACCCTCACTTCCCTCAGTATCCTTGGATGCATCTCATCTGGTTCTGGTGCTTTATCCAGTTTAAGTACAAACAGCCTATCTAATACTTGCTCTTTATCAATTTTAAACCCCTCTAGTGTCAGACTTATCTCCTCTTTCAACATTGCCTGGGTTGCATCTTCTTCCTTGGTAAAGACAGAAGCAAAGTATTTAATACCTCAGCTATGCCCTCTGCCTCCATGTGTAAATCCCCTTTCTGGTCCATAATCGGCCCCACTCCTCCTTTTACCACCCTTCATGATTCCTTCATGACATCCTATCGAATCTATGTAATCTCATTTACATCAGCAGTTTAAATATGGATAATGCTTCGTTCATCCATTTAGCAATGAATAAATAAAAGTGAGCAGAATATGACCCATGGAAGCAAAAGATAATGATCTTTTCGTGTATATTAAGAGCAAACCATAAATAAGTCATTGTAACGTACAGACTGGTGCGGTCAGAGGTTGTGGTGAATGGAATGTTTCAGTCACAACACCATTATTAGAATCTTATGTCAAAGTTTCATTTTATTACTGCTGCATTGAATATCAAATGTTGGTACAGTACTGAATTTGAAGACAGCTGTTTGTAACTGATGCTGGTACCTTATAGCACAAGTGTGGAAGTCAGCATAACCCAGTCAGTGTTATCAGACACTGGCACCAGTACACTTGAGATTTTCTGTTTAATTCAGAAAGCTTTAGAATGAAATTCTGGTGATCAAAATACATTATAAAATCACAGTAGAAGCTGAATTATTCCATTCATAATAATTGCCAATCTACTAGCTTCTGTCCACCAGCACAGCTTACTTAAAAGAAACAAAGACTTGCATTTATAACAAAACCTTTTATGACTCTGGGATATCCCAAAGTGCTTTACGGTCAACAATGTACTTTTGAAGCATAGTCACTGTTGCAATATACAACAACAACCTGCATTTATATAGTGCCTTTAATATAATAAAACACCACAATTCACAGGAGTGCTAGAACCCAAATTTTGACACCTATCTACGTAAGGAGATATTTGGGCAGGTGACCAAAAATTTGGTCAAAGAGGAAGGCATTAAGGAGTGTCTTAAAGTAGGACAGAGAGACAGAGAAGTGTAGAGGTTTAGTAGGTAACTCCTTGTGCACAAACAGCAATAAGTTTATGACTACATCCTGTCTTTTAGTGATGTTGATTGAGGGATAATTATTGGCTGAAGCAAATAATAATACCATGAGACCTATTCTCTTTGGCCTCCTTACCTATTACATCCAGCAAAGGCATGAGAGCCTCAATTTTGACTCTCTCTATTCTGCAGTGAAGTATCAGACTAGATTATGTGCTAAATTCTGTAAGAGAGGACTTAAACCCAAAACCTTCTAGTGCAAAGCTGAGAATGCTACAAACTGGGCCACCACTGACACATAGATGAGATAAAGTAAATATGGTCACTTGGATGTGCATGTGGAGAAACTTACTTGCACTTTAAATTCTGGAAGGATGAGCTCAAATGGGCTCTTTATCTGAAACTATCGTGTGATCTGGGTAGGCGGCGCTTCTAGTTACAACTTTACATACGATCTTGCATAATCAAGGTTTTGTGAAAAGATTAGAACCTGATTTGAGCAATGATAAGCATGTGAAAATGTAGGAACTTGCAAAGGCAATTCAACCCTCCAAATACCTCTATCGTCAGTTCGAGTTTCAGTCTCTGTCTGACGTTTTTTTTCTTAATTCTAGCCAATAGGAACAGTTAATTCAGATTCAGTGTTGAAGTCACTGTGAACTGAGAGAACCCATGAGTTGGCCACATTGTTGCCTGTTCGATGTGGTTTGTGTCTGGGAGATGAGGATTAAAGCTAGAGTGATACACAGGAAGCCCATGTCTTGTTACCCACAGTCATTTACGCAGTGCAACTGCTATTTCCTTTCTCAGGCCCTGTAGGACACAAGTTGACTGAAAACAGTTCTTTCTGAAAGATTGTTGTGTGATAATGGCCCATAATAAGTTGCAGCGGAGGCTAATAGAAGACTAATGCCTGTGATACAATGAATCAAGATAGTCATTAATAATTGGAAATCTTAACCACCAGTTCTTAATTCAATGATTGCTGCAAAAATAGATTCTGAATATATCTCAATATTAATAGACAAAAAAGAACATTTGGAAAAGCAGTTCAAAATATATGATTGTTCTTTTTTGGGACGTCAAGAAGAAACTTGGTCACAATGCCTGTTACCTGATGACTAAAAATGTATTGCCCAGTCAGATAGGTAAGCGATACGTAGCCACAACAACAACTTGCATTTATATAGTGTCTTCAAGATATGTAAAATGCCCCAAGGTGTTTCACAGAAGCGACTATCAAGCAAAGTTTGGCACCGAACCACAAAATTAGATACTAGAAAACAAAAGCAAAATACTGTGGATGTTGGAAATCTGAAATAAAAGCAGAAAATGCTGGAAGCACTCAGCAGGTCTGGCCGCATCTGTGAAAAGAGAGAGCAGAGTTAACCTTAATGTTAAGAGAAACAGACACGAAACGTTAACTCTGCTTCTCTCTCTACAGATGCTGCCAGACCTGCTAAATATTTCAGCATTTTCTGTTTTTATTAAGGAGACCTTAGGACCTGTTGATCAAAGAGGTAGGTTTTTAAGGAAAGTCTAAAAGAGGAGAGAGAGGTGGAAAGGTTTAGGGAGGGGGTTCCAGAGACTCGGGCCTCAGCAGCTGAATGCACGACTGCCATTGCTTGAATGATGAGCAGTATTAAAACTGCATGTAAATGATATGCAGATATGACCACATGGGACTGTGTGCCTGGAAAGAATGGTGATCCAAAATAACAGGTAGGTTATGGAGCAACAATATAAAACATCAACAATTATTAGTCAGATTCCTCTTGAGGAAGCCTTGAGTAGTGGTGTTTCACTAATATTTTGCTGTTAAGGCAAAAATAAACAAAGTTACACCACACAGGAACTGGTCTAATCTGTATAGTTGCCATTGTCTTGATTACTAATATCAAAACTCATGCCCCATTGTCTATTACAATACTGAGAAAGTGCTATGTCTAGAATAATAATCAAAAAGTAATGGAGCAAAGAGAAAGCCCTAAATGTGTTTACACACCTGTGATCAAATATCACTAAGGCAATAATTGGACTACGGCCTTTAAGAAAAAACTTTTCCAGAGACTGCTCAGAAACTAACAGAAAAAATTATATATTAAAACATTTTTTCATTACAAAACCAAATAAGAAACAGAAAACCTTTCAACAATCAAGCTGTAATTTATTTTACAGAAAAAAATTAATTTGCATTTATATAGTGCCTTTCACAACTTTTAACTTTGAAGTAGAGCCACTGTTGTAATGTAGGAAACATAGCAGACAATTTGAGCACAACAATGTCCCAAAAATAGCAATGAAATCAATGCCCAGATCATCTGTTTTAGTGATGTTGTTTGAGGGATAAATTTCAATCAGGGCACCAGGAGAATCCCCTGCCCTTCTTCAAACCTTCAGATCGTGGCATGGGATCTTTTACATCCACATGAGTGGAAAGACAGGGCCTTGGCTTAAAGTCTGTTTTTTTTTAATAGGATAGCATTTTCTCAGTACTACATTGAAATCCCAGTTTAAATTATGGCTGGAAATTTTCGGCTCCTGATGACTCCAGGGCAGACGGGGCGGAAGCAGCCAAGTAAGTGGAATCCGCTCCGCGTAGCCCGTCCACCAGCATCACGCACGGGGCAGCCAATTAGCGGCCCCTCGATGTGTTCGGCACCCGACAGGACACGTGCGGCTGGTTCAATCAGTAGTTGTGGATAGTGCCGAACGATGTTGTAGGGTACAGAGAGACATAGATAGGCTGCAGAGCTGGGCTGAGAGATGGCAAATGGAGTTTAATGCGGAAAAGTGTGAGGTGATTCACTTTGGAAGGAGTAACAGGAATGCAGAGTACTGGGCTAATGGGAAGATTCTTGGTAGTGTAGATGAACAGAGAGATCTTGGTGTCCAGGTGCATAAATCCCTGAAGGTTGCTAACCAGGTTAATAGGGCTGTTAAGAAGGCATATGGTGTGTTAGCTTTTATTAGTAGGGGGGTCGAGTTTCGGAGCCACGAGGTCATGCTGCAGCTGTACAAAACTCTGGTGAGACCGCACCTGGAGTATTGCGTGCAGTTCTGGTCACCGCATTATAGGAAGGATGTGGAAGCTATGGAAAGGGTGCAGAGGAGATTTACTAGGATGTTGCCTGGTATGGAGGGAAGGTCTTACGAGGAAAGGCTGAGGGACTTGAGGTTGTTTTCGTTGGAGAGAAGGAGGAGGAGAGGTGACTTAATAGAGACATATAAGATAATCAGAGGGTTAGATAGGGTGGATAGTGAGCGTCTTTTTCCTCGGATGGTGATGGCAAACACGAAGGGACATAGCTTCAAGTTGAGGGGTGATAGATATAGGACAGAAGTGAGAGGTAGTTTCTTTACTCAGAGAGTAGTAAGGGCGTGGAACGCCCTGCCTGCAGCAGTAGTAGATTCGCCAACTTTAAGGGCATTTAAGTGGACATTGGATAGACACATGGATGAAAATGGAATAGTGTAGGTCAGATGGTTTCACAGGTCGGCGCAACATCGAGGGCCGAAGGGCCTGTACTGCGCTGTAATGTTCTAAAAAAAAAGAGAAACGCCTGCCTATTAGGGCATTCCGGGTCTCTTTTGCTCTTAATTCCAGAGAACATTCTGCTTCCTCTCCCCTGCCATCATGTGGGTGGTGCCCATCGTCCTCATCAGAAACTCCAACTTCATCTGATGACGTGTCATGGTTACCTTGAACCTCCTCAATGGCGTCTCCCCTTTCCATCGCCAGGTTATGCAAGGCGCAGCAGACAACAATAATCCTGGAGACCCATGCTGGCGCTTACTGAAGTGCTCCACCTGAGCGGTCCAGACACTAAGCAGGCCAATCGTTTGTTCAATTGTCACTCTGGTGGCCACATGGCTCTCATTGAAGCATTCCTCAGCATGACCCCTTGGGATTCTCACAGGTGTCATCAGCCATGTCTTCAAAGGATAACCCCTGTCACCAAGTATCCAACCTTCCGGTCTGTCCGGGGGACTGAAAAGAGCAGGAACCTGAGAGTTTCTGAGAATGTATGCATCGTGGCAACTCCCTGGGTACCATGCACAAACCTGCATGATTCTCTTCCGATGATCATATACAAGCTGAACGTTCAATGAATGGAAGCCTTTTCGGTTAATAAATGCCCCTGCATGACCTGCTGGTGATCTAATTGCCACGTGCATACTGTCTATCATGCCCTGACCCATTGGGAACCCAGCTATTGCACTGAATCCTCTTGCTCTTTCAGCCTGGCTGGTGTTGTCCATTTTGAAACTAATGAAATTGTTAGCACGTCTAAACGTCTAAACAGTCACAACCTTTATGCAGTGGTGCTCAGTTGCTTGGGAGACTCCACACAGGTCTGCCGTCGAAGCCTAGAAAGAGCCACACGCATAAAAGTTAAGGGCAACGGTCACCTTTAGAGTGACCGACATTGGATGGCCACCGAGGCAGTTTGAGGCTACATCCACTGCCAGCATCTCACAAAGAAATGTCACAGTCTCACGTGACAAACACAGCCTTCTTCTGCACTGGCATTCCAACAGGTGCAGGTAGCTCAGAGGCCTGTTGGGCAGGCGCATTTCCTGACATGTGTTGGCTCTCGCCCACCTCTGCCACCTGCTCTCCCTCCCACATAAAAGGGAGCCACTTGACCAGCTGCTTGCGCATGCCCATGCCCAGCTGTCGTTCTGTCCCTGATTGGGGCATGGTCCTCCTCCTCTGAAGTGCTGCCTCCAGAATGCACAATTCCCATCGTTGAACTGGTTACCAGATTTAATGATTAAATCTCTTAAGTTTCAGCTGTCAGATCAGGCACACATAACCCTCTTCCTCCCAGTCACTGACTCAGGACAGATAGGTCCCGAGCTGCAGTGAGTCAGTCTCAGTTGGAGCCCTCTGCCCAAGCTACAAATGTCAACATTTACATGAAACACAAAAACTCTCACAGATAAGCAACACTAAAAACTTTACCTCCAACACCCTCACTGATTGCCTGCCTTCCGCCCTTTTAAAGCTGCTGGGTCCCCGACACGATCAGTGACCTGCTTTACGGCTGTAAAATCCGACGGCCCACATGAATTTCCAGTCAATTGCCTTCTCAACTACTTTAATTACCTTCAAATTACTTGCGGTTGGGCAGTGAGCGGAGACTCGATCGCGCCCGACTTCCTGGGTCGTGAAATGGCATCTGTGCATGATGATGCCGGGGACCCGACCCGACGTCATCTGACGCCATTTCACCACCCGGACGCCTGCCTGACCCAATTGCAGTAGATAAGATTCCGACCTATGTGTTTGCATCTCTGCAGTGGAACCTGCAGACAGCTTTCCATATAGGGGTAATTTTTTTTTTAACACTGCAATTATAGGTTGAGATTGAAGCTATAGTTCTGCATACTTGTCCTCCTGGGACTCTCCTGCCATGACCAAGTTCTGAGTAGAACTTCGGGAGTCTGGTGTCAGGCATGTGATTGACATGTCCTGCCCAACAGAGCTGGTTTTGGGTGGCCTGATGCTGGGCAGGTTGGCTTGGGAGAGGACGCTGCTGTTGGACCACCTGATTTGGAGGATCTTGTGGAGGCACGTCTGCTGGTACTTCTCCAGTGCTTTGAGGTTCCTGCTGTAGATTGTCCAAGTCTCCAAAGCATATAGGGGAACAGGGATCACTGCTGCCTGGTAAATAATGATCTTAGTCTTGGGATTAAGATCCTGATCCTCAAATATTCTTTTCCTCAGTCGGCCGAAGGCGATGGGGCGATGATTGGGGCAATGATGAACCTTGGCGATTATGTCTGCCTTTGCCGATAGAAGGCTTCCAAGATATGGAAAATGGTCCACGTTTTTCAGGATTTCACCATTGATTCTTATTGATGGGGGGAAGGTGTTGTGTTGTGAGCTGTTGGAAGAGGACCTTTTTTTTAGTGTTTAGTGAAAGTCCCATTTTACACTATTTGTACAATTTTTGAGTTATCTCTGTTCATTACCCAATATAGTTGAATCTAAGTTCCAGACCAGATGCTGTGCAGGACATGGCAGCTTAGCCACATCCTCTCCAGCAGATAGATGTTATCTGTGAATCTTATGTAGGCTATGTTGTGCTTGGTGCATGGCTCTGAGTGATACACACATTCTACTGAAAGTGCTAGTTCTGAGGGTTTGTTCCAAAAGTAAGAATACAGAAAACTCATTGAAAATTAAATTTAAAACACTAGCCATGATCGGAGTCAAGACCAAGTGTAGCATTCAGTTAAAGTAAGGATAGAGGGCAGGGAATAATTGAACCACAGTATGCAAATATAATTCAGTCCCTATTATATATTCAGAAACACTTTGTCCTTATTTCTATACAATATTTTAATTTAATATTTAGAGCTAAATAGCAAAATAGATGGCAACTTGGGAAGCAGGGAAATAGTGTGTTTGTGCCAAAGAATTGTCTCTGCAGTACAAGCAGAGGTGCTGCAGTCCCCCATTGGCATGAGGATATAATTGCAGCCTAACAAGTTTACATAGACAGTTACCATTATAAATGTGGATCTAGGCATTTACAATGGAAAAGCTGACAGGAAGTGCACACATAAGTAAGATTTTTAATATGTTATAGATAGACTACAATTTTTTGTAATTATTGAATGAACGTCAGCCATAAGAGATAGTTGAGTCATTTTCTGAGTAATAATAATTGACAAAAGATTTCCCTCATAACTTTTAAATGCTAAACCTGCTTTAGAAATGAAGCTTTCAACAGTGATTTGCCTTCGCCTTTTATGTGTTTATTCAGTCATTTCCTAAGTTCATAATTCATCAATTAGTTGAGCAGACAAAAACTACATAAGGTGCTCGTAAGGTTACGTTTCCTGAGGATTGCTCAGAATTATTAAATTATGGAACAAAAAAGATAAGCTGATCAGTAATTTTGCAGGAGTACCTGTTGGCAAAGTATTTATTGTGGGCAAATTTTACGATTCCAAATGTGCTTACACCCTGCTTCATGAGGGTTAATTCACAATGCATATCTTTGTTTAAGGTTAAGAAGTACAGAATGTTGTTACTATTGCTACAAGATATATTGTTTTAGTGAGTGTAAGTCTAGTTCTTTTTAAGTAATTCTCCCCTTTTATATCTCCAAACGTCTGACTTGTTCCCAGACCATTATCAATAGCATTTGGAAATGAAGCAGTAGGAGGTTCTTAGAAGTAGACTGGACTGTTCTCCACTGGACTGCATACCTAAAGCAATATCGTTGTTTTACTTTGCTGTTTATTGGCTCAGGCTCAGGGTTGAATGGGCTCCTCCATTAGGTCATTTGATTTGAGTGGTTCTGAAATTCATTACATGTGATACTGCTTCAGACAGTCTCAAACACAATGAAAGGTTACACGAGAAAGAAAGAATATCCGTTCTGTCCAAAGTCAGTTAAATATTTGACACCAGTGCAAAGGGTTGACACCTACCAGTGCTGCAATACGCTAACCTCTAATCAGATTGTGTGTAGCTTTGCCACATTGAAGTCATTATTAGAATCCAGCAGTTTCAATGGTACAGGATGATTGCACATCTGTATGAAAACAAGGTAGACTGCACCAGTTCAGGGATGGAAATGTGTCTGGCTTGAAATCTGAGCAACAATGAACAACCGGTTTAGTGATACCAGGTGTGAGGCAGATATTGCTTTTAAATGCTTGGTTCAGTATGCTTTGAAATCCAATCTTGTAAGGCTGCATTTTCTGCCATCTTTAATCAGCTGATATTACTGGGGTCAGTGACTGGGGTCAGAGAAATAGCAAGTCATAGAATTCCACTCTTTTGTTCACTCCTCATAGACTTTAATATTCCTCTTCCAAACAACGATCTAATTCCCTTCCATGAGGATTTACAAACTCTGCTTCAGGAATGGTTTTGCCTGAGAATTCCATATTCTAACCATTCCCTACGTAAAGAAATATTTTGTAAGCCATCTTTTTTTTTAATAATCATAAAGGTGTGTCCTCTCTTTACTAGCTTTCTGAACAGTGGAGATAAACTCTTACTATTTACCTTATCATAAGCCTTCTTAATCCTGAAGAAGGTCAGGAGGGGATTCAGTAATTAGAGATTAACTAAAGGCTTCATGGTCAAAAGGAACTTAGGTAAGGAAGGTTTGCCATGGATGGAGCAAGTTAGAGAGTCTGTAGGTGAAAGCCAGCTTTCAGAGAATGAACATACAGATAGAGAATGCATCTGTGGTTAAAAAAAAGTGATAAACCCACAGTAATCTGTTTTAGAATACATAAATATTTGAAGGCGGATAATTTCCTGAGGGTATGGGGAAAGGTTAGGGGAGTGGGACTAATTGGATAACTTTTTCAAAGAGCTAGCACAGCCATGATGGACCAGATGGACTCCTTCTGTGCTGCATCACTCTAAGACGTTACCAGAGGAAGAGCCTTGGACCCAAAGCTATATTAGAATCTAGATGTAAGCATTCAAATATTTCAGAGTTGGACTCACTGAAATATTAGTGGTCTGTCTTGGAATCCAAACTCTAAGGCCTGAATTTTTGAACTCGGCGGGGTGCCCGCATTCACCGGGCACCGCTGAGCCTGTGCAATATTTTGGTAAGGGGCTCGTTAGCATCACTGCCACGAGCCCTCCACCTCATATTACGTGGGGAGAGGTGGGACATCCAGGAGAGTGAGGAACCTTTTGACAGTTGTGCTGCAGGTGCTAGGGCCCTATTTAAAGCACCCCAGCACCTGCTTCCTGACAGCTGTCAAAGACATACTTACCTGACTGCTGAAGAGTGGGGCTGCTGTCCATCTGGCAGCAAAACATAAAGTGCTGGAGAAACTCAGCAGGCCAGGCAGCATCTGTGGAGAGAGAAGCAGAGTTAACTTGGCCAAGTTCACAGACCTGAAACTTAACTCTGCCTCTCTCTCCACAGATGCTGCCTGACCTGCTGAGTTTCCCCAGCACTTTCCTGCTTTGCTGCCACATGCTTACCCTGCTGTGTCCCAGTGTCCTGTGAAGTTGCGATCCTCTTCTTCCACTCAAGTGTTACATTGCTTCTTGTAGGCGTGCTGCACCTGGGTGAATAATCTTAATTTTGTACATTCCAGGAAATGAAACTTAAATGTACCATAAAAGACAAATACACAATAGAAATAAAACCATAATTGAAGAATATTTACATACTATGGGCTTCTAATCATCTGAGTGTGAAAAGCCACAGACTAATATGCATTTGGAATCTGTATTCATTTCTCTGCAAACTGTTTTGTGAAAATACATGTAACTGCAATTAAGCGATCTTTGTTAAAAAACAGGAATATATGGTCATATTCTAGCTGGATTGCCAACTAGAAATATTACACAAACAACTATGATCAGCTATTGTAAGAGCAGAGTGTTCGTGAACATGTAATAGTTGAAAAACCATGACAGATTTCCTCACCAGTCCTGCATTGGTTTCCAAACATGTGCAAAACAAACCTTGTAGCCAGAAATTAGAGCAGTTACACGGTGGATTCACCTTTGCATTTAAAGGACCACATCAAAAGCCGAGGATGGCAGAGGACTGCTCTAGGGTGAGCCCACAGTGCAGTGAAGCCTCCTTGCTCACTCTCCTCTAGGCTGTGCAGGCAAGGTGGGAGGTCCTTTTCACCAGCAATGGTAAGAAGAGGCTGTCCCACCTGAACAAGGCAGCCTGCCTGGAGATGGCAGAGGAGGTGAGTAGCCATGGGGGCATCCAGTGCCAAAGGGTCCAATGCCAGAAGGGAATGAATGAGCACTCCCCAGCCAGCCGGGGCCTTCTAGGCCTCGTGCACACCAGGTACGAGCACCAAAATCATCCACAGTCAAAGGGCAATCAGATCAACAGCCTTCCTCCAGTCAGACTGCTAGCACAGAGGCTGCACCTAGAAGACGCACTTGCAAGCATTTATACAGAACACACTGACACAAATGGGAATGCAGAGATGTCACAGCAATGTAAATATGTCTTTCACTAAGTGTTCCTCACCAACATGTGTGTTCTTTTCTCTGTGTGAATGATGTGTGCCAGCATGTAGCACCAATGTCACATCCTTTTGCACTGTTGGCCCTTCAGGAGAGCCAATATATGCAATAAGATCATTGCCATGCCACCATTACACATGAGCGTCTCCACAGATGCAGTGACATGGGCATTGGCTCAGTCAGCTGCTGCCTCTAACATCACAGGGATGTTGCAGATGTGGACTGGTGCACAGCAGGTGAGCGAGGGTGATGTGTGGCTTGCAGGGCTCGTGTCGGTTCCTATGGTGCAAACAGCCTTTGTCTGATAAGCCACTGCCTTACATCCCTAGCTCACTGCTAGCCCTGCATGCAGAGCCTGGGTGCCATCTGCCCTCCCATGTGCCTTTCCTGTTGTAGGTCCTCAGTGTCCTCATAGTCCGAGGAGGAATCCTGTTGATGTCTCTCCTCATCATGCCAGGGCTGGCCCCTATTGGATGCGTAGTTGTGCAAAGCACAGTGAGCAGCAAACGAAAGGAGCTGGCCTTTTCGGCCCATAGTACAGGGCATCACCCTGTCCATCCAGGTATTGGAAGCGCTCTTTCAGCATGCCGATCTCCTGCCCAATGGTGACTCTTGTTGCTCAGTGGTTGGCGTTGTATCTCTCGTCTGCAGCAGTGGTGGAGTCTCTCACTGGTGTCGGGAACCATGTCTGCAAGGGATAGCCCTTGTCTCCAAGAAGCCACCCCTCCATGTGAGCCACTTCAGTGAACAGCGGTGGCAGCTGGGACTGGCGTAGGACCCAGGTGTCATGGCAGCTACCTGAGAAGCGAGCACATCCGATGGCATGTCACGTAGGGCCTGTAGATGCACGGCGACCGTAATGGCGAGCTTCTCTTGGGGGCAGCTGCTCACGACTGGGGACCTTTACGTGGACAGCACCTGTATATTGGTTTTGGCTCCAGCGTATACAGATCCTCAGAAGCAGAGGATCGCACAATGTAGGATAAGCCATACCTATTTCCATGTGAGAAATAAAGTTGAACCCTCCATTTATTTGAAGCTTCCTAACAGGTCAAGGATTGGTGTTGACGGGTACATCAGGTGCTTTCCTGGATCAACTATGTAGCGTGGCATGGCATTGCCCATCTTTGCCAACACTCAGAGTGGCACAGCATGACCACATCAAGATCCTACCAACTGCATCGATTGCCCCCACCATCCATATAACCTTAATGCTCCTACCCTTTCTGGCACCCTCCCCACACACAGGGTGACTATTGTGCCATTGCCCCTTCACAAACACAAACAAACACAGAGCGTACACTGTTTACAGAGGGAGGGTACACAGTACCTCCCTTCATGCCTGCAGAGCTTTCCCTCCAGTAATCGCAGACCCCCTCCCTCCTCACTTTAAGAATGCAGAGCTGAGACCCCTGTGATCCCCCCCTCCTCACTTTAAGAATGCAGAATGAGACCCCTGTAATCCCCTCCCTCCTCCCTTACAGAATGCAGAGTGAGACCCCTGTAAGCCCCCCTCCTTTAAGAATGCAGACCTGAGATCCCTGTAATCCCCTCCTCCCTCTTCCCTTCTAGAATGCAGAGCTTTCCCTCCAGTAATGCCAGACTCCCTCCCTTGCAGAATGCAGAGCTGAGGCGCCTGTAAATCTTCACTTACCTTCACTGTCCAGTACCCCTGCTTCTGCTGTCCTCCCTGGTTTCCTGTTCATGAACGGGATAGCACGTGACGGCTGCCCTTGCGATATAAAATGAGGAAGTACAGAATGAGAGGTGGCGGGATGCATAATCTGCAGAGGTAAGTAGCGTTTTACGTATTCTAGTTGGGGTGCCCCCAGCAAGCGGCGAGGTGGGGGGGGTGTCTGCACCAGGGTCCCTCTGCAGCCGGTAATATGCAGCGGGCCCTTCTCGATGTTGCGGGTCGAGGCAGGCCTTTCCCCGCAGAATTTTATCGGCCCCTGCACCGTGACCCATGGCATCGAGGGGCCGGTAAAATTCAGCCCTAAATAAACACAACTAACACAAAAGAGGTTGCTAAAGAGAATTCCCCCCCCCACCTCCCTTCCACCCAACCCCGACCAACCCCAATCAGGATAGTGGGGCCTTTGGACTAATAACCTGCCAGAGATGCAGGTAGTTTGAACGGATATCCTCTGGAACTCCCGAGATATATATTCTTTTCCCCCGGTTACCATGGTAACAAACATCTTGGATGGATGGAAGGCTCATCTCCCTGTAGAACACTAGTGATATGAATGTCTTGGACACATAAACTGCTCCTTAATAAATAAATTGGCTGTAGCTTTGTCTCTGCAATAGTGAATAAAAATACACCACATAACACAAACTACAGTTATTTCTGACCAAAATATTTTATCCTATATTTCCAGAAAATAAATTGTACTAACTTACAATCTTAATTGCCACAGCTACTTTGTTTTAAAGGAACTTTCTGCCAATTGGAGTTTTTATCGTCTTTCTCTAGATTTTCAAAGTATATTCACACATTGTAAGTTTTAATTCTTAAGAAACAGTAAAGCATACTAACATGAGTACAAGTCCCTCAAGAAACTGTGACGACTGATTACCCTGACTACTTTGGATGATATGTTCTCAGTATGGTTCATTCTTTATCGCTGTCAATTTTCATACCCTACTCATACTCAGAAGGCATTGCTGGGGTACAGTTTCTTCAGCAATTGTCACCCTCGAGTACCTCCTCCAAATGAGCAAATTGGTATGAAGCCAGACAACGAAGATTTGACATTGGGCTCTTCCCAATTCTGGCCTCACACGGCCTCCATTTCCAGCAGGTTGCTGGATATAGCAAGCAGGAATGGGGGCCCTAGCTGACTATCTCCTCTATAGCCCAGAGACACAGGGGGGAATTAAAGCTCTGCTTCTGTTGTCTCAGCTAACGCAGCACAAACCTACAACCATCCTGGTCCATATGATTCAGCTAGTCACTGCCTGAACCAACTGAACTGTCAAAAGAACCTCGGTAAATTAATGAACATTGCTTTAACTAGTCAATATACTGATTCACATGGAGATCAGTTTTTATATTGGACTCTGTGGATCAACAAAAGAAACACTACAAGCTTTACTATACACCTACAAATAATAGATAATTACAGTAAACAACCTCAGCAAATACAAAACAGGTTTACATTTTTCTTTTCAATTAGTTCTTTAACAATTAGCTTGTCGGGCATAAATATCATATCAACATCATATCTTCTGGCTATGTTTCTGTAAGTTAGAATACTCCCCAAGCAGTTTCTATCTCCTCTCTCATCTGCTGACAGTGGCCAATGATCAGAGGATTCTATTCCTGCACTTCCTGTTGGCCATCTCCTATCATGTGTCTACTGGGTGACAGATACACTTCCTGTTTGCTATATTGGTTGCTGCAGTGGGGAATTAATTGTGATTAAATTATTGAGCTAATTCAGGCGTGAGAACATTCCCATTGAGACAGACCTGCTGGAAATGCCGAGTACTATTGCATAACTTGAGAAATAAGTAGGAAGTATCATTCTCCAACACTGACGTAGTTCTGCCAGAATCCAAAATGAAGCTTATTAAGGACAATCCTCTAAAGCAGCAAGTCATATCCCACTGGGTGAAATCAATGTTGAGCCTTGGCTTAGAGCACTATAAATTAACTTTAGAATGCAACAGATAAACTTGTATTGGTATAGCAAGAGCCACATGAATATAACTAAAATATAATAGAAAATTCTAAACACTCTGGCACAAAGTTTAAGATAGCAATTCAGTTCTTGCGTTCTAGTTTATTAATTACTCATTTAATTCTCATTGTTTGTAGCGCTGTCATAACCATTCTGTTGAATCACTGTCTTGTCTGAACTGGTTCATGCAAAAATTAAACAGGCCATAATTTGCTGTCAAGTTAATGGGAGGCTAAAAGCAGTCATTGTTATTTATGTGCCAATCGTATAGCAACATCAGGAGAGGGCAGTTGCACGATTAAATGCAGAAATCCAAAAGTAGCTGTCCTAGATGCATCACTCTCCTGTTGGCTTCACATAAATGGCATCTTGCTGTCTGACTCACCATTGAGATGCCTGGAATAATGTATTTCTGTATCTGCGTGGTAGATAAGAATTAAACTCATCAAGTTTAGTCTTGTCCATTTCAGTCTAACTTTAACTACATAATACATATTAATTACTGCCAAACAACTTCTCTGGCACTGAAAATTAACTCATACGGGTGTGAATTCTCATTCCTTCTGGTATTACTTATTGCTGGAGATTTTTAAAACATAAAATTGGATTAAAATTTATTTTTACTTTTCCATTCTGTGTCTGTTTTCTCTCTTTTAATCCAATCTTTCTTTCCCCCTCTTTACTTCTCTTTCTGGACCTGATTTGACATTGAATTCACCCACTCTAATTTACACTTCCTTCTCAGACATGGCACTGTTTATTTCACAATTCTTCAATCTGATCAGTTAAGGAGTTAAACAGTTGCTTGTTCTGTTCACTCAGATGATCCAGGTCCCTGGTTTCTTTCACTACATTGTTATGAACTCACACTTTCAGCAGCTTGTGGTGCGAAATATCATCGTGGTTAAATGAACATGGATAATTCTACCTAACAGTGAACACTATTCGTTGCCCTGCTACAACAAATTATGGTCCACTGAGTTTGTTCATGGGAAGTCAGTGCTGCTTTCCCCTGCTTACCATTTCACCCAGTCTCTGAAACAGATTTGACCTATAATATCACTATAATCATGTTGGTGGTTCCAGTGAACACCAACAACAGACCCATAATCATTTTTTGTTAATCTTTTATGGCGTCATTAGCATTAACCTCTTTAGGAAATGCAATTGGATACTTGTCGAGCATCGAAAATTTTCTCCCAATCAAATGTATCTACTTGTGGCTTGGTGCAGAACTAGGCTGACAAATAACGGGTAAGAAGCCTGGCCATGATAATGAATCCTTTACTAAAAGTGGGGACGCTAACATTCCAAGAGGCATTTGTCCTCTTTCTTATTTTTTATTTCTCATTTGCAGGCTTGTGTGTACTGAACCCTCTAGCCTCATAACGGCACCTTTTATGTCACAAGTAAATCAATCTACTTTATATTAATATGGTTTGGTTGAAATGTAAGCCCAAGAAGCTATTTGTTAAAGAACTAATTGAAAAGAAAATGTAAACCTGTTTTGTATTTGCTGAGAGTTGTTCACTGTAATTATGTTGCCGCCAGCGAGTAGCAATTGCCAAACAGGGTCTCGCTACAGCTCACTGGTCTTGGATAACACAATTTCAGCCAGCCTGAAGTCTAGCCCAGCCAGCGGGAAGGTAGGTCTGGGAGGTGTGCGGGGGACTGGGATAACAAAGGCCCATTTTCCACATCACCAGGCCCCAGGAAAATAATTGTTCGCTTAACGTTTTTAGGGCATCTTCCTCTTCACTGCCTGGTACAACTAGACAAAAGCATACATGACACACACATCATGGGCTGAATTTTACCGGCCCCTCGGTGCTGTGGGTCGCAGCTGGGGGGCCGGTAAAATTCTGTGGGGAAAGGCCCGCCTCGACTTGCGATGTCAAAAGGGCCCACCACATATTATCGGCAGAGGGGAGACCTCAGTACGGGCCCCCCGCCGCCTGGTGGCGGGCCCTTCATCTGCATATTAAAATCAACCTTAATGATATTTAAATTAACCTACCTGCAGGCAGCGGCCGTTCCACACTGATCTTACTGCCGCCGTTCATCCTTCGCGCGCCTTTGGAACTCCGTATGGAGTTCCGAGGCGAGAACCTGGTGAGGAGGGGGGAGGAATAAAACTTTCAAGGCGGGAGGGGTGGAGGAGCGGGGAAATCACATTTTATTGGATGTGGGGATGG
The DNA here is from genome assembly GCF_036365525.1 of Heterodontus francisci. Classification (NCBI taxonomy): domain Eukaryota; kingdom Metazoa; phylum Chordata; class Chondrichthyes; order Heterodontiformes; family Heterodontidae; genus Heterodontus; species Heterodontus francisci. Next base: position 130,666,715 of record NC_090376.1, on the reverse strand, counting down.
TGGAAAGGGGTTGAAGGGCAAAAGTTAGAAGATTGGGGGGGAAAGTTCGGGAAAAAAGTTAGGGAAAAAAGCAAGTGTTGGTCATTTCAGGCATTGAAATGACCATTGGGGAGTTGGGGAAGGGCCTCCACATCTTTATTATATGTTCATGAAAAAGTCACATTAATGTACATTTAAAATTACAAGTAATTCTAAGGGCTTAAAGCCCTTTAAAAATGGCACTGGCGCCTGCATGGTGGCAGACGCCATTGCCGGGTATGCGGCGGCTGCCACCTCTACATCATCGGGGGTGGCCGCTCCGCCCCCTCTTTTTAAATCAGCCCCCGCGCATAATATCGCGGGGGCTCAGGGATGGCACCTCTACGAGGGATGCACGCCACCATCAGAGTGCACCACCACGAACTGCGGCGGCCTCGTAAAATTCAGACCCATGTGTTTGTACTTGAATTTTGCTATTGAGGGTCCTACAACTGGTGTAGGACCCCTATTTGCATATTTAAGTGGCCGTCAGCCAGTTTCAGGCACTCTACTGCTGGCCCCTTCACAGACCTGCTTGAGTATTCCATCAGTTGGTCCTTAGGCATCAACGGGCAGCCAAGGACCTCACCCCCACCCCTGGGTGCACCTCACTTGGATGAAGAATTTGCTCAGCTGCTGAACTCATGTTACATAATGTTCAAAACAACAACTCGCATTTATATAGCACGTTTAATGTAGTAAACATATCACAAAACACTTCATAGGAGTGTTATCAGACGAAATTTAACACCAAGCCACAAAAAGAGATATTAGGCATTGCCAGACTGGGAGCCAATGTAGGTCAGTGAGCCCAGGGGTGATGAGTGAACGAGATTTGGTGCGTGTTAAGGTAAAGGCAGTAGAGTTTTATAGAGGGTACGAGATGGAAGGCCTGTCAGGAGGTCATTGGAATAGTCAAATTACATGTAAAGATTTGAATGTTAAACTGGGGGATTTGGAACAAATTCTATGGACTATTGTGCAAAAACCAACAAATTCCATCCAATCGCTCCTCACTTGTCAAAGGAGGAAACCTTGATTTTTTTTGCCATTGTTATCTAATTACTCATATTCTTTGAGTGAACACAGGGGAGGACTTCAGTCTCATAGCCAATTAAAAACAGGGTGATTACAGAGCCACAATCAAGCAGCAGGTGGCCATGCTTGACTTACCACTGCATTGTCTTTTGTCCCAATTTTCAAGCAGGCCTTAGTTCTGGTGGCTAGAGCTCCCTATGGAAACATGAGCGAAACTCATACATATAATATCACACCAGGGTGAAATTATGCAGTTAAGACACCTCACCCCATTTCCGTCTCTGTCCGCCTGTCTACTGCCAGTTCCTGCCTTCACAAACCGAGTTGAGAGGTCGCCATTGACACCAATAATTAAAGGATCCTCAGCTGCAGTCAGGGAAAGCTGGGTGAATGTTTGAGGGACTTTTTTTATGATGGTCACATGTGATTTTGCCACTTTAATGAATTTCACATTGACAGCATTTGCTACTCTCAGTTCTGCACATGTTGCCTGTGCTCTAAATGGTCACCATTTCTCCTGCAGGAGTGCTTCCCCAAGCCCCACAAAAAATAATGTGTGCTCCCCTCTGTAATGTGACCTTCCCCCATGCACTTACCTTGATGTCGGTCCCTGGTACTACCACCTGTTCCTTCTTGCTTGTGCATTGGTCCAGATTTTGGGTTGGCAGTGACGCCATGGTGATCACCTTTGACCCTGAATTCAGGTACGAACTGACCGAACCTGTTGGTAGGGGTAAGAATTTCACTTGCAAGGAGGGTAGACTCCCTCATGGCATGGCCCTGCAGTGTTCTGTAATGCGGATGAAAAGGACAGATGACATGGTGCAGTGCTGTGCTCCACACCCAAAGAATTCGTCAAAAGTAAGCTGCTGCAGTATCTGTCCTAATAGATTTATATTAAGAAGTCTTTGGAACAAAAGAATAAGCCAAATAAATTTGATCAGAATCATTTTTTAAAAATCATAAATTTATACATATTTTAAAAAATTTGATCAGAATCTTTTTTAAAAGTCATGTGTTCAAACATTTTAAAAAGACATAAACATTTTAAAAATGTGAAAAGCCTTGTTAAAAATCCTATACATTTAAACTTTTGAAAAGTCACTTAAAAAGTCTGATAAATTATATTTGAGGAGGGTTGAAACTGTCCAATAGCTGTTTTTAAAGTTAAATCTTCTGTCCTGTACCGTGCACTCATTAAATACTCGTGAACTGCCTCTGGATGCTCTTTGCACCTGCATACAACAGCCCTAAAACATTCTGTTGAGAAAAGGTTGTTATAACTGGGCAATTAGCCCAAATTCTCACTATACCCATTCGTTCCATTTTAATCCTGATGTCAGCGAGCTTAAGAGTGAGCACACTGGAGGAGTGCAGATGGCCCAATGCAACTTTGGGATTCCTGCGCTACAGTTTGTGCACTCAAAGGTGCTGGGCCTCTCACTGTTGCAATGGTGGTGAACCCTGACAACCTCACCACCATTAGCCCAGCAAACCCCAAGCCAATATTAGTGCTGTGCTAAATAAATATGTAACTGTGAATCTCAGAAACCATCAACTCATCTTAAAACTTTCCTGCCTCAGCTGTTTGAATCCTTGTAACTGATTAACTCTGGTAATTTCCTGTTGTCCCTTAACACTGCTTGGATTTGTTTCTATTGGTAAATTGCAATCCCTGAGATAAGTATTATTTTCTTGTGAAACGCTGATGAGCTGACACATGGGTTGACAAGTTGACTCTCAGATGCTGACATGTATGGTCTAGGTGCCCTCCTCAAAAGGAGTCAAGGCCTTTACATTTCTGGTTTCTGCTCCCCCAACCTCTTCACTTTATGTCTGTTCTCCTTTCATTATATGACATCTTGTCTTGAAAGCAAAGTATTTTGCTTTGAGATTTTGTAAGTTTAAGATTCAGCAAAAGACATATTCTCATCCTGCAACCCATCTTGAGTGTCAGTAACTGGGACATGTTAAAAAGATTTGTCACGTAAAGCCCACTAAGAGTTAAATATGACAACCGTTTCAGATGTAAGTGGCAGCTTGTATTTGTGCCAATCTGTTTTATGACCAGGCATGCTAAGCATTCTAAGAGCTGTAAAATTGCATTCAGGTTTTGGAGGAGCGAGCAGAATGAGAACAGGTCCTGAGGGCACAGTTTTTGGCATGGATACTTGAGGTAGAAACCTGCTCCAGGAATCTGCTGAGTAGCACCATCTTAATGCCTTCCTCAGGTCTGCCATCTTCTTGTGCATTTATTTGCAAGACTTTTGGCCTCCTGAACAGGACTGCCCTACTTGCACTCAATTCAGGATGCATCTTTCAATTCTGCATTGGTTGTTCAATTGCAGTACTGATCATGAAACGCTGCTTCTTTCTGAAGTCATTTTCTTAATAATAGCTCCAGCCCCTTTAAAGGTTTGTTGCAGCCCTTTAATGTGCAACTGCACTCAAAACTTGTGACCCAGAGCATGCAAGTTTGTAGAAGTTGCCTGTTGCGCATGGGATTTGAGTTCACATAACAGGGGCTAAATCAGGTTGTATAGCACCCATTCTCAAAAATAGGGTCCAAGATGAACATGCAGACATCCCATGGAATATGCACAGGACATCAACTTGGTAAAGGTATTTGCATTGGCAGCATATAGAGCGGGCAGATTACAATGTCAATCAGTGTACAATGCTGATTTGACACCAGCGTTGCCATTTTCAAACTCCACACTCCAGCCATTGCCCTGCCTGAACCTTGCAGAGCTGAACATGATGTTAAACAGAGGAAGGACCCCCACCAGTGTGATTTAAAGGGATCATGCACTACTTACAGGTGAGTTGCTGGCTTATTTTGTCTGACTACTGGTGCAATTGTATGTGTTTTTGGAGCTTTCCTGTACTTGACTTAAGTTTGAATAGTCTTTAGGGAGTGGTCTGGCTGGTGCTGAAGTATTTCTTTATTGATTTAAAATCTTGTGTGCTGAGACAAGTTGTTTTGAGACATAGGTGGCCTGGTAGACCTTCCTTTTGCAATTAAGCATTACTGGGAGAGGCCATGTAGAGCAGAACAAGCTGCTTGAAGAGGTAGTAGGATGGGGTGGGGATGTTGAAGGGCTCTCCGCTGAGTGCCTATAGAGAGCAATTCTCTTCCCTCAGCTTCAGCGAGTACAAATTTTCATGCAGACCCACACCTGCCAAGAATGAGGCATATTAATTTTGTCATATGAACATTGATTTTAAACTGTTGCTGGAGGGAAGAAATGACTTGTTAAACAGATCAGCCGTGGCTGGAGAAAACATTTGCATACTAACAGACAGTGCTTGCAGGGACAAAGGGGCTATTCCCTGCTCCAATTTAACCCACAATGGACTTTGAGCACCAGGTATTGTGTGTAAGAAAAGACATTCCAGGGTCAGCTGAGACAAGATAATCCACAAACAGACATGGTCAGACCAGATAGTCACATGACTAACCTGCTTGGCAACCTGGGTTTTTCTGAATTGTACAAAGAGTTTGAACTCAGAACGTTCTGCTACTGAAGTGAGAAGATCTCTCCTGTCTGCTACCATCTATTGCTCACAAGCCTCTGGACCTACTGAGCTCAGATGAACTTCAAGAGGGAAATGTCTCCTACAGCGAACAAGGTTTGAGAAGAATACTGGGCCCCAATGAAAAGCAAGACCTACCTACAAGCAAAGACTTTACAGCAAGCTCGAAGGACAGTAATGAAAAAGATCTTCAGATATTACCTCAAACTTTACCACTTTATTTCTTCTGCTCTTTTCTTTCTCTATCTGCATGGGTGTATCGCGTATCCATAGGCGTTAACCGAATTAGAGTTTAAGCTTAATAAAGTTCAACCTTTTTTCTTTAAACCTAAGAAAACCTGTTTGGTTTCTTTGTCTTATAATTGGAAGTTAGTGAACAAGGATTCACTAAGGGGGAGCTAAAAAATGGTGTGTTTAAAATTAAGCCCTGTTATGGTAAGATCAGGTGAAGGCTAAGAGGGAACCATAGACCCCTCTCTCACTGGGTCATAACAAAATGCATGAGCCGTCTTCACTTAACAAAAGAGATTGTGACTGAAATCTGACAACTGCCGGAACCGCAACTGCAACCTCAAAGTAGGACAAGGACGGCATTGCTTGTGGCTGTCAAGGTGACCATCACTCTTAATTTCTATGCGTCTGGCTCCTTCTTGGCTGCTGCTGTAGATAAGAGCAACATCTTGCAGTTTATTATGCACTTTTAGCCTTAACACTTCAAATGATCCCACACCTGCAAGTTCAGAGAGGAATGAATGTACTCAGTGTGGGTGAATAACATTGAAGTATTTCAGCCTTAGGATTACATGAATCATAAAAGGTGTTAATTGTACAATACTATATCAGGAATTAAAAATAATGCTTTATGAACATAGCTATAAAAATTCTAGGTTAATTGTTTCAATTAATGTTGCTGTCAAACATAAAAGCACAATTGCGGTGGTTATGCCCTTTCTGCTCTTTCCAAATTAGTAGCTCAATAATTTACTGCTGTTCAAGTGCACTATTCTGAAGTATAGAATCAAACGAAGTGCAGCTCCAAAATTAAGTTCCATTGATTTTCCCACATTCCTCAACCACCACCACTTTCTTCATATGAAAAGCCATCAGAACTAGTCTGCATGCAGAATCTCTTGGAGTGAATTAACAGCACATGCTGAATCCATTTACAAAAGTGACATCATAAATAGCTAATAATGAGCTACGGTTCTGACCTCAGGATTTAGCAGCACCAGCTGCTAGAGCTAAAGGCTGATTGCACCAATATATAAAATACTGCTTCTTCAGGCTTCTTTTAATGTGTAAGGCTCATTACCGGTGGTAATTTAACTATGGTTTGAACTCACATTTTCTGGATTATTATTCTATAGCCTTGGACTCAGAATCCAGAGAATACGGGGGTTATTTTGGCCCAAGGGTGAGAACAGATGCGAATTGGGTGCCATGCTAATAAGACTAGCCTGTTTGAAAGCCCAGATTTTGTACACAGTTTTGGTCCTAATTTCTGATTTCCCATAATTCGAATTTCCCTGGAGGTGCTAAAGCAGAAACCTACCGGTTTAGTACTCAAGTGCTGATAAGACACAATTTTCATGGAGCACTTTGGCCTGAATATTTCCAGCTGAGGTGGCGAGCTTCACGTTGGGGCGCATGTGCGAGAATTGCTCATTTAAATGGCCCGGGCGGACCGTACCCCCCACCCCCACCGATGATATGGAGGGGACCGGCACACCGTCCCCGGCAATGGCATCCGCGCCACTGCGCAGGTGCCATTTTTAAAGAACTTCAAGCCCTTCAACTTTATTTAAATTTTTAATTTGTATACATTTTAATATTAAAGTAAAACATTTAATAAAATACCCTCTCCCACCACCCCCCCATGACAAAACAAATTATTACTTGCCCTCCTGTCCCTAAAAAAACTCACCTTGCAGTCCCGACCTTCTCCCCACCAAAGTTCACAAACTTTGAAGCTTACCCCTTCCCACCACCTCCCAAATCCAATCAAAAAGATTTCATCCCACTTGCCCACACCAACCCCCCCACGCCCTAAAATTTTACCTCCTCCCCCCTCCCCACCAGTGTCCCACATCGGATCTCTGGTCGGAGATCCAAAGGCGCGGGAGTCCCGGCAACCGGCCGGAACATGAAAGCGGGATGGCTGATGGGAGCAGGTAGGTAATTTATTAGCATATTTAAATCCTGCTCCGGTCACCAAGCAGCAGAAGGTGGGTGCCACCATGAGGGTAGGGCCTTCCTGGTATCAAGCCCCGTGGTGGGCCTCTCCCAGAGGCATTTTGCAGCCCCCCGCACCCACACACAAAGACCTCCAACATCTGGGGGTTGGTAAAATCCAGCCCTATATGTGGGCTCCTCACACCCACTTCCACTGAAGGTGTGGACTGCACTGACTGGCACACAGCAATACTTTGAAGGATGGCTCAGGGACCAAGGGAGAGGGCGCACAGGTTCACGAATGCAGCACTGGAGGCCCTGGTGGAGGAGATCCAGAGGAGGAGGGATGTCCTGTACCCACAGCGGGGGATGGACGGCACCTCACCCTCTTCTCTCTCCTAACCCTCCCTTCTGCAGAAGCTGGTACTTCATTGCCTTGCTAATGTTCTTTCCATTCCTCGTCCTAAACAAGGTCCATAGAAACATGCCCATGACCAAACACTCCCTTTCTCCTGGTAATTCCAATTAAGGGTTTACATCTTTGGAATAAAATCCACTGAGAATTTGTGCTGGAATGTTGGTGAAGTCTTGGAAAAGTAACCCAAAAAGTCCTCCGATGTGTTTCTGAGGCCTTCTTCACAGCTCCAGTGACAAGTGAACATGAAATGATGAGTATCCCTTTACATAGCACTTGAAATCAACACGTTATTTACTCCCAAACAGCTGGTCATTGGTAGGAAAGGGCATTAAGACAAGCACTAGCCACCAGAATGCCGTGCAGCATCTTGAATGAGCACCACCAGGCATTTTAAGTGGCAATCAGGCCCTTAATGAGCCCCTAGGCAGCTATTCCTGGTGCAGGCTTTAACTCCTTTACCAAGACGACGCCTTGAGCTAAACCAGACTAAACCATCGTTCCAATCCAGATCCCATCTTGGCCATCTCAGCGGCTGGTTAGTGCTTGAACACGCCGCCAAAAATTGCCCCCAGTGAGTGCAATCCCACCATGGCAGCTTCAGAATTTGAATTTATTTTAAATATATCTGGAATTTTAAAAAACTTATCTGTAAAAGGGAGTGTGAAGCTGTCAGATTGGCAATGAAGTCCATCAGTTTTTTAAAATTTGTTTCATGGAATGTGGGTGTCGTGGCCAGGCCAGCATTTATTGCCCATCCCTAAATGAGAAGGTGGTGGTGAGCTGCCTTCTTGAACCACTGCAGTCCATGGTGGGGTAGGTACACCCACAGTGCTATTAGGAAGGGAGTTCCAGGATTTTGATCCAGCAACGGTGAAGGAACGGTGATATAGATCCCAGCTAGGATGGTGTGTGGCTTGGAGGGGGGCTTGCAGGTGGTGGTGTTCCCATGTGTCTGCCACCCTTGTTCTTATAGGTGGTAGAGCTTGTGGGTTTGGAAGGTGCTGTCTAAGGAGCCTTGGTGCGTTGCTGCAGTGCATCTTATAGATGGTACACACTGCTGCCACTGTGCGTTGGTGGTGGACGGAGTGAATGTTTGTGGATGGGCTGCCAATCAAGCAGGCTGCTTTGCCCTGGATGGTGTCATACTTCTTGAGTGTTGTTGGAGCTGCACCCATCCAGGCAAGTGGAAAGTATTCCATCACACTCCTGACTTGTGCCTTGTAGATGGTGGACAGGCTTTGGGGAGTCAGGAGGTAAGTTACATGCTGCAGGATGCCTAGTCTCTGACCTGCTGTTGTAGCCACAATATTTATATGGCTACTCCAGTTCAGTTTCTGGTCAATGGTAATCCCAAGAATGTTGATAGTGGGGGGATTCAGCAATCATGATGCTGTTGAATGTCAAGGGGAGATGGTTAGATTCTCTCTTGTTGGAGATGGTCATTGCCTGGCAATTGTGTAGCACAAATGTTATTTGCCTGTTATCACCCCAAGCCTGGATATTGTCCAGGTCTTGCTGCATTTCTACACAGACTGCTTCAGTAACTGAGGAGTCGGGAATAGTGCTGAACATTGTGCAATCATCAGCGAACATCCCCACTTCTGACATTATGATTGAAGGAAGGTCATTGATGAAGCAGCTGAAGATGATTGGGCCTAGGACACTACCCTGAGGAACTCCTGAAGTGATGTCCTGGAGCTGATATGATTTACCTCCAACTACCACAATCATCTTCCTCTGTATTAGGTACAATTCCAACCAGCGAAGAGTTTTCCCTCTGATTCCCATTGACTCCAATTTTGCTTGAGCTCCTTGATGCCACACTCGGTCAAATGCTGCCTTGATGTCAAGGGCAGTCACTCTCACCTCACCTCTTGAGTTCAGCTCTTTTGTCCATGTTTGAACCAAGGCTGTAATGAGGTCAGGAGTTGAGTGGCCCTGACGGAACCCAAACTGAGTGTCACTGAGCAGGTTATTGCTAAGCAAGTGCCGCTTGATAGCATTGTCAATGACACCTCCCATCACTTTACTGATGAGCGAGAGTAGACTGATGGGACGGTAATTGGCTGGGTTGGATTTGTCCTGCATTCTGTGTACAGGTCATACTTGGGCAATTTTCCACATTGCCAGGTCGATACCAGTGTTGTAGCTGTACTGGAACAGCTTGGCTAGGGGCCTGGCAAGTTCTGGAGCACAGGTCTTCAGTAATGCCAGAATGGTGTCAGGGACCTTAGCCTTTGCAGTATCCAGTGCCTTCAGTCATTTCTTGATATCACGTGGAGTGAATCGAATTGGCTGAAGACTGGCATCTGTGATGCTGGGGAGTTTAGGAAAAGGCTGAGATGGATCATCCACTCAGCACTTCTGGCTGAAGATTGTTGCAAATGCTTCAGCCTTATCTTTTGCACTGATGTGCTGGGCTCCCCCATTATTTAGGATGGGGATATTTGTGGAGCCACCTCCTCCTGTTAGTTGTTTAATTGTCCACCACCATTCACGACTGGATGTGGTAGGACTGCAGAGCTTAGATCTGATCCATTGGTTATGGGATCGCTTGGCTCTATTGCACGCTGCTTATGCTGTTTGGCATGCAAGTAGTCCTGGGTTGTAGCTTCACCAGATTGACACCTCATTTTGAGGTATGCCTGGTGCTGTTCCTGGCATGCACTCCTGCACTCTTCGTTGAACCGGAGTTGATCCCCTGGTTGAATGTTGTTTAGGGAAGGAAGCCTGCTGTCCTTAACTAGTTTGACCGATATGTGGCTTCACTCCCATGCCAACATAACTGAGTATTAACTGCCTTCTCAGGTGCCCTAGCAAGCCCCTCAATTGCATCAAACCACCAAAGCAGTTCAAGAAGACCCACTGCCACCTTTGCAGGGGATTAAGGAATGGGTAATAAATATCAGTCTTACCAGTGACATGCACATCCAAAGAATGAATTTTAAAAAGTCAGGGAAGACTCCGACATAAAGCTGCTTTTATTGTTAAAACAGTGACATCCATCCTTTAAATGATGCTGTCGGCATTATATATTGAATAGTGCAGTATAACCGTTAGTCATAGATAACAGCTGCAGACAGGAAGTGTGTCAAGCATGATGTACAATCTAATTTTTCACCATCCCACACAATCTAGCTCACGATGTGACTTCAAGGTTAGAAATGGTGCAGGCTCATGGTAAGGCTGGCACACACTTCTGGCATTTCATCAGCAATGCAGCTTCAACACTGACGTCAAAAGAACACAGTTTGTTGCTACATTATCCCATTTAACAATATAGTGCAAGGTCTGCAAAATGAGGAAACTAGACTTAGGAGGTCATTTCAGTTCTGTGCTCTCGCCATTAAAAGCTCTCAATTGCCTTTTCTACTACAAAGCGTATTTATTTAAATTAAAGTTAAAATTTCCTGAGTAATCCATAACATGTTTCTTTTTTGCACCATTTAATTTTTGAAATCTAATTGCCAGGGAAATTACAAGTAAGCTTGTTACAAGCATCCCTCCAGACACTGACAGAGCTAACAGACAATCATCATGGTTTTCCACACATATTGTGACTAGATATATTTTTTTAATACCACTGTGAAATATGTCTATTTTTTAACAGACATTCCATTTAGTTTCTGTGTTGATTCAAACCTTAAGAAAGAAGTTTCACCATTAGGACACGATTTAATAATCAAAATAGTTACAATGAATTAGGATTACCATCCACATTTCTCCATTTTCTGTCCATTTTGGGGATTTATTTAAAAAGTAATTTTGCTTAATCAGTGTGGGTAATTGCTTGGAAGAGTCAGTGAGCCTGAGAATATGAAGAAGCTAAATTACCATGTACAGCCAATGCGGAGCTTAGGTTATGAGTGTACCCAGTGGTGAAAAGAAATGTTCGCAGGGAGTCTTAGTCAGGGCATTGTAGACCAACAGCCTGTGATTTTCCATTCGTATAAATGACTGAATGGAAAATGAGGGACTCTGGGCTCACAGTTTCCCAACCAATACTTCCTGTGAACGCTGCTCCTTTGTAGAAGTGCTTGATAGAGCAAAACAGCCCTTGCATCTCCTCATGATAATACAGCTCCCTCACAGTTGACCATGCTGGCAGTTCAGTGCAGTACTGAGGGAGCACTGCACTATCGGGGTGCCGTCTTTCAGATGAGACATCTTCCCTCTCATGTGGGTGTGAGAAATTGCATGCCACTATTTTGAAGAAGAGCAGAAGTGTCCTCCCCAGTGTCTTGGCCAATATTCATCCCTCAACCAACATCTAAAAAATAGATGGTCATGGGAAATTAGTTATTTCTGTTTGTGGGATCTTCTTGTGACACAATTTTGATTTTTTTTCTCCAAAAGTCCAGGCATCAATGGATACTCCATACATGAGGTCTATCCATGAACCTGAAGGGTTTCTACTCAATGAGCATCATCCCTGTGACTCTCTGTTCAGGATACTGTAGGAGGATGCCCACTTTCCCAGCAAGATTTATGATGCATTTCCTTTACTGCAGTCCACCATGTCCCCACACACTCCCAACATCTCTGCCAAAAACTGCACCAAGTTCCTTCATAAGACAGGAGCCTACATTTCCCTTGCCATCATCCCAATGTGCAAAAGCTAAATGCATAAATATAAGTGAAGTTCAAACTCTTGGTGCACTAGCTGTATTTTACTTCACTCACTGGGGTTAATTTTTGACTTTTGGAGAATGTGTAAAAAAGTTTTATAATATCATCAAAAGTCAAAATTGTCCCTGCAGACTTTCCAAAAAGTGCAATAAATTGGAACCACTCAATGTACAACCATTTCTGAAAACCATGTGTACACTTTGTGCCAACTAACTTACTTATCAGTGCTCCTAATTTAGTATTCCAAGAGCTGCTGTCTGAGTGAGATGAGTTTCAGAAGGTGAATGGCTGGGATTGTCCTCCTGCAGCCTTTGAGCCTCAGGGAACCAGCTCCTGGTGGCCTTTCTCTTACAGTGGCAAGAGGTGCTAGGCCTCTTGGTGACATGAGTATAGGCTCTGGAGGAGGCCTTCAGGCAGTAGGCCCAATGCCAAACAGCAGGTTCAGAGGAGCTTCTGGTCTGTGTCAGTGCAGACCAAAAAATCCCAGTCGGGCCCTGGAAGCCAGGGATTTGTCCAAAAAATCTCAGAACCTTTCCAGATGCTGACAACAATAAGGCCGCTGATGCTTGATTCTCACAGCAAGTGATGCCACTCTTTAACTGTCTTTCCCCCCTTCTCTACAACGATAAACCTTTCAGCAATGGTATTCTTGCTCCAAACCTGGTCTGCATAGCAAATTAGATACCTGGAGGAAATTGCAGAGGGTTAGCAATACTGCGTTAGTCGCTCACATGGAAATTCAACTACAAAGACTCATGGACTGTCTCTCCTGTGCTTGTAACTTGTTCTCCCTGACTATAAGCATCAAGAAAACCATGGTCATGGGACAAGGTGTTGCATCTCTGCCCCTGATCACACAAAATAACACCCCATTGGAAGTGGTTAGCAAATTCTGCTACCATGGGTCCACGGTGACAGACAATCTATCCCTTGATGCAGGGCTCGATATACACATAGGGAAAGCAGCTACCACCTATGGCTGACTTGCAAAACGCGCACGGGATAACACCAAGCTGACCCTTAGGATCCAGCTGATGGTTTATAAGGCCTTTGATCTCAGCATCTTGCTGTATGGCTGTGAAATATGGATGACTTACAGTTGCCAGGAAAAGAAGCTCAATAATTTCCATCTTCGCTGTCTGCAGCACATTATGGGTATATCCTAGTAGAACAAAATCACGAATGTGGCAGTCCTCTCAAAGGCAGAGCTCCCAAGTTGTTGGCACTAATCAAACAGAGGTGGCTATGGTGGATCGGACACGTCCGCAGGGTGGATGATGGTTGCATGCCCAAGGATCACCTGTATGGTGAGGTAGCCAGGGCCATATGACCAGTGGGGCACCCAAAGCTCCGCTTCAAGGATGCTTGCAAGCATGACATGAAGACTCTAAACGTCGACTATCAGACCTGGAAGTCATCAGCCGGCATAAGAGGGAAATGGCGACATATCCTGTGGACTGGCATGCACTATACAATGAACAGTGGCTACAGCAGCTTAGCAACAGGCGCCAATGTCGAAAACAACTCCTCACTTGGCAGCTTCACGTGCGGCACTTGTGGCAGAACCTGTCTCTCAATGATTGGCCTTCACAGCCATCAGTAAAGGTGCACCAAGAGAAGACACCCCACCTAAATGGATTTTTTGCTGCGTGTCCATCATCTTTCATAGATAGAAGGATGCCAACCAACCATAGCAATGGATTCATACGAGAAAATGTTTCCTGTTCCACCACTAATCTACCAACAGGAGGGAAATCCAAGTCCTGACTTCCAGGAACTGTAGACTGTACCTCGAGGTCAAGAAGGCTGCCTACCTCTCACTGCTCTTCAATCTGATTGACTGTTAGAATTGGGAAACTGCCACTTTAGGGACAACCTCAAACTAGCCAGCCCATCGGGAAACTGACAGGAGCATGTGCAGCCCACCTGATTTTACTCTCATTGAAGTCAAAAAAGTGTAATTTGAGCAGGGGGTAAAACCAGGGGACCTCCCCAACCCATGGGAATCCTTCCTGGCTCGTTGTTAAAATTGCTCTCTATGTATTGTATTAACTGCTTGAAAAATGCACTCAGTTACAATAGAAATAAATTGAAGCTTTATTAAGATGAAATTTAGAACTGAACCGTAAGGCTAAGATTTTGTGTGGCTCCCTGAGGCGGTGTCAGAGGTGGGGGGCAAGGAGTATCGTAATGAGTGGCGGGGGGACAGAGGGACAGGGGGGCTGAGGGCCCGTTGCCAAGCGATCTTCCCAGGGCAGGAAAGGCCAATGGCCTTCCCACCCAGAAGTCAACTGAGGCCCTTAGGTGGCCTATTAAAGGCCAATTAAAGGTCTCTTCCTGCTGCTGCTGGAATCTTATCAGCTGCAAGCGGAGGCTCCACCATGCGGGAAGGTCACCTTGAAACACAAGTCGACCTCCCTGCGTGCCTGGGGGGGTGGGGGTGGCGGGTGGTCAGGGGTCCCACCTACATGGGCAGTTTGTGGCACACAGAGGACTCCCACTGGGAACAACTTTACCCCCAGGACCACCCACTCCTGACTGCACGATCATTCCCCCACCCTGCCTCGCCGGGACCTTCCGGACTGGCCCCGGTGACCCCACCTCACCGACCTCTGGTCCAGAGTTCCAGTGCTGGGCCTGGGTCTGAGGCCTCTGCAGTACCAGCAGTGGCCACCGCTCCCGGTGGCCCTGCCGATACTGCTGAGCTGCCGGCCCTTGATTGGCCAGCAGCTCTTAGAGGTGGGATCTCTGTCTTTAAAGGGATGGGGATCCCGGCTTCTGAAACGTTGATTTAAAAAGAATGGAGGATCACTCCAGGTGGACATGAAAAAGCAGAGGCAGGGTTCCACCCCCCATTCCCCCCATCCCCACCAGCTTCTTGGCCGAGTGCCGAGAGTCCCACCTCCAGCACAAAATCCAGCCCTTTTAATTTTTTTTTCTTTTGAATCAATGTCTTTTAAAAACATTTCTGTGGACTGAACAATGAAAGGGAATTCCCTTCAGCTATGAGCACAACAAACAAGGAAAGCCACAGTATTTTTCCATTGTTTCTGCTGCACCATCTGCCAACACTGAAAGTGCTGCATCTAGGACTCTCCCAGGGGAAATAGCTGCAGATAAGTTATTCAATTAGAACCGCATTATTGACCAGCTACCACTGAGGATAGGGAGTTGATAATATTGTGATTATCCTTTGCTGCATTCCTTCATGCTCCAGACAGTCTGTTTCACTGAGGCAACTTCCTGAAGTATTTACTGTGTTGTAAGTTGAAGCAGGGAGAAATGGGGGCCATAAGCAAAACCTGATGGAAAATCAATCCAAAATGAACTACCTAGGTCATACAATACCTTCACTCTGAGTCACACAACCAGAAACTAACAAAGCAAGACCTGCATTCTAATTGTCACTACTATGTTGTTAATTATTTTTAGTTTAGCTTGCAGTCTGGTAATTGTGATACTTGCACAAGTATTTTTATCGTTGTCTACATGTTTTACGTATGAATGATGAATTCATAACAAATTCAACATATACTGTATACAGTTTCATATTAAGCATGAGGACAGAGGTCAGAGTTTATTTTACTTACATCATCACGGCTAACCAGTAATGCAGATGTTTGGTTAACCTCGGCAGTGCTGCAATAGCATTGTTTCATATTTTCCTTCCTCAACTTAGCAACCCGCAAGCATCTTAATTCATTGAAAAGATAAACTGTCTGACCTGCTGACCTTGGCCGACTTGCCACCCAGTTTTCCCGTGATCCCTCACATAGGGCTGAATTTTATGGTCCCCTGGAGATGGGTTCGGAGGCAGGGGGGGCCCATAGATTGGGGAGGAGGTGCTCTCCGTCACACCAGGAGGTCATCCAGTAAAACAAGGTGTCACTGTGGGCTTGGTGGAGGGGCGGGGGGTCGTCCGGTCGTCCTCTGTGGGTCACAGATTGGCCCCCGCCGGGAAATACTCCATCTACGTTAAGCCCCTCCCCCTGCTCTAAACACCCACCCCCACCGCCAGAGTCGGTGACCCTGCATCACTCATCTTGGATCTGGGCTCCACCGCTGGGCCGGGGTCCCAGGCCACTTGTAGTACTGGCAGTGGCCACCGCTAGTGCTGGCGCTACGAATACTACTGAGCTGCCAGCCCTGCGATTGGCCAGCAGCTCTTGGAGGCAGGATCCCATCTTTAACGGGACGGAGATCCCGGCACCGGGCTGTTAATTGCCCGGGCGCCGTACAATCTCACTGGGGGGCTCCAAATGGCTGACGCGGTGCTCCCCCCACCAGCACCACAAAATCCACCCATAGTCATTGTGTCTGAGATTCTTATTGATTGCTCTCAGTCCAAGTACTAATATTAGGCCTATTTCTAATTGACATTCACAGCCTTGTAATCGGCTGGCACAGAAGTGTGGTGCGATCGAGTGCCCTCATGGCAAATTGGTCTGCCAGCTTCATATGTACGTGGCTAATGAACTGTGCTGTCAGTCACGGCCTCAGAGGCAGCTCATTGGTTGGAGGCTGGGAGCCGGAGTGGAGGTGGTGGCGGGGGGGGGGTTGGTGGATGCTGGGATCCCAGTGACGGCCTAATGTAATTCTGAGGGGCAATGGAGGGAGAGAACGAGTGCAGGCGCCATTGGTCCATAGCAAACTTTAAACTCACCTCTAGGGTGGCAGTTTTCAGCAATACCTGTAAGGGCCTCTGGTGTAGCTTCTGCGCGCCTGAGAAAACCAACCATGTGAATGCACAGTGCGTACTGGAGTCAGTCACGAACCAATTTCACAAAGGGGCCTGAAACAAGCATTAGACCCTTGATTCATATAAGCATGGCTCAGTTAAGCACAAATGTGTTACACCCTGGAGCCCTTTAATATGGCCCTACTCTGTAATTATTAACTTTAGAAACATAATGAAAATTACTTTTACAGCTGTTGCATGATGGAAAACAGGTATATTTTGAAAAGAAACAAATGGTCCTCCATCCTCAAGACATAATAAAACAATCAAAATGAAAAATAAAGTTAAAACTTGCTCTAAGTACAGAATAGCAAACTGTATGTGAAATAAATATGTAAGAAGTCTTGCTATATGCCTGTACTGTCATGCAACTGAGGATCATCCTCAGTTGCAATCAAGAGACATATATAAGTGGAGCAGACCTATGGTGCACTGCGCTAATAAGCGACTTCACAGACCAACAGATCTGGGTTCAAATTCCCAGCCTTGACTGAAAATTTGCTCTTAGGCATTCCCTCCACAATCTCAGCCAACTCATCAGATGCAGTCAGTGAACCCAGGCAAGGTGCCCAGCCTTATGTGACTGGAGAGAAAATTGGCATAGTTTAGAGCAGCAGTCACACCTCAGCACCCCCAGCCAGCTGTTCACAAAGCAACATTGGCAGAGGCTAAGGGGATGTTTTCTGTCAGCTGCCTGGTAATATCAGCAGGAAACTCTTGCTTACAAACTGGGGAGAATATGAATTAAATATCGTCTGCTTTTCAGGCAATATTGAGATATCAAAACGCCGAATGCTGCATTGGAGTTTTATCCAAAATAACGTGAACAGTTTCATTATCTGATTTCAGCTGGGTAAATAAGTGGCCGCATGACTTTTATTTAAAGAATGCATAAATCTATAACATGGATCTAAATTGATCATCAAGGCTGATATGGAATATTTTGACTTTCTGTAGATAGGATATACTGTTATTTCCTGTTCTCCATTATATTCCTATTGGCTTTATGTAAGAATAAATAAAATAACAATTATGGGGGAGACAGTGACATAATGATAATGTCACTGAGCTGGTAATCCAGAGGCTCAGGTTAATGCCCTGGCAGCTGGTGGAATTTAAATTCAATTAATTAATGAATTCAATTAAATGCAAAAAATTTGGAATCGAAAGGTAGTTTCAGTAATGGTACCATGAAACTAACATCGATTGTCATAAATACCCATCCGGCTCACGAATATCCTTTAGGGAAGGAAATCTGCCGTCCTCACCTGGTCTGGTCTACATGTGACTCCAGACCCACAGCAACGTGGTTGACACTTAATTGTCTTCTGAAATGGTCTAGCAAGCCACTCAGTTGTTAAGGGCAATTAGGGATGGGCAACAAATGCTGGCCTTGCCAGCAACGCACACTTCCCATAAAAGAATTTTTTTTTAAATGAAATTTAAATGTAATGCCCTCTGTTTTTCTCCTATCTCAAAATAAGGGGTAAGCCATTTAAGACTGAAATGAGGAGGAATTTCTTCACTCAGAGGGTGGTGAATCTTTGGAATTCTCTACCCCAGAGGGCTGTGGAAGCTCAATCATTGAGCATGTTCAAGATAGAAATCGATAAATATCTGGATACTAATGACATCAAGGGATATGGGGATAGCCCGGGAAAGTGGCGTTGAGGTAGATGATCAGCCAAGAAGTAATTGAATGGGGGAGCAGGCTCGATGGGCTGAATGGCCTACTCTTGTTCCTATGTTCCATACCCACCTCTAGACAGGAGAAAGAGGATAGTCTGAGCTGCATGTGTGTTAATCAGACAATATCAACTTTTCTTCCCTCTCTTGGCTCTGTGTAATGCTCTGTCCAGCAATCTGAAAAATGAACAAACTTATGCAAACTGAGATGAATAAGTTTGAGTGGCTTCCCTCTGTCAGTGGCCTCAGGAAACAGAGCTCAAACAGGAGGAACTTGGACTTTGGCCATCTCAATGTTATTTTCTTCCAGGGATGAGAAGCATTTTATAGTCACATCTCGGCTGAAGAATTAACTTTTTTCAAAAACAACAATAATACTACCCACCAAAAAGCTAGCAAGAAAAATGTTTTCAAGCAGAAAAATGATTTTGTCTGAAATTGCTTTCGTCCGAAAAGTAAAATAGCATTGAATAACAGCCCCTGCTGATTCGTTGTACAAGATGCTGCAAGCTTTTCAGGAACCCCTAGGGTTTAGTGTGGCATCTGTAAGTGAAACATCTGAGCTCAAATAACCTTAACCCTTAGGGAAAAGGCCAAATGAGGAAGATGGACGGGAACAAACTTGGCAACATCTGCAAGACATCTTTGAATTTAGTGATTGTAATTATAACACAGGGGGAGTACTTCTAGCAAAACGCAAGTATCAGCAATTCTTCCTACTTCAACTTTCAATTGTAAAACTCAATGGCAGATCTGGAGATTGATTTGTTTGTCCTTTCTGCACCTGGGCACAGGCTGGCAGAGTGCACCCAAAGTGCACTTATTTGTACTGACCTACACCTGCCTCTATTTCGATGATAAAGTTATTATCTTGCTGTCAACATGGTGCTGAGATAGGTCCTTTCCCTTGCAGGGTCTTTCACATAGAAAGTTGGGCCACTGCAGGCCTGAGAAAATGATAGAAATGACAGACAGTTTTAAAGGCTGCTTTATCTAGTATTTGTTTCCTTCGCTGCATGTTTGGGGTATTTGCAAACTCTAATGTAGAAAATGATACTTTAAGCACCCAATAGTATAATGCTCCTGTGTTTATAAAACAGCTGATCAGAAAGATTACACAGATAAATACAGATGAGAGAGGCCATTGAGGCCATCTAGCTCATCATTCCATAGAAACCTACAACACCCCCACCCATACCCCGCACCCAACCCCACGCCCCATTCAAGTATTTCTCTCGAAAGCGCGAGATTTTTACTTCCCTACCTTTTCCCTCTAGAGTTTTTGCATCACCTCTTTTTTGTGCCTTCATTCCAATCCTCAATCTCACCATGACAAAAAGCACAGGCGAACCTTTCAGTAAATAATAAAAGACTTGTACTTATATAGCACCTGTTACAACCACAGGACGTCCAAAGCGCTTTACAGCCAAAGAAGTACTTTGAAATGTAAGAAACATGGCAGCTAATTTGTGCTTCCTAACAGCACTGTTGGTGTACCAACACCCCCAAGGATTGCAACAGTTCAAGAAGGCAGCTCACCACCACTTTCTCAAGGACAATTAGGAATGGGCAATAAATGTTGGCATTGCCAGCGACGCCCACATCACCTGAATGATTAAAAAAAACTCTCCAGTTCTTCACAATAGTGCCACATTAGAGAACAGACATGTCCACAGTTTAACACCTCATCAGAAAGACAGGACCTCTGAGAGTGCAGCACCCTCAATACAGTACTAGAGCATCAGCTTTGATTTCTGTGCTCAAGTCCTGGAATGGGATTAAAACCCACAGCCTTCTGAGTTGGAGAGTAGAGTGCTCCCAACTGAGCCTCAGCTGACATCTAACACTTAACTATTAAATAGCTGATTTAAATTTGCTTTTGACCTGACCTGGAGAAAATAGCATCGAATATGGAATCCTTATCTATCATAGGATGGTGGCACAAGTATTTAAGATTGAGCAGCTCATCATTTTGCAAGTACTGAAGATGAACCTTGACTTTTATTTTAATATAAACATCTGCTACGAGGCATTCCACCCTACCACTTTGCATTTTTCTTCATGGTGGTGTATCACCAAAGGTGTAACAAAGCATTGATGACAATGCTTTAGGTGTTTTAGGCATGTTGCCTTGTCCTGACCTTTGAAGTACAGAATAGATACAAAACTCCGTGACAAAAAGATTGGCAGAATATTGTACAAAATCTCATGCGAACTTATTGTCATGAAAACGTGCTTGGCCTAATGGTTTTTTTAATCCATTGGTTGGAAACCTGAATTAAACTTCTAAAAAGAAAGCAGCTAAAATAGCCACCATAATTTGCACTGAAATAGCTCACATTCCAAGGTATCGAGGTGGAGATGAATGTCTGGTCAATCTCCCACCAGAACAATGGTTTGTGAATTTTGAATGAGCTACCTGCTTTACTTCCATTAACAAGACATTCAAAGCCATCTTGGAACATTAACACCAGCGGAGACAAACCTCAAAAGGTAAACACTGAAACAATGGGACACGAGAGAGAGATTAGAATTCTAAGACTTGAATTAATTAAGATGCTTAAGAGAGAATACACTGGACACTCATATGACAGTCTCTCCATCTGTGTGAAAACTTGGAGTTTCATTTGGCTACAGCAGACAAGCATCTGAGTTTTAACCAGTGCAGGACCCAAGTGGGGGTCTGTCTGTCTCTCTCTCTCTCCAGGCAACATTGTAAATCCGAACCCTGTCTGCGGGCTGGAAAACATCCAAGTTTATTATTGCTGCAGACAGAGACTCCAGGAATAAAACTATCTACATCACTGTCTCCAAGAAAACCCTGAATCAGATGGCTACCTCTACCAGCCATAAACTTCAGGACCACGAGTTCAGTCAGAAGACAACAGAATTACCAGACGCCACTGACTGTATATTCTTTTATTTGTTCTGCATGCTAAATCTAACCAATCTATTCTTCTTCCCTCTGTAACCTATTTGTATGTGTGTGATTCTCAAGTATGTGAAAGTTGGATGCATAGTTTATTATTTTACTTAGATCAGGTTTTGATTTTAAGTACAATAAACTAACCTCTTTATTGTTTAAACTCAAGAAAACCTGTCTGATTGGTTCTTTTATGACCAAAGCACCTAAAGGGGTTAAACACTCCTGAATTGGTAAGCATATCAAACCCTGTTGCGGTCAAGCAAGGAGAGGGACAAGAGGGGAGTCTTTCGATCCCTCCTCACCTGATTGCAACATTATGTTTGCCTCATCAAACATAGAGGAAGTTTATTTTAGCCATAATGCTAAACAAATAATGCTGAGCCCATAAGCAGGACAGAAAGAAGATTGTAAATAGCTGGTATAGCCATAGTGGTGATCTTGAAAAGCCTAGATACCTATTAAGTGGTTAGAAATTAATGCTGCTGCACAATAATCTTATACCATGTCAGTAATGGGAATGTTTTTGATGTCTTGTTAAAACAAAGGTGATATTTAGGATTGCACAAAGGTCAGAATTCAGAGTGTAGCTAGTATTACCAATAAGTTATGTTTCTATGTAAAGAAGAAAGTGCATGCCATCAGAGGATGATGCATTAGCTAACGTGGAGAGTCAAACATAATTTGGACCACACAAAGAGGAATCTATCATGAAATTGTGGAACATTACCACATAAGTGGAACAAGAACCTTTAATGCGACTGTCAGAGAAAATAAATGACAATTGGGCACCTTGATATGTCTGTGGTGATTTTTACATAAGTTAAGTGAACTATTTATGTCAGCTGTGCTAGAAATATTTAAGTGATATAGAAGGATGCAAATCAAAAGAGCAAAAGTTTCCTTCAGTCCTTTGAACATATTCGAAGTTCCCTGAATTGCATTCCAGAAACTCTGTAAAAGCGCTGCTTCAGCACCTGTGCCATCATGTGAGAGGATTTTGGGAAACCTGCAGTCCAACACACAGCTCATGACTTTTCCATGGGAATCTTCAAGGATGCTTCCTACAATAGAGGAGGCGATGGCATAGTGATTATGTCAGTAGACCAGTAATCCAGATGCCTAGGCTAATGCTATGGGGATGTGGGTTTGAATCCCACCATGGCAGATGATGAAAGTTGAATTCAATTAATGAATCTGCATTAAAAGCTTGTCTAACGTTGACCATGAAACCATTGTCGATTGTTGTAAAAACCCATCTGGTTCACTAATGTCCTTTAGGGAAGGAAATATGCCGTCCTTACCTGGTCCGGCCTACATGTGACTCCAAACCCACAGCAATATGATTGACTCTTAAATGGCCTAGCAAACCACTCAGTTGTATCAAACTGCTACAAAGTGCAGGAAAAGGAATGAAACCAGACAGATCACCTGGCATTAACCTCGGCACTGGAAATGACAATGGAAAACCCAGCCCTCTTTATTAACATTTGGGGGAGCTTATGCCAAAATTGGGATAGCTGTCCCACAGACTAGTCAAGCAACAATGTGACATTGTCATACTCTGAAATCATACCATCCTGGGTATGTCCTGACCCACCAGAGGTGGTGGCACAGTGGTATACAGTCGAGAGGGAGTTTCCCTGGGAGTCCTCAACATTGACTCTAGAACCCATGACATCTCATGGCATCAGGCCAAACATGGGCAAGGAAACCTCCTGCTCATTACCATCTACTGCCCCCTTCCCCCTCGGCAGATCAATCTGAGCTTCCCCATGTTGAACACCAAATGGAAGAAACATAAAGGATAGCAAGGACTCATGAATGTACTCTGGGTCGGGGACTTCAATGTCCATTACCAAGAGTGGCTCAGTAGTACATAGCTGAAAGACAGGGTCTGCGGCAGGTAGTGAGGGAAACAACAAGAGGGAAAAGCATACCTGACATCCTCACCGATGCATCTGCCCATGACATCATTGGTAGGAGTGGCCAGTGCAGAGTCCTTGTGCAGATCAAGTCCCATCTTTACATTGAGGATACCCATCATCATGCTGTCTGGCACTACCACCGTGCTAAATGGGATAGATTTCGGACAGATCTAGCAACTCAAAACTGGGTATCCATGAGACACTGTGGACCATCAGCAACAGCAGAATTATATTCAACCACAATCTGTGATCTCATGGCCAGCATATCCCTCACTCCACCACTACCATCAAGCTGGGGGACCAACCCTGGTTCAACGAAGAGTGCAGGAGGGCATGCTAGGAGCAGCACCAGGTAGACCCCTAAAAATGAAGTGTCAGCCTGGTGAAGCGAAAACACAGGACTACGTATATGCCAAAGAGCGGAAGCAGCATGTGCTAGACAGGGCTAAGCAATCCCAAAACCAAAGGATCAGATCTAAGATCTGCAGTCATGAGTGGTGGTCCACAATTAAACAACTGACAGGAGGAGGAGGCTCCATAAATTTCCCTATCCTCAACGATGGGGAAACCCAGCACATCAGTGCAAAAGACAAGGTTGAAGCATTTGCATCGATCTTCAGTCAGAACTGCTGAGTTCATGATCCATCTTGGCCTCCTCCTGAGGTCCCTAGCATCACAGATGCCAGTCTTCAGTCAA
This sequence comes from Heterodontus francisci, assembly GCF_036365525.1. NCBI lineage: Eukaryota > Metazoa > Chordata > Chondrichthyes > Heterodontiformes > Heterodontidae > Heterodontus > Heterodontus francisci. Next base: position 130,642,931 of record NC_090376.1, on the reverse strand, counting down.
TCCAATTCACTCCATGTGATATCAAGAAATGGTTGAAGGCACCTTAAAGGCTATGGGCCCTGCCAACATTCCAGCAATAGGACTGAAGACTTGTGCTCCAGAACTAGCCACACCCCTAGCCAAGTTGTTCCAGTATAGCTACAACACTGGCATCTACCTGGCAATGTGGAAAATTGCCCAGGTATGTCCTGTACACAAAAAGCAGGACAAATCCAACCCGGCCAATTTCAGTCCATCATCTACTCTCAATCATTAGCAAAGTGATGGAAGGGTTCATCAACAGTGCTATCAAGCGGCACTTGTTTAGCAATAAACTGCTCAGTGACGCTCAGTTTGGGTTCCGCCAGGGCCACTCAGCTCCTGACCTCATTCCAGCCTTGGTCCAAACATGGACAAAAGAGCTGAACTCCAGAACTGAAGTGAGCTGAGAGTGACTGCCCTTGACATCAAGGCACTGAGTATGGCATCAAGGAGCCCTCGGGAAACTGGAGTCAATGGGAATCAAGGGGGAAACTCTCCACTGGTTGGAGTCATATCTAGCACAAAGGAAGATGGTTGTGGCTGTTGGAGGTTAATCATCTCAGTCCCAGGACATCACTGCAGCAGTTCCTCAGGGTAGTGTCCTAGGTCCAACCATCTTCAGCTGCTTCATCAATGACCTTCCCTCCAACAGGGTCAGAAGTGAGGATGTTCGCTGATGATTGCACAATGTTCAGCACCATTTGTGACTCTTCAGATAATGAAGCAGCCCGTATCCAGATGCAGCAAGACCTGGACAATAACCAGGCTTGGACTGACAGCGGCAAGTAACATTCGCGCCACACAAGTGCCAGCCAATGACCACCTCAAACAAGAGAGAATCTAACCATCTCCCCTTGATGTTCAATTGCATTATGATCACTGAATCCCCCACTATCAATATCCTGGGGGGGTTACCATTGACCAGAAACTGAACTGGACCAGCCACATAAATGCTGTGGCTACAACAGCAGGTCTGATACCAAGTGCAATGAATGGAATGACTGCCTTTAGAATATTGTTATTGTTGTATGTTTGATTAGTCTGCCATCGTTTTGCATATTTGATTAGTCCAGCTAGGAGAGATTAGAGTCTTCTGTAATTTTAGCATTAACTTATTTATAACATATTAACTATATACAGCTTTACATAATTCAATATGACTCCTCTGAAGCCATGTTGCTTCTCCTTCACATGTGATCGCTTACATCATCATGGTGGGAGGTATTCCTCACACTGTCTCAAACTTTAACCCTTTCAAGACCTTATACTACAGTTAGAATTTTTGATGGTTACATGTGTGTCATTAATGAGGCCCTGCACTTTTGGAAAGCTTGCCTCCTGGTAAAAGTGCTGCAGTCTCTTGTTCTGTTGCTTCCTTTCCTTGGTAAACAATGCTTCCTTTAATTGCTTTATTCAACGGGACCAAAGACGTGCTACATTAATGAAGCAAAGTCTTTTCTGTTGTGAATCAATTGTTTTCAAACCCTTGACCAGAGTACACACAGGGGTTAACAATGTTTCCTGTGCAATTATTCTGCAAGGTATTGGGATGTACATTTCTGTGGCCAGGCGATATTTCATGACAAAGCAGCACAGTTTTGGTTTCAGTCAAACAATGATGTTGGTTGAATGTTGATGATGCGAATCAATCTGCTAACAATTGAATTATCACAACAGCAATTCAATCTAAGGCAAATGCCTTGTGTATTCTTTTAAAGCATTGAGGAATATTGTGGTAATGTCCTTTACATACAAAGATACGAATTAGGAGCAGGAGTTGGCCACTTGGCCCTTCAAGCCTGCTCCGCCATTCAATAAGTTCATGGCTGAACTGATTACTTCACATTTCCACCTACCCCCGATAACCTTCCACCCCCTTGCTTATCAAGAATCTTTCTACCTCTGCCTTAAATATTCAAAGACTCTGCTTCCGTACTTTTTGAGGAAGAGAATTCCAAAGACTCACGACCTACTGAGAGAAAAAATTTCTCCTCATCCCTGTCTTAAATGAGCGACCCCTTATTTTTAAACCGTGACCCCTAGTTCAAGATTCTCCCACAAGGGGAATCATCCTTTCCACATCCACCCTGTCAAGACCCCTCAGGATCTTATATCGTTCAATCAAGTCACCTCTTACAGCCTAGCCTGTCTAATCTTTCCTCGTACGACAGCCCACCCATTCCAGGTATTAGTCTAGTAAACCTTCTCTGTACTGCCTCCAATGCATTTACATCCTTCCTTAATTAAGGAGACCAGTACTGTACACAGTACTGCAGATGTGGTCTCACCAATACCCTGTATAGTTGAAGCATAACCTCCCTACTTTTGTATTCAATTCCCCTCACGATAAACGATAACATTCATTTAACTTTCCTAATTATGTGCTGCACCTGCATACTAACCTCTTGCAATTCATGCACTAGGACACCCAGATCCCTCTGCATCTCAGAGCTCTGCGATCTCTCAACATTTAAATAATATGCTTCTTTTTTACTCTTCCTGCCAAAGTGGACAATTTCACACTTTCCCACATTATACTCCATTTGCCAGGTCTTTGCCCACTCACTTAACCTATCTATATCCCTTGTAGCCCCCTTATGTCCTCTTCACCTATATTTGTGTCATCAGCAACTTTAGCAACCATACCTTCAGTCCCTTCATCTAATGCATTTATATATATTGTAAAAAGTTGAGACCCTAGCACAAATCCCTGTGGCACACCACTCGGTACATCTTGCCAATCAGAAAATAACCCATTTATGCCTACTCTCTGTTTCCTGTTAGCTAACCAATCTTCTATCCATGACAATATGTTACCCCCTACACCATGAGTTTTTATTTTCTGCAATAACCTTTGATGTGACACCTTATCAAATGCCTTCTGTAAATCTAAGTACAATACACCCACTGGTTCCCTTATATTGACAGCACATGTAACTCCCTCAAAAAACTCCAATAAATTGGTTAAACATGATTTCCCTTTCACAAAACCATGCTGACTCTGCCTGATTAACTTGGAATTTTTCTAAATGCCCTGCTATAACGTCTTTAATAAAAGCTTCTAACATTTTCCCTAAGACAGATGTTAAGCTAACTGGCCTGTAGTTTCCTGCTTTCTGTCTCCCTCCCATTTTGAATAAAGGAGTTAAATTCGCTATTTTCCAATGTAATGGAACCTTCGCCGAATCTAGGGAATTTTGGAAAATTAAAACGAACGCATCAACTATCTCGCTAGCCACTTCTTTTACCACCCTAGGATGTAGTCTATCAGGACCCGGGGACTTGTCAGCCCGCAGCTCCAACAATTTGTTCAGTACCAGTTCCCTGGAAATTGTAATTTTCTTGAGTTCCTCCCTCCCTTCCATTTCCTGACTTACAGCTAATACTGGGATGTTACTTGTATCCTCAATAGTGAAGACCAATGCAAAATATCTGTTCCGTTCATCTGTCATCTCCTTATTATCCATTATTAATTCCCAGACTCACTTTCCGTAGGGCCAACGCTCACTTTGTTAACTCTTTTCTTTTTAAAATATCTATAGAAACTCTTACTATCTGTCTTTATATTTCTAGCTAGCTTTCTCTTGTACTCTAATTTTACCTTCCTTATCAATCTTTTAGTCATTCTTTGCTGTTTTTTATATTCTGTCCAATCTTCTGACCTGCCTCCCATTTTGCACAATTATAGGCTTTTTCTTTAAGTTTGATACTATCTTTAACTGTTTTAGTTAACCACGGATGGCAGGTCCCACCCTTGGAATTTTTCTTTCTTGTTGAAATGTATCTATTTTGTGTATTCTGAAATATCCCTTTAAATGTCTGCCACTGCATTTCTATTGACCTATCCCTTAACCTGATTTGCCAGTTCACTTTAGCTAGTTCTGCTTTCATGCCCTCATAATTGCCCTTATTTGAGTTTAAAACACTAGTCTTGGACCCACTCTTCTCTCCCTCAAACTGAATGTAAAATTCAATCATATTATGTTTGCTGCTACCTAGGGGTGCCTTAACTATGAAGTCATTAATTAATCCTATCTCATTGCACAATACCAGGTCTAGTATAGCCTGCTCTCTGGTTGGCTCCAGAATGTATTGTTCCAGGAAACTATCCGATAACATTCTATGTACTCCTCATCTAGGCTACCTCTACCCATCTGATTTTTCCAGTCTATATGTAGGTTAAAATCCTGCATAATTATCGTTGTACCTTTCTGACAAGCTGCCATTATTTCTATCTTTATACCCCGTACTACAGTGTGGTTACTGTTCGGTGGCCTGTACACCACTCCCACAAGTGACTTCTTGTCTTGATCATTTCTCATCTCTACCCAAACCATTTCTATATCCTGGTCTCCTGCTCTTAGGTCACCCCTCTCTATTGCGCTAATACTGTCATTAATTTACCTTTTCCTAGCTTCATGTCTTTCCTAAATGCCATGTACCCTTCAATATTCAGGTCCCAATCTATGGTCCTGCAGCCATGTCTCTGTAATGGCTATCAGATTGTACTTATTTATTTCTATTTGCGCTCTCAGTTCATCTGTTTTGTTTCGAATGCTACGTGCATTCAGATACAGAGACTTTAGTTTTGTCCTTTTATTATTTTTGTAACCTCTAGCCTTATCTGTTGATTTACTCTTAGATTTGTACGCTCTGTCCCTTCCAGTCACAGTGTGTTTATCATTTTCCATATTAATATCTTTCTTTCTTGCTTTGTCTCCTTGATTTACCATATCTTCCCAAATTTGATCCCTTGCCCCCACTATTTATTTTAAAACCCTCTCTACTTCCCTAGTTATGCAGCTCGCTAGAACACCAGCCCCAGCATGGTTCAGGTGCAGACTGTCCCAATGGTATAGCCACCACTTGCCCCAGAACTGGTGCCAGTGCCCCACAAACCGGAACCCACTTCTACCACACCAGTTTTTGAGCCATACGTTAATTTCTCTAATCTTATTTGCCCTATGTCAATTTACATGTGGCGCAGGTAATAATCCAGAGATTATTACCTTTGAGGTTCTGTTTCTTAATTTGGCGCCTAGTTCCTCATACTGACTATGCAGAACCTCTCTCCTTGTCCTGCCTATGTCGTTGGTACCTACATGGATCATAATGACTGGATCCTCCCCTCCCACTGAAGGTTCCTCTCCAGCCCTGAGCAGATGTCCCGAACCCTGGCACCGGGCAGACAACACAACCGTCTGGACTCTCGCTCTTTGCTGCAGAGAACAGTGTCAATCCCCCTAACTATACTATCCCCTACTACCACTACATTTTGTTCAGACATATCTTCACAGGACCTTGGAACAGGCCAGTGAAGGGGCTAAATTTTCACTTTGGGGCAGGAAACAGGAGTTGGATATGTTTTTGTGTCCTTAGCCCACCCTGGTGGTAGGGGGGGCAAACAATCACTGACCTGGGATTTTGGCAAGGGTGCCTCCTTAATTGGCATGGAGACAGGTTCCCCTTCCAAATAAGGATGGTGGGTGGGCTCAGTAAGCAACTGAGAAGCTGTTAAACAAGAAGGTGCTTTCTCAGCCACTTGTTTAAACATTTAAATAAAAAATAGAGAAAGCAGCCGGGTCATCACTGTGGGTGGGAGGGTGTGGGAGCCCTTCTACAGGGTGGCCTTTGGCTGCATTTCCATCCAGGCAGACAGGGAGCACCAGTAGGCTTGCCTGAAACGCTGACAACGCGGCCTGCAGGCAGTTAAAGTGTCCCCTCCGCTCCCCTCGGCAGTCTCTGCTTCTTACCCTTAGCAAGGCTCTTAACAAGTCTAATTAGCTGGCTGCTGCAACCCCGCCTCAGCCAAATGGTACACTGGTGGGTTCCAGTATTTTTGGACCCCACTCCACCTCTGTTTCCAGCCTTCAGGGGCCCAGAAATTCAGCCCCAGGTGTCTGACGCAGATCAAAATTAGCCAAGCCTGCTGAGGGTGCTGATTTTTATCAACACGTATGTCTCAGGCCTGTAAACAGAGCCAGGATCAGTGATTTGCTGAGGTGTTTTGAGGGACAATTTTGTGTCATAAATGACTCTATGACTCTAATCCTCTGCATGGGGGTTATCTGTGAATGCCTTGCCCTTTGCGCTGAATTTTCTTGGCCCTGTGGTGACAGGTTTGGAGGCAGAGGGGGCCAGAAAAATAGCAGGAGAGCACATCGGGACAGCTCCCTGAATTCCTATCTAGGGAAGAGAGCCTGTATTATTGCTTCATATAACTGAGACGGATTCCAACTGAGGTTTCGCCAATGACCCCTGAGGCCCACCACCTGTGTGGAGCACAGCATCGCTCGTGCCTCTTGACGGGGACTGGCTGCAGCTGTCACCACCACAGTCGCCTGTGTCGTGCTCACCAGCTGGTGTCACCCGTTCTAACTGCACTGCTGGCCCTGCTAAGGTAGCAGTACTATTCAAAGTACTGTATATACTGTACTGATCCTCAGAGGGCGCCTCCTCCTCTGAGGTGTTTGCTGTGCTATCTCCACCACTGGCCCTGTGGGAAAGACAAGAACATAGTTAATGACGCAGTATACTTCCCCTTCCTCCTGCCTCCATGTGTTCCTGAGTGTCGGATGGTCATCATGGACAATGTAGGTGCCACTGATGAGTCAACTGAGAAGTATTCGCATTCGCAACCAATGCAGCTCTCACCCCTCTTTGGACTCCATACCTGCTTCGCCATCGGCGACTGCCTGGCCTGCTGTCAATCTGCCAATCTCCTTCGCCTCCTCCTCCACTGGTGTTATGATTGTGAGGAAGGGAGCACCACCACCCATCCATCTCTGCTCCCATGCATTCTGAGATCCCTTCTCCTGCAAAGACACAAAGAGTCTCACAAAGCGTCCCTGCCCCTGCATTGTTCATAAGGCCATCATTGCGGCACTGGGTAGCCTGGTGCTGGCATTCAGCCATGCTAGGCACCACTTTGTTGCTGAATGATTGGCCAATGGCCTCTGGTGTGACAGCACCCTCTGCCTTGATGCTCATAGTAGGCCTTGTTGAGTCCCTATGCAGAGATCCTTGATGGCGTTGCATATGTCATGGCTACCATATGACACATGCTGGGCTGCCACCTTGCCAGCATGCATGCCAGCCTTCACGAGATCATTGACGCGCTTCCAGCACTGCACCCATGCTCTTGCCAACCTCCTCGGCTACCTCTGGCCAGCATGACTTTGTGAGGTCAGCTGGCTTCCTCCTCCCATCCTGTGGGAAAAGGACAGGCCTCCTTTCCCTCACTGCCTGCAGGAGCACCTACAGGGAGGCATCACTGAAGCGTGGAGCGACCCTTCCCCTGGTTCCTTCCATGCCTCCACACTCTGCCTTCTCCTACACCCCTTCTTCAGCCTTCTCTGTGTGCGGCCAGTATGAAGGCTGCAGACTGCCCTTTAAAGATGGGCCCCTCAAGTGAACTGCCTTCACTAACTCCTGTCCGCCAGACGTAATTGGTCAGTTATAATAAAAACAAGAAATGCTGGAACCACTCAGCAGGTCTGGTAGCATCTGTGAAAAGAGAAGCAGAGTTAATGTTTCGGGTCAGTGATCCTTCTTCGGAACTGACAAATATTAGAAAAGTCACAGGTTATAAGCAAGTGAGGTGGGGGTGGGGCAAGAGATAACAAAGGAGAAGGTGTAGATTGGACAAGGCCACATAGCTGACCAAAAGGTCATGGAGCAAAGGCAAACAATATGTTAATGGTGTGTTGAAAGACAAAGCATTAGTACAGGTTAGGTGTTAACGGAGGTGTAATTGGTCAGTTCTCCTGCAATCCTGTCATTAATCAGCCGCATGGAGCAAGATACCTCCACAAGTCCTGTCATATGCTTCTGATGGGTCATGACCTGGAAGTGAACACACCATTGGGATCGTGACTCAAATGATAAAATCAAGCCCTTTGAGTCAGCTTACAGCCAGCCGAGGGTGTAGGCTAGTTTGACTTTCTGCTATCATTTCACCATTTAAGAAGTCAACATTCTATTTTCAAGATTCAATACACGAACATAGGTAGTTCAAGTAGAAGTGCCTTTATTATTTTGATGTGTAGCATGAAAGATAACAAAATTTAACAAGTACTATAAATGCATATTATATTATTGACTGTTCATTTAGTTGGTCTATTTGAAATAAACCATTTGTTGAGTTATAGTCTGCACCTCAGTCTCATAGGCTGTATGTTTAATCCAGCCACCAAACACAAAGAAAAGTAACATGGCAGAACAAGATACTTTCTAGTAAGCTGCAGTACAATGATAAAGGTTCTCTTTTCAGTCACTCGGTCTCTTTACTGTTTCCCTACATATTGGACTGATAATGACACACATGACATGCGAGACCTACCTACAGGGGTAGTCAGTGATGCTGAGCCCAAGTAGATTGTCAAGCGTAAAAGATAAAAAATGTTAAGTTAGGGTGGGAGATGTCATCATTGGTGGCTTGGAAGGATTCAGTCAATAAAAAATTCAATGCTTTCGTTATCTTCACAACAATGGACAGGGTTGCCCCATATTGTCTGGGGATTAACCTTGAATAAAGAAAGAAAGAATTTATATTTATATGCTTTTCACATCCTCAGGATGTAATAAAGCAGTTTACGACCAGTGAATTACTCTTGAAGTGTAGTTGGAGCAGAAGGAACTGCAGTGTTTCTCTGCTCTCCAAAAAAAAATGTGCGTTGGTGCCTCTCTTGCCTCCTACACTCCATGATCCATATCAGGATCTCTATCTCTGCTGGCCAGGTCAACCTCAGGGCTGTCTAATGGGCATCCCAGTGCAGTTCATGGGTGCCAACCGTGGCTCAGTTGATAGCATCTCTTGAAGTCTTGACCACAAAAATTCAAGGTTGCACTCCAGTGCAGTACTGAGGGAGTGCTACACTGTCAAAAATGCCATCTTTCAGGTGAAACATTAAGCCAATGCCCCATTTACCCTCTCAGGTGGATGTAAAAGATCCCATGGCACTATTTTGAAGTAGAGCAGGGGAGTTATCCCAAGTGTTGTAGCCAGTATATAATCCCTCAATCAGCATCACTTAAACCGATTATCTAGTCATTATCACATTACTGTTTGTAGGAGCTTGCTGTACGGAAATTGGCTGCTTTATTTCCTACATTACAACAGTGATTACATTTCAAAAGTACTTCATTGACTGTAAAGCACTCTGAGACATCCTGTGGTCATGAGGCCCCTCCCTCAAAATAGACTGGGCCAGAAATGAGCTGGCCATCTGATAGTTAAAACGCCTCTTTTGCGTTCTGCAATCAGCAAGAAAAAATTTACAAAAATCAATCTATCAAAACTTTAAGGGTTTTGGAAAACCAGTAAATCCATGAAGCAAGCAAGCTGAGGACCACAGGGGCAAAAGGGGGAGGCCAAAAAGAACCAAAAGCTTTGAAGAAAAAATTGAAAAGGTTCAAGAAATCTCATTGATAGTTAACTACTCTTAATCTTGCTGAACAAATTTTATTTTCATGGCTCTTAGCTTTTACTTGCAATTTTTTTGTCTGTCATTCAACATTGTGGGAATTAACACCTCCACTAAAATGGTGGGCAATGGAATTTCATATGAGCTTGACAACCGGTATAATTTTCAAGCTTATGTTTTCTCTTACAGGAGATCACTGGAGAAACATCACCAATGACGTCTCTGCAAAATCCTTCACATTCCTTGGCAGGATAGGTAGTCTAATGTCAGCATCCTCTCCCAAGCCAACTGCTGTACTTTGAGCTTCATCGTGGCAAAAGACTCCCAAGAAGACAGAAGAAATGCTTTGGAGAGGTTCTCAAGGCATCCCTGAAGAAGTCCAACATACCCTTGATCGATCAAATTGGAGAAGGTGCATTTGGGAAGGTACTGAGCACCTCGTGAGATTTCAACGGAAACACACTGTCACCAAGTACAGGCAGCGGAAGGAGTGCACAGTCCCTCAAATAACTCACCCAGCCAACTCTTCAAACACCACCTGCCCCAATGTGCTGGAGTCTGCAGTTCGCACATCAGACTCGGTAGCCATATTCGAATGCACTGAACCAGAGTGGAAGCAAGTCATCCTCAATGCCGAGGGACTGTCTAAGAAGAAGAAGGTATTTTCTCTTATGAATACACAAAAGCTACACAATTTAACAATTTCACTGTTAAAAGCCCTTAAAACGTGTAAGCAACAACTTCAGCATCTACCATTTCCAAGAAATGTATGAATTGGTAAAGGTCAAGTGATGCCCAAGTATCTCACTGAGATTTGCCAATGGCAGATGACTGCTGTTACTAATCCTGCAAATTTCATTTTCTCCAGCTATTATGTACCAGTTGTCAAATATACTGAAGCTCTCCAAGGAAGAATGTGCTATTTTGACTAACACTGGAACAAAAGGAAGTACTTGGGAGAGAACAGTGTGTTTTATTTCCTGCAAGGACATCAAACAGCTTTTGCCAGCTACTCAGTATTGAGAAAGCATTTCACAAGTGCTTGTTTGACCAATCCCTTATGGATAAATGTATTTTTGTTAACAAATTAAAACTGTGGTGTCTCACTCCTGCAGGTAGTAAATCGTTCCTAGAGGATTTTTTACATTTTACATTTTTTTCTTACTTTTCCTTACTCTCTCTTAATCCAATATTTCTTTCCCTCTCTTTATTTCTCTTTCTATATCTTATTTGACTGTAATTCCTTCTCTGCCATTCCTCTGTTTCTTTCTCTATCCTTAACTTGCCTTGGTTAAGGAGATAGATTGTTCGTCCTGTCGTTCATCATAGATTGTTCGTCCTGTCGTTCATCAAGGTCCAGATGTCCCATTATCAACGAGTATTTCCTGCAATTTGTGGCTCAAAGTTAGTTGGAGCATGAGAGGCAAAAATCCAACTCATGGCGGACACTGTCAGATGCCGTTCTCCTGCAAATTCTTGGCCATTGCTCTGTGGTCTATGCTAACCATGAACTACTATCCATGTTTGCTATGTTCTAATCATACCTAGAAAACCAATTCAAAAAATACACAAGTTGGGCATATTTGTTTTAATTTAATTTTTTAAATTATTTCTCGACAGCTCCTCACCTAATTATGAAATTAGAATATATTCCCATCCCCTTGTAGTGTTCAATGGTTTGATTGATCTGTGTTTGTTTTCTATTAGTCTATTCACAGATTAGTGTTCACTGTGCTTGATTGCTTAAGCCTAGTGTTTTGAAACTGAAACAGGCTGGAATGTTCGAGTAAACACATAAGAGTGTTCTGAAAGACATTGTACTGAAATCCTGTAAGTGCTGGGATATTTTAAAGTACTCTAAATAAACCTGTTTTTGATTTAGAACTAGTGTCATCTCTGCATTTTTCTGAGATAGATCAGATATATAAAATATCCAGCAAACCGGCGAATACATAACACCCCCAACACCACCAACCGCCACCCCCCACCCCCCGCCCCTTCCTCTCATGATCCTTCCCATTCTCAGCCTAAAATCTTAGCTTTGGCCAACAAGCTTCTGACCCACGTATTTTTTTTACCTCCAGCGCAACCCTGGCCTGCATTTTCTGCTTTTTAAAAAAAAATTATTTGCTGTGTCTGTTCTTGTGCACACTCAGCTCAATTAGACCTTGGCAAATGGTATAGACTGATCCTCTCCCTTGGCTCTTGCTTGCAGCTTCTGGCCTAATCCTAATCCCCACACTAATCCTAATTATTTGTATTTGCACAGATAAATATCCAAAATATTTTGTAGCGATGCCTCTCCGACACCTGAAACAATATGGTGTGGACATGTTTCCAACACTATAATCTATCCAGGTTTCCTGACTTGGCAAAGCAAGGTGGGAAAGTAAACTGTGAGGAGGATGCAAAGAGGCTGCAAAGGGATAGAGACAGGTCAAGTGAGTGGGTGAGAAGGTGGCACTGAAGTATAAAGTGAAAATGTGAAATTGTCAATTTGGTTAGGAAGAATAGAAATTAGGACAACTTGTAAAAGGTGAGAGACAAGTACATTTTGGTATTCAGGATTTGGATGTCCTTATACATAAATCACAGTAAGTTAGCATGCGGGTACAGCAAGTAGTTGGGAAGGCAAATGGTATGTTAACCTTTATTGTAAGGGGGTTGGAGTATAAGAGAAAGGAAGTCTTGCTGCAATTATATAGGGCTTTGGATTGACCAGACCTGGAATATTATGTGCAGTTTTGGTCTCTTTACCTAAGGAAGCAAACACTTGCCTTGGAGGTCGAGCAACAAAGGTTCATTAGACTGTTTCCTGGAATGAAAGGGTGGGTGTATGAGGAGAGATTGAGTAGAAAGGGCCTACATTCGCTGGGGTATAGAAGAATGAGAATTCATATCATTAAAACATATAAAATTCTTATAGGGATTAACATGGGGTAGATGCTGAGAGGCTGTTTCTCCTGGCTGGCGAGTCTAGAACTAGGGGTCACAACCTCAGAATAAGGGGTCAGCCATTTAGGACTGAGATAAGAAGAAATTTCTTCACGCAGAGGGTTCTGTATCTTTGGAATTCTTTACCCCAGAGAATTGTGGACGCTCAATTGTTGATTATATTCAGAAATGAGATTGATAGATTTTTGGGATAATGGGATAGGGTGGGAAAGTAAACTTGAGGTAGAAGATCAGTCACAATCTATTGAATGGCAGAGCAGGCTCGAGGAGCCGTATAACCTGCTCCTGCTCCTATTTCTTATGTTCTTATGTTATTTGGGTGAAGGAAGTTGACTGTCCTGAATTAAACTTTTTCTGTACCTGTTTTCTGCCTGGACTTTCACTCCTTAGCCTCTGAATTCTCATGTGCCATGTCACGGGAGATGAACTAATTGTTCATTATATGCCTGGAAAACAGTGTGATAATGGGAGATGGATGCAAATGACCACTGCACTGCAAAGCAGTTTTCATTAAATGGTGCTTCAAGTGAGGTATTTTTCATTGGTTCCTAGAAAGTCTCCCTCATCCAGTTATGTCAATAAAGAAATTGATTCTCCTCACACCCATAATTTCATAAACAAGTACATCTGTGCTGCATAAATAAACAATTCATTGAATCATTTTTATCATCAATTCTAATGAATTACTTGGTTAATTTTTCCTCTCAAAGTTACCTATGATGCAAGTCTAAAGTTTAAGTTTCTCTTTCCTTTACTATTTTGATCCAAAAAACAAAACCAACTTGGATTCTTAATAATGGTTTCTTTGTTTAGCTTCACATCACTGGACAGGCAGAGAGGGATTCAATCTCGCAAAGAGCAAGCCCTGGCATATACTGTTAATGGCCAGTCTAGCTGTGAATGATTAGGAAAAGAAATTGGTGCATTACGTGCCGTCCATTTCCAAAAGATGGTGACAGAGTCAGAAGGAAGGCAGCCTTAAGCTACATTTTGTAGCCAAATGAACAGAGAAGGGTCCTACTGTGAATGATATGGAGCACAGCCAAATGTAAGAAACCAAGGCATCAGCAACAACAAAAAACTTCAGCAACAAAGCCCAAAAGAATAGTTGAAAGTCCAAGCAAGTACTGCAAATTGAGTCCTTAGCTCCATACACAGGAGTCGGTCTCTGCAAGAAAACATTTTCCAGGGATTTACAACATTTACAAGGAATTCCAGGAGTAAAAACAAGTATTTAATTCTTAATTTTTTAATTACTTATATTCTAAATTTTACTTACGTATTTATACATTTAAACTACCAACAATTCAATTGGTGGCTAAGATGAAATTCACTAAATTATTTAGAGTGTAATGACCAGGTGAGGAAGGGGGTCTCACTCATCCCTTTCTCCCCTTCTCCGGTTTGACCGCAACAGGGTTTATCTTTTAAACACTGTGATTTAACTTACCAACTCAGTGAGCACTTGCTCCAGTTATTCAAATATATACTTGCAAATGAACCAATCAGACAGGTTTTCTTGGGTTTAAACAAGTTTATTAACCTTATCACTCTAAACCAGTTAAGATTACTAAAATATATGATGCATACACACTCATAGTCACACGAGAGGCACACACACAAATAGATTACAGAGGAATAAACAGATTTGGGTGGTTGAAGTAAAGTCGGTAATAAATGGAATTTAAATACTGGGCCTCAGTGTCTTTAGTTGAAGTTAAAGTCTTGAAGTCCTTGTTGGGCCACGTGCACAATTGGGGTTTGTTTCTCTGGTTCCTGAAGGCAGGAGAAGGGTTTTATCCATGTCCCCTGGTTGTTGACGATAAGGATCAGTTGTCTTGAGGCTTAATAGCTGCCACCGAGGCTTCCCTGGGACTTTGCTGGAGAGAGAGAGGTCCTTTCTTGGAGTTCAGTTACTGTCTTTCTGAGGCACAATTCACAAACTTCCAGAGTTACACAGGTAGTCATGTGATGTGACCACCTCTTTGCGTTTGAAACAGAAGTTCTGGAAGGGTTTTTTGAAATTCAAAGTTCTCCTCTCAAGCTGTGCAAATATACTTGGTAGGGGGGTTTCGCTCTTTCAAAGTCGATGGGTGTCGATGGCTTTTGATGATCAACATTAACAAAACCATTCTAGGTAATTTAATCAGACAGCACCCCATTGTCCGAGCTAGACTGGGTAATCACCTCTGTCTCCAGTCGGCCTTTGGCGTTTCAAGTGCAAATTCATGCAAGGCCATATTTAACTGCTCTGTTCTGATTTTTAAAAGTTATTTGTAGTAATGTCCAGTAAAAGTCTCAGGCAAAGTTCCAAAAATAATATGAATATTTCTGTGTGGCATGTGGGGTTTCCATTACAACAGTGATTTGATTCGTCATTTTTTACCATTTGCTAATTCAGGATAGGTTCCTCATTGTTCATTAGCACTAATTACTGAATCAAATTGCTTTTAATTCTTTCACATTTATATCAATTGAATATTTGACAAGAAATTGAACCAATTCATGCTTATTTCAGCCAGTCATCAATTTTCGCCTGATGGGCATGACACCTTGAGGTGTATTACCCTGAAGTGTCAGACTTTTGAGCTCTGAAAAATATGTCATGTATGATGCTTGTGAGACTGCACTTTCAGGTATGATGCATCACCAGAACTTTCAAACAAGCACCAAGACGTAGCTTGGCTGGTGGTGAGAAGGGCCCTCCCCGTCAGATCCTTCATGCACACCCGAAGTCTCGCCCCCTCCGCACAGTGCCCCCGCGTTGGCTGTGGTGGGGAAGAGACGGTCGCCCACCTCCTCCTGGAATGTGCCTTTGCAAAGCAGGTGTGGAAAGAGATACAGTGGTTTTTGTCAAGGTTCATCCCAAGCAGCTCTGTAACACAGGAGTCTGTGCTCTACGGGCTGTTCCCAGGGACGCACACCGAGACAAACATCAACTGCTGCTGGAGGACTATCAATTCGGTGAAAGACGCCCTTTGGTCTGCCCGAAACTTGCTGGTCTTCCAGCGCAAAGAGTTGTCCACCACCGAATGTTGCAGACTGGCACATTCCAAGGTCCAGGACTACGTGCTGAGGGATGCACTAAAGCTTGGGGCAGCCGCAGCAAAGGCTCAATGGGGAAAGACCACAGTGTAAGGTTCCCCCACCAAGCTGGACTGAGGGGCTGGATCCATGGGAAACCCCTCGAACTGTATCGTTAATATTCTCAATTGCTGTAAATGTAAAACTGTAATTGACATGACAATTGTGAAACGGAAGGGTTGGGAAGAAACTCATGACAGTATTGAAGGAAACTGATCTCCCTTGCAATGTTTGTATTTTTTGGTGCTGTTTGGAAACTGTTTGGCAATGTAATTTTTACAGATTTTTATGAATAAAGTATATTTTGGAAATAAAAAAAAAGATGCCTTTGAAAGGTGCGATAATAGCAATACCTTGCCTGTTATAAACATCCTATGATATGTACAGTATAACAGCAACAGCAATATGCATTTATATGATGCCTTTAATGTAGTAAAACTTCCTGAAGTGATAGCAGTCAAAGTTTGCCACAGAGCCACAAAGTGATACGAGGACAAGTGACCAAAAGCTTGGTCAAAATGGTAGGTTTGAAAGAGTGTCTTAAAGGAGGAGGGAGAAGTGGAGAGGCAGGAGAAGTTTAGAAGGGATATGATGAACATCACTAGATGCAAGATTTTTCATCATAAGCCCAGATTAGTTATGTTCATTGCTTCTATTTATAACTGACCACTCAGTGGCATCAGGTCAAACACGGGCAAGGTAACCTCCTACTGATTACCACCTACCGCCCTCCCTCAGCTGATGAGTCAGCACTCCTCCATGTTGAATACTACTTGGAGGAACCACTGAGGTTGGCAAGGGCACAAAATGTACTCTGGGTGGGGGACTTTAATGTCCACCACCAAGAGTGGCTCGGTAGCACCACTAATGACCAAGCTGACCGAGTACTAAAGGACATAGCTGCTAGACTGGGTCTGCGGCAGGTGGTGGGGGAACCAACATGAGGGAAAAACATACTTGACCTTGTCCTCACCAATCTGCCTGCCGCAGATGCTTCTGTCCGTGACTGTATTGGTAGGAGTGACCACCGCACAGTCCTTGTAGAGACGATGTCCCACCATCAAGGAACCCTAGCAAAACTGGAGTCAATGGGAATCAGGGGGAAAACTCTCTGCTGGTTGGAGTCATACCTAGCACAAAGTAAGATGGCTGTGGTTGTTGGAGGTCAATCATCTGAGCTCCAGGACATCACTGCAGGAGTTCCTCAGGGTAGTGTCCTAGGCCCAACCTTCTTCAGCTGCTTCATCAATGACCTTCCTTCTATCATAAGGTCAGAAGTGGGGATGTTCGCTGATGATTGCACAATGTTCAGCACCATTCGCGACTCCTCAAATACTGAAGCAGTCAGTGTAGAAATGCAGCAAGACCTGAACAATATCCAGGTATGGGCTGATAAGTGGCAAGTAACATTCGCGCTACACAAGTGCCAGGCAATGACCATCTCCAACAAGAGAGAATCTAACCATCTCCCCTTGACATTCAATGGCATTACCATCTCTGAATCCTGCACTGTCAACATCCTAGGGGCTACCATTGACCAGAAACTGAACTGGAGGAGCCATATAAATGCAGTGGCTACAAGAGCAGGTCAGAGGCTAGGAATCCGGCGGGGAGTAACTCACCTCCTGACTCCCCAAAGCCTGTCCACCATCTACAAGGCACAAGTCAGGAGTGTGATGGAATACTCTCCACTTGCCTGGATGGGTGCAGCTCCAACAACACTCAAGAAGCTCGATACCATCCAGGACAAAGCAGCCCACTTGATTGCCACACCATCTACAAACATTCACTCCCTCCACCACCAATGCACAGTGGCAGCAGTGTGCACCATCTACAAGAAGCGCTACAGCAACGCACCAAGACTCCTTAGACAGCACCTTCCAAACCCGTGACCTCTATCACCTCGAAGGTCAAGAGCAGCAGATGCATGGGAACACCACCACCTGCAAGTTCCCGTCCAATTCATACACCATCCTGACTTGGAACTATATCGCCATTCCTTCACTGTCGCTGGGTCAAAATCCTGGAACTCCCTGCCTAACAGCACTGTGGGTGCACCTACCTCACATGGACTGCAGAAGTTCAAGAAGGCAGCTCACCACCACCTTCTCAAGAGCAATAAATGCTGGCATAGCCAGTGATGCCCACATCCCATGAATGAATTTTTAAAAAGTCCAGCAGGTCTCCGCTCCTGTTTATGCCACAGACAAGCCTCCTCCCCCTTTACCTCATCTCAGCCCATCAGCAGATCCTGTCTATATGGGTATATACCTCTATTTACCACTGATATTGACTTTGAAGGAAGCCAACATACTGATGGTCATACTGGTGTTCCGAAGAAGGGTCACTGACCCGAAACGTTAACTCTGCTTCTCTTTCCACAGATGCTGCCAGATCTGCTGAGTGATTCCAGCATTTCTTGTTTTTGTTTCAGATTTCCAGCATCCGCAGTATTTTGCTTTTATTATACTGATGGTCCTATTTTTTTCTGACTGGTTCTTATTTTCTTCACTGAAGGAATTGTCAATCTTTGGAATTCTCTAGCCCAGAGAGCTATGGATGTTCAGTCATTGAGTATATTCACAAAAGAGGCCGATAGGTTTTTGGGTACGAAGGGAATTAAGGGATATGGGGTAGTGCGGGAAGGTAGAGTTGTGGTCGATGATCGGCCACCCTGTAATCAAAAGGTGGAGCAGGCTCAGAGGGCTGAATGGCCTACTCCAGCTCCTATTTCTTATGTTCTTAACAAACATTACAAATATTCCTTTGCTAAATTACATTTTTTGACTGAAGTTTTTTTGTCAAGTCTTGTTCATTTTGGTGACAGCTACTCGGCTTAAGAATTAAATCATTCATGATGATATTTTTTTGCACTATATATTCACTACTTGTTTCCTATGTGGATCAAAACATTTATGCCAGACATGTGGTTAAAGGGGAGCTCAATCTGACTTTTAAACTTATTTTGTTTCAATCCTTGAAGTATGATGGCATTCCTACAACAGTTTATTGGCTTTGATGCCAATTTATATTGAGAAATAATCTGCAGTTGATTACTCAAATTTTGCATTTCGTATGCATTTTATAGGAGATAAATATGTTGAATTGAATTACTGGCGAGTAATCCAATTAAGGTATCCAGGTGTTGTTGTGAACTATACAAACCACAAGATTGGATTATTGCCTTGAATTATTTGCAGCTATCAGTTAGCAGTTACAATGTATATCAAATACTGAATTTGTATTGCTTATGTTCATGGTGGGCCATTTCTTTGATGTGGAACATTTTTTTGATGAGTTTTGAAGTTGCGTGACATAGAAAACAATATTCCAATTTAATACTATCAGCCGAAGGCATCTTGTATTGGGTCACACAGACTGTATGTTACTTGTTATTCTTCCTCCGCAATGGATTATAGAAAATGTAATCATCGGGTACATATTGTGAGGGAACAATAAGCGATGAACAAAGCTTGGTATAAACTCTGACTGAGTTGGCCTCCTGTCACTGGTGCAAATAGAAGCTTCACTGCACCAAGTGTGGTCAAGATGTCTGCCATTGATAGCAGGAAGATAGCATTTCGAGCTATAAAGAAAGGAACTGGTGCTTGACAGCAAGGAGGCGCTGTGCTTGTTTGGATCCAATAACCCAATTAATTACACCTTCTCTTTGGGCAAAAAGTACACTGCAGATGTAAAGCTAGTTCAGAACTATTTTTAAAGGGTTACTGCCTTTATAAGAACAGATTGGCAATCCTTTTTTTAAGCTTGTGAATGCAACAGATGAATATATAGATTGATGATAAGAACAACATAAAAACCTAAGAAATAGGACAGGCGTAGGCCAGACGGGCCCTCGAGCCATTCAATAAGATCATAGCTGATTTGATCTTGGCCTCAATTCCACTTTCTGCCTGTTCCCCACAACCCTTGACTCCCCTATAGTTCCAAAATCTGTCCATCTCAGCCTTGAATATATTCAATGACTCAGCCTCCACAACTCGCTGAGGTAGAGGATTCCAAACATTCATGACCCTCTGAGAGAAGAAAGTCCTCCTCTTCTCTGTCTTAAATGGCGACACTTTATTTTGAAACTGTGCCCCACTTCTAGGTTCCCCGATGAGGGGAAACATCCTTTCAGCATCTACCCTGCTAAGCCCACTCAGAACCTTATATGTTTCAATAATATCACCTCTCATTCGTCTAAACTCCAAGAATATCAACACAACCTTTTTTTGAAATTTATTCGTTCGGGGATGTGTGCGTCGCTGGCTCGGTCAACATTTATTTCCCATCCCCAAATGCCCTGGAGAAGGTGGTGGTGAGCTGCCTTCTTGAACCGCTGCAGTCCTTGGGGTGTAGGTACACCAACAGTGCTATTAGGAAGGGAGTTCCAGGATTTTGACCCAGCACCAATGAAGGAATGGCGATATAGTTCCAAGTTAGGATGATATGTGTCTTGGAGGGGAACTTGCAGGTGGTGGTGTTCCCATGCATCTTCTACCCTTGTCCTTCTAGGTGGTAGTGTTTACGGGTTTGGAAGGTGCTGTCAAAGGAGCCTTGGCGAGTTGTTGCAGTGCATCTTGTATATGGTACACACTGCTGCCAATGTGCGTAGGTGGTGGTGGAGGGAGTGAATGTTGAAGGTGGAAGATAGGGTGCCAATCAAGCGGGCTGCTTTGTCCTGGATGGTGTCGAGCTTCTTGAGTGTATTTGGAGCTGCACCCATCCAGGCAAGTGGAGAGTATTCCATCACACTCCTGATTGTACCTTGTAGATGGTGGACAGGCACTGGGGAGACAGGAGGTGAGTTACTCACCGCAGGATTCCCAGCTTCTGACCTGCTCTTGTACCACAGCATTTATGGGCTGGTCCAGTTCAATTTCTGGTCAATGGTGACCCCCCCAGCATGTTGATAGTGGGGGATTCAGTGATGGTAATGCCGTTGAATGTCAAGGGGAGATGGTTAGATTCTCGCTTGTTTGAGATAGCCATTGCCTGGCACTTGTGTGGCACGAATGTTACTTACCATTTATCGGCCCAAGCCAGGTCTTGCTGCATCTGGACACAGGCTGCTTTATTATCTGATGAGTCACGAATGGTGCTGAACATTGTGCAATTATCAGAGAACATTCCCACTTCTGACCTTGTGATGGAGCGAAGGTCATTGATGAAGCAGCTATAGATGGACACTACCCTGGGGAACTCCTGCAGTGACGTCCTGGGACTGAGATGATTGATGCCCAACAACCACAACCATCTTACAAAACTTGGAAGTATTGTGAACTGTGAGGAGGATAGTGTAGAACTTCGAAAGGGGACATAGACAAGTTGGTGGAATGGGCAGACAGGTGGCAGATGAAGTACAATGCAGAGAAATGTGAAGTGATTCATTTTGGTAGGAAGATTATGGAGAGATAATATAAAATAAAGGGTACAATTCTAAAGGGGGTGCAGGAGCAGAGGGACCTGGGTGTGTATGTGCATATGTCATTGAAGGTGGCAGGACAGGTTGAGAGAGCAGTTAATAAAGCATACTGGGCTTTATTAATAGCGGTATAGAGTACAAGAGCAAGGAAGTTATGGTGAACTTGTATAAGACACTAGTTCGGCTTCAGCTGGAGTATTGCGTCCAGTTCCGGGCCCCGCACTTTAGGAAAGACATGAGGACATTGGAGAGAGTACAGAAAAGATTCATGAGAATGGTTCCAGGGATGAGGAATTTCAGTTATGAAGATAGATTGGAGAAGTTAGGTCTGTTTTCCTTGGAGAAGAGAAAGCCGAGAGGTGATTTGATAGAGGTATTCAGACTCATGAGGGGTCTTGACAGAGTAGATAGAGAGAAACTGTTCCCACTCATGAAAGGATTGAGAATGAGAGGGCACAGATTTAATGTATTTGGTAAGAGAAGCAAAAGTGACATGAGGAAAAACATTTTCACACAGCGAGTGGTTAAGGTCTGGAATGCGCTGCCTGAGAACGTGGTGGAGGCAGGTTCAATTGAAGCATTCGAAAGGGAATTAGACAGTTATATGGAAAGGATGTGTCGGGTTACAGGGAGAAGACGGGGGAATGGAACTGAGGGAATTGCTCTTTCAAAGAG
This sequence comes from Heterodontus francisci, assembly GCF_036365525.1. Lineage (NCBI taxonomy): Eukaryota > Metazoa > Chordata > Chondrichthyes > Heterodontiformes > Heterodontidae > Heterodontus > Heterodontus francisci. The sequence goes on along the minus strand of NC_090376.1, from coordinate 130,621,343 downwards.
CCAGTGGGACATGATGGGCCAAATGGCCTACTTCTGCATTGTAACGATTCTGTGATCTTCTTTTGTGCTCGGTATGACTCCAACAAGCAGAGAGTTTTCCCCCTTGATTCCAATTGACTCTAGTTTTGCTAGGGGTCCTTGATGCCATACTTGGTAAAATGCTGCTTTGCTGTCAAGGGCAGTCACTCTCACCTCACCTCTTGAGTTCAACTCTTTTGTTCTTGTTTGGACCAAGGCTGTAGTAAACTCAGGAGCTGAGTGACCCTGGCAGAACCCAAACTGAGCATCAGTGAGCAGGTTATTGCTGAGCAAGTGCCACTTGATAGCACTGTTGATGACCCCTTCCATTACTTTGCTGATGACCGGGAGTAGAGTGACAAGGCCCTAATTTGCCGGGTCAGATTTGTCCTGCTTTTTGTGTACAGGACATACCAGGGCAATTTTCCACATTGCCGGGTAGATACCAGTGTTGCAACTGTACTGGAACAGCTTGGCTAGGTGCATGGCTAGTTCTGGAGCACAAGTCTTCAGTACTATTGCTGGAATGTTGGCAGGGCCCACAGGCTTGCAGTATCCTGTACCTTCAGCCATTTCGTGATATCATGTCTAGTGAATCGGATTTGCTGAAGACTGGCATCTGTGATGCTGGTGACCTCAGGAGGAGGCTGAGATGAATCATCCACTCGGCATTTCTGGCTGAAGATGGATGCAAATGTTTCAGCCTTGTCTTTTGCACTGATGTGCTGGGCTCCCCCATCATTGAGGATGGGGATATTTGTGGAGCCTCCTCCTCCTGTAAGTTGTTTAATTGTCCACCACCATTCATGACTTGATGTGGCAGAACTTCAGAACTGAGATCTGATCCGTTGGTTGTTGATTGTGAGATCGCTTAGCTCTGTCTATTGCATGCTCCTTCCGCTGTTTGGCATATAAGTAGTCCTGGGTTGTAGCTTCACCAGGCAGACACCTCTTTTCTAGGTATGCCTGGTGCTGCTCCTGGCATGCTCTCCTGCACTCTTCATAGAACAAGTGTTGGTCCCCCAGCCTGATGGTAATGGTAGAGTGGGGGATATGCCGGGCCATGAGGTTACAGATTGTGGTTGAATACAATTCTGCTGCTGCTGCTGATGGCCCACAGTGCCTCATGGATGCCCAGTTTTGAGTTGCTAGATCTGTTCGAAATCTCTACCATTTAGCACAGTGGTAGTGCCACACAACACGATGGTGGGTATCCTCAGTGCAAAGATGGGACTTTGGCTCCACAAGGACTGTGCGGTGGTCACTCCAATCAATACTGACATGGACATGGACGTGGTCAAGTAGGTTTTTCCCTCTTGTTGGTTCCCTCACCACCTGCAGCAGACCCACTCTAGCAGATATGTCCTTTAGGACTCGGCCAGTAGTGATGCTCCCAAGCCACTCTTGGTGATGGACATTGAAGTCTCCCACCCTGATTACATTTTGTGCCCTTGCTACCCTCAGAGCCTCTTGCAATTGTTGTTCAATATGAAGTACTGATTCATAATTGATGGGGGCGGGGGGACAGGCAGTAGGTGGGAATCAGCAGGGTGTTTCCTTACCCATGTTTGACCTGATGCCATGAGACTTCAAGGGGTTCAGAGTCAATATTGAGGCAACTCCCTCCCGACTGCATACCACTGTACCGCCACCTCTGGTAGGTCTGTCCTGCTGGTGGGACAGGACATACCTGGGTATGGTGATGGTAGTGTCTGGGACATTGTCTGCTAAGTATGATTCGGTGAGTTGCTGTTGCTTGACTAGCCTGTGGGGCAGCTCTCCCAATTTTGGCACAAGCCTCCAGATGTTAGTAAGGAGGACTCTGCAGGATCGACAGGGCTGGGCTTGGAGTTGCTGTTTCGAGTGACTAGGTCGATGCTAGGTGGTCCGTCTTGTTTCATTCCTTTTCTTAGGCTTTGATAGTGTTTTGATACAACTGAGTGGCTTTCTAGGCCATTTCGGAGTCAGCCACATTGCTGTGGGTCTGGAGTCACTTTTTAGCTAGACCAGGTAAAGACAGCAGATTTCCTTCCCTACAACAATCGACAATGGACTAACTTTTGAACTCCAGATTTTTATTAATTGAATTCAAATTCCACCATCTGCCGTGGTGGGATTCGAACCCATATCTCCAAAGCATTAGCCTGGGGCTCTGGGTTACTAGTCTAGTGACATTACCATTACACCACTGCCTCCTCATAACCTGCTCAACCTTTCCTCATAAGTCAACCCCTTCATCCCAGGAATCAACCTAGTGAATATTCTCTGAACTGCCTCCAATGCAATCATGATGTCATGAAAATGGAAGGAATGCTACTTTACGTGCCAACATTTAATTTGCATATTGTTAAAAGCTGTAGTTGTTGCTGAGAAAAAACTTCACATCTCCTCCCGTGCAAAATAATGGGCCAACTGAGGTGAAAGAAAATTTATCTTTGTCTGCTTGCTTTAACCTTACCCTTCAATTAACCAACTTATCACCAATTTACTAAAAACAATACATATACTCTAATCATCGAGCTGATGAATGAACACTCCAGCCTATTTTATAATGGAATAGTCAGCTGAAAGCTGATAAATGTACAAAACTAGAACTTGTGCTTTAATCAGCTTTAAGTTTCTGTCTCAGCTTAAATACCTTAGAAACAAAAATAAAATACCATTAGTTGCAAATTATTTAATTCATAGCACATTACTAGATAGCTTTTTTGCTTAAAAAGCTCAGCATTTACAAATTTGAATCCTTCAAATACCATTCTATTATTGTTACACAGTCCACTTCAAATTGTAATCATTGTAATAATTATTAGTTAGGTTGGAAATGAAGAATGGCTGTGATCTAGATAACCTCAATGAACATAGTTTTTTTTTAAAATCTCCCTCCTTCCCACCCACCCTCTCCCTCCCTCCATCTCACCCTCTGCCTCTCTCTCTCCCTCCCACCTTCCTGCCCATCGTCTCTCTCCCTCCCTCTCTCTCCCTTTCTGCATCCCTTTTTCTCCCTCCCTCTTTCCCACTCATACGAGCATACGAACATATGAATTAGGAGTAGGAGTAGGCCACTCAGCCCCTCAAGCCTGCTCCGCCATTCAATGATTACTCCACATTTCCACTTATCCCCTGATAACATTCCACCCCCTTGCTTATCAAGAATCTATCAACCTCTGCCTTAAAAATATTCAAAGACTCTGCTTCCACCGCCTTTTGAGGAAGAGAATTCCAAAGATTCACGACCTTCTGAGAGAAAGAAATTCTCCTCATCACTTTCTTAAATGGGCAACCACTTATTTTTAAACAATGAATCCTAGTTCTAGATTCTCCCACAAGGGGAAATATCCTTTCCACATCCACCCTGTCAAGATCATTCAGGATCGTATATGTTTCAATCACTAACCCTCTCGCTCCCTGCCACTCTCCCTTCAGTTGTGAGATTGCCTTAAGAGTGGTGTCCCTTTACGATTTCAGTATGCTAATGAGCTAAGTACCAGGATGTAGTCATGTGACTACAAGCCATGGTCACTCTGCAACTGTAACACCCAAATGAAGGTTCTGTAAATAGTTTGCTCTGTACTGTATATAATAGATTAACAATAAACCTATTTGAGATCTTTAGCAAACTGGACTCCATGCATAACATTTATGTTGCATCAGAAAACATAAAGAACTTATTACATGGTGGCAGCTGTGGTGATAGGACAAAAATCTCTGATTGAAGATAAAATAGCTGTGAAAACAACCCTTCCTGCAGCCAAAAGAGAAAAATTTCAAAAGAAATACTGGCCCAAAAAGTGGAAAGAAGAAAGAACCTACCTCCAGCTGTAGAAGACAGAGCATAGAATGACAGGCTGCAAACAAATTCCTGTGATTGGATGAGTCATTGTGCAGAAGGTCGAGGAATCTCCGTTTAAAAAAAAGCTTTGAAGTGCTTAAAAAGTTGATTTTTTTTTCAACGGCTCCATTAAAAAGAAAATGGGAAAGATCCAATTCCTTTCTCAGGCTGATCGAGGTCGGTGTCATTACAGGAGGCATCTGATAGCAAAAGCATGGGAATCCTCCAAATACTGCTGTCTCCATTCATGTAGCCAAAATTTTAAAAATACATTAAACCACTTGAGTGTGAAGAACATAAACAAACTCTTGCAAAAAAAAAGCTTTTGAACTGCCTGTTGAACAGCTGTGTAAACAGCCAAGCTTAATTGTTTCAAGCAAGATAAACACAGAACACTGTCATACACCTGTTACTCTTTATCCAGGCAGCTAGTCTAAATAACAAAAGAGAATCTTTTAAAGGGGAAACAGTGCAGAGTGAATAGAACAAAGTTAAATATAGAGCAGAAAGTAAAATAACAGCAGAAGATGGATACCAAATTTCCCAGCATGGACTGGAAGGCCATTGATATCCTATCTGAGTTCAAACTTTTCAAACAAAGAATGCAGTTATGTTTCACAGACCAAGTGATGTAGGACCAGAGAAGCAAGCTCTAAAAATACTGATAGCAGTTGGAAATGAAGGGTTATACAGAATCAATACCTCTGGCTTATCAGAAGAGGACCAGAAAGATCCCACAAAGATATGGAAGGTGCTAGAAGATCAGCTCTGATTAAGAGTGAATTTTAGAGTTCACCGCCTGGAATTGATGCCCTACACAGCCACAGGAATCAATAAACCAGCTCGTCAGTAGATGCCGTAGTTTGGGCAACAAATGTGATTTTTCAGAAACTGAGCTGTCAGAGCAACTAATGGAGCTAGTAATTGTCTCAACATTAATTGAAGCATTTCAGAGACTTCTTGGGGAAAAAGAAAGGTCACAGCATTGATGTGCTGCTAGAAGATGGCAGGAAATACAAAGCCATTGTAGCTGGACAACAGCATCTGCAAGCACTAGGTGCAGCCAACAGTATCGGCATGATAACCAGGTCAAAAAGAACAAGCAAGCTTTGTGGTATATGTGGTTGGTCCCACTCACTGCGAAGTTGTCCTGCATTTCAAGATCTGTGCAAGGTGTGCAGTGCAAAAGGACACTGGGCCCGTTTATGCAAGAAGTCTGGCTCTGAAGCCACAGCCAGAAGTCACAGTAGGACACAAACAAACAGGCGACAGGCACAGCAATAAGGCAACAGCCACAAGGAGGGTGCCAGAGACCTGCATAAATGCAAGCCAATATACGAAGTCCACAGTGAAACAGACCTGAGACAAGACTCCGAGAGAAGTGATTCTCAGAAGATGAGCAGGTGTTTCATATTGTGAACACGACACATGGTGTTAATGAAGTCAAACAACTGGAAGCTTTTGCTGCCATTAACATCATGTGCCCAAAGAAAATTGGCAAACACACACTCAGGGTTAAGACTGACACTGGAGCTAGTGCAAATATCCTACCAGTCCGAATCCCGAAGGATTCAAATCAATGATACAACCAACAACTGCAAAGTTATCTGCATATGATGGGTCACCCATCCTTTGCAGTGGCAGACTAACAATGCAATGCAGCTATGGCAAGTCGGCATGGAAAGCACAAGTATTTTACCTGGTAGACACGAGTGGACTAGCAGCAGCAGGACTACCAGCGTGTAAGGACCTCAACATCATAACTATCCACGAGGTCACCAAAATACCCATTACAGCAGAAGAGACCAAGGGTACCCGCATTGAGTCATAGTTCCTCCAGGATCTCAGTGGTTCTGGTTTGGAAAGTATCGGCCCCTTCTCAGAGACGCCATACTAAAAGAATGAAGATCCAAAATCAGATAGTGAAAGTTCTTCATCAACGAGCATTGTCTCTTCGCGCTCCAGCGATTCAGAAGGAGAGACTGACATTGTCACTACTGAGAAGCAAAGGCTGGCAGTGGGGAGCATTGCCAAGGGGAAATCTCCAAGGACCGGAACCTCTCGCAGACTCAGGCCAACATCAAACGGTGCAAACTGGAAATCCAGCAACAGTACAACTCTGCCGCACTCTCACTTCTGCTTTCTAAAGAACTACCAGCACCACAATGAACCAGAATGGACAGGTAGCTCAATAAGACCAAGTACTCTTCCCCTAACAAGTCCTCAACCTTGAGTCCCAGGTCTTCAGACACAGAGGATGAGGAGAGGCAAAGGTCACGCAATGTCCTGAAGAGACAGAGGAGGAATGAGTTGAAGCATTGTCTGTTGGCTGTTCGAGATCTGCTGCCAGAACTTCCCAAGAATGGCAAGGCCTCCAAAGTAGTCATCTTGAGAAACACAACAGAATATCTGAGCAGGCTGAAGGCAGAGCAACAGAAACTGGATGCAGAGAGGGAGAAACCTCAGAAAAAACAGCAACAGATGAGATGCTAATTCCCCAAGCAAGCGTTGTCAAACCCCCGAAACGACATATGGAATGTGTAAATAATTTTGATTTTCTTGTGTATTTTGCTTGTAGCATACGAGACTTATCTTTGGAAAGAAAGGGGATGTTGTGTGATCGCCTTAAGAGTGATGTCCCTTTAAGATTTCAGTATGCTAATGAGCTAAATACCAGGATATAATCATGTGACTACAAGCCATGGTCACTCTGCAACTGTAACACCCAGAAGAAGGTTCTGTAAATAGTTTGCTCTGTACTGTATATAATAGTTTAGCTGTTAATAACCCTGTTTGAGATCTTCAAACATGGTCTCCACGCATCTCATCTATGTTGTATCAGACAACATAAAGAACTCATTGCAGATTCCCCCTTCACTCCTTCCCTTTCTCCCTCTCTCCCAACTTCCCACCACACTCTCCCTCTCCTTCCTTCCCTCCTTATCAATACCTATCCAGTAAAATCACCCGATTTGATTAACATAGCTGCTAATGTGTTACTTATTGGTTGAGGAACATCCCCCTCCCCTCCCACAAAACAAAAACAAAATAACAACATTTAAGTAAAAATTAGCACAGAAATGTGGTTTTATGTACCGGGATCAAATCAAGGGACAAAAAGATTAAACAATACTTAGTATTACGTGCCTGCTTATAATGATCAACAAAAATTGAGTTGTACATTAAAAATGCCAGAACAGCTGCTAGAAAATATATACAATCGTGACTATCAGTTTCAAAGACATTCACAATGTAACAATCAACCTGGAATCCATTTTGTTTAATTTTTTTCCCTCACACTATCTAAAAGGAGAGTTTGTGTAATTCTACGCGAAGACAATAGTACACATTTTGATGAAAGCCAATTCTATGAAACGCTCAGATCGCTAATAATACTGAAATCGCTTTTACTCTGAGGGATAATGCTGGATACAAGTTGTGTGTCATTAGACTCGCCGTCAAAAGCTGGTGAAAGTCCTCCAGTTCATTAGCATTTCCTATGAAGGAGTTTCTTTGATACAGCACTGCTGCTTTTGGTCTGACAATATTTTCATGGGTTTTTTTTGGTCCCTGTCAGCTCTGGTTCTGTCCTTAGAGTTGTATTTGAGGTGCTCCAACTGACCAGGTTTTCTTTTAAATAAAAGAAAGCCGAGCTGGCAAAGAATAATATTTTGTTTCATGTGTTTCTTCTTCTAGGCTGATAAGAAATGTACATAGCCTCTTGTGTCTACTCTGCTGAACCTTCCTGTAGTCTCCAGACTTCAAATGCATGCATTTAAAATCAGGCACCTCTGCCGCCCTGACCCCAACAACCCCTTCAGTTCCTTCAGTAGCACCATAGCCAGTGGCAGCAACTTACTGTGACCTTTTTTTTTCAATCAGGTCATGATCAGCAGCTCCCCCACCAAACCAGCACAGCAGCTGATGAAAGCAAAGCACCGTTATCATGGCAACCCATCCTGGCAGCTTCCTCCACTAGGCTTAAGAACCGACCGAATGCTGTGGAACAACACGATCTGTTCTCCTGGCTCGGGGTTTGCTAAAGGTGAAGCAGGGTTTCTCAGTTAATATTCAGGACTGCCTGCCACGACGTGAGCCCATCAGCAAACCCATGCAAAGTGCTAACAAAGCTGGGCTTGAGCTGCTAACATGGACTTTGGGCTGAAGCACGCAGGATCGATCCTATGATGCTAGTGCTCTGCTCAGCAGAGAATTTCTCAACTTGTTTTTGGAGTCAGTAGTGAAACAATTTCACTGCTTCACTACATCTGCATGTTCTAGTCAGGTAAATATCTTCTAATCTCATGTATAAAAGGGTGGTGTCTCAAAGTACTGAATACAGGTTTGGAACTAATTCCTTCTCTCAGTCACACAGCAAATTGCTCTATCATCTCAACAATCTTTTTTTTTAAAAAAATCCCCTTTTACCAGGGTCCAGAATGAAACTCGGTAGGTTGCCCTGACTGTAATGGAACACATTCTGCAATGCAGTCATGGGGTTAGGATAAATGATCAGCTCCCTGACTTTCACAAATCAAATTTTGACCATTGCGCAGTATTAATTCCACACTTTAAATTTCATATGGCAGCTAGACTGAAGCATTTGAGCTTTTTATATTATTTCATTGAGTTAAGAGCTTGTTCCACAACTAATTAGGCAGAAATGCACACTTTTTAACCCCAAAATGGCAAGTGACTATAATTCTATTGGAGGGGGTGAGATATATTTCCTTCTTTATTCCTGCTTTCCTGAAGGTGTTGATTCTTATCGACGCATATTTTCACAGGCGTCAACAGCCTTTCAGTCCCTTACCCTGCTAACCATTCCTTGTGAGTCTAGACAAGCAATGCAATCATAGAGGATCACAGACAAGACCCATCATGTACATGTCTGCATGTGTATACCTGAAGCTGTCACTGGTGTCACAATGCAATAATGAGATGTTCCTTAATGTTGAAACCACAGTGACCAGCATCTTGGACAGGTGGTCATTCACCATAGTCCAGACCTGACTAACTGATCCCTCTGGGCCATAATGTCTGAACTCACTATCAGTGCATCCTAAGCATTTCCCTTTTGCCTTGATCCAACATTATCACCCCTTAGTGCCAGAAAAACCGAATTATTAGCTCAAAAGGCTTTCATTACATAATTATTATTTGTAACTTTTCTGTCTATTTGCATTATGATATAGTTGTTGTAGCACTCTCTGGATATTGTAGGGTGAAAACTACAACTGTCATAATGCATCACACTCATCCAGATTTTGTCAACAGGAACAGTAATTAGCCAGAATTCAAGATTCAAGCAAAGTTCTAACACGCAGCTAAAGAAACGCTTAAGACCCAGATCCCAAAAGATGGGGTTGACCTATGTATTGGAGCAGCAAAATGATTTTTCCAATCTCAGTATGGTGATAGCAGGAGCACTGTTATATGTTATTACACCCAATTGTGTTGCATACAGCTGATTCCAAAGAATCTTATCAGGGTCAGAGCGTATTAGTCACTCAGAGTGAGCTGCTGCTATGTAATCCATCAATGATTGCTGTTTTAGTGCTTCTGCAGCCCCTTAAAGAGCTGCAGCAGCTGCTAAAAGGTTGTTACTTTTTTTGTCTTTTTTTTGTAACATTTGTTCATCACGACACCATGTGAGAATGGAACAGTGGTATCTCAGAACACCAAGGTTTCTGATGCTGTTCTGGAAATGCTACTGGAAAAGTGAGGCACAGTAGGATTGCACTGTTAGTTCTCTGAAAAATTGAGAAAAAAAGAAACAATCTCAAGCATGCCAAAAACAGCCAAGGTAAGGCCATCACCATTACCATACTCCAAACTGATAGGCAAAACATGCCACCTTAGGGCTCAGCACAAGGAAGTACAGTGCAACCTCAATCCCAAACATCTTTCAATAACACCCCAGTAGCCAGCCCCTCACTTTATCCTGTCATTAGGAAGGGACCTAAGAGCAGAATCTTAGAATGTAAAACTCACAAACATAGACTGGTGCCAAAAACTATTGGGTTAAAATATTAAGTGTGCTTGCTGGGAAGGCAACACATTGGGTTAAGATCATTACATTTTTGTTCAGGGGGTTTCTTCTGACTGATGCAGTCTAAGTTGACAGCATCTTGTACCACTTAAAGTATGAAATATTGCCAGAAATACTCAGCAGGTCAGGCAGCATCTGTGGAGAGAGAAACAGGGTTAAAGTTTCAGGTTGATCACCTTTCATCAGAATTGTTCTGATGAAAGGTTATCAACCTGAAAAGTCAACTCTGTTTCTCTCTCCACAGATGCTGCCAGACCTGCTGAGTATTTCCAGCATTTTCTGTTTTTATTTCAGATATCCAGCATCCACAGTTTTTTGCTTTTTCTGTGAATTATTACCATTTGAGCTTATTCAAAACAGCTCCCCCCGCCCCCTCACCCACTTCAATGTTCATTTCACACTGATATACGGAACAGCACTAGACTACAGCCTGAATCTGAATGTCCTCTCATACTCCCTGAGGTTGAAAGAAAATTTATATTTAATAGCTACACTACAGACCCCTTCTTCTTTAAGGATCCTCCTGTTCTATTGAACTCTTGGAAATCCTTCCTTTACAGTTAGTTTTTTCTGTGATATTGGATACAATACTGCTTGTATATTAACATTTCCTTCATATTCTGACCCACAGAGTAAGGCAAAATCCAAACAAAGTATCTAAATAAAATAAACCCTGTGTTCCTTTCACTGCTGCCCTCTGCGGGCACTTGAACAGCTGGTGTGAGTGGGCAGAAGTAAGACTGAGCAGTACATCTGCCCAAAGATTGGAAGTGCTTCAAGGAACAATAATTAGGTCATTTGCATGTAGGGTGCATGTGAAATAAAGGCTTTGCATAGAATTTGTGAACATTTGGTGAATGCAAAGCTCGATTCAGCAGTGACTGGGTGCAACCCTCGGACATACAAGTCCCAGTCACTGTTTGCCCAAATCCTGGTGACAGGACCTAACCCACTGACTAAAAAACTGGCCCTTAAGTGATTAACTTTAGAGGTAGATATTGTGTTTTTTCTCCCAAAATTGTGTATCTTTTAAGCGTTTGTTATAAAAGCCACAATGAGCCGTTTACACTGACTTAATTGCGGAGGATGACTGAAAACAATGTGAAGAAATTATTTGAGCGACTTAATTAATTAATTTCATTGGTTGGTTTGGTATTGATTGGTAGATTGCGATTGATAGGTTTTCCTACCTGTTACATTTGTGTGAATAAACACAGTAATTAGCAGATGATAATTACGTGAATCAATCAGGTAAGTGTGATGTACTCTGCATATCTGACACTTCAAAGAGTGATGTACACTTTCTCATGCACTGTGAAAGTTTGTTAGATAATTACATAGATGCACAAAATATAGAATAAAATAAAAATAAATGCATTCATTTCATGAAGATCTTAATAATAAACTTAAAACACACCAGTCTAATAAGAAGTTCTCTATTTCACAGTTCTTCATCAAATATATTTTAAAAACCCAAACCAGTCTACACACTGTGCATTTGTCTCCAACATTAAAGATTGTAATGGTGAAACTCATCACGCAGCAAGAGCCAAATTCAATAGAAAATGATATATCTTATTGATCACATTACCATGCAATATATTGCTTTCTGTGCCCTCTTTCGAACCTATTCCAACACATTAAGTGAAACAGAAAGTTTTTCTTTTGTTGTGCCAGTTTTAATGTTTACATGAGATTGCAATTAATACATGTTCATTTTGCTCCTTTGAAAGCTTCAGTTAAAGAAAAAGAAACATCTTTCATCATCTATTTTAATTCCTGGATGCCTGTCGGCCAGCAACTCAGCTGCGATGGAACTGGCAGAAGCTTGTAGTGCTGCCTTAAATAAACCTACAGTGTGCTGATGATATTGTCACACCAGCATCATGCTTTCCCCCCTCACTTCAACGAAAAAGTGGACCTCTCCAAAATGTAGGCAGTGCTGCGCCTTTTGTGGCTTGGTGGTTTTGGACTCCAGAAAAATGGATTCAGCAGAAAACTAAGTGACACGTTTGCCTGCCTGTGGCAGCCGCGTCTATAGGGGAAGAGCACTCGGTTCCTGTTCGAATAAGTAGGAAGTGAAGCTTGAAAACTGCGGCTTCAGCAGAATCTTTTCACTAAAATCCCTAAAGTGAATAAACGAATGCTGTTACTAACCAGAATCGCCAGCTGAATAAATAACCCAAGAAACAGATGAAGAAAGAAAAAATAGACGTTTTAAAAGATATGTGCAACAGAACATTCTTTTCTCCCAAGAAGAGGTTCCCCGGAGAATCACTCGCCCAACCCAAGGGAATCGGGATGCATGACCTGTGTTTTTCTTTTCAAGATTGTTGGCTCCACATGTAGGAGTGTGACATCATGGTTAAATTCAATGCAGGAAGTGATCTATTTTAAAGGGCATTCATCACTTCAGTGGAATTTTAGGTTGGGCCCCAGTTCATAAGACAGTTTGCTCCAAAACAATCTCTGCCTGACCACTATGTTGGCCACAGAAAAACTTTGTTCTTTAACTGAAACTGCCCCTGCTGCAGTACCTACTTTTTCAATGGGAGCTTCGGGATTTTAACCTTCACTATGATTTATCGATTTGTAGCTGAGTGAAGATTTCTTACATGGCATGTCGTTGTATGAGTTCTTTGTTAAAGACAAAAGCGTTGAAAGAAAGTTTTATCATGATAATACTCTCTCCCTAATGTTTCAGAAATACAATAGATGGCCTGTTGCAGTCTCTGTTGGAGATGATTCATTTATACTTATTTATATTTATTAATTAGTGTGCCAACTCTGGCTCAGTTGGTAGCACTATTGCCTTTGAGTCGGTAGGTTGTTGATTCAAGTCCCACTCCACGACTTAAGCACAAAAATCAGGACTGACACTCCAGTCCAGCACTGAAGGAGTGCTGCACTGTTGGAGATGCTGTCTTTTGGATGAGTCGTTAAACCGAGGCCCGTCTGCTCTCTCAGGTGGATGTAAGAAGATCCTGTGGCACTATTTTAAAGAGTAACAGGAGAGCTACCCCTAGTGTCCTGACCAATATTTTTCTCTCAATCAACATCACAAAAACAGATTATCTGGTCATTAGCACATTGCTGTTCATGGGAGCTTGCTGTGCGCAAATTAGCTGCCATGTTTCCTATATTACAATAGTGACTACATTTCCAAAGTACTTCACTGGCTGTAAAGCCCTTTGGGATGGCCTGAGGTTGTTAAAGACCCTATATAAATGTAAGTCTTTCCTTCTGTATGGGTGTGATGTGGACTATTTTTATTCGATTTGAAAATCAAGATATTACTGTATTAGTTGGACGAATAATGAAGAAGCAGTGTTTCAGAATTTTTGGTTCATGATGCCATCAATACAGGACCTGCATTTCAGGGGCAATTCATATGGCCATAAGCAATGGCTATGTCATCAGATGGATCCAAATAAAATTATACAAAATGAAAGATCATAAGAAATAACGTTATGACAGAACTCAGTAAAAGCTGGTTAAACCAAAAATCCAAGCCCAAGTGTAACCAGTAAAAGTGCTGTTCCCTCTTCCAGCCCAACAGCCAACTGAGACTTCAGCTCCTTATAAATTAGCATGCTCTGTAAAAAAAAAGAATTGACTATCCCAAGGAAACAAAAAAAACCTCATTGTTTAAATGCACCAATCAAATATATGGAGTGGGTTAGGTCGATTTTATTCTCAGCATCCAATTCAATGTAATAACCTGTATATCAAAAGCTTATCAATATTCATAGTTCCAGCAGATGATATTTACTGCTGCTAGTAATGGTAATGATAGTAGTATTCTTCATTACAGGGAAATGTTTTTGAAAAGTAGTGCCTTTTAAATGACAGGTTCATTCTGCTAATAACGAAAGATAACTGTAGACAAACAGAAAGGTCATTTCCTTATCATAGTTCATTGAATGCGGCTGCGTGAGTTCATTCATGCCAGGAATAATGTCAATATGACTCAGGCAAGGTAAAATCATGAACTGGGTAAGGTATTGGTTAAAGGAAAGGATGTAACGAGTATTTTGTTAGGGGGCAAGGTCGGGCGGGAAGGAGGTACTGAGTGGACTGCCCAGAGATTAGTGCTGGGCTCCATCTCTTTCTAATGGAGATCACTGATTTGGATTCATAGGCTCAGTGCTAATTTGATGAAATTCATAAATAATACTGAACTGCAGGTGGGAAGCATTCAAGCATAAGAAAGCAGCTGACAATTAGAAAAAAAAATCTGTTAATATGACAAACAAAATTGGATGCATAAATGTAAGGAATTGCACATTGGAAGGACAAACAGATGTCACACACAAACCTATTCATACCTAAATAGCTAAAGGTGAAGTTGAAGAAGATTTGAAGCAGACAGTAACTTTGGCACTCAATGGGACAGAGTTTCCTCTGCATGGTTTCCTCATGGTACACCTATTTCCCAGGCACAATGCAGAAGAAAGTGGAATGGAGGCTTGGTGTTTCAGCTCTATGCACATTTTGCACTTTACACACATTTTCAGGATATCCTAAGTATATGGACAGAGTGCTGGCATGAGAAACTGGTGGCCAGATTGAAATCAAATGTAAGTGACAGGCATGTTGTCAGAATACTGCAGTGCATACTACAAATGTGCCTTGATGGTTGTACCCTCAGATTGGAGCATCTGAGAGGTGCTACGAACAACCTCCTTGCACCTGGAATTACTTGCTTCCTCTTTAGGAGCACCAAAGAAGATAGCGGAGGTGGACAACAGACAGAAAACCTCAAGGCAGGCAGACATTACCACTTTCCCCTACTTTTGGGTCATTGTCCCATTCCAAACAATGCCCCTACACCAGGGTATGTAGGGGTCATGTTCATGACCTGAGTCTGGATGGAAATACTGGAGGTTGAAGTTTGCTCAAGTGTAGTGCACTTTGGGGGTGTTGCAACTTATTTGCATGCTTTGTCGCTGATTCATAATCATTCCATCCATCCTCGCCTGCGGGGGTGGGAGGAAGGAAAGGACTGACTGGAGATTAGCTATAAACAAATCAAGTAAAATGCTAACTAATTTGCTGGATCAAATGGAGTAAAAGTGAGATTTCATGTTAAATTTTACCGTGCTCATGTCTTGAGTTCCTTTGTGGAATTTATGTTCCATGCAGAAACCATGGTTATTCTTTTCTTCGTTCTATTCAAAAAATATTATTTCATACAATGATACACATTGGGGCACATGTTCCTGGAAAAATAATAGCAAGTTCATGGCACACACTGTCATTCATTTGCAAATCACCAGACTGTTCATGGGATGAAGAGATACAATGTAAGGTGCAAATCTTCCAGAACTGGTCTCACAAATGGCATTTCACCCTTAGCCTTAGAATCACAGAACTGTTACAGCACAGAAGGAGGCCATTCAGCCCATAGTGTCTGCACCAGCTCTCCAAATGAGCAATTCACCTAGTATCATTCTCCCCATAATACTGCACATTCTTCCTTTTCAGATAACAGTTTAATTCCTTTTTGAATGCCTCGATTAAACCTACCTCCACCACACCCTCAGGCAGTGCATTCCAGACCTCAACCACTCGCTGCATGAAAACATTTTTCCTCCTGTCGTTTTTGCTTCTTTTGCCAATTACTTTAAATCTGTACCCTCTCGTTCACGATCCTTTCACGAGTGGGAACAGTTTCTCTCTATCTATTCTGACCAGACGAGTCATGATTTTGAATACCTCTACCTCTCAGCCTTCTCTTCTGTAAGGAAAACAGTCCCAACTTCTTCAATCTATCTTCATAACTGTAGTTCCTCATCCCTGGAACCATTCTTGTGAATATTTTCTGCACTCTCTCCAATGCCCTCACATCTTTCCTAAAGTGTGGCACTCAGAACTGAACGCAGTACTCCAGCTGAGGCTGAACTAGTGCCTTATGCAAGTTCAACATATCTTTCTTGCTCTATGCCCCTATTAATAAAGCCTAAGATACTGTAAGCTTTATTAACTGCTCTCTCGACCTGTCCTACCACCTTCAATGACTTATGCACAAATACACACAGGTCCCTCTGCTCCTGCACCCACCCCCTTTAGAGTTGTACCCTTAATTTTATATTGTGTCTCCATGTTCTTCCAACCAAAATGAATCACTTGACATTTCTCCGTATTGAACTTCATCTGCCACTTGTCTGCCCATTCCACCACTTTGTCTATGTCCTTTTGAAGTTTTACTTCTATCCAGCCCGACAATCCTCTGTGACTGACAGCGAGCTGCCTGTGGCTCAGCTTTGATTAATGGCTGTCCTGTACATGTACGTCAGGCCGAGGCGGTAGACGGGACCTGTGCTTGATGGACGTTGGACACCTGTCTGTGATTGGTCCCTGTGACTGACAGTGGGCTACCTGGACGGGATGCGTGCTGATTGGAATTTTGCAGCGCAGGCCATCCCTGTTGTTTTTGCACGGTTCAGGGAGTGAGTGGGAATGGTTGCAGTGGGGGAGATGGGGAGAGGGAAGGAGAGAGGCCGAGGGGGGAACAGGAAGCAGGCCAGCATACAGCCAGCGGCATGGCGCAGCATGGCAAAGTGTTGAGGGACCACGGTGAGACAGAGAAAGAGGAGCGGGCAGCAAGTCATAAAACTAGTTGTATCCAAGAGAAAAATGTTCATCACACTAAAATAAGCACTTTAAGCATACAAATCAAAACATCTCAAGAATGAAAGAATAGAAACTTTATGGGCATTCATAAAACTAGTCAGACATAATAGGAAAAAGTTTCAACTCATTGAGACAAGCATTTCAGCAGGGAGCAGGGAACCAGAGAGAGACACACAGAGAGTGCAGGGAGAGAGACAGAGAGCGGAGAGAGAGACAAAGCAAGAGGGGGGAGCGAGAGAGACACACAGAGAATGGAGAGAGAGAAACACGCACAGAGCAGAGAGAGAGAGACATGAAAAGTGGGGGGAGAGAGACAGTGGGGGGGGGGGGAGACGGAGAGGGGGAGGGAGACACAGAGAGAGAGAGAGAAATGTGGAGAGAGATAGACTCAGAGAGAGGAGAGAGAAAGTAAGTCAATAGTCTTCTCATTTAAAGCTTCTTCACAAAAATGCACATTTTTTGTTTTGGTAATAGTAAGATTAGTTTTTAATGCCTTAATCTTTCTGAAATTTGCTCACCTGCCCCACTATATAGGGCAAAATTTGTAATGTGGACCCCACGCGAAAGGTTGGACACCTCTGTTCTACACTAGCTTCCTCACAGTTTACAATGCTTCCAAGTTTTGTATCATCCTCAAATTTTGAAGTTGTGCCCTGTGCCCCAAGGTCTAGGTCATTAATATATATCAGGAAGAGCAAGGGGCCTAGCACTGACCCCTCGAGAACTCCAGTACAAACCTTTCCCCAGCTCGAAAAACATCCATCACTACTCCCTGTTTCCTGTCACACAGCCAATTTCATATCCATGTTGCTACTGTCCTTTTTATTCCATGAGCTATAACTTTTCTCACAAGTTTATTGTGCGACACTGTATCAAATGCCTTCTGGATGTCCATGTACACCACATCCCTGTTATTTTTTTTTTAGTTTAGAGATACAGCACTGAAACAGGCCCTTCGGCCCACCGAGTCTGTGCCGACCATCAACCACCCACTTATACTAATCCTACACTAATCCCATATCCCTACCACATCCCCACCTGTCCCTATATTTCCCTACCACCTACCTATACTAGGGGCAATTTATAATGGCCAATTAACCTATCAACCTGCAAGTCTTTGGCATGTGGGAGGAAACTGGAGCACCCGGAGGAAACCCACACAGACACAGGGAGAACTTGCAAACTCCACACAGTCTTTAAGAACTTACATAGAATGTACAACACAGGAACAATCCATTTGGTCCAACTAGTCTGTGCTGGTGTTTAAAGTCCATCGAGTCTCCTCCCGTTCCATCCACCTCATCTCAGCCTTTCAGCATATCATGCGGGTCTGGACAGAGTAGATAGGGACAAACTGTTCCAATTGGTGGAAGTATCGAGAACAAGAGGGCATAGATTTAAGGAAATTGGCAAAAGAAGCAATGGTGACATGAAGTAAAACTTTTTCACGCAGTGAGTGGTTAGGATCTGGAATGCACTGCCGGAGGGTATGGTGCAGGCAGGTTCAATCGAAGCATTCAAGAGGGAACTGACTTCCTATCTGAAAAGGAAGAATATGCAGGGCTATGGGGAGAAGGCTGGGGAGTGGCAGCGCACACATGATGGGCTGAATGGACTCCTTCTGTGCTGTAATAATTCTATGATTTTGTGATTCTTTCTATACACTTTTCTCTCATGTACTCATCTAATTTACCTTTGAAAACATCCATTTGAAAGTGAGTCTTTAATTTCAACCATTCTCTGAATAAAGGAATTGCTCCATATATCCCTTTTGGATTCATTAGTAATTATCTTGACTTTATGGCCCCTCTTTTTGGATCTTCTCACATGTGGAAACATTCTCTCCAGGTATGCCCTGTCCAACCCATTCATAATTTTAAAGACTTCTATCAGGCCTCCTCGAAATCTTCTCTTTTCTAAAGGAAAATCCCCAACCTGTTCAATCTTTCCTGGCAGTTGAAACTTGCTGTATTTCCATATTAATTGCCCATTGAACTTGTCGCAGAAAGTTAGGGCTCATAACTAATAGCATAATTGCTCCTTTAAAGGCGTGATAATTGTTAATGCAATGCGAATCATTCTCTCTGGTCCAGCTCAATCTCATTCCTGCATGTAGTCAGTTGTTAGAAATTTTAAAAACATCCAAAAAAATTTTACTTTTCCTTTCCATCTCTTTCTCTCTCTCTTAAGCCAATTTTTCATTCGCTTTCTTTCTGCATCTGGTTTGACTCTAATTCAGCCTAGTTCCTTCTCTGTTGTTCCTTTGTGTTGGATCTTCTCATGGGCCTTGGGACACCAAAGTCAGGACCCAATAGGGGTCCCGAGTCAGCACTTATCGGCAGCACGCTGGACAGCGCTATCTTCTTGGAGGCTGCCTCCTAACTGGTCGCCTCCGCGTTCGCCATCCTCTTAAGGACAGTGGGTGGGCTCCCGATGCTGCAGGCCCAATCGGAGGGAGACGTGGGCGCTGCTGAGACAGGTCAGGGACCAGAAGGGACCCTCAACATGGAGGCACCCTCAGAGATGTACATTTAAATTAAAAATTCTGATGGGCAAAGCCATTGGGCACCTCAGCGGATGACAACAAGGCCTCTGAGACTTTATTGAATGCAAGGACAACAACTGTATCTCCTTAGCCAATGAAAGTTAAGGATTAGGAAAGAAACAAAGGGCAAAATGCTGGCACGCCACAAAACTGGACCTGATTGAATCAGCTTAACTGTTTGCCTGCCTCCACATCCTGCCCACCCTTAGGAAACTTTCCCAGCGGCAGGAATGCATAGGGTAGCTGTCCCAATATGGCTCCCCCCTGCTTTCTTGTCGTCCCCCTACCCCCCGCGCAGCACGTCTTTTCTTTCTTAATTCTTAAATTTAATTTGTAAAGGAGATACACTGTTTGTCCTGTCATTCACTAAAGTCTCAGATTCCTTGTTGCACTTGTCGCATCATTATCAACTCACACTTATAGCAAGATGCAACACAAATAAAGTTGGAGCTGAAAGGTAAGGGAAATGTCTAACTAACTGTGCATGGCATGGAATGCATCTCCACATCAAGATTTGGCCTAATATGTTAATAGCAATATTTGAACATTTGCAACAGTGGCATCCACCCAGCAATGTGGAAAATTGCCCAGGTATATCCTGTCCACAAAAACCAGGACAAATCCAACCCGGCCAATTACTGCCCTATCAGTCTACTCCCAATCATCAGCAAAGTAATGGAAGGTGTCATGCAGGCCCCCACCTGCCAAGACTGAGGCACAATTTATTTCACCACATGAACATTAAAACTTAAAATTGTGGCTGGGAAGAAAAGAGGGCCTATCACAAGGAATTGCCAAGCCCCTGAATGGAAAGACCTTTTTTGCATACTGGCAGATAGTGTTGGAACAAAGGACCCAGTCCCTGCTTCTCCAATACACAGAAGGCCTGGTCAGCTCAGTTTAGTCACATGACTAATTGGCTATTTGAATTTGAACTTGCTGAGAGAAAGAAGCTCAGAAAGCTCTTTGCTCCTGGACTGAAAAGACCTCTCTCCTGTCTGCTCTCATCTCGCTCTCACCAGCTTTGGAAACCATTGAAGACACATGAACCCTAAGAGAGAAAAATCTCATACAGTGAACAAGGTTTAAGAAGAATACTGGGCCCCAATGAAAAGTAAGACTACCTACAATCAAGGTCTACAGCGAGCTCGAAGCACAGTAAAAACACTTCTTCAGAGATTGCCTCAAACTTTTTTACTTTATTTTTCTTCTGCTCTTTTCTGTCCCATTTGCATATATGTATCACGTATGCATGCTAGAGTGGGGCGTGGTGTTAACTGATTTAGAGTTTAAGTTTAAGGTTTAATAAATTTTTCTTTTCTTCTTTAAACCTAAGAAAGCCTGTTTATGCTCATTTCTTTGACTCATAATTGGAAAGTGGGGAACAAGGATTCACCAAGGGGGAGCTCAAAACACAGTATGTTTAAAAATTAAACCCTGTTACAATAAGACGAGGTGAAGACATTAAAAGACCCCTAGACACCTTTCTTACTTGGACGTAATAGAAGGGGTCATCGACAATGCTATCAAGTAGCATTTGCTCAGCAATAACCTGCTCAGTGATGCTCACTTTGGGTTCCGCCAGGGCCACTCAGCTCATTACAGCCTTTGTGCAAACATGGACAAAAGAGCTGAACTCAAGAGGTGAGGTGAGAGTGACTGCCCTTGACATCAAGGCGGCATTTGACTGAGTATGGCATCAAGGAGCCCTCGTAAAACTGGAGTCAATGTGAATCAGGGGGAAAACTCTCCACTGGTTGGAGTCATATCTAGCACAAAGGAAGATGGTTGTGGCTGTTGGAGGTTAATCATCTCAGTCCCAGGACATCACTGCAGCAGTTCCTCAGGGTAGTGTCCTAGGCCCAACCATCTTCAGCTGCTTCATCATTGACCTTCCCTCCATCATAAGATCAGAAATGGGGATGTTTGCTGATGATTGCACAATGTTCAGCACCATTCGTGACTCCTCAGATAATGAAGCAGCCCGTGTCCAGATGCAGCAAGACCTGGACTTGGGCTGATAAGTGGCAAGTAACATTCGTGCCACACAAGTGCCAGGCAATGACCATCTCAAACAAGAGAGAATCTAACCATCCCCCTTTTATGTTCAATGACATTACCATTGCTGAATCCCCCACTATCAACATCCTGGGGGTTACCATTGACCAGAAACTGAACTGGACCAGCCACATAAATACTATCGCTGTAAGAGCAGGTCAGAGGCTGGGAATTCTGCAGCGAGTAACTCACCTTCTGACTGCTCAATGACTGCACCATTTATATGGCACCAGTCAGGAGCGTGATGGAATATTCTCCACATACCTGGATGGGTGCAGCTCCAACAACACTCAAGAACCTTGACATCATCCAGGACAAAGCAGCCCGCTTGATTGGCACCCCATCCACCACCTTCAACATTCACTCCCTTCACCAACGCCACACAGTGGCAGCAGTGTGCTCCATCCACAAGATGCACTGCAGCAACTCACCAAGGCTCCTTCAACAGCACCTTCCAAACCCACGACCACGACCTCCTAGTAGGAAAAGGACAGCAGATGCATGGGAACACCACCATGTGCAAGTTCCCCTCCAAGCCGCACGCCATCCTGACTTGGAACTATATCACCATTCCTTCACTATCCATGGGTCAAAATCCTGGAACTCCCTTCCTAACAGCACTGTGAGTGTACCTACACCCCAAGGACTGCAGCGGTTCAAGAAGGCAGCTCACCACCACCTTCTCAAGGGCAATTAGGGATGGGCAATAAATGCTGGCATGGCCAACAACGCCCACATCCCATGAACAAATAATTTTAAAAAGGCACAGATTTAATTTAGCTAGTTTTGTTCCTCAAGTATAAAGTTCTTGTGAGCACATCTTGAAGAAGGACTTTGGAAAGCAATCAACCCAACAGTGTTCAGATAAACAAAACATAAACATAATAATAACTGAGTAGCATGGAGTTAATCACCTTGATTAGAGGGTACTGATTCACATCAGATTCACTAATAAATCGATAAATAGTTAGGCAAATATGGTTCTTATAGCTACCCAGATTTCCATCCATCACTGTTTAAAAAAAAATGACCTGAATGCAATACATTATTCTGTAATATTTAGTGATATGTACAGCCCTTGGAAATCTCAGAAGCCTTGAGATGAGAACCATCTAGCCCTAAGAGGTTCATGATATCACACAGTGCATGCAAGTGCAATAGGATCCCTTGTCTCAAGGTATCACTTTGGCAGAGCATGAGAATATATTTAAGAAGAGAACAGAGGCTCCTTAAGTAGGGGATAGAAGCACTTGCCATAAATATATGTGTGCACAATGTGATATGAAGTCCAATTTTCCAAAATATACGTGTGAACGTCCAAAATGATGGGCAGGAAAAAGTCAGCTGCCCATCGGGTCTATCCCATTCAGCCATGTTGCAATTAAGCAACATTATCCCCCAAATTCTCCACCCACCAGCAGCCATGTAATCTCCTGGGAGAGAAAAAGAAAAAGGTTTGATAAAAGTGTCTGTTCTTTGGTTTGTGTGTTTGAGAAGCTGTTTGGAGTTTAGTTTGCAACAGGAGCTGAAATTCTTTCTGTCCCTCCTTACTGAATCATTTTGTCTCCTCAAGTAGATGTCTGTTAAAACACACTAGAGGGAACAGCATGATCTTTAGGCTCTGATGGAAGGGTACTTCCTAATTGGTCATCTGTTTTGGTGAAGTCTTATCTGTGGTTTGACTGGAGTATCGTATCCAGCTCTGGATGCCATGCTTTAACAAGGATGTCAAAACCTTGGAGAGGGTGCAAAGGAGATTTACTAAAACGATACCAGAGATGAGGGTCTTAGTTACATGGAGAGACTAGTGAAGCTGGGATTGTTCTTCTTCAAGCAGGGGAGGTTAAGGGAAGACTTAATAGAGGTGTTCAAAATCAGGAAGGGTTTTGATAGAATAAAAATTGTTTCCACTAGCAAGAAGGTCAGTAACCAAAGATAATTGGCAAAAGAACCAGAGATGAAATGAGGAAAATTTCTTTTACACTGCCTGAAAGGGTGGTGGAAGCAGATTTAAAAGTAACTTGCAAAAAGGAATTGGATATATACTTGTAAAGGAGAAATTTGCAGGGCTATGGGGAAATAGTAGGGGAATGGGACTAATTGGTACCTCTTTCAAAGAGCCAGCACAGGCATGATGGGCTGAATGGCCTCCTTCTGTGCTGTATCATTTTATGATTCTATTCACTCTCATTTTTTCTTTCCAATGCTTCTGTCTACCTCCATCATAAAGACATATATTGGAATGGCCATTTGTGAACTCCACTCTAACAGCTCTGTGAAAGAAGCCTGAAACTGCTGACAGACAGTGTGTAGAATCCTTCCTCAACAGCACAGCTGAAAGTAAAGGTTTTTTAAAATCACATCAGTCAAAGCCGATATGTCAGAAAAAGTTTGTGGACAGTCAAAATCTGTAAATTCAATCACTTCCTAGATTGTCAAATTATGCAGGTAATTTAATCTCCCCTTCCAAAGGATTTAACTGTCAGGTTCAATTCTGGTAGAAATGATGGAATTTCTGGTAATTCACTTTTAGCCCTGATTTTGCTGTTAATTGTATTCATCCACCTCTTTGGGGCCAAATAAATCTTTCTTTCCTCCCTTCTTGGACTGGAATTTAGCATTTATATTAGAAGGGGCTTAAATTGAATGAATCTGACTTCTGTCCCAAATTGCAACCTGCTACACCAGGAATGACCCACTTACACCCCAAATGTTTGCAGAATTTCTAGTTCCCCAGCACTGGTATCAGAATTTGCAGCATTATTGGAACTGTAGAAGGTTATTGTACAAGGAAGGGATATTAGGTCAGCATAATATCCACATTTGAGCTCAATATAATCTTGTCCCTTACAAAGTTAGGATAGAGTCTTTGATAGAATGGATAAAGAGAAAAGCAAACATAGAGAATTCAGGCTGTTCAATTAGTGGGAACACTTTGAGATGAAGCATGCCTTAACAATAGAGATTTCAGTTCTGTCTCATCAGGCTTCAATGTAGCCCTTAACCACATTGCCTTAAGGTGCACTGCTCTCCCCTATGTGTTTTACATGGTGCTGTCGTTCCAAAGGAAGGCCAGTTACAATTGTAACTTGTGGTTCGCCACTATTACAAGCAAAAGAATCTGTCTTCGTGATTTTACTTTGAAACGTAGACCTGAAAGCAACTTGTAAGACCTACCAGAACATGTATCTCAGCTGCTGGCGGAACAATGAAGGTCAGGTCTTTTATATTTACAGAAGCATTTGATGGCAGGAGACCTGCATGGTTTTCTATTGGTTGTACTGTAAATGTAAAATCGCCTTTAATCACATATCTACATATGACAACCATATACTCACTTATGTTCTCAACGTGTTTAAAGTGAAAAGGAATGGCCTGCACATCTGTACACATAGCATGAGGTATGACTGGCAGAATCATAGGGAGAGATGAGCAAAGGTCAAATGATCATAGGGGTAAGGTTTCAAGAGATAATCATTAGGAGACACACACAATCAATTTAATTTGATATGTTACCTCCAGAATCAGCTGCTTACTATCCAAGTACCACCCCTTGGGCCAATGCTTACTAACATAGACCATCTCACTTTTTCATCCCCTTCAGAATTGTGTCATCACCATCTCCTAAAAACAAAATTACACAACCCCCTGTCCTTAAAACTACTACCACATCGCAAGCCTTTCCTTTTACCTAAGGTCCTTAAAACAGGTCGCTCACTTTCTTGATCCCTCCTATTCCTTATGTTTTTGTTACCCTTCTGCAACATCATCTGCAAACATGGAGTTAGCCTGTCTGCCGATGACTGCTATTAGCTTCATTCCACCATTACTTCTATACTGTCCAGCTGATCATCTACTTCTGGGTGAACCAGAACTTTCCTCTGATCCAAATTGGCAAGATTGAAGCAATCCTTTTGGCTGCTAACAGAAATGTTACACCTCAGGAGCTCATTCCATCTCCTTTCCTGGCTGCTTACTCAGACTGAATTAAGTTATGAAACCTTAGAGTCCTGTTTAAAGCTGAGGGAATGTTGCAACTTCACCATCGACTAGATCCAGAAAGAGAGTCTAAGATCGTTACCTATTTGGCTTTGTACCAGAAGTCAAGTTTTTCACTTACGTCAGCATAATTTGGAGGCACTGAGGTTGTCAATTGAATTTTTCTTTAACAGCAAAGAAAACACCAAAATCTCATCCTGACATTTGATTTTGGAGGAATGAAAGAACAGGCAGGTAAATGACAAAACTCCTAAATATAACAGGGTGTCATTAAAAGATCACAGGTCTGTCGGTGGGATTCGTGTCTCCCTCTATAAAGCTACAACAGTAGAAGAAGCTCAAAAACTGTCAGAGTTTATGATCAATTTACGAAGGAACATCTTGTGTAAACTTTCTTTCAATTCTCCAAAAATGTCAGATACATAATAGAAAATACCAACCGCTCATTAGCTCTTCAGTAATCACTCAGAATTATTGGGTTCTAGTCGAGGAGGAAACCAGTGTAAAACACACATAGTGAAGATCTTTCATGGTACCCTAATTCTCACTGTTTGTTTCTCTTGGGTTCTTAAATCCGCTTATACGTTTTGTCATATACACTCACCCATCGCCCTCCCCCACTCACCCCTCCCCCACTGAGCAACCCCCTTCTCCACTCACTATTCCCCCTGACCCACTCACACACACCCTTACCCCACTCACTCCACTTCCCGCCGCAGCAATGTTCCCTCTAACCTCTGTTTGCTGCACGTGGCTGTGCGGTTCCTTTAAGATTGCCACACCGCCGCGCATGCATGCATTTTATAGGGACATTGCTTGTGCACGGCCCATTTGTTCCCTGTGCGCACATTCCCTATTGCTGCGCATCCGTGCAGCTTAAAGGGAACATTGCTCTCCACTCACCCATCCCCTCTCCCACTCATTGCTTCCTGTACCGCTCTCCAATTTACCCTCCCCCACTCACCCCTTCCCTCTCATCCCTTCCTCCTCCCCCTCCCCCACATTCCCTCATTATTCACACATCCCCCTCCCCCACTTCCCCATCCCAATACAGACAACTCCCTCCCCACTCACCCATCTCCCTACCCACTCATCCCTTCCTCCTTCCCCTCCCCCTTAAACCCATCAGCCCTCCCCCCTCTCTTCATTGAAAATTGCATTAAAGTGTATTTTTATGATATTACAATGGTAAAACTACTTGAGGTGTTTGAGTAGCTTGAGTAACAGTGGGTTTTCACTGCACAATATATGAGCTGGCACCTTTATAAACAAAGGCCATCTGCGAAGCATGGAATTCCTTGAGCTGCCAGCATACTACACGTTAAAAACTGAAATGATATTATCCGCCCTCCAATCTTCTGGTGTAGATAAAATTACCACCTCTATATCCCTTATGTCTGCTTTTATTTGTTTCAGTTAGTCCAGCTTTATTTGGGCCTGGTAATTTATCAACCTGTAAGTAATTCTGTGATGCCCTTGAGATACACTGCAGCCAGCATTGTTCCATGTAATACACATACAGGAGAAATTTTTGATAATATTATCCCATATTCAGCAATTCTGTCTCCTAATGCCAGGTATTATGGTGGTCGGCAATTCTCCAACAATTGCATGACAATACTTCATTGAAGCACTATTATATCACAGTTTAAATTACTGCAAGATCAGGACTTATTTCATTGAATGCTGCGGGGGAACAGAATGACTTGTATATATGCCTCATTATTAACCTCTCTGAAAAATCCTTTAAGTTTCCATTTTCGTTTAGCATTTCCCTAGTTTACTTTAAATTATCTTCTATTAACTTAAAAACCACTCTCTGAGATTTGTATCAAGAAGTGATCCTGCACTAGCTCAAAGGGATATATTTCTTCACAGTTCTTTCTTGAAAGATCGTTATAACTCTTCCATTTCATTTCTGGCTAATTAGAATTACCCAATGTGACAAAGAAGACTTTGCTTTCCTTCTGTGTTCTCCAGTTTTGCTCAAATATTTTGCCCTTTACTCTTGTGGTTTACAGCAATTCTCGACTATTAATTGGAATATATCTTGATACAACCCATTGATAATTATCATGTTGGAATTAATTGCATTCCATTAATGGAGTCGAGTACTGTCAGATGATTACGACCATATGAATTAGGAGCAGGAGTAGGCCACTCAGCCCTTTGAACCTGCTCTGTCATTCAATAAGTTCATGGCTGAACTGATTATCCCACATTTCCACTTATCCCCAATAACGTTCCACCCCCTTGCTTTTCAAGAATCTATCTATTTCTGCCTTAAAAATATTCAAAGGCTCAGCTTTCACCGCCTTTTGAGGAAGAGAATTCCAAAGACTCACAACCCTCAGAGAAAAAAATTCTCCTCATCTTTGTCTTAAATGGGCGACCCCCTATTTTTAAACAGTGGCCCCGATGTTGCAGATTCTCCCATGAGGAAACTTCCTTTCCACATCCACCTGTCAAGACCCCTCAGGATCTTATATCGTTCAATCAGGTCGCCTCTCACTCTTCTAAATTCCACCATATTCAAGCCTAGCCTGTCCAACCTTTCCTCATAAGACAGCCTGCCCATTCCAGGTATTAGTCTAGTCAACTTTTTCTGTACTGCCTCCAATGTATTTACATCCTTCCTTAAATAAGGAGACCAGTACTGTACACAGTACTCCAGATGTGGTCTCACCAATGCCCTGTATAGCTGAAGCATAACCTTTCTACTTTTGTATTCAATTCCCCTCGTAATAAACAATAACATTCTATTAGCTTTCCTAATTACTTGCTGTACCTGCATATTAAGCTTTTGCCATTCATGCAGTAGGTCATCCAGATCCCTCTGCATCTCAGAGCTCTACAATCTCTCATCATTTAGATAATATTCTTCTTTTCTATTCTTCCTGCTAAAGTGGACAATTTCACACTTTCCCACATTATACCCCATTTGCCAGGTCTTTGCCCACTCACTTAACCTATCTATATCCCTTTGTAGCCTCCTTATGTCCTCTTCACACGTTATTCCATGAAAGGCACAGAGGAGACTGATAAGATTTGATACGGTAGAGTTACTAGATGAGCTGATAGTACATACAGATATAAGTATAAACTATATTCACAAAATATGTAGCACCAAAACTACATTTTCATCCATCATATCTTACAGCATGGAAGGAAACCATTCAGCCTGCGCCGACTCTATGAAAAACCTGTCCAATTAGACTCATCAATGCTCTCTCCACATAGTCCTGCAAATTTTTTCCTTTTCCTCAGTCCCCAACCCCTTTGATGCCTTATTTCACCTTAAACCAGCAGGACTGGCTGCTTTAGGCTGAAGACTTTACAATGGCTATTTAATTATACTGCTCTTTCACGATAAAACAATTCATTGTAACAAACTACAGAGTGGCTAGTCCAGAAGCTAGAAAACACATCTATTGAGGGAATGCCACAAGTTTGAAGATCCATGAAGATGGGAATTCAGACTTGGTGGGGGAGGTTAGGGAGATGTAGTCATAATGTCACTAGACTAGTAATCCCAAAGCCTAGGCTAATGTCCTGGGGACATGGGTTCAAATCCCACCATGACAGCTGGTGGAATTTAAATTCAATTAATTAATAAAAATCTGCAATTGAAAGCTAATATCAGTAATGGTGCCATAAAACTATCATTGGCTGTCATAAAAACCCATCTGGTTCACTAATGTCCTTTAGGAAAGAAAATCTGTCATCCTTACCTGGTCTGGTCTACCTGTAGCTCCAGACCCACAGTAATGTGGTTGACTCTTAACTGCCCTCTGAAATGGCCTAGCGAGCCACTCAGTTGTCAAGGGCATTTAGGGATGGGCAACAGATGCTGACCTTGCCAGCGACGCCCACATCCCTTGGAAGAATTTAAAAGAATTATCTTTGTTTACACCTGTTTTGCACACAGAAGATGGTGGCAAAAATGGTCAATTCTGTAGGGCTTTGCCTTGTGCCCCAGTGATGGCCGAAAAATGTCCAACGCCATAATTGACATCAGATGATTCTCACACGTCTGGGGCAGCAACCTAAAACAGGCATTGCTAATGAGGAAATGAACGACTGTCTTAGGATCCCTCAGGAAATTGGGCTGCTATGTGGATTTTCAGGTATGGCTGAAGCTTAGCAAGCTATCGCCACCAAAAAGGTAAGTTTACACTTATTATTTAATTCATGTGGAGCCAGAAGGAGCCGGGTGCCAGGAGCTGCTGAACTTATTGAAAGGAATCTCAGCCACAATTTTGGGCACTCCCTTCGGAGTGCTTGCTGCCTGTGCAGGGCCAATTCCCAGATGAGTTCCCATCCCAGGGTCTTTGAACAGCATGCCAGACCAGATGAAGGTTTCTCACTCAACAATGGCTTATTTATAGTTATTGATCTTTCACCTAAGAACACCTTCAGTGATGCCAAATGATCTTTGTTGTGAAATCAACACCACTCATTTGTAAGTAATTATTTTGTCATTTTTCTGTCCCCAAGCTACACTAAATATCACTTTTGGCACTGTCGGTAGCATTCTTGCCTCTGTGGCAGAAAATTGTGGGTTCAAGTCCCACTCCAGAGACTTGTGCACAAAATCTAGACTGATGTTCCACCTTAGTACTGAAGGAGTGCTGCACTGTCGGAGGTGCTATCCCTCAGATGATACGTTAAACTGAAGCAGTGTCAAGTGGACACAAAAGATCTCATGGCACTATATTGAAGAGGAGTAGGGAAGATTCCCCCTGGTCCTGGCTAGTAATTATCCCTCAATCAGCATCACTAAAAATAAACCCAGATTATCTGGTCTTTGCTGTTTATGAGTCCCACATTTCTTACAGTCCAACATCAGTGTCTTCTCACAAGCAGGCACCACAAGCTACCATTATCCGCCATCAGCTTCGTTGGGTTGGTCGTATAGTTTGGACATCAGATACCAGGCTCCCAAATCAGGTCTTCTTCTCCCAGTTCAGTCAGGTCAGATGCACCAGAGGAGGACAGATGAAGCACTTCAAGGATGTGCTGAAAGCCAACGTGAAGAAATACAACATTGGCATCAACTCCTGGGAGACCATCGCCCTGGACCGAACCAGATGGAGGCAGAGTCTGTGGGAAGAATCCCAGCGTTTTGAGACCCAACGACAACAAAATGAAGTAGAAAAGTGAGAGCGGCGAAAAGAACAAGTCATGACCCGAACTAATAATACACAACCAGACATCCCACATGACAACAAATGCCCAACGTGCCATAAAGTCCGTAGATCCCGAATCAGCCTCATCAGCCATTTTCGAACTCACGGACGACAATCATCCTTGCCTGCGAGGGATAGCCAATAATAATAATACAATAAAGTGCAACATTGGCTGCACTTCAAAAGCACTTCACTTGTTGTAAAGTGCTTTGGAATTATCTGAAGTTGTGAAAGGTACTATATAAATCTTTAAGATGTGGCACAAACCAATTAAATAGGACATGCTTGGTAGTTAGCCAAAAAATATTTGACAACTTGGGTGATCGGGGATAAAGTAATTGACAAGTGGTACTGATTATATTCTGGATCAAGTTTTGTTTTGTTCATTATTAATGGTCATATGTAAAATAGATTAAAGTATTTACATGCTGCAGAATAGCTACTAATTATTTGCCAGCGCTTTCATTGAATTGTATTTGTAATTTATTTCTGAATTTGATTTGAGATTTGCACCCAATTTTCACTCAGTCTGTGTGTCTGGTGCACTTTAGTTTGTACAGTTTGGTGAATGGGGTAATTTAGTTCATAATCAAAGACAAATCAAGGTAAAAGAAAAGGCTTACGCAATTGCAAGGAAAAGTTGAAATCCAGAAATATGGGAGAGCTATGAGAAGGAGCAAAGGGATACAAAGCAAGTATTAAGAGGTGCAAGAAGGGAGTATGAACAAAAACTTGAAAGGCATATGAAAGCTAACAGCAGAAGTTTTCATAAACATATTAAGGGAAAGAGAGTGGTAAGGGAAAAGGAAAGGAAGATACGTGCAGGACTATAATAAACAATAAATAATAACAGATTTGTTGAACGAATATTTTGTGTCTGTTCTCACAATGGAGAAAGAGAAAAAATGGAACCTAAAAAGAAGTCAAGCAAAGAAGCTTAGTCGATTTATTATGTGAAAAAATGGTAGTGGTGCAAAGATTGGGACTTATAATGAGCCTGATGGTCAAAGTATTACAATAAATGTATGAGGAAATTGCAGATGTATTGGTCATAATTTTCCGAAGCTGTCTAGGTGCAGGAATTCAGTCTTTGAATTGTATAATTGCAAAATTACTGTGCTCTTTAAATAAAAAAGGAGTGAAGGAGAAACCAGGTACCTACAGATCTGACAGTTTAACATCAGTTGTGGGGAGATTACTGCAATCTATCACTGGGACAGAGTGACTGTGTATGAGCTGATCAAAGTGGGTCTGCATGGATTTGTAAAGGGTAGGCAATGTCTGACTAATCTATTTGAATTTTTAGAAGAAGTCACTAGCATGGTGGGTAGGGAGTGTTTATGGATGCTCAACTTCCAAAAGGCATTTGATTAGATTAGCACAAAAGATTATTAGCAAAAATGAAAGCACACAGTATTGGAGGTAACCTTGTGACATGGGTTGGTAATTGGTTGGGAGGTAACAGACAGAAGATAGGATAAAGGGAATGTTTTCTGATTGATGGGGTGTGACAAGTGGTGCTCCCCAGAGATCTGTATATCCAAGATTTCAGACACTATGTTAGGAGGCACGATAAGTTATGCAGATGGGAGCAGGAAGTTACAAAGGGACATGGATAGGCTACATGAGTGGACATAATTATGGCAGATGGAGTTCAGAGAGAGGAACGTGAGGTCATTCGCTTTGGGTTTGACAAAGACAAATCAGAAAATGTTCTTACTGGTGAGAGACTAGGAGCTGTGGAGGATCACATACGTGTCCATGTATACTAATCATGTAAGGCTAGTACACAGCTACAAAAAAACAATCAAAAAGGCTAATGGAATGCTGGTCTTTGTCTCAGGGAGTTGAAATATAAATCTGAGGAAATGCAGCATCTGTTGTATAGAGCCTTGGTCAGACTGCGTCTGGAGTATAGCGTTCAGTTTAGGCCCCACACCTTGGGAAGGATATTTTGGCCTTGGAGTGGGTGAGTTCAGTGCAGATTCACCAGAATGATAATGGGGTTAAATTATGAGGATGGGCTGCATAAAGTCAATTTGAAGGTTGCGGAATAATCCAATCAAGGTCATTTACCCACCTTTGCTCCATATCCTTTGACACTCTTACCTAACAAAGATCCATCATCACAATCTTGAAAGCTTCAATTGCATCAGCATTCATAGCCTTTTAGGGAGAGAATTCCACATTCCCACTACCCTTTGTATGAAAAAGTGCTTCCTGATTTCGTTCCTGAATGGCCAAGCTCTAATTGCGTGTATACGTTCCCTTGTTCTTGATTCTCCCACCGAAAGAAATAGTTTCCCCATATCCATCCAACCAATTATTTTTAACATTTAAAAGCCTCGATTAGATCACTCCTCAATCCTCTATCCTCAAGGGAATACAAGCCATGTTTGGCTGCACAAGCTGGGAAGCTGGGGAAGCAACCTAGGGGTGTGTGAAATTAATGGTTGGGAAATCACTGGGGAGCACACCTCAATTCTTGATATTCGCCCCTCGGGTGGAATTTAATGATGCTTTAGGGAGCGGGTTGGGAGGCAGGGGGGCCGGAGAGTTGGGAGTGAAGGCGACGGGGTGTGGAGTGGTGGGCGGGGTGTGGTGGAGTGCCCATCCCCTTCTCAATGCTGTGAAATTCAATCAGCAGTGGGGAAAGTGGAGAATGGCCTTCCCACCCAGAGGCCAATTGAGGCCCTTAAGTTGCCAGATATGGCCACTTAAGGGTCACTTCCTGTTGCCGCTGGCATTCTACCAGCGGCGGTGGGGCTGCCTCCGCTGTGTAGGGAGACCACCCAATGAAACCTGGCACCTTCCCTGCGGGTTTCAGGTGGGGGAGCCCTACTGATCGGGCACTCTGTCGCCCACAAAGGGCCCCCCGGGTGGCAAGGGCTGCCCCCACTGTCTGGCCCTAGTGACTCTGAAAGAATTCCGCCTCTAATGTGCAAAACTTTGCACCAGGAGCAGCAAAGAAGAAAAAGTACTGCCATTTTATTTCTTGCAGTGTTAAATTGTTTCTGTTTCTTGTTCAGGGACTCTGTGCTTACAGCACTTTTTGGTGCAATTCATTGTACTGTTAGCACTAGGTAGATCAATATATAGTTATTCCAATTTGTCAATAAGGCGATAATTATGTGACAAATAGAGATTTTTTTATTTTCCTGCATATCTGGGTTTAAGATCCCTCAATATAGTGCAGTTAATTTCTGTTAAATAGATAATGTGTTGGTCACAGACATTTATTTGTTTACTAAGAACGCAACCATATTTCATCAACATGGAAACACTGAGCTAAAAAGTTACAGCCTGGATCTCGCCCCATACTTCTCAATTACTGATTTTTACCTTTTTATAAACATTATTATTCTGAAAGAAAAATTGTAAACAGGAATCCAGATCAAATCAACCACTTTGTAGCAAGAAAGTTTGCTCTTTATTTTTTTTCTCTCTCCTGTGGGTTAGCAGTAAAAGTCAGTCTGGCCCTCTTTTCAGGCCCACACTTGGAGAAGAGGCCTGAGGACTGATAGAAATTGGTGCTTGGGTCTTGGCTAGATAATTGGAGTGAGCTGCCTATGATGATCACACCTCTACAGGTAGCTCACCCAATGGGTTAAGACAATTTTGAGCCACTTGCCTTGCTGGTTGAAACCGAAGTAAGTCATTGGAGAGGGGGGTGGATAGTTCTGTGGGCAGAGTGCGATTGTAGAGCTTGTGAAGTCAGAAGAGCACTCCTGCTCCACTTGGCTCCACTTGAATGGTTTTTATAAAAACAAATTCTTAAAATGTACCTTTCATGGCGGATGGGGAGGTTGCCGGAGAACCCAGAACAAGGCAGGCCTGACATTTGCCTAATTTAGAAAATGAGTCCTTCAATGGGCATTAGGCCCTCAAGAACTTATTCAAGGGCCCTAACGGCTGTTCTAAGCATCTGCTTGGGACGTCTAATTTTTAAAATTCTTTCATGGGATGTGGGCATCACAACTGGCAAGGCCAGCATTTGTTGCCCATTCCTAATTACCCTTCACAACTGAGTGGTTTGCTAAGCCACTTCAGGGGGCAGGTAAGAGTCAACCACATTTCTGTGAGTCGAGAGCTACATGTAAGCCAGACCAGGTAAGGATAGCAGGTTTCCAACCCAAATGGGCATTAGTGAATCAGATGAGCTTTTATGACAACCACTGATAGTTTCATAGCATCATTATTGAGAGTAGCTTTCAATTCCAGCTTTTTAATTAATCAATTTGAATTTAAATTCCACCAGCTGTTGTGATAGGATTTGAACGAATGCCCCCAGGGCATTAGTCTAGGCTTTGGGATTACTAAACCTAGTAAAATTCCAACTACACCACCATCTCCCTTACAACTGGACCCACAAATTTAGCAGTGAGAACAACGCCCATGCAGATTGAGCACATGCTTTCCCATGACTAAATTGCTGTGCTTGGTGCGTCTTTTATGCCCACCAATGGTGTACAGCGCATACCAATTTCTACTCCCAAGTTTACTCAAATCAGAGGATTTCATATACCTGTAAATTCAGCTGCTTTTATAAAATATATCTGGGTATACACCTAAAAGCTATCCATGTGCATAAAGTCGATGCTGACCACAGTGAAATTCAATAACAACTTGCATTTATATAGCACCTTTAATGTAATCACCTCTAAGTCTGCCAAATGATGCTTCACCTCCCGAAGGACGTGGATGAGCTTTCCGGACGTCGATGGTGGGCACTGAGGAAATGGCTTATTACCTGCACCAGATTCCACCCCCCCTCCCCCCCCCTTTACCCCCCTTCCACCCCCCCCAACCCCCGTCCCCTTCCCTGCTCCACCCTCTCAGCTCACCCCCTCACAACCCCGTCCCAGCCCGCCCCCCCCTCGCACCATCTTCACCCCGCACCCCCTTTCCCTGCACCCCACCCCCACCCCCTCCCTCTACCCCTCCCCCTTGCATCCCCTCCTCCCACCGGCACCATCCTACACCTGTGTAGGGGCCCCAACAACCCCACTGCCTTGTGGGCGTCTCGGGAGAGACCAAGGCTAAGGGAGTAAACCCTAACAGAAAATCCGGAGCGGAACCCCATAAGCGGTCATGTGTCACCTTTGGCATGTTTCCGGCAGTTCCTGCAGCCATACTGGTGCCAAACGTCGTGTCCTGCACTCCTTTGGACCCCACCAGAAAGGCCGAGAGGGGGGTTTTGACGACTGGGCAACTCTCAACCTCCATAAATTTGCCCAGGCATGCGCCATGGAGAGGTCACTCCATAGTTGCCTCACAGCGACTAAAACAACACGGAAGGCAGCAGTTACGGGTTATAAGTCCAGATAAATTGGCGTAGAAACTGGGCGCCACGGGTTGCCTTTGTCGGTGGGAGAGGTCATTGCACCTCACTGGACAGCTACCGCCCGCCTCAAACCGGGCAGCCCCCGGTCAATAAGGTTCTGTCCCGCCACAGTCTGCCTGCTTCAATGGGTGCTTGGAGCTCAGGGTCATTGCCCGAAAGGTGGACTGATACACCGCACCAAACAACACGAAAAAAGGAAAGAAGGTACCAGCCCTTCGCTTTGCAAGCTGGAACGTCAGAACTATGTGTCCTGGCCTGTCGGAAGACCTTACACAAATCAACGATTCTCGGAAGACCGCCATCATTAACAACGAGCTCAGTAGATTCAATGTGGACATTGCAGCACTTCAGGAGACTCGCCTCCCCGCGAGTGGCTCTCTAGCAGAGCAAGACTACACCTTCTTCTGGCAGGGCAGGGATCCTGAAGAACCAAGACAGCATGGAGTGGGCTTCGCCATCAGAAACTCCTTGCTCAGCATGATAGAGCCTCCCTCAAATGGCTCGGAACGCATACTGTCCATCCGACTGCTCACCACCTCTGGTCCAGTACACCTACTCAGCATCTATGCTCCAACACTCTGCTCCGCACCTGAAGCTAAAGACCAGTTCTATGAACAACTCCATAACATCATTAGCAGCATCCCCAACACCGAACACCTATTCCTGCTGGGGGACTTTAATGCCAGGGTTGGGGCCGACCATGACTCATGGCCCTCCTGCCTTGGGCGCTATGGCGTTGGAAGGATGAATGAGAACGGGCAGAGACTGCTTGAGTTGTGTACCTATCATAACCTCTGCATCACCAACTCGTTCTTTCACACTAAACCCTGTCACCAGGTTTCATGGAGGCACCCAAGATCATGTCGTTGGCACCAGCTAGACCTCATTGTCACAAGGCGAGCCACCTTAAACAGTGTTCAAATCACACGCAGCTTCCACAGTGCGGACTGCGACACCGACCACTCCCTGGTGTGCAGCAAGGTTAGACTCAGACCAAAGAAGTTGCATCATTCCAAGCAGAAGGGCCACCCGCGCATCAACACGAGCAGAATTTCTCACCCACAGCTGTTACAAAAATTTCTAAATTCACTTGTAACAGCCCTTCAAAACACTCCCACAGGGGATGCTGAGACCAAGTGGGCCCACATCAGAGACGCCATCTATGAGTCAGCTTTGACCACCTACGGCAAAAGTGCGAAAAGAAATGCAGACTGGTTTCAATCTCATAATGAAGAGCTGGAACCTGTCATAGCCGCTAAGCGCATTGCACTTTTGAACTACAAGAAAGCCCCCAGCGATTTAACATCCGCAGCACTTAAAGCAGCCAGAAGTACTGCACAAAGAACAGCTAGGCATTGCGCAAACGACTACTGGCAACACCTATGCAGTCATATTCAGCTGGCCTCAGACACCGGAAACATCAGAGGAATGTATGATGGCATGAAGAGAGCTCTTGGGCCAACCATCAAGAAGATCACCCCCCTCAAATCTAAATCGGGGGACATAATCACTGACCAACGCAAACAGATGGACCGCTGGGTTGAGCACTACCTAGAACTGTACTCCAGGGAGAATGCTGTCACTGAGACTGCCCTCAATGCAGCCCAGCCTCTACCAGTCATGGATGAGCTGGACATACAGCCAACCAAATCGGAACTCAGTGATGCCATTGATTCCCTAGCCAGAGGAAAAGCCCCTGGGAAGGACAGCATTACCCCTGAAATAATCAAGAGTGCCAAGCCTGCTATACTCTCAGCACTACATGAACTGCTATGCCTGTGCTGGGACGAGGGAGCAGTACCCCAGGACATGCGCGATGCCAACATCATCACCCTCTATAAAAACAAAGGTGACCGCGGTGACTGCAACAACTACCGTGGAATCTCCCTGCTCAGCATAGTGGGGAAAGTCTTTGCTCGAGTCGCTCTGAACAGGCTCCAGAAGCTGGCCGAGCGCGTCTACCCTGAGGCACAGTGTGGCTTTCGTGCAGAGAGATCGACTATTGACATGCTGTTCTCCCTTCGTCAGATACAGGAGAAATGCCGTGAACAACAGATGCCCCTCTACATTGCTTTCATTGATCTCACCAAAGCCTTTGACCTCGTCAGCAGACGTGGTCTCTTCAGACTACTAGAAAAGATCGGATGTCCACCAAAGCTACTAAGTATCATCACCTCATTCCATGACAATATGAAAGGCACAATTCAACATGGTGGCTCCTCATCAGAGCCCTTTCCTATCCTGAGTGGTGTGAAACAGGGCTGTGTTCTCGCACCCACACTTTTTGGGATTTTCTTCTCCCTGCTGCTTTCACATGCGTTCAAATCCTCTGAAGAAGGAATTTTCCTCCACACAAGATCAGGGGGCAGGTTGTTCAACCTTGCCCGTCTAAGAGCGAAGTCCAAAGTACGGAAAGTCCTCATCAGAGAACTCCTCTTTGCTGACGATGCTGCTTTAACATCTCACACTGAAGAATGCCTGCAGAGTCTCATCGACAGGTTTGCGTCTGCCTGCAATGAATTTGGCCTAACCATCAGCCTCAAGAAAACGAACATCATGGGGCAGGATGTCAGAAATGCTCCATCCATCAATATTGGCGACCACGCTCTGGAAGTGGTTCAAGAGTTCACCTACCTAGGCTCAACTATCACCAGTAACCTGTCTCTAGATGCAGAAATCAACAAGCGCATGGGTAAGGCTTCCACTGCTATGTCCAGACTGGCCAAGAGAGTGTGGGAAAATGGCGCACTGACACGGAACACAAAAGTCCGAGTGTATCAGGCCTGTGTCCTCAGTACCTTGCTCTACGGCAGCGAGGCCTGGACAACGTATGCCAGCCAAGAGCGACGTCTCAATTCATTCCATCTTCGCTGCCTTCGGAGAATACTTGGCATCAGGTGGCAGGACTATATCTCCAACACAGAAGTCCTTGAAGCGGCCAACACCCCCAGCTTATACACACTACTGAGTCAGCGGCGCTTGAGATGGCTTGGCCATGTGAGCCGCATGGAAGATGGCAGGATCCCCAAAGACACATTGTACAGCGAGCTCGCCACTGGTATCAGACCCACCGGCCGTCCATGTCTCCGTTATAAAGACGTCTGCAAACGCGACATGAAATCGTGTGACATTGATCACAAGTCGTGGGAGTCAGTTGCCAGCATTCGCCAGAGCTGGCGGGCAGCCATAAAGACAGGGCTAAATTGTGGCGAGTCGAAGAGACTTAGTAGTTGGCAGGAAAAAAGACAGAGGCGCAAGGGGAGAGCCAACTGTGCAACAGCCCCAACAAACAAATTTCTCTGCAGCACCTGTGGAAGAGCCTGTCACTCCAGAATTGGCCTTTATAGCCACTCCAGGCGCTGCTTCACAAACCACTGACCACCTCCAGGCGCGTATCCATTGTCTCTCGAGATAAGGAGGCCCAAAAGAAAGAATGTAGTAAGATGTCCCAATAGTACTTCACAGCAGAGTTACCAAACAAAATTTGACACCAAGCCACATAAGGAGATATTAGGACAGAAAACAAAAAGTTTGATCAGAGTTAGGTTTTAAGGAGTCTCTTAAAGGAGGAAAGAGAGGTAAAGAGGTGGAGATGTTTTGGAAGGGAATTTCAAAGCTTAGGATTGAGGCAGCTGAAAGCATAGCCACCAGTGGTGAAGCAATTAAAATCAAGGGTGCATAAGAGGCCAGAATTGTAGGAGTACAAAGATCACAGAGGGGTGTGAGGCTAGAGGAGGTTGCAGAGTGGGCGGCACAGTGGCGCAGTGGTTAGCACCGCAGCCTCACAGCTCCAGGGACCCGGGTTCGATTCCGGGTACTGCCTGTGTGGAGTTTGCAAGTTCTCCCTGTGTCTGCGTGGGTTTTCTCCGGGTGCTCCGGTTTCCTCCCACAAGCCAAAAGACTTGCAGGTTGATAGGTAAATTGGCCATTATAAATTGTCACTAGTATAGGTAGGTGGTAGGGAAATATAGGGACGGTGGGGATGTTTGGTAGGAATATGGGATTAGTGTAGGATTAGTATAAATGGGTGGTTGATGTTCGGCACAGACTCGGTGGGCCGAAGGGCCTGTTTCAGTGCTGTATCTCTAATCTCTAATCTAAGATAGGGAGGGGAGAGGCCATGGAGGGATTGAAAACAAGGATAAGAATTTTAAAATTGAGGCATTAATGGAATGCAAGCCATTGGAAGACAGTGAGGACACTGGATGAACAGAAATTTCCCTCCAACAAAATATTGGTAAGACAAAAGCCATTGTCTGCAGTCCCCACGACAAACTCTGTTCCCTCGCCACCAACTCCATCCCTCTCCCTGGCATCTATCTGAGGCTGAACTGATTTGTTTGCAACCTTTGTGCGCATTTGACCCCAAGGTAAGCTTCCAACCACATATCTATCACCAAGACTGCCTACTTCCACCTCCATAATATCACCTAACTCTTGCCTCAGCTCATCTACTGCAGAAACCCTCATCTATGCCTTTTTACCTCTAGACTTGCCAACCCCCATGCTTTCACGGTCAACCTCCCATTTCCCACCCACCCTCCATAAACATGAGCTCATCCAAACTCTGCTGCCCGCACCCAAATTCAGAAGCACATATTACACATGTGAATCAGTTGCCTTATGGCTGGCTAGGAAATGTAGCATTGCTATGACTGATGTGAACTCACATTTTCAGTGATCACACATTTGGTCAAACAAAGGTATAATTATTTTCTGGGAAAAGCATTCACACAATGACAATTAGAATTTTCTAATTAAAAGTATATTCTTTGTCTGAAATAATTTTTACTAAATATTCCCATTTCCTAATTTTACTAATAATTTTTCAAGGATAAATGATTCTAGTCTGCTGCAAATGGTCCAGTGTGTTTACAAGAAACAAAGCAAGTTTGGATAATTTTTAAAATATATAGCTATATCTGAGCTGTATGGAATGGCGCATCTCCATACACTTGCCAATAACTTAGTTGTGTAGTCTTTTGTAATGTAACTGTGATTAATCAATGAGGGATGAATGAAACAGGATGGGACAGCGGAAGGCTATGAGGTTACATTAGTTTATCAGAAAGCAGTCTGATAGAAATGAATGGGGGAAAAGCTACATACTTAAATAAAGCTTGTTCTTGCAAGATTTACTGTTCAATACACCAGCCTGTACTTAATGTATTGAAATCAGTGTTAATCAGGCAATATATTTATTCTGTGCTCCTTTCACTATGATGACAGGTCTCTTGTGTAACTTGGTGTCTATCCATTTGCGGAAGATTGCAACTTGAACAGATATGTGCGCCTAACAGGTGGTCATTCAATGGAATTAGTTCTACTCCCGCGCATGGATAGCATCAATGACATTATTGGATTACAAGCCTATTAACCTTTATCCTTTGCTTTTATAAAGTGAAATATATGTTTGGTCATTGAAGCATCTAGTAACTATGAAAGAAATAAGCGTGAAGGTTATAAAATGAAAACATAGCATTTGGCATTCTGACACGTGGAAGGTGCATATGAGGCAAGAATATTACCATGTAATAACTTAAAATATAATTTACTGAAAACTGTGTTGAAATTTCTACAGGGAACTTCCATCAATTTGCAAAAGAAGTATACAATAGATAATATTCTTGGTAAACATTGTAAAATGCAGATTAGATGTGTTTTAAATGCGTCTTCGGGTATGCATATATTACAACTTTATTTCTGCCTTGCTGCAATTAAAACACAGCTCTACTTTGAGGGGAACTTTGTGAGACCCGCAAAAAGAGACAGTCTCGGATCACTTCGGTAGTTCACCGGAGTTTAACCTGCATTTATATAACATCTTTAACATAATAAAACGTTCCAAGGCACTTCACAGGACCGTTGTCAAACAAAATTCGACATTTACGCATTGCAGGTTTACAAAGTGCACAGGCTGGTCCATTGAACCACCTTACCACTTTTATAAATGTACCTCCCCTATGCTCCTACTGCAACTCTCAAAGCATTTAAAACTCAGCAAACAGCAGTGGAGTTTTGTATGTGTGCAGAACTACGCATGTGTAGAGCTTACTCAAGCATCTGACAGTCCAAATTGTAGTCAGGCAGTATAAGCAAATTAGTGACAGCTGCAAATGGATACTGATTTGAGGCCAACAGTTACAGTGTAATTGCACCTTTAGAAATCCATATCAGGGGAACAACCACATGAATAATCAAAAGAGCTATGAAACCAGGACAGAAGCAATCATGATGAAGGAATGGATCTTAGACTGCAATCATCTTTAGGAGATTCCTTACTAGCAGTAGATCACTGATTTGCTCTTGCAGAGAACTGGCACGGGCATGACGGGCCAAATGGCCTCTTTTTCTGTAACCATTCTATGATTACTGGACTGCATTAGAAATGCCAATATGAAGCATCTGATTTGGATTAGCTGAGGATTGGTTTCCATCACTGAGTGCATGATACCTGTCCAGAACAGTGTGCTTTTTCTCGGCTCACAGACTGCTTTATTCTTACGATGCATTGGAAAACTGAAAGTATATCAGAGAGAGAAGGATAAAAATGGCAATCCAGTAAAACAGGAGCTTATAATAGGCACAACTAGGCAGTTAATAATCAGATAAGACAGAATAGAAATTATTCCTAAGAATGTCAAATTGATGAGTCAGATAAGGACCATCCCATTAACACCAGAAATACAGACAGAATGCTACCTCAAGAATCCCCAAGCAGCCAGTTTAAAATTGTCAAGTGAAGAACACAGCCTTATT
Source organism: Heterodontus francisci (assembly GCF_036365525.1). Lineage (NCBI taxonomy): Eukaryota > Metazoa > Chordata > Chondrichthyes > Heterodontiformes > Heterodontidae > Heterodontus > Heterodontus francisci. The sequence continues at coordinate 130,578,914 of NC_090376.1, read as the reverse complement.
GAATTTACAGAATTCTCTTAAGACTAGAGCAGAACAAGCACAAACCCTGTAATGAGTTACAGGAGGGTTAGAGTGTTACAGAATAAAGAAAAACTTGCATCTATATAGCGGCTTTCATGACCTCAGGTCATCCCAAAGCACTTTGCAGTCAATGAAGAACTTTTTGAAGTGTCATCACTGTGGTAATGCAGGAAATGCGGCAGCCAATTTGTGCACAGCAAGCTCCCACAAACAGCAATCCGATTATGATCAAAAAATCTGTATTTGTTAGTGATACTGATTGAGTGAATAAATATTGGCCAAGACACTAGTGATGACTCCCCTGCTCTTCTTCGAAATAGTGCCATGGAATCCTTCACGTCCACCCGAGAGGGCAGACGGGGCCTCGGTTTAATGGCTCATTTGAAAGATGGCAGCTGCAACAGTGCAGCAATCCCCCAGTACTGCACTGGAGTGGCAACCCAGATTTGTGTGCTCAATTCTCTGCAGCAGGACTTAAACCCAGAAAAATCAGAAGTAATGCAGGGACTAAAGTCAAGGTAAAAAAGCAACAATGATATGCAAGAGTGCACTCCTCAAGAGATTCAGACCCTGAGAGAAAACTAATTGGAAACATTTCTTCTAAAAGTTAACAGAAGTCAAGACAAGTAGAAATTCAGTTCATCTCATGCGGGATACATTGCCTAATTCTTGAGGATAACAGATATAGTCTCATAAAGATGGATACGAGGTTGGAGGATTAATAGAATTGTGGATAAAACAGCTAAATAGCACTAAGGTACTCTACTCTAAATGCTTTAAGGGCAAAAGAATGAAACACTTAAGATATGCCTTCAATTTTCCAAGATCCATTGTGTTGATCTACTACTCCAGGAACTCCTTCCCCCTCCCCTTCCACCCTTCCCCTCCTTTGTTTAGCACAATGCTAGCAATTAATTAAACACTGGCCTCTTGAATTATTTCTGCCATATTCGATTTAAATAAACCCAATAATATATTTCTGCAGCCACTGCTCAGGGACAGAAGGATCATGCTTCACAGCAGAGTAGCATATACACAGAGGCAGAAAAAAATGGTTTGAGTTATTTAGTTAGCCTGGCCAGTTGAACTGTCAGAGTGATTGTTCTACAGTCCATAGATCACAGTAAACTGCTGCCCTGCGATCCTTTACAATAACTTTAAAGCCCGAAAATACAAGGACAGTGCTTCTAGCATGATTGGGGTTTACTTTAGTAATAATACTGCCAAAGTATTGTTAATAAAAATACATAGAGATAGCCTACTTTCTACCCTATATCACACAGCAGTTTAGAGAAGGTTTGCTAGACTATTAGCTGGAATGGGTTGCCTTATGAGGAAAGGTTGGATAGGCTAGGCTTGTATCCACTGGAGTTTAGAAGAGTAAGAGGCGACTTCATTGAAACACATAAGATTCTGAGGGGTCTTGACAGGGTTCATGTGGAAAGGATGTTTCCTCTGCAACTAGAGGTCATTGTTTAAAAATAAGGGCTCGCTGATTTAAGACAGAGATGAGGAGAAATTCTTTCTCTCAGAGGGTCGTGAGTCTTTGGAACTCTCTTCCTCAAAAGTTGGTGGAAGCAGAGTCTTTGAATATTTTTAAGGCAGCGGTAGATAGATTCTTGTTAAGCCAGGGGGTGAAAGGTTACTGGGGGTAGGTGGGAATGTGGAGTTGAGGTTACAATCAGATCAGCCATCACCTTAGTGAATGGCAGAGCAGGCACGAGGGGCTGAGTGGCTGAGTGGCTGATTCCTGCTCCTAATTCGTATGTTCGTATGTTCAATTAGCCTTGGCTGTGTACTTATGTACTGATGTATGACATTTTGATGGCATGCTTTTTTGAAATTGTAATATGACAAGTAAGGAAAAACAGAAATAATCAAACTAAAGCAGGACAATAATGAGCACAAGCAACTTCGTAAACAAATATACATTCTAAATACACAACACAGAGCAAGTTTATTGAGCATTCTGTTTATCATTTCAGGTTATCTGCTTTTAGAGGTGAGAAATCACGTGGAAAATATAAAGTTATTCACATTGAGAAACTTTATAGCTTCTCACAGCAATCAACATAAGGATGATAATATTCCCTTGAGTGCAGAGACAAGGCAATTCCAGGAAACATAACTGTTACCCTCTTTTGGATCAAAACACTTTTAAAAAAAAGTTCTGTAAGTTGTGGGTTAGAAATTCAATTATTGGGCATTTTCTTGATTGAGGTTGAGATTTTTATTAGTTGATTCCTGCTGTTTTATTATTGTTTGAAAAGTAATATAATATATCGCCAAAAAGTTTGATTAATGAGTAGAAATAGTAGAGCTTTTAGTTATTTACACACAACGTTTGCCTACCAGGAAAACACATGTTGCTCTCTGTTCCAATTGTACTTTGTTTACTTACAAAAACTCCCTCTTGGCAGCATTAAGTAGACAGATTTCAGTTAATGAAATCCAGGTTTCCTTGAAATACTATATTTCCATCACAGAAATAATACTTTCTTCAAATGAACTTATAATACACCTCAGCCTCAAGGAAAAATATTGTTATTTTGAATAAAGTTTCCGTTAATTAAATCTTGTAAGCATTGGGCTAAAAATGCGATTCCAGTGCCTTGGTACTGGTAATTCCGCTCTTTGGGCACTATCTAGGCTTGTAATTCTAAGAGCTGACCTCATGCGAGAACACAAGTTACATAAGTATATCGGTACTCCAACTATACACACATTGGGCTAGATTTTATTTCCCCGCCACTGGGAGTGGCGGCAGGCGTAAAAGATGGCAGCCCGCATGAGCAGGTCGCGTGCCACCGTAGCGGCTCATTTAAATATGTACGGCGGCCGCCACCCACACCCAATCATGTGATGGGGGCAGCCTCAACGACGCTGTGAGCACATCAACTGCCTCTGCGCAGGCACTGGCGCCATTTTCAAAGGACTGCCAGCCCTGCTCAGAGATGGCAGAGTTGCCCCCATTACCCCTCTCCCACTGCACTAAAAATAAATGTTTGGCCCATTTCCCCCCATTCTCCACCCCCCCCCCCCCCCCGCCAATACACTGAACTTGCAGAGTTAACCTTTTCCCCACAACTGCACAAAATGCAGATTTAACCCCATTCCCCCCCTCTCCCAAAACACTAAAAATGCTTTGATTCCCCCCTTCCCCACCTGGCCCCAGATTTCCCTGGCTGGGAAAGTGACAGCGTGTGAGTGCTGCTTGTCGCACTGAAGATCTGGATCCGAAGGTAAGATTACGAGGAATTGGATTTAAATGTATGCAGAGAGTTTATTTAAAGTTGGGTCCTGTCGCCAAGTGGCGGGCGGGCCGCCACGGAGCCTTGCTGCCACTGGGAAGATTGGGCCCGGCAATGCTGGCATCAGGCTTCGTGGTGGGCCGCTGCCAGTGCAACGTTCCGGGACCCCTGCCCCCACCCCCCACCCCTACCACGGAGCCTGACGTCGGGAGCTCAACAAAATCCAGCCCATTAAGTAAAGGAGAATATGATTTTGCACCAACAGCTCTTAAAAGGCTGCTGTTAACTTTTAAACTGTTCTGTTACCAGTGGGCAAAAGACCAGGACAATATATGGCACCCCAGTAGGATCAGGTGGCAGGACCGTATCTCCAACACAGAAGTCCTCGAGGCGGCCAACATCCCCAGCTTATACACACTACTGAGTCAGCGGCGCTTGAGATGGCTTGGCCATGTGAGCCGCATGGAAGATGGCAGGATCCCCAAAGACACATTGTACAGCGAGCTCGCCACTGGTATCAGACCCACCGACCGTCCATGTCTCCGCTTTAAAGACGTCTGCAAATGCGACATGAAATCCTGTGACATTGATCACAAGTCGTGGGAGTCAGTTGCCAGCGTTCAGAGCTGGCGGGCAGTCATAAAGGCAGGGCTAAAGTGTGGCGAGTCGAAGAGATTTAGCAGTTGTCAGTAAAAAAGACAAAAGCGCAAGGGGAGAGCCAACTATTTAACAGCCCCGACAAACAAATTTTTCTGCAGCACCTGTGGAAGAGCCTGTCACTCTAGAATTGGCCTTTATAGCCACTCCAGGCACTGCTCCACACACCACTGACCACCTCCAGGCGCTTACCCATTGTCTCTCAAGATAAGGAGGCCAAAGAAGTAGGATGTAGCTTTGGAGATCCTGGTGTAAGAAGTGCTGGAGAGAATGGTGATCCTATTCATAGCATGGGGGAGCAAAAGTAACCAGGATGTTGGTAGCAGAAGCAGTGAATGCTATTTCACCTGTGACTAGTTGCTGGAAGCAGGTAGGGAAGACATTGCTGGTCTCAGAAAGGTTGTCAAGGTAAGTATGCTGTCACGTTGCTCAATCCTACAATGAATCGTAACAGTGTTACACTCAAGCTTGTTGGAGTTTTATAACATGTAGTATAGCCTTGTCCTTGTTTTGGCACTGAACTCTGCGCTATTTTTATCTCAATGGATCTCCTTTGTGGCCCATAAATTGTGGCTAGGAATAAACAGTAAGCGCGCTGCCAAGACACGACACCTGCATGCTTCATGCTTCATTTGATGAAGGGCCATCGACCTGTTAAATCTATTTCTTTCTCCACAGATGCTGACAGGCTTGCTGAGTATTTCCAGAATTTTCTGTTTTTACTTTGGTGTTAAACTGTGTGCACCAGTTCTGAGCTTAACGCTTATAAAATCATAGAATGATACAGCACAGAAGGAGGCCATTCAGCCCATCATGCCTGTTCTGGCTCTTTAGTAGAGCTATCCAACTAGTCCTACTCATCTGCTGTTTGCCCATAGCCCTGTACTATGACCTGAAATAGAGTTTTGTTCCAGAGTTAGATCGCACACCATGTGCAGCATGCACCTTGTCCATATTATTGAGATGGCAGGAAGCCTATTCATGGAGGCTTCTTAAAAGATCACAGTTTGAGGCGTTTGAGGTGCTGATAATTATTTTTAGCCTTTGAAGTTAGATTTTCCTCCATACGTTAGTTGGATTTGCTGGGCAGTGCACCATGTTTGCATTTTTATGTTTCTTCACCCAATACTTCATTATTTTTGGTCATTACTTCAATTTAAATAGCAAAGAGTAAAGATGGGAATGCCATTTCTCTGAGATTATCAGCTGATCTTCAGCTGAAACCCTCGCGCAAATTCTACCCCCATGTGTTAATAGGGCTTCATTGGGAATTGTACACAGTTGATTTACTACCAGAGGCAACTGGGCCCAAACTTCCTGTGGGTCCGTTTTGCCAGACTGAACCCTCACCCGCTCTAGCCATGGACCAGAGAATCTGCCCTAAATCTCAGGGACAGGGTCATTGGCCTGACTGAGACAAGCTACCCTCACCTTCAGGGGCTGGTCTGAACTAACAGTGAAATGCTGGAGTAGCACCATGCAATGGTGGCAGAGGAGGCCTGGTGAGGCCATGAGGAGCCATGTCCTCTTTGGCTCTTCTGCTCCCAGTTGTTTAACGGGGATTGATTTTTTTAATTCATTCATGGGATGTAGGTGTCACTGGCCAGGCCAGCATTTATTGCCCATCCCTAATTGCCCTTGAGAAGGTGGTGGTGAACTGCCTTCCTGAACCGCTGCAGTCCATGTGGGGTAGGTATACCCACAGTGCTGTTAGGAAGGGAGTTCCAGGATTTTGACCTAGCGACAATGAAGGAACGGCGATATAGTTCCAAGTCAGGATGGTGTGTGACTTGGAGGGGAACTTGCAGGTGGTGGTGTTCCCATGTATTTGCTGCCCTTGTCCTTCTAGTTGGTAGAGGTCGCGGGTTTGGAAGGTGCTGTCTAAGGAGCCTTGGTGCATTGCTGCAGTGCATCTTGTAGATGGTACACACTGCTGCCACTGTGTGTCGGTGGTGTGGGGAGTGAATGTTTGTAGATGGGGTGCCTATCAAGTGTGCTGTTTTGTCCTGGATAGTGTCGAGCTTCTTGAGTGTTGTTGGAGCTGCACCCATCCAGGCAAGTGGAGAGTATTCCATCACACTCGTGACTTGTGCCTTGTAGATGGTGGACAGACTTTGGGGAGTCAGGAGGTGAGTTACTCGCCTCAGGATTCCGAGCCTCTGACCTGCTCTTGTAGCTACGGTATTTATATGGCTACTCCAGTTCAGTTCCTGGTCAATGATAGCCCCTAAGATGTTGATAGTGGGGGATTCAGTGATGGTAATGCCATTGAATGCCAAGGGGAGATGGATAGATTCTCTCTTGTTGGAGATGGTCATTGCCTGGCACTTGTGCGGTGCGAATGTTACTTGCCACTTATCAGCCCAAGCCTGTATATTGTCCAGGTCTTGCTGCATTTATACACTGACTGCTTCAGTATCTGAGGAGTCATGAATGATGATGAACATTGTGCAATCATCAGCGAACATCCCCACTTCTGACCTTATGATTGAAGGAAGGTCATTGATGAAGCAGCTGAAGGTGGTTGGGTCCAGGACACTACCCTGAGGAACTCCTGCAGTGATGTCCTGGAGCTCAGATGATTGACCTCCAACAACCACAACCATCTTCCTTTGCGCCAGGTATGACTCCAGCCAGCAGAGGCTTTTCCCCCTGATTCCCATTGACCTCAGTTTTGCTAGGGCTCCTTGATGCCATTATCGGTCAAATGCTGCCTTGATGTCAAGGGCAGTCACTCTCACCTCACCTTAGCTTTCCCTAATTAGGTTTGGGACCTTTTTGCACATCTTGTTAGGTCGCAAGCCGGCTCTCAGCTTATATGAGTTCCACTGAGGTCTATAGATGGCAGAAATGGCAGATTAGCAGGGGAAACATGAAAACTCTTTCACATACACCCTGTTGACATGGGGGATGTGGCAATATACAGTAATTATCCCTAGTGGCCTGAAGAGAACAGGACAGAGTTCCACTTTAGGAGGACAATAGCACATTGTACCAGCGTGGCTCAGTTGGTAATACATTTTCCTCTATGCACTGAAACAGGCCCTTCGGCCCACCGAGTCTGTGCCGAACATCAACCACCCATTTATACTAATCCTACACTAATCCCATATTCCTACCACATCCCCACCTGTCCCTACATTTCCCTACCTATACTAGTGGCAATTTATAATGGCCAATTTACCTATCAACCTGCAAGTCTTTTGGCTTGTGGGAGGAAACCGGAGCACCCGGAGAAAACCCACGCAGACACAGGGAGAACTTGCAAACTCCACACAGGCAGTACCCAGAATTGAACCCGGGTCGTTGGAGCTGTGAGACTGCAGTGCTAACCACTGCGCCACATTAAGATTAATGATCCAAACCCCAGAGACGACAGACATGGAGCTCAATATAATGGGTGACATTGTTGTTTAAGATGTTACTTATATCCACCACTTTGGCTCTTGTATGCATAAAATGGATGGCATAAAAGAGAAAACAAAATCCATTCCATGTCGTAACAGAATATATTAAACAGTCCAATAGCGAGGTATTTTATGTGAGTAACATCTGATGAGAATAGGAAATAAATTGGCATTAATGGGGATCGGAAAGCAACTAATAAATCAGTACTAGATTGAGAGTTGATATAAAACATTTCACACCTAACCATATGCTGATATTACCTGCTCATATGTCAAACCTTAAAATTAAAAACTATTAGTTGAAATATTTGACATATTTCATATTGGTTCATATTGCATTTACTGAATGCTGTGGGTCATTTGGTTGCATCGTTACCTCTGAGCCACAAGGTTGTGGGTTCAAGTCTCACTCCAGAGACTAGAGCACAAAAACCAAGCTGACAGTCTGGTACAGTACTGAGGGAGTGCTGCATTATTGGAGGTGCTGTCTTTTCAATGAGATGTTAATCTGAGGCCCTATCCATTTTCTAAGGTGGACCTAAAAGAATACACGGCACGATTTCAAAGAACAGCAGAGGAGTTCTCCCCGGTGTCCTGGCTAATATTTATCCCTCAATCAAGATCACTAAAACAGAGTATCCTCTCATTATCATATTGCTGCTTGTGGGAGCTTGCTGTGCATAAAAGGCTACCACATTTCCTACGTTACAATAGTGATTACACTTGATTGGCAGTAAAGCACTTCGGGATGTCCTGAAATCATGAAAGGTGATATATAAATGCAAGTCTTCCTTTACATGCAGAACATTAACTGATATTTCTCAAAGAAATAATTTTCATTTATATAATGCCTTTCATGACTTCAAGATGTCCCAAAGACTTTTACCACCAATTAAGTACATTTGAAATGTAGTCACTGCTATAATGTAGGGAAACATGGCAGCCAATGTGTGCACTGAAAGATCCCACAGGTATCAATGAGATAATTGATCAGATGTTAATTGAGGATAAGTGTTAGCCAGGAACTCCCATGTGCTTCTTCAAATAGTGCCATGGCATCTTGTATATTCTTCTAATAGGACAGATTGGGTGCAGTTTCATGTCTCATCTGAAAGGCAGCATCTCCAACAGTGCAGCAATCCCTCAGTCCTACACTGGGGCACCAGTTTACATTAGCTGCACAAGTCCCTGGAGAATGACTTGAATCCGCAACTTCTGACTCAGAGGCAAGAGGAGAACCAATGGTGAGACAAAGGGGTAATCTTTACCTAAATTGATGATTGAGACAAACCACAAAATCGACTAGAACACCAGTTATACACTCTGCCCTTTTGTCTTCAAATGAGGGCAAAATTGGGCAGAGTGTAAAACCAGCGCTGGATCCAATCTCGCCCATTTTCCAGTGGGTGGGTTAGGTTAAAATGTTCCTGTTAAAGTGTTCTTATGTTTGTATTGTTAATGTGTTTTACCCCACTGAGGTAGTGCTGTAATATAAATGAGGGGCAGTGTACCTGCCTTTGGAGGCACTGTGAACTGAGCACAGTGAGAGCTGGTCACATTGCGGAACTGCTTCCTATCGACATAATGCAGCCAATTTTTCCCCAACTTAGGCACGTCAGCAAGATTGGGCCTGAAATGCACCTGACTTAATCTCACCTTCTCTGTATTTGGGGTTCAGTTCATTGCTCTAAGTCCAATGTACTCAAAGTACAGGCCAGCCCCTTGGCAAGGCCTTGTGTCCTGAAATGGATAGGAAACATGGGGAGACATGCAAGAAGGTCAACAGTTGCAAGGCCTCTGGCCAAAAACAGCATCTGAAAAGATCTCCAGCTTTGATCCAGAACCTGCAAAGGAACGGATTTCTGAGCGGAGCTGGGCACCTCTTCTGAGCTCTCCCAAATGGGTGTCCACCCATTTTTGAGAAGACAAAATGAGGCAGGATATGCCCTTACCTTAGTCCAACCTCATTTTGTACTTGATTTGAAGGTTTGCACCAGTTGCAAAGGAGCACTCCACACCTGTTCAGAGGAAACCAAGGGAATTTCAAAGGACAACACAAAGCGATTTGTGCCCCAGCTTCATGCACCTTCACCCCTTTTTTTCCTTTTCTTTGCCAGTAGGTTCCCCAGAATATGAATGAGATATTAGTTGTTCTTCGAAAAGGAATATACTATGTAACTGTTTTAATCAACTTTGGGCCAACATATATTTAGAATTGCCTTTTGAAAATAAAGACCGCAAAGAAGTCAAATTCTATAGTAGTGTTTTAACCAGTCTAGCAATTTCTTAGAAAGATCCCAACCTATTTGTAGAAAGGTGAACAGTGAGTGGTTTCCCAGAATGGTCACTCTCTAGGGGCCTATCATTAACATTTACTATGATTAGATAATATCCATCATATCAGTAATTTCTGTTCACAAGTCAATTATGAAGGTCTTTCATCTGAATGTAAGAACATCTGAAATTTACTGTTACTGGTCAGATACTCTGTCGATCCGTGAAAAAAAAAATCCCCGAGAAAGGTCAATGGTTTTTACATTATTTTTAATTACAGTGCCACCAATAAGCACAGATTTTCGCATGTGCTACCAGTTTGATTTTTAGTGTGTGGGATTGCAGCAATCGGAAGTGAAATGTTCATTCTTCCACAAAATAAATGAAGTTATGTCATCAGAAATTTTTATGCTGGTAGAGATCCAGTTTTTATAACAAGCAACAAAATGGAATTGTTGTGGCTTTTGCCTGGTGTGGGGCTCAATGGGTTAAGAATGCTTTGCAAAGGGTGAGGAGATCCAAATGCACTGCATCCTGAACATATATCAAATCTGGTCTTCATTTAATAGCTAAGGAATAGAATGAAAGAAGTGAAACATTGGAAGCAGCCAACATTAACATGCACTTTTAAAAAAGTATTGTACGCTACAAATTTGCCGCTGATGCTATACTTATATCACATCATTGTCACTGCAGCCATGCTAAATCTGATATAACTGAGGGGGCACCTCAAGGAGTATTATTCTGTGTGTTACCAGACGTGCAGAAAGATTGGTGCATGAATAGGGAGAGCGGGGAGAATCTCCTTGTATTGAAACATATAAAATTCCTAAGGGGCTTGACAAGGTAGATGCTGGGCGGATATTGCCCCTGGCTGGGGAATCAAGAACTAGGAGTCATAGTTTCAGAATAAGGGATTGGCCATTTAGAACTGAGATTAGGAGAATTTTTTTCACTCAGAGGTTAGTAAATTTTTTTAATTCTTTACCCCAGAGAGCTGTCGATGCTCAGGCATTGAGTATATTCGAGACAGCGATCGATAGATTTTGGGTACTACGAGAATTGAGGGATATGGAGACAGTAAGGCAGGGAAGGTATAGCTGAGGTAGAAGATCAGCATCATCTTACTGAATGGTGGAACAGGCTCGAAAGGCCAAATGACCTACTCCTGCTTCTATTTCTTTTGTTCTTGTTATCTGGGAAACCAGACACCCCTCCCACTAGATCACTTGGGAACCAGATTGTATCTCCCTCCTGCCAAATATTAGGAGTTGCCAATGTAACTGTTTTAATCAACTTTTGGCCAACATATATTTAGAATTGCCTTTTGAAAATAAAGACCACAAAGAAGTCAAATCTTATAGTAATGTTTTAACCAGTCTAGCAATTTCTTAGAAAGATCCCAACCTATTTGTAGAAAGGTGAACTTTCAGATGTTCTTACATTCAGATGAAAGACCTTCATAATTGACTTGTGAACAGAAATTACGGATATGATGGATATTATATAATTTTGCCAATGGGCAAAAATTAAATAAAATTAAAAATGCATTTCAACATCTATTACAGCCCATGAATGCTTAACTGATGGGTATAAAATTTCCTTCATGCTAACTTACCAGGGCAGTAACCCACACCAGTAGTGGCACAATTTCCACTTGCTTGGATGAATGCAGCCCCTTCAACTCAAGAAGCTCAACACCATCCAGGACAAAGCAACCTGCTTGATTGGCACCCCATCCATCACTTTAAAAATTCACTCCCTCCTCCACTGGCACAACATGGCAGCAGTGTGTACCATCTACAAGATGCACCTGCGGCAACTCACCAAGGCTTCTTCAACAGCATCTCTCAATCACATGACCTCTACCACTTAGAAGGATGAAGGCAGAACAACACCAATTCCAAGTTCTTCTCCAAGTCACACCATCCTGACTTGGGCATACATTGTCGTTTCTTCATCATTGCTGGATCAAAATCCTGGAACTCCCTATCTAACAGTATTGTGGGAGTGCCTTCACTACACAGACTGCAGCAGTTCAAGAAGGTGGCTCACCACCCCCTTCTCAATGGCAATTAGGGATGGGCAGCAAATGCTGGCTTTGCCAGTGAAGCCCACATCCTGTGAATGAATAAAAAAAATTCTGAAATAAATTAGCCCTGATCTTAAACTATCGATGATTTCCCTCATGTTCATTTGAGCTATATCTGACATATGAGAGGTTTCTTTTTTAGCCAAGCTAAGATGACACGTTTCATGGTATACCCCAAAAGCTCCCCAGTTTCTTCCTGCTTGGATCTAACCTTGCACAGAAGTCATGGTGAATAGTATACTGACTTGCATGTAAGATTGACCATTACCAGTTTCTTCAGGCCTGCAGACCTTTCTTCCAAAGGGTCTAATTATCACAATAGAATAAAATATAGAGATGTGCTCCCAAACAGGGGAGCTCTAAGATGGAATAACCAATGAAGACTGGACATCTTGCCACAGGGAAAGAGGAGACAAAAATCAGCTGGGAAGTTTCCACAATCTCAGTCTTGTGTGACTCCTACATCCAGTTGGGGCCAGATAGGCAATGGTCTAGGAACTGCTTGATCACCTTGCCTTCTTCAATGCAAGCAAGAACATGGCTCCAGGAAGACCATCGAAAGGAGGAAAATTCGCAAAAGGTGGCATATGCTCACATTAGAGAGACATACTGGGATAGAATTTCAGTATGGGGAAGAGGGGTGGTGAGGTTCTCTAATCTGCTGCCTTAATGTTAGTTGTGTATCAATTGTTTGATTATATGCAGGTGGAGGGTGTTAATTAGGGTCTTACTTGAGCACTTATAAGCAGAACCACCCCCCCCTCCTCCACCCCCACAACCCCCACTTACTGAAACTGATGGAGAGTTTTGAGTGAGGAACTACATGTCTGTAATCCTTTTACGCTGTAAAATGTGAAACTGATAGGGTCCCGCATTATCCTTCCATAACAAGCTTTCTGGAGTTTTTAACACTTAATTTTGTCAGATGTTCAGTTGAAACTCGAGGGAAATAGCATTTCACTGGGATTTAGGCCGATATTCTACCAAACTTACGGGAGGTCATCAAGGAAGCCCCACGGAAATTATTGTTGATATACCCTAAACGCCCAGATATTCTACCAGTCATGGTGCTCCTTCTTTAAATTCAATTTTTAAAATATGCTGAGCCAAAGAATGACTGAAATAAACTCACCGAACCTATTTTTCCCACTGCACAAATGATATGCTATAATGTTCAATGAAATATTATGTTGTATCTTCTACTTTATCTAATTTGCACCATTTGTGCAGAAATTATATATAAGTAAAGACGGATACACAGAGTTTCAAATACCGAATGTTGGGAACTGCATAGGTTGGTATCATTGAACTGGATTCCATTCATTTGTTTTCCTTTGTGCCCTACTGAAAGCTGTAGGACAGTGTTGCCAGGTCGTACAACTGAAGAAAGGTTATGGAAAGGTGCCACTTCAAATATGAGTCCCTTCAAAATATAGTTATGATTTACTGTGTCTCAATGCAGAGTCTAATAAGTGTTCTTAAATACTGTTCTCTTCATCATAATGCAATTTTGTTGCCCTATTTATAGTTGTAACATTGCATTTATATAGCACCTTTAACATAGAAAAATGTTCCAATGTACTTCACAGAAAGGAATAGGTGTTAAGCATTTGTAGTGGAGTTAAGAAAAGTGACCAAAGGCTTTCTCAAAGACTTGAGTTTTCAGGAGGCTCCAAAAGGCAGAGATAGAAGAGGAGAGGTGGAGAAGTTTGAGGATTGAGCTCCAGAGAGTTGGGCTGAAATGGTTGAAAGATCTGCCACCAATGGTGGAGTAGACAGAAAAGTAGTTGGACAAAATGTTAGAGTCAGAGGCACAAAACACATAAAAAAGAACCCAAGACTGGAGGAGGTTGCAGAGGTAGAGTTGCACTAGGCCATGGACAAGGACAAGGATCCTAACTTCAATTCGATGTACTGGAAGATGGGGAGCTGGTGTAGATCAGTGAAGATGGAGGTGCTTAGTGAGTAGAACTTGGTGTGGTGTTTTGGACAAGTTGGAGCTTGTGAAGATCAAGAGGCAAGTGAGTAGGGTGTTAGTGAAATCAATTGCAAAGGTTATGCTAGCATGGATAGAGGTTAGCACATATGTTGCATGTATTGAGTTGATTTGTCGTATATGTTTTGGGGCTCAAGACTGGAGGGTGAATTATTGGACCTGGTCTGCTTCCAAGATCTGCCCAAAAATACCCCACTATTTCCTTCAGTTGTGCCTTCCTCACTCTTCAGTACATATCCAACCAGCCACAAGGGCAAGATACATCAATGATCTTTTTCATCTGATTGCTTGACATAAAGTTCACTAGAAACAGACCAGCCCTAGATCAGATTTTCCTCTTGCTGAGATGAAACAACTTAATCCCCTGCAGCAGACCAACCAGCAATCTCACTAACCTAAAGTGAGCAAATTAAAATGGCAGGCAGTCAGAGGACTAGAAAACATGCTCTAATAGGCAGGAATCCAATTCTTCTAAAACATGTCGGTTGGAATTTTCTCACTGCTGTAACTTCAGCAGGAGATGGTAGAAATCCCTCAGAATGGCATAAGTGTCTGTTTATGCAATTTCCCCAGGGTTTTTCCCAATCTTCTGCTGAAGTTACAGCAATCAGGTTGACTCCCATGAGAATTCTACAAGGTCTTTCCTTGTTTTGCCTATAGAGTGATGCAGCACTGAAACAGGCCCTTCAGCCCACTGAGTCTGTACTGACCATCAACCACCCATTTATACTAATCCTACATTAATCCCATACCACATCCCCACAATTCTCCTACCTATACTAGGGGCAATTTACAATGGCCAATTTACCTATCAACCTGCAAGTCTTTGGCTGTGGGAGGAAATTGGAGCACCTGCCAGCAACCCACACAGTCACAGGGAGAACTTACAAACTCCACACAGGCAGTACCCAGAACTAAACCCAGGTTGCTGGAGCTATGAGGCTCCACCACTGCACCACTGTGCTGCCCAAATTATTTTTACTTTTATTGTCTTTTTACTATAGATTTCTAACCAGATTATTTTTATTTTTTATTTTGCATCTCTATTAATTTATTTATGAAAGATCTGAAAGGATTGCATTTGGATAGGGAGGGAAGTGGGAAGGTGGAAGAAGGAACATTGGCCATTTGTGAAGGCATATGCTTGTAAAATGATTGCAGATGGAAAATGTGTTTGCATCCTATGAAAAAGGGTTGGACTTAAAGGTAAAACCCAATCTAATATCTTATGGATAAGTTCTTTCTAAAAGAACACAATGATTTCGGTAGAAACGCTGAACAGAAGAAACCTTCACAAACACATTCATGCACAACAAACAGAAGTACTGCCAAGTAGTTGTTTTTGGGAGAAGAGTAAAATAATGTTGTTTGCTTATATGTGGAATGAGAGCAACATATAATGAGTTGTTGCAATGGACTCCTACTGTATGCTATTCTTGATTTAATTTACTTGGTAGAGGTAGCAACAGACGGCAGTAGGTTACAGATTTGTGATGAATACGTACGAACATATGTACGAACATATGAATATACAAATTAGGAGCAGGAGTAGGCCAGTAGAATAGCTTGCATGAACCTAATCAAGTATCTTACGAGAGAGGACCAAGTTCAACAGCCTGATCATCTAAGCAGAAAACTACTTCAAGCACAATAGCAATGGTGATGGCGAGTGACGTGTCCGTGGACATTTATAAAATCCGATCTAAAGTTTTTCAGATTCCAACCTCACAAGTTGTCGTATGGGTAAAAAGAAGGGTTCTACTTGTTACGCAGCCCGAACTAGCATTTGGCATCAGATTTGGCAGGCTATAACCATTAACAAACTGACGGCTGTTTACAGACACAAATCACAAATTTAGAAACAGTCATGGACTTCAGGCCAATCAGTTGTGTTTGGCTGATGGTGCAGTTTCTGACTATCTTGACAGAGCAGCATTCATTGATTAATTCTTAATGGAGCATGTGATAAAGAATACTGTATTTAGCCTGGGCTAGCTCTTTCTCAACAGAACTGTGGCACAGATGATAGCTAAGTTATCCTCCCTTTTACATTTAAGCCAGAAAATCTCCATTGGATCAGGATTCAAATCACATGTTGTCTGTAACTATACCATTTTGCTCCCTCATCAAATACGATTGACAGTGTTTGATCTATACTTTTAAATACAGATTGGCAACTTCAATTAGTAATGTGAACATTGGATAGAAAGGAAAAACAGACCAAGTGCAAGCTACATGTTCTTTCACAATTTTTAATATCTACGTAGTTTTGGCATTAATTGACTCCTCCGATCATCTGAAACCACTCAACAAAGCACCAGTTGGTGTGTATCCAACCAGCTTTTCCTTTATTGATATATTAAAGAAACACCAGGTGTTTAAAGGTGTGGCCTTATGATTGGGCCAATTGGAATAGTCTCAAGCAGGAAGTTGCTACCTTAAACTGACTTTTGATCTACCAATCAAAAGACTCAAACTTCATCTTGGTGCAGACCAAGCATATCATATTTGACACAATGGAACACCATGTTCTATCTCAGCCCTGATGTAAATTATGCAACAACCTTAGAAGAAAAGTAAAACTGACTTGCTAGACTGGAAGAAGGGAAATGTATCTCCAAGTAAGTTTTAATATGAAAGCATCATCAGTTTATACCCAAGATGAGCTCCAAACGCAGCTCCAAACTCTATAATTCTAGATATAATCCCAGGAGTGCTGTAGATTACCAATGGAAGCTGTGCCTCATTTTGAAAGGTATAGAGTCATGCAGACCAGCATTGGATGATCCCAGCCAGACTGCAGTTGGTCTCAGCAGGTTGGTATTGGGTTAATAAGGAAGAAATTGACTTTGGATCACTATCCAGTAGCACCTACCAGAAGAATGTGAGTATAGCTATCCAGTGAGAACTGGTATGGCCGAGGATATGATATCTCTATGGTCAGACAACCTGCTGATGCTCGTAGTCAATGCTTACAATGACAACAACTTGCATTTATATTGCAGACACATCGTTGAGCTTTGTCACAGTCACATAGAATGTCATTTGTAACTTTGATAAGAGTCTTTACGATGACTGCCTGACCCCAGTGACCCCAACCCCACTTACCTTTCTTCAAGGACACCTGGCCATTGAGGCATCCTCTCGCTGCAGCTGCAGCCTCAGCAATGGCTACCACTAGTGGTGGTGCTGCTGAGGCTGCTGATCTGCCAGCCCTCTGATTGGGCAATCAGCTCTTGGGGGCCGGGCCGCTGTCCTAAATTGGATTGTAGCCCTGGTGATGGCCTCTTAATTGGCCGCCACCGGAAATATGCCTCCCTTGGCCCCACCACCGGCCAAAGTGGGGTCACCTCTCGCTTTTGGCTCATGCAGCGGGACCTCTGCCACCACCACAAAATTTAGCCCACAATTTCACTCGAATTAACTGCAGATCAATTCTCCGTCAAGCTGCAGTAATTACACTACAAATATCTTTAATAATCCTTTATGAACATCATATTGAATTACTTCTCAACTATCAGTGCGTCTTTATGAACCATAGGGGACTAAAGAAACGTAGCTTAAGAAACATAGTATCTAAGCAATGAGATCATTCATTTAATTTGCTTTTTTGAGTTAGTGCTTTGATAATTACTCTTACCAATAAAGACATAAAATATTCTTATCCAACAACCCAAGAATTGGTACATGCTAAAAATTAATTTTAAAACCAAATACTAGTCAGCATCAAATATTCCCAATGCTCTCCATGTAGTGCCCATACATCACAAAGTATCCAAACTCACAACTAATAATGGTATATCTAATATGAGATAGAAATTGGCGTCTGATTTGCGTACTTTTTAGTTGCACAGTTGGGAGGCATACCAACTTAGCAATGGGATGGCCTGTGCCCAATTTGTGCAAATTTTAATCCCACTGCTAAATTTGTGAGGACCATTTCAAAGCATCCCTGGCAGGCATCTTTTTTTTAATTCATTCATGGGATGTGGGCGTCACTGGCCATGCCAGCATTTATTGCCCATCCCTAATTGCCCTTGAGAAGGTGGTGGTGAGCTGCCTTCTTGAACCGCTGCAGTCCATGTGGGGTAGGTACACCCACAGTGCTATTAGGAAGGGAGTTCCAGGATTTTGATCCAGCGACAATGAAGAAATGGTGATATAGTTCCAAGTCAGGATGGTGTGTGACTTGGATGGGAACTTGTAGGTGGTGGTGTTCCCATGCATTTTCTGCCCTTGTCCTTCTAGGTGGTAGAGGTCCCGAGTTTGGAAGGTGCTGTCTAAGGAGCCTTGGTGAATTGCTGCAGTGCATCTTGTAAATGCTACACACTGCTGCCACTGTGCGTCGGTGGTGGAGGGAGTGAATGTTTGTAGATGCGGTGCCAATCAAGCGGGCTGCTTTGTCCTGGACGGTGTCGAGCTTCTTGAGTGTTGTTGGAGCTGCACCCATCCAGGCAAGTGGACAGTATTCCATCACACTCCTGATTTGTGCCTTGTAGATGGTGGACAGGCTTTGGGGAGTCAGGAGGTGAGTTACTCGCCGCTGACCTGCTCTTGTAGCCACAGTATTTATATGGCTACTCCAGTTCAGTTTCTGGTCAATGGTAGCCCCTAGGATGTTGATAGGGGGGGATTCAGTGATGGTAATGCCATTGAATGTCAAAGGGAGATGGTTAGATTCTCTGTTGTTGGAGATGGTCATTGCCTGGCACTTGTGTGGCACGAATGTTACTTGCCATTGTCCAGGATATTACTGGATATTGTCCAGGTCTTGCTGCATTTCTACACCTAAAACAGGTGTTAGGCCCCTTAAATATGTTAATGAGAGGCCTAACGCTCATTAAACTCTCTACAAAATTAGTTGGCTATGAGCAGGGCAGGTGTCGAGCTCAGGACTCTTCAGCAGTCCTTGAGGTTGCCAACAAAACAAGTTTGTTTTGAATAATTTAAGCAGGAACCTTTCTATGGAGCCAGAAGGATTACATGTGTTCTATCATGCTCCTCCCTTCCCCCCAAAGCTGACTCCACAGTATTGACGATCGGCCTCCCTTATTACCTGATCTAACTCTCCCTCCCTGAACCTACCTGAAAGCCCCTGCCAGTGTTGGTAACTTTATATTTCCTGTGGGGGTCAGTTGTCTGTGGAGACCAAACAGCTGCTGGCAGCTAGCTCCACAAATGCAGATAAGGCCCAAGGCCTAATTTCAAGAGGGCCTGAGGCCTCTGTGTTTGGGTGCTGCTGATTGTGCAATGTTCCAGGTTTGGGCCTGAAAAGCAGGCCTGGATGAAATTCTACACCTATATCACTATTCTCCGTTTTGGTGAGTACAGGTGTTAAACCTATGTTAAATTTTTACAATGCTGCACGTGGAAAATAGCAATTTTCTGTTTGTTCAGAGAAAAATTGCAGGTGCAAAATTTAGGTCAAACCAACCAAAACAAAAAAACTAATTCTGGTATAAGGACGTGCTAATACATATAAAAAAAATCAGATAAAGAACTGAAAGGAAGGATAATCCACGGAAGGAACAATTTTCTGAGAAGGAAGTGTTCTTCCTAACAGAGGAAGCCTTCAAACCTCAAGGTAATTCTTTTTGTTTCAAACAGTAAGACTGCCTTGTCTGCGCAAAGGGTCATGTTGTTCTTGGGAAGACATTGGCAAAGAACTAAAACAGCAGGTCAGAAGCAAAAAAGGGAGTGGAAGTGCTGTAAGCATTGCAGTGACTTAAGAAGGTGAGCCAACAAAAAAAAAAATGTGCCAAGCAGTTCTCCAATTCCGCAGGAGATGATGCTAGAACTCAAATGCAGCTGTGCCTGGCCTGGACAGATAGATAGCTTCTCATGCAGAGGTAGTCAATGGCCTGGCTGAGCAAAGTGCATGACAAGAGCACAGGAGCACAAACGCTCAAAGGTAAGTCATGATAACACCAGAAAGATTTATGTGCATTTTATATTTGACCCCATTATTTTTTCATACTGTCATTAATCTACTTAGGATACATATGGTGGCAAAAGAAGATGGTTTAGACAGTGACAGAAATACATGTTCACATTACACAGGGTGAAATTCTCCTTCTCAAGTGACTTGTTTTTGACTCAATTTACACCTGGTACTTTTCTTTAGTCCATGGGATGAAATCATTATAACACAGTTTTTTTCCATGCATAGGAGTCACATCCTAAAACATGGGGTGGAATTTTGTGCTGGTACTGGGGGTCTCGGTGTCGGGGGAAACTGATGCCGAGATTCCCCCCGTCAGCTCTTGTATGGAAGGCCTGCCGAATTTACTGCCAATCAGGCACTTAACTGGACAGCGGCTGGCTTTCCATACAATTTAGGACTCCACTGCCGGAAGTCCTGACCTTGCAGAGCTGCCGGCTAATCAGAGGCCGGCAACTGCAGCACCACTGCAGAGGTAGTGGCTGCAGCCAACAGACACCGAGAAGAGGCACTGGAAGCAGGCTTAAGGTAGGTCAGAATGGGATGGGTCTCATGGGTTGGGGGTCGCAGGGGAGAGGGAGTAGGGGATTGGCAGCAAAGGCAGAGGGTGGCCCTCAGCAGGCATCCCCCTCCCCACCTTCCTGATGCCATGTCCCTCATTCAGGCACTAACGATAATGAGATAAATCTATATGTATGAAAAGATTTTACAACTCCTTATTCTTCCTAACCCTCATGCACACACATGCATTCAAAAACCAACAGTTAATCAGTTTTAAAATGATGCTTTAAATTAGAACTATTTCTTGGGAATAATAAAATAACTGGGTAACGTCTGGTAGGATATTTCCGGATCAGTGAGGTGTCCCAGAGTCAAATAGTCAGATGCCACTCAAGGTCTCTCCAGGCGAGTTTGATAAACAGTTTGTGATGGGTAGGCGTTCAAGGCAATTTGACTGCAGCAGGTGTCACACAGATCTTTCAGCAATAGGTTGCAGCAACAGGTCTACTTAAATTTTAAAGTAGCAGTCTAACAGTAGAAACTTTCTCGAGATTTCAGGAACTTCCAGAAACACAAAAGATACAGGATTCATTCTATGAGGCAGAGATTTTCCAGAGACTGGAGACAATAGGAATTTTGCTACCTTCAACAATGCAGGCTTCCTCGCAGCAAATGAGTCTTTCTCCACAGAGAGCAGCAACTCCTCTTTCTCTTGGTCTTTTTTCTCTCCAGGGGTCTTTTCCCTCTCTCCAGGCAGAACACTGCCCCAACACAAATATAAGATTCCTTTTTTTACAGGAGACAAGACTTCCATTCAGGGAGAGTTCTTTTTTCTGGTCTCCAACAGCAACTGGCTTTTAGCTGCTCACAGCTCCCTGGTCTCTTTCACACTGCAGAACTGAAACTGAAACTCTCCAACAATCCAAGCCACAAGACAGTCATAAATCTTTCTGGTCGCTTGGAAACCGGTCTTATAGTCTGCACTCTTCAAACACCAAGTCTCTGCAGTCGCTGTTCACAGAAAGTCCTTTTTCTCAGTCTTAAAGGCAGACAGACTTCTTAGTTTAAAAAAAAAACTCTTGTGACGCTTAAAAGAAGGAATAATGGAGCTCTTCATTTGTTCTTAGAGTAGAGAAGTTTCAGGGGAAATTAAATAGAATTATAGAATCATAAAATGATTACAGCACAGAAGAAGGTCATTCAACCTGTCGTAGCAGTGCCAGTGCCCTGGAAAAGTAATTTAGCTAATCCCACTCCCTTGCTCTTTCCCTGCAGCCCTGCAATTTTTTTCCCTTCAAGTACTTACATAATTCCCTTTTAAAAGCCAATATCGAATCTGCCTCCACCAACGATCCAGGCAGTGCATTCCAGATCATAACCACTCATTGCGTAAAAAAAGCTTTTCCTCATTGTCCCACTGTTTTTTTGCAAATCACCTTAAATATGTTTTCTCCACTAATAGGAACAGTTTCTCTCTATCTACTCTGTCTAGACCCCTCATAATTTTGAACACCTCTATCAAATCGCCTCTCAACTCTCTCTGCTCTAAGGTAAACAACCCCAACCTATCCAATCTATTCATGTAACTGAAGTCCCTCATCCCTGGAACCATTCTAGTAAATCTTTTCTGCATCCTCTCTAAAGCCCTCATATCCTTCCTAAAAAGTGGTGCTCAGAATTGAACACAATACTCCAGTTGAGACCGAACCAGTGTTTTATAAAGGTACATCATAACTTATTTGCTTTTGTACTCTATACCTCTATATATTTATAAAGCCCAGGATCCCGTATGCTTTTTATGCGCTTTCTCAGCCTGAACTGCCACATTCAATGATCTCCATAGCATATACCCCCAGATCTCTCTATTCCTGTACCCCCTTTAGAATTGTATCCTTTATTTTATAATGCTTCTCCTCTTTCTTCCTACCAAAATGTATCACTTCGCACTTACATACATACAAACATATGAACTAGGAACTAGAGTAGGCTATTCAGCCCCTCGAACCTGCTCCGTCATTCTGTAAGATCATGCCTGATCTGTTTGTGGACTCAACTCCACTTTCCTGCCTACCCACTGATACCCTTTAACTCCCTTGTTTGTTAAGAATCTGTGTACCTCTGCCTTAAAAACATTCAATGATCCTGCCTCCACCACACTCCAGAGAAGAGAGTTCCACAGACTCATGACCCTCTGAGAGCAAAATATTTCTCCTCATCTTTGTCTTAAATGGGAGACCCTTTATTTTTAAATGGTGCCCCCTAGTTTTAGTCTCTCCCACAAGGGGAAATATCCTTTCAACATCCACCGTGTCAAGTCCCCTCAGGATTTTATCTGTTTCAATAAGATCACCTCTCATCCTTCTAAACTCCAATGGGTACACACCCAACCTGTCCACATTTTCCTTCTCTGCTATAAATTTCATTTACCACATGTCTCCCATTCCAGCAGCCTGTCTTTGCCCTTTTGAAGACTATAACTATTCTCCTCACTGTTCGCTACGCTTCTAAGTTTTGTGTCATATACAAATTTTGAAATTGTGCCCTGTACACCAAAGTCCAAGTCATTAATATAAATCACAAAATGCAGTGGTCCTAGTACCAAACCTCCTACTGTATACCTCCCTCCAGTCCAAATACAACCATTTACCACTATTTTCTCTTTCCTGCCCGTTAGCCAATTTCATATCCATAATGCCACCGCCCCTGTTATTCCATGGGCTTCAACTTTGCTAATAAGCCTATTCTCCAGCACTTTCTCAACTCGAGGTGTTCAAAATTATGAAGGGTTTTGACAGATGCCATGCAGACCCCACCTGCCAAGAATGAGGCATATTAGTTTTGTCATATGAATATTGATTTTAAACTGTTGCTGAAGCGAGGAAATGACTTGTTAAACAGATCAGCCGTGGCTGGAAAAAAACATTTGCATGCTAACAGACAGCAGGGACAAAGGGTCTATTCCCTGCTCCTATTTAACCCTCAATGGACTTTGAGCACCAGGTATTGTGTATAAGGAGAGACATTCCAGGATCGGCTAAGAGAATAGAATCCACAAACAGACATGGTCAGACCAGCTAGTCACATGACTAACCTGCTTGGCAATCTGGGTTTTTATGTATTGTACAAAGAGTTTGAACTGAGAAAAAAGACTCATTGCTCCTGGAGTGAGTAGACCTCTCTTGTCTGCTCCCATCCCTTTCTCACAAGCCTCTGGACCCACTGAGGACACATGAACTGCAAGAGAGAAATGTCTCCTACATCAAACAAAGTTTAAGAAGAATACTGGGCCCCAACGAAAAGCAAGATCTACATTCAAGGACTCTACAGCGAGCTCAAAGAACAGTAACCAAAACCATCTTCAGATATTGCCTCAAAATTTTCCACTTTATTTCTTCTGCTCTTTTCTGTCTCTATCTGCATATATGTATCACATATGCATGCTAGCATGGGCGCATCGCGTATCCATAGGCGTTAACTGAATTAGAGTTTAAGTTTAATAAAGTTCAACCTTTTTTCTTTAAACCTAACAAAACCTGTTTGTCTAGTTTCTTTGCCTTATAATTGGAAGATGGTGAACAAGGATTCACCAAGGAGGAGCTAAAAAAAACCCTGGGTGTTTAAAATAAAACTCTGTTATAGTAAGACCAGGTGAACCCTAGACCCCTTTCTCACCTGGTCGTAACACAGAGTAAATAAAGAGTAACTGTTTCCACTGGCAAGAAGGTTGGTAGCCAAAGGACACAGATTTAAGGTAATTGGCAATAGAACCAGAGGGGAGATGAGGAGAAATATTTTTTCAAAATAAGTTGTTCTGATCTGGAATGCACAGTCTGAAAAGGTGGTGGAAGTGGATTTAATAACAACTTTCAAAAGGGAATTGGATATATATATATATGAAAAGGAAAAATTTACAGGTCTTTGTGGAATCTGAGATTTTAATTTGATCATAAACAAATCACACAACTGTATCCCAAAGGAATTCCCTTTTGAAGCATTCCGGTGTAACCCCCGAATAGGGCAGAATGGCCTCCTTCTGTCTTGTATCATTCCATGGTCATACTCTTAAGAACTTGTGAAAAAATAGACTACTGCATTTGGTTCTGAAGAAGAAGAACTTAAAGCCACATTTAAAATAAAATATCCTGGTAGTGACTATCGCCAATGGAATTATCATCTCTATAGCCTTTACAAGACCTGATGCTGAAACATCATATTTCTTCATTTAACCTCAAATTCCCCAGAATTCGAACAAAAGACTGTAGCTACAGGAGAACCTCTTCCATTGAACGTATGATTTTCTTGAGAAATATTTCAACACATTTTGTCCGTTTCCAACATTGATGGTGCTGTCCTACAGTTGATAGTCACCAGTTAAAAGACATAACATCTCCCACCCTAAATCCTTCTGTGTGAGCAGTGATGACACACCTCTTGAGGCCATTCAAACCATTTTCATGCAAGCTTTATCTAAATGTAGCTATGAAAGGTGACAGCTTTGGCAAGAATGACAGGCCCGAATAATGGTAAGTATTGAGTGAAAATGAAGCAAAATCAGCCACAACCAAGTAAGTAAGTACTTCAGGTTCTTTCTCATATCTCATCTGATACAGCATGATGAGCAGAGTTGCCAAAACTCAGGAACCATGTGTCCTTCATCAAGCAAGCTAAAATATTCATCAGTCTACAGGAGATGGTTTTGTCAGTGCCTACAGTGGTTTGACTCAGTTGGTAAATCCGCTGGACACCAACCAAGTGGTGACTTACAAATTTAGAGAACAGATTGCCTCTCATTACATGCTTCTATTTGACATCTATGTTGTGGGAGATCTCATCTATTTTGCAACTTGAATAAGTTACCCTGACCTTTCAATTTTCTCAGGATTTGATTCCAAGAGCTTCCTGATTGTGTACAGTTTTGGACTCCTTACCTAAGGAAGGATATACTTGCCATAGAGGGAGTGCAACAAAAGTTCGCCAGACCGATTCCTGGGATGGCAGGATTTTCCTACGAGGAGAGATTGAGGGGGCTGGGCCTGTATTCTCTAGAGTTTAGAAGATTGAGGGGTGATCTTATTGAAGCATACAAAATTCTTACAGAGATCGACAGGGTTGGTGCAGGAAGGATGTTTCCCCTGGCTGGGGGGTCTAGAGCCAGGGGACACAGTCTCAGAATAAGAGGTAGACCATTTAGGACTGAGATGAGGAGGAATTTCTTCACTCAGAGAGTGGTGAATCTTTGGAATTCTCTACCCCAGAGCGTTGTGGAGGCTCAGTCACTGAGTATATTCAAGACAGAGATGGATAGATTTCTAGATAGTAAAGATATCAAGGGATATGGAGATAGAGCGGGAAAATAGCTTTGAGCTAGAAGATCAGCCATGATCTAGTTGAAAGGCAGAGTAGGCTCGAGGGGCCAAATGGCCTACTCCTATGTTCCTATGTTCCCTGTGGTCCAATGTGGAGAAAAGAAATGATCAAGCATCCAAGTCTTCCAAACATTCCATGAGTACACAGCCCTGCATTAAACACTTAGGGGTAGAGTTTCCGCTCTGGGTGCAAACTGGCAATCTAGGTGAAAAATGCATTTGAAATTGCGCTGGTTTTTGGATTTGAAGTTATCACTCAAATTTCTGCCAAAACTCATTTGCATAATCACAAATATAAAATCTTTCATGAACCAGTGCAATCAGGCAGTGTAATAGAATAAATTGTCTATCTGTTTTTCCTTGCATTAAAAGATATTCCTTGATATATTTAATTGTGATAACCTGGTGCTGTTTTATTAATACAGCTGAAAGTGGATTTATCCCAAACAATAGGCATTTTAAATCAGAGTGATTATTCCAGCACCTGTGAGGAATCTGATTTTAAATCACTGACATTTAAAAAAAAATGCAGAACCAGTTATTGTTATATTCATGTACAGTGGTCAGTTTCTTAGTAAATTAAATATTTTGTAAAACTTGAAAGGTTTTAAAATGTGCCTATTCATGACCTTGGGCATTTAAAAAGCCTTCTCAAAGGGCTGCAAATGGACACAATCGACAGAAACTTGTCATCTTCGTTAATTCAATCTAGAGACATGACCGGTTTTCTGGGCGGGGCCAGTTTCCAGCCTGATGTTTCTTAATCCAGCATTAAAGATTGTGGAAACTTGATTTATGCTTGATGTAACTTGTCCTTAAAATTCCTTGATCCTTTGCACTGGTTTAGCCGATCTCAGGCGAATTGTTTCGGAAATACCACCGCAACCTAAAAGAAACTCTAGGCCTCAGAAAGTAAGTACAGTTCCAAAAAGAAACCAAACCCCAAAGTAAAAGCAAAATACTGCGGATGCTGGAAATCTGAAATAAAAACAAGAAATGCTGGAACCACTCAGCAGGTCTGGCAGCATCTGTGGAAAGAGAAGCAGAGTTGACGTTTCGGGTCAGTGTTCCAAAGAAGGGTCACTGACCCGAAACATTAACTCTGCTTCTCTTTCCACAGATGCTGCCAGACCCCAAAGGTTACCTTTGGCAACACCTGATAAAAAACATTTGGCAATAGTTTTTGCTTTGTGTAACCAGTGTGCGCATCAGCTGAATTATACATTGGATCTTAGCTGGAATATGAAAAGGATGTCACACAGCTGAATAGTGCTATTAGGACTCAAATAGAAAGAAGTGGGTGAATGTAGTACATTGTAAAAGCACTTAATCCTAGTTATCTATGCGTATTTATTTTTTAAAAATATCACGAAGTAGGTAATCCCTTATATGAAAATGAATGAATCGAGAAATTAAGGATAGATATTTTAGTTGGCAAAAAATTCTACCTTAGTATGCTATGTAAATTATACTGAAAGGAGCCATTGTGTGACTTCCTGTTCTTTCTTATGGCAGTAGGTGAAAAGGGAAGTTCCAATTGTAAAGGAGCTGCTAAAAAAGCTAAGGTTTATTTTGGGAGGGCTATTTTGTTGATGTTTTTCTGATCAGAACATGTAGAAAGAATTTATATTCATAGAAAAGAAACCAAACCGTTGGGGCCTAAATCACACGAAAACAGAGGGAAAGTGGGTGATCACGCACCTGTTCATGGGGACTCGGGGACTGATTGTTCCCCATTCCTGCTTAACGTGAAATGAAAGACATGCCAGCACTACTGGCACACTTTAATGGCAGCTCACCTATTGTGGGGAAGGACAGGAAATCAGATATCACTGGCATCAGTTAAAGGCAACCAGTGCCTCTTGAAGGAGAGGTACATTGTGGCTACAATCTGAATACCACTGAAATAGCAGACAAAAGAGAGGTTGGAAGGACTGTCTGCTTTTTTGATGTAGGTTTGGAGCAGATCAGCAGGAGGAGAGATCTCATTTTTACTCCCAAAGGCAAAATGTTTCTTGGTTAGCTTACCACCAACAATTGGAAGAGGTGGCAGTACAGGTCAACACCAGAAGGAACTGGCTGTAATGCAGAAAAAATTCAATGACCTCACAAGGGCTACCAAGGTAGGTCTCCTCACCCATATTTCTCATTACTCTCTGCTTAGCCTTGCATTACGTATATCCTCAACATTCATAATCCTTCTATCTCCTGCTTCCCACCACTCTCCTCCAAACATTCCAGGTTACCTCACCCCACCTCCTCCTGTTGCTACTGACACATGCTGCACCTGTTGCCCTCCTCATTATCACATCCTTCACTTCCTCACTCCTGTACCATTTACTATTGCAACACTATTCTACCCTGACAAGCACATCCTAAAAATAAAAATCCACTCAGCTTCCACCGACACACTTCCTTCTTTCTTGAAGAAGAAGCTAGCGCACCATAACAGCGTTGGCATGGGCTTTTACACACACAAACACTGCAGGCTGAATTTTATCCTGCTGTTGGAGGCTGGATGAGAGGCAGTGAGGGGAAAACAAAATGGCATTGGGAGGCGTGCCTGGCGTTCTCCTCCATGCCATTTTGTCCACAGCAGGGAAGGTGGAGGACAGCCCTCCTGTTCAGGTCCAATTGAGCCACTTATATGGCTAATTAAGGGCCCTATAAACGCAGCTTCTTTCCTCCGCTCCCATTTAATTAATGTGGAGGGGCATGCCCCCACGTGGAGACCGGCGACCTCCTGGTGACTCAGGTTGGGGTCCCTCCTTTCGGGGCAATCCATGGCCCATGAAGGTGCCCCCCCAGCTGCAATGGCCACCCCCGTGACAAGACAAACCCCTGCCCTCACCAACCACCACCCCCTACCAATCCCCTCACCAGGGCCTCCCTGACTGGCCCCAGTGATACTAACTACACTTACCTTGGTCCCAGGGCGGTGTCCACAATGCTGCTTCGGGCCAGGTGCAGTCCCAGCAGTGGCCACCACTTTCAGGCTGACGGCCCTCTGATTGGTTGGCAGCTCTTGGGCTGGGATCTTGTCCCTTAAAGAGACAGCATCCCCGGCGGTGGGCTGTTAATTGCCTGACGATTGTTGAATTTGACTAGAGGTCTGAAAAATGGCTGAGGTGGAGTCGCCCTGCTCTCTGGTCCGCCATTGGGACATCTGCCGCTGAAATAAAATTCAGCCCACCATGTCCCTTTAGTCAGGTCTGCTGCCGTTTCCTATGTCCCACAGCAAGTTTCACTGCCTTCGTGATGGGCAATGGCTGTTCGTTTTCATATAATTAGGTATTTTTTGAATTATCTCATGATTATGGTTGCAAGCTTCTAGTTCCTGGAGTTCACGAGAAGAATCTGAAGTTACGTTTTTGAGAAAGTTGCAAACTCTAAGTGCAGATGTCAGTTTAATTTGTATTACCGTCCAAAAATAGTTCAAAGTGTTTAGCACTGAAAATGAATCAAATTTTCCGTAAGTTTACACTAAACACCACAGCAAAGTGGGAACATCACTGTTGCAAAATTCAGATGTATGGCGCCCATTTTTTGGGTGCGACAGGTTGCCCTAAAGGTCCAAAATGGCACCCATGGCCC
This sequence comes from Heterodontus francisci, assembly GCF_036365525.1. Lineage (NCBI taxonomy): Eukaryota > Metazoa > Chordata > Chondrichthyes > Heterodontiformes > Heterodontidae > Heterodontus > Heterodontus francisci. Next base: position 130,549,814 of record NC_090376.1, on the reverse strand, counting down.
ACATGCACACTAAGGTGCAAGTCATACCAAGATTCATTCTGGTGAGGTTATTACTGAGCATGCAGTGAGCGCCAGATGGAGGTGTGCAGAGTAGGCAGATCATGACATCAATCAGCGGGTAATACTGATTTGATGCCAGTGCTACCATTTTGGAGCTGAATGCTCCAGCTAATGCCCTCTTTTAATAACGCAGGGCTGAACACGTGTTCAGGACCTCTCCGCCTGTCCTATTGAATGGGATCAACTATTTTCAGTTTAGTTCCTCATTGATTTCTACTGGCTGTTGCTACAATTGTAAATGTATTTGGTGCTATCTAGAATTCTTTAAAGTTGCGAAAGTCTACAGGGAATGGTAAGGCAGGTGCTGAAGGAGTTGATTGTGACATCTTGGCTTCTGCACAAACCATTTGTTCCCAGACATGGTTGCATTATCAGGTATTGCCCCTTGGAATACTGCATGATTGGGACAATGAACAGAGGTCATGCAGAACAGGATAATCTGCTGGAAAAGGGAGGAGTAGTGGGGGAGAAGGGCTCTCATTAGGAGGCCATATCTGCTCAGGCTGTTCAGGGAGCAATTCTCCGAGCTGATCCTCAGCAAGGGACAATGTGTCAGATGTCTGTGCTTCAGTAAGGACATCCTCCCTGAGATCTGCTACCTGCAGCCACAAATGCAACCTCAGAGCAGGGCAAGGACTGCATTGACAGTAGCTGTGAAAGTGACTGTGGTGATGAACCTTTATGCATCTGGCTCCTTCCAGGCTGGAGCAGGCGATATATGCAACATCTTCCAGTTTGTTGTCCATTATTGCAGAAGTGAGGTAACTGATGCTGATATTCGAAGAGAGCTGGCTCCATTTAATTCTCTCTTGCCAGAGAACAGCAGGCACAGCAAGCATGTGGCTTTGCGAGGACTGCAGGCTTTACCATGGCGAAGGGTGTCATTGACTGCACGCACGTCGCTTTGTGGGCATCGCATGTCAACTCGGAGATGTACCTCAACTGAAAGTGATTCCAGTCCCTCAATGTCCAACTGCTTTCTGATCATACACAGCGTATCATGCAGGTCAGTGCTAGATATCCTCACAGCATTAATATGACCCCATTGAGACCGTTAACGTTAAAACATGAGATATGAACTCCCCAGACCAATTTAAAGAATTACACAACAAGATTTCACGTTTTCAGACTTTTATTGTAAGAACTAAACTAAAAATCTGCATTAACTAAATAGTACTTTGTAAGTAGCTGATACCCCAAATTACAGAGAAAGGTATTTTCTTCACTTATTAAAACACTTGAAAACCCCACGCCACACTTCTACATTACACAGTCCTCCTTGATGGCAAAATCTTTGCAGCTAAAAGTCCCAAACTCCTCCCAGTTGCAATGGGTTGGATCTCCCAGACATTTTTCAAAGTCAATGTCCTCTTTGTTCAGTTCTTTCGAGCACTTTCGACCTGGACTTTTGTGAATAAGGCAATCTCTGGTGATCCTGTTAGTCTTCTACTTCTCTGCAAATGTCAACTTTCAAAACAGTCTTCGCACCCTTTCACTGTATCAGTCTTCTGAGAGGAGGTGTTCCCATTCTCTCTCCTCTCTGAGGCTGCCACCTCTGGTCTTCTTCTGACCCATCACAGGATCCTCTTGGCATAGTGCAAAAGTGAAAGCCAACACAAAATATACAATCCAAAACAAATTTATAAATCGAAGCATATTGCATACAAACATCAACTAATCAACCTTATGCATTTTTTTAGTGCCTGTCTTCCATGTGCCTTTGCCTGTCTTAGTGCTCCTAAACAGTGATACCCCCATGGCTGCCAGCAGCTGGTGGAAGGCTGCTGACCTTCAGGGAAGGAGACTGCAGATGGCTTGGAGGCCCGGCTTCAGACTGCACCATCTTGGCATGGGCAGCAGCACTCTGAGCTGGATGGCTGACAGGCAACAGCAAAGGCATTGGTGGAGAGGCAGGGGTGGGAGGATGAGTGCTGTCATCTTGAGAGAGGACAGCAGGTTCGTGCTCCATGGTGTCACTGCCACTGGCCCTGCTCCCCACCATCCCCCTGCCCACCCACCCACCCCCCCAAGGCAGTGCCTCAGCAATCTTCATAATGTGTTGGAGGATAGATTGCTTGACTGCTCTGACACCCTGCAAACCCCTTAGAGTACTGATAGCTTCAGCTTTGATGGCAGCAGTGTGAGGCTGCATGGCAATGAGATGAGCTTGTAAGAGAACAGTCTAAGCTTGCATGACAGAAAGCTGATCTTGCATTACAGAAGTCTGAGCTTCCACTGCAGCACCGAGCCTTTGGTTGGCTTCTGCATGTGCTGCAATGGAAGCTGAGACATTGGCCATCAGAAGCTGCATCATGGTTGGGTCCAGAAGTGTCCTCATGGATTTGGCCACCACTGACATTCTGGAGAGGATGAGCTCCAAACTCTGTGCAAAGCCCTGTGCAAGGTTGGTGCAGGACTCCCCCATGCTCCTTAACAATGCACAGAGGCTTTCTGGCCAGCTTTCCAGTGCAGCAGGCATCTCATTGTGAATATCCATTAGCCTTCTTCTGTAACCTGCCTCATCAGAGTGCTCATCTGAATCCCCTGCAGCAGAACCTGTGTGTGACCTCTCCCTCCAGGGAGCAGGCACTTATTCCACCTTTGTCACTGCCCTAGCTGTAGGCCACTCGTGCCCAATGTTTCACCTCTAAGCTATCCTCTAAACTACACCCAGTGTCAGTATCCGAGCTGATGGCTGCAAGTGTGAGATCGAGTGACCGTGTTTCTTCATGATCACTCTCTTCTTGCTCCTCCGCTTGTTCTCTTCCAATACTGCTTTGGGCATCTGAAAGGAAAAAAGCACAAGGATAGGACTATGGTGTGGGGAGCATGGAAAGTAAGACGAGCATGCTTACATAATTTGCTAATTCAGACAAGATTGTGGAATTGAAGGGAAAGTGCGATGTGAGGAGGATTAGGCATGAGGTTACTGACATTGTTTCAGTCCGGCTGCTGGCCACAGCCTTTGTAATGGGCACTGCAATGATGACGAACCCCATCTCCTCCACAGGGCTAAGAACATTCAGCAGCGCCTATCGCCTGCCGGTTAGGTGCTGCTGCCACTGTTTTTGCGCCACCTTGTCCTCCAAAAGAAAAGGAAGATTGTCAGAATTTGTTTGCATGATGTAGCTGTATTGGCTGAATGGCTGTCGGTGTATGCCAGCTGTTAGATGTGGGTGTGAGATTTGCAGCAGTGCGAGGATGAGGTATGAGTCCTGATCGATAAGAGTTATTAATAGGCGAGTGATTCAGGTGCTGTGCTTTGAGTAGTGCTGGAGGCCATTGGTGCAGTTGATGGGATATGGCATTTGAAGATGCATTTTTTGACCTTGACCACTCGTGTAAGGTCATTGAGCTTTTTGCTGCACTGCACCCAGGCCCTTGGAGTTTGATTCCTAACATTAACTGCTCCAGCTATCTGGTTCCACTGCCCTCTATCTGGAGGGCCTCCCGGCCCCTTGTGGATACAGCACATCTCCGCTCCTCCTCAACAAAGGCCTCCAGGGTGTTATCGGAAGACCTTGGAGTCCGTTTTCTCCCACGTTGTGCCTTTATTGAGTGTTTCCAAAGTCAGAATCAGTTTACTTACTTAGAGATACAGCACCAAAACAAACCCTTTGGCCCACCGAGTCTGTGCCAACCAACAACCACCCATTTATACTAATTCTACATTAACCCCATATTCTCTACCACATCCTTACCATTCTCCTACCATCTACCTATACTAGGGGCAATTTACAATGGCCAATTTACCTATCAACCTGCAAGTCTTTGGCTGTGGGAGCAGCCCATAATAGTAGCCCATAGTTGTACAATGACTTTCAGTATCTGCACCAACCACAATGTACGTCCTTTAAGAATTAAGTAGTAACTTTAAGTAGTGCAGCCTAATTTTAATTGGTAATAGCCTTACACAAACTTGGGCCCCCTAGAGAGATGTACAGTCACTCAACAGTGTGGTTGGCACAGGCAGCATACTGCAATCAGGATACTTAACAGGCAACCCAAAATTGGTATGCTGACAGCATCAGAAGCAGCGGGCGTGGGTTAATCCTGCATTGCCATCCCTGCACCCATTTTCGGGGGCTATCAAATTATATCTCTAGCGTCTTACAAAAATAACATTTTCATAGAATTTGAATTAACCGACTTTGAATTCTGTGTAGACTTTATTCCAAAGTTCGGGTCTGCCGCCATTTTTGTTTGGGAGGGTTGACTTCCTTTCCTACAGAAAGTGAATCTTGGGCGTAGATTTATCCCAATTATAATTACTTTCAGTTAGAAACCCGTCTCAGATTTTCCTTCTTTTAAAAATGTCTTCCTCTGTTCCCCAGCATAGAAACAGTGGACTATGAACGAAGCCACAAAGGAACTATTTGCACTAAATTTCAAATTGTGATCAGTACTCAGAATCAAGATGTGAGTTAAAAGAAATATAAACTGGAAGATTTGCTCTTATGATGGTGCATGTTTATGCACAGGAACTGACAGCCTCCTCATTTAGGGAGTACGTGGCTGGTTGGCATCCTTCCATCTACGAAAGATGATGGACACGCAGCAAACAATCCCTTTAGGTGGGGTGTCTTCTCTTGGTGCACCTTTGCTGATGGCTGTGAAGGCCAATCCTTGAGAGACAGGTTCTGCCACAAGTGCCACACATGAAGCTGCCAAGTGATGCTGTGAGTTGTTGTTTTCGGCTTTTGCGCCTGTTGTCAAGCTGCTGTAGCTAGTGGTTGTCATGGTAGTGCACACCAGTCCACAGGATGTGTCGCCCCACTGGTCGTCTAGCCCCGGATACCTCACCATACAGAAGGTCCTTGAGTATGCGACCGTCTTCCATCCTGCAGAGTACATAGTGTCATAGAAATTGAAGCACAGAAGGAGGGCGGCACAGTGGCGCAGTGGTTAGCACCGCAGCCTCACAGCTCCAGCGACCTGGGTTCAATTCTGGGTACTGTGTGGAGTTTGCAAGTTCTCCCTGTGTCTGCGTGGGTTTCCGCTGGGTGCTCAGGTTTCCTCCCACATGCCAAAAGACTTGCAGGTTGATAGGTAAATTGGCCATTATAAATTGCCCCTAGTATAGGTAGGTGGTAGCGAAATATAGGGACTATATGTGGGGATGTGGTAGGAATATGGAATTAGTGTAGGATTAGTATAAATGGGTGGTTGATGGTCGGCAAAGACTCGGTGGGCCGAAGGGCCTGTTTCAGTGCTGTATCTCTAACTAAGTAACTAAGAAGGAGGCCATTTGGGCCATCATACTTATAGTGAAATCACAATCCTTGGCAGTGCAAAAGTGAATATAGTCATAGAGAGATACAGCACTGAAACAGGCCCTTCGGCCCACCGAGTCTGTGCCGACCATCAACCACCCATTCATAGTATTCCTACATTAATCCCATATTCATTACCACATCCCCACAATTCTCCTACCACCAACCTACACTAGGAGCAATTTACAATGACCAAATTACCTATCAACCTGCAAGTCTTTGGCTATGGGAGGAAACCCAAGCACCTGGCGGAAACCCACACGGTCACAGGGAGAACTTGCAAACTCTGCACAGGCAGTGCCCAGAACCAAATCCAGGTCGCTGGAGCTGTGAGGCTGTGGTGCTAACCACTGCGCCACCCAAGCAGATATACAACTGGTTTCCTGAGTGATTTTTTTGGGGGGGAACAAAGTTGAATATATTTTCGGGTTCATTTAGAATGAGGGATATTAGTGATGGGAAGTAAGGTTAAGGATAGTGGTGATGGGATAATTTTCCCATTTCAGACACCAGTATAATCCATGCTAGAGTGAAAACCTTTCCCTATTTTGCTATTCTTCTGGCATAAACAAATTTCACCCCCAATGATAACCAATTCAGATCACAAGGGGTTCTGTTGCGACAAAGCACCTCAGATCCAATTCCAGAAGAGCTTATTAATCATTGTCATTGCATCTTTCTCTCAGCTCCTGGACCAGCCATCCCTTCAGGAGTCTCTGAGTCAGATTATCAATTCTCTACCAACTTGTGGGCAGCTTTGAAATCTGTATTTGCACCACTAAGAATGGAGTTGAGAGCTGTCAAAATACAGCCAACCTGCAGAAGTGAGCTTAATTCAAATTAGTGTCCCAAGGTGAAAAGACCTGGTGCTAATTCAGAGTACCACCCACTTCCCTGGTTAATGTCACAGCATCAGAGGCATCTGTGAGTGCACTGCAAACAAGAAATCATGATTGTACAGTACTCCACAGCTCTTCATTTAGAAAAAGCAGAACAAATTCATGCCCCGCTCACTGGCCTTTGTGTGTTCGTGAAATTTTAAAAGTTAGGCAACTGCCAGTAATCAAAAAAACAAATGAGCTGGCTTCCAATTCTTTTTCAATTTTAATATTTAAAGTTAAAAAGCTGGACGCACAACAGATCCACTTGTTTCAGAGTGAATTCACTGTTAGAGGTGCAAGATAACCTTTTCCCAATGCAGAATTGATGAATACCCTCCCTCCCGTATGTACTCATTTATTCAAAAAATTACAGGGTATAAATTTGTCTTGGGAGTTACACAGTGAATCGTTGGCTGGTTGTAAACACTGTCTGATTTTCTTTCCCATTGCAGTCAACAATAAAGAAAATCGGACATAATTAGATAAGCTGCTGACTTGCCATTACCCGGTTTGCAATAGTGCCTAAGAAAAGTACCCTCATTTGTTTCCAGACAGAATTGTCCCAACTTCCTGTAAGTGGACGAGAATTCACAACATGCCTTAGGAATTCTCTTGGGTATAGTGATGCTGATCACTGCTGTAAACGCTCTGAACATCTTACATTTAGGAGCATCCCTAATTGCACAGGTGTGTAATGCAGGGATGTAACAATAGGACCCCTTGTAATCTAAACTAGATATCATGGGAGTTAACTTGAACTGTACTAGTAGTACCTAGCAGCCTGACAGCAAATCGCCAGCATGCTTTACACCACACCCGATTTTCCAAGGAAGAGTAGATTGAGCCTGGTGTAAAATGGGCTGTGGATTCACTATCAGCCTCTTTTGTGCTACTGTTGGAGACCAATTTCATTGCCACTGCGTTTTTCACACATGCCTTCATGTGCCTTTCCAATGTCTTTTGAAAGCAGACCAGAAGCATTGGTAAGATAAGCTTCAATTTGAACAATTAAACTGCTTTATTTCCAGACTGCAAGTGAACTTACAGAGCATCAGTTATAACTGGACTCACATACTTCAATCATTGCAACTTGCATTTGCGTAATAATACAAAATAATAAACATGCTATGGATGACCACATCTGTGGGTTGTCATACTTGATTTAAAAAAAAATTCTAAATGGCTTCCTGCATTCTAACCCAGAGGGTAGTGGGGGTCTGGAACTCATTGCCTGAAAAAGTGGGAGAGGAAGAAACCCACATCACATTGAAAACATTCTTGGATATGCACTTGAAGTGCTGTAACCTAAAGGGCTACAGAACAAAAGCTGGAAAATGAGATTAGGCTGGATAGCTCTTTGTTGGCTGACATGTTTGCGCTGGGCTGAATGTTCTATGTTTCTGTTCTATGTTTCTAATCTAACCTTCTGACCCTGGTGAAAGCCTTTCCAAGAAACTTTCTATTTAAAAACCTCATTGTCAGTACTCTAGTCCAGATAGCCAGTTGGTGAAGAATGATACTGAAGCCAATCTTTACTCAGTCTGCTATTTATTTACAGAGTGAAACATTACAAGCATTTATTTCCTAATTCAACCACACATTGAACTGGATTTTATTCCGGCGACGGAGGTCCCAGCCACAGGCCGGAAGGCTCGGCGGGGGGGATGTGGTGGCCCTCCATCAGACCCCCGGTGCAACCTAACAGCAGGCTGCCAATTAATTGTCTGCCATGTAGAAAACTGTCCCTTTAAGGGACGAGTTCCCGCCTCCACAGCTGCCAGCCAATCCGAGGGCTAGCAGCTCTTCAATACCGGCAGTCGCCACCACTCTGGTGGCGACTGTCGGTACTGCACAAAGACATCAGAGATCCAGGTGAGTGAGGTGGGGGTCAAACGGGCCAGTCAGACAGGCCCTGGTGACAGGGTTGGGGAGCTGTGTTGGTGAGGGTGGTGGGGAGTCTTGCCGGGTGGGGGGAGGGGGAGGGGGCAGTCATCGCCACTGTGGGGGGGAGGCCAGGGATTGCCCCCAAAGAAGGGACCCCCTCCTGACCCCACTAAAAAGCCGTTAGGTCTCACCTGGCGGCATCTCCACGAGGGTTCTATCTGTCCCCGGTGTTGCGAAGGATGGGCCTGGTCACATTGCCGCGGAACGCTCCGTGCAGTTGGGACGTGCCGTACCACCTATCCTTCGTGGAGCAGTTTCTGCGGGGAAACACCTTTGACCACCGGTCCATCAGGCAGTGGTCTGCACGGAATGTCCTCAAGGCCCTACGGGAAAAGGAAACGGTGGATCCTGTCGGATGGTTCCCCGAGCAGACCGTCAAAGTCATTTGGCGGAATGCCTCATCACCAGAACTTTCAAACAAGCACCAAGACGTAGCTTGGCTTGTGGTGAGAAGGGCCCTCCCCGTCAGATCCTTCATGCACACCCGAAGTCTCGCCCCCTCCGCACAGTGCCCCCGCGTTGGCTGTGGTGGGGAAGAGACGGTCGCACACCTCCTCCTGGAATGTGCCTTTGCAAAGCAGGTGTGGAAAGAGATGCAGTGGTTTTTGTTAAGGTTCATCCCAAGCAGCTCTGTAACAGAGGAGTCTGTGCTCTACGGGCTGTTCCCAGGGACGCACACCGAGACAAACATCAACTGCTGCTGAAGGACTATCAATTCGGTGAAAGACGCCCTTTGGTCTGCCCGAAACTTGCTGGTCTTCCAGCGCAAAGAGTTGTCCACCACCGAATGTTGCAGACTGGCACATTCCAAGGTCCAGGACTACGTGCTGAGGGATGCACTAAAGCTTGGGGCAGCCGCAGCAAAGGCTCAATGGGGAAAGACCACAGTGTAAGGTTCCCCCACCAAGCTGGACTGAGGGGCTGGATCAATGGGAAACCCCTCGAACTGTATCGTTAATATTCTCAATTGCTGTAAATGTAAAACTGTAATTGACATGACAATTGTGAAACGGAAGGGTTGGGAAGAAACTCATGACAGTATTGAAGGAAACTGATCTCCCTTGCAATGTTTGTATTTTCTGGTGCTGTTTGGAAACTGTTTGGCAATGTAATTTTTACAGATTTTTATGAATAAAGTATATTTTGGAAATTAAAAAAAAATCTCCACGAGGTGATAGGCCACACCATCCTCCACAACATTGGAGTGGAGGTAGGAAGAGGCCCTTGCATAGCCATTAATTGGCCGTTTATGGGCCTCAATTAACCTGGGGCGGGAAGACCGTCCCAGGCCTTCCCTGCCCTGAACAAAATGGCAGTGGGCCAGATAACCTGCCCCCCACCCCCTCACCTATCTCCAAGGGCAGGATAAAATCCTGCTCAAGTAAAATCCCAATTAAAGATCTCCACCTACATATAATTAAGCACAATTGATATAGAATTAACAGTCAGTGTATCTCTATGCCCCAATTCCTTCTCACTGAGTTCACAAACAAAAGGGGAAGGTCTATGCCAAAAGAATCCTTGCCTAGTGTCTGGATGCAGAGACTTCCCAACAAAGTGAGTGTGAGATTTATTGATGATAGAGAATGGTTAATGAATTGCTTACTGCTTTCAGCCTTTGGAGTACCAGCTTCTTCACATTTTACCTGCTTTTTTTACAACTTGCATGAATTACATTGCTTTAAAAATCCCAACAATTAAACTCTTTTCCAAATCCTTTCAGCAGAGAAATGGTCCGATAAAATCCCTAAATATGGCTGGTGCATACCTACCAAGAACTTGAATATATCTTTCCCCGCCCCCCCCACCCCCCCAAACCCCATTCCCTTCATCAAAGTTCCAGGGATCAGGTCCATGCTGGCCAACAAGGAAGCAAAAGAATCTCCCCCCACACCACCACCCACACACAAAACAAGTGCCAAAGGCTGGATCTGTGCCTACTGCTAAGTCACGGAGCAGACTAAATCACCGCTAGGCTACCAGGAAAAATCCAGAGACTTTGAAGGGCCCAGTGTGTCTCCTGGCCATGGCAGCAAGATGTTCAAAATATATAACCTATTGTGAACGCGTGTCACTACTTGTTTTAGCTAAATGCCCGGAAACCATAAACCAGAAATATAACTTTAAGCCTGGATATAAATGGGTTATTTTAATTGTTATCTGCACAGAAATACCTCTGATGACAATTTTTTTCCCATTGTAAGTATAGTTTACATATATATATATATATATATATACAGAAACAAAATCAAATGTGGTGAATTTTCTGTTTGGCAATACTTAAGCAGTTGAAAAAACCTGATTTGTTTAAGTACATGGAAATATTGACAGCCCTGCAGCTACAAACAATATGCAATGACAAGTGCATGTCCTAGGAAACCTGCTTTGGTTCATACAAACAAAGTGTCTCACCATCTTTGATCAATGTGTCTAGTAAAATGCTGTGCTAAATTTTGGATTTTGATAATAACCTTCTGCAATTAATTAAAGCTGTAGTATTAAGTGATTTTGAACTGCACTGTCATTATTTCCACTGTGGCTGAAGTAAATTCCCTCCCCACCCCCACTGATGTGCTGTGAGAATCTTCAAACCTCAAGTTGCCTCCTCCATGTTTCAGTGCGCACTGTGACTGCCACCTTAGGCAGCCTGTGAGCCAGTGCTCTGCTCGCAGTGGTTTGCTTGCTTGATGAGCTCAGGTCACTTCTCAAGGAGGAGGAGCAGGAGGAAATATGTCAGAGCTGATGCAGATGTTGCATAGCAGTGGCCTTTCTCTTCTCAACAGCAGCAGTCAGGAAACTGCACAAATCCCTGGCAACACTCCATCCCCCCGTCAAGGTTCTATTTTTCTAGTCTGTACTGTCAATTAAAAACAGCTCTATTCTCTGCTTATGACTAGAATTGAAACCTTTCAATAACTACAGTAATTCTGGGCAATATTCCATTTTGTTTAAAGTCATTTTACATTAGTTAGTACAGTTCTTGTAACTTATTTTCATAAAACACAGTTGGCAGTATTTGGACTCTGCTTATTTTAGAATATAATATAAAACTGTATTATGTAGAACTGTCTCACTGATGGACCATCTAAGTAGCTGAGCAAAGGTATGCTGTAAGTGTGTAAGCAAGCATATTTTAAACACAACCAGGATAACAGGACAGGATGCAGTCTATTTAGATCCCCAGCCACCTTATTTTAACCTCATTCCAAATACTTTCACACAGCTCTGCTAAACACAGACTTCACAAGCTGCGAGAGGTATTTTTGACCTGGTGCTGCAGCCACATAGGTTTGTGGGTAGCTGTTCTGAAGACAGGAGGTTAGACAGGGTTATCAAAAAAGAGAACGGCTGGATGATTTCGCTAAATTAAAACAAATTGTAAATAATGCTACTTTGCAGCTTCAGATCCTAGCTCTAAATGGATCATCAGCAGGTCCAATATTTTGGGGGAAAACATATGTGTACGTATATATTATGCACATACATGTATCCTGTATTTGTGTGAGTGTGTGTGTATATATATATATGTGTGTGTGTGTGTACATATATATATGTTATACACACGCATACAGGGAGCTCATACTGCAGGTCCACGGTGATTTTAAAGCTGTAAACTGACTGGGCTGCTCGGAAACCTCCTACAAAGGGGCCCCTGTGTAATTCGATGCATGCTGGTAAGGCTTAGGGTATATTGTCCTCTGTTGTTTATGAAGCCTCCACCCACTGGCCCACCCTACATTAACCAGATCATGTGACTCCGGTAAGTCATTTGCAAGTACAACAGTCCTCTGTGCGCCCCCATTCATTTCCTGCAAACAGCAGCTGAGGGAGAAGAGACACTGTATAAGGGAAGGAAATATTTCTCCTCTGCAGCTTTCCACCAGGTCAGCGCTTTATATTCTTTCTTCCCATTCTTTGTGTTGAGCTGGCTCACTTCTAAAGGCAGTGGCAGTCGGACTGCGTTGAGGTGGCATGCTAGATAGAATTTGACTCGCTTCTCGCTTGTTTTCCTAACAGTTCTTGCAGTGAGCAGAAATCTCTGTGATTTGAATGCAGTTGTTGGTGTGTGAGCATAAGAGTCAGAAGGGCTGCAGATGTGGGAGTGTCAGTAAAAGGGAGGCAAGCTAATGCATCTTCAATAGCCTCAGTGCTACATCCCGTAATCAGTAGCAATGATGTGCGCCTGTCACTCGACAATTCTTCATAGTTCATTATCAGAGCTGAAGCCTGAATAGGTGTTATCCTGGATGTTAGTGGACTTGGCCAGAGTTGACAGCAGACACATTCAGAGACTGGCAGAGAGGGTCGCTTGTACAGTTTAAAAGCAGCTAGAGAAACTGCCACTCTGCAGTCTAGGATTGCTGAAATGAAAATAGAAATGCGATTCCCTGGTGGCATTGGATTGTGTTAATGTTATGTTGTCATATGAATACTGTCAAAGACTGTCCAGCTTTAATATTTATAGTCATAAACTTGTTCTGCTCAACATCATCCTTTGAACATGCATGTCTGTGTGCACATTTTTAGTGTAACATTTCGTACAAACCTTGACCTTCCCACCTTTTCACCACTGTTAATGTTTACTTTGGTTGGAGCAAAGCTATACATAAGGGGGAGTGACTACGAATGTACACGTATTACCAGAAATTCCTCTACTCCGGTAAAAGCACAGGCAGAGACTTAAAGAAGAAAATAAATTAAAATGCATACCTCCACAAACCATCAGCTTCTATTTTAATATTTTATGTGGATAATGAGGCTACAAGCATTTTAGTCAATATGAGTTCAGTAATGTATTTGTGCTGCAGCTGTTATACAATAAGACAACATTAATTTCATGCTCGGAAGGATTAGGTGCTGTCGAATGGTTGTAGGTTTGTTTTGCGGGAGGGCGGCAGGAGAATGTATCGGGTGAGGTGCAGGGGTGGTGGTGGTGGTGGGTGGGATTTGTCTGGGCTGGAAACCAGACTATAACCAGCCACTGTTTTTAGAATACTTCTGTGATAGAGTTAAGTCTTAAAACTGTGACAGAGTTCCAGACATGATCAGTTGCTGAACTTTATCCACTAGCTATCGTCTGGTGTATATTAACAAGAAATAAAAATATAGTGTAAGGCTGTCTCAGCTAGCTTATCTCATTACTGACAAGAAGTGCTTTTAGTTAAATACTAAAGTTTTAGGAAGATAATTCAGGGGACAGCCCTGAAGCTCTACAGACTAGAATGAAAACATATCAAAAAAAGTCAGAATTATAACCTACAATAGTTTATTCTTGTCATTGTTATGTCGCTTTGTTTGAGGATTTCGAGATAAACTCAATCAGAAAACCTGACAGTTGCTTTACAGCTGTGAATTGCCACTGGGGGAGGGGAAGGGAAATATGAGGTCAAATGTCAAGCACGCCCAAAGTTGACCAGATATGTTGAACTGGGGTTGGGTTTGGATCCCATGTGGAATAACAGACTCCTCTGTTCTACAAGAAATGCAAAGCAAAGGCAGGAAGCTGCAGTGCTACAGTGTTAGATTTCCAGATAGGAGATGTGAATTTGACTCAAAATCTTGACTGATTTTCTATAATTACTCTTTTCCTTGATAAGCTTGCATCTTTGGCAGGAGCTTTTGTAGAGGGAGGGCTAATCCGAAGGGGAAGGATCTACTCTCAACACTTTTCCTGAAATAACAATCCAGTGAGGAAGTCCATGAAAAAGTATGTGAGTTGAACCATTTTGTCCTGATTTCAGTGAGCAGGTGAAAGGTTACCTATATTCAACAGGAAAAAATATTACAAAAATAATGCTCTTTTTTAGATCCAAACGCAAACAGATAAAATACTCAGAATGGTCCTGTTCCGTGCTGGATTCTATTTACAGTGTGGCAATTTCCATGCATTAGGTTTGAGTTTGAATTATTCAGTGAATCAGGTTCACTTTGGGTGAAAGCAAGTCACAAATTCAAACTCATTTCTGCTATCAAAGTTCTTTTTGTGCCTATGAAATAATTGTATTTTGGTAAAAGCTTTATAATCCCCAGTTTTCTTTTGTTTTATTTTTTATGACTACCAAATGAGGCTCATTACCTGAACATATCTTGTTCCACTCAGGAGGTTTGCTGATTAACACATGACTGCAGTAATGTGTTGTGCTTTGCCAATAGAAGCTGCACCTGCTGCCAGGTGAGATGCTCTGTTTTGTTCCCACAGCCTCCCAAGGTGAACCGTTTTACCAAAGCGCTCAGTTGAAGGCAGGCACAAACATTAAGCATCTGGCCTATGACAAACATACCATTTTGTCCCTTACTACACTGTTTTCTATTAGTTATTAAGGTCAAAGTCATAATTGTTGTTGCTGCACTATTGGCCAGCTGGTACAGTTTAATAATTCGACTGGATTGAGCTGGTCTGTGTTAATTCCTCTCTCCCTTCATCCCTGTAAGCCAAGAGAAAATGTCTTATCAGCCTATGCCAGTCCGTTTAGCAGTCCCATCAAGAACTGGGATAACTCACATATCCAAAAAGAATGAGTTTGAATAAAAGACCTATGTGCTTTGTAGCAACAGAAATTTTCCATGGGGTGTAATATTCTAAAATAGATAGTAACCCTTCCCTCACCATTGTATCAACATTCATATCATGTACAAAAAAAAATCAGAAACGTTTAGCCAGCTTCCATGATAATACATTGGGTAAATGTACCACCCAGGAGATATTGAGCCACACAGAATTGTAAAGTTCAAGGTTGATCCCTAATCTGTTCTTTGCTAGCTGATCTGAGTCAGGGTGTGGAAGAGGAGCACTATAATAGGCTTGGGGTTGTCAGCAGCACATTTAGAATTGTACACAATGCTTCCAGTGCTACCCTCCCTCCCTCCACGCACGCAAATAGTTACATTTAAACAGTATTTTTTTCTTCACACTTGATAAGATTTTTGGTAAAGGGGGGGAATCAGGATGAAGTATCAGAGAAACAAGATGTATAGCTGGCATGGGCGAGACAAAGAGTATTAGAATAAAGAGAGGTTCAGAAAGAGGAGGGATCAGAGACGGGAGAGATGCAAAGCAGACTAAAGCGGATTTGGAGTGCATATGCAGAAATGCACGGATCGCAACAAATAAGCTTGGTGAGCTACAGGCAAAAGTTATATGGGGTTTTGATATAATAGCAATAATGGAGATCTGACTCAAACAAGGGCAGGAATGGGCACTTAACATTTCTCGTTACAATGTATTTAGATGGGGTAAAGAGTGAAAAAATGAGGAAATTGGTGGTATTGACCAAAGATAATGTTACAGGCCTGGAAAGGGATGTTGTGGTAGAAGGTTCAAAGACAAAATCTATTTGTTTCGAGTTAAGGAGCAGTATAGGAGTTGTTATGCTGCTGGGTGTATACCATAGGCCATAAAATAATGAGAAGGAAATGGAAGAGCAAATCTGCGCACAAATTTCAGAAAGATGTACAAACAGTAGAGTAGTGATAAGGGTGGTGGGGGGTGGCTTCAATTATCATAACATAGACTGGGGTAAAACAGTGTAAAGCACCAAATGGAGAAGGAATTCCTGAAATATGTACAAGAGAACTTTCTCAATCAGTGTGTTTCCAGACAAATGAGGAAGGAAACAGTGCTAAGTCTGATTCTGGGGAATGAAGAGGGGGAATTGAAGCAAGATTCAGTGGGAGAGCATATGAGAAACACTATTATTAGTTATGGAAAGGGACAAGAAATATTCAAAGGTGAAGATACTCAGTGAATTGAAAAGGGGTCTGGCTCAGGTCCATTGGAAACAGAGATTGGCAGGTAAAATAATAAATGAACAATGAGGGGCCCTCAAGGAGGAGACATATTCCCACAAGTGGGAGAAGAAGGGCATCCAAATTCCTGGATGCTGAGATAAATTGAGATGAAAATGAAACAGAGAAAGGACACTTCTGAAACATGTCAGGCTAATACAGTAGAAAATCAAGCAGAATACAGAAAGTGCAGAGGAGAACTGAGAAAGGAAATAAGAGAGTGCATGAGAAAAGGTTATCAGATAACAAAATGGAACACTAAAGTCTTTTATAAATACATAAAGAGTAAAAGAATAGTGAAAGAAAGGGTGGGGCTGATTAGGGAGCAGAAAGTAAATCTTCTGGAGACAGAGGGCATGGCTGAGGTACTGAAGGATTACTTTCCATCTGTCCTCTCAAAAGAGGATGCTGCCCTTGTTACAGTAAAGGAGTGGGTAGAGAAACTGGATAGGATAAAAAAAATAAAGAGAAGATAGTAAAAAGGTTGGCAGAACTCAATGTCGAAAAGTCACCTGGTCCAGATGGGATGCATCCTAGGTTGCTGTGGGCAATAAGAGTGAAAGTAAAGGAGACTCTAGACACAGTCTTTCAATTCTCCTTGGAGGTCAAAAGGACAGTGGCAGTATGGATACAAAATTGGCTAAGGGACAGAAAGCAGAGATTAGTAGTGAAGGATTGTTTTTCACACTGGAGGGAAGTATAGAGTCATGCCCCAAGGGTCAGTATTAGAACCACTGACCTTTCAATGATCTGGACTTGTATGTAAGGGGCACAATTTCAAAATTTGCAGATGGCACAAAATTGTTGCTGCTTCATTCCAGGCTGAACTCCTTAGTGGGATGGAAGAATTCCTGATTTATTGGGAGACAAGTAATTCCCAAAGGCAGTCCCAGAATGAAGCGGTAGTGCCAAAGATAAATTGCAGCCAATACTGAGCAGCAGTATCACCTGACGAGATCCCTTGGGGTGGCTATTTCAATGCAAACTCATAGTTTGCTGAAATCAAACTTTGGCAGTTTGATTTGCTGCCCTAGGGAATATAAAGAGTACACATTTGCATACACTCTACACACCAGGCTAGACTGCTGAGTAAGCCTTACTAGCCCTCAGTAGTGGAGGGGAAGTCTCAGCCAATCCAGTGACTCCTGTTTTGATAAAGTACATGTATGGGAACATCAGGTGAGGTCAGGATTAGGCTCAGATGTAATGTCCCACCGTCTAACAGGGGCCAGGAATTTATGTGCCCCCACCCCCCAGGCAGGATCGGAGGCAGGGGGCGGGACACGGAGAATAGTGGTGGGGAGGGGGGTGGTGGGGTGGTGGGTGGAGGGCCTGTCACCTCCCTGTTGCCCAACGATCTTCCGGGGGTGGGATAGGCCGACTACGGCCTTCCCGCCCAGATGCAAATTGAGGCCCTTAAGTGGCCTATTAAGGTCCAATTCAGGGCCTCTTCCTGCTGTCATTGGGAACTTACCAGCAGCAGTGGGGACCTCCGCTGCGCGGGGAGGATGCCTTGTAAAATGAGGCGCCCTGCCTGCGAGCTTGGGGATGGGTGTCCCTCCTTCGTGGACAATTTGTGGCCCATGGAGGACCTCCACTATGAACCAATTCACCCCCCCCCCCACCCCCCAGACCCCCTCTCCTGGATCCCCCTCACCCCCTCTCCTGGATCCCCCTCACCCCCTCGGCAGAGCCTTCCGGACTGGCCCCAGTGACCCTGCCTGACCTACCCCTGTCCCAGGGTTCCAGCGCTGGGCCTGAGTCCGAAGCGTCTGCAGTACCAGCAGTGGCCACCGCTGCCAGTGGCACTACCAATACTGCTGAGCTGCTGGCTCTGTGATTGGCCAGCAGCTCTTGGAGGCGGGATCCCCATCCCTTTAAAGTCTTTAAAGGGATGGAGATCCTGCCTCCTAAAACCTTGATAAAAAATAGACCAGAGGACCGCTCTGGGGATGGGGGGGGGGACAATGGGGGAAAGGCAGAGGCAGGTTTCCCCCCGCCTTTTCAGCCCAGCACTGGGATCCCCATCTCCAGCACAAAATCCAGACCAGGATGTCGAGACACACTGTCTAAGCTCACAGGTGAAGAATGCCCACTTCATTTAAGTGCTAAAAGAATGCTGATGTATTCTTGTAACATAGTCCTGCAAGAGCAATTCTGTTCGAGAGAGGAGGGAGGAAGAGCAGAAGATTGGGCGGAGGTAAATTAATATAACTGATAATGCAGTAGAAGTATGTAAATCTGAGCACCTGAAGCAGTATTAGGACAACAACGGGTTGGGTGTTAATTATATATTTATTGTATTTAATTGTATGCAGGTGGTGTGCATTAACTGGGGATGCACTTGTGCTCCTATAAATAGAAACAGACTGAAACTGTGGTTGTTGGAACAGGAGGTGCATATTTGTAACGTGTATCTTTGTAAACAAATGCTTACAAAAGTGTGTAAACATTGGCTCCAGTTCTATCCTTCACCACCTGGCTTTCTGGAGTAGAACATTGGGCATGGCTGGAAAGGCAAGATTTTAACTGCGGCCCTTCAGTCAATATTATCTTGCCCTGTCACATTCAGACAGACTAATCTCACTGTCAAATTGGTTCATCTTGAGGAAGAGAGAGAGAATGAAGAAATAAATATCAACGAGGTTACATCTGGCCCGCAAAACCGAATCTTTGGATGGCTGAAAGTGAGAAGCATTAATGGGACCAATGAAGAAATCCATGGTCTGAATCTGGTGAAAGGACACTATGTATGGAGGTGGGATTTCATTTTAATTTTGGTGTTTACAATCAGAAAGGGAAGTGCTCATGAAAGAAAAAAAAAATGAATCTACTTTTCATTTCAGCATAGTTGAATTTACAAAATAAAATAGGGCTAGGTTTTGAAATTGGGTGTCCACTACCTAAGGATCCCAGGGGGTCAGTGAGTTGTTTTGTCCATCATTGGTCTGTATCCCATTCAGCCCCTTGAGCATGTTCTGCAAACATTAAGCATTCAATTTTAACCTAACCCACCAGTCAGGAAATCTACCAGATCGGTTGCAGCTCTGATTTTACCTGCTGCCCAATTTCACACTCTGGTGAAGTCAATGGAGAATAATATTGAGCAGGGTGTAAATATAGCCTTCCTCCCCATTCCATGGGTTGGTGATTTAAAATCACCCCCTAAGTATTGGCATGCTGTTACGCCATGAAGGTCATCATATCCTGTTTTCATTGCATTCCTACAAACATGCAGTATCCAGCTGGGCGTTGCGTCACTGTATTGTGATCTGCAGCAGGAACCCAGATTGTTTTATTTCCCATTAGCCCAGAGATCCCAAAAATAGTTGCCACACCCCCTATCTGTACCCGAGCAAAGGTCGTCTAAATCAACGGAAAGCAGGGAATGAATCTGGGTCCTTATGTTTAGTGTGGTGCAGCAACAAACCCAGTGATACTGCTACCACTTAAGACATCAGAGGCAGCTCAGTTTGTTTTAATAGATGAGTGTGGGGCTACTTAATAGTTTTAGGACTGTGGCTGAATTGTATATAAAAATATATATTAATTAAAAAATGTTTTCATTGCACTCAACAATGTGGACACTGTAAATAAGGCTGAATAAATGCTGACTTTTATGGTCTTTGTACTTCACTACAAAAAATAAATAAAGCATTTTATGGCATTCATGCCCAGAGTGAGATTGGAAATCAGACTCACGAGCCTATCTATTGAAGAAAGTTATGTAAACTGAAAACCAGTGGCAACCTGATTAACAAGTGTTTGAGAATAAGCTCATTTAGAGCAAGAAGGGGATCGACCAGGATTTGCAGATGCTGTAAAACAGGTCTGTAAGGGAACTGGTTGATGTGCATACTAAATGTAGGATAAAGCAGCTTGGTAGGGGACATTCAGAAAAGGAGAAATGTATTGATGTTGTGTTGCTTTTAATGTGAAATCTTAATGGGAAGATGGGAAGCCGAGTGCAGCCCAGTGGTTTAGTGGAAAGGTTAAGGTTATTGGTAAAAGCAGAGAAGGTGCTTCATTTAAAAAGCACTAATGTTGATTCTAGATGCAGCTCTATTTTCTAACGTAAAATAAGATTTATTCTTATGAACGGAACTCATGGGGAGGTGTGGCACAATATCTGCAGTTCTGAGCAGGATGGAGGCTACTGTGGTTGCACAGGCCTAAGAGAAACAAGCAACTACATACACGTTTATACTTACCAGCTGTTTTCTTTGGGGCGGTTGACAGCGTTTTTTCATGCCTTCTTTCTTAAATAATAAATGGTCAGTCTTAGAGCAGTGTGAGTTGAGGGTTAGGGGGCAGGTTGCTCACTTGACACTTGCTTTCTGTTTGTGAAGGTGTGTGCCCAAAGGAAACCATGAAAGCAGAAGGAGAAAAAAAACTTTAGGGACAGCAAACAAATGTGTCACTAAAACTGTAGTAGAAATGGATCACTCAAGAAGACCAGCAGTTTTCTATACAGAACTTTGGGCAAATAGAAAAATTGCTACAATTTATGATCAACTGTAGGGCATTTTATGCTGTCAGAATATTTGGCTATCAGGATATGCAAAATACATCCGTTTGGTGTGTGGAGGGTGTGGGACGGATTCAGTATTTTGTATAGCAAACAGAAAAATATATAACAGGGAATAATTTAATCAAAAAAAGAACAATTTCATCGTTTTCAAGTCTGAAAGACAAACTGATGCAGCAAACGGATGGCACAGTGGCACAGTGGTTAGCACTGCAGCCTCACAGCTCCAGCGACCCAGGTTCAATTCAGGGTATTTCCTGTGTGGAGTTTGCAAGTTCTCCCTGTGTCTGTGTGGGTTTTCTCCGGGTGCTCCGGTTTCCTCCCACAGCCAAAAGACTTGCACGTTGGTAGGTAAATTGGCCATTATAAATTGTCCCTAGTATAGGTAGCTGGTAGGGAAATATAGGGACAGGTGGGGATGCAGTAGGAATATGGGATTAGTATAGGATTAGTATAAATGGGTGTTTGATGGTCGGCACAGACTCGGTGGGCCGAAGGGCCTGTTTCAGTGCTGTATCTCTAAATAAAAAATAAAATAAATAAAAATTAAGCGTCACCTTCTTGCACTTTTATCCCATTTGTGGAGACGGCTGCCAAGCAAGTTATATTAGCAATGAAAACAGAAAGTGCCGGAAATACTCAACAGGTCTGGCAGCATCTATGGAGAGAGAAGCAGAGTCAACATTTCAGGTTTGCAACTTAAAGGGTCATTGACCTGAAACATTAACTCTGTTTCTCTTCTCCACAGATGCTGCCAGACCTGCTGAGTATTTCCGGCACTTTCTGTTCTCATTTCAGAGTTCCAACATCTGCAGAATTTTACTCATATTTAAGTTCTATTAATAACTTGATTCAGACTGGCTTCATCTCCCTTCTCATTCTTTTCATCATTTAGGAGGAATGTACAAGTGAGAAGGTTAATGACTTTGATCTACACCTCATCTGGTATTTTTTCTATAGCTTTATGCTGTTTTATTTATTTTCTTTCATTATTGTTTCTCCAACCCATGAATAAAACAGCTGTATTATTCCTTCTGAGCAATATGAGATCATTTGCTCCCTGCTGCCCTCATATAATTCCTGTAAGATAACACAAAAGCCCACTGAAAATTTATGTAAACTTACTGATTAATATTTATCCAGTAACAAGAAGCAGCAGTTCACACTACTGCATAAAATAACCTTTTAGCTTCAGGTCATGGGTGCACAAAAGCTGTCTGTAGTTCCACATGGGGAGCTTCATTGACTCATTATTGTGTCAGCTTGATAACTCTAATGCTAACAGATTGGATTTTGGAAACCAGGCAATGGGTTTAAGTGGGCCGATTGACATTCAAACCTGTCAACTCCTCATTGTCTGACATTTATCAGCATTTGATCAAATTGTTGGATGGAACAACAGAAATTACTTGCATTTATATAGCACCTTTAACACAGTAAAGCATCACAAAGCACTTTGCAGGACAAAGGTTGACATCAAGTCAACAGAAGGAGATGTTAGGACAGCTGACTGAAAACTTGATCAAAGAGGTAGGTTTTGAGAAGTGTTTTAAAGGAATGGATAGAGTCGTGGAGACTTAGGGAGGGAATTCCAGAGCTAAGGGCCTGGACAGCTGAAGGCATGGCAGGGAACTCTAAGCAATGACAAAGTGCTTCTACTTGCTGTTGGGGGGCAGGGCTGGGTGGAGAAGAAGAACTGTTCAGACAAGCTCCACCTTAAGGGACACTTCTCCAGTTGGCTGATGACAGAGTGGGTTTGACCCGTGTGAGCACGATGGAAAACACAGTGAGACAAAATGTTGCTTTATCCTGACCAGCAGTGGAAGACTACAAGCTAGGGGAAGGGTGGGCAGAAGAGTAGAGAAAATAAATACAGACTTTATTCTTCCGTAAATGGACTTGCCGTTCTAAGATGTTAAAAATTCTTTCCTCGTTATAATTGCATCCCAGTAGCTATGCACTGCAGAGCTCTCTACTTACGAGAGTATGTTACGATGCTGCTGATTCTGGAACGTTCCGGATGTTGTTACATTCATTTGGTGGAGCTTTCCAGAGAGCAACTGATACCTAACAGAGGCATGGCCAGAAAGCAGCCTAGTTCTTTGGCAAGGCTGATTTTCTGCTGTTAAGATCAGCTTTTCAGAAACAAAGCAGAAATTTCATGTGTGCTTTTCTGACAATTCCAAAGCTGTCTGCATTGCTGTTGACAGACTGTACAACTTGTCACTGATGGCACTGTGCCTGTGGCCAGAAAAATAGGGTGAGAGGAAAGAAGATTTCACTCTTGGATTTACATAGGGAGCAAAGGATACTGAGATTGATCTACCGAGGACCAGGATGTTGATCTCCGCACTGTGTACGAGACAAGGATAAGAATAATGTCTGTGCTTTTTGGAAAATGTAAAGAAGGTCCAAATGGCGTCAATCTATAAGAATGCTGATTAATAATGTTTTGCATCTACCGTACGTTTTGCTGCCAAATCCATAATATTCAGTTGTTGTGAGTTCCACGAATGTTAGCATGTTTAGTTTAGTTTAGAGATACAGCACTGAAACAGGCCCTTTGGCCCACCGAGTCTGTGCCGACCATCAACCACCCATTTATACTAATCCTACACTAATTCCATATTCCTACCACATCCCCATCTGTCCCTATATTTCCCTACCACCTACCTATACTAGGGGCAATTGCTACTGGCCAATTTACCTATCAACCTGCAAGTCTTTGGCATGTGGGAGGAAACCGGAGCACCCGGAGGAAACCCACGCAGACACAGGGAGAACTTGCAAACTCCACACAGGCAGTACCCAGGATTGAACCCGGTTTGCTGGAGCTGTGAGGCTGCAGTGCTAACCACTGCACCACTGTGGTGATATTAGAAAATATCACTGCCCATCAAAATATAAGCCTGGATTCTTCCTAATCTCCTCATATTAGCTTTATAAGAAAAGGTGTCCTCTTTTTACTAATCCTTCTTTAATTGTTTCCAGTTCCTGTTCCTATGCAGTGATTCCTTTGTCATGTCAGGTTTCTGCTGACAATCTTTCTCTGAGCTTCCCAATCTGTTACAGAGCTAGAGTATATATTCAAGTACCATTCTCTCAGACTCTATTCTTACTATTTCTGTTTACATTGCTTATAAAGCCAATATTTCAGAATTGGTATGAAGAGTGGGACCTACACAGGCTATGAACATACAAAGGGTGTAGCCTTTTATTTTATGCAGACCAACAAAAGCATTACTCTCCAACATTAACATCTGAGGATTGTAACTGTTTTTAACGTTGTGCCTGTGAAGGTTCAATGTATCTGTGCCACTGTTTTTCGCTCAATCGCAGTATGCAGCACTCCCAGGCAAGGTACAGCAACAGACAATTGCAATTTGAAGGTCCTTTTACTCTATCCCAAAAAATCTGTTTCCATCCCAGCTTGTGTAGAGTGCCTCCTACTGCAGAATTGTGAGATTTTCCATTCCCTGCAGCAGTCATCTGTGTTGACTTTCTGCATGAGATTGCCCAATTAGTGCTAATTAATGCTGAATTAGGGACAGTTTTATGCTGTAAACTCATGTCCACCGGGAAAGAGTTGAACATGGCCAAACCCATATCAGTTAGCAACATTAACGGCTGTCAAAGAGAGGAACTACTGATCCCATCTGTCTGATTGATTCAATCCCAAGACCCAGAAGTGAAAGAGAACTGTAACTTACTCTGCCAAAATCTCATTGTTGTAATGGCTTTATTTGTGCTGTCAATGGTAAGTTTAATATCCTATCTTCATGAAAAAGAGCATTGGTAAGGTATCAAGAATCAATTTCAGAGAATTCTGGCAAGGGCAGTTTTTTTATGTACTGGTATTCAATCTTGGCCACACCACAAATATATACTAAACAATTATATTAAGCAGAGCAAGACCCTTCATATTACTAGCTTAACAAGTGGATTGCATTCATAAACAGTCAGTAAACCAGTTTGTTAAAAGGTTGTCCTAAACCAGAATTATCAAAACTCTTAGCAAGTGAATGTTTTCATTGCTAGGATATCCCACACAAGGAATGCAATGATGTGGCAAAAACTGTGCAGTATATGCCATTGCATTGTGTTTGAAAAACAAGAAGATTTTGTCCAAGACTTTTGCTTAAACACAGTTCCCTTTAGCTGCACATCTATGTAGAATTATAGAATTAAATAGCACACAAGGAAGTCATTTGACCCAACAAGCCTGTGCTGGCTCTTTGAAAGAGCTTTCCAATTTGTCCCACACCCATTGCTCTTTCCCCATTGTCCTGCAAATATTTCCTTTGGTAACTTTATTTTTCTCCTTCAATAATTTTCTTTCCAGAAGTTGTAAAGGGACTTTTTTAACCATGTTGTTAGTGTTAGAAATTTCTAATATGGGAATTCGAGTGCTAACCGAAATAATCAACATCCGCCTCACCCTCAGTATAAGGTTCTCATTAATATTGTTATCCACTATAATGGTCCAGTATCCTGGTCCCTGGGAGTATATTTAAGAAGTATAGGATTACTATATACTGTACAGTTCATCATAAAATATTTAGTTCAGAAGAGCCTCCACATAATAGCGGTACAGTTACCAAACTAATGAAAATAGCAGAGTTGATAATCTAAAGCTTTTAAGATGGTAAGAGATGTGTTTCTGTGTGTGGATGAATAGATTGAAGGTTGAAAGAGTGTAGAAACAACACAAAATCCTGACTCACTGCCAGCATCTACTCTGAGTGTTCTGTCCTTTATAAATGTTTCTAAATGCCCATTTCATCGAAACCTTTTCTCCCATTCCCTGACACGCTGCAGAAATCTGAGTGTGTTCCATCAGTTCAGGGTTGTTGTCTACGAGTGCCAGGGATGCCTGCAGTCATTTCACCAGCTGTTTCAGGGCACTTGGAGATGTGGTTGGGTGAACAAACTTCAAAGGTCAGTAATGACATTATTGCACTGCCTACGTGTGAGATGAGATCATCAGGCTGCGCATGTATGTGCTCAAGATCAGCCTCCACTCTGCCAATTACCTCATACATGTATGCATATGATCTTTTAATAGTCATAATAAAGGTACATTACTCAGTCCAACAAATTTACATACCAAAGCCCATCAATGATGGCTCAAGCCAATTAGTAACATCAACATTGGAGAAGCATGTGACAGTGCACCAGCTAAAGCCTTAGAACTTTGTCTCAGTCTTGTTCTCTACTGCTCCTGGTCTCCATTTTATTGAATTTCATTCTCTGCCTCATTATTCATGCTAAAGAGCACTTTCCAAATTCCTACTTCTCTGTCCTCAGTACGGTCCTCCATTGCACTCCAGCTCTGTTCCCATTCCTTTTCAGTCTCTTGCCTCTCGCTGTTTTAAGAAAGGATATAATTGCATTAAGAGCAGTTCAGGGAAGGTTCACTCAACTGATTGCTGGGATGAAGGGGTTATCTTCTGAGGGAAGGTTGGACAGGTTGGGCCTGCATCCATTAGAGTTTAGAAGAATGAGAGGTAATCTTATTGAAGCACAAAAGATCCTGAGGGGACTTGACAGGGTGGATGCTGAGAGGATATTTCCCATAATGGGAGAAACTAGAACTAGGGGACGCAGTTTAAAAATAAGGGATCTCCCATTTAAGACAGCGATGAGGAGATTTTTTTCTCTCTCCGAGGGTTTTTAGTCTGTGGAATTCTCTTCTCCAGAGAGCAGTGGAGGCAGGGTCACTGAATATTTTTAAGGCTGAGTTAGATAGATTCTTGATTGACAAGGGAGTCAAAGGTTACAGCAGGTAGACAGGAAAGTAAAGTTGAGGCTACATTCAGATCAGCCGTGATCTTATCAAATAGTGGAGCAGGCGGGTGGAGCCAAATGGCCTACTCCTGCTCCTAATTCGTTGCTTTGTGTGTTTGAATCCCTTAAAATGCTTGGCTGTCTCCTGTTTAGCATTTCATTGTCACGCTACAGTTATCTGCAAATGAAGGTTAAGGATCCTTTCTCCACAAGAACAACCTTTAACCATTGACAAGTGGCATGCAGCAACTCCCTGACTGGTGTTACAGGAAGCACAAAGCCTAAACAAATGCTCATCAAAGCTTCCAGTCTGCTCCCCACACCCAGCAGTTTCCAAATGAAGAGAAACTGAACCAGAGCCTCTCCACAGCAAAACAAGTAAAAACAAAACAAAAGGAGTTAATCCAGACTGATTTATAAATGCAATGCAATGTTTTAGATTAGCATACAATTTCTCCTCACACGCACTGAGTTATTCTTCAACTAGTCCAGGGTATTTAGTCATTGTTTCACATAGTGAGGGTTGACCGATACTAACTGGACTTATACCTGTAACTGGATGTTCAGACAGGACTACGCTCTGTGGGTGAATGCTCCAACCCTACATCCTGATGGACTGGTGCAATAGAAGAAACATTCTGTTATGCTTGCAAGGTATAATTTATTTCAACACATGGGCTATATGAATTAAACAGATGGATCTGTTTACAGTGGCTTTGTGACTGTCCCGAACTATGCTTTACAGGACAGTTACTGACCAATCATTCTGAACTGTTACCAAAGACTCAAAAATAAGTCTCTGTGTAAATTGAATTACATTTACATTAAGTGTGCTTCTGCTTTGTGCTTTTTCCTCGTAAAATATCTTCTGTTGACTGCTGACACATTTCCCAAACTGTCAGGCAGGCTCTGTGCTGCTTTCCTCTGGCACAAATTTGTTCTTGTAATTAAACATTTTCGATGAGGCGGCAGAGCATCCAGATTGCACACATTGAATCTGCAGCATAAATCATTTAGGTTCCTCCAAGAAATAGATTAATGTGTAATACTGTACGTGTACCAATTTGCATCTGTATGTCAATCAATAAAAAATATCATGGAAGTGTGCATAATCTGGAGGACAGGGATTAAAAATAGATCATTATGTTCATCACAAACAGTTCTTTTTGTGAGCAATCTGTGCCACAGTTGTGCTTTTCCAAGCAAGTGAAAGCTCTACTAACATCGCCACGTCATCTGAGAGTAGAGGACTTGAAGATTGAGTCTGATAGACAGGATGTGAAAGTGCACAGAGGTGCTGAGCCATAGTTTGGTAAAAAGTGGACTTGTTCTCCATCTGCTGAGTTCATGACCTCAACTGAAAGAGTTGTGAGGGACAAGCTGGAAAGTGAATCAATCTGCAGTGTGCTTGTGTATCTTTGTGAGCTAAGGCTTAGTTGGTGGCAGTCTTACCTCTGAGCCTAAAGGTTTAGGCTGACACTCCAGTGAGGGACTGATGTTGTGGTGCAGTGTTCGAGGTGTCATCTTGCAGATGGGACATTAAACTGAGGCCCCATCTGTCCTGTCAGGCAGATGTAAAAGATTCCATGGCATTATTTTGGAGAAGGGCAGGGAGGTCATCCCTGGTATCCTGACCAATATTTATCTCTCAATCAACATCGCAAAAAAAAATTATCTAATCATTATCACATTGCTGTTTGTGGGAGCTTGCTGTGTGCGAATTGGCTGCTGCATTCGATACATTACAACAGTAACTACACTTCAGAAGGTGCTCCATTGGTTGTAAAGGACTTTGGGCCATCCTGTGGTTGTGAAAGGCGCTATATAAGTGCAAGTCTTTCTTTCTCTACTGGTTAGTTCAGAGTATATATAAATACTCAAAAGTGTGCTGAATCTGGAATTCTCTACTCCAAAGGGCTGTGGAGGCTCAGTCATTGAGTATATTCAAAACAGAGATCGATAGATTTCTAGATATTGGACATATCAAGGGATATGGGGATAGTGCGGGAAAATGGCGTTGAGGTAAAAGATCAGCCATGACCTAGTTGAATGGTGGAGCAGGCTTGAAAGGCTGAGTGGCCTACTCCTGCTCCTATTTCCTATTGTTCTCATTCATCTATATTGCATAAAATACATCAGTAAACATTCAAACGTTCCATTCTTCTTTCATCACATCTTTCTCTTGACCTGAGGAAGTTTGTGTTGTGTCACTTTTATCTGCCAGCCTCAGCCCTCTGATTAGGGCACCACTAGCTGGGCATTCTTGCGCTTTGCAATCTGACCCCTTTTTTCCTGACTTGGAGCACTTGGGTGGTGCCGCATGTAATAGACTCACCAACATATGTAGCACTCTCTTTGACCCCAGCCACAAATAACTGCAAGTTATATGCAAACCTAAGAGTTGCATCGAGAGGAAGTGAAAAAAAAAAACACTTTTTTTCAATAGCACTTTGGTGAGCCCTGAGCTGACTTCAATTGTTGCCCAGTTCTACACAGGCAGGACAGATCTCACTGAAGCCTCCCATATGTACAAACACTTCTGTAACTTTTGGCAAAATATTAAAAACATGAGAAATTAAAGTGAATTTATCTGCAACATCAAGACAATGCACCAGCAGTAAACAAATTAAAATTGGAAGAAAATATAAATATTGTGGCTCCTTTTTTTAAAAATGTGTGGAGCATGCATGGATTATGTTGGGATTATTCTACTGAAAAAAATCCCTGTGCCTAATGTTAGCCTCCACATGTTCTGCTGCTGACTTGTATATCAAACTTGGTGGCAGGGGGTATTTGGGTGGTTCAGAGAGGGGCAGTACCATTAAAGAGAACTGGAGGGGTTTTCAAAACACTACAGCTGACTGTCAGGCATATTCATCAGGGCACATTAAAGCTGGCAGAGGAAATACCACCCTGCCCAAAGCAGTCTAATCAGTTTTTAATTTTATGGCGAGCATAGGGAAAAAAGTAAGGAAGATCAGTTCATTGGTGTCACATAGGCTCTGATTTTAACTCCTCCTGGCTGGCAGAAACCAGGGCAATTTATTGGGCCCTTTTTTATTGGTTTTCAACTGGCTCCATTTTGCTCAGCAACAGAATAATTTGCAATCTTCCTCACTCCCATTTGCAGTTTTCTCATCCTGGCCATGGACCTCCCAGTTGTTGGGGGAAGAGCTTGTATAGTAATGACAGCAGTTCATTGCTGGCCTATATGTGTCAGCTGAGAGCTCAGCCTGTGATTGGATATCAAGATGGAGATCCAGCAGGCGTGCCATTCAATCATTGATAACACTTTTCCATGGGATACAATGGATGAAACTCCTGGTTTAGGAGGGTTTTGTTGCTATTATTATCATATCAGCCTTGGCTAAGTGGTAACACACTTGCCTCTGAGTTAGAAAGTCATGGGTTTAAGCCCTGCTCCAAAGACTTGAGCACATAATCTATGCTGACACTTCAGTGCAGTACTGAGGGAGTACTGTGCTGCTGGGGGTGATGTCTTTTGGATGAGATGTTAAATCAAGGCCACTTCTGCTTCACTGTTTGGATGTAAAAGATCCATGGCATTATTCGAATAGCAGAGCAAGAAGTTCTATTGATGTTCCGGCCAACATTGATCCCTGAACTAACATCATGAAACAGATGATTTGGTCATTTATTTCATTGCTGTTTGTGAGATCTTCTTGAGCATATATCAGCTGTTATGTTTGCTTACATTACACCAGTGATTACACTTCAAAAGTACTTGATTGGCTGTAGAATGCTTTGCGGTGTCCTCAGGACGTGAAAGGCATTATGGAGTTTATTGAATGTATGTGTTTGCACGTTATCCATGCTCCAGGATTACCTTCAATGGTGCTCTTGGTAAAGAAAATATTGGATATTGTTTATGTATTCCGGTCCCTCATACCCAACAATACGTCCAAGCCACTGCCTCAGCTCTCACTATTTAGATAAAAAGATTCAACAGCAAAATAATTAAGGATTAAGGGTTCTCGTAATCCCCATGGCAGTCACGATTTACAAAAGCAATGTGATTGGGTGATTTTGTTTGCATAAAGCACAGTTTTCTTTTTGGCATTTATGTACTATTGTCAGACAGCAACACGACCCATTAACCAGTATTCGTTCAGACACTGTTCTTACAATGGTAGATTGCTGCTTTTGCTCGGTCCCCCACATGCCGCAGTGTGCTCAGAATATGTCAGAGGCCTCGGAGACTTAAGCCAGGCCCGCTTAAGTCCCATCTGATGAGTATTTACATTTTAAGTGGCGACTGCACTCTGTGCAGCCATTCGTCACTGTGTCGTTCCATTGCAGTGCACTTGCTGCAGTGAAACACAGAATAGATGATCTGTTGTCACTGTAGATTGCTATACCACATTTCAGTGGATTTGCTTTGAGGACAAAGATTGCTCCTGCAATGTGCTGCAGGATTGTTAATTTGGGTTTTGTTACTGTGAATCTGGTCCAGTTTTTGTCTCCTAACTCAGTGGCAAATTGGTATATAAATCAAAATTACTGCATTATTGTCAAACTGAGGGGAGATCCGATTATGAATATAAAAAATGGCTGTAGTTACTTCATCTTGCAGTAACATATCATTGAAAAGATTGTATCTCCCTGCCTGTTCTTACCAGGCAGACCTGGCAACATTCCTGATTTGGGATCACAATCTCACGTGTTTTCTGTTTTGCTCACTGAGGGCAGGAGACAACAAGCAAGCGCTGCGAAGATGGGAATCACTCTGCATCTATTGTACGTGTGAAATAATTAAAACAATGGGCCATATAGTCTGGGCTCTACTTTCCCAGTGATGTGACACGTTTCCTGTCCGCAGTGACCCAGGTTATGAAGGCAGCTTGTTTCTTTTAACCACAGTATGAATCAACAGCTCAGATATACAGCTGACTTATGATTGAAAATCTTTCATCAGTGTTTGCTCTCTGTATCAAGCAGTGCAATGCACCTGAAGTCATAGCTGGTGTTGTTCCCCTTCAGAAAACTGCTAATACGAGAACAACTGCTGATCACAAAATAACACAAATCGCTACTTATGGCTGGACTTTCCCTCTGAAAATTTACAGTCATTCTAACTCGCAGCAGGCCCCAATTGCACATCACCCAGTGCTTGCTGACCTACATTGACACCCAGTCCGGCAACAACTCAATTTTAAAATTCACATGCTTATTTTCAAATCCCTCCATGGCCTCAACCCTCCTCATCTCTGTAGTCTCATCCAGCTCTACAACACTCCAAGATAGCTGTGCTCCTATAATTCTGACCTCTTGAGCATCTGTCATTGGCATCCGTGTCTTAAGCTGCCTGGGCCCTAAGTTCTGGAATTCCCTCCCTAAACCTTTCTGCCTCTCTACCTCTCTTTCCTCCTTTAAAGTGCTCCTTAAGACCTGCCTCTTTGGCCAAGCTTTTGGCCATCTGTCCAAATATTCCTTCGGTGGCTCGGTGGCAAATTTTGCCTGATTGCTCCTGTGAAGCACCTTGGGACATTTTTACTCTGTTAAAGGTGCTATATAAATGCAAGTGGTTGTTGTTGATGCACTCTGAAATATTCTTGTACTGAACATTGATCAACTTTGTGGGAGATTCTTGAAAGACAGTTTAATTAAATGGTCGAGAAACACAAATATTACTCTTAATTGAAATGGCTTATCAGAATTTGACCTTTTTATGGTCAATTATCTTTGATGGATCCTAGATTAGAAAAAATGAATAAGTCCTGATTTTTAATTGGGGGTGAGCATGGGTTGGTGGGGTAAATATCAGGCCCAACCACCTGCATGCTTTTAATGTAAATTTTGAGTAGAATCAATACTTTGTAAAATGCATAAACATAGAATTTTACACAGAAGGCCATTTGGCCCATTTCATCTGCACTAGCTTTTGCAAAAGTAATGTAACACTATGCCCACAGCACTATTCTCTCCCCAAGGCATTGAATCATCATCTGCTTCAAATGTATTTATATTTTGAATAAACTTTTTGTTTTCGGAAAGAGCGGAGTTATTCCCTAATCCAGCTGGCTCCACCTCTCTCTACTCTGTCCTTCGTTCCCTTAGCTAAGCTGCAATGACAGATGGGACAGTCTGTCAGAGCTCGAACACACTCAGGTTCAGGTGGAGTAGGCAGCTGCTGTTGTCTGCCTCACTATTCACACCCAAAAGGGACTAGCAGAACTGCTTAAAGTTATTTTCTTCTCTTTAAAAAATGAACAAATTTCTACTTGGCCATTTGGAGTTCAAATTATGATCGAAATTTTGCCACCAATAATTATATTCTTTTAAATTAGGGCTCCTTTTTAAAAATAAATATTGATTTATTTTTGCTACAGTTGCACCCCAGGTAGTCCCAACTCCTTCTGAATCAGCAGGACAAAGACAAACTCCTCATTTCAGCAGCTCGTTGTGGAATTCTAAATAAGGGAACCTTATCTCAGAGTTCCAACTAAGCCAGTTAAAAGTGAATGCAGAAAAAAATTACATCACAAAAAAGGATTGTAAAAATGAGGAATGCTCTGCGCAGAAAGCTATAGTCAATTGAGATGTTTTAAAAGGAGATAGATATGTATTTGGGAAGAGAAAGTATTAAGGGATGCAGAGAAAAGTGAGGGGAATGGTATGAAAAAGAGATCTGTTCAACAGGAAGTTGAAGCCCAAAATGCCAACCTAGAAAACTTCAAAAGCTGACCAACAGCTTCAAAAAAGCTGTTACATCTCATCTGAGAGACAGTACCTCCAACAGTGTAGCACTCCCTCAATACTACACTGGCATGAGAGCATGGATTTTGTGCTAAAGCCTACGGAATGTGACCTCGAGGTAAACGTAATATCCACTGTGCCATAACTGATATGTACTTCAAAAAGCTGTTATTCCAAGAATGGCCATGATGTGAAACCTTAACTTAAGATTCAGGTATACACAATTTTCCTTTGCTTGTGTTGACAAAAGCAAAGTACTTGAAATTCTGATGGGGAAATGCAAATTTTGAGGCGGCAAAAGTGGTGGGATCTGTATCATGCTTACCTGGAATGTTGTTACATTATTAATATATTCTGGTTAACTTGAAGCACATTATGACTCACTTAACTTTTATAAATTAAAAAAGGATTGAAAAATAAAATGCCATTTGGATTTACAGCAGACTACCTAGACTATCACTTCCTCAAAAGTTTCCTCAACAGTCACTCTCCACATCCAGAACTACCTTTTTTTTTATTCATTCATGGGATGTGGGTGTCACTGGCCAGGCCAGCATTTATTGCCCATCCCTAATTGCCCTTGAGAAGGTGGTGGTGAGCTGCCTTCTTGAACCGCTGCAGTCCATTTAGGGTAGGTATACCCACAGTTAGGAAGGGAGTTCCAGGATTTTGACCCAGCGACAGTGAAGGAACGGCGATATAGTTCCAAGTCAGGATGGTGTGTGACCTGGAGGGAAACTTGTAGGTGGTGGTGTTCCCATGTATTTGCTGCCCTTGTCCTTCTTGTTGGTAGAGGTCGCAGGTTTGAAAGGTGCTGTCTAAGGAGCCTTGGTGCATTGCTGCAGTGCATCTTGTAGATGGTACACATTGCTGCCACTGTGCGTCGGTGGTGGAGGGAGTGAATGTTTGTAGATGGGGTACCAATCAAGCAGGCTGCTTTGTCCTGGATGGTGTTGAGCTTCTTGAGTGTTGTTGGAGCTGCACCCATCCAGGCAAGTGGAGAGTATTCCATCACACTCCTGACTTGAGCCTTGTAGATGGTGGACAGGCTTTGGGTAGTCAGGAGGTGAGTTACTCGCCTCCGGATTCCTAGCCTCTGACCTACTCTTGTAGCCATGATATTTATATGGCTACTCCAGTTCAGTTTCTGGTTAATGGTAGCCCCGAGGATGTTGATAGTGGGGGATTCAGCGATGGTAATGTGAGAGGGGGGCCAATGCATGTGCCAAAGAGAGCAAGCAGTTTGCCCAGAAAGCTAGGGCTTTCCAAGTGTGTGAAAGAGAATGACAAGAGTGTGCTACGGGTAATGCAGTTGAATGTCAAGGGGAGATGGTTAGATTCTCTCTTGTTGGAGATGGTCATTGCCTGGCACTTGTGTGGCACGAATGTTACTTGCCACTTCTCAGCCCAAACCTGGATATTGTCCAGGTCTTTGCTGCATTTCTACATGGACTGCTTCAGTATCTGAGGAGTCACGAATGGTGCTGAACAGTGTGTGCAATCATCAGCGAACATCCCCACTTCTGACCTTATGATTGAAGGAAGGTCATTGATGAAGCAGCTGAAGATGGTTGGGCCTAGGACACTACCCTGAGGAACTCCTGCAGTGATGTCCTGGAGCTCAGATGATTGACCTCCAA
This sequence comes from Heterodontus francisci, assembly GCF_036365525.1. Taxonomy (NCBI): domain Eukaryota; kingdom Metazoa; phylum Chordata; class Chondrichthyes; order Heterodontiformes; family Heterodontidae; genus Heterodontus; species Heterodontus francisci. The sequence goes on along the minus strand of NC_090376.1, from coordinate 130,515,199 downwards.
CAACCACAACCATCTTCCTTTGCACTAGGTATGACGCCAGCCAGCGGAGAGTTTTCCCCCTGATTCCCATTGACCTCAGTTTTGCTAGGGCTCCTTGATGCCATACTCGGCCAAATGCTGCCTTGATGTCAAGGACAGTCACTCTCACCTCCCCTCTTGAGTTCAGCTCTTTTGTCCATGTTTGAATCAAGGCTGTAATGAGGTCAGGAGCTGAGTGGCCCTGGCGGAACCCAATCTGAGCATCACTGAGCAGGTTATTGCTAAGCAAGTGCCGCTTGATGGCACTGTTGATGACACCTTCCATCACTTTACTGATGATTGAGAGTAGGCTGATGGGGCGGTAATTGGCCGGGTTGAACTTGTCCTGCTTTTTGTGTACAGGACATACCTGGGCAATTTTCCACATTGCAGGGTAGATGCCAGTGTTGTAGCTTCACTGGAACAGCTTGGCTAGGGGCGCGGCAAGTTCTGGAGTACAGGTCTTCAGTACTATTGCCGGAATATTGTCAGGGCCCATTGCTTTTGCAGTATCAAGTGCCTTCAGTCGTTGCTTGATATCATGTGGAGTGAATCGAATTGGCTGAAGTCTGGCATCTGTGATGCTGGGGACTTCAGGAGGGGGCCGAGATGGATCATCAACTCGGCACTTCTGGCTGAAGATTGTTGCAAATGCTTCAGCCTTATCTTTCGCACTGATGTGCTGGGCTCCCCCATCATTGAGGATGGGGATATTTGTGGAGCCACCTCCTCCAGTTAGTTGTTTAATTGTCCACCACCATTCACGGCTGGATGTGGCAGGACTGCAGAGCTTAGATCTGATCCGTTGGTTATGGGATCGCTTAGCTCTGTCTATCGCATGCTGCTTATGCAGTTTGGCACGCAGATAGTCCTGTGTTGTAGCTTCGCCAGGTTGACACCTTATTTTGAGGTATAGAAACAAGAAATGTTGGAACCACTCAGCAGGTCTGGCAGCATCTGTGGAAAGAGATGCAGAGTTAACGTTTTGGGTCAGTGACCCCTCTTCGGAACACTGACCCGAAAGGTTAACTCTGCTTCTCTTTCCAGAGGTGCTGCCAGACCTGTTGAGTGGTTCCAGCATTTCTTGTTTTTATTTCAGATTTCCAGCATCCGCAGTATTTTGCTTTTATTATTTTGAGGTATGCCTGGTGCTGCTCCTGGCATGCCCTCTTGCACTCTTCATTGAACCAGGGTTGGTCTCCTGGCTTGATGGTAATGGTAGGGTGGAGGATATGCCGGGCCATGAGGTTACAGATTGTGGTCGAGTACAATTCTGCTGCTGCTAATGGCCCACATCGCCTCATGGATGCCCAGTTTTGCATTGCTAGATCTGTTCGAAATCTATTCCATTTAGCACGGTGATAGTGCCACACCAACACGATGGACGGTATGCTCAATGTGAATGTGGGACATCGTCTCCACAAGGACTGTGCGGTGGTCACTCCTACCAATACAGTCATGGACAGAAGCATCTGTGGCAGGCAGATTGGTGAGGACGAGGTCAAGTATGTTTTTCCCTCTTGTTGGTTCCCCCACCACCTGCCACAGACCCAGTCTAGCAGCTATGTTCTTTAGGACTCAGCCAGCTCAGTCAGTAGTGGTGCTACCGAGCCACTCTTGGTGATGGACATTGAAGTTCCCCACCCAGAGTACATTTTCTGCCCTTGCCACCCTCAGTGCTTCTTCCAAGTGGTGTTCAACATGGAGGAGTACTGAGTCATCAGCTGAGGGAAGGCGGTAGGTGGTAATCAGTAGGAGGTTACCTTGTCCATGTTTGACCTGATGCCATGAGACTTCATGGGGTCCGGAGTCGATATTGAGGACTCCCAGGGCAACTCTCTCCCTACTGTATATCACTGTGCCACCACCTCTGGTGGTTCTGTCCTGCCGGTGGGACAAGACATACCCGGGGATGGTGATGGCATTGTCTGGGACATTATCTGTAAGGTATGATTCTGTGAGTATGACTATGTCAGGCCGTTGCTTGACTAGTCTGTGGGACAGCTCTCCCAACTTTGGCACAAGCCCCCAGATGTTAGTAAGGAGGATCTTGCAGGGTCGACAGGGCTGGGTTTGCCATTGTCGTTTCCGGTGCCTAGGTCAATGCCAGGCGGTCCGTCTGGTTTCATTCCTTTTTATTGACTTCCTAGCGGTTAAGTACAACTGAGTGGCTTGCTAGGCCATTTCAGAGGGCATGTTAACCACATTACTGTGGGTCTGGAGTCACATGTAGACCAGACCAGGTAAGGACAGCAGATTTCCTTCCCTAAGGGACATTAGTGAACCAGATGGGTTTTTACAACAATCAAAAATGGTTTCATGGCCATCATTAGACTAGCTTTTAATTCCAGATTTATTAATTAAATTCAAATTCCACCTTCTGCTGTGGTGGGATTCGAACCCATGTCCCCAGAGAAATACCCTGGGTCTCTGGGTTACTAGTCCAGTGATAATACCACTACGCCACCGCCTACCCATTGTCTTAATTCAATCCATTGTCTAGAAGCACAAATATTACTCTTAATTGAAATGGCTGATCAGAATTTGACCTTTTTATGGTCAATTTTCCTTGATGGATCCCAGATTAGAAAAAAACAAACAAGTTCCGATTTTTCATTGGAGCTGAGCATGTCTTTAATATAAATTTTGAGGAGAATCAATACTTTTGTAAAATGCATAACTGTAGAATTTTACACAGAAGGCCATTTGGCCCATTTCTTCTGCACTAGCTTTTGCAAAAGTAATGTAACACTATGCCCACGGCACTGTTCTCTCCCCAAGGCATTGAATCATCTTCAAATGTATTTATATTTTGAATTAAAAACTTTTTGTTTTCAGAAAAGGCCAGTTGAGACACAGAACCCAGTCAACTCCCTCACCTTTCAATTAGACACTTTATTTCCCTCCAACCCTCTCAGTTCCTGCAGACACTGTTCAGCCTCGGTACTGTTCGCCTCCAACTCAGCTAAGCTAGTCCTCTTCTATTCCGACTCCCCAGTTCAACCTGGTGTTCTCCCCCACCCCCACAACCTCACCTGCCTTCCCTGACCACCCGTGAGCTCATTCTATCCTTCACCCACAATTCCAGTTGGCACTCTCCTCCACTCCCACTCAGTTAATCCTGGCACCTTCCTTTCTTCTCCACTCCCTAGGTTTTCAGCTTCTGCCCTTTCACTCTCCTCCAGAGTCATAATTTCCTCTTGCCCTCTATTGCCATCCATTTCTCTCCCATGTTGCAATTAATTTCCCCTTTCCTTTCCTTTTCATCTCTTTCACTGCCATCTATTTTCCACCTTTCATTGTCATCCATTTGATTCCTGTTTTATCCCCATTCATCCACCCCATTATTTTGCTGTTCATTTCCCCTTTCACATCCATCCACTGTCTAACCACCCACCCTTAACCAAGTCTGGTGGCTAATGCACTGGGACATACTCCATCTCTCCTCTCAGTGCCACTTCCAATGCTAATAGTCAGAAATTAGACAGCACCTTCCAAACCTCTACCAGCTAGAAGGACAAGGGCAGCAAATACATGGGAACACCGCCACCTGCAAGTTCCCCTCCAAGTCACACACCATCCTGACTTGGAACTATATCACCGTTCCTTCACTGTCACTGGGCCAAAATCCTGGAACTCCCTTCCTAACAGCACTGTGGGTATACCTACCCCAAATGGACTGCAGCGGTTCAAGAAGGCAGCTCACCACCATCTCCTCGAGGGCAATTAGGGATGGGCAACAAATGCTGGCCTGGCCAGTGACGCTTACATCCCACGAATGAATAAAAAAAAAAATTTCTGTTCTCACAAGATTTCCCATACAGGGAGGCTGCAATCATGGCATTAGTATTGGATGTAGCATTGAGATGGCCAAGGTGCATTTAGCTATCAGACGTAGGTGGGAATGGAATGGGGTGGAGAAGGCCTATTCACTATTGCTTTTTGTCAGTAGATTTTTGACTCTGCATGATTTTCCATCCATAAGGAAAGAAGATCATTAAATGCGCTGGCCAGACAAGGCATTCGGAAAATCAGCCATTAAGTGCAATAGAAGTAAAGCAGGATAATTCTGTCCGTGAGTTGTTTGGAATAGAAAAGTTTCTTCCTTGGCTTGCTCTTACAGCTAGCTGTAATTTCAAATGAATGACCCTTATTTATTGGTAATCACAAATTGTGTATAATCCCAAAGTTTATTTGAAGAGACTGGAGAGCCGGGATTGTTCTCCTTAGAGCAGAGAATGTTATGGGGAGATTTAATAGAGGTGTTCAAATTATGAGGGGCTTTGATTGAATAAATAGGGGGGAAATATTTGCAGTGGCAAGAGGGTTGGTAACCAGAGGACACTGATATAAGGTAATTGGGAAAAGAACCAGAGTGGAGAGGAGGAGAACTCTTTTTATGCTGCGAGTTGTTAAGATTTGGAATACACTGCCTGAAAGGATAGTAGAAACGTATTCAATCGTAACTTTCAAAGCGAATCAGATAAATACTTAAAGGTGAAAAAATTTGTAGGGTTATGGCAAAAGACCAATGGAGCAGGATTAATTGGATACCTCTTTCAAAGAGCCAGCACAGGAACGATGGGCCAAGTGCTATATGATTCTATGGTTTCAGTTAAACTGGAGGTCATGGTAATTTAATCTTGTCACTAGTGGATGTTCATGAAACAAGTTGTTTGATTGAACCAACATCTACACATTCTGTATCTTGCGGAGAAGGTCGCAGACTTAAGAAAAAATTGCAGCCGCCTGCTCAACTAAATTAATTCATATTCGTATGCCCTGATATAACAGGGTTTTTCCTGTGTACAGGCAAAACATCCTGAGTTAAAGTTTGCTTTGCAGAAGAATATCCTCAGCCACCCACCATGACTATTCCCAGTCAATCTTCACTCAGCAAATACAAACCATCTAGCTCAGGAGCACCAGGCATTGGACAATCTAGAAATATTCTTTACATATAAATAAACTTTGAATTGAATTAATATTGCTATCACTAGCTCAGAAACGTTTATTTATGATGGAGAAGGGGAGCACCAAAGTCGAAGTACTCTCATGCCTATTTTTAGGCTGTATTTAACTTTTAACAGCGCGGAGGATGTGTACACAGAAACATGTTTAAAGTTATGCAAGAACATTTTGGTCAAAGAACAGTCCGGAGCTGGAAACCTGCCCTGTGTAGGTTTAAAACTTACCATGTGTGAGGGAACATAAGAAGAACCTGGGGTAGAATTTGTTTGCTTTTAAATAAGTAGAAGGGTAATCCATTTAAGGGGACAGTTTCATCTGTAATATGCACTAATGGTAGCTTTACTGCCTAGATCCAGCAGGTAGGTATGTGATCTGCAGTTCAGTTTGTTTTCTTTTTGCCCTCATTATATCATTGACTTTGCTTTTAGTGTGCTTCAGTAAAAGTAGAGAGGCAAAATAATCTAAATAAAGGAAACTATGAAGGTATGAGGCGCGAGTTGGCTATGATAGATTGGGCAATGTTACTTAAAGGGTTGAAATTGGATAGGCAATGGCTAGCATTTAAAGAGCGCATGGATGAATTACAACAATTATTCATTCCTGTCTGGCGCAAAAATAAAACAGGAAGGGTGGCTCAACCATGGCTTGTAAAAGAAATTAGGGATAGTATTAGATCCAAGGAGGAGAAATATAAAATGGCCAGAACAAGCAGCAAACCTGATGATTGGGAGCAGTTTAGAATTCAACAAAAGAGGACAAAGGGATTGATTAAGAAGGGGAAAATAGAGTATGAGAGTAAGCTTGCAAAGAACATTAAAACTGACTGTAAAAGCTTCTATAGATATGTGAAGACAATAAGATTAGTGAAGACAAATGTAGGTCCCTTACAGTCAAGAAACGGGGGAATTTATAATGGAGAACAAAGAAATGGCAGACCAATTAATTATATACTTTGGTTCTGTCTTCACAAAGGAGGACACAAATTACCTCCCTGAAATGTTGGGGAACATAGGGTCTAGTGAGAAGGAGAAACTGTATGAAATCAGTATTAGTAGGGAAATGGTGTTCGGGAAATTGATGGGATTGAAGGCCGATAAATGCCCCAGGCCTGATAATCTACATCCCAGAGTACTTAGGGAAGTGGCCCTAAAAATAGTAGATGCATTGCTGGTCATTTTTCAAAATTCTATAGACTCTGAAACAGTTCCAATGGATTGGAGGGTAGCTAATGTAACCCCACTATTTAAAAAAGGAGGTAGAGAGAAAACAGGGAATTATAGACTGGTTAGCCTGACATCAGTAGTGAGGAAAATGCTAGAGTCCATTATAAAAGATATAATAGCAGAGCACTTGGAAAACAATGACAGGATCGGACAAAGTCAACATGGATTTACAAAAGGGAAATCATGCTTGACAAATCTACTGGAATTCTTTGAGGATATAACTGGTAGAATAGACAAGGGAGAACCAGAGGATGTGGTGTATTTGGACTTTCAGAAGGCTTTTGATAAGGTCCTACATAAGAGATTAGCGTGCAAAATTAAAGAACATGGGATTGGGGGTAAGGTACTGACATGGATGGAGAACTGGTTGGCAGACAGGAAACAAAGAGTAGGAATAAACGGGTCTTTTTCTGAGTGGCAGACAGTGACTAGTGGGGTACCGCAGGGATCAGTGCTCGGACCCCAGCTATTCATAATATATATTAATGATACAGATGAGAGAATTAGGTGTAATATATCCAAGTTTGCAGACGACACAAAGCTGGGTGGGAGCGTGAGCTGTGAGGAGGATGCAGAGAAGCTCCAGTGAGATTTGAACATGTTGAGTGAGTGGGCAAGTACATGGCAGATGCACTATAATGTGGATAAATGTGAGGTTATCCACTTTGGTGGCAAAAACAGAAAGACAGATTATTATCTGAACAGCGATAGATTGGGAAAGGGGGAGGTGCAATGAGACCTGGGTGTCCTTGTGCACCAGTCGCTGAAAGTAAGCATGCAGGTGCAGCAGGCAGTTAAGAAGGCAAATGGTATGTTGCCCTTCATAGCGAGAGGATTCGCGTACAGGAGCAAAGATGTCTTGCTGAAATTATACAAGGCCTTGGTTGAGACCACATCTGGAGTATTGTGTGCAGTTTGGTCTCCTTATCTGAGGAAGGATGTTCTTGCTATGGAGGGAGTGCAGCGAGTGTTCACCAGACTGATTCCTGGGATGGCAGGATTGACATATGAAGAAAGATTTGGGTCGATTAGGCTTGTACTCACTAGAGTTTAGAAGAATGAAAGGGGATCTCATAGAAATCTACAAAATTCTAACAGTACTGGACAGACTAGATGCAGGAAGGATGTTCCCGATGGCGGGGGTCACAGTCTAAGGACTGCGAAAAGGAGGGATTTCTTCACCCAGAGAGTGGTGAACCTGTGGAATTCTCTACCACAGAAAGCAGTTGAGGCCAAATCATTAAATATATTCAAGACAGAGTTAGATATAGTTCTTAGGGCTAAAGGGATCAAGGGATACAGGGAGAAAGTACCCTGTTCCCGCTGAGTTTGGACAATCAGCCATGATCCTATTGAATGGCGGTGCAGGCTCGAAGGGCTGAATGGCATACTCCTGCTCCTATTTTTCTATGTTTCTATGTTGCTGTAATCAGAGGATGAGTTGTCCCAGAGTCACTCTTCTGTATCTCCTCGCAGTTGATTACAGAAAAATGCCCGGGAGCAGATCTCCAATATTGAATGACTTGAAAGACTTGCATTTATATAGCACCTTTCACAATCTCAAGATATCCCAAAGTACTTTACAGCCAAATAAGTGCTTGTAAAATATAATTACTGTTGTAATATTGAGAAACGTGGCAGCCAAATTGCACACAGCAAAATCCCACAAACAACAATCAGATAATGACCAGCTAATCTGTTTTAGTGATTACAGTTGAGAGGTAAATGTTGGCCAGTACACCGGGGAAAACTCCCCTGCTCTTTTTCTAGATGGTGCCAAGGGATCTTTTCCAACCACCTGAGTGGACAGACGGGGGCTTGGTTTAACATCTCATCTAAAAGACCAGAGAGTGGTGTACAAATAGTGAGACCAACATTCATGAGAAAATACAGCTGAATTTAAATTAAAAAATGATATTGAAGAATCTATAGTATGGGAAAAGAGATGATACCTTCAGGCTGGGATGCAATTCTGATAATGTCATATCTGTTTTACAGTTTTTACTCTCTCTCCTTTCTTCCTGGATGGAATACACACTAATTCAGGTAATTTCTGCAGCTGCTCCAACAAAATTCTATGGTTGCAGTGCAATACAAAATAAAATATATTTCAAAACTGATAACTGGAAATGGGACGATGTTTATGGGATAAATTAAACAATGTTGATCCCAAAAAGCTTGTAAAGTGAATCAAAATAACACTGCAAAGCTATTACAGTGTAGTCATCTTGGAAACACTGCTCAGCTGAGGCTTACAAAGAGAAAAAATAGGTTTTAAAATCTTAGGTACTGGACAATCAGATGTGTGAATAGCGTAATTTAATTTCACAGTTAGTCAATTTCTAGTTTTCAAAATATTTCACTTTTTTCATATCTGGTGACAGGTGGAATCTCACTCAAGTTTATCCCATTTTGGTTACAGAATATTATTTTTATTTCAGTCCTAAGTATCAAGTTTAATCCCGTAAGCACCGTAAGCATATACATTATAAAATGTTAGGCTCGAGAATATTACTAGTTTGGCATCACTTTGTAAAGGGCACTTGAATTTTTTTCTCTTGTATTTCCTGTAGGCGATTATCACAGACTCTTGGGGGATTGGTGGTGGCGGGTGGTTTGACAGCCTTAGAGGTGGGGCGTTTAGATTAATGTGTTACGACCAGGTGAGAAAGGGGTCTAGGGGTTCCCTCTCAGCCTTTGCCTGGATGGACCATAACATGGTTTAATTTTCAAAACACCATGTTGTTTTGTAAAGCAAAGAAATCAACCAGATAGGTTTTCTTAGATTTAAACAAGAAAGGTGTAAGTTTATTAACCTTAAAACTCTAATTCGGTTAAAACTACTATGAATACACAACACGGCCACACTAGCATGCATACGTAATAAACACACACACAGATAGAGGCAGAAAAGGAGCAAGAATAAAGGGGAAAAGTTTGAAGCAATAGCTGGAGGTCATTTACTGTCCTTTGAGTTCAATGTAGAGTCTTTGATTGCGGTTAAATCTAGCCGTTTCGTTGGGGTCCAGTGCACGCCTTCAAACTTATTTCGATGTGGGAGTCTTTTCTCTTGTGGTTTAAGTGTATCAGTGGATTTGGGAATTCGTGAGAGAGAGAGAGAGCCAGGCAGGAGAGAGGTTCTTTCTTCAAGTTCAGTTGCAGTCTCTGACTTCAAATTGTCCTGTGAGCACAATTCAAAAACCCTGGGCCAGCAGGTTAGTCATGTGACTAGTTGTTTTTTTTTAACAAACTCTCCTGTGTTTTTATGGATTCCTTTCATCTTAGCAGACACCCGCAGTGGGGTTGGTGGGGGGGAGGGCGGGTAGGGGGAGGGAAATGGAATGCTGGCTTATTCCACCTTCAATCTGGTGATCAAAATCCATTTGGGTTAATTGGATCAGGGAGCAGTTCCATTGTCTTTTCCCAGGCAACTGTCTCTTGGAATGCAAATTTTTTCAGCCACTACTGATCTCTTTAAACAAGTCATCTCTTCATTCCAGAAACTGTTTAAAATTAATGTTTCATATGATGAAATTAGTACGCCTCATTCAGGGCAGGTGGGGTCTTCATGACAAATTACCTTTCCATTCAACGCAATCTGTCCTTATGGCCACCCTGATCCACTGAAAATTGTATTGAAAAGACACAACTCTCAGTCACATGCCATGGTTTGCGAGAGAGGGAGATTAAGGAGACAAGGAGAAAGTCAGAGATAAAAAAAGAAAAATGGATACGCAATGGAAAGGAAAGAGAAAAGTGGGAGAGTAGAGAAAGAAAGGCAATAATGGTTTTGATTAATAAAAATTAGGATCACCAGTACTTCACAAGGTAACCATAATGACAATTGTCTTCCCGTTACACTTTGATTCAATTTTCAATTTTTAGGACCCGCACTCTTCAGTTTATCTCATTCACAATAAAAATAACCCTCAATAATACTCATCAAACAATAAGCTTTAACTGCACTTTTCTTCATTTTCACAAAACAGGTTACAATTCAGTGACCTGGAGTTTCCTCTAGGTTGCAATGTTTGTTCAGCAGAAATCGCCTCAAATTGACCAAACTAGCACAAAAGGTCAAGAAATTTCAAGCGTAAATAACATCCAGCACAAATCGAGTTTTGGCAAACTTTTGCACTCGTTTAGAAAAAATCCCAGCCACAAAACCAGCTATGCTCCCAGATCAAATTAATCACCAATGGGAATTTCATTAATTGCGCCTGTTGCCAGTCCTTGAAGACGCTCTTCAAATTAAGCTGTTTCTTTTGGGCACAGGGGCACTAATAAGCATGTTTTAAAAGCATTTGAATATAATTGCTTTTAATGTACCGAGAAACTGACGACAGTGAGTGCACCAATATGACTAGTTCTGTAAAGTTAATTAAAGTCATTACCAATTATTTAAAATTAGGTTGCTCACAGCTGGTGCACTAATTAAAACCTGCTTATTTTTTATAATAAACATATTTTCAGCTGTATTAATCAAACTGCACCAAGTTCGCAAATTCTGCTACCTTGGGTCCATCGTGACAGATAATCTGTCCCTTGATGCAGAGCTCAATATACGCATGGGGAAAGCAGCTACCACCTTTGGCCGACTTATGGAACATGCATGGGATAGCGCCAAGCTGACCCTTAGGACCAAGTTGATGGTTTATAAGGCCTGTGTTCTCAGCACCTTGCTGTATGGGTGTGAAACAGGGGCGACTTACAGCTACCAGGAAAAGAAGCTCAATAATTTCCATCTTTGCTGTCTGTGGCACATTATTGGTATATCCTGGTGGGACAAAATCACAAATGTGGCAGCCCTCTCAAAGCAGGTCTCCCAAGCGTGTTGACATTAATCAAACAGAGGCGGCTTCGGTGAATCGGACACGTCCACAGGTTGGAAGATGGTCGTAAACCCAAGGATCTTCTGTACGGTGAGGTAGCCGGGGCCAGATGACTGATGGGGTGCCCAAAACTCCGCTTGAAGGATGCTTGTAAGCATGACATGAAGGCCTTAAATGCCGACTATTGCACCTGGGAGTCACTAGCTGGCGAAAGAGGGAAATGGCGACACATCCTGTGGACTGGTGTGCACTATCACAACGACCAGTTGCTACAGCAGCTTGGCAACAGGCGTCAATATCAAAAACAACAACTTGCAGTGTTACTTGGAAGCTTCACGTGCAGCACTTGTGGCAGAACCAGCCTCTCAAGGATTGGCCTTCACAGCCATCAGCAAAAGTGCACCAAGAGAAGATGCCTCACCTAATTGAATTGTTTGCTGCGTGTCCATCATCCTTCGTAGATGGAAGGATGTCAACCAACCAAACAAGTTACCACTCTCAAATATGTCAAAGAATATTTTTACAGCAATTTTTAAAAAAAATTACATTCTGAAATGCTGCCTGATTACAGTGGTTCACAGCATGTTTTACATTTGGGTACATGCAAATGAATTTGTGTGGAAACTTGAGAAAAAACATGCATCCCAAAACCAGAGCCATTTTGGGCGCAATTCGCATCTGGATTGCCGCTTGCACCCAAAGTGGAAACTTTACCCCATAATGTACCTACAAATATTCCCTTTCCTTAAAGCAGCTTTCTCCAAATGTCTTTTAGAAAGAAGAGAAATTACCATGTGCAATCCTGAGACAAATAGAGGGCTATTTGAAATTGTGGGCTGTAATTGTCACAGTAGATCCTACATTTCAAACAGTTCAGAAGTGTTACTGTGAAAAGGACACTGGAAGGATTTACTCTGTGTGCGATACATACCAAACTCCGAAACCCATCTATAAAGAACGATTTCACTATACTTGAGGACCAAAATTGTGAAGTTTCACTCCATATGGTGCCTTACTGGATACGAGCGTGGATTAGAGATATTCCAAAATACAATGGCGCTGATTATCTGACCCACACTCCCCTCTGGCAAAGTTCAATGCCCTATACTGAGGAGTGGAAATGTCCATCCCTCCAACAAAGCCCTACATGAATAACAATGCACCTTTAAGGACGCATAACTCAGCGGCAGGATTTGCTCATTTAAATAGAACCAATTCACCATCAGTTCATCAAAGATGGATTAACACAAACACCTGTTAGGAAACACATTCTCTGCCAACTCAAAACTTCCTATTAATTGCAGAGAAATCTGAACTGATGGGCATTCTGCAAACCCTTTTCTAAATATATCCACTGGTATTAAAGGATTTGCAATATATCAATGCCTTTTAAATGACTGGAGTATTTGGACAGTATGATCTTTATCTGAGCATTCCTTTAGCAGGTTTTCACTGATGCAAGCTCGATAAAAATGGCATTGCACATTTTTCTCCACATGTGGGTTCATTACTATGGGTGGGAGCAAGATGATGAATAATTTTTTTTGAACAAGCAAATAGGATATTTAGCAAAAATCTCCTGCAAATACCTGCATCTTCTTGTCAACAGCTACTCCTCGGGTGCTAACCATGAACAACAGGCTGAGAAATGTAGTGAACTATTGGAATAGTGAGCAGGATTCAGCCTTTTGAAAGCTTTGATGGAAATTCAAAACTTAAGTCATATATCAGTGCATTTCCAAACTTTTGCCATAATTGTTTCTTGTCCTAATCCTCCCCAACAAGACATTAATATATTCCTTTAAAATATAATAAATGTATACACTGTCTTGTAGTTGGTTGCAGCAGTGAGGAGTGAGAGTAAGTCTCTTTCCTCCACCACCCGCCCCATACCCAATTTATCTGGATTGCTATCTCTCTATATTACTATCTGTAGGCGATCCAGCATGTTGCATGACCAATATAGTCTTGCATTAGATCCCTAAAGTTGGGCCTGCATGTTTAACACAATGCTATTAGAAGTCCTGATTTTATTTTAAGCACACTAATCATAAGGGACACAATACAGCTGGAGTTACGTGATTCCTTTGCAGTTTGGCTCCCCTAAATTCTGAGATTGAGACTTGTTTTTCTTCAGTGAGAATTTAGTCATCCTGTCAATAGGGTTCAAACAACAACACTGCCTTTAGTGTAGAAGCTATGCCAAGGAACTACACATGGGAGAAGACAGATGTTGAGCAGCAGCATGAGAGTTTAGAATGGTGACCAACAGCAGGGTTGAACTGATAGGTTTTAGGAGGCATTTTGAGGTAGCAAGTGAGATAACAATGCAGAGATGAGATCAAATTCCAGAGAGTGGGGGCTGGTTGTTGAAGGCTCTGCCATGTTGCTTCAATGGGAGGGGGAGGTGATGCAGAGAAGACTGGAGTTGGAGGACTGAGGAGCATGGCATTGAGCAGGAGGTTGAGAGACGTTGCAAAGGTAAGGTTGGGCAACATCGAGCAGGGATTTGTAGATGAGGACATTGAGTTTGATGCACTGAAGGATAGGGAGCCATTGGAGTTTGGAGATAAGAGCATGGAGGTGTTCAGCTCCAACTTGTGGTGGTCTAGTAGTCTACCATGGAACAAGTGGTCAGTTCATTAATACTGCTGTATGCTTCACAGTGGTGATAGTTTAGATGGAAGCTCAGACTGCTGCCAAATTGGCTATGGAGTCCAGCAACTCCTCATGCTTTCAAAGTCTGAAAGAGAGCATGAATAGAGGCTTTGCAGTGGAGTACTTAGACATAGCCCCATGACAGTGGCATTTGTTCATTAGGAAAAGGACAGCAGCACCTCCCAACCTCATTCTCCAAAGCCAGTGAACAGGAAAGCAACAGGAAAATAGTCACGAAACCAGTCCTACAACACACCAACAGCCTCGAAAAACTGAGAATCCCTTTAACTATCATCGTTGCAGCCTGCTACCCGACTCTTTGCAGCATGTTTTGCTGGGCTGGGTAAGGAACTGGCATTTCATACTGTCCCAGACACCAAATTCACAAAAGATTCCTGATTCAGTTGCAGGACCCTTATTTCCATTTGGTGTTTGATGTGCACCAGCAAGAGTGACAACAGGAAATAAGATTTGTTAGACAGGAAATGCACATACACATAAGATTTTAAATAAGATATAGATTTTTCAGAATGCTGACCAATGTATGGTACAGAAATGCATTTCAAATTGTTTCATTGGAATAGTGCAGCATTTTGATTGCAAAACAAATTCATTGCACGGAAAAGCGATGCGATAGATACATTCTACTCACTGACTGGAGATGCTGACTTCAGTAGTAAAGAATGGTTCTGGGATAGGAGTATAAGAACAGTAGGCCATTCAGCCCCTCAAGCCTTTACTGATATTCAATGAGATTAAGGCTGATCTGTCCTTCAATTCCATTTACCCACCTTTGCTCCATGATCTCTTGATACCCTTACCTAACAAAAATCTATTGATTTCAGTCGTGAAAATTTCAATTGACCCAGCATTTTTGGGGAAAGAGTTCCAGATTTTCACTATCCTTTGTGTGAATAAGTGCTTTCTGATTTCACTCCTAAATGTCCTAGCTCTAATTTTAAGATTATGTTCCCTTGTTCTGGATTCCACCAACCAGAGGAAATCTACCATATGATATGGTATCTACCATATCGAATCCCTTTATCATTTTAAAACTCGCAGTCGGATCACCCCTTAAAACTCCTAAAGTCAAGGCAATACGTCAGTACCATGGTCAACATCTAAGAGATGGCAGCCCTGATTGACAGAATCACCAAATCACTCATGGTCTCGTATCATTGTGCATGGTAATAACTCCTGAGAAAAGCTGCTGCACAGATAATCAGTCAATCAGGTTGAGGTACCTGTTAGAAAAAAACTTTTAATTTTGGGACTGGTGTCACACTGTACCTTGTTTTTCCAACTGTAGTAAGAGCTCCAGTTTCACAGCTCAGAGGCCAAAGTTTTGAGTACAGTGCTATGGACCTGCCAATGTGCATCAATGTCGCAGTCTCAGATACCTTCCCCATTGTTGACTAATCATGGTCCCTCAATTATGAAAAATTTAAGTGTGCCCCACCCCCCCAGTCCTCCACGCTGAATGCTGAATGGAGCTCTGGCTATGTGAAACATGATGACAAATGGTGAGGGTGGATGAGCAGTGAAAGATACTCAAGTGTTTTTAAAGGGAATCTATCCCATTGTGGAGGGTGGGAAGATAAATAATTATGGTAACAACTTAGACAACCCAAATTGTTAACATCAATGATGGCCCTGTTCAACACTGTGACAGACAAGTCTTTTCAGTCATGCTCTTTGGAAATGTTCAAACAGTGCATTCTTCATTTTACACCATCTGAAACTATTTAGAAGTTATCCTGTTGAGATATCATGAAGCACTCATTGTCAGCTGCCATGCAAGATACCAGTGTGTCCCTGGTTGCGTCTTGCACCTAGGCAATTCATAAGGACCATAGTTTTAACCCGTGCATGGACTGAAACAACGGACAGAAAGATACGCCACATGTCTACGACTAAACTTCAGAAGACTCCAGTTCACCACAGTGTCTGACACCATTTTCTGTGGTTTTTAGGTGTTAGATTTCATATCCTCAGAAAAGCAGAAGCTCTGCTCAGATGTGTAATAGGAAAATTAAAGCACCGCACGATGTTTTTTATGTAAATTTTATTAAAAATCTGCAAGTTTAGAAAGCCTAAAAAACATGACCACATGATAACACTACACTCCATCCAACTCGACATCTCAAACTGCCCAAGATTTTAATTGACAACAAGATGGCCTAGGTAATGCTTTGTCTCTAGTATTGAGATGGACAGGAAAACTCTCAAACTACTTTGTAAGTCTACTAGCTACTGATCAATCATTCCGTTCATAAAATGTGAAACCGGGCGAGGCAGATAGAGGCCTTAAAGTCAAAAGGCAGTGGTAGCTGCTAGTCCATACATTAAAAAAGTGCCATTTGGATTCTGAGGGATATTTATTGCATGCTTTATGTCATACAGGAACAGTAATGAAACTATTCACATTTGTTAGCTTGTAGATGTAAGGGTGAGGTCAATTTCTGATGAGTGTGCTTATTTAACTGCTTTCTACTTTTAGTAACACTTCACTTTAATACTGTCTCAACAACATCTTCACGACTGAAAATAACTTTATACTTCTAAAATCTAATATCAAGATTCTGGCCCACTGAGCATTTTTGTTTGGATGTCTGTAGCTTGCGAAACTCCAGCCATGGCTGCTATTCCCACTGCTACACAATTATTTTGGTTCCTTCTTTGTTGTTACGGCCAGGTGAGGAGGGGGGGTCTCAGGCTCCCCTCTTGTCGTCCCTCTTATTTGACCGCAACAGGGTTTAATCCTTTTAAATAGTGATTTGGCTTACCACCTCTGAGTGTTTTATCTTTTTTTCTTTACTGTGATCATGAACAAACCAATCAGACAGGTTTTCTTGAGTTTAGACAAGAAAGAGGTTAGTTTATTATACTTAACACTCTAACCCTGATTTAAAAATACTAAAAAAAATGCTACACATTCACGCGCGCATTAACACGAGAATCACACATGCACACAAATAGATTACAGAGGGAAAAATAGATTTCATCATTGGATTAAAGTCCAGAATAAATGGAACTTAAATACACAGTCTATGAAGTGGATGATCCAGTAGTCCTCGGCTGAAGCTGTATTCTTGAAGTCCTCACTGGTCAAAGTACACTTTGTCTGACTTGCTTTGCTCAGGGTTTTACTGAAGGCAGACTTGTATTTGTCTCTCTTCTCCTGGTCGCTGGCTGTAGCAATCTGTAGGCTTGGAGGGTCCACCCATTGCAGACAGTTTTCAAACTTGATGAGCTGATTTTTGTAAGCAGCGGAAAAAATGGCGGGCCGGATGCCAAAGATCTGCCGCGGCAGAATAGCCAGGGCCGGCTACCCCTCCCCTGATCACGTGAGGGGGCGGTCTGTCTGTCCCCAGTAATGGTGTTAGCTGACACCATTTTTAAAGGTCTGTCAGCTCTACTGGGAAATTTAAATATTTAAAGTTAAATGGAATTTTTAAAAAAATACATCTCTTTACCCCTCTCCCAAACTCCCAATAACAATTTAATTAATTATTTGCCCTTCCCTGCCAAAACACCTTTACCATTTGACCTTTACCCCCCCCAAACTGCACAAACTTTCACCTACAACCCTGCCCGCCCTCCCACCTCCCCACAAGTGTTCCACTTTGTTTCCCCAGACGGGGATCCAAAGGCACGCCGTGCCGGCCGCTGGGGTGGAGATCGCAGCGGGACATCAGGAGGCGATGTCAAATTAATTCATTCAGGCATTTTAATTTATTTAAATGTTTAAATTGCGGTCCCGTTACCGAGTGGCGGGGGGGGTGCCACCATGAGGGCTCGCCGCTGCTGGTAATATTGGGCCAACCCCTGCCGGCGTCGAGGTCCATGGCAGCCTTCATCCGGGGCCATCTTCAGGCCCCTTCCGCCACGGATCCCGACGTTGAGGGCTCCTTAAAATCCAGCCTGATATTTTCTGCGGAGAGAGAAAGAGAGAGAGAGAGAAAGGGAAGCTTGCAGCCTTCTCTGCTGTTACACACTCAGTTACTGCTTGCCCTTTGTCTGCATAACAACTCCCAGTTTCTTCCAGGATGGACAGACAGTCACATGGTTCTCGCAATCCCCTTTGTTTTTAACGAGGTCCCAAGTCTAAAACCCAAAACCTTTCTCAGGTGGGGTTTTCAGGGTTTAGCCCTTGGAGTGATGTCCCCAATTATGAATGCCTCAAGATGGTTTGGAATGTCCCGCTAATGAGGTGATCTGGCTAATCTACTCAGTTAGCTAAAGCATAGTCCTGGCTGGGCTTAATGTCGGACTTTTTTTATCTCCAGTTCAATCTTCTGGTATTTCAGATGCAAATTGCAGTGGACATCTTGGCTGCTAGTTTTTTAAAAGTTAACTTGTCGGATTTTTTCCATTAAAAGTCTAATGTAAGTTTCCAACCGAAGAAATTAATATTTCTCATTTGGCGTTTCAAGTTTTCTTGACATTGTATACATGCTGCCCCTAAGCAGTATTATCCTTTGGAAGGATGATTGTGACATCCTGTTCTACTTCTCCTCGACCACTTCCCACTTCACAGCCAGCTCTGCTTTGTCAGATTGCTCGTCAGGTTGCAGATGAGCCTGAACTACCTCTGCCAAATTCTCCACAAGCTTGCACCCATTTCCATATTCCTCTCCCTGGCCTGGCTGAATTTAACCAGATGTTGGAAAACTTCAGTGTTCTGTTTTGCCCTGAGTCCATATCACATCCATCACCAAGACCGCTCACTTCAATTTCCATCCTTACCTCAGCCACACAGCTACTGAAACATTTATCCACACTTTTGCTACCTTCTTACTCAACTTCTCCAACATTTTCCTCATTAATCTCCATTCTATAACACACAAAATAGTCTGTAGAATGCTGCTGCCTAATCTCCTGTAATACTAAGTCCTGCACGCCTGTCAGTCTTATCCTCATTGACATTCACTGCATCCCTGTCCAGCAATGTATTACAGTAGTTTTTGAAAGCTCCTTCCTAAACCCTTCCACTTTGCTGTTTCTCTCCCCATCTTTAAAATTCCCTTCACAAACTATCTGTTCTGTTATCTCTCCTATTTTAGTGCGAGCCATTTGATTTTCTTCTGTAACACATCTTTGAATGGTCACAACATTAACGGTGCTATTTTCACGTAAGTTATTGCCATCTGTCGTAATTGATTTTTTAATTTCCTTTTAATCCTGTGCTTACCACTGACATTTATTTTCTGTGCCTGATGATAAACCCACTTTATGCTCTGCATCTGTCTTGCTTTGGGAAGATCCTTTTCTATTTATTCACTCTGTATAACAAATTGCACGCTTTCACATCTTTGTTTAAATAAATATACTCCTTCAAAGTGATTGTTCTAGCTCTTCTAACAAAAAAATAGTTAGTATTGCATAATATACCATAAATTTACACTAAATCGACTAATAGAGAGCATCTATTATTGCAGATCTAGGGAACTGTAATATATAGGCATTTATTATTACAACAGGGTGGGGGGGGGGGGTGTTTAGATGCATGTACAAACTTTACTAAGTTTTTCCAAGTCAAAGAACAATGATGACTGCAATAACTTGTTAGGTATTTTGCTGCGGTATTCCCCAAGATCAGCATGTTAAGCTTAGAACCATGGCTGGAGGTTCACACTTCCCCACCCCCACTTGGGAGTGGGCTGGGAGGTGGGAGGAGTATAAAATCAGGTAGGATGGCGGGGTGTGCTGTGTTCGTCATCTACCCAAGCCAAAAGACTTGCAGGTTGATAGGTAAATTGGCCATTATAAATTGTCACTAGTGTAGGTAGGTGGTAGGGAAATATTGGGACAGGTGGGGATGTTTGGTAGGAATATGGGATTAGCGTAGGGTTAGTATAAATGGGTGGTTGATGTTCGGCACAGACTCGGTGGGCCGAAGGGCCTGTTTCAGTGCTGTATCTCTAATCTAATCTAATCTACCCACTTCCGCTTATATTTTACCAGCGGCAGAGGAAGTGGTGGGCGACCTGCCCAACCTTGGGTCGCCTGAGGCCCTTAAGTAGCTAATTAATGGCCATTTAGGGGCATCTTCCCATCCCTGCTGGTATTTTACCAGCAATGGATGGGCACCTTGCCACCTAGGGAGGCCACCCGGTTTTACCGGGTGGCCTCCCTGTGGCCTTGGTGGAGAGGTCCCTCATGATCAGGCACCCTATGCCCCACAATGCCCCCCCCCTCACATCGGCAAGTGCCGCTCCCGCTGGAAGACCCTTCCCCCGCCCTTGCGATCAACTGCACACCCATCTTCGTCAGGGCCTGCCTAATTGTTCCTGGCGATCCCTGACCCGACTTACCTGCCTTCTCAATGGCTGTTGCTCTGGGGACTGTGGCCCTCTAATTGGCCGACAGCTCTTGGAGGCAGGACATCCTGTCTTAGAGTGACGGAAGCCATGACTGCAGGCAGTTAATCGCCTGAGGACTGTAAAATACGGTTGTGATTTCTAGAGCTGGCGTAGGCGCGCTCGCCCCCAACTTTCCAGCTGGTTGGCAGGGTCACCGCCTCGTCATTAAATCCTGAGGAATAAATGAAAGGGCGCAAATATGACTTTTAGTGGTTCGAAGTTTGAGTCACTGGGCAAACAGCCACCTTGTACACCTGTAAAGTTCAGCTTTTCATTTCTCAAATCAGTCCCTTATATCAAACGATCAATTGTTTCAGCAAAAGCTGTGAACTCTGGATGAAAATTAGATCTGCTGCAGTGAGAGCTGTGGGTATTCAGCAAATTCCAGGTGCGAGTCATATATCCAAGGTATCTACTTATAGCAAATTTGTAAATACGGTTAAAAGTGGAAGTATCCATCAATGAGTTGCAAGAAATGGCCAGTCTCCTTTTACCCTATTGTTTACTTATTTTCCCAATTTCTTTTCCTGATCTTGCTCACAAGCTGCCTGGCTGTAGAATTTGTAACTGTTTTCTTTTGCTTTCTCATTCTGGAAAGGAAATCAGAAAAACATTATGGAGGTGGGGGCTAACCTAGCATTAATAGCAGTAGTGAAAGCCTTCAGTTAATTACTGAAGGCCTCCACAATGATTGCCAAAGTGCACTCTTGACTCTCAACAAAAAAGTTATGAGTTCAAACACTCCAGGGGCTGCAGCATAGAGACTCCAAAAATGCACAAAGTTTCGTAGAAGGTGCTAGAAATATACCCAGTCTTGTCCTTCACCAGAAGTTTCCAGATGAGTATTGTTTGCGGAGGCACCAAATACGGGTCCCCAGCTCAGAAGAATGTAGGGACTCTCTACATTGAGAGTTCCTACTTCCCTGGCCACCACGGGGCCCGGTATAAGTTTGGAATTTGATATGCTCAAATTATCTGCCACCTTGGCTGACCTAACAAGAGTGACTTTAGTTCAGAAGTAATTCATTGGTTCTGATGCACTTTAGGTTTTCCTCAGGTTGTTGAAATTGGAAAGAAAAGGAAAGAACTTGCTTTCTTTCATATGGCACTTTTCATGGCTTCAAGTCATTCCAAATGTCAATGAAGTATCCTTGAAGTGGAGTCACTGTTCTAATATAGGAAAACGTGGCAACCTGAAGACAGGATAAAGTGCTATATAAGTACTTTCTTTCTTGCTTTCTCTAATGCTCTAGAGAAAGAAAGCCAGAGAAATGCTGGGACTGATTTTCCTATTCCATGTAGAGTCATAAAGGGTCATAGAGCCATCTGCAGTACATATTCCACATGTGAGACATCAGAACCTGAGGGAAAAAAAATGCAATCTTACATGTGAGACTCATGTACAATATTGTAGATTTTGTAAGCCTGAGTGTGTTGCTTGAAACCTGCCCTCCCCCATAAACTTCAACTCCAATTTACTGAACACCTTTAATACCTTTCCTCTTACAATATCTTAGCTGAGCTTAGCCACTTGAGCTTTGCTCCTATGATTTGTGTTATATCGCAACTCCCAGTTGATATGCAACCTTATATATCACTCTCTGTTGTACTGTGTTTACTTTAACACTTAAACTACATTGGACAAGTTTTGTGCAACAAGCATACAAAAGCAGAATAAAATGGATACTAGATCCTCAACCATAATAAAACATGGT
This sequence comes from Heterodontus francisci, assembly GCF_036365525.1. Classification (NCBI taxonomy): domain Eukaryota; kingdom Metazoa; phylum Chordata; class Chondrichthyes; order Heterodontiformes; family Heterodontidae; genus Heterodontus; species Heterodontus francisci. The sequence continues at coordinate 130,493,417 of NC_090376.1, read as the reverse complement.
AAACCGATAGCTTTGTTACCACCTTAATCCTGTGGAAATGGTTCAGAGCTGAGTACTGTTGTGTAGTGGTCAGATCCAGGTAGCATTGCTTTACCAGTACTTTGCCCAGTGCATTCAAGGTAAGACTTGACAGTAATATCACAAGTGCATGCAACCTGTAATGTTGTTATTCTTTGCATAAGATCTTAGCTCAAAGAAAATGCATCAATTTAACTATTTATTATCGTAACTAGGATTCTTGCACAAAATTTAATTTTGTTCTAACATGCCTCTGTCAGACATCCTAATAAGCAGTGATACAGCAGAGTTTACATTAATGCAACAGCTTCGGGTTCACACTGACATGAACTGTGCCATCGAGTTCAGCTGGGAAGTCTTCTGAATTCAGTATAGGCCAGCAGTATGAGACCAATTTCAGGTAGTCTAGTATCTCTCTTTGCTGTTGCACTAGTTGAAACCACCAACTTTTTGAACTTTAATTTTTAATCCTTCAGAACTGTTTGTTCTTAAATTTTTAACATTAAAATGTATTATTTAAAGTGGCAGTAAGCATAATCTGGTGAGGGGTTGCCAATCCTCCAGGATTGTTCTGAAGTGTCAAGAAAATCAACACTCCAGTGCAGTTCTGAAGGACTGCTGCACTGCCAGAGGTACCATCATTCAAATGAGACATTAATCTGAGGCCCCATCTGCCCTCTCAGGTGGATGTAGAAGATCCCATGGCATTACTTTGAAGAAGAGCAGGGGAGTTATCCCGGGTGTCCTGGCCAATATTTAGCCCTCAATCAACATCACAGAAACAAATTATCTGGTCATTATCATATTTCTGTAGGAGCTTGCTGTGCACAAATTGGCTGCTGTGTTTCCTACTTTACAACAGTGACTTCACTTCAAAAATATTTCATTGGTTGTAAAGTGCTTTGAGACATCAGTGGTCATGAAAAGTGCTTTATAAATGCAAGTCTTTCATTTGGAGTCTCCAGGAATTAAAGCAGAATCTCCTGGACACTACTATGAGCAATCCATGAGAAAAATCATTAGGGCAATTTTTGTGAGACGATCTTAAGAAGGGACCACCTTAAGAGTGTTATGTAAAGATCACTGGAGGAAGTGATGTCATGTCATACATGACCAGTTAGTTGCGGGTGGAGCCCAACAGAGTGAGATGTGTTTAGATGTGCTTGTGCAGTAACTGTTTGTGTGTGTGTGTATATATATATATATATATACACACAATGTCCAGTTAAGTTATAATAAAACTCGAGTTTTCTTTGGATATCACTTGTAGTCCTGTGAATCTTACAATAGTTCACATGTCAAAAGGACAAGTAATATTACGGCAATAACCAAAGTTGTGTGTGGTTTTTCCCATTAAATGCTTTTAGTTCTAAAAAGACTGGAGATGGGGGAAACAAAAGACTGTTTGTCTAGGCAGGATGGTTGGAGGTAGGAGGTCATGTGATGAAACCTCGCGAAAAATGTCCCATCAGAGTTGGCAACACTAAATGATGCAGAGCCCTATTTTTCCTGATCAACAAGTGGTAAATGTTGTCCCCATGTCACATTAAGTAGGCACTTGTCTATCAAACTGGTTATTGTAGTATAAGTGTGCCCGAAATGCTCCATTCCCATTCTATCTAATTTGATTATTTGGCACATTTCCCATTTTTAATTACTTTTCCGGTGTGGGTACTTTTTCTATAATAGATCAATTAATGTTACAGGGAAATCTTTTCTCCTTGATTGTTATACTTGTTTATCAATAAAAGGGTTCCAGGTGGGAGATATTAACAAAAATGTTTAATTGGCGGATACGCTTAATATGATTGTGGGTCAGAATTTTGCCACTCATGGGGCAATTGTTTAATATCTCCCACCTGGAACCTTTTTATATTAAAGAAGCACAACAGTGCAATGAGAGGGGGAGGAGAGAGGAATTTGCCCCCCATACAATTTTTTTCTATTAAAAGGAAGCCAAGAAAGTCTGAATTAGATAAAATGAGAGGGGGGGAAAATCGATAAAGCTTTTGAAGTCCTTCAAGCAAGAATTTCCATCAGGTCCTTTTTAAAAATGAACGGAAACAATTACAAAGAATTCTGATCATCACAAACGTCTTGTGTTTCATTTTGCTTTCCTTGCTCTGTTGCATAAATTTTGTTTAGAAAGTCCTGATGATATCGTAAGGGGAACTGATTCACAGAAGTTGCTCAGCCCTAAAAAAAAAAGGAAGGTGATTTTACAGACTTGGTTGAAATGCCACAAGTATTGATGCACTTTGGGTTAGTGACTGTATCCTTGCTGATATGAATCTTACACCCTCGCATCACCGTGCTCAGTAAATGTTCAAAGGTCAAAGCTGTCGCACCCTCCCCCATCACTTCATTTTTGACATGGTAAAAATTCAGTTTGTTAATAATTATGTCCATCAATGGTATTTGTTATATTTTACCCATAATCTCTGCCCTCCGCCCACCCGTCCCCCCGATCCCTACTACTTTAGCTATGAACAAGAATTCTGTAGAAAGTTATCTACAACAGCATTACAGACTTCATGCAGCAATTGCATCACAATGCATTAGTTAAAATGTACTGCATGAGGGTTATTGCAGTGATATCCACACATGTAATGCCATAATTTGGATTTTCCATAACACAGTTGCATATGTTTTTCATATGTGGCAAATTATTGAAATTCAGAACTCTTTATAGGTTGGAGTCCCACTTTTAAATATTGATTATACGTAAAAGTTAATTTTACTAAATTTACAAAATATCGGTGGCTTTGAATATAGCCAATATCAGACACTGAACATGAAATAGAGATTACATAGAATTTACAGCACAGAAACAGGCCATTTGGCCCAATGGGTCTATCCCGGTGTTTACACTCTGTACGAGTCTCCTCCCACCCAACTACATCTAACAATCATTTAATCAGATTAAATAATGTATGACACAAACCACTACAATAGAATAGAGTACATACGTCCTTTTTAAGGTGAATGCTACTATTCCTTTGAGAGTGCTGTCATGATTTTTTTTTTTGCTGGCAGTAAAATAACAAATCTCTGAGAAATCAAAACATTGGTACTGTTTGGAATTAATGCTACTTGTTTAAAGGCTGGGAAACACTACTCCATTCCATGAAGAGGAATGTGGTAAAACATGCAGCCAGCTAGATCTTAGCAGCTGATGTGGGATCAATACTGACTCAACCAGAGCAAATGATTGTTTAGCCAAAGTACCAATATCACGTGAGTGTATTCAAGTAGTACAGCACTTGAAAGAGTGTCCAAAATTACATGGGGAGTTCCAGGTATCCGGATGCTCCATGGCTGTTCAAGTACAAATATAGATAGAAATTTCATCAGGATGGTATATATCTCCTTCTGGATTAGCTGTGACTGATAGATGTGATATTAATATAAGTGGCTTTCCTTTTGATGCATTTTTAGAAATACTGTAATTTGCACCATGCTGAGGATAACATGGGTGGAGAAAGGTTATCTGTTCTAGCTTGTAGTAATGGGACCTGGTTTTATATGGGGAAAAATTTCTCCACACACCTTTCTTATCTCACAGGCAAATTCTTGTATTCACTGTGACATTCTCCCTAGTTCAAACATAATGCGTGAGAAACATTTTCCCCATCTTCAATTATTAGTTTGTTTTATATAAGACCTTTAATTTATTATTTTATGCAATGTGCTTCTATCACAATATAAATATGAACACTTCTCTCAATAAGGCATTATTTAATATTGTATCAATGCCTTTGGCAGCCCTCTGTTCAAGTTGTTGATCCTAGCAGTAGCCAGATATTGTGGGCTATTTGGCAGTGAGATAGCATCCAAGTTGTATTTAATGTCCTTCACATCCGATATACACTTTCCAATAGAGGTCACTGGATAAAAAACAGGAGGCCCATTTAGATCTCCAGCCAATGTATCTCTCTCTTTAGTCAATGGTAATAAAGTCAATTGTAGCACCTCCACTCCTATCCCGATTTAAATTAATTAACTCAGGACCTAGACCGTCCCAGTCAGCACGCTGCAGGGCTTCAGTTATCCACTGAGGCATGCCAACAGCTTCTGCGCAGTTTTTAAAATATAAAATAACCTCTGAAACACATGTCACACTTTCATGAGGAAAATTCAACAGCTGAGCTAAAAATTCTTTATCACTTGCCATAAAAAAGTCCAGCAAATGTCATTGCCTGTGAGAGCACAAACATTATTTGAAGCACATCTGGCATTAAAACAAACAGTTCAAAGACACTTTAAATCATATTCAAACCAAGACCAAAAGAAATTATGGTAAATTTTCTTGATGTGGAAGAAAGAATTAAATAAACCATCCGCTACTACACAAATCTTTGATGTTAGTCTGATCTGGGTCACCACAGAAAGAAATGTTCATGTGTTAAAAGGAACAGCCCTGTCTTACAAGCTTTTACAAAAATGTAGTGATATATAAACCACAAACATATTTAAATGCTTATAATTCTATCTCATTTTTGAATTTTACATCCATTATATTTCCAGAGCTCTGGTCAACATGTACTCATGGAAAACTTGTGTGGGCTCAACACAGAGGCCATAAGAAGATTGCACTTTATGTTAATGAAAAGTCTAATTTAGGCCAAAGCTACACCACTTTCTCCTTTAAAACCAGCAACGAGGAGAACTTCAGTTCTGTTCTCATGTTGTATTTTTTCAGAATGATTATGCACATGGTTCGAAGTAAGAGTGTAACTTACCAAACATGAAAAATAACATAAACATCATCATTTATTTACCAATAGAAGATTGAGAAAGCCACGAGTCAAACCTTTTATCTAATTTTATTGACTGAGAAACCAGGAGTGCTGCAATTGGGCAGGTTGAAAATTATTCCTCCATCACATGCAACTCTAACTCTGCATCAGGAGCAATATCCTGGATCATTTAACCACATGTGTTTAAATAGGATTGCAATCTGTGTCACGCTTACTGGTTTTTAGTGTCATTCCTAGCATTTCCCTGATGGTAAGAGACTCTGCTGTTCAACAGCACAACAAAGTTATTGCTAAAGGCTAAAATGTACATGCCAAAATTGTTGGGTTCATGCTACTAGGTTCAAATGGAAAGTATGAAATTTCCACTTGCATTCATTATTTTAATAATAATTCTACTTTCGATAAATTTCTGTAAGGGTTGTCCTTCATCTTGCGGAGTAATCCAATAATAAGTTGTTCTTGCATCAAATTATATTTTTTAAGTATTCCAACTATTGGGTTGCAGAACTCTCCAGATCCCCATCCTCTTTCTTGCTCCATGTTCAATTTCTAGCTTTATCCTTCTTGAAGTGATGATGGACCTCAGTCAAGGCACCATAAAATCTTACTGATGGCCTCAGTTTCTCCAGGCTAGAGAGAAAGGAAAACTAGTTGAGATTCCTGTTCTTAATTGTGATCCAGCGATGCACCTTGGAAAGTTTGTGTCTGGATCCAAAGTGAGGAAAGGATGGGGCTCAGGTGTGATGTTCTCCCAAAGTCAAAAACCCTGTCAAACTCATTGTCTAGAGTCACACAAAGTCTTGTGAAAATATGTTTTTTGTGTCCAGCAGGTGAGGGATGTTAAAGCTGGGAAATAGAGGTCTTCCTGTTTTAGGTATAAAAATAGAAAGTGCTGGAAAAACTCAGCAAGTCTGGCAGCATCTGTGGAGAAAGAAGCAGAGTTAACATTTCAGTTCAGTGACCCTTCTTCAGAACTGCCAGATACAAGAAATGTAAAAGATTTTAAGCAATTAAAGCGGGGGTGAGGCAAGATGTACCAAAAACGAAGGTGTTGACAGGACAAGGTCACAGAATAGCTGACCAGAAGGTCATGGAGCAAAGGCAAATGGTATGTTAATGGTGTGCTGAAAGACAAAGCATTAGTACAGATAGGGTATTAATGGACTGAAAACTGAACAGCCACAAGTATAAACATGAAAAAAACAGTGGGTAAGCACAGTAGAAACAAACTGAACGAACTAAAATAAAATAAACACAAAAAAAAAATAACTTAAGATAAAAGTAAAATGGGGGGCACATCATGCTCTGAAATTATTGAACTCAATGTTCAATCCGGCGTGCCTAATTGGTAAATGAGATGCTGTTCCTCGAGCTTGCGTTGATGTTCACTGGAACACTGCAGCAATCCCAGGACAGAGATGTGAGCAGGGGGTGTGTTGAAATGGCCAGCAACCTGAAGCTCGACGCCATGCTTTCGGACTGAGCGGAGGTGTTGCGCAAAGCGATCACCCAGTGTGTGTTTGGTCTCCCCAATGTAGAAGAGACCACATTGTGAGCAGCAAATACAGCATACTACATTGAAAGAAGTACAAGTAAATCGCTGCTTCATCTGAGAGGAGTGTTTGGGGCCTTGGATAGTGAGAAGAGAGGAGGTAAATGGGCAGGTATTACACCTCCTGCGATTGCCGTGGAAAGGGGACGAGGTGGTGGGGGTAATGGAGGAGTGGACCAGGGTGTCGCGGAGGGAACGATCCTTACGGAATGCTGACAGAGGAAGGGAGGGGAAGATGCATTTGGTAGTGGCATCACACTGGAAATGGCGGAAATGGTGGAGGATGATCCTTTGGATATGTAGGCTGATGGGGTGGAAAGTGAGGACAAGGGGAACCCTGTCGCGGTTCTGGGAGGGTGAGGAAGAGGTGAGGGTAGAGGTGCGAGAAATGGGCTGCACACGGTTGAGGGCCCTGTCAACCACAGTGGGGGGGAATCCTCGGTTGAGGAAAAAGGAAGACATATCAGAAGCACTGTCATGGAAGGTAGCATCATTCGAGCAGATGCGTCGGAGACGGAGAAACTGGGAGAATGAAATGGAGTCCTTACAGGAGGCAGGGTGTGAAGAAGTGTAGTCGAGGTAGCTGTGGGTGTCGGTGGGCTTATAATGGATATTAGGAGACAGCCTATACCCAGAGTTGGAGATAGAAAAGTCGAGGAAGGGAAGGGAAATGTCGGAGATGGACCATGTAAAGGTGAGAGAAGGGTGGAAATTAGAAATTAGTGCCTACCCACTTTTTTTTCATGTTTGTGCTTGTGGCTGTTCAGTTTTCAGTCCATTAACACCCTATCTGTATTAAGGCTTTGTCTTTCAGCACACCATTAACATACCATTTGCCTTTGTTCCTGGTCAGCTATTCTGTGACCTTGTCCTATCAACACCTTCGCTTTTGTTATATCTTGCCCCACCCCTGCTTTAATTGCTTAAAATCTTTTACATTTCTTGTATCTGTCAGTTCTGAAGAAGGGTTACTGACCAGAAACGTTAACTCTGCTTCTCTCCACAGATGCTGCCAGACTTGCTGAGTTTTTCCAGCACTTTCTGTTTTTATTTCAGATTTCCAGCATCTGCAGTATTTTGCTTTTATTCTGTTTTAGGTACCCAATATCAGTATCAAGCACTCCCAGGTCAGGTGCAGCACAGGCAAATGTAGATTAAGCTCTTTCTACTGTAGCCTGACAAGATGGCTTTAGCTCCTTTCTCACTTCCTTCTGGACCAGCTGCCCTGTGTCTTCTCCAAGTGAGTCTGGCAATCAAAGCCAAATTAGGGACTGATTTGTTGTGTAGGCTTTGGCACACTTGGAACTAGATTGAGGTTGCTAAAACTCATTTCATATAGGGCCCATATGGCTGGTAGACTGAAGAAATTTGAATCCATTATCCTGGTTTAAATTGTGAAGTGGGCTCCAGGTCACCTATTGCACCAACTTATTCCTTAAAACAAGCTGTTAGAGAACTGCCTGTATTTGCCCCCTGTATAAGTCACTCTGTTTCGGAGGGCATGGGAAGAAAACAAACAGAATGTCTTGCTATAAAAGACCTGAAAATAGTTTTAGACCATAGTTAAATTCTGGGTAAGCAAACTTTTATTTTCTTTTAACCCTTGCTTAAATTTCAAGTCCTGACATGTGACCCTCTGCAATCATAGACCTGTGTGTGTGACAGTCGTCCTCTGATCTAAGTTCACAAGTCCCATAACCACCAGTAGAGTGAGGCAATGGAAATGCTTTAAAAGGCATCATTTTTCCAGAAGGTTGTGGACAAAACTGTTCCATCTGTCTTGAAGTCAAGACTCAATGACATAAATTCTGTCAAAGTGCACCCTAGCATCATTTTCGTGTGATAGCACCATGACAAGAACATCACACAGTTCTTCTGCTTCTCTTCCATCTCCAAGCTAACAAAACCATTTGTCAGACAGATAATTCCTTAACTCGGATCTCATTTCAGATTTCACTGACAAGTCTCCTTTCTCAGTCTGGCATGGTTTGCATGGCCAAAGAAATAGTGCAACTGCTAATACTGTGCTTTCTGAACGGTGGGGTATATTTTACTCAGTGTAAATTTTTAGAAGAATTATGTTATTAACCTGTCAATACAAATCAAAAGCAAGAACATTTGCACCATTTGTGCTGGAATTTTTGCTTAGCTTCACACAGAGGGAAATATTGGCCACTCCTGGTGCATCTTCAAAATGCTTTCCTTGAATTAGGAGGTAATATAAAACTACAGGTTATAAAACTTTACACTGTCACCTTAGTAGTTGTATCTGTGTAACTTCCCTGCAGGGGTAAATACTGCTCCATAACATATCATCAGGGGTGGTGTTGGAATGTGTGAGGCGACTGTTTTTGTTTCTTTTAAATGAACACTTTTTAATGCTTGATCATTTGATCATTTTGTGTTCTTCAAATAAAAGCTTTTCATATGGATCCTTTGAACTTGTCAGAAAGATCTTTAAATAGAAGGTGATTATTGAAAAGTTGTTGTGACCTTCCGAGAGGATGTAACTGTCTGCAGTTGGGAAATTGCCAGTGAGGGTAGCCTGGAATGAACAGCCTCATAAGTGGGCCATAAAGATTCCCTAGACCTTAAAATATCAAACTATGCATCTGGCTGGCCTCAATATTTTTGATTTATTTTCTGTACCAGAAGCTTTTAGACAAAATTAAAATTGATCTTAAATTGGACAATTGTATATAATTGATTCTTTCACAAGATGATTTTGTAATTGGGTGACTTGACCATTAACATGCATATTTAGCCATAATTGGAAGAAGAGTTTCAGGAGGATGATGTTTAACAATTTATGTACACCAAGAGATCCTTGGAGCCCTGTCTCTGCTTTCTTTAGAAGCATTTTTCTAAGAGTATATATTTGGAAACCAATGCTCTTGGGTTTCTAAAACTTATGCTTTTCCCACACTGAATATTCCACTTTGTACTATTTTCCAAGTTAATGGGTTTAAATTGTCCTCTTTGGAATAGCTGTTGGGAGAATCAAGCAACTTGAGATTTGTGCAAACATAAGTCAATTTGTTGCCCCACTGTCTTCCTAGCCTAGCATAGGGACTTGAGCAAGAACCAACCTCGCAGACTTCATTGTATGTGCCGCTACTTATCCTGTGGATCACAATAAAAAAGAAAATGTGGTCAGCAGTATGAGAATGAGGGGCACTATAAATCACTCTGACTGATTTCCCTGCTGCTGCGAGATGATACTGAAACAAACCCATGTGCAATGGTGTACATCCTATACACCTTCCTTTAGTCATGGGCATCAGACAGGTGTACAATAGCATAGTTTTTATGCCACTGGACTAGTAATCCAGCAGGCCTGCCCTAATGATCTGAGACATAAGTTGAAATTCCATTCCAGCAGCTAGGGAATTTAAATACAATTAAATAAATATGGAATTAAAAAGCTGGTATCAGTAATGGGGACCGTGCAACTATTGGATTGTTGTAAAAATCCATCTGGTTCACTAATGTCCTTTAGGGAAGGAAACCTGTCATCCTGATTCAGTCTGGCCTACATGTAAGTCCAGATCCACAGCAACTCCAGTCCCTGTGAAATTGCCTAGCAAGCCATTCAGCTATCAAGAAGGCAGCTCACCATCACTTTCTCAAGTGCAATTTGGATGGGACGACCTTTGCCAGCAATATCCAATGAATAAATTTTAAAAAATCAAAAGGCATGATTCTCAGCTTTGGAATCACATGCCTAGGCTCTTCCACTGTATTTAGGTGTATTTGCAGTTTACTAATGTTGTCCTTGTATTTGTGGGCATGCCCAACATTGCATTTGACTGAAATCCAAATGACAACAATTGCTGGACAATGAAGACAGAACTTGTGGTATACATTTCAAATGGGTATTAAACTTGATTGGAATATACACATTCCTTTATTTACTGATGGCGCCATCTCTGACCACTACTTGGCTAATTTTGATCTACGACAAACGTGCATGCTTGAGATAATTTGGCTGGATTTTATGCTCTCCTCCACGGCGAGTTTGGAGGTGGGGAAGGCATTTAATCAGGCAGGATGGTGGTGGGTGGGTCCCCGCTACCTTCACACCTCTACCTCGATTAAGCCCATGGCGGGAAGGCCCATGGACGGCCTTCCCGCCCCGCCACCAATTGAGACCCTTAAGGGGCATTTAATGCCCAATTAAGGGCCTGTTCTCACTGCCGCTGGTATTAACCCTGTGGCGGATGTGCCTGTCACCCCGTGGGGAGCTTGACATGCAAACCCATGTGGGTTGCTTTCCAGCTCCTGGGGTTGGGGGGTGTGCCCCTCATTCAAATGCACTCAGTACCTGATTGAGGGACATGGCACCGGGAAGAGAGGGCCCACTGAGAGCCATCCCCTGCCCTTGCTGCTGACCCTTCTACACCTCCCTCCCCTGCGACCCCCCACCCCACAAAAGCCCTCCTGCCATCACTCACCTGAGTCCGGGATCCACTACCGACCTGGGCCTTGGGTGGGTGTCTTTCTCGCAGCAGCCACTGTCTCCCCAGTGGCGCTGCTAAGCAGAATAGCTGCCAGCCTCTGATCCCAGGGAAGGCCTGCCACTGTCCACTTCCTGATTGGCACTTAATTCGGCAGGCCTTCCCAAAAGGAGATGACATGGGGCTCCTGCTGGCTCTCCAGCTGATGGGTGACACCCCGTTGCCACATTAAATACCGTCCGTTATTTCCATCTTTTGCTAAAAGTTATGAGCTATGAGGAGAGGTTGGATAGACTCGGATTGTCTTCACTGGAACGACGGAGGTGGAGGGGTGACATGATAGAGGTTTACAAAGTTATGAGCGGCATGGACAGAGTGGATAGTCAGAAGCTTTTTCCCAGGGTGGAAGAGTCAGTTACTAGGGGACATAGGTTTAAGGTGAGAGGGGCAAAGTTTAGAGGGGATGTGCGAGGCAAGTTCTTTACACAGAGGGTGGTGAGTGCCTGGAACTTATTGCCGGGGGAGGTGGTGGAAGCAGGTACCATAGAGACGTTTAAGAGGCATCTTGACAAATACATGAATAGGATGGGAATAGAGGGATACGGACCCCGGAAGTGCAGAAGGTTTTAGTTTAGGTAGGCATCAAGATCGGCTCAGGCTTGGAGGGCCGAATGGCCTGTTCCTGTGCTGTACTGTTCTTTGTTCTTTGAAGTAGATGGCTAACATTTGCATTTATTTGTGATTCACTCTTTTGAAAGTGTATTCTTTTTTATTTCATTAGTAATAGTTTGATAACCTAACTGCACGATGGTAGATGATGTAAAGGATAGCCGGCAATAAATGAAATACGGCCTAAAAATTATGACCTAATAAAGGTCATTAAACTTATCAAGCGGTTTGATAGGGTAAATAGAAAGAAAATGTTTCCATTCATGGGGAGTCCAAACTGAGGGTCATAAATATAAGATCATCATTAATCCAATAGATAATTCAGGTGAAACTTCTTTACCCAGAGATTGGTTAGAATGTGGAACTCGCTACCACAAGGAGCGGTTGAGGCTGACTAGTATAGATACATTTAAGGAGACGCTAAACAAGTACATGAAGGAGAAAGGAATGGAAGGATATATTGATAGAGTTAGATGAAGTAGGGTGACTCATGCGGAGCATGAACACTGATATAGAGCAGTTGGGCTGAATGGCCTTTTCTTGTGCTGTGAATTTAATGTAATAAATCAACTGCCCCTGTCGTGGCCACATATTAAGAATATCAGCTTTAATTGCAGCATTCATTTTGGAGTTCTGTAGAACCACTTTAATGGTTTAGTAGTGTTTCTTACAAGCGGATCTAGCCATCTAGGACTTAGAACTGTACCTTTCCAGTAATCTAACCCTAACAGAGGTGAGCACTGAAAATGTGCCTTATCTTGCAGTAATCTGTTGACTGAGTTTAACATAGTCTCATACTATGCTCCCAAACTCTGTTGGAAATGTGGATATTACACTCAGACCCGACTTACAGATCTACTGTCTGTGTGTATCTATCGTGCATCTAGTAAACCCCTGTATAAAATTCAGACATCACACATCAGGTGGAACACTTGATCTGCAAAATTTTCACCCGATTGGTTCAAATTTCCTATTCCTAAAACAGCAACAAATGACAAACATATCAGCTATGAACAAGAACTACCAATTAACAATGGACAGCTATCACGGAGAGCTGCGTCAGATTGCCTCCCCGACGCGGTCTCACCGTTCATCCAGAAAATCTTTTTGGACTGACGGCAGCATCTTATTAGTGGAAAATACCAGTCACATCGCCACTACATTGTAGCAGTGTGAAACGGCGTGCCTAAGCTATTATTCAAATTTCTGAGATACTTTGCCTTTCCAGAGTAATTTCAGGTAGATGGAGCACTTTTCAGGTCCAAAAGTGGTGGCATTTGGGCCATTTGCAAGTTTGCATGATACACATTAGAAAATCAGACATTCTTTGTTTTTATATTGCCTTTATAAATTCCTACATCTGCATTTATAATGGCACCTACCTCGTTGTGTTGTAATCCTATCCTTCCACCAGTGGGGGTGCTCCACTAGAAGGCCAATGTAATTGCAGTGTGACAAGTTTACATAGGTAGGGCGGTATTTTATATAAGAGATGAGGGTCTCGGCCACTGGCGGAAGAGCCAGCGAGAGCTCCATGTTGCCTCTTTGCGGGAAGGCCCGCCACATTTCATGCCAATCAGGCTCTTAACTGAGTAGCAGTGGGACTTCCCTGGGTTTAAGGACCCAGGCGACACAAGTTCCGCCTGCTGAGAGCTGTTGGCCAATCAGAGGCTGGCAGCTCTTTTACTGAGCAGTGCCACTACAGAGGCAGTAGCTGCTGACGGTAATGCACCCACCCGAAATCTAGGATCATCAAGGGATCCAGGCCCAGGTGAGTCATGGTGGGAAGGATTTTGCGGGGTGGGGGTTGCAGGGAGGGAATGTAAGGGGGTCAGCAGCAAGGGCAATGGGTGGTTTCCAGCAGCCCCCCCCTTCCCGATGCCGGGCCCCTCAATCAGCCACTGAGTGCCTTTGAACGAGGGACACCTCCCAACCCCGCCCCCTCCCCCCCCTCCCCCCATTACCGCCAGGAGCCAGAAAGCAACCTGCATGGGTTTGCTTCTCATGCTCCCTGTGTGGCGACAGGCCCACCCGCCACTGGGCTAATACCAGCGGCAGTGGGATGAGGCCCTTAATTGGGCATTAATTGCCCACATAAAGATGTCAATTGGCGGTGGGGTGGGAAGGCCATCGATGTGCCTTTCCCCCACTGACTCAATTGGGGTGGAGGCAGGAAGGTGGTGGGGTCCCCACCCACAAATATCCTGCCTGATTAAATGCTCTGCCTGCTTTCAAACTTGCCACATGGGAAAGGATAAAATGCAGCCCATAGTGCCATTATAATCATGGATATAGGGATTTATAATGGAAAAGGTTTGACAGTAAGTGCTGGGATGCTGCAGGTGTCACCCTATCGCCCTCTGGAACTTGAGCTGGAGATTAGCAGAACCTCCCCCCTCCCGCCCCCACTCCCAAGAAGATATATCAGTGGGTGAAAACTGGTATTTTTGCAACTCCCCAGGGGTTCTACCAATGGGGGACTGAGAGAATCCCTGTGGAATTTCCAAACCAAGATTGTTGATATATCACAGACGATGCATGAAGGGAGAAAAACCTATCGATCTACCTGAAGAGGGTAAGGAAAAAGACTGATTTATTTTCCAGGCTCAAATTTTTTTTAAAACTTCATCTCCAAGCACACCTGCCACCAACTTCTTTTCAAAGTATTGTAGTGGCTACTTATTAGGTATAATGAATAGGGATAATTTTACAAATTCACCCACTGAACATGTGCAGCTTGGTGCCAGGAATACAGATTTGTAAAACTAAGACTCTAATGTGTTAGGTGCACCAAGCTCAGTTACGTGGTAGCTAAAACCGGCATAAACATAGGACATAGATGTCAAATGGTAAAAGCATTATATTCTAAGCTTTATTTTTCTCCCAATGTGAAAAGAACAGAAGACCAGTCCAGAACTATTCGGTATAAAGGCTGGGGATGTATTACGAGGCTACAGCAGATGCACGGACTTTCTATGACCTCATCAACTGCGAGAGCTATTATAGCCACTGAGGTTTGCTGAGTGACAGTGCATCACATGACAAGAATAGAGGGCGTCATGACGCTGGCCCAGGGTTATACTGGGGTCAACTGACAGAAAGAGAGGAACTTCCTAGGAAATAATAGTCTTGTTTAACATAAGTTTAATAATCCTGTTTTGCTCTCATACTTAGTGAAGATAGCCACTCAGTAATCTTTGCAAAAAAAGGACATATCATTTTGGTTGATAGTACATCATATATCAAAGGATATTTGTTGTTGAATTAATCACAGTGGTGTTAAACTAGCAGGCGTTTTCTTTGTAGTAGATAACAGCATCTGTTGATGTCAACTTTCTCATTTGGCTAACATGATGGAGTTATTGGTGCTGGCTGAGACTGCCTGGAAAAATAAACTCAGCCACAATACCCCTTTTAATCTTCCTAGCATTACATAGAATAAAAATTTAACTTTGTCTTCCAGTTCTGTGCTGTTTTTAAAAGAAAACCAATAAGCTTTTCACGGGATTACTTTTGTGAAAATGATGAGCTTTTTTTCAGTCTGGAGAATTATTTTGCAATTATTATGGATCTTGTGCTGTTTTCCTAATGCTGACTTTACCACAGTCCGAGCTCTCTGTGACGATGCTCCACTGGAATCAGCTGGTTACTTGGCTTAATGAGCACCTTAACTGTCACAATCATTAAGTACATTGAAAGTGGCCAGTTGACTGGTGGGAAACCTAAAACTCCCAAACTAGATACCAAATAACTGGAGATGAATAGATAGTTATCGTGAGCATCCACTGGCCACACACACTAAATACTCTTCTTTTCTATCTGTCTGGGTAACATAAGTGACACAACATTCTCCAGCATGTCTTCTGCTTGCAGACCTCATGATCAATCAAGGGCAAAAGATATTTGTCTTCTGGATTTTGTGCTAAAAATGAAACTTGGAGAGGATATTCTGAGACTGATCCAAGTCTTAAAAACATTAAATGGTGACAGAGCACAAACAAATGAAGGTATAAACATGCACTTGATACACAGCTGGGGTGGTATTCCTTTTTTGTACTTTTTTATTTGTTTGTGGGATGTGGGCATCGCTGGCTCGGCCAACATTTATTGCCCATCCCTAATTACCTTCTCAAGGGCAATTAGGGATGGGCAATAAATGCTGGCCTAGCCAGCGGCGCCCACATCCCACAAACGAGTAAAAATAAGTACAAAAAAGAAATACCACCCCAGCTGTGTATCAGGTGCATGTTTATATCTTCAGTGAACTGCTCATGTTCGGATGTAGTCTTTATATCTTACTAAATACTCATTTTCTGGAGTAGCTTGGACTATAGAATCAAAAATGACTTACTGGTAATTTTACACGAATTGATGTCAAATGTGTGGTTTACTGTTGCAACAAAGCTTTACTACCAAAAATGTTAAATGATATTTTAATGCGTTTCTAATACATTTTGTTGTGAGTGTACACCTTTAATAGGTGTGGTCAAGTTATCAGGCCAGCAGTGTAAGAGCTGTGATGTAACACACCATGTGACCTCTGGGTTGGGGGCAGTCTTAAGAAGTAGCTGTACAGTGAAGACCTGTCTGTACATCCAGAACCATCCTTAAATAAAGAGGCCATGCTACTGCATTATTGATCCCGTCTTGAGTGGTCAGTACTTTGTGTATAGTAACAGCTAGCACAGAGGTTAAGACAACACGCAACATGATGGCAACAGTGTGCGTTTGAAGACTGGACTATGTTACAGAATTTAAAAAAATTTAAAGTTGAAATGTGGACCAGTAGATTAGGACTGTGGAGCTATACTTCAGCGCAAGATCATGGAGAGGAACCAGCTCAAAGTCAGGAAGAGCCACAGACAGAAAAAGCAAAGTCTGTTTATAACTGTGAGTACCTGATTTTAAAATTGCCAAACCAGTGGTCAAAAGAAGAAGCAGGTCAGTCCAGGTACATGCTGTCCAAGTTTGCTGCAGGTTGCTCCAGGACCGTGCTGTCCAAAGCCCATTCTGACCCAGCAAAAAGTTTAAAAAAAAGCTGTGGCTAGCTGCCATTGCAAAGTCCTTTGCCATGTTGACTGCTTTGTGTGGGGGCTTGGCAAAAGCGTGCGAATTGGGCAACAGCCCCACATCCTCCAAGCCTGTTCACAAGTGGAACTGCAGCCTGTTTCTATAGCAGCAGACAGCGCCACACCCTCCAAGCCTGTTCACAAGTGGGACTGCAGATAGTTGTTTCTGTCTACCTGTACAGCAGGAGATTTCTTTTAAGAGCAACTACAGGGAGTCAGTATAAGAATGATAGCACAGTTCCCTACCATCAACTGGAAAAGACTTGACCTGCGATCAGAATTTCAGCTGTTCAAGCAAAGAGTGGAGCTATGTTTTGACAACTTAGCAGTCGCGGATCCAGAGAAGCAGACAGTGAAAATTTGCATTGCCATTGGCAATGAAGGCTTACATTGCCTTAACACTTCTGGGCTTACCGAAGAAGAGCAGAAGGATCCCGTGAAAATCTGTCCATATTAGAGGAACAACTTCATGTCAGACTCAATTTTCGGGTCTATCAACTCAAATTCATGTCCTTCAATAGCAACCAACTGAGTCAACTGACCAATTTATCAGTTGACATTGAGCTAAGGGTTGCGAGTGTGACTTGGGCAAACCTAGAAAATTTCTGGTTTCTAATTTCTAAGACTGAGCTAGTAGACTGCATCAATAGAGGCATACCAAAGAGAGCTTTTAGAGAAGCCCAAGGGATATACAGTGGACGCCTTGCTCAGATCCGGTCGAAAATTTGAGTCGATCATTGCGGGCCAATAGAGTTTAAAGCCCTATGTGCTGCAAATACCATTGCTGCATTGAGTAAGGAATCCAAGTACAGGAAACCATGTAAAAGGTTCGGCTCCTCCACAATGCCTAAGGGTTGTCCAGTGTTTAATGACATCTGCAAAGCATGTGGTGTCAGGTGTCACTGGAAACGCCAGTGTTGCAAAGCCAAGACAGATGCTGCCGGTAAGAGTCCTGACTACAGTCGGCCAGACTGTAAGAAGGCTTCACACCCTGACGAGCTTCGAAGTTGTACTTCACGTCATGACCAGTACATCCACGAGGTTGCAGATGACATCAACACTAGTGCTGATGATGGTGAGAGTTCAAGTTCAAGTGGACGAGAGGAACAGTCGTTTCACGCTGTCAATATCACTGAACACATTGATTCGATTATTCTACCGGAGGCATTTGCATCTATTCGTGTTCTATGCCCGATAAAAGAGGGCACACGTGCTCTAGGCAAAGGCGAACATGGGCGCCAGTGCAAATAGTTTACCTCTGTGTATCTTAAAAGGCATGCATCCGGGTAAATGGAGAGCCATAGTGATGCCAACAAATGCCCAACTAACTGCATCCAATGGGTCCCCAATCCTGTGTTTAGGATCCATCAAGATTAAATGCAAATACAATGATTCGGATTGGAAATCCCAACTTTTTTACATCATCCAAACGGCTGAACCTGTTATCGCTGGACTGCAGGCATGCAAGAATATGAGCCTGGTACATGCAAAGAGTGGAGCTACCTGATGCATGGCATTGGGCAGTGCCAAGCACAGCCTCCCTCCAGGCCTCAATCACAGACTTGGAAAGGCCCTGAAGCAAGTGTGCAAGGAAGGCCGCAGTCTCAGAATAATCTTTAAATTTTGCCCATACTGTTGCCAGATGATAGAAGCTGTTTTCAACTTTTGCCCATCTTGTGGCTTCAAGATACCTAAAGAAGAGACTGAGGAAGATGCACAGCCTATTACAGTCCAGTCTACAGCATCTCCAGCTCAGACTGTGCCCAGAGCAGAGGCACCCAAAACAAAGCACACCCCTGTGAAAATAATCTACCCTGCAGTTAGGGACACTGTTCTGGAGCAACGGACAAAGATGAAAGAGGTGCACGATAGTCATGCTGGGAGTGAGCTTTCAAAATTAGTGATAGGACAACAGGTCATGATCCTGGATCCATGGAAGACGCTATCTCAAATCGGACGAGAACAAAGATGACGCCCTGGGCAGAGTCTATGCATTCCATTTCCATAGAGCCGAGTCAACACACATCTGCTCTGGATTCCAAGAACTGTTATCCTGTTTCTAAATCAGGCCGTTTGATTAAACCACCCTTACGTTACCATGACTGATGTACTCACATGTTTCTATTATTGTTTTGTACCACGTATATAGTTAATATTACTGTTGAATTGTATATAGTTAAGTTTTACCTATTTGAGGGGAATATGTTTCTGTTTGGGAAAAGGAGGATGTTTGTGTGTGTGTGTGTGTACACCTTTAAAAGGTGTTGCCACGTTATCAGGCCAGCACTATTAGAGTGTGATGTAACACACCATGTGACCTCTGGGTTGGGGGCAGTTTTAAAAAGTACCTGTACAGTGAAGACCTGTCTCTACATGCAGGGCCATCCTTAAATAAAGAGTACATGTTACTGTGTTACTGATCCCATCTTGAATAGACTTTGTGTAAAGTAGCAGCGAACACAGAGGTTAAGAAAACATGCAACAAATTTCATTTGTTGTTCACATGGCATTAAAATGTATCTTCTGTGCAGTATCCAGGACCACAGTTTTAATTCTGGGAAGGTTTTGTGTAGATAAATAGTGAAGCATATTGGAAAGACACTCGCTGCTGTAGAAACGGTGCCTGGATTAGTTTAACTACCGCTCCTCATTCAAAACCAAATGGACAACTTTCCGCCCTGCCTGATTTTCCAAATCTTTGCAGTCAAGTCAGTGTGGATTCCTTTTGTTTTAAGTTTGCAATGGTAGGATATTTTCACAAGCTTATTCGCACTAGCACAGTGAATTTCCAACAAAAAGAGCCATGCATTCATCTTGTGTGCAGAGCGGTTTGTCAATAGTACTGCTTTAATATAATGTAAGTTCAATATTTTTCACACAATATAAAGATTGGAGGATTTCCTCTTTGCTGTGGCGCAACCAGAAATTTTCTATGTTTGCCTTGCACCATTTTCTATCAGCTGGTTACTTGCGCTCAGGCCTCAGAAGTGCACCGTGGAACCAATTGCTCAGATTTAAAATTCGCATCCATGTTAACAAACCCCTCCATGGCCTTACCCCTCCCTATCTATGCAGCCTCCTCCAGCCCTACAACCCTCCACGATATCTGCACTCCTCTAATTCTGACCTCTTCCACAACCCCGATGTTAATCACTCCACCATTGATGGACGGGCGTGTCTTCAGCTGCCTCGGCCTTATGTTCTGGAATTCCCTCCCTAAATATGTCAGTCTCTCTAATTCTCTTTCCTCCTTTAGGTTAATCCTTAATACTTACCTCTTTGACCAAGCTTTTGTTTATCTGCCCTAATATCCCCTGATGTAGCTTGGGGTCAAATTTTGTTTGATAACGCTCCTGTGAAGCACTTTGGTAATTTTTACTACATTAAAGATGCTTTATAAATGTAAAATAAAAACAGAAAGTGCTGGAGTTACTCAGCAGGTCAGGCAGCATCTGTGGAGAGAGAAACAGAGTTAATGCTTCAGGTCTGTGACCCTTCATCAGAACCTGAAGCGTTGACTCCGTTTCTCTCTCCACAGATGCTGCCTGACCTGCTGAGTAATTCCAGCACTTACAGTTTTTATTTCAGATTTCCAGCATCTGCAGTATTTTGCTTTTATTCTATATAAATGTAAGTTGTTTCTTGTATAGGGTGGTGATGTTGGGCTGATTAATTCTTCAAGGTTCGCCCGTCCGCTCTAAGGTGTTATCAATGCTGGTCTTTGCTGACAACTTAACCCTGACTGGCCTGGCAAAATGAGTAACTCATCACGAGAGATCCGTAACATCTCTTGCTCCTTAGTATGCTAGCAATCTACAATGCTTTACAATTAGAGAAATGAATTCTTTGCAAACATGTTTGTCAATGTGTTGCAACATCTCAACAGGCTGACAGCTACAAACTATATTGAGGTTGACACAAATTATGTATAATACTGCAAAACATATTTGATCAAGAGAGGTTATTAAATACAGGGATTTTTTTTTAGCTTGAATGCATTCTCCGTGAGTTACATATTTTAATATCTCCATCTGTTTGATTATTTGGAGATGTAAAATCATAGCTGATCTGAGAGGGCCCTAAGGAAAAAGAAAAACTAGCTGTTTTGAATGGCTTTCTCTCATTCCTACCTTGCATTCTTGGATGGAACTGGCGATTTACAAAGATCCAAGGTTCATTCTCAAATGGCATATGAGCAACTTTGTGCTATGCTGTACCTTCTGTGCACAAAAATGTAATTTTGTTATGTTTAATCCCTTTGTGATTTAACACTGTCATGCACCTCATTTATATGCTAATTTCATGCAAATTACATTTAAGACTCTTGCATCGTTAGCATAATTTCCTCTGCCACCTGGAAATTTAGATCACCCATGCTATGGTTGTGAGAATACAATGAGCTTGGGAAATTGATATCAAGACAAAGAAATCCAATCTTTTTAGAATTGTCCACTCTTCTGCTGTTGTGTTCCACTTTGGCAGTTCAAAATGAAATGGCCCTTGAGAAAGTAATCGGGAGTGTCCTTGATTGGGCAATGCTTTGTAACCACTGAGCATTGTGAGGTTGAGCTTTAAAGGCTGGTGCCTTCCAGGTTCAGTCCCTGATCATGCTCTGATGCTATCCCAGCTGAGATCAAGTTGCAAATCATCTGCCTCAGGTTAAGGAGGGGAAAGAATCAGTCAGGGTTCCTGCTCCCAATCACTTTCATCTAACTCATGCTGGCAGGCACACGTGTGGGTGTTGGAAAAGTGCAAAACCAGACTGGAGTGTAAAGCACCCTGTGGTTGACTAGAGTACTGGTGCTCATTCTCTAAGCTCCCATGAAGGGAACGGTAGCATAGTGGTTATGTTACTGGGCCAATAATCCAGAGGCCCGGACGACCAACCCGAAGATATGAATTCAGATCCCACCACAAGTAGCTGGGGAATTTGAATTCAGTTAATTAAATAAGTCTGGAATTAAAACACTTGTACCAATAATGATGACAATGTAACTACTGGATTGTCATAAAAACCCATCTGGTTCACTAACATCCTTTAGGGCAGGAAGTCTGTTGATCTTACCTGATCTGGTTTATATGTGACTCCAGACTCTCAGCAATGTGGTTGACTCTTGACTGCTTTCTGCAATGGCCTAGCAAGCCACGCAGTTAGGGGAAGTTAAAGATGGGCAATAAAGGCTGGTCTTGTCAGGGATGCTCACATCCTGTAAATTAATAATAAAATGTGCAGAATGGGCACTTAGATGAGGTACTTACAAGCTGCTACTACCTATGAAACTTTGTAGGTGTCCACGCCTTCAGGAGGGGAGAAAATTAGGGAAAATCTTTTTTTTTAAAGAATAATGTGCTAAGCAAAGCCTTTTTGTTCAACTTTTGCAAATACACAGAGCCAATCATGTTGAAATGCAACACATCTGCATTTGCACCTCAGATATGGTTGCCAGCTCTGTTTGGATCTATCATTGGAGGTTTCCTCACATAACCTACCACCTTCAACTGCTGCACTAACCAGCCTTATTCCTCCATCTGCAATATTGTTCCAACTAATTCAGGGAAGTGTTCAAAGAAAATTTTTTAAAACCCATCTTTTTAAATGCCCCTATGACTTTTCTCCTGCGTTTGCTTGCAGCAGTGCCCAGGTGGTTAATCTTTAATTCTTGGAGGGTTTAGGACAATCCTGAAGGGTAAAAAAACATCAAAGGGTAAAAAACATCAATTGAGGCCCAACTTTGCTGATTCTTTTCCAGCAAGTTGTTAAGAGGTTTGACTAAAGATTGTGTCTATGGTTCTGCTGCACCACATAAAACAAGTACCAGTCTTATGCTGGAATTGGTGTTGTAGAAATTCTTAGTACACTCGCTGCAGCTTACAAATTACCACACAAGAGAAGTATCTTTGGCAAGAAACACTTGAAGGCCTTTCCCCCAACAAGTACATATGGCAGTGCGCTAGTTGTGATACAGGGTGATGAAGAATTCTTGCAATGCAGCTGAATCAAATTGAAACTGTTAGGCTAACTATATTAGAAGGACAGAAAGTACAGACATGGTGTGATCTAGAGAGGTTCAATAATGTAGCTGTCTTGCAAACAGGTAAGAATTATATTTGTGTTCTTCACACCAGCGGTATGCAAAACTTTCAAAAGTACTACATCTATTGGTGGGGAAGGGTGAAAAACGTCAAGGATTATCGTAGACTTCAAGTCTAGCAATATATTTATCATAATAATGATGTGCTTTTCATGTAGACTGTACAATGGCAGAAGGTAAAAGAGGAACTGTCATGATTTGTACCAGCTTGTTACTGGATAATCACTGAGTAAAAGGACCTCCTACCCTTGTGTAACTGTTGGAGGCAGGACTTGGGGCCTAATGACATGGGGGGGGAGGGGGCGGTGTTGAAAGAGGAGGGATAGTCTTTTGTAAACAGGTAGAATTGAATGCAGTTTATGTTCTTGTCACAAGTGCTGATGCTGTTGACTAAAGGTCAGGGAGAGTGCTTGAAATGTCGCTGAGCAGGGAGCTAGGAATACTATCAAATCCATGAGCTGGAGTCATTCAAGGGTCAGCCAGCTTCAGTGTCAGTTTCTCTAGTAACCAGAGCCAAGGATTCTGGGATTAATGTGCGTTAGATGCCACATCCTGAAAGCGTATATAGTCCCTTAAAAAAACAAATTTAGCTCTCTGGTATCAGTAAGCAACCTAAGAGTAAATTGCTTTAATTTTTTCCTATGTAATAAATCAAGTGTGTGCTTACACAAGGGTAAGCTTTGTTGGCCAACCCACTAACGTTTGAGGCAGTGATCACATTGTTGCATGTATTTTGAAAAAACAAGCATTCTGTTACTTTTTTGGACTCATCAATGACTTTCAGATTTCTAAAGACACAATGATAAACTAAATCATGAGGTTTGTTCAGTTCTGATCAAAACAATACAATGTTAGCAAAGTCCCCAGATTGCCAAAAATATCCATAATCATTTGACATGCTATATTACTATGCAAACCTAGACTGTGCTGCATTCAGGTAATTTCTTTTACTGTAATGCTCAGCTGAGAAGGAATAGAACACTTCTTAGCCAGTGAACGAAAGAAAGAATGAATGGAAGGTTGTTACATTTATCACATTCTCAGGATATCCCAAGGTGATTTGTAACCAATGGATTAGCTTTAAGTGTAATCACTGTTATGCAGGCAAGCACAACAGCAAGTCAGTGCACAGTAAAGTCCCCCAAACAGCAAATAAATGACAGAATAATGTGTTTGTGACGTTGACTGAGAGGAATACTGACTGTGCCACCAGGAGATCTTCTTTGAATTGGGCCATGGGATTTTTTACATCCACCTCAGCAAGTCACTGCCTTCATTTAATGTCTCATCGGAAAAGCAACACAGAACTCCCTCATTATTGCACAGAAGATCAGAGTGAAATTAGCAGGCAAATTTGCATGTCTGATGCATCTGTTAGGCAAG
Source organism: Heterodontus francisci (assembly GCF_036365525.1). Taxonomy (NCBI): domain Eukaryota; kingdom Metazoa; phylum Chordata; class Chondrichthyes; order Heterodontiformes; family Heterodontidae; genus Heterodontus; species Heterodontus francisci. The sequence goes on along the minus strand of NC_090376.1, from coordinate 130,469,417 downwards.
TGAGAAATCTGAAGCAAACAAGTAAATAATTAAAAGCAGAAAGTGGGGCTAGAGGGCTGCAGTGGATTTGTCTTTTAAAGGTTCTTAGGTCTGAGGCAAACATCAAGAGAGATTTGCTGAACAACAAAATATCTTGCAGAGGTGCTTAGATTCAGTCAAATTCTGAATAGGTGCCTTTCAATCTTGTTGCAGATATTCACTATTTTTATAAACTTATATGCTCTAAATAAGCGGTTATGGTAGCATCGTGGTTATATTACTAGAATAGTAATCCAGAGATCTCAACTAATGATCTGGCGACATGAGTTCAAATTCCATCATGGCAGATGGGGAATTTAAATTCAATTAAATAAATCTGGAATAAAAATCTAGTATCAGTACTGGTGACCATGAAACTGCTGGATTGTCGTAAAAATCCATCTGGTTCACTGACACCCTTTAGGAAAGTAAGTCTGCTGTCATTACTTGGTCTGGCCTATATGTGACTCTGGACCTACAGCAATGTGGTTGACTCTTAACTGCCCTCTGAAATGGCTCACTGCCACTATCTCGGGAGCAATTGGGGATGGGCAATAAATGCTGGTCTTTTTTTCAGGGTTAACAGAAGCTTCTTCAGGTTATAAGGTTGAGTCAGTCTGAGTGAGACATGTTCAAAACCACTCTTAATACTGCTTCATGATTAGGCAACAGACGTGCATTTAAAACAGGGTACCAGTGTCGATTTGTTGTTTCCCATACCCAAGATGGAGAATCTGGTCTCAGTGTTGGACCATTCCAAGCAGCTCAGCAGAACAGAAACATTTTCTCTCAACTCTCAACTGTGGCAGGTGGGCTTGAGTGACAGGCAGTCCTGGGACTGCATATGATCATGTGCTTTAAAAGGCAAGCAATCTACTGCCAGTGAGAAATGTTGATAGATATGTGATCTTCAAGCTATAGCACTCCCACATACTGACATTTGTGACTTTGACTGACTGAGAATACTGATCCATAGAATATTGTATTCTGATGCCCTTGTGATTTAAGCTAGAAACAATGAAATTGCATGTAACAATCCACCGCCAATTCTTGCTACATCAGCAAGCATATGGCTGTTAAGCAACTACATAAATGGTTGTTTCTTTTGTGTCTGCCTTACACTTAGAGTTTCTGCAACTCTCTGCTGTATTCGCTTCACTTAACATGATTCAAAATTGGGAAAATATTCCATTGCTGTTTTATTTCCCCAGAGAAGAAATAGGCTTCAAGAAAATATTCAAAGTGTATGTATATGATTCTGGGAATACTGTTGCTTTTACAATTGGGCAGCGCAGTGGTTAGCACTGCAGCGACCCGGGTTCAGTTCTGGGTACTGCCTGCGTGGAGTTTGCAAGTTCTCCCTGTGACTGCGTGGGTTTCCACCGGGTGCTCCGGTTTCCTCCCACAGCCAAAGACTTGCAGGTTGATAGGTAAATTGGCCATTGTAAATTGCCTCTAGTGTAGGTAGGTGTTAGGAGAATGGTGGGGATGTGGTAGGGAATATGGGATTAATGTAGGATTAGTATAAATGGGTGGTTGCTGGTCGGCACAGACTCGGTGGGCCGAAGGGCCTGTTTCAGTGCTGTATCTCTAAATAAATAAATAAATGACTACATTACGTTAAATATTATGCAGCCTGGCTGATCTAACAACAATGCTTGTTAAGGGTCCCACTATTAGCTTTTGGTCAAACCCAATTATCCCTGATTCAGTTCATCACAGAATTTTATTTTCCGCCCCTTGTGTGAACTTTTTACTGGTTTAAATTGCAGTCAACATCTCCTGTCGATATATTCTTGTCCTACCGAAAACAGCAAGAGTATCAGATTGAGGAAGTCATCTAGCCCAGTGTGCTGCAAATTCCCTGCCCCCTCACACTTATGTTATTAGTCAGTTGAATCATGCTTTAGAAAAAGTCTTGATTATAGCGGTAGAGCTTTAAAGGTAAAAGACTAAAAATTCATGTGCATAGCTCTGTTTCGAAGTGTTATGCAGACTATGTCCATTCTCTGGGGCAGACAGTGTCACCTCATTGATATCAATGAGGAAATCCGCTTTGAAGTAGCACTACGCAAACAAAGTTTTAGCCCAGAGAATATTGTTTATAAAGGATGCAATTATTCATCAAACCATAGAACACTGGAAGTGACAGAGTACAGAACAAGGGAGCATATCCTTAAAACTAGAGCGAGGCCATTTAGGGATGATGTCAAGAAGCACTTCTTCAAACAAAGAGTAGTGGAAATTTGGAACATTCCCCCATCCCCGGCCTCGCCCCCCCCCCCCCACCCCCGGCTTCCCCAACCAGCACTCCCCTCCGCACTCCCACAAAATAAAAGCTTTTAAGACTGGGGGTCAATCGAGAATTTCAAAACTGAGCTTGATATAGGTTTTGTTAGAGAAGGGTATTAAGGGATATAGAAACAAGGCAGGTCAAAAGCGTTGAGATACAGATGAGCCATGATCTAACTGAATGATGGAGCAGGCTCAAAGGGCTGAATAACCTATTCCTCTTCCTATGTTCCTAAGTGTAGTTATGTATGAGTTTTTTTACTCTTTGTTTACTCTAGATATTTTTGGCTTTGCATTCCACATTACTTGTTGGCTCCCTATGGTTTAGGGAGAGTTTTTACTTGCTCAAATACCTAGATCAATTCACAGCTTTCCCAGGAATAAGCAGAGACCCACCTTCAGTTCGTTCCTTCAGAAGGTCAAACACTAAACTAGATTTTGACTCAGGCTTCAACCATCAAACACATTTATTAAATAGGAAAAGAACAAGAGAACTGTCGCTGTGAGGTAGCATTGACTTTTGCAATAATTGTGAAGCTCAGCGAGTTCCCTCTGTAGTAGAAAAAGTAAATACAAGAAAGAAGGAAATCAGTCAAAATTGCTTCAGTTAAGCTACAAAGACAATGAAGGGAAAATGTTGTGATTCTCTGCATTTTAAATACCAACATTAGGCTCATTAGTGGGTCAGTGTTTGTATATTAAAGATCTGCGCTTCAGTTGAAATTTGGAAATCGTTAAGGTCAATTTATAGCAGATGCCCATATACTTTCAAACACTACATTGATTTTAGGTTGTATTAAGCAACATCAAATTATTTGTTTTGATATTTTTAGCAAGGTTTTATATCCTTACATACAAAAACATTTTCTTTAAAAATGTTCTTGTGTGCAGGGCAGTTGAACTAACATTGGCAAATCGACATTTTGTCAATTTATTGCACTGAAGCTCAGAATCTTCAATGCTGTAAATAGAATCCTGAATGGGGGGTGGGGGGTGGTGGCGGTGGGTGGTGAGGAGAGATTACATTATATAATGTCAAAATAAAAATGTATTTTTCCTTAATAACTGAAATATTAGAACATGATACTCTAACCTATAGTTCCTATGTGCTGTCAGAGACCAATTGCAAGGCATTCGTCTAAAATGCTGTCAGCAAAACCCTTTACAGCCTAATGATTTATTAGATGGAAAAGCTCAAAATTGTGCAGGCAGATTGTGTCATTTCTGTTGTTATTCAGAGAGTAATTTGTTCCCCTCCATTCTCCAAATCATGGCCCCAGCTGTTCCTTAATTCTGCACGCACTTCTGCGTTTTGTTTTGTTGACTGAACTGATCCTCGACTCCTACACACTCCCACACTCCCTCTGTATCCTTGAGCAGGCCTGTCTACTGGACTCCACCCACTCTCACCAGCCATTCCACTGTGTTTACCCGAGTGCAGTGCACTGCAGTGTGGAGCTTAGATTGAAAGGACATGCTCAGTGTGGCATTACAAAGAGCGAGAGAGAGAGAGATATGTTTTATCAAGGGAAATGGAAGAAATAATCTTCCATAACTAGGAAAATTCAACAGAGAGAGCCTGGTATGAGTGAACATTGACATTTTTAAAAAAAAACATTTTTTGAAACAGTTCATTTACTATGAATCACCATTTCTGGTGACTTCCCCTTGACTGCTCAAATTTAACCTTGCACAAAAGAATCCGCAGCCTAGTTCACTCTCCCGTGTGCAGCACATTGCACTGCACAGATGTGAAAGAGAATTGGGACATTTATTATGAGCAGTAGCTGTTCTCTGGTCTCATTTTACGGCAGTGACAGTGGCACAAGTGCTGTCTGTTCCCACGTGATGCCGGGACAGTTGCAGGAGTGTGATGACCCCTCTCATCCATGTATATCGGGTGAGGTGAAAAGCTGGCCATTCTGAGCACTTTGGCCAACTGCTCGGTTCAAAGCTATTTACAGCAGGGAGCAGTTAGGAGTGAGAGCCGTACTGATGGCAAAGGAGATCGACCGCGATAAAGTGTATAAAAGGAGCAAGTGATCACAAATAAAATGACAAGAACTTTGGTCATTTGATAGATCCAACCTCCTGAAAGGAGTAGTGTTTTATTGCATATTCATACTATATGTTACCGACTTAATCTGGTGCTGGATCCACAAACATATCATCATGGAAAGGGCGTGTTTGAAATAGGTAATATAAAAATAGTTGGCCAAAGGTAAGGAGGATACCTTGATAGGGTTAGATGAAGAGGGGTGGGAGGAGGCTCATGTGGAGCATAAACTCTGGCATGGACATGTTGGGCTGAATGGTCTGTTTCTATGCTGTCATCAGGGATCAGCAATGCACAGGTGTCCTTCCACTGGATCTGCTCAGGACCCCTGATTGGCTCAGGGTCCCATACAATGGCATGGGTTGCACACGTCTAACACCATCTGTCTCTTGAACAAATTTGCAATATTTTTTCTATCAAATTTATGTTATTACGTCCTGATTTTATTTCACCTCCCTCACCTTAGCAGTGGCAGTGGAGCCATTTTATAATCCCAATTCCAGACAACTAAACTACCCCATTATGGGTTCAGTGCAACACCCCAAAGAGCTCTGTATTAATTGTATATCAGAACGTATAGCTTTTGAAAAGAATAGATTGTGGTGTTAGAGACTGTAAGGGCAAGTATTCCAGTGCTTCCTCCAACTCATAAAATCTTAGGCCAAAAATGAAAGGGCACATCATTAAAATAGAATTGACATTTGATTTTTTTCTTTGTTTTCACATTGAGACTGTTTTTTGGTTGAAAGTTTTAACTGGCAATGAAGAGTTTCTTCTTAGTTTACACATTTTTTTTGAAGGTATTATATTTTTGTTCTATTTTCTCTGTTTTCCCATGCCCCTACATTAAGATGCTTTGACCTGCTATTAGCCCCAAACAACAGTAACATTTACATAGCACCTTTAACATAGAAAAATGTCCCAAGGTGCTTTATAGAAGCATAATCAGAGAAAAAATGTATGTCAAGCGAAAGGAGATATAAGGGGGAGTGACCAAAAACTCAGTCAAAGAGGTGGGTTTGAAAGGACAGGAGGGAAGCTAAGGAATTTTAAGAAGAAAAAGCCAGACTGTAGAACCTAGATGCTGAAAGCACAGCTGTGAATGGTGGGGCAAAGGGAGTGAAGGATGTTCAAGAGGCCAGAGTTGGAGGATCGCAGAGATCTCAGAGGATTGTAGAGCTGGAAGGGTTTACAGAGATGGGGGCTGGGATTTTGTGTGGCCCCTAAGGCAGGGTCAGAGGCATGGGGCACAGAGTATCATGACTGGTGGTGGGGTGGGGGGAGGGCTGCGGAAGGCCTGTTGCCTTCCCAATGCCAAGCGATCTTCCTGGGGTCGGGATAGGCCAACGATGGCCTTCCCACCCAGAGGCCAATTGAGGCCATTAAGTGGGCTATTAATGGTCAATTAAAGGTCGCCCGCCACCACTGGGATCTTAGCAGCGGAAGTGGTGCCTCCACCGCACAGGAAAGATGCCTTGTAGCATGAAGCCTCACTGTGGGCTTTGGGGTTTGTATGGCCAATCTGTGGCCCACGAAGAACCCCCAACAGGAACCACTTTACCTCCTGGGACATCCCTTCCCCGGACTGCATGACCACCTCCCAGCCTACCCTCGCCGGGGCCTTCCAGACTGGCCCCAGCTACCCCGCCTCACCTACCTCTGGCCCGAGGTTCCAGCGCTGGGCCTGGGTATGAGGCATCTGCAGTACTGGCACTGGCCACCGCTTCCAGTGGCGCTGCCAATGCTGCTGAGCTGCCGGCTCTCTGATTGGCCGGCAACTCTTGGAGGCAGGATCCCCATCTTTAAAGGGATGGTGATCACAGCTTGTGAAACTTAGAAGTTAAAAGACTGGAGGATTGCTCTGGAGGGTGGGGGAGGGAGCAGGGGAAGGCCATGAAATAATTTTTTTTTGATTCATTCATGGGATGTGAGGGTTGCTGGCAAAGCCAGCATATATTGCCCATCCTTAATTGCACTTGAAAAGGTGATGGTGAGCTGCCTTCTTGAACCGCTGCAGTCCATGTGGTGTAGGTGCACCCACAGTGCTGTTAGGGAGGTAGTTCAAGGATTTTGACCTAGTGGCAATGAAAGAATGGCAATATAGTTCCAAGTCAGAATTTAGGAGGGTACCTACAAGTTGGTGGTGTTACCATGCGCCTGCTGCTGTTGTCCATCTAGGATGTAGAGGTCACAGGTTTGGAAGCTGCTTTCGAAGGTGTCTTAGTGAGTTGTTGCAGTGTGTCTTGCAGACGGTACACACTGTAGCCACCGTGCACCTGTGATGGTGGGAGTGATGTTTAAGATAGCAATCAAGTGGTTTGCTTTGTCCTGAATTGTAACAGAAGTGTTAGAAATTGAAATTTGAGGCATTGAAACTAATACAAACACTTACTAAATGCTTACACACTGGCTCTGTATCCCCTCTTCTGTCTGACAGGCAACATCATCACTGCTCTGGCACGCTCAACCATAACAGGAGTGGGACAGGGGAATTACAAAGTCTTCCTTGTGTATTTAAAAGAATGGACAATGAGTAATTTGTTTCAATATTTTTTAACATTGAGGTTTAAAAAGTACCTAACATCAGTCTCCGGCCAATCCTTATAATTACCAGGATCTACTTTGGGTGTGTCAAAATGAAAATATTTAGCAGCAAAAAGGGAACGCCCAACAACTTCTAGGTGAGCTCAATTTGGTTTAACTTAGTGATCACCAAACCCTCCAAGTATACTGTCATGCAGGCCCCCACCTGCCAAGAATGAGGCACATTAATTTCGCCATATGAACATTGATGTTTAAATTGTTACTGGAGTAAAGAAAGAACTTGTTTTTTTTTAAAAAGCACCAGACCCTTGACTGGCAAGACATTTGCGTATTTACAGACGGGGCTTAAGAGGAACAAAAGACCATGCCCTGACACATTCAATCCACAATGGACTTTTGATTACCAGACGTTGTGGGTGGAGGAGCTCGCATTCCAAGTTGACTGCTAAGATAGCCGAATACACAAACAGATGTGGTGAGACCAGTTTAGTCACATGACTAAAGGACATGGAGGTTGTTTTTGAACTTGCCACAGAGAATTTGAACTCAGAAAGCTGTTTGCTCCTGGACTGAAAAGACCTCTCGTGGCAGGCTTGCCGCAGCCTCTCCTGTTTGCTTTCATCTCTTTCTCATGGAACTGAAAACCATTGAAGACACATGAACCCCAAGAGAGAAAAGTCTCCTACAGTGAACAAGGTTTAAGAAGAATACTGGGCCCCAAAGAAAAGCATGACCATATCTTCAATCAAGGACTATAGCAAGCTCGAAGCACAGAGATTGCCTCAAACTTTTTCACTTTATTTTTCTTCTCTTTTATGTCTCTATTTGCATGAGCGTATCGCGTATGCATGCTAGCATGGGGTGCGGCGTGTATCCGTAGGCATTAACTGAATTAGAGTTTAAGTTTAAGATTTAATAAATATCACTTTTCTTCTTTAAACCTAACAATGCCTCTTTGTGCTCATTTCTTTGCCTTTGGAAAGCGGTGAACAAGGATTCACCAAGGGGGAGCTCAAAACACAGTATGTTTAAAGAACAAAACCCTGTTACAGTAAGACCAGGTGAAGGCTGAAAGGGAACCTCTAGACCTCTTTCTCACCTGGTCGTAACAATACCTTACAAGAAATGTGTAAAAGATCAAATTTTCCAATCATTTCTTCCATTTAGTGGGTTGACCAACATTTAGAAGGCTGCAATGTGACATCCTAGCGGTACTTGATGCCACCAGAAACTAAAACAGATTGCATACTTCTTGACTCTTGTCATATGCTTCTTTGGTTAGCAGACTCACAATTAAACCAGCAAGGTTAGCCTATTGATATAAAATCCATAGGTATAAAATCAGCAGCAGGTGGTACCTCCAGTATTGGAACAACTGGAAATATTTTTTTCACCTGAGGATGTTGTTGCTTGTATACAAAATAAACTAAAATCAAAATCATCCTGCATCAGCAGGGACGAAACGATAGCCCACTGAACTATCGAATTGTTCATTCTTTAACTGCAGAATGTGACAACCTGAGAATGGTGGTGCCGATAACGTATCAACTGTGCAGGAGCAATTAATGTTGTTAATATCACACTAGCACAGAGGAGATTCGTCAATATGGAATTTTGGTCTTAAATGAGAGGAATATACTTTCTCCTTTCCAGTTAGCAGCTGCTGCATCTCAAAGCACACAGAGTAAGAGGCCTTTGCTTCCATTTTTCAAATTTGATTTGAGAAATCCATTTAAGGAACAAGAAATTGTTGTGATGGTTTACATAACCCAACAGGGACTGGAATATGGCTCAATATTTTTTAACATTGAGGCTTAAAAAGTACCGAGCACCAATCTCAGGCCAATCCTTACAAGTAACCAGGATCTACGTTGGGTGTGTCAAAAGGAAAATATCCAGCTGCAAAAAGGGAACGCCCAGCCTAATTCTGTGCTGACATAAGCCATAAATCTCAACACTCCTGTTCATGCAAACTGTATAATGGGTGAAAGAAGCCAAAATACTAATGCAGAAGCAAAACTGCCTTTCATTCAAAACTGCAAAAGGCAGAACCTTGAAGTGGGCTAGGTTAGAAATGACCATGTCTATTTTCTCTCTCTTGGTGAAATCGCAAACAAAATGTTTTTCCCAATGTTTTGCAGATCGAATTGTCTAGTTAAGTTTCAGGCTACAGATCAGAATTTACGATGGAATATGAAGCTTTCTTTCTCGTTTCATATACTGATAGTTAATTAGTGAGTATTTTCTGTTCATTTGTGTAACAGGATAGATACAAATCATAGACTCAGTCATACAGTCAAATGTCTTTAGAAACAGAGTAGTACCTTCCAGATCACTATTTAAAGATCCATCATAATGGTGTGTAGAAATTCGATATAATTGTTAAAGAAAGTGTTGTGGTTTGATCTGTAGGATTGTGCAGAGAATTCAGCAGTCAATAGCATCAGGAACTTATTCCTTGCAAGATCCCTTGATGTACAAATGGCAGCCAGGCCATTTTGGCTGGAGTGGCACAATACAGGCCTATCATACATCTTCACAATTAAAAGGTCTTTAGGCAAAGGTGTTACTGTAGAAATTTTGGTGAAGATTAGAAAATTCTCTTTTAGAAATGGAAATTGTGGTTTAGCTCTTAATTCCCAACCATCTCCTGGGTTTGATGTGGGACTCTTGATACTGGACTTACCAGCATTACCTACATGATTTTGTGGTGATAATTGGTCAAGGCATGGGGTCATTCCTGGCTGCCACTGAAAACATTCACATAAGGCAAACAGCTGTACGCAGCTGCATGAAATAAATCAGTCATTTGGAGCCCAGGAGAGAAAACCCTCACAAAAGCTGGCTGATAAGGTCTCTATTGAAGCATCTATACATTATCCTCAGGATCTCTTTGAGGGTCACCACTGCAGTTGGAGAGTGCTGCAAAGCTATCTATCAGGGTAGCATATGTGCAGGTGGGTAATGGACTCTTTCACGTCACCTACCATCAGAAAGATGCTGTCTTATGTGGTGGCCATGCATGCACGTACACTTGATGTCTCCTGTCCCACTTCCCATCAACCTGTTCCACCTCATACCCTTGTTCTCTGTGTTTCATCCAGTCTACTTCCTTCTGGCTGACTCTCTAATTTCCCTAAGATCGATGCCTCTGGTTTGATGATTAGGAGGGATAATCTCATTCCTGACCTAAATGCTCAAATCTGCAAAGCTTCTTTCTCATTGGGGTGAAAAGTGTTAAGTTTAAGACCCACCACATATTTCTGATCTCTCCTGGCTATTGTGGACTGCATTCTGCTTGAAAATAAGGAATAATTTTATTACCCATGAAGTGCTAGAATGAAGCCCATGATGCGAGGGGAGGAATGACAGATGCACTGTATCAAGCAGTTAGGTTCTCTGTGGGGCTTTTAATGGGGTGACTGCATGCAAAGCTGGAGGTGAATAAACCATAGGGTTGTAGAGAGTATTGTTCATAAACAATTCAAGCACTTTAATGCAATAGATGTGGAGGGGTTATTATAAATGGCTGACATGCTTAGTACAATGTACTTTTGGAAGGTGTGGTTGACTCTTCTCAACTTCTTTATCATTAAGCTTTTTCCAGCGCTATTTGTTGGCCATATTCACAGCCATTGTTCTGGTCCCGGCCCGTGACTGACGTATACTGCTTTCCATGGGGCTTCTGTCACTCTGACCCAAACAGGGCCTCCCTCCTCTACCTAATTTGGTCAAGAAGCACTTCTGCGCCTTCATCCATGAGTCACGGGGCTCTATACCCTGCTGAAGATCTTGCAGAGTTCATAGACCGTCTTTAAGTAGAAAAGTTTGAAATGTGCTGACAAAACAGTTTTGGATGAGGTGCGCACCTTTTAATCCTTTAGTGGCTTCTAGTTCCTATTCTACAAATGGTTAATCTCCCAGTGAGAGGCACACATATCTACAGGAACTTTCCATGATTAATGAACTTGGGGTTGATCCTGATGGCAGAGTTGTAAAGCAGGTGCTATAGCACCTGGTGGAAGAGTGTAATTACAGCCTGATAGGTTTACATAGGCAGTTCCCATTATAAATGTAGACATGGTAGTTTATGATGGTTGAAATGTTGATACAAAACTGTGACAAGAACATGATAACCAGTAGTAAGGTTTTGTACACAGGAAATACATACAGACATAAGATTGGTGCTATATCGTAGATATACAAACATACGAATTAGGAGCAGGAGTAGGCCACTCGGCCCTTCGAGCCTGCTCCGCCATTCAATAAGTTCATGGCTGAAATGACTACTCCACATTTCCACCTACCCCCCGATAACCTTCAACCCCATATATAGCCTAATTCTGTGAGAAAGTGCCGTCTCTATCTTTTTAAACCCTAGAGGTTAACCGTTAACCCTGCTTAAACATGTACCATTTTCTGAGCTTATCAATACTTAAGTGGGCTTCACAGTGAGCCCTGTAAGAACTACTTGAAATATCTAATCCATTTCTTAGTTTACAAAGTGGTTCGTTGCTGGGCCCGCAAAATTATATGTGCAAAATTAGAGCACATGGGATTGATTGGAGGTAATATACTAGTATGGATTGAGAATTGGTTAACAGGCAGAAAGCAGAGAGTAGGAATAAACTGGTCATTCTCAGGATGGCACGTTGTTACTAGTGAGGTACCAGAAGGATCAGTGCTGGGGCCACAGCTGTTCACAATCTATATAAATGATTGGGATGTTGGGACCAATTGTAATATTCCAAATTTGCTGATGACATGAAACTAGGTGGGAATGTAAATTGTGAGGAAGATGCAAGGCTGCTTCAAATGGATTTGGACAAGCTAAGTGGATGGGCAAGAACGTAGCAGATGGAATATAATGTGATTAAGTGAAGTGATCCACTTTGGTAGAAAAAACAGAAAGACAGAATATTTCTTAAATGGTGAGAGGTTGGGAAATGTTGGTGTCCAGAGGGATCTGGGTGTCCTTGTTCATGAGTCACTAAAAGCTAGCATGCAGGTGCAACAAGCAATTAGGAAGGCAAATGGTATGTTGGCATTCATCGCAAGAGGATTTGAGAACAGAAGTAAAGATGTCTTGCTGCAATTGTATAGAGCCTTGGTGAGACCATACCTGGAGTATTGTGTACAGTTTTGATCTCCTTGTTGAAAGAAGGATATATTTGCCATAGAGGGAGTGCAATGGACATTCACCAGACTAATCCCTGGGCTGGTGGGATTGTCTTATAAGGAGAGATTGCAGAAACTGGGTCTGTATTCTCTCGAGTTTCGAAGAATCAGAAGTCACCTCATTGAAACTTACAAAATTCCTATAAGGCATGACAGGGTGGATGTAGATAGGCTGTTTTCCCTGGCTGGTGAGTCTAGAACCAGGGGACATTGTCTAAGAATGAGGGGTAGGCCATTTAAGACTGAGATGAGGAGGAATTTCTTCACTCAGAGGGTAGTAACTGGTTGGAATTCTCCACCCCAAAGTGCTATGGAAGCTCAGTCATTGAGCATATTCAAGACAGAGATCAATAGATACCTGGAGACAAGTGACATCAACGGATATGGAAATAATGTGGGAAAGTGGCATTGAGGTAGCCATGATCTAATTGAATGGTGGAGCAGGCTCGAAAGGCTGAATGACTTACTCTTGTTCTATGTTTCCTATGAGTTGAAAACACATATATCAGAACCAGTATATCATTTTAACAGTGCAAAGGCATCATTCAAGACTTAGCATTTTTTTTTACAGACTTCTTTCTGCGCAGTTGCATAGACTTCAGTTTCACATTTTGGATTTCAAAGTTTCTCCCAGTGAAGAAAGTCCCTTTAGAAACGAACACTCATTTCTTGAGCTGTTCTTTGCAGCCTTGAGTCATAACATGTATATTCAAAAGGCGTGGGCGGGTCATTCAAAATTGTCAACTGCAGCTAGTGTCGAGCATAGTCCTGAGGGTTAATGGATTTAGAAAATACTATTCTGATTCAAAATGCCCTATTCAAAAACCAGAATTGGTGGTACCTTTTTGATCACAAAGGGGAATTTATTACATTGATTTGTGTCAGGGACTACTTCACTCTGTCATAATGTACTAGAATATCAAGCTTGCAATCCAAATATTTTACACAGAAAAATGTTTTGCCCTGCACCCAACATAATTTAAAGCTACAGTACTTAAATTCAATGCAATTGATTTACATTGCAACCAATGAGTGTGCGCCATAGAATGTTTGAAAAATTGCTACATACACCCTGCTTTTACAAAGTTTCTTCTTAGGATACAAGGCTGCATTTATTGTCTGTCTCTAGTTCCCCTGAGAGGTTTGTGCTGCGGTACTGATTGTTTTTACATCTGAGAGACTTTCTAGGGTCCTTCAAAGGGCATTAAGAATCAACCACATAGTGGGGTACTGAAATCAATTGAATGTCTGACCATAAATGGATGATGCAAGAACACAAGAAATAGGAGCAGAGGTAGACTATATGGCCCATCGAGCCTGCTCCGCCATTCAATACTTTATGACTGATCTTGGGCTTCAATTCTACTTTCCTGCCCTCTCCCCATATCCCCTAATTTCCTGCAAGACCATAAATCTATCGATCCCAGCCTTAAATATATTCAACGATGGAGCGTCCACAACCCTTTGGGGTAGAGAATTCCAAAGATTCACAACCCTTTGAGTGTAGTAATTTCTCCTCATCTCAGTCCTGAATGATCAGCCCCTTATCCTGAGACTGTGTCCCCCAGTTTTAGATTCTCTGACCAGTGGGAACAATCTCTCAGCTTCTACCCTATCAAGCCCTTTCAGAATCTTGGTATGTCTCAATTAGATCACCTCTCAATCTTCTAAACTCCACAGAATATAGGCCCAATTTACTCAGCCTCGCATCATAGGACAATCTCCATATTCAGGGACCAATTTAGTAAATCATTGCTGCACCACCTCAAGTGTAAGTATATCCTTTCTTAAATATGGAGACCAAATCTGCACAGTATTCCAGGTGCGGTCTCACCAAAGCCCTGTATAATTTTTGTTCTTTATTCATGTACTCCAATCCCCTTGCAATAAAGGCTAACATGCCATTTGCCTTCCTAATAGCCTGCTAAACCTGCATATTAACTTTGTGCGTTCCTTGCACGATTACCCCCAGGTCTCTCTGAACATCAACACTCTATGACTTACCAGTTTCACAGCTTTTAAAAAATATTCTGTTTTTCTATTTTTATGACTGTGATGGAATTCACACCTGCCAAAATGAGACACATTAATTTTGTCATATGGAAAATTATTATTTGAACGTTTACTGGACGTTGAAATAATTTGTTTAAAAAGACCACAGAACAGTGGCTGAAAACATGGCTGCACATTTGCATTCTAAAAGACAGTGGCATGGAGAGAAAATGGGAGCACTCCCTCATCCTATTAGCCAGATGGGTTTTGTCAATAGCGATGATCAAAAGACATTGAGAGTCATTGACTGTGTAAGAGCTAGCATCCCACCACCACCCACCTCCCCCCACCCCCAGCCCCAGTGTGTCTGGTAAGCTTGGAGGAATCCACAAACCTCGCAGGAGAGGCTGTTCCAAACAAGGAGCTAGTCACATGACTAACCTTCTGGCCAACCTGGAGTTAATTGAATTGTGCTCACAGAACAGTTTTTGAAAGAGACTGCAATTGAACTTCAAGGAGGAAGGTATCCCTCTCTCTGTCTCTCTCGCTCACGCAAAGTTCCAGGCAGCCATGGAAGCAACTTAAGCCTCAAGACAGAAGGCCAGCGAAACAAGTTTGAAAGTGTGCACTGGGCCTCAACGTGAACTGCAAGACTTAACTTCAATCAAAGACTTTACATCCAACCCAAAACCAGTAGCTGAACTCCACCTATTACTTCAAACCTTTCCCCTTCAATTCTTCCTCCTCCTCTGTCTTTGTTTGCATGTGTGCTATCTTGTGTGCATGCTAGCATCATCGTGTCACGTATTTTAGTAGTTTTAACTGAGTTAGAGTTCTAAGGTTAATAAACTTACACCTTGTTTAAATCTGAGAAAACCTGTCTGGTTGATTTCTTTGCAATTACAAGTAGAGAGCAGTGAGCAAGGACTCGCTGAGGGGGAAGCTAAAAACACTGTTTTAAAAGTTAAGCCCTGTTACGGCCAAACCAGGAAAAGGCTGAGAGGGCAGCCCTAGACCCCTTCCTCACCTGGTCATAACAGAAATTTGGGGGCTAGCATCCAGATTGGACCCAAAGACAAATGAGAAATTGGAAGTGGGAAGTCAAATTGATCCCAATCAAAAAGAGAAAAGATTTCAATACAGGTTTTCTTGTGGTTGTATGTGTAAGAATACTAACATGTCCACGACTGAAGCCAGTAACTACCCAAGACAGGGTGAAGTGACATGGGACAAGTTAAAGGCACTGTCTATGGAGGAGTTGAGGAATATGGCTGAGCAGTGTGGGATCACTTTGCATGCCAAGGCTAGGAAATCAGAACTCCTGAGACTAGTGGTCAACCATTTTTCCCTCAAATCTGAAGAAGCAGAGACGGTTAGAAATAGACTCCAACAGGGTATTGCTAGCAAAGATATAATTGGAACAGAGGAAACTTGAATTAGAATACAGGGAAAGAGAGAGAGAAAGGGAGAGACAGGAGAAAGAAAAAGAGAGAGAGGGGAGAGAAAGAGAAAGACATTTCCAGAAGGAAGGGGAAGAAAGAGAGCTGAGGCAGCTTGAGTTAACTAAGGGGCGACAGAGTAACCCCAGTGAAAGCATGGAAATTACATGTGCGGGGCTGTGTACGGAATTTAAAAAATTTTCCCAATTGATTCCAAAATTCAATGAGACAGACGTGGAAGCATTTTTTGTATCTTTTGAGAAACTTGCAAGGCAGTTAAAGTGGCCGGCTGAGAGTTGAACTCTTCTGTTGCAAAGTAAGCTAACAGGAAAAGCCCATGAGGTTTATTCTCTGTTGCCAGATGAGAGTTCATCACATTATGGGCTGACAAAAAATGCTATCCTTGGGGCATATGAGCTCGTACCGAAGCCTACCACCAGGAGTTTTGAATCCTTAGGAAGCAAGCTGAATAAACTTGCTTGGAGTTTGGGAGAAGTAAGCATCTGGCTTTTGACTAGTGGTTGAGGGCTCTTAAAATGCAGCACAGCTATGAAAACCTTAGAGAGGTGATTTTGCTAGAAGAATTTAAAAGCTTTCTCCCCCTTTCCATAAATACCCATGTGGAGGAAGAAAAAGTGCATCATGCGAGGCAAGCCGCAGTTCTGCCTAATGAGTTTGCTCGAATATACAAGTCGGTTCCCCAGGGGAAACCTATCCTAATCACCCCCACAAATCTGAAAAGGACAAAAGGTGGGAAGGTGATAGGAGCCCAAGCAGTCCTGGGAGAGAAAGAAAAGCAGGAGACACAGGGGGCCCTCCTCCTGCCCAAAAGGAAGGTGTTGTAAGTAGGAGTGCCGCCCGGAGACCTGTGTGCTTCCATTGTAATAAGGCAGATTATCTAAGAGTTGACTGCTGGAAACTACAGGGAAAGTCTGTAGGGTTCATCAGGGCACACCCGCTCAGTGAAAGAAAGGACCCTGATGGAAAACACAGCTGAACAAGCTGTGGCTTTAACTGCAGCAGTAGTAAGGCCCAGAAAACATACTGCTGTGGGTGCAGGAAAATCTGAAAGGATACCTGAAGGTGATCAGGATTTTGTGTCTAAAGGGAGAGTAACCCCATACCCCTTGAGTGGGGCAAGCAAGCCCATAGTAATCCTCAGGGACACAGGGGCCACTAGATCCCTTTTACTGGGAAAAGTTAAACCCTGTTACAGCCAAACCAGGAAAAGGCTGAGAGGGGAGCCCTAGACCCCTTCCTCATCTGGTCATAGCAGCAACCAAAGTGAACAACTTCACACATCCCTACATTATACTCATTTGCCATCTTATTGCCCACTCACCTAACCTGTCTATATCTCTTTGCAGCCTCTCTATGTCCTCCCAGCAGCTTTCTTTTCCACTGAGCTTTGTATCATCAGAAAACTTAGATACATTACTCTCTGTCTCTTCATCCAAGTCATTAATATAGAATGTAAATAGCTGAGGCCCCAGCACTGATCCTTGTGGCACGCCACTATTCACTGCCTGAAAACTTGAAAATGCCCCATTTATGCCCACTCTCTGCTTCCTGTCTGTTAACCAATCCTCTATCCATGCCAATATATTAACACCAACACCATGAGCCCTTATCTTGCCTATTAATCTTTTATGTGGCACCTTATTGAAAACCTTATGACAAATTACCTTCCCTGAAGGACGTTAGTGAACGATTTGGGTTTTTATGACAATCTGGCAGCTTTCCTGGTCTTTTTTTTTCTGCTTGTGGCACCAAGGAGGGTAAATGGAGTTCATATATAAAACAGCCATGATGTAATTGAATGGCAGAACAGGCTTGAGGAACTGAATCGTGTACTCCTGTTTCTACGTTTCTTCCTACAACTTAGCTTGGTGGGATTTGAACTCACACTCTCTGGGTTGCTATTGTACTGGTCCTGAGAAAAAACAGTAAGAAGAGACTTATCAAAAGAATTAGAGACTGGGAGATACTGAGACGACACTTGAAACCTTCTTCTCTTCTTTGGCCTCCTTGTCTCGAGAGACAATGGGTAAGCGCCTAGAGGTGGTCAGTGGTTTGTGAAACAGCGCCTGGAGTGGCTATAAAGGCCAATTCTAGAGTGACAGACTCTTCCACAGGTGCTGCAGATAAAATTGGCTGTCAGGGCTGTTACACAGTTGGCTCTCCCCTCGCGCTTGAAACCTACACAGAGATAAAGAAGGGATACAGGGTGGAACTTGGCCTTTATAGCCACTCCAGGCGCTGCTCCACACACCACTGACCACCTCCAGGCGCTTACCCATTGTCTCTCGAGATAAGGAGGCCAAAGAAGAAGAACAGGGTGGAAGACAGTCAGAGAGATAACAGTGGAAGAAAAGCAGAGGTAGTTACAGGGAGAAAGATGATTTTTTAAAAATCTGAACACCATCAAAGGAGGTCTTCTGATATTATTAATTGCTAACCCCTTAACAGAAGAATCACAATATTAATTAGACCACCAGCTCGAATGTCAATTTAAGAATTTTTAAAAATGCTTACCTTGTGAAAAATTCTTCAAGTCAACAATGTATGATATGCTCTTCAGAACTTAAATTGTGAAAAATATGATGGCAGATTTATAGTTTATTGTGAAAATAAAAGCAAAATACTGCAAATGATAGAAATCTGAAATAAAAACAGGAAGTGCTGGAAACACACAATACAAAGAGCAACATCTGTGGAGAGAGAAACCACAGACCTGAAACATTAACTCTGTTTCTCTCTCCACAGATGCTGCCAGACCTGCTGTGTATTTCCAGCACTTTCTATTTTTATTGTAGTTATTGGTGTTTTGGAGGATAACCTTTGGGAAACGTATATGTTGTATGCCTGGTCCCTGTTCTGTATACTGTGAATTGCCCTTTAAAACAGAGCTTCAATGAACACTTCAGGATGTTCGCTGCAGGTGAGATATCACTTCTCTGTTGAAATCCTGATCCTCAGTTGTTTTGCATAAATGTTATCTATCGACAGTATTATGCTTTTTTGGATCTGAACTCACTTTCAAGAAAACTCCAGTTTCCTAATAGTTTACATTTTGTTGTTACATGATTCAGTGGGTAGACAATGGTCGATTCATATTTATAATTGTGTATGTAATAGATATAAACACATACATATATCTGTTTAATATCAATCAGGCTGGTGTTGGGGGCTCTCGACTTAGCATTAGGGTAAGGAGAGGAAATTCAGACAGGCTTTCTAAACCTGCTTGAGAAATGTGTCAGATAAAGAGAAAAAAGGATTCTGCTGTCATACCCCCGTGACAGAATGGTCACCTGATACCCTCTAGTTGGGTTTACATGTAAAGGATGGCCAATTGAGTGACATAATTAAATGCTGCCAGCACCCATTGGATTCTACCCCAGCAAGGGTAACAGCATCCAAAGTGAGAAAGAGAGAAAATAGGGATAAAAAGAAAAAAACGCATGTTACATTTCCATGCATGCATTAACATGTCGAACATTGCATGAACTGCCAATTCAAAGAAGCCCCTTCCATAATATTGCTCACTCTGCCCCAGCTGACACCCTCATCCATGCTTTTGTTCCCAGCAAACTTGATTATTCCAATGTTCTGCTGGTCCACTTTCCAGTCTTTCACCCTCCATAAACTTGAGCTGATCCAAAACTCTGTTACCCACATCTTAACTTGCATGAAGTCCCATTCACTCATTACCCCTGTGCCTGCTGACCTACATGGGCTTCCGGTTCACCAATGCCTCAAATTTAAAGTTCTCCATCCTTGTGTTCAAATCCATCCAGGGCCTCGCCCTTCCCTATCTCTGTCACCTCCTCCAATCCTCCGAGAACTCTGCATTTCTCCAAATCTGGCTTCCTGTGCATGCCCGTCTTCCTCCTAACATTTGCAGCCGTTGTTACGATCAGGTGAGGAGGGGTCGAAAGGCTCCCCTCTTGTTCCTCTCCTTGTTTGACTGCAACAGGGTTTATTTCTTTTAAACAGTGAATGTACTTAACAATTCACTGAGTGTTGAAAACTTTATGTGCTATGATCATAAAAGAACCAATTGGACAGGTTTTCTTGAGTTTAACAAGTAAGAGGTTAGTTTATTGTACTTAAAACCAAAACCCGATCTAAGTAAAAATAATACACTATGCTCCAACTTTCACACGCGCGTGCAGACGCGCGCGCGCACACACACACACACACACACAAAGAATCGCGCGCACACGCAAATAGGTTACAGATTGAAGAAGGATAGTTTGTTTGGATTAGCATCCAGAACAAAAAAAATAATATACAGTCTGTAGAGTCTGGTAATTCATTTGTCTTCCGGCTGAATTTGTGGCCCTGAAGTTCCCTGCTGGTTGAGGTAGCCACCTGATTCAGGGTTTTCTTGGAGATAGTGATGTAGATGGTTTTCTACTTGGGGTCTCTGTCTGCAGCAATGATAGACCTGGATGTTTTGTAGCTTGCTGACAGGGTTTGGAACTTAGTGTTACCTGGGGGGAGAAAGACAGACAGACAGACCCACTTGGGTCTGCACTGGTGAGAACTCAGAAGCTTATCTCATGTGTCAAAAAGAAACTCCAAGTTTTCACACATCTGGAGAGACTGTCACATGATTGTCCCAGTGTATTCTCTTTTGTACTTTGATGAGATTCAAGTCTAAGAATTCTAATCTCTCTCAGGTCTTATTGTTTCAATGGTTACTCTTTGAGGTTTGTCTCCGCTAGTGTTAATGTTCCAAGATGGCTTTGAATGTCTTGCTAATGAAGGTGATACCAGGTAGTTCATTCAACTGCTCAACCATTGTTCTGGATGAGGGCTATTCAGACATGCGTCTCCACCTCAATACCTTGGAATGTGAGGTATTTCAATGCAAATTGCAGTGGTCATCTTAGCTGCTTTCTTTTTAAAAGTTGAATTTAGTTCTCCACTGTCTTTTTAAAAGTTTTTAATTTAGGTTTCCAACCAATGAATTAAAAATCATCATTCAGCATAGCATGTTCATGATACCATGCTTTCAGCTGTCTAGGACTTAAGCTCTGGAATTCCTTCCCTCAACCTCTCTGCTTCTCCACCTCGCTACCTCTCTCACCGCCTTTAAGAGCTCCTTAAAATCTATCTCTTTGACTGAGCTTTTGATTTCTTATCTTAATATCTCTTTATGTGGTCAGTGTCAAATCTTTTCTCTGATTGCAGTCCTGTGAAGCAACTTTGGGACATTTTACTACATTAAAGGTGCTAAATAAATGCAAGTTATTGTTGAATGGGGAAATAATAAGAGAGAAAATAGGGATAAAAAAAAAAGGTTGACAAAATAATTTTATTTGATTTCAGGAAAAGAACAAGGCATTGTTTTTGTCGTCCTATCATCCAGAAGTGGCAGGATGATGCAATTTGACACAATTTATATCATATATCGATATTGTACATAAAAATAAAGACAAAAGTGCCATCTACTAGGCTCAGCTCAGGTGTGTGCTGAAATAATCGCAACTATGCTCAAAAATCCAGGACAGAGCAGTTTGCTTGATCAGTGCTCCTGTAGTCGCCCCAATATCCAATTCTTGACTGCCACACAGAGTGGCTGCAGTATGTACTATATACAGGATGCAGGGCAGCAACTCACCAAGATTATTTTGACAGCACCTCCTTCCCTTACGACCTTTACCACCAACAAGGACAAGAACAGCAAAGTTTTGGGAACTTGAAGTCGCACACCATTCTAACTTGAACCTATACTCCCATTTCTTTATCATTGCTGGGTCAGAGTTCTGCCTAACACCATTGTGGGAACAGTATCATCACAAGGACTGCACCACTTTCTTAAGACAACTAGAGATGGGCATTAAATGCAGCCTTGCCAATGGCATAAATATCCAAAGACTTTTTGTTGATTAGTTGCAATGTTAGACAGAGACATTTAACAGAATAATATATGAATTTTTGCTGCTGGTGCAGTTTCATAGATGGAACATCCTGTGAGACTTGCTGGCCTCTACCCTCTGAATACCCTATATGGGTGAAGCTCAGCGCTGGGAGAGCAAATTCATCAATTACACGCTTTGATGTGGCTCCGAATTGAACAGCAGTATCACAGACCTCGAGATATTTTGCCATCACCTTGTGACACCTATTCGTGACTGCCAGGAAAGGAAATGAGGTGGAACATTGCAGCTGTTTCAGAATCTATAGCTGGGAGAAAAGGTGTGGGCACCATTGTGTCCAGAATAAAGATGACAGAACAAACCAGAGATGGGCTTCAAAGTATGGTCTCATGGTCAAAGGAAATACACTGTTCATTTATGAGTGTAAAACTCCACCCAAGTCGGGCAGAAAGGATATGTTAAGAGCTGGACAAAACGGTTCATGATGGCTGAGGAGAGATAGGAAAATACAAGGTAGCTATGAAGAAGGGTGAGAGATTAATCAATTAAATTCCTCAAAAAAGGAACCTCTGGAATAGAGAGGCAAAAAGGGAGACAAAATAAGAGGGGGGATCAAATAGGAACTGCTCTGCAAACCCATAACCTGAATGCAGGGAATCACCAGTGCTACTGTATTTTTCTGTAAAGCTCAGTAGTCCCACTTTAACATATAATGGGGACATTTAATCCTCTAACAACGTAGCATTATTCTCTCCGTATGCTTAAACCTTTCTCAAAACTGACAGCAAATGTATGTTCGCTTTGCAACGGGGGTTTTTTTTTTATGAGGGGGGAAGAGTAAATGCAAATTCATTAAATCATCCATACTTTTGAGGTCAGCAATGGGTCATTGAAGGGCAAGTTTTCCTGCATTAGCCTGTCACCTTGTATTGATCAGTCAGCCATTCATTTCAGCTTGGCTTGATGCTGTCCTGCAGTAGCTATGATTGCATCAATCAGTCTTGATTGCCATCTGGAGCTTGCCAATTTCATTTGGCAGCGAGTGCAGCCTGCTCACACAGAATGCAAGGAATAGATTCTTGTATGCAGCACACACAGCAGTTAAGGCGGAGGGGGCAGGTGTATCATCTATAGTTGGTTGAATGCATCTGGGCATTGCAAAGGGAGCATATTGCTGTTTTGTGTACAGCAGATCAAGACTCTTGGGAGGGAATAGTCTGGCATGGCATTATAATCCCCAGGACCCAAAGCTCCTTCATTGACTGACAGGTGCAGCCATTAGTGAGTAGCTAGCAAATATGCCTGAAAGGGAAATAAACTGAAATGAACAGAAGCAGAGATTCTAATGTCATTTGCCATCAGCAGTGGGTTATGTTCAGGACTGGTCGCAACTGTGCAAGTAATATTATCTCGCAGTTTAATACTGTTCTCCACAGAGAGACAATCTTTATTTAAACTAGTTCAGACTGAGCATCAGTAATTACTGACCGGCCATCTTTTCTGACCATAATTAGCACCACAAGGCTTTAGTGTGCCTCCATATTAACATATTTCTCTTCCTCATTGGCGAAAGTATAGGAACTCTTCAAAATATAATTGAAGCTGCAGTGATGTCTGTACTTCGAGAGTCTTTATAAACCCAAGTTAAAGTTTATAGAATGGAGGAAAGCACTTTAAATTGCTAGAATTGAATAATAGAACATTGATTCCTTGTTTCGTTTTTACAATTATCAGCCATTTTTAAATTATTTTTCAAATATTTATCTACTGACCATTTCAATGTTTTGATGGATTCTGCTTCCACTACTGTTTCTATCAAGGCATTTCATGTCCTAACAAACTCTGCTTAAAAATATTTCTCCGAACTTCTCCCTTCTTTCATTCCAAATATAATTTTGCCCCCTCACATGGTTGGTCTTAGGAAATAGTCACAGCCAACATGTAACCGTCACACACTATTTAGGCAAAAAATATATATTTTAGAAAAAAAAGTGTTTGAAAATGTTGGTTATCTGTACAACGTATGTAACGTGCCAGGTCCCATGGGGAGGTGGTTGAGAGGTGCTGGCGGAGGATGGTGGTTATAGGGAGATATTTCAGCAGCTTGGCTCAAACCCCCTTTGGCTTTTTTAGGAATTCCTAGGACATGACAAGCAGCCACATTGGTCTCAGATAATTTTCAGGCATCTGGTATAGCCGCCTAAATAGGCGTTAGGCTAATGAGGAAAACCTGATTTTAGGATCCTTGTGGGAAATTGGGTTGCACTGAATGCTAAGTGTGGATGTTGCCTAGCAAGTGGCCAGTGCCTGAAAAGGTACGTTTTTAACCTTTTTTTAAAAATTCTTGAATATCAATGAAGAGCAGGAATTCTCCTCCTGACTTCACAGCATTCCTACCAGCTGCAATTGCCTCCACCCACCATCTCTGGCACTTATCTAAGGGGTCTCTGCTGGTGAGGCTCTTTTGAGTTTGGGTCATAGCTCAATGTTTGAGAAGGCAAGAGGAAGCTAAAAACGGGGCTGCACATGATGCAGAACTCCTTGGTGCTTACACTAGCTGCATGAAAGGGGGTGGCACTTTCCTCATGCTAGCATTCCTCACCTGATCAGTACAAAAATGTTCCCATTCCAAAAAAATGACATTGGGCCAAATCTTGTTGAAAAACACAGTTGTGTTAAAGGCACATGTCGTTAGTAATGTGCAAATCAGCCAGCAAATTCAGGGGATTAAGAGATACGTGAGTCATGGATCTCCAGAACTTGCTGGCCGATTTACACATTTCTGCCATTTGCTTTGTATAAAAGCCATCTCACCCTTAACCTCCCTGTTACGTTTAAGAACTTGCTGAATTTGCACATTAATTGTCCATTTAACTCCAGTAATAGCACAAGTAAGTACCCTTTTAACAATGTGATAATTGTTAATGACTGCCAATCAACCTTTCTGGATCAGAAAGGGAACTATTTGAAATGTTCAATCACATTCCTGCATGCAATAAATTGTTTGTAGATATTTAACTAATATTTAAATTTTACATTTTATTCTTTTTCTTTGTCTCTCTCTTAATCCAAACTTTCTTTTCCTCTCTTTGGCTGGGATTTTGTGTGACCCCTGAGATGGGGTCAGAGTCGGGGGGGGGCTCAGAGTATTGCGATGGGTAGCAGGAGGGGGTGGGATAGACCACAACGGCCTTCCCGCCCCGAGGACAATTGAGGCCCTAAAGTGGCTTATTAACAACTAATTAAAGGCCTCTTCCAGCCACTGTTGGCATCTTACCATGTGGGGAGGGCACCTTGGAAAATTAGGTGCCCTTCCTGTGGGCATGGGATGTGAGGGTCGCTCCATCATGGGCAATTTGTGGCCCTTGGAGGACCGCCACCAGGAACCTCTTTACTCCCCAGGACCCCGCTCCCCGTGACTGCACAAACAAACTACAGCAACCTGCTCGCCGGGGCCTTCCAAACTGGTCCCGGCTACCCCGCCACTCCTACCTCTTGTCCGGGGTTCCAGTGCCAGGTTGAATTTGTCCTGCTTTTTGTGTACAGGACATACTCAGCCAATTTTACACATTGCCGGGTAGATGTCAGTGTTATAGCTGTACTGGAACAGCTTGGCGAGGGGCACGGCGAGTTCTGGCGCACAAATCTCCAGTACTGTTGCCAGAATGTTGTCAGGGCCCTTGCTCATTCCAGTCCCTTCTGCCATTTCTTAATATCACGTGGAGTGAATCGGATTGGCTGAAGACTGGCATCTGTGATGCTGGGGACTTCAGAAGAAGACCGAGGTGGATTATCCACTCGGCACTTCTGGCTGAAGATGGATGCAGATGCTTCACCTTATTTCCCAGGCCCGCACTCTAACTTACCTCCTTCTCAGTCATTCCTCTGTTTATATCTCAATCCTTAAATCTCATTGGTTAAAAAGATAGACTAATGGTCCAGTTGTTCACTGAGGTTCCAAATCCCCTGTTGCAGTCACCATGCTGTTAGCAGCTTGCATTTCCAACAAGTTAGCCTGCAAAAGATGTTTGAACTGAAGGCTGCAGGAAGAAATCTAACCAATGATATATGCTGTCAGATGCCCCACTCCAGCAAGTTCCGGCCCCATATAGAGTCATAGGCTTGAATTTGTGCTGATGGTGGGTCTCCCCACCCCAAGCCAAAAGTTCAATCCCATCCAATTTCCTTTTGAAATCATTGATTGTCTCTGCTTCCACCACCCTCGTGAGCAGTGAATTCCAGGTCATTACCACCCACTGCATAAAAATGTTCATCTTAACACCCCAGCAAACCCCACACCCCTGCATCTCTTGCCTAAAACCTTCAATCTGTGTCCCCAGTCCTTGTACCATCAGTTGTTGGGACTAGTTTTTCATTGTCTATCTTATCAAAGCCTGTCGTAATCTTGTACCCCTCTGTCAAATCTCCCGTCAATCTCCTTTGCTCCAGGAGAACACCCCAACTTTTCCAACCTAACCTTGTAACTAATAAATAACTAAATACATATGGTCATTAATGTAAAGGTAGTGCTGTGGTTCCAGCACAGCAAATTGACTGAAATTATGGAAATATATTTATCCATTTAAATTTGGCACTGTTGTCCTGTACTCATCATGAGGTAATTACACTCTCCTATTCACCACACCCAGAGCAAGTTTTGCATTTGCACAGGTTACGCAAATCATCTTGTTCTATTTTAGTTTTCACACAGTGAATTACTAACTGGAGTTTGCTTAGCATACAAATTTCACTACTAATATTTGATTTTCTGATTCATGCCGGGTACATTTGTACAGATGCTGGCTGCCCTCTAGTACCTCACCCAAATGTTCATTCTTCATGAGGCATAGACAGTGAGTGCTGGCAGGTAATTTTACCATGGTGCAGTTAGTAACGCAGCTCCTCAATCCTGTCATCTCCTGGTATCCATGCACAAACACTTTTCAGCAAGGCTCAGGATGAGGCAGAACCAGAAGTGTCCCAGGTGCTATCTCTAGTCACTGTTGAACTAGCAGCTCTCAACTGGGGCTGTGGTGAAGAGTACTAAAAAGGGCATGGAATCAGGCAAGAAGGTTCTGCAGTTGCAAGCATCATGGTGGGTGGCAGACAGTTCACACCTCAGCATACGTTTCATCTTCTGATGTGCAAACGTTCACCCTGCTGCTTTTACCATTATAAATTCATTTTAATGTCTAACTTTATTCTCATCCCCCAAAGGAAGTAACAGTATAATAATGGGCCAAGACTTGTTTGTTTTCTCCCACTCCCTATGTGCACCAGCAACCAAGCAAAAGTCTCAGAAATAAAATGTTAAAGTAATTATCCAAATGTATTCCCTGATCACAACTGCCATACAATTTCCATAATCATTTAATTCTATGAAAATTAAATCGGAAAGCTAATTAATATTGCAGCAAATGTACCTTAATGCCACAGCTGCAATACAAACTTCATGCTACTTGAGAAGACTACAGCAGAGCAATGAAGATGGGAGAAAAGTGAACATAGACTGACACAATAGTCTATATTCCTAATTTGGAGTCACTTCATTCAAATCATGTTACTTCAATTCAATGCCCCTTGCACTATTTTAGTTGCTTAAACTGCATTACTGGATAATGCAAATTTTGTCCCAGCACCAAAATAACTTTGAATTAACAGTGAGCCGCGTTGTTTAGCAGTCAGGCATTTTCTTCCATAATGATAGAGAATTGGTGTCATTTCTCCCCCAAATAATGCAACAACAGTGCCAGTGCCAGTTATAGTCATGTCAACCTTTGACTTCCCAGATTTCTGGGGCCCACAATCCACAAACAATCTTTACTTCTCTGCTGTATAAGACCACAAAATATATCTTAGTGATTTAACAGAAAATAAATGGAAAAAGAAATATGTTGAAAGGAGGAGAGAAATATTGATAGTAAGGAAGTCTGAAAGAGGTGGAGAGAAACTACAATGGAAGGAGTTGGAGAAAGGAAGAAAATTGGAGATGGGGAGGGGGGAAAAGACAAAATGAAAAATATAAATAAAAAGAGCAACTAACATGAATGGCGAAAAAAGGATCACAAAGTCAAAGAATTAAGGCCAGGAGTTTAAAGGGACAGATTTGAACATGATAAATCATAGAGGAATAATTAGTCAATAAGATGTCTCTATTGCAGAGTTTGTCACTAATATTACATACGGTAGTTGGATGTATTCCAGCGATATTAGAGTCATAGAGCCATAGAATTTTACAGCACAGAAACAGGCCCTTCGGACCATCATGTTTGTGCCAGCCATCAAACACCTATCTATTCTAATCCCATTTTCCAGCACTTGGCTCATAGCCTTGTATGCTATGGTGTTTCAAGTGTTCATCTAAATACTTCTTAAATGTTGTGAGGGTTCCTGCCTCTACCACCCCTTCAGGCAATGTGTTCCAGATTTCAACCACCCTCTGGGTGAAAAAATGTTTCCTCAAATCCCCTCTAAACCTCCTGCCCCTTACCTTAAATATATAGCCCCTGGTTATTGACCCCTCTGCTAAGGGAAAAAAATTCTTTCTATCTATCCTATCAATGCCCCTCACAATTTTGTATATCTCAAACAGATCCCCCCTCAGCCTTCTCTGCTCTAAGGAAAACAACCCTCGCCTATCCAGTCTCTCTTCATAGGTGAAATGCTCCAGCCCAGGCAACATCCTGGTGAATCTCCTCTGCACCCTCACACTTCTCAAGATTAAATTCCATTTGCCACTGCTCCACCCATCTTACCAGCCCATCTATCTCGTCCTGTAATCTAAGGCTTTTCTCCTCACTATTTGTGACACCACCGATTTTCGTGTCATCTGCGAACTTACTGATCATACCTCCTATATTCATCGTCCAAATCATTAATGTACACTACAAACGGCAAGGGTTCCAGCATCGATCCCTGCAATACACCACTGGTCATAGGCTTCCACTCGCAAAAACAACCCTCGACCATCACTCTTTGTCTCCTTCCACTAAGCCAGTTTTGGATCCAATTTGCCAAATGGTCCTTCTTAACCAATCTCCCATGCAGGACCTTATCAAAAGCTTTACTAAAGTCCATGTAGACTACATCAACTGCTTTACCCTCATCTACACACCTAGTCACCTTCTTGAAAAACTCAATCAAGTTTGTTAGATATGATCTCCCTCGGCAAAGCCATGCTGACTATCCGTGATTAATCCCTGCCTCATCAAGTGGAGATAATCCTGTCCCTCAGAATTTTTTCCAATAGTTTCCCTACCACTGATGTTAGACCCACAGGCCCATAATTGCCTGGTTTATCCCTGCTACCCTTCTTCAATAATGGATATTGAATGCATGTCATCTCGTGAGATGCAATTCTTCCTGTTAATTTTACTGAAAACGAGTACAAAACCCATTCCAATATTGGCTCCAAAGAGAGACAAGGCAATGGACCAGAAAAATGGAGGTGACTCTCTATGCTCTTCACAGCATCCTTTGGTGAATTGCTTGCCCATGCTTGCACAACTGAGATTGGAAAATCAGCATGTGATGGGATCATCAGTGCAAACCCACATTGTAACATTAAGTGGCCACTGCACTGCCTTAAAAATTCTATTTTAAACACAACTGTGCCACTCAGGTAGGAACAATGCTGCCATGTAGATTGTACCATCTTCTTAAAAGGTTCTTTACTAAATATACAGTTCCTGGTGATGGGGTGGCAAGGTGAGAACATTGAAAATCTACAATGCTGATGTATTTAGCAATCTCCCTTGTGACTGATAGGCAAGGTTATGAGTTGATAGCATCAATAAAACCAACCAGTTGAATCCTACAGACTCCTGTTCCACAGCAATGTTCTACCATGGAGGAGCATTTGGTTTATTTCGGGTTTCGCCTTAAAGGCTGAAGTTCAGTCATTTGTGAAAGTGAAGCTGTAGGTTTTTTGTAATTTTCCCCAAGCAGTATATAAGTAGAAGCTACACATGAATACAGAATTATGCTTTTTCTCTACATGTGTAGCTTTTTTTAAAATTGGTGTTTAATGCAAACCAAATTGGAGAACTTCATTTCCTTTCCTAGCAATCTAAAATCATTGTCTTAATATGTCACATAACTACACCAATGTCATAGCAGCTTCTTCATGATATCAGAGTATCCCAAGGACTTTCATTGTTTCATGGTTTTAACACCTCAAAGAAATATAAAAATCTTGAATTGCTTTCAGTTTACATGTTTGGTGTTAACACCTGACCTCTAGATTCTGACTTGGCACGTATTATTAAGGGAGCCATGCCATTATTTTATTTATCGTGTACAATGGGACTACAAATAACAGACAAGATTTTGTAATAGGAATGACTGTGAGGCTCTCAGTGCTCACCATTGTTGAAGAATACAAAAACAGAAAATTCTGGAAATACTCATCAGCTCAGGCAGCATCTGTGGAGAGAGAAATGGAGGTAACGCTTCAGGTCTGTGGGACCTTACATCAGAACTGACAAAAGTTAGAAATGTAATGGGTTTTGAGCAAGTGAAAAGGGAAAAGTGGGGAAGAAGAACAAAAGGAAAGGTCTGTGATAAGGGTTAGCACCGCAGCCTCACAGCTCCAGGGACCCGGGTTCAATTCTGGGTACTGCCTGTGTGGAGTTTGCAAGTTCTCCCTGTGACCGCGTGGGTTTTCGCCGGGTGCTCCAGTTTCCTCCCACAACCAAAGACTTGCAGGTTGATAGGTAAATTGGTCATTGTAAATTGCCCCTAGTGTAGGTAGTTGGCAGTGATTATGGGATTACTGTAGGGTTAGTATAAATGGGGGGTTGTTGGTCGGCACAGACTCAGTGAGCCAAAGGGCCTGTTTCAGTGCTGATCTCTAAATAAAAAATGTTTTAAAATAGATTAAATGACAAAAGGTTTCATGGTACAGAGCCAAGGGGAGTGGTAATGGGACAAGTAAAGATGTGTCTGGATGAGTTGTAAATGGCAGGATAACAGTCATCTGAGCACAAAGTAAAAGGATTAAGAAAGAAACAGGGGATGGGGAAGAATCATCAAAAAAAAAGAAAAAATGGGGGCAGAGATTATGATCTAAAATTATTGAACTCAGTGTTGAGTCCTGAAGGCTGTAAAGTACCCAGTTGAAAGATGAGGTGCTGTTCCTCGAGCTTGCGTTGTGAAAAGTAAATCGACCAGCAATTTCTGGCGTCCACACACTTGCAGTGAAATGCAAAATACGGAAGTTGCTATCTGATTTGCTCTGCCTCGCCACAGCTTTGTTGTACCACTACCTCTCCAAAAGATTTGACATAAAAACACATGAAGTTCTTGAAGTTGCTGTACTTACCCACTAGATAAGCACTAAACACATCAGAAATACTTAGAGCTTGTGCATTCAGATGTAAGTGAGCTTTTAATGGCATTTTAAGTCTTAGGTGCTGCCAAACAACTGCTCTGGCAATGAAAATGTACATTCACAAGTGTGGTATCTCATTCCTTCAGATTTTAATTATTGTTGGAGATTTTTTTTTAAATTAAAATAATTTTGTAACTTTTCATTTCTGTCACTTTTATCTCTCTCTCTTAATCCTACCTTTCTTTCCCTCTGTTTATTTTGCTTTCTGTACATACTATTACATTGAATTAAATATTCGAACTCACACTTCCTGGTGTAGACTCTGCATGCCTCAGTAAGGATCCTTCAATCTGGTTGGAGAGCATTGCTGTTGCTTGTCCTGTTCACACAGATGCCAGATCCCCTGTAGAGGGGTTTGTGCTGGTTCAGACTTCTGATGAAAGTAAATTTCCATGCAAAAGCCCACAAAAAGTTTGGACAGCTGTAAAAGCATATTGAACAGCGAGCGCCGTTCATTTGCAGCTGACTGCAAAATCTGGGCCATTATGAAACTAGTTCATTCCACAGCACTGATGTCCTGATGAGCACAAGATGAAAAGAGTACGCCCAACGGTTTAAAATGCCATGATTATTTATTTATTTATTGGAAGGCAATGCATAACAACAAAATTATTTTCAATTTGTATGTACAGTTTTATATTTGCCCATTATCGAATGGACAAGTCATTCGCTGACCTTCCATTTGTTATTAGTCCTTTCATCGCTCATCTAAATGCAGCACTTTAACACTAGTTTATTGAACAGAAACCCGGTTCAAATATCAATTGAAAACCTCCCTAAACTGCCAGAAACTATCCTGCATTTACTGTTTTCAGTTAACTTGAAGTATCACCTATTTTACAGTGTTGTGATTTAAAAACAAGAAATGCTGAAAATACTCAGCAGGTCTGGCAGCATCTGTGGAGAGAGAGAAGCAGAGTTAGCGTTTCAGCTCAATGACCCTTCTTCAGAACTGGTTTTATATTAGAATGTTGTGATTGTTGGTGGTTGCAACTAAATGTATAGAGTAGAATTCTGAAGCAGCTGATGAAGTACCAGGAAACCAGCTGCCTGAGTATGAAGAAACAGAAGCATGGCTTGAACAGGGAAAGAAAGAAGAGGAAACACTTGCATTTATATAGCACTTTTCATGACCACTGGATGTCTCCAAGCCCTTTACAGCCAATGAAGCACCTTTGGAGCGTAGTCACTGTTGTAATGTAGAACATGCAGCAGCCAATTTGTATACAAACAACAATGTGATGTTGATTGAGGGATAAATGTTGGCCAGGTCACCAGGGATAACTCCCTTCTCTTATTTGAATAGTGCCATGGGACCTTTTGTATCCATCTGAGAGGGCAAATTGGGCCTCAGTTTAACTTTTCATCCCAAAGATGAAGCTGAAAGCAGATTTGAAATTATGCCTGGTTAACATTGATTCAGGTGCTAACCTTTACCTTTGGGGCTGGTTGACCAGATTCATATTGAATATGCATCTGTGTTGCACTATCCTTCACAGTTCTTAAGGCTGGAAAAGTCATGCTAACTGAGTCCCTGGATATTTGTGTCATAGCATTGTGCAGTATAGAGTGGCAGCATTGTATTATAAATGAGTTTTCGTGTATCTTAGTGACTATTCCAATTCATGTTTGCTTTGGGCATTGTTTGCTGTGTGATTTTTTTTTTATATGCTTAAAGTGAGGGATAACAGTCCTATGAAATGGAAGATGTTCCAGTTTCTGGAATCCAGTGTCAGAATGAAGCACTTGAAGGTTGGCTATGGCAAAGTCAGCTGCAAAGTAAACTTTCTCAGCCCCACCACAGACGAGTACCTCGACTGCTCGAGGATAATGTTGCAAAGGGCCACGAAAAAGTTGATAAGGGAAAAAATAGAATATAAGAGTAAACTAGCTAGGAATATTAAAACAGATTGAAAGAGCTTTTATAAGTATATTGTTACGACCGGTGAGAAAGAGGTCTAGGGTTCCCTTTCAGCCTTCACCTGGTCTTACCATAACAGGGTTTTGTTTTAAACACACCATTTTTTTAGCTCCCCCTTAGTGAATCCTTGTTCAATAACTTTTAATTATATGGCAAAGAAACTAGCCAAACAAATTTTCTTAGGTTTAAATAAAAAAGGTTGAACTTTATTAAACTTAAACTCTAATTTGGTTAACACCTACCGATGCATGACGCACCCACGCTAGCATGCAATGCGATACGCACATGCAGATAGAGACAGAAAAGAGCAGAAGGAATAAAGTGGAAAAGTTTGAGGCAATATATGAAGATGGTTTTTTGTTACTGTTCTTCGAACTCGCTGTAAAGTCCTTGATTGTCGGTATATCTTGCTTTTCGTTGGGGCCCAGTATTCTTCTTAAACCTTGTACAATATAGGAGACTTTTCTCTCTTGACGTTCATGTGTCCTCAATGGATCCAGAGGCTTGTGAGAAGGAGATGGAAGCATACAGGAGAGGTCTTCACACTCCAGGAGCAAACAGTCTTTTTCAGTTCAAACTCTTTGCACAATTCAGAAAAACCCAGGTTGCCAAGCAGGTTAGCTGGTCTGACCATGTCTGTTTGTGGATTCTCTTGTCTTAGCCGACCCTGGAAAGTCTCTTCTTACACACAGTACTTGGTGCTCAAAGTCCATTGTGGGTTAAATTGGGGCAGGGAATAGCCCCTTTGCCCCCCCCCCCCCAAGCACTGTCTGTAGTATGCAAATGTTGTTTTACAGCCATGGCTGATCTATTTAACAAGTCATTTCCTCGCTCCAGCAACAGTTTTAAATCCGTGTCCATATGACAAAATTAATATGCCTCATTCTTGGCAGGTGGGGGGTCTGCCTGACAATATAAAAAGGAAGAGAGTAGCTAAAGTAAACATTGATCCCTTAGAAGCCGACACGGAAGAAATTATTATGGGAAATGAGGAAATGGCAGAGACATTAAACAAATATTTGTGACTGTCTTCACAATAGAAGACACATGTTGCAGAAATAGAGGGTAAACTGGGGGCTAAAAAGTGAGGAAATTAAGGTAATTGATATCAATACAGAAAAAGTATTGGAGAAATTTAAGATACTAAAATCCAGAAAATCCCCAGGACCTGATGGCCTACATCCTCGGGTTCTAAAAGACATAGCTGCAGAGAAAATGGTTGTGCTGGCTATGATTTTCCAAATTTCCCTGGATTCTGGAACGGTCCCAACAGATTGGAAGTTAGCAAATGTAATATCGCTATTCAAGAAAGGAAAAGAGAAAACAGGGAACTACAGACCAGTTAGACTGACATCAGTCATTGGAAAAGTGCTTGAATCTGTTCTTAAGGAAGTCTTAACAATGCAGTTAGAAAATTATAGTATGATCAAGCAAAGTCAATGTGGTTTTAAGAATGGAAAATCATGTTTGACCAATTTATTAGAGTTTTTTGAGGATATGACTGGTAGGGTAGATAAAGGAGAATCAGTAAATATTGTATCTCTGGATTTCCAAAAGGCATTTGATAAGGTGCTACACAAAAGGTTAATAGGCAAGATAATGGCTCATGGAGTCGGGGGTAATATATTACCATAGATAGAGGATTGGTTAACGGACAGGAAGTAAAGAGTAAGCATAAATCGGGCATTTTGAAGTTGGCAGGCTGTGACTGTTGGAGTGCCACAAGGATCAGTGCTGAGGCCTCAGCTATTTACAATCTATATTAATTATTTAGACGAAGAGACAGAGAGTATCTAAGTTTGCTGATGATACAAATGTAGGTGGAAATGCAAGCTGTGGGAAGGACACAGAGTCTGCAAAGAGATATAGACAGGTTAAGTGAGTGGGCAACAAGGTGGCAGATGGAGTATAATGTGGGGAAGTGTGGGGTTATTTACTTTGGTTGTAAGAATAGAAGAGCAGAATTTTTTTAAAGGTGTGAAACTTGTAAATGTTGATGTTCAGAGAGATTTTGGTGTACTCGTACAAGGAACACAGAAAGTTAACATGCAGGTACAGCAAGCAATTAGGAAGGCAAATAACATGTAGTTCTTTATTGCAAAGTGATTGGAGTGCAAGTCTTGCTACAATTGTATGGGGCTTTGGTGAGACCACACCTGGAATACTGTGTGCAGTTTTGGTCTCCATATTTAAAGGAGGATATACTTGTATTGGAGGCAGTGCAGCAAAAGTTCACTAAATTGGTCCCTGGGATGAGAGGGTTGTCCTATGATGAGAGGCTGAGTAAATTGGGCCTATACTCTCTGGAGTTTAGAAGAATGAGAGGCAAACTAATTGAAACATACAAGATTCTGAAGGGGCTTGACAGGGTAGACACTGAGAGATTATTTCTATTGGGGGGTGGTGGAGGGACATGCAGTCTCAGGATAAGGGGATGATCATTTAGGACTGAGATGAGGAAAAATTTCATCACTCCCAAGTGTTATGAATCTTTGGAATTCTCTACCCCAGAGGGCAGTGGTTGCTCTATTGTTGAATATATTTAAGGCTGGGATAGACAGAGTTTTGGTCTCTCAGGAAATCAAGGAATATGCGGGGAAAGTGGAACTAAAGCCCAAGATCAGCCGTGATCATATTGAATGGTGGAGCAGGCTCGACAGGCCGTATGATCTACTCCTGTCCCTGCTTCAAGTGTTCTTATGTTCTTATTTCCCACAGCAGCCATTCTGTGGAATTGCTAACTGAGTGTCAATTTGCACAATATTGTAATACTTTAAATCACGTTCTGTTAAAATGATGGACTTTAGATTTGAACTCTTGACCCTTTCGGGAGAGGAGTTGATTTATCCCAGTTATTAAATTTGTGGCTTCATGATTACAAAGTCCATTCTTTAAATAAGTCAGATGTCACTCAAGATTGTAAAAGCTGCCTGGGACTTACTGCCACTGATCATAGTGTGCCCTACACTGTCAAGGGATATTTAATCCATTAACCTTGCTGGCTGGCATCACCTGTCAGAAATTCAGGTGGCAGATGATTTTCCAACAATTTTAATTAGCCACCACAGACACTGCAAAGTAGGAAAATTACCCCTTATATTTCCATTGCCATCCGCAACTACTCTGATGTTGTCTTTAAGCAAGTCTGCCAATTAGTGTCTGATGTGGATTCATAAGCAATGGGAGCCAAAATTGAGACTGTCTAATCTAATTTTTGTTTAGTGTGTAAATTTCACCAAGGAGAATTTGAACTGCGGGATATAATGATGGGTAGGTGGGGGGTGTCACGAAATTTCCCAAATTTGCACCCAGGCGCACAGGGTCATGTCTAGGAAATACCGGAAAATCAGATAGGTTTCTTTGTAGGCATGCACTCTGATCCATCCAATGTTCCAATATTTGCTCTATTCTGATGTTCCATTGTGTATCGGTGCAGGCCCAGGGATATTTCTGCTTTACCCACCGCCCCCCAAACCCACCAAGTGTCTGCTGCATTGTGATTTCCCCTGCACACTGCAGTTTTGCAGAGCAGTTTATTTCTGGCATTGAGAGACTTCCTACAACATTTTCTCTACTAGCCAAAATTTGGTGACTTTAAGGATTGGGCTGTTCCTGCCAACAAAATCCTGCCTATGCTGGACGATAGCAAATTTATGTCACCAATTTTGTGAAGCAAGCACCTTTGAACCATTCCATGCTTAGACTAATTTGGAACGGTGGTTTTACACAGCAGGCTGAACTTGCCATTGAGTTCTCACAGTACTCCCTATTCAAATCTAATGGCTTCATGTAGAAGATGTTTCTCAGTCTACCTTCCTACAAAGTTTCCTGCTCAAGTCATTGAATACTGAAACTCTCCATTGGTCAAATTGTCAAGTATTAAGCCTAATAAGTTGCTGGGTAACTGGGTGCCAAAGTATTTTTTCCATATCTGAGGCACATTTTGACCTCTTTAGAGAAACATTTAGCATCCTACAGATTTAGTATCACTACATTCAAAAGTCAAACATCAGTCTTGTTGTTGAATAGTAAATATTGATGGTTCAAGAAACTCTCATTTCAACCACCATACAGTTCTCTAAGCTACTAGCTGATTCAAATGTTCCACAGCTTTTGAAAAATTGACCAGGGTACATTTATAAAACATTCGTGTATAAGTGAAAGTTTGCTAATTGTCATGTATAATACGTGAACAGAAGTTCTTGTTGGTTGGGAAATTTGGAGATGTAAGCCCCAGGCCACTAAAAAAAATTGTATTTTCAATTCCAATCACAAGATATTTTGTGTCACCTGTGATTAAGAACACTGCGCTTCACTGTGAGGCTCTGCTACATGGTAATTTCTGGTATCTTTCTCCAATGGAGGAATCTTAAAACACCATAAGAAGACATTACAGATGCAAGCTGTATTGCTGCTCTCAAAGTGTTTACTGTCCCATGGAGGTTCCCTTGGAAGCATGTGTTTTTCCTGAAAATGTTAAGTCTGAGTAAGCTACTTGAGCCCACTGGGATGCAACTTTTTCATTCATTATTCAGCAGGAACTGGGTGAAGTATTGGGTGAGTACATTATCCTTTCACTCATGCAATAGACGTTCCATTGGGTGGTAATGCACTTTCAATGGTAAATATATAAGAATGGTGCTTATTTATTATTGGTTTGCACATATGTTGTGTCCACATTCATCCATGGTTCATTCACAGCTAGCAGTACAACAAGCTATCCAATGAAACCATTCGAGTTTATAAACAAACTTTCGTTCTCCCACTGCAAAGTGTGTTTGATTTTGCTAGAAAAAGTATGCAGGGGAAATGTTCACCATATTTTGACAATTGGTGCAATTCTTACTCTGTGGCATGTGCCAGAAAATAGTGAACATTTTATAGGAAAATTCCAGCAGGAACACTGCTATTGAGGGAAGTGGTGGGTTAGGGAAGGGAAGGAAATATTTAGTTAAAGGCACGGTGATGATATAATTCAGGTGCTAGATGGGTATTCAGGCAGTAGATGAATTTGGGTTTCTGCTCTTCTCTGCTACCGAGAAGCAAAAAATGTTGTTGAAAACGAGCACAAAGCTAATCAAAATCAGATGAAGTCAACAGAAAACCGGGCTGGGAAAGGTCAGCAGAATACATAAACTTGACTTTGATGACATAATCCATCGACCAGAGTCAATGAAAAGCTGTAAGTCAAGGCCCTACTTTTCTCGGGATCATTTGGGTGGTGAAATTTAAGGACCATAGTGAGTTGTGAAATATTTGATGTGAATTCAATTGTAATAGGGTGCTGAGAAAAAAAAATCACCACAGGTTTATCATATTTTTCCAACTGTTCATTAATCATGCATTTCTTAAATCTCTTCCTCGCTCAGAACTGTTCCATTTCTGTGTGGCATGTGAGGCAGCTGCTTTCTCTTTGAGCAATGCTTCCTCAAGGGGGCTCAGCTCCATCCGTTCATCCTTCAATGTCTATCAGTAATGTAGCCTGAGGCATTTGCACTTCTACTGGCTGGATGCCGAAAGGGAGCTTGCATTTCAAACAAAGCTGGAGGAGAGCAAGGTCCTCTTGGGTGTCTGAGCAAGAGGCACAATGCAGTAGGATCCCTGCCGCAGATCACCAAGTTAGCCTGTTGACTCACTGGCATAAAAACAGCGAACTCGTGGTTACAAAAGAAGTGTCTGAATAGTTCAAATTGTATGATTACTACAACTGATGTTTGTTTTAGTTTTTCTGCTGGGATGAGGGGGATGGATGGGAGGAAAGAGAGTACAAAATGGCCGTTTGACACATGACTATTTTTCACTTCCTCTGCAGTGCTCGGACAGCAAAGACGCCTTTGAGAACATAATGTTAATGCTTGACGGGATGCCAGCGGCAAGAGTCAAACCAGAGCTTCTGGAGTCTGAACGAGGGGTAAGCTGAGGTTTCCAGACAATTCCCTTTTCCCCGATAGCTAGCAGTAATTATTTCCAGACCTTTCAGTCTCCTCACAGCCTGAACCACAAAGTTCACATCTATCTCCACCCCTCCCCCACTCCTGATGATGTGTAGTCTGAAATCCAGGGAACATACAGCTTTGCCGACATGATATCACCCCACTCTGAAGTTGAGAAAGTTAGTGGAGTATATTTAAAATTGTCTAGAGTATATAGATTTTTTTTCTTGATTTTTTTTTTGTTAAGCTATTCTTACTATGGACATCTCCCTCAGACTCGACCTAGGATTAAAAAGTTATATTATATCTAAAAGTCTTACAGCTATCTCACTTGAAAGTGTCACATTTAAAAGGCTTCTTTCACCCTTGCACCTGATTTAAGAATGTGTTCATAAAACAGAAAAAAATCAACTCTACATAAATAAAGATACAATGAAAAAACAGCATTATTTTAAAAAATAGACACCATAAACCAGTAATTTCCTGCTGCTTTCTTCTAGCATCGAGCTAGCAATTTATTTTGGCAGCTACCAATCTGCAAAGTTTGGTCAGCCACAACAGTTAGCTTTTTACTTGCTTCATCAGCTCTGGTCTTTTGAGCATCTCCAGTCTGCATTGGGCCACCATTAGTGGCCAGGCCTGCAGCTGCCAAGGCCCTAAGCTCTGGAATTACCTTCCTAAACCTCTCTGCCTTCCTAGCTCTTTCTCCTCCGTTAAGACACTGCTTAAAATCATCTCTTTGATTAAGCTCTTGGTCATCCTAATATCTACTTATGTGGCTCCATGTTAAATTTTGTTTGATAATTGCTCCTCTGAATCACTTTGGAATGTTTTCCTACAGTAAAGGCGCTATATAAATGCAAGTTGCTGTTTTTGCAGTTGATGCCAGAACAGGTCATTCTAAACACAGCCCCATCTTAACAGCAGACTATTATATTGTGCATTACATAGCATAGCACTGCTGCTGTTATAAAACAGCATATCGCCTGACATTGTGCAAGCGAGAAGTCCACCAGTGTTATTTACCCAGCCAAAAGTATTACATTAGCATGCAATTGTATGTATTTTAACATTTACAGGCCTTTGCCAAAAGAAATTAGTATTTGGTGAATACAACAGCAATTGTTAGGCTCATAAAAGATCCACAAGGGCATAAATCAACACCTTACTGTGAGGCATATCAAATAGGCTGCTCCTATTGTCATGGTTTAGTATTGGTAGTTTGCAGTGGAACAGTGAAGGACGCTGCCCAATGTTCTCTGGCAGAATGCGACAATATCAGGGAGAGACAGTGAAAAAGGCTGTAGTTGTAATAACTACAACTTGCATTTATATAGTAACTTTAATGTAGTAAACTTCCCAAGGCACTTGGTAAGCGTGTTATCAAACAAAATTTGATACCGAGCCATTCAAGAAACTATTAGGATCGGCGACGAAAAACTTGGTCAAGGCGGTAGGTTTTAAGGATCATCTTACAGGAGGAGAGAGAGGTAGAGAGCTGGAGATGTTTAGAGAGGGACTTCCAGGGTTTAGGGCCGAGGCAACCAAAGGCAAGTTGCCAACAGTGTAGTGATGTTAATCTGGGATGTGCAAGAGACCAGA
This sequence comes from Heterodontus francisci, assembly GCF_036365525.1. Taxonomy (NCBI): domain Eukaryota; kingdom Metazoa; phylum Chordata; class Chondrichthyes; order Heterodontiformes; family Heterodontidae; genus Heterodontus; species Heterodontus francisci. Next base: position 130,429,160 of record NC_090376.1, on the reverse strand, counting down.
TTGGGAGGAACCCAGGTATCTCGAAGGGTTGCAGGGCTGGAAGAGGTTACAGAGTTGGGGAGGAGTGAAGCCATGGGAGGATTTAAAAGAAAGGATATTAATTTTAAAATAGAGGCATTGCTGGTCCCGGAGCACATGTAGGTCGGCGGACACAGAAATGAATTAAAAGATTACAATTAAAGGATAAGTAAATGAAAACAAAAAGCTTTGCAGTGCTTATTTCACTAATATGGCAAAGACAATGTCATGTTTTTGGACCTGTTCTGAATTGCTAAAATCAATGGAAATTGAAGATGGAAGAATTTCATATTAAGGTTCTATTATGCTAATATCACACTTCTGTTAAATATTTTACTATCATTTTGAGAGGAGAGGGGCAGAAAGAAATGCAAAATATTCCTTGATCCAACTCTGCACATAGGTGCATTATTCTAATCTCATTGTAATAAATAGTTTGAATGTTTAGTGCCACTTAAAAGCATTCCTAAATTATGCACAGATAAACATCACCGGTGGTGGAACATTATAGTGATATGCCGTGTGAATGGAAAACACATGAGTCATGAATTTTAGCACTGATTTTCATTTCTGTCAGATTTTCCTTCTCATAAATAAACAACAGGAGAGGTTTTTTTTTTAATGTGCCGGATATTCTTTGGTGTCTTCCTTGTGTGAAATAAGCAAGCTGCTTTTTACAAAAAAGCATTGATTCTGCTTGCATTTTATGAATTACAGCAGTTCCTCTCTGTAACACTTCCTATCCTGATAGGTGGTAACATCATACCTGACCAAATAGGAGCAATATTTAGCAAATCAAAGTGGTGATGCCTGTGTAGGATTGTACATCCATTCATAAAAATAGAAGACAAATATGTATTAAAGTAACTGGATTCAGCTGTTTACCCACTAATGTCTAAGTGCTCCCCGTTTAATAAGTCTTGTTCTTGTCATGCATTTGCAGTGTCACTTTTAGCACAGATGTTAAACTTCAAAGTATTGCATTTAAAATTGTCCTTAGAACAAGCAATCATGACTGACTCTTATAACAATTATCGGATATTACAAAGTATATCAGATTGCATGCATAGCATTACAGAATATTTACAGCACTGAATTAGGCCATTTGGCCTAACAGGTCTATACTAGCACTTATGCTCCACATGATACTCATTCCACATTAGTTCATCTAAACCTATCAACATATCCTCCTATTCCTTTTCTCCCTCATGTACTTAGAAAGCTTCTCCTTAAGTACATCAGTGCTATTTGCCTCAGCTACTCCAAGTGGTTGCAGGTTCCATATTCTCAGCACTCTCTGAGTAAAGAGGTTTCCCTGATGTCCTTATTGGATTTATTAGTGGCTCTCATATTTATAGCCCCTAGTTTTGGACTCCTCCAAAGGTGAAAAATCTTGTCGACATCTACCCTATTGAACTCCGATATAAAGACTTTTATTAGCTCACCTTTCAGCCTTCTCTTTTCTAGAGGAAGGAGCCTTTGCCTTTGATAGTTCTAACCCCTCATTTCTGGAATCATCCTTGTAAATTAGTTTTGCACTTTACCCATCAAGTGTGATTGGCACCCCATTCACCACCTCAAACCTTGGGCTGAATTTTTCCAGCATGCCGCTGACCTCGGCAGCGAGCTTCAAAAGCGGCGCGGCACACATGCAAGATGTGCGCCACGGAGCCGCCGCAATATTTAGCATGGCGGCTCATTTACATGGAGGGGGGCAGACCGCCCACCCCAGATGACGTAGAGTTGGCAGACACCCCATCCCCGGCAATGGCGCCCGGCACCACCGCGCAGGCACGGCGCCATTTTTAAAGGGCGTCCGGCCCATCCATATCACTTTAAAAATTTAAAGTAACAGTTTTTTAAAAAATAAAATGAAACATTTATTCACAGTTCCAATCCCCTCTCCCACAACCCCCAATGACTAAGCAGTTTCTGTTTTGTCCTGTTCCCCCCCACCCCACCCACCAAAAAAAGTAAACTCTCAATCCCGACCCTCCCCCCCCCCACACAACTTTCTTGACTTTAACCTTCAACCCCTTCCTACCATCCCCTCCAACAATCGCATTACTTTTTGCCATTCCCCCCTCCCCCGCCCTGAAAACTTCACTCCTCCCCCCTCCCCAAAAGTGTTCCTCCTCGGATCTCTGAACGGAGTTCTGGCAGTTGGCCGGAATATTGAAGAGGGACGGCCATCGCTACAAGGTAAGTCTTTATTCATGTAATTTAAATTAATTAACATATTTTTATTAGATCTCCATCGCCGAGTAGCAGGGGGCTGCCACGAGGCCTCACCACCGCCTGTAACATAGAGCAGGGCCTGCCTGGCGTTGAGGCCCATGGCGGGCCTCTCCCGTAGATATTTTCTGGGCCCCTCGCCATGACCCCGATGTCGGGCGGTTGGTAAAATCCAGCCCATTCACTCCCTCCACCACCAGCACACAGTGTCTATCATCTACAAGATGCACTGCAGTAACTCACCAAGCCTCCTTCCACAGCACCATCTAAACCCGTGACCTCGACCACCTGGAAGGACAAGGGCAGCAGACACATGGGAACACGACCACCTGCAAGTTACCCTCCTGACTTGGAACTATATCACTGTTCCTTCATGGTCACTGGGTCAAACTCCTGGAACTTCCTTCCTAACAGCACTGTGGGTGGACCTACACCATAGATACTGCAGCGGTTCAAGAAGGTGGCTCACCATCAGTTTCTCAAGGACAATTAGGGATGGTCAATAATTGCTGGTCTTGCCAGCAACACTCACGTCCCATGAACAAATAAAAAAAAATCTATGCATAGTACTCTAAGTATGGTCTAACCATATTTTTTTTAAAAAGTAATGAGATTAAAAGCACAAATGCATGTGGGAACTGAGCTTACAACCTATTGAGTCATGTTGACTGAGAGTGATGGCTCTGGGAAGCCCCATGAACTCGAATTAATGTTTTTCACATAGGAGCAGGCTTTCAATGGAAATCATTACGGACATTTCATATATAGAAAATACTATTGTATAGGCATGTTTAGTCATTTTTGCAGATTTTATTATGAGCCTTTTTCCAGCACTAAGTCCTCAGCAAAGTGGAAAAACCAAGATGTGATCAAAAACTTTGTGAAAAATATGTTGACCAGTTCCCTTTTATTGTTGATGTTTTCAGTCACACAAATGCCCCAAAAGTAGATTTTTAATCTGACTTCTCAGTCTATGATTTTCTGTACTGCTACAACCAAACTCAAGGCAAGCTTCACAAACGGTATCTTTTTTTTTCCTGGGAATTCAGTCCTATGTTCTGAATATTGAGTTTAATAACTTCAGGTACAGCGGGTTTCTCTTCCTTTCAGCTGAGGGACTGGGGATATGGACTGGGTCTATTCAGATCCAAGGGCGAAGTGTTGATGCTTTGTATGCTGTCTCTTGCTGAGGACGTTGTTCTGCCAAGCTTTAGGGTTGGGCCTGTTTTCTCCTTTTTAGGATGGGTGGACCTCGAATGTATTTCCTGCTTTAATTTCAGACCTCATCATTTCCCCGTGCACTTCACCATCTTTTTAATTTGCATGTTATTTAATTGTTCCAATGTATTTTCATATTTTCACTAATTTAATCTGTTTATTAAGACTAAATATAAGATAGTCACTAATAAATGCAATAGGGAATCCGGGAAAAACCTATTTGTTGCAAGCTTTGCATGTCATCTGTGGCTCAGTGGGTAGCACTCTGAGTTAGAAGGTTGTGGGTTCAAATCTCAGTTTAAGACTTCAGCACAAAAAATCAAGGCTAACAGTCCAGTGCTGTCTTTCAGATGAGATGTTAAACTGAGGCCCTATCTGCCCTCTCATCTGGATGTAAAAGATTCCATGGTACTATTTCAAAGAAGAGCAAGGGAGTTATCCCCAGTACCTGTCCAATATTTATCACTCAAACTTGTTCACAACAAGCACAGACTCCAACCAACAGAAATGTAATAATCAGATCATCTGTTTGTATGATGTTCATTAAGGGTTTATATGTTGGTCAGGTCACAACTCCCCACAGTGCCATGGAATCTTTTATGTCCACCCAAGCAGATGGGTCCTCACCTTTGTCTTATCTGAACAACAGCACCACACAAGCAGACAGTATTATGCTTAAGTCCTACAGTGGGACTTAAACATGCAACCTTCTGATTCAGAAGGAAGAGTACTACCAGCTGAGCCATGACTGACACTTGCACATTACTTGTAGTGTTAGACCTGCTGCAATATCATTTTTGCAAATGTAATTTATGGATTACTGACCACTGACCACCTCCAGGCGCGTATCCATTGTCTCTCGAGATAAGGAGGCCCAAAAGAATTTATGGATTGTTAATATTTAATTGTTATTAAAACTTCATAATGTCAAGATAAATCATTTGTAATACCAAATACAATCTGGAATGCAATGATGCAATTGCATCACTAATCACATCCCTGCTCAATGTTTCATACAAGAACATGACCAACTGTCTTCCAAGACACTTTGCCAAGCCAACAATAGCCCTGTAAAGCGCTATCATGCAGGTGACCTGCAGATGAACCTGCGTGTAATCCCTCGGAAGCCACATTAGTCGCTTCCCAATGCATGATTAGTCAAGCATTTCAATAAGGGTAGTTCAGGGGAAACTCTAGGTAAAAGAAATTAAAATGTTTTTATTACTAAATTGGAGTAAAAAAAAACAATTTTCAGCCAAAGCAAACAAGTTTTACTCTTTCTGGAATATTTATTTGATTCTCAGCAAAATATAAGTCTGTGCATTTGTGACTCCATTTCTGGAATATGTATGTTTAAGTATAGTGGAAAAGCAGACACAAGCTACTCTCAATTTTAGTCTAATTCAGACCATCATTTTAATAGCTTGTTAAATCACACCTATGGAGCAACATAGGAAAGATCTCATAGATTTATCTGTTAAAAACATTTGCTATATTATCATTATGCAAAATAAATTCACACACAAAATAGTGATATATGGTCAAAAGTGAATGGGAATGAATGCAATTAACATAGGTAAACGCATCTTGTGATTTTTCTTCTTAGACTACCAATATTAAATGTATAAAAAATCCAATTAGTATTAATTTATGATACAACTATTAATATAGAGAAACCCCATATAAACAACTCAGTGGTAGATTTGAGAGCCATTGACTGCATTAGTTGAGCAAATAGTTGATAAGAGATTGGATTTAAGTTTCTCAACATGCAATAAAATAGCAGCTTTAACAGTGATAGATTTTTGCACTTGATCTTCGGCGAAGTGAAAATGTTTGTACTCTTCAAAAATTCTTATGAGAAATATCAAATTTCTTTGACATAGTGAAAGTATGTGGACGGTCATAGTTTGGCCAGCAAAAATTAAAAATGAGGAGCTTTATTCTATGCAGGTGTCCTGTTGACATAAAATAAGATATTCAGAAACTGGTCACATTCCCAATCTTTTCCTCAGTTCCTTCGAAGGTGTTCCAGTACTTTCACAAAATTGTCTTTGACGCAGTTTCTTTGCTGCATCTTCTTTTTCAATATAGTCATGAGTACATACACATTTTGGCACATTTCAAAGAAAACAAAGAAAGTGTGTGAATGCAATACAGTGGTTTTCTCAGTATTTTATAAAAATTAACCAATGAAAAATTCATATGATCGTCCCTGTAAATCATGCCCTTGGTCGATGGAAAAGGGTTGTTTTCTTTTAGGGCAGTTTGCATATTTAAAGATTAAGTTCAATGGAGTAACAGATTTCTATCTTTTTAAAAAAATTCTATTTACATGTATCTGCCCATATGTATGTATGAAGCATGTATACATGTTTTCTTATATCAATAGAAACTATTTCCATTAGTTGGGCAGTCTAGGATTCAGGGGCATAGTCAAAAATTAGTGCCAGACCTTTCATGAATGAAATTAGGAAATACTTCTTCACGCAAAGGTGGTAAAAGTTTGGGACTCTTGCCTGCAAACAGCAATTGATGCTGGATCAAGTGTTAATTTTAAGATTGAGATTGGTAGATTTTTGTTAACCAAAAGTATTAAGGGATATGGGGCAAAGGCCACTATATGGAGTTAGGTTGCAGATGAACCATAACCTCATCGAAGAACTGGCTCGAGAGGCTAGATAGCCTACTCCTATTCCTATATTTTCATAAATATGCAAATATTATTTCATTGTTTTATTTTTGACAAAAATATACCATTTTATTAAAAATCCTTAATGTAGGTATAATTCCATTTTTACTTACGTGCTTCCTTTGGGGTAATTTTAATTTTGGGTTCCATCATCAAAAGCGCACTGTGGAATTGTCTACCCATGAAATGCACCATCTCATTTTCTCTTCCATCGTCTTCAATGATCGAATGTGCTGCTTAAGGGGAGCTAATTCAATATTGCCCCTTTTGTATCATTGCCCAGTGTTAAAATTACCCCTCTTGTCTTAGTTGTCAAGTATTTCTTGAGCTTAGCTTTATTCCATAGAATTTGTATGAAGAAAAATGCTTGCTTTTAGCAATAATTTTCAGACAGGTTTATATTTGTAATTTGCTGTCAGGCAACATGAGTAATTCTTTTTAGACCCTCGCTGAGTCTGGCTAAGTTTCAGAGCCAGCTAGAGAAAGCTGATGACCCAGACTGAGATCAGTGTCTGGCTGCAGTGTTGGGTAGCAGTGTTATGTCTAAGAGCATAGAATTTAACTTGAACCCGTTTTTAAATTAAGCTAAGAAATTTAACAGTTTAAGCAAGCTGTTGGACACTGCGTGAAATGGTTTCTTTCCTGGGAGATGATGTAATCGGGTCAAAATGTGGAAAGATTTTGTGTTAAGGCTGGCCAACATAATGACAGATGGAAAATAACTGAGGTTTTATCTGCAATCAATGATTTTTAATTAGTTTCTGTACATTAGTCCCTTAAAGCTCTGTTTCCAGACAAATACCAATCTTTTAAAGCTGCATCTCCAGACAAATCAAAACGTTAGTAAGCAGTTTAATTATACTCACTATGGTAAATGCATCTTTAAAAACCAAAAGAAGACCTAAAATATTTCTATCATGTTGCAAGCTATTATGGCCTTAAATGGGGCCATTATGAACCTTGTAATTAAATCGGTCCAATCTCAGTGGGCAAGAGGTTAGCTCGGTGAGCTAGGGTGGGGCAGCTATTCATGGCCCACAAGCAGTGCTGGAAAGGCACTTACCTTTTCCATGCAGCTGCCAGCTTTCCTAAGGCCTGGAACCCTCACCAACCAGGGTGTAACCCAAAAATGGAGCTATAATCTGAGACATGCAGCCTCATTAAAATATTTAAATGAGCGACACATATCTGTTAAAACCAGAAGTGGGTGGGTTGGAGACCGGCTGGGTTTGGGATTGAGATTTTTAACATTTTTGCATCTCACCTGACCCAAATTCACCCATTCTGGGGGGGATGGGGGTGGGGGGGGGAGGGGGTTACAAATCTCCTCTATGACTGGCAACCTATAACCTCCTCTTAACTCAAAGTCAATTAATCTCAGTGAATATTGCTGAAAAAAGAGACATGTTGCTGGAGTGTTTTGTCTTGCAATCATCAGGACAAATGCAACAATGCCAAATTTCAAATGATCGCACAATTTATACTACAGGAGAAAAGGGGGCTAATTGGTTGGCAAGTCGACTCAGATTGGCCGAGGCATTGCCATGGAGAAACCAATGGGGAACTGTAGGCTCCACAAACTTCCGGGTAATTCAAAAGAGGCGCCAGGATTGAACATATTCCTTTGTTTGCAGAGAACAGGTCCCTGCGTATGAATGTGTATCTCTTCTAGCAAGCATAAGAGCGCCATGTTATTAGTTTAACTGATTATTTTAAATTGGTTCTTAGTGTAGCTATTAGCACACTCAGGATTGTTCAGCAAGTGCTGTCCAATCGTGGAATCATGTTTTTTTTTAATTCATTCATGGGATGTGGGTGTCATTGGCTAGGCCAGCATTTATTGCCCATCCCTAATTGCACTTGAGAAGGTGGTGGTGAGCTGCCTTCTTGAACTGCTATAGTCCTTGGGGTGTAGGTACACTAACAGTGCTATTAGGAAGGGAGTTCCAGGATTTTAACCCAGCGACAGTGAAGGAGCGGCAGTATAGTTCCAAGTCAGGATGGTGTGTGGCTTGGAGGGGAACTTGCAGGTGGTGGTGTTCCCATGCATCTGCTGCCCTTTTCTTTCTAGGTGGTAGAGGTCGTGGGTTTGGAAGGTGCTGTCTAAAGAGTCTTGGTGAGTTGCAGCAGTACAAAGATGGTACACACTGCTGTCACTGTGCGTCGGTGGTGGAGGGAGTGAATATTCGTGTATGGGGTGCCAATCAAGCAGGCTGCTTTGTCCTGGATGGTGTCAAGTTTCTTCAGTGTTGTTGGAGCCACACCCATCCAGGTAAGTGGAGAATATTCCATCACATTCCTGACTTGTGCCTTGTAGATGGTTGTCAGGCATTGGGGAGTCAGTAGGTGAGTTACTCACTGCAGAATTCCCAGCTTCTGGCCAGCTCTTGTAGCCACAGTATTTATGTGACTGGTCCAGTTCAGTTTCTGGGCAATGGTAACCCCCAGGACATTGACAGTGGGGGATTCAGCAATGAGTAATGCCATTGAACATCAAGGGGAGATGGTTAGATTCTCTCTTATTTGAGATGGTCGTTGACTGGCACTTGTGTGGAACGAATGTTACTTGCCACTTATCAGCCCAAACCTTGATGTTGTCCAAGTCTTGCTGCACATGGACATGGGCTGCTTCATTATCTGAGGAGTTGCGAATGGTGCTGAACATTATGCAATCATCAGCGAACATCCCCACTTTGATCTTATGATGGAGGGAAGGTCATTGATGAAGCAGCTGAAGATGGTTGGGCCGAGGACACTACCCTGACAAACATCAGAAGGAACATGTTTGATTCGATCAACCAATCGTTGGGACGTACAGCCTACATACCTGACATCACACTGACACTGAACTTCATACACGATGTTGCTTTATTGTATAGTAGGCAGACGTCTTTACGGACTGATGGCAGCATCTGTGTCACGTCCTATAAGATTGGCCTTATCAACAATCTTGTAAATAGTGTCCTGAGCCATTCACTCACCTTGCAAGCTTGGTGTAGAAATAGAGCGCATCAAAGCTCTGCTATGGGACAATAGTTATCCTGATCAGATCATCGTTCACTGTGTATGAGGCAAACTCACAAATGGTCCAAAGGTCGCCACTTACAGACCGAAAAGTGCTCGGTCTACATCAAAGTATCTCAAAATTTTGAACAACAGGTTAAGCAAGCCGTTTCATGCTGCTCCTATGCAGTGGTGATGCGAGTGGTATTTTCCTTTGTCACAGTCACCTAGGGTGTAATTTGTGACTTTGATAAGAACTCTTTTGGTACTGTGGCAGGGGCAGAAACCTGATTGGAGCTAATCAAACATGGAGTTCCAGGAAAGATGTGCACAGATTTGCCAGGCAACAGAACATTAAAAGATTTTGGAGAGGAAAGGGAGGTTGGAGATGGAGTGGTAGATTGCAAGGATAGAGTGGTCAAGGGTTTGCTATTTTGAGGAGAGGGCTGGTGATGACAGAATTGAAGGAGGGGGGGACATAATCTGAAGAGAGAGAACCGCTAACAATATCAGCTAACATCAGAGCCAGGAAGGGAAATTGGGTGATCAGCAGTTTAGTGGGAATAGGGTCGAGGGAGCAGGAGGTGGGTCTCATGGACAAGATGAGCTCAGAGAGGGTATGAGGGGAGTTAGGAGGGAAACTAGAGCAAGAAGCAAGTTCAGGGCTAGGGTAACCTTAGAGGAAATTTGGCTGTGAGAAGGGAGTGAAGTGACAGAGGCAGCTGATAGAGAGCAAAGGGGTAAAGCTTTACCCTAGCTCCTCTTGCAGAACTCGTAGCCTGGTACAGAGCACCATTACCAGAGACCAGGAACAAATAACTTGTCTACCTTCTCACCTAGGGGAATGGCAAAAAATATGAAGATGTAACTTGATATAAAGATATAGGTCCTATTCTCCCATCGTCCCTGTGCTTCCTGACGAACATTGTCTTCCAGTCCACCTTTGGTATGAATTTAACATTCTCATCCTTGAATTCAAATCCCCCGATGGCCTCACCCCTTCCTAGTTCTATAACCTCCTCCGGTCCTACAATCCTCCAGGTGCACTGAGTTCCTCCAATTCTTGCTTCTTGTGCATCCTCGATTTCATTAGTCCACCATTGGCGGCCATGGCTTCAGTTGTCTAGGCCCCAAGCTCTGGAATTCCTACCTTAAACCTCTTTGCCTCTCTAACTCTTCCGCACTTTCCTCCTTTAAGATGCATCTTAAAAGCAAGCTTTTGACCAAGCTTTTGGAAACCTGCCCGAATATCTTGTTATGTGGTTCAGTGTCAAATATTGTATGGTAATGCTCCTGTGACACGTTTTGCTATGTTAAAGGTATTATATAGATGCAAGCTGCTGAAGGGCTGTCAGGGGGAAGGAGGAAGAGGAAAAAGTGGGGGATCAATTAATTTTAAAAGTAAAAACAAAACAGTAGCTAGTTGGATACCTTTTACTTTGATTTCTTTCATATAGTAGAAAGAAAGAACTTCCATTTATACATCTCTTCGTGGCATTTCTTACAAATATTTCTAAGTATTTCACTTATAGATAATTACTTTTTTTGAAGTTAACACCAATAACTTAATAAAATGATCTTCAAATGTAGAAACACCTTCTGAGGTACTCCAGAGAATGATAATGGATGCTAAACCGTAGAAGAAATTGGGAAGGGTGATGAAGTAATTGTTGTTATCTGGATGAATGAAATAGGCATTTTGCGCATTACAACATGGCACAGATAGTAATAAATCTAATAACCAGCAAATCTATTTCAGATAACTTTGTTTGATGAAGGAATGTTGGTCAGGAGAACTCCCTACTCTTCTTCAAATAGTGCACTGAAATCATTAGTGCCCACTTGAACAATCAGTTTACTGTTTAATCTGAATTCCTCAAGCAGTGCACTTAAGTATCAACCCGGATTACATGTGCCAAAGTTCTGGAGTAAGGTTCAAACATACAAACCTCTCATTCAGAGGTGAGGGAGCCACCAACTGAGCCAACTAAATCAAACAAAAATTATTATGGAGATACGGTGCTCTCAATTCCTGCTGCCCCTTAGGTACTTTGGGCCATTGGGGGATCATCAGGTCTACCTTGTAAATCCGAAGCAAGAATACTTCATGGCACTTGTGTTCGGCAGTCACAAACTAGTTCTACGTCATACATACTGTCATGAAGACCCCTACCTGCCAAGAATGAGCATATTAATTTTGTCATATGAACATTAATTTTAAACTGTTGCTGGAGTGAAGAAATGACTTGTTTAAAGAGATCACCAAACATTTGGCTGGAGGACATTTGCATATGAAGAGACAATGCTTGGAGAGATAAAGCAACTACTCCCTGATCCAGTTAACCCAAATGGATTTTGATCACCAGACATTGAAGGTGTAAGAAAGCTTGAATTCCAGTGTCTGCTAAGATGGAAAATCCACAAACACAAGAGTGGTTAAACCAGCTGGTCACATGACTAACATGCTGGACCAGGCTTTTTGAATTACACACAGGACAGTTTGAAGACAGATTGCAACTGAACCTGGAACAAGAGAGCCTCTCTCCTGGCTGGCGCGCTCTCACTTTCTCACAAATCTCCGGACCCACTGAAGTCGTTTAAACCTCAAGAGAGGAAAGACTCCTATATCGAAACAAGTTAAAGTGTGCACTGGGCCCCAACAAAGGGCAAGACTTACCAGCAACCAAAGACTCCACATTGAACTCAAAGGACTGTAATTACAACCCAGCTATTGCCTCAAACTTTTCCCCTTTATTCTTTCTACTTTTTCTGTCTCTATCTGCATGTGTGTTTATCACGTGTGCATGCTAGCATGGTCGCTTCACATACTTATAGTCGTTAACTGAATTAGAGTTTAAGGTTAATTAACCTCTACCTTTCTTGTTTAAATCTAAGAAAACCTGTCTGATTTCTTTGCCTTACAATTGGAAAGCAGTGAACAAGGATTCACTGAGGGGAAGCTAAAAGCATGGTGTTTTTAAAATTAAACCTTGTTACAGTCAAACCAGGCAATGCTGAGAGGGAACCCCGAGACCCCTTTCTCACCTGGTTGTAACACTACCTTCCCTGAATCATGTTGTGCTGCAGGTTATCAAAGATTCTACCTAATGAGCGCAAACAGTAAGCGTAATGATGGTATCAGATAAAAATTTATCTTTAAGTTTGAGATAGTTGGATGCAAACCAATACATACCAAGTACAGTTAGCCCAAGGTCAAGAATATAGGGGGAGAAACATCATTAGGGATGAGGGGTAATGCCAGAGATCAACACCAATAAACATCAGGTCTTCAAAAAAAGCATCAAACTTCAATCCTTCACAACATGAAAATTGTACTTGCTGTTCAATTTTCAGTCCATTAACACCCTATCTGTACTAATGCTTTGTCTTTCAACACACCATTAACATATTGTTTGCCTTTGCTCCATGACCTTCTGGTCAGCTATTCTGTGACCTTGTCCTATTTACACCTTCTCCTTTGTTATCTCTTGCCGCACCCCCGCTTTACTTGCTTATAACCTTTGACATTTCTAATATTTGCCAGTTGCAAAGAAGGGTCACTGACCCGAAACGTTAACTCTGCTTCTCTCTCCACAGATGCTGCCAGACCTGCTGAGTATTTCCAGCATTTCTTGTTTTTATTTCAGATTTCCAGCATCTGCAGTATTTTGCTTTTATTAAACTGTAATCAATGTTCTGCTATTATTTGTGTGGAATTACGTTGCACTGGAAAAAGTGTTGTAAGCAGCTACTGTCCTGACATTTACCATTCATTTGTTTTCATTTGTCAGCCATTCTTATTGTGCAAATTAACAGGTTGGTCAAAAAAACTAGCTGTTTCTGATGTCGATGTGATTTGGGTATCCAGAACTGTTTGAAACAGTTAAATATCCATTTCTGAGCATTACATCCCTTATTTTGAATGTTAAATTTACCACAGATACATGAAAGAAAAGTATGTTGAAAAAATGAGGAAATAAAATACAATTACAGCAAATTGCCAGAGATTGTCCACATTTTTAAAAAATGATGTATTTGGTTAATTGTAATGTTTGTCAAGATTGGCCAAAGGAATAAGTTGTAAATATTCGGGACCTAGTGTCACCACTAAACATTCTTAGGTCAAGTGTACCATGACTAAATGACTAATAAAAAATGACTAAATACAGAATAAAAATTCTTTTACTCTGTCCCACATCATGCCTTCAGCTCAACCTGAAAACAATCTCCCCATTGCACTTTTGTGAATGTTTTTATTTGTCAGCCATCCTTGTGATCTCTGAATGAGAGTACTGATTTATTCTCAATTCATACATAACTGCTCGAAGACTTATCTCTAGTTGCTAAGTTGGGACAGGTCAAACTCATTTCACGTTAAGACTCTTAAAAGTCAGTAGAGGAACGAGATTTCTGCCCATTAGATTTGGCTTCAATCAAATCCAGCTCCCAAAGGTGAAAGAATGATAACTCAATATTCTACCCAATCCCTTCAACTTTGACTGCTTAAGCAGCTTTGAAATACGTGTGACTTAATTTTAATACATTTGCATCAAAATATATTTGTATTTTTGAATCAAACACTAATTTTTTGCATTCAGCCACCATTTCTCTTAACAAATCGAATTTGCAGTACTCCTTGGAAGAGGAAAGTGGAACCTGACCTGATGCAATGTTCAAACAGTGACATCCCTTTTTGCGTATCTTAAAGGTGACTGCACCAATTCCAACATTCTGCTCTTCTGTGTTATAATGGTAGAATAATTTTTAAAATTACTATTGGGTCAGGAATCTATAGGTTTTTTAGTTTAAAGCAAAAATATTAAATTGTTTCAATATTATGAGCCACTGTGCCACACCATTCAAAACCATTTCCTGTCTGATTACTGTTTAATATTCCTCCACATCAATGTTAAACAAAAATCCATTAAAAATAAATAATATTTATCTGCAAGTGACATATAAATACTGAATGAATTGGTTCATTCAGTCTCTGATGACTGAGGAAGGGAAGACAATGCCAACATGCTATTAGAGATCTGGACACAATTTGTACATAACATATCCTTTATTATGATGATATAGAGATGCATTTATGTCTGCAATCTGCTAAGCAGTATTTTCCACAACCACTTAAAGGTCTCTGTATCTCTAGATTATATTATTGAATTACTTGCATATTAATTCGAGTTTACTGAGGGTGCAGGAAGGGAGTACAGCCAGGAGAGCATTGGAATATTTAAGTCTGGCAGTGACAAAGGTCTAGATGAGGGTTTTAGCATCAGATGGGCTGAGTAAGGGGCGGAGATGGGCCATGTTACGGAGGTGGATGTCGGCGGTCTTTATGATGAATGGTATATGGGGTCAGATGTTCAGCACAGGGTCAAACGAGTGTTGAGATTGTGAACAATTGGCTGGGGAGAGGGATATATTGGTGACAAGGGTATAAAGGTTTCAGGCAGGGCTAAAGACAATGGTACATGTGCCAGAAGAGAAGCCATTTGTAGATATGCTCTGGCAAGACTGGATAGTGAAGTGTGGAACTAAGCGAGGGCAATCTCACAGATCGGGTCATCAGGAAATCCATTGAAGCAGGATTGTGTAGTCAACCACGTTAAAGACCGCAGAGAGGATGAGGCCAGATAATTCACCCATCATTGATGGTGTCATTTGTGTCTTTAGTTGGGATTGGTTCAATGGAATGATAAGAGTGGAAGTCTGATTGAGGAGATTAAAACATGGAGCAAGATAAGCACAGATTTTGGAGGAGAAAACACATTCAAGAACTTTGAAGAGTACTGAGAGATTGGAGATGGAAGAATAGAAATTGAACCTCATTACATCAGAATGACTGAAAAAAACCAGCCCCGAAATTGGATCTGGCTTCTTTTCAGCTAATGACTGGCAGAACGGCTGGTTTAGGATCCCTGTGACAAATTTTGCTGCCCTGAGTTAAGAGGGTGCTGGGCCTACTGCAGTCAGGTTTTCTAGACATAGCTTTGACTTAACCAATGGCTGTCACTGAAACACCACTTTATTATATTTGTACAAAGCTTGTGTGGCTCCAGGAAGAATAGGATTGAACTTCCTGGCTCTACCGCATTCCTGACGACTGCTGACAGCCGTGATCAGTCCTCCTCCCACTGTCCTCCACCTATTTCCCCCATGACACTTATCGGAGGGTTCATGCCAGTCAGGCAAATGGCCTGCAATTTTTGCGAAGTAGGAGAGGTGATTGTGGAGATGACATAGATCGCCAAACTTGTTAAACTGAGGCCAGGGAGCTAATTTCCGATTAGCCTTTGGTCTCTCCATTGGACCACCCACTGGCTGTGCAGCATATATTCTAGGCCCAGGTAAATCTTTGAACACAGTTTGTTAGTTTTCAAGGGCAGGAAGGTTGGCAGAGGACTTTTTGAAGAGGGTTGATGGCAATGATTTTGAAACATCAGGAACAATACCTGAGGAGAAGGAACCATTTGCTAACATGCAGACCAGGAAGGGAAGTTGTGTGATTAGTAGGAATGGGGTCAAGGTAGACTAGATGCATTTGGAAAGGGTATTAGGAGAGAAACTGGAAAAAGACACAGGTTCCAGGGCTAGGGTGTGGGGAGAAAGTACAGAGGTTTGGTCTGGCAGGCAAGGGATAGGGGAAAAGCAGCAGCATCGGCTGAAAGAATAGTGTCGAACGTAATGATAAACTAATAATTCAAATTGTGATTTGAAGGGTGAACTTCTTTATTTGTCCTCATTTCTATGCAACCTTAACTTTGTTTTTACTCCAGAATGTGTGTTTAAAAAAAATGCTGTACTATTTTAATATTAAAGGTGACTGCTGCAGGAATGGGCATTCTCAAATTTGCATCTGCTAATAGTGACAGCGACTATAAAGATTGATGGCAATGTTGAATTTTCCTATTGCAACGACATTGCATCCTCAGAGCACCCCTATCCTTTTCCATCCTATTTAGTAAAATATATCATGCAGGTAACATGGGGGAATAAAAGCAGAAACTATTATTTGGGTTTTCTGCAAGCCACAACAACACAAGGAGCCTAATTGGTTTTAATTTCCCTACACACCTGCTGAGTTCAGTGCTGGGATAGTCGCCAAATAACCTACGGGCTTCTTCTGCTTTTGACACCTACACAACTCTATAAATTATCCAACAGATGGGGGACTTTCTCTTTATTTCCAGCCACCCTCCTTTGGGTGCTTTGCCAACTCATTCTGTTGCCAAGCGTGCTTCTTTAGCTGGGAGAAAGATCTGATTTCTTGACAACCATCAGCAGTGATGTTCTGTGGTCAAAGGAAAATAACCGTAGAGAAAATCCTGTCAGTTTTCTCTTCTGTTTAGGATAGATTCTTATCTTGCTTCACCCACCAGCTTGCCCAAGAACTAAAAGGTTTGGAAAGTTTGAGTCTAACATAGTATTGCTGCGGCGAACAATTTGCCCAAGAAAACTGACCCGCATAGGATAAAACAGAATAGCAGCTTCTGTTTTTTCCATGTAGCCTAACTGAAGACCAAATATGGCAGTTCAATGGGTGTACCGCACAGTTGCATAGAAAAGGAGGGGATGGTTCACATTTGTAGTCCCTCATGTTGGGAGTTTCCAACCTCAGCTAGTCTGTCTCAGGATGCGGGGATTAAGGGAGAGTTGCTAATTAGAAACCACACAATGAGAAGGAGACATCCCTCTTGTTTAGATGTGTTGGTGGGGGAAAGAAAACTAAGTCAGGATGGAATAAGAAGAGAAATATTTGGTAGGGATATTGGAGTGCAAACTTCCAACTGAGATTCAAACCTAACTATTGGAGATAGTTAAAAAAAAAAGCAATGACAATTGCAACCACCGTGTTGCAAAAACCTTTCATTTCTCATGTTCTAATTGTTCTTTGATGAATGGATTCTGTGCATCCCTCCATAAAAGTGGCATGTAGAGCAGTCTGCTGGCGACGTTCATTACACCTAGCTCTACAAATGGGAAAAAAAACAAACAATCACTATATAAAACTGCGCTAGGAAGGTATGAATAGATAAATTCATCTACTGTGTTTTAATTCTGTCACTTGAAGCCTTAGTTATGTGTTTTGCCAGGTCCACTCTGTTTCTGAGACTATGCCAGTTAGAGTGTACAGGTTAATATGGTCAGCTGTCTTTAATTTGTACTAATTCTGAATTTAAAAGCTTTCATGTTGCAGTTTAATAAGAAGGCACAGTTAAGAAGAAGGCCTTTGAGAATTTGTAACGTTTCTATGGTTACTGAAAGGTGTTTCCTTTTGCCTATCTTCTTGACTTGGTGAAATTTATTAGGGCAGCTGTTACACAAGTAGTCATTATCTTCGAGTTAAAGGCTGAGAGTGTGGGTGGACAGTTTTGTAGCTGTCTATCTCGCCACTGTTTGTCTGTTTGAAGTTGTTCGTTGCTGTAAATAGCCTTTCAGGCTCAGAATTCAGTTTTTTTTTGTTGCATTCCAGCCATTTTGTGGCTACCTTGGTTTAAATGCAGCAGAAAAGGTTTCGTCCATGTATTGAATACTGAATGTGGTGGCATGGTTTCTGCCAATCACAGTAAATGGCCATTGTTACCATGGAGAATTTGAGTCAGTCAAATCAAAAACTGCACTTGATTTAAGATAAACTGGATAAAAGAGCAGTTTCCTGAAGCCTGATGACCAGGTCACCTTATCACTAACCCCAGACATGAGGACAATTAAAAGTTTTCAAATAAACCAAACATTTCTTAACAGCAATTCTTTGCACCAGTAAATTCAACAGTGTATAAAAACGTCCTCTAATAAACCCAGAAAGGATTAAAGTGTTAACCAGTCCTGGCTCTCTGCTCTGTCCCTTTTGTTTGCTTCAATACACTCACAACTCCTTGAGTTTTACATCAAGTGTTCTAACCACTACTTATTCCTATCTCTTTCTTCAGTCACCCACACTTGCACCATGCTCCCCCCCCCCCCTCAACCCCTCACCCACATTCTACTGTCCCTCTTGGTTCTGCAACTCAGACCTTGATTATCCCCCTTTTCTAATGTTAGCCTCTGTGTCCTTTTACTGTGTATCAGTCCTGCTGTTAGCCGATCTCTCTTGCTTTAGCTCCTCCAGGGAATCTGGCAATTCCATGAAAAATCTAAACTGGACATCTGCATGTTTGGTGAAGTCTCTTCTCCTGCAAATGTTTTCTCCCAGTGAGTCCCCAGGGTTGGAGAGGCCAGAGTGCATGTAATGTGTTTTAAAAATGCCGCTTATCCAGTATATTTAATTATTATGTTTTGCTGCAAGATGTCCCATCTGTTGCCTATTGCTGCTAGTGGCAACCATGAGCCTGAAGCTTGGCAGTACCATCCTTTGCCTGCTTTGATGGATAGCCATGGACTAGTGAAAGAGATTTATACCTCATTATTCGTCCCAGAAGTACCATTCAGCCAGCGTCCAATGGGTTTGGGAGACGCGCCTCAACTCCCATAGCCCATGGTTTCCAAAAGTTGCTTACGGAAAGAGCACTGGAATATGTGAAAACAATTCACCATGATATGGGAAGATAAAAGCCAAGAAAAAAAGGTGGGAGAGAGTATTGCAGGAGTGATTTCCACGTAACCCAAACACTGAAGAACACCACAGCCCACTTCAAGGTAAACCTTGTGCATATGTATCAGCTGATGAAGCATTTAATACATGCTGGCTGAGCACACAGATTTGGAACTGGCACTCAAAGTGAGGTTTGCCTCTTGTTCACAAAGTTCTTCTGATCTGCTGTTTCCTCTGTAATTTTCCTTGGAGTTTGATCGGTTCATCAAATCACAGATGTAGTGGTAGTGTTTTGAAATTGCATTGTGCATACTGGGATCTGCTGCAGAACACACATGCTAGTAAAGGGAAAGTGAAACTGAAGCGGAATAAAGAAGAAGCCTTTGTGTTCGACAGGTTACAGTTTTTGTCTCTCTGTCAAAGCCTCATTTCCTGTACTAAACTTGGCTAAACCTCACTTAAGTCCAGAGGGCATCTCAACATAGAATATTAAATTGTTCAGTAAAATTAATAATTCAACATCTGGACTACTGCATAAATTATGTGCTTTTCATTATAACATTTTTATAAAAGATATAGCAAAGATATCAATACTTGTAACTCATTTAGTTTATTCATCCAATATAGTATCTTTTTCTTTCCATTCTGCCACAGTAGTCTCATTCCTTTTACTGTTTGACATTGTTGTCTGCCTTCAGGGTAATTGCCACAAGCACAAACAACTCGACAAAGCCTCTGTTGGAAACTGGAAATGATTAGTCCTGATTGCTTTCCATGGGAGGCACAGGTTTCTAAGACTGAGATATAGCATCTAAAGTTTAGTCAGTCACCAGGTTCATCAATATTGTTTCTCAGATAAGAAACCAGCTTTACTTAGGATAGAGTTATAACCTTTTGTAATCTGTTAAACCAAGGGATAGTGTTGCAATGGTATTGAAATGGGTTGCACCCCTTAATTTGGCCCAGCCAGCAGTGGAATTTTTAATGCTGTTTCATACCAATCTCCCAAACACAATTATATTTAAGATAAAGCATTTCTTAAAATTAATTTCAACTCGCATAGCACCCCGTAACCCTTGCAGGCTATCTACCTTGCCCATGGGAAGGCTGAATGAGAAACAGTTGGGCATTCCCAGCGATGTGTAGCCTGCCAAGCTGCATGAAAGAGTGACAGGTGCAATGTCTATCACTGCAGCTGGCCTAGAGATAGGGTGGAGAGAGGAAAAGCAAGTAGAATTACATTAGAAATCGAATTACAAGACCAGCCTTTTCCAATCTTCCCTTGATATTATTAGTGTGATTTTTTTTTTTGCTTAAAGCAGTGTGTTACTGTTAATATATAAGTATGATAGGTGTTGATTCAGTGCTGACAACTGAACTGTGCTCCAGTTTCAAAATGAGGTTTCTGTCTTTTAGCTCACTTCATGACTGCTTGTTGTTAGCATAGGGCCAAATTACTGATTTTAATGAATGAAAAGTATTAGAAAGCGCTAACGGACTGTTTATATTTAGCACTCCTCTGACGAATGATATTCCTGTAAAACTGGATTAGTGAGAAGTGTTACTGCCTTGTTAAGGTATTAATGAGGAACACACTCAATATTTCACAGCTGCACAGCAAAAGTGAATATGTTACATCAAAACAAACCGATCAAGTGACTCCTCAGTATGCTTTTGAGAATGACGGCCGAGTGTTTGGTATTCTTTAATCAAAACAAAAAAAAGAAAATTACTCCTATTCCAGCCTCTATTATCAAGCAAGTCCACAAAAGCCTGAATCTCTGTGGAGTTCAGTATAGCTACACATTGGGCTATCATTATGCCCAGCATTAGCTAATCTCTCATTCACTAGCACCAGTGCTACTGCTCCTTCATCACCAGTGTTTTATGTCTCAATCCCACTGCTCCCTCCGAAACATCACCATGATTTTTTTCTTGAGTTTATGGGTCTGTACTGGCAACCGATTCAAGTGCTTCTTTTAAAATTTGTTTTATGGGGATGTGGGTGCACAATTAAGCGGCTGCTCAGCTTCAGCTGCAGGTCAGCAATGCTCTGCTTACTCTGAAGAGAGCAGATGGTACATCATGGGGCCATAACCACATTTATCCATATGGACACTGCATTGTCATTAAATGCTTTATCATCAGAGGACAATTGCTGATGCATTCATATGACACATTGTGCAAATTACAGGATATGGGAATAATAAGCTACATACCAAATGTTCTGGGATTAATGCTAACTTTGCATGTTTTCCAAACATCCCTTTCCAAATAAACTCAACAATTGCCTCCCAATAGGAGAGATATGATCTTGGTATCCACCATCTATTCCACGCTGCACCATCAGATTATGTACTAGTTTCACTGTTAAACCTTAGAGCATCGGGGATTTAACCCATGAATATTGATGCTAACAGTACATTGTCTTCAGAAAGAAAGAAACTAATGTCTGAATTTATATGGCATCTTTCACAACCTCACCACATCCCAAAGCGCATTACAGCCAATTAAGTATTTTTGAAGCGTAGTCACTGTTGTAATGTTGGAAAATGCAGCACCCACATAGCAAGTAAAAGCAAATTGGTGGAAATAAAAGCAAAATACTGCGGATGCCGGAAATCTGAAATAAAAACACAGTATTTTGCTTTTACCCTGGCATCTACCCGGCAATGTGGAAAATTGCCCAGGTATGTCCTGTACACAAAAAGCAGGACAAATCCAACACGGCCAATTACCGCCCCATCAGTCTACTCTCAATCATCAGTAAAGTGATGGAAGGTGTCATCGACAGTGCTATCAGCAGCATTTGCTTAGCAATAACCTGTTCAGTGACGTTCAGTTTGGGTTCCACCAGGGCCACTCAGCTCCTGACCTCATTACAGCCTTGGTTCAAACATGGACAAAAGAGCTGAACTCAAAAGGTGAGGTGAAAGTGACTGCCCTTGACATCAAGGCAGCATTTGACCGATTATGGCATCAAGGAGCCCTAGCAAAACTGGAGTCAATGAGAATCAGAGGGAAAACTCTCTGCTGGTTGGTCATATCTAGTGCAAAGGAATATGGTTGTGGTTGTTGGAGGGCAATCATCTCAGCTCCAGGACATCACTGCAGGAGTTCCTCAGGGTAGTGTCCTAGGCCCAACCATCTTCAGCTGCTTCATCAATGACCCTCCGTCTATCATAAGGTCAGAAGTGGGGATGTTCGCTGATGATTGCACAATATTCAGCACCATTCGTGACTCCTCAGTTACTGAAGCAGTCCGTGTAGAAATGCAGCAAGACCTGGACAACATTCAGGCTTGGGCTGATAAGTGGCAAGTAACATTCACGCCACACAAGTGCCAGGCAATGACCATCTCAAACAAGAGAGAATCTAACCGTCTCTCCTTGACATTCAATGGCATTACGGTCACTGAATCCCCCACTATCAAAATCCTAGGGATTACCATTGACCAGAAACTGAACTGGACTAGCCATATAAATACCATGGCTACAAGAGCAGATCAGAGGCTAGGAATCCTGCGGCAAGTAACTCACCTCCTGACTCCCCAATGCCTGTTCACCGTCTACAAGGCACAAGTTAGGAGTGTAATGGAATGCTATTCACTTGCCTGGATGGGTGCCACTCCAACAACACTTAAGAAGCTCGACACCATCCAGGACAAAGAAGCTCGCCTGATTGGCACCCCATCCACAAACATTCACTCCCTCCAGCACCGACGTACAGCGGCAGCAGATGCACTGCAGCAACACACCAAGGGTCCTTAGACAGCACCTTCCAAACCCGTGACCTCTACCACCTAGAAGGACAAGGGCAGCAGATGCATGGGAACACCACCACCTGCAAGTTCCCCTCCAAGCCACACACCATCCTGGCTTGGAACTATATCGCCGTTCCTTCACCGTCATTGGGTCAAAATTCTGTAACTCCCTTCCTAACAGCACCGTTGGTGTATCTCCCCACATGTACTGCAGCAGTTCAAGAAGGCAGCTCACCACCACCTTCTCAAGGGCAATTAAGGATGGGCAATAAATGCTGGCCTGGCCAGTGATGTTCACATACCATAAATAAATTTTAAAAAGCACATAGCAAGGTCCGACAAACAACAATGTGATAATGACCAGATAATCTGTTTTTAATTATGTTGATTGATAAATATTGGCTAGAACACTGGGAATAGCTCCCCTTCCCTTCTTCAAATAATGCCTTGGGATCTGTTACATCCATCTGAGAGGGCAGCTTTGGTTTAATGTCTCATCCAAAAGATGGCACCTCCAATAGTGCAGCACTCTCCATGGTACACTAAATTGTTAGTCTAGAATGTGTGTTTAGTCTCTGGAGTGGGACTTGAACCCACAACCTTCTGACTCAAAAAGCAAGGCTGTTACCCACTGAGCCACAGCAGGACATTTATAATACAATTAGCATAACTCTGCAATTTTCACTTTTAATATTTTACTTCCAACATTCTTACTAACATTTATCTGTCAATACAACATTTTTAAATATGCCTTTTACAAGCACAGCTTTCCATCAAATTTATATGTGTTTTATGACATCAATGCACTACAAGTCATAATGAAACATTTGCAGTTGGCGGTCAGTCATTGTCTAGTACTGGTGCATCCTCCACATCTGGATAAGCACATATTATTTGCATTGTTCTTACCAGTTATGTGACTTGTTAGCTGTTTCTGAAATGTTGTTGCAGATGCATCATTGGCTGCTAGTTTGTTGTTACCCCTATAATGAAATCAGATTTTGGGGAATTGATGTTTGGAGAATGAGCCATCTTGTTATTTTGTTAATGTTTTCTTAATCTCAACAAGCAAATATCAGTATTTTTCCATTTTTGCACTTTGATCCTGACACACATCCTGTTGGGTTGTATACTGTACATCTGTGTAACTCAATCACTGCACATTCTTGACCCTTTCAAGTACTTCATTGTGTTCTTCCAGATGTTTTCACAAATTATCCTTGTTTGCATGATGTTATGTCACAGGTATGAGCACAGAGCAACATTTATATAGTGGTTTATAGAAGAAAGTCCATGAGGTATAAAGTGCCCTTCCTGCCTCCTGCAGTACAATTGTCGAACACAGAAAATCAATATTTATTTATTTTTTATTTATTTAGAAATACAGCACTGAAACAGGCCCTTCGGCCCACCGAGTCTGTGCCGACCATCAACCACCCATTTATACTAATCCTACAGTAATCCCATATTCCTACCACATCCCCACCTGACCCTATATTCCCTTACCACCTACCTATACTAGGGACAATTTATAATGGCCAATTTACCTATCAACCTGCAAGTCTTTGGCTGTGGGAGGAAACCGGAGCACCCGGCGAAAACCCACGCGGTCACAGGGAGAACTTGCAAACTCCACACAGGCAGTATCCAGAATCGAACCCGAGTCGCTTGAGCTGTGAGGCTGCGGTGCCAACCACTGCGCCACTGTGCCATTTTATTAGTGAAGTGCTGAACCCACCCAAATCTGGAAGACTTGATGGAATCAAATTTGTTGAGATTTGTTTGAACATTTATAGACTTTCTGCTCTGTGAGATCATGAAGTCCAGGCAGGTTTTGATAACATTGCAATGCTAGTCATCTCGCTTGTATGTCGGTTTCTCATTTTAACCCCAAATTGAACCAAGCCAAAACATCTGGCTCAAGACTGGTTTACTCATTCTTAATCACAACTCAATAATGAACTTTATCTTTTAAGCTGGAAAGGGACAGAATTTTTTTTAATTAAGTACGAAGCACAAAGTGAATGTGAACTACACAGTGATGCGAGACTTGAGACGCACACGCGACTTTTAACCATATCTCAATTTTTTTAAAATGTACTTGTTTTCTGGGAATGAGGTGAATTGTTGTTTTCAGATCCAACATTTCCAGCTGCAAAATATTACACCTTAAAAATGTACCTTAACTCTTAATATTTACAAGGAGCACCCTCTACTGTACCAATTGAATATTTCCATTTTTCACACTGGTCAATCTTTATGTCCTCTCTGAATAAAATTCGCAATGTACTGGTAATTTGTTATGAATTATGAAGAGCTCGTAGTATAAACTCCTGCTCAATAAGAACTGGGTTGCTGTTGTATGGACTGTTTTTATTTGGGACTTTTACTGCAGGCAAATAGGAGAGATATAGTACAGGATCCACAAATGAAAAGCATTCCCTTACTTTTTGTAATTACCACCCCAACTCCTCAGCATAAAAGATGATAATGCATTTCACAACAACAAAAAAATTGGAGATAGGGGAACAGTTAAATAACAGCAAATGCAGAGGGCAAGAGTCCATTTATTTTTGTTTTGCATTAATGCTGACAGAGTTAAATGTCACTTACAATATGATTGTGCCAAATATATTACTTCCCACCCACTTCTGAATGTTTCCCTCTGTGCAAATTACCAGGAGGCACAGATTTAAGGTGATTGGTAAAAGGATTAGAGGGGACATGAGGAAAAACATTTTCATCCAGGGGGTGGTGGGTGTCTCGAATTCACTGCCTGGATTGGTGGTGGAGGCAGAAACCCTCAACTCATTTAAAAGATACCTGTAGTTTGGCTAGTTTTTTTTCAGGCAGCGCAGATACGATGGGCTGAATGGCCTCTTTCTGTGCTGTAACTTTTCTATGGTGTCTGTGGTTCTATGGTGTTAACTTCCATATGATCGAGATGTTCAGACTTGGGATTGGAGAGGGATGTTCAGTGCACTATGCAGGCTGACCTTAGCCTGCATAAATGGAGCCATTGGAAGCTTTCTTAACTTATATTTATTTACTCTTACTTACTAGTTGCCATTTTTACAAAAGAACAGAAAAAGAAAATCATACGAGTGTTAAGACCAGGTAAGAAAGCGGTCTAGGGGTCCCTTTCAGCCTTCACCTGGTCTTACTGTAACAGGGTTTTATTTTTAAACACATTGTGTTTTGAGCTCCCCTTTGGTGAATCCCTGTTCACTGCTTTCCAATTATAAGGCAATGAAATGAGCACAAACAAGCTTTCTTAGATTTAAAGAAGAAAGGTGAAATTTTACTAAACTTAAACTCTAATTCGGTTAACACCTACGGATACATGATGCGCCCACGCTAGCATGCATACGCGGTACACACATTCAAATAGAGAGAGAAAACAGCAGAAGGAATAAAGTGGAACAGTTTGAGGCAATAGCTGAAGAGTTTTTTGTTACGGGTCTTCAAGCTCACTTTATAGTCCTTGATTGTAGGCAGTTCTTGCTTTTCGTTGGGGCCCAGTATTCTTCTTAAACCTTGTTCACTGTAGGAGACTTTTCTCTCTTGGAGTTCATGTGTCTTCAGTCATTTTTTGGAGTTCCGTGAGAAACAGATAGGAGCAGACTGGAGGGGAGGAGGTCTTTTTAATCCAGGAGCAAAGAGCTTTCTGCTAGTTCAAACAGTCTTGACAATTTAAAACTCCCCAAGTTGGCCAGCAGGTAGTCACATGACTGGTATAACCACTTCTGGCTTTGTGTATTGGGTGGGTCTGGGAATGGTCCTTTGTTCCAAGCAGTGTCTCTTAATATGCAAAAATGTCTTTTCGGACAGGGACTTGGCAACCCCTTGTAACAGGCCTTCTCTTCTTCCCAGCAACAATTTGAAATTTAATGTCCGTGTGGCGAAATTAATATGCCTCATTCTTGGCAGGTGGGGGCTTGCATGATGTAATGAAGAAACAAGAAAAATGTGACATTAGCAAATTTAAATTAACAAAAGATGTTACTGTTATGATGTAAATAGCAGGCATCCATTCAAGAAATTTCAGGATAAAATAGTGAAAAGTTACATAAAGTATACTAAGCACCATAGTACAGTGACTTCAAATGGTCTGGAGATAGCAACCATTGGTTTCCTTGCGCTTGTCAAATTCTTATGGCCCTGCAAGATCGTGTCTGCATAGAGAGGAGCTCACAATTGCAGAAAGGCGAAATAGTGCAAAGATTGCCACAACACAAGATCATCACATTGTTACTGAGCTAACGCAAGTTCATTGGGTTACCCAAATATGCAGTCCTATTTATTTTGTTTAACTTTATAATAGGGCCATTGTTTTCCTCATGAGAAAGGGTAAAGGATACAGTAGAACAATTATAAGAAAAGTTTAGAAAGGCCTTGACTTAACAGCAGTATCAATGATGGCAGCAAGGCTACCACAATACTTAATAGCACCAACTTTGGAGAGTTTCAACTGACTAAAAAGAATGCTTAAATTCTGGTTTAAAAAAAGGAGGATGGTAGACTCACTGCTACTATTTTAAATAGCTTAGATGCAGATTTTTTTTTAACATTGAGCAACTTCTGGTTTGCAGGCAGGAAAACCCAGGGCAGCAACATTCACTTGTTCCTTTAGTACATGACAGCACATTGCTTATAATGTCCTGCCCCCCGTTAATCATATCCCAATTAACAGAAGCCATCCGCATACACATTTTGGCAGGAACCAATCTCTTGTTCTCACGGTTAGCCTGCAGTCACTGAACAATGCGCTCAGTAGCCATAACAAGCCACTACCTGGAATTGTTGCGTTTCATATCCTGGTCATTTTTGTGTAGACAGCACAATAGCAGATTTAGATGTCCACATAACCTAACTAATTCTGAGATCCTAAACACACAGCATAATCCTTTTGTTAATGTCACTGTTTTACTCACTCGGTCTTTCTATCCAGTAAAATCCTACTATAGCAATAACTTACACAAAGTAGTGTTCAACCATTTGATTTGACCCAAAGAATCTTTAGAAGGGGACAGAGTACCCCAGCAATTATTTAACATTCATCTAGTCTTGTAAAAGAGTTGTGGGCGATGAGTTTGTTGCCCAGATGTACAAAGTTGTATATTGTCTTTTTTTTAAAAACAGCAGAATAAATTCTATTTGTAATTCATCAAGAAAAGGCAAGATGAAAAGTTTCAGTTCCAAGAATTTATCTTCTGCATTATGCACACAATGTAAAGGTTTGCTACTGCTTCCCAATACTGTGAAGTCTTTTATACATATTGTTCTGAATTTTTGCCAGGTTTGTTTTCAGGTCAGAAACCCGCCTCTGGTGGGAAACTGATTAAAGTCACGATTTTCACAGGGGCGAACCCTTCATTAATATAGAGACAGGCTCCCTGTCTAATTAGAGCCAGTGGGGACAGAATGGGGGGTGGGTGAGATGAAGTGTATGACTGATTTAGATACTTCACAACAGCCAACACTGAGGCTGCTGGATGTCCTAAGGGAGAAATCTGCTGATTTTGCCAAAACCTTCCACTGCACCAGATAAAAGTGAGGTGTCACAGGAGAGCCAGAGGCCAGGCACCTGGGGAAGGGCTGCCCCTCGCTTCATCGACGCCGACCAGGATGTAATGTTGGAGACCGTGAGGGAGAGGAGGGAGCTCCTCTTTCCAGAGGGTGCCAGGAGAAGTCTACCTCACCAGGCAACAGAAGCACCTCTCTGTTCAGTGTCATCTCCCTCCACCTTCAATTTCCCTTCATCTCTCACCTCCTGCTCCTCCCCAATGCACTGTCTTATTCCAGGGTCTCACCATCCTCAAGGTCCACACCTCTCTGGAGGCCATGTTATGGAGAGTGCAGTAGACCACCACAATGTCAGAGACCCTTGCAGGAGAGTATTGGAGGTCACCACCCAACTGGTCAAAGTACTGGAATTGCATCTTCAGAAGCCCAATGGCCTGTTCAGTGGTTGTCCTATTGAGCAGGTGGCATTGGTTGTATTGCCTCTGTGCTGCTGTCTGGAGCTCCTGCAGAGAGGTGAGTAGCCATGTCTTCAAGGGATATCCCTTGTCCCTGAGGATCTATTCACACACTTTGGGGGTTGGAGTGAAGATCTGAAGCAGCCTAGACAGGCGGAGGATGAAGGAGTCATGGCAGCTGCCAGGAAAGTGATCGCACACACGGAGGGAAGTTTTGTTGTGGTCACAGACAAGTTGGACTTTGAGGGAGTGGAAGTTCTTCCTGTGAATGGATCTCAATGGCTAGTAAATCAGTGCATTGATGGCCACATGTGTGCAAATGATGATACCCTGCACCTGAGAAATTCAGTGATGGCAGTGAAACCCAATGCTTTCTGTCCCCGTAAGGCTGCGTCTGTCATGAAATGAATGTACTGTCCAATTCTGGTAAAGAGGGCTTCAGTGACCAGCGAGATGCCACTGAGGTCCACAGCTGATCCTTGGAAGGAACCAGAAGTGAAGACATTCAAGGCCTCAGTGACTTTGTCTTAAGGCAGCAGAGAGACAGGGAAGCTTAGGCAGGAAATATCACAGCTTTTATATAATTATTATACATTATTGAACAGCATGTCAATGCCATTTAAAAACTCAAATAGAACACACTGCAGCCAATCAGATGTGCAGTATTTTGGGCATCACGCAGAATGGCAAGATAGAATTGATAACACTTGGACTATAAATAATATAAATGGGATTTGTATTTCAGCTAGATCTTGAACTAGATCTGTAGCAACTCCAACATATTTTTTATTTGAATGTAACTAGTTGTTAGGGTTATATGCTTGAAGTTTTTAAGATCAGATACAGATCAGCCATGATCTAATTGAATGGCGAAGGAGGTTGGAGCGGATGAATGGTCTCCTCCTTTTCATAAGCATTAAAATGCACATTTCAAACTCCTTCACTGTCTTATTCCACCTTGTCTCGACAACCTTCTCCAGCATTACATCAACTCCTACTTCATTTAGTTATTCAACTCTGACAGGTCCCCCCCATCACCCATCAATGGTAGAACCTTCAGCTGTCTCGGCCCTACCATGTAGTATTCCCTTCTGCCTCCCCCCACCTCATTGATTCTTTCCTCAAACCCCATCTTTTTGACCATTTTTGATTAACTTTCTTAACTCTGGACTCAGGGGACATCACATGCTTTCGTGTTACTTCTATTATCTAACTTCTTCTTTCTCCTCACCTACCCCCGTCATGTAAAGCACTTTGGCTCATTTTCAACAATTACAGCTGCTATATAAATGTAAGTTGTTGGGTAAATGAAACGCTAAGGCTGCAAAATGTAGTCTTGATATGGACTGACAGATGGAAAGTTCTCAATATGTGGGCTGAGGGAAATCTAGAGGCAGTGGGTTAGTGGCTTTCAAACACAAACTATGTAGGTTTCAATCTTTCAATTTAAAGTGGTATAATTTCCTGTTTTTTTAAGCTTTAGTAAAATCACTCAGTAAATCAATGTTTTCCCACTACTGTACTCTGAAGATATTGTCAGAGGACGGAGGTGGATGGGTGGGCGGACAGTGCTCTGAAGTGTCTCAGCTTGTTCAGGACATTCTAAGCTAGATTTACATCTTTGTCATCTGGGCAGAATGGATTGCCTGCTTATAGTGGAACTCTGCCTCATTTTCATTCCATTGAAGACAAAAAGCTACCTCAATCATTTAAAATAAATGATTTGTTTGCTTGACAACACTGGGAAAAAATGCCATATTTCTGGTGCCAAGCTGATTTATTATGCACCATCTTTGAAGATTGGTTCAAGTGTGTGTTTTACAGTTGCTGCCACTTACAGCAGTTGAAGAAAGTTTTGAATGAAAAATCAGAGAATGCCCAGTCACTCTCTCAAGTGTTCTGAATGCCTTACTTTTATTGGAGTCGACTCATAGTGTAACTCAGGGGCATAACAATAGCATCTTCCTTGGCATCGGGACCTGAGGTACGTGCCCTTTGCACATGTCCTTCTTCAAATCTCTGCAATGGTGGA
Organism: Heterodontus francisci; assembly: GCF_036365525.1. Classification (NCBI taxonomy): domain Eukaryota; kingdom Metazoa; phylum Chordata; class Chondrichthyes; order Heterodontiformes; family Heterodontidae; genus Heterodontus; species Heterodontus francisci. The sequence goes on along the minus strand of NC_090376.1, from coordinate 130,398,680 downwards.
CTGAGCTAACACTTGGTGAGAGGAGGCCTGACTACATACTGAGTGAACAAACAGAGCAACAGTTAGGGTCAGATTCACTTCGTTCAATTGGACAACCCTGGCTGGAAGTTTACACTATGCGTGAGGCCCCACCCACCAGCAAAAAAGTCATAGGTGAGCGCGCCTCTGCCAGGCCTGGGGAGCCACACCAGGATTTTACATTCCCCAGGCTCTTAATTGGCCTTGGGAGGGACTTCGCCCCTCTGAGGCAGGAAGTCCTGTCTCCAAGAACTGCCAATCAGCGGGCCGGCAGCTCTCAGTCCCAGCAGCACCACCGGGAGCAGTGGCCACTGCTGAGACTGCAGCCAGCTTCAGCAGCAAGAGGGACACCGGCCCAGAAACAAGGTAGGTGTCTGGAGCCTCGCTGGAGACAATTGGCCAGTCCCCGATGAGGCAAGGGGAGTTGGCGGCTTGGTGGGGGGGGCGGGTGGTGGAGGAGTGCGGCCGTTGAGCCGTGGAGGGGGCCCTCCATGGGGCACAGGGTGCCTGATCAGGAAGGACCCCCTCCAGCCCACAAGGAAGCAGCCAGGTTTTCCTTGGCAGCCTCCTGGGGGGGTCTGAGCTGCCCGCCCGCTGCTGGTAAAAAAAAATCAGCGATGGCGAGAAGAGTCCCTTAAGTGGCAGTTAATTGGCCACATAAGCGGCTTGATTGGCCTGGGATGGGCGGGCCATTTCTCGCCACCACTGCCCTTCGAAGATTTGCAGCGGGGGGGGGGGAGGCATCATGAACGGCACCCCCCCCCCACCTCCCACTTAATTTCACGATCCCCCACCCCCCACCCCATCACCACCAGCCCGGTCCTGCGGAGGAGGAGACGTAAAGTTCCTGCCCATATCTTTGTGTAACGATAACAAAATTAATAACATACGCCATGCTTCCCCTTGATCACTTTACTTGATTTCAACAGGAGATCTTCTCGCTGTTCCTCCAGCATCTATGACTTTGAGCCTGCCTAAAGCCTTTGTAGTTTTGAGTTTAAAAGCTTCCCTGCCCTTGCAGCCTTCCTTTGTTTCTAGAAGTACATCTCTTTTTATCTCCCCTCTGTTTGCTTACATGAAGGGATCAAAAAACTTTGCAACACAATGGACGCAAGTTGTTTTTGTGATTACCCAGACAAGCCAACAGATTCCTAACTGTTTGGCCTCTGGGGAAAACAACTTCCAGTTAAATAGATGATTTTTAAAAAACAAACTTGATAATAAACTTCGCTTTAAAAAAAAATCGTTAACAGTAACTCTTTTATTTCCAAATCCTTTTTTTTGGAAAGTGGCAAAAAAACCCTGAAATATGCCATTTTCATTCATAATTACTGACCAGCTAACAAATTCAGCTGTATAGAGTAACACCAATATTCCCAGCCAGAATGGAGATGATCAGGTAATTCCCCCTCAATCATGCCTGGAGACTGCACTGCCAGAACAGATTGTGACTGATTTCGCACACATAACTTGTATCAACTATCCTCTGCTTACTGCACTTTACTGGAGAAATTGATGTGACTTTATTGGGAGACGTTGTTATAATTTCAGTCATGAGTTCTGTTTCCACTAGTTTGCCTTTTCAAATAGGCTCTGTAGACTGTTGTGCGCTGTGACGCTATTTGCTGAGTAAATAGACATAGTTTGCTTTGCTGTTTTCTTAATAATAGACTGTTTGCTGCCCCACCTCCAACTCATTGGCTGACAAAGCAGTGTCAATATACACTTTGAACAAAATCACAGAAATGCACAGCTTTTTAAAGGTGTCATTTTTGTTCACTGTCATTCTTCCATGGAGAGATTTCACACCAGGTTTCAGAAACATATCCTCAGGACATCATTAAGTACTCCACAGCCAATGGATTGCTTTTGAAGTATAGGCACTGTTCTTATGTAGGCAAATTTAGCAGTCAATTTGTGCATAGCAAGTTCCCACAAACAACAGGGGTGATAAATTGCCAGTTAATCTGTTCAGAAAGTGTTGGTTGAGCGATAAATGTTGACCAAAATGACACAGTACTGCTTTGAATCGTGTTTTCGATATCTTTTATGTCCACCTGAATAGGCAAATGAGGCCTTCGTTTAACATATCATGGCACTTGCAATGTGTCAACCTAGATTATGTGCTCAGGTCCAGGAGCAGGACTTGAACTTGTGACCTCTTAGCTTTTAGCCAAATGCAAACCAAGCTGACACAGGCCGTTTATCCATATTCCTTAGCAGTGAAATCACTACAGGTTAGACAGTGATTTCTCTGTCGCTAAGAGGGATGGTCAAACTATGCCTCTAACAGCAAAACACCAACTGTTTGCCTCAGGTTCTGGCAGTGGAAATAGGGCTGAAACTTGGCCCACAAGAGAAGCTAATATGTAGAAGTAACAGTTTGAGAGCTGAACGATAAAACAGAGAGCTGCTAATAAATAGATATTTAAGTATTATGAAACAAGAAAGATGGAGAGAGGATTCAACAAAATAATTAAATCCAGTTTAACATTTTTAACTACTGTGCCTATTGTCCCTGCCACCCAACAATGTCATGAACATTAATAATACATATATCCCTATATTAGCTGCAACAGTTTATTGCTTTCTCCTGCAATATATTAACTCACACTAGAAAACGTATCATGTTGAATTTATTTGCCCAGTCAGGTTTACAAATTAAGTGTCTCCCTCAAATACTGGCTGAATTTTATTCTCCCGCTGTCGGGAGTGGCGACGGGCAAAAAAAAATGGTGGCCTGCAAGTGTGGGCCACGTACCGCCATGCCGCCACGATCTACCATGCAGTGGCTCAAGATAATATACCATTCGGGCCAACCCCACCCCCCCCCCCCCCTCATGTAGAGGGGGGCGGGCTCCGCGACGCCGGCAATGGTGTCAGCTGTCTGTGCACAGGCGCTAACGCATTTTTAAAGGGCAGCAAGATCTGCTGCTAATTTTAAATATTTAAAACCATATCCACCCAGTACACTGCAATAAAAATATCACCCCTCTCCCCCAATAAATTACAGATAATAGTTGCCCTCTCCCCCACCAAAAGACTTACGTACAAGACTTGACCTTTCCCCCCAAACTGTTCGAAGTGCAGAGGTCACCCCTTCGCCCCATCCCCTACACTATTAATGCACATTTGACCCCGTACTGCCTCCCCCCATCCCACCTAACTTCACTGAAATTCCTAAGTTCCCCCCTTCCCCACCTTAGTGGCACCAGCTTTCCCTGGATGGGAAAGTGAAGGCCCGTGAGTGCCGGCCGCCATTCAGAAGATCCCGGGCAGCAGGTAAGATCGCTGACAATTTTATTTAAATGTATTCATTTTCTTAATTTACATATTCATAGTCGGTTCTCGTCGCCCAGTGGCTGTGGAGGGGGGGTGACGCCACGGAGCCTCGCCGCTGCCAGGCTCCATGGCAGCCACTGTTGGTACAATCTACCGGCTCCCCTCCACCACAGATCCCGACATCAGAACCTCAACAAAATCCAGCCCACCATATTTGCAATGCTATAATCATTAGGGCTTGCTCTTTGGTTGCCAAATGAAATGAATTTGCATAGCCTTGGCCTAGTTTTTTGTGGGTGTGGACTGACAACATAAATGTGTTCCTCATTTGCCACTGATTGATAGTATTGAGTTACAAGGATGAGAGAAATGGAAATGCTGAACTGATACAGTGAGAGGTGTTCTAGGTTTGGGATGTAGCATATTGTTGGAACAGAGTAGCAGAGTGTTCAATGTTTGAACCAAGTGCCTGAAATGAGAAAGTATTCCAATTTCTAGTGTTGATATCCATCACGTTGATGAAAAATTAATAGATTCACGATATTTGTGTAATAATAATGTTATTAGAAATTGTCTTAACTGGTGTTGGATTGCCTTTACTTACTGCCTCATTCTCCCTGCTTTACTTGTTTTTGTCATTTGCTTGCATTACTACCACTTGTTCACATTCCATGCAGCATTCGAATTTTGCTGCATGGCTTCCACAACATCTGTCTTCACAGTCTGTCTCTCCTGCTCTCCTTAAACATTAATCCAACATTAGTAATTTGTCACTAATATGAAAAGCAAACTACTGCGGATGCTGGAAATCTGAAATAAAAACAGAAAATGCTTGTAATACTCAGCAGGTCAGGCAGCATCTGTGGCGAGAGAGACAGAACGATCTGATGAAAGGTCATCGATCTGAAACATTAACTTTATTTCTCTGTCCACAGATGCTGCCAGACCTGCTAAATACTTCCAAAATGTTCTGTTGTTTTTAGTTATTTGTTAATGTTTCCACTGCCCTGTGTTCATTCACATTTCTTTAACTTCATTGTTTATCATTACTTTATAAGGTAAATGCACAAACCCTGCACTCCCAGCAAACAGCCATGCTCAAGAGAATGTGAGTCAGAAATTGAGCTACAATATCTTTTCTCCAATTTACATTTTCTTTAAGCGCAAGTCTCTGTTGGAGTGCAGGATTCATAAATTTATTTAGTGTAAACATTTTTTAAATCCCCTACGGTTTCTTATTAGTTGCTACTTAAGATCTTTTCTCATTTTGGTTATCTATTTTCTATTAAACTGATTTTCCACTTATGATCAGCTGTTTCAGTAGAGCTTTGACTGGTCTCTCTGATTCTCTGCCTTTGCTTTTTGTTCTTTTCCACTGGCTCACTGAATTCTTCTTTTCTCACAAACTTTATTTTGACTTTTGATACTTGTCAATTTCTGACGTTTTCTTCTTATCCAAAATTTACAAGCTGTCTTTCTCGCTCACTATCTCCTCCCACACCGTCTTTCTAACTTCCTGTCTTCTGAAGATTTCTTGAATTGACCTCTTCTGGATTTGTAGGTTTAACTGATGCCCATAAACCTGTACTGTCCATGACCTGACGACCTAAGAGCTTGTGACTCAAGCTTTCAGTGCACATCAAATCCTTTTAGTGAGCATGTAATTCGTCACCTTATACATTAAAACCCCTCATCCACTTATGTGTGATTACATGCCTAACTGATTCAAAACAAGTAGTAAATGAGCACAGGTAAAAGACAGAAGAAACAAGAGAAAATTAAAGATCAAAAGAAAAAAATGCAAAGAACAAATAAGTGCATTTTGGTAACAGGAATAAAGAGGCCACAAATTCCTTAGAAAATAAGAGTTTAAATGGTATAGGGGAGCAAAGAAAGGGATAGAGAGCTACACATTCACAAGTCATTAAAAGGAGCAATGCAAATTAACAAGGCCGTAAAAATTCAAACACAGCACTGGGATTCATTTCTAGAGGAATAGAATTAAAAAGCAGGGAAGTTATGTTAAACTCCTCTACTACCCTGGTTGGACCATACTCAAGGTCTGCTCACTTGTGTGCTTATGAATGTGTACTTCCAGTAGAAGATCACCATATGGCACCCAAGAACTTTCCTGGATGATTTTCTCCTCATTAATCTGGGAACAATGACAACCATTATTGCACCCATTCTACTGCCCTGGCCTGAGACTAACTAACTCAGCACAGACCCGGGAACTGAGCCTGGGCCATCTCTGACTCCTTGGCTGTACTTCCCAAAGGTTCAACTGGTTAACATGGTGACGATTCCCTGTGGGTGAACAGGGGCACTTGAACTGGAAGGGTTATAACTTTTTACTTTTTAAGATTTTCTGTACATCCGTGGAGTCAATAAAGATTTTAAAAAAACAAATCACCCATGTTTCTAGAAATATTTCTCATGTTGAAAACATAGGTTGAACTGGAGTAGCTGAATTGGGAAAAATGCTATCAATAGTAGAGAATTCTAACCAATAATTTCTGAAGATACAAATACCTAAGCAGGTAGGATTCAAACACCCACACAATATGTAAAAGTCAGAAGGAGTCTAACCATGAGCTTACTTTTAAAAATCAACCATCAAGAACTGTGGAGAATCTTAACATTCTCTTTATTCCAGCTATGTAGAACAATAAGAATACTTTCATTAATTAAACAAAATCTTTTTATAGTGTCAACTGTAGCTTAGTTGATTGTACTCTCGCCTCTGAGTTACAAAGTTCTAGCTTCCAGTCCCACTCCAGGACCTGAGCACAAAAATCAAGGCTGACACTTGCAGTACTGAGGGAGTGCTGCCTTTAAAATGAGATTTTAAGCCAAGGTCTTGTCTGCCCTCTCAGTTGGGCAGAAAAGATCCCATGGTACTATTTTGAAGAAGAGCAGGGTGGTGGGGTGGGGTGGGGTGGGGGGGGGGGGTGGGTTCTCCCCAGTGCCCTGGCCAATATTTATCTCTCAATCAACATCACAAAAATAGATTATCTGGTCATTATCACATTCGCTGTTTGTGGGCGCTTGCTGTGTGCAAATTGGCTGCTGCAGTTCCTACATTACAACAGTGACTACACTTCAAAAGTACCTTGTTGGCTGTAAAGCACTCTGAAACATCCAGTGGTCATGAAAAGTGCTATGTAAATGGAAGTCTTTTTTATTTAAACAGTGACATAATTTGGTGGATTGACTTGAAGGAATTACTGAGGCTGACTGTTGAAGAACTGAATAACACATGAATAAATTCAAGAATGATTCAAACTTATCTGTAAATGTTCCTACCAGTTGTTTAGAAATGATGACAACTTTGCAAAGTTTACAATTTGGTTAAACACTTGCTATAAAGGGTTTTTTTCCACATTAAGTTAAATGGCAAAGATCTGAAGGTAGCTCATGGATACAACCATTTCGACCTTTAATGTAGCATTTCCACCAAGACAGACCGAGAATGTTTGCTGTCAATGCACAAGGATCTCTGGAGCACAGACAATTAATTTATCTAAAAGTTAAGGCAGATCTCTGGGGATATCATCAGATGAGCAAAAAGATGATTATAATGGACTGAATTTTAAAAAGGCTATTGATCAGCGTTCTTTTGGACTATGACCATCAGAATTCTGTTTGTTGTTTATTTTTTAAACATTAATTCTGGTAAAAGTCAGTTTGAGCCTAAATTACACCATGAGAATTAAGCATAAGAATGCTCATTTGTCTGAAATTCCCCTCTCCACCATCTAGGAGAAGTATTGATTCAACACCTCTGCTAAAATAGCAAAGCAAGGGATTTCAGATGAATGCATTTTATTCATGCACGAGTATCCCACAGTTCGATTTCAGGGCCTTATCTTTCTTAGTGATAAGTGTTGCAGTTTAAATGTCAAATGTTTTCACTTGGAATGATCTGTGGTAACAACATACGAATGAGAAAGAGATGTTCTAAGATGGTACCCGTTGGATGTTTTTCTTTGAAATTTGTCACAAATTATTGGCCCAGCAACCAGGCAACCACAACCTAATTGTGAGTGTACAGCAAAAGCTCAAGCATGAACTTAGGAAGATCTAATTAAAGGCAAAGTGCATATTATGCACATGAACATCTTTTTCCAATTTTCTTTTTCCAAGATCTGACAGTGGAATGCCAAAAACTTTTCCTTATATATTCAGCAACTAGAATTAGTAACAGGTTATGCTGTAGTTACTGCCTCGGTACTTTTTGTTAGTATAGGTTAGATGATGGACAGCCTGGTGATGGGAGCATTTTATTAAAAAGGACCATATGTATAACCATGGATTAATTCCTAATCACCTCGTGAAACCCTGTTGGTAATGAGGAGATTACTGCCTTTAGTTCCTGGGCACTGACTGGAGGTAAGCATTGAGTAATTTGTGCTCTTGTTTTGGCATTTGGATGTCCCAAAAGCATGGGCCAATGCACAAATGCCCCTCAACCGTAAAGGAGCACCCAACCTTCACAGCCAGAGAGTCTTTGCTTCAATTTGTTTCTTCTTTATTACTTAAAAGGGGGTCAGACTCTTCACCAGCCACCATCAGTACCAGACGTTGTGGGAGAGAATAATTGACATTATGGAAAAGGATGAAATTTCAAAATCATATTATCTTATTTTCATAATCTAACTGTCCATTTGAATATTTCTACAAACCTCACTACTAACTATCTTCTGTGTTCTATCAGAATGTTGGGGATTTGATTAGCCTTGTTAAAATGCTAGCTTAAAGATGGTTTAAAATGAAAAGTAACGTTTATTTTCGTGGCTAGTCATATATTTTAGCCAATACAGCTGTAATCAAGTTATTTGTCAAATTGCCTCCTATGTACTTGATCTTCAGATATATTTCTTCAAAAACTTACGTTGATTCTTATTTTTGTACTTTTTTAGATAAAAATACTAAGTGATTCTTATTTCTTTTTTATGTTAACAGTCTCCACGAGCCTCTAACTTTTCAGATATGGAAGCTGTACCTATTTTGCTTAACAATGTGAAAGCAGAGCCTCCAGAGGATTTGCTATCAACCGATCAATATCAGACACAAACTGAGCCAGTGGACTTGTCCATTAACAAAGCCCGGACATCACCAACAGCAGTATCATCGTCACAGTCCTCACCCAGCTCAGTGACAACAACCTCAGTCTCTTCAATGTCCTCTTGCTCTCCTCGATTGACTTCATCCCCAACTGTGATAACCTCAGTGTCTTCATCAACAGGATTGTCAACAGTATTAGCACCAGGCTCCATTGTGGCATCTTCACCGGCTGTTGGGGGCCAGCAGTACTTGCACATAATCCACCCAGTGCCACCTTCAAATCCTATGAACTTTCAGTCTAGCAAACTGAGTCACGTGCATCGTATTCCAGTGGTTGTACAGTCCCTTCCTGTGGTCTACACAGCCATGAGGTCACAGAGGAACCTCAATTCTACCATTGTACTCCCAATGTTAGAGGATGGCAGGAGTCAAATAAAAGGTAAGAGCACAGAAATAACACAGCTGTTGGGCACAATTAGAACGGGAAATAATATACTAGTGCAATGGGAAATTCTGGCAAGATGAAATGCAAATAAGTTTTCATCCAACTATTCAGTTGAAGGTATTTGAATATTAAGTAAAACTGTAGCACAGCTCTTTACTTGCTTTACCAGATATAAGCACATACAAATTTGTATTCATCCTCCATCCTTTTAATTTATATTCTCTTTCCCTCTATAGATTGCCTGCATGTATGCACCATTCCCTAACTAAGTTGTTAGGCAGTTGATCTGCACACAGTTCAAAAGGAGGTGTATAATTTTTGTCTCTGATTTCCAACCCCCACCTTCCCTCCCCCATCCCCAATAGTTAAGTATCTCATTATGCTTGCTGGCTCCCCAAATGGGCTGACTGAGGTAGAGCTTCACCCTAATGAGGAAGGAGGAAACTTTCATGGTAAACATATATAACCTACCTCTCCCAAGTAGTATCCTGGGAGACTAAGCACACCCATCACCATATTGCCTGCATAATCAGTCAGTCTTTGTAAACTGCTCTGCACCATTCACCACTTTATTTTGCTGCTTTGAAGCACAATGTCCCGTACCAATCCAAGTTGTAAAATAATACAAGTGGACCTCCAATGTTACTGTTTACACTGATGCAAGGAAGGGTGGGCAGGTTTGCACTTTCGCAAAATTTGTGAGGGATGTGCTGTGACAACGAGCTGTTTTATGATTTCTAGCATCGGTCAACATTTAACAGATAAAAGTAAAAATAATGGATATTTTATTGTTTGTGGTTATGGATTTGCCTGGTAGTTACAATATCTTCTTCCCACACACTAATGCAAATGTAGGCATTTTCCTAAGAGGGAGATTGCATTAATTGTTGGATTGAACAGGAAGCAAACAATAATTTGGGTGAATCGTCCTTTGCGATAAGTATTAAGGTCATTCATGTTTATTGTTAATGCATAAAGATGTCATCTGCAATTACACATGGCAATGAACTGACAATGGTTATTTGAGTCCATGGAGAAAGCTAAATAAAATGACACCTATTTTCCATCTTTATGACTGAAAATGAATCATTCCACTATTGGATTACCTCTTGCTGTGATAAAATTGCAAAATGGCAAGTGAAAATGAACTTTTCAGGAACCCAAGGCAAAACATTGATGAGAAGCACTGAAAGAGATACAGCAACATCCTTAGAGAGCTTTCCACGAAAGACCCACCAGCATCATGACAATGAAATATCAAGGTTGAAGTTGCCAAAAAAAATCATCAAATTAATCCCGGGGATATGGATATAGAAAAGTGTAATAGAGGTGGCAGAACCTTAAAAAGGGAAGTTACAGGCATATTCTGGGGGAAGAGGAGACCCAATCAACAGAATGCCTTTGATACTGGTATTTAGATTCTCTGTATATACACGACATACAGATACCAAACACATGTAATATAGCATAAATTAACAACCATAACTTCATGTAGAGATTTTGTTATGATCCCTAATATTCATAGCTCTCATATCTGCATTCTAAAAATTAAAATTAAAAACAATTCAAATCTAAATTTTTTATGATGCAGGTTTGCAGGCAACTTTTAAAATACATGATTATTTATGCAATTATATATTCACAGATGGTTCATTGTCATCATTACATACTGATAGCTCACCCAGGAATAAACCCAGCATGATTGCTGAAGAAGCAATCTCCAAAATTTCTATGGAGAAAGGGGTGCAGTCCAAAATTCTCTGATACCAACATTATCCCCAAAACAATGAAGAGCCACCAGGGCAGGCAGTTCCATAGAGCTACTGTCTGGAGAGGCTGTTATGAAAGTAACAATTTGCAAGAGAGGAAAGGGGAATAAACAGTGGGAGGGAGGCATGCATTAAGTTGGAAACCGCCCACCGTACATCCAGAGCAGTAGGAAACAGGGAGCAATCATAGGCACTGGAAATATCAATGTTATTATGAAAGCTTTTTGAAAAGAAAATATAAAAAGAAACTGCACGATGACATCAGTTTATGTCATGTATGCATCACAGCTTGACTTAATCACCCAAGCAGAATAACTATTGAATTAAACTGTTGACTATTTCAGTGGAAAAACAGGCACCCTGCTCTGTGCAATTCATGGATGAAGGCGATTAGAGCTAATTGGTGCCTTCCTATGTTCAGTCTGGTGGAATGAATCCCCCAGTACCACTGTGGCTGATGTGCCAGTTCCCTCCGAGGCTGACTCTATGGCGTTTCCTTTCACAGATTCAGTTTTGAACTTCTAATTTTTCTGTTTAGGCCTGTATTTCTATGAATTGTTCACTTGTAACTCAAATATATCTTTTCTGCTAACATGCAAAAAAGTTATGTTCTTATTTTATTGACTTTGTTCCATAAAATGTTGGCTTTGATCACGTTTGTGTGCCGGTCCGTCTTGCTTCCTGCAGACAGCCAGATACCATTTAAATCAAAAAGCAAAGTGCGCCACACAAGACAAATTAAACCATGTCCACCAATTTCAGTTCCTGAATATAATTTATATGAGAGGCAGTGGATTTTCTAGGCAGCAGGATTAGACCTGCCAGTATGATAGAGGTGAGTCAGATTCGAGAAATGAAATGGGAACTATTTCACTGGAGCCCTGGTTCAATTCACAGTGAATGCAATCTTCCAGCTAGCCCTTAAATGGCTTTGTTTTGATGCGCCCAAAGAATGAAAATCACCCCTTATGATTTCCTGTCCATCTAGCATGAAATTGCAATGTGTCTCTCTGCTTGCCCATCTGCAGCGGGTTTTAGTTGTAAGTTAAAGCTTTGATATGTGCCCTGTGCAGTATGGCCATGCATAATAAGCAATGAAGGAACTGCAGTAAATATGTAACAAGGTTGACAGACATCACTTTGGAGTGTACATACCTGCAGTGTACATATGTATCTGGTGTACAGCACTATTAGGAAGTCGCATCTTAACATATTTCTTGCCATTTCTTTCAGCGTATGTTTCCAGGTGCAACAGCGACTGTAGCCCAGAGTTGGCCTTTGCTGTCACTTCCTGCATTGCTGTTCTCTGTGCTAAGTGAGACAAGCCTTATTATTATCCACCTTAAGCAGTACTTTGCAGTCCTTCAAATATGTGTTTGGATGCTGTACTATTCTATTACTTGTCCACACACATTGGCCAGAATTTTACGTTGGGTGGGAGGCCCTGCCCACCGGCCGATAAGTCAGTGGCGAGCCTGCCTCCACTGGGCCTGGGGAGTTCAGCCAGGATTTTTCGCTCCCCAGGCCCTTAATTGGTCTTGGGCGGGTCCTCCACCTCCTTGAGGCAGGAAGTCCTGCCTAATGGAGCTGCTGTCTATCAGCGGGCCTGCAGCTCTTAGTCCCAGCAGTGCCACTGGGAGCAATGGCCACTGCTGGGACGACACCCAGCCATCGCAAGCAAGGTGAAGGACTGCCCTGGAAGACAGGTAAGTTTTTAGGGCCTCATCAGGGACAATCGGCCGGACACCGGCGAGGCAAGGGGGGGGTTAATTGGGAGGGGGGGGGGCGGGGGGAGTGTTTTGCATTGGGGGCAGTTGGGGCTTTGGGGGCGGCCCTCCATGGGGCAAAAGGTGCCCGATCAGGAGGGCCACCTCCCAACCCGCAAGAAGGCTGCCTGGTTTTAACAGGCAAGGTTCTTGAGGCTTTTGCCGACTGACCATTGAGGGTTAAATACCTGCGGTGGTGAGAGGAAGCCCTTAAGTGCCAGTTAATTGGCCACTTAAGGGCCTTGATTGGCCTGGGGTGGGCGGGCCGTTTCTCGCCACTGCCCCACGTAATATTGCAATGGGGGTGGGATGGGGTCGGGAACGGCCCACCCCCCGCCTCCCATTCAATTTTACACCCCACCCTCCACCACCAGCCTGCTTTTTTGGGGGCCATAAAATTCCGGCCTTCATTTCTGACATTCACTTTTTTTTGCCATCCGCTGGCTTTTGGGAATTTGCCTAACATAGTTTATGGATGGTAGGAAACAGGCTTTGTCCCATATGCAGCCACTTATCTTTAAGTGACCCTATGTCTTTAAATGCTACCTGCAGCCCTTCAAGAACTGAGGTGATGTCAGGAAGCATTTCTTCACACAAAGAGTCGTGGAAATCTGGAACTCTCTCGCCCCCCAAAAAAAGCTGTTGAGGCTGGGGGGGTCAATTGAAAATTTCAAAACTGATATTGATAGATTTTTGTTCAGAAAGGCTATTAAGTTTTATGGAACCAAAGTGATAAATGGAGTTAAGATATAGATCATCCATGACCTAATTGAATGACAGAACAGGTGCAAGGGGCTGAATAGCCTAATCCTGTTCCTACATTTAGTTCCCAGCAGGAAACTCAGTTTAGATCAGGAGCTCAACATGCATATGAAATTAGAACTGACCCATAAGGGTTGGATGTGCACTAGTCTTGGTGAGAATTGAAAAATATACTCCAGATTATGATTTCCTTACTTTGACCTTGTTAAAGCAGCTTTTAATTGGTGCTGATAAATTTTTTTTTAAAGTACAATATGAAAAGCAAAATTGTTACTCAAGTTAATATCCTTTTAGATCTGGTATTCTATGTATTTCCATACTTTGGTCTTCGCTTTTAGATGGGCAAGGTTGAACAACCTGCCACCTGATCTTGTGTGGAGGAAAATTCTTTCTTCTGAAGACTTGAATGCATGTGAGAGCAGCAGGGAGAAGAAGATCCCAAACAGTGTAGGTGCGAGAACACAGCCCTGTTTCACGCCACTCAGGATTGGAAAGGGGTCTGATGAGACGCCGCTATGCTGAATTGTGCCTTTCATATTGTCATGGAATGAGGTGATGATACTTAGTAGCTTTGGTGGACATCCGATCTTTTCTAGTAGTCTGAAGAGACCACGTCTGCTGACGAGGTCAAAGGCTTTGGTGAGATCAATGAAAGCAATGTAGAGGGGCATCTGTTGTTCACGGCATTTCTCCTGTAGCTGGCGAAGGGAGAACAGCATGTCAATGGTGGATCTCTTTGCTCGAAAGCCACACTGTGCCTCAGGATAGACACGCTCAGCCAGCTTCTGGAGCCTGTTTAAGGCGACACGAGCAAAGACTTTCCCCACTATGCTGAGCAGGGAGATTCCACGGTAGTTGTTGCAGTCACCGCGGTCACCCTTGTTCTTATAGAGGGCGATGATATTGGCATCGCGCATGTCCTGTGGTCTAAAAGTGAAGACCAAAGTACGGAAAGTCCTCATCAGGGAACTCCTCTTTGCTGATGATGCTGCATTAACATCTCACACTGAAGAGTGTCTGCAGAGACTCATCGACAGCTTTGCGGCTGCCTGCAATGAATTTGGCCTAACCATCAGCCTCAAGAAAACGAACATCATGGGACAGGACGTCAGAAATGCTCCATCCATCAATATCGGTGACCACACTCTGGAAGTGGTTCAAGAGTTCACCTACCTAGGCTCAACTATCACCAGTAACCTGTCTCTCGATGCACAATTAAACAAGCGCATGGGAAAGGCTTCCTTTGCTATGTCCAGACTGGCCAAGAGAGTGTGGGAAAATGGCGCACTGACACAGAACACAAAAGTCCAAGTGTATCAAGCCTGTGTCCTCAGTACCTTGCTCTATGGCAGCGAGGCCTGGACAACGTACGTCAACCAAGAGCGACCTCTCAATTTATTCCATCTTCGCTGCCTCTGGAGAATCCTTGGCATCAGGTGGCAGGACCGTATCTCCAACGCTGAAGTCCTCGAGGTGGCCAACATCCCCAGCATATACACCCTACTAAGCCAGCGGCTCCTGAGATAGCTTGGCCATGTGAGCCGCATCGAAGATGGCAGGATCCCCAAGGACACATTGTACAGCGAGCTTGTCACTGGTACCAGACCCACCGGCCATCCATGTCTCCGCTTTAAAGACGTCTGCAAACGCGACATGAAGTCCTGTGACATTGATCACAAGTCGTGGGAGTCAGTTGCCAACGATCGCCAGAGCTGGCGGGCAACCATAAAGGTGGGGCTAAAGTGTGGCAAGTCGAAGAGACTTAGCAGTTGGCAGGAGAAAAGACAGAAGCGCAAGGAAAGAGCCAACTGTGTAACAGCCCCGACAACCAATATTATCTGCAGCATCTGTCACTCTAGAATTGGCCTTTATAGCCACTCCAGGCGCTGCTTCACAAACCACTGACCACCTCCAGGCGCTTACCCATTGTCTCCCAAGACAAGGAGGCCAAAGAAGAAAATTCTATGTATTGAAATCCTAATTGTTATTTTCCAAAATTCAACTATTGTTTAAAATAATTAAACCCCATCGTACATTGAAATACATTGAGACGTTATACCGGACTCAAATTTAGGAAAATATCTTGGTGAGGAGGCTGAATTTCAATGTGACTGTAGTCATCTGCCCAAAAAATACTATTCCAACTTATTCAAATGATTGTCTTCCCTTAATAATTGCTTCAGTTGTACTTTAGATACAATAACAGTCATATTTAATGTTCTAAACACAATGCAAGCTAACAGTAATTATGGCTAATATTGGAAAATGGTGCTTGGCACTTATGCAGTAACATTAATGTATGTAAGATGATATAGAATGCTCTCTTCCAGCCGTAAGATTTAAAAAAACAATTATTACAAGGTACATTTCAAACATCTCATTTCTATTTGTGTTCTATTAATGTGGAAGGGTAGAGGACTATTTTAGCTCAGATCATGATAGATGTGTGGAGTTATAGAGCCTGGTCAGAGTTTATTAGATTGAAGTAGCATGAAAAAAAGGAAGAGAAAAGCTGCTTTTGTCTGTAAGTTTTCATCACCTCGCCCCTTGAAATACGAGCTGTGATGCACTCAGAATCTTGCTTCTGCCAATAGCAACAGGAATCCGAATTGCTTCAAGAAGGCCGTAGTGCCCCAAGAGGTAGAAACATACTATTCCATTAAGAGTGTACAGTGAAGAAGAAGAGAAGGTAAAGATTAACAATTTTCCATCCTCAAATCGGCAGGAAGGATTAATGTAAACTCATCTCCTACAGTAGCTCGCAGCTCCTGAATTAGGTTCCTCGCCCTCGGAGATTACAACTTAACATCAACAGTGAAGTGTTTCGTCTCCAAAACTAAGGCAAGGAATCCCTAAACCTTGAGATCTCTGATCTATGCAGAGTTAGCTCATCTCAGCCAGAGGCACTACAAAAGGCCCGAAAGGCTGAGCGCGTGAGGTAAATAATCAGCCAAGGCTCCCACTTTAAATCGCCTTCCAGTTCACCATCGTTTTTGAACAGTCCCCTGGATCTTTAATGTAGGTACACTAATCGCAATACTTAGTTTACTGGTATAGAGTGTGTCAAATAGAACAAATGTTTATGGTAACCTAACATCTCTGGGGACATAAAGTAAGACCTCCCCATCCCCAGAACTTGGCTGGACCTTATACCTTTGGCATTATGCTGTACTTTTGCTTTAGAACATTTTCGTCATGTTATGAAAAGTTATAGACTGTAACCAGTGATTCCAATAAGAAAGTGTGCATGTGTGGTTTAGAGGATCGGGGTCACTGTGACTGCGCACACTGGAAAATATCTGCCAGCACCCACTGTCTTGACTCAAGCGTAAAGAATGATAAATTGAAATAAATAAATAAATAGGATCTATAGCACAGAAACAGGCCATTCGGCCCAACCAGTCCATCCTAGCATTTATGCTCCACGCGAGCCTCCTCCCATCTTTCCTCATCTAAAATCTATCATCATAACGCTTCTCCCTCATATACTTGTCTAACGCCCCCTTAAATGCATCTATACTATTCACTTCAACCACTCCCTGTGGTAACAAGTTCCACATTCTCACCGCTGTTTGAAGTTTCTTCTGAATTCCCTATTGGATTTCATGGTAACTATCTTATATTGATGGATGACCTCTAGTTATGCTCTTCCCCACAAATGGAAACATTTTCTTTGTATTCGCTTATCAATACCTTTCATAATTTTAAAGATCTCTATTAGGTCACCCCTCAGCCTTCTTTTTTCAAGAGAAAAGAAAACCAGCCTGTTCATCCTAATTTGTATCAACTGGTAGAGGGCATCTATCATCAGTGAAACTATACTATATCAAAAGTCAATGACATTGGGAGAGGAGGTGAGACTAATTCTGAGAATGTAAGAGCCAACATATTATAAAAGAAAACTCAAGTTAATAGTTAAAATGAAAAAAAAAGCATTGCACCTACAGAATCCTATGGAAAGTCATTTTAAGAAGTACTTGCTTTAAATTCAGTTGAGGATACCAGACAGAATTGGTTGAAAGTGGTTGAAAGAACAGTGGACCTGAATGAAATGCATATTATGGTGTAAATGTTAACGGAGTTTGTTGAACAGAAAACATTTATGATTATGATTAGAGATACAGCACTGAAACAGGCCCTTCGGCCCACCGAGTCTGTGCCGAACATCAACCACCCATTTATACTAATCCTACACTAATTCCATATTCCTACCAAACATCCCCACCTGTCCCTATATTTCCCTACCACCTACCTATACTAGTGACAATTTATAATGGCCAATTTACCTGTCAACCTGCAAGTCTTTTGGCTTGTGGGAGGAAACCGGAGCACCCAGAGGAAACCCACGCAGACACAGGGAGAACTTGCAAACTCTACACAGGCAGTACCCGGAATCGAACCCGGGTCCCTGGAGCTGTGAGGCTGCGGTGCTAAGCACTGCGCCACTGTGCTGGATCTTGCTGGATAAATAATAGCGAGTTGGTTATTGTTAATATGCAAATCAGCCAGCAAATTCGGAAGATTAAGAGATACAATGTGATTTGCAGGTCTCCAGAACTTGTTGATATTTTATGCTGTTCCTGTTTGCTTTGTGCAAAGAACTTGTTGGATTTGCTCATTAGTTGTCCATTAAGTTAGCCACAGAAAGTTATGTCTAGTAATTAACTGTGTTTAACGGTAATTAACCTTTTTAACAACATGCTGATTGTTAATGCCAGTGGCCCAGAACATGAAGAGTTTAAACTGGAGTCTCATTGCTTTAGGCGGTAAATTGCTCTTAGAGGTTTTTCTCTCTCGCTCTCTCTCGAGCCGGCATTTATGATTTGACTCTAATACACCCTCCTTCACACTTTATTTCTTTCTCAATCCTTAATCTGCATAGGTTAAGGAGATACACTTTTGGTCCCATCGTTTACTGAAATCCCAAATTCCCAGTTATCAGCTGGCACTTCCAGATGCCTCATTCCAGCACGATCATTGTATAAATTAATAATTCCTTGCTTTTAATTACCTTATTTTGAAACATGACCATGCACGCAGCTCTCAGGAAGACCTTACTCTTTGTACCTGTAATAATGAGCTCTAATGTAAGCCCTGTAGAATCGAAATTGTTACATTTTAAATATTGGCAACTTTAACTAATGGTAAGGCGTGACCAACATAATTTTGCACGAGACTGGAAAAATTTGCGGTCTTAGTTTTTTTAAGTTAACTACCCTGAACGCTTTGAAGGGATTGAATATATTTTCTGCCTTTGAAACACAGTTAATTTTGGCCAACAAAAAGTAATACTGTAATTGTAATTGAAACCAGGTCACCGGCCTGTTTTCTATTGCACATTCTTTTGAACTCCCTGCTCCGGCGAAGTGAATTAGTGTTCGGGAACTAATTTCTCAATAGGGGGTTTGATTTCCAACTGCTCAGATTGTGTTTTGATGGAGAAGGGGAATCGAAAGGACCTTTTAGGTTTTATTTATATACTTTTTATAATGTATATTTATGCAGATACAAAATGTCACTAAACTGTTGACTTTTGTTACGACCAGGTGACAAAGGTGTCTCGGGGTCTTTTCAGCCTTCACCTGGTCTTATTGTAACAGGGTTTAATTTTTAAACACACTGTATTTTGAGCTCCCCCCTTTGGTGAATCTTTGTTCACCACTTTCCAATTATAAGGCAAAGAAATGAGCACAAACAGGCTTTCTTAGGTTTAAAGAAGAAAAGTGAAATTTATTAAACTTAAACTCTAATTCGGTTAACGCCTACAGATATATGACATGCCCATGCTAGCGTGCACATACAATATACACATGCAAATAGGGACAGAAAAGAGCAGAAGAAAAAATAAAGTAGAGAGGTTTGAGGCAGTCTCCGAAGGGGGTTTCTTGTTACTATTTCTGTGTTTCCAGCTCACCGTAAAGCCTTTGATTGTAGACAGCTTTTACTTTTCATTGGGGCCCAGTATTCTTCTTAAACCTTGTTCACCTGGGAGACTTTTCTCTCTTTGAGTTCACATGTCTTCAATGGGCCGTCCGTTCCGTGGGAAAGAGATGGGAGCAGACAGGAGAGAGGTGTTCTCAGTCCAGGAGCATACAGCTTTCTCAGTTTCTTTCTCTCAGCAAGTTCAAATTCCAAAAACTCCAACAGTCAGTTAGTCATGTGACTAGACTGGTCTGACCCCCTTCTTCTGTGTATTGGGGAAGCAAGGACCGGGTCCCTTGTTCCAACACTGTCTGCTAGCATGCAAATGTCTTTCCAGTCAGGGGCTTGGCAATTCCTTGTGATAGGCCCTCTTTTCTTCCCAGCCACAATTTTAAGTTTTATTGTTCATGTGGCGAAATAATGTGTGCCTCAGTCTTGGCAGGTAGGGACTTGCATGACACTTTTGATCTGAAATGCCTGCAGTCTCCTAGAGTTATTGAAGCAGAAGGCAGTGCTGTGGAAGCAAGTTTTAATGCCAGCCTGGGGGAGCAGTAGTTTGTTTAATTAGGTGGAACCGACATTGCAAATTGGTGTTACCACAACCACTGAGGATACACACAGAAACTGGGCACTTCACTCAGAATGATTTGGTAAATTTGCTAGAATTGGAGCTGAATATGTGGGTTTTGTTTTCAGTTTACTCGGATGCTTCTAAGTGATCAAAGCTGACTACAATTGTTAATACAGCTTCTAGTAAGTTTGCACTGTAAATGCAGAAATTGTGTCATTTCATGCTCGAGCCAGTTGGTGTTCTAAATTAAGCCTTCTTCCAGCACATCTGATGTGCGTGTAGTCCTTATTTTTCATTTGTGTCTGCTTCATCTTTTTCTCTCTTCCCCCTTCACCTCCCCAACACATTCAATGCCAAGATGATCAGGTTTTAACTTCAGGGAGTTCTGCTTCAAGCTGATTATCCTCTCATTATAGACCCCAGAATGGCTCATTGGTCCAAGTTTTGTAGCGCAGTGACTCAAAGCATTGCCTGATTCATTCCAGGAATGTGCGTTTTAATCCAACTTGAAAGACTGGGTTGAAAATCTCCTATCATTGCTAGCTGCAGGCTCGATTGCAAAATGAGGTGGGCCAGTCTGCACCTTAGCGGTGACGGATACACTGAGCGAAATGTCCCATGATTTGACACACACTGGACCCAAGTGAGCAGATTGTCATTCTTGCTCAGCATTTGAGCAAAGCTGGTACAGGAACTGGAATCTTCACACCAGTATTGTGTTCATCTGATGGTAGGTTAAAGGCACATTATTAAGATAGAGAAGAGGAAGCTTTATCTATTTTTCCTTCATAATCTCATCCTTGAAATGTGTTTCTAAATGGCTATAACCATTTTCATGCTAATTGTTCCCATCCTCAGTCATAGTGGCCATTCTGAAAACTGGGTGATGCTAACAAAATAACAGGTCCTTTGACAGATTCTACCATTCAATCATAGCTGAAATTCTTTACAGCTATTACATTTTAGGGTAATAGAATTACTTTCACCAGGATATAACTGCACCATTTGTGCTGTGTAGATTTTATGCATGCTTTATTTTCCATCACTTTTCTGCCTGAAGGCTTACTGGGGTACAGTCACCTGAGCACCAGTCATTCTCATGGTGATTATTCTGTGAGTATCTGCAAGCTATTTGACCATGAGGTTGATTAGGGAGACATAATAAGCCATGCCGATCCCATCCTATCCTCATCAATTTCCACACAGGCCTCCTTCCAGCAAGGATCAAAGTAGCTATCAAGGACATGTGCTGTATCTGAGTTAGCTAACACAGCACAAGCAGACAATCAAGCCTAGGATTTTCTTGGTCTGTATCACTGAATTCCTCGCATTTATTGAGCAATCAGGCAAGCTCAAGTTTATTGTCTGAGAGAAGAATTTGTTCCTTGCATCTACTCAACATGCACTGCATTGATTTTTATTTTCTAAAAGCTTCACTGATCATCTCATAACATTCTGGCCAGAATTTTACGCCCCCCTCAAAAACAGGAGCAGGCTGGTGGTGTTGGTGGGGGGTGGGGGCGTAAAATTGAGTGGGAGGCAGGGGTGCCATTCCTGACTCCTTCCCATCCCTGCTGCAATTTTACGAGGGGCGGTAGCAGCAAGACATGGCCCACCCGCCCCAGGCCAATTAACTGCCACTTAAGAGCCTCCTCCTGCCGGCGCTGGTATTTTACCAGTGGCCGGTGGGTGCCTCAGGCCCCTAGAACGCCGCCAGTTAAAACCTGGCAGCCTCCTTGCGGGCTGGGAGAGTGCCTTCCTGAACAGGCACCCTGTGCTCCATGGAGGGCCCCCACCCCCAGAAGTCCCAGCCGCCCCCATCAAAATAAAGTCCTCCTCCCTCCCAACTGGCCCCCCCCCCCCCCGCCTTGCCGGGCCCGACCGATTGACCCCGGCAAGACCCTGAAAACTTACCTTTCTTCCGGGACCGGCGTCCACGATCCTGTTGTGGCTGGGTGTAGTCCCAGCAGTGGCCACCGCTCCCAGTGGCGCTGCTGGGACTGAGAGCTATCAGGCCGCTGATTGTCTGCAGCTCTTGGAGGTGGGAGTTCCTGCCTCAGAGAGGTGGCAGTCCCACTGAAGTCCAATTAATGACCTGGGCCACGTAAAACCCTGATGTGGCTCCCAGGCCTGGCAAAGGAGGGCCCGCCCCCGACTTTTAGGCTAGTGGACAGGGTCCCCCGGCCACCGTAAAATTCCGACCTCTATTTTTGAATGTAGAAAATTGTAACTTGGGTTTTTCTTATCTATATACGATACTATCATAGAATCCTACAGCACAGAAGGAGCCCATTCGGCTCAATATGCTTGTGCTGGCTGTTTGAAAGTGCTATCAAATTAGTCCCACTCTCCTGCTCTTTCCCTATGGCCCTACAATAATCGTCCCTTCAAATATTTATCCAATTTCCTTTTGGAATTTACTATTGAATCTGCTTCCACCGCCCTTTCAGGTAGTGCATTCCAAATCATAATTTTCTGCATAAAAAAATTCTCTTTATCTCGCCTCTGACTTTTTTACCATTTACCTTCAGTCTACATCCTCTGATTACCGACCCTTCTGCCAATGGAAACAGTTCCCCCTTATTTACTATATCAAAACTCATGATTTTGAACAGCTCTATTAAATCTGCCCTTAACCAACTGTGCTTTAAGGAGAACAATCTCAGCTTCTCTAGTCTCCACATAATGTAATACTGTTTGAATAAAGATGCTGAATATGATTTTAGAAATGGTAGAATATTAATAATTAGCTCTGATGTGCCATTCACATAGATATTGCTGCTATGTTGAAACTCAGTTTCCAGAAAAGTATATTTTTCTGCATCAACATTATTGGTTCTTATCCGTATAAATATCTACCAGCCGCTCCGCCACCTCCAGAGTGATGACTCTTGCTGAGGTACAATTCCATAGATGTTAGGTATAATTTGGTACCTCACCCAAATAGCTATTCTGTGTGTCTAGATAATAGGAATTTATATACAATTAGACAGTAGTGGTATACCAGAGTTAACTTGATTCTGTCCTCAACAAAATTGTATACTTTTCAACAAGCTTCAGTAGATAGCAATTAAAAATGGAAACCCTGGTTGAATGTTCTACAAGCCGTCTACAAGCCAGAAACTCAGTACATAGAAAGCCCAGCACAGAAACAGGCCATTCAGCCCAACTGATCAAGGCCAGTGTGTATACTCCACATGAACCTTCTCCCACCCCTCTTTACCTAACCCTATCAGCATAACCCTCTTTTTTTCTGCATCATATGTTTGTCTAGCTACCCCTTAAAAGCATCTTTGAAATTCACCTCAGCTACACTTTGTGGTTGCAAGTTCCATATACTAACCACTTGATGGGTAAAGAAGTTTCTCCTGGAATCCCAATTGGATGTATTAGTGACTACCTTATATTTATGGTCCCTAGTTTGGTCTCTCCCCCACAGTGGAAACACCTTTCCTGCATTTACTGCATTAAACCCTTTAATAATCTTAAAGACCTCTATTAGCATGGAGCAAGGATTGAAATTGAGACCCTCATGCTTAATAGAACCAAATTATTTTTTAAACTGCACAAAACCTGTGCAGCACAGGCATACAATCGCAGACAGATTACCACAGCAGGTTGTAATAAATCACCTGCTTTTAAAATTAAATGGCTGCAAGGCATGGCAGTTTTAAAATACTTTTGCCATATTAAATTTTCTGTATCTTGTTATTACGATCCATGATTACTTCCCAAATACTTACCAATTTTCCGAGTGCAGATCTATATCTACCAAATGGCAGCTCATTTACCAATGCCCATCAATCTTTGGCCACTCAACTGATTGCGAGTTTATTGGTACATGAAAGCAAGCTCAGAGTTTCTCAGAAACATCAAGGACATTTTTTTTAATTTACCCTGCCCTTAATCATTGTCGTTGCTAATCAGTAATAACATGAAGTATTCATCTATTAGATCAATACTTCAATGATATTTTACAATTGCATAAATTACTAATGGTTAGGGGAAAGCACAAGCCGTTGACATTTCTCGTGCCCTTTCGTCTTTTCTGTCTTCCACCTCATCTTTTTCTCTGCATTGGAACTGGAATTGAGCATCAATGAAATCATTCATATGCATCACATTATTTGCATCATTAATCTTACCCCTGAACCTCCTACACGTAGATCAAATAGATTTCAGCTTTCCACAGCCTGACACATTAGTACAGGATTTAATATTATTGGGGAGATTTTTGTGCTGTTGACAAGAATGTGTGGATTCATTTACTATGAAGAGTTCAATGCAATGATGCTCATTTATTTAGTTAAAAGTAAAGCTTATTTTAGAGACCTAGCTATCTGAGAGGGTGTTTATAATTTTTATCAAGCACAAGTCAGAAATGCCTTTTGACTCTATTATCCACTTCCTCGTGTCTGTTGAAACCCAGTGAGAAATTAGAGGGAGTGTCAACACTGTTTTAAAATGGGTAAAAAACGAATGGTTTCCTCACAACACAATCCACTCCCAAATGTTTAGAACAGAGTGAAGGAGAGATTTCTGGCACGGCTGTTTCTTTTCATCCAGTGCATTCTATGCAGGTTGCTTGTCCTCTACAAAAACGGTGGTGATGAATTCCATGGGGATGATTTCCCTTGTCAGCCTGAACTTCAGCAGATGAGCCACCAAAATCCGAGAAAAGTGGTGCAAGTCTGTTGAGATTCTCAATTTTCTTTTCATTCTCAATCTTTGCAGATGCATCACTTTATTTGGATCATTAATCTTAACTCTGAGCTGCGACACACAGTGTATTCAAGTGGATTCCGGGTTTCAACAGCCTGACACATTTGTATAGGATCTAATAATTTAGGAGAGATATATGTGTTGTTGGCGCTACACAATATACGCATATCTCTCCTTTCTCTCTTGCATTACATTTACTTTTCCCTAACATTGAATTTCTTCACAATTTGTATTCTATATCTATTCTTGTTTCTTGATTTTACAATCCTGTTCAATGTTCCTTTTTTTTAGTTTATTTACATCCCTCCTTACCCATTCACATCCAACTTTTTATGTTCATTATTAATTTCAGACACTTTCTGATGCAGACAAACTAAACAACCAATTTAGCTCTGAGTTCTTTTTTTGTTTAAGCATGTGAGTGTGTGATAGGTTTTACCAATTGTCAGCTGAAAGGGCAAAGCTTTGCAATAACCGAGCCTTTTGTTAAGTATCAATACATTTTTTAAAAATTAAATTATGTTTTTCACTTCTGTAGATGAATAAATAGGATGCAAAACAGTAATACCACACATTTTCTTGTATGTCTGATTTATAAGACATTACAAAATTATCAAAGAAGGACCCAGGTCTCCAGACATTTGGATTTATCTGCCACTAACAATGTCTGTCTGTGGCAGCGCCGGAGGGACTGGTGATAATTGTTGTTATCAGACATCCTCCCAATTTCTTTTTGTGTTAGTTCAGTGTTCAGAGCTGGTGAAGTCGGCTGATTAGACTCGGATCAGACACTTGGTCCTCTATCAGTTGTGTAGCTGCAATACATGAGTGTGGTATGGACAAGATCCAGACTCTTTTTTGCTAATCAGAGTTATAAAAGGAGATGGGTGTGTCTGAGCGGATGCTGGGGCTGAGCTGTTAGGTTATTATCATTGCAACACACCCAAAATATGTGAGTGGATGCCAGGGTGTTGGCTGCAATTTTTTTTTTTAACTTGGCAAGCATCCCATTTTAGCTTTAGTGAGGCACAAGGTCCTAAGTTCAAAACATCAGTTTACTTTTTTTCTATTCACATGCCATACAACATGGGATTGTGAAGGCAACTCTGGCATTCATTGCATTTTTGAATGTATGCTTGCAGAAAATTAATTATGTGTACCCTGTAAAATAAAATGACAGTGAATCATTTGTCACAGTTGGAGGCCAAAGGTATCTTCATTGTACTGAGGTCAATAGAACAGATCATTAGAGTTGCAAAGAACTGTTGTATTTGATCATACAGTAGGCAAAGATTTTTCGGTAAAGGCAAGTACAATGTAAGTACAAGCTTTTCACCTTTGGGATTTGTGTTCTGTGAAGACTTGTAAAGGTCTGAGTAAAAAGTTTTTGAGAAGCCCCAGCCTTTTGACTATAGGACATAGACCAACAGTGTCAAGTTGCCCCCCCTAGTTTGGCAGCAGATTAACAAATTGTACTCAAGGCCACAAGAATGATTGAAGTAGAAAAGTCAAACTGGCACACTATGGCGTTCCTCCCCAAGGTGGGACTAAGGTACGTTGCTAGGGTACAGCCGAATGAGTTTTACCCTGCATCTAACCACATGATGCCTGATCTACAAGTGCTTGATGCTGAAATTTTAACTGTTTGCAATGAAAAGAGTCCCATTATTCATTGCTAGCACCCCATCACTTTGATAAAGTTAAATATCACTTTTTTGAGTTAATGATTGTTGCCGATTCCTTATTTTGATTCCACGCCCCTACTACTCTCTGAGTAAAGAAACTACCTCTAACATCTGTCCTATATCTATCACCCCTCAACTTAAAGCTATGTCCCCTCGTGTTTGCCATCACCATCCAAGGAAAAAGACTCTCACTATCCACCCTATCTAACCCTCTGATTATCTTATATGTCTCTATTAAGTTACCTCTCCTCCTCCTTCTCTCCAACGAAAACAACCTCA
This sequence comes from Heterodontus francisci, assembly GCF_036365525.1. Lineage (NCBI taxonomy): Eukaryota > Metazoa > Chordata > Chondrichthyes > Heterodontiformes > Heterodontidae > Heterodontus > Heterodontus francisci. Next base: position 130,372,392 of record NC_090376.1, on the reverse strand, counting down.
AGTCCCTCAGCCTTTCCTCGTAAGACCTTCCCTCCATACCAGGCAACATCCTAGTAAATCTCCTCTGCACCCTTTCCAAAGCTTCCACATCCTTCCTATAATGCGGTGACCAGAACTGCACGCAATACTCCAGGTGCGGCCTCACCAGAGTTTTGTACAGCTGCAGCATGACCTCGTGGCTCCGAAACTCGATCCCCCTACTAATAAAAGCTAACACACCATATGCCTTCTTAACAGCCCTATTAACCTGGGTAGCAACGTTCAGGGATTTATGTACCTGGACACCAAGATCTCTCTGCTCATCTACACTACCAAGAATCTTCCCATTAGCCCAGTACTCTGCATTCCTGTTACTCCTTCCAAAGTGAATCACCTCACACTTTTCCGCATTAAACTCCATTTGCCATCTCTCAGCCCAGCTCTGCAGCCTGTCTATGTCCCTCTGTACCCTACAACATCCTTCGGCACTATCCACAACTCCACCGACCTTAGTGTCATCCGCAAACTTACTAACCCACCCTTCTACACCCTCTTCCAGGTCATTTATAAAAATGACAAACAGCAGTGGCCTCAAAACAGATCCTTGCGGTACACCACTAGTAACTAAACTCCAGGATGAACATTTGCCATCAACCACCACCCTCTGTCTTCTTTCAGCTAGCCAATTTCTGATCCAAAGCTCTAAATCACCTTCAACCCCATACTTCCGTATTTTCTGCAATAGCCTACCGTGGGGAACCTTATCAAACGCCTTACTGAAATCCATATACACCACATCCACTGCTTTACCCTCATCCACCTGTTTGGTCACCTTCTCGAAAAACTCAATAAGGTTTGTGAGGCACGACCTACCCTTCACAAAACCGTGCTGACTATCGCAAATGAACTTATTCTTTTCAAGATGATTATAAATCCTATCTCTTATAACCTTTTCCAACATTTTACCCACAACCGGAGTAAGGCTCATAGGTCTATAATTACCAGGGCTGTCTCTACTCCCCTTCTTGAACAAGGGGACAACATTTGCTATCCTCCAGTCTTCCGGCACTATTCCTGTCGACAATGACGACATAAAGATCAAGGACAAAGGCTCTGCAATCTCCTCCCTGGCTTCCCAGAGAATCCTAGGATAAATCCCATCTGGCCCAGGGGACTTATCTATTTTCACACTTTCCAAAATTGCTAACACCTCCTCCTTGTGAACCTCAATCCCATCTAGCCTAGTAGTCTGAATCTCAGTATTCACCTCGACAACATTTTCTTTCTCTACTATAAATACTGACGAAAAATATTCATTTAACGTTTCCCCTATCTCCTCTGATTCCACTACTGATTCCATAAGTAGGAAAGTAACTTGTGAACAAGACATAAGGAGGCTACAAAGGGATATAGATAGGTTGAGTGAATGGGCAAAGACCTGGCAAATGGAGTATAATGTGGGAAAGTGTGAAATTATCCACTTTGGCAAGAAGAATAAAAAAGAAGCATATTATCTAAATGGTGAGAGATTGCAGAGCTCTGAGATGCAGAGGGATCTGGGTGTCCTAGTGCATGAATCACAAAAGATTAGTATGCAGGTACAGCAAGTAATTAGGAAAGCTCATAGAATGTTATCGTTTATTGCGAGGGGAATTGAATACAAAAGTAGAAAGGTTATGCTTCAGCTATACAGGGCATTGGTGAGACCACATCTAGAATACTGTGTACAGTACTGGTCTCCTTATTTAAGGAAGGAGGTAACTGCATTGGAGGCAGTACAGAAAAGGTTTACTAGACTAATACCTGGAATGGGCAGGCTGTCTTATGAGGAAAGATTGCACAGGCTATGTTTGTATCTGCTGGAATTTAGAAGAGTAAGAGGCGATTTGATTGAAACATATAAGATCCTGAGCGGTCTAGACAGGGTGGATGTGGAAAGGATGGTTCCCCTTGTGGGAGAATCTCAAATTAGGGGTCACTGTTTAAAAATAAGGGGTCGCCCATTTAAGACAGAGATGAAGAGAAATTTTTTCTCTCAAAGGATCGTGAGTCTTTGGAATTCTCTTCCTCAAAAGGTGGTGGAAGCTGAGTCTTTGAATATTTTTAAGGCGGAAGTAGATAGATTCTTGATAAGCAAGGGGGTGGAAGGTTATCGCGGGTAGGTGGAAATGTGGAGTAATCAGTTCAGTCATGAACTATTGACTGGCAGAGCAGGCTTGAAGGGCCGAGTGGCCTACTCCTGCTCCTAATTCGTATGTACATATATTCGTATTGCAAATTCCATTATTCATGTGGACTTATCTACATTTAAAAATTAATGAGCATTTTGCCACAGATTGGAAAATGTTGCATAGTGAAAATGCCCCTAAATTGCCACCAGAAACGTCCCTGCAAACTAATTAAGGTGTAAGTGAATCTTTTGAAAACATTTGCAGAATGATGCAGAAATGTCCTAACATAGAGAACACGCAAATCCCTTTATGAGTTTGCTACCTTTTTGGGGGTTTGAAATGAACCCCACATTGTATGTAAAACAGTCAAGAGAGTTTGCGTGGAAGTGTACTTCATTGACCAATAAAGCCTACTGTAACTCAGACCTATCACAGAAAATACATTCGGGTGTCTGAAAACATTGATCTTAAAGTGTTCCATTGTAATAACTAGGTAGAAAATTCATGGAACCGTAATGGAGGATTTTGCAGTTATGCTAGCTGGTCTGGTTAATTATATGTAGATAGTCTGGAGTGTGCTCCAGATCATTAACCCATTGAGTGTTTTATATGATGTAACAAACAATGAGCGTGAAGTAAATTTTCAGATGAGCATTGGGAAATGCCTGAAACTGATCACTTGCCTATCCTTGTAATTCTGCCCTAAAAGCTTACATTGGAGGAAACAACTCCATTATTATAGAAAGATTTTGTGACCAAAAATTGTCAAGTAAACAAACTTGAGTGATTCCACTTCAAATTAAATAAAGAAGCAGTCAGTTGTGTAACCAATAGTATGTTTGTTTGCTTGAGCTTTGCTAGACAGCACAGCATTCAAATACCATCCATTTCTTCATTCTAGTTCAATAGCTTTAAAATGGAGCTGCTACGCTTGTCTTTGCCCATCTTATCCTCCTAGCAGTTGTCAAACACGAAGGGGCACTGGTGACAGTGATGAAAACACTGTAATTCCATCCGCCTCATTCTTCTGACTAAGGAAGGCAAAGCAAAGTGGCAAGAGTGTTTATCTAGAACACTGTCTTTATGAGAATCCTCGGCAAACCTTTTCCCATCTCATTTGTAAACACAGAACACAATAATGTACATTGAAGCACTTCACCAAGCAGCGGCCCCAGTGATTCAGAGGTAAAAGCCTCTATATTAACCCCCACCCCATGCCGGACAGGAGGTTACTGGGGGCAATGGGAGTGTTAAAGACTTAAATATGGGGAGCACACCCCAAACTCACCAAAGTGCACACTCCAGCCAGCTTTTTTACATTGCTGGATATTAGAGCATCCATGTGTCATAGAATCATAGAGAGATACAGCACTGAAACAGGCCCTTTGGCCCACCAGGTCTGTGCCAACCATCAACCACCCATTTATACTAATCCTACATTAATCCCACATTCTCCGACCTACACTAGGGGCAATTTACAATGGCCAATTTACCTATCAACCTGCAAGTCTTTGGTGGTGGGAGGAAACCAGAGTACCCAGCAGAAACCCACGCAGTCACAGGGAGAACTTGCAAACTCAGCACAGGCAGCACCCAGAACTGAACCCAGGTCACTGGAGCTGTGAGGCTGCAGTGCTAACCACTGCACCACTGTGCCGCCCACTGTATCCTGCTGTGGAGAGGTGGGACACTTCAATAACATATTTAAATCAGGCCTCACAGTGCAATTGAGATGTCAATTTAAAATTCACAGTTGCTGCACAGATTTCCCGGGGTTGGGAAACCTGGCAGTGAAAGCTACCAGCTCCACAAGGCAAGTGCCTTTTTCAGCACTCCTTGTGGGCCAGGCAAAGAAGGAGTGCTCCTCCCAGGCCCTCAAGGAAGCCTTCAACCTTTCCCAGATCCAATCACAGCCTTCCCTCCCTCCCTGACATTGCAATTGCTGACCCTCCCCCCGCCCCCGCCCCCAATTGCCAAGGACCGTCCAAAAGAGTCCCAGGCTGCAAACTCCTGCCACTTATTGTCTTTCCCAGGTAGGCTGTCAAATTGTCAGACCGCCAGGTAGGAAACAGACTATAAAAAGGATAATAAGGTCCTGCTGTTAAGAATGCCAGGCCCTCCGTGTTCCAAACCTTGCCAGGTTCTTTCACCATTTTGGCGTCTCCCGCACCCTGTCCGCCTCCTTGTTATTTACTGGGGCCTGTCCGCCTCCTTGTTATTTACTGGGGCCTAAGACTCTGTCTGTCAGCCATTTAAACACGGAAAGTCCCAGATTCAATTCCCAGTACATGTCAACTGGGCTAAGCTGGAGCAGAGGTAGAACTGCAACTGTTGACTGTAGTCCTTTTGGATCAGAGAGCACAAAATTGGCCAGGACTTCAGATTTCTATCTATTGACCCTTGCGCATATGTGAGTATTTGAATGTAAGATGAAGACAGAATCAGGCACAGCTGTGACGCCCTCCTTAGCCGGATAGCCTGTAATAAAACTTTCATGAATGATAGCTACCTAGATAAGGTGCTGCATGGCACCAACACCTTCAGAAGAAGAGAGAGGAAAGTGAGAGGAGAATTTTTAAAAACGCTGTGTTCGATTGTTTGATGTGATAATGGGGATGGGAAAAGATATAATTGTGCTGCTCCTTTAAGGGAGAAATTGGTAGAAATAATGGCAGCAGAGAGTTGTTACATGTTTCTCCCTGCAGTGGAAAGATCAGTAACTGGCTGGAATGTAAGGGGCCATGTTATATAGTTAGTTCAGTTTGCTCATTGGCTGATATCATGTGCTACAAGAGTCCATCAGTGAAAGGTAGAGCATTCGCTGTCCTTTAAAAATCAATTAAAATCCGTTATTACCCTTAGAGAAACATGACTCTCCCCTAAGAGGAAACAACCTAAAAACTGAGAACAGTCACACACTTTAGTTTAAAGAACGTATTGTCTCGTGTCAATTTTGCCTCAACTACTTCTTATCCAGCTGAATAAACAGGAACGCTGCCTGGGTAGCATAATGAGCACTGTGACTAGATGTAAACAGGTAATAAAATACAGTCGTTAAATCCTCTGTTACTGAAAAAGATCACAATGCATCATGGCATAGGCCCATATAGGGAATGGACGTGTTCAATTTCTAGGGCTTGTTCAACTTCTAGAAACTGGAGAAGGGAAACGCTTAGGCCCATGATGTGCTTTATTCTTCTTCACGTAAATTCCTGATATCAGACCTCTGTTAGCCACCACAAACTGTCAGAACTACAAGCTCTGAACCAACATGGTGCACACCAGACCTACTAAGAGTTGTATCTCATGCAGTTGCCAATATAAATTCCCAATTTACTTATGACCCTGTCCTCATCTTCCGCACCCACCACGTTATTCATCTTCCTGCCAGTGTTACTTCCCTGCTATTGCCCGTACATGCAAAATTCATTAGACATACAATTTTATTTAGAAGATCAGGGCAAGGACTTGATACTAATGCTGAGTATCCCTTACACACTGGTACAAGCTCCTCAAATTCCTACCCAATTCAATTGCTGGGTTGAATTATGCGACAGGTTTCTGTGTAAATTCCATATAAAAGGAAGTTTCATCACACTAGTTTCAGAGCAGCATTTTTGGACTCTGATCTATAATTTTTGGGTTTGGGCAACTGTTGATTTACAACTGTAATGACAATTTAGATCTTTATGGTTGAATTTGCCTTTGCAATTTTGGGTGTAGTTGTGCTTTGGTGTTGATGTAACGAGGCTTTGGATGTGCATTATTTTAAAGTTATCACTATATGACCAAAGACCTGATCTACCAAGTATACTAAAGGTAAGGGATTAGATAACCTGAGCAGTTGAGCATCTTACACTGTTTGGGCTCAACACATTGTGGTGAATGACTGTAGTCAGAAATAAAGCTGGGTTTAAAAATTGCTCAAGTGGACCTCCAGAGTATTTTACAAACTGACTGGACAGTCTTCAGCGTTCCTTCAACATTCAACAATTGTGCCTGGGGAATGGAGCAGTCTCCTAAGTGGCCAACGTGATTTATTGCCCATTATAGAACATGGCTTTTGAGGGCTGCAGTCTCAGGTTTCAGTGTTGTCTTTAGTTCAGGCTCTGTATCTGTGCTGTCAGGTTCAGATCAAGATATCAAATTGTGTTTTTTGAAATTTCTCATTCTGGATTCAGAGCTGTATCAGTGGATTGAAACTTTAAGCCTCCTAGCTTCAGTTCATTCAGCTGCTACACCTGAGCTCAATAAGCCTCAAAATGTGAGGTGGCATTGAATGTTAGTGTGCTGACACCCTGATTTTAATTCACTCCAAAACCCATTCACCTAGACAGAGTTAAAATCGGGCACAAAATGGATGGAATTTTTATGCTGTCCCCCGCAGCGGGTTTTGAGGCAGGGAGAGCATAAAATTGGATGGGATGGTGGCGGGGGAAGACCCCACCACCATCCCGCCTCCGCTGAAATTTAGTCTGGGGCAGGAAGACCTGTGAACAGCATTCTCCCCATCCCCAATTAAGGGCCCCTTCCTGCCTCAGCCACAATTACCCGTGCGGCGGGCGGTCCTGTCACCGCATGGGAAGCATGGCACAAAAAAACGTGTGGGCTGCTTCCCAGCTCCGGGGGAGTGAGGGGGTGGAGAGGGGTCCTTCATTCAAAGGCACTAAGTGCCTGAGACCTGCCATCTGGCAGGGGGGGCCCACTGAGCGCAGCCCCCTGCCCTTGCTGCTGACACCCCTCCCCCATAACCCCCACCCAGCAAGACCACTCTCGCCCTGATCTACCTTAAGCCTGGTTTCAGTGCCGCTCCTCAGTGTTTGGTCACTGCAGCTACAGCAGCAGCCACTGCCTCCGTGGTGGCGCTGCAGCTGCAGGCCTCTGATTGGTCGGCAGCTCTGCAAGGCCGGGACTTCTGGCAGTGGAGTCCTAAATTGTATGTAAGGTCCGCTGCTGTCCAGTTAAGTGCCTGAGCAGCACAAAATTCGGCGGGCCTTCTGTACAAGAGGCGATGCAGGGATCTCGGCGCCAGTTTCCCCTGACATTGAGACCCCCGCCTCCAGCACAAAATTCCACCCAATTTTTCAGAGCAGGCATAGATGTATACTCAAGTCCTGCTCCTCTCAGCTTCTGGGGCTGTGGATCACTCATTCTGTGAAACAACAGCAAAAGAACAATGAAAAAAATCATTCTGTAAATGGTTGTGCAGCAAAATATTTCCCACACACCAGGGTAAATTTCTTTTTTCTTGAGTTATGAGCCCATCCACAATTATTCCCTAAAGTTGTGTTATCCTCTTTCTTTATCATTTAGGCATTGTACCTCTTAAGCTAATTACAGCAGTGTATATAATTTTACATTTGGGTTGATTTAATTGCAGCATCCACATTTTGCAGTGGCTGATGTGATTGATTTATTTTGTCTGTGACCCAAATACCCTCTTTTTCACAGAATGGAAGCTGCCAGGTTTAAATGATATATCAGTAAGTTCATTTAGCTACAGGGTTTCTGTTGGGATTTCCCCCGTCATCACAGAGTGTGAATTACAATGATTTGATGCAAATTAAACAATTTTAAAATTGGATTTAGCAAAACAGCTTTCTTACATGAATTTATGTGTGTTAAAACATTCAGCCAAAAACGGGATTTAAGAAGACGTGCTACGCTAATAAGATAAATTATCCAATGCACATGGTATGTACTGCAGAAAGTGATATGTTGTGGTGTAACAGATTTTATAAGCAACTACTTGACTGTGTGTAGCGCTACTGTAAACAACCCATCTGATATTCCTTCCGAGAGAGGACAGTTCACTATTTTTCCTACCATTTTGCTGTTGCATGAGGGCATCAGTATTTCCTCGGATCTGTCCTGTTCCCATTCTTAGTACTCACTGCCCTATCTTCTGTTCTCGTTACAATGTTAATTTCAAGACTTTCCCAATTTGAGCTGACAGACTCAAAGATTAAGGGCAGGATTTTTGCCCCGATATGGGGGTGGGAATGGAGGCAGACAGGCCGCAGAATTTCCCAAAGCTGGCGGGCGTGCCAATTTCCCGCCACGGTCCCAACTCCTGGCCATTTTCCTGAAGGCCGGATCAGGTGAGGGACAGCTACACGTCCGCAAGTTAAGTCAATTGAAAGGCCAATCAAGGCCATTGATCAGAGGTCAACTGGAATTTTTCAGTCAGCCTGTGGGCCTCCACGCGGTGTCGGGAGCACAGCAGCTGCCTAGAGGTTGCCTCGCAATGGCAGGCTGAGGGGACCTGCGCGCCAGGATCACTTTGAGGTTCCCCCGCCATCCCGCAGCCACTCATGGATGGGATTACCTGCCACAATGGTGGTCCGGCCGCCGTGGCCATGTTTAATATCAAATTTGTGGAAAGGGCTGAGTGGGCACCTCAAGATGGAGGCGCCCTCTCTCTTCCATACCTGCAACATCAGGCTGCAGCTCCTTCAGTGCTGGAGGGCCTCCTATTGGCCTTCCAACTTTGAGAGCCTGCCTGCAGTCCTTAATTGGGCATTGAACGTGCCCTCTGGCCACTAATTGGCCAATCCAGCAAACAAACAATGTGGTTACGGCTCCAGACACAGTGTAGGGTCAGGACCCACATTTGACCCCAATCTTGGAGTCTTGACCCCAAAAGAAAAATCCTGCCCTAAGGTACAATGACACAAGTGCAGTTAGGGATGGGCAATAAATGCTGGCCTGGCCAGCGACGCCCAAATCCCATGAATGAATTTTTAAAAAAACAAGCCCAACAGAACAGAACACCAAAGGTATCAATCTGTACTACACCCACCTCTGCAAAAAATATTCTCATAAAAATTAACTATTAGGTCTATACTTAAAAAAAAAAATCTTTGATGTATCGAATACATAAAAAATATATCCTGATCGTGAATTAACTATAAAAACTAAAACTCAAGCTGTGTCAACATGTGTAACTGTTAAGAAAATGCACGACTATGTCAATATCATTATGTCAAACTGTTCTATAAATCTTCTCTAACTTGTGGCATTCAGGAGTTCTCTGGCTGAGTGCCACTGAATATTTTATTTTCCAAAATCCACTGCTTCACATTGTTTATCCCCAATGTATACTTCTTTTTATGATACATAATGACTGTAAATAATGAAATTCTCTCAAGAACAGTACCCAATGCAGATGCATTTGGCTATTCAGCACAGAAATCATGGCCTCGATTTTTACAGGGAGATGGGGTGGGTGGGAAGTGTGCATGGGAGCCTAGTATTGGGCAATGAACCTGGACAGTTCAGAGAAGTGGGGGCCTGGCTGATCTGAACAGCAGGGCCTTATTTGAAAAATACTACCCAGATTCAGACCTAACAGCTGACCGGATTCACTGCCTGGCCGAGAGCGGGAATTTGGCCGCAGAAGGCCACAGACGAGGACTCGTGGCAATGAATCCGGCAGTCTGTTGTGGGTCCCAGGGCAATCACGGTAGGATTGGAGAGAGCTGGGGATTCCATTGTGATGTGTGCCTGGGGCTGGGGAGGTCCAAGAACCCCTTGATGGGCATAGGCGTTGGGCGGGAGCAGAAGCACTCCTGTTTCTCCTAACCCATAAGGTATTCAAAGATAAGGAAGCTTTTAAAAATTAACATTGGTCTCTTCTGGCCAGTCAGCTGCTTCCGTTATGGTTCTGCTGCTTGGCGACAGACAGTGTGGGACTTTCCCAGCTTTGACGTTAATATTATGTTGCAGTGCCGATCACATCATGTGGTTTCTGAATCTTAAATAGGTCACCGCCTACTTTTAGCTGGAAACTTGTCGAAGGCCCAAAGCACCACCGTTAATATTCCAGTGGCCTGGAATGTGGTGGGTTGGAGGCGGGATTTTGACTTTTAGGATTTTCAGCCCTCACTAGATCTTTTCCTGCCCATCAGGAGGGAGAGAGCTGAAAACTGAGGCCTGTGAATCAGCACTGTTAATAACCAATTGGATTACTTTGCTATGTTGTACAACACACATTATAATACCACGTTATAATACTATAGTTCATCTTTTACTAATGAAGCTGCTGTGGAAATTCCATCAACATTAACAGGGTAGAACTCAATTAACACATCCTTATCAAATTATACCAATTTAATGAGTTCAGACCTTTGAAAACATGTCCAAACTCATTCCCCTAATGTTCTGTAGTGAGATGGACCAAATACACTCAGTATTTTATGATATATATATAATGCTATTTCTTCCCTTCAATTATAGTGGACGCTCAACAGTGCATTGTGAAAAAACCATTCAGCCTGCAGCCTCACAGTATTGTTCCACACAGCCACTCCTGGCACAATACTATAATTGAAGGGGAGATAGGTAAGTAACAGCATTAGCAGATATATGAATTACTAACAAATATTTTCCCCACATTTTGTAACTGATTTGTGTCCTTTCCTCCACCCTTAGAACACCATAGGCCCTGATATTTGCAGAGAAATGGGGAGGGAGTGGGAGATTCTTTAAAGGGCCGAAGAAACCAGCAATTCAAGGGACCTGGAGGTTCTGGCAATCTTAACAGCAGGATCTCATTAGCATTTTCTATGTTCTGTTCGCCAACTGGCAGACGACCAAATGGACAGACTGGCCAGTGGTGGGCGGGAACAACAGCAACAGGAGGCCACAGTCGGAGTCCCTTGCAATCTCCTGCCCATCATGGGAGAGTTAATATGAAGGCCCATGAATCTAAAACCTCAGTAATGTAGATTAATAGGTACGGTATCCAAATTAATGGAAGGCATGATTAACAGATTAAAGTGAAGTGTTAGTTCCCCACATTACTCGTAAGCACTATCAGCCATCCATTCCTTCTGTGCAACTGGAAACGATCTGATCTGATTCCATAAGTTTATGCTCTGAACCAGAGCTCTAACATTCTGAAGCCTCAAAGGTTTGCACAAGATAAGGTAGTAAAGCAACATAATTGATGTGACAAGTATTGCCAGTACCCAACTTCTGACCTCCATCAACTGTCCTATCTCCCTCTTTTAAGCAATTATAGTGCTACTGCCTTTTTTGGGATATGGAAATGAGCCATGCAGATTGTCTGGAATCGGCTGAAAAGCCTTAGTTCATGTACCAAAATTGCTATCAAAGTTAGCCAATAAAATCCTTCAAATTAAGACATGGTACAGAAAAGTAATAAACCTCCTTATGAGGAAAACTTCTGCCCCAGTTGTGTAGGTGCTAAGTTTCTGAATGTTTAAGATAAGAAACTAGCCCCTCTTTTGGCTCACCTATTTCAGTTGTCCCAGTCAATCATTGTTTTCACATTGCAAGTGGAAAGCTGCAAATATTATGTTTAGCCACAATACAATAGAGGAAACCATTGTCATACTCCAGGTGGTGTAGAATAGAACTGGAGCCTAGTCTTTCCAAACTTATAAGCTTTTATTCACAGAGACACACACTACAGACTCATACCTTCAAACCCAACCTCCACAGTTTCAGTCTGCTCCTGTATACAGGAGCACAAGTGAATCCTCAGTTAATGCCCAGCATCTGAATACCATTAAATAAACAATATACAATTAACAACCATAATCAATGACTTGCTTGGTCAAAGAAGCTCATAATCAGGCTCCCAGCTTGCTTTCAGAGCAAATTTATCAACTGGCAACAAGTTTAATTTCATGATCCAGAAGAGGAGCGATTCTCTCATTAGTCAGCACAAAAGTTCCGACAGTATATCAGAAAGCTGTTCTTCACAAAAGGGGTAGTGGACACCTGGAACACTGTCCCCCAAAAAGCTGCTGAGGCTGGGGGTCAATTGAAAATTTCAAAACTGAGATTGATGAGGTTTTGTTAGGCAAGTGTATTATGGAGTATGGAACCAAGGATGGAGATGGAGTTAAGGTGCAGAGGAGCCATAATCTAATTGAAAGGCAGAATGGCCTATTCCTGTTCCAACATAACCAGCCATGTTGTGGAACATTTGATAGGGTATAGCCTCATTATGATAGCCAATCTCTTGTGGTATAGCTAATGAGCTGCAGGGCTGGATAGACAATTCCTCAAAGGCCAAAAGCATGGGGTCAGTCTAAATTAGTGTTCTTTTCCTCATTGCAACACCTATAGAAGAAAACCAAGCACATAGAATTCAAGGGGCAGGAGGATACAATTTGTAATTGCTATTATAACAAGTTGATAACATAATCTATCCACTATGATAAAAATAACAAGGGATTCATCTTACAAGGAAGGTTACGATTCTGTAGTTTTTGATATTCAGTTGATCCTCCACGCGATGCTCGCTAGAGTATAGATCATCTCATCAATCATCACTGCTGGTGGGGTACCTCAACTGCCAGCAACACATAGTGAGTGCTGCCTACAATTTCTGATATTCACCGCTGGCCAATGATGTTCCCCAAAAGGGTGGTTGTGTCTCTCCTGTATATCATACTAAAGGCAATTTTCATCTTCAGTAAGCAACTAGTTTTGCATTTCTAATTTTGCAGCCCTCGAACAACGGCACATTGAGAAATGACAACCATTTACAACCAGCATTCTTAAATACTTGACGGAAAACATTTACAGAGCCATAGGGAAAGGGCAGAGAGTGGGATTGATTGTAGACTGGATCTGTTGACACTGCAATGCTAGGTGGGCACTTCCAACACATGTGCAGTCTCTGATATACTTAGCGACATCTTAGGCAGCTGCCTGCACCAAAGGTGGCTTCGATAATCACGGCATCCTCCATTCACAGAGAATCACATAATCACAGAGAGATAGACTGGGGGAGACAGAGGGAGAGACTGCAGGGAGAGAAAGAAAGACTGGGAGGAGAGAGAAGTGACTAGTAGGAGGGAGAGTCACTGGGGAAGAGAGAGGGAGAGACTGGGTGGGGGGGGGGGGAAGAGAGAGAGACTGGAAGGAGAGGGAGAGACTGGGGAAGAGAGAGAGAGAGACTGGGTGGGGGAGGGAAGAGAGAGAGACTGGAAGGAGAGGGAGAGACTGGGGAAGAGAGAGAGAGAGACTGGGTGGGGGAGGGAAGAGAGAGAGACTGGAAGGAGAGGGAGAGACTGGGGGAGAGAGATGGAGAGAAAGGGAGAGACTGGGGGAGAGAGGGTGACTGGGAGAGAGGGGGAGACGGGGAGGAGAGAGAGAGAGAGAGAGACTGGGGTGGGGGGGCGCGAGAGAGTGACTGGGGGGAGAGAGAGAGACGGGGTGGGGGGGGAGATATAGCACAACTGGGGGGAGCTACTGGGGAGGGAGACTCGGGAGAGAGAGGGAGAGACTGGGCAGAGAGAGGGAAAGACTGGGGGGAGAGAGAGACACTGGGAGGAGAAAGCAGGTGAGACTGGGGGCGAGAGGGAGTGACCTGTAGGAGTGAAAGGGAGAGACTAAGGGTTGGAGAGAGAGAGAGAAAGACTGGGGGCAGAAAGAGGGAGATACTGGGGGGAGGGAGAGAGATTGGGGAGAAAGAATAATCTGACGGCATAGCTATTTTATGGTTTGAAAAGTTGCACTGCTGGGTGAGTTGGCTTGGGGGTGGGTGACGCCACTGCACATATGCGCAGATTGAACCTGGAGCTGGTACTGGCAAATTACTCCTGACACCATTTTGATGATGTCACCACCTTCTCTGCGCATACGCAAGTAAGGCCTCCCATCACTGTCAGGAGTTACAGTGTTAATTGTACAGCTGTTTTAAAGAACTAGCATAGGCATGATGGGCTGAATGACCTCCTTCTGTGCTGTATGATTCTATGATTCTAATACTGTCAGCTTTGTTTCTCATCTTAACTGTAATCCAGCCCTCTTAAGGAGGAAGTATGCAGCAGGATCATAATGTCACAACACATGAAAACTGCCTTTAATATGATACACAGGAGAGAGAGGATCTTCCTTTTGGGGAGTTTTCAGGCAGACAGAATTCTGAAGCAGATATACATACAGTACATTATTTCAAAATCGGAATTTGACAAAATGCTGGAAATGCAAAGTGGGTCAGTCATAGAATTACATAGAAGTTACAACACAAAAGCACATCATTTGGTGTGCTGACCCTGTTCCTTTATCCCTTCATTGCCTTTTCCTTCAACCCCCTACCTGATCTATTCTTAAATGCTGACATGGTCTCTGCTTCAGGTAGTGCATTCCACAGCCTCACCATCCTCAGTGTAAAAAAGATTCCCCTGTATTCAATCCCAAATCTTTTACATTTAATCTTATAACTAGGTCCCTTTGTTCGAGGCCCCTCAATCACTGGATACAATCTGTTTCTATCCATTCTATTCCATCCCTTCATAAATTAAAAAAAACTCTATCCAATTACCCTGTAATTTCTTCTCTATTCTAACAAAAAACAGTCTCAAATATTCAAGTATTTCTTTTATATATTTCCGTACACCAGGCTGCATCACAGTGAATTTGTGCTGTACCCTCTTAGTCAATGAGAAAGAGAGAGATTGGTTTAGAAATTTGAGGTTATGAAGGATGCTACCCCAAAACATCATCCTATCTTTCCCTTGCAGGGGCTGACACACATTTCCAACATTTTCTGACTTTTAATTTCAGTCTTGGATCAGCTAACTTCAAAGTTTGGCAAAACATAGATTAAAATGTCATCAACAGATATGGAATGCTGGTCTTTATATCTCGAGGACTGGAATACAAGGGGGTAGAAGTCATGCTTCAGCTATACAAAGCCCTGGTTAGACTACACCTGGAGTACTGTGAGCAGTTCTGGACACCACACCTTAGGAAAGATATACTGGCCTTGGAGGGAGCGCAGTGTAGATTTACCAGAATGATACCTGGACTCCAAGGGTTAAATTGCAAGGAGAGATTTCACAAACTAGAGTTGTATTCCCTGTAATTTAGAAAGTTAAGGAGTGATTTGATTGACATTTCAAAATATTAGGGGGAACATATATGTCCAACATAGAGAAAAACTATTCCGCTGGTTGGGGAATAGGGGGCATAGTCTAAAAATTAGAGCCAGACCTTTCAGAAGTGAAAATGAGGAAACACTTCAACACACAAAGGGTGGTAGAAGTTTGGAACTCTTTTCCACAAGTGGCAATTGGTGCTAGATGAATTGTAAATTTTAAATCTGAGATCGATAGATTTTTGTTATCCAAAGGGATTAAGGGATAAGGGGCAAAGGCAGGTATATGGAGTTTTGTTGCAGATCAGCCATGATCTCGTTGAATGGAGGGACAGGCTCAAGACGCTAAATGGCCTACTCCTGTTCTTATGTTTCCATTGGTGTCAGGTTAAGGACAAGGATAACTTTGCTGCTGATGCAGATTTCAAATGGTTGGTTTAATTTCTCTTGAGACTTTAAAAGACATAATCATTATGTAATGACATCTTCATGGCATCAATCACATCATGGTAGATCTTGTTTTACAATTATCTGGCATAATAATGTGCACATATTTTAGCATAATGCAGATACCCCTTTAAATAAACAGATAGACAATGGAATAGTTGGAAGCAGACTTGAATTTTTTTTTAAACTATATAATTAAAAATATGTATTTTTGAATGAGCTGTGGTATTGGGCTGTTGATGTTCTTCAACTCTTTTCAAATTCAATGATCTGCTGAAAGCTTATGTTTGATGATAAAATAAAAGAATATTAGATTATTTGTTAGAAGTGTGCTGGCCATTCTTAGGCAATGATATGTTTTTATTTGCTACAGCACAACTGAGGAGTTTGTCACCTGGGCGCATTAAAAGTGATAGTGAAGATGATGACCTGCCAAATGTGACTTTGGACAGTGTTAATGAAACTGGATCCACAGCACTCTCTATCGCACGTGCTGTACAAGAGTAAGTACGACTTTCCTTTGTACTTTGCACATGTTCCATTAACTTGAGGTCATCCGAAACTCTCTTGCCTGTCTCCTGACGCATCAAGTTGCATTCACCCATCTTCCCTGTGCTTGCTGACCTACATTGGCTCCCGGTTAAACCACGGGTCAATTTTATAATTCACATCCTTGTTTGCAAATCCATGGCCTCACCCCACCCTATCACTGTGATTTCCTCCAGCCTCACAGGCCCCAAGATCTCTGCGTTCCACCAATTCTGGCCTCTTAAGCATCCCTGATTTTAATTGGTCCACCACAGGCAGCGGTGCCTTCAGCTGTCTGAAGCTCAGGAATTCCCTCTCTAAATCTCTCTGCCTCTGGATCCTCATTTAAGATGCTCCTTAAAACCTACCTCTTTGACTAAGCTTTTGGTCATCTGGCCCAATATCTCATGTGGCTCAGTGTCAAATTTTGTTTAATAATGCTTGTAAAGCGTCGTGGGACATTTTATTATGTTAATGGTGCTATATAATGCAAGTTGTTGTTCTGAAAAAAAGTGTTTCACTCCCCAGTTACCTGTGCTACTAACAATGTGGCAGAGCGTTCACAAAACATGAATCTTGTAAGCATAAATCATGTACATGCCTGTGGTATATCTTAATTAGTATGGTGTGTGATGTGTACAGAACTTTACTTTCTCTATATACTTCTTTCTAGTTCTCAGAATTTAATTGCATGTTTCCAAAGTATTTTTTGAAGAAACTTTCTCCTTATTTTTCTCATTATGTAAGAGGCCATCTAAAACTGGCATCTAAGGAAGTACAAAGAGTCCTCTATTGCCTTGTCCTTTTCCCTACCAGGAGCATACTACTAAGATAATGTAAAAAGACATATTTCTTGGCACATTAGCCCCCATCCCCTCACCAAGTATTCTCTTCAGTCTTGTCAAAGTGCCAATTCTGTAGCTCTAGCTGACTTTGATTTTGATTGTGTCTTGTCAAAAGTACCTACTCCTTGTTGCCTGATGTCGATGATTGGAACCGTAGCAGTTGACAAGTACTTTTGTTCTCTTGTTTTTCCACAGTTTTTAACCCATGCTCTATTGGGGGGACCATCCTGGGCTGGATTTTTAAATGCCGACAGGGCTGGTACCAGGTGCAGACGTGATTTGAAAATCACGTCCCGGAGGTTACCACTGGAACCCGATGGCTCCGGGACAGTCTGCAATTTTCGATGTGAAGGTGGGGTGGAGGGGGTGGGGGGGTGCGGAGGGAACAGGGAAGCTGCTCTCCTCCAATTAAGGGCTGATTAAGCCCTTGGGGGAACTCGTTAAGGGGCCAGGGGCGTCCCCAATGTAATTTTCAATTAGGATTCCGCCGAGCCGAACCAGTCTGGTGCAAGATAGTGCTCAGCTGTTGGGCTCACATCAGGCAGAGGGCAAACGTTATTGTTGGAAGATGAAATGTTTTGACCCTACGGGGATCTTGCGCTGAGCCAAGCGCAAGACCTTTTTTTATTTTGGAAGCACTGCCTCACCTCGTTATTCTGTTGCTCCTCCAAGGAGCTGTCTGCTCTCTTTGGCAAGGCAGCAGTAGGCCCCATCATGGCTGCTGGCTGCCTTTGCCGCATGTGCTCTGCGGGCAGCTCCAGCCTCCTGCAGATGCTCAGTGCCACTAATGCCTGGTTCTTATTTATATATTTTCTGCTCTGGTAGAAAAGTGAAGGCACCGTATCCCTGTCAATCTAGTATCGTCTTTTGGGTAAGAGAAAAAGCTGCAGGGATATGGGGAAAGGGCAGGGGAATGGTACCAACTGGATTTCTCTTCGAAAGAGCCGGCGCAGACTCAATGGGCCTGTGCTGCACTGTTCTACAGTTCTATTCTAGTGTTAGTTGTACTTCTATACTCCAGCAGTCCAGGAAGACTCTGCTTTTAAATGCAAGTCCAATTCATGATGGTCAAAACTAATATACTCATGGCTCTTGAAGGGGATTATGCTATGAAACTTTGTCTCCATGAGCGCTTGAATGCCAGAACTTTTAAAGCTGCAGCTGTGTGGTAGCACTCTTACCTGAGTTAGCATGTTGTGGATTCAAGCCTCACTCCAGAGACCTGAGCACATAATCTACGCTGACAATCCCAGTTTAGTACCAATGGAGTGCTATATTGTCCGAGGTGCCACCTTTCGGTTGAACCATTAAACCAAGGCCCTGTCTGCCCTCTTTGGTGGAGGTCAAAGATCCTGTGGCACTATTTCGAAGAAGAGTAGAGGGGTTCTCCCCGGTAACCTGGATAATAATATTCCTTAGACAACACCGATAAACAAATTTTCCAAAGAAAGGAATACTTACATTTATATAGTGCCTTTCACAACCTCAGGACATCCCAAAGCGCTTTACAGCCAATGAAATTCTTTTGAACTGTTGTAATGTAGAAAATACAACAGGCAGTATGCGCAGAGCAAACTCCACTAACAGCAATGTGGTAATGATCAGAGCATTTTTTTTTAGTGGTGTTGATTGAGGGATAAATATTAGTCAGGACACCAGGGAGAAGTGTCCTGCTCTTCTTTGAATGAGTGCCAGGGGATGTTTTACATCCACTTAAAAGGGCAGATGGAGCCTTTGTTTAACATCTCACCTGAAAGGCAGCACCTCCGACAGTGCAGCACTCCCTCAGCACTGCACTGGAGTGTCAGTCTTGATTTTTGCACTCAAGTCTCTGGAGTAGTATTTGAACCCACAACCTTCTGACGCAGAAGTGAGGATGCTAACAACTGATCCGTGGCTGGCATGCTAATTCATTGTCCCATGGCTGTTTGTGGGGCCTTGCTATGCACAAATTGGCTGCCAAGTTTCCTACATTACAACAGCAACTATACTTCAAAGAAAGTATTTCATTGGCAGTGAAGGGCTTTGAGACCTCCTGAGATTGTGCAAGGTGCTATGTAAATGCAAGTCTGTCTTTCTTTTTGAAGCCAAAAGCATGAAAATTGCTGATCACCGTTTCCCAGTCTCTAATGCACAGAGACCAAAACCTTGAAGCTGGATCAGATTTTTTTTTTTAATAACAAGCACATGCTGCTTTAAAAATAAAAGTATTCTTGGCATGCTCACCATTATTTTTCACATTCCCTCGATCATATATCATAGATCATAAAATCTCACTCACTAAGTGTTTACATAGGCCTTTATTGCAGATAGGTTAAATGTTGAAAACTCAGCAACATATATATATATATATATTTCTAGAACTGTACTAAATGTGACATTTCTGTTACAAATTCAGGGAAAGAACAATTTTTTTCAACCTGTAATAAATAGAGTAACTGTTCCCAACCAAGATGGATGCATGGAGCAAATAATTCGATCATATCTTTGTCATATTTTATTCATGTCATTACAGTTTATCCTTAATATTATCGATAACTGCAATTATAAGATGAGCAAAACCACAGAGATAGTGCAGAGATTACAATGAATGTTAAAAGTAAAACCAGTCAAAGCATAGAACACGTGCCCAAGATTAGATCATCAACCAATAGCATACATGGAAAAGTAACATTTCACACATCAGTACTTTTTTCAGGCATTTTCTTTATACTTAAAGGAACAAAGGTAAATGATACTGACAGTATTTGTATGAATATTTATTCTGTTTTGCTTTTAAAAGACCTTCAGCTATTGATTGCGCAATTGACGATTGAGTAGATTAGATCGCTCACTACAAAGTTACTGTTTTCGTTCAGTCTGTTTTGGTGCTCTAGTTTGCTTTCATATTGACCATCATTTTTGGTACTTGGAAGAACAGATCCATCTAATTTCCAACTGATTCTATAATGTCCGTTAAGCCCCAGCCTGGCATTAAGCCAAAAGCAACAGGTGATCTTCCAAACTGCAAAACAGCAGGAAGTGGGCTGGATGTGTTCATGAGAAAGCTCACAATTAGGTCTGGTTGGCACTTCTCCAACTTTATAAATAAACCTACTTAAAGTATAGGTCATTCATACTCATTGCTTTGTGACTACCTCCAATAACAAGGTAGCTTTCAAACCATTACTTACATTACTATTAAATCAAAAGCACCCTGCATTACGAAGTGACAGAGTGCAGCGAAGGACAGAGGCGGGGACTTGCCACCTGGCGCTCTTTGAAACGGTCAGCTTTGAAACAGCCATTGACAGCTGACAGTTTTAATCAGCGGTACGGTGCCTACTTTCTTATTTTGTGCTGAGGCTTTCAATCGAGTTGCCAACCCTCCAGTACAGGCCTGGAGCCTCCAGAAATTAAGGACTAATCTCCAGTTCACTGCTATGAGCAAACCCAGGAGAAAAATAAAAGGCACAATAAAAAAGTGTGCTTTATAAAAAAATTCTTTTGACACTTTTGACAGTTTATTCATTATATTGTAAAAAAAAAGGATATTTGACTGACTGTGAAGAATGATCCTGTCGGGTAATGAAGAGCCTATTCACTTTTCAATTGATGTTGGAAGGGGGTGTGTGTAGTGTGACTGGACATTTCAGGCAACCAATGGCAGGAGTGTGGGGCTGGGACAGTCAGAGGCAGGAGGCTATTTGATGACACCTCCAGGAATATGTCTGACCAAAGTTGGCAACCCTAGCTTTCAACATGCACGTGGCCACTATTATTAATTTTAAAAACTATCAGCTGGTAATCATAGTTCAGAAATTTGGCTGGGCAGGTAGAAGAACAGACAGTCGACAATCCTAGGTGGAAGGACACAGGTTTAATTACCTCCTTTCGACCCCATGCCTCTGACTTCCCAAGATTAACTGCACTGATGTTAAGAAATGCTTCTCACTGAGGATAGGGATTATTGTCTCCCATCTCCTACTGAGCTGGATTTTATGCACCTGCCGCCAGGAGTGGCAGTGGGGGAAAAAACGGTGGCCCGCATGTGCGCACCGCCATGCCACTGCGATCTTTTTCGTGGCAGCCCACAATAATATGCCGGTTGGGCCGCCCCTCCCAATCATGTGGAGGCGGCGGGTTCTCCGACTCCGGCAATGGTGTCAGCTGCTTGTGTGCAGGCGGGGCGCCATTTTCAAAGGCCTGTCGGCTAATTTAAATGTTTAAAGTTATACACCCCTGCCCCACACTGTACGGATTTAAAATCTGCCACCCCTTTCCCACCCCCACCCAATAACAGTAAAATTCATTATTTGCCCTCTCCCCCACCCCAAAGCACTTACCTTCCACACTTGACCTACCCTGTGTAAGAGGTTCTGTTTCCGTACCCCTTTGCTACAGTTCTTGGACTTTGGGAATTACAGGAACAAAATTACACACGACACAGGGTTAGGCTGAACCACAAATTTGTTTATTTAAAAAAACATAAAAACCCTCCTGACAGCCTGCTACAAAGACCTCTAAACTAATTTAAAGGACACCATATGACACCTTGATTGGTTAGTCCGATTGAAATCCCTCCGTGATTTAACCTTGGCACTCACCCAAACACACAAGTCCCCATGACTTATAAAATAAACCTTTTCAAAAAAAAAACACAGGCAAAACCCCATGTTTCTGTCCCAAATTCACTTAAGTCAAAACCCAAACCCTCCCAGGATTTGGTTGCTGCACTTAAAATTCTTTTATAACTCTCAGCCCCAAATACCCCTTGGATTTGGCTGATAACTTACAATCTTCCACGCGGTTGGTCCTTCCGGTGAGAATTGTAGGTCCACGAGCCAGGTTGACCGTTCCCGACCCTCCTCGACTGCAGCCCCCACAGTACAAACCCCCTCAAGATTTGACTGAAACTTTCAATCACCCACACGGCTGGTCATTACCAATGTTAATTGTAGGCCTAGACCTGAGATGACCAGTCCTTGTCCTTCTTCACATAACTGCAGTGCCAAACCCTTCGATCTTGTCCTTTTTATGATGATCCTTATCAAAATATCATGAACACATCTCCTGAAGTAATTCTGCCAGATGGTCAGCACTTAGCACCTTTTAATCTCTTTCCTCTGTTACCTGCCTGGTCCAGACAGATCCATTTAGTGTCATAGAGAGATACAGCACTGAAACAGGCCCTTCGGCCCACCGAGTCTGTGCTGACCATCAACCACCCATTTATACTAATCCTACATTAATCCCATATCCCCACCATTCTCCTATCACCTACCTACACTAGGGGCAATTTACAATGGTCAATTTACCTATCAACCTGCAAGTCTTTGGCTGTGGGAGGAAACCGGAGCACCCAGTGGAAACACACGCAGTCACAGGGAGAACTTGCAAACTCCGCACAGGCAACACCCAGAACCGAACGCGGGTCGCTGGAGCTGTGAGGCTGCGGTGCTAACCACTGCGCCACTCGTGCTGATGTGACTTCCCTGACCGAGAACAATGAACTCCACTAAGGTGAGGTAACCCAGGCTCCAAAGCTAATATCCATGAAAGAGGTTTCTCTCCTGTTTTGACAGGAGTGAATGCTGTGCTCTGGGGCCAGTTAGTTGTAACAATGGCCTCCCCAATTACTTAACATGATGGCAGTTATGCTGTGTCACTGTTATGATACAGTTAAAGGTCTGGAATTTGGGACATTATCAGTTCTGTTGTGATGTTGGATGTTTGAAAATTGACTCATCGGAATGCAGCCTGCCTCTGTGTGCTTTGTGTTGAGGTTTGGCTCTTATTCACAGTACTAGTGTCTGTTGGGGTGGGGGTTCCTTCCCCATACTCCACAAAGTCCAGTTTTAAAGTCCAGTTGGGGAGGAGGAATTCCGATCCCACACCCGCCCACCACCAAACTGAAGAAAATGCACAGGTCACCCCTTCTCACCATCCCTACACTAATGATGTAAATTTGACCCCATTTCTCCCCGCCCCCCCCACACACTAAAAATCTTTAAATCCCCCCGTTTCCCCGCCACTGCGGCACCTGCTTTCCCCAGATGGGAAAAGGATGAGTGCCGGCCGCCGCTTAGAAGATCACAGCCCAAAGGTAAGATTGAAGTGAATTTTATTTAAATGTATGCATTCTGCTAATTTGAATATTTTAATCCGGGTCCCATTGCCCAGCAGTAGTGGGGGGCCGCCATGGAGCCTTGCCGCTGCCTGAAAGATCGGGCTCCGGTCCACTGCCAGAACAATCTTCCGGCACTCCACCCCCCGCCACGGAGCCCGAAGTCCGGAACTTTGTAAAATCCCAGCCACTGACTGCGTGAAGAACTGCACCAGGCAGAGGTAGGACAGACTGCCCTCTCTCCTCTTGATCATAAAAAGATCTATGGCGTGCCAAGACCTTTTTAGTAATGAAAATAAGGAAAAATTGAACGCATAGATAAGGTGGTTAAGAAGTAGATAAGGCACAGAATATAAGAGCAGGGAGGTTATGCTGGAACTGTATGAAACTCTAGTTAGGCTGCAGCTGGAGCACCTGTAAGGCTTTGGTCACCACATTACAGGAAGGATGTGATCACACTAGAAAGGGTACAGAGGAGATTTGCAAGGATGTTGCCAGGAATAGAGAATGTTAACTACGAGGTAAGATTGGATAGGCTGGGGTATTTTTCCTTGAAACAGAGGAGATTGAGGAGAGTCTTAGTTGAGGTGTAGAAAATTATGAGGGGTTTAGATAGCATGGATAGGAATGACCTATTTCTCTTCGTAAAGAGGTCGATAACCAGGGGGCATAGATTTAAAGTAATTGGTAGAAGGATTAGAAGGGAGTGGAGGAAAAATATTTTAACCCAGAGGGTGGGGGGTGTGTAGAACCCACTGCCTGAAAGGGTGATAGAGGCAGAAACCCTAATTGTATATCCACTTGAAGAGCCATAAACTACAATGTTGGAAAGTGTGATTGGCTGGATAGCTTTTTTCAGCTGGCACAGACACGATGGGCCAAATGGTCTCTTTCTGTTTCATAAATTTTCTATGTTTCTATGTCATATTCTTCTGTCAGGTGATGCATTAAACTGAGACCCGTCTGTTCAGGTAAATGTAAAAGAATCCCCATGGCACTATTCAAAGATCAGGGATTTGTTTTTTATTCGCTCATGGGATGTGAGCGTCACTGGCTAAGCCAGCATTTATTGCCTATTCCTTAATTGCCCTTGAGAAGATGGTGGTGAGCTGCCTTCTTGAAGCGCTACAGTCCTTGGGGTGTAGGTACACCCACAGTGCTGATAAGAAGGGAGTTCCAGGATTTTGACCCAGCGACAGTGAAGGAACGGCGATGTAGTTCCAAGTCAGGATGTTGTGCGGCTTGAAGAACTTGCAGGTGGTGGTGTTCCCTTGCATCTGCTGCCCTTGTTCTTCTAGGTGGTAGAGGTCGCGGGTATGGAAGGTGCTGTCGAAGGAGCCTTGGCGCATTGCTGCACTGTATCTTGTAGATGGTACACACTGCTGCCAATGTGTGCCGGTGGTGAAGGCAGTGAATGTTGAAGGTGGTGGATGGGGTGCCAGTCAAGCAGGCTGCTTTGTCTTGGATGGTGTTGAGCTTCTTCAGTGCTGTTGGAGCCTCACCCATCCAAACCAAGTGGAGAGTCTGACCTCCTCTTGTAGCCACAGCATTTATGTGGCTATTCCAGTTCAGTTTCGAGTCACTGGTAAGTCCCAGGTTTTTGATATTGGGGGATTCAGTGATGGTAATGCCATTGAACATCAAGGGGAGATTGGTTAGATTCCCTCTTGTTTGAGATAATCATTGCCTGGCACCTGTGTGGCGTGAACGTTGCTTGCCACTTATCAGCCCAAGCTTGGATGTTGTCCAGGTCCTGCTGTAACTGGACATGGGCTGCTTCCTTATCTGAGGAGTCGTGAATGGTGCTGAACATTGTGCAATCATCAGTGATCATCCCCACTTCTGACCTTATGATGGAGGGAAGATCATTGATGAAGCAGTTGAAGATGGTTGGGCCTAGGACATTACCCTGAGGAACTCCTGCAGTGATGTCCTGGGACTGAGATGATTGACCTCTAACAACCACAACCATTTTCCTTTGTGCTAGGTATGACTCCAACCATCAAAGAGTTTCCCCCCTGATTCCCATTGACTCCAGTTCTGCTCGGGCTCCTTGATTCCGTACTCGGTAACATGCTGTCTTGATGTCAAGGGCAGTCTTTCTCACCTCACCTCTGGAGTTCGGCTCTTTTGCCCATGTTTGGACTAAGGTTGTAATGAGGTCAGGAGCTGAGTGGCCCTAGCGGATCCCAAACTGAGCGTCAGTGAGCAGGTTATTGCTGAGCAAATTGCCACTATCGACAAACCCTTCCATCACTTTACCGATGATCGAGAGAAGACTGATAGCATGGTAATTGGCCGGGTTGGACTATGCTTTTTATGCATAGGACATACCTGGTCAATTTTCCACATTGCTGTCTAGACGTCAGTGTTGTAGTTGTACTGGAATAGCTTGGCTAGGGGTGCAGCTAGTTCTGGAGCACAGTACTACTGCCGGAATTGAAGTGATCTATGACTTCAACCCCTTATAGGGACTAAACCAAATCAGGCGTACATCCCTATGAATCTCCTTTAGAGTCTTAGAGTCATACAGCACAGGAACAGGCCCTTCAGCCCATCGTGTCTGTGCCGGCCATACAGCACTCAACTATTCTAATCCCATATTCCTGCACTTGGCCCGTAGCCCTTAGTCCTTTAGTTCAGTTCAAACCAAAAAAATTCTTATAGACACTTATTTGGGGCCAAAGAATTGAATTAGCTTTCCCTCAAAGAAAGAAAACTAACAGAGAATATTACCATCTTTCAGACAGCCTATTTTTAATAATTATGGCTAAGTCATAAATGTCCCAGATATTATAAGGGTCTGGGAAACTCTCTTCAATACGTATCTCTCCACTTAAAGAGACACAGAGAGGGGGGTTCTTGTAGTTTTATGCAGAATACCACATGAGACTATTTATTAACTTTTATATATTTATTAAAGAATTGAACTTGCAATACACTTTTAAGCGGATAAGTATATCACAATATCAAATATTATGAAGAGATGTAACACATAACCTTATTTCTAACAGAATCCAACAGTTTAACCTTGCTAATGTTACAGAAAAATATCTTAGAATATCCATCAAAATTTAAAGTAAACTTTTTTTAGTAAATTCCCGAGTAAACCATAGGGTGAGAAGTATTGATGAGGATTCAGCACTTCTAATTTTTGCTTCTGAACCCTCATGCTTATACTGTTTCTGAGGGATCTTCTGACCTTTTAGCATATAGGTGTTACCTTTGTGTGTGTGTGTGTTTTTCTTGCTTTCAAGATCCATAGATGGGAATATCATTAACTAACATCTCCACTTAATGTTTTGCTGGAATTCCCCTACTCTTGAAGTTGTGAGCATTTATCTGGTCAAAATGTTTATAATTGTGTTTACTTGACCTGTAAGTACTCTTCCATTTATTGTTTTATTATCTATAATTGTGTTTTTTATGGTACCTTGTAACAGCCTTTTGAGCCGATCTGTCTACATCACCATCCAACACTATTAATTAATTAAATTTATGGCTACCTTTTACTGATGTCACAGGACATTTCAATGTGTGTTTATCCTCCAATTCCCTGGCAACAGAAACACTGAAATGGATTTCCCAACTTAAAAGATGTTTCTGGTTCACATTCTATTGTAACAGGGATAACAGGGGTCTTGAAAAACCTTGAAATGTTTAACTCTACCTTCTTAAAGGGGAATTTCAGTGAGTCTTGAAAACTGACCATTTATTCAATGTTTAATTCTAAAAGGTATAATATATTAAATATATCTAAATTCTACCTAATTAAGCCTATTATACCTATATTCTATCACAGAATGTTGTCAGGGTCCTTAGCCTTTGAGGTATCCAGTGCCTTCAGCTGTTTCTTGATATCACGTGGAGTGAATCGGATTGACTGAAAACTGGCATCTGTGATGCTGGGAACCTCAGGAGGAGGCCGAGATGGATCATCCATTCGGCATTTCTGGCTGAAGATGGATGTAAATGCTTGAGCCTTTTCTTTTGCACTGATGGGCTCCCCCATCATTGAGGATGGGGATATTTGTGGAGCCTCCTCCTCCTATTAGTTGTTTAATTGTCCACCACCATTCATGACTGGATGTGGCAGGACTGCAGAGCTTAGATCTGATCTATTTGTTGTGGGATTGCTTAGTCCTGTCTGTTGCATGCTGCTTCTGCTGTTTGGCATGCAAATAGTCCTGTGCTGTAGCTTCACCAGGCTGACACCTTACTTTTAGGTATGCCTGGTTCTGCTCCTGGCATTCCTTCATTGAACCATGGCTGGTCCCCCGGCTTGATAGTAGTGGTAGAGTGGGGGATATGCCGGTCCATAAGGTTACAGATTGTGGTGGAATATAATTCTGCTGCTGTTGATGGCCCACAGCATCTCATGGATGCCCAGATTTGAGTTGCTAGATCAGTTCGAATTCCTGTGTGATAGCCAACATTCATCTTCAACCAATGCCAGAGTGAGACAGAAATAAAAACAGCAATTACTAGAAATACTCAGTGGGTCAGGCAGCATTTGTAGAGAGAGAGAGAAACAGGGTTAACATTTCAGGTCAATGACCTTTCAGTTCCAGTTCTGATGAAAGGTCATAAACCTGAAACGTTAACTCTTGTTTCTCTTCCTTCACTGATGCTGCCTGACCTGATTGTTCCCAGCATTTTCTGTTTTCATTTCAGATTGATTTGACTTTAGTGTCGTTTAATGCAACTTTGCTTTGATGTCTCATAACTCTACAGAGTCAACCATCCCAATTTTTTGAGAGAAAAGGAGCCAGTGCAACAGCATGACTAGTGTGGCATGTAAATTTTACTTGTAAAATTGTGGCAATTATGACTGAAGTCTAAAGGACGGACATCAATCTCTGGAGCAAGTGATGTCCGTCACTGACCCACCCTTTGCCATCCCTTCTCATATTGAGATTCTTCTAACTGTAAGACACTGAACAACATGTAAAGACAAATTTAAATTATTCATTGGTATTGTAGATGCCAGTAAATCACTTTTAAGCCACAGCTGCCATACTTTAAAGCAATCAATAAAATAAAATGAGTGTTGTATGTGAAAAATGAACTTAATGAGAAACAGTGTGACTTGTGGAAAATCAGGGCTCAATATCCCAACCTAGGTGAAAATAAATCTTTTCTGACTATATTTGATACATTATAGTGTTGGAAATGTCAAAGTGAAATTAAATAATCACACTGTTGAATTCCAGTAAACTTTTGTATGCACCAGTTAAAATTGAACTCAAGTCCATCAAGGTTTGCTTTGTTCTATTCTGTCAAATGACTTCAGCTCAGATGAGTTCTTGAGTTTGTGTCTGGATATATGTTGTCTGCTGTTTGTTGGTTGTAAAACCACCTTTCTATACCAAAACTGTTCTTAGCTCTGAAACACAGCAATTAAACATTTAAACCACCATTGGTCCCAAGTTTGCCATTAAATTGTTTCAGTAATTTGAGGCTAGAATTTCTCAGCTGTGTCAATCATGGCTTTTAGTACATTGTATTTAATGACAAGTGTTCAGATTTACCCAAGACATATGATTTGACTCAGTGGTAGCCCTCTTGCCTCTGAATTAAAAGGTTGTGGGTTCAAGTTCACTCTAGGGACTGGAGCACATATCTCACATTTAAGTGCATCACTGAGGGAATGCTGCATAGTTGAAGTCTTTTCAGTGTTGCTGGTTCAGTTGTTAGCACTCTCACCTCTGAGTCAGATGGTTGTGGGTTCAATTTCCACTCCAGGAATTGAGCACAAAAAAACTGACAGTCCTGTGCAGTATGGAGGGAGGGCTGCACTGTCAGTGGTGCTGTCTTTCGGATGAGATGACCTTTCAGGTTGATGTAAAAGATCCTATGGCATAATTTTGAAGAAAAGCAGGGGAGTTATCCCTAGTGTCCTGGTCAATATTTATCCCTGAGCCAACATCAAAAAAA
This sequence comes from Heterodontus francisci, assembly GCF_036365525.1. Taxonomy (NCBI): domain Eukaryota; kingdom Metazoa; phylum Chordata; class Chondrichthyes; order Heterodontiformes; family Heterodontidae; genus Heterodontus; species Heterodontus francisci. Next base: position 130,343,517 of record NC_090376.1, on the reverse strand, counting down.
CAGATTTTCTGGTCATTATCATGTTACTGCTGTGGGAGCTTGCTGTGTGCAAATTGCTGCCATGTTTCCTACATTACAACAGTGACTACACTTCAAAAGTACTCCATTGGCTTTGGGATGTCCTGTGGTTGTGAAAGGGTCTATGTAAATGCAAGTCTTTATTTAACCCTTGCAAGTGGATGTAAAAGATGCCAAGGCATAATTCAAACATCACTAAGAAACAATCTAATCGATCATTTATCTCACTGTTGTTTATGAGACCTTTCTGCATGTAAATTGACTGCCCTGTTTCCCTACATTGGGACAGTGTCAACACTTCAAACAAAAAAGTAAAACGTTGGCTGTGAAATGCATTGGGATGCCCTGAGGTTGTGAAAGGCACTATATAAATGCAAGTGGCTTTTCTCTTCCATTCCATTTTGTGAAAGTATTAACAACAGATGTCATACCAGAGCTTGGAGAAGAGTTGGGGCAATCTTCACACAGGGTAGGCTGACTATAAAATCCACCAATGTTTGCATTTCCCTTGTACTAGTAGTACTACTATTCATAGAGATACAACCCTAAATTGGTTCATTTTTGCATCATAGCACAGGGAATAAACCCCATACAAACATTGCAAATTCTCAACAATGACATTTTATCCTCAACATATATTTGCATATAGTAATTTTCTTTTAAGCCACAACAAAATGGAACATGTAAAGATTGGGTGTGTCGGGAAAACACAATAGGCCAAATGAGAAATATTAATTCATGGGTTGGAAACTTACATTAGAATTTTAATGGAAAAAATCCTACAGTTAACGTTTAAAAAAAGTGGCAACCAAGACTGCAGTTTGCATCTGTAATACCAGGAGATCGAACTGGAGACAGAAATGTAACAAGAAGCCCAGCCAGAACAATGCTTTGGGCTAACTGAGTAGATTATCCAGATCATCCTTGTTTGCAGGACATTCAAAGTCATCCTGAGGCATTCATAAGTGGAGACAACCCTCCAGGCATGAACACTGACCACCTGAGAGCGCTTTTGGGTTTTAGATTTCGGACTTCATTAAAAACAAAGGGGATTGAGAGAACCATGTGACCGTCCGTCCATCTCTGAAAAAAACTGGGAGCTTTGGTACACGCAGAGAAGACAAGCAGTAACTGAATGTGCAGCAGCAGAGAAGGCTACGTGCTTCCCTTTCTCTCTCTTTCCAGAAAACATCAAGTTTGAAAACCATCTGTGACTGTGGACCCTCCAAGCCTACAGACTGCTACAGCCAGAGACCAGGGGAAAGAGAGCCAACTACAATTCTGCCTTCAATAAAACCCTGAGCAAAGCAGGCCAGCCACAAACTGCATTTTGACCAACCAAGGACTTCAAGAGTACAACTCTAGCTGGACAATCACCGTATCATCCAACCTCAAACTGTGTATTTATCTTTTATTTATTCAGGGCTTTAATCCAATCAAAAACCTACTTTCCACTTTGTGATCTATTTGTATGTTTGTGTGATTCTGTTGTGAATGTGTAGCATTTTTAAAAATTATTTTTAAATCAGGGTTAGCTTGTTAAGTATAATAAACTTACCTCTTTCTTGTTTAAACTCAAGAGAACCTGTCCAATTGGTTCTTTCACAATCACAATAAAGGAAAGAGGTAAAACACTCACTGAGGTGATAAGTACAACCACTGTTTAAAAAGGAATAAACTCTGTTGCGCTCAAATAAGAGGAAATGCCAGAGGGGCAACTGTGACCCCCTCCCCACTTGGCCATAAAATAGCAAAGGATTTCTGTTGATTTTTTGTCTAACTTCAGGAAAAATCCCAATTAGTATTCTATCTAGACAGAGTTTCTACGCTTTTTCAAAAGAACGAGGGATTAAAAACTCTTTCCTTTTTACTTTTATTCAGATGTAACCTATCTCTTGTAAGGCATACATACTACTAAATGTTTAAATGCTTTTCCCTGTAACCTGAGGTATTTTCCCTTGCACAGAAATGCATTACAGTGTTTATTCAAATGTTCTTTTTCACACTAACCTCTTAACAAGAAACTCTTGGAAAAATATTGCAAGTAACATTGGCTTTGTAGCTGTAAATCCTTACGGAAGATCCTTCTAAACAGATTTCTACTTTGCAGAGCGGAAGGGTCTTTTTAATCCAATGTGGAGGTGTTGATCTTTGCCTTCTAGAAACAGAGGCGGCTAACACAGCAACTATTTCTGCTGAAGGTTGGCATAACCTAATAACCTTAAGCAACTGTGGCACAGTGGCGCAGTGGTTAGCACCGCAGCCTCACAGTTCCAGGGACCTGGGTTTGATTCTGGGTACTGCCTGTGTAGAGTTTGCAAGTTCTCCCTGTGACCATGTGGGTTTTCGCCGGGTGCTCCGGTTTCCTCCCACAGCCAAAGATTGGCAAGTGAATTCGTCGTTATAAATTGCCCCTAGTAGGTGGTAGGGAATATGGGATTACTGTAGGGTTAGTATAAATGGGTGGTTGTTGGTCGGCACAGACTCGGTGGGCCGAAGGGCCTGTTTCAGTGCTGTATCTCTAAATAAATTCTACTCAAGGAAAAAATAATTAGTGTAATCCTTTTCTCCCATTCCCATTTTTGTCCTCCTTTCTCCTCCTAAGCCAACCTCCATTCCTCAGCCAAAAGGATAGGCGATAGGTTGTTTCCAGGACAAAACTTTGTAAATAGGGGCATCGCTTTGTAATTGGGGGCATTGAATACAAAATCTAAGAAGTCACACTAAACCTTCACAAATTTCTGTTTCAGTCTCAGTTGGAGTATTGTGTACAGTTCTGGGCACTGGACTTCAGGAAGAACGTCACAGTCTTAGAGAGAGTGCAAAGGAGGTTTACCAGGATGATATCAGGGATGAGGGACTTCAGTTATCTGGATAGATTGGAGAAGCTGGGATTGTTCTCCTTAGAGCAGAGACATTTAAGGGGAGACTTAATAAGGATACTCAAAATTATAAGGGGTTTTGATAGAGCAAGTAGGGAAAGATTGTTCCCTCTGGCAAGTGGGTTGAAAACCAGAGGTCATAGATTGAAAATATTTGGCAAAAGAACCAGAGGGAAAATGAGGCGAAATTATTTCACAGAGGATTCTGATGATCTGGAACACATAAACTGATAGGGTGGTGAAATCTACTTCCATAGGAACTTTCAAAGGGCAATTGGTATTCAAAGAGAACTAATTCTCAGTGTTATGGAGAGAAAGCTGGGCTGTGGGATTAAATTGGATAGCTCTTTTAAAGAGCTGGCACAGGCACGATGAACTGAATGGCCCCCTTCTATGCTGTATGTCTCTATGAAAGCTTCTTATCAGCCAACCACTGGAAAGTGTGCTAAACCATAATGGTTGGACCAGCCCTTGGCATTTTATCCCTCTTGCTTGGGCAGAGCCACCCACCCCTCCGCCCCAAGGTTGCTCTATGCCACACCCCAAAATTGGTACCTCCCCCCCAGAAAGTGTAGAAGGGAACAGCGCTGCTACCTTGCAATTCAAATTAAACATTATACTACATAGTCCATTTTAAAAGGTAATTTTATGATAGCATAACACAATGATGAAACAGTCCAAGTACAGGGGTTCCCATCCTGAATCCCTCGCAAAGATTGATCCTGTTCATGTCTTAAAGAGGTAACTCTGGGTTGAAGTAGAAACACTTTCCCCATGGGCAATGGGGAGGAAACATAACCTCGAAAACAAGCCACTCCCGACTGCTCTTGCACATCTCCTGGCATCTGGTTACACAATAATATTGGCATATGTCTGCAAGTAGCTTCCCTCTTAACCCTTACAGTGGCACATGAAGTTACATAAAAGATTTTTTTTTAAATTCATTTCAGAACACTTTAATCAGACTACAGATGAAAATGCAATGTGTGCATTTTCTTTTTGTTGTCGATAATGTTTTGCGATGCTGTGTTGATCCTGTTTACAGGAAGGGGGAAAGACTGACACGTGGGGGGGACACATTGAGACAGGAAAAAAGACACAAAAATATTATAACCAGTGTTATTGTGTTTAGAGCAAAAAATCTTCCAGATATTCTAAGAGACAGGGCACATCAAAACCCAAGTATTTTGAAGTCCATCAGCTGCTCAACCTTCCTTTTTACAGTCACAGCTTGTTCATGCAGCTCAGTCATTAGTTGGACTTTACATATTATTGCAATTGTTCTATTACAGAATGGTTGTAAATTGCATACTACATGTGGTTCAATGTGCATGATACAGAGCTACAAAGTGAAGGAGGAGGGAGGGAGGTGAGGTGATGGTAAGCCCTGCATAGCAACTTGCTTCCAGCATAGAGAATCATAACGGAGTAGAATCGAACATTGCAGTGTCCAATAAACAGTGCAACAGTCGCCACCAACAGGCAGCATACTGCAGAAACAGGGCAACTAACTGGTGCAATTGCCAGCATATTTCTTCAAAAGCTTCCATGTTGAATGCTGATCTTGATTTATTTACTTATAAGTGTTTCTCTAGTGCTGATAGACATTGTGCCAGCTTGCTGTTTTTGCTTACTGAATGACTGGCATTTTTGCAACAAAATAAGGCATTATTATCAATCTACAATGGTGACTCCTTCAGTGATAATGGCAGTGAAGACAGCACCATCATTTGTTATAATAAAGATTTTGCCAAGTTTGATCTTTGTGCCAAGTTTTGTTGTTCAGGGAGGAACAAAGCGCAGAAGAGCAATAGTTATAGGGGACTCTATAGTCAGGGGCACACATAGGCGCTTCTGTGGACGTGAAAGAGTCTCCAGGATGGTATGTTGCCTCCCTGGTGCCAGGGTCAAGGATGTCTCTGAACGGACAGGGGGTATTCTTCCAGGCACGTATCCATTGTCTCTCGAGATAAGGAGGCCCAAAAGAAAGAAAGAAGAAGAACTGCGGGAGGACACCTCAGAGGGGTCATGCAGCGAGGCAATATGGGTGGAGCTCAGGAATAGGAAGGATGCAGTCACGATGTTGGGGGTTTACTACAGGCCTCCCAACAGCCAGCGGGAGGGAGAGGAGCAGATATGTAGACAGATTTTGGAAAGATGTAAAGGTAACAGGGTTGCAGTGGTGGGTGATTTTAACTTCCCCTATATTGACTGGGACTCACTTAGTGCTAGGTGCTTGGATGGGGCAGAATTTGTGAGGAGCATCCAGGAGGGCTTCTTGAAACAATACGTAGATAGTCCAACTAGGGATGGGGCCGTACTGGACCTGATATTGGGGAATGAGCCCGGCCAGGTGGTCGAAGTTTCAGTAGGGGAGCATTTCGGGAACAGTGACCATAATTCCGTACGTTTTAAGGTACTTGTGGATAAGGATAAGAGTAGTCCGCGGGTGAAGGTGCGAAATTGGGGGAAGGCTAATTCTAACAATATTCGGCAGGAACTGAAGAATTTAGACTGGGGGCGGCTGTTTGAGGGTAAATCAACATCTGACATGGGGGAGTCTTTCAAACGTCAGTTGATTAGAATCCAGGACCAGCATGTTCCTGTGAGGAAGAAGGATAAGTTTGGCAAGTTTCGGGAACAATGGATAACGCGGGATATTGTGAGCCAAGTCAACAAGAAAAAGGAAGCATTTGTAAGGGCTGAAAGGCTTGGAACAGACGAATCCCTTGAGGAATATAAAGACAGTAGGAAGGAACTTAAGCAAGGAGTCAGGAGGGCTAAAAGGGGTTATGAGAAGTCATTGGCAAACAGGATTAAGGGAAATCCCAAGGCTTTTTATACGTATATAAAGAGCAAGAGGGTAGCCAGGGAAAGGGTTGGCCCACTCAAGGACAGACAAGGGAATCTATGTGTGGAGCCAGAGGAAATGGGCGAGGTACTAAATGAGTACTTTGCATCAGTATTCACCAAGGAGAAGGACTTGGTGGATGATGAGTCCAGGGAAGGGAGTGTAGATAGTCTCAGTCATCTCATTATCAAAAAGAAGGAGGTGTTGGGTGTCTTGCAAATGGCCTGATGGGATCTACCCCAGAATACTGAGGGAGGCAAGGGAAGAAATTGCTGGGGCCTTGACTGAAATCTTTGCATCCTCATTGGCTACAGGTGAGGTCCCAGAGGACTGGGCGGCACAGTGGCGCAGTGGTTAGCACTGCAGCCTCACAGCTCCAGCGACCCAGGTTCAAATCTGGGTACTGCCTGTGTGGAGTTTGCAAGTTCTCCCTGTGTCTGCGTGGGTTTCCTCCGGGTGCTCCGGTTTCCTCCCACAGCCAAAAGACTTGCAGGTTGATAGGTGAATTGGCCATTATAAATTGCCACTAGTATAGGTAGGTGGTAGGGGAATATAGGGTCAGGTGGGGATGTGGTAGGAATATGGGATTAGTGCAGGATTAGTATAGATGGGTGGTTAATGGTCAGCACAGACTCGGTGGGCCGAAGGGCCTGTTTCAGTGCTGTATCTCTAAATCTTAAAAAAAAATCTAAAAAAATAGCCAATGTTGTTCCTTTGTTTAAGAAGGGTAGCAAGGATAATCCAGGAAATTATAGGCCGGTGAGCCTTACATCAGTGGTAGGGAAATTATTAGAGAGGATTCTTCGGGACAGGATTTATTCCCATTTGGAAATAAATGGACTTATTAGTGAGAGGCAGCATGGTTTTGTGAAGGGGAGGTCGTGTCTCACTAATTTGATTGAGTTTTTTGAGGAAGTGATGAAGATGATTGATGAAGGAAGGGCAATGGATGTTATCTATATGGTCTTCAGTAAAGCTTTTGACAAGGTCCCTCATGGCAGACTGATACAAAAGGTGAAGTCACATGGGATCAGAGGGGAGCTGGCAAGGTGGATACAGAACTGGCTCGGTCATAGAAGGCAGAGGGTAGCAGTGGAAGGGTGCTTTTCTGAATGGAGGGATGTGACTAGTGGTGTTCCGCAGGGATCAGTGCTGGGACATTTGCTGTTTGTAGTATATATAAATGATTTGGAGGAAAATGTAGCTGGTCTGATTAGTAAGTTTGCGGACGACACAAAGGTTGGTGGAGTTGCGGACAGTGATGAGGATTGTCAGAGGATACAGCAGGATATAGATCGGTTGGAGACTTGGGAGGAGAAATGACAGATGGAGTTTAATCCGGACCAGTGTGAGGTAATGCATTTTGGAAGGTCTAATGCAGGTGGGAAGTATACAGTAAATGGCAGAACTCTTAGGAGTATTGACAGGCAGAGAGATCTGGGCGTACAGGTCCACAGGTCACTGAAAGTGGCAACGCAGGTGGATAAGGTAGTCAAGAAGGCATACGGCATGCTTGCCTTCATCGGTCAGGGCATAGAGTATAAAAATAGGCAAGTCGTGCTGCAGCTGTACAGAACTTTAGTTAGGCCACACTTAGAATATTGCGTGCAATTCTGGTCGCCACACTACCAGAAGGACGTGGAGGCTTTGGAGAGGGTACAGAAGAGGTTTACCAGGATGTTGCCTGGTCTGGAGGGCATTAGCTATGAGGAGAGGTTGGATAAACTCGGATTGTTTTCACTGGAACGACGGAGGTGGAGGGGAGACATGATAGAGGCTTGCAAAGTTATAAGCGGCATGGACAGAGTGGATCGTCAGAAGCTTTTTCCCAGTGTGGAAGAGTCAGTTACTAGGGGACATAGGTTTAAGGTGAGAGGGGCAAAGTTTAGAGGGGATGTGTGAGGCAAGTTCTTTAAACAGAGGGTGGTGAGTGCCTGGAACTTGTTGCCGGGGGAGGTGGTGGAAGCAGGTACCATAAAGACGTTTAAGAGGCATCTTGACAAATACATGAATAGGATGGGAATAGAGGGATACGGTCCCCAGAAGTGCAGAACGTTTTAGTTTAGGCAGGCATCAAGATCGGCGCAGGCTTGGAGGGCCGAATGGCCTGTTCCTGTGCTGTACTGTTCTTTGTTCTTTGAAGGTGGCATTTTTGAAACCATGCATAAACCTCATTGTAAAAACTGCCATCTTCACTTCACAGCACTGTACTCTAGTCAACAACCTTGTTCATGGCTGAATGAAATCGCATAACTCGGACTACATTGACTTGCTATGTAAAAGGAAACCAAACAGTGAGACAATTGGCAACTTCGTAATAACACGTCTTGTTCGAAAAGGAACAGCTGTATTTGATCCCTTTTCATGTCAACACCTTATAGAAATTATTGTATTCCTCACATGCAAATACTTGCCCTCTCAAAAGAAAAATCAGTTGTGTAATGAATATTGTGAAAGACCCATAACATCCCAAAACTGCATAGACATTTCAGTTATTGGCCTATTGCAGGTAACACACCATCAATATGGCCAATCAAACATCAAACGGGCCTATCCTTGTGGAACATTACTTCTACATCAAACTAGGTGAATGTTTGCACAACTGGACTGTGAAATCAGTATTCCAAAATGGAATAGACAAGAACAATTTTTTAGGCTTTTCTGGCAATGTTATCAATGCTAACAACACCTACAGCAGGTATACCTCTGCTAGGAGTCCTAACTGCCAGAAAGGCCATAGAAACAGACAATTGAAGATACATTTACCTTCTGTGCTGCCTCCAGTACCAGCAACACAATGAGATAAGTGGTTAGGGGCTCTGCTGCTTCCAGAAGGGCCTGTCTGAAGTGTCATTATTTTCTTTGGTCATCAGCAGACTTTTTTTTAATTCATTCATGGGATGTGGATGTCACTGGCTCGGCCAACGTTTATTGCCCACTCCTAATGGGCCTCGAGAAGGTGGTGGTGAGCTGCCTTCTTTGAGTGTCGGTCCAACAACATGGCTGTTGGGAAAGGAGTCCAATATTTTGACCCAGCGACAGTGAAGGAACAGCGATACAGTTCAAAGTCAGTATGATGTGTGGCTTGGAGGGAACTTGCAGGTGATTGTGTTTCCATGCATCTGTTGCTCTTGTCTTTCTAGGTGGTAAAGGTCAGGGGTTTGAAAGGTGCTGTCCAAGGAGTCTTGGTGAGTTGCATCTTGTAGATGGTACACACTACTGCCACTGTGCATCAGTGGTGAAGGGAGTGAATGTTGAAGGTGGTGGATTGGGTGACAGTCGAGTGGGCTTCTTTGTCCTGGATGGTATTGAGCTTCTTGAGTGTTGTTGGAGCTGCACCCATCCAGGTAAGTGGAGAATATTCCATCACACTCCTGACTTGTGCCATGTAAATGGTGCACAGGCATTGAGCAGTCAAAGGTGAGTTACTCGCTGCAGAATTCCTATCCTCTGACCTGTTCTTGTAGCCACAGTATTTATGTGGCTGGTCCAGTTCAGTTTCTGGTCAATGATGACCCCCAGGATGTTGATAGTCGGGGATTCAGTGATGGTAATGTCATTGAACATGAAGGTAGGATGGTTAGATTCTCTCTTGTTTGAGATGTTGATTACCCGACACTTGTGTCACATGAATGTTACTTATCAGCCTAAGCCTGGATGTTGTCCAGGTTTTGCTGCATATGGACACGGGCTGCTTCAGTATCTGAGGAATCGCGAATGGTGCTGCTGATGTAGCGCAGAAACGCATTTGGCACCTTGTAGTGTGTACAAACTTTGCCCAGACATTGGGAATTACCCAAGGAATTGAAAATAAATGTCCTGGTTCTTTGTTTGTGACTGTTGGCAGCGGTGTGGATTCCCCCAGATAACGTAAATGGGGTGGATGCCACAGCACGGGCAATCACAGAACCACTTCAAACAGAAGCTTTTCTGGAATATAAATGCAACATTATAATGTGATGTGCTGCCAAAACCAAGTCCTTTGTGCTGAAAAAATCCTAATTAAGTGAAATGCTGGATTTTCTACAACCTCCAGAAGTATCTTCTTCAGAACACAACTTTACATTTATATGGTACAGAAATAGGGAAAACTTTAATATGCTGAATAGCTGCCCATCAATAACTTACAAATCAGAAGATGTATTTGAGGCGCTGATATCTTTGAGTTTGGAAGTTCCTGCCAGCATTTCTGACACGCGAGTATCTGATGAGCTAATACTCATCCACAAACATTCACTCCCTCCACCACCGACACACAGTGGCAGCAGTGTGTACCATCTATAAGATGCACTGCAACAACTCACCAAGGCTCCTTCGACAGCACCTTCCAAACCCGTGACCTCTATCACCTAGAAGGACAAGGGCAGCAGATGCATGGGAACACCACCGCCTGCAAGAGCCCCTCTAAGCCACACGACATCATGACTTGGAACTATGTCGCCATTCCTTCACTGTCGCTGGGTCAAAATCCTGGAACTCCCACCCTAACAGCGCTGTGGGTATGCCTACCTCATGTGGACTGCAACGGTTCAAGAAGGCAGCTCACCACCACCTTCTCAAGCGCAATTGGGGATGGACAATAAATGCTGGCCTAGGCATCCCATGAACAAATTTTTAAAAACTTCTGGGTTCAGAAATTTCCACCAACCAATATAGATGCATAAAAGGAAAAATTATATAGATGTTTTTATGGTAGAGGTCTCAAAGTAATGCTGCATTCATTATGCTGCTAGTCTTTTGAGCTGCCCCCTAGTTTGTTAGTCGATTGTGTAATAGCAAAAACTTTTCACCCCTAGTAATTTTAGGATAAGCAAGTGAGTTCAAGCATGCATTCATTACCATTAATTATCCTTCCAAAAAGTTATTGTTGAAGAATTTCTGAGAAATATGGTAATTCTTAAGCTTGTTCACAAAGTGCAACTCAAACTGTGATGTTGGTATCACTTCTGACTAACGCCAAAGTGACAAAAACAATAGCTGTTCTGCCTCATCTCCATCCTCAAATACAGATCAAACGGAAATCTTGGCAGTTGAAGTGTACCATCTGATTGACTGCGGGAATCCATATTTCCAAACGACACATCCAAGACTATCTCTACCATAAAAACATCTATATAATCTTTCCTTTTATGCATCTATATTGGTTGGTGGAAATTTCTGAACCCAGAAGTTTTTTTTTATTCGTTCATGGGATGTGGGCGTCGCTGCCTAGGCCAGCATTTATTGCGCATCCCTAATTGCGCTCGAGAAGGTGGTGGTGAGCTGCTTTCTTGAACCACTGCAGTCCACATGAGGTAGGCACACCCACAGCGCAGTTAGGAAGGGAGTTCCAGGATTTTGACCCAGCGACAGTGAAGGAACGGCGATATACTTCCAAGTCAGGATGGTGTGTGGCTTTGAGGGGAACTTACAGGTGGTGGTGTTCCCATGCATCTGCTGCCCTTGTCCTTCTAGTTGGTAAAGATCGCGGGTCTGGTAGGTGCTGTCGAAGGAACCTTGGTGAGTTGCTGCAGTGCATCTTGTAGATGGTACACACTGCTGCCACTGTGTGTTGGTGGTGGAGGGAGTGAAGGTTTGTGGATGAGTATTAGCTCATCAGACACTCGCGTGTCAGAAATGCTGGCAGGAACTTCCAAACTCAAAGACACCAAAGGCACAACAATACTCTATCCCTCCAGGTTCAGTCAGCAGAGTGCATTGGTGTTGAATGCTGGTGGACTGAAGGCTAGCAATTGCTATTGTCATATTAGCAGGAAAACACTTGCGCTGTATTCCTCTGTCTGCTATGTTAAAGGAAGCTGTCATCCAGTTTATTTGAAAATAGCAGACACAGGCATTTCATACAAAATACAATACAGTTGCTGTTTGCACAGCAATACTTTCTAGCCTTCGATCTTTGGCTAATTCCCAAGAACCCTACCTCCCCTCCCAGCATACTCTGTGCAAACCAACAGAAGCACTAGGCAGGGGTATAGTGAGACCACTAACTTCTGGGGCAACTAGAGTCCAAGGCAACTCTGGAGAGATAACAACCCTAGTTACCCTGATAGAACCGTACCTCAGTATGAATCAGTACCTTCAGATGTAGAAGAGAAAGTAAAAAGCAACATTTTCAAAGAAAGGAAATAAGAATTTAGGAAAATTAATACATAGAAATGATAAGAGTAAAGAAAGTACTTTGTTTCTGCAGATAGTAATAATAATGAAACAAGCCACAGTCTTTCGGTTTTAGTTTAGTTTAGTTTAGTTTAGAGATACAGCACTGAAACAGGCCCTTCGGCCCACTGAGTCTGTGCCGACCATCAACCACCCATATCAACCACCCATTTATACTAATCCTACACTAATCCCATATTCCTATCACATCCCCACCTGTCCCTATATATTTCCCTATCACCTACCTATATACTAGGGGCAATTTATAATGGCCAATTAACCTATCAGGAGACAGAAATTTTCCAACATAATTAACAGGAATTTTTTTTCATGATTTTTAAAATTAAACATTTCTACATTACAGAGAATGTAGCATTCAGGGAACCACCCCCTGCAAGTTCCCCTCCAAGCCACACACCATCCTGACTTGGAACTATATCGCCGTTCCTTCACTGTTGCTGGGTCAAAATCCTGCAACTCCCTTCCTAACAGCACTGTGGGTGTACCTACACACCAAGGACTGCAGTGTTTCAGGAAGGCAGCTCACCACCACCTTCTCTAGGGCAGTTAAGGATGGGCAATAAATGCTGGTCTAGCCACCGACACCACATCCCATGAACGAATAAAAAAAATTATATAGGAATAACAACACGTAAATGAACCACTCAGCCCAACCAGTCCTTGCTAGTGCTTCTCCTCCACAAAAACATTAGTCCCAGTTTTATTTATTTATTTAGAGATACAGCACTGAAACAGGCCCTTCAGCCCACCGAGTCTGTGCCGACCAAGAACCACCCATTTACACTAACCCTACAGTAATCTCATATTCCCTACCACCTACTAGGGGCAATTTACAATGGCCAATTTACCTGCAAGTCTTTGGCGGCGGGAGGAAACCGGAGCACCCGGCGAAAACCTACGTGGTCACAGGGAGAACTTGCAAACTCCGCACAGGCAGTACCCAGAATTGAAGCCGGATCTCTGGAGCTGTGAGGCTGCGGTGCTAACCACTGCGCCACTGTGCCACCCTAAACGCTGCGTCCCCATCCTGTTTCCACATCCATTAATCCCCCTTTTCTTCAACCACTTAACGTATTCTCAATTGAGGGGCGGCGGGCAAGGTGGAGGACGGCCCACCCGTCCAGTGGCCAATTGAGACACTTAAGTGGCCAGTTAAGGGCCTCTTCCCGTCACTGCTGGCATTTTACCACCTGCAGGTGGGCCCTTTGCCATGTGGGGAGACCACCTGGTGAGCTCTGGCAGCTTCCCTGAGAGTTCCGGAAGGGGGGGTGCCCTCAGTTCGGACACTCTGTGGTCCACGGAAGGGCCCCCAGTGGCAATGGCTGCTCCCACTCCTGGTGGCGCTGCTCAGACTGAAGAGCTTCCGGCCTTCTGCTTGGCCGTCAGCTCCTGGATGAAGGCACCCATTTTTCAAAGGGATAGGAGTCCCAACGACAACTAATTCGTTGCTGGGCATCAGAAAATGCGGCTTGGGGTTGCACAAACAGCTGAGGTGGGGTTGCCCCCAGCTGCAAAGCCCGTCGTCTGGCACCACGTCTCCTGCTCCAACCAGTATCCTAATGGTATTCTTGATAAGGAAATATGTAGATTGACAATTATAGCTTTCATTTTTTTTAAAAACTAAAACACATCCTCTGGGGATAATTTTACAAATTTTGTGCACCCTCCTTGAAAGGGGGCGTTATCGAATATTGTATGAGTTCCATATTCAAATTTTCTATCAGCAGAGAGAGACTCAACTGTTCTGCATGAAAAGTAATGCTTGCCACCTGCACCATCTTATGGTTTAAAATAGAAATGCAACGTAAATAAGCCTAAAATGATAAAAGTGGTAAAGCCATTTTTCTCAGTCATACGCAAAGGGCAAGTTTTCATTTATATAGTACCTTTTCCATGTGCTCAGGAAGGTGCAAGGCCCTTCAGGCCCAATGAACTAACAAAGACAGCACACTAGTCATGGTGACATCTGCTGCAAGCAGCAAAATGAAGCTTATGCTGTTCAATAATGTAAGAGGGTTTTATGCTTCCGCATATCAAGCAAAGATAAACAACAAAAAATTGCTGAACACATCAGGGGCAAGTTTTCTTGCACTAAAAGATGGTTTATCAAGAACATTTCCCTAATGTTCCTTTCAAATATTTTGTGTGAGTATGAGCATTCAGGTGGATTTAGATGCCAGATCTGGAGTGGGCAGAATCCAAATTCTGGATTTAAAATGGTTCTTGTTTTGGAGGCAGGGTCATCTTCTGAAACTGCCAACAACAGATGAACTCTGAGAATGAAACGATAGGCACTAGGGAAAGTCTATAGCTCTATATACTAATTGTAAATGGGCCAAAACAACTTAAGTCTGTACTATTGTTTTGAATGTTATTTTTTCATTTTATTTAATATATGCTATTAATATATATTTGAAAAGGAGAAATTTGCAGTACTATGGGCAAAGAGCAGAGGAATGGAACTAACTGGATAGCTCTTTCAAAGATCTGGCACAGGAAAATGGGCTGAATGGCCTCCTTTTTGTGCTGTAGATATTCAATTCGATGAACAACCTTCAACCAAAACGATCAGAGAACATGCCATGAACACATTAGAAAAGAGCTTTCGGATTTAGACCCCAGTGTGGATGTGCCACTTGGAGTATTTCAAATGGTTGGTGACAGATAAATAAAAATGAACAGGACCGTCTAAAAATGATTGACATTCCTGTATCTGAGAGGATCTGTCCAAATGACCAATTATTAATGTTCAGGCCAGAACTGCAGCCAATTCAAATGGGAAAACCTGAAAAGTCTGTTGAGTGACTAAGGCGTGTCTAGGAAATAATCAGTAAAGTGTGTTTTAGTCCATGTCCTGCTGCTCCCAAAAATGCAAGTTGGAATGCTGCTGCAAGGATGATAGGTAATCACAGCAAAACATAACCGAGGAACAGAATTGCCAACAACCTGGAGTTGTCCCTATTCCTGCTGATGTTTAGCAAAGGATTAGTGGCTTCACTGCCTTATGCCTCAAAAAGGTTATTTATAATGTTAACATTATCACTGCTGGCAATTTGCTTTTAAAAAACCACTAAAAAAATAGGATCACGCAACCAGGAATTTCTAGGCCTTTTTAAAATGAAAATTGGCAAAGACCTTCTCTAGTGGCTTTTTTGAGCTCATTCTTGGCTTTATTTGTTAAACCGAGGCCCCATTTGGCCTCTCAAGTGGATGTAAAAGATCCCATGGAACAATTTCAAAGAAGAGCAGGGGAGTTCACCCCTGTGTCCCAGCCAATATTTTTCCCTAAACCATAATCACATAAGCAGACTATGTCATTGCTGTTTGTGGGATCTTGCTGTGTGCAAATTGTCGACTGTAGCATAGGAAGTACAATAGTATCTACACTTCAAAAGTGCTTAATTGGTTATAAAGTGCTTTGGGACTTCCTGGGGTTGTGAAAGGTTCTAATATGTATAAAACACAAGTTTTTTCTTTCACAGAAAGTTACAATTTCCATAGGCACCTGTGTTCCCATTGAAAAAGAACTTAAAGTTTAAATGTATGTGGTGAAGAGGAGGAGCCAGCTTCAAGGTTAACAATATATCCTGTACTATTTAGTACAGTGTAAGTCATAGTTCTAGTCTCACTGATTGGTTTAAAAAGACCATGCTGTCAGACCACATAACACAAGACTAAAGACAAAGGGTGGAATTTTGTGCTGGCAGCGGGAGTCTCGGCATTTGGGGAATCCAAGTTCCCGCACCAGCTCTCGTACGGAAGGCCTGCCAAATTTAGTGCCAATCAGGCACTTAACTGGACAGCAGCGGGCTTTCCTTATGATTTAAGACCCCGCCACTGGAAGTCCTGGCCTGGCAGAGCTGCCGGCCAATCAGAGGCCGGCAGCTGCAGTACCAGCGCGGAGGTGGTGGCTACTGCTGTAGCTGCAGTGACCAGACACCGAGGAGCAGTGCTGGAACGAGGCTCAAGGTAGGTCAGGGCGGGAGGGGTCTCTTGGGATGGTGTTTGCGGGGGAGGGGGGAAGGGATGTCGGCAGCAAGGCCAGAGGGGTGGCCCTCAGCTGCATTGCCCCCCACCCCACCCCGCCACTTCCCAATGCCAGGCCCCTCTTCCAAAGACGCTAACTGTCTTTGACAGAGGGACCCCACCAATCCCACCAACCGCCCCCCACCCCCCAGCAGCCAGGAAGCAGCCCGCACGGTTTTTTGTGCCGTGCATCCCGTGCGGCAACAGGGCTGCCCGTCGCACGGGTAATTGTACCTGCAGCGGGAAGTAAAGGCCTGCTTGGGTCTGCAAATGAGACCCGACCCAAGTCTGACAGAACCCCATCCGACCCCGAGTCCTTCCATTTTTTTCCCGCGCCCGACCCGACCATCAGATAACCTCCCTTCCAATTTTTCACTTTGTTCTTTACTTGCACAAGCTTAAAATAAACTGTCACAAAACCACCTTCAAAGTCCAAAAAGTAAATTAACATTAGAGTCACTTACCTGAGGTGGTGATACAGCATGTCCGATCCGGCCCAGCCCGAGCCCGAATGCCTGCCCCAGAAGTGCGACCCGACACGTGTCGTCGGGTCCCGTAGGGTTTGGGTAAGATAGCAGGCCTTTAGTGGGAAGAGGCACTTAATTAGGGTTTAATTATCCAGTTAAGAGCCTCAATATGGGGCGAGATGGGAAGGCGGTTCACAGGCCTTCCTGCCCCAGACTAAATTTCGGCAAAGGCAGGAAGGTGGCTAGGGACCCACCCCCGACACCATTCCACCCGATTTTATGGTCTTTCTGCCTCCAAAGCACTATGGGGGAAGAGCTAAAAATTCCACCCAGTCAGATTTGTCAAAGCCTTACCTATTTACATCCACTACCTAATCGTATCAGTGTGCAGATAATAAAATAAAGACTCAGAATACACTTCAGTGTTTCATCAGTCCTGTATAGAACAATATCAGTACTGTTCCCATCTGACAGTAATTAATCAAATCCAGTTTTGTCAATATTTTTCTTTCGCAATCAGTTACTGGCAGTGCTCATGGTAATCCTGTGTTATTTTTGGGTGTGTGTTACTCAAACAGTAAATACAACTAGTTATTGGAGTTCACTTTGAGAACACTGATGCAATTGTACCATTTCTAAAATTAGTTAATCATGTACTGACAGGAATCCTTGTGGCAGTACTGGCTTTTCTTTTCATGATGCTTTATGTTTCAGTCAGGCTGCTATAAGATTTCATTGAGGTCTGGAATTCTGCTAGGCAATGTGGCATGATGGCTTACACAATGATCTGTGAATCTGAGTTAACACCCGATCAGAAGATAGTTGCTGAGAGGCATGAGTGATGAATTTAGGCCTTCATGGTGGACATGAAGCTATGCCACCAAACTGTTCCAAATTGGCAAAACCTTCAATTCCAGTTGAGTTGAGATGGTTAAGTTACAAAAATTGGAAAGTCACAACTTTGGAAGATCCATGGCAAAGCACCAGAAGCTGTATTCCTTGGGCTTCCTCAATGGATCAATGAGAAAATCCAAGAAATCTGCACTGGAAATTTCCTTGGGGCTCCTCCTGTTCTGCTGCCATTACTTTGGCAAAAGTTTGATGAAAACCCCGGCCTCAATGGAGTTTCCACTAAAGGTGGTGGTGATGTAAGACAAGCCTAGAGGAAAGCCTGCTTTGGTGCCGAACTTTTGTTTTTCCCTCAGCAACTCATAGATTGAACCAAGTAACTTCCAAACTTCAATATCTCTGAAGGGAACCTAATAGCTCTCTCACCCTCCTGCTTAAGATACAACAAAATCCACTGCTGAAAATACTTCCTTTTTAAATACACAACATGTGAATCACATCTACAATGTGTTTCAGACAATCACACTCAATGTTTGTGAAATGCCACTGAGCCCTTACAATTAGTTACCTTCCAGTTGGAAGTATAGGAAGGTGTTAGCACATCACATTACCACATGGAGTATGAGAATCACATGAAATACACATGGGGTGGAGGGGAAGGTAATTTTCATCTGCCAGTCACCCATTTCTCGTCCTAGTTGGAAATCAGTTGGAGGGTGAGGGTGGGTGGGGGCATTTTGACCATTCCATTGATTGCTAAAAAAAACTGCATCGTTCAGGCCAATAAATTGGTGAGTAGCTGTTGTAGGACTTTGATCACAATTCTTAGGTACAAATGGGTGCCTTACACATTGGAGTGCTGCTGGTGAACAAGACTGGTTCAAAGAAGAAAGGAGGAAAACGTAGAGACACCGAAAAAGCAAGAAATCTGAATATATAATATATAAAATTATCTTGTCACTTTAATTAAATTGAAAGAACTTTGGAAAAAGTAAATTTAATATTTGCTTTAACTCCTGAAACATAAATTTTCACATGTTATTGATAGAATTGGCTAGAAATCTTATTTCTTTGATATTCGTTTGACTCCCATCATGTTATCTTGGTTTCCCATCATATTCACAGGAGGTAATTTACCCAGTGTAACAATCAGTTCCGGTTCCTATTTATCATATGTTGATTGTGTCCTTTTTCAGTTCGGATTCACCTTTCAGTATTGAGGGCACAAGACTACAACGCAGATCCGAGTCCCCTGACTCAAAGAAACGACGTATACACAGGTGTGATTTTGAGGGCTGCAATAAAGTGTACACAAAAAGCTCTCATTTGAAAGCACATAGGAGGACGCATACAGGTAGGAAGCTACAACAGCTTGCATTGATACAAGACCTTTAACGTGAAAGTGTTACAAATGGAAACTGATAGGGGAAAGGGAGCTAAGTCGTGGAGGGAGAGGTTTGTTGAAAAGATGGATTTTAAGGCCAAAGAGAAATGGAAGGGTTGAGGATGAGAGGTGGTAGGGTTGATGTCGGCTTAGGGTTTGTGGGGCAAAAGGACCAGATAGAACAGACAAAAGGTCAGAGTCAGAGGAGAAATGGAGAAAAAAAATGGCAAGAAAGAACAATTTTTCTATCATGCTTTTCAGGACCTGAGGACATCCCAAAGTGCTTTAGAGCCAATGAAGAACTTCTGAAGTGCAGTTACTGTTGTAATGTAAGACTGGAGGAAGCTGGAAGGATAGGGTAGGATGAGACCATGGAGGGATATGAAGGTGAAGATTTTAAATTTAATGTGGTATTGGGGTAAGGAGCTACTGGGGCAAGTTACAATTTGGAAAGGTTGCAATTCATAGAGGATGGAAGATTGGAAGCACAACATGTAAAGCCACATAGAGTTGCTTGTGGTCTCCCCAGCAAAGGGGGAAGTTGGGGGGGGAGGGGGGGTCCCTCGTTCAAAGGCACTCAGTGCCTGATCGAGGGACCCAGCATCAGGAAGGTTAGTGTCCACTGAGACCCACCCTCCTGCCCTTGCTGCCATCCCCTCTACACCCCCACCCTGCAAAACCCCTCCTGCCAAAGCCTTACCTGAGTCCAGGATCCAGTGTCGACCTAGGGCTCAGGTGCGTGTCTGTCTCACAGCAGCCAGCACCTCCCTGGTGGCACTGCTGAACAAAAGAGATGTCAGCCTCTGATTGGCCGTCAGCTGTTGGTGGGCAGGACTTCTGCCCCCAGGGTCCTTGAACCCAGGGAAGGCCCGCAACTGTCCACTTAAGTGCCTGATTGACACTAAATTTGGCAGGCCTTCCTGAAAGGAAGTAATGCAGGGTTCTCACCGGCTCTCCAGCTGGCAGGTGAGACCCCGGTTGCCTACATAAAATACCACCCACGGTATTGGAGGTGAGAGTAGAGGGAGTGAGGAAAATGAATTTTAGAAAGCTGGGAAGAGAAAGGAAGTATTGAGTTACTTTTGCCCTGATCCTGGAACAGTAGGCAGGAATAAAATAAATGAGTTAACAGCGCAAATAGAGACAAATGGGTATGATTTAGTGGCGATTACTGAGACGTGGTTGCAGGGAAACCAGGTTTGGGAATTGAATATCCAAGGGTACTCAGTATTTCGGAAGGATAGACAGGAAGGAAAAGGAGGTGGTGTAGCTTTGTTGGTAAAGGAAGAGATCAATGTTGTAGTGAGAAATGATATAGGCACTGGAGATCAAGGCGTAGAATCAGTCTGGGTAGAAATAAGAAATAGCAAGGGAAAGAAGTCACTGGTGGGAGTAATCTATAGGTCCCCAAACAGTAGTTCTGCAGTGGGGCACAGTATAAACCAGAAAATACTGGGGGCTTGTAAGAAAGGTACGGCAATAATCATGGGTGATTTTAATATGCATATAGACTGGATTAGTCAAATTGGCAAGGGTAGCCTTGAGGGACAGTTCATTGAATGTATTAGAGATTGTTTTTTGGAGCAATATGGTGTGGAACCAACCAGGGAGCAGGCTATTCTAGATTTGGTGTTGTGTAATGAGGTGGGATTAATAAATGATCTAATTGTTAAGGATCCTCTAGGGAAAAGTGATCATAGCATGCTAGAATTTCAAATTCAATTTGAGGGCGAGAAGCTGGAGTCCCACACAAGCGTTCTGGAGTTAAACAAAGGTAATTATATGAGCATGAGGACAAATTTGGCCCTAGTGGACTGGGCAGGAAGACTACAAGGTAGGACAGTTGATGAGCAATGGCAGATGTTTAAGGAGATATTCAATTTATCCCAACTAAAATATATTCCAGAGAGGAAGAAAGATTCTAGCAGGGTGAAAAAACATCCATGGCTAAGCAAGGAAGTTAATGATAACATAAAGACAAAAACTAAGGCATACCCTATTGCAAAGGCCAGTGGCAGGCTGGAGGATTGGGAAACTTTTAAAGATCAACAAAGGGTTACTAAAAAAGTAATAAAAAGAGCAAAGGTAAATTATGAAAGAAAACTAGCGCAAAATATAAAAACGGATAGCAAAAGCTTCTATTAGTATATAAAGGGGAAGAGAGTAGCTCAAGTGAATGTTGGTCCGTTGGAGGATGAGACTGGAGAGTTAATAGAGGGGAACACAGAAATGGCAGAGACACTAAATCAGTATTTTGCTTCAGTTTTCATGGTGGAGGACACTAGTACCATCCCAATAGTACCAGATAATGCAGAGGTTATAGAAAGGGAAGAACTTAGAAAAATCATCACTAGGGAAAAAGTACTGAGCAAACTATTGGGGTTGAAGGCAGATAAGTCCCCAGGGCCTGATGGCCTACATCCTAGGGTCTTAAAGGAAGTGGCAGTGGAGATAGTGGATCCATTGGTTATAATATTCCAGGTTATCCATTTTGGTCAGAAGGATAGAAAGGCAAATTATTATCTAAATGGAGAGAAACTTCAGAGTGCATCGGTGCAGAGGGATCTGGGTGTCCTCGTGCATGAATCGCAGAAAACTAGTTTGCAGATATAGCAGGTGATAAGGAAGGCAAATGGAATTTTGGCATTTATTGTTAAAGGAATAGAGTATAACAGTAGGGAAGTGTTGCTGCAACTGTACAAGGCAGTGGTGAGAAATATTGTGTACAGTTTTGGTCCCCTTACTTGAGAAAGGATGCACTTGCATTGGAGGCAGTTCAGAGGAGGTTCACTAGATTGATTCCAGAGATTGCGGGGGGCGGGGTGGGGGCTTGTCTTATGAAGAGAGATTGAGCAGTTTAGGCCTTTACTCTCTGGAGTTTAGTAGAATGAGAGGAGATCTAATTGAGGTATATAAGATGATTAAGGGGATTGACAAAGTAGACATAGAGAGGATGTTTCCTCTTGTGGGCAATCTAGAATGAGAGGTCATAGTTTTAGGATAAGGGTAGCAGATTTAAAACAGAGATGAGGAGAAAGTACTTCTCTCAAAGGGTCGTAAATCTGTGGAATTCACTACCCCAGAGTGCGGTGGATGCCAGGATATTGGGTAAATTTGAGGAGGAGATAGACAGATTTTTA
Source organism: Heterodontus francisci (assembly GCF_036365525.1). NCBI lineage: Eukaryota > Metazoa > Chordata > Chondrichthyes > Heterodontiformes > Heterodontidae > Heterodontus > Heterodontus francisci. Next base: position 130,321,723 of record NC_090376.1, on the reverse strand, counting down.
ATTAGAAATGGGTTGAAGGGTTATGGAGAACGGGCAGGAAAGTGGAGTTGAGGCCAAGATGAGATCAGCCATGATCGTATTGAATGGCAGAGCAGGCTCGGGGGGCTGAATTGCCTACTCCTGCTCCTAGTTCTTATGTTCTTCATTGATGGTGGGCAAAGCACAATAATGCATGACGTGGTCACTAGGATGAAAACATTTTTGTGACTGTGGCAGGTGCTTCTGCTGTTAACAGTGTTTTCATTGTCTACGATACCCATTTTCTTCAGCCCAGAAATTATGGTGTTCACAAAAGGGCCTGGATTACTGCTCAATTGTGCTAGTTTTTCTGACATAATTCCCCTTATATTGGCATAGCTGCTGCAAAAGATCACGGAACTTTAAGCACAAATTGCATTCTGCACCAATCGAGTTTCTGCAATATTTTGCACTAGCTACAACATGGTGCTAGACGCAGGCCCTACCCACAAAACTGGACGCACCCCCAGGGTGAATTAATCACCATTGGGAGTTTCTGCTAATTGCGCTTGTTCACAGGCCTTCGAAGAGGGTCTAAACATTTAAAAGGATCTTTTTGGGCACAAGGACATTAATAGGTACATTTTGAACTTTTTTTAGTTTACTAAGGAACTGTACCTGAATCTAACTAGAAAACATTTTGTGTAGTTTTTTATTAGTCATTTAAAATTGGATTACTCAGGTGTGGAATGACACTGGTTTAAAATGTTTATATTTTTGAGATAAACTCATTTGTAACTGTATTAATCAAACTTTACCAAGTTAACAGCTCTTCAGTATATCAAGGGGTATTCTTTGAAGCAAAATTATTTCTGTAAAAAAGTTATGTTTTAAAACACTGCCTGATTGCGTTGATTCATGGCAAATTTTGCATTCGGCGATATGCAAACAAGATTGAGTGGAAACCTGATGGAAAAAACTTTCAAAATGGTTCCAATTTGTGTCAAAATCAACAGTTATGCCCAAAGTGGAAACTTTACCCCAAGCTTTTCCACCATGTGCATAACACAGAATCTCATCTTATTGCAATGTTTGTGCTCAAACACAAACTTTTCACAGCCTGAATACTGTATCTTGACATATTTATATCTCACTACACGTTTACATCTTGCTAGAAGATGTAAAACTAATGACTTTCACCATTGATTTTAAAAATCCTACATGGGTTTGTGGAATATTAATTTAGAAGTTACCAAACCCTCCAAATATTTATGTGCCAAAAGACACAAGGCCCAAAGAGTTTCAAGTCAGTCTCATGCTTATCTGCAAGGATTTTGAGACAGTTCAGATATTTTGGAGGCTGATCCTTTTGTATTTGGAAGATTTGCTTCATGAATCAATCCATTGATAAACTTTTTGGAAACTCTGACTTGTCAATTCCTGACCTTACAAATAATTATTTGTGAGATAAATTGAACTTCACCTACCAGCTTCATGGTCCATAAAGTGGGTATTTTAAGCTTAATCACTCTGAACAAAAAAGATAAAAGAATGTTGTACTCTGTAATTAGCTAATCAAATTGAGTTCTCCAGAATTTTCCTGTTCCAAAGCCTCTAGTCAGAATGATATGGGTGCTAGTCCCACTGCAGGATTTCAACATGTTATTTAGGATAACACTCCAATGAAGTTCTGTAAGAGGTGCCATCCCCCAGATGAAATTGAGCTTATGCTAGCCTCCTCTGATGGTTCAAGCAGATACTCAAGATCCCATGGCATAACAGTAACAATAAACTTTTATATAACAGCTAGGGATGTCCCAAGGCCCTTCATCGAGGCATAAACAGACAAAAATGGCTGCTGAGACAAAGGAGATATTAGAAAAGGTGGCCAAAAGCCTAGTCAAAGAACTAAGCCTTTAAAGAGGGCTTTAATGCAAGACAGGGAGATGGAAAGGTTTAGGGAAAGAATTCAAGAGCATTGGGCCCAGATAACATGACTGCCAATGGTGGGGGGAGAACGCATAATAGGCCAGTCAGAGGAATGAAGAATTTGGGCGGAGCTGGGTTTTCGGACTCGAGGAGGATACAGAGATGGGGAGGGGTAAGGCTATGAAGGGACTGAAACATGAAAATGAGAATTTTTTATTTCAGGTATTGGGGGAATCAGGTGTCAATATAGGTCAGCAAGGCCAGAGGTAATGGGTGAACACCTTGTGTAGGATAAGAGACCAGCAGCATAATTTTGGATGAACTGAAGTCTACAGAGGGCACTGGAATGGAGGCTGGTTCAGAGAATATAGCCTGGAGGTGACCAAGGCATGGATGAGGGTTTGAGTGACAGATGGGCTGAGGCAAGGGCAGAGCTAACCCATGTCAGAAGTAAGAAATAGGCAGCTTTTACATTGGAAAGATTATGAGATTGGAAACTCAGCTCAGGGTTGAACCAAGATGCAGAGTTTGTGAACAAGTCGGTTTGGCCTGAGACAATCACTAAGGAGAGGGGTGGAATCGGTGGGGAGGGTCCAGAGTCTGTGGGGATGGCCAAAGCCAATAATCTTAGTCGTCTTAATGTTTAACTGGAGGAAATTGCTGCTCATCCAAGACTAAATATCAGGCAAGCAGTCTGGCAACTCAGTGGAAGGGTCATCAGAATATTTGAGGAAGCTGACCCTGAGTATTCGAAAGATGTCACCAAGGGGAAGCATGTAGGTGAGGAAGAGGAAGAGGCCAAGGGTAGATCATTGAGGGATTCCAAAGGTAACAGTGTAGGGGTAGGAAGAAACACTATGATTGGATATGTAAGGTGGAATCAAGGATGGACAATGATACTGAGCTGGACAACCAAGGAAAGTCTTTAGAGGAGTATGGTGTGGTTGATTGTTTTAAAGAGCTGTAGAATGAAGAGGGACAATGCACCATGGTCACTGTCATGTGGAATGTCATTTGTGACTTTGGTTGAGGCTACATAAGTGCTGTGGCAGGAGTAGAACCTTTTTGGACAGATTCAAATGTGGAGTTGCCAGGAAAGATAGGCACTTCGGAAGGTGAAAAACCATTCAAGAGTTGGTCAGAGAAGAGGAAAGAATCCTGTTTGGATGCTAACCAATATTCCAGTTCAGGATTCTTCTGAATACATTTTACCTATGTCCACATAAAAAGTCAACTTCCATAGACAAATCTACAATTCCTGTGAACCAAAACTTGACTATGTGCTTATATTGTGTGCTACCAGTGAACAATGAATCCTTCTGTCATTGGGACATATAGCATAAATTGTATGGTTTACACACCGTAGAAGGAATTATACCTTGTGGCAGAGGCTCCGCCCACTGGCAAAAAAGTCGGATGCGAGCCCGCCTATGCTGGGCCTAGAAGCCACGCAGCAATTTTGCGTGGCCTAGGCCCTTAATTGGAAGAGGTCAGGCCTTCTACCACTCTGAGGCAGGAAGTCTGGCCTCCAAGAGCTGCCAGCCAATCAGAGGGTCAGCAGCTCTTCAGTCCCACCAGCGCCACTGGGAGCGGTGGCCACTGCTGGGACTGCACCCAGCCAGGACCAGCAAGCTGGAAAGAGGCCCAGAACAGAGCTAAGTATGTGGGGCATTGCCGGCGACAATTGGCTGGGCCCCGGCAAACGGAGGTTAAAGGTCTGCCTGGGTCTGGAAAAAAAACCCCAACCCAACAGAACCACATCGGACCCAAGCCCGACCCGGCCCGAGTCCTTCCATTTTTTCCCGTGCCCGGCCCGACCCGACCTGACCATAGTGCACTCACTGTACTTACACTTTTGGATGAATGGAATGGAAGTTGCAGCATGAGTGAGATGTCATCATAAAGACGCTCGCTCGCTCACTGCGCAGACTCAGAGTCTGTGGAGTCTGGATGCATGCTTCCCTCTTTGACGTCCCGGACTCCCAGCTCAGGCAGGCTTTTCAAATTTTGAGGCTTACTTACTCAACTTCCCTTTTCCTCCCAGCAGAGAAAAAGGTAGTACTGTGTGTGTCCAACCCAGACCCGGCCTGACCCGACCCGAGCCTGAAAACCGGACCCGGAAGAGCGACCCAACCCGAACCCGACACATGTCATTGGGTCCCGTCGGGTTCGGGTCGGGTAGCAGGCCTTTAGCGGAGGTGAAGATCACTAGAGAGAGTGGGGGCAGGTGTTGCAGCAGGGGCATGTGCTGCGGGGCAGGGGGGTGCCCTTTGTGGGACACAGGGTGCCCAATCAGGAGGGCCACCCCACCCCCAGCCCACAAGGAGGCCGCCAGGTTTAACTGGGCAGTGTCCCCAGGTGGCGAAGTGGCCGTCCATGGCGGCGGTAGGAGGCCCTTAAACGGCAATTAATTGGCCACCTTGGGGCTTTAATTGGCCTGTTGTGGGTGGGCTTTGTGCCACTTCCCCCGCCACTGGTAAAATAGCAGCAAGGGTGGGTAGGCGACAGGGACGGCACCCCCAACCTCCAGTCTGCTCCCAGTGTGGGGGGCATAAAAATTCCAGCCCATAGCTTCAGATCCTATTGAAACAATGAAAATCAGCATGCTGCCAACAGACCATATAGCTCAAACTAAAACATAATTCAGTTTATCGCACAAAGATAAATTATACAGTAGCACGAACAAATTAGCATTAACATAAACGCTGCTTGACTCCATCGGTTCCAAAACAATAGAAGCTTTGAATCATAACTGTTTCTCCAGTTCCTTTTGAACATGGACAGGTAATGAGAAATTACCCACAGAGTACCTATAAATCCCTGAGATAAATGGTAGCACAGTTATGGGGAACATTGGGTATCAGTCTGGTTGCATGTCTCTTTGATGCTCAAGCTACCAAAAACAAAGATAAAAATAGTAGGTCAGAGACTAATGAAATCCAGGAGGTACAAACAAGCCTTTTGTTCTCATCAAGTTGATGCTAGAACTGGAAACTAGATTTCTTTTCATTTCAAGCACTTGGTGTGAGCTGTAGGATGGAACTCATCCCATTACAGAGACCTATAGTATAGCACAGCCAGATGCATAGTAAAGCTCCCTCTGGTCTGCTGCAGCAATGTGCCACTGGCCTACTCAACTCATTTCACTAAGGAGCCCTACATAGATAGAGGAGAAATTCATCCCATCAACCTGGCCTGGAATTAAATCCAGGTCCCAGAGGTGAAAGACCCGCAACTAGCCCAGTGCACTACCTAGCTCCCAGCAATAAACAGCTATAAACCAGTGCTGTTCCACAACAAAACAAAATTTGACTCAATTAAACTTGGGTCCCAAACAGTAGGCCTGGCATGTGCCTCTTGACACTGAGAAACCAATTACTTCTTTTTACCAAGCCAATTTAAATTTGTCCATAATATGCTGTGCTCCCAGAGGTTTGTATTCCACTGAGCTCGCTGCTGTTAAAGCAAGACAAAGGCAGTCTTCAAATCAGCCATGGCTTAGACTTTAAACTTTCTGGTGCCTAGGTCAAAATATATGTACACAAAAAAATAAATGGAATATAGAATTTCTGATAAATTGACATTCATTACAATTCCTCCTTCAACCAGCAACCTCGCTGCCTACTCAAAAAAAAGTTAGGCACATTGGCTGGAATTTTTGTTGAGCAAGAGGCCCCGTCCACCTGCCGAAAAGTCAGTGGCAAGCCTGCCTCCGCCGGGCCTGGGGAGCCAGACTGGGATTTTTCACCCTTGGTATTGAGCAGGACTTCCTGCTTCCTTGAGGCAGGAAGTCCTGCCTCATGGAGCTGCCAGCCAATCAGCTGGCCAGCAGCTCTTAGTCCCTGCTGTGCCACTGGGAGCAGTGGCCACTGCAGGGACTGCACCCAGCCATCGCAAACAAGATGAAGGATGGCCCCGGAACTTAGTTTTAGGGCCTCGACAGGGACAATCGGTTGGGCCCTGGCCAGGCAAAGGGATCAGTTAGGGGGGCGGGGCACTGTTGTGCATTGGGAGCGGTTGGGGCTTCAGGGATGGCCCTCTGTGAGGCGCAGGGTGCCTGATCAGGAGGGCTCCCCCACCAGCCCGTAAAAAGGCCTCCGGGTTTCACCAGGCGGGGTTTTTGAGGCTTCTGCCATCTGGCCACCAAGGATAAAATACCCGCGGTGGTGGGTGGAAGCCCTTAAGTGCCAATTAATTGGCCACTTAAGGGCATTGATTGGCCTGGGGCGGGCGGGCCATTTCTCGCTGCCGCCACCCCACGACCCACTGCTGCCCCCGCTGCAGTTTTACAGGAAAGGTTCCCCTCCCCTCCCCCGGCCTCCCACTCAATTTTACACCCCAATTCCCCCACTACCAGCCCACCCGTTTGGGGGCATAAAATTCCAGCCCTTCTTGTTGTTTGTGGATGCTTGGTTTGTGCAAAATAGCTGCCACAGTTGCCTGTGTGACGATAGACACTGCACTTCAAAATTGTAGATGAAGTACTGGTAGGTGGTAGGAGAATTGAGGGAAGGTGGGGATGAGAGAGGGGGGGAAAAATGGGATTAATGTAGGATAAGTATAAATGGGTGGTTGGTCGGCCCAGACTCGTTGGGCCAAAGGGCCTATTTCTGTGCTGTATCTCTCGCTGACTCTATGATTTCAAATGTTCAGTAGAATGAAAGGATTTTTCTTTTAAAGGCTCAAGTCCAGAATTACATATAACAGTAAAATTGCTGAGGAACAGCAGATGGCACTGTTGTTTTATCACAGGATGCAGCAGTGTTGAGCATTGCTCCAACTATTTCACAAGGTCATTCCACATTAAACACTATTTTGTTCTTGAATAAACAATGCAAATTTACAGTTAAATGCTGAGAGAAAGTTAGTGAAGGCTTAAGAAACATAGTCTACCTACAGCCTCAAAATGTGAAGTTGTTTTTGAAGTGGATTCATTTGAATGCAAAATGATCTGTATGTAAAAATCAAACTGCCTCAAAGCCCTGTTGACATAATGAAATGCAATAAGTTGGACATTTCGATAGATCCATTGAACATCGTCACTAAAATTATATTCACTGCATATAGATTTTAACGCACCACTGGATTACCTACGCTCCAATTTAATTCATGTACATACATAGATTATACTGAAAGTAAAGTTTTGATCATGAATCAGTGTTTTTGTTTTGTGCATATCAACTGACAGAAACAATAACATCTGTTAAGATATGCCTGTGCACAAAAATACTGCATGTGTGTGGCACTAAAATGTTATAGGTTATATCGGGATAAATTCCTTGTTGTCTTAACATTTAGTACTTGTTTTAAAAAAAACTACAGACCTCATTAAATTTAGAAAGTATATAAAAAAAATCAGCAGCTGCAGACTATCACAGTGGATGAATGATGAGGCACTGAACCATACAGAATAGGCACAGTTCTGATTCAATCACGCGGCTGTATTGAGCAACCTCGAGGATGGTCGAGGAAAGAAGCAGGGAAAGGCAACACTGAATTGCCCTTGTAATCCTGTAGTTAGGAAGGGAAATGATCAGCCAGTGTCCTATGCCTTACAACAATCTAGAGACTCCTGAAATAGCTGTTCCACTGGTGGTAATATCCACGATTGCACAAGGAGCGTAAGTAGCTCATTGAAGTAATGGAGGGCCAAGCAGCTCAGGGAAATCATACGTCAGTATAAATTGTCACCTTCAGGAGTTTGAGATAAGGGAGGGAAATCAATGAGTGCAAATGAAACATTTCATGGCACACAAACTTCCTCTCAATTTTTGGCTTTCCTGAGGCTTCAACAGGGAAATGTGGCATTGTAGTATGGTGTCCTTGCCACTGCTGTGGCCTCTACTGCACCTTGCATTGCTTTCGGCATGAAGGAAGAGCGCTGGGAGCTGAGGTTAGTGTTGCCAACCCTCCAGGATTGCCCTGGAGTCACCAGGAATTAAAGATTAATTTCCAGGACAATGCTGCAAGCAAGCCAGGAGAAAAATCATAGAGGCATTTCAAAAAAGTGTGTTCTTATAATTTTCTTTGAACACTTTGTTTTATATCTATAAAAATACTGGAGATGTCAAACAAGACTGTTTGACTGACGAGCCATGAAGCGTCCAATTGGGTAACTAGAGTCTGTTCGCTTTGTAATTGGTATAGGAAGGTGGCACCACAAGGATGGACATGGCAGGGTTTTGAGGTTGGAGCAGTTGGAGGAGGGAGGTCATGTAATGCAACCTCCAGGAATATGTCCAAATAGAGTTGGCAACCCTAACTGAGACTCAAAACTGGAATGTGGCCATGACAGCACCTGAGAAACAAACAAACAAAGTGATGGCCCACAATCTGGCTCTTTGTGGTAAATTAATAATGAACATAGATTTTGTTTTTCAACTGAGTTTGTATTTTACAAGCAAATACTTGATTAGGCTATTGTGCAGCCTTATTCTGGGATCAGAATATTATGTTTTAGTCCATGTGGTATGTTCCAGCAAAATTTTGCTTGGATAAGTTGTCAGAGTGTTTACACAAAACAATGTAATTGGTCTGAAAATTCTTCAGCATAATTGCTGGATGAAATCATACTGATCAACTTGTAGGGACAAGATTCAAATCCTTTTTTTCAGAGGTTAGTTTGTCAGTTTCATGTAAAGTTGATGCAGTTTGCATATTGCAAGTAAAGGCTGTGCCAGATTATGTCAATGCCTGGAGCTCTTTGCCTTACATGTATAAGTTCAAGTGCAGTTAACCAATGCTTAGTTGTCAAAACCCACTTCAGGCTACACAAATTTCTGACCTCCTTTGGAACTTAGTATGAGAAAAGCACACAGAACTGTCTGGGTGTAATGATTTTTAAAATTCGGATGGATTGGTTTGCATAGAATCATACAGCAGCGAAGGAGCCCGTTCGGCCCATCGTGTCTGTACTGGTTCTCCGAAAGACCTACCAATCAGTCCCACTTCCTGCTCTTTCCCCATTGCCCTGCTATTTTATTTCCTCCTTAAGTATATATGTAACTACCTTCTGAAAGTTACTGTTGAATCTGCTCCCAACACTCTTTCAGGCAGTGCATTCCAGATCATCATAAATCGATGAATAAAAAAAAAATTCCTCGCCTCCCCCAGTTATTTGCCAAAAAAAAATGACTAAGAATGCATGCTTTAATACATTGACCCCCAGAGTGCCACCTAATTCCTGGTTCCAAAAACCATTAGCATTTCAAATGTACATTTTACCTACAGCTACAGTGGTACTAGTGAAAGAGCTTTGGTAACTGAAGTTACACAAGCTTTGATAGACAGATGACTGAAATGCATTGAGCAATAGTTTCCATGTTATGTAAGCAGATTTCATTGCTTTGATCATTCAAAGACTACAAGTTTGTTCTCTTGTAATTTTTATTAACCCTTTCTACTAGGTTTAATGTATCATAAGCAAAGGATCTCAGTAAGGCCTTCTTTTCAATTTACAAGGAAGCAGGTTAAGGGACATCTCTTTTCTGTTCTGGACTTTATTACACTATCTTTTAAGTTACTTTATAACATGTTACATTTCACTGTTCCCAGGAGCAGAGCCACCTGTTTGTGTCCTGGATTGGGAAATTGAACCCACAACCTTCTGAGCTCAGAGGCAAGAGTGTAACCAACCGAGCCAAGCTCTCTCACCTAGTCAGGCAGAGGGAATTATCTCATCTCACAAGACTCTTAATGGCAAGCTAGCGCACAGTAAAAGAAGGAGAAATCCTCAGCTGTGCCTTGTAGACTGCAAGGTATTGATAATTTGACACAGCTGGAGCACTCTTACCTATGAGCTAAAAGGTTGAGGGTTCAAGCAAGTCATCTGACATTATGCAGCAGAATGCTGCATTACCAAGGAGTCTGCTCTTCAAATGGAATGCTTAACTCCATTTTCCAATTTAGGAGGACACTAAAGATTACTTGACCCTAATGGGAAGGAGACCAGGAGGTTGTCTGTGTTTTAGCGAATATTTCCTATCACCTACCTCCGTCCAAAGCAGATTAACTCTCTGTTTATGCAAAACAGTTGCTGTGTTTGCAACCTAACCAGTCATTTTACTTCAAAGTAATTCATAACAAGCAAATGGTGTTGAGATATTTCTAAGAGATGGGTTAAGAGGCGATATAAATTAGTTCCTTTCTTTGTAAAACCTAATTTATTGTCATGTAGAAGGGAGTCTTGTATAGAATCGACTTCAGGATAAACCTGACAGTGTAAATTCTCAGTGCAGATGGGATGCATGTCCCCCAGTAAGGGACCTTCAATAGGCTGACATTTGCTTCCTTACTTACCCATGCTCCTGGCAATATGATGTTATTTCTACATAATGTAGGTGCTGAGCTGGTTCCCCAACTAAGACCAATAAATCGGCATTAGAGACTGACTTCGCGTCTTGGCCTTGAAGTGAAAGGATAGGATTCAAACACTCATACAGACATGAACAGGAGGAAATATGTTTAGGGCCACTGAAATACAAAGGATTAAATAGGTTTGTTCCTGTGCCATTATGTTTGTTGCTGTGGCTTCTGTTACTGTGGTGATTTTCACTGCATTAGTATCACTTTACATTAAAATAAGCAATGCCTTAAACAGGTTTATACACCAGAAGACATAAAACGTGAAATGTTTCAACATTAAAATGTTGTTTGCCAATGATGGCTACTTCTCTCTTTGTCAGGCTGCAGGGAAAATCCCATTTTGTCACTCGCAGGGTCTGCGCAGACCAGAGACTATTAGAGTGTGTTGGATGAGATTAGAGAGCTCCCCAGTGTCCAGCCTTCAATGATGGCCCAACCAATGTCTGCAGTCTTTATTTATTTATGCCAAATATTCTGTCAGATTCAGTCACTGTATAAGCAGCTCTCACCTCTCCTATGTTCCAGAGTGTACCTTGTTTCTGCCCAAATCTAATTAAACGATAGCACTGCCCAGGGATTGTAACAACAACTTGCATTTTTATAGTATCTTTAACATGGTAAAACATCTGAAGGCACTTCACAGGAACATTATCGACCAAAATTTGACAGTGAACCAAATAAGATGATATTAGGACAGGTGACCAAAAGCTTGGTCAAAGGTAGGTTTTAAAGAGAGTCTTAAAGGAAAGGTGGGGAGGTTTAGGGAGGGAATTTCAGAGCTTAGGGACTAGGCAGCTGAAGGCATGACCGTCAACGGCAGAGTGAGGAAGGTCGGGAACAGAGAAGCCTTTTTACATATAGTGGCTACTGCAATGTATCACATGACTCTTCCTGAATAGTACTTCAAGGCAAGGCTCAGCATCAAACCATAAACTGATTTATTTATATAAAAATAGATGATGAGTATACAGTTTTCACAATAAATACAACCAATTTCCCTATGCTCCTTAGTTATGGAAAACAATAAAGATGTAAGTTACTATCAATAAAAACATGGGCTCACCTTTACGAGCATGACATGTTTCAGGTTTACATAACTATCCTCCCATTGATTCGCATTAAGCAACTATGGTTGAGGCTTATTTCAGGCTGCTGGTTCATTCTGGAGTAACGATACTGCTAGCTGCCTTGGCAGTTTAACCCCTTAGAAAATCACCCTAACATTGGCCCAGTATTACAAGTTTCAAAGTTCAGCTCAAGCAACACAACCAAGATTCAAATTGCAACAAGCGCTTAACCTAGATCTCCCTGTTTATGACAGCAACTTAGGAGTTACTCAGCAATATGTCAATCCCCATCATCTGTACAGAACGGCAGCTACAAAACCTTATGCATCACAGCTAGATCTTCCTCTGTAATCCTTCCCAAAATTGGGTGGCATAGGAGCAGAAAATGGAGGAAATTGGGTGGTCAGGCCCATTGCTGTTGTCTGGCCCCTATCTCCCGTTTCCTCCCCTCCACACCCCCATCCCAGTCAAGCAAGGCCACTGGCTGCCCGCCACATGTAAATACCAGAGGGTGACTCCCAGAAAGTCTCCTGATTTCCCCCCTTGCTACTCTCTGTCAGCACAGACCCCAGGGACCATCAGGAAAAGGTTCACAGTAGTCTCTAGGATAATGCAGCAAGCACATCAAGTTGCTAGGTGGAGGATGAAGGCCCGAACATGATCAGAAAGCCAGTCAGAGGCCTTCAGTCAAATTGGTATTGCAATCTTCGGTATTTTTGTCTCCTTTCAGGCCATTCTATTCTCTTCTAGTGCTGCAGCGGTGCACCTCGTCCAGTGCCATCATATTTCATTCCTCTGTAGCAACGGGCTCCCCCTTGGTGCCAGAGATCTTGCATCTACAATTGAGGCCTGCAGAGGAAACTGGATATGCAGGTGAAAGCCCATCCCTGGAGCTCTTGGTTTGGTTTTAGGAAAATCCCACCCCATATCACCTTCCTGTGGATTTCTGTCTCTGTTGCCCGAAAACCTGTCCGTTAGAGTTGTTCAAGTACACGTAATCATCACCACTCGAATCAGTTGTTGAAGCGCCAGTCAGACAAAGGGAAGTTCTGGACTTTCCCCTCAGCATAAATTCTCCAGTGTTTGAAGTGATACTGTGGAATAATAGCTACAAGTGCTTAACCTGCTCATCTAAAATTCCTGTCCCCACAATTTTAGCTGGGGCATTAACATGCTTAAAATAAATAGGTTAACACTGCCACTAAAATAGTGGCAAGAGGTGTTTCTGATGAATGCAGTGAGTTTCCATACCTTTTTCCAGAAAAAAAAAAGAGAAAGCTGAGGAGTTACCTGCTAAAGGTCTTCAAGATTATGAAAGGGCTCGATCGGGTAGATGCAGAGAAGATGTTTCCACTTGCGGGTGTGAGCAGAACTAGGGGCCATAGATACAAGATAGTCATTATTAAATCCAATGGGGAGTTCAGGAAAATGTTCTTTGCCCAGAGAATGGTGAGAATGTAGAAATTGCTACCTCAAGGAAAAAGTGAGGCAAATAACATAGATGCATTTCCAGCTAGATAAACACATGAGGGAGAAAGGAATAGAAGGATATATTGATGGGGTTCGATGAAGACGTGTGGGAGATGGCTCGTGTGGAGCATGAACTTGTTGGGCTGAATGGTTTGTTTCTGTGCTGCAAATACTGTGTAATTTCACATAACCCATTAATCCATAGTGCAATTTATTCTCAAACACCACCTGGTTCAATTTTATTAAGCATCTGATTTGGTTGTTTCTGGCTTCTCCCTGTTGTAATGCCCCCTAAAAACTGACATTTATAGTAATACAAATTCAATAAGCTGGAGAGATACCTTACCATATTGAGACCTGTTGCAAAGCTCATGACAACATTAAGGCTGATTATGAGTGAGCAACACCCTTTATTATTCTATTAACTATTACACTTTTGTTTTGACCATGCTTGAAAAAGGTAATCTTTTAAATGTGAACTAAAAATACAGACTTCCTTAAACAAAACTTTTAGCAATAAACCTTCATGGATGATAGGACATTATTTATCCAACATTTGTAATGAAGGCAATCATGTAATTTCCAAGAACAGCAACAACTTGCATTTATACAGCACCCTTAAAGTAGTAAAACATCCCAAGGCACTTCACAGGAGCATTATAAAACAATACATTAAAACTGAGGCATTGCCAGACTGGGATCCACTGTAGGTCAGTGAACACAATGAGCAGTGATGATTGAACTGGACTCAATGTGAGTTAGCATACGGGCAGCAGAGTAATGGATGAGCTCAAGTTTACGGAGGGTGCAAGGTGGGATGTCAGCCAGCAGAACATTGGAATAGTCAAGTCTAGAGTAGCCTAGGCATGGATGAGGTTCTCAGCAGCAGTTGAGCTGAGGCAGGGGTAGAGATGGGTAATGTTATAGAGGTGAAAGTAGGTGGTCTTGGTGATGGGGAGAATGTGAGGTTGGAAGCTCAGCTCAGGGTCAAATCGATGACGAGTTTGCGAACAGTCTGGTTCAGCCTCAGACAAGAATACAACACTTACAGATTTTCCAATTCCATTTTAAAAATGAATTAAGTTATCTTTACAATCAAGCGGCCTGGTAATGGAGTCAAATCTCAACCATTGATATATTGTTGGGTTTGGCTGCAGACACTCGGGATTTCAGTGCCTTATTCATGTATTTGTTGGCTTTTGGTCATTTAGCTCTGCAATCTTCATTAACCAAACCAATAGCTTGTACTTACAAATGATCTGGTTACAAATGTGCCATGTTGTCTGACACTGAGTGTTTCTCTCCTCCCCATATTGGCCACATCTTATGGCCAACTTGGCTCTCTGGGTAACCCCTCTAGCAATCCTTCAATCATATTCATTTGTCAGGCTGGTCTCGAATCAAATTTCATTGAAGTAAAAGCATTACAGAAGATTATTTCTGAGTCAGGGATTGCAGCAAAGGTATCAGTTTACTCAAGTGGCAGAAAGTACAAACCCCGACTGCAGAGTTGTTCATGACGTTACAGGAATGGGGAAGAGGGGGAAAAAAATGCTTGCTCATAGCAACATTCAGTTTCCATAAATAAACCCATGCTTTCTATGATCAGATACTTTCACCCTTTTATACATTACATAGAATTTACAGCACAGAAACAGGTCCTTCAATCCAATTGATCTGTGCTGGTGTTTATGCTGCACATGAATCTCCTCCCAACCTACTTCATCTCATCCTATCAACATATCCTTCTATTCCTTTCTCCCTCATGTACTTGTCCAGTTGCCCCTGATCGGGAGCAGCAATAACAACAACCTTTTTGCTAAGTTATTTCCCACTGAATGTTACATGGGTTGCTCAACATGCATTCTTGAATTTTCCAGAGGTAGAAATTACGACCTTGTGATTCAGGCCAATATTAGTAAATAAATTTATCTACAGGAGTTATAATTACACAGAAGGCTGCTGCATATAACAGAGTGACCAACAATACAAACGTTTAATTTACACACTGTTTTAAGCTGTCGGAACAATGAAGTAACTGCAATCCCTTGAGTTTTTGTTGATAACAGTTTTCCCCATCTCACTGCTGCAACATGGAAATATGTGGTTGGAGTAGGGGATCTAAGAACCAAAGATATTGAGAAAAGGCTGCCTGTACACACACCCAGACGAAGAAGCCTTGAGACAAAAAGTTTTCAAATACAGGATAGATCATTTTGAGCACAGCTATTTGATCAGCAAATGTTCCCACCTCTTCTGGCTCTTGCAAGTCCATGAATGCTTTGACAAGGCATAATCAGATAAGCTCTAGGACAATGTCTCCACATCCTGTCCGATCTGCAAATCAAATTCCCATCTTGCATCTTGCAAGCCTCCCTATGTTTCTTCCCCTACCCCCTCAATCTCCTTCAGTTTGTAGAAATAGGACAAGACAACATCAACCTTAACACTAGATAGTTCAAAAATAATCACATTACTCTATTATGATAATGTAACTAGTTAAACAAAAATCTCATGATGTGAAGCAGGATAGAACTATTTCCCCATCACCACCAGCCTTGTCAGATTGAATGTGCTCAGACAGATGGTTCACCATTGATTGGGCCAGTCTCTGCTTGACAGTTTAGATGTGGACTGTGCTCTTCTTGAATATTCTGCAATTGTTACCTAAGTAGTGCATGCATATGCATTAAAATAATGAATTAAGAAACCCAGCCTAGTGAATAATGGCTACTTTACAGTATATAGTCCTATATATTATGTGGCCATCATGATTTTTGCAGCAACCTGAATACGTACCAATGGAAGTCTGGTTTGTAATATCGCAAGGATGTAAAGAAAACAAGTAAATAATTAAACTTCCTTAAAAACATCATTTTCTCCTTTTGGAGTGTCAGCAATAATCTTTTCAATCAGAGGCCTGGGGCTAGTTATGAAATGTGAGCCTCGAATTTATGCCGGTTGCCAGACGTGTCGCCATCAACTCCAGATCTCCACGGTATATCAAGCTACTGCCCCCAGTGGGCATTTGGAGCTACAACATCCAGAATCTTTTTCTAATTGACAGCAAAACTGACAGTTCACACAACAGGCCAGGACTTGCTGTAAGACCTGCTCCTTTCAATAACAGAATAACTGAGAATGACACCCACTCCTCTTGCGCCCGTCTCCACCCTGCTGTGAAATTAGCTTGAATGATTTATTTTTTGTATAAAATATCAAAATGTGGGAAAATATAAACTCTTCAACTTTTTTCTGAGATCACTATGAA
Source organism: Heterodontus francisci (assembly GCF_036365525.1). NCBI lineage: Eukaryota > Metazoa > Chordata > Chondrichthyes > Heterodontiformes > Heterodontidae > Heterodontus > Heterodontus francisci. The sequence goes on along the minus strand of NC_090376.1, from coordinate 130,305,664 downwards.
AGCAAAAACACATCCCCGATATACTATATCCATTGATACAACTGAAGAGAATACTAGTGAGTGGGAAAGGATTAGGATGACACAGAGTAGGTCTCTATATTTTGCACGGTATTTGCCATGGTTGCACCATTTGCATTTTTCTATTTTTTTTTTACTCAGCACTCAACCACCAACATTGATTACATGAGCAGAAGTATCACAATTCCTTAACCTTGGAATGAGATTCTAAATAAAATTCTTAAACTTTAACATTTAAGCAGAATCTTTTGGCAACACTGAGTACTTTGGTAAAGAAGGTAGGATGCAAATTAGTTTCATCTTTAGAGCTTTATAAAGTTTTCTACTTCATTATAAAAATGTACTATATGGATGATCCCCGTCTTATAGAATCATAGAATAATTACAGCACGGCAGACCATTCGGTCCATTGAGCTTGTGCCAGCTCTCTGTAACAGCAGTTTAGCTTGTCCCACTCCCAGCCTTTTCCTCGCAGTCCTACTAATTTTTCTCTTCAGGTGTTTATCCAATTCCCTTTTGAAAGTTATTATTGAATCTGCTTCCTAATGATGAGACAGTGCTTTCCAGATCACAACTTGCTGTGCTTGATGTGCTGTTTTGTTTATGTAATGGCAACACTTATGTATCTACCTGCAGTGGACTCGGAAACACTTTATTTTCTCTGAGGCAATTGCAAGCAGCACTCTGAGAAGATCGACTGCCAATTTCTTTACAAATTCTTTCTGTGAAGATATGCACCCCACTTCCACACCTCAGAAGCAGGGCAACATCCAACTCATTGTGGACAATGCCTCAGAAGAGGGTAACTAGAAAGAAAAAGTGTCCCACCAGTTCATTTAGAACACCACCCACTCAATTCAGCATCTAAAGTGTTTGAACATTTACTGTGCTTAGTCTCTGAAAGCCCCAGTGTGTTGTTTAAAGAGCCAGCGAACAAGGCACTCTGCTCACTCATAATGTAGGGCAGAAAATACTCATTACAAAATCAGCATTCATTCTTCCCATTTCACACTTTAATATGCTGTCATCCTACTCTATTCTTAATAAAATATGAAATGGTGGAATTTAATTCCATCCTTAAGGATAGACAATTACAATTATTCAAAACTGAACACTGAATAATCTGAGCTTTGCAAAAAATATTATTCCTAATCTAGTATTTCAACTACAATTTCATTTGTTAAAACCCACCTCTTTGGCCAAGCTTTTGATCATCTGCCCTAATATCTCCTTATGTGACTCGGTGTCATGTTTTGTTTTATAATGCTCCTGTGAAGCACCTTGGGACATTTTATTATGTTAAAGGTGCTATATAAATATAAGGTGTTGTTTATAGATCATTCTAAATGGTTTGACTGTACACAAACATTCCACATCTGATCTAATACAAGGGACTCATTATAAAAAAGTGAATGCATGCTCAATAGCAGGGGTTCTCAACCCAGCGGTCCAGGGCCCCTGTGGGATTCACTAAAAGGTTTCAAGGTGTCTGCCAAAGCCGGCAGCAACTGAGTAAGAACAGGCCCACAGAGAAGCTCCTTGGGCTGCTGGAACATCTCTGCCAGCAGGTCATTCTCTTGTCTAGAGACACAAAGGGCAAAATTTTAACTCATTCAAAACCCATCCACTTGCACAGAGTTAAAATCAGACTCAATGTGTCCAGTTCACAGTCTCAAAATTGGGGGACACGAATGGCATCCGGAGCCTGTGTGTTCCAGGGGAGAAGGGAGAGGAGGACTTGGCAGAGAGCAAAAGGGTGGGAGGTGCTCAAGGCCAACGACAGGAGCAGCGGCAGTATCATCAGCAGCCCGGTTCCTTACTGTCAGATAACATGCAGCGGCTGCACAGTTAGGAGCGCGAGTGACAGTAACAATAGATGAAAGGTGGAACACAGGAGCTGGCAGTGACCAAAACAGAACCGGATTGGCAGACTGCGAGAGGGGTCGTAATTACATTGGATATCAATAGCATTTCGTATTCATCACAGAGCTCCTTTCCTTTCCCTTCCTCCACTCACCTGCTCCGAAAGGTGAGCAAAGGAAAAGGTAAAGTAAAATGTGCATGTTCCTGCCTCGTGTGGGCACGGATCTCAGCCCCCGGCCTCACAGAGTGCTCACACAAGACAGAAGACCCGACACCAGCACGTAGAAAGCCAAACGTACATGAGGAGCCAGTCTGACTGCTGCTAACCTCATCTGGACACTCAAGTGTGTAAAATACACAGACCAGTGAAGAAATATCAGTACTGATTGACAATTTAGTGTTTGTTGAACTGAATCAATGGGGAGCAGGAATGAGTTTTAGTTTTAGTTTTTTTTTAGTTTTAGAGATACAGCACTGAAACAGGCCCTTCGGCCCACCGAGTCTGTGCCGACCATCAACCACCCATTTATACTAATCCTACACTAATTCCATATTCCTACCACCACCTACCTATACTAGGGGCAATTTATAATGGCCAATTTACCTATCAACCTGCAAGTCTTTGGCATGTGGGAGGAAACCGGAGCACCCGGAGGAAACCCACGCAGACACAGGGAGAACTTGCAAACTCCACACAGGCAGTACCCAGAATTGAACCCGGGTCACTGGAGCTGTGAGGCTGCGGTGCTAACCACTGCGCCACTGTACCGCCCATGTGAGGAATGAAGAAGAGATAAAATAGTGAAAAATAGTAAGAAAAATGGCACGAGGTAGCGGATTACCCAAATATATGAAAAAATGTTATCTACAATAGTTTCCTTCTCTCCGTTGATGAATGAATAGGCTTTTGGACTATAAACCATTCACTCCATAAGGCTTTGTAAACCCATCTCACTATCTTCAGTGCCCTCACCTCCAACAACAAGCGGGAGGAGCTTATGGATTTCTTTATCACTAAGATTGAGATCATCTGATTAGCTGCCTCTGCTCTGCCATGCCTTCATCCAGCAGCTATAAAAATACTCGTATTGTGTTACAGGGCTCCATGGAATGATTAGAACACAGTTGGTGGGGTGGAGGCGGTGGACCTCAGAAGCAAAAAGGTTGAGAACCCCTGTTCAATAGATCTGTGTTCTGAATTAAGAATTGTAGCAGCATTTGGTAATCCATTAATTGACCTGTCTTTTGAAAATTAAATGTGTTAGTTTTTCTAGAAACTGTAACCAGAGGACACAGATTGAAAATAATTGGCAAAAGAATCGGAGGGGAAGATAAGGAGATTTTCTTATTGAAATGCAGCAAGTTGTTATGATCTGGAAGACCTGCCTGAAAGGGTGGTGGAAGTAAATTCAATAACATTTCAGAAACATTCAAAAGGGAATTGGATAAATACTTGGAGAGGAAGAATATAGAGAGCTATGGAGAATGTGCGGGGGAGTGGGACTCATTGGAAAGCTCTTTCAAAGAGCCAGCATAGGCACGATGGTCCAAATGGCCTCCTTCTGTGTTGTATGATTCTATGAGTTGTTCTTCTATGATATATTCCGATAATGATTTCAATATTAGAGTGAATAGAATATTTTTTTATTTTGCACTGAGATGGTTTTCGGTAGTAATGTTGTATACCTGAACTGTTTTTTTTTTAAGTTGCTGCCACCTTTATAAGCACAAATATTATTAACAACCACCTATATTTGTAAAGTGCCTTTAACATAATAAAATATCTGAAGACGCTTCACAAGAGCATTATAAAACAGAAAAAGTGAGCCACACGAGGAGACATTAGTTCAGATGACCAAAAGCTTGGTCAAAGAGATAGGTTTTAAGGAGGAGGTCTTCTAGGAGGAAAGTGAGGTAGAGAGGTGGACAGGTTTAGGGAGGGTATTCCAGAGCTTAAGGCCTAGGCAACTGAAGGTACGGCCACCAATGATGGAGTGATTAAAATCAGGGATATTCAAGAAGCCAGAATTAGAGGAGTGCAGATATCTCAGAGGGTTGTGGGGCTGGAGAAGATTACAGAGATAGGGAGGTGTAAGGCAATGGAGGAATTTGAAAACAAAGATGAGAATTTTGAAATCAAGACGTTGCCCAGGATCCAACATAAGTCAGCAAGCACAGGGATGATTGGTGTATGGGATTTGATGTGAGTTAAGACATGGGCAGCAGTACTTTGGATGACCTCAATCTTACGGCGAGTAGAATGAGGGAGACCAGCCAGGAGTGCATTGGAATAGTCAAGTCCAGAAGTAACTAAGGCATGAATGAGGGTTTCAGCAGCAGATGAGCTGAGACAGGGGTGAAGTCGGGCAATGTTACAGAGGTGGAAATAGGCGATCTTAGTGATGGCACAAATATGAGATTGGAAGCTCATCTTGGGTCAAATGCGTCACCAAGGCTGTGAACAGACTGGCTTAATCTCAGACTGTTGCCAGAAAAAGGGATGGAGTTGGTAGCTAGAGAATGGACATTGGAGCGAGGATCGAAAACAACGGCTTCAATCTTCCCAATACTTAGTTGGAGGCAATTTCTGCTCATCCAGTACTGGATGTCGGATAGGCAGTCTGATGATTTAACAACAGTAAGGGAATTGAGATAGGTGGTGGTGTTGTCAGTGTACATGTGAAAACTAATACTGTGCTTTCAGATGATGTCGCCAAGGGGCAACATATAGATGAGAAATAGGAGGGGCCAAGGATAGATACTTGGGTGACATTGGAGCTAACAGTGCAGGAGCAGGAAGAGAAACCATTGCAAGTGATACCCTGGCTATGATTAAATAGATAAGAATGGAACCAGGCGAGAACAGTCCCACCCTGCTGGACAACAGCGGAGGGCAGCAGCAAAATACTGTGGATGCTGGAAATCGGGAATACAAACAGAAAATGCTGGAAAAACTCTGGTAGCATCCGTGGAGAGAGAAAGAGAGTTAATCTTTCAGGTTTCATCAGAACAGATGATAGTGGAGAGGAGTTGGAGAAGTATAATGTGGTCAGCCATGTTAAAGGCTGCACACAGGTCCGGAAGGACAAGTAGGGAAAGTTTACCTTTGCCCCAGTCACATAGGATGCCATTTGCGATTTTGATTTGTTTCATTTCTGTCGCACGGACGGAAACCTGATTGGAGGGATTCAAACATGGAGTTCCATATTATCAGAAAATATTGCCATTAATTTTAACTCACACGCTCTGTTATGTTTTATATTTAGGTGAAAAACCTTACAAATGCACATGGGAAGGCTGTACGTGGAAATTTGCTCGTTCAGATGAGCTGACAAGGCACTACCGCAAGCACACAGGGGTAAAACCCTTCAAGTGTGCAGACTGTGACCGCAGTTTCTCACGCTCAGATCACCTGGCACTGCATCGTCGAAGACACATGCTTGTTTGAAGGTGTTTTGAAGAACAGTGGGGCATCAGAGCAGGATCTCTTCCAAACCCCAGAATTCAGCTGGGCTGAATTATCAAGAGTATTGATCGAGGAGACATCTCCAATTGTCCAGAAGGAGAAAAAGATAAAGAACACTCTAATCTTTCCTGCTGCTGACAGCAAAGCTGACTGTCAGTGATTTGGCAATTCAGATTATTTCAGTTTGGCCTATGTTCTTGTCCAAGGTTATTCGTAATGAGTTGGTGCATTTTTTAAATAGTTCTCATTTTAAATCAATTTGTCTTTACTACAATTCTTCAACTACTGGATAAACCTACAGCAACAGGCTGATATTTAGTGTTAAATGTTAGTTCAGAACATAATTTAAGCTATCATTTCTCTTTCTTTTTTTTGTATGAGTTCAGAAAGCTCTGCCTTGTACAGACCTCATTTGAAAAATGAAAAGAAACAAGAGAGAATAAAGGCTTAATGATATTTTCCTCGACTGTAATCCCATGCCCTAAAAATCAGTGCATGGAGGATAATACAGTCCATAATTAATGAATTGAATTACATGTCAGTAGCAGTGTCATGGATCATGATGGTCATTATTCTGCAATAGAATCAATCAAACCCTCCTTTAGTTGAAGAATTACTAGGCTGCAGTGATCACTACTGGGTTGCATAAATAAACTGGGGGGGGGGGGGGGGAAGAGGGTGGTGGGGGAAAATAGAGGCAGTACGGCTTCAGTAACTTGTTATACACCATAGTACACTATAACTTGGTGCTTATGCTTGTTCAAGTATCCTGCCACCTGCACGACCGCACTCACCAGGGATTGTGCACTTCTCACTGGAACCGTATTGGTCCTGTTTTATTTTTCTTTGAATTATGTAAGGGTGTACCATATAGTGTCAGAAAAATGTATTAACGCACCACCCTATGTGCAAATTAGGAACATGGAGTTTTTTTTCAGGCAGTGGGTTATTGGTTCTGTTAGGAGTCTGTAGGTATATAGTAGTTTTAATCACATTCAATGGACTATCATAAATACCCGAAGCCTTATTTCTTTTTAATTGTGTTTCCATCGGCAAATATCATCTTGCAGAACTATGGCATAAAAATGGAGCTATCATATTGATCCATTATTCAAAAGCAAATTTACCATTAAGTGCAGTGTTACATTGGTCTCCAAGAATAATAGTAGGGGCAACATATAGCATAATCCTGTTCTACGTGTAGAATCTAATGCCTTTCTATTTGTTGGACTTTCATTGATGCTATTGGTGTGCTGTTTAACACATCTACTGCCATATCATCTTTCACAACTGTGGCATTTGAATCATGAATTTCCTCATTTCTTAGTTGCTGGCACCATCCATTAGATCACTTACTCCACGACATGAAATGCAAGGTGAAAATAGGAAGAGGTTCTGCAGATGACAAGCAGAAATGATGGGGAGAAAATGAGAAGTTCATTAGTTAATCATTGCTTAAGACTACCAGTGAAGAACTTGCTACAGCTCTCTAGACCATCAATCATTACTAAGAGTTTTATATTGCAGTGTATTGCAGTACAAATTAGAAGTGCATGAATTAGATTCCTTTTTCCTTAACAGGGAAACAGCCAACAATAATTTATTAGTTAAGAGTTACAGTCCATTTTGCTGGGTTTCAGTTACAGCAACCGATGATAATGTTGTACTTGCATAAAGTAGGTCTTTTTTTAAGCGATCACTGTCTTAATCACACAGTCACAGTTAAACTCTTTCACCTCACTGTTGGGGAAACCACGTGTTTTCTGTAAGCATTGATCCATATTTTCTTGACTAGTTCAAAATCTACTTTTTAAAATCATATGCACAGTAGATGACAGTTCATTCCACTCATCTGCTTTAAGACAGCAATATTTCTAGTGAAAAAAGAATCAAAATTGAAAAAAACTGATAAACGCCGCACAGAGCTGTTCTTATTGATATTTGAAGCCTGCCAGTAGCATCTCTAACCCGATTAATGTGACATTATATCACATGAAGAAGAAAAGGGGAGTCGGAGGTGTCTTTCTTCTGATATGCTGATTTATACTTGTCTTCTTGTCAAGATAACATGTTTGTACAAATGTGAAATTGGAATACTAACAGTGCTGAGTTCATTCTTGTGTTGCACAAACTGTCAATAATGTTGAAAGTATTAAACTCCCTCCCCCCTCACAGGGCAGTATTCTACAAGGAGTAAACTGTTGGCCTTCATGATGAACCTGACTGAAGCACACACTGTAAGAAACAGAGCCATTGTCTATAACATCTTAGTTCTCTCACTTCAAATTACAGGTTGCCTCAATGGCAGCCTATCTTGTGAAACTATCAAAGTATCCATACCACGTATATTAATAAAATACCTTAATTAAACTGTAAGTGTTTCATAAAATATGCGTCAACCTCATAACTGAGCTTAGTAACAAAACAAAAATTATCCTATAACCTTGCGTTTTGTACAGCAAAAAAAAAAAATCTTTGAAGGCAAGGGGTTAAAGTTGCACCTTAAAGTCCACGAGATGAAGGTCTGATTCCTTGAAGATGGATACTGTCCTTAAAAATTACCAGCTCCATTGGAAGCCACAAAGACACAACGTCTTGCACTTTGAATTAGCCTCAGTTAAGAAATGAGATTTATACAGGGATTAACATCCAAACTCTCAAAAACCATTCTGATATTTTACTGTACTAGTTAGGACATCTATTTTAAATATAATGTATTATATGTGAGAGTTCAAAGTATTTTAAGAGTCATAGTTTTACATAGACTGTAAATAATGGTGGGCAGAAACTAAATTGGAAGTCTTCTAATTTTAGTTCTAAAGTGCACCAGGTGAATTTCACAAACAAAAAATATGAATTGGCTGATTTATGAAAGGACTTGGAAATTATCCTGCAATAGTTTTTAAACCCCAGTGTTTTCTTCTTTAGGAATAAATCTGATTTTTGAATCTTCTGAAGATGATTTTCTTTTCTTGGTCTTTGTACACTATTTAGTTCAGGCAATAAGTATGTGACACGTTTACTAACATTTATCTAAGTGTTGTTCTTGTATTTATGTACAATGTATGTATTGTAAATATATCCAGAGCTTTTCATCTTACTGTAAAATGATGGTATCACCCAAAAATGTAAAGGGAGTCCCTGTAATGAAATTCTGTGAGAGGATGTTCTGTTTTGCCCCGGTTTGAAAGACATAAATGAACAAGTGTATAGTTTTCCATGTGTCCCGAATATTCTCCGTCAGTGCTTCGCATTTCTGTATTCAACTTTCATATGAGCTGAGCTGTGAATTGAAGAACTATAGTACACATCTTTACACGTATGCATTTGTAATTACCTGAAATATGAATGGAGGCATGAAGGTTAAATAAAGTTGCTTTTGTATGTAACAAATAAAATTAAGTCTTGGGAGAGTCAGAACAGATTGCAGGAATATTGAAAAATTCATGTGGAATTAAACATACATTTTGGAAGCACATTGAATGCTCAACTGACATGGGCCATTCATTCTTTAAACACTTTTTAAAAAATGTTCGTTCTGGGCATAGGAGAATAGTAAATGTGCCATTTGCTCTTTGAAATATATGTTCTGGTGAAGGGTATATTGCAGAAGGTGTACTGTATTGTTTCTACAATCGGGAAGAGGTTTAAACAATAGATGGAGCTTCTGAAAGTTTGTATATGTCAGAAAGGGAGTTAGTACAAGTGGCACCATTGATTCAGAGTGCATCCTACAACAAAGAGACATTTTTAAATGTTCTGCTCCACAGTGATCATCCTAGTTATCTGCAGCAAAGGGTAACTCTTTTCTACATTATTGTGGTACCACAGCTACATCACTATGGTGATCTGCATGGAGAAAAGCTCCCAAGCACTTAGACTAATGTAATCAGGTTCTGATAATTTATGTAAAACAACAACAGCTCATATTTATACAGAACCTTTAACATTGTAAAATGTCCCAAGGCACTTCACAGGAGCTTTATCAAACAAAATTTGACACCAAGCCACATAAGGAGATATTAGGGTAGATGACCAAAAGATATGTCAGAGAGGTAGGTTTTCAGGAGTGTCTTAAAGGAGGAAAGAGAAAAAGAGAAACAGACAGGTTTAGGGAGGGAACTCCAGAGCTTAGGGCCTTGGCAGCTGAAGGCACTGTCACCAATGGTGGAGCGATTAAAATTGGTTATGGTCAAGATGCAGAATTGGAGGAGCACAGATATCTCAGAGGATTGTAGGGCCTGAGGAGGTTACAAAGATAAGGAGAGGATGAGACCATGGAGAGAATTTTAAAAATCAAAGCGTTGCTTAACTGAGGAGTCAATGTAAGTCAGCAGGCAAAGGGGTGATAGGTGAATGGAACTTGGTGCGAACCTGGAATGGGCAGTAGAGTTTTGGATGAGCTCAAGTTTACGGAGGGAAACTTCCCTGGCACTGGGAATGCATCCTGATGTGGCTCCCCCTCTACTTTCCAGGCCCTCCTGCCTCCAACTCCATTTCCATGGGACTGGAAAAATTCCATCCGCTGTTTCTGATGTAATGTCATCAACCTGAAACAGTAACTGTGTTTCTCTCTCACAGATGCTGCCTGATCTGCTGAGTGTTTCCAACATTTTGTGTGTTTATTTCACTTACAGATTGCCAACATCTGCAGTACTTACTTTCAGATATGGCACAAAACCGAGATGGATGTAAAGGATCCCATGGCACTATTATGAAGAGCAGCTGGGGAGTTCTTCCTGGTGTCCTGGTCAATTTTTATCCGTCAATCAAAATCACCAAAATCAATTATCTGGTATTATCTCATTGCTATTTCTGGAAGCTTCCTGTGTGCAAATTGGCTGCCATGATCCTACATTACAACAGCGACTGCACTTCAAAAGTATATCATTGGCTATAAAGCTCTTTGGGACATTGAGGTTTTGAAAAGCACTATTGAAATGCAAGTTTATTGTTACTGCTTGGTAGTTTGAAAGTAATGTTAAAAAAAGGATTGGAGGAAGATCAGTTATCTGGAAGACTGTTTAAAAGAGTTAATCTCACACAAAATCAAATTCTGTCACATGAACAAATAGGCCTAAAGAGCACAGTAACTTTACAGTAGAGAACTAAAATAGCAAAATAATGGACACAGCAAGTAAGCAAAGTATAAATACTCTGCTACATGGATAGATAGCAGGGAAATATTCTAATGCAGACTGAAAAAAAACACCAGGAACAAGGACACATACAAGCACAAAACCTGTAGCAACTTGATGAAAGCCTCCAAGGCAGACATATCCGAGTTCTGTTGCAACAGAATCTACTACTGTGATGGATTACTATGCTGCAAAGAACAAGCTTGTGCTACACACCAGTAGCAGAAGGAAACAACCATGCACAGCTAATACTTCCTAGCAAGCTACGTTCTGAATAATGCTGGTCTCAAGAATTCAGAGAAACTCTAGGGTCACTGCCCATCCTGTTAATTTCCTACTAATCATTACTGATGTGTTGCTTTCAAAATAAACCAGCGTAAGCAAAGGAAGGAGTTGGAGATGAGGATGATTTCATGATCAGAACGACAATTTCGAAAAATGTCTCAGACATCTGGCCCAGGCAAATGCAGCCAAGGTTACGGGGATGGCCAACCTTTCTGATTTCAGCAAGGTCGGCTAATTTAAATAATTTGCCTACATTTCCTATCTGTTATCCAGGTTCGCAGGGAGTGCTGTGTCACTGGGGAGTGGGTGGCGGGGCGGGGCGGGGGGGGGGGGGGGTGAGGAGCACAGAGATGGAATCTGAAATGAAGATGACTGGAGCAGTTGCCCACTTCACTGGAAGCCCTGCTGAAGTAGACTGTGCTCAGGGAAGCAGCCATTTTGCTGCAGAGCGCAATCCTTTTATTGGAGTAACTGTGCAGCAGGGATGGCAGGAGGCAGCAGAGTAAATGCAGCTACTCACGATCACAGGTCCAAGGAGCAAATCTTCAAAATGTTTTCAGAGTTGAGGAAGAGTGTGAAGATAGGCTTCAATAGATGATGCTTACTGAAAAAAAGAAGGTCTTTAATGTGCTTGCCACGAGCACTGAGCCCACAGAATGTTACCACATCAGCAATGCTCTGGCAACAATCCTGCAGCTCCAACTTAGTAAAGGCCAAGGCTTTCTTTTACTCAACAACAACTTCCACCGTTAATGAAGTGAAACAATCCATGACACTTCACAGAAGATTTATTCGACAAAATATTATACTGAGCCATGTGGAGATATTAGGACAGGTGATCAGAAGATTGGTCAAAGAGGCAAGTTTTAAGGATTGTCTTCAAGGGAGAGCAAGAGTAAGGGAGGCAGAAAGGTTTAGGGAGGGAATTTGAGAACCTAAGCAGCTGAAGGTGGGCCACCAATAGTGGAACAAAGTGTCGCGTTCACACAATATGAACTTATGAACTATAAACCCGAAATGGACACTTTTCCTGTAAAACAAAATGGAGTTGAGAGGTCAGGTGACTTTTCCTTTCCTGCCAATACACATAAAAGTGCAAGAACCCTGAGCTAATTTTCATGTCTGGAAAAGTCTTGGCAAAGTTATTAAAATATAAATGATCTTTCTGGACATATCTTTGAGAAGTCATTAAGATGCAAATGGCCTTTTCTATGGTAATGGCTGTATCTCTCCAACTAATATTGGGTTAACAATACTGTGGCAAACATTTTGACTCCAAGCTTGAATTCCAGAGAATGGGCATGAAAAGCTTGACTTTATGTCGATGCTATGTGATTGAATGACACCCGAACTCCATTGTCTGACCATGGCCTAACCATCAGAAACTATTTATGAATTCAATGGAAGAGAAACTCTGGAGGCATGACAGAAACTGGGTTTCTGATAAAGAGTTTTCATAAAGGTATATTCTGGGCAGACAAAGACAGAGAGAAAAACATCCGTGCCATTGAAGAGAAAGTACCCTGCCTAATACCACCAGCTTCTAAGCTACATATAGACAGAGACTGGAGTTGGCCTTGAACTCCCCACCTGAGAAATTGTACCAGGGTTTCGCCATGGAATGTTAACTGGAATATAACAAGAGAAATCTGTAACGTCACATCTGTCCTCCTAAACCTCCCAAGTTTTTTCTTCAATGAACAAGAAAAAGATTACAGGCCTGCACCGTTTCAAGGCTTCACCCTGGGGAAAAGCAAGTGTAACAGAGAACACTTAAAGTCGTAAGTCCTAAATGCATTTTATTTTATAATCTCTATCTTTTCTTTGGTGTATGTGTGTGTCTGTAGGAGTGAGAGAATGGATATGGTTGCGTATATATTTGGTGTTGTACAATAAACATTTATCTTTCCTTTAAAACTTACGAGAGAACCTGTCATTTGTCTGTTCTTGACAATTACAACACTCAGGTGTTAAAATACTTTTTAAAAAAAATTGGGCTGCATTTTATATTTCCGTCGCTGATTTTGGCATAAGCATTGGTGGTCCGCCCATGCAAACCACACATCGCAGATCCGCTGCGATATTAAACAATCCGGCTGATTTAAATGGTCATCATTTTTAAAGGGCTTTGAGCCCTTCCATTTAATTTAAATATTTAAAGAAAGAGGTCACCAAAATTTTTAAAAGCATTAAATTTGCCCCTCTCCCACCCCCCCTCCAATAACCATGCAATGCGTTACTTGCCCTCTCCCCCCAAAGCACTTCCCCTGCCCACCTGACCTTCCCCCCCCCCCCCACAAAGTTCATAAACTTTAATCTTTACCCCTTCCCACCTTCCCCTACACCAATCAGATTAGTTTGACCTACTTCCCAAGCCCCCTCCCCACACTGGAAAACTTACCTGCTGCCCCCTTCCCACCAGTGCTCCACCACAGATCCCCGATGGGGATCCAAAGGCACAGGAGTGCCGGCCACTGATATTAATATCAATACGGAACAGACGGCGGGAGTGGGTAGGTTATTTATTAATTTGTTTAAATTATTTTATATATGTAAATTTGGCTTTCATCACCGAGTGGCGGGGGGCCGCCACTAGGCCTCTCTGCCAACGGCAATGTCAGGTCGGGCCTTCCCGGCATCGAAGCCCGGGGCAAGCGTCTGCCGGAGGCATTTTCTGCACCACCCCCCACCATTCCCCAATGCCACAACCCCCGATGTGGGGGTGTCTGTAAAATTCAGCCAATTGTCTTTGGTCAGTCAAGAGGTGAAAAAGAGGGAGCCATCCCTAACATCTAGCACTTGTCCGTAACAAAAGGAAACTGGAGACTCACAGAAGTGTTGCGTGTATTCTCACCCATAGACAATGATTGCTCAAACTACTCAGATGCTGTTTACACTGTTTTCAATGGGGCATGGGGAGGTTGAACCCAGCCTTCCACACACTCGCTACTTGCATCAAGTGTACTGAAACCAACCAACCTGATTCCATGGGCCTTGCCTATTGTTGATAAGGACAACTTCCAAACTGCATTAACAGGGAATTAGCCTTAAAATCTGCAAATGAGTAAAATAATTGTGGTCGAAATTCTATATGGACAAGTGCAAGGTCATTACAAGGGAGCATGTATGCCATACATGCACAATGAATGTTTAAAAATACATAAAGGTGAAGTTGAAAGGAATGGAGAGAGAAACAGTTAATGTTTCAGATTGAAGACCTTTCGTCTTTTCGTTTTTTATTTCGGATTTCTAGCATCCACAGTATTTTGGTTCTGTTCACATATTGAGCAGTGATTTAATGCTTGGTCGTCAAGACACAGAGGAAGCAATCAAGTCATAGTGATGGCGCAAAGAAAAGCCACAAGACTCATCCTTAGATTGAGTTGTGAGGGAAGACTGGGCAAGTGGGGTTCTTTAACCTTAAAAAGGAGTGACTGATCTTTTAGACGTACACAAGATAAATACAGAACACTGCTTGAAAGAATGGCAGGATATCAGAATACGGCGCTATAGGTTAAAAGTTCCAAAAGGACAATTTAGGGCAGATTGTCAGGATCACTCTTTGTGAAAAGTTTTAACATTGGCATGGTTTTCTCAGTAGGGTAGAGGAGGTTCAAGCCTTACATTCATTGAATGTACAATTTAATGGGTTGATAATGTGACTCAAATGTCACAATTTCAATACTTCAGTTTTCGATTTCGTAGTCCCACTTTACTGCAAGATTACAGTGACATATACATGCCTATGTGTAGCTTCCTATTTTCATTGCTTTTTGAATGATCTCATCTTTTTGCAAACATTTGAGCAGTACCCAATAAAAATGCATGTTCCACTGAGTTACAGTAATACCTGCTAAACTGTACCCATTGCTGGCTAGATGACGGAATCATTTTGAAGTCACTAAAATATTATTTTTAAGATGGTATTCAAGTTTCTGTGTCATAAAGCAAATAAAACTAACATGAAACAATTAATGATAACAAATAAAATTGAAGCCGTAAAGGTTTTTTTTTTAAATTGCTTGATCAAAGGTTTTTTACACATCAATTATTCTCCCAGTCAAATTTATTACTCAAAAGCCCAATAGCCGATCCTTCCACTGTTCCTGGGAAGCCCATCTCTCATTTCTCTTTTTCAATCTGTTCGAAGATATTTATTTGTATCTTCGCAGTCCATGAGTGTGCATTTAGCAGCTTGGATAAAAGCAAGCGATTCTGCTTCTCTTGCCCAGTAGCAAACAATCCACCCTTGTTATAATGTAATTCTTGGGAGCTAACCATCTGTGTTATAATGACAGCAGAGTGAAGATTCATATCTTAACATAAAATGAAACAGACGATAAATGCAAAAAGGAAAATTAAGCAGCTTTATATTCCAGAGCTTTTTAATGCAGGAGCAGTGCCTTAGGGCTAAATTTTCAAAGTGCTTTGGGGGGCAAGTACGGGCGCGGATTGGACTGCATTCCCGGAAGGTGGCCGGAATTTTACGCCGCCCCAGCGGGTCAGATGATGGCATGGGGGGGGCGGCGTAAAATTGAGCAACAGGCTCTGGGAGGCCTAACCGCCCCAATTCCGCCTCCGACCAAGTTTACGGAGGTCCGGCAGGGGGGTGTGAGAAGCGGCCCGCCCACCCAAGGCCAATCAAGACCCTTAAGTGGCCACGTAACGGCCACTTAAGGGCCCTCGCCCGCCTCCATGGCAAGCAGGTGAGCCGGGGACGTGAAAGGCCACCCAGCTATAGCTGTCGGCCTTTCTTCACCCCGGGGGTCCTGGCAACCATGCGCAGGGTGCCCGATTGACGGCCGCCTCCGCCTCCCAACCCAACCCCGGGATCCAAGACGCCCCACTCCCCCCAAATGACCACCCTAGCCTCACCAGGGCATGACCAATTCCCCTGGTGAGGCTGCCCAAACTTATCTTCTGTCCCGGTTCCATTGCGTCCTCCTCAGTCGGCTGGGCTGCAGTCTCAGCAGTGGCCACCGCTCCCACTGATTGGCCGGCAGCTCACTGAGGCGGGACCTCCTTCCTCAAGTGGGTGGAAGTCCCGCCTCAAGCCAATTGAAGCCTGGGGATCCGTAAAATACGGGACGGATCCCCTGGCTGGGTGGGAGCAGGATCGGCACCAATATTTACGTCGGAGTCCGGCTCCCGTCTGCCCAGCGTAAAATTCCGGCCGGTGTCTCTGGATCCCGACGCTTCCGGAACACGCTGCAATTTTCAAAGAGAGGGCGGAGGAGTGGAGAGCCAGGAACCCACTCACTTCCTATTAAGGGTTTGGTAAGCTCCAACGGCAAGCCCTGTCATAGCTACCGTCTGCCTTACAACATTGCTCCTACCCCTCCCGGGGCTGGCACTGCTGATTGAGCACCACACTCGCACTGCCCCAATTAGGTCAGTTACATCTGAAACTAGCATCGCATCAACCACGTGAACGTGGCACAGGATTGGGACCTGGAAATTGTCTTGGCATCAGGGTCCCAACCTGGAATGAAAATCCAGCCCCTAGATAAAATATTTCATCAGCAGAGGTCCAGGACAGGATTTTCTCACCAGGCTTTGGAAACTGGCCGTCATGTTCAAATGAGGGTCAGAAGCCTGCACTGTCAGTGTAACAGTCACCAAGCTGTGATTTTTCCTGAATTAGCCAATTAGTGACCAGAGGGAAGCTCGATGTCTAATCAAGGTCAGTGGGTGTGCTCTTGAAGCCGGAGGGTCAAGAGGAGGCCCTCCAGCAATGAAGAAAACAGAAGGCTGGCATTCCAGGTGAGTTAGAGAAAGGGCTCCTCCATTTTGAGGTGCCCTCTCTCCAACTTTTTTAACTTTAAATTAAAAAAAATTACCTCCACAGCCAGGCCACCATTGTGGAGGGAAACCCCTCCACAGCTGAAGCCAAGCTGGCAGGGAAAACTTCAAAGCCTGCCTGGAGTGCTGACCCCCCGGTGTCCAGCCAGGATGCTGTTTCCAGGCAGCGACACTATTCCCCAAAGCCTCTGGGGACTTGGAGGCCAACTAGAAAATTTCAGTTGGCTTCCGACAATACACAAGAATACAAGAAATAGGAGCAGGAGTAGACCATATGGCCCATCGAGCCTGCTCCGCCATTCAAAATTATCATGTCTGATCTTAGGATTCAATTCCACTTTCCCGCCCGCTCCCCATATCCCTTGATTCCCTGAGAGACCAAAAATCTGTCTATCCCACCCTTAAGTATATTCAACGATGAAGCATCCACAACCCTTTGGGGTAGAGAATTCCAAAGATTCACAACCCGTTGAATGAAGTAATTTCTCCTCATCTCAGTCCTAAATGATCGGCCCCTTATCCTGAGACTGTGACCCCGTGTTTAAGAATCCCCAACCAGCGGAAATAATCTCTCAGTGTCTACCCTATCCAGCTCCTTTAGAATCTTATATGTTTCAATGAGATCACCTCTCATTCTTCCTAGCTCGAAAGAATACAGGCCCAATTTACTTAGTCTCGCATCATTGGACAACCCCCTCATCCCAGGGACCAATTTAGTGAATCTTCACTGTACCACCTCCACTGCATATATATCCTTTCTTAAATGTACAGTCCAAAACTGCACACAGTATTCAAGATGTGATCTCATCAAAACCCTGTAAAATTGTAGCAATGCTTCCTTATTCCTATCCTCCAGTCCCCTGGCAATAAAGGCCTACATGCCATTTGCTTTCCTAATTACTTGTTATTTCTGCATTCCTTGTACAAGCACACCCAAGTCTCTTTGAACATCTTTTCTATTCTTATGACCAAAGTGAACAACTTCACACTTTCGTACATTATACTCCATCTGCCCATCTTGTTGCCCATTCACTTAACCTGGCTATATCTCTTTGCAGCCTCTCTGTGTCCTCCCCACAGGTTACCTTTTCACCTACCTTTGTATCATCTGCAAACTTAGATACATTACTCTCTGTATCTTCATCTAAGTCAATCATATAAATTGTAAATAGCTGAGGCCCCAGCACTGATCCTTGCGGCTCTCCACTATTTACTGCCTGCCAACTTGAAAATGCCCTGTTTATGCCCACTCATTGCTTCCTGTCTGTTAACCAATCATCTCTATCCATGCTAATATAGTACCCCCAACTCCATGATCCTTTATCTTGCCAATTAACCTTTTGTGTGGCACCTTATCGAATGCCTTTTGCAAATTCAGGTATATTACATCTACTGGTTCCCCTTTATCTAGTTACTAGTTACATCCTCAAAAAACTCTAATAAATTTGTCAAACACGATTTCCATTTAGGAAAACCATGTTGACTTGGTCTAATCATACTATGCTTTTCTAAGTGCATTGTTAAGACTTCCTTAATAATAGATTCCAGGTCTTAATAGGCCTTTAAGTGGCTCAATTGGCTACTTGCCATTTGTGGGCGGGCAGCTCTACCATGCTCCCCACCTCCACCTCACCCGTCCACCATTCCGCCTCCAAGAAAATGGCTGCAGTGCAGTGGGGTGGCGGTGGGGTTTGGGTGGGAGGTGGAGCTTGTTGGGATGGAACCGAGGAACTGGCACACCAGCCGGTGGCGTGAAATTCCATGCCCACCTGCCTTCAAGTCCACCCCCATCGGGGCCTAAAAATTCAGCCCAGATCTAATATAAAGCAAAATACTTTGCGAGATCATTTTTGTCACCTTAGTGCTTTAAGCAAAATGTAACATTTGCATTTGTCACAGGCTGCTTCATTTAGCCCCTTACTTACGTGCAATTTTGATTGTAGCATTGGAGAACATTCAGAGCAAGTGTTAGCTTAGTGTACTTGAGTCACTTATAAAACTGTTAGAAAATAAGAGCTGAAACAAACAATAACACAAAACCCTTCATTGATGTTTGTTGTTACAATGCACTTCATACTGCATTGTCATGAATCTGTCAGCAAACGTCAACCTTGACAGTAGCTTAATGGTAGTGTTACTAGCTTCGTCAGCCAGAGATCTGAACTAATGTACTGGAGACAGGAATTCAAATCCCCCCAAGCAGCTGGAGAAAGTTAAATCCAATTAACTAATAATGGTCATGAGATTACCACATTGTTTTAAAAAAAATATCTGGTTCACTAATGCCTGTCAGGGGAAGAAATCTACTGCCCTTACCTAGTCTGACCTATATGTGACTCCTAACCCAAAACAATGTGATTGATTCCTAACTGCCCTCTGAAATGGTCCAGCAAGTCATTCGGTTGTTGGTGACGCCTGCTCAAGGGCAATAGATGCTGGCCTTGCCAGTGATGTTCACATTCTAGGAACAAAATGAGAAAAATTGCCTAAAGAATTGTAATTCTTGCTTATTCTATGTGAAATTAATCAGCCACAGTCTGATCTCAATTTCTGGAGAGTCTGGGTCCAGAATATGAGCTAACCATTTCATAAAAGGTAGCCAGCATGAGATATTTATACGCCATGCTGGTACAATATTTATTTGTCGGGGCAGATTGTGGGAACTGCTAGCTTTGCCCTCAACCTGAGCTATGCATGACTTGGGAATTGGAGGTGCATAAAACACAGAAGTGATCCATTTCCCAGCACTATTATGTTCACTTGAACACATGTTGCTTCAGAAGTTGCAATGCAATGTGAACATTTAATTAAAACTGTTCATAAAACACTGTAAATTCAAGCAACGAGTGCTTAATTCTATTTTGTATGAATGAAAGCACAGAATTTGTCACACGTGCATCAATGATTCAACTACAAGGCCTTGTATCGATAAACACCAAGCATTTTGTGTTTTTATCGTGTTTTGTCGCTTAAACCACAAGCCACATGAATCCTACTCGTGATTCAATTTCATTCAGTTTTCAGGCATTCGCATGTAAACCTAATTGGGTCAAATTCATCAGTAAATGTAAGATTCAAGATTCGGCCCAATGATTAAAAAGATATGCTCACTCAAGCACAAGTAAAGAAAGCCCAAGATTAGAAGTCAAAAAGATTTTACACCCAGGCCATAGCTAATAATATGTTAATTCTGGCTCACTCTCACTCCTCCCTTGGATCAGTAGCAAAAGAAAGCATATACTACTCTGGACACTCTTCCATTATCTATTCTTTGTTGCTCCAGTTACAAATGGAAGTTGCTCAACTAAGTCATCAAATAGAATGAGCTTATATTCTCTGGAGTTTAGGAGAACGAGAGGTGATCTCATCAAAGTATATAAAATTCTAAGATGGCTTGACAGGATACATGCTGATAAGCTGTTGCCCCTGGATGGAGAGTCTAGAACTAGGGGCATAACCTCAGGATAAGGGATCTGATACATGAGACTGAGAGGAGGAGAAATGTATGCATTCAGAGGGTTTTAAATCGTTGGAAGTCACAACCCAGAGGGTTGTGAATGCTCAGTCATTGAGTATATTCAAGACTGCGATCGTTAGATTTTTGGACACCAAAGGGATACAGGGATAGGGCAGGAAGGTGGAGTTGAGGTAGAAGATCAGCCATGATCTTATTGAATGGCAGAGCAGACTCGAGGGGCCATATGGCCTCCACCTGCTATTTATGTTCTTAACCAGGAAGCCAGGAAGCTCACACAATAGGAGAAGTACATACGGAGTGGCATCTAAAAAGGGATCACAAACCCAACTCCAAACCGATTAAGTTTTCCCAAAATGGTCTGTGATTTCAAATTCAATTCAGCTTTCATTTCCAATTTTATTAAATAATAGAAGTGAGAGCGCAGTTCATAATTTCTGGAATGAAGTTACAAAAATGCCATTTTATAATATCCATGTCATGCCAACTGATCAAAAGCACTTTGTTTTTAGCATTCTGTGGCAAGCTTTGCAACTGTTGCTATTAGGATAGGTCATACACAACGGTCAGAATAACCTGTTCCTCACTATACAACATGAAAAAATGTTGTGTTAACACGTTCCAGGTAATCTAGGTCGAATATTCCCTTTCTGTTTGGGTGATAAAACTGCAAAGAACAAAATGCAACACAACACAATGTTGACAACCTTCTGTCAAAGCCACTGTGAGCATTCATGATGTCCCTTAAAACATAACTAGGTCTGTGACTGAATGTGTCTTTGCACACTCCAGTAAAGGTTCTGTAATCTACATTTTTAAAAAATCAATCGCAATAGTCAATTGTGCTTTAACTGATGGGAGCGTACACCAAAGGTTTGGTAACACTGCTACAAGAAAATGGATATCTTTGACATTTTTGTTTGTTCTCACTGAACTTCTGGAAGTAACACGCAAAAACAGCATCATAGTTACCGCCAGTGTTGCTGCTGTTGCTACGCTATGTTCTATACATTGCCACAATGGACCTGTGCACTATTCAAAGGTGAAACATGACAAAGTACTGCATTTGTGTTCTTAGTTATTGGTGTGTGGGATAGGATGTGTATGCAACAAACCTTGTACAAATGGATCATGTGTCAGCCACACAGGTTTTTAAAAGAGGGGGAAAAATTGGCTTGCATAGAACCACTTCCAGCGATGCTACGCAGACGTTTGCCGATTCCTCGGGGCAGGCAGTGCTGCAGGCCGCAACCTGGTGTGTGCGTGGCATTGCCTGCCCCTGCGGAATCAACATAAGTCTGTGTAGCACAACTAGAAGCAATGCTACGTGAACAAATTTCCTCCCACTACCCCCAGAATGGAGTTTTGACTCAATGAAGTTCTGATTATTTCAGTGGAGTCAGAGCTGATTACAGATCTAAGCTAGTGCATTACAGTAAGAAATAGGGTACAATATGTATTTGCCAAACAGACTATAAAGTAGATTTCTGATTTTTTTTTTCTAAAAGTGTTTGTTTCCATAGGAAAGTGGCTTGAAAGACATTCTATATGGAGGAGAATGTGACAGCGCTATTGGAAGTGCATGGATGTCAAATATATTACCAATTTCATTTAATGCCACAGGTATTATTGATCTTATTCTCCAGTGAGCAGATGTGCCACAGATCAGAAAGCCTCAGGGTTTGATCCCAAGGCTGTGCTGAGTTAACTGAACCCAGTCGGGAGGCAATGGTTGAGACATTAGTTATGGGGAGAAAGGTCCAAGCTTCTTGCTCCTGATCACGGTTTCCTTTCCAAAAATATTTTCACTGGCCCAACCAAACAGTTGTGACCTAGTATCTGCTACAAAGTTACAGACAAATATTTGTAGCCTGTTTCAACTTAGATTTCCTTCATGAAAATTTCAATAAAGTAAGTCACAGTAGCTTAGTCAGACAGAGGCTGATTGTGTGAAGTAAAGCATCGCATAGTTTATACATCATATATGCTCAATAAGTGGAACACACACTTTTTAAAAATGCAATCGAGATACTATTATGACCCAATAACTTATTGTGCTACAATTACACTTAATTTCAACTGTGGTTCAGTGCCTAGCACTATAACTTCTGACTCAGAAGATTGTGGGTTCATGTCCTACCCTAGAGCCTTGTGATTCCAGTGTACTATGGGAGTGCTGCACTATTGGAGGTGCCATCTTTTGGATGAGATGTTAAACTGAGGCTCCGTCCGCTTGCTCAGATGGATGTAAAAGATTCCACAGTGCTATTATGAAGAAGAGCAGGGAGTTCTCCCTCAACCAACATCATCAGCAAAAAGAAATTTTCTCTGATCACGATCTCATTGTTATTTGTGGGATCTTGCTGTGCATAAATTGGCAGCCATGTTTCTGAAATTTCTATTGAAAAATAACCAGCTCTTTGAGAAGACCATGAATCAAGCAGTTGTAACATTTCCTTAATGTAGTTTTCAGGTTTTAAAAATTAAAACATTGTACTCCCAGCCATGAACAAGAAGATGAGATCATCAATTTGTTACATTCTTTCGACAGATAAACATTGTAAAGTGCGTTGCAACATATTTTATTTTGAGGACAATGCTGCTTTAACAAATTTAGTAATAAGTACATTCAGAAATCGGTTCAAATGTATTTTAAGTTAATATGGTCTTTTGGCTACCTTTATTGAATTATTTCTAACGTCCACATCTAAGTATGACTCAAGTTCAAAGATGCGTGAGCAGTGATTTCAGTTGGTATAGGACCTGGGACAATGATTGTGAATGAGTTACAATCTTGTAATGTAGTGCAGTGGTGACTTCACCAATGGTGGAGTAATTAAATTCGGAGATGCTCAAGAGGCCAGAATTAGAGGAGTGCACTTATCTCAGAGGGATGTGGGGTTGGAGGAGATTACAGAGATAAGGAGGGACGAGGCCATGGAGGAATTTGAGAACAAGGATAAGAATTTTAAAATCAAGACATTGCTTGACCAGGAGCCAACCTAAGTCCTCGAGCTCACGAGTGATAGATAAATGGGACGTGGTACAAGTTAAGACACGGGCAGCAGAGTTTTGGATGACCTCAAGTTTACGGAGAGTAGAACGTGGGAGACCAGCCAGGAGTGCGTCGGAATAGTCAAGTCTAGAATTAACGAATGCTTGAATGAGGGTTTCAGCAGCAGATGAACTGAGATGGGGTGAACACAATCGGATTGCAAAAGCAGTTATTTAAATACCAACTCTAGTCTTTTCTTTCTCTCTTGTTGTATCCCACGCCTTGCCTCCACTTTCATCTCTTTCACTCATTTTATGTATTTGTCTCTGCCCAATGCTGTTTTTGTGCTTTCTCCAGTATTGTGCAGATGTAGTTTTCTTAGCTAAGAACAGTAACAGTTGGTAAAATATTAACTTTATTCCACTTCAATTTATCTGGTGCAGAGACCAGTTTAGAAGCTACTGACATATTTTCAGCAATTATAATTCTGTCTGCAGTTTTGTTTCTTTTTTTTTTAAGAAGAGTTGTTTGGCAAGGTCAAAATTTGTTTTCTCTGTGTGCAAAGTAGTTAGCGTCAATAAATAACAAGACTGGAGGAAGTAACTTACATGGGTGAGTTTATAAATGAACCAAAAACAGACAATTTGAAGATGACTTTAAGACTGAAGTTTGCGATCTAATAAAGGCATAATGTGCTGGATTATGAAATATTGCTTATAAATAACCAGGATTTCAGTCTTTACTCAAGTTGCAACATGCAAACTTTATTTTTCTTCAAAGAAAAAGGCAATTGAGTGAGAGAAATTGATTGATTGAGATGCTGAAGCAAAAAGGTGGGCAAAATAAATATGAATTTGTTATATCAAAGTTCCATTCCTGTTTGTTTCATACCGGATGAAAAGTAACAGCCTCAGAATATTCCCTTAACAATCCTCTACTTTAATCACTAATAGCTTCTGTCATTAGCATTATCACAGCATACTGGAACCTCGCTTAAGAATATAAGATCATAAGAAACAGGAGCAGGAGTAGGCCATTCAGCCCCTCGAGCCTGCTCCGTCATTCAATAAGATTATGGCTGATCTGACTGTGGCCTTAACTCCACTTTCCTGCCTGCCCCCCATAACCCTTGACTCCCTTGTAGATCAAAAATCTGTCTAACTCAGCCCTAAAAATATTCAGTGACCCAGCCTCCACTGCTCTCTGGGGGAAGAGAATTCCAAAGATTAACGACCCTCTGAGAGAAGTAATTCCTCTTCATTTCTGTCTTAAATGAGGAGACCCCTTATTTTGAAACTGTGCCCCTGGTTCTGGATTCCCCCGAGAGGAAACATTTTCTCAACGTCTACCCTGTCAAACCCCCTCAGAATCATATATATTTCAATAAGATCACCTTTCATTCTTCTAAACTCCACTGAGTGTGGGCCCAATCTGCTCAACCTTTCTTTATAAGACAACCCCTTCATTCCAACCTTTCCTTATAAGACAACCCCTTCATTCCTGTTCTGAAGAAGGGTCACTGACCTGAAATGTTAACTCTGCTTCTCTCTCCACAGATGCTGCCAGACCTGCTGAGTATTTCCAGTATTTCTTGTTTTTATTTCAGATTTCCAGCATCTGCAGTATTTTGCTTTGATTACCCTTCATTCTAGGAATCAGCCAAGTGAATCTTCTCTGAACTGCTTCCAATGCGAGTATATCCCTTCTTAAGTAAGGAGACCAACACTGTACACAGTACTCTAGGTGCGATCTCACCAATGCCCTATACAGTTGTAGCAAGACTTCCCTACTTTTATACTCCATCTCCCTTGCAATAAATGTCAATATTCCATTTGCCTTTCTAATTATTTTCTGTACCTGCATGCTAACTAAGTGACTCATGTACATGGACACTTAGATCCCTCTGTACCACAGCATTCTGCAGTCTGTCTCCATTTAAATAACATTCTGCTTTTCTATTCTTCCTGCCAAAGTGGACAACCTCACATTTCCAACATTATACTCCATCTGTCAAATTTTTGCCCACTCACTTGACCTATCTATATCTCTTTACAGACACCTTGGGCTGGATTTTATAGGGGCCTCGAAGTCAGGATCCATGGCAGGGGGGCGTGAAGACTGCCCCGGATGAGGCCCGCCATGGACCTCAACACCAGCAGGGCCTGTCCCGATCTTGCCGGCGGTGGCGAGGCCTCGTGGCAGCACCCCTGCCGCTTGGCGACAGGACCTTAATTTAAATATGTAAATAAATTAACTTACCTGCATTAATGAAGTTACCGTCGGCTCCTGATGTGCTGCTGCAATCTTCATCAAGGTAGCCGGCACTGCTGTGCCTTCGGATCCCCATCCAGGGAAATGAGGTGTGGCACCTGTGGGAAGGGAGGAGGAGGCAAGTTTCTCAGTGTGGGAGGGGGGAGCGGGGTCAAACTTATGTGATTGCCTCTGGGGATGATGGGAAGGTGTAAAGTTAAAAGTTTCTGACCTTTTGTGTGGGGGGGTGGTGGGGGCGGAGGGGAAGATCAGGTACAGAAGTTAAATATTTTGGGGGGTGGGGAGAGGACAAGGGATGAAATGTAAATTTATTGAGGAGGTGGGAGAGGGACTGGGAACATTTATTTCATTATTTGTGATAACTTTAAAATTAACGTCTCTAAGAATTTTAAGTAAACGTAAGGGCTGAAAGCCCTTTAAAAATGGCGCCAGCGCCTGCGCAGTGGCGCCAGACGCCGTTGCCGGGGATGTCTCATCCGCCCCCTCCATGTCATCGGGGAGGGGCAGCGGTCTGCCCCGGCCACGTTAATGAGCCCACCGCGTATCAGATCACGCTGGCTGGGCGGAGTGAAACCCGCACATGTGGGCCGCCATCTTTTATGGCCGCCGCTGTACTCAGCGGCAGCAACATAAAATCCAGCCCCTTGTGTCCTCACAACTTGCTTTCCTAACTGTCTTTGTATCATCTTCAAATCTGGCTACAGTGCACTTGGTCCCTTCATCCAAGTAATTTATGTAGATCGTAAATAGTTGAGGCCCCAGCACTGATCCCTGTGACACTCCACTAGTTACAGTTTGCCAACCTGAAAATGCCCCATTTATCCTAACTCTCTGTTAGTTAGCCATAACTCTATCTATGCTAATATGTTACCCCAACACCATAAGCTATTATCTTGTGTAGTACCTTTTTATGTGGCACCTTACCAATTGCCTTTTGGAAATCCAAATACACTACATCTACTGGTTCCCCTTTATCCATCCTGCTTTTACATCCTCAAAGAACTCTAATAAATTTGTCAAACAGGATTTCCCATTCATAAAACCATGTTGACTCTGCCTGATTGCATTATGATTTTCTAAATGTCCTGCTACTGCCTCCAATGACAGATATTAGGCTAACTGGCCTTTGGTTCCTGCTTTCTGCCTCCCATTGAATAGAGGTGTTACATTTGCCATTTCCCAATCCGCTGGGACCTTTCCAGAAACGAGGGAATTTTGGAAGATTACAACCAATGCATCCACTATCTCTGCAGTAACTTCTTTTAAGACCCTAGGATGTGGGCCATTAGGTCCAGTGTACTTGTCACCCTTTAGCCCCATTAGTTTTCTTAGTACTTTTTTTCCAGTGATGGCGATTGTTTTGAGTTCCTGCATGTATAAATCATTAGCATCTAAATATTGTGAGGGATTATTAGCTTAATCTATGGGCATCATTTGTAAATGTCATAGTTTGTTTCTGTGCCAGTATATAAGTTCCAGGGATGAACGTGAGGCTGGTATTACAAGTAACCCTCCTGCTATTTCTTTTTAACCATCTTAACTTCTCCGTTTGAGAGTACTTTCAGACATGAATTTCAGCTACTAATTCTATCCCTTTTGCCTCTTGATTTTCTACTATTCTTGGGATGCTTTTTGAGTCTTCTTCATTGTCAGCATCTTCCCCAAGTACAGTACAGACAAGTAAATTCTCAGCACTTTGTTAATATTTGTATCCTAAATTATTGATAACAATAAATTATGCCAGCTCATTACTGCCTCCAGATTGCTGACACCCGATAGTGACCATTCAGTCTTGTAAGACTTGCTTTAATACGAACATCTGTCCCATTTTTTCTTCAAATTAGTGACTTTTTTCTTAACACTGTTAAATGGAGAGTAGCTGTAACTAATACAAGGAACATTGCACAATTATTAAACTTCCTGCTCCCAGGAAAAGAACAAAATCAGTATGGACTTCTACATAATAAAACTGGTACACAATTAACTCTTTGGTATGACATTAACAAGGAAAATACATGTTCTGCAGCACACCAGCACACAGAGTTTTATTGCTCAAAAGAGCTGGTCTACTGAATAACTTTTATTTAAATAAAAATCATTTAGGTTACAGAATGGGCGCAGTAATAACATGCTGCAAAGTAAAACCAGACATCGTTGTGATTTCAAATCACATGATCATAACACGTCACTTTTTTCTATAATTCTCGCTGAATGCTAAAACACCTGCATTTGGCAGGGGAAAAGAACAATCACACTCAAAATAGAATGGCTTGGAGTTTGCGCTTGATTGTGCTGATCTTCAATTCACCCAATATCAGCATAACCGGCGCAAAAGATCACGGAATTTTAAGTGCAAATTCCACTCAGCTCAAATCAAGTTTCCACTATTTTTTGGGCTAGTTTTAAAAACATTGCAGTAGAAGTAGCCTTACAGAGTGTACAGAAAGAGAGAGGAAGAGCGGGGCTGGACAGCATTTCAAAAATATAATAAAACTCTATGTATTCATTTGTAAAGGGAGGAATGGGGCGGCACAGTGGCGCAGTGATTAACACTGCAGTATATTGTAAATTGTCCCTAGTGTAGGTAGGTGGTAGGAGAATTGTGGGGATGTGGTAGGGAATATGGGATTAATGTAGGATTAGTACAAATGGGTGATTGATGGTCAGAACAGACTCAGTGGGCCGAAGGGCCTGTTTCAGTGCTGTATCTCTATGACTATGAATGTGAGGCGGGTATTGTAAGTATTACAAGTATAACTCTCCCACCAACACTCCTGCTATTTTTTTAAACCATAGGTAGTCTTAACTTCTCTGTTTGAGACTACTCTAAGACATGAATTTCAGGTCCATCAAGATCATTAGGACTTGCCCAGATATCTAGGCAAAATATTATAGAACATCAGGGAAAATTAACATAGAACCTCTTCTTAAGACAAAAAAAATTATTTCAGCTACTAATTCTATCCCTTGCCTCATAGAATCCTCCTCATCTTCAAAACTCATACAGTAATACTACACTGCACCGTGTGTTTAAACTGACAATTTTAAAAATGTATTTATTCATTCTCTGGATATAGGCAATGCAGGCCATTACCAATGAAAGTTGAAGGTAGCACACCCATTGAAAAACACCCTCCAATCAGAAGCAAGGAAAATCTGGTTCAAATGTATCCAGGGTATTTTGTTTAAGCAGTTGGATATTTTGAAGATTTTGAGTAACACATCACCATTGCCCAAGAGAAGAAATCAGTGATTCATCCCTCTCATAAAGTGTCAATAAAGCCAAAAGGAAAGCCTGGAAGAGAATTCAAAGAGATGGAAGAAAATAAATTGATTGCCAGAGTCACAGAACCTACAGATTGGGTAAATTCCAACATGATGAGAGAGAGAAACCAAATGGACAGCTACAAATTTGCTTGGATTCCAAAGATCTTAATCAAGCAATAAAGAAGAATCACTCCCCTACTCCAACAATGGAAGAGATCACACCAGCACTGGCAAACTTCAGCAAGTTTGATGCCAGAAATGGTTACTGGAATGTGAAACTTGACGATGAATCTTCACTGTTGACAACATTCAACACACCCTTTGGACAGTACAAATTCCTGTGTCTACCTTTTGGCCTTAAAGTGAGGCAGGATGTGTTCCAGCAAAAAATAGATGAGACATACGAGGGAGACAAAGGAACATTCGGCATAGCTGATGATATGGTGTGGATGGAAAAGACCGGGAATACCATCTACACGAAGCCATGGAGAGAGCCAGAAAAGCTGGGATCAAGCTAAATGCAGACGAATGCATTGTAAAGGTGATAGAATGCCAGTTCTTCAGAATGATGTACACACCTGATGGAGTCAAGCAGAGTCCTGAAAGAGTTATGGCTATCTGAGATGGAAGCTCAGAGAGACAAGAAATTGCTGAGGAATTTTCCTGGCTTGATCCAGTACATGAGCTCTTTCATACCTCATATGTCAGAGAACAGAGCAAGCCTACAAGAGCTGATGAGAGAAGGTGTTGAGTACCAGTGGTCAGAGTCATATGAGAGGAGTTTCAGTAAACTCAAGGAAGTAATATGCA
Source organism: Heterodontus francisci (assembly GCF_036365525.1). Classification (NCBI taxonomy): domain Eukaryota; kingdom Metazoa; phylum Chordata; class Chondrichthyes; order Heterodontiformes; family Heterodontidae; genus Heterodontus; species Heterodontus francisci. The sequence continues at coordinate 130,276,274 of NC_090376.1, read as the reverse complement.
AGGAGACAAGTCTATCATACTTCAACAGAGTGAAACCTGTCACTCTGCAAATAAATGTTTCTACAAAAGGACTGGGAGTGGCCCTGGTACAAGAAGGAAAACTGATAGCATTCGCATCCAAAGCTCTATCAGCTGAGACCAAATATGCCAACATAGAAAGAAAGCTTTTGGCAGTGGTGCATGAACGTGAGAAATATACACATCTCTATGGGAGAAAATTCATAGTGGAGAGTGATCATTGTCCAATATATCAGATCTACAAGAAAAAATCTGTGTCAAGCACCAGCAAGACTTACAGAGGTTAGTCTTGAGACTTCAGAGTTATGATCTCTCTTTGAAATACAACCAGGAAGAGAAGTGGTAATATTGACTGGGACTCACTTAGTGCTTGGGACTTGGATGGGGCAGAATTTGTGAGGAGCATCCAGGAGGGCTTCTTGAAACAATATGTAGATAGTCCAACTAGGGATGGGGCCATTCTGGACCTGGTATTAGGGAATGAGCCCGGCCAGGTGGTCGAAGTTTCAGTGGGGGAGCATTTCGGGAGCAGTGACCATAATTCCGTAAGTTTTCAGGTAGTTGTGGATAAGGATAAGAGTAGTCCTCGGGTGAAGGTGCTAAATTGGGGGAAGGCTAATTATAATAATATTAGGCAGGAACTGAAGAATTTAGATTGGGGCGGCTGTTTGAGGGTAAATCAACATCTGACATGGGGGAGTCTTTCAAACGTCAGCTGATTAGAATCCAGGACCAGCATGTTCCTGAGAGGAAGAAAGACAAGTTTGGCAAGTTTCGGGAAGCTTGGATAACACGGGATATTGTGAGCCTAGTCAAAAAGAAAAAGGAAGCATTTGTAAGGGTTGGAAGGCTAGGAACAGATGAAGCACTTGAGGAATATAAAGACAGTAGGAAGGAACTTAAGCAAGGAGTTAGGAGGGCTAAAAGGGGTCATGAAAAGTCATTGGCAAACAGGATTAAGGAAAATCCCAAGGCTTTTTATACATATATAAAGAGCAAGAGGGTAACCAGGGAAAGGGTTGGCCCACTCAAGGACAGAGATGGGAATCTATGCGTGGAGCCAGAGGAAATGGGCGAGGTGCTAAATGAGTACTTTGCATCAGTATTCACCAAGGAGAAGGACTTGGTGGATGATGAGCCTAGGGACGGGAGTGCAGATAGTCTCAGTCATCTCATTATCAAAAAGGAGGTGGTGTTGGGTGTCTTGCAAAGCATTAAGGTAGATAAGTCCCCAGGGCCTGATGGGATCTACCCTAGAATACTGAGGGAGGCAAGGGAAGAAATTGCTGGGGCCTTGACAGAAATCTTTGTATCCTCATTGGCTACAGGTGAGGTCCCAGAGGACTGGAGAATAGCCAATGTTGTTCCTTTGTTTGAGAAGGGTGGCAAGGATAATCCAGGAAATTATAGGCCGGTGAGCCTTACGTCAGTGGTAGGGAAACTATTAGAGAGGATTCTTCGGGACAGGATTTACTCCCATTTGGAAACAAACAAACTTATTAGCGAGAGACAGCATGGTTTTGTGAAGGGGAGGTCGTGTCTTACTAATTTGATTGAGTTTTTTGAGGAAGTGACAAAGATGATTGATGAGGGAAGGGCGGTGGATGTTGTTTATATGGACTTTGGTAAAGCCTTTGACAAGGTCCCGCATGGCAGACTGGTGCAAAAGGTGAAGTCACACGGGATCAGAGGTGAGCTGGCAAGATGGATACAGAACTGGCTCGGTCATAGAAGACAGAGGGTATCAGTGGATGGGTGTTTTTCTGAATGGAGGGATGTGACTAGTGGTGTTCCGCAGGGATCAGTGCTGGGACATTTGCTGTTTGTAGTATATATAAATGATTTGGAGGAAAATGTAGCTGGTCTGATAAGTAAGTTTGCGGACGACACAAAGGTTGGTGGAGTTGCGGATAATGATGAGGATTGTCAGAGGATACAGCAGGATATAGATCGGTTGGAGACTTGGGCGGAGAAATGGCAGATGGAGTTTAATCCGGACAAATGTGAGGTAATGCATTTTGGAAGGTCTAATGCATGTGGGAGGCAGAACCCTTAGGAGTATTGACAGGCAGAGAGATCTGGGCGTACAGGTCCACAGGTCACTGAAAGTGGCAACGCAGGTGGATAAGGTAGTCAAGAAGGCATTCGGCATGCTTGCCTTCATCGGTCGGGGCATAGAGTATAAAAATTGGCAAGTCATGTTGCAGCTGTACAGAACCTTAGTTTGGCCACACTTAGAATATTGCGTGCAATTCTGGTCGTCACACTACCAGAAGGAAGTGGAGGCTTTGGAAAGGGTACAGAGGAGGTTTACCAGGATGTTGCCTGGTCTGGAGGGCATTAGCTATGAGGAGAGGTTGGAAAAACCCGATTGTTTTCACTGGAATGACGGAGGTGGAGGGGCGACATGATAGTGGTTTACAAAGTTATGAGCGGCATGGACAGAGTGGATAGTCAGAAGCTTTTTCCCAGGGTGGAAGAGTCAGTTACTAGAGGACATAGGTTTAAGGTGAGAGAGGCAAAGTTTAGAGGGGATGTGCGAGGCAAGTTTTTTTTTTTACACAGAGGGTGGTGAGTGCCTGGAACTTGCTGCCAGGGGAGGTGGTGGAAGCAGATACGATAGTGACGTTTAAGAGACATCTTGACAAATATATGAATAGGAAGGGAATAGAGGGATATGGGCCCCGGAAGTGCAGAAGGTTTTAGTTTAGGCAGGCATCAAGATCGGCGCAGGCTTGGAGGGCCGAATGGCCTGTTCCTGTGCTGTACTGTTCTTTCTTCTTGCACTGCATTTAACACAGCCATAGAAGGGTGGGAAAAGGGGGAGGGAGAGAAAGTTGGAAGAAAACCAATAAATAACTTTTTTTTTGCATCCTTCCGAGTAATAATAGCCAATCACACCTTAGTGCTATCATATAGTAACTAATTCAACGTACAACATTTTATCTTCGATTGATATATGGTGCAATTAAGAGGGAAGAGGTAACACATTTGAATTGAACTGTGTTCTGACCAAAGGTTATCACCCTGAATCGTTTACCCTGTTTCTCTCTCCACAGTTGCTGCCTGACCGGTTAGGTCTTCTATGCATTTCCTCTTTTTATTTCAGATCTCCAGCATCCATAGAATTTTGCTTTGGCATTGAAATGGTCTTATTTTAAGAGGGAAACATTCTTAAAGAATTAAAAATATCTTGTGGGAGCCTCCAGATAAGAGGTGAACCCTTCAATATAAGAGAAAACATTTGCATTGAGGAGTGATATTTGGCATCAATAATGAGAATACTGTAACACTGAATAACTTAACAGAAAACCTTCTTCAGTGCTGAACATTCCACAGATAATCATTGGCAGCTCCTATAAATTTTAGACTGCTCATCACACTAGAGTGCAAGATATCGAGAATGCTTTTCCATTACAAGTCATGGTGATATAATTATGTGCAATGCTGCAGACTTCACAAACATTATTATTTAAAGGAGCTGTGTACTTTATACTACAAAAACAACTTGCACTTCCAAAGCACTTCTATAGTAATGTAATAAAATGACCCAGGCACTTCCGAGTGATAAAACAAAATATGACACTGAGCTACAAAAGGAGATATTAGGGCAGATGACTAAAAGCTTGGTCAAAAAGGTAGGTTTCACGAAACATTTTAGAGGAAGAAAGTGAAGTAGAGAGGCAGAGAGTTTTCAGGAGGGAATCCTAGAGTTTAGGGCCTTGGTAGCTGAAGGCACAGCCACCAATGATAGAGCAATTAAAAATGGGGATGCTCCAGAGCCCAGAATTGGAATAACACAGATATCTCGGAGGGTTGTGGGGTTGTAAGTGATTACAGAGATAGGGCAGGGTGAGACCATGGAGGAATTTGAAAACATGGGGTCAGAATTTTAAAAATCAAGATATTACTTAACCGGAAGCCAATATCGGTCAGGGAGCATGTGAGTGAATGGGACTTGGTGCAAATTAGGACATGGGCAGCAGAGTTTTGGATGAGCCCAAGTTTACAGAGAGTAGAATGGAGGAGATTGGCCAGGAGTGAGTTGGAATAGTCAAGTCCAGAGGTAACAAAGGCATGGATGAGGGTTTCAGCAGAAGATGAGCTGAGGCAAGGACAAAAGGGTTCCCCTCTCAATACAGTTGTGATAATTGGAATGCTCCCATTCCAAACTGCAGTGTTCATTACTGCGGGGATGGGACTTGTAAACAAGGCACAGAATTTTTAAATGAAAGCCACCGAATCGTGAGAGTGATGGGGGAGGGGAAGTGGTGGGGAATTGTCTGTCCAACAATGCTGGTTGGCATTAATAGTGCTAAAGACATGCTAAATGATAATGGCAGATTTTTTTCTCCTGAATCTGATTTCCATTCAGAAGGCTGTGTCCGGGAGAAATTTGTTTTGTTTGTCCAGTCAGAAAATCAAGATGTGTTTTTAAAACACCAGAGTGTAGAGTTTCCATTTTGGACACAATTGACAATCCGGGCACAAATTGCAGCCAAGGTTGCACTAGTTTTGACAAGTGTTTTGTTCGCATTCATGTTACTGCTCAAACTTATTTGCATATCATCATCATTTCATCATATAGGTTGTGTTCATCCACTGTAGGGTGTAGGCCTGCTCATGGCTTTTCCATTTATCTCTATCATTTGCATATCAGTGAATGTAAAAATCTACCATGAACCAGCACAATTGGGCAGCATTTTAGAGCGCTTTTTAAAAATTTGCTTTAAAAAATATTCTTTGATATATGTGAGAGTGAACACTGTCTTTTATGATTGACAGTTTGATGAATACAGCTGAAAATGGAATTATCACAAAAAAAACACTTTTAATCAGAATGTCTAGTTCACCTGGGAGTAACTCGATTTCAAATAACTATACAGAACCATTCGCTAGTCATACTGAACTACAGTGGTCAGTTTCTTAATAAATTTTTTTAAAATTACATTCAAAAGCTTTTAATAGGTCCTTATTGCCCTTGTGCCTAAAAAAGCTAGCTTAATTTTTAAGAGCCTCCTTGAAGGCCCACAAACAGATGCAATTAGCAGAAACTCACAATGGTGTTAGATTCAGTGAACGGCATGGTCAGATTTTTGGGAAGGGCCTGCTTCTAGCACAATGTTTTCAACTAGTGCAAAAGATTCCGGAAACTTAAGTTGCGCTGGAGGTAATTTACGTCTGAAATTCTACAATCCTTTCCGCTGCTTTGGCCAATCTTGGGTGAAATGTGCTGAAAAACGAAACTATGCATCCTGGAGGAAACTCCAGGCCTAGGAGTTTTCTTTTATGATTGGCAGCAAAAGATTGTTCATTCACAAATCATTCCATGACTTCCCATCTGTCTAGGACTACAACACACTCAAAGGAAGATGACAAATTAAGCTGAATTCTGGGAGTTGTAGTTCAAAGTACAACATGCATAGCCATAATGGTGTACAAAGTGATTCCTGACAATGCAGCTCCCCACTGACGTCATCAGGCTGCGCCGCGGTGTGCACACGCGCAGACGGTCTCCTGCTCTCTGCGCATGCGCTGCGTTCCGGCGTGCCAGGACTGGTTTGTGCATGCGCCGATGACGTCATCTCGTTACGTGGACTTCCTCGGGCAACGCGCTTGGTCGGCCTCTGCGCATGCGCTTTATGCAACACCAACTGGTATTCACGCATGCGTCAATCTTCCAATATTCACGCATGCGTCAAAGCTTGGGCGCGAGTTTCTGAAAGTAGAAGGAGGAGAGGTTTCGACGGGCATTTTCTCGCATTTTATCATTTTGGAGATTTCAGTCTGCTTCATTTTTATTAGACAGAGGCTCCAAAGTAAGTTGCTCTGCTGTTGTAAGTTGCTCTGAAAACATTTCCATTGTCTGGGGCACTGTGTGTGCTCCAGTCCACTGCACTGCACTAAAATCCTTTCCATTGTCTGGGACTGTGTGCAGGCAGTACATGTGCTCCAGTCCCTGTTGTAAGTTGCTCTGAAAACATTTCGGTGAGGCTGTGCTGTGTACACTATGGGCAGCCATGTATCCGTTCTACTGGGGTGAGACCGAATCAGAGGTAGGTGCTGCGGTCACTACATTTCTACTTGTGTAGCTTGTCAGTCCTGTAAAGCTGTTCCTTGATGCGCATCAAAGCAAGATTAGATTTGTAGTATCAATACAGCTCATCAGTGAGATCCTGTGCCCACAAAGCCACGCGCATACCACCCCCGTGTCTACGGACTGCCTTTGTTGTGATTTCCTGGATGGAGCAATGGCTGGTCGACCACCTCTGCGCAACCTCCTCTGCACTGCGAAACAGGTGCGCACCAGATTTTGGGACCTTGTCATGGTGCACATGTAAACTGCTGCCAACAACACACCTGGGGATGGCTGGCGTTTTGGTGAGGGCACGAGGAACTTGGGGCGTGCTCATTGAATGTCTGTGTAACTTTTCAGGTATCTCGCCCTGGGCTGTGAGGTCTTCATCAGTGTGAAATTCAATACGAGCAAGAACAAACTGTGCGTCAGCTCCTACCATCTTGTACATACCGGTCATGTTTTGCATCCAGAATGTTTACGCTTCTATGCAAGGAGACGACAACTGAACCACGATGAAAGGCAGAAGGTAGAAGAGTTGGTCAAGCTGCAGGCTGGGAACAAACAGCTGAAGGATTATATCGAGCGTTCATTCAATAAGACCGTGACCGTTAGTGACATTAGAAATGTAAAATCCCGGCTCAAAACAGGGGATGACAGCATGGATGCGCTGTGTGATACGCTGGAGAAGATTCAGCAGGACGGGGCTGCAGTGCGGGTTGGCCTGCAGGGAAGCAACATCCTCTATATTGCCTTCATGACACCAGCCATGAAGGCCCACATGCAGGCCTTTCCTGAACTGCTGTTCATGGACGGAACGTACAAAGTGAACAAATGCGGCTACCCTCTGTACCAGGTGATGGTGCAGGACAATGTTGGTAGGGGCAGGGCTGTGTTCTATACCATGGTGAGGAATGAGACGGCTCAGATGCTGGACGAGATTGTGGGTGTTTTTGTCGATTTTATGGGATCCAGCGCCTGCCGCGTGAGATCAGCCATTGTGGATAAAGACATCAATGAGATCAATGCGATCAGGAAGCATCTCCCAGCTGCACCCATCAGAGCAGTGCACATGGACACACTGCCACCTGTTTCCCCATCCGCCCTTGAAACAACCATGCAGAGTCTTGTGAGACTGCGCAATTGCCAGCTGCTGCCTGTCAAGCAGAGAGGGCGTCCAAAGGCGTCAAGCACTTGGGGAACATTCAGCAAGAAGAGACTGAGCACTAAAAGAAACAAGCATGCCATGTCCAGTGGTAGCACGAATGTGAATGCTCTTGCTGCGTACACAACTGGTGAGGTGGGAGTGCAGCCACACCATTCTCCATCCCCAACGTTGCTTTAAGGCAAAGGTAGGTAAGAGTGAAAGAAATGGAAGGTGATGCTGATAGAAGTAGGCAGGATTAAATGGGAGCGGATGGGAAGGCGCAGGAGTAGCATAACCACTAGCAGGGAATAGCTGGGCTAAATGGCCTGCTTTATGTTCATAGTCCAAAAGAAATGTGCTTCTTTTTCCAGCACCCTCACATCATTCATGTTTTCCCTGAGAGCAGCATTGAACTATCACGAGACAGGGGCAGTTACATCATCCTGACTCCTACAGCTGAGGTGGGTACTAAGTGATTCATTGGCGGTGTTATCAGTACATGCCTATACTGGAGAACATAAAGCATGTTCATAGAGTAAGTTCATTGGAGGGAGGGAAGCTCTGACACTGATGTTGTTTCCTTATTTCTTTTCATGTAACACATGCCCTTGAGAAAACAATCCTTGAGACAAGCAACGAAGGCAACTGGATCATGCTGCGGAGCTTGTCACGGTGTGGAAAGGAACATTGCATTTCTGGATGAAGTGGGAGTGCACATTGGGATGCGCTTGGGGAACATTCACCAAGAATAGACTGAGCTCAGACTCTTGTGACTTTGCCTTCTTCACATGGACAATACAGTAGTGGAATAGAGAGCCAAGCGTTTATTCACCACAAGGCTCTCCAGGAACAATCTCTTTAGCTGTGCATAGCAGAGACTTGGCCTGTCTGTCTCACGGGAATGCTGGCGACACAACACTCATGTATCCATGCACAGCAGTGCCTTGGATGCTTAATGAACTTAATAAAACTTCTCAATAATTAAACCCAGAATTGTTGAGGTTTTGTTTTGCATGCTATTTCCCCGACTTTGCAACTGCACTTCAGATATTCAACTGTGGTGGAGGGGTGGAGGTGGTGGGGGGGGGGTAGAGGGGGGTGGGGGGTTAGAGGGAGGTGGGGGGGGGTAGAGGGAGGTGGGGGGGGGGTAGAGGGAGGTGGGGGGGGGAAGAGGGAGGTGGGGGGGGGGGAAGAGGGAGGTGGGGGGGGGGGAAGAGGGAGGTGGGGGGGGGGGGAAGAGGGAGGTGGGGGGGGGGGGAAGAGGGAGGTGGGGGGGGGGGGAAGAGGGAGGTGGGGGGGGGGGGGGGTAGAGGGAGGTGGGGGGGGTAAAACATGCCCTTGAGAAAACAATCCTTGAGACAAGCAACGAAGGCAACTGGATCATGCTGCGGAGCTTGTCACGGTGTGGAAAGGAACATTGCATTTCTGGATGAAGTGGGAGTGCACATTGGGATGCGCTTGGGGAACATTCACCAAGAATAGACTGAGCTCAGACTCTTGTGACTTTGCCTTCTTCACATGGACAATACAGTAGTGGAATAGAGAGCCAAGCGTTTATTCACCACAAGGCTCTCTAATAGAAACAGTTAAAGATGCCAAACTGCACGACGTCTTCAGCAAACCTGTAGACGGAGCGCAGCGCAGATACACATGGTCAAGATCGGACGGGTCTGCCCGTTCCAGGATTGACTTCCTGTTTGTGTCCCGTGCTGTCACGGTCGGATCCACCGACGTCAAGCCGGTGTTCTTCTCCGACCACTGCCTCTTACTGGCCGACTGTCACTTATAGGATGACCAGCGGGTTGGCAGAGGGACGTGGAAGCTCAATGCGACACTGCTGACCCCAGAGAACGTTGAGGAACTCAAAAGGGATTACAATGGTTGGAGGACCGTGAAACCCCTCTTTGAGTCTCCAGTTCACTGGTGGGAAGCGATTAAGGAGATCAAGAGGTTCTTCATCCACAAAGGTGTTCAGAAGGCGAGAGAGAGACAGAGGGAACTGTCCCGACTCCAGAAAATTATGCAAAATCTACTCCGGTTGCAGTCAATGGGGGTCGAGGTCAAGGAGGACCTCCAAGAGGTGAAGAGCCAACAGGCCTCGCTCTTTGCCAAGGAGGCCTCCAAGATCATCTTCCGGTCCAGAGTCCACTCCATCGAGCAGGATGAGATGTGCTCGCGTTACTTCTTCCAAAAGGTACACAGAGAGAGCTCTGTTATCAGCAGCTTGAAGGAAGAAGATGGCTCGGTAACGTCTTCGCAGTCCGACATACTAAGGATCAGCAAATCCTTTTATGCTGGGCTGTATGACGCGAAGCCCACAGACAGCAGAGCCTCCCAGTCCTTCCTGTCATCTATCACAGAGGTCTTAGATGACAGCAGGAGGGAGGGACTGGACAAGCCGTTAACTCTGGACGAGCTGACAAAGGCCGTCGAGTCTTTCGAGACGAGTAAAACTCCCGGGAGCGACGGCTTACCGGTCGAGTTGTACTCGGCCCTGTGGGACTGGGTCGGCCCGGACCTGCTGGAAGTATACGAGAGTATGTTCCTGGCCGGCAGCATGTCAGAATCCATGAGGAAAGGCATCATCACCCTCATTTACAAGCGGAAGGGGGAGAGGGCAGAAATCAGAAATTGGCGGCCCATCTCACTGCTTAATGTTGATTACAAGATTCTGTCCAAAGTCATAGCCAGTCGAGTCAAGTCTGCTCTGGAGTTGGTGATTCACCCCGATCAGACCTGTACTGTACCCGGCAGGAAGATCTCTGATAGTCTCGCGCTACTCAGGGATACGATCGCCTACGTACGGGACAGGAGGGTGGACACCTGCCTCATCAGCCTGGACCAGGAGAAGGCTTTTGACAGGATATCGAACACCTACATGATGGACGTGCTTTCCAAAATGGGGTTTGGGGAGGGAATCTGCAATTAGATCAAACTGCTCTACACAAACATCAGTAGCGCAGTCTCAATCAACGGGTGGGAATCGGAAAGTTTCCCGATCAGATCTGGAGTCAGACAGGGCTGTCCTCTGTCCCCGGTCTTGTTTGTTTGCTGTATTGAACCCTTTGCTGAGTCTATTAGGAAGGATGCGAGCATAAGAGGAGTGACAATCCCAGGCAGCGGAGGCACTCAGGTCAAAACCTCCCTGTACATGGATGACGTCGCCGTTTTCTGCTCGGATCCGCTGTCCGTGCGCAGACTGATGAGCATCTGCGACCAGTTCGAACTGGTCTCGGGAGCCAAAGTTAACCACGGCAAGAGCGAGGCCATGTTCTTTGGCAACTGGGCTGACCGATCCTTTGTCCCCTTCACCGTCAGGTCAGATTACCTGAAGGTGCTGGGGATATGGTTCGGAAGGGCCGGGGCGTGCACCAAAACATGGGAGGAGCGAGTAGCCAAGGTACGACAAAAGTTGGGCATGTGGGGGCAGCGATCTCTCTCCATTGTGGGTAAGAACCTGGTCATCAGGTGCGAGGCGCTCACGTTGTTGCTCTACGTGGCGCAGGTCTGGCCCATACCCCACTCCTGCGCCATGGCAGTCACCCGAGCCATTTTCCGCTTCGTCTGGGGATCTAAAATGGACCGGGTCCGGAGGGACACGATGTTCAAATCTCTGGACAAGGGCGGGAAAAATGTACCCAACGTGGCCCTCATCCTGATGACCACCTTCGTGTGCGGCTGCATCAAGCTGTGTGTAGATCCCCAGTACGCAAACTCCAAGTGTCACTACGTGCTGAGGTTCTATCTGTCCCCGGTGTTGCGAAGGATGGGCCTGGTCACATTGCAGCGGAACGCTCCATGCAGTTGGGCGGTGCCGTACCACCTATCCTTCGTGGAGCAGTTTCTGCGGGAAAACACCTTTGACCACCGGTCCATCAGGCAGTGGTCTGCACGGAATGTCCTCAAGGCCCTACGGGAAAAGGAAATGGTGGATCCTGTCGGATGGTTCCCCGAGCAGACCGTCAAAGTCATTTGGCGGAATGCCTCATCACCAGAACTTTCAAACAAGCACCAAGACGTAGCTTGGCTGGTGGTGAGAAGGGCCCTCCCCGTCAGATCCTTCATGCACACCCGAAGTCTCGCCCCCTCCGCACAGTGCCCCCGCGTTGGCTGTGGTGGGGAAGAGACGGTCGCCCACCTCCTCCTGGAATGTGCCTTTGCAAAGCAGGTGTGGAAAGAGGCGCAGTGGTTTTTGTCAAGGTTCATCCCAAGCAGCTCTGTAACACAGGAGTCTGTGCTCTACGGGCTGTTCCCAGGGACGCACACCGAGACAAACATCAACTGCTGCTGGAGGACTATCAATTCGGTGAAAGACGCCCTTTGGTCTGCCCGAAACTTGCTGGTCTTCCAACGCAAAGAGTTGTCCACCACCGAATGTTGCAGACTGGCACATTCCAAGGTCCAGGACTACGTGCTGAGGGACGCACTAAAGCTTGGGGCAGCCGCAGCAAAGGCTCAATGGGGAAAGACCACAGTGTAAGGTTCCCCCACCAAGCTGGACTGAGGGGCTGGATCCATGGGAAACCCCTCGAACTGTATCGTTAATATTCTCAATTGCTGTAAATGTAAAACTGTAATTGACATGACAATTGTGAAACGGAAGGGTTGGGAAGAAACTCATGACAGTATTGAAGGAAACTGATCTCCCTTGCAATGTTTGTATTTTTTGGTGCTGTTTGGAAACTGTTTGGCAATGTAATTTTTACAGATTTTTATGAATAAAGTATATTTTGGAAATAAAAAAAAAAAATTCAACACAAGGCTCTCCAGGAACAATCTCTTTAGCTGTGCATAGCAGAGACTTGGCCTGTCTGTCTCACGGGAATGCTGGCGACACAACACTCATGTATCCATGCACAGCAGTGCCTTGGATGCTTAATGAACTTAATAAAACTTCTCAATAATTAAACCCAGAATTGTTGAGGTTTTGTTTTGCATGCTATTTCCCCGACTTTGCAACTGCACTTCAGATATTCAACTGTGGTGGAGGGGTGGAGGTAGGGTGGGGTAGAGGGAGGTAGGGGAGGGGTAGGGGGAGGTAGGGGAGGGGTAGAGGGAGGTAGGGGGGGTTAGAGGGGGGTAGGGGGAGGTAGAGGGAGGTAGAGGGAGGTAGGGGGAGGTAGGGGGAGGTAGGGGGAGGTAGGGGGAGGTAGGGGGAGGTAGGGGGGGGTAGAGGGAGGTAGGGGGGGGTAGAGGGAGGTAGGGGGGGGTAGAGGGAGGTAGGGGGATAGAGGGGGAGGTGAAGAGGGCGAGGGAGGGGTGGGTGACGAGGGAGAGGGAGGGGTGGGTGACGAGGGAGAGGGAGGGGTGGGTGAAGAGGGAGAGTGGGGAGGGGTGGGGAGAGGGAGCATGCAAAAGGCAGGGACCAGACAGTTGCAATGCCTGAAGTACTGTTGAGAAGTAGGGGAGAAAGCAACTGGATTGGGGATCCGCAGCTGGAGGGAACGGCTGGATGGAGGGGGCCGGAAGTGAGAGGCCGGAGAGAGCTGCCGGGAGCGAGCGGCCGAAGACTTTGGTGTCGCTGGGTGCGGGGACCGGCTGGTAAGTCTTTTGCTGTTGTGTTTATGGCACATGCACAGAAAAACGCACTCCTCCTCCGCTCCGCTGCTCCCCCCCCACCCCACTCCGCTGCTCCCCCCCGCGCTGCTCTACCCGGCCCCCCCCGCGCTGCTCTCCCCGGCCCCCCCCCCCCACCCCGCTCCGCTCTCTCACTCCGGCCATTGTATGCTGCCACGTGTTTGTTAGGTTGCCTCTGTGTGATTCTTTGAGCAGCGCCATCTTTAGTCCTGGCAGCTGCTACAGTCGCAAGCTGTGATGTTTTAGTGACACATGCTGTATTTGCGCATGTGCCACAACAGCGCCACCTACCGATAGCGTTGTCAACAAATGCAGTCAATGGTGTATTCTGGAATCAATTACTTGGTTCCTGCAAGCAAGATCATTAGTCTTAGACTCCAGAGAGGGTTAGGCCCAAATGGGGCAACTTCTTGGAGATATTTCTAGTGCATGAGCTCTGAGTTTATGGATAAATTTGGTGTACTGTTTCCCCTAAATTATTTATTGTTATTATTTATGTGGTTTTATATTCAGCTGGATTAGTGACAATTGAAATTAGTTTGAAATAATAAATTGAACAACGTGATTGGGTCACGTTGCTATTAGATTGTTGTCTTTCAAAAAAAGTGCAATTGAATTATTTTGTTTTGTGTCAGTTCCTCTCACTGTACTGATAACTTTTCTCAATGGTAGCATTTTGGACCAGTCTAGAATTAGCACGGACTGCACCTATTCAAGAAGGCGGCTCACCATCACCTTCTCAAGGGAAATTAGTGATGGACAATAAATGCTGGCCTAGCCAGCACCATATCCCATGAATGGTTAAAAAAAGATTTGACAGATAGTGGGTTGTGTAAGCCAATCGAAATGTGTCATGGACGATGATCATGCTGCAGACACATTGGGCTGCATTTTAAGAGTCTGCCACTGAAGTAGGCGGTGGACAAAGCAAAATGCGGCCTGCCCACACGGGCACCACGTCACGGAGCCCCCGCAATTTCAAACACGACAGCTTATTTGCATGGCTGCAGCAGCCCCCCCACACCCCCCCGCACCGCGATGAGTGGGGCGGGCCGTCGCCGGCAACCGCACCTGGCGCCAATGCACAGACGCCGGGCGCCATTTTTAAAGCCCTCAATGGAGATTTAAAATTTAAAGGGCCAGGTAAGTGAACGTTTTGCAAAAGGCAATTACAGTCCCTGTCCAAGCATTTTCCCACCCTCCCCAATGGCATTTCAAAACATTCCTGCCCTTTTCCCCCCTGGAATTCATATAGTGAGATTTTGACCTTTCCCCCCCCCCCAAAGCTCTTTGCCCTTTACCCCTTCCCATCACCCCCCTAACCAATCCGCAGCGTTGTCACCCCGCTCCACCCCTCCCGCACAGAGAAAATATCCTCCTCCTCCCTCCCTACAGGTATCAAGCCACGTTTCCCCAAACGGGGATTCGAAGGTGCGGCATTGTCGGCTGCCCAAATGAAGATCAGTGCGGCCATTAAGAGGCGAACGGACCCTCATTAAATCAGGTATGTAAATTTGTTTACGTATTGAAATGGGGGTCCCATCGCCGAGCAGCAGGGCGGCCACCACAAGGCCTCGCCGCTGCCGCCGAGATCGGCACAGGGCCTGCCACCCTCAGGGTCGGTGGCAGGCCTCCGCTGTACCGATCTTCTTCGCTCCCCCTACCCCCCCACCACTGTTCCCAATGGCAGAGGGGTTTTAAAATTCAGCCCATTTAGTGTGAAACATTTTGTGTGAGATATATTCATGTATAATCTGATATACACAAAGAGCAAGAGACAGACAAAGATAAATACACACGCACGGAGAAAGACACAAAGAAAATTGATTATCACAATGATCTTACAAACATGTTCCTGCATGTTCTGCCCAGTGCTGAAATGCAGGGAACCAATCCGGTTTAAGACAGGCTGAGAATTTGCAAGGTGAAATCATAGGTAGATCTGTGCAATGCAGATCAAATAAGGTGTCACATTCATGGACTATATTCCTTATTAGCATATCATTGGCAATAAACTATCTGGTTTTTGATAACTTCAAATCTGACTGCAAGTAGCAAACTGGAGATTGATGATAGCACAAAACTTTAGGGCTGCAATAACATTGTGTATCTGTGAATCCTTGGCAGCATGGCCTGTGCTGTGAATAAACTGAATAACCTGTTTGCTTTGCATTTTTAACAAATTGCTTTTGTTTGTGCTACAGTTGTTCCCTGCATTTCATCAAAACTGGTTGCAGAAGACAGAGTGGCATTAGAAAGGATTATGGTAAGTACAAGAATGAAAGGTGCACTGGAGATTGCCTGGGCGTGGAGAGATGGCAGTGCAGCAAGAAGGAAGAGTGAATACTGACAAAAATGAAATAATTCTTCAAAAAAAAATGTCAGGGCCAAATATTTGCATTGTTGCCCATTATAGGGAAAGTCCAAATGTACGGAATTGTCTCATATTGCTAAATGGGATAAAAAGAGATATCTGTCCATTTGTCCACATTTGTGAATCACCCTTTCATTATCCTATTTCATAATATCCGGCCGGAGGCCATCTGAAAGCTTGTTAATTTTAGTGAAAAGTAGGTGCCAGTGTAGAGCAATGTTCTAAATTGGTGCAAGGGCCATTCGTCCCTTACCAAACACTCTAACTCAGTGACATTGTGACATTTTACTCCAATTATATCGACAGCGATGTCACCCACAATCCCCATCTATGTTTTTCCAACAAACTAATGTTGTTGCACAATTTTTTTTTGTGAAAAATGCACAATTTGGTAAATGGAGTTCTACAGAAGGAGGGATCAACCATTTTGTTCACAACCGCAAAATATAAATTCGGAGGCAGAACACTTTTTCTTTGCAAAAGATCAGACTTTACTTCCTTACACTCATGCAAATTGTCAGCTGTTGGCAATTGGAGCCACAAGATGCATCAGCATCGATTTTATACGTGGTTTCTGCACCTCCATGTAAATAATGCTTTGTTTGCTGAAGCTTTCCTCAGGAGAGAAGTAAGTTGGACAGAGTCCCATGATTTGGTAGATTGCACAGGGTCTGTTTAAAAGAAAAGGAATATAGACTTGCCTTGTTTAATGCTTTCTTAAGGTAAGTTGACATGGCCAAGGTCAGGCACAAAGTTGGCTGACTTTGTGAGACTTGGTGCTAATGCATTACAGAAAATGAAGCTTAACATGACTTTGCCAAATAGATTATAACCATGGGTTACATATAAAATACAACTTTAAAAACTTACGTAAGACAAGGCTTAAAGGGTAAAATGATAAAAAGGAGTTGATAAGGGAGATGCAGAGAAGCTATTTCCTCTGGTGGGGGGAATCTGAAACACGGGGGCATAATCTTAAAAAAAAAACTGGATCACTTAGGAGTTAAACTAGAAAGCACACTGCACAGAAAACAGAAGGGAAGTCTGTGTTCTCTCCCACAAAAGGCAGTGGATCCTGGGTCAATTGAAATTTTCAAGACTGAGATTGACGGATATTTGTTAGGTAACAATATCAAATGATATGGATCAAAAGCAGATGAATAGAGTGGAGGTACTGATCAGAGGTGAATGATCTCATTAAAAGGCAGAACAAGCTTGAGGGGCTGAATATCCTACTCCTGTTCCTACATAAGCAGGTACTACATCCAGCAACAATAAACTGTGCTCAAGTTTTTCCTTTGCACGACAGTTCTCAAGACAAAATTTGCCAAGAGCACTATGGGAATAATAGGTGATATTTCGCTTCAACAACAACTTGTATTTATATAGCACCGTTAACATAAAACAACCCAAGGCACTTTACGGGGGTGTTATAAAGCAAAATTTGACTTCAAGCTACCTAAGAAGATATTAGATCAGATGACCAAAAGCTTGGTTAAAGAGGTGGTTTTAAGGAGCTTCTTAAATGAGGATTTAAATGGATTTATACAGAAAAGCTACCAATAGAACAGAACAGAAATAAATTATATACAGCATTTATAACACAAATTTTCACCACTGTCTGATTATTCCTTTCTTGATAGCAATCTTTGTGCTTTTCTGTGTTGTTTCTTACTCTCTCTTGGTTCTGCTTTTCTCTCTCTCTGCTTATACCTTATATTTTCCACTGCTTTTAGAGAGAGTATCACATTTGGCAAAGCAGGAGGGTGCATTGGCTGGAGAGGAAATTCCCACCCAGGTGTGGGCAAAGGGTCAGGGGATGTATGCAAACTGGCTGAGGCATGGTGAAATGTCCATGAAAGGAAGCCATTTGTCACTGCACACCCTCACACGGTCCCTGAAAAGGGGCCACATGCAGAAGGCATCTGTGTGCCCCCATTAGTGGCAGCTGGACTACCAACAGCCTATGTCTTGGGACTGTCCTCACTGGAGGACCAACAGCTTCCTTCCCTCTCTCTACAGGAGACGATTGCTCACAATCGGAGAGAGCAGGTCAAGACCAGTGGCAGGCTGCCACTTCTCCATGTTCTGACCCGATGGAGGAGGAGGCGGCCATGGAGCTGGCTGGGCCGCAGGATGGACGGTGGGTTGCAGATGGAGAGATGGGGGCACCTTCTCAAGACAGTGAGTAAGCTCGTCATGGGGTACAAAGGTGCATCTGCAACAATGGAGTCATGCTGTTCATCAGGCATCCAGTGCCTACAGGGATTTCTAATGTTGGGGTGTGTGCAATGTTGGGAGGGGAGGACCTTGATCCTTACATATCTCTGTTCTATCAGGCAGGTCACGTGGTGTCCACCCAAAGAGCCTCTGAGACTGTTGGAGAGCCTGCCACCTCTGAGGGGTGGAAGGTGTCTCAGAGGGCCCAGTGTCACCTGCACCCTCCACTAATGCAGATGGGTATTTGGGCACAAAAGCTGGTGAACACATCACTAATGCACCCGGACAGCTGGCGGAGGCTGTGACAGCCCAGGTCTCTGACAGTCGCTGTCCCCAGGCACATGATGTGTCTCTGGTGTCGCCAGTATCACGGGAAATGCTGCAGCTGCAGCGAGAGGTCAGGCCACAACTGGCAGAGATGCCAGAGGCTGTGCGTACCCAAGCGCAGACAATGGAGGAGCCCATCCAGGCCTCGTGTGCTACACGATCTCTGACTGGTGCATGAGTGGCATCCTCCATTGGGAGATCAGCGACTATGATGGAGAGCAACATCCAGCAGAACACTCAGTGGGCTGGATTTTATCCGGCCAGCAAGAGTGGGATTGGAGGCGTGGAGGACTGAAAAATTGGGAGGGGAGGTGCTTGCCCAGAAACCCGATGTTGTGATGTTGGTTCTGGATTTTGTCAGTGGCGGGAAAGGTCCAAGGGGGCATTGTCGCTATGACATGGCGGAACTGCAATTATAATTGCTGAAAAGATATTTACCATAAATTTGCATCGGCCTGACTTGAAATTTATGGGGGGAGGGGGTTTCCTATTTAGTGAATGGTGCACGGGGACCGCTTGCCTTCAGATCCCCGGCTGTTTAAAGGTGGCGGGACTGAGGCAAGGCCTCAGTGCCACCATGGGAGCGTTGGATGAACCCAGGAACGAGATTGGGGGGTGGGGGGGCAGGGGAGTGCGGTGGCCATTGCCTGACAGTGCAGCCCTCGAAGCAAGAGTGAGTGCAAAGTGGGTGCAGCCCTTGAGCGAATTGTGGGTGCAAAGGGGGTGCAGCTCTCACTGCAAGCGCGGGCGCAGAGGGGCATTAGTCTGTGATCAGAGGGGAGTGGCAAGGGAAGGCACCGAAGGCAAAATCCTCTCTCCAGGGACGGCGCACAGGAGGTGGAGTGACCAGCTGGAATGGATCCCACAAGGCGGAGAGTATTATGGATAGCACGTATAGAGAGGTGGTCACACCGCAGCTCAGACCCCACAGGCAGGTAGGGAATGGGTCACCACCAGACAGAGCAAGAGGACTAGGCAGGCAATGCAGGAATCTCCTGTGGTTATTCCCCTGCAAAACTGCTTTGGATACTGTTGGGGGGAATGGCCTCTCAGTGGAAAGCAGCAACAGCCCAATTCGTTGCACCACGGTTGGCTCTGCTGCACAGGGGAGGAGTAAAAAGTGTGGGAATGCAATAGTTATAGGGGATTCAATTGTAAGGGGAATAGATAGGTGTTTCTGTGGCCGCAAAAGAGACTCCAGGATGGTATGTTGCCTCCCTGGTGCTAGGGTCAAGGATGTCTCAGAACGGTTACAGGACATTCTGAAGGGGGAGGGTGAACATCCAGTGGTCGTGGTACACATTGGCACAAACAACATAGGTAAAAAAAAAGGATGAGGTCCTAAAAGCAGAGTATCGGGAGCTCGGAAATAAGTTGAAAAGTAGGACCTCAAAGGTAGTGATCTCAGGATTACTACCAGTGCCACGTGCTAATCAGAGTAGAAATAGCAGGATATATCGGATGAATACGTGGCTGAAGAGATGGTGTGAGGGGATCATAATGAATGGCGGAGCAGGCTTGAAGGGCCGAATGGCTTACTCCTGCTCCTATTTTCTATGTTTCATCCACCCAGTCTTTGTAGATCCCCGCACTGCTCGGCAGAGACTCAGAAGCAGGGCCAGGTCGCGGCTGAGCAAGCTGAAGATTGACTAGGGGAGCCACAGCAGCCAGCTGTGCCAAGAAGAGTTTATCCACGGCAGAGAGTGTACCAGACCTGCCTCCATTATCTCCAGATATCCAAATAGCACTTCAGCACCTGAGGAGTCCACCCAGTAATACTTGTTGGCCTCCTTATGGGCTGGTGGGGGGGGGGGCCCTCCTGATCAGGCACAGTGTACCTCATGGAGGGCGCCCCCCCCAGCTGCACAGGCTTCCCCACTAAAATTGTACCCCCTGCCCTGCTCTCCGACTCCCACTCTCCTCACAGGAGCCCAGCCGATTGTCCTGGCGACGCCTGAACCCCACTTACCTTCCTGAAGGGTAGCATCCATCATCCTCTGCTTGCTGGGTGCAGTCCCAGCAGTGGCCACAGCTCTCAGTGGTGCTGCTGGGACTGAGGAGCTGCCAGTCCTCTGATTGGTCAGCAGCTCTTGGAGGCAGAACTTCCTGCCTCAGTGGGGCCAAAGTCCTAAACGAGGCCAATTAACAGCAAAAGTGCTTCGTAGCTTCCAAGGGGGGCTCTTCTCTGACTTTTTAGCCAGTGAGCGGGGCCACTGCTTCACCATAAAATTCCAGCTCCTGTCTGCGTGTCCCGTCTCAATTTTATGTTCCCCCGCCCCCATTCCCGTCCCCAAGGTCCGCATAAACCTCTGCCCCAAGTCTTTCTTAGAACCACATGATGAAACTGTGATTACAGAGGACCCACCAGAGATGGAAACATAGCAGAAACAGTAGCATACATCACACGGGGATGAGGGAGAGAGTAAGTCACAATCAATGACAACATATAGATTCTGCCTTCCAGTTGGTTTCTTACAGGTCCAGAAAGAAAGGCTGATTGAAATTAGTTACATAATCTATTCTCAAGAAACTCAAGGTAGAGTTCAGACTAAATGGGATATACTTCAAGGGTGGGCTAAGTGCATTAAATCTTCAATTGAATAAGTTGGTACTTCCAGTAAGTAGAAGAAAGACTACCTTACAGGAGATTGATTCTCAACTGGCACAGTTGGTACTACTATTGACATTAGAAAGGATGGGCATTAACCGAGCAACCAGAAAAATCAGTCCTCCAGTTGGCTTATTGACCCACACAAATGCCAAGACACCATCATCAACCCCAGATACAGTGTCACGCAACAAGGTCTCATGTGAATGTAGCCCTGGCCATTTCTGTTTGGAAGCCAGTATCTCCTCAATTCCCACTGAACCTGTGCAGACTGAGGGCAATGTTGCTCCCCAAGAGCAGAAGCAGTTCCTTTCATGTTTCAACAAAGAAGCATCATATGGAGGGGGTGGGGGGCTGAAATATGAGCAGCAAATCATGAAAATGAGTACAACAGTTGCTCTCCTTGCAACTAGTCTAACCAGTTCCAAAGTACAAGCAACTGTGCCAAGAATTCCATCCACTTTGCAAAATTACCACCAGCTGCAGACATGTCTAATTGTTGGTTTAAAAAAAAAACCTAAATTGTGGTGGAAGGTTAAATGATTTCCCTATAAATTTGCATTCCCTTCTTAACATGGAAAGGAACCACATCTGGGCAGTGGTTTTTATTAATATCAGTGGTAAAAGAATTGTTTTAAAAGCCCTGGCAGCAAACAGACACTGAAACAGAATAATGACCCCAAAAATGAATAGCATTAATGACCAACAAGATAACACCCAGGAACAAATCACGCTATGTGACCCAACTCAACAAAGCCATGTCTGGCAAACAGGTTTGTGAGAAAATAAACAGTATGCGGCCAGGAGAGTTAAAGATTAAAAATGCAACATCAATCCTTTCATACAGATTTTCAGAAATGAATAAATAGAAGAAATTTGGGGGGGGTGAAATCATAGAAACAGAAAGAAGTGCAAATATATAGGAGTGATCTTTTTGACAGATTTCCAGAAAAAATAGAAATTTGAACAAGCTTCTGAGAAAACTATCCTAAGAGGTTGATGAAGTAGAATGTGATTATGGAAATCATTTATATTATGAAAGTTCATGAATTCAGAATCAGAATTAGGATGCTTTTAGATCAACAAGGAATGAGACTCTGATGAACTTAGTTCTAGGAAAAGGACAATGGCAAATGGGTAATATGAGGTGGGGAAACAGTAACAGTGAGATAATTAGTATTGATATATACATTGAAAAGGACAAGGGACCATGAAAAACAAAAGTATGAGTGAAAAATGTGAATTTCAAATAGATTTTATAAAAGAAAAGCCCAAAGTAATTAGAAAAAAGTGGCAGATAAGACAGTAGGCAAACAGCAGAAAATGTTTATAAAGGAAATTATTCGAGATATTTCGCTAGAAAAGGGATGTCACTACCTAGCCATAGGGCCTTGATTTTATCAATCATCATGCCATATGACACCTTATCCAATGATGTTGAAATAAGACTTTAAAAATAGGCATATGACAAATATATGGCTATTAAAATCCAACAAATGATAGAAAATATGTAAAGGAGAAGCAAGAAAGATTTGAAAGTCAGAATACAAAAAGGATTGGCAGGGAAGAGAGAAATGTTCAAGGATTTCATTAACACATAAAACATAGCTAATGAAAGGGAAGGACCAACTATGAAAAAGGAAATCTTCTTGGAAGTTGAAGGAATGGCAGTGATGCTAAATAAGTAGCTTGCACGTTTTTCTTTTACAGAAGAATGTGACAATGCGAATGAAAAGGTACAACAGCAGGAGGTGGAGCAATTAGATGGGATTAGACAGAGACAAGGAAATAGCACTGAAAAAAATGGTGACATTCAAAATGGAAAAGGCTCCATTGGCATGCAGCCTAGAACGCTGAAGGCAATACAAGAGACAGTAAGAGGCCTTCATCACAATCTCTCAAAACATCCTTGGGTTATGGAAGTTGTGCCAGAGGATTGGCATATTAGCAAGTTAACACCTCTATTTAAGACAGTAAAAAGAGACAAATCAGATAACTATAGACAAGTCATCCTAACAGTGGATATATTTCAAGAGATTATAATACAAGATAACATCAATATTCGTTTAAATTAATGAACAGCAACAGAGATTTGTAAAAAGCAAGTCATATTTGTCAAACTTAATAGAACTATTCAAGTGTGTTTGAGGAGGAAATGCCGTGGGTTGTGGAGATGGATTTTCAAGACGTATTTAATAAGCTGCTACATAGCAGGCTTGTTGATTAAATGAAGACACTTGATATTGAAAGGAAGGTAGCAGCATGGATAGGAAGTTCTCTAACAACACATGGTTAATGGATGTTTTTCCAAGTGGAAACATACACTGAACGGTAGAACTTTAACAGCAACAAAATAGCAGAGACTTCTTGGTTCAGATGCACACATCTTTAAAAGTGGGAGAACAACTTCATTAAGCTCTTTAAAAAAGGCATGTGGGGTAGGTGTAATTCTCCATTGGCAAGGAGTATTGGCTGGGAATTGCAGTGCAGAGCCCATAATTTTTGAGCCACTGATCGAAGTAGATGTGGGGGAGGAGACGGAGAGGGAATTTTGTTTCAATATATCTTCAAATAATGTTCTTTCAATTTTGGAATCATTCTTTTAGATTGGAAAATTGCACAAGTCACTCTACTATTTAAGAAAGGCAAGAGAACTGAACCAGGGAATTCTAGACCAGATAGCCCAACATCTGTGTTGGGAAATTATTAGAGTCTATAATTTAAGGATAGAGTGAGTGAACACCTTGAAAATTTCAGCTGATCAGGGACAGCCAGCATGCATGTGTAAAGGGTAGGTCATGTATTGCAAAGCTGATTGCATTTTTTTGAAGTGGTGACTGAAGTATTGGACAAGATAATGTCTGTGGATGTCATTTACATGGACTTCCAGAAGGCATTTGATAAGTGACTGTTAGCCACAGTTGAAACTCATGGAATTGAAGGCAAATTATTGACCTGGTTAGGAAATTGGCTGACCGGCAGGAGGCAGAGAGTAAGGATAATGGATAGGTACTCTAATTGGCAGGATGTGACTAGTACTGTTCCGCAAGGTTCTGTGTTGGGGCCTCAACCATTCACTGTATTTATTAACGACTAAGATGATGAAGTAGAAAACCACTTATCCAAGATTGCCAATGACACAAAGATAGGCGGTATTTGTAGAAAATGTAGGGGGAAGCATAAAAGTACAAAGCAATATTAATAGATTAAGTGAATGGACAAAACTGTGGAAAATGTACTTCAATGTACACACAAACATACAAATTAGGAGCAGGAGTAGGCCACTCGGCCCTTCGAGCCTGCTCCACCATTCAATAAGTTCATGGCTGAACTGATTACTCCACATTTCTACCTACCCCCCCGATTACCTTCCACCCCCTTGCTTATCAAGAATCTATCTACCTCTGCCTTAAAAATATTCAAAGACTCTTCTTCCACCACCTTTTGAGAAAGAGAATTCCAAAGACTCACCACCCTCTGAGAGAAAAAATTTCTCCTCATCTCTGTCTTAAATGGACGACCTTTTATTTTTTATTTTTAAACAAACAGTGACCCCTAGTTCTAGATTCTCCCACAAGGGGAAACATCCTTTCCACATCCACCCTGACAAGACCCCTCAGGATCTTATATGTTTCGCCTCTTACTCTTCTAAATTCCAGCGGATACAAGTCTAGCCTGTCCAATCTTTCCTCGTAAGACAGCCCACCCATTCCAGGTATTAGTCTAGTAAACCTTCTCTGTACTGCCTACAATGCATTTACATTCTTCCTTAAATAAGGAGACCCCAGTACTGTACACATTACTCCAAATGTGGTCTCAACAATACCCTGTATAGCTGAAGCATAATCTCCCTACTTTTGTATTAAATTCCCCCGCAAGAAATGATAATATTCTATTAGCTTTCCTAATTACATGCTGTACCTGCATACTAACCTTTTGGGACTCATGTAAGCAAATGTGAGGGTTGGACCACTTTTTCTGATGGTGAAACAGTGGAGGTCTAAAGAGACTTAGGGGGTCCATGGACATAGATCATAAAAATGTCATGAACAGGTACAGAAAATAATCAAAAAGCTTAATGGTATACTAGCCTTGATATCCAGAGGACTAGAATACAAGGAGTTATATCCCTTGGAATTTAGAAGGTTAAGGGGTGGTTTGATCGAAGTTTTCAAGATATTAAGAGAACAGATAGGGTAGAGAGACAGAAACTATTTATGTTAGTTGTGAAGTCTGGGGGGGATATTATGTAGGTGAAGGGGATCTCGGCCACCAGCTGAAGAGCTGGCGAGAGCCCCCACCGCCTCTTTTGGGGAAGGCTAACTGCCAATTAGGCACTTAAGTGGGTAGCAGATTCCTGAGATTAAGGACCCCGGTGACGGAAGTCCCTGAGTCGTGGAGGTGGTGGCTGCTGCTGGTAATACACCCACCCAAGGCCGAGGACTGTCGAGAGACCCAGGCCACCGGTGAGGCATGGCAGGAGGGGTTTCATGGACTGGGGGTTGCAGGGGAGCGGGTTGTAGGGGGTGGACAGCTAGGGCAGGGGGATGGATCTCAGCAGGCCCCCTTCCCTGTGCCAGATTCCTTGATCAGGCACTAACTGCCTTTGAATGAGGGACCTCCTCATCGCCAGAGCTGGTAAGCAACCCACATGGGTTTGCTTGTCATGCTCCCTGTGTAGTGACAGGTCTGCCCGCCACTGGGCTAATACCAATGGAGGCAGGATGAGGCCCTTAATTGGGCAATAATTGCCCACTTAAGGGCCTCAATTGGCGGTGGGGTGGGAAGGCCGGCCATGGACCTTCCGCCAATAACTTCCGTGCCGTGGGGGACAGTATAAAATCCCTCCCTAGGAATAAGGGGCATAGTCTAAAAATTAGAGCCAGAACATTCAAGAGTGAAATTAGGAAACACTTCTACACACAAAGGGTGATTGAATTTTGGAAGTCTTTTCCGCACATGGCAATTGATGCTAGATCGATTGCTCATTTTAAATCTAAGATTAATAATACCTTTGGTGAAGAAGAATCTAAGAGATATGGGGCATTGGTGGGTATATGAAGTTAGGGCACTGATCAGCACAGGTCACATGATCTCGCTGAATAGCAGAATAGCCTCGAGGGGCTAAATGGCCTCCTCTTGTTTCTACGTTACTATGATGGTGGGCTACCTGCTATTGAGCCAAATAAAGGTTGTTCTGAAGATTGGGAGGACAAGTCTACCGAGCCAAACGGAGCGAACTTGCTGCGGGTGGCAGACCAGGTGAGCAGTCACAGTGTTTTGAGGAGGACATGGGTGCAGTGCTGTAAAAGGCTCCATGACCTTCTCCGTTCTGGCAAGCGTCAGGGGAATGTATTTTTAAGCTAGGTTTTTTATTCAGCTATTTGCTTGTAACAGTTTATCAACTAGCAAAATGTGCTTGTTATAAATGTAAACTGGGACCTGGTAATTTCATGTGCAGAGTTTGACAAAGATAGTAACATGGAGTGTGGAGGACATGCGACGAAGGGAGAAGAATTCTGACCGAAGACATCATCGCTGGGCTCATATTGGACTTTTTAAAAATAGTTTCACTGAACAAAGACCTATAGACACAGATGAGTCAGAACATGTCATTAAGGTGGTAGCCCCAGACTATTACAACATCAGACACTCTGTCTACAACAACTCTCACAGACAATGTCTTCTCGGAATACATGTGAATGGCTGTCTTACTGTGTTTGCAAGAAGCAGCGATCACATCTATTGCTCGTATGCAAGTAAGAACCCCCTGCTTAGAGCAGAATATGACCACATCAAGGTGGTCTTAGCTGTGGTGGGATTGATAAGGCACTGAAGATCAATTTGAGATATTGGCAAGTGACCAGGGTCAGAAAGGAGTATAAAGCCACATACCACAAGTCGGGAAGAGTGAACTGGTGAGTCAATGAAGACGTGAAGACAACCCATTCGGCGGAGTGACCACCCGATGAACTCCTGTATGCGGGGTTATCAACTACCAGCATAGTGAGTATAACTGTAGTTTAGGTATAAGATAAATAAACTACTTTGTGAGAACAAATACTTGTTATGTCCTATTGATATCAAGAGTAAGGCAAGATTCTACAATATATGGGGGAAGGTACTTGGGTAAATGGGTAACCAGCTTACACAAGGCGAGCCCAGCGCAACACCCAGATGACAGGCCTCCAGGTCAGCAGCCACCAGCAGACACACCAGCTGAGCAGCCTGAGGGCACATGGTACTCCTGACTATGGGAGAAATATGTACCCAAGATAAGTATTGACCCCTGAGCAAGGCTCAAATCCCTCGTGCTACTGAGGAGCTGGCAGCACTGATAAATGCAGCATCTCATTTAAATAAACTGCTGGAATTGGCGAGAGAGGTCAGCATTGCCTTATCTCTTTCTCTCTGTGTCCTTGCAGGAGAAGGTGATGCACAATGCCAGGGAGAGGGCTCACACAGGTGGAGGAGTGTTCCAGCTTGCCATCCTTACTAGAATCAAGGAGGCAGCTTTTGACATCGTGAGGGTGGTGTCGCATGAGGAAGTGGGCGATGGAGAAATGGGAATACCTGAAGGAGAGGATGAAAAGCCACTGAATTCTGTAGATGAAGGGGATAGACTGCACTCCTCCCCATACGACAGCAGGGCAAAACTTCAGCTGCGTTGAGAAGCCTCAGCACTGTAGAGCATCTGCTGTCAGAGGTGAGCTCTCATGATTTCCTTCTTATGTCTCCCTCAGGGCCTGATGTGGAGGGGGAGCATGTCAGTGCCACAGCAACATCACCAGGGGCTTCAGACGAGATGGAAGCTACAAGGCCAATACTCTCAAGTCATTCAAGCGCACCCACCATCAGCACAGATACACTTACATCGGTGGATCCTCAAGCGCAGTTATAAAGGGTGGCACTGGATGAAGGGCATGTCACGAGTGAGCAGGGTCAAGTGAGAATGGCAGAGTCAACTGTGGGCAGTCTCCTAGGAGGACGGAGCACAGACACAGCCATGCTCATATGGGCACAGATGCACAGCCTCGGGAGTCACAAGCAAGGCGGCTCTATTTTGGCCAGGAGCATGAGATGTGAGCCCACATGTCAGAGTACCCGGAGGCAATGTGGAGTCATGGGCTGAAAATGGAGGAGTCTATTCAGCTCATATGCACTGCCATGGGTCAGAATTTTGAACGCATGGGCTCCTCCATTGAGAGAGCAGCTAATATCATGGAGAGCGATATGTCTCAGCACTCTGATTGGATGCTGGAATACAGAATGCATGCCATGTTCTATAGCATTGACCAGACAGTGGCATTGATGGCACAAAGATGTTTGGAGGAGATGCCATTTGTGCTCCAGCTGGTGGTCCCCTCTAGCAATCCACAGCGCCACGAAAGGGTTGAGGCAGTCACTGATGTGGATGAGAGTGCCACCTTTCATGGAGCACCATCATCATCAATGGCCTCCTTGGCTCCTCCGATTGAGGGACCATCTATGCAGCAGGGCCCAGTGATGGAGGCTGCCCCTGTATTGATGCCAGTGTGGTAGCCTCTGGTGGTGGTCCCACTCAATGACTCCCTCAACAGACCAAGCAAGTGCAAACCACTTCCTCTGCTAACTCTGCTCATCCGATGGCAACTGTGATGACAACTCTCGGCCATGCAGCCAGGCCACCACTGTTGTGGGGGGCGGGGGGGGGGGAAGAGAAACCCCCTCCACAGGGCAGCCTGCGGCTGTAGCTGATCCCAGGCATGCAGGAGGGCCTCTAAACCTGCCTGGAGAGCTGGATCCCCAGTTTGCTGCTGGGCGGCCTCCTCCAGGCAACTGCACTATCACCTGCTGCCTCCGACAATTGGCCTTAAGTGGCCATTAATAGTCAATTGGCTACCTGCCACTTGCAGACAAAATGCCTGAGGGTGGGATACATAGTTCAGAGAGACCAAGGATGGATCAGGAGGAATAGAAGATCTTTGCTACTGGCAATCCGTATAAAGAATTGATGAGAGATGAAGAGAACCAGCTGCTAGAGAGAGCTGATGAACCAGTGACACAATCAACAACAGATAACACAGACAACAGGGAAGACAAAGAACATGAATCATCTGATAGTTCCACTCACACACAGGAAAGTGAGGAAGAAGAACTAAAAGACTCAATACCCCAAAGAAGTGAAAGAAGAACACGCTGTGGCAGAGTTGTGCAAACCCCACAGCGTTACAGACCTGACGACTGAAGTCAGAGACTTGGCGGGGGGCGGGGTGGGGGTGGGTGGTAGAAGTAGTACATAAATGTACATAAGCTGTTGCTAGGAAGATTATGTATATAGACCTTAAGCATCATCACAGGATGTGATGGCATGAGTCTGTACGTCATGCTGATCAGTGTTCATGTAGATACCCTAGTAAGAAATCCCCTGTAAATAAACTCCCAGTAAATTGACCCAGAGTCTACTTTCCTCATTCGATACTAATAAACATTGACAAGATAGTACAGGGACCTGCAGGTAGAATTGAAGGCCTGAGGGGTGTAGTGCTGCAGAAATGGCTGTCAGATTTGGGGCCTTTGGTTGCTCTCCAACATCACAAGGCCTTCGTCCCTGATGATATATCGGAGACCTGTAGGAAAAAAAAGGTGCAACTTACCTTTTGAGATCTTTCTGTCTGCCCCTCTCAGATACTCCAATTTGAAGAGTTAAAGGCTGCCACCAACCTCTAATCAACTCTCTCAATGCACAACCACCTGCTATACCTGGAAGAAAATGAGGTGGAAGGTCTTATTAGGCCACAACTATTTCATTTCCATAGATGCCCCAAGCTTGCACTTTCTCCAGGTGTGAGAACACATCCCAAGAAAATCCCTAGCCACCATAAAGTGGATGGTGACCCATCATAGGTTTTTGCCCTTTTCCCTCTCCTTTGCACTTGTGAACTGAGTTTCCCTCAGGTACACAGAAGAGGAAAATCAGGGCTTATACTTTATAAAGGAATGGTTAAATCTTGCTCTACTTAAGTTAGATTTTTTTTTCTCCAACTTTCTGTTACGGAGTTATGGAACAAAGAAACTTGCACTTTTAAAGAGCCCAAAACACATTTATCAGGACATCCCAAAATACTTCATATTTAATTTAATCATTTTCTGAAGCAAAGCCATTATTGTTGCCTTGGCAAGTGCAACATCCATTTTGCACACAACAAAGTCCCACAGGTAGAAATGAAATAAGTGAGCAGTTAACCTGTTTTTAGAGCAGTCAATTAGTATCATAGAAAGTTTAAGGCACAGAAGGAGGCCGGCCGCTTGGCCCATCCTATCTGTGCTGGGATAGCCCTGTATCAATCAAAAATGAATCCCACTGTTGCCCACCCCACCCCCACCACCCCGCCCCTCTCCCCATAGCTCTGTATCAATCCCAAACTCATCTCACTGCCCCACATCCTTCCCATAGCTCTAAAGAATAGAGCTTTGGTTTAATGAGATCAGCTCAGACAATGCATCAGTGTGCAAGCCTAAATGATAGGCTCAGGTCCTGGACTGGTGCTTGAAACCACAACCTTTATATTCAGAGACTACCAATGAAGCCAGGTTGATCTTTATGGAAATGTTGCTGACAATTTTTAACCTGCATCCAAAATGGATGCAAAGTGGGTATGGCATCCATGGTAATGATGTGAGTGAGAAGCAGGAACCACTTTCTGGTTTGTGCCTTTTTTCCGTATGATGGGTGAGCCATCAGCACTACATGCACTGATTCTGGCAGCTTTCTCTCTGGGGACATGAGACACACCAATTTAAAAGCAGCCTACAAATCTTAAAGGGAAGATGCACTTTGCCTGTGTTGTATGCTGGAGACTTCAAACTCAATGAGCTTTGCAAAGGTCCCTTGAATTTCAAGCAATTCTATGAAAGTCCGTGGAGAGAAGGGCGGCAGGAGAAAGGGGGTCCTGTTTCCAGGTGAAGTGTACCAAGGTGACTAGCACAGCAACAGTGGGCAGATGTGACTGAGCATGTGAATGCACAATTAATTGTGCTGAGGACCTCACAGCAATATTGAAGAAAATTCAATGATGGCTAGAGCTGCTAAAGTAAGATGTCTACTTGCACTTTTCTTGCTCTCTGCTTAGCCCTGAATTAACTGTCACCACATCAGTCACAAGTCTATCTTTCCCCGCTTCCCATTCCTCTCCTCCAATCACAGCAGCACTGCACCTCCTTCAGCTCCTACTTGTACACTCTGCTACTCTCCTCACATTTACACATCTCATTTCCCACCCACATGTGAAATTTTTCTTGCACTCACTTGCCCTGACATGCAGTTCCTCACAGTCCTTCACAAACCTCACACTAGTATATCCCCTTTCTTCTTGTAGGGCAAGTAGGCCACACAATAAGATGAAGCAGGCATGCACTGGAGGAGTGCCACCACCTTTCAAAGTGCTGTCCACATAGGAAGGGTAGCCATTGATGTAATAGGCATAGGGTAAGCCAGATCTGGAAGGTGGCAAGGCAGAAGGGTGTTTGCCCAACCTACCGGTTTTCTCTTCTCACTGAACTGTCATCCCCCCCACACATCCGGCATGACAACCTGCTACCATTTTGAGCTGCCACTGGCCTGTTTCAAATAATCCTCACCACTAACAGCTAACCATTCTCCCGGTCTCCAGTTGCAGCAGAGAGAGAGAAAGACAGTCCAAGTAAGGGCACACTATCATTCGCTCTTGCAAGTCCAAGCTCAGAAATCAGAACCTCATTTACTTCAAATAGTCAGTTAGAGTGGGCTGCATTGAGAGGGTCACTGAGCACAAGTGCACAGGAGCCAGAGCAGGAGATGAAGACAACCCAGGAACCAGCTCGCCAGAGGGCAAGATCATATATTGGAGCTGTGCTATAGACTGCACAGATGACTACCTCCAGAGACTAGTCTATATAATAAGACTAATTGTGCACCATCAACTGTCTAAAGGTTTGGACAGCCTGTACATAATACCAGATAGTCTTGAAGACCCCACCTCCAACATGCATGGGGCTATCACAGACAGTATTGAATCAATGTAGTCAACCATGGAGTACCTCTGTACACACTGCAGTGGGCTTGTGTAATTTGAAACCTGTGGTAACAGCTTTGATGGAAGCTCAGACTGTTGCCATTCATATAGAGGACACATTCCAGTAATAGCTGTAAATCAGAAGGTGGAAGGAAGAGACGAACTAAGTGAAATTACAATCACCAGGGAAGCGGTACTGACCAAACTGATGGAGCTGCGAGCTGACAAGTCTCCGGGTCCTGATGGGCTCCATCCTAGGTCTTAAAAGAGATGGCTAATGAGGTAGTAGATGCGTTATTGTTAATTTTTCAAAATTCACTAGATTCTGGAAAGGTTCAATCAGACTGGGAAGTAGAAAATATAACCCCTCTATTCAGGAAATGGGGTGGGGTGCGGTGAAGGCAGAACACAGGCAACTATAGGCAAGTTAGCTTGATGTCTGTCATGGGGAGGGTGTTAGAATCGATCATTAAGGAGGCTATGACTGGGTACTTAGAAAAACTCAAGGTCATCGGCAATTGTCAGCATGGCTTTGTGAAAGGTAAATCATGTTTAACCAATTTATTGGAGTTCTTTGAAGGAGCAACATGTGCCATGGATAAAGTCGAGCCCGTTGACATACTGTACTTTGATTTCCAAAAGGCATTTGACAAGATGCCACATAAAAGGTTATTGCTCAAAGTAGGAGCTCATGGTGTAGTGGGTAACATATTAGCATGGATAGAAGATTGGCTGGCTGACAGAAAACAGAGTATGCATAAATGGGTCCTTTTCTGAGTGGCAGGATGTGATGAGTGGAGTCACGCAGGGGTCTGTGCTGGGTCCTCAACATTTTACATTTTATATCAATGACTTCGATGAGGGGAACGATGGCATGGTAGCTAAATTTGCAGATGACACAAAGATAGATAGGAAAGAATGTTGTGAAGAGAACAAAAGGAGCTTGCAGACTGATATAAATAGGTTGAGTGAATGGGCAAAAATCTGGCAGGTGGAGTATAATGTGGGAAAATGTGAAGTTGTTCACTTTGGCAGGAAGGATAAAAAAGCAGAGTATTACTTAAATGAAGAACGACTGCAGAACTCCGAGGTGCAGAGGGATCTAGGTGTTCTAGTATATGAGTCAAAAAAGGTTAGTATGCAGGTACAGCAAGTAATAAAGAAGGCTAATGGAATGTTATCTTTTATTATGAGAGGAATTGAAAATAAAAGTAAGGATGTTATGCTTCAGTTATACAGGGCATTGGTAAGACCAAATCTCAAATACTGTGTGCAGTTCTGATCTCCTTGTTTAAGGAAGGATGTGAAAGTGAGGTGGTTCAGAGGAGGTTTACTAGATTGATACCTGGAATGAGCGGGTTGTCTTATGAGGAAAGGTTGGACAAACTGGGCTTGTTTTCACTGGAGTTTAGATGAATGAGGGGAGACTTGATTAAAGTATATAAGATCCTGAACAGTCTTGACAAGATGGATGTGGAAAAGGATGTTTCCTCTTGTGGGGGAGTCCAGAACTAGGGTCACCCTTTTAGGACAGAGATGAGAAGAATTTTTTTGTCTGAGGGTTGTGTAACTTTGGAACTCTCTCCTCAGAAGGTGGTGGAGGCAGGGTCATTGAATAATTTTTAAGGTGGGGGTAGATAGATTCTTGTTAGGCAAATGAATCAAAGGCTATCAGGGGCAGATAGGAGTGTGGAATTCGAGACACAAACAGATCTTATTGAATGGCAGAGCAGGGTAGCGCGGTCGAATGGCCTACTTCTGCTCCGAATTCGTATGTTCATAGATTTTGGCTTCTACCATCTCCTCAGTTTGCTCAGTGTGAAGGAATGTATAGACAGCAGCTTCCATGCCATGAAACCACTCATGGGGTCTGTTTACACGCAGAGCAGTGGGATGCTGAGGTATAGCTACATGCAAGTTGCAGTGGTCCCATGAGAGGGTACCTTATCTCCTCTCTCAGGACAACAGCATGCCTCAACCAGTACCCACATTAGTGGGTCAGGTAGGACAGACCACCCTGGTCATAATGACAATGCTGCAGTTTGCAGTCAAGCCTTCTCACTCACCATGGTCATCTCAAGCACTTTGAATGGATAGTCTCCTCCCGTGTTGTAGCCACTGGGTTAGCACCTCAAAAGGAGCAAGAGACTGGGCAAAAGAGCATCTAAGCCAGGCATGCACAAAAATTATATTTAGTTTCTGAACTTGTTTGAAGGGAATTTGAAATCACCACTTTGGAACAAATTCTTCTTGTGCAGAATTTCATTGGATTGGTGTTTATTTGCCAGAATTTTTTGCCTCCATGATTTTTCATCTATTACAACTAGCTCTTAATTAAATAATACATTTATCACCAGTTTGAAGTTCTTTAACAGAAGAACAAATTATTTTGCTCTCTCTTATCCATGTATTGTTAAATTCTTCTGGATCATATTACTTAGCATTTTTAATCACATGGAAGGCTTTGAATAAGAGTTAGCACAACTGTGAAGCAGTAGCATTCTTTCAATCACAATCATAGAATCACAGAATGGTTACAGCACAGAAGGATATCACTCAGCCCATCATGTCCTTGCAGGCTCTCTGCAAGAACAACTCTGCTAATCCCACTCCCCTGCCTTTTCCCCATAGCCCTACAAATTAATTAATATAAACAATGCATGGAAGAATGCAACTCTTTTTTGCAAAGAACTAATGTACAAATAATGCAAAACTTTTCATTTTTAAATTATCTGAATTACTAGAGGTACCATATAAGACAATTCTATCACAGGCACCACTTAAGAAAATATGCTAAACACTAAAGTATTTGTGATAGATCCTTTCAGACTGCGGGCTTAAATTACCCATAAAGGATGCAAAGTGGATACACACCTTATCTACATGACCATTAAGCATCCAGATATCATTCTGCTGCATTTGTGAACAGATATTCCAATACCCTTCTAAACACTACAGTCACATTTTTGGAGATGAATATCCTACCCTTAGTCTCACTCACTGAATTCAGATTTCCTCAATATCATTTTAACTTCAGCAATATTGCACACAAGAGTAAAGAAATCATATCCTCTGAAATGATGGGGGAAGACAGTAGCGTAGTGGTAATATCACTGGACTAATAATCCTTTGCTTGTCCGAATGCTTTGTTTTTCACCAGAGGGCGGCACAGTGGCGCAGCGGTTAGCACCACAGCCTCACAGCTCCAGCAACCCGGGTTCAATTCTGGGTACTGCCTGTGTGGAGTTTGTAAGTTCTCCCTGTGTCTGCGTGGGTTTTCTCCGGGTGCTCTGGTTTCCTCCCACAAGCCAAAAGACTTGCAGGTTGGTAGGTAAATTGGCCATTATAAATTGCCCCTTGTATAGGTAGGTGGTAGGGAAATATAGGGACAGGTGGGGATGCGGTAGGAATATGGGATTAGTGTAGGATTAGTATAAATGGGTGGTTGATGGTCGGCACAGACACGGTGGGCCGAAGGGCCTGTTTCAGTGCTGTATCTCTAAACTAAAAACCATTAGCACACTCTTTGCCTTTGCCTCATGACTTCCTTGTCAGTTAATCTCTCTGACCCTCAATACTATCAACACCTTCCCTTTTGTTCTCTTTTCCCTCATTTGCTTAAAACCTATTACATTTTTAACCTTTGCCAGTTCTGATGAAAGGTCACTGACCTGAAACGTTAACTCTGCTTCTCTCTCCACAGATACTGCCAGACCTGATGAATATTTCCAGCACTTTTTGTTTTTATTATTAATAATCCACAGGCCCAGGCTTGTTGCCTGGGGACATGGGTTCAAATCCCACCATGGTAGCTGGTAACATTTAAATTTAATTGGTTAACAAAAATCTTGAATTGAAAGCTAGTTTTAGCAATGGTGCCATGAAACTATTATTGATTATCATAAGAACCCATTTGGTTCACTAATTCCCTTTAGAGAAGGAAATCTGCCGACCTTACCTGATCTGGACCTACATGTGACTCCAGACCAACAGCAATGTGGTTGACTCTTAACTGCCCTCTGAAATGGCCTAGCAAGCCTCTGAGTTCAAGAGTAATTAGGGATAAGCAACAAATGCTGGCTTAGTCTGTGACACCCACATATCATGAAGGAATTAAAACTTCCTGTTAGCCTTTGTCCAATCACTAGCAATTTCACTGGGTCAGAGACAAAAATTATTTTTTTCCTGTTATGCTACATATCATATCAGGAACCTGTGATGCTTCTTGTGCCAAGTTTAATATCAACATGCACAAAATAATCCAATATGTTGACACATGAAACTGAAATAAAAAACAGAAAATGCCAGAAATGCTCAGCAGGTCAGGAAGCATCTGTGGACCGACAAAATAATTTAGCCCTCAGGTCGTTGACTTTTCAGCAGAACTGAAATAAGTTAGAGAGGTAGTAGGTTTTAAGCAAGTGCAGAGGCAGGGAAAAGGGGAGGAAAGAACAAAAGAGAAGGTCTGTAATAGTGTGGAACGCAGGAGCAATTAAATGACGAAAGGGATGATGGTGGAAGGTAAAAGGAGTTGGTAATGGGACAAGTATGGAAACAAATGATGGTCTAAAGGAGCTGTAAATGGCAATTACACTGCAATGAAACTGCCCTGGTTAGACAGTTTCATGGGCCTCAAACCATTCCCCCGCCCCCAGTAGATTGCATCCTTGCTTGGCAGTTTTCCAATTTACCTTTGTCTGTTACAAGGTGTGATGTCCTCAGGACTTGAGTGAGATTTGGTATAGGGTATGAGGCAAAGACTGCAGCAACTGAACAGAAAGGCTTCTCCTTTTATTCTGTCTTAGTTTCACTTTCTCTTTGCTAGCATATATGTTCTACAGCAGCCTCTAGAGTACATAATGCACAATGCAAGTGCAATTTCAAAACACTACAACACGACACATGGGTGCCAGTTCAAGAAAGAAAGTTAAAGGAAAATAATAATGCATAAAGAATGAGAAGCAAATAATTACTGTCAGCAATTAAAATATGAGTGCACTGTTCAAACTAAGTTGCAAAAGAAGGAATGAAATCCAATACTATGCCATCTGAATGCTAAAGTAATTTGTAATACTGTAGTAAATGGAAGTCACCATCATTACAGAAGGGAAAGATTCCATCTTACTTGACTTTTCTGATCTGGGGGGAGTAATAGATCAACACACAGCATGTAAGATCATGGTATATTGGCAATCCAAAAGCTAAGCTGTTATCAATTCAGTCTTGTATTTTTTTTATTCATTCATGGGATGTGGGCGTTGCTGGCCAGGCCAGCATTTATTGCCCATCCCTAATTGCCCTTGAGAAGGTGGTCGTGAGTTGCCTTCTTGAACCGCTGCAGTCCTTGTCGGGTAGGTACACCCACAGTGCTGTTAGGAAGGGAGTTCCAGGATTTTGACCCAGCGACAGTGAAGGAACGGCGATATAGTTCCAAGTCAGGATGGTGTGTGGCTTGGAGGGGAACTTGCAGGTGGTGGTGTTCCCATGCATTTGCTGCCCTTGTCCTTCTAGTTGGTAGAGGTCACAGGTTTGGAAGGTGCTGTCTAAGGAGGCTTGGTGCCTTTGTATAGGCCAAAGGTCATCATACTGATACTTTGCACCATGAGAATTGGGTTCTGGTCTGGTCACCAAGGAAATATCCAAGGATGTATTGCAGGAAAAGGTTATAAGGTTTACTCCTGGTACCCAAAATTATGAATGTTCTTCTCATCTGTGGGAATTGTGGCTGCCACTGTGACCTAGCTTTAACCTCTCATCTGGTCAAACATGGCTCAATTGGTAACACTTGCATCCCTGAGTTAACAGGCTGTGAGTTCAAGACCCACTTCAGAGACCTGAACACAAAATCTGAGGGGGTGCTGCACTGCCAGAGGTGATGTTGGACCAAGGCACTGTCTGTCCTCTCAGGTGGATGTTAAAGATCCCATGGCACTATTTGAAAGAAGAGCAGTGGAGCTCTCCCTGGTGTCCTGGCTAATATTGACCCCTACAATTAACATCAGGATTAACTGGTCATTATCACTTTGCTGTTTGTGGGAGCTTACTGTGTGCAAAATGGACTTCTGCATTTCCTACATTACAATAGTGACTACAATTTAGAAATACTTCATTGGCTGTAAAGTGCTTTGAGATATTCTAAGGTTGTGAAAGGCACTATAGAAATGCAAGTTCTTTCTTTCATCCCTAAGGGAGCAAAGGGCAGTGTCCTATGTGATTTTTTTTCTTCTTTCATGGTGTTACTACTGAGGTTCGAGGTTTCTGTTTCCCTCTAGTCCCACTACTCCACTGGTGAGAACATATATTTAAAATATTTTAGCCAGTTATGGATATGGCCAATTATATACTTTTACCTATCTGTTTCAGAATACAAATCCACCAACCAGGTTTCTTTAATAAACAACAAAATTATTAATTTATTATAAAACAAGACTTATTCAACAACGATGCAAAGCTTATTAACACACAGGTTGAAATATGAAAGTATAAATGCATTCCCTTCTCTAAGTAACCCAACACACACACACACCAGTTAAAGAAAAAATAAAGACGTTTTCTCTGCAGAGATCAACTTTATAAAAACAAAAATACTTTGGCCAAATAATTGTTAATTCTGGAAGAAAAAAGGATAAGTTATGAAATGTTCCAGATGACTTTCAGTCTGGCATCCGGATACACTGGAACGGTTGTCACTGGAATCTTTCTGGAGCAGTTCTGTTCAGGAGGCATCAAGGAGGAGTCTTACAGGATTTTTGGGAGAATTACACATCAGTGGGTCTAGCTATCACACTGGATTCTCAGAAGATTTTTCAAAACAGGATGAGTTGGGTGGTTTCTCTCTTAGCAGGATACACACCAACTGAACTCCAAACAATATCCAAAAATGAAACCAAAACCCCATAGCCATAAACCCAGAGATGTGACTTCGCCACGTCCAAACAGCTCCATAGTCGATAAGGCTCTGGCTGTTTACTTAGTGTAAGACATGTGACTTCCAGTAAGTGTTTATTTTTTTAAAAGTTCCAAGTGTACTTCCAGTGACCCTTTTTTTAAAAAAAGCAAGTCCAGCATCTCCTCAGGTATTTTCGACAGTCTTTTAAACACAAGTTCTCAAAAAATATTAATAATGGAAGCAGCTTCATGACAATGGGATATGAGTGTTGCTGGCAACGCCAGTATTTATTGCCCATCCTTACTTACCCTTGAGAAAATTACCACACAGTTTTCCAACTCAATAAAGACACAATTTTGCTTTTCAACTCAATTCACCTAAAGCAAAATTATATCAAGCTTCTACTAACATCATAAAATAATAGGCTGAATTTAATTAGCCCTCCGATGTCAGGGGTCATGGCGGGACGCCCAGAAAAGTCTTCCAGGAGAGGCCCGCCACGACACCCAACGTCAGGAAGACCCCGTCACATTTTCCCAGCAGTGGCGAGGCTTCAGTGCGGCCCCTCCCCCCCACCCAACCCCACCACACGGCATCGGGGCCTTCATTTTAATGTGCAAATGCTATTGAAATTCATAAATAATTACTTACCTGGTAGCCACGGCCACCCCACGCTGATATTCTGGCTGCCAGAAGTTAGCAGGGAGGGGGAGGAGTGAAATTTTCACAGCGGGGGGGGGAGAACTATTGTAATTGGTTGTGGGGAGGATGGGAAGGGGTTGAGGGTCAAATGTTCTGACGTTAGGGGGGAATGTTCAAGAAATCAAAAGGTGCTTTTTTGGGGAGCTATGGCACTGTAATAAATGAGAACTCATTGTGGGGTGCTGGGAGAGGGGAATTTTATTTGGAATAAAACTTTTCAGCAAGTTTCAGTGAAGCGGGCCCTTTAAAAATTGAAATGGGAATGAAGGACCTGAAGCCCTTTAAAAATGGCCCCGGTGCCTGCATGGTGGCGCCATACACCGTTGCTGGGGATGGAGTAGCCTACCCCTCTACGTCATCGGGGGTGTCCGCTCCACCCCTTCCATTTAAATGAGCCCCTGCATGGCAAAATATTGCAGGCCTGAGCGATGGCAATTTGCGGCGCGCTCATAAAATTCAGCCCAATATGTGTAAATGTGACAACCGAGATTGTCTTCAGAATATCTTTGCAGGACAAAATCAACAGGTGTATCAAAAAAGCAAGCTTCAAATCTTCTTATTGATACAACTGATAATTTAAAAGGCTGAAATTTATTGCACCAATCATGGTTGGACTTGCTGTCACTGTGATAGATACGTGCAAAAAGACTTGGAGCAGTAAGTAATTCAATATAAAACTATCTATATTTCCTCTGGATGCAAAATCCAACTTATATGCAAATTTAGAGGTAAATGCTTGATCTAATGACATCATTTGGAAACTGCAACTTTTTCTTGACTGAGCCTCATCACTCACTTTTCCGTTCTGTATAATTTAACTGTGTCTATTACCCCAGGGAATTGTTTAGTTTGTGTGCCCAGTCATTTGGTTAAAAGAACCATTATTGTGATAACAGGTTCACTTTGTGTGTGAAATGTGTCTCATTTATTTCTCCCACCAATTAGCTGCTAGGAACTGTATAATTGTAGCATCTCATTGCACAGAAGGAGGCCATTCAATCTGTCAAATCCATGCCAGACCTTTGAAAGAGCTGTCTAACTTAGCACCTACCCCCCTCCCCAGCTTTTCCCCCCCATAACCCTGAAAATTAATCCTCTTCAAATACATGTCCAATTGCTTTTTAAAATTCCTTTGGAATATAATTCCCTCACCCTTTCAGACAGTGCATTCCAGATCTTAATACCCATCTGTGTGAAGAAATTTCTCCTCATTTCTGCTCTAGTTCTTTTGCCAATTATTTTAAATCTATGAACTTTTTTTATTCATTCATGGAACGTGAGTGTCACTGGCAAGGTCAGCATTTATTGCCCATCCCTAATTGTACTTGAGGAGGTGGTGGTGAGCCGCCTTCTTGAACCGCTGCAATCCATGTGGTGTAGGTACACCCACAGTGCTGTTAGGGAGGGAGTTCCAGGTTTTTGGCCCGGCAACAGTGAAGGAATTATGATATTATTCCAAGTCAGGATGGTGTGTGGCTTGGAGGGGAACTTGCAGGTGGTGGTGTTCCCATGCATCTGCTGCCCTTGTCCTTCTAGGTGGTACAGGTCACTGGTTTGGAAGGTGCTGTCGAAGGACCCTTGGCGAGTTGCTGCGGTGCATCTTGTAGATGATACACGTTGCTGCCACTGTGCACCCATGGTGGAGTGAGTGAATGTTTAAGGTGGTGGACGGGGTGCCAATCAAGTGGGCTGTTTTGTCCTGTGGTTACCAACCCACTTGCCAGAGGAAATAGTTTCCCTCTACCTCTATCAAGATCCCTCATAATTTTGATTACTTCTCTTAGGTCCCCTTAACTGTCTGTGCTTTAAGGAGAACAATCCCAGCTTCTCCAATCTCCCCACATAACTGAAATTCCCCATCTCTGGTATCATATTGGTAAACCTCCTTTGTAGCTTCTCCAGGGCCTTGGCATCCTTCCCAAAGTGTGGTGACCAGAATTGTACACAATTCTGAGACCTAACCAGAGATTTGTAAAGGTTTAACATGACTTCCTTGTTTTTGTATTCAATGCGTTATTTACAAAACCAGTTGTCCCATATGCTTTCTTAATCGCCTTATCAACTAGTCCTGCCACCTTCAAAGATTTGTGAATATGCACCCCAGGTCCTTCTGCTCTTGCACCCCCTTCAATAGTACCATTTAGATTATACTGCCTCTCCATGTTGTTCCTTCCAAAGTGTATAACTTCACAGTTAACCATATTAAATTGCATCTGTCATGTGTCTGCCCATTTCACCAGTCTGTCTAACTCCTCCGGAAGTCGGCTACAATTACATTCACAATTTACTATGTTGCTATGCTTTGTATCATTCACAAACTTCAAAATTGCACTCCCTATAAACGTCCAGGTCATTTATTTATATAACAAGAAAAGCGATGGTCCTAATACCAGCACCTGGGGAACCCACTGCATACTTCTCTCCAGTCAGAAAAACATCCATTTTCACTACTCTCTGCCTTCTATCCATCGGCCAATTACATACCCAAGTTGCCACCATCCCTTTAATACCATGTGCTTCTATTTTCTGAATAAGTCTGTGATGAGTTACTTTATCAAATGCCTTTTGAAAGTCCATATATACAACATCCACTACACTTACATCAACCTCTCTTTTACTTCATCAAAAGAACCCAATCAGATTATTTAGACATGAAGGCCTTGAAGCCTGCCATTGCTCACTTACTGTTTTCTTGACCAATCTTAGTTTCCAGTTCACCTGTGATAGATTCCTTCTCAAATCATTGAATCGGGCTCTCATCTAGTTGGGTATTTTTTACCATTGATTTTTCTCTGTCCCTTTCCATAACTACTTTAAACCTAATGATATTATGATCACTATTACCAGATGTTGTCCTACTGCAACACACTTTACTTGCCCTACTTCACGTTTACAGTGCAATAACTTTTATTTTATTTTAAAACTTTTTTTTTCAGTTATACTGCATTCCAAAGATCAAATGTGATTATTTACCCCTAAGTCTAGATGTTAAGAGTATAGTGCTCTACTTAAGGTGCACATAAAGGAGGCAGCCTGATCTCACATAAGTGCATTAGGTCAGGTTATTTAGATCATTTCAACTCACTCCCTAAACACATTGGCCCCGATGTAGGAAGCGTAGTTAAAGCATGAATGGGATATCCAACATGATCCAACAGTCCTTAAGGGCTTCGAAGAAAATTTAATGGAATACAGCTACGAAAAGATTAAATGTACATGGGTAGACTTTGCAAAAACAGTAGACTGTAAAAAAAATGGGAGGCCAAAAACAAAGGAAGGCAAGCTGAACATATAGGAAAGATAGAATCTGTGGACAAGTGACATGCACCTGACCCTCTGAATCCTGGCATACTGGACATGCTGCTGCCTGGGCGCAACAACGTGAGAAACAGTAGGAAAATTGGGTGACAAGGCCCACTGCAGCCTGCCAGCCCCTGACCTTCATTTCCGTCCTCCCACCCCGCTCCGACTGGGACTGTCGCTTCCCCATCCACCACGTACAAATTATGACTGGGTCCAGGTTACAGGCCCATTTCCCTCAGGACCAGTCTTCTTACCACCAATCCCTGCAGCTGCCAGGTGATGCCCAGTAATAGTTCCTGGGTATTCTTATTTTAATTCTTTTATGGGCTGGTAGCGTTGCTGGCAAGGCCAGCATTTATTGCCCACCCCTAATTGCCCTTGAGAAGGTGGTGGTGAGCCACCTTCTTGAACTGCTGAAATCCATGTGGTGTAGGTACACCCACACTGCTATTGGGAAGGGTAATGATGGAAAGGCTCTAAAGTGTCCTAATGGGGGAACAG
The DNA here is from genome assembly GCF_036365525.1 of Heterodontus francisci. NCBI lineage: Eukaryota > Metazoa > Chordata > Chondrichthyes > Heterodontiformes > Heterodontidae > Heterodontus > Heterodontus francisci. Next base: position 130,233,499 of record NC_090376.1, on the reverse strand, counting down.
TGTGTAGCAATGGATTCTCTCCCTCCATTTCAGCCTGACCCCTTACCTATTGAATCATTCATCAGATGAGTTGCAGTTGTGGTTACCTCAGCTATGGTTTACTTTTCATACAAGCCACTTGAGGCACTGCTTACTAATTTCATGATAAAATATGATCTATATATGACAATGATGAGAGTACCACATAACCTGTGATTCAGGCTTGTAGTTTGTGCAATCCTGATGTCATGAGGTCCTTTTTCAGTCAGTGAGCCATCAGTTACAAGTCATTTGTCCAGTTTTTAATATCAGTATGAAACCATGTTTTGATTAGGAAACTTTTTCACCAGCTTCATGCATACCAATTTATGCATCGAATTTAGAAAGCTAAATCTTGATCATGATTATTTCAATTGCGAGTGCTGCTTTGATAGAAAGTCTTCGTTAATAATTAGAGCACTGTATCATTTCAGGACTAATGTGATTTCTCATGGATTTTTATATCATTTATACTCTTTTTAGGACCTGATTGTGTAACTATATTTGATGATTTTAGTTTTTTTAATTCATTATTACAATATTTTGAATTATTATGTCGGAGGTGCCGCTTTCGGATGAGACGTTAAACTGAGGCCCGTATGCCCTCTCGGGTAGACATAAAAGATTCCATGGCACTATTCCGAAGAACAGCAGAAAGAGTTCTCCCCACTGTCTGCGCCATAATTTGTCCCTCAATCAATCAACATCACAAATAAGATTATCCGGTCATTATCACATTGCTGTTTGTGGGAGCTTGCTGTGCACAAATTAGCTGCTGCTTTTCAAACATTACAACAGTGACTACACTTCAAAAGTGCTTCATTGGCTGTAAAGCACTTTGACATGTCTAGTGGTCATCAAAGACGTTATATAAATGCAAGTCTTTTTTTTTCTTTTTATTATTTACATTCCTTTAATAAAATATGCAATGTCCCTATTAATTGCCTATGTAAGCAAAAGAGGTCAAGCTCTCTAAAGCTCCTGTTCCTTTAGGTAATCTTTCATTTGGGTTGTCTCTTCACTCATTTACAGTACATTTTTTAATGACAGCTCAATATATTATATTCAATAGCTTGGCTGTGATAAATGAGAAGTTCTGCACCTTTAATTCTTGCACTGTTTGCAGAATTGGCGAATCTTGCAATAAAATAGGATTCTCACAGACTGGAAGCTATCAAATGCCAAATCTGTGGACAGTCCTGCAACAAAGAATGAACAGTACTCCCTTATTCCAAGAAAGTGAATATTTTCTGGAAAAGCATTGATGTTTATATTAAGATAATTCAATATTCAAGCAAAGCCTGGTATGCGCTGGTTCCTGGAAATGGTGGGCCTCATTTCTTCCGGATACAGAGAATTACATAGTGCTCATCTCTCAATTCTTAAGAAATAAGAGCATAATGTTTGGATTTATATCATGCCTTATTACATCATTTAAATATCTCAAAGCGCTTCACAATATTACCTTAGTGTATTGACTGTTGTCAACCAGCAAAAATGGCGACCATTCTGTTGCAGCAATGTTCCCCAAAAGCAATGAGGTGAATGAACAGTTTAGTTTATTTTTAGTTGTTTTGTCCTTGTGCAAGATCTTAAGTGGGCCTCAGCTAGAATATTACATCCAGTTTCCGTTTTCTCACTTAGTGAGGGATAGTGTGGCTCTGGAAAGAGTGTGGAAGAGGGCCACAAGATTGATTCCCAGGTTAAATACCTTAGCCAGCCAGATAAGAGATGGCTCAGCTCACCTCAGAAAACCATAAACTCGGATCAATTTGATCAAGCTTCATAAAACATTGAAGGCACTGAATTGTGTTTATGTGGAACAATTGTTTCAACTGGATAAGGTAGGAAGGCCCAGGGGCCATGCATACAATGTTATGTAATGTCAAAACTAGGTTGGATGTTAGGTAGTTCTTCTTTTCCCAGAGAATGGTGGAGCTGTGGAACAGGTTGCCAGCTTGTGCAGTGAATGCTGATCTTCTGAGATTACATGCCTCCAGGTGGGTGGGAGTGTCTATATTGTGATGCAAAAGCCTCACAATTATATGGGACAGGATCGGCAGATCATTGGGTCTTTCCATTATTCCCATACGTTTGTATTTTAGATGGAGGAATATTGACCAAGACATTGGGAAAAGCCTACACACTTCTTTGAGCTTTGCCAAAAGATCTTTAACAACTACCTGAATAGGTAGATAGTACCTCAGTTTAACGCCACATTGGCCCAGACTTTTGTAAAAAAAGCACACGTGGGCAGGAAGGTTGGCATCAACAGAGGCAGGACAACAGCTGGAAGGAGGTGCTGACAGCCAGTTTAAAGGACTGCCAGCATCTTTAGTGGCTCTGAGAATATTATTTCAAAGACTTTTAGGTTGTACACATAAATATCAGAGAACCATGAAGCAGTGATAATGACCCTCAAGACCACTCAGAGCACCCATTCACTTGCCACTGACCACATGGGTGACCCACCAGATCCCCAAGGCATCCCAAGCACAACACCTTTGGAGGGCATTAACCCACTTGTGGCCATGACAGAGACAAGCACCCGGGTGGCCCCACAGTTTAGCAATAACTCCCTGCATATCCTCCTCCAAGTTGCTGAAGCAAGGCAGGAGGCCCTCTTCCCTCGATACCAAAGGATGAGACCTCCAAAGCTTACCAGAAAAGCCTAGATGGAGGTTGCAGAGGAGGTAATCAGCCATTGTTCGGAGAACCTGGATCCAGTGCTGCAAGCCGTTCAGCAAGCTTCTCCACACTACCAGGGTGAGTGGCAAACCTCAGTCTCTGTTGGTTCACAATCAGATGTGTGTGGATGTTGGAACATGGAAGCCCTCCAGCTGGAGTGAAATTTTTTTTATTCGTTCATGGGATGTGGGCATTTCTGGCTCGGCCAGCATTTACTATCCATCCCTAATTGCCATTGAATAAGGTGTTGCCTTCTTGAACCACTGCAGTCCTTGGGGTGCAGATACACCCACAGTACTGTTAGGAAGGGAGTTCCAGGATTTTGACCCAGCGACAGTGAAGGAATGGCGATATAGTTCCAAGTCAGGATGGTGTGTGGCTTGGAGGGGAACTTGCAGGTGGTGGTGGTCCCATGCATCTGCTGCCCTTGTCCTCCTAGGTGGTAGAGGCCGCGGGTTTGGAAGGTGCTATTGAAGGAGTCTTGGTGAACTGCTGCAGTGCATCTTATATATGGTACACACTGCTGCCACTGTGCATCGGTGGTGGAGGGAGTGAATGTTGAGATAGTGGATGGGATGTCAATCAAGCGGGCTGCTTTGTCCTGGATGGTGTCAAGCTTCTTGAGTGTTGTTGGAGCTGTACTCATCCAGGCAAGTGGAGAGTATTCCATTAGTCAATTTAAGTGCCCTCTATTAACATCAGGGTCGACTGCTGTGCTTCAGCAGGGGAAGTGACACCAAATGATCTCTGGCCATTTCTTAGATGGGAGGCTGTTGCAGATTCCACTGAAGCTACCATGCACTCTAATGATGCCTGTGAATGTGGGCTGTAGACTCCAGAGTCGCTGCTGTGAGTCGCCACACAGAATTTGAGCACAGAGCCTGTACAAAGGTTTGATGGTCCACGAGCATCCTTCTTTTCAAGTGAGTACCCATGAGATCATATAGGGGTGATTTTAACCTAAATTGGAGGTGGGAAACCCACAGGATGAGGTAGAAAACCGGTTTTACAACCCACAATATTACTCTTCACTGATTCCAATGGGGAGTAAAATCAGGAGGGGGTGCAAAGTCAGTGATGCTCCTGACACCATTAGTTTCCCCACTGGTGCATTCAGTTAAAATTGCTCCCATAACTCTGAATCCATGAACAGCCTTTTTTGTAGTCCCCACTGAGAAGGTGGCACATCATCACCTAATTTCCCACCCCTCCCGCTTCCTTCTGCTCTGTGAATCACCTAATGTCACACCCTCTATTTAATTCCCCCAGGGGGTGAATGTATCTGAGCTGGTGAATGAAAGTAAGTGACAAGAGGTATGGCAGCAGAACATGGTGCTGGAACATGCTTCTGATGTTCCTGTGTGAGATTTACCTCCACATCATCCTCTTCATCTTCATCACCATGGTCACGAAGAAGAATTTTCTTCCTTTCGGCTCTCCTTCCTCATCTTCTAACATTCCGCACCCCTGCCTTTTCCTATGATGGATCTGCAGGAAAGAAGGGCATAAGCTAAGAATAGGTCTAAGGAGACAGATGGTTGTGGGAGCTTATGGCTGTGCACTATATCATAGAAATGCCATGCTGTCAATATAGGTACGTACCCATCGTGCCATCCCCATGGCTGGAGCAAAGTGTCTCCCTAGTAGTTCCTTGGCTGGTCCTTTATAAGCATGGTCAGCTTTCTGATGTTTGGAATGGTCTCACTGGTCCCTCACCTTTCATAGACATTGTCAGCAAGTTTCTCCTGTAACAAGATTAAGGGAAGAGCTAGTATATGAGGGATGTCTCCCGGGTGGTATTGGACAATTGATGGAATAGAATTGTTGACATTACCCTCTGGAGGAAGGAGCTGTAAAATTCTGCATGCAAGTAATTGCTGTTAGGGGAGATGGTGACACATAGTGTAAGATTCTGAGCTAGTGACTACCCCTAATCAGATCTCAGTCTGAACCGTTACTTGTGTAGCTATTAATTTTAGACAGTGACCAGTGCATTAGTGCCATGGTGCCCAAGGAAGAAAAGGTACTGGGGCTGGTCCATTACCTTGTCTACCGTTGTCAGGTCGTTGAACTTTTTCTGGCAATAGTTTGCAGTTTTACAAGTTAGACAGGGGCCACTCAGTGCTACTGCCACTTCCCTTCCAAAGGCACATAAAATATTTCACTGTGGTTTCCTCCCATGGATCCGATCAGTCTTTCTCTGCTTTGCTGCAGGAGTTCCTCACAATAGTGTCCTAGGCCCAACCATCTTCAGCCATTGTTTCATCAATGACCTTCCCTCCACCATAAGGTCAGAGATGGGAATGTTTGCTGATGATTGTCCAATGTTCAGTACCATTTGCAATTCCTCGGATACTAAAGCTGTCTGTGTCCACATGCAGGCTTGGGCTGATAAGTGGCAAGTAACATTTGTGCCACACAAGTGCCAGGCAATGACGATCTCCAACAAGAGAGAATCTAACCATCTCCCCTTGACATTCAATGGCAATACCATTGCTGAATCCCCCACTATCAACATCTCGGGGGTTGCAATTGACCAGAAACTGAACTGGATTAGCCACATAAATACTATGGCGACAAGAGCAGGTCAGTGAGTGGGAATTCTGTGGCGAGTAACCTACCTCCTGACTCCCCAAAGCCTGTCCACCATCTACAAGGGACAAGTGAGGAGTGTGATGGAATACTCTCCACTTGTCAGGATGGGTGCGGCTCCAACAAACTCAGAAAACTCTATACCATCCAGGACAAAGCAGACCGCTTGAGCGGTGTCATGGTACTCCATCCACCACCTTAAACATTCACACCCTCCACCACCTGCACACAGTGGCTGCAGTGTGTACCATATACAAGATGCACTGCAGCAACTCACCACGTCTCCTTTCACAGCACCTTCCAAACCCCCAACCTTTTCCACCTAGAAGGACAAGGGCAGCAGACGCATGGGAACACCACCACCTGCAAGTTCCTCCCCAAAGCTTCACACCATCCTGAGTTGGAAATATATCCCCGTTCCTTCACTGTCGCTGGATCAAAATCCTGGAACTCCCTCCCTAATAGCACTGTGAGTGTACCCGCAGCAGCAACTCAAGAAGGCAGCTCAGCACCACCTTTTCAAGGGCAATTAGGGATGGGCAATAAATGCTGGCCTTGCCAGCCATGCCTACATCCAATGAAACGAACAAAAAAAGGAGTGTCAGAAAGTCGGTCTCAGTGAAGTGATGCGCTTCATTTTCCTGCCTCTTTGCAATGTTGCACCCCCTTTTATTTGGCTGCTGCTGGTAAATCCTTCACTGTTTAAAAAGGGAAACAAAGTCACACAAACATCTGTTGTGTATTTACTAAGTAAAACTGACATGAGGTTATATGTGGGAGCAGCCATGTTGGATCTTTATTTACACCTCCCAACAGCGAGGGCAGCAGAGAGGCAGTATACAAAAGATATTACAATACAATCAGCCAGTTTAATACAGTATACCACAGCATCAACCATTATAGCTGTGTTACAGCCAACTCACCATGCCAAGCACTCTCCTACTTGCCTGTTGCTCCCCCGAGCCTGCTGCTGCAAACTTTAGTCAATCATGGTCTTTTTAAAAGCTGTGTTCCTAATTTCCAAGGCAGCCTCCCTCCATCCAACTCAGACACTACTCTCACATTTCACAGCAGTTGCATGACTCAATCACCAATGGATATTAAAACGAGTTGACCCCATAATTTATGACAGGGTCGCAGTTGGCAACATCGGTAGGGAGCTGTCCCAGCTCAGAGGATCAACACTGGCGTAAATGGCCCTGTGGAGGTTGAGAACCCCAGTTTTTTTTAACTGATCAGCTTTTACCTACTTCTGTTTATATTAATTTGTCCACCAAACATTAGCCTACAGATCAGGAAAATAGCAATAAATAAGTCACTTCAGCTCTCGACAGTTAAAAAGCTTGATAATTGAAATTGTCTGCTTGGGCAGTTCCCAGCTCGAACACTGGGTATGACTTGCAGCAAATAAATATCTTACTCTAGGTGGCAAGGGGTAACCTTATTCGGACGTCTCACCCTGGTAATCAAGCACAAAGCAACATTGGCATTGGAAGTCGTGGAGAAGTTTGTAACTCATTCAACTGTCGGACAGCTAAAGACAATTGTGTTGTTGAAAACAATAGAGAATAAAAAGAGCTATAAACAGTAAAAGTATAGCTTAAAGAAACAAAAGGGCAAACAGAAGGCAAAGCCCAAGCTGTGAATATTTTTCACTCAATTCTTATAGTATATTCAAAATCAATATGAAGTTAATCTTTGAGTGCAACAAAAGCCAATGCCTAAAGTTGCTCTGAAGTATTTTTTTTTAATGGATCAGAATTTTTGTTTCCAGTAAAATAAAAATGTAGTATCATACAGACAAATAGGTGATACAGAATTACATCAGACATCTGGACTTTTCAAAGGCCATACACCAAGATGAAAGCCTCGAAATTCAGTTGTGCAACTCAGCCTCCTATGGTGGGCACATTCATTACAGTGCACATCATGTTGGTAAAGGACAAAAAAATAACATGCAGTGACAAGCCTGAAACAGGTGTTATGTCCTTTTTATATCCAGTAAGGGGCCTAGCAGTTGTTTGAGATTGGTTCGCTTGCCTGAGGCAGCCAATGCCAGCTGCACTCAGAAAAGCTAGGTCTTCACGTGGTCCAACAGGATGTCCTTAAAGGGACCATTGCAGGCTGCAACAAGATTTTTTAAAAAATTTTATTTAGAGATACAGCATTGAAACAGGCCCTTCGGCCCACCGAGTCTGTGCCGACCATCAACCACCCATTTTTATACTAATCCTACATTAATCCCATATTCCCTACCACATCCCCACAATTCTCCTACCACCTACCTACACTAGGGGCAATTTACAATGGCCAATTTACCTATCAACCTGCAAGTCTTTGGCTGTGGGAAGAAACCGGAGCACCTGGCGAAAACCCACGCGGTCACAGGGAGAACTTGCAAACTCCACACAGGCAGTACCCAGAATTGAACCTGGGTCACTGGAGCTGTGAGGCTGCGGTGCTAACCACTGTGTCACTGTGCCGCCCAAAATTTAAAAAAAATTGGAGGGCGGCGCCTTGTCCAGCCGCTGCACGTGCCCAGCCCTGCTTCGCACCCCAGCCCGACCGACCCAGCCCTTAGAGCCAATCCTTATCCCAAAGTTACGGATCTGACTTGCCGACTTCCCTTACCTACATTGTTTCAACATGCCAGAGGCTGTTCACCTTGGAGACCTGCTGCGGAAATGGGTACGGCCCAGCGTGAGACTTACACCATCTCCCCCAGATTTTCAAGGGCCAGCGAGAGCTCACCGGATGCGGCCGGAACCGCGACGCTTACCTGAACATGGAACTAGAAGGAGCAGGAACTCTCTGCTTGACCCCCACATTCAAAAAACATAGCCCGCTGTCTGCCATTGCTCAACCCCCACCCGAATCACCACTGCTCCCGCCTCCCCCAATTGCTGTTGCTCCATCCCCAATTGCAGCCACTATTCCCCACTGTGGCCACGGCTAGCTCCAGACCCAATTGCCTCTTGTATAAGTTGCAACATTAATATTGGCCCACGCCTATTACTCAGGTAGATTTTCGGCCCTTTCCATCTTGCAAGTGATGACAGCAACAAAGGGTGAGATTTTAACTCACTCAAAACCGTTCAATTAGATAGAATTAAAATCAAGCACAATGTATCGCCAGGAGCAGAAAATTCCAAAATGATTGTTGACCAAGTTGTCTGTCAGCATTTCTTGCATAAACAAGCATCTTTCTCTCACTGAGGGCTTTCCCTGGGCTATCTGTGTTGTTCAAGGAATTAAAATAAATTGGGGAAGAATCCATTTCAGAGCTCCATTATTTAAGGAGGAAAAGAAGAAAATAAAGAGTTGCACTTTGTTACGATCAGATGAGGTGGGGTCAAAAGGCTCCCTCCTTGTTGAACCGCAACAGGGTTTATTTCCTTTAAAAAGTGGATATGCTTACCAATTCAATGAGTGTTTAACCATTTACATGCTATGCTCATAAAAGAACCAATCGAACAGGTTTTCTTAAGTTTAAAAAAGAAAGAGGTTAGCTTTATTGTATTTTTTAAAAAACCCAATTTAAGTAAAATAATAAACTATGCTCCAACCTTCACAAGCACACACATGAGAATCACACACACAAAAATAGGTTACAGAGTGGAGAAGAATAGATTAGTTGGATTAGAGTCCAGAACAATAAAAGAAGAGTATACAGTCTGTGGAGTCTGGTAATTCAGTTGTCTTCTGGCTGAATTCAGTGGTCCTGAAGTTTCTGGCTGGTAGAGGTGGCCAACTAGTTCAGGGTGTTTTTTGGAGACAGTGATGCTAATGGTTTTCTTCCCAGGATCTCTGTCTGCAGCAATGATAGGCTTGGTGGTTGCAGTCAGCAAGCAGGGTTCAAACTTGCAGGGTGGCCGGGAGAGATACAGACCTCACTTGGATCCTTCACTGGTCTGTCTCAGGTGCTTGTTTGTCTGTAGAGAGAAGGAGCAGCTAGTTTCACACAGATGGTGAGTCTGTCATATGATGGCCCAGTGTATTCTTTCTTTTGCAACTTAATTAGATCATGTCTAAGAATTCTAATCTCTCTCAGGGTACCATTTTTTCAGTGATTACCCTTTGAGTGGTCCATCTCCACCAGTGTTAATATTCCAAGACTGCCTTTAATGGTTTGTTAATGAACACAAGGCAGGTAGCCTATTCAAAGTTGTCAGGCTATTGTTCTGGTTGGAGATTTACCAGACCTATGTCTCCACCTTGATACATTGGAATGTAGGGTATTTAGATGCAAATTGAGGTGGTCATTTTAGCTGTTGGCAGTCATCCTTTATCAGTTCTTTGTCTCCTTTTTTTAAAAGTTTAAAAGTTCCAAGGCGGCTTTGCCACAATGATGTGGCGGGACTGCAATAATAATTGGTGAAAAAGAATTTAACATATATTTGCATTAGGCTGACTCAAACTTTACAGGGGCTTTCCTATTTAGTGAACGGCACACTGGGATCGCATGTCTTCAGATCCACGGCCGTGTAAAGGTGGCAACACCAAGCCAAGGCCTCACTGCTGCCATGGGAAAGCAGGCATGGGGAATGCTGTATGCATCCAGGAAGAGGAACAGGGGGGTGCAGCAGCCATTGCCCGTCAGCGGCGCAGCCCGCGAGGCAAAAGTGGGTGCAAAGAGGGTGCAGCCCTCAAGGCAAGAGGGGTGTAAAGAGGGTGCAGCCCTCGAGGCAAGAGGGGTGTAAAGGGGGGGCAGCCCTCGAAGCAAGAGAGGTGTAAAGGGGGTGCAGCCCTCGAAGCAAGGGTGAGTGGAAAGGGGCATTAGTCTGTCATTAGAGGGGAGTGGCAAGGAGAAAGCTCCAAAAGCAAAGTCCTCCCTCCAGGGGCAGTGCACAGGAGGGGGAGTGACCGGCTGGAATGGATCCCATACATCCAGTCGTTGTAGATCCCTGAGTTGCTCAGCAGAGACTCAGAGTGAGGTAGGGCCAGGTGGCAGCTGGGCAAGCTGGTGAAAATTGACTAGGGGAGTCACAGCAGTTGCCCACGCCTAGAAGGGCTTATCCATGGCAGAAAGTGTACCAGACCTGCCTCAGTTACCTCCAGGTGTCCAAGTGGCAGTGTCAGTGAAGACAGCAACTCCTCCGGGGAGGCCATCACTGACTTATGCACCATGCTGCAGGATGAGCTGCGACCCATGGCTTTGATGGACACCCTATGGCCGTGGGCCTGAAGATCACCATGGCACTCAAATTCTACACCTTTGGCTCTCTCCAGGGATCCACTGGGGACATGTGTGCGGTGTCCCAGGCAGCAGCCCACAGCTGCATCAAGGAGGTGACTAATATCCTGCTCAAGAGGGCCGCAGACTATATGCGTTACCAAACCGACCCTGACAATCAGGTGGAGAGGGTCTTTGGATTCGGAGCCATTGCTGGATTTCCAGGCGCAAGGTGTCATCGATTGCATGCATGTGGCCAACAAGCCTCCCACAGAGCAGCCAGCAGCCTTCATCAACAGGAAGGACTTCTACTGCATCGACATTCAATGAAGAAATGTGAAGTCATATATTTTGGAAGGAAGAACATGGAGAGACAATAGAACAGAAAAGGTACAACTCTAACAGGGGTGCAAGAGCAAAGGGACCGAGGGGTATATATGCATAAGTCATTGAAAGTGGTTGAGAACGTGGTTAATAAAGCATACAGTATTCTGGGCTTTATTAGTCGGTGCATTGAGTACAAGAGCAAGGGGGCTATGTTAAACTTGTATAAAACACGAGTTTGGCCTCAGCTGGAGTATTGCGTCCAGTTCTGTGCTCTGCACTTTAGGAAAGATGTGAAGGCATTGAAGAGAGTATAGAAAAGATTCATAAGAATGGTTCCAGGGATGTGGAACTTAAAGTATGAAGAAAGATTGGAGAAGTTGGGACTGTTTTCCTTCGAGAAGAGAAGGCTGAGAGGATATCTGATACAGATTTTCAAAATCATGAGGGGTCTGGACAGAGTGGATAGGGAAAAATTGTTCCCACTCGTGAAAGGATCCAGAACTAGAGAGCACAGATTTAAAGTAATTGGTAAAAGAAGCAAAACGACAGAAGGAAAAACTTTTTCATGCAGCGAGTGGTTAGGATCTGGAATGCGCTGCCTGAGAGTGTGCTGGAGGCAGATTCAATTGAAGCATTCAAAAAGGAATTGGACTTTCATCAGAAAAGGAAGAATGTGCAGGGTTACAGGGAGAAGGCAGGGCAATAGCATTAGATGAAATATAGAAACATAGAAAATAGAAGTAGGAGTAGGCCATTCGGCCCTTCGAGCCTGCTCCGCCATTCATTATGATCATGGCTGTTCATCCCTCAGTACTTGTTCCCGCTTACCCCCCATATCCTTTGATCCCTTTAAACCCAAGAGCTATATCTAGCTCCTTCTTGAAAACATACAATATTTTGGCCTCAACTGCTTTCTGTGGGAGCAAATTCCACAGGCTCACCACTCTCTGGGTGAAGAAATTTCTCCTCATCTCAGTCCTGAAAGGTTTACCCCATATCCTTAGACTATGACCCCTGGTTCAGGACTCCCCCACCATCAGAAACATCCTTCCTGCATCTACCCTGTAAAGTCCTGTTAGAATTTTATAGGTTTCTATGAGATCCCCCCTCACTCTTCTGAACTCCAGCGAATATAATCCTAACCGACTCAATCTCTCCTCATACGTCAATCCTGCCATCACAGGAATCAGTCTGGTAAACCTTTGCTGCACTCCCTCTATAGCAAGAACATCTTTCCTCAATGAATTGCTCATTCGGAGGGCAGTGCAGACACGATGGGCTGAAAGGACTCCTTCTCTGCTGTAGGAATTCTGCAATTCTGTTGTATGCGACCACCAAAAGCGTTTCCAGCAGGTGTGTACCCATTTCCCAGGAAGCAGCCTCGATGCCTACAAACTTTGGCAGTCCCAAGGACCACAGCTTTTTTGGCCCCCCGCTCGCCTTCAGGGATGAATTCTTGGGGACAAGGTCAACCCATCGAAGACATGGCTACTCATGCCTGTGATGAACCCTCGTACTGCAGCAGAGGACAGGTACAATGTCTGCCACAGCTCCATTCGGGCTACCATCAAGCAGGTCATTGGGCTGCTGAAGATGAGATTCCAGTGCCTGGATCGATCCGGTGGAGCCCTGCAGTATGCCCCAGTGAGAATCTCACATATCAAAGAACAAAGAACAAAGAAAATTACAGCACAGGAACAGGCCCTTCGGCCCTCCAAGCCTGCGCCGATCCAGATCCTCTATCTAAACATGTCGCCTATTTTCTAAGGGTCTGTATCTCTTTGCTTCCTGCCCATTCATGTATCTGTCTAGATACATCTTAAAAGATGCTATCGTGCCTGCGTCTACCACCTCCGCTGGCAACGCGTTCCAGGCACCCACCACCCTCTGCGTAAAGAACTTTCCACGCATATCCCCCCTAAACTTTTCCCCTCTCACTTTGAACTCGTGACCCCTAGTAATTGAATCCCCCATTCTGGGAAAAAGCTTCTTGCTATCCACCCTGTCTATACCTCTCATGATTTTGTACACCTCAATCAGGTCCCCCCTCAACCTCCGTCTTTCTAATGAAAATAATCCTAATCTACTCAACCTCTCTTCATAGCTAGCGCCCTCCATACCAGGCAACATCCTGGTGAACCTCCTCTGCACCCTCTCCAAAGCATCTACATCCTTTTGGTAATGTGGCGACCAGAACTGCACGCAGTATTCCAAATGTGGCCGAACCAAAGTCTTATACAACTGTAACATGACCTGCCAACCCTTGTACTCAATACCCCGTCCGATGAAGGAAAGCATGCCGTATGTCTTCTTGACCACTCTATTGACCTGCGTTTCCACCTTCAGGGAACAATGGACCTGAACACCCAAATCTCTCTGTACATCAATTTTCCCCAGGACTTTTCCATTTACTGTATAGTTCACTCTTGAATTGGATCTTCCAAAATGCATCACCTCGCATTTGCCCTGATTGAACTCCATCTGCCATTTCTCTGCCCAACTCTCCAATCTATCTATATTCTACTGTATTCTCTGACAGTCCCCTTCACTATTTGCTACTCCACCAATCTTAGTGTCATCTGCAAACTTGCTAATCAGACCACCTGTACTTTCCTCCAAATCATTTATGTATATCACAAACAACAGTGGTCCCAGCACGGATCCCTGTGGAACACCACTGGTCACACGTCTCCATTTTGAGAAACTCCCTTCCACTGCTACTCTCTGTCTCCTGTTACCCAGCCAGTTCTTTATCCATCTAGCTAGTACACCCTGGACCCCATGAGACTTCACTTTCTCCATCAACCTACCATGGGGAACCTTATCAAACGCCTTACTGAAGTCCATGTATATGACATCTACAGCCCTTCCCTCCTCAATCAACTTTGTCACTTCCTCAAAGAATTATATTAAGTTGGTAAGACATGACCTTCCCTGCACAAAACCATGTTGCCTATCACTGATAAGCCCATTTTCTTCCAAATGGGAATAGATCCTATCCCTCAGTATCTTCTCCAGCAGCTTCCCTACCACTGACATCAGGCTCACCGGTCTATAATTACCTGGATTATCCCTGCTACCCTTCTTAAACAAGGGGACAACATTAGCAATTCTCCAGTCCTCCGGGACCTCACCCGTGTTTAAGGATGCTGCAAAGATATCTGTTAAGGCCCCAGCTATTTCCTCTCTCGCTTCCCTCAGTAACCTGGGATAGATCCCATCCGGACTTGGGGACTTGTCCACCTTAATGCTTTTTAGACGACCCAACACTTCCTCCCTCCTTATGCCGACTTGACCGAGAGGAATCAAACATCTGTCCCTAACCTCAACATCCGTCATGTCCCTCTCCTCGGTGAATACCGATGCAAAGTACTCGTTTAGAATCTCACCCATTTTCTCTGACTCCACGCATAACTTTCCTCCTTTGTCCTTGAGTGGGCCAATCCTTTCTCTAGTTACCCTCTTGCTCCTTATATATGAATAAAAGGCTTTGGGATTTTCCTTAAGCCTGTTTGCTAAAGATATTTCATGACCCCTTTTAGCCCTCTTAATTCCTCAATTCAGATTGGTCCTACATTCCCGATATTCTTCCAAAGCTTCGTCTTTCTTCAGCCGCCGAGACCTTATGTATGCTTCCTTTTTCCTCTTAGCTGGTCTCACAATTTCACCTGTCATCCATGGTTCCCTAATCTTGCCATTTCTATCCCTCATTTTCACAGGAACATGTCTCTCCTGCACGCTAATCAACCTCTCTTTAAAAGCCTCCCACATATCAAATGTGGATTTACCTTCAAACAGCTGCTCCCAATCTACATTCCCCAGCTCCTGCCGAATTTTGGTATAGTTGGCCTTCCCCCAATTTAGCACTCTTCCTTTGGGACCACTCTCGTCTTTGTCCATGAGTATTCTAAAACTTACGGAATTGTGATCACTATTCCCAAAGTAGTCCCCTACTGAAACTTCAACCACCTGGCCGGGCTCATTCCCCAACACCAGGTCCAGTATGGCCCCTTCCCTGCTCTAGAAAACCCTCCTGGATGCTCCTTACAAATTCTGCTCCATCTAGACCTCTAACACTAAGTGAATCCCAGTCAATGTTGGGAAAATTAAAATCTCCTGTCACCACCACCCTGTTGCTCCTACATCTTTCCATAATCTGTTTACATATTTGTACCTCTATCTCACGCTCACTGTTGGGAGGCCTGTAGTACAGCCCCAACATTGTTACCGCACCCTTCCTATTTCTGAGTTCTGCCCATATTGCCTCACTGCTCGAGTGCTCCATAGTGCCCTCCTTCAGCACAGCTGTGATATCCTCTTTGACCAGTAATGCAACTCCTCCACCCCTTTTACCTCCCTCTCTATCCCGCCTGAAGCATCGATATCCTGGGATATTTCATTGCCAATCGTGCCCTTCCCTCAACCAAGTCTCAGTAATAGCAATAACATCATACTCCCAGGTACTAATCCAAGCCCTAAGTTTATCTGCCTTACCTACACTTCTTGCATTAAAACAAATGCACCTCAGACCACCAGTCCCTTTGCGTTCATCATCTGCTCCCTGTCTACTCTTTCCCTTAGTCACGCTGACTTCATTATCTAGTTCCTTACAGGCTTTAGTTACTACCTCCTTACTGTCCACTGACCTCCTCATTTGGTTCCCATCCCCCTGCCACATTAGTTTAAAGCCTCCCCAACAGCGTTAGCAAAAGCACCCCCAAGGACATTGGTTCCAGTCCGGCCCAGGTGTAGACCATCCAATTTGTAATAGTCCCACCTCCCCCAGAACCGGTCCCAATGTCCCAAAAATCTGAACCCCTCCCTCCTGCACCATTTCTCAAGCCACGCATTCATCCTGATTATTCTTTCATTTCTACTCTGACTATCACGTGGCACTGGTAGCAATCCTGAGATTACTGCCTCTGAGGTCCTACTTTTTAACTTGGCTCCTAACTCCCTAAATTCTGCTTGTAGGACCTCATCCCGTTTTTTACCTATATCATTGGTGCCTATGTGTACAACGACAACTGGCTGTTCACCCTCCCCTTTCAGAATGTTCTGCAGCCTATCTGAGACATCCCTGACTCGTGCACCTGGGAGGCAACATACCATTCGGGAGTCTCGTTTTCGACCACAGAACCGCCTATCTACTCCCCTTACAATCGAATCCCCTATGACTATAGCCCTTCCACTCTTTATCCCGCCCTTCTGAACAGCAGAGCCAGCCACGGTGCCATGAACCTGGCTACTGCTGCCTTCCCCTGGTGAGCCATCTTCCTCAACAGTATCCAAAACGGTATACCTGTTTTGGAGGGAGATGACTGCAGGGGACACCTGCACTGCATTCCTGCTCTTTCTCTGCCTTTTGGTCACCCATTCCCTTTCTCCCTCAGCAATCCTAATCTGCGGTGTGACCAATTCGCTAAACGTGCTATCCACGACCTCCTCAGCATCGCGGATGCTCCAAAGTGAGTCCATCCGCAGCTCCAGAGCCGTCATGCGGTCGAAGAAGAGCTGCAGCTGGACACACTTCCAGCACGTGAAGGAGTCAGGGACATCAGCCATGTCCCTGAGCTCCCACATTGAGCAAGAGGAGCATAACACGGGTCTGAGATCTCCTGCCATTTTTAATCTTAAGCTTAACTTAGTCTTAACTTAGATAAATGAAAAAGGAACGAAAAGTTTTTACCAATCCCGCAAAAAAAAAAGAAATAGAAAAAGCCTTACCTTATCTGCACACCACCGAGTCCTTTTTTTTTGGTTAGAGGAGGAGGGCGGGTGGGAGACACTACAGGTGTAGTGTCTCAGGTTCAGCCGCTGCCCAAATATATAGGACTTACTTACCCAGCTGTCACCTCGCTCTCCCTGTCGCCGCTGCAAAAAGAATATCGTGGTGGTCTGCTGTGCTCTGCACAATCTAGCACTGCAGAGAGGGGAGACCTTGCTTCAAGAGGACATGATTGAATGCCATTCTTCATCCAATGAGGAGGATATGGAGGAGTATGCCAAGCAGGCAGCAAGGGATGATGAAGCCCCTGTACTGGAGACAAGAGCCATTGAGGGAGGCGCGAGAGAAGCTCGGGACAATCTCATACATATCTGGTTTCTGTCACCATGATGCCCGTTCCAAATGAACTCAATAAAGACTGACCTCATTGGTATTCTGCATATTAACTCTTTCCTATCACACTCCGTGCCTTGCATCCAGGTTCACCAGGCACATGTACAAAGCAGAGAAAGTATCCATACACAGCCTGCCCCGACACTGGCAGCCCAGTGAGGGAGCAAGCTTGAAGGTGGCATCTGACAGAGCAGCAGGGAAAGCATAAGAGATTCTCAACCATGAAAGGTGACCTCCATTTATTGAATAATTACAATATCCAATAACAAGACCAAGTTGCAGACACCCGTGAAACCCCAAGTGTATCTAGATGCTCTTCCTCATGCTTTTCCTTTTGCTCCTACGAAGTGCTTCCCCTGTGGTAGCAGCTGAGGTGGAGGCAGACTGCTGACCGGGCTATCCCTTGGCCTGGGATGACTTGGACGGCCATCCTCTGTCTCCCTGAGGCCTCGAGGGCCCCGGCTGACTGAGTGGTTCTGGCATCGGTGCAGCAGCCTCCTTGCTCATTGAAGCTCGTGGAGCTGGGGTCATACAAACATACGAATTAGGAGCAGGAGCAGGCCACTCGGCCCTTCGAGCTTGCTCCACCATTCAATAAGTTCATGGCTGAACTGATTACTCCACGTTTCCACCTACCCCTGATAACTTTCCACCCCCTTGCTTATCATGAATCTATCTACCTCTGCCTTAAAAATATTCAAAGACTCTGCTTCCACTGCCTTTTGAGGAGGAGAATGCCAAAGACTCACGACCCTCTGAGAGAAAAAAATTCTCCTCATCTTTGTCTTAAATGGGTGACCTTTTATTTTTAAAACCATCACCCCTACTTCTAGATTTTACCACAAAGGGAAACATCCTTTCCACATCCACCCTGTCTAGACCCCTCAGGATCTTATATGTTTCAATCAAGTCACCTCTTACTCTTCTAAATGTGAGCAGATACAAGCCTAGCCTGTCCAATCTTTCCTCTTAAGACAGCCCACCCATTCCAGTTATTAGTCTAGTAAACCTTCTCTGTACTGCCTCCAAAGCATTTACATCCTTCCTTAAATAAGGAGACCAATACTGTACACAGTACTCCAGATGTGGTCTCACCAATGCCCTGAATAGCTGAAGCATAACCTCCCTATTTTTGCATTCAATTCCCCTTGTGATAAATGATAACATTCGATTAGCTTTCCTAATTACTTGCTGTACCTGCATACTAACCTTTTGTGATTCATGCACTAGGACACCCAGATCCCTCTGCATCTCAGAGCTCTGCAATCTCTCACCATTTAAATAATATACTTCTTTTTTATTCTTCCTGCCAAAGTGGACAATTTCCCACTTTCCCACATTATAGTCCATTTGCCAGGTCTTTGTCCACTCACTTAACCTATCTATGTCCCTTTGTAGCCCCCTTATGCCCTCTTCACAAGATACTTTCCTACCTATCTTTGTGTCATCAGCAAACTTAGCAACCATACCTTCGGTCCCTTCATCTCAGTAATTTATATAAATTGTAAAAAGTTGATCCCTGTGGCACACCACTCATTACATCTTGCCAACCAGAAAATGACCCATTTATGCCTACTCTCTGTTTCCTGTTAGCTAGCCAATCTTCTATCCATGCCAATATGATACCCCCTACACCATGCGCTTTTATTTTCTGCAATAACCTTTGATGTGGCACCTTATCAAATGCCTTCTGGAAATCTAAGTACAATACATCCACTGGTTCCCCTATATCCATAGCACACATAACTCCCTCAAATAAATTGGTTAAACATGATTTCCCTTTCACAAAACCATGTTGACTCGACATGATTACCTTGAATTTTTCTAAGTGTTCTGTTATAACTTATTTATTAATAGCTTCTAACATTTTCCCTAAGATAGGTGTTAAGTTAACTGACCTGTAGTTTCCTGCTTTCTGTCTCCCTCCCTTTTTGAATAAAGGAGTTACATTTGCTATCGGTCACTGTTGGAGGGGTTGAGGAGCTTCTGACCACATTCAGAGCGCCCTGATGGAGCCCCCAGATGTGGAGGACAGCTTCTCCTTTTCCCTGTCAAGGCTCACTTGAGCCCCCTGCTGACCATAGAAGAAGAAGGACATGGAGAAGACTGCAGGTGCATTGCACCTCCTCCCATGCCCACCCACCCCCCTCCCATCTCGTCACTGCTGCATTGAGCTCATGGCCAAGGCGAGTGTGTGCAGGTCTGCGCGCATCTCTGGTTCTCCAGGAAGGTCAGCAACCTCTCTATGGAGGAGTCCATAAGCTTGCCTGCCTGAGGCATGGCAGCAGTCACGGCATAGATTGACTCCTCCATCTTTCATGCATGACTACGCATTGCCTCTGGTAGCTCCGCCAGATGTTCGCTTACCTCTCCAGTATGTTTTGTGCTGCCGACACCAGAGGCTTGTCATCACCTGAGGCTCAGCAAGGGCCTGGCTTCCCACAGTACTCCGACTGTCCGTAGCCTCGCCAGTCACAGCCTCTATCAGCTGCTCCGACACATGTGTACTGCTCTCAACAGCTTGTGACCCTGCTAAGTCTGAGCGCATACTGACCAGGGTGAGAGTATCTGCACTGGTGGAGGGTGCAGGAGAACGGTGTGACAGCGCACCCTCTGAGGATTCTTCCTCTTCATCCTCAGAGGACGACAGGATTCCAGCGACATCAGCAGATGATCTTCCCTTCAAAGTGCCACGACCTGCATGAGAAAACAGAAACATTTCAGGTTTTGCTGCAATGATCAGCCCCTGCCAACCCTGTGTGATGCGGTTCTCTAGAAGGGCGGTAGTGGGCACATGGCTACAATGTCTCCTTACTCTGCTGCGGGAACACTCCAGGCTCTCTGTCTCCTATGGAACAGCCACCCTGGGAGGCTGCTAGTTCCAGGACCTCCTCCTCTGCCAGGGTCAGTTTTCAGATGTCCAGAATCCCACCTCCAGTCTTTGCCCTTTTCCTGCTAGCAGAAAGAGGGACACTGTTAGTCTTCCCATGGAGACCAACAGGACACTTGTTCTGGTGTTAAGCCTTTGACCCCTGATGGGGGCTTCCAAATAGCTGCTCCTCACATCTGCTCTCAAGGGACGTGCGGGTGGTAAGCTAGGATGAAGGCCAGCAGTCTTGCAGATGCAGCCACGCATCTGACATGATCTGCTGTTGCTTCTGCCCCTTGCCACCCACTTTGCAGCCACTCCCTGACCATGTCACGTTCTCTCCCGTGTGTCCACATGCAAGCCTCAAAGATGGGATGGGTATGGAAGACTCAGCTTGGCACAGCAAAGGAGGCCATTGACCCTCTTGCAGCATTGGACCCAGATTCGAAGGGTGACTCCACAGCTGCTGACCACCTCTGCAATCTCCGTCCAGGTTTGCTTGGCCAGGCAGCAGGGTCTCTTTCTGCCATCCCTTGGGAAGAGGAGATCCTGCCTTTCCCTTACAGCCTGGAGGAGAATCCACAGGGAGCTGAACTGTGGGGTCACCTGGTGTCTTCCGCCTGACATGGTCCCTCTTGTCTTCCGGAGAGCTCCTGGCATTATGAGGCATTGGTCGGCACAGGGACTTGAGTCGGGGGCGGTCAGCAGCACAGCAGCAGCAAAGTGACTCAGTGAAGCAGCAGTTTAAGCAGGGCGGGCAGCACTTTCAATATGGTGCCAGAACCTGCGTTCATTGCTGCTGATGATGGCATCAATGTCTCACCATCCGCCACTTGTCCTCCAATGAGACGGGCCCTCCACCTCTTGCATTCAAATGGGCCAGCTGCCGCATAATTGCGGCCAACCAGCCGCAAACGCGACAAGTGGCACCCTCATCCAGTCCCATTACCGAGACCCACGACAGGCTGATAAATTTCAGCCCATTAATGCTTCCGCTTTTCACCCAGAATCCAACTCTCAATCAATAACCCACGTGCTAACTTGTCTCCTGGTGGCTGAGTCTGCCTCTGCACAGGTGGAGGTGGGCAGTCTTTGGCGGGGCCGTCACTGGCTACAGAACCTCGAGGACGTCAGCCACTAGCACGTCAACAGCCAAGGCAGAAACCTGAGCAGCTGCCTCTGCTGAAGAACATGGGTTGGACCGTGTATGAATGCAGAAAAAGGGAGCATTCAACTTTATAGTTGCACAAAGGTACACACATGGGTGCATGAAAAAATGTTGTTTTGATAAGTTTCTGTTCTTTACCTACATCACGTAAAATATTATTTTTCACCACTTTCCTGTCTTGTCCATTCTTCAGTCCTGGGTGGTAAGTGTCCTTCTAAGTTGTTTGCTGATGAATGTGAGGACATGAATTGACAGGTAACAATGGGGGAATATTGAGGTGCTGCTGGTTGGTTGCAGAACTGCTTTGTGTCAGTGGTATTGGGGGGAGCAGGAAGAGTGCCATTTGCATTTCCTTATGACATGGATGCACTAGTACAGCCTCAGTGAACATTGCATTAAGGCCATCTCTGGCATCCCTCTCAACAATGTTGGCAGCCGGGGGTGCATCGGCCTCATAATCCTCTTCCTCCTCTCCGTCTGAATCGTCCAAGAGGATCTGAGCTCTGCACCTTGTTCCTCCTGCAACTCCAAGACATTACCATCCTAGAGACCCTGGCTGGTACATACTGAAGGGTACATACATCCAGATTCATCCAGGCGCCTGTTTGTATTTGGAAGTGATATGGAATTCATTGTAGCACTGTTGGGCTTTCGTATTGGGGTTTCTGACGGTATCCCTTGTCACCTAGCAGCCGCCCCTGAACTCTGCTTCCATGTCTGAAGAGATTAGGGAGAGTCAACTGCCACAGGACAAAAGCATCATGGCAGCTGCCGGGAAATCCCGCGCACACCTGCAGAAGCATCCTTTTGTGGTTGCACCAGCTGCACATTGTAGTAGGAACTGAAAGATGAGTGTAGGGGAAATCAGGATGCGATTGTGCTATTACATTGCAAGAGGATTGATGGTTGTGAGCACTCTGAGGCTGTACATTCTACAGGAAGTTGATGAATGTAGGGTGGAGTCATCAAGAATAGGTAGGGCTGAGGTACAGAAAGTGGGAGAGAAGCACTGTGGACAGAATGGCATTACTGTGGTCAGAAACTGGAGTGCTATAAATGAGTAGGTTATTGCTGAGTGGCTGTTGCTTGATGGCACTGTTTGATGACTCCATGCATCACTGATGATTGGAAGGAGACTGGTAGGATGGGAATTGGTAGGTTAGATTTGTCCTGTTTTTTGTTGATAGGATATACCTGAGCAATCTTCCATATTCTTGG
This sequence comes from Heterodontus francisci, assembly GCF_036365525.1. Lineage (NCBI taxonomy): Eukaryota > Metazoa > Chordata > Chondrichthyes > Heterodontiformes > Heterodontidae > Heterodontus > Heterodontus francisci. The sequence continues at coordinate 130,211,325 of NC_090376.1, read as the reverse complement.
GTAGATACCAGTATCATAGCTGTGCTGTACCAGCTTGGCTAGGTGGAGTGGCCAGCTTTGGTGCACAGGTCTTCAACGCTATCATGGCAATGTTGACAGGGACCATTGTCATTGCTGTCTCCAGTGGACTCATCTGCTTCTTATGTTGGGTGGAGTGAATCGAATTGCTGGACATTGGTATCTGAGCAGGTCTCGTCTGCACAGCACTTATGCTTACAGTTTCAATGGCCAAGGCTATGTACAGAGCTTCACCCAAACTTCTGAAATTTGGCACGGGACCTGATTTTACTCATTTCCATATGTTTACTCATTTGTTTGCTAATAATTTCCCAGTAAACTACTCATATGTTGGTAGCAAAGGCACACAAAAATTCCCTGAGACATGCATTCTGGATACCAAGAATTGGGTTACTGGTATAACCTTGCAAAACTGAGGTGATACCTAATGCCAATTAATCTGAGGCTAAAAGAGCTCCATGCAATTGTATCAGAGGTTGCGATACCATTATGTATTCATATACTGTAGTCAGACATAAATAAAATATGTGACTGGTATTCATTTTGGTTTGGCTTTATTCCACACTTTATCATGCACTTTGACTTGACAGAGAAAGTGGAATCTTGATGGATACGCATGGAAATTGTAATTATTGCACAAACCGAGCTTTAGTATGCAGGCAAAACATGTTAGTATGGACTTGCTCAACATTTTTAAGCACACAGCATTGCGCAGGACCTAACCTGTATCTCTTCTGAATAACAGTGGGATTATCTTCCAGGGCAATAAATTGATTTAGACTGTAATGATACACCATACATTTATTTTGGCTGGAGCTAGTTCCCTTTGATGTGTCTGTTACTTAACCAGAAGTTACATGTGATTTGGCAAAATGAAGTTTGCAATCATTTACCCTAAAGTAACTGCAGGTGTTGCTTCCTTGCTTAACGATATAATCAGTGCTAATTATGTTTTGGAAGAGTGATGAGAAAACTAAAATTGTAATCAGATACAGCTTAAACGTAGCTTGGTTAGACATATCCAAAATCTGGAAAAGAGGACTATATCATTCCTTTAATTTGCCTGTATACAGTTAAACTTTGCTGGGATCCATTTGCCTTTGTTAAGTGAAATAGTTGGTCTTGAGAAAGAAGTAATGTTAGAGGGTTTCAGATAGGCTGCCAAGGTGGCACCTTAATGCAATATATGAATTAAAAATTGTCACCATTAAGTTAAACTTAGTTCTCAAGAGGTTAGATTTACAGGACAGTAGAGAGCATAGGTAGGTATCGGCTAGGTTTCAGACAGCGTGGCTGGACCAGCAGCCTTCAGACAATGACAGATGACAGATGATCCTTCACACTCATTCTGCCTGTGACAATTCTATTCATTTCAACTCAGCAGTGGTCATTGTCAAGTTAGGCTGGTGGGTTCCATATTGGGCTTTGGGGCCCTCAGCTTGATGGAAAACCCAGGAATCAGGCCTTAAAAACAGAGAGAACTGTGAACATTTGGGGGAAAGGGGTGGGGGAGGGGGGTGGGGGCCAGAAAAGCTATGAGAGGATGGAACACCGAATAGGGGAGTTAGGAAATTAGTTTTAAGTCAAGAAAGCTGACCCACTGAATTGAGGTAGCTTAGCATGTTAATTGTTTTTATGTTATGATGCCACCATTAGTAGTCATAATGGACATAAGTGAAACTAATCATCATTGTTCTGCATATTCATTTTACTGTGGACTAAATGTATTTAAATAGTATTTTTAAGGCATGCATTTATGTTCGATGAAACTGGTCACTTCACCATGTGGTAACTTATTCCATCACTAGGGAAGACTGAGGAAAAACTCATGAAAATGACACAAGTATCTAAGCCAGATCACAAAGGAATGCTATTTTCACATCCTCAGGTCATGCTATTGCACAAATACACATAGGACAGGGAGAGACAACTCCCACAGAAATAAGAAGCTCAGAGCACTGGAGGAAGCAACTGAAAGCACTTGATCCCAAGTGGTATCGAGCGGAGACCTCAGTTTGTCTTAAAGCTGTATTAAGAATACTGGGACACACTTTTGATATACACACATTGTATGATCATTCAGAGTCACAACCTTTATTCTACACTGAAGAACATGCTGGAGATGGTCTGAAATAAGATTGAATGTCAAACACAACAACGCACAAGCATCCATTGGAACGCGTAGGGCCTCAAACTGGCAATGCTCGGCAGTGGCAGGATGTGGGGTCACGCCCACAAACTCCTACAATGTTGGGAAGGTACTGATGGAAATCAGGAACAATGGAATCACCAGTCCACTCTTGTATTTTCTTGTGACTGGCTCAGTTCACACAATTGTCCTCTCAATCACTTGCCTCAATATTAGCTCCCCCACAACAGGCAGGATAGGGTCCATGGAGCTTAAACCATCAAATGCATAAAACGTGACACTAACCCATTGCACACACATGTCTTGCCATTATTATGCTGCTGGATTTTGTGGCATTCGAGCATCTCACTGTACTTTATTAACATATTTAAATTGGGTTTCCATAGTGTAATTGGGAGCCCAATTAAAATTCACCACTGCTGCGTGGGTTTCCTAGGTGAGGCAGGTAACTGCCAGTGACCCGTTCACCACTCCTTGTGGCCCAGAAGAAGCACTCCTGCTCAAAGAAGCTGTCAACATCCCCCCTGCACCCCCGCCAATTGTGGTCTCTCTCTACCCCACATCCCAATTGCCTGCCTTCTCCCTCTGCCACCATGTCCGATAATCACCCCCTCACACTGCTATAGTGGCCAACCTTCCCTCCTCCTGATTGCCGGGTTGCATCCCCAAGGGTCCCCAGCCGTTGTCTTCTGCCACTGGTATTTCCACCTGGGCACCGGCCAGGCTGTCAATTTGACCAGAAAATGGATCCAAAAAATTATAATGAGGTCCTACTGTTAAGTCCAGCTGGACCTCTGCGTCCCAGCTTTGCCAGGTTCTTCAGTCATTTTCAACTATCCCTGCACCATCCCCATCTCCCTGAAAATATTGTGGCTACTATTTCTGCATGGCCCAGGGAGCTCGTAAAAAGTGAAAGAGAAATAATTTGAAATAAAAGACCTCAAAAAGATACATACTGAACATCCATTAAAATTTTCTAGATAACAACCTGAAACTATTTTCAGTATAGCACCTGTACTCCTGTGGGAAAAGGAGTTCACTCATGTTTAATCAGGTAACACTTTGGGCTGAATTTTCCCATGGGCGTTGGAAACCCAACATCGGGACCACTTGAGTCCTGACCCTGTGTGTTCCAGTATTGTGCCCGCCAGCTTAATTTTATGGGAGGCAGCCAATTAGTACATCACCCTGGCGTTCGCTGTCCAATTATGGAATGGCAGGTGGCACACGATGCGGGAGGACCAATTGGAGGGACTGAAGGCTGGGCCAGCCAACAGTCCCACTGGGAAAAGGGAGCGCTGCTCAGGCAGACAGAGAGTGAGAGGGTGCCACAAGATGGAGGCGCTTACCTAATGGTGGAAATGGCATCCTATAAATAGTGGGCAGAACCATCTCAGGGATCAGTCCCCAGGGCCAAATGAACATATTTGCCTTCAGATGTGCTGCACAAGACCTTTTTGCTCCTTTGGACATGAGCCTGTGAACTCAGATAATGGTACACTGACCTCCCGCTGTGTTCTCACCTCCTGTGAGGAGATGAGCTGCAGACACAACGGGGGTCCTGTTCACCTCTGGCAAACTGCCATCGCGCTATGAAAATGCCAGTTAATTGGTCCCTCAATGGCCTTAGTTGGCATTCCACTGCTGCTGGGCAGGTTGCCATCCGTGTACCCAGCTCGCCCTTGGGAAAAGCGGCTAGATGTGGGAGCATGCCAGGGAACCTGCCTGACACCTCTCTTTCAGAATTTCAGCCTTTGTTTCAAATGAACATAAAATATTTGCAGCAAGCCCTCTGCACCAATGTAGTGGCTCAATAATTAAGCCCAAAATAAAGAAGGTTCACCAACATGCTTTAATCTCAGTTCATAATTCAGTAAATCAATTGGTTAGAATTCGCTGTGACTTCCTGGAAGCCCCTTTGCACACTGGCATCCAGAGCCAGTCCGAACTTCCATGGCAGTACTTAGACATTGGGTGGATGCTGTTTGTGCAGCAATGGAAGCTAAGACATTGGCCATCAAATGCAGCATCATGGTTGGCTCCACAGGTGTATTGATGGATCTGGCCACATATTCCATGTGCATGGGCTGCACGCTGTGCACAAAGCCCTGTGCCAAGTCCGCGCAAGCCGTATTCCTCCATGTTCCTTGACAATGAACATAGCCTGGCCCATCGAAGTCATCATTTGACTCCTCTGCAGCAGATCTAATGTGTGACCTCAGCCTCCGGGGAGCTAGCATCTGCACTATCCTATTCCTCTTCCCTGTCTGCTTGTGCCTGGTGTCTCATCATGTGCAAATCCCAACACCTATCCTATCTTCTAAACTGCACACAGTGTCAGTATCTGAGCTGATGGCTGCAACTACAAAATTGAGTGTTGATCTTCATTGTCTTCTTGCTCTTTCTCCACTGCCAGAACAGAATGAGGGATGAAGAAGATGTAGAATGAGAAAAGGAGAATTAGTTATGAGGATACCTTCATCTTCAATGGCTTCAGACATTGCTGGCACAGTCCTTCCCATAATGGCCAGTGCTGTCTCTGCATGCAGATGCACCTCTCCTCCAGTTAGTTCCTGCTGCTTCCACTTATCCACTTTCCCTTGTAAGAGGGAGGATAGTGTGTCAGTGAGCATCATGCAATCTATGTGGGTGATGTGGCTGTCGTGGTTGAATGGCTGGCAATGTGTGCAAGGTGTGAAATGTAGGTTTGAGACTTGCAACAGAGCTAAGTGTGTGAGGGTGAGGTGAAGCATATCAGTGCAGCATTTGAAAACCTCCTGCATGCTCTATCCCATGGTCAGCCATTATTCCTTGTTGCACAGCACAATTCCCAATGATCTCAGCACCTCCAGCAGCCACCATGCACCTTCCCTTTCAGAAGAGCAGGCTAGTTTTAAGTAGTGCTGTGAAGTACTGTCATTGAGCCCAATACTGATGCGTGCAGCCAATGAATAGCGTGGGGAGCACTGACTGCAAGCATAAACCATGGAACTGTGAAGGCAGCACAAAGTTGGTGTCTTGCCTACATTTTAATCAGCAGTGCGGGTTAATCATGCATCATGATCCCTTCAAACATTTTCAGGGATTATCCAATTTAACCACAAATGTTGCCACTCATAGCTACTTTCCCAAATGTTTATTACTCTTATGAGTTGGATTTTGGGAATAAAGATCCTGAATCTCTCAGTCTTCTTGGTAACAAAAATAACAGCTCTGCAACTGGTTTATTAGTTTCATGTCATTTGTAAGTCTTTGCTTCTCTCTGGCTATCTGCTTTATGGTCTCCTGCCCCAACCCCACCACCCCCTCCCTCCCCTTAGGTCCATGGCATCTTTCCTCCTGCCCACCAGAAGCTTTAATTCCTCCAGTGCTGCATCTTTGAATATGTACCCTTTGTGTGCCCTGCTGTTTGTTATGTATACGCCAGGTTGCTGGATTTAGTATGTATATCTGATTTATCTCAGAGCAATGCAGATATCACACTTGTATTAAATCACCAACAGATTTATTTACAGCAGTTTAAACTCTAACAGCTCTTACACAATTGCAGTACATGTCTCCTGATAGCAGCCAGTGTGTGTTCTCTGCACAAGATCCAAGCTGTGTCTTTTAGTTTCACTTTTAACTCTGAAGGTCCACTCAAAGGCTTAAGCAATCAAATACAGTGAACACAGATAAGTGGACAGACTAATACAATCAAACCCTGATCAATCAAACACTACACTGTTCAATTTCTAAGAAATACTATTGTAGCAATCTTTTTTGTCCAGTTTTCCTTTAAAAGACAGCCTGCCTTTAAGAAAGAGCAGACTACTTCGACCATGTGATCAGCAAACAAAGTTGTCTTGGCCTCCTGCTGTATGCAGAGCTCGCCAGCGGTGTTAAGAGGCAGAGACCAGCGATGGAGGCGCAGGAGTTAGTGCCAAAATCATTCAGATAAGGTGGGTTCACAAATCTTGTGTGTTACCCACCTCTATCTGAATGGGCATCATGAATTGTGAACCCCTCAAAAAAAATCTGGGCAAAGAAAGTTCTAGCCTGAAGTTTCCACTTGTGAGCGAGACCAACATTAGGGGCCATAAATATAAGATTTTCACTAATAAATCCACTAGGGAATTCAGGAGAAACTGCTTTATCCAGACAGCAGTTAAAATATGGAACTAATAAAAGATTATGCTGATAGGATTAGATGCAGTAAGGTGTGAAGAGCTTCTTGTGAAGCATAAACAAGATCAATATTTGGAATCTTGCACTATATATAGTGATTAACACAGTAACAATTTCAGCAGAGCAAAGGTGTTCAACAATGAAAGGGACTTAATAGAAATTGTAGAAATTGTATATGCCCAACCACATAGAAACAGTTAAATTTGTAGGTAAGCTGAGATATTACTTCATTGCCTAAGTGACAGATTTGGCTTTAAATAAAAAAACTATGTTCCAAATAAAGATCTTTGATAAATGAACCTATAAACATAGTTATTCCAGATTTAGTGGTATTGAGCAAACATGTCATCATTGACACAGCCATATCTGTCTTAGTAATCTCAAAGATAAAAAGAAAGTTAGAACAGTCTGACCCATAGGTGATTTGTAAGTATATTAGGGTCAATAGCCAATTCTAATGATGTTAATAAGTTAAATAAAAATGATAAAGAATGAGAGAAGGATATTTACATAGATAAATGGAAAGTTATTCATACTGGTATAGAAAACATGAAATGCATGTTCGTAATAAATGCATTCAATTTTGAAATAAGCCAAAAGCTGTGGGGTTGGACTTAAGAACATCAAGAAATGCCTCCCCTTACGTGAATAGTATTTTTCTTAAGCAATTCCCTCGGAATGGACAGGTGTTCAGGACAAAAATGTGAAATGAAAAGAATTGTGTGTAACTACTGACCATTCACTGAATGTGTCCATTATGGCAAGGCTATTTGCAAAAAATTGCATCTTGGGGGTATTACAGATAAAATTATTGTAAACAAAACTACCTATTTAATTCAATCCGTTGCCTCATTCATAAGTTTATGTTTGAAATTTTGGCTAGTCTACTTTCAAAAGCGCATTGATAAAAAGTCAAAAGATATCCACAGATAATTTCGAGATTTAGAATTTTATTTCCCGAAGCGAGTGAAACAGGACTGAACATATATTTATTGGATTGAATAACATTAAGAAGGGATGTGATCTAATTAAATTCTGAAAGGCATTGATGATAAGATTGTTCATGAGATATTTAGCTTGAACTATATTCACAGAACTGAGAGAAGTAAAAAATTCACCAGATTAGATTGTTAAGAGAGTTCTTCTTTGCTTCAAGGATGCTTGCAATTGTGACATGAAGGCTATAAATGTTAACTATCACACCTGGGAGTCACTAGCTGGTGAATGAGGGAAATGGCGACACATCTGTGGACTGGCATACACTGCCACAATGACCAGTTGCTACAGCAGCTTGGCAACATGTACCAACGCCAAAAACAACAACTCACAGTGTCACTTGGTAGCTTCACATACAGCACATGTGGCAGAAACTGCCTCTCAAGGATTGGCCTTCACAGCCATCACCAAAGATGCACCAAGAGAAGACACCCCACATAAATGGATTGTTTGCTGTGTGTCCATTCTCTTTCGTAGATGGAAAAATGCCACCCAGAGGAGAATATGTAGAACAGATGCTCATTAAATGCCTTTAATGATGTCCTGATGAACTCTTTTAAAAAAATTAATTGATCACTTATATCAGGGGTAAAGTATTAGCATGGATAGAGGATTGGTTGACTAACAGGAAGCAGAGAGTGGGGATAAATGAGTGCTATTCTGGCTGGCAATCAGTCACTAGTGGTGTGCCTCAGGGATCGGTGTTGGGACCGCAATTATTTACAATTTATATAGATGATTTGGAGTTGGGGACCACGTGTAGGGTGTCAAAGTTTGCAGATGACACTAAGATGAGTGGCAGAGCAAAGTGTGCAGATGATTGTGAAACTTTGCAGAGGAACGTCGATACATTGAGTGAGTGGGCAAAGGTCTGGCAGATGGAATACAATGTTAATAAATGTGAAGTCATTCATTTCGGTAGGAGTAACAGTAATAAGGATTATTACTTGAATGGTAAAAAGTTGCAGCATGCTGCTATGCAGAGGGACCTGGGTGTCCTTGTGCATGAATCACAGAAGGTTGGTCTGCAGGTACAGCAAGTAATTAGGAAGGCAAATGGAAGGAATTTTGTCCTTCATTGCTAAAGGGATTGAGTTTAAAAGCAGAGAGGTTATGTTGCAGCTGTATAAGGTACTGGTGAGGCCGCACCTGGAGTACTGTGTGCAGTTTTGGTCTCCTTACTTGAGAAAGGATGTACTGGCACTGGAGGGGGTGCATACCTACCTAGGTAGGTTTCTGACACATCTTTTGTCCAAGCTCTCTGTCACCTCTGCTAACTCTCCAGTGTCTACACCTTTATTCCCTTTATCTATTTTCTTCCTGCTACCATGTAACAACAACTTGTCATATCATTCTTGAAAATCTTCTTTGCACCTTCATTGGTGATTCATGGCTTAGATAAGGATAAATGTTATATAGTGCTTTTAATGCCGTAAAATGTTCCAAAAGCTACACAGGAGCATTGGCAGACACAATTTGACCCCAACTCACATAAAGAGATGTTAGAACAGGTGACCTAAAACTTCGTCGAAGAGGTAGATTTTAAAGAATAACAAAGGAAGAGAGAGAGGTGGAGAGGCAGAAAGGCTTAGGGAGGGAATTCCAGACCTTAGCGCCTAGGCAGCTGAAGGCAAGGCAGCCAATATAGGAGCAATGAAAATTGGGGATGCTCAAGAGGACAGAACTGGCAAGATCTTGATGGTCGAAGGGCTCTAGAACATTATAGAGGTGTGAGGCCATGGAGGGATTTGAACACGGGGACGAAAATTTTAAAATCGAGGCGCTGCCAGGCCAGGAGTGAATGTAAGCCAGTGAGCATACAGGTGATGGGTGAGGATAACTTGATGCAAGTTAGGACATGGGCAGCAGAGATTTGGATGAGCTTATGTTTACAGAGGTGGTAGCTGGGAGGCAATCCAGGAGCGCATTGCAATAGTCAAGACTGGAGGTAGGAAAGAGGTAATAAAGCATACTGAACATTTTCCAAGGTGATGCATAACTGCAAGCTGATATATGTTGGAAGAGGTCTGTCCGTGACCAACTTATACCTTGAGCAACACCTCAGCATAAGTTCCAGCACAGGAGCAGCTGATTAAATTTCAACAGGAGTGGATGTTTGGAAACCACCATGCAAAACATTTACGCAATTAATCTTCAGCGTGCCAATGCATGAGACAAAGGAGAGAGATCTTACTTGCAAAAGAGAAACACTTTCATTACTTGTCAGGTGAAAAGACGTTAACAACACAAGAGAGCACATCACGGCAGGTTTCACAAAGTGCAAGGCTTCATTAATGGTCTCAACTCCCTTCAACAGCAATCTCATAGTTTAGGTAGAGAGGAAAATTCCTCCGGCTCGAATGCTGGCAGTTACCTCAGGATCACTCCTGATGGTGTACTCCAATGTTGGCCCCATTGGAGTTTGCAAAGTCAGTGAGAGGACATCTCATTTGAATGGGACAAATTGATGTAAGTGCCACTTTGGGCATACTTCCAGCCTCCACCTGCCCACAACTCCCAGAAACTCCAGCACCTGCCCATCCGATGTGGGTCAGGTGGGAGGGGGTGGTTGCCCAGCTCCCCTCCCAACCCTGCCAAGTGTGCCATCTGCCCCCGAGAAAGAAAGACAGTAATTTTATAAATTCAGGCCAATTGCCAATACTGTACTGGCTGTCACTATCATTCCAGGTTCCCTTCTGTAATATACTCAGGTGGCACTAGCAGATAAAATGGTCACCAAGCATGGCCAGTTCATAGAAGTATTTATTAAATTTATTACATTGTCACGCCATCACATCATTATGTCAATAGCATAATATACAAATACATTACACTGCTTCCCCTTTCAAAAGAAAAGTATGTTTCTTTTTGTTTCTCTACAATGAACTATATCTACAAATCAAGTTTGATAACCAGTTTATGAAGTCTTTCTGATCTCCTTACAGGTTTTGGCATAGAGTCAGGTTTTGGACTATTTGGTTTTGGTTCAGTACTTACAGTCGATTTTGTTTCTTTCTCAGAAATTGATACTTCAGACACTGAAGTCAGAACTAGGTCAAACTCTGGCATTAGCTCGTGATCAAGCAGTTCGTGTTCATGTTTTGGTTCATCCCTTGCCAGGATCATGTGATCTTACATGAATGTTTCTCACAAAAGTCTACATGAACTCTTTGAAATTGTCGAGTTGGCCATGGCCACGATTACAAAGGAGTTTTAGATGGCTTATTTTTTTACAGCTGTGACAGATAGCGCATTTGCTAACCAATGTTTCTAGATTACTGGCTAGACCAGGCCAATAAACAAAACTTCTTGCTATGGATGTCATACTGACTATTCCTGTGTGTTCAATCTGGAATTCTGCCAGAATCCTTTCTTTCAAAGAACTAGTGTCACAAAAGTTGTCTGTGTGCCTTTAAGACTGAGAAAAGGGATTTCTCTGCGAGCAGTGAATGCTGAACTGGGTGGGGAAATTGCAAGGCAATCTGTTTTTCCAAGCCAGTCAACAGAGAGAAATGGCTGCCACATGATTGGCTGCTGGGGAGTTTTTAGTTTCTCTTTGCAAGAAGAAACCAGTTTGGGCGGAACCTGTTGGAGACCAGAGAAAGAGATCTCTCTCTGAAAGAAAGTAAAATACCAGTTTAATGCTATAAACTGGGTAAGAATATAGCTTGGAAATCTCTTTCTCTTGAATTTGAATTTCTTCATGAAGTTAATGGCACTTTGAAGGAATTGCAAATCTAAGATATGGAAGCTGAAATTCTTGTTGCTGTTTATGTCTGAAGACAGAGAAAATACCCAGGAAGAGGAGTTGCCACACTCTGTGGAGAATCATTGCTTTGGAGAAAGGCTCCTTTGCATGAAACAAAACCTTGCATTGTTAAGAGTGGAAAGATCCCTGTTGTCTCTAGTCTCTGGATACTCTCTGCCTCGAAAAGTGATTCCTCTTACCTTTTTGTGTGTTTGAAAGATCCTGAAACCTCAGGAAAGTTTCTGCTGTTGGACTGCTACTTAGAAATCCAAGTAGACTTGTTGCTGCAACCTTTTGCTGGGAGATCTGTGTGATGCCTGCTGCAGATGAATTCCCTGGAATGCATACCCACTACATAGTTCATTAATTTCACCTGGAGACTTTGAGTGGAATCTGATTATTCAACTCTGGGACACCTCACTGAACCGGAAATAACCCACCAGAACTTACAACACAATTATTTTACTATTCCTAAGAAACAGCTCTAATTTAAAACATCATTTTAAAAACCGGTTAACTGCTGGGTTTTGAATGTATATGTGTGCATGAGGCTTAAGAAAAATAAGAAGTTATAAAATCTGTTCAGACATATAGGTTTATCTCTATCATTTAAAATTGGTTTATTAATAAATAGTTACTTTGTTGTTTAAAGAAACCTGGTTTGGTGTGCTTTATTCTGGGGAATAAATACAGTGTTTAATTTGACAAATTTTCTGGTAGGTGAGAAACTTTACTAATATGCTGTGACCTGTGGAGTAGTAAGACTGAATTAACAGTGCATTACTCCCGCCTTGGTCATAACACTGGATACGACCACTCTACGACTCCACTTAATGCAGCCCTGCTCACATGATGACTCATAGTGACGACTGTGAAACGGTTTCAGTTCCTCATGTACACTGGTCAAATTCTGTCCATCCATCCAGTCAATGTCTGTTTGTAGATTCTTTTCAACACTGAGTCTTTCTGAGTTTCAGCTGCAATATCAGTTTCAGTGATTGGAAAGTCATCATCTACTACTCATATGTGCAGCTTCACATCCTACTTCTGAGTCCTCACGTGGCAAATGCAACAATGCGTCAATGATAGCATTCTCTTTCTAACCAGGATATTCAATGTTGTAGTCATTCTGTGAGAGAAGTACAGACGACTGCTGCCATTGTCGTTTGCAGACCTTGGTCCCGGAACAGGGATTAGGGCTTTATGATCTGTTACTGGCATAAAGTTTCTACCCAACAAAAACTGGTGAAAACTTTTGATTTTTGAAGATGATTTCAAGCACTTCCTTTTCTATCTGTGCACAGTTGTGTTCACACTTGGTCAGGGTACACAATGCAAATGTTTTGGGCTTCTCTTGATCATCATCGCTGACATGACTGATTACTGCTCCAATAACACAGTTTAAAGTATCACATGCTAGTTTCAGGTCACAATTTGTGTCATGATGAATGAGTAGTGCATCACTCGTCAAGCTTCTCTTACATGCATCATAAGCATCTTGTGCTTCAGACCATTCCCATTTCACATCTTTCTTCAACAACTCGTAGTGGAGCTAACACTGTGCAAGCTCAGGAAGAAATCACAAGTAGTATGGGACCATGCCTAGAAAAGATCTAAGCTCAGACACATCTTTTGACTTTGGGGCATTGACTATAGCCTTTATCTTCTCTTTCACTGGCTGTAGTCATTTTTTATTGCTTTTTAGACAAAGGGAAACTACCTCATTGCACAAAGGCACACTTGCTCTTTTTCAATCTCACATTGTAATCATTGAGCCTTTTTAACATTTCATCCAACACTTGAAAATTCTCTTCCTCTACTGCAGTCATGAGCAACGCATCATCCTGATTGCACAAACAATGTGGCACTCCTGGCAAAATCTTATCTATTGTAGCTTAGAAGGTTTTTGGAGAAGACTTCACACCATAGGGCAGCTATGTGTATGAGTATAAACCCATGTGTTTGTTTATCATGAGATACTGCTGCCAGTTCCTTGTTTCCCATTATTAATTCCCCAGTCTCATCCTGTAAGAGATCAATGCTTACGTTAGCCACTTTCCCTTTTTATATATTTGTAAATTTTACTGTCTGCTTTTATATTTCTTGCTAGTTTACTCTCATACTCTAATTTCTCCCTCTATCTTTTTTTTAATGCATCCTTTGCTGATTTCTAAAATTTTCCCAATCTTCTGGCCTACCACTAATCTTTGCAGGTTTGTACGCCTTTTCTTTCAATTTGATACCATCCTTAACTTCCTTAGTTAGTCACAGCTGGTGCATTCTTCTGATAGAGTCTTTCTTTCTGAATGGAATGTATCTTTGTTGAGTTATGAAATATCTCTTTAAATGTCTGCCACTGCTTCTCTACTATCTTACCTTTTAATTTATTTTCCGAGTCTACTTTTTCCAACTCTGTCTTTGTACCCTGTAGTTGTCTTTATTTAAGTTTAAGATGCTAGTTTCAGACCCAAATTTCTTACCCTCAAGCTGAAAGTGAAATGCATCATGTTGTGATCACTCGTGCCTAGAAGATCCTTTACTGTGAGGTCATTTATTAATCCTGTCTCATTACACATTACCAGGTCTAAAATAGCCTGCTCCTGGGTTGGTTCCAGAACATATTGTTCTAAGAAGCTCTCCCTAATATACTTTATGAACTCATCCTCCAGGCTGCCTTTGCCCAACTGATTAGTCCAATCTATAGGAAGATTAAAATCGCCCACGATTATTGCAGTACCTTTCCTACAAGCCCCTATTATTCCTTGATTTATACTCTGTCCTTCAGTGTAGCTACTGTTAAGGGGCCTATAAATTACGCGCACCAGTGACTTTCCTTTGCGATTTCTTACCTCCACCCAAACTGATTCTACATCTTGATCTTCCGAGCCAAGATTATTTCGCACTACTGTACTGATCTCCTCCTTTATTAACAGAGCTACCCCACCTCCTTTTCCTTTCTTCCTATTCTTCCGAAATGTCAAATATCCTTAAAATTTAGTTTCCAGCTTGTTCACCTTGCAATCATATCTCTGTAAAGGCTATCACATAGCACAAATAGAAATAAATGGGTATCAATCCATTCATCCAATGCTGTGTGCATTCAGATAAAGAGCCTTTAATTCTGTCTTTTTACCATTTTTCCCTACTCTGACCTTATTTACTGGTGCATTCTTATTTTTGTATGCTCTGTTCCTTTCTGTCAAACTCTTTTTATCATTACCCGTATTGTTACCTATTGTCTTGTCCTGTCTCATTAATTTTCTAAATTTCCCCTCACCTGAACCCTCTCCTCCACTATTTAATTTAAAACCCTCTCTACAGTCCTAGTTACATAAATCTTTATCTATTATCAGTGTAATGATAATAGTCATTATCTCCAAAGAGTTTTGCAACTTCACATATTTGTCCGACTTCTTTACACCACATATCTAATTCTACATCCTTCATTATTGCATATAAAACATATCAATTAAAGAAACCATGGCTAATTTTAAGGGTCCCCTGTGTGATGTAGACAGGGCAGTAGCAGCCTGAAAATGCTTTGGTTCACATACCTCTCCCATTCACACTGGCATCTTGGTGAGGGTGTTGAGATGATGTGGGGACAGTTCTAGTTCTATGAGACTTTGAGTGGCTTAACTACCAATCCTTAATGGAAAAATTGCTGAAGATCCTTTTTAACTTTTCTCGCTGTGGGGGCCAGGAGGAACCACAAAACTCCAGGTTTACCTCCACCTGACCCCACCCCCACACCACTACAAGCCCAACCTACTGGACAGCTCAATGTGGAAGGCAGCTATTTTCCCATGTCCCAGCTCTGGTGAGCTGCAGCAGCGTAACTGTTTGGCACCTGCAGCTTACTGGCTGCATGTAACTGAAGCCCAGGCCTTAAAATGGTTCAGGCCTTCAGCAGTAACAATGGGCATGCCAGCAATTTGATCACAAAGATTTATCTTATCTACCTTAGGACAGTTAATGATCCCTATTTAATATGTTACTACTGCAAGCTTTTCTAAAGCTCCTACAAATGTCATCTTTGATTTCTTAATGAGCTCCCAGATTGGTAACCAATCTCTTTTTTTAACTCAGCACAGATGGATCCTGTCTGAGTGCCACCATCAATTAAAATGTTCTGGTGCATGGCTCTGATCAGGTTCTTAATAAATCATATCCTTTTGTTTGTCTTCTCTACTTCCCTTTAAAATTTTATAGCAAGAAATATTCAATTCCCAGTTTTATCCCAGCTGAAGCCAAGTTTCAATCAAGACTACAAGATAATTTCCTTCCATTCTAGTTAGTGGTTCTAGCTCCATAATGCTTTGCACCTTGAAATATAGGCCCTGCAATCTTGTTCCAAATTTGACACTTTGATTGACCTCTTTTTTTATTCCTTCCTTTACTATTCTTCTTAATCACTCTCTAGTCTTTTAATATCTATCACCCCATAATCAAACTACCCCAACACTTATTCCCAACTTACTATTTCAGACTGCTTTGTCTTTTCACTCTACTTCTATTTAATGTGTCCTCCACGTATCTTATTGGTTTCATACCCTGCATTGCAGTATTTTTAAAGCATAGCTTTTAGCAAATATTTTCCAAATAGATCACTTCACAATCTAATTTGATGTCTTCCTTTTCCTTTCTTTTCATCACACTGAAAGATTTCTTCAACTCGTTCCCACTTTATTCATTAGGTACTTTTGGGGAGCTGCAGGTTGCATTTCAGCGTTTCTGTTTCATAGCCTCAACTCTGGAGTGTAAGATCCCTGGAAGAGTAACCTCACCTCACCTGGGGTTAATACCCGATGAAGCATAACTCTAGCTATAATTTAAAAGAGACTTTAAAAGTGCACCCCTGAAGTGGATGGCATGGTCACTGACATTCCACTCCAGGGACGTGGGTTCAAATTCAGCCCAGACTGGTGAAATGATGTTTCCTCTGTCTGTTGACTAAAAACATCCTATGCAGAATGAGTTTGGGCAGTCACAATCCAGTCCAGTCCACATGGGACAACTGCCCAAAACTCTTCCTAATGTGGCACTAATTGGCAATCTGACTCAGAGGCCACAGGATGGCTGAAGTGGGAACAAATTACAGAAGAGTAAGGTTTGGGGTTGAGGCACATTACAGGAGGAAGAAGAGAGGGACCTTTATGCTACATCTGGCTGTGCTATACCTCACCTGGAAATGCTTGCTCCTCTCATTGATTGCCTGATGAATGGAAAATAATTGTTCCAGAGTGAGATGTGGAGGGTTATCCTGTTTGGACATTGTAGACACTCCCACCCTTGTTTTCCAAACATATAAATTTTAACTATTGGGAGGAGAGAAGCTCTGTGCATGTATATAACCATGGAGAGGAGAATGACAGTTTGAGTCAGAAGGTATGAACTGGACACCTGCACAGAACAAGTAACTGTAGTTACTTGCTCAATCATTTTTGTCCTCACTATCACAAATATAAAAATTATACCATCACTTAAGCCTCATTTACCATTGCTACAAACATGGAAAGTTTATATAGGTTTGCCCATACCCAATCCAGTTGTCCATTTGTTGTTGTACGGACCTAAAGGTGAATCCATACCATCGTGTTAGGCCATGTCAAGATACGTTGTTTGTGGTTTTCATTCTTTACTTCACTCAAAGTCAGTACACCTACCCAAATTCATTCTACTCTCACTGCCCAGAAAAAGTCTTGTTGAGTCAGTGCTGACAGATTGCTTCAGAGTTGAAGGAGTGCATTCATTAACATGCAGCCTAGGCCCCAAATCTAAAGGAAAATCGTACCCTACATTTTCCTCTAAGATCAATTTCCTTATTTTGCTTTGTTACTTTCTACTCTGCTGTCCTCTCCTGAAGACACTGACTCATCCTGGGGTACAGTTCCACAGGCACCAGCAGCCCCTGGAACTTTGCTAGCCAATCTTCATTTCCGTAGATCCTGACAGCCCAGTAAACAAGCATCCAATCACAGAGATCATTATGGCGGAGCCCAATCCTGCCATCAGCCATCATCAACACACACTCACTTTCTAGGGGTCACTGGATAGCAATTAGAAACAGGAATCTTGGCTGGTTTGTCCATGCCTGGCCCAGAGACTCTGGCAAATTTAGAATGCCAACAACTACCCAGCTGATATTAGCCTTCATGCCATATGATATCTGAAGTGGCACTATCACTTATAGTATAGAATGGAAAAAAAATGTTGCTTCTCTGGGTTTTCTTCACAAAGACTTTGTTCAAATCTGCATCTTTCTAGCAGCATGGGACAGTACGGCCAGGGAGTAGTAGAACACATTTTACTCACAACTCCTTTCACATCAATCGCTTGATTCCCACTGCTAAAAAAAAAATAGAGACGTATCTTTGGCCAACTTCCTTCCCTCAACCAAAAACAGATTTACAGTTTATTTTTACCCAATTGCTGTTTGTGGTATGTTGTTGTGTGAAAATTGGCTGCTGCATTTGCCTATGCTTTGACAGTTACAACAGCAAATTGTATTTATGTAGAGCCTTTAACATAATAAAACATCCCAAAGTGCTTCACAAGGGTGTTATAAAGCGAAGTTTGGCATTGAGCCACATAAGGCAATTTTAGGGCAAAGAGTCAAAAGCTTGGTCAAAGACATACATTTTAAGGAGCATCTTTAAAGAGGATGAAGAGGTAGGGCGGTGGAGAGGTTTAGGGAGGGAATTCCAGAGCATGAGGCCTAGGCAGCTAAAGGTACAACCACTAAAGCTGAAGTGATTAAAATTGGGGATGCTCAATATGCCATTAAATGAGTGCGGATATCTCAGAGGGTTGTGTGTATGGAGGAGGTTCTAGAGATAAGGAGGGGTGAGGACATGGAGGAATTTGAAAACAAGGATGAAAATTTTAAAATTGAGGCTTTGCTTAGCTGGGAGCCAGTGTAGATCCGCGAGCACAGGGGTGATCAATTGTCATGTTCACGCAATTTGAACATATGAACTATAAAATGAACTTATTAGATAAACCCAAAATGGACACTTTTCCTATCAAACAAAATGGAGTTGAGAGATCAGGTCACCTTTTTCTTTCCTGCCAAGACATATGAAACTTCAAGATCTCTGAGCTAATTTTCATGTTTGGATAAGTCTTGACGAAGTTAATAAAATACAAATGATCTTTCTGGACATATCTTTGAGAAGTCATTCAGATGCAAATGGCCCTTTCTTTGGTAATGGCTGCACCTCTCCAACCAACTAGGTCAATAATACTGTGGCAAACCTTTTGACTCTAAGCTTGAACCTCAGAGAATGAACATAAGAACAAGGAGCAGGAGTAGGCAATTCAGCCCCTCGAGCCTACTCCGCCATTCAATACAATCATGGCTGATCTCATCTTGACCTCAACTCTACTTTCCTGCCCATTCTCCATAACCCTTCAACCTATTATTAATTAAAAATCTGTCTATCTCCTCCTTAAATTTACTCAATGTCCCAGCATCCACCACAATCTGGGGTAGTGAATTCCACAGACTCACGACCCTTTGAGTGAAGTAATTTCTCCTCATCTCTGTTTTAAATCTGCTACCCCTTATCCTAAAACTATGACCTCTTGTTCTAATTGCCCCACCAGAGGAAACATCTTCTCTATGTCTACCTTGTCAATCCCCTTAATCATCTTATATACCTCAATTAGATCTCCTCTCATTCTTCTAAACTCTAGAGAGTAAAGGCCTAAACTGCTCAATCTCTCTTCATAAGACTAACCCCTCATCTCTGGAATCAATCTAGTGAACCTCCTCTGAACTGCCTCCAATGCAACTACAACCCTCCTCAAGTAAGGGGACCAAAACTGTACGCAGTGCTCCAGGTGCTGTACAGTTGCAGCAATACTTCCCTACTTTTATACTTTATTCCCTTAGCAATAAATGCCAAAATTCCATTTGCCTTCCTTATTACCTGCTGCACCTGCATACTAGTTTTCTGCGACTCATGCACGAGGAATGGGTGTGAAAAGCTCTACTTTATTAAGTGTTATGAAAGTGATTCTCTTTTTGTTAAGATATTTTTTGAGGAATTCATAGTAAACTGAAGAAATGTTGGAAGATTTTTTTTTCAAGAGAGTCATCAAGAGGACACTGAAAGAATTGGTTTGGTAACAATGTTTACTGGTTGTCACATGACTCAAGTTAAAAATAGAACAGAAACCCTGGTAACTAGGGAAGATGTGGGCAGAGAAGGGAAAGTTACATGCACCTGAGACAACAGAAAACTCACAAGTGTTTGATTGTAGTGTCAGTGTTTACCTTCTGGAATGGGATAAAGTTCAGCCTGCTGAAGAAATGTCACAGAGGAAGAGAGCAGATTCTTGCTGAATGTTTAAAGAGCCTGCAGAAGGAGAAGAGAATTCCCAAGGAAGGAGAGAAGACCATAACCCAGCTCAGCTTTACAACACCTCTGTAAAAGACCCTGCAAAGTCTAGTGTCAACTCATCTCGTCTCCTGTCTTTGAAGAAAAATCTGCTAAATTAATTCTCAATGCCGCCTGAAAAGAACTGTTCTAAAAGATCCCAGTGGCCCATCTACATGTACCCAGAGGCAAGACTGTATGCCAGTTTTGGAACCCAACATATCTCATCTGCTGTTTTCTTCAAGAATGAGCAAGTATTCAGCCCAACTAGTTTTGTCTGTAACAGAGGTCTGAACAAAGAACCCATTATTTCTCCGGTGAGTGTGAGTGTGTGTGTGTCTAAGGTAAAAAGGGAACTTTAAAATTTCAATCTGTGTGTTTAGGTTTTACTTCATTACCGGTTAAGACCTGTTTTAAAATAAACTGATAATTTTGTTGTTCATTAAAGAAAGCTGTTTAGTGCAATTTATTCTGGGAAAAATCGAGTATATGACTGTATCGGTAAGTGGGAAAATTAAAATATATGTTGTGACCTGTGGAGAAGTAGAACTGAAATAAACAATGCACTCCTCCCTCCTCGGTCGTAACACAATATAGTATTTTATAAATGACTTGGATGAGGAAGTGGAAGGCTGGGTTAGCAAGTTTGCCAATGACACGAAGGTTGCTGGAGTTGTGGATAGTGTGGAAGGCTGTTGTAGGTTGCAACGGGACATTGACAGGATGCAGAGCTGGGCTGAGAAGTGGCAGATGGAGTTCAACCTGGAAAAGTGTGAAGTGATTCATTTTGGAAGGTCGAATTTGAATGCAGAATACAGGCTTAAAGACAGGATTCCTGGCAGTGTGGAAGAACAGAGGGATCTTGGGGTCCATATCCATAGATCGCTCAAAGTTGCCACCCAAGTTGATAGGGTTGTTAAGAAGGCGTATGGTGTGTTGGCTTTCATTAACAGGGGGATTGAGTTTAAGAGCCGCGAGGTTATGCTGGAGCTCTATAAGGCCCTGGTTCGATCACACTTGGAATATTGTATTCAGTTCTGGTCGCCTCATTATAGGAAGGATGTGGAAGCTTTAGAGAGGGTGCAGAGGAGATTTACCAGGATGCTGCCTGGACTGGAGGGCATGTCCTACGAAGAAAGATTGAGGGAGCTAGGGCTTTTCTCATTGGAGCGAAGAAGGATGAGAGGTAACTTGATAGAGGGGTACAAGATGATGAGAGGCATAGATAGAGTGGATAGCCAGAGTCTTTTTCCCAGGGTGGAAAGAGCTATCACCAGAGGGCATAATTTTAAGGTGATTGGAGGAAGGTTTCGGGGAGATGTCAGAGGTAGGTTCTTTACACAGAGAATGGTGGGTGCGTGGAATGCGCTGCCAGCGGTGATAGTAGAAGCAGATACATTAGGGGCATTTAAGCGACTCTTGGATAGGTACATGGACGATAGTAGAATGAAGGGTAGGTAGTTAGTTTGATCTTAGAGTAGGTTAAAGGTTCGACACAACATCATGGGCCGAAGGGCCTGTACTGTGCTTTACTGTTCTATGTTCTATGTTCTATAGTATGTAATTGAGTGACACCCGAACTCCATTGTCTGGCAATGACCTGACCATCAGAAACTATTTATGAATTCAATGGAAGAGAAACTCTGGTTACATAACAGAAACTAGGTTTCAGATAAGCTGTTTTAATAAAGGTATATTCTGGGCAGAGAAAGAAATGGAGAGAGTGAGAGAAACCTCTATGCCATCGAAGGGAAAGGGCCCTGCCTAACATTACCAGCATTAAGGCAGAGACTGAAGTTGGCTTTGAACTCATGCACCTGAAAAACCATAGCAAGGTTTTTCCACAGACTTTGACTGGAATCAAACAAGAGAAACTTGCAACATTGTCTCTGTCCTCCTAAACCTCCCATGTTTTTCCTTCAGCGAACAAGGAAAAGAGTACAGGCCTGCACCATTTCAAATCTTCAACCAGGCAAAAGCAAGTGCAACAGAGAACTTTGCAAAAATTCATAAGACCTAAATGCATGTTACTTATCAATCTCGATCTCGTTTTGAGTGTGTATGAATCTGTATGAGTGTGAGAGTGGGTGTAGTTGCATATATTTTGGGTGTTGAATAATAAATATTTATCTTTCTTTTAAAACTTACGAGAAAACATGTCATTTGTCTGTTCTTGCCAATTAAAGCACTCGGGGGTTAAAACACTTTTTTAAAAACAGTTTTTCTTTGGTCAGTCGAGAGGTAGAAAAGGGGGAGCCATCCCTATCATCTCTCTCCTGTTCATAACACAGAGAACAGGACTTGGTTCAAGTCAGGACAAGGGCAACAGAGTTTTGGATGACCTGAAGTTTATGGAGTGAAGAATGTGGGAGGCCAGCCACAAGTGCATTGGAATAGTCAAGTCTAGAGGATACAAGGGTATGAGTGAGCATTTCAGCAGCAGATGAGCTGAGACAGTAACGATGTCAGGCAATGTTACGGAGGTTGAAATAGGTGGTCTTGGTCTTGGTGCGAATATGTGGTCAGAAGCTCATCTCAGGGTCAAATGTGACACCTAGGTTGTGAACAGTCTGGTTCAGCCTCAGACAGTTGCCAGTGACAGGGATGGAGTCAGTAGCGAAGGAACCGAGTTTGTGGTGGAGACCAAAAACAATGACCTCAATCTTCCCAATATTTAATTGTAGGAAATTTCCGCCCATCCAGAACTGGATATCAAACAAGCAGTCTGATAATTTAGCAACAGCAGAGGAGTCGAGAGAGGCAGTGGTGAGGTAGAACTGGGTGTCGTCAGCGACATGTGAAAAATAATGCTGCGTTTTTGGATGATGTCGCCAAGGAGCAGCATGTTGATGAGAAATAGGAGGGGGCAAGGATAGATCCTTGGGGTACACCAGAGGTAATGGTGCACAAGTGGGAAGAGAAGCCGTTGCAGGTGATTCTTTGACTACAGTCACATCATAATGTCTGTAGTTACACTATTTCAAAGAATTTCATTAAATGCGAAGTATCTTGGGACACTTCTGAGGGATGCAATAAGGTGTTATGTGAACATGATCTGTCTTTTTACTCCTGATCATTATCCAGCAATTCCAGGTGCATATAAGCAGATATCAGGTGAAGTGTGAATCAACCAAGACACCATTGCATGATTGAATATCTTGCTGACACTCAGAGTAGGCTAACTCACAAAGAATGGACACTGACAAAACTGGCAATGGAATTCTGCCAAAACCTGTGAGACCAACATTTGTTCTGCATTCCCAGACAGCCTCTCCTTGAGCTCCCACTGTACTTTGCAATAACTTGTAATGGCTATTGCACCCATGCTGGAGGAATGAAAAACTCCCTTCTGCACTATTTACCAACAGGGCTGTACTTGAACTTTGATACTTTGCCTTCTCTTCACAAAGCCAACTGACAGGTATGATCTGAACAATGAACTCAGTCATTATCTTTATCCCAAATTGTATAAATTTCTCTTGATTGCCCTGTAACAATGACTAGCCACTGCTTAGTAAGCAACTCTTATTTTTCATATGATAACCTTCATTAACATATTTTGGCATGGTAGTGAGAGTTAATAGTGAAAACGGAAGAAATGTTTGCTATTGCTTTTTACCTGCCTTGCTAGCACTTTTTACAACAACAATTTTAATTTATATAGCACCTTCAACATAGTAAAATGTCCCAAGGTGCTTCACAGGAACGTTATCTAACAAAATCTGACACCAAGCCACATAAGGAGATACTAGGACACTGACAAAAAGCTTGGTCAAAGTGGTAGGTTATAAGGAGCATTTTAAAGGATAAGAGAGCGATGGAGAAGCGGGGAGGTTTGGGGAGGGAATTCCAGACGTTAGCACCAGGCAGCTGAAGACCACCAATGGCGCGATGATAAAAATCGGGGATGTGAAAAAGGCTAGAAATGGAGGAGCGCAGAAATCTCGGAGGGTTATAAAGCTGGAGGAGTTATTCTTTTCACACAGAGGAAAATACAATCCTCAGCAAGTTTCTAATGAGTGTGACATTTATGTAGTTTGTGAACCCAAAGTCACAACACATCTAGGTTGGTTTTGTCACTCGTGACTTTTCTTGTTCTGTAAACATTCGATCCCGTAAACCCCAGTAACGTGCCTCTACCTTTGACATGTTTGTTTAAATAGCCAAAGTTCGAATATCTAGATTATGGTTTGCTGCTACTGTGGTCTGGTGTGGGCAGAACCGGACGTGATGTGAAAAGAGATACACTGTGTACCTTATAACAATTACTTCAACTGTTGAATAATGTACAGCAAGGCTACAGAACACAGTGTATGCTTTCTATTTCCACACCAGCCAACCTTGTGGTCACCCTGAATGAGACAGGCAATAAGGGCCAAAATTATTGTTGTGGACTAGTGCCCAGTTTGCACCTCAGTTGAATGCTGCCATAACATGATGACAGGCAAGCCCCCCACCTGCCAAGAATGAGGAAAATTAATTTCACCACATGAACATTGATTTTAAACTACTGATGGTGAAGAAAGAACTTGCTTTAAATTGGAGACTTTGGCTGTAGAGAGACATTAGCAATATCAAGACAAGTACTTCAAAGGACAAAGGGGCAATTCCCTCCTCCAATTTAATCCAAAATGGACTTTTGATTACCAGACGTTGAAGCATTCCAGGTTAACTACTAAGATGGCCGAATACACAAACAGATGTGGTCAGACCAGTTTAGTCACATGACTGACTGTTGGAGATTTTTGAATTTGAACTTCCAACAGGGAATTTGAAGTCAAAAGGCTGTTAGCTCCTGGACTGAGAACACCTCTCTCCTGTCTGCTCTCATCTTGCTCTTACCAGCTTCGGAAACCACTGAAGACAAATGAACCCCAAGAGAGAAAAGTCTCCTACAGTAAACAAGGTTTAAGAAGAATACTAGGCCCCAACAAAAAGTAAGAGCTGTCTACAATCAAGGACTCTACAGCGAACTGGAAACATAGAAACAGTAACAAGAAACCCCCTTTTAGAGACTGCCTCAAACCTCTCCATTTTATTTTTCTTCTGCTCTTTTCTGTCCCTATTTGCATGTGTGTATCGCATGTGCATGCTAGCATGGGCGCATCGTATATCTGTAGGTGTTAACCGCATTAGAGTTTAAGTTTAAGGTTTAATAAATTTCACTTTTCTTTAAACCTAATGAAAATCCAGTGTGCTCATTTCTTTGCCTTATAATTGGAAAGCTGTGAACAAGGATTCACAAAGGGGGAGATCAAAACACAGTGTGTTTAAAAATTAAACCCTGTTACAATAAGACCAGGTGAAGACAGTAAAAGACCCCTAGACACCTTTCTCACCTGGTCGTAACAAGGACATAACGGCAAAATAATGAGACATTCAGTGATTCTGGACTGGACTCCTTATTTGGAGAGTCCAGAACTAGGGGTCATAGACTCAGGATAAGGGTCGGTCATTTAGCACTCAGGTGAGGAGAAATCTCTTCACTCAAAGGGTTGTGAATCTTTGGAATTCTCTACCCCAGAGAGCTGTGGATGTTCAGTTGTTGAATATATTCAAGACAGAGATTGAAAGATTTTTGGTACACTAAGGGCAGAGTTTTAACCACACAAAGTGGGTTGGTTAGCATTGAATGGTGGGGGTTGAAGGATAAAAAATCAGAATCCTGAACCCCTCCCAACCCTTCTCCAACCTGCCCACTTCTGGTTTTAATGGAGGTGGGTCTGGGGCAGTCGAGCATTTTATTCCAGGAGGTGAGTTGGCACCTTAAAAATATAATGAGGCTGCGAGGAACATGCCCAGGCAACCTCCCATGATCCTTCCAATGTTCCCCTGACTTTCTCTACAAGGCCTCCCACCACACCTCCAGGCCTCCAACATTGTGCCCCTCAACCCCACCTAGGCCTCCAACATCCCCTCCAGGCCTTCAATTCTAACACCCCATCACCCTCCCCGATCCTCCCTCAGGCATCTGAGCTTTCCTCAGAATCTTCTGATTCTGTCTCCCCAAGACTGCGACCCACCCTCCCATGGCCTCCGATGCACCCCCCCCCCCCCAAACTCAAATCCCTACCCCCACCCCAGGATTTGCCCAACCTGAAGGTTGACGCACCACCCCCCGGATCAACCCCATATCCTCCCGGAACAACACAACACCCTCCCCTACCAACCCCCAGGGCACAGACCGACCTGATCCTGCAGCCTCCCCCAGACTGGGGCCCTTCCACTAGAAGCCAAGCCTGTCCCCCAGACTGGGGCCCTTCCACTAGAAGCCAAGCCTGTCCCCCAGACTGGGGCCCTTCCACTAGAAGCCAAGCCAATCAGTCAGGCTGGCTTCCGTACGGGGAACCTATCAATGATGTCACACGAACACTATGCGGTTTGCAAGGGAACTCTAACTTATAGGTTCCCCGAGCTCTACCCCCTTCACCACCCACTCCACCCCCCCACCGCACCCCCCCCCCCACCACTTCCCATGCACTATTCCTGCTCCCAGTGGGTCGAGTAAGTTAAAATCCAGCCCTAAGGGAAACAAGGGATCTGGAAATAGAGCAGGAAAGTGGAGTTGAGGTTAAAGGTCAGCCATGATATTGAATGGTGGAGTAAGCTTGAGGGGTCATCTGGCCTACTCCCACTCCTATTTCTTAAGCTCTTATTAAAAAACAGTTATTCATTAATAAACAACAAAAAGATGAAAATGCTGGGAATACTCAACAGGTCAGGCAGCAGTTTCTGTTGAAGACTGGTCAGCTGATGTTGTAGTCAAGATGAAACCTCAACAGACTGATTTCTATTTCTCCACAGATGTGACCTGACCCACACTGGATGTTCCCAGCTTTCTCTGTTTTATTTGTCACACTTCCAGGATCAGCAGTATTTTGCGTTCTGTTTTGCTATTTAACATCGTAGTTCAGGATTCAGAATTCATTCTGCTTGCATAATATGACACCTTTATAGAATGTGTGATATAGTTCTCCAAAAATAAACTGTTTGGAGTGATATCTGTCATCAAGATTCTGAAACCAAGAAAAGAAATAACTTGCATTTATATAGCACCTTTCACAGACTCAGGCCATCCCAAAATGCTTTACAGCCAATGAAGTACTTTTGAAGTGTAGTCACTGTTGGAATGTAGGAACTTACTGTGAGCACAGAGGTTGTTTGCTAAGATGAATGGAAAAATTAATGATGGATGTACAAATCAAACACACAAGTTTCTCCAATTTTACACACCAAGACAGCTAGAAACTTGGCTCTGTAGTACCCAGGTTTCCAGCACTACGGTGCCATTTTATGTCTGAAATGGTGTCTGCGATGCACGATTTTGGCCAGATGCCATTTTGGTAAAGGAAAACAAGAGGCATCCTTTACCCACGTCATGCAGGAAAGGGGCTTTATGCCTGCTTCTGCTCCTTTTTGCACATTTGGCTTGCGTCTGAGGCAGCCAGCCCCAGTGCTGATTGCCTCAGAAAAAACCACCACAAAGCAGCACAGAATGGAAAACGGTTACTACTCACCTCAATCACCACCGCTCCTCACTCCTGACTCTGACATCTAGGTGCCATCCGATCTCCCCCACCCCCAACCTTCTAGCTGCCTCCAACAGCACTCCCAGCATCCCAATAATGCACTGCAGCAACTCACCAAGGCGCCTTCGACAGCACCTTCCAAACCCATGACCTCCAATACTTAGAAGGACAAGGGCAGCAGTCACATGGGAACACCACCACCTGCAAGTTCCCCTCCAAGCCACACACCATCCTGACTTGGAACTATATCGCCGTTCCTTCACTGTCACTGGGTCAAAATCCTGGAACTCCCTTCCCAACAGCATTGTGGGTGTACCTACCCCACATGGACCGTAGCGGTTCGAGACGGCAGCTCACCATCGCCTTCTCAAGGGCTATTAGGGATGGGCAATAAATACTGGCCTCGCCAAAGACGTCCACATGCCATGAAAGAATAAAAAAACTGAAGACCCCCGCAATGTTCTTTTTCAACACCCTTTCCGATTGCACCCTGAGGCCCAGCTGTTCCTCTTCCAAACCCCCACTGATCTTACCCAATCGCTTGCCTGAACATAGGCACATAAACCTGTTTTGGCTTCTACTGCTGTAACATCTACATGATAATGAGGTCCAAGGCCCAAAATTCTGGCTCCTCGGAGCTTCCCATTGTACGCAGATTGCTAGCACTGTCCGGGTGAGGTGCCCAAGAATGGGTGCAGCCAAATTTCTAGGCCAACACCTTTAAAAATAAGTACATATTGTCTTGCAAGCTCCCACAAACAGCAGTGAGATAATGACTAGCTCATCTGTTTTAATGATGTTCTTTGAGGGATAAATATTGGCCAGGATACCAGGAAAAACTCCTCTAATAAAAGTAATTATAACATTCAGATATAATTATCAGTAAGACTGGGAATGCCATCAGCAGTATTGAATGAGACAGTTGCAACTGAGTTTTAAAAAGGTCAAATGTCATTACTTTTTCTCATGTTTTGCAGTGTTAACCTGTGAGAGGTTTACCCTCAGGGCTTCACGCACCTGTTAAAAAATGAATCTGTGTTGCTGAATCTTCTGGATAGATCTAGAAATACAGGTTAGTCAAGTTGGAGCGTGGAACCACTTTCATCAGCTCTGCTGGAATTGTAGAAGACTGTGCACAGTATCAAAATATGTTTACCTCATGTGCCTAGGCCACAAAGGCTTTACAAAGTAAAAAACTGCTTTCCCCTGAATACTAAATAAGAGTGGTCTTGTTTGCCAGAAGTTTCCATCACTCTGACTGTATGTATCGACTTTGTGGATTAAGAAGTGCATCGATGTTATTTTTATTTGCCATCTATGGATTAAAATTTGATCAACAAACCCAATGTGTCAAATGTCTGTTCCCAACAACTCCCAAAACAAAACAGCTATTTAAACATAACTGATGCCAGATCTGATTGCACTCAATACTAACTGCCTTTTTTAAAATGTACTGTTTTTTTAACCGATAGCACATTCCAGACAGGAACAGAAATAGAAGCCACACCAAACTTGAGCCTTTAAGAACATTTAGAGATGATGTATCTCTTCTCCAATATGCATTCTTATTGCTTTTACTATAGTTAAATAAAGTAGCAATACTGAAAGATAAAATTCTCTCTGGCTTTGCATCGTTGCTGATGATTCACATCTATTGCTCATCCGTTGTGAATCTTCAGGTGGGAGTACAGTCCAGTTCCAGCCAGGCATTGCAGTTGCAATGGGGGCATTGTATGTCACCATTCACTAATGCAGGGCCTACTGCCACATGCTCCTTCCTGCAATGGCACTTTTCTGTACCAACCTGAAGATATAGTTCTTCAAATTTCTGTGCTCCAGTGAGAAGATTCAGCACCAAAGTGCTTCAGTCATGTGCAGATTGTTCCCAGCTGTTTTGGTCAATCTGGTATGAAATGCATGAGTCTTTATGTCTTAGCTTTGGCTGCCCAATGGGTCTACTGGCACCATCTAGCTCTCCATACAGAGCAGATGAGGCTTGCAAGATGTTTGCCTGCACAAGTTGCTCTGTCGCGGCTAATGCACCTTATCCAGTGGCAAAGACTAGCCAGGACGACTGGCTGTACATCAGCTGCATCACGATGCTGGAGAAGATGATATGTGCTCTGCTGCGGGTTGTAAGGCTCCATCTAGGGATTCAATGGAGGCATGGACCCCGAGCCGAAAATTCACCCCTAGGAGAGTGAGATCATGAAGCAGTTTAAACACTCAGCGGAGAATTGAAAATTTCAGTCATTGAGGAACCTGGAACCAATGTAGGTTAATGAGCACATGGTTGATGAGCATGTGGGACTTGCTGTTGGGCAGTTTGAGGGCAGTAGAGTTTTGGATTAGCTGAAGTTTATGGAGGAAGTGAGATCGACCAATAGAGTATTGGAGTCGTCAAGTCTGGATGTGACAAAGGCATGGATGTAGGTAGAGTGGAATTGGAGCTGAAACAGGCCATTTCCTGAGAGAGAAACAAGCAATATTTGTGATAGAATGATGTTCTGGGAATGATGTTGCCAAGGAACACCATGTAGATAAGAATGAGGAAGGGCCTAAGGATAAAAACTAGGGGATTTTAGGGAATTCGCCGATGACACCAAACTTGGAGGTGTGACAAACAGTGAGGATGCTATGAACTACCTGCAATAGGGCATTGACAGGTGAGCAGAATGGACAAACAGGTGGCAGATGGAATTTAATACTGACAAGTGTGAGGTGATGCACTTTTACAGAAGGAATAGGGAGAGGCAATATAATCTTAATGTATATATTAACAGTTCTAAAGCGTGTGCAGGAACAGAGGGACCTGGGGGGGTGCATGTACTTCCATCTTTGAAGGTGGCAGGACATATTGAGACAGTGATCTGTAAAGCATATGGGATTTTGGGCTTCATAAATTCAGCCATTGAGTACAAAAGTAGGGAAGTTATGCTGAACCTTTACAAAGCTCTGGTTAAGCCCCAACTGGAGTTCAGTTGGACATCCAGTTCTGGCCACCACACTTTAGGAAGGATGTGAGGGTCCTTTAGAGGGTGCAGAGGTGATTTACCAGAATGGTTCCAAGGATGGGGGATTTTAGTTACAAGGTTAGGTTGGAAAAGCTGGGACTGTTCTCCTTAGATCAAGGGAGATTGAGGGGAGATTTAATAGAGGCATACAAGATTATAATAGAAGCAAAATACTGCGGATGCTGGAAATCTGAAACAAAAACAAGAAATGCTGGAATCACTCAAGAGACAAACGAAAATCCCGTCGGAGAGAAGAGCAGAACTTCTTCAAGGTAGGCATTCCTGGAAGAGAAGTGGCAGTGAATTAAATACTAAAATAAAAGCAAAATACTGCGGATTCCAAGATTATAATAGGCTTAGTTAAGTTAGACAAAGAAACACTGTTCCCATTAATTAAAGGCACAAGGACTATTGGACACAGATTGAAGGTTTTGGGCAAGAGATGCAAGGGGAATATGAGGAAGGTCTTTTTTACGCAGCGGGTGGTAATGACCTGGAAAGTGGTGGACGTATTGACAATCAATGACTTCAAGGGGAAACTGAATGGCCACTGGAAGGAAATAGACTTGCAGGGCTATGGGGATCGAGCGGGGGAGTGGGACTGACTGAGTAGCTCTG
This sequence comes from Heterodontus francisci, assembly GCF_036365525.1. NCBI lineage: Eukaryota > Metazoa > Chordata > Chondrichthyes > Heterodontiformes > Heterodontidae > Heterodontus > Heterodontus francisci. The sequence continues at coordinate 130,180,702 of NC_090376.1, read as the reverse complement.
TGGAGAGCTCATGGACTCGATGACATCCTTCTGTGCCATAAATGACTATGATTCTATGATTTCTGAGCTGATGGTGCAGAATGGAAACCAAAGCCACTGCTAGAGATTCTCCAGCTATGGTAGGACAAGTAAAAGTGAAACCAATTGAGGGCAATCTAAAGACAGAGCCCAGTGAGAGATTGCCAAAGTCTGCAAGAAAGCATATACAATCTAAAGTTACAGAACTGCACAAACCTTCCTCTCAAGTCCAAACATAATAGGAAATAAGGAAGCCTGATTGTGTCAGTGCTACAGACCATAATATCTTACCACTTCCCAGATCTATCACCATTTCTCCCATAACTTAACGTTTGGACTGAATTTTAACTGTCGAACCTGCTCGTGGCAGGGAAGGCTGATAGTACATCAGTAGGCCTGGACTTTTCAGCAGTGTGTTTGTTAGTGTTTTTCTTTTAACTCAGCCACTCCATTTGCATCTGATTTCTGGGTTTCCTGACCAGTTAGAATGATCAGGTGTGATGACAACCCACATCAGTCTGTTTCTGCTCCACTATTTAAAGGGACTCGGCATGGATTGAAGGATTGTTAATGGTAAAGAAGTGTTGTAACAGAACCAGTAACTTCACAGATGTAGTCTCAACGTGGAACGGCAGCACCACGCTTCTCGGATGCGTCCACGGATATCATGTTGTGGCTGTAAGTGCCCTCAGGGAGATTGTGCTTCTGGCAGACAGGAGGAAGAAGTTTGTCGCAGAGAACAAGGAAGTGCAGCTGGAAGTGGCCGAGGAAGTGAGCAGCTCCTGGCTACAGCGCCGCAACAGGTTCAATGATCTCATCGAGGTAGGAAAGGGGAGTGGCATGTCACATTCAAGCACAAACCCTCTCGCTCTGCCTTCCCCAGCCTTCTGCTGCACATCACTCCTTAGTCCAACAAACCTTGCAGCTGTACCCATTCCTCTCTGTCGAGGATCCTCCTCGCATTCCCATCTGACCAGTCACCAATGACACCTACCTTCGTCACATTCATCCCTCACAGTGACCCTCCACAATGTTGTCCTTCCAATCTTTCAAAAGATTCCACTTCTCACATTCATTGATCTCTTCTTTCACTCCTTGCAGGAGAAAGGAGCACAGGACAGCAGGGAGAGGCAGAGAACCAGTGGTTGCCCTCCTGTCATCTCCACTTTTGATAATTGCAGAGGTGAAGGCACTGCAGGTAAGCTGGATCTCGGCATACATGGACATTGCCGATGGAGAGACAGGAGTATCCCAGCCATCTGGTGATAAAAATTCAAAATAACATAACCGCATGGCAGACAACACTCATTCATGTTGACTTGATGTCACCAGCAACTGAAGTATGATGATCTGCACGATGAAGACTTAGAACCCTCTCACCTTGTCAGTTCTAATTCACATCTTTCATCTCCCACAGGTCCTACAAGCATCCCTCAAGAGGTGGTGCTGGAGGAGAATAAAGGCACCGCAGTGGAGGTCTCATTCTGAGGATGCTCTGTCAGAGGACTCTTGTGCATTCTGCACCCGCTCAGATACACACTCCTCCAAGTCAGGCAGTTGGGTTGTCACATGGTGAAGCACACATCACAAGTGAGCAGGAGCAGGTGTTGGAGACAGGGAGAGTCCCTGTCAGAGGGTACAGGATGCTCCAAGCTCTGTTCAGCCCTTCACTGAAGTGCAGCAAAGTGCTCTCCACCTCTTGGCTAGCAGGAAAGTGCAGGTGGGCCAAGAGAGGGAAGATGGAGAAAGGGCACATGGAACTAGGGACTCTGATCAAAGTTCTTCCACTCCTGAACCCTTGCCCCCTCCTCAAATCTGAGCCCACATGCTGCCTTCTATCCTGTTGGCTGAGTCTGTCATAGGTACAGGTGGGGCAACCTCTGCAGTTGTCCTCATGGGCTCTAAAACCCAAAGGATGTCAGCCAACAGCATTTGAGCAGTCTGTTCAGGGGAATGACCAGCCTGCCTCCGACCCTTCTAAAGCCACAAACGAGCAATAGTATCAGTGAGAGAGATGAACTGTTGCTGTAGGACCGATTTCTACTGGGGGTTTGGGGTGAGGGGGGCACAATGGGTTCGGAATTGGTGCGTCAATGGCTCAGATTAACCAAGTGTGTCTGAATCAGCCCCATCCTGGGCATCATTGGCAGCCAAGTGTAAGGCTGCAGGTGCCCTCATCACATCGGACTCTCCCTCTTCCTCCTGCTCCTCCTATTATTCCTCCTCATTCTCCTCCTGCAGTTCCATTGTTCACTACTGCACAATGGTATGCAAGGTGGTGAAGATCACTATCATACTGGAAACCCTTGCTGGTTCATGCTGAAGGGTGCCCCTAGATCTGTCCTGGCACCTGAATTGCATCTTCAGCATCCCAACTGATTGCTCGATTACAACTCCTGTGCTCATGTGGGCTCTGTTGTCTTTAGCCATGTCGCCAGAGGGTAGCCCTACTCTTCAAGGAGCCATCCCCTGACTCTGCTTCGAGATGTTAATAACTCTGGTAGACTTGACTGACACAGGATGAAAGCATCATGGCAGTTCCCTGGGTATATTGTACAGACATACATGATGATCTTTCGGAGGTTGCAGACCAGCTGAACATTGATGGAGTGGAATCCCTTTTGGTTGGTGAATATTCCTGGGAGATCTGAGGGTGCCTTAATTGCCACAGGTGTGCAATCTATGATTCCCTGGATTCATCAGGAGCAAAGTTCACAGAAGTGCCAGCCCTGACAAATACGGCATCTGTCACCTAGGAGATGCACTTGTGGGCAGCAGATTGAGAGATTCGACAAATAGCACCAGCAGGTACCGAAGGAAACAGAGGCAAAGAAATTAAGTGCTGAGGTGACCTTGACTGCCACAGGCAATGCATGCCCGCCTGGTCACATTGGCAGCGACCACCCGACAGGTGTTCAGGAAGCTTATCCTCTGCCTGCATACCCTGTGTTGGGATGTCACTTCCTACGAGCTGGAGCTCATCTCCTCTGTTCTCTGGAGCCCCAGGTGGTTGAAGAGAAAGCTGCTCCTGCTGCTGCTGGTGTTGGCGTTGCTGGTGATGCTCTTCTTTTTCCTCATCAGAGGTCCAAAGTTAAGCTGCATCAGCGGCTCCCATTCTTCTGTGAATGCTGACAGCTGGGAAGTGCAGATTAAAGGCAAAAATACTCCAAGGTAGCCGAAAAATGACCTGCAAAGTCTTCAAAGGAAGACTGGGAAACCAATGCACACGGAGTTAAAGTCAGAATCCTGGGTTAAAACATCGGTTAATGACCATTTAAAACATTTAAATGGAAGTTATAGAAACATAGAAAATTTTATGGCATAGAAGGAGGTCATTTGGCCCACTGTGTCTGTGCTAGCTGAAGAACAGTTAACTGGTCTAATCCCACCTTCCAACTCCTGGTCCATAGCCCTGTAGGTTACAGCACCTGAAGTACATATCCAAGTGTTTTTTTTAAAATGTGATGAGGGTTTCTGCCTCCACCACCCTTTGAAGCAGTGAGGTTCAAAACCACATTGTCCACCTATCCCATAGGGGGTTTGCACATACTAAATAATGCGCTTGGGTTAAAGGCAGAATTCAATGGGTTCCTTCCAGTTTCCCAACAAACCATCAATTTCAGTTGTTTTAACCTGCTTATCTGAACAGAATCCAAGGCAGGAGGGCTGGCAATATGGCAGGAGAAGGCGTCAGGAGAGTGCCAATGTCTTCTCGATGGCATGGCAGATTGTCAGCGGTGGGCAGCTCAGGGGCGCGGCCTATCCGCTAGGCAGCCAATTGAGTCACTTAAAAGGCCAATTAAGGGCCACTTCCCAGCCCCGCAGGCATTTTGCCCACATCTACAGGGCCTGCCACCAAGTGGGGAAACCGCCAGGTAAACCCTGGTGGCCTCCCAATGGGCTCTGGGTGGGGTGGCTCCTCCTTGATTGTCCCCTCATGGCCCACGAAGGGGCTCCCTGGTAGCAATGGCAACCCCCATGCCTAACTGGCCACCAAGCTCCACGGTCGGACCCCACCCCCAATCACCAGGGCCTGCCTCCCTGGCCCCAGCTTCCCCAACCAAACTTACCACTTTTTGAGGGTGCCCCCCCCACCTCCCCATGCCATTGAGGTGCCCTTATTCTGGAGCTGCAGCCTCAGCAGTGACACCATTAGCAATGACGCTGTTGAGGCTGCTGAGCTGCCGGTCCTTTGACTCTTTGGGGCAGGCCGCCTATGTCAATTGGACAGAGGCCCCGGTGGCAGCCTGTTAAGTAGCCGGCGCTGGCAACTGCCACCCCCAGGTGTTGCCGCCCGCTGGTGCAGGGTCGGCTCCTGCTTTCAGTCCCAGCAGCGGGACTTCCTTGGGCAGTCAAGATTCAGCTCTCTGAGTCTATGGGCTGTGTTTTTGCTTACCGGACCCGGCGAGAGCAAGGGGGTTGCAAAGGCACAGGGTATCCGAATTTGGGATGCTGTGGTGCTATGTCTGCGTGACGTCACTGAACGGTTTCCTATTCGGAAACCAGTCTGAAAGAGAAAAGGGAGTGCGATCTGGGGGAGGGGAGGGCATTTGATTGGCGTTGGGCTGGAGAAATTAGATTGATCCTGGGGAGGAAGGGAGGTCAATCGGGGACAGGGGATTGGGGATCAATCGGATGGTGCTGATTCGATGGGGCGACGTTGTTGGCCGTATGGCCAATCCTGGGTGGGGTGGGAGTGGGATCAATAGGCAGGGTCAAACTCTGGGGGGAAGCTTGTTCAAATGGGGGACTGCTGGGGTGGAAGGGGGTGACCCCAGTGTGGGACGGGGGTGGGACGGGGGGTGTTGATCGGGGTTGGGGGGAGAAGTGGGGAGTGTGGTCAATCATGGGGGTGGGAGCAGTGGGGTCAATCGATGGAGGTCGAACCTTGGGGGAAAGGGAGAGTTGATCACGGAAGGGGAAGGGTGATCTCTTCAGTGGGGGGGGGGGGGGTAATCCTGGGGGGGAGGCTGCTGAACCCGGTGTAATAGAGGCGGAGAGGTTGAGAGGAGGTTGGGTATCAGAGGTCTAGGAAGGCAATTGGAGGTCGGGGTGTGGAGGGGGGGCATCGGAGGCCTGGGCAGGTGAGGTCAGAGGTCTTGGGCGGGGATGGTCAAAGGTCTGGAAGGCCTCATGGGTGAGGTGGAAAGGTCAAAGGGCTCATGGAGAAGCCTGGCGGATGTCCGATAGTGGGGGTCACCAGGGTAGGCACGCCTGATCCAGCAGGTAAGTGTAAAAGCACTCACCTCCTGGATCCGCCAGCCTTCGTCTGGAGATCGCTGCCAGGTTTCCTGAGGCTTGGCCATGGTTAGAATCAAAAGGTAGAATAACAATGTGGCTCGCAGCCTCATTATCATATTTAAAGTGCCAACGCCCCTCCAACCCCCGCTCCTTGGAGCTGGTTGGTCATCCACCCAGAAGTGGGCGTGTTGGAGGTGGGCTTGGGCTGGGATTCTGATTTGTAAGATTTTAATCTGCCACCCGGCCCAAAGCCACCCTTTTTTTTGGATTGAAGTTTCCCTCTTTGAATCTGTCTAACCAACAACAACTTGTATTTATATAGTGCCTTAATTGTAATAAAACATCCCAAAGCGCTTCATGGGAGAATTATGATACAAAATATGACATCGAGCCACATAAGGAGATATTAGGTCAGATGACCAAAAACTTGATCAAAGAAGTAGGTTTTAAGGAGCCTCTTAAAGGAGGAAAGCAAGGTGGAGAGGTGGAGAGGCTTACGGAAGGAATTCCAGAATCTGTCTAACCAGGTTACTGCTCCTCCTGTTATGGCCCTAACCAAAGGCACAAATGACATCCTCTATGACTAAGCTGGTGAAAGGAAAACATATAGCCAGGGTCTTTGCTACACCCTGCTCAGAAGAGCATGTGTGGGTGTTTTTGCAATGCTCTCACAATCAAGTAATCTCTGAACACTCATTCTAAAGACTTATATAGACACTACAACTGTTGGCACTTGTGAATTTGTATAAGTGAGTCAGCACTTTCAGGAAAGGAAAGGGAAGGGAGGTAAAATAGGGAGTGAGCAGAAATGAAAAAGCTGCACAAAGGTAGGGTTTCATAATGTGCACTCATTTAAAAATATGTTATATGTTACATTGTTCAAGAATTAAGACTGAGCTAATTCCAATGCAAATTGAGCTCCACATTTGACCAAAGAAAGGTAAAACGAGCCTTTGGTGATATTGCCTCTCTCTGGACCCTTTAGTTTCACACATAAAGTTCATTGGATTAGCAACATTTTTGCACTGTGAATATATAAATGAACAATCTCACTAAAGGACAACACGTTTCACTTAAGACATTGATCACGTGGCCCTCAGTGAAAACTGACTACCACTTCCGAGCTGGATATTGGGGCCTCCTTGGTGTACGAGGACATTTTATGTAGTACACCATGCCCACCAAAAGGAATACTATCTCTCACAGGTAAGTGATCTGTGAGTTAGTCAGACTGAGCCAGCTTTTGTCTACATTCCTTCCCCTCACCCCCGCCTTCCTTCTGTTTTAAACCCAATGACCTGTCTGGCTATCATCCAAGTGATAATTACAGGATAGTAATGCAATTGCTGCTGGGATATGATTACAGTCAAGATCTTGCACTCTTGTATGCTGTGAGCTGCAGTGTTGTATAATCATTCAGCATTTGGGGAAATCTTTTCAACACATGAACTTCATTGTTAAAGTAGGTCATTAAATAATTTTATCTGAGATATGTACACAGAGATATTTATCTACAGGTTCCCTTTGATGTGCCATCACCAAACACTGCAGTTTGGAATTTTCTTTTCCCACAAATTGTAACAAACAAACTGCTATCAGCATTAGTGATTATAATCACAATGAAAAATGTGCAAAGAATGCAGTTGAATTTTCCCCAGTAGTTTGTGAACCCTAGAACACAGTTAAAAATATTTTCAAATTCCTCTGCTAAGCGTTAATGGAGTTGTTATACCAGTTTGAAACCTGGTACTTGCTTAGAGTGATAGTGAACAGCAGTGCTGAAATGTACCACTGCCCACTGTTCAAACATAGTGAAACTCCTTGTATGCATACTTGCATATATTCAGGTATATTGTACGAGTTAGCGCTCCTGGCACAGAGTCTCACTCAATGGGAGCATCGGTCAGACAATAGGTCTCAATTTGCAACCCTCCCTATTTTCCAATTAATAAAATTAATAACCAGAATATTTATGATTTACCATTGTATGCTTGTCAGGCACTGGAAGCAAAGATCTATTTTGACAGTAACGGTGCCATTCAAAATTCCACTATCCACCTGTTAATTTGATAGTATCGCAAAACCATAGAGGTTTGCAGCAAAGTAGGAAGACATTTTGCCGTTATGTTTGTGCTGAGAGCAATGTAAAAGTCATTGCATTGACCTCTTCTTTTCCTATTTCCATCGATTTTCCTCTGCTACAAATATTTATCCATTATCTGCACCACACATTTGCGCCACACAAGTGCCAGACAATGACTATCTCAAACAAGAGAGAATCTAACAATCTCTCCTTGACATTCAATGACACTACGATCGCTGAAACCCCCACTATCAACATCCTGGGGTTACCATTGAGCAGAAACTGAACTGGAGTAGCTATATAAATACAGTGGCTACAAGAGCAGGTCAGAGGCTAGGAAACCTGCAGCGAGTAACTCACCTCCTGACTCCCCAAAGCCTGTCCATCATCCACAAGGCACAAGTCAGGAGTGTGATGGAATACTCTCCACTTGCTTGGATGGGTGCAGCTCCACAACACTCAAGAAGCTCGACACCATCCAGGACAAAGCAGCCCGCTTGATTGGCACCCCATCCACAAACATTCACTCCCTCCACCACCAATACACAGTGACAGCAGTGTGTACCATCTATTAGATGCACTGCAGCAATGCACCAAGGCTCCTTAGACAGCACCTTCCAAACCCATGACCTTTACAACCTAGAAGGCCAAGGGCAGCAGTTGTATGGGAACACCACCACCTGCAAGTTCCCCTCCAAGTCACACACCACCCTGACTTGGAACTATATCGCCGTTCCTTCACTGTCGCTGGGTCAAAATCCTGGAACTCCCTTCCTAACAGCATTGTGAGTGTACCTACTCCACATGGACTGCAGTTCAAGAAGACTACCTTCACCACTACCTTCTCAAGAGCAATTAGGGATGGGCAATAAACGTTGTCCTAGCCAGTGACACGCACATCCCATGAACAAATAAAAAAAATCCATACAACATTCTCAACCATGTACTAGAGTAAAGATTGCAGTGCTTTAACAATATTCTGAATAAAGACATTTCACCTAATTTTTCTTCTCACTCTCAGTGATAGTTATAATTGATGACCTCTCATCACTGACAATCTAAGTAAAGAAACTAGTCTTCAGAATTCTAAATAACTCTATTAAATTTCCTCTTCACTGCTCCAACTGAAATTATCTGACTGTCTCAGATGTCTCCTCATGATTATATTTTTTTCATTTCTGGTTGCTATATGCTTTCCCCTCCCTGTCCTTTTGTTAATATAATTGAGCATCCATTAGATTCCAACCGTATCCTAACCATGTATCATTACCTGTTTGTTCTTGAGCTTTTATGTTCCTATTTGTAAAATCCAAAATACTTTTGGTCCTTTTTATAGCTTTATCAACTTTACTCACACTTTTAGGATATTATTCATTTGAATCCAATAGGTTTCTTTGTTCATTTTCACTGTTCATGGGTTTGGCATTATTTTTCTACTCAAAATGCAGGATCTCACTCTTATCCGAATTATATTACATCTGCTATCTGTCCACCCATTCTATTAACGTGCCCATGTACTTTTAAAGTTTTTTACAGTGTGTCATGCTGTTCACCAAACCTCCAACCTTTGTAGTGGCAGTGAATTTTGATAATGGCCCCAGAATATGCTGGAACAGGACATCTCACAGTGTACCCCATGAATTGGATTGCTTTCTCAACCTACTGCTCAAAAAAAATTAGCACTGCCAATTGCTGGAAGTGCAAGCTGATAAAGGCACAGTGATGTCAACAGGGCATCTGGGACCTTGATGAACTGACAAATGGTGGAGTGAATAAAATCAGGAATGTGCAAGAGGTCAGAACTGAAGGAGCACAGGGATCTCAGAGGGATGTAGGGCTGGAGGAGGTTACATAGATAGGGAGGGGCGATGCCATGGAGGGATCTGAAAACCAGGATGAAAATTTTAAAATCGAGGTGTTCGTACCGTGAGTAGAGCTGAGCGTACAAGAGCAAGTTGACATTATTGAACATGGCACTTGTCTCCGTGAGGTATCTATGACACCACCATAAAATAAATATTTTATAAACAATAAATATTGTTTCTCTTACCACTCCAGGGAGGCCTGGATTTAAAGAAGCATTCACAGTCCCAGCAAAAGAAATCAGGAGAAGTTGAAGAAAGTGAAACAGAAATAAAAAAGGAAATAGAAACAAAAAGAAAAAAACACACAAGACTGTCAAATGAATAGACATGAAACAGAAAGAAAAGTAGAGGGGGGTGAGAAAATAATAAAGGCATAAAGCATAATAGGTAGAAAGAAACCCAGCAAAATACAGCAAAGAAAGAACAAGCTTTATTCATTAAATAGACTATAGAAAAGTAAATAAAACCCAGATATATCCTTTACAATGGATTTGCATTAATCCTGATTAACAATAAAGGGTATTCTATATGCACATTCACTTTATGCTTGCAAAGAAAAATACATTTTCACCATAGGTTTGAATATCTGTTACATTTCAAGATGTCAGCTTTTACATTCCTTTCATGGTCTAAATAACCTCAAAATCCATTCACTAAGCATTAAGCAGTCACGCTTGTCTCCATAAACAAACCAGCACCCAATTCCCAGAATGAAGAATGGAGTTAATGGTGAGACATACAATAACAAATTGGTATATACTGTTGCTTCTCAGTTGTGCATAACAAGACCACTCCACTGGAACGTAAAATAACCTAATAATAAGACCAGAATAAAATCAGAATAAAACCAGCCCAATTTCAAACCAACCTGACAACAAAATACCACCGTGCAGGTACGTCTACAAACTGCTACTTATATTATAAAAGCATTTTGTCCATGGTGAGGGACAACTTCAAGTTGGACCCAGGGGTGATTTTGGTGGTGTTCCCACATTGACTGCTCAAGGACACAGTTAGGAGGACCGAACCACTATCAGATTCAGACCTCATTTATATTTTACTGCAAGCTGCAGGCACCAATTGGGCCTTCCTCAGCAGCTTGGTGGTTTCGATGAGGTGGAAAATCTGTCATCTTCTGCATGCAGGCAGACAGCAGGTAAAGCCCAGTGGCTTGGGTGGGGATGGAGAATCAGTCAGCAGTGGGCTAGAAGAATTTTAGTGGGGCCAGAAGAAGTATGAATGTTCTGATGAAAGATAAAACGTAGGTTTTCTGAGTGGTGTCAAGTGGTCACTTTTTAGTGCCATTGGTTAGGCCACCCACTGCCTGAAAAAAACTGTATGCTGCACCAATTTCACTAGGAAAATTGTAATTGGGATTCTACACCTGGTCTATGATCCCAATTTGCTTAATTAAACTACCCCCTCCTACATTCAGGCTGTAAACAGGCAGTCGGTAGTTGAAAATCCTCCCCAATGCATCATGGAATTGGGCTCTTTCTTTCTGTGACAGCACACGTGGGGATAAATACCAGATTCTCTCATAGGAAATGGACCAACTTGTCTTGGTACAGAAAACACCAAAATGTAATTATTGGGCCTAAAATTCAGGGCTGGCAGAAGTGCAGTGGAGTGAGAAAGGAAGAAGGACTTGCATTTATAAAGCGCCTTTTGCCACCTCAGGATACCCCAAAACTTTTTATAGCCAATGAAGTAGTTTTGAAGTGTAGTCACTGTTGGAATGTAGGAAAGACAGCAGCCATTTTACACACAGGAAGCTCCCACAAACAACAATGTGATGATAACCAGATAATCTGTTTTTGTGATGTTGATTGAGGGATAAATGTTGGCTCAGACACCCTGAATCGCTCTCTGTTCTTCTTCGAAATAATGACATGGGATCTTTTATGTCCACCTGACAGAGCAGACAGCAGACGGTTTAGCATTTCATCTGAAAGACAGCACCTCCGACAGTACAGCACTCCCTCGGTGTTGTCCTAGAGTGACAGCCTAGATTTTTGTGCTCAAATCTCCGGACTGGGACTTGAACCCAGAAAATTCTGACTCCCAGATGTTAACCAACGATGCCAATGCTGTTCCAAATCAGGAGGACTGGATCATTACAAGCATTTGGGTGAGCAGCCTGCCACAGAAAAAGTTTTTTGGTGGTGTCTGGCCCACGGTAGCCTATAAGATAATCAGAATGGTGCCATATCACTCCAACATTGGAGAGTAAAACACAAGAAGGGCTGAAGATTAAATGTTGTTAGAATATTAAGATGCCCTTAAGGGACAAAAAGTCTTTTTTTCTTAAAGACAATCAAAGACCTTCCAAACCCGCAAACCCTACCACCTCGAAGGACAAGGGCAGCAGATGCATGGGAACACCACCACCTGCAGGTTCCCCTCCAAGCCACACACCATCCTGACTTGGAACTATATTGCTGTTCCTTCACTGTCACTGGGTCAAAATTCCTGGAACTCCCTTCCTAACCACACTTTAGGTGTACATACAGCATATGGACTGCAGCAGTTCAGGAAAGTGGCTCACCACCACCTTCTCAAGGGCAATTAGGGATGGGCAATAAATGCTGGCCTAGCCAGCGGCACCCACATCCCGTGAAAGAATTCTTAAAAATCCTCTTTAGGATCGCTTACCTTTGACTTGGGCAGTTCAGGGCTATTTACAAGGCCTTCAATGGAATTCTCATCAACACTTAATGTTGTTTCCAGGATAACTAGAAAATCTTTGAAGGCATACCTCAAGACGTCAGGTAGAGCAGGCAGAACATTCACTTGATTCCCTGCCCTGCCACCTTCACCAATCAGATATGGATCCAGGAGTTAAATGGGGCAAAATCTCTGTGGCTCTGGGTCCTGTCTCAAGTTGTAGCCCTCCGCCCCACCAACAGGTTAGCTGCCTGCGCTCTACCTTCCCTGGCCACTAGGCCTCACCATATCTGGCTAAGCTTCATCAGGAGAGGAGTCAGGCCATTCAACTCAAATACAAGCTTCTGTACGTATGTCTGGCATTTCTTTTTCAGGTTAAGAACATATATCCAAATTTCCTTTGACCCCAGTCAAATTAGGGAAAAGTATTCCTTGGCCTATATTAAAATTTGATGGTCTGCCTGAAGCCATCAGAGAGAAAACAAACAGGCAGACATGAAAAGCCTGCAATAAACTTAAAGTCTAATATTTAACAAGACTGTGCCCAGTCCAGTTTATATTGCAGCTTAGCACAATAGATGAAGCTGTTTGTTAAGGCTGTAACTATTGAAAATCTGCAGAATATCATTCATTGTTTTTTTCACTTATCCACCCATCCGGTTATTTCCTGAACCCCTAAATAGAGGAATGATTATTCTACTGTCTTCTAAAGTCAAGGACACATCCCATGAGGCCATGCAATATAACCATTATGCCGAAATCATCAACAATGGTTTTCTGTTCAATCGCTGGGCTTGCTACAAATGGCTTCAATATTGGGCTTGCAAAGGCTCACTCCAGTTCAAAGGGAAGTGAAGCCTGACTGATGGGAAGTGGTTTGAGCAGCTGAACCCAAGGAAAATATTTAAAGTAAAAACCCAGGGAACACAACAATATGTACTCTCTATGTATTGTGCTGAGTATGAACAGAACTCCTTTTGGGTATCTCTGCTTGAACTCTCCCATGTCACCAAGCAGCAAGTACAGACGAGTTCCATGTTATTCCAGTATTTGATCAGATGAGTCATATTTTGTGCCACTTCTGCTGTTGCAGCTGCAAGGATAACAATTAGTCTCAAGAGAAGGAACCACAGAAAATAAATGTTGGCAAGTATTTCATCAAATTACTGTCAGCTTTTACACAATCCTTATGATAGGATGACAGTGCAATGGTCATGAGGATTGCAATGTATTTTCTTGAGTTGTGGTATGTGGTTTGAGACTTGAAAGTTCGTGGAAGTGATTTTAACTCACTCTACCTAATGGAAATGTACATTGAGGCATTAAAATGGAGGCAGTGAACCTACTGCCCGGTTCCCAGCCTGCCACCATTGTCACCGTTGCTTTCCACTAGCACCCACCTGGATCAGGCAGAAGCTTCATTAAGCAATGCATATAGTAGTCTTATAATGTATATAGGATTCCAATGAATTTTTTTGTCTCATGGGAGCTTCGCTCTGTAAAACCTGACAGAACAGGCCTGAACAAATAAGTGCTAAAGTTATTTTTGTGGGGCCAGGAAAAGCAGGAGTGTTCCTTTTGGCCCCAGAAAAATAATGTGGGCTGCTGCCCTCCTGTGCTCCAGCCTTTCCCTGCTATTGATATTGGGGAGGGTTTAAACTCATTTGGCAGGGGTGTGGGTATCAGGAGTAAATATCAGATAGGAACACCAAGGTGCACAGAATACTAGCAGAGATAGGTAGCACTAGAGAAGGAAATAGTAAGTTATTAGGGGGTCAGAGTAAGGGAGAAAGTAATAAAGTCTAAATCAGGATTAATTTGCATGTATATGAATGCATGGAGTGTTGCTAATAAGATTGGTGAGTTAGAGGTGCAGATTAACATGTGGAAATATGATGGTGTGGCTAGAAGAGAGACCTGGCTCAAAGAGGGGCAGGACTAGGTGTTAAATATTCCTGGATACAAGGTGTTCAGAAAAGATAGGGAAAGGAAAAAAAGGGGAGGGGTGGCAGTATTGATTAAGGAGAGCACTGCAGCGCTAGAGAAAAAAGATGTCCCAGAGGAGTCGACGACATAATCTATTTGGCTACAGCTAAGGAACAAGAAAGGTACAGTTGCAATGCTCAGTGTTGTCTATAGGCCACCAACTAGTGGGAAGGATGTAGAGGAACAAATTTTCAAGGAAATTAAGGAGAGATGCAAAAATTATAGGGTAGTTATAATGGGGGACTTTAATTATCCAAACAAAGACTGGGATAGTAGTAGTGTAAAGGGGAGAGAGGGGCAAGAGTTCCTAGAGTGTGTTCAGGAAAATTTTCTACAGCAGTTTGTTTCTAGCCCAATGACAAAGGAGGCACTGCTCGACCTGGTTCTTGGGAATGAGGTGGGCCAAGTGGATCAAGTGTCAGTCGGAGAACATTTAGGGGACAGTGATCATTGTATCATAAGGTGTAGGTTGACTATGGAAAAGGACAAAGAACAATCCAGAGTAAGGATAATTAACTAGAGGAAAGCCAACTTCAATGGGATAAGAACAGAGCTGGTGCAAAACAATTGCAGTCAAAGGTTGGTAGGGAAAATGGTAGGTAAACAATGGGCTACCTTCAATGAAGAGATAGTTTGGGCACAGTCAAGGTATGTTCCCTCGAAGGGGAAAGGTAGGGTTAACAATTCCAGAGCTCCCTGGATAACAAAAGAGATAAAGATTAAGATAAAGAAGAAAAAGTGTGCTTACAACAAATGCCAGGTAGAAAATACTACTGAGAACCAGGCTGAATATAGAAGGTTCAGAGTGAAAGTGAAAAAGCAAATAAGAGAAACAAACAGAGAGAATGAAAAGAGATTGGCAGTTAACATAAAAAGGAATCCCAAAGTTTTCTATAGATATATAAATAGTAAAAGGGTGGTAAAAGGAGGAGTGGGCCATTTAGGGACCAAAAAGGGGATTTGCACATGGAGGCAGAGGGCAGAGCTGAGGTATTAAATTAATACTTTGCATCTGTCTTTACCAAGGAAGAAGATGCAACCCAGGCAATGGTGAAAGAGGAGGTAATTCAGACACTAGAAGGGTTTGAAATTGAGAAGGAGTGGGTATTGGATAGGCTGTCTGCACTTAAAGTGGATACGGCACCAGGATCAGATGAGATGCATCCAAGGATACTGAGGAAAATGAGATTGGAAATTGCAGAGGCAAAGGCCATAATTTTTCATTCTTAGACTCTGGGATGGTGCCAGAGGACTGGAGAATTACAAACATTACACGCTTGTTCAAAAAAGGATGTAAAGATAAACCCAGCAACTACAAGCCAGTCACTTTAACTTCGGTGGTGGGGAAAATTCACATGGACAAATGCGAGTTAATTAAAGAAAGCCAGCATGAATTTCTTAAGTGAAAATCATGTTTAACTAACTTGAAGTTTTTTGAAGAGGTAACAGAGAGAGTTGATGAAGGCAATTCAGTTGATGTGGTGTACATGGACTTCCAAAAGGCATTTGATACAGTGCCACACAACAAACCTGTGAGCAAAGTTATAGCTCATGGAATAAATGGGACAGTAGCAACATGGATACAGAAGTGGCTGAGAGAGAGGAAACAGGAAACAAAGAGTAGTGGTTAATGGATATTTATTGGGCTGGGGGAAGGTTTGTAGTGGAGTTCCCCAGAGATCCATGTTGGGACCCTTGCTTATCCTGATATATATTAATGACCTATACCTTGGTGTACAGGGCACAATTTCAAAGTTTGTAGATGATACAAAACTTGAAAGCATTGTGAACTGTGAGGAGGATAGTGTAGAACATCAAAGGGTCACAGGCCCATAGTTGGTGGAATGGGCGGACAAGTGGCAGATGAAATTTAATGCAGAGAAATGTGAAGTGATTCATTTTGGTAGGAAGAACATGGAGAGACAATATAAAATAAAGAGTACAATTCTAAAGAGGGAGCAGGAGCAGGCGTATATGTGTATAAGTCAGTGAAGCTGGCAGGACAGGTAGAGATAGTGGTTAATAAAGCATACAGTATCCTGGACTTTATTAATAGGGGCATAGAGTACAAGAGCAAGGAGGTTCTGTTGAACTTGTATAAGACACTATTTTGGCCTCAGCTGGAGTATTGCGTCCAGTTCTGGACACCACATTTTAGGAAGGATGTGAAGGCATTGGAGAGGGTGCAGAAAAGATTCACGAGAATGGTTCCAGGGATGAGGAACTTCAGTTAGGAAGAAAGATTGGAGAAGTTGGGACTATTTTCCGAGGAGAAGAGAAAGCCGAGAGGAGATTTGATGAGGTGTCTGGACAGAGTAGATAAGGAGAAACTGTTCCCACTTGTGAAAGGATCGAGAACGAGAGGTAATGAGTAAGAGAATCAAAAGCGGCATGAGGAAAATCATTTTCACACAGTGAGTGGTTAAGGTCTGGAATGCACTGCCTGAGAGTGTGGTGGAATAGATTGTTATATAAAAAGGAAGCATGTGCAGGGTTACGGGGAGAAGGCGGGACAGAGGGAGTGGCACTAGGAGAGCCGGTGCAGACACAATGGGCCGAATGGCCTCCTTTTGTGCTGAAACAATTCTGTGATTCTGTCCCTGGGCATCTCTCAGTCAAAACCTCCTCCAGTGCACGCTCCCCAAGGCCTATCTTCCTGCAGGACAGGCCAGCTTCTGGTGGTGTGCAGCTCACTGTTGGCAAGTGAATGAAGCCCAGCCCTCAAAATGGTCCAGGCTTCCAAGGAACATAGTGTAGGGGTAGGCCATTCAGCCCCTCGAGGCTGCTCTGCCATTCAATTAGATCATAGTTGGTTCCATATCCCTTAAGGTACTTACCTAACACAAACCTATCAATCTCAGTACTGACATTTTCATTGGACTCCAGCATTAGCAGTTTTTTGGGCGAGAGTTTTAGATTTTTAGATTTAGGGATACAGCACTGAAACAGGCCCTTTGGCCCACCGAGTCTGTGCCGACCATTAACCACCCATTTATACTAATCCTACACTAATCCCATATTCCTACCACATCCTCACCTGTCCCTATATTCCCCTACCACCTACCTATACTAGGGGCAATTTATAATAGCCAATTTACCTATCAACCTGCAAGTCTTTTGGCTGTGGGAGGAAACCGGAGCACCCGGAGTAAACCCACGCAGACACAGGGAGAACTTGCAAACTCCACACAGGCAGTACCCAGAATTGAACCCGGGTCGCTGGAGCTGTGAGGCTGCAGTGCTAACCACTGCGCCACTGTGCCGCCCTATAAGTTCTAGATCTCCACTGCTTTTTGTGTGAAGAGGTGCTTCTTTATAACACCCCTAAATGACCTACTCTAATTTTAAGGTTATGCCCCCTTGTTCTGGACTCCACCATCAAAGAAAATAGTTTATTTCCATCTACCCTATTAACTCCTTTAAATATCTTAAACACCTCAATTAGATCATTTCTTAATTTATTATATGCAAGGGAATAGAAGTCTAGTCTATTCAATACATCCTCATAATTTAACCCCAAGAGCAGCTGCCAGCTGACACACTCAATCAAACAGCCATCCAAAGATTTGAACTGCCCCTTGTATCAATTATCAATTTTCATTTTGTTTTAGACTTACTCCAGTTCATTGCCATTGGAAACTATCATATGTACACAGCACATGAAATAATAATTTAATCAATGCAATGTACCAACATCATTTAGAACTTTGCTCTTACCCTTAATCTTTCTTCAGACAATTTCTAATTTCAACTATTTCTGAGCAAAGAGACCTATGATCAATTTTTCACCAGGTGGTAAGTGGTGAGGGGAGGTATTTAAAGTAAATGGAAGTGAGACAGAGGATAGAAACAATGGACAAATTAGTGTTAAGTTCTGTGGCACACCTCCTGACGGCCGCTTAAAGCACTGTACTGGATCAAATCTGAAAATGAGCTTCTTCACGGCTGGAAGATTAACCAAAAATTCCTCAGGGAATGCAAGTCTTCTGCTATAAACTTTGGTGGAAAATTCTAACAACCCAGTTGCAATCGTAAAGGGCAGAACTTCTATCAATTCTTTACAAGGCAAAATGACAGCCTGGGGCAGAGCCAGGGGTGAAATCTCCTGTTCAGATGCTCATTCTGTGTTTCGAGACACACTAGCCTTCACAAGGCCAATGTGGGCCCATCAGTGGCCTCCAGGCCAGGTAAGTAGCCTGGAACATCAAATAATGGGGTAGTAGTACAAATGCTAAAGCATGCATTTGAAATTCAGTTTTCATTATTTTAATGGAGGCATTAACCCCCATAAAGTGATTGCATTAAGAATCATTTCATTGGGTGTAAAGGACGTACTGAGGTTGTGAAAGGTGCTATATAAATGCAAGTTCCTGCTTTCTTTTTCTGTCTTTCATTCCAGCAGTGACTACATCAATGAGATAAACTGGTCACAGGCCAGTATAAATAATGTACTGTCCCATGCTTAACTTTCACATGAGTATAAAATTTTTGAGACTGTGGAGTTTGGAGTGGAAGAAATAAAAAGCCTCGGAAAAGACAGATGAAAAATGAAGTCATAGTGGGAGCTCTTTTGTTCATCTATTGTTATTTTATTACTCTGTGTTTCTCAGATCCAGTCACTCAGATCCCATTTATCTATTATGACAAGGAACATGAGATGTAACGGACTCCACTTCATACAGAAGAAAAATTAAATATTCAGCTTTGTGTACGAACTGAACAGTACATTTTATTCATGTGTGAAAACCATCTACTGGTGTTTGAGCTCACATATACTTGTATCATCCACTGATCATTGATATACCTACAATCTAATTGGCATGCTAAAACAACAGAAATCACTACCCTAGATCAAGTGAACTTTATTCTTTTAGGTGATGTCTGGCTTGTTTTTGCTGAGGGGTAGTCACAAAAGAATGATATTGTGAACTTAAAGAAAGGCATTTGAACAAAATAACCAGAAAGTTTATATATTGAGAGCAAAAGGACGCTAATCTGGTTCAAACTATTCCACAATGTTGACAGATGGTGCCCCAGGAAGATGGAGGAATGAAGACAATGGCTGCACACATATAAAAATAGTAAATGATTGCGTTTCAGTACTTTTACATCCCTATACTTTACTTACCACATATTGCAGCATACATCCTGAAGATTGAGCTGGTCAATTCTTTTTTTAGAGTCATTGAACTGTAACAGTTCGGCTTCACATTCAAACAGAATTTTACGTGGGGCGGGAAGCCCCACCCACTGGCCCAAATGTCAGGGGCGAGCCCACCACCACCAGGCCTGGAGAGCCACCCCAGGATTTTACGCTCCCTAGGCCATTAATTGGCCTTGGGCAGGACTTACACCTCCTTGAGGCAGGAAATCCTGCCTCCAAGAGCTGCCAGCCAATCAGTGGGGTGACAGCTCTTAGTCCCAGCAGTGCCACCGGGAGCAGTGGCCACTACTGGGACTGCAACCCAGCCGACAGCAGGCTCGTGGACGTCGGCCCCGGAGCAACAGTAAGTTGTGGGGCCTCGCCGGGGACCATCAGCCGGGCCCCGGCGAGGCAAGGGACTTTATTTCAGTGCGGGGCGGTTGGGGCTTTGGGAGGGGGGCCCTCCGTGGGAGGCAGGGTGCCCAATTAGGAGCCCACCCCCCCAAACCCGCAAGGAGGCCACCGGTTTTACCTGGCGGTGTTCTGGGGTCCTGAGCCAGCAGCGGTGGGAGGAGGCCCTTAAGTGGCAATTAATTGGCCACTTAATGCCTTGATTGGCATGGCATGGGCGGGCCGTTTCTCGCCGCTGCCGCCCCTCGTAAAATTGCAGCAGAGGCAGGAAGGCGTTGGGAACGGCACCGCACCCCCCGCCCCCCCCCCCCCCCCCCCACTCCCACTCACACTTTGATTTGTTATTTGATTTGATTTGTTTTTCCTCATGTCGATTTGAATCTGTGCTTGGTTCCTTACAATGCACCACAGACTATGGCTTGTAATATGATGCTGTGCTACACATGTTTTGTTTCACAGTAAACATGAGAAAACTAGCTAATTGATAAGACCCAATTTGCCATCCTATTTCCTGTTACTTAAACTGAGATGAACCATCTGGTACATATTGCTGCACGGATGATAATCTTAATTCCAGGCAACATGAAAACTGAGACCACTCTTGAAAAGCAAAATTGTTTGATATTGTAGTTATTTATGTTATGTTCTGGCTCAATAAGTATAGATGAATAAGAATTGAACAATAAATATGGTGTGTTTTTGTTGCTTAATGTGAATTACTTGCATATGAATTAAGCCATTGTAACATTAAACCTGCATTGAATGAAGTAGATCACCTAAGGTTCTATGTCCAAGTTCAGTCAAACTTAAACCAATCTAAGAATATCAAACTCGTTTCCAAAATTAGACATTTAACATCTTCCCACCTCACCCCAACCCCACTATGGGTATTAATCAAAAGTCCCCGAAGTTTTAACCGCAGGGCCACTGGTCCTAGGATAAATCTTTGAGGATCTAACTACATTTGCAGAATTAATGGATGAAGTTCGGCTACCTCTTGGATAAAGGCCATACCAATGTCATGCTTTTGGATCTGGAGGCCATTGAACTGTTGGCCCTAACACGACAAACACAACAACAGCTTGCATTTGTATAACACCTTTAATACCGTGAAACATCCCGAGACATGTCACAAGAGCATTATCAAACAAAATTTTACACCAAGCCACATTAGAAGATAGTAGGACAGGTGACCGAAAGCTTGGTCAAAGAGGTAGGTTTTAAGGAGCCTCTTAAAGGAGGAAAGAGAGGTAGAGAGGTGGAAAGGTTTAGGGAGGGAATTCCAGAGCTTAGGGCTGGGGCAACTGAAGGCCACCAATGGTGAAGCAATTAAAATCGAGAATGCTCAAGAGACCAGAACTGGAGAAGTACAGAGATCTTGGAGGTTTGTAAGGCTGGAGGTGGTTACAGACAAAAGGCAAAGTTACAGACAAAATTGGTTAATCATCGATCTTAAATCCACTACTTCCTCAACAGCACAGTAACACTCATGATTATTTCCAGTTTCAGGATTCCTGGTGTGATAAACATTTTTGCTGATTTACTACCAAACAATTGTGATAGCAGGAAATTACGTTTATGGACAGTCAGTGCATGTCCGACACAAGATATTAAGCATTTCTAGACATTAATGTTACATAATCACTTGATCATCTTATGTTTACAAAATTATATTATTTGCTTTTAAAGGCTAATGTAATGCTTTGACACTTTAAAGAAGGAACTACACTGAGGAAGTCATTTCATGGTGCAATAACATTTTTAATTTTGTATTTTTGAGTCAAACTATGACTTGCATTACACAACCCAATGGTGCAATAGGTTGCATATCAATTGGGTGCTCTAGTCTCAAAGCTGGGATATTCCATACACTGAATTCCTGATCTAATCCAGGCTACAAAAAGCTGCAAGCCTGGGAAAGTGCAGGTAAGAAGGGAAGGTAAACCATGTGGGAAATCAAATTGACTGCTTCTGTACACCTCCTTATTGTTCTAATGAAAGGTCACAGACCTGAAACATTAGCTCTGTTTCTCTCTCCACAGATGCTGCCAGACCTGCTGAGTATTTCCAGCACTTACTGTTTTTATTCCTTATTGCAGGTGTCATTGCATTAGCAGAGGCCTAGAAACATGCTGGCTGTTTGCTTTCACATGGGGAATGATGCATGGTCTTCAGGACAGAGAAGGCAAAAGAACCAAAGAGAAATAATTTGAAGAACAAAAATGCTTTCATATGTAAATACAACATGAAACGTAACTTCATGAACTGCACAATAACATCCACATAATATGGCAACTTTCCAACTTAGAACATGCCATAACAAGAATGATAGAGGTAGAAAATGCCATTTAACGCATGAGAAAAGACTCGCAGCATACCAATTGAGCAGTGGGACAACCTGCACCCGATCTCGACAGACCTTTGTCTTACATCATTAGGCCACATCATTAGGCCCCTTAAAGATGGAAATCAAGGGACGAATACCTGTTAGTGGCTCCTTTACAAAATTGGTTGGCAATGAGCTGGTTAGGTATCAGGCCACCCTGCTCAGGATTCTAGCATCTCCCACAATCACCGACAAAAAGTAACTGTTCATTTTTAACAAATCCTTTCCATGCTACCAGCAGGAGCAGGTCTGACTCCACAGGATTCGCCAGTGCCCAGCCCGAACACCTCACCCCCCTGCCCCCCCAACCTTTTTCCTCTCGACCGCCCCCCCACCCCCCGCCACCCCCCACCATCCCCCCACCCCCACCCCCGACGACAGGATTTACCTGAGGGCAGCTTTCAATGAGGCAGATGGCTTCGGTGAACTGCCTGTGGAAGTGAAATCAAAGAACAAAGAACAGTACAGCACAGGAACAGGCTATTCGGCCCTCCAAGCCTGCGCCGATCTGGAGACCGTATCCCTCTATTCCCATCCTATTCATGTATTTGTCAAGATGCCTCTTAAACGTCGCTATTGCACCTGCTTCCACCACCTCCCCCGGCAACATGTTCCAGGCACTCACCACCCTCTGTGTAAAGAACTTGCATCACACATCCCCTCTAAACTTTGCCCCTCTCACCTTAAACCGATGTCCCCTAGTAACTGACTCTTCCATCCTGGGAAAAAGCTTCTCACTATCCACTCTGTCCATGTCGCTCATAACTTTGTAAACCTCTATCATGTCGCCCCTCCACCTCCGCCGTTCCAGTGACAACCATCCGAGTTTATCCAACCTCTCCTCATAGCTAATGCCCTCCAGACCAGGCAACATCCTGGTAAACCTCTTCTGTACCCTCTCCAAAGCCTCGACGTCCTTCTGGTCATGTGGCGACCAGAATTGCACGCTATATTCTAAGTGTGGCCTAACTAAAGTTCTGTACAGCTGCAGCATGACTTGCCAATTTTTATACTCTATGCCCCGACCGATGAAGGCAAGCATGCCATATGCCTTCTTGACTACCTTATCGACCTGCGTTGTCACTTTGTGATCTGTGGACCTGTACGCCCAGATCTCTCTGCCTGTCAATACTCCGAAGGGTTCTGCCATTTACTGTATACGTCCCACCTGTATTAGACCTTCCAAAATGCATTACCTCACATTTGTCCGGATTAAACTCCATCTGCCATTTCTCCGCCCAAGTCTCCAACCGATCTATATCCTGCTGTATCCTCTGACAATCCTCAACACTATCCGCAACTCCACCAACCTTTGTGTCATCCGCAAACTTACTAATCAGATCATCTACATTTTCCTCCAAATCATTTATATATATATTGTATATGATGCATTTTGGAAGATCCAATTCAAGAGTGAACTATACAGTAAATGGAAAAGTCCTGGGGAAAATTGATGTACAGAGAGATTTGGGTGTTCAGGTCCATTGTTCCCTGAAGGTGGAAACGCAGGTCAATAGAGTGGTCAAGAAGGCATACGGCATGCTTTCCTTCATCGGACGGGGTATTGAGTACAAGAGTTGGCAGGTCATGTTACAGTTGTATAGGACTTTGGTTCGGCCACATTTGGAATACTGCGTGCAGTTCTGGTCGCCACATTACCAAAAGGATGTGGATGCTTTGGAGAGGGTGCAGAGGAGGTTCACCAGGATGTTGCCTGGTATGGAGGGCGCTAGCTATGAAGAGAGGTTGAGTAGATTAGGATTATTTTCATTAGAAAGACGGAGATTGAGGGGGGACCTGATAGAGGTGTGCAAAATCATGAGAGGTATAGACAGGGTGGATAGCAAGAAGCTTTTTCCCAGAGTGGGGGATTCAATTACAAGGGGACACGAGTTCAAAGTGAAAGGGGAAATGTTTAGGGGGGATATGCGTGGAAAGTTCTTTACGCAGAGGGTGGTGGGTGCCTGGAACGCATTGCCAGCGGAGGTGGTAGAGGCGGGCACGATAGCGTCTTTTAAGATGTATCTAGACAGATACATGAATGGGCAGGAAGTAAAGAGATACAGACCCTTAGAAAATAGGCGACAGGTTTAGATAGAGGATTTGGATCGGCGTAGGCTTGGAGGGCCGAAGGGCCTGTTCCTGTGCTGTAATTTTCTTTGTTCTTTGTTCTTTATTATAAACAGCAAAGGTCCCAGCACTGATCCCTGCGGAACACCACTAGTCACATCCCTCCATTCAGAAAAGCACCCTTCCGCTGCTACCCTCTGTTTTCGATGACTGAGCCAGTTCTGTGTCCATCTTGCCAGTTCACCTCTGATCCCATGTGACAACCTTTTGTACCAGTCTGCCATGAGGGACCTTGTCAAAGGCTTTACTGAAGTCCATATAGATAATATCCACTGCCCTTCCTTCATCAATCATCTTTGTCACTTCCTCAAAAAATTCAATCAAATTAGTGAGACATGACCTCCCCTTCACAAAACCATGCTGCCTCTCGCTAATAAGTTCGTTTGTTTCCAAATGGGAGTAAATCCTGTCCTGAAGTATCCTCTCTAATAATTTCCCTACCACTGACGTAAGGCTCACCGGCCTATAATTTCCTGGATTATCCTTGCTACCCTTCTTAAACAAAGGAACAACATTGGCTATTCTCCAGTCCTCTGGGACATCACCTGTAGCCAATGAGGATGCAAAGATTTCTGTCAAGGCCCCAGCAATTTCTTTCCTTGCCTCCCTCAGTATTCTGGGGTAGATCCCATCAGGCCCTGGGGACTTACCTACCTTAATGCTTTGCAAGACACCCAACACCTCCTCCTTTTTGTTAATGAGTTGACTGAGACTATCTACACTCCCTTCCCTTGGCTCATCATCCACCAAGTCCTTCTCTTTGGTAAATACTGATGCAAAGTACTCATTTAGTACCGCGCCCATTTCCTCTGGCTCCACACGTAGATTCCCTTCTGTGTCCTTGAGTGGGCCACCCCTTTCCCTAGTTACCCTTTTGCTCTTTATATACGTATAAAAAGCCTTGGTATTTTCCTTAATCCTGTTTGCCAATAACATTTCATGACCCCTTTTAGCCCTCCTGACTCCTTGCTTAAGTTCCTTCCTACTGTCTTTATATTCCTCAAGGGATTCGTCTGTTACTAGCCTTCCAGCCCTTACGAATACTTCCTTTTCCTTTTTAACTAGGCTCACAATATCCCGCGTTATCCAAGGTTCCCGAAACTTGCCAAACTTATCCTTCTTCCTCACAGGAACATGCTGGTCCTGGATTCTAATCAATTGACGTTTGAAAGAGTCCCACATGTCAGATGTTGATTTACCCTCAAACAGCTGCCCCCAATCTAAATTCTTCAGTTCCTGCCTAATATTGTTATAATTTGCCTTCCCCCAATTTAGCACCTTCACCCGAGGACTACTGTTATCCTTATCCACAAGTACCTTAAAACTTACGGAATTATGGTCACTGTTCCCGAAATGCTCCCCTACTGAAACTTCGACCACCTGGCCGGGCTCATTCCCCAATATCAGGTCCAGTACGGCCCCATCCCTGGTTGGACTATCTACATATTGTTCCAAGAAGCCCTCCTGGATGCTCCTCACAAATTCTGCCCCATCCAAGTCCCTAGCACTAAGTGAGTCCAAGTCAATATAGGGGAAGTTAAAATCACCCACTACTACAACCCTGTTACCTTTACATCTTTCCAAAATCTGTCTACATATCTGCTCCTCTACCTCCCGCTGGCTGTTGGGAGGCCTGTAGTAAACCCCCAACATCGTGACTGCACCCTTCCTATTCCTGAGCTCCACCCATATTGCCTCGCTGCACGACCCCTCCGAGGTGTCCTCCCACAGTATAGCTTAACAAGTAATGAAACACCTCCACCCTTTTTACATCCCCCTCTATCCCACCTGAAGCTTCTAAATCCTGGAACATTTAGCTGCCAATCCTGTCCTTCCCTCAACCAAGTCTCTGTAATAGCAACAACATCATAATTCCAAGTACTAATCCAAGCTCTAAATTCATCTACCTTACCTGTTATACACCTCTCATTGAAACAAATGCACTTCAGACCACTAGTCCCGCTGTGCTCCGTAACATCTCCCTGCCTCCTCTTCCTCTCAGTCCTACTGGCCTTATTTACTACTTCCCCCTCATTTATTTCACTTGCTGTCCTACTGCTCTTGTCCACCCTGCACCACCACCCCACCACCCCCCCCCACCCCCCGCCCCGCCACACTAGTTTAAACCCTCCCGAGTGACGCTAGCAAACCTCACAGCCAGAATATTTGTGCCCCTCCAGTTTGGATGCAACCCGTCCTTCTTGTACAGGTCCCATCTGTCCCTGAAGAGATCCCAATGGTCCAGATATCTGAAACCCTCCCTTCTACACCATCTGTTCAGCCACGTGTTTAGCTGCACTATCCTCCTGTTTCTAGCCTCACTGGCACATGGCACAGGGAGTAATCACGAGATTACAACCCTAGCGGTCCTGTCTTTTAACTTTCTACCTAACTCCCTAAACTCCCCCTGCAGGACCTCATCACTCTTCCTGCCTATGTCATTGGTACCGATGTGTACCACAACCTCTGGCTGTTCAACCTCTGGCCCTTCAGAATGCCCCCTGCCCGTTCAGAGACATCCTTGACCCTGGCACCAGGGAGGCAACATACCATCCTGGAGTCTCTTTCATATCCACAGAAATCAGTGCGGGCAGCTCAGGCCGCAAGTGTTTATAAAGCCCAAAGACCAATTTCCATTGATTCTCGGGCCTTTTGGTCCTGGCACAGTGCAGTTTGAGTCCAACAGTGGTCCCAGACTAACCACTAGACCTTTGTCTGAGCTGGAGCTCATAGGGCCTAACAATGCATTGCAGCAACAACATACTTTGACACCATTGGGCATACTTAATCTCATTGAAAATGAACACGCACATAGAACGATTTCTCAAATTTTAATGAATCCACCCATAACATTCAGTTAAAAGAATTGTCCAAAGTACCTGTTATTTCTTGTACTTTCAAGACAGCTTAAAACAAAATGTTCTTTGTTAAATGTCCATGTGATGAGGATAGAATCAAATTGTGGCCTGTCCTACATAACTCAGTTTTGCTTGCTGTGTTTTTATTTTATGAAGGTATGAAGTTAGGATACAATCAAATGAGCAATCTAAAAATGGCTGTAGGAAAGAATAGACAGACTAAATTCCATTGTCTAACAACCAGCTGGGCCTGTTGTTATTTTAAATATATCTATTTGTGAAGCACACAGGGACATTATTATGAAAAGGGTATCATATAAATGTTGTCATTTCCCCTTACTGGGGAAGAGACAAAGGTATATAGGGTCTCTTTGAGGTCGTGTTGACCCCAACGTGACTCAGCTGGTGAAGCAATGTTGGAACTGAGACAATCTTGTGTGGTAGATCAAATCTGAAACATGAACCAGGTAGTTTTTCTGTACTCCAGAGCATTGTTAATAATTGATCAGTAAACATTGCTTACTAATGGAACCTGGAGGAATACACCTATCATTAGGTTTGGGATTATTCTCACTTGGCTCCAGACAACCATGCAAACCAATATCCAATGGTCGAAGTGGTTTGAGCATGCAGCAACAATGATTTGCACATATACAATGCCTTTAACATAGCAACAATGTCACAAGGCATTTCACAGGGGTGTTATCAAACAAAGTTTGGCAGCAAGTCACATAAAGAGATATTGGGCTGAGTTTTATGGGCCCCTAGGGATGGGAATGGAGGCGGAAAGCCCATAAAATTGTGTCACAAGGCCGGGGGCAGGGGGGGGTGGGGGTGTGGGGGTGGGTGGAGTGCCCATCGCCTTCCGGCGCCTTCCAATTTAGTCTGACGTGAAGAAGGCGGTGTGGAAACCTGGCAGCTTCCTAGTGGGTCGGAGGTGTCTTTCCTTTGGAGGAAATCTAGAGCCCCCTGAAAGCCCTCCCCACAGCAGCAATTGCTGCCCCTCTCCAGGAAGACACCCAACCACCCACTCCCCCCAAGCCATCACCGGAGCCTGTCTGAATGGCCCCGGTTCCCCCAACCCCATTTACCTCTCGCGGCATGTCCGACATCTTCAGTACTGCAGGGCCTCCTCTAGTACCAGCAGTGGCCACTGCTCCTAGTTGGTGCTGCCAGTACTGCCGGCCCTCCGATTGGTGAGCAACTCTGGAGGCGGGAGCTCATCCCTTAAAGGGTTGGCGCCCTCAATGGTGGGCAGTTAATTGCAGTGGAATTGCAACAAGGATTCTGACGGAAGGCCGAGGCGGCGCCTCCACACACCTTCTGGCCCAGTGCCGGGACCCCGGTCGCCAGTATAAAATTCAGCCCATTAGTATAGGTGTCCAAAAGTTTAGTAAAAGAGGTCAGTTTAAAGGAAGAAAGAGAGGTAGCAAGACAGAGAGGTTTAGGGAGGGAATACCAGAGCCTAGGGTCAAGGCAGCAGAAGGCAGTGTTGCCAATGGTGGAGTGAAAAAAATCAGGGATGCCCAAGAGGCCAGAATCAGAAACATGCAGAGATTGTGGAGGGTTGTAGGACTGGAGGAGGTTACAGAGATAGGGAGAGGGTTAGGCCATTGAGGGTCTTGCATAAAAGGATGAGAATTTTTAAACCGAGCAGGAAGCTTTCTAGTTATTCTGTGATAGCTTGCTCTATGGTTTTAGTTAGTTAAATTCCAATAGTTCACCTACGCACATTGGCGGTTCCTAATCCTGGCTCTTGCTGACTAGAACTGACATTCTCTAATATTACTAAATAGCCTGTGTCCCTGTAAGAGTCCCTTTTGAACAAATAGAAACAGTTCATGGGAATTTCTTTTGGAGATTCTTAAGCATAGTGACTGGTTTCCATATATGTCAGAAAAGAAACATACATGGGGCTGATTTCAAATCGGATGGGATAGAAAATGGGCAGGAACAGTTAAAATCAACCCCATGGAGTAAAATGTATACACTGTATATGGGCTAAAACATAAAGGGTGCAATTTTCCCTGGATACTTTAGGCACTAAAAAACCTCCATGGTGGCCTAGGTGGAGTCTTGAGCTGCAATATCTGTTTAGCCTGCCTTTAGCGCAAGTCGCCGTCTTGGTAAAGGAGTTTAAGCGCATGCTAGGAATGGCTGCCCGCAGGATCATTAAGGGTCTTATTAAATTGCTTGCTTGTGCTCAGTAAAGAGATTGTACACCATTTTGGTTGCTAACACTTCAATTAATGGCCTCTCCTAACAGCAACTAGCTGAACAGAAATAAGTAAGTTATTGCTGAGAATTGCAAGCACTACTTAATGTCATGCTCACATCCACTGATTACTAACTGCTGGAGGTTTGAAGAGGATTTGTGAAACACATCAGGAGACTTTCTCAGACACTTTGTTTCTCTTCAGGTGTCCTTTTCTCCTTCACCTCTCTCCTCAACAAAAACCAACCCTTGACCCCACTGTCCTTGCAAACTACCATCCCATCTCCTACTTTCCTTTCCTCTCCAAAGTCCTTGAATGTGTGGTCGCCTCCCAAATCCAGGCCCATCTTTCCCAGAACTCCAAGTTTAAATCCCTCCAATTAGGTTTCTGCCCCTGCCATAGTACCAAAACAGCTCTTATCAAAGTCACAAATGACTTCCTATGTGACTGGGTCAAAGGTAAGTTATCCCTCCTCATCCTTCTCAACCTGCCTGCAGCCTTTGACATGGTTGACCACACCATCCTCCTCCAAACCCTCTTCACTATCATCCAGCTGGGTGGGGCTTTACTCGCTTGGTTCCATTCTTATCTATCTAATGGTAGCCAGAGTATCACATGTAATGGCTTCTCTTCCTGCTTCCACACTGTTACCTCTGATGTTCCCTAAGGATCTATCCTCGGCCCTGTCCTATTTTTCAATTACATGCTGCTGCTCGGCGATGTCATCCGAAAGCACAGTGTTAGTTTTCACATCTGCTCACCACCCAGCTCTACCTCACCACCAACTCTTTCGGCTCCTCCAATGTTGCTAAATTATCAGACTGCTTATCTAACATCCAGTACTGGATGAGCAGAAATTTCCTCCAATTAAATACTGGGAAGACCGAAGCCATTGATTTTGGTCCCCGCTCCAAACTCCATTCCCCAGCTACCAACTCCATCCCTCTCCCTGGAAACAGCCTGAGATTAGCCAGTCTGTTCACAACCTTGGTGTCGCATTTGACCCCGAGGTGAGCTTCCAGCCTCATAATTGCACCATCATTAACACCGCCTATTTCCACCTCTGCAACATCGCCTGACTTCGTCCCTGCCTCAGTTCATCTACTGCTGAAACCCTCACTCATGCCTTTGTCACTTCTAGACTTGACTATTCCCTACCTTCCATAAACTTGAGGTCATCCAAAATTTTGCTGCCTGTGTCTTAACTCGTATGAAGTCCTGTTCACCTATCATCCCTATGCTCTCTGACCTACATTGGATCCCAGTCACGCAATGTCTTGATTTTAAAATTCTCCTCCATGGCCTTATCCCTCTCTATCTCTGTAATCTTCTCCAGCTCCACTACCCTCCAAGATATCTGCGCTCCTCTAATTCTGGCCTTTGAGCATCCCCAATTTTAATCACTCTACCACTGGTGGCTGTGCCTTCAGTTGCCTAGGTTCTAAGCTCTCAAATACCCTCTCTACACCTCTCTGCCTCTCTACCTCATTTTCCTCCTTTAAGACACTCCTTAAAACCTATTTCTTTGACCAAGCTTTTGGCCATCTGATCTAATATCTCCTTATGTGGCTCGGTGTCATACTTTGTTTTATAATGCTCCTGTGAAGCGCCTTGGGACGTTGTATTACGTTAAAAGTGCGATATAAATTAAGTTGTTGTTGTTACTTTTAAAGATGTCACCAACACTCAAGCAACGTTTCTTCCAGAAAATCTCTCAGAACTTGACCTAAAAACAGTGAGTGCTGTGCCACTCTAAATTGTTGGGCACCTTATAGGAGTCACCAGGTGAAAGGAAGTTTTTAGTCATGGGCATCTTGCTAGGGGTCTCCCTTGATCTAGATGAGGAATGGAGGAGGAGAAGAGGCCAGACAAAGCAGCACCAGCTGCTGCAGCAGAGGGGACAGGAGAAAGAGGTGGACTCCTTCAACCTACTGTGGGTTTAGACTTCCCTCCTCCTCTGGACCTCCTCCACTAGGATTTCTAGTGCTGCATCTGTGAATCTGTGCACCTTCAGTTCCTGAAATATTCCATTGTGTGTGTCAGCCAGTGCTCTCCACACCATTCAATGGAAGTGGGTGCATGGAGGCTACTTATACCATTCCACAGAAATTGCTTCTTATCAGTGCTTGAGTGTCTGCCTGCAACGAATTTTGCCGAACCATCAGCCTCAAGAAAACAAACATCATGGGACAGGATGTCAGAAATACTCCATCCATCAATATCGGCAACCACACTCTGGAAGTGGTTCAAGAGTTCAGCTACCTAGGTTCTCGATGCAGAAATCAAAAAGCGCATGGGAAAGGCATCTGCTGCTATGTCCAGACTGGCCAAGAGGGTGTGGGAAAATGGCGCACTGACACGGAACACAAAAGTCCGAGTGTTTCAAGCTTGTGTCCTCAGTACCTTGCTCTACGGCAGCGAGGCCTGGACGACGTATGTCAGCCAGGAGTGACATCTCAACTCATTCCATCTTCGCTGCCTCCAGAGAATCCTTGGCATCAGGTGGCAGGACCGTATCTCCAACACAGAAGTCCTCGAGGTGGCCAACATCCCGAGCATATAAATCCTACTGAGCCAGCGGCGCTTGAGATGGCTTGGCCATGTGAGCTGCATGGAAGATGGCAGGATCCCCAAGGACACATTGTACAGCGAGCTCGTCACTGGTATCAGACCCACCAGCCGTTCATGTCTCCGCTTTAAAGATGTCTGCAAACGCGACATGAAGTCCTGTGACATTGACCACAAG
Organism: Heterodontus francisci; assembly: GCF_036365525.1. NCBI lineage: Eukaryota > Metazoa > Chordata > Chondrichthyes > Heterodontiformes > Heterodontidae > Heterodontus > Heterodontus francisci. Next base: position 130,148,952 of record NC_090376.1, on the reverse strand, counting down.
TCGTGGGAGTCAGTTGCCAGTGATCACCAGAGCTGGCGGGCAGCCATAAAGGCAGGGCTAAAGTGTGGCGAGTCGAAGAGTCTTAGCAGTTGGCAGGAAAAAAGACAGATGTGCAAGGAGAGAGCCAACTGCGTAACAGCCCCGACAACCAATTTTATCTGAAGAAGAAGAAGTGCTTGAGTGTTAAAACTGCTGATGTCTGTTTTAGTGCCTCCAGGCAAGTTTAAATTACGGTAAATGTCCAATTAGCCATAAAGTTGCAGGCTAAAACCAGACATTCAAACTGGCATGTCTTTTTAGCATAGCAGACTTAGTGTCTGTTCTACTCTTTCATCAAAATAACCATCGTACACTGCATATGGATGAAAACATATGTAAACTAAAATATACACTGTATGTAGACTATGTACTGTACATTTTGTAACGATCCTCTACAGTTGAAGCTGCATTGTGTCTGCTACATTTTGAAATAGGAATCTCACCATAAGTATTCCTTTCAAAGGCACACTTTCTTCATAAACCTTGATAAACCTGTTTTTGGAGGGCAAGAAGAAATGCCAGATGCACAGTGGACCCAATTTTAACCCATTCAAAACACACCCACTTGCACAGAGTTAAAATCGGGCCCAATGTTCTTTTTCTGATGCAATTCTTCTTTGGCCTCCTTGTCTCGGGAGACAATGGGTAAGCGCCTGGAGGTGGTCAGTGGTTTGTGAAGCAGCGCCTGGAGTGGCTAGAAAGGCCAATTCTAGAGTGACAGACTCTTCCACAGGTGCTGCAGATACAATTGGTTGTCAGGGCTGTTTCGCAGTTGGCTCTCCCCTTGCGCTTCTGTCTATTTTCCTGCCAACTGCTAAGTCTCTTCGACTCGCCACACTTTAGCCCCGCCTTTATGGCTGCCCGCCAGCTCTGGCGAACACTGGCAACTGACTCCCACGACTTGTGATCAATATCACAGGACTTCATGTCGCGTTTGCAGACTTCTTTAAAGCAGAGACATGGACGGCCGGTGGGTCTGATGCCAGTGGCGAGCTCGCTGTACAATGTGTCCTTGGGGATCCTGCCATATTCCATGCAGCTCACATGGCCAAGCCATCTCAAGCGCCGCTGACTCAGTAGTGTGTATAAGCTGGGGATGTTGGCCGCCTTGAGGACTTCTGTGTTGGAGATACGGTCCTGCCACCTGATGCCAAGGATTCTCTGGAGGCAGCGAAGATGGAATGAATTGAGACGTCGCTCTTGGCTGACATACGTTGTCCAGGCGTCGCTGCCGTAGAGCAAGGTACTGAGGACACAGGCTTGATACACTTGGACTTTTGTGTTCTGTGTCAGTGCGCCATTTTCCCACACCCTCTTGGCCAGTCTGGACATAGCAGTGGAAGCCTTTCCCATGCGCTTGTTGATTTCTGCATCGAGTGATAGGTTATTGATGATAGTTGAGCCTAGGTAGGTGAACTCTTGAACCACTTCCAGAGCGTGGTCGCCAATATTGATGGATGGAGCATTTCTGACGTCCTGACCCATGATGTTCGTTTTCTTGAGGCTGATGGTTAGGCCAAATTCGTTGCAGGCAGCCACAAACCTGTCGATGAGATTCTGCAGACACTCTTCAAAGAACAAAGAACAAAGAACAAAGAACAGTACAGCACAGGAACAGGCCATTCGGCCCTCCAAGCCTGTGCCGATCTTGATGCCTGCCTAAACTAACACCTTCTGCACTTCCGGGGCCCATATCCCTCTATTCCCTTCCTATTCATATATTTGTCAAGATGTCTCTTAAACGTCGCTATCGTATCTGCTTCCACCACCTCCCCTGGCAGCAAGTTCCAGGCACTCACCACCCTCTGTGTAAAAAACTTGCCTGGCACATCCCCTCTAAACTTCAGTGTGAGATGTTAATGCAGCAACGTCAGCAAACAGAAGTTCCCTGATGAGGAATTTCCGTACTTTGGTCTTCGCTCTAAGACGGGCATGGTTGACCAACCTGCCACCTGATCTTGCGTGGAAGAAAATTCCTTCTTCTGAAGACTTGAACGCATGTGAGAGCAGCAGGGAAAAGAAAATCCCAAACAGTGTAGGTGCAAGAACACAGCCCTGTTTCACGCCACTCAGGATAGGAAAGGGATCTGACGAGGCGCCGCATTGCTGAATTGTGCCTTTCATATTGTCATGGAATGAGGTGATGATACTTAGTAGCTTTGGTGGACATCCAATCTTTTCTAGTAGTCTGAAGAGACCACGTCTGCTGACGAGGTCAAAGGCTTTGGTGAGATCAATGAAAGCAATGTAGAGGGGCATCTGTTGTTCGCGGCATTTCTCCTGTAGCTGACGAAGGGAGAACAGCATGTCAATGGTCGATCTCTCTGCTCGAAAGCCACACTGTGCCTCAGGGTAGACACACTCGGCCAGCTTCTGGAGCCTGTTTAAAGCGACTCGAGCGAAGACTTTCCCCACTATGCTGAGCATCACTATGCTGTGATGCAATAACATCAGTTATAATGTAGTAATGTGTTTGACACGTCAAAAATGGGGCCAGTTTTCATCTTCTTTGTGTTTCAAATTGTCATGTGTTCTGGTGGAGTGTGAGACAAGCATCTGAATCTTCCAGCCAAAGCAAGTGGAAACTCAATTAACCCTAAGGGAAGATTGTCCCACCACTATCCAGCCCTTGGGCATGTTGCAAGTCCAGTCTTCAGCTCGCCCTTGGTGGGAAGGAAGCCTGGGAAGTGACCTGCAGGAGGGAGGACCTTTAAAAGGTCATCAAATTTTAAAGTTGTGTGGATTACACCTTTTAGAAATACTTTTGAAGTGTATTCACTGTTATAATGTAGGGAACACAGCAGCCAATTTGCACACAGCAAACACCCACAAACAGTAATGTGATAACTGCCAGATAATCTATATTTTAAGTGATGTTGATTGACAGATAAATATTGGCAGGGCAATGGGCAGAAGTCCTCTGCTCTTTCTCAAATTAGTGTCACGGGATCATTTATGTTCACCCAGTCTAACATCTCATCCGAAGGACGAGATTAATAGCAACAGAAATTAGAGTAAAACATTTTAAAATGTGTTTATTTAGTAAAGTAACATTAATATTGCAGTAAAAAAGCTACTCATTGGATATAAGAACTGTAATATTAACGATGTTTTCAGTATTGTGATTTATTCAGTGAACTCTTTAAGAATAACTGACCATCCCAGCACAGAATTCAATGGAAATAAAAACAAACAGTAAATGTATTCGTCATCATGACTTGATTAATTGTAGAACTCCAGGCAAAGTGGGTTGGAAATTATGTAAATTGTAAAATTGTAAAATCTTATTTGTTGTTTGAAATTTTGTCTTCTTGTAACCACGTAACCACATAAGAACTTGCTGCAGGTAGGGTTTTCCCTGGTTTAACCATCTCTACATCTATTAGAAAAAACATCTAAACTCTTATATTGTACTCCATTTAACAACTGAACTACTGCACAACAATAACAATTTAGAAAATGTTGAGATTTTGGAAACTATTACATCATGTGTCTGGACATAATTTTGTAAGTGATTTTTCCATTGCAGATAATAACAATTAATGTTACATCTATAAACAGGGCTTTATGTTATTTTTGTTATGGTATTAGTCATAAATATTGCAAGGTCCACAGCTGAAATGCTGCAATATTTTATGATTTAACCCAGTTAAGTGGGTCATTAGCTGCTTGAGAAATGCTAAAGCTTCTTTGCAACAGCTTAATGATTAATAGCTCCCATTGTTAAAATCGAATTTTGTGACATAGCTCATTTAAAAATCAGACACTTCTGCCACTTTATTAAGTAGGCCGTAAATGACAATGAAGAAAATATCATTACACCTTTTTAAAGTAAAGAGGAAAGTGTAACCCTAGATTTATCAAGTTGGTTTAAAAAAAATTTCGCACAAGGGATCGTATACTTACATATTACATGCTGCCTCTTAAACGTTTTTCAAAATGATTGAGTTATATTAAGCACACGCTAATTGTCAGGGATCCTGAATTTGTCTAGGTCACACATGTTGTCTATTGTAAGGAGACCTGACTGTTTTCTAAGCTTGCCCTTTGTTAATTGCATGCTATCTAGTTCCTCCAGTGCTTCGATACTACATGAAAACTGTGCTTATCTCCCCAGGCATGGATCTTGTCTGACCACTTCCACCAGTGTACATGGAAACAAGCAGGAAGCAAAAAAAAAAGGAGGTTTGCAGCTCCAGGCCCCAATCTCCCCAGACACCACAGTACATTAGCAAGTCTTTAGAATATACTGAATCGTTTGCCTATTAGATTTTTTCTACATTTTGAAGGCTACCTGCTTATCCATAACACATTCTTTTACATTCCTACTTAACCACATTAGACTCTTGTTTCCCTTAAATCTGTTTTAATTTTGGCCAGATTCAAACTTGATTGTAACATCACCTATATTTCTTTAAGTCCTTCCTAATTTTCTAAGAGTAATTATCTCAATTATTATTGTGTTCCAATTGACTGTTTCCTTTGAATAAACTTTAAAAGATCATACATTTCCTTAAAATTTTGAGTTTTTAAATACTAATGTTTGTGTTACCATCCATTTTTGCATAAGCATTTCCATTTAATATTATCATCACTGGATATTCCCACAAGAACACAAGAAATTGGAGCAGGAGTAGACCATATTGCCCATCGAACCTGCTCCGCCATTCAAAACGATCATAGCTGATCTTAGGCTTCAACTCCACTGTCCCATTTGCTCGCCATATCCCTTGATTCCCTGAGAGACCAAAAATCTATCTATCCCAGCCTTAAATATATTCAACAATGGAGCATCCACAACCCTCTGGGATAAAGAATTCCAAAGATTCACAACCCTTTGAGTGAAGATATTTCTCCTCATCTCAGTCCTAAATGACCAGCTCCTTATCTTGAAAATGTGCCCCCATGTTTTAGATTCCCCGACCAGCAGAAACAATTTATCAGTGTCTACCCTATCCAGCCCCTTCAGAAGCTTGTATGTTTCAATGAGATTGCCTCTCATTCTTCTAAACTCTCGAGTGTACAGGCCCAATTTACTCAGCCTCTCATAATAGGACAACCCCCTCATCCCAGGGACCAATTTAGTGAACGTTCACTGTACCGCCTCTAATGCAAGTATATCCTTTCTTAAATGTGGAGACCAAAACTGCACACAGTACTCCAGATGTGGTCTCACCAAAACCCTGCACAATGGTAGCAAGACTTCTTTGCTCCATGACCTTTTGGTCAGCTATGTGGCCTTGTCCAATCTATGCCTTCTCCTTTGTTATCTCTTGCCCACCCCCGCCTCACTTGCTTATAACCTTTGACATTTCTAATATTTGCTAGTTATGGGCGGCACAGTGGCGCAGTGGTTAGCACCGCAGCCTCACAGCTCCAGGGACCCAGGTTCGATTCCAGGTACTGCCTGTGTGGAGTTTGCAAGTTCTCCCTGTGTCTGCGTGGGTTTTCTCCGGGTGCTCCGGTTTCCTCCCACAAGCCAAAAGACTTGCAGGTTGATAGGTAAATTGGCCATTATAAATTGTCACTAGTATAGGTAGGTGGTAGGGAAATATAGGGACAGGTGAGGATGTTTGGTAGGAATATGGGATTAGTGTAGGATTAGTATAAATGGGTGGTTGATGTTCGGCACGGACTCGGTGGGCCGAAGGGCCTGTTTCAGTGCTGTATCTCTACAAAAAAAAAAGGGTCACTGACCCGAAACGTTAACTCTGCTTCTCTTTCCGCAGATACTGCCTGACCTGCTGAGTGGTTCCAGCATTTTTTGTTTTTAATTCTTTATTCCTGTACTCCAATCCCCTTGTAATAAAGGCAAACATGTCATTTGTTTTCCTAATTGCCTGCTGTACCTGCATGCTTACTTTCTGCGTTCCTTGTACAAGCACACCCAAGTCTCTTTGAACATCAACACTTACAAGTTTCATACCTTTTAAAAAATATTCTGCTTTTCTCCCATTACAACCAAAGTGAATAACTTCACACTTCCCTACATAATCTCCATCTGCCATCTTGTTACCCACTCATTTAACCTGTCTATATCTCTTTGCAGCCTCTCTGTGTTCTTCCCACAGCTTACCTTTCCACCTACCTTTGTGTCATCAGCAAACTTCGATACATTACTCTCTGTCTCTTCATCTATGTCATTAATATGGATTACAAATAGCTGAGGCCCCTTGTGACCCTTGTGGCACTCCACTGTTTACTGCCTGCCAACTTGAAAATGTCCCATTTATGCCCACTCATTAACCAACCCTCTATCCATGGTGATATATTACACCATATGCACGAGTCCTTATCTTTCCTATTAACCTTTTGTGTGGCACCTTATTCAATGCCTTTTGGAAATCCCAGTATGCTACATCTACTGTTTCCCCTGTATCTAACCTACTAGTTGCATCCTCATTCCCTCCTTCTAGAATAGCTGGTGATTGCAGTGGCTGTTTGACAAACTGAAGAGGAAGCAATTATTCACCAGCTCTAGAAAACATGCCTCTTTAATTTTTCCTCTGCTGTTTGTCAGTCAGAAATGTGTGGCAAAAATGGAGTTCCCAACTCACTTCCAATTGTTGTAAGTTGTTCATTATAATATTTATTAGAAATGGGCCACCACTTTGAATTTATTTATTGCAGCAGTCAGCATTCTGCTGGAAATGCACAAGCTGTTTCAGATGAAAGCCATGACTTCCATGCTTAATTGAGTAGATTCTACATTCTCTCATCTCTTTAAGCGGGCAATTTTAACTTAACTTGCCGGGTGAAAAACACATGGGATCCGGTCGAACGCTGATTTTACACTCGCTCAATATTATTTGTCGACTTCAATGGACAGTAAAATCGGGCAGGGTGTAAAACCAATATTGCACCCAATCCCATCAGTTTCTGCCTGGTGGGTAGGCTAAAGTGGCCCACCAAGTGTCCATTTGCAGCTTTATTTGATTGTGAAAGATACATTTCTTGTCTCCTTTGATCTTTATCAAATTTCAGAAGATGTCATGGGTATATCTCAAGGCTTTTGCTCCTGAAACACCAGACCTTCTCATCCCACTGCATACAATGTGTGTTGCAATGGCACATCAAGATTCCGTGGGCAATATCAATCCCTACATAAAGAATTGGCACACCAATGCTGGTCCAGGTTAACTGTCAGTAAATGCATAGAAGTACTGCCTTTGTTTAGAATTTTTGTATCCACAAAGACAGTACGATTAAATGTTCATTAAACTATTAAAATCTGCTGTTGTCTTTACTACTGCTAATCTGCTACTGTCAGTAAGTTTGTTCTGATAGTGATTAATCTACCACTTTCCTAAATCTAGGAGATCATGAAAGGGCTTGTGTTTTACTTTGTAACCTGGATACAGTAAAAATGGTTTCTTTTTTGTTATCTGGGCTCGTTACAATACCAAACACAGGGCATATCTAGGTACAGTCATAGTGAACCTGGGCTCACTTACTGCCACGCTAATTGGTGTTGAGCATGAGAAAAGATCTGAATAAAAGATACAACGTCCTCTTTTGTCCATATTGCCATGCCTTCATGTGCATTGTGTCTGTCTTTACTGTGGGCTCGAAAGCCTGGTATTTTAAACTCTGAAGCAATGTGCTGGTTTAAACAGGTCTCTGTTGTGTCTAATACATCAGTTTCCTTTCAGCAGATGTGTTTACAATTCTGGAAATCTGTTTTGTATGTTACTAAAACTAGTGTTAAAAAATGTAGCTTTTACCTGCTTTATTATCCAAACCGTGCCCACACCACCCCCCACCCCCCAACCCCCGACCTCACTATTACAGCATGGATGAAAATAAAAATAATTTGGTCATTTTCTGCACTGGCAGCTGGTGCACTTTCTCCAGGCTTGTTGAGGTACAGCCATGAGAGGCAGGATGAATAGGACATAAGGCAGATTGACAGTACTATGTTGCAGAAAACAAAAACAAATCATGTTTCTGCCACCCCATGAGGCACAATCTAAAGTTCCAATGTCTAAAATAAAAATAAATATAATACAAGCTGTTTCCTAATATGATGTACGCATGGTCTTTTAAACATTTTGGATGGTTTATCACAGACCAGCTAGCAGTTTAGTTAGTCAAACAATATGAATAAATGGGGGAATCGCACATTAAAACCTCAATGTGCATTTCATGGGATGGGAGAAACATGATTTGTGCCTTTGCAGAGTTTACCACAGCACTAAGCTACTAATCTCAGCTGTGCTTTTATCTATCTATATATCTCTATTGACAACTATCTGTATCACTTCTTTTCCAACTCCCATGGTAAGTGAGCTGGAGAAGAAATAATGGAGATAAAGATGAGAGCGAGATAGATCGTTTTGGTCCTCATAGGGGCAATAATGTATGCCACAAGATCAGTCAGATCAACAGCAGCATAGTTGGGGGTCTGAGAGAATGTCACCCTCTGAAGGGGGAAAAAGGAAGAAAAATAATTTGAAACAACAGCAGAATACTTAGACTCACAGAAACAAAAGTCAAGCATGATCATCTCCATTTGAACAGATAAAGCTGACTGGAGACTTTCACTGGAAATAAAAGTTTAGAGGGTTGGCAAATACACCCCAGAAACTCATCAGTTTAGTTTAGTAGAATTAGTAAAATTCATATTGACCCTCAAGACTCTTGCTTCCTCTATTTCCTTCAGCTGTTGTCCTTAGAAGAATTGCTGTTGCCCATATGCCTCCTATTACAGTTTGCCCAACAGAGAAAGATAGAAATTGAAAGTAACCCTCAATAAAAATTAATGTCAGCAACCCTTCATTTATAATTAACTCAAGTGGTAACGATTACATTTGTCTTTACAAAAAAATAGTTTACTTTGTAGGAGGAGTTCGCAGACAATTTCTTCCTTATTCTCAGAAGGTTATTACCACCTTTACAGAAGGGAATAAACTATTTAGTAACTTTAAAATATTTTTATTTATTGCTACCTTTCTGCAAAGTTTTACAAGGTCATGCTTTTAAACGGTGAGTGCAGATGGAATCAAGACTACTTGCCAGGTGGAATTACTAATCCAGAAAGTGTGAGGGACTGAATTAACTACCTGCACGTACACACAGACACACACACACAACACAGAAATCCGCAGGCACGCACAGATACACACAGAAACACAAAGTTAAAGCTGATTCAAACTGAAACACCTTGGATCAATGATTTATATCATTTCGGATGTTAGCTCAACTCCGTCACATTGTCAGGTTCAGGATCAAGCGATTAGTGAGTGAAAGCAAGATTAAATGTTACAGTTTTGTTTTACTTTCTGACATTAAACAATCGAAATGTTGTCTAATTACGTGAACAAATTTAAATTATTACTGGTTTTTGATCATTAGTGGAACACAAAAGGCTCAGATTGTTAATAATCATGCAAGCATTACATTTATATAGTTGATAATAAATGATAAAATTTGGCAGTCCCTTCAAAACTTACATTCTTTAATGATTAGGATCCGTGGATTAGTAAATGTAATTAGCAAATGAGAGAAAAATAGGCTGTGAGTTGAAGAAAAGACAGTAAATACTTTGAGCAACATTCTGACGTCCACCTTTATTGATCTTGCTTTTGTCTGATCACACTTGCCTATCCGTAAACTACCTGGATCAATTAGATGCCAGTTAATGCCGACAGTGTTTCTCTTTGATAGAAAATTTATGGAGCTCAGACTATCTGCTTTTATCAAAACATACATAGCAAACAAAGCTTATTGCTCCAAAGGTTCAATGCAAGAGTTGTTTGCGTAGCACACCTTAGGCTTGATGGTACAGTTGGCCATAAAGATTCTATTTAAGTGATTATAAATGAGAAAGTACGCAACACTCACCATGCTGGACATCGATTCATTTGAGAGTGATGCAATGATGGGCGCTGAGGCTAATCTTAAACATATTGGCCTGGATTTTCCAGTCAGCGGTGAATGAATGGTGCTCACCACTCACTACCCATACCGCTGCCCACAAGCTTTTCATATGCATTTGCACAGCAACATACGGTCATCGGGACTCCAATACAGCACAGCACTTTCTACAAGAGATCTAGGGATCTGTGTGAATGGGGCAAGCAACAACGTGTCTATGTGCAAGTCAGAATACTCAATTCAAAATAAAATCATGTCTACTTCCTGGTTTAGACTGTGCCTCAGGAAGGATTCTTTAATTTGGTTGGCTGAGGCCATGTGCTTGGTGCATGCCTTGATAACACAGGTCCCAGATTCCGCTGTGGAGGACACCACATTGTATCAGACACCCGATGACTGAAGTTGCAGTGCAAAAGCTCATGAAAAATCTGTGGACAACAGTAAGTATAATAAATGTTGAGCGGCGTACGATTGCCGCTGACCACAAAATCTGGGCCACTACATACCCTGACAGGATAAGACAAAATTGATGTGATTGAGGAAAACAAGGTTAACTCGTGTTCTTTTGGTTCAAAATAATAGTGTGTTGAGTTTCTGTTATTGTCACATGCAGCTTGCCAAACAAAAGAAAATTGGCAAAACCTCAATCCAGACTATTGTCTTGGCTACACGCAAATATAATTTCATGACACCACAATACAGTGGTTGAAAAATCAATCACATTTCCTTTCTATCCATGCGAAAAGATTTAAGACTGCATCTAATCCATTTGAACAAAATGTCCGTTTGTTCTTGCACATTCTGGTTAAAAAATTATCGTTAGTACTATCTACAGCCAAGAAATTATTTTTTAAAACCCTGTTAAATTTGCAAAGTCTATGTTCTCCAACTTTCTTTTATTCGTTTATGGGATGTGGGCTTCGCTGGCGAGGCCAGCATTTATTGCCCATCCCTAATTGCCATTGAGAAGGTGGTGGTGAACTGTCTTCTTGAACCACTGCAGTCCTTGGGGTACACCCACAGTGCTGTTAAGAAGGGAATTCCAGGATTTTGACCCAGCGACAGTGAAGGAACGGTGATATAGTTCCAAGTCAGGATTGTGTGTCCTGGCGGGGAACTTGCAGGTGGTGATGTTCCCATGCATCTGCTGCCCTTTCCCTTCTAGGTGGTAGAGCTCGCGGGTTTGGAAGGTGCTGTCGAAGAAGCCGTTGGTGAGTTGCTGCAGTGCATCTTGTAGATGGTACACACTGCTGCCACTGTGCGCCGGTGGTGGAGGGAGTGAATGTTTGTGGATGGGGTGCCAATCAAGCGGGCTGCTCTTTCCTTTATGGTGTCGAGCTTCTTGAGTGTTGTTGGAGCTGCATCCATCCAAGCAAGTGGAGAGTATTCCATCACACTCCTGACTTGTGCCTTGTAGATGGTGGACAGGCATTGGGGATTCAGGAAGTGAGTTACTCGCTGCAGAATTCCCTGCCTCTGACCTGCTCCTGTAGCCACAATATTTATGAGGATGGTCCAGTTCAGACTCTGGTCAATGGTAGCATCCAGGATGCTGATAGTGGGGAATTAAGCAATGGCAACACCATTTAATGTCAAGGGGAGTTGGTTAGATTCTCTCTTGTTTGAGATGGTCATTGCCTGGCACTTGTGTGGTGCACATGTTATTTGCCACTTATCATCCCAAGCCTGGATATTGTCCAGGTCTTGCTGCATCTGGACACGGGCTGCTTCATTATCTGAGGAGTCACGAATGGTGCTGAACATTTTGCGATCATCAGCGAACATCCCCACTTCTGACCTTATGATGGATGGAAGGTCATTGATGAAGCAGCTAAAGATGGTTGGGCCTAGGACACTACCCTGAGGAACTGCTGCAGTGAAGTCCTGGGACTGAAATGATTAACCTCCAATAATCACAACCATTTTCCTTTGTGTTAGGTATGACTCCAACCAAAGGAGAGTTTTCCCCTGATTCCCATTGACTCCAGTTTTGCTAGGGATCCTTGATGCCTTACGCAGTCAAAAGCTGCCTTGATGTCAAGGGCAGTCACTCTCACCTCACCTCTGCAATTCAGCTCTTTTGTCCATGTTTGGACCAAGGCTGTAATGAGGTCAGGAGCTGAGTGGCCCTGGCGGAACCCAATCTGAGCATCAGTGAGAAGATTATTGCTAAGCAAGTGCCGCTTGACAGCACTGTCGACTACCCCGTCCATTACTTTGCTGATGATCGGGAGTGGACTGATAGGGCAGTAATTGGCCGGATTGGATTTGTCCTGCTTTTTGTGTACAGGACATACCTGGGTAATTTTCAACATTGCCGGGTAGAAGCCAGTGTTGAAGCTGCATTGGAACAGGTTGGCTAGGGGTGCAGCTAGTTCTAGAGCACAAGTCTTCAGTACTATTGCTGGAATGTTGTCAGGGCCCAAAGCCTTTGCAGTATCCAGTGCCTTTAGCCGTTTCTTGATATCACATGGAGTGAATCGGATTGGTGGAAGACTGTCATCTGTGATGCTGGGGACCTCAAGAGGAGGCCGAGATGGATCATCCACTCGGCACTTCTGGCTGAACATGGATGCGAATTCTTCAGCCTTGTCTTTTGCACTGATGTGCTGAGCTTCCCCATCATTGAACATAATAAGAACATACGAAATAGGAGCAGGAGTAAGTCATTCAGCCCTCAACCCTGCCCTGCCGTTCAATAAGATCATGGCTGATCTGCCCCAGACCTTAACTCCTCTTTCATGCCAGCACCTCATAGCCCTCAACATCCGATATTTCAAAAATCTATCTACCTCTTATTTAAATACTTTCAGTGATCTAGCCTCCACAACTCTCTGGGATAATGAATGGGGATATTTGTGGAGCCTGCTCCTCCTGTCAGTTGTTTCATTGTCCACCATCATTCACGACTGGATGAGTTTAGATCAGATCCGTTGGTTGTAGGAACGCTTAGCCCTGCATATCACATGCTGCTTCTGCTGTTTGGCATGCAAGTAGTCCTGTGTTGTAGCTTCACCAAGCTGACACCCCATTCTTAGGTATGCCTGATGCTGCTCCTGGTATGCCCTCCTGCATTCTTCATTGAACCAGGGTTGGTCCCCAGGCTTGATGGTAATGGTAGAGTAGGGGATATGCTGGGCCATGAGGTTACAGATTGTGGTTGAATACAATTCTGCTGCTGCTGATGGCCCACAGTGCCTCATGGATGCCCAGTTTTGAGTTGCGAGATCTGTTCAAAATCTATACCATTTAGCACAGTGGTAGTGCCACATGATACAATGGTGGGTACCCTCAATGTGAAAGTGGGATTTTGTCGCCACAAGGACTGTGCGGTGGACACTCCTACCAATACTGTCATGGACAGATGCATCTGCAACAGGCAGATTGGTGAGGACAAGGTCAAGTAGGTTTTTCCCTCTTGATGGTTCCCTTACCACTTGCCACAGACCCACTCTAGCAGTTATGTCCGTTAAGACTCGACCTGTAGTGGTGCTAATGAGCCACTCTTGGTGATGGACATTGAATTCCCCTACCCAGAGTACATTCTGTGCCCTTGCCACCCTCAGTGCTTCTTCCAATTGGTGTTCAACATGGAGAAGCACTGACTTATCAGCCGAGGGAGGTGGGGGCGGTAGGTGGTAATCAGCGGGAGGTTTCCTTGTCCATGTTTGACCTGGTGCCATGAGACTTCATGGGATCCGGAGTCAAAGTTGAGGACTCCCAGGACATCTCCTTCCCGACTGTATACCACTGTGCTGCCACCTCTGCTGGGTCTGTCCTGTTGGTGGGAGAGGACATATCCAGGGATGGTGATGGTCGTGTCAGAGACATTGTCTGCAAGGTATGATTCCGTGAGTATGACTAAGTCAGGCTGTTGCATGATTAATCTATAGGACAGCTCTCTTGATTTTGGCACAAGCCCCCAGATGTCAGTAAGGTGGACTTTGCAGGGTCAGCAGGGCTGGTTTGCCATTGTCATTTCCAGTGCTTAGGTCGATAACGAGTGGTCCGTCTGGTTTCATTCCTTTTCTTACACTTTGTAGCGGTTGAATACAACTGAGCTACTTTGCTAGGCCATTTCAGAAAGCATGTAAGACATGTAAGAGTCAAATATATTGATGTAGGTCTGGAGTCACATGTAGGCCAGACTAGATTTCCTTCCTTAATGGATAGTGATGGGTTTTTACAACAATAGCTTCATGGTCACTATGTCACTATTAGACAAGCTTTTCATTCCAGATTCATTAATTGAATTCGAATTTCATCATCTGCCATGGTAAGATTTGAACCCATGTCTCCGCAGCATTAGCTTAGGCATCTGGATTACTAGTCCGTTGACATTACCACTACGGCACCGCCTCCCCCGACTTATTTTCTTTGAGACAGGTGTTTTCCTTTAACTTCCAACCAGTTGTTTTTATGTGCCGGCACAAGGAATATTGTTGATACCATAACATTTAAACAAACCTACAACTGCTGCTATGGCATGATAAGCTTTCAAACTTGTCATGTGTAGTTTGAAACAGAATTGAGAAGGTCTGAATAAAATGGGTAGTTTTAATTTTGGAAGGTAATAGGTGCAACCATTGGTGTTAAAACTATTGTTTTTTAAGAGAAGGAGAAAGAGGAGGAGAAAACTGAATCCTAAAAGGTTCTCATGTAATGCAACCATCACATTACCACACAGCCAATATATATAATATGCACATCAACTGCGAGACCTGGACTCAGGGCCTAGTATCTGTTGGCACACATGCAACAGGTCCACATAACAACACAGGCCCAACACTGGTGTAAGGCAAAAATAAATAAATAATTGAATAATCGGTTCTCAGATTTGCCACAAAAGCACTTCAGAAGACAGACATATAAAGCTGCTTCAGGTTCCATTCTTATCTATCCATTCATCGCCAAAGAATCACCTAAAATGGCTTCTCTTCCCATTCTCACACCGTTACCTCTGGTATCCCCCAAGGATCTATCCTTGGCCACCTCCTATTTCTTATCGACATGCTGCTCTTCGAGGACATCATCCAAAACACAATGTACGTTTTGACATATAAGCTGAGAACAACAAGCTCCACTTCACCACCACCTCTCACAACCCCTCCACTGTCTCTAAGTTGTCAGACTGCTCAAGCGACATCTGTACTGGATGAGAAGAAATTTTCTCCAACTAAATATTGGAAAGACTCAAGCCATTGTCTTCGGTCCCTGTCACAAACTCCACTCCGTAGCCACTGACTCCATCCCTCTCCCTGCCAACTTTCTGAGACTGAACCAGACTGTTCATAACCTTGGTGTCATATTTGACCCCGAGACGAACTGCCAACAATATATCCGTTCCATTACTAAGACTACCTATTTCCACCGTCATAGCTTTGCCCGACTCTACTCCTGCCTCTGCTCATCTGCTGCTGAAATCCTCATCCATGTCTTCATTACCTCTAGACCTGACTATTCCAACATACTCCTAGATGGCCTGCCACATTCTACCTGTCATTAACTTGAGGTCGTCCAAAACCCTGCTACCTGTGTCCTAACTCACACCAAGTCCCGTTCACCCATGACCCTTGTGATGGTTGGCCTACATTGGGTCCTGTTTAAGCAACGTATTGATAGTAGGATTCTTGTCCTTGTTTTCAAATCCCACCATGGTCTTGCCCTTCCCTATCTCTGTAATCTCCTCCAGCCTTACATCTGTCTGAGATATTGGCACTTTTCCAATTCTAGTCATTTGAGCATCCCCGATTTTAATTGCTCCACAATTGGCGGCCGTGTCTTCAGCTGTCAAGGCTCTGTGTTCTGAAATCCCTCCCTAAACCTCTCCGACTCTGTACCTCTCTTTTCTTCTTTAAGACACTCCTTCAAATTTCCCTCTTTGACCAAACATTTGGTCATCTATCCTACTATCTCCTTATGTGGCTCAGTGTCAAACTCCTGTGAAGTGCCTTGGGACATTTTACTATGTTAAAGGTGCTATATATATGCAACTTGCTGTTGTTGGTTCCAGAAAAATAGAGATGACTGTGTGTTTGATTTGGCATGGCATTTTCCATATAGCTACAGGCCAGGTATTGTGAGATTCAAGCATTTATGGTCAAAATGACTCCTTGGAAACCTCTCAAGAGCTCTGTATGTAAAATGATCTCCAACATTCTCATCTGCGCAGGCAGATAAAAATAGATTCCATGGGTTGATTGGTCAATCGTATACTGGCGCAGTGGAAGCGGCCTTAACTTCTGCCACTCTGTATTTTCCGCCATTTGCTTTTGTGCAATTAACTTAAATCATGGACACCTTCTAGCATTAACCCATAATGTACTGTGAACAGTTCTGATCTCCCTATTATAAAAATGATATAGGGAGACTGGAGAAGGGGCAAAAAAGTTACAAGGATGATATCTGAACTGAGAGAGATTTCCTATCATGAAAGACTAAACAGGCTGGGGCTCTTTTCTCTAGAAAAGAGAAGGCTGACAGATGGCCTAGCAGAGGTCTTTAAGATTTTGAAAGGGTTTGATAGGATAGACGTGGAGAAGATGTTTTCCCTTTCAGTGGGAGACCAGAACTAGGGGTCATAAATATGATAGTCCAATAAATCCAATAGGGAATTCAGGAGAAACTTCTTTACCCCAAGTGTGATTAGAATATGGAACTCACCAGCACAAGGAGTAGTTGCAGTGAATAGCATAAATGCATTTAAAGGGAAGCTAGATCAACACATGAGGGAAAAATTAATGGAAGGATATGTTGATGGGGTTAGATGAAGAAGGGTGGGAGGACATTTGTGTGGAGAAACAAATATAACAGGAGTAAAAACTGTTTAGAAAAATAGAATGGACAGAAAAGGAGGAGGTGTATGTTACGAGCTCACAGGCCAACAGTCTTGCTTGGACAGTCTCATCACTGAACTGAGCCTGTGATGGCAGGCTGCAGTGTGTGCCTCATGGTAGAGGTCACATGACTATGGCAAGCCCCGAGGCGCATTAGTACAGTGTTTCATTTCTATCCCAAACAGTGTACTCCTATATTTAAGGGAGACATGGAAAGTAAAAGCAGTTCATGCTGTGAGAGATAGAAGGTTCACAAGGAATGACTCTGAAGAAGTACCATTAAATTAGAAGCAGTCTAACATGCTGCCCATGTACAAAAAGAGCAACAACTCAATACAAGCAACAACCAATCCATTAGACTTATTTCAAATCCACGTGAAATAATGAATATTATAATCAGGAGTAAACGTGAAGATACTTTTGTATAACAACAACAGAAGTCAACATGGATTCAGAAGGGGAAACTCCTGTCTTCTTCTTTGAGGAAGCAAAATCCCAAGTGGACTGTGGCAACTTCTTTCAGAAGCACAGAAATACAGTCCAGTTCCCCCAATTCTGCAAATAAAGTCTCTAAGGCAGTGAAATGGATTCTTAGCAGAACTGAGCAATAAGTCACTTATAATCGCTTAACAAATTACTTGCTCTACGTATAACTGTTACGACCAACGGCTCAAGTCAAAGCCCCCAATCAAAATATATGATTCTGATTGTGGTGGGAGAAACGCACTGTTGATTCAGTCCCGTCCCTCCACAGATCGCTTAACAAATCGTTTTAAACTTTCCAAATTAAAGAAAGACCCAGCCAAATTGTACTATCTATTAACCCTGAATGAGGCTAACATGTGTATTTAGATCAACAAATTAACTGTTTCCTTAGAAAAACTAAATTCTTAAATACTACTAAGATATAAACAACATTTAAAATAGAAAAAATAGTGTCCTGCCAAAGTGAAATCTTCCAACATGGAACAGTCCAAGGTTGCTTGAAGTCTTCACAGCCATGCGATGGGGGAAAAAAAAGTTCAACAGTAGAACAGTCCGTAGTCTAGGTCAGTAGTTGAATTGATGTTCTTCTTTTCCAGTGATGAATTTCAGCAATTACAGTTCAGTAGTTAAAACAATTGATTATTGTCTTTTAAGAAATTAATCTGGCTTGACATCAGAATTCTGAGAGTGTAATAAATAGGGTTTAAATAAACCGAGAGAGAACTCTCATTTCCTTTAGTAAATGCTACTCCAGCTGTCTGCCTGAGTCTCTGTTAACTCAAAAGCCAGTTTTTCAGCTAGTTTCAAACGCCAATTGGCAACAATGTATCTCATGTCCTTGGTCCTGAGTAGCTGTATCCTACGGCAATGAGAATGCATATTTGAAGCCTGCTGTATCCTCTGGCAACAAGAATGCATCCTTTGACTCAGTCCCTGGAGCTTGTTACCTTAAAGTAGTACTGATCCTGTTCCAGCCATAAAGGCACACTGCATACTTCCAGGAGAAAAAAAACTACAGGATCATAACATAACAGAGACTGAACTTTCCTCCTATCATGAAAATAAACCTTGTATAGCATTTCAAATTCAAATATCAAAATGTATTTTCATCAAAGAAGACTACAAATTCTTTATTTTCATCGCACCGAGTTGAGAGACTCATGCATTGAATCATTTACATCTTGGAAACATGCGTTAGCACAAAGCACTCCCTGGCCAGGAACAATACAGCCAGACAGAGACAAATTGCTTCTACCTCACTCCTACAATGTGCCATTGTCTCAACCTCAGAACAGCACTTCCTATTACAATGTAACACTCCCACACTCCCCTCTTTATGGACTGACTGAATTTAGCAATATCTTTGTGCTATGCACGTGTCCATTGAAAGTTGGCTTGAGATGAATAAACTCATTTTCCAGTGCACCTCAATGTCCAACTTAAGGCAGATTCTTTACCCTTCAGTTTTATTCAGCATTAGTCCCAGGTTCCAGAGGAGAAAAGGCAGTCTCTGGAAACACTATAATCTCTCAGTAGCTAATCAACACAACTTTAAAAGAAAATTCACTGCTTTGTAAAGAAAACTGAGTGAATTTAGGTGGCAATGTTATCCTGGGGTTGAGATGGCAAAAGATAAACTACTCAAATCTGTTTTTGTAGTTTATGATGTAATTTCAACCTCTCAGTTGCTTGTAATTCACTTCGCTGCACTCATTATATAATGCCTTCTGTCAAATGAATCATGAGTCCACTGAGTTATGAGACATATAACAGGACTGTGTGTAAATTACTCAAGATTCTGAGTCCATTAAGACAATTAAAGTTTGCAAGCTGATTACATGGCATTTGAAATATGTATTTTTGCAGCTTTGAAGCATTCTATTACATTAATACAAGTTTGATTGGGTCTAATTGAATGTAATGAATTAAATGCTTTGTGGTGAGGCATCAAAGACAATCAGCTAAATAAATATAGAACAATTGGGTAACCGTTAATTAGGGTGGTTAGAATTCAGAGTAAATCAAATATGCTGTGGCAGGGTGCAATGTTTTGCCTTACTGATAAATGTATTCTGAAAGTTAACTGCCCTTTTTGTAAGTGACCACATCTTGACAATCAATAATGACTGGGTAATGTGTGCTAATTGGTGATGAATGTAGCTGGGATTCAATCAGTCATGATGCTGAGCACCGAACTTCCATAAAATCTACCAAAAGACAACAATGCCAAAACCAATGGCAATGATGACACATTTTGATTCACTAAATCTCTAATTTTGATCTTTTTTTTTATTGAAAGGCACACCTGGACTATGTCTTTTAATAGTACCAACTGCTAACTCTAGACAGTAAAAAACCTCTTCTGCATGATAAGACTTTCCAGTATAACTAATAGTACAAGGACTAGGGGACACAGATTGAATATTTGGGACAAGAGATGCAGGGGGAATATGAGGAAGAAATTTTTTACGCAGTGTGTGGTAATGACCTGGAACTCCTGCCCATGAGGGTGGTGGAACCGGAGGCAATCAATGACTTCAAAAGAAAATTGGATGGCCACTTGATGGAAATAATCTTGCAGGGAAAAGGGGATCAAGTGGAGGAGTGGGACTGACTGGACAGCTCCGTGGAGAGCTGCATGGACTTGATGTGCCGAATGGGTTCCTTCTGTGTGGTTAACGACTCGATGACTCTATATTGCGCGATTTCTCACACCTGGATTTAGGCTCCAGAAAGTGCAAATGCTCCAAACACTGGTGTGGAAACACACCTGCTCCAGTTTTTAAGTTCGCAGTTTCATACATGGAGGAGGTTTTATCAAACAATTTAGAAAATAATTAATGAGATTGGGCAAGAGTTCCTTTGTACCTGAATAGTGAAATTGTAAATACATTCGTTTCACATATTTACACAGATAGTCTCCCTCCCATTATGTCCACAGTCTGTAAATAGGGTTCAAATTAATTAAAACAACTGAAGGCAGATGGACTAAAATTGCACATGCATTACCATTCTGCATTTACTTGCTGTTTAATTTAAGATTCCTTTTGTCCCTGTGATCCAATACATTTTCTCTGACATCTGTTTCTTTCTCACTGCTGAATCTCTGCTTGGGTTGCCCCTCCCTCCCTTTTCCTTCATTCCTTCACTATTAATATCCTGTCACCTGGACTGAGATGAACAGCACATATTCGCTACAACATAAAGGCGCTGAGATTCTCCAAGTAAAAGTACAAAATCTTCAAACAGTTCTTGGTTCAATAACCTATTCAATCTTAGCCATATCATCTCTAGCAATAGTTCTTCTGCCCATCCCTGCACCGTTTCCTCTGGAGTCTCCTAAGGATCCATCTTGGCCCCCTCCTCTTCCTTGCCTGTATGCTACCTATTGTCCACATTCAAAGACATGGGGTCAGTGTCTACATATCCATTGACGGCATCCATCTTTACCTATCCATTATCTCTCTTCATCCCTCTACTGCATTTGTGTAGTCAAACTACTCGTCCCACATCCAATCTTAGATTAACTACTATTTCCTCAAGTTAAACATTAAGAATATCAAAGTTGTTGTCTTTGATCCCATGCAAAAACTCCATTCCATTGTCAACAATTCCATCTCCCTCCCCAGCCACTGTCTCCTCAGCATTCTATTCAACCCTGAGCTGAGCTTCTAACCCCATATCCTCTCCATCACTAATACTACCTACCTCCACTTCCACAACATCAGCTGTCTCCATCCCTGTCTTATCCCATCTTCTGCTGAAACACTCATCCATGCCTTTATTACCTTCCAACTCAATTATTCCAATGCTCTCCTAACTAGCTTCTCATCTTCCATGCACTTCAGTTCATTTAAACCTCTGGCTGCCTGCATAATATGCCGTTCACTCATCACACCTGTCCTTGCTGACCTACACTGACTCTTGGGCCCCCAGTGCTTCCAGTTTAAACCTCTAATCCTTGTGTTTAACTTACTTCATGGCCTTGCATCTCCCTATATCTGTAATCTCCTCCAGTCCTACATGCTCAGGAGCTCTCTGTTCCTCTGACACTGATCTTTTCTGCATTCCCCCTTTTCCTTCATGCTCTCACTGGTGGCTATGCCTTCAGCTGTCTATGCCTCATTCTCTGGAATACCCTCCCTAAACCCCTCCACCTTCCACTTCCTTTAAGACCCCGCTAAAAACCTACACCTTTGACTAAATATTTTTGGTCAGGCCTCCTAGTACCTCCTTCAACCGCTCTGTATCGGATTGATGCTCTGGAATTTAGTTTGCATGAGTTCCTCTGGACACAGAACAGTAGGAAATAAGTAGGATTGTTTTGTACCATGTACTACATTTTCTTTTTGAAAGGTTGCCTGAATCTGCATGTGGGGAGACAATAGTAGCTGTATTTCCAAGTATTTGGAAGAAGCTATAATCACTTGGCCAGATGGCAATGAGACAGAAAAAACAACTTCATCAGCAACTATTCATGCTGTTTAGTGAACAATGTGATTGGTAAGGGTTTGTAAAAGCAGCTAAACAACTGTGACTTAGAAGTTGTCAGTTGAAAGTGTTATGACTGAGGCGGGAGGAGTGCACTGTTTATTCTAGTCCCACTTCTTCACAGGTCACAACATATTATTTTAAATATTCCCACTTATAGATACGGTCAATCATATACTCTATTTTTCCCAGAATAGAACACACAAATGATGTTTCTTTACTGAAAAGAATTATCAGTTTATTATAAAACAAGTCTTAACTAGTAATGAAGTAAAACATAAACACACAGATCGAAATTTTAAAGTTCCCTTTTTACCTTAGTCCCTTCACATTCACACACAGTTGGTACAGTGTCTTCTTATCATTCATGGAGAAGCATGTGTAAAGCATTTGGAGTGCTGGAGAAAGGAAAGTGCTGTGGCTGGACCTAATGCAAAGAAACAGGGAAAGGAAGGGACCATTCTCATCCTTGCTGTTGGGGTTAGGTTGTTAAGTATCTTGTGGCACTTAACCCATATTCTGGGAGTAATGCGATGGCATTGATATTGTCTGTCACCTCCCTCCAAACCTGTTGGAGCATCTGCTTGGGCACTTTCCTATCATTCGAGGGGGACGGAACCAGCGTGTATAGTCTCACCTGCTCCCCAAGTATCTCCACAGTTGTGTCCGAGAATTGGTGTTCTTGCCTGTAATACATTATGTTCCAAAAACCTCCTAGTAGAGGCACAGATTTACATAAGAGTAGCATGACACATAAGAAAACGAGAAATAGCAAAAGTAGTCAATATGGCCCCCCGAGCCTGCTACACCATTCAAAAAGATCATGTTTGATCATCTACTTCAATTCCACTTCCTTATCCGATCATCATATCACCTTACTTTAAGAGGTACATTCATTCTTTAAATGGGCTACAGTTACACGAGAAGTGGCTAGTCCTCAACTACTGGTTGCATTGTTATTACACACTTTGGCTGACCGTCTTCCAGCAGCTCCCACTGCTGCTGGCGACGTCCAGGCCGGTCATCCTAGGCGGTAACTTCAACTGCATCATCGATGCGGCTGGACGATCCGGCAGAGACGACGGCAAACTGGACGCTACGTCCAGATTCCTAATAGAAACAGTTAAAGATGCCAAACTGCACGACGCCTTCAGCAAACCTGCAGACGGAGCACAGCGCAGATACACATGGTCAAGATCTGCCCGTTCCAGGATTGACTTCCTGTTTGTGTCCCGTGCTGTCACGGTCGGACACACCGACGTCAAGCCGGTGTTCTTCTCCGACCACTACCTCTTTCTGGCCGACTGTCACTTACAGGACGACCAGCGGGTTGGCAGGGGGACGTGGAAGCTCAATGCTACACTGCTAACCCCAGAGAACGTTGAGGAACTCAAAAGGGATTACAAAGGTTGGAGGACCATGAAACCCCCCTTTGAGTCTCCAATTCACTGGTGGGAAGCGATCAAGGAGAACATAAAGAGGTTCTTCATCCACAAAGGTGTTCAGAGGGCGAGAGAGAGACAGAGGGAAATGTCCCGACTCCAGAAAAGTATGCAAAATCTGCTCCGGCTGCAGTCGATGGGGGTCGAGGTCAAGGAGGACCTCCAAGAGGTGAAGAGCCAGCAGGCCTCGCTCTTTGCCACGGAGGCCTCCAAGATCATCTTCCGGTCCAGAGTCCACTCCATTGAGCAGGATGAGACATGCTCGCTTTACTTCTTCCAAAAGGTACACACAGAGAGCTCTGTTATCAGCAGCATGAAGAAAGAAGATGGCTCGGTAACGTCTTCGCAGTCCGACATATTAAGGATCAGCAAATCCTTTTATGCTGGGCTGTATGGCGTGAATCCCTCAGACAGCAGACCCTCCCAGTCCTTCCTGTCATCTATCACAGAGGTCTTAGATGACAGCAGGAGGGAGGGACTGGACAAGCCGCTAACTCTGGACGAGCTGACAAAGGCCGTTGAGTCCTTCGAGACGAGTAAAACTCCCGGAAGCGACGGCTTACCGGTCGAGTTGTACTCGGCCCTGTGGGACTGGGTCGGCCCGGACCTGCTGGAAGTATATGAGAGTATGCTCCTGGCCAGCAGCATGTCAGAATCCATGAGGAAAGCAACATCACCCTCATGAAGGGGGAGAGGGCAGAAATCAGAAATTGGCGGCCCATCTCACTGCTTAATGTTGACTACAAAATTCTGTCCAAAGTCATAGCCAGTCGAGTCAAGTCTGCTCTGGAGTCGGGGATCCACCCCGATCAGACCTGTACTGTACCCGGCAGGAAGATCTCTGATAGTCTCGCGCTACTCAGGGATACGATCGCCTATGTGCAGGACAGGAGGGTGGACACCTGCCTCATCAGCCTGGACCAGGAGAAGGCTTTTGAAAGGATATCGCACACCTACATGATGGACGTGTTTTCCAAAATGGGATTTGGGGAGGGAATCTGCAATTAGATCAAACTGCTCTACACAAACATCAGCAGCGCAGTCTCAATCAATGGGTGGGAATCAGAAAGTTTCCCGATCCAATCTGGAGTCAGACAGGGCTGTCCTCTCACCCCTGTCTTGTTTGTTTGCTGTATTGAACCCTTTGCTGAGTCTATTAGGAAGGATGCGAGCATAAGAGGGGTGACAATCCCAGGCAGCGGAGGCACTCAGGTTAAAACCTCCCTGTACATGGATGATGTCGCCGTCTTCTGCTCGGACCCGCTGTCTGTGCGCAGACTGATGAGCATCTGCAACCAGTTCGAACTGGCCTCGGGAGCCCAAGTTAACCAGGGCAAGAGCGAGGCCATGTTCTTTGGGAACTGGGCTGACCGATCCTTTGTCCCCTTTACCGTCAGGTCAGACTACCTGAAGCTGTTAGGGATATGGTTTGGAAGGGCCGGGGCGTGCACCAAAACCTGGAAGGAATGAGTAGCCAAGGTACAACAAAAGTTGAGCATGTGGGGGCTGCGATCTCTCTCCATTGTGGGTAAGAACCTCGTCATCAGGTGCGAGGCGCTCACGTTGTTGCTGTACGTGGCGCAGATCTGGCCCGTAACCCATTCCTGTGCTGTGGCGGTCACCCGAGCCATTTTCCGCTTCATCTAGGGATCCAAAATGGACCGGGTCCAGAGGGACACGATGTTCAAACCTCTGGACAAGGGCGGAAAAAACATACCCAACGTGGCCCTAATCCTGGTGACCACCTTCGTGTGCGGCTGCATCAAGCTGTTTGTAGATCTCCAGTACGCAAACTCCAAGTGTCACTACGTGCTGAGGTTCTATCTGCCCCCGGTGTTGCGAAGGATGGGCCTGGGGTCACATTGCCGCGGAACGCTCCATGCAGTTGGACCAAGCCGTACCACCTATCCTTCATGGAGCAGTTTCTGCGGGAAAACACCTTTGACCACCGATCCATCAGGCAGTGGTCTGAACGGAATGTCCTCAAGGCCCTACGAGAAAAGGAGACGGTGAATCCTGTCGGATGGTTCCCCGAGCAGACCGCCAAAGTCATTTGGCGGAATGCCTCATCACCAGAACTTTCAAACAAGTATCAAGATGTAGCTTGGCTGGTGGTGAGAAGAGCCCTCCCCGTCAGATCCTTCCTGCACGACCGAAGTCTCGCCCCCTCCGCGCAATGCCCCCGCGGTGGCTGTGGTGAGGAAGAGATGGTTGCCCACCTCCTCCTGGAATGTGTCTTTGCAAAGCAGGTGTGGAAAGAGATGCAGTGGTTTTTGTCGAGGTTCATCCCAAGCAGCTCTGTAACATCGGGGTCTGTGCTCTACGGGCTGTTCCCAGGGATGCACACCGAGACAAACATCAACTGCTGCTGGAGGACTATCAATTC
Source organism: Heterodontus francisci (assembly GCF_036365525.1). Taxonomy (NCBI): domain Eukaryota; kingdom Metazoa; phylum Chordata; class Chondrichthyes; order Heterodontiformes; family Heterodontidae; genus Heterodontus; species Heterodontus francisci. The sequence continues at coordinate 130,123,396 of NC_090376.1, read as the reverse complement.
GGTGAAAGACGCCCTTTGGTCTGCCCGAAACTTGCTGGTCTTCCAGCGCAAAGAGTTGTCCACCACCGAATGTTGCAGACTGGCACATTCCAAGGTCCAGGACTGTGTGCTGAGGGACGCACTAAAGCTTGGGGAAGCCGCAGCAAAGGCTCAATGGGGAAAGACCACAGTGTAAGGTTCCCCCACCAAGCTGAACTGAGGGGCTGGATCCATGGGAAACCCCTCGAACTGTATCGGGAAAATTTTCATTTGCTGTGAAATGTTAAAATGTAATTGGCATGACAAATGTGAAATGGACGGGTTGTGAGGCAACTCATGATAGTAATGAAGCAAACGGACCTCCTTTGCACTGTTTGTATTTTTTGACTTGGTGTTGTTTCAAACTGGTAATGTAATTTCTACAGATTTTTATGAATAAAGTATATTTTGGAAATAAAAAAAACTTTGGTTTCCTGTTGCTCAAAAACTAAACAGATTGGAAAACCTCCATGCAAGTCTGGCAAAATTGGCCATTCACAGATCCAGGATGCATTGCATGACTGGGGAAGTGTTTCTCTAATAACCTCCCATTCTTCAGAGTCCAGGTAACCTTGGATTGTGATCACATAATGCCCAGTTTTGTCTGGTACCTTTCATGACCAGGGGACCACAGGATATAACCTGCCTTATTGACTACGAGAACTAAATTGTCATTTAACAACACACACACATATTTAATTTGACTGTGCCACTCATTATATATTAATAGTGTCCTAATCCTGGTGGGGGAAACTTGTAGTTGTACTTGTCCTAAAGTCACCATCAGCCAAGAATATAGTACTGGTCATTTATCTCACTGTTATTTGTGGGACATCGTTATGTATAAATTGACTGATGCGTTTGCTGATATCAGAGCACTGACTGCATTTTAAATTTCATTATCTGCAAAATGCTTTGGGATATGAAAGATGCTGCACGAATACAGGTTATTTTATAAATAACATCCCACCACCAACCAGCAAGTTGGAGGTCTGAAACCTGCTCTCAAGGGCTGATCAAATGGTACTGAAAATAATCAATAAGGCAAATTGATCTGAGAATAATAGATTTTTTTATCCAAAGGTATTGAGAGATATGGGACAAAGGCAGGTATATGGAGTTAGGTTGCAGATCAGCTATGATCTCATTGAATGGTGGAACAGATTCAAAGAGCTAAATGACGTACTCTTGTTCCTAAGTTTAAGTTTTATCGAATTATTGCTCAACGATTGTCATATGAGAGTTAGGTCATCTAGATCACAATTACTGCCACCAATGAGTAGACAAGGCAGGTTTCGTTATATCAAAAACTGTGCAGTGTTCATCGCATATTTTGTTTTGGTGTGAGCCGTCACTTAGTTTGTAGCAATCTCATCAGGAGGTTGTGAGTTCAAGTCCCATTCCAGAAAATCGAGCACATAAATCTGGACACTTCGGTGCAGTACTGAAGGAGGACTGAAGGAGTACTGCATTTTTGGAAATGCTGTCTTTCAGATGACACATTGAACTGATGATTGTCTGCCATCTCAGGTGGATACAAAAGATCCCATGGCACAGCACTATTTCAAAGAGCAGGGAGGTTATCCCTGATGACCTGGCCAATATTTTTTTCTCAATTGATATTACAGAAAGGGATTATTTAGGCATCATGATATTGCCGTTTGTGGAAGCTTGCTGTGCACAATTTGGCTGCTGTGTTTCCTGCATTACAACAGTGGCTACATTTCAAAAATACTTCATTGACTGTAAAGTGCTGTGGGACATTGGGGTGGTGAAAAGCACTATATAAATGCAAGTCTTTCTTTCTTTGAGTAGTCCTGGTTTCACCTTATGCCAAAATATGAAGTTACTTTTCCTTAGTATACTTGTTTGATTTTCTTCACCCTAACCAAAGAGATTACACAAAAAGTGACTGATTTCCCTCCAGATATCTTCAACTGCTGCTCTTTAGCTGGCCATCAGGAGGAAATTGCCAAGTACCTAGTGACCGTGCTCCCTTTGAATTCTGCAGTGTAGAAGGTCAAGCAATGCTGCATCGTCACACAGCAGGGATCAGTAATTCATGGGTAAAGCACAGAAAGAAACCTGGCATCCACTTCAATGTGTTACTCCACCACTTTAATCATAGGAACAGTAAGCAATTCAGCCCCTTGAGCCTGTTCTGCCATTCAATACGATCATGGCTGATCCGTAGTTCAAATCCATTAACCTGCCTTTGATCAATATCCTATTTATACCCTTATTCATTAAAAATCTATCGATCTGTGTTGAAAATTTCAATTAAACTACTCCCCTCGCTGAGAAACAGATGGCATAGGACCAAAAATGATATTAACATTGTGGCCAATTCCTTTTTTAAAGATGGAAACAATTATTACAGCAACATAACAGTGTTTAAGGCCATGAAGATAGGTAGATAAAAATCACCAAATCTAGACTTTGAGTAGGAAGAACACAAATCTTAATTGGAGACACTGCTGCTTCTTGAAGCCTCAGTTTATATTAATTATGTCACTCTAGGATACAAGGCATAGTGTTATTAACCAATCTAGCTAATGATACAGCTTTGCGAGATCAGATTGAAAGTTGGAAAAGAAACCTATTGTTTAGCATTATATACATGTTAGTTTTTAAAAAAATAAAAAACGTAAGGAGCTAACAGATGTCCTTAGTTTGACAGCTACACATGCAGTAAACTGCCTGTAGCAACCTGAACACCATGATTATCAAAAGACGTGCATTTCTACAGTTGTTCATGCCCTCAAAGTGCTTTGCAGCCAAAGTACTTTTTGAAGTGTAGGAAATATTACAAGAATAATGATGACAAAGAAGGGCGATGGGCTTTTGTTAAAACATTTTATTACTGAAGTTTTTTTTTTATTTACATTTATCTCCCTGACAAACACAAACCTTCTCATTCTATTTAATGCAGGTTGTAGAAAGTAATATACAGCCACAACAACTTAAGGGAAATACAATGTAACAAAGAAGAAAGTCAAGCCGAAGCAAAATGACAGCCACATTTGCCCCTTTGTTCAAAGTATAAACTTTGCAGCATCTTATAAAATTATGTACATCTTTCAATGCTATTTACATATTCTCACTACCTTTCCTTGCCAAGCCATCACAATGAAGAACACTATAATTTAACAGGTTTGTAAACGATCCAGTTAGAAAGCCATTTTATGATTAGAAATAAATAAAACAAGATAATTATCTTAACAGCATTTTGTCTTGTCACAAAGTCAGACCCAAAGTGGAGGTTAGCCTTTGGCTTCAAATGCCTTCTTTAAATCAGCCAGCTCAAGCCTACACAGCCCATTAGTAATAAATTCCACACCTCATAAAAGCATAATATTCCCATTCAACTAGAAAAGCATTTTAACAATTTCACACACATTAAGAGTTACAGCATCATAGTTCAACAATTTAAAAAAAAAACTGCCATCTTCTCTCCTGCTTTCCCCCCAACCCCAGGAAATGAAAAAAAAAGGAGTTCAGAAGAGGCAAGATCTGGAGCTCCCTGCAACAGGAATCGAGGTTTCCCTTGGATTGAACTGCCCACATATGCAACAAGAGATAACTGTTGCTTTGAATCTTTCAGCATACAATGCTGATCCTGTGGCTAAGTGTGGTTAAGCTAAATCCTCAGCTTCCTGATCAAGTTTAATACATAACAGAGGTGCATCAGAAAAAATGTCACGTCAAATTGTTTTTAACAAAAACAGACAAAAAAAAATTCTTTAATAAGAAACAATAGAAGAATTCTACTATTTTTGAGTGCAGAATGAGACATTCTGCTCAGCAGCAGTGCCACTGTCTGTACAGTATTTATATAAATATCTTTATTGCAGCAGTAGTTTCAAACTGGAATGGAGTGCTAAAATAACTATAAACTTAATAGTCAGCCTTTTGAGAATTAATCCAATTCCGCAAGGCATTGAGAATTTCCAATGCATGTAGAGACTATTTTTGCCAACATTTACACAGCAGCTTTAGCCTCACAGAGATGCTAAAATTGGAGTGTAAGCATTAAGTCAGATAAGCAATCGCATTCCTAATTGCACTTGGAACTGGAAGCGAAAGCTCCAGTAACTTGGGGTTTCAAACCCAAACTGTAGTTTCCTGACTGCAACCTAAACACGGTCTTCAGCAAACAGGGCCAAACTCCTCTTTCCTACTGTGGGCAGCCTTGTAACATCATGTCAGAATGTCACAGGGCTTGAAAGCTGACTTGAGAGAGAGGATACGAGAACAAGATTTGACAAGGCTAGTGTAAATCAGCTTGTCAAAATCTCGAAGGCAAATTGGTTTCCATTCACTGAATATATAAAAGCACCCCAAACGTATGATGATTCTGTACTATTGTCTTATTGAACTCAGGTTAGCTGTCTTAGCCCAGGTAACCTTTTGTAGTAATACAGTTAAATTCAACACCTCACATCCTGCTGATGAGATGAGAACTTCCATCAAGTGATTCGGTACCCTCAAGTATTAACTAGGCTGCATTCCCTTTCTATGTTCAGTAGAAAATATTATCTGCATTAGTCCACACTGTGCCCTTTATAAGTTTTTTTTTTCAATGTCTTCAGCTACATTTACTAAACACTGTCAAGACCATACAGTGCTTTGGTCAAAACATTAGAAAAAGCTTAACGCTGTGAACTTGGCATTTGTAAATACCAGTACTAACCAACTACACTGTAGTGCAAGTGTGTCTATGAAATGGACGTGAGCTTAGTTTTTACATAAAGAAAACCTAAAATAACCAAGAAAAATTAATCCCCTTATAAATTTCATAAAGCTTGCCTATTAAACACAGCTCTTAATTCCCAGTGAATATGTACAAAATATACAGGGTTCCAGTTTTAAAACCTTAGGTCAAGGTTGTGTGTTTCATCAAAACTTCTTTGCTGTATACTGAGGTGAGGAAGCCCTGGCAGCAAGGTTACCATATACACAATGGTCATCTGGTATTTTGTTTAGAAAACAATGTCTTGTTTGCATAATGAACATCAGCCTCAGGGAGGATCCATCTTCTAGTTCTGGTGTCTTTTCATGTGCAGGGCTAAATGGTCAGAGCGTGAAAAGCTGCGGCTACACACAGTGCACTGGAAGGGTTTTGCCCCAGTGTGTTTCCGGAAGTGGCGAGTCAGTTCATCGGAACGTGCGAATCTCCAGTCACATCCTTCCCAGGTGCACTTGTAAGGCTTCTCCCCTAGAATGAAAGGATGCTGACATTAATTACTTGATAGCAATGTTATCAATATTCTGGTTGGACAACATAAAGATGCATACTGCCTCCTCTTACACCACTTTATTAAAAGCATGTCACCAGGCAAGTACCTGTAGATCACATTCATGCATTACTTTTCAAAAGCAAACAAGTTCATGCTGAAAAGACTGGAGCTAAGGCACTGGGGAGTGATGTAAACCAAGATAATTCTCTGATAGTACTATGGCTAGGACGCAATCACTTGTGAAAAGTATTTTATTCCGACAGAGACTATAACATCATTTAAAAGGGGAAAAATAAACCCATAATATTGTACATGCTGGAAATCTGAAATAAAACAGAAAACTAAAAACACTCAACAAGTCAGGCAGCATTTGTGGAAAAAGGAAGCTATGATTGATGTTTCAGGTCATTGCCATAAGAACTGGGAGCAGGAGTAGGCAATTCAGCCCCTCGAGCCTGCTCCGCCATTCAATGCGTTCACGACTGATCTCATCTTGGCCTCAACTCCACTTTCCTGCCCGTTCTCCATAACCCTTCAACCCATTTCTAATTAAAAATCTGTCTATCTCCTCCTTAAAGTTACCCAGTGTACCGGCATCCACCGTACTCTGGGGTAGTGAATTCCACAGATTCACGAACCTTTGAGAGAAGTACTTTCTCCTCATCTCTGTTTTAAATCTGCTACCCCTTATCCTAAATCTATGACCTCTTGTTCTAGATTGCCCAAGAGGAAACATCCTCTCTATGCCTACTTTGTCAATCCCCTTAATCATCTTGTATACCTCAATTAGATCTCCTCTCATTCTACTAAACTCCAGAGAGTAAAGGACTAAACTGCTCAATCTCTCTTCATAAGACAAGCCCCCACCCCGCCCCCCGCAATCTCTGGAATCAATCTAGTGAACCTCCTCTGAACTGCCTCCAATGCAAGTGCATCCTTTCTCAAGTAAGGGGACCAAAACTGTACACAATACTCCAGGTGCGGTCTCACCAATGCCTTGTACAGTTGCAGCAACACTTCCCTACTTTTATACTCTATTCCTTTAGCAATAAATGCCAAAATTCCATTTGCCTTCCTTATCACCTGCTGTACCAGCAAACTAGTTTTCTGCAACACCCAGATCCCTCTTAAACCAAAGAACTCTGAAGTTTCTCTCCAGTTAGATAATAATTTGCCTTTCTATTCTTCTGACCAAAATGGATAACCTCACACTTATCCACGTTAAAATCCATCTGCCAAATGTTGGCCCATTTATCTAATCTATCCATATCCATTTGTAGGTTTCTTATTTCTTTATTGCAACTTACTGTCCCACCTATTTTAGTGTCATCTGCAAATTTGGCTATAGTACCTTCTATCCCTGCATCCAAGTCATTTATATAGATTGTAAATAGTTGGGGCCCCGAGGGCCGACCCCTGTGGCACCCCACTAGTTACATCTTGCCGACCAGAAAAAGACCCATTTATCCCGACTCTCTGTTTTCTCTTGGTTAGCTAATCCTCTATCCAAGCTAATAAATTGCCCCTAACCCCATGTGAACAGACCTTGTGTATTAACCTTTTCGGCAGCACCTTATCACATGCCTTCTGGAAGTCCAGATAAACTACATCTACAGGATCCCCATTATCCACTTTGCTTGTTCCAGCTTCGAAGAACTCTAGCAAATTAGTCAAACATGATTTACCCTTCATAAAACCATGCTGACTCTGATGGATTGAATTTTGACTTTCTAAATGTCCTGTTATTACTTCCTTAATAATGGATTCTAACAATTTCCCAACGACAGATGTTAAACTAACTGGTCTATAGTTTCCTACCTTCTGCCACTCTCCCTTTTTGAAGAAAGGTGTTATATTAGCATTTTTCCAATCCACTGGAACCTTTCCCGTATCCAGAGAATTTTGGAATATTATAACCAATGGATGCACTATCTCCACTGCACTTCCTTTAAGACCCTAGGATGTAGGCCATCAGGCCCTGGGGACTTGCTGCCTTCAATCCCAATAGTTTGCTCAGTACTTTTTCCCCAGTGATGATGATTGTTCTAAGTTCCTCCCTTTCTATAACCTCTGCATTACCTGGTACTATTGGGATGACCCTTTATCATTCAAAAGGGAATTGGATAAGTTGTTGAAAAAATAGAATTTGAAAATGATAGAGGCCAGCTAAGGAACTTGGATCCAAGTAAACAACTCCTGTTGAAGAGTTAGCATTGTACAAGCATGGTAGGCCAAATGGCCTCCTTTTGTGCTTTAAATGTTGTGATTCCAAGATTCTCAGAACATACATAGCAGCAGCCATGATGATTGTAGATTTCATGGATTGGGATCCAGGAAACAGGCAGTGTCTGCACCTGGAGGTAGGAGGGACTGATGTGCATGCATTTTCATGTTCTATAAAAGCTACTCATGGGTCTGTAAACAAACCAACAGATCTAAAAACACATGCCAATAAGGAGTGGACAATGCCAATTTTTTGGATCCCATTCCACAAGGAACTCCCTGCAAATCATTAGGGTTTGCTCTCACTCATGGTTGGCCAAGAACTAAGGAATTATCAATTGTTGAATAGTGCATTAACTTAAAAAAATAGAATTTCATATTTATATAGAGTGTAATGTCTGTCGGGACTGGAGTAAGGTTTAGCGAGTTTAATATATGTCAGGCAGAGACAGAGGGACAGAGACTGCATGCTGCTAAACATAATGGGAGACGTCTTTATTCTGTTTTACGTTTACTTTCACTTTCCCTTTGCTAGCATGTGTGTTCTATAGCAGCCCAAAGTGTACACAATGCGTAATTGCAATTTAAAAACATTACAATACTACATTGAGATGAAAAATAATGCTTTAAAACTGGTTCATCCTAGTTTATGGCATTCCTTGCCATACATTAGAACATTCACAAATGCATCATTGTTGCAATTTCCTCTAAGATTAATGCTGAAAGATAAATCACGTTTGCTTCTAGCTAACTCGATACACAAGATTAAAATTTATTTTATAAGCTTGCTCAATTACTTTGTTTTCTAGGTCTCACCACGTCACCCGCACACATATTTATTAAAAAAGAGGGCAGAGGCCACTATACCTTTACCAATACCACTCTAAACCGCTAACAAGGTAGAAAAAACAGCCTGGAGTGACTTTCCCATGTTCTTCAAAAATAAAGCACTGACCTTTACTTAGTACTTGTGTTGCAACTCAGATCAGGTGAGTGAGTCCCCTTGTCCTACGATTCAAGTACTAATGTACTACACCACCCAAATACTGAAGCCTTTTCATTTCTTTCAACAATAAAGACTTAGCAACAAAATTGCGCTGCATAAGGTTAATTATATTTTGTGTATGTCTTGGAAGTACAAAATAAAAAATATGTAGTACAATTACCATTTTACAGCACTTTGCTAGGCAGATCCCATCAAAAATATATAATCGGATTGAAATTGTGAAGTGCGTGCGATATTAGGAAAGAACATTTATACAGCATCTTATCATGTACTTAGGATATTCCAAAGCTCCGCACAACCAATTACTTAAGTGAAATCATTGTTGTGTAGCCAAATAAAGTAGCCAATTTGCACATTGAAGATTCCACAAACAGTGAATGAGATGAACAATCACTGAATCGGTTTTTGATAATGCTGGTCAAGTGAGAAATGTTGGCCAAGATACAAGGATAACCCCCTGTTCTTCGAACAGTGGCTTGAAATCCTTTACATCCACTTGCAAAGGTGGTCAAAGTTTCAGCTTAAATTTTCAGACAAAAGGACAACATCTCAAGGAAAGAACAACCCAGCCTGCCCCATATAGTTGTGATGTCTTATGCTTCACATTTGAAGAATCACAATTTAACAAGGTTAACAGATAATTTGCATAAAACCACTGCAAACTGGACCGGCTTTAAAGAAAGCATCCTTGAGTCACACTAAAAGTTTGTCACCAGACAGATTTTCGGGGCTGGAATTTTATTCTACAATCGGAACAAATGAAGCATCATTCTGAAAATGGAAAGAGAATTGCCTCCTTTTCAAACTGGCCAAGCAATTTCCTGGAAAATTTATTTAGGACATTATCTGTTATGCAAGAAAAAAGGTATTTACATAGTTGTAGAAGTATGTAAACAACAGAAGGTTTGTCTATTCTCACCAATCCTAACAATGCTGTAAATACTTACAAATCATAAGATCACAAAAAGGTCACAGATGAAGGAAACCATCAAGTCGATCTTGGTTCACCCACCCAGAAAGATCTTACATTCTCATTAGAGTATCCAATTATTTCATTAAAAATCTGGGCTTGTTGCTTCCACTAAATTTTCCTGGAAGTCTGTTCCTTTGGTGTAAAGATTTGGGAAGCTCAGCAGTTATCAATTAACTTCAAAAGGAAATAAAAATCAGGGAGATGCAAAACTGGCTGCAAATTCGCTATCACCCATTTTACACAATCAGGCAATGTCAAAATGATTCCTGGGTATCGTGCAATGTAAGCAGAGATAATTCAAGACAATGGAACCCTATACCACATGTTCAGCTCTGTTGTAGAATGATTGTTAGAGATTGATTGATATTGTTAAATTCCAGAAAGCTTGTTGTGGAAGGATTTTGCTGTAGCCTATCTTTACTCAGTTTCACTTTTATTGGACACAGTAAAAGGGATTACAAACAAATAACTCCTCACTCAAAACCTTCCACAGTCTCAATAAGTGTCTCCTTACAAGTGCTCAAGTAAGACCCCAATTGACAATCTCCACCTACATATAATTAAACAATTGATACAATAACATTGACTAATCATAATTGTGTATCATCTGACTAGTTCCAAAGAAGGGTCACTGACCCGAAACGTTAACTCTGCTTCTCTTTCCACAGATGCTGCCAGACCTGCTGAGTGGTTCCAGCATTTCTTGTTTTTATTTCAGATTTCCAGCATCCGCAGTATTTTGCTTTTATTTTAGTTTTTTTCTCTGGTTAGCAATTCCTACGTTCCTATTATCAAATGGGTATTAAACCTTAGTTGGCAGTAGAAATGAGCAAGCAGCAAGTTTTGGATGTTGTGTCACTGTTTTCTGCTTATTACAGATTTTATCAACTTGGAAATTGTTCGAAAAAGCTCTTGGCAATGAGTTTGCAAATATAAATGCAAGTTAATAAGAACAGGGATGCCATTTCCTCAAACATACAACATCCTATGAAACAGAATCATAACATACAACCAACAAGCATTTATAGGGTATCTTCAGCAATAAAATAAAAAGTCCCAAGTTACTTCATAGAGCTGCCAAGGCAAAAATTAGGGGTGGGGTGGGGTGGCAAAACCTTGATCAAAGAGATGGTTTTAAGGATGAGGGGGAGATGAAAATTTGGAGTTTAGGAAGAGAATTCCAGAGCACAGGGTCTTATCTGCTGTAAGTACAGCCATTACTGATAGGGCAAAAGACTCAGTTTCATTTTTAATTAAAAGGTTTAAAAACAATGAAAATAGAAACAAAATGGTTTCTATAGATCATAATTTATTAACTTCTTTTGCAGTCTGGCTGACTGAAAAGAATGGAATACAAAAGTTTACTCCACACCCATTGCAGTCATAAGTTGTGCGTAAACAAAATGGGGTGGGGTCGGAAGATACCCTTCTTTGGAGGAAGGCCATTAGCAAACCAGTCGCACGTTTTATTTTTCTGTGTTGGCCCACAAGTTACCAGGTTAACTGAGTTCAATTTCCCCAAATTGGTCAGGTTTCAACTCAACTCCTGAGTTGCTAGTACAGTATCAGAACATACACTACTGGGTACCTGTGTGAAACAAGACACTACATCACCACAAATATACCATAGGTACAAAATGTAACGATAACCACGTTTTTTACTGAATCCCAGATGACTTTATGACTACATTGGCTGGAAAAAGCACCTGTAGCATCATGAATACAAAATTTGTGATTGAATGACCACAGAAATGCACACCACATACCCCTGACCTAACCCATTTACATGAGACTTTGGTAGAGAACAGATGTTCTTAGCACAAGTAGTAATGGTAGATAACTCACTATCAGTAAGCAAGAATGCAAAATAAGTTAAATTTATTAGATATTTCTGGATAAAATATAGTTTTTATTTAAAATTTTCAACCTCCAGGACTTTGCATCAGGGAACAGTCATTTAAAGGAACAATGCAAAAAAAAAAATCCCTGCCCAATCTCCTGTGGCCATGCAAAGATTATAGTGCCAAAAATGTTTTGCTTGAGAGAGAACAGTTTGCTACTCCAAAATGCTAATACGTTTTTCCAACAAAATACACAAAGCATGCCTTTATTTCTGCATCATGTGGTATCAGTTTTAAACACCGCATTGGTTTTAGTTGCACTTAGAAATGAGGTCAAATGGTGGTATTCTGTAAAACTCCAGCCAGAAGCCCATTTCGTGTTAATCATTTTAGTGAATACCAATGGCTGAATGTTCAGAGAATTCTTCTCGCTTCTCGGCCTTTTGGCTAAGATCAAGTGTAGCATCTGTTCTGATCAGTACTTACTTGGCAGAGAAGAGACCATGATCATTGCCTTTTGATCCTGGGTAGGCTTTGAGTAAAATGATTATAACCAATCTTCGAGCTTCAGGCCAAGGAGTGCGGAACACCGTTCGGGTGGTCATGAAGGACAAGGAAGGAGATGCATCGATTGATCGCACCTTCTTCATCAAGAAAATTCTCTTCGATTGCTGTGGATTTCAAGCGACGGATGTCTTCTGCCTGCAGGATTTCCCCAGCAGTGGATACTTCGACGTGACGTTCCGGAACGTGGCGGGATGCATCAAGTTCCTGAAGGCGTTCAAGGAGAAAGGGGACCGGGCGCCGCTGTCCATCCTCACAGCGGAGCCGCTCTTCACGCTTCCGTCACAACGGGACCGGGTGGTGACGATTCACCTCTACAACCACCATGTTCCGGTGGTGGATGTACTCACCTTTCTCACCAGGTACGTCGAGGTGGCCGGCAGCAGCACTGATGTCAAGGACCCCTTTGGGATTTGGACCAGCAAGCGGCAGGTCAAGGTGACCTTGAAGGTCGATGCCAGTGGAGCCATTATCCACCCTCCCTCCAGCTTCACTATCGGGGGAAGTCGAGGCTTCTTGGTCTACGCTGGGCAGCCCAGAGTTTGCCGCACCTGTGGCAAATCTGGTCACGTGGCAGCAAACTGCAGCACGGTTGTTTGCAATAACTGCAAGGAGGAAGGCCATCAGACCAAGGACTGTAAGCAGACTAAGTGTTGCAACTTGTGCGGTGCGGCAGGCCACCTCTACAAAACCTGCCCCAAACGCTGCCTCAGTTATGCTCAGGCGGCAAGGTCCAAGGAAAGGCCGGGAGAAGGTTCGACGATGGCGTCCGGTGCTGGAAAGGAGACAAGCAACCTTCTCCGCAGCGAGGATAGTATCCCTGAGAAGGAGAAGAAAGGGGAGGCAGCTGAAACCAGCGACCCTGCACCTACCCTGCGCCCAGAATCCCCTCCTCCACAGACAGAATCAATGGAGGAGGAGGTAGCAGATGGACAAACAGGTCAGTGGCAAGTGGTACAAAGGAAAACCACAAAGAAAAGACCTCCAAAAGCGGAACAGGCCACCACCCAAACCAGTGGCAAGAGGAGGCTATCTTCTGAAACAGACTACAACAGCTCCTCTTCACTGGACTGGGAAATGCTGGAACAACGGCCCCTTCAAAAGAGGCGGCAGAACTCCAAGGAGCTGGAAGATAAAGCATCCCAGCCCCCGGGCACTGGAAGCTGTGATGGGCCCGGCGTGCCCCAACCCCAAAGCGCCACACTGAACGACATGGCCAGCGCATCCCAACTCCAGGACACCGAGAGCAAAGACACGTCTGGCGCACCTCAGCTCCGGGAAGCCGGGAGCAGTGATGTTTTCGAGGAGGAACAGAGGAAAGCAGCAGAGGACAACCCAATCCTTGCTGCCTACAAGACCACCCCGATATCACCCCAGCAGAACAAACCCTGTATGAAAAACCAGGAGGGGTTTCTGAGCTCAACTAATGTGAAACAGCTTGCGCACACTATGGGTATGCAGGAACATCCTGAAGGACTGGGACTAGCAAGGACAAATGGTATGGGAAGCAACAAACAACCTATAAAAAAAAAAAAAATGGGTGGAAGGATTGCTTCCATTAATGTGCGTAGCATTAAATCCACTACGCGATGTGTTTCAACCTTGGATTACCTCAGCAAGGTCAAAGGCGATCTATTGTTTCTGCAGGAGTGTGGAATACCACACCTCAGCATCTACAGGCAGTGGTCGCGATGGTGGTCCCACGGGCCATCGATCTGGTCGGGGGGTAATGATCGCCGTTCCTCCGGCCTGGGTATTCTGCTGCAGGGAGGTAACTTCACCATCTCCGAAGTTAAGGAGGTGGTGGGCAGTCGCCTCCTCGTAGCAGACGTAATGTACAACAACGCTCCGCTCCGGTTGATCAACGTGTACGTCCCGGTACAACACAGCGAGCGGCTGACCGTCTTCCAGCAGCTCCCATGTTGCTGGCGACGTCCAGGCCGATCATCCTAGGCGGTGACTTCAACTGCATCATCGATGCGGCTGGACGTTCCGGCAGAGACGACAGCAAACTGGACGTTACGTCCAGATTCCTAATAGAAACAGTTAAAGATGCCAAACTGCACGACGTCTTCAGCAAACCTGCAGACGGAGCGCAGCACAGATACACATGGTCAAGATCGGATAGGTCTGCCTGTTCCAGGATTGACTTCCTGTTTGTGTCCCGTGCTGTCACGGTCGGATCCACCGACGTCAAGCCGGTGTTCTTCTCTGACCACTGCCTCTTACTGGCCGACTGTCACTTACAGGACGACCAGCGGGTTGGCAGAGGGACGTGGAAGCTCAATGCTACACTGCTGACGCCAGAGAGCGTTGACGAACTCAAAAGGGATTACAAGGGTTGGAGGACCATGAAACCCCTCTGAGTCTCCAGTTCACTGGTGGGAAGCGATCAAGGAGAACATCAAGAGGTTCTTCATCCACAAAAGGTGTCCAGAGGGAGAGACAGAGACAGCGGGAAATGTCCCGACTCCAGAAAAATATGCAAAATCTGCTCCGGCTGCAGTCGATGGGGGTCGAGGTCAAGGAGGACCTCCAAGAGGTGAAGAGCCAGCAGGCCTCGCTCTTTGCCACGGAGGCATCCAAGATCATCTTCCGGTCCAGAGTCCGCTCCATCAAGCAGGATGAGACGTGCTTGCGTTACTTCCTCCAAAAGGTACACACAGAGAGCTCTGTTATCACCAGCCTGAAGGAAGAAGATGGCTCGGTAACATCTTCGCAGTCCGACATACTAAGGATCAGCAAATCCTTTTATGCTGGGCTGTATGACGCGAAGCCCACAGACAGCAGAGCCTCCCAGTCCTTCCTGTCATCTATCACGGAGGTCTTAGATGACAGCAGGAGGGAGAGACTGGACAAGCCGCTAACTCTGGACGAGCTGACAAACGCCGTAGAGTCCTTCGAGACGAGTAAACCTCCCGGAAGCGACGGCTTACCAGTCGAGTTGTACTCGGCCCTGTGGGACTGGGTCGGCCCGGACCTGCTGGAAGTATACGAAAGTATGCTCCTGGCTGGCAGCATGTCAGAATCCATGAGGAAAGGCATCATCACCCTCATCTACAAGCGGAAGGGGGAGAGGGCAGAAATAAGAAATTGGCGGCCCATCTCACTGCTTAATGTTGACTACAAAATTCTGTCCAAAGTCATAGCCAGTCGAGTCAAGTCTGCTCTGGAGTTGATGATCCACCCTGATCAGACCTGTACTGTACCCGGCAGGAAGATCTCTGATATCCCTGAGTAGCGCGAGGCTACGATCGCCTACGTACGGGACAGGAGGGTGGACACCTGCCTCATCAGCCTGGACCAGGAGGAGAAGGCTTTTGACAGGATATCGCACACCTACATGATGGACGTGCTTTCCAAAATAGGGTTTCGGGAGGGAATCTGCAATTGGATCAAACTGCTCTGCACAAACATCAGTAGCGCAGTCTCAATCAATGGATGGGAATCGGAATGTTTCCCGATCCAATCTGGAGTCAGACAGGGCTGTCCTCTCACCCCGGTCTTGTTTGTTTGCTGTATTGAACCCTTTGCTGAGTCTATTAGGAAGGATGCGAGCATAAGAGGGGTGACAATCCCAGGCAGCGGAGGCACTCAGGTTAAAACCTCCCTGTACATGGATGATGTCGCCGTCTTCTGCTCGGATCCGCTGTCCGTGCACAGACTGATCAGCATCTGCGACCAGTTCGAACTGGTCTCGGGAGCCAAAGTTAACCACGGCAAGAGCGAGGACATGTTCTTTGGGAACTGGGCTGACCGATCCTTTGTCCCCTTCACCGTCAGGTCTGACTACCTGAAGGTGCTGGGGATATGGTTTGGAAGGGCCGGGGCGTGCACCAAAACCTAGGAGCAGCGAGTAGCCAGGGTACAACAAAAGTTGAGCATGCGGGGGCAGCGATCTCTCTCCATTTTGGGTAAGAACCTGGTCATCAGGTGCGAGGCGCTCACGTTGTTGCTGTACGTGGCGCAGGTCTGGCCCATACCCCACTCCTGCGCTGTGGCAGACACCTGAGCCATTTTCTGCTTCATCTGGGGATCTAAAATGGACCGGGTCCGGAGGGACACGATGTTCAAACCTCTGGATAAGGGCGGGAAAAATGTACCCAACGTGGCCCTAATCCTGGTGACCACCTTCGTGTGCGGCTGCATAAAGCTGTATGTAGACCTCCAGTATGCAAACTCCAAGTGTCACTACGTGCTGAGGTTCTATCTGTCCCCGGTGTTGCGAAGGATGGGCCTGGTCACATTGCCGCGGAACGCTCCATGCTGTTGGACCGTGCCGCAACACCTACCTTCGTGGAGCAGTTTCTGCGGGAAAACACCTTTGACCACCGATCCATCAGGCAGTGGTCTGCACGGAATGTCCTCAAGGCCCTACGAGAAAAAGGAGACGGTGAATCCTGTCGGATGGTTCCCCGAGCAGACCGCCAAAGTTATTTGGCGGAATGCCTCATCACCAGAACTTTCAAACAAGCATCAAGATGTAGCTTGGCTGGTGGTGAGAAGAGCCCTCTTCGTCAGATCCTTCCTGAACAACCGAAGTCTTGCCCCCTCCACACAATGCCCCCGCGGTGGCTGTGGTGGGGAAGAGATGGTTGCCCACCTCCTCCTGGAATGTGTCTTTGCAAAGCAGGTGTGGAAAGAGATGCAGTGGTTTTTGTCGAGGTTTATCCCAAGCAGCTCTGTAACACAGGAGTCTGTGCTCTACGGGCTGTTCCCAGGGACGCACACCGAGACAAACATCAACTGCTGCTGGAGGACTATCAATTCGGTGAAAGACGCCCTTTGGTCTGCCCGAAACTTGCTGGTCTTCCAGCGCAGAGTTGTCCACGACCGAATGTTGCAGACTGGCACATTCCAAGGTCCAGGACTACGTGTTGAGGGACACACTAAAGCTTGGGGCAGCCGCAGCAAAGGCTCAATGGGGAAAGACCACAGTGTAAGGTCCTCCCACCAAGCTGAACGGAGGGGCTGGATCCATGGGAATCCTCTCGAACTGTATCGGGAAAATTTTCATTTGCTGTAAATGTAAAAATGTTAAATGGCATGACAAATGAAATGGAAGGGTTGTGAGACGACTCATGATTGTAGTGAAGGAAACTGATCACCTTTGCACGGTTTGTATTTTTTGACTTGGTGCTGTTTGAAACTGTTTGCTAATGTATTTTTTTTTTTACAGATTTTTATGAATAAAGTATATTTTGGAAATAAAAAAAAATGTTCAGAGAATTCTGGCTTTGTTGCTTTTTTAAAAAAAAAAACTGATGGTATGCAATGATCTCCCAATGTGTCATGTGATGATTTTTCAGCTACTAATTTGGAATGCCAGGCAAAGATTTTAGTGGAAATCCTGAGACTGCCACTCATTACAAACTGAGTCACAAATCTATACTGATGGAATCAGATTAGGGCAATATGCTGAAGAATTGAAGTGTTCAATTGAATTGCTTATGCTTCACTTCATGTGCAACCACAAATGGCATTTCAGGAAAAAAAAATTATTGATGCAACGCAGTGTAATCTGTTATGGCTGGATTGCAATGCACTCACTACAGGTGCTTTGCAGAATACGGAAAGTGCCTTTTTGTTGTGTTGTAGTGAACACTTAGAGGGAATGTCTGATTTGAGAGTCATTTCCTTCAGTACCTCGCTTAAAACACACCATCCTCACACACATCCCCAACTGCGCCCCGCTACCAAAATGTCAACTGCTGCAGAGGTCTGAGCTGCTGGTTAACAGCAGTGCCACTTGTACATCAGGTGGCAGGACCAAATCTCCAACGCAGAAGTCCTCAAGGCGGCCAACATCTCCAGCATATACACCCTTCTGAGCCAGTGGTGCTTGAGGTGGCTTGGCCATGTGAGCCACATGGAAGATGGCAGGATCCCCAAGGATGCACTGTACAGCAAGCACGCCACTGGTGTCAGACCCACCGGCCGTCCATGTCTCCGCTTTCATGACGTCTGCAAACACGACATGAAGTCCTGTGACATTAACCACAAGTCGTGGGAGTCAGTTGCCAGTGATCGCCAGAGCTGGCAGACAGCCATAAAGGCAGGGCTAAAGAGTGGTGAGTCGAAGAGACTTAGTAGTTGGCAGGAAAAAAAGACAGACGTGCAAGGAGACAGCCAATTTGTGTAACAGCCCCGACAACCAATTTTATCTGCAGCGCCTGTGGAAGAGTCTGTCACTCTAGAATTGGCCTTTATAGCCACTCCAGGCGCTGCTCCACAAACCACTGACCACCTCCAGGCGCTTACCCATTGTCTCTCGAGACAAGGGGCCAAAGAAGACAATGACTTGTACAAAGTTAGGTGCTCGAATGTTGTGCTTCATTGCTTCCAGTTTCTTACCCTGAAGAAATTGAGAGAACAGCCATAAGCATACTTTTAAAAATACTGCTATAGAAAGAATATAAATATGAAGTAAAATCTAAATTTAGCACATAGCCCATGGCATGGCTCAGTGAGTCAGAGAATAGAGTTTTGTAATAACAGGGGCATTATCAATAAGTGATGAGCATAGTGTATTTTATCGGCAAGTTTTACATATGTGTGCAGATAAATAAGACAATACTACATCCATATTATACAATATTCCTTCAAGTATCAGGTTTTGTGTTGTCGTACAGATTTTTCTCCCAACCTTAAGTGGGATCTGCTACATAGAATTACCTAAGAATTTACAGTACAGAAACAGGCCATTCGGCCCAAATAGTCCCTAGTGTTTATGTTCCACACGAGCTTCCTCCCACCCCATTTCATTTTACTGTGGAAATTGTAACTGTTCCAAAAGCCGGTTGCTGCTCCATTAAAAGTAAAGATGCCATGAGCACTATAGGAGAGGCAGCAGAAGCTACCGGAAGCTTAAGATGCAGCGTTAAAGACACACAGCTTCAAGAAGGTGGCAGCCGCAATGCCCTTACATGGTAAGGGCTCCAAGTACATCAAACACTTTTTTTCCCTGTTCAGAAAATATTTAGGCTGAATCCATACAGACATAATCCTTGAATGTTCCATTCAGATTTTATTTTTAGTTAACTTCAATTTAGCCAACACTGATGCACAAGAGTTGTCACTGCTTGATTTACAGTAACTGGTGACACTCTATATATGACTTGGCACCAACTGGTTGTGTTTTTTTGTTAAAACTTGGCTTCTATTTTTGAGTTTTATTGTTGCAATCAAGTGTTCCCAGACAAAAAAAAAAAATTAATTTTAGGCTGTCTAGCTCAAATTACAGAGAGGCAGTGAGCAAATTTGGATCAAACTCATCCAGAGTAAACTCACAGTTCACTTCACTTTCTGTGTACTCTTACACTGAGAACCCAACACTCTGACACAGGATTGACATATCAACATTGCATGCACTTCATTCCATCATGCTTGCATCCTATACAAAGACAGTCCAATGGGATTCATTTCAATCAAGTTTAAAATTTAACTTTGCAGAATGATGCAATTGGAGCAAAACCTCTTTGTAGTGAGACAGGTCAAATTGAAACCTGGTTTTATGTGTCTAATCACCAGTCTGAGTCAGATCTCTAACTTGCAGTAACATGATCCAAATGTGCAACACGTTTTGCTCTACAACAGTTTCATATAGTTTTAGAATATGACATTGCTCCAATTAAAAATGGCTTCAAGTAACATTGTGAACCTGCTAAAAGAAAATTTTCGCCCCAAAAATGCAAACTTCAAGCGTACCTCTAATTATTCTCCCAACCACAGCTGGAGTATGAAACATGATTGTGAGCCTGTTGTATCATATGCTTCCTGAGACAGAGGGGTCAGACCAATGATGAGTGTGGACGAATCAGCCGAAGATAACTTCAGCTGCCCGTGTTTTCTTGATTAACAGGAATGCTTCTCTTTTACAATTTTATTAATTGTTCACTTGTATCTTTGCAAAACCTGTTTTAAAGATGCCCAACGCAGAACTACCTGTTTTGCAAAATGGTGCGAGACTACCTCAAGTGGAATTGCAGCACCTTGACTGATCACTGGCTGCAGCACAAATGCAACTGGTGCAGCTTTTCAAAGTATTTCAATTTCTTTAGGATCAATGTTGGCAGAGAATAGGCATGGGTTAGTCTGCACTTGCAGTAAGGAATGGCCCGCGGAAGAAAGAAATTGGGAGCAAGTAGTCTGCCTTTCTTCCCACTGATATTAAAATCGATGAGAAACCATGGTTTCCCCCAAGATGCATGTCCCAGGAGTGCCAGAGCACAAATCATCAGTATCACATTATTAAAAATTGAACCAACATTTGAATGCCAGTCAGGAGAAATCTGCGCAAGGAGCTTTCCTTTATCTAGCAAGAAAACTATGTAGAGCCAGCAAACGACATTACTGACTCTGCACTGCTCCAAATTAGTAACAGCCTCTAACCAGAAGAACTATATGGCAGTGCTGTAAATGGTCAGATTATTACTGGGGTTATATGATTCTATAGCCAGTAAGTGCCTATCACACCTTTAATCTTGATTAAAGCTTCTGATAAATAACGGTATACAAATTACTAGGAAACAATTTTTGGACAATTTGTTGGGAGACCTTGAATGAAAACACCTGCTTGCCTCTCTAATTAATGATCAACTAACAAATCTAATATTTTAAACCCATATATCCCCACAATTTTGTTTGTGTGATTACAGATTAAAAACATGCAGTATTGTTGTTACTAGATTCTAGCTGTAATAAAGGTTGTAAACTCCACCTTTCCTGCAATAAACTGTGACAATACAGCAGTGAATAGCATCAGCACAAGGCTTAGGCTGAAGCCATTATAATTATATTTGCTGTAACTTGTAATTCTATATGCTGAACCAAACCTTTATTGTGTTGGAATGTCTTAATTCCCACATTGTCTCAAACCACAAGCCAGCATTTCTGACAAGATGTTGCCAATGGTGGGACCATATTCTTTGGTTTCTTCAGCTCGGGACCATCCACTTCTCCAAGCTTCATTGCAACCTATTTCAAATGGGTCTCAATTTTATCTGTGGGTCTGTTTTCATCAGGTGACTAGCACTGAGAGTTATAAACTCACTTGCTACTCCAAAAATAAACTTCAGGGTACTTTTTTTTACTCTGGGATGTCATTTAAACCCCATCAACTGACCTGTATCTCGTTCGGAAATTCTGCAGCCCAGAGGTCACCCGTCGAAGGTGGGTGAGTGACGGGATCGACCATTGGGCCATCCCATGGGGTGCCCGCATTCCATAAGTGTGTTGGGGGGTGGGGGAGAGAAAAAAAGAGAAAAGACTTGCACTTATATCGCATCTTCACGACCATAGGATGTCCCAAAGTGCTTTATAGCCATTCGACTACTGCTGAAGTGTAGTCACTGTTGTAATGTACGAAATGCCACAGTCAATTTGTGCACAGCAAGCTCCCATGAACAGCAATATGATAATGACCAGATCATCAGTTTGTGATGTTGGTTAAGGGATAAATATTGGCCAGGACACCAGGGATCAAGTCCCCTGCTCTTCTTTGAAATAGTGTCATGGGATCAATATCCACCTGAGGGGCAGACAGGGGCTCGGTTTAACGGCTCACCTGAAAGACAGCACTCCGTTAGTGCTACATTAGAATTTCAGCCTAGATTTTTGTGCTCAAGTCTGGGAACACCTGGCACTTGAACTCAACTTCTGACTCAGAGAGAGAGTGTGCTACCAACTGAACCATGCCTGACAATGTAGCCATATTGCTCAAGGAGACACCTAAGCTTTCCTTGTGGGGCCTAGAAGACTCTTGCCCCTCCTGACAGCAAAAGGAACGTAAAAGCAATGTTATGAACCTACCTTTGGGGCCTTTTGCATTGGCCTCTCAGTTGAGCAGATGAGAATCACAGAAGCCCAGCTCCCAGTGGCTCCAGGCAAGTGACCTGAGCAATTTTAACTGCAAGTTTCTGCCAGGCGAGTAAAGTTAAAATTGTCCCCTTGGTTTTATGTGAACTTCCAGAAGTTACATTTAAACTAAACTACTTTCATTTTTAAATTCAGCCATAATAAAACCCTGAAAAAATGAATTTCTTCAATATTCTTGATATGAAATTATCTGCATTTTTCTTGATGGCGAGATTTACTCCTTTTCTGGACTGAAGGCAAGGAATGATCACGCTGTGGAAAATACTTACATTTATATAGCACCTTTCATAACCTTCGGATGCCTCAAAGTGTCTCACAGCCAATTAAGTACTTTTGAAGTGTAGCGCTGTTGTGTAGGTCAACACAGCAACCAATTTCAGCAAGGTCCCACAAACAGCAATGAAGTAACTAATAATCTGCTTTAATGATGTTGCTGAAGGATAACTGTTGAGAACAGCAACAAGAAATCTCCCTGTTCTTCAAATAGTCCCATGTGACCCACCTGAGAGGGCAGATGGGATCTTCAGTTTAATGTCTTATCTGAAAGATGGCACCTCCGATAGTGTAGCGCTCCTTCAGTACTGCACTGGAGTGTCAGCTGAGATTTTGTGCTCAAGTCCTGGACTGGGACTTGAACCAACAACCTTCTGACTCAGAGGTGAGAATACCACCAACTGAGCCAAGACTGACACACCTTAAATAAAAATAACTATGGTTGGCAGCATATCACCCTGCTCTGAGAAACCTTAACGGATTTCTAGCCTAAGATGATCATGTGGAAATGACTACCTGAAGCCAAGTGAAGATTATCAATTTGGACACTCTCAGCTGTGGCAAAATACTTCAGATGTTGCACAGTAAAACACCGTTGGTCTTAACCTTAGGAATCAATGTGACAATTTTTCCTATTTCCTACACAATACCTTTAATAAGATGCGAAATGGATGTCCCTGGCACTTGACAACGGATTCCAAATAGTGTGAGGACAGTCTGGCATGATGACCAAAGATACAATAATAAATACAGATTTTGAGGAAACCTAAAAGGTAGGGAGAGGTAGAAAAGCAAAGAAATTTAGAGAGGGAGTTCCAGAGTCTGCCATCATGGGGATGTATGGGAGGAGGCCATGCACAAGAGGCAAGTCTGAGAACCCAAAGGGATGAACTGAGACACAGAGCTGAGGAGCTTGCAGATGTAGCGTGGCAAGGCTATGTAGGAATTTGTAAAAAGGAACAATGATTTTCCAATGCAATTTTCATTTACAGCTGCCATACATAGGCCTGTCTCAGTGACACTACCAGGTTATTGCCAAATTAGAGACAATTCTGTGCTGGGACCCCACTCCTGCTAACAACTGGATTTACTGGGTTTTTTTGCAATCAGATGTTGTGCAGCACCGGCCCTGGTCATTCTTTAGCTATTCCTTCCTGCAAGGAAAATAACGGACTTCCTTCACGTCTCATTAGGCAGTAATGGTTGGGTTTGTAAATTCACCATTAGGAGAATTAGTTAGCTGATAGTATCCTCAAACTGCCATACAATGCTGCCCCATGCACTGAATATTGCCTCTGAACAACCTCTGCTGAGCACCTTTCATGCCAAAAGAAATTGACTCAGAGAAACAAACTCCAAATGATACTGTAGTTTTTTTTTAAAAATGGTGTCACAAATCATTCAATACTAAGAAATATCACTCTGTTTTATATTCTTGCAACCAAACACTGAACTAAGATTTTTTTGTTGAAAGACAAATGCATTATTCCAAATTTTTATTGACAGGTGAGTTACTTTTAAAGGCCTTGTGAGACTATTATTTTTCTGTATGTGGAGAGGGTGGAATGCAAAAACCAGTCACTTAACATGTATTAAAGACTGCTGACTTAACATACCTGCATGTTACTATCACCAGACAAATTCTCAAGTTGTCACGCACTCTCTTCATTTTCCAAACCACAATTTTTAAGTGGTTTTGACAAGTTTTAAGAGATTCCACAAACCAAAACATTTACAATAGATCAGAAAATGCACTGGACATCTTTAGTTAAGACTCATGGGATAGGATCCCATTCCCTTAACTACACTTCCACCATGCCAAAATCTGCATTTGTTTTTCAAATGAAATTAAGCTGGCCGCCTTCTCTAAATTTCAACCCCCACCTCCAAAGTTGTGCTTTGTGTCGGTGATTCAGGCTGATTCATCAGTGCTGTAACAGCACCTGCCACGGAAAACCAGCACAGTATTCATCTGGCTCCTGCATAACAATCAATTCCAGTTCAACATTCATTGTTGACCAGATAATTCTACAGAAGAGGCCAGAAGTTCCTTTAAAAATAAAACCGAGCATTTTGACAACCCCAAAGCTAAAAACCAGTCTGAAGACTTTCAGAGACAAAACCAGTGGCAGGCAGACTGTTTAGACTGCCAGTGACTGCCTTAATACCCTTTTCACAATACAATGAATAACATGCATCTCAAAAGACTCACAATACTGTACTTTGATAAAGATCTTGCAATGCTGACTCGCACTAAGAGCCTTAATTACTACCAAACTGGCTTATGGATGCAGGGAGACTACACAGGGAGTGCCAGAAATGACGGCTTCAAATCCTCTGAATTGTAAACTTCAGTAACAGTTTAGTAACCTTAGATTTTACGCTGAGGGTAATAAATCACCGAGTTCGAAAGATATAGACACTATAAAACGTCTATTATAAGTATTCCTTCTCTCCCCACATAATGAGTGATTAAAAAGCTGCACATATTCAAAGTTACTGAAAACTTCACAATCGTGATCAGAGGCTTTAGTTTTTGTTTTAAAGACACCAATCTCTTTTTTTTTTTGCAAAGTTCAGTTCAAAATTACTTCTAGCTGAAGGGCATATACTCCACCTTGTTTTTCTGGTTGCTACAGATCAAATGAGTGCCAGCAGGATCACACATGCCTTTCAAACCTACACAACAATATTTTCTTTTACACACTGCAGCTTTGTCATCGAGGTAAAAGGGACAGCAAATAAATCTGATAGAAACGGGGGAGAAATAAAAATCCTTTTAATTTGCAATGGTTAAAAATGACACCAAATTTCAACAAACAAAAAGGATTATTTCCCCTCCCCTGTGATCTGGGAAAGATTCCTTTTTCTATAATTGCCCACAAGATCAAGTCATTTTCAATACTTCAGTGAAAATAAAAACTAGACCCCAACACAGGTCACCGTGCAGACCTTGTGCAAAGCTGAAATTATATATAATTGCTATCTGCTTGAACTGAGGATTTTAATAAAGGTACGACAAGCAAGTTATCTGTACTTGTTTTGGAGTTCAGTCAAGCAAGGCATGTAAAAAAAATAGTGCTTCTTAGAACCAGTTCATAAAAATAAAAGCCAAACTTGCACAACTCCAGTACGTGTATTTGTACATGTGTTAAAAGCTGCACAATGTAGGAAAGTTATACGAGAGTCAAAACAGGATTCATTTTCTTGCACTTGCTCATGCGCCAAACATGCATATGAGTATAAGAGAACTTGGCTGTATGTCCATACCACAGACAACTTCTAGTCCTCCGCTCCAACCAGCAATGACTGGCTTTGTACAGACAATTCTAAATTCAGGTGGCTTTAGTACTTGTGCACTACTAGACCAGGTTACACAACTAATAAATACCCGATTTACCTGAAATTACATTGCCATAGTAATATCAACCCTGAGGTGAAACACTCTCCACTGTAATTCACCACTTCAAAGCACTCTGCAACTTTTAAAATACTTGTTCTACAGCTGGCTCTGTCTCACAGTTGCTTATGCAACATATCGCATTAACTCATTCTCTTACGTTCACCAAGTTAATTTTTGAGCCTTTATTTTCCAAAATGCAGCAGGCAATTCCAACAAATTCACGATGCTGTTAAATCCCACATGACAACACAGATCCAAGGTTGAAAAGAAACTCAACACCATACAGCAACATGAAAACTGAAGTTTAACATTATTATTCCAAGTTTAAGGATTTTACTATTTCACAAATAATGGCAAAAACTTATAAAGTGAATTTTGTTTGGAGTTGAGCAGCTATATTTACACTATGATGTTAAAAACCCAAAACCACCACTTATTTGCTTTGCAACCCACATTCTATTCAGTCCTTGTGGTTGGTTCGAAATGTTAGATTTCAAGAACATTAAAGCTGGCAGTACGTAATTTTTGCATATTAAAAATATTCAACATCTGCGTGCAATTTTTAGTTGAGAAAGAATCTTTTAATTATTTTGCTGTCTCCATTGATTTTACATTTCTTTTTATCTTTCCCATTATCCTATTTCCTTTATACTGTTCCTTATTTCCTTCTTCAGTGCATGGACAAGAACAATGTCCCATCCTATTGGGAAAGTTGATTGTAAAATCATGCCATTTGGGCACCATTTCAGCTGCATTTTAAATGAAACAGATGAGTCAGTCAATAGCAACAGCATTCAATTTCACATTTAAAGTCTTTCAATAATAAAAAAAAAAGTAGAATTTAAAGTAAATTAATTTACAAGTTCTTTACATCCATTTTGCCTGTACATAGTGTTCTAGTTACTCTAGTATCTGTAAGCCAGTGTCATAATAAGGGCAAAAAGTACTAAAGTTGAACATTAAAATATCAGTTTGCAGAAGTGAAGTCAGAAACTTAGTCCTCATCGGCAAATTGTTAGTTATTCAGAATGCTTGATTGCAATGGTTGAAAAGAAATGTTTTTCACCTGTGATTATTCTGTCAGTATTGCTGTTCATTCGCGACATCCTATTTTTTCAGCTGCAAGTTTGTACCCGTGTGTCTCATGGTGTTTTAACGACAAAAGCTGTGGTTTCTATAAATGCTCATGGGTACAGGTAAATATGGCACTGGGGCGAAAAACTTAGCCGCTTTGATTTGTATTTGAGGTTAAGATCTTGTGCAGAGATAGTGTTAATGTACACCGGATCTGAATCCATGTTAATCATGAACTTGGGTGGGGAGTTTGCTTTTTACTTGTATAGACTAGGATGGTCATATCACGGTCAAGATGAAACAATTATCCGAAGGCAAGTCTATATTTTTGAATAAACAAATACAGCTAGAATTACTGTTTTCCAATTCATGTATATTTGTTGAAAACAGGTTCAGCAAAGATTTATGACATTTATTTGCAGACAAGTGTATGGCAAATGTAGAGGAAAGGTTCACTGTTGCTTCAATGTGGTTAGGATCAGAAAGTTTGCCACTTTTTCACCACTGAAGTCAATAGACAAGAAAATTGGGCAGATTATAAATAGGTTGTTGATTCACTAATGCCCATTTTGCACTATGCCCAAGGCGAATTTCCACACTGTACAGTATCAATATAGTTAAACCTGTTCCAAGCTCAAGGGTTGGATGGGGTCGATTTTAACTCTGTCCTTCAACTTTCCCGCCTCGATCTGATCAACTTCAATTTTAATCCCAGGTGATAAACAATTCACCTTAAGCCAGTGGTGTCCTTTCCAAGAACTACAAATAGGGCTCCAAAGATGTCATTGGGATCAGACAGGCATTTTAACCTGAGATCTGAGTGCTGGAGCAGTGCCAGGGCGAGAAGAGCCTTTTATCATTACATTTTTTATTTACAGCTTTCCTTATGCGGCAGGAAGAGCAGGAATGCAAGGGCCCCTCCTTGTGCTGGGGGACTGGACCTCTGGGTCCCTAGCAGAGGCCTTCTGCCACCCGATTTTAACAGCAACTTCCCTAAAGTGGGAGTGTACAACTATCAGAAAAGACTGAACAAGCTGGGGCTCTTTTATCTGGAAGGGAGAAGGCTGGGAGGTGACCTGGTAGAGGTCTTTAAAATTATGAAGGGGTTTGACATGACTGATGTACAGAAACAAAGCCAAGTGAGCCATTCGGATCAGCAGTGTTTTCATGGAACCAAGAGAATTAAATAAACAAGCTTACATTTGGTTGAAGGTGAATCGTTCAGCAAGTCCCTCATTGTTAATAAAGGCTAAGTACCACCTGTACTTGTAAAAGTGCATCAGCAGCAGAAATGCATTCCTCAAACCATGCAGGGTCTGGTACTATTTTCAGTGCTTCCTCAACCCCCTCAATATTGAAAATGCAGATATTATTGCAAAAATTAGATATTAATTCTTGCTGAAGTGCTATAGACAGGAACAGTCACAACAGCACAGTTGCTTTTTATTGCAAGTATTTTCAGTTGAATTTGATTCAGACTACATTCTCTCAAGTCAGCCTCACGATTTGATTTCCTCAGGGTAAGATGATGGCATAGCAGTAATGTCACTTAACTAGTAATCCAGAAGCCCAGGCTAATGCTCTGGGACACAGGTTCAAATCTCACCATGGCAGCTAGTTAAATTTTAATTCAATTAATTAATACAAATCTAGAATTAAAAGCTAGTCTCAGTAATGGTGCCATGAAACGATCATCGATTGGCCTTAAAACCCATCTGACTCCAAACCCACAGCACTGTGGTTGACTCTTAACTGCCCTCTGAAATGGCCTGGCAAGGCACTCAGTTGTCAAGGTCAACTGCGGATGGGAAACAAATACTGAAAGAATATTTTAAAAAATTCCACCCCTCTTTTCTTCTCCACCTCCTCACCCAACACAATGAAATTCTGGGTGATGTGCATGCTATAGGGTCACACAACCAAAACTTTAAGATGTTGGATCTACACCATTAGGCAAGGCCAATTCTAAAACAAAGTGAACTGTTGCCTAGATTAAAAAGAAGTGCACCAGGCCCATACAGACCACACCCACCAGCATTTTGGCATTGCTTTTAATTTCCTACTGTCGCACTAGTGTCTACTAGATTTACCCCTCTATAACGTGCCAAACAAAGTCAAAACAGTGTGCATTCAGTTGTCAACTTTCTCTATTTTAAACCCAAATACACTTATGGCATATTAAAAACAATAAATAATTTTTAAAAAAGCTCTTACCAGTGTGAGTTCTCAGGTGCGCTTTTAAGTGGGAACTTTTGGTGTACACTTTAGAGCAACCTAGAAAACAAAATGACAGATGGTTAAAAGCATCTATTGGCGAGAGGCTAAAAATTTGATGGTTTGTTTTTAACTACTAGAACATCATCTTGATCACCACTTTGCATATACAGTAAAATTGCCAGCAACTCAACATAAAGCTTTTTGAGACATTTTATCACATATTCCAAGTGGGAAATATGGGAGAAACTTCCAATTTAAGAAAATTTTAATTACGCATCTACTTAAATGCAAGAGCCAAGAATGAAAGAACAAACTTGCATTTAAATAGTGCCTTTCAAGACTTCATTTGTAGTTATTGTTTAATGTAGGCAAATGAAGCAGGCATTTATATAGCATTTTTCACAATCTCAGATGTCCCAAAACCTTGTACAGATATATGTTGGTCAGAGCACCAGGGAGAACTCCACTGTTCTTCTCCAAGTAGTTTAGTTTAGAGATACAGCACTGAAACAGGCCCTTCGGCCCACCGAGTCTGTGCCGACCATCAACCACCCATTTATACTAATCCTACACTAATTCCATATTCCTATCACATCCCCACCTGTCCCTATATTTTCCTACCACCTACCTATACTAGGGGCAATTTCTAATGGCCAATTTACCTATCAACCTGCAAGTCTTTGGCATGTGGGAGGAAACCGGAGCACCCGGAGGAAACCCATGCAGACACAGGGAGAACTTGCAAACTCCACACAGACAGTACCCGGAATTGAACCCGGGTCGCTGGAGCTGTGAGACTGCGGTGCTAACCACTGCGCCACTGTTCTATTAGATCTTTTACAGCCTCCTGAGAAGACAGATGGAGCTGTAGTTTAATGTCTTATCAGAAGATGGTACCACTGACAGTGAAGCATTCCTCAGTAATACACTGAAATGTCAACCTGGATTGTGTGCACATGTGTCTGATGCAGGGCTAGTACCCAAAATTTTCTACCTCAGAGATAAGAGTGCTACCACTGAGATTTAAATCTAGGCAAACAATCACTATTATCCTTATTTCTTGAGGAGACCTACAATCTGTAAAAACTTTCAATCCAGAAAAAAATACAATTCATTGTAATTGGAAAAAAAAAATCAATCCTATTTATAGGGAAATTCAATGTTAACAGCATATGTTTTCCAGTTATGATGTAGTTCAGTTATAACCAATTTGGAAAGGTCCACTTTTTTCATTATAACTGAGTGGTAACTTGATCTGAGGAGCAAAGATTTCAAACAGATCAAACTCAGATCTCACTCAAACGTCTTTCAATATTGACATACATCTGTAGCCTTGCTGGTTGTGTTCACTAGCTATTTTTAAAAAAACAGACAACCAGCAATCCAATAAAAAGCCATAAAGCAGAAACAAGTTCACGTCTACTTTTCCTTTTTCCCTTTTACTTTTTTCCGTTTCACCTGTCTTCTGCTTGTAACTGCAGACAGATGGGGAGCAACAAAGCAAGACGTACTAGGACCGGCTCTCAGAGTTCTTACAGCATTAGATTTCTGCCTGTGAACTTTCAGGTCTGATAAAAGAGCAACTCCAAACCAACAATGCCAGTACTTGCTTTGTAAATCAATATTCAAAGTGAAGCCTGTTCCTTTGTGCTACAAATACAATGGCAGCACTGCACTTTTAATTAGAATGTGCCAGCAAGGAAAGAACTTCCTGGTTAGAGCAACAGATTACAAGGTACAGTACCACAAATCTGATTAATATAACCAAACCAAACTGACTTATGTAGAAACACAATCACAACGACGCGTATTACAGTTCTGGCAACCAGTATGTGAAAGTGACCACTAAAACCAAGTTCTACTGCATCATTTTACTCAGAAATCTTGACATTTAATTTCTGTGACTATTACCAGTGATTTCTCACTCCTCGATTCAGAGCTTCATACACTTTTTATTTCCTCCTTGCTGGCTAGTCAACATTTCAGGGAAAAAAGGAGGAAGCAAGCAAGCATGCATACTTTACAGAAAAATGAACATTTCACACTGGCCCTGGAGATCTTGGAAAGGAGAAGGGAGGGAGGGAGGGAAACAGGACGGACCATCATTGGAATTAAACAGTACACTGAACAGCATGAATTGAGCTTTCATTTTCCTCTAAATCTACAATGCCTCTGTCGAAGCTAATGGGTCGAACTGGAGATAACATCACATGTTGAAAGATTTTATTCTCAGCAACAAACCTAAAATAAGTCATGTTTGAAACTGGTGACTGATCATTTCGAACAAAAGCAAAGTACTGCAGATGCTGGAAATCTGAAATAAAAGCAGGAAATGCTGAAAACACTCAGCAGGTCAGGCAGCATCTGTGATGAGTGAACTGCCGAAAGGTCATCGAGCCGATACATTAATCATTTTATCTTTGGTTTTTGTGCATTGGAACTTGAAGGAAGAATTTCAATATATCCAATATATATTTCAATATATTCAATAATTTCTTAGCCTCTGGCATGTGTTTGTGCTGGAGTTCAGTGCAAACAACATAAAATTTCCTTCACAAACACAAGCTCATCTTTCTAATAGACACTTGACAGCTGTCTGGCCTTAACACCAAGTTAACTAACTGTAGATCTTAACCATCATCACAATGGAGGATACCTGCACCAGCACAGCTGGGAATAGAGGTGGTGTGGGCTGGCACTTGAGGTGGAATCCTTTCATGATGCACTGGCAGGGTAGTTGGCACAGCTCATGTCTACCCACCTTTCTCCACCACATTCCCAAGCCACTGGACCAATCTCCTTGCTGCCAATCTTTCCAAGCTTCCTCCCTGTCTCTCATTCTACATTTACAGCATTTCTAGAGGCACTTTCTGTTTCTTGTCTTATTACGACCCTCCTTTTACATCATCCTTTGTCATTTAATCGCTCCTGCACTCCACCCTATCATGACCTTCCCCTTTGTTCTTTCCACCAACAACCACCCCCCCCCCCCCCCACCCCTCAAACTATCTTTTCCCTGGATCTTTGTTTAAAAACTGTTCAATTGTAACATTATCCAGTTCTGAAAGGTCACTGACCCAAAACATTAACTCTGCTTCTCTCTTCACAGATGCTACCACCAGTTTTCCAGCATTTTCTATTTTTACACCAATTTACCTTTCTTCTTTCAGTACCTATAGAAAAAAACCTTGACCCAAGAAGTGACATGATTTTTCCAAAAAAAAAAGTCCCACAGCAGTAACCAGAACGTGCCTGATGGCTTAGTGAGTAATTAAAGTTTAAACATTAGGAAAATGAGAGATTCAGTCTTGTGCAAACTAAGCTGATCAAAGCTAGGGTGGCAATAAGAACACACTTAAACTCAATGCCCTTGGGTTAAGGAGAGTGAAAATGGGGGGAGTTTTCCCAGAGAGCAGCAGAATGCAATCAACTCAGTTAAGGAACCACTTAAATGGTGCTAATTAAAGCAGCATAGCAACTTTGCCAGCGTCACGTGACCCCTCGCTTTGTCCACACCCTGGCAAGTAAAAAGGAGGCAGCTGCACAGCGGGAGGGCAAGGTGGCGTTACAGATGAAGGATATTTAAATGATACTGGCAGCAAATGGCAAGGCTGCTGTCTTCCCATGGCACAGCCTTGCCACAGTGTGTGAAATTCCTGGAGACAGATGTCGCCAATCATCATGGGCCTAATAAGGCCCCAGCTGCTCCCGATACCTCCAGTGCTTCCCTGCTGCTTGGGCCTCTGCAGAACTCCCACTGGTTGCACAGCGAAGGCTACCAGCCTCCCTTGCAGTGGGCCGTGCTGTTCACAGCTTCCACCTTCCGAACCTGCCCACAGTCCCTAATTGGGCGGTGAACACAGAGCAGCCTACTAATTGGCCGCCTCCCATAACTTTCAACTGGCAGGTGGGCTATGCCATCGGGTTCCCAACACTCATGGCAAAATTCAGCCCAATGCATTCCCTCGTGCTCAAACAGCATGTTGACACAAGCTATTAATAGCCAATAGAGGGTGACCACAATCTGTGCAGCCATACAAGAACGACCACCTCCAGAAGAGGAGAAAACACAATAATCTATAATCAACTTGAAAACTACCTCGAAATGAAAAAATAGTCCACTGCTGAGTTTTAAGATTTCTCTGCAGGAAGGACAACCACCATGGAGAAAACATATAATCCTACAGCAATAAAAAAAGCATTACAGCAGGAGAAACTAGTGCTCAATAAGCCATTGAAATTCAACAGTGCTATATCACACAAAGGCTATTCAGCAGCACTAGCAAAACATGCGCTAATATTTTAAATGAGCAGTTAACACACACTAATATATCAAAGTGCACATCCTGGAAGGACCAGAAGTATTTTCCCAACTGATGTTCTGTCAATTTAAGATCTTTAAAGATTGTGGGAGAGAACGCCAGTGAAAACTCTGGGCAAACTGTGTCAACAGTCCTTCCACGATATTTCTTTGGGGGCTTTCACCGAAGTTGCAGCAGATGATCAGGAGAACCCCCAACAGAAATTCCCAGTGTTTGCCTCAATGGATCCTTTGACAGTCTGCATCTCTCCCATTGTAAGCAGTTAACAGGCCATCAGTAGATCATCTTAACCATCACAACACCCCACACCCTCCCTCAAAGTTGGGATGAATGAAGAATTAGCACTCTGTCTGCTGACTCAAGACTGGCCAGTCATGTGTAAAGCCCATAACATTTCCAGGATTAATTCACAGTCTGTGCTAAGTAATCTGAATTTACAGGATGACAAGTACAACAAGCCTCAATAGCTCTGGGCTAAGAAACAAGAATGGTTACAGATGTCCTCCTGCTACTGATAGTTATCTAGTGTCCCAATGTAGGAGTTGTATGCAGTATTTCAGAGAATGGCACAGTTGAGACTGGCTGCTGTTTCCAGGGCTCACATATGAGCAATGGCTGGCAGGTGCCAGAGGGCAAATGACATCCTGTAAGGAGCCAGTCTTCAGGAGAGATGAGAAGAAAGAAGTTGGAAAAAAACAAAAACAAACATTCTCCAGCCTGAGTTTAATCACGAGAGAATTTTAAATGCTTTTTTGCATTAATTATTATATATAAACACACACACAAAAGGAAAGATCAGTTAGGTTACACCTACAGTCCTGAAATAGTACAAAAACATTTTCAGGAGATTAAAAGGGATAAAAAAAATTGAGACACGCCTAATCCTCAAACTAGTAAGACATAACCAATCATCTTTGTATTTCTTACAATGTATTTCCTTTATCTTCATAAAATGAGAACATGATAGTGACTATATAGTATTTTTAATTGTTGAAATAGTGGAAACCTGTACACAAATCATAGCTGATTTGCCTGGTTTAACCAATGCCCATTGCAACCAGAACTGTCCTGGACTTCATTATGACAACTATGCTGAATCTTTAAAAAATGCCTTTAAGACACACCCATTAAAAGACAACATAGCTTTGGTCCTTTTTACTTGATAATCCAGGCAAGGCAGTTCACTACAAGTGAAGAAAACTGCAAGATAGCAAGCCTGAAGGAACTTATAATTATTAGCATCAGATGCATGGCCTTGCAGAGGCTCACTGCCAAGTTCCACATTACCCAAGAAGATTCTGCCCCCATGCCCATTTGTCCAGATTCAAAGCGACCTCCAAGTTCTACTGCCTAAAATGCAGTCGAAACTAACCCCATCAGAACTAGCCTGCTGCAACAAGAATTCCTCCCAGGTACCTCCTGCCTGTGCTTAATACTGTTCTTGGTCATCATAATGCACACAAAGCGGTCATAAATTTTGGGAACAGGACTTCAAGCTGACTGGTACGACCGCGACCTGTAGCAGGTTGAGAGGGGGCTAGCTCAAAATTTTTCACTGCTTATACCTCACTCCATACACCCTCCGAACATTTCAATTAATTCAAATCAAATGAATGGTGGAGGAATCATAGGAAAGGAAAGGGCTTGCATTTAGGCTGAGGGGGTGATCCAGGACTTTAAAATTATGAATGAATTCTTGATAGGGTAGATATAAGGAAGATGTTTCTACTTAGGAAGGAGGGAGATAGATACTAGGGGCCATAAGCATAAGATAGTCATGAATAATTCTAATGGGGGATTCAGGAGAAACTTCTTTACTCAAAATTAGTAGGAATTGAAGTGCAGTCACTGTCTAGGGCACAGGCCAACATAACCTGTAGCCTTGTCCCTTTCTGCAGCCCTTCTAGATGAAGATCGTGAAAGTCTTCAAGGAATAACCATCCTTACCAACACATTGTCACACCTGTTCACCCTACCTGACAGAAATTATTCAATCTCATGTGTCCCAGCAACAAGGTGGTAGCTCTGAGTGATTTGGCACAATCCCAATCCCTTTACAAGAAGCACTTTGACAAAAAAAAAAGCTGCAAGACACTTGCCAATCAGAGCAAGTGATGCAAGCTGCACTAGGAATTAAAACACAAAGCCCATTCCTTGCTGTCTTAATATCCATATTTGCTGTCATAATACCCACCTAAGCCAATACAATCAAAGAGATCTCAGGATGCACTAAATAGGCAGATTTCAGCTCCTTATGCCCTTCAGCACCCACAGGCAGCAAACACTACCCAACAAATCTCTATTTCTTTCCCCTCTCCCACCATACAATCCAAGCTTCATACCAAGGAGTGACATTAACCCTACCAGCAAGCAATTCAATACTGCATACAGCTGTATAGCTGCATAACAGCGTCAATTTATGTATCTGCAAGAACTGTGGCATGTAACATACCATGTGTTCTTATCTACTATCAGTTTCAACAATAATGTAGGATGACAACGTCATCATTATAAAACACTTCTTTGTGTAATAAAATGGATCGGTGTTTTAGAAAGCAAAAGCCAGAGAAAATTTGAGAGGAGGGGAGCATAACGAAAACCAGAAGCTGGGTCAAAGAGAGAGGTTTTTGGGAGGCTTTTAATGTCAGTGGAAAGAGGCAGAGAATCAAAATGATCTTTGAAGAGAATGGAAGAGGCCAGGGAATCAGCCTCTAGTTGTTCAGCAGACATACTGTTTAACGTTGCACTCAGATTATGAATGTAATTCTAATCCAAACAAATTGCAATCAAGTCAATATGTACATCCACATCTCAGCAATAATGTCTGACCCACAAATTGTTTACAACAGGATTCAGCTGTACTATGATGTCATCCTAAATCTGAAAGATTTCCATTCCCATTCACTAATTGCCAAGAAACCCTCCTTTTCAAATAAGATTTTATTGATGAAAAACTAGACTATTAAAGGAAATTCATTACTCTTTCAACTAGCAAAACAGCAATATTTGAATTATCTGGTAAAGTATTACACAGATTATAATTATCTTTCCTGTTTTAATTGTTAAATTTTAACTTAAAGGAGTTTTAAATTCTGAAATAAAACCCAAGACTAGTGGTCATATCTTAAGAAAACTTGCTTACACTTGTGGGCAAGGCCAAAACTAGAAGGTATAAATGTAAGCTAGTCACTTAATAAGGAATTCAGGAGAAGCATCTTTACCCAGAGAGTAGTTTGAATGTGGAACTCGCTACTACAGGGAGTAGGTGAGGCTGAATAGTAAAGATGTTTTAAGGGGAAGCTAGATAAGTACATGAGGGAGAAAGGAATAGAAGAATATGCTGATGGGGTTGGATGAAGAGGGGTGAAGAAGGCTCATGTGCAGCATAAACATTGGCAAAGACTAGTTGGGATGAATGGCCTCTTTCTGTACTGCATGTTCTGTGTAATATGAAATTCTTTTTAGAATTGTACTGAAACGCACCTGGAAAGTCACAGTGATGAATTCTTCTCTTCTCTAGCTCTGGATTGTTTCTCCGGTTGAACTTAGGCAGTGGGATGTTCTGTTGTGTTACTTGCAAGGTTGCTGGGAGCGCATGTGCTGCAGTGGGTGACCCCAATTTGCAGGCAATAGAGGCGGCATATGATGGAGGTGGCGTCATGTTTTGCAGCAGCTCTGGTTGCCTATCGGGGCTTCCGGGTTCAGAATTTGGTGGTGAGGGTGGCAGGTAGGTCGGCTGTTGCGGGAAGAACTGCGCTGGCACAGCAAAAGTGCCCGTTGAAATAGACTGGAAGCGTTTCACTGCCGTCTGTGGATGCACTGTGGCGAGCGTGTTCATGCCAGTCATTCCTGTTGATACGGAAGCATTGGTAAGTTTGCCCATACATGCCGCATTATCTTGTGCGTGAGAAGTGTTACCAGGAATGCTTACCAAGTCTGGGGAACTCAGTAGCTGGTACAACTGACCTTGTTGCGGGGATGCAGGCAGGTGCATTTCAGGAGAGGGCAGCTCCTGTTTGATAAACGCAGTGTTGACATCCGTCGGCTGCGAAGTGTTAAACACACTGGTGAACTCTGGCAAGGCATGGGTCGTAATTGTTCTGTTTGCCTGGGTAAAAGCAGTAACCGCTTCTGAATGGGGCTGAACCATGGATGGTCTTTGGGGTTTACAAAGGCCAGTTCGCAGGTAAGTGATGTCGGGCAGAATAACATTGATGTTGACGCTGTATGGCGAGGTCCTCTCGTCCTGGAAAAATTCATCCACCACTGAGGCACTGTCCCTTCTGTACTTCTTCAACTCTGGGACTGGCAGCAGCTGGGGTGACAGATACTTCTCCATCTCACACCTAGTCTGTATGAAAAGTAAAAAGGCAGTACATAATAAATGTAAGTTAAAAGAAAACATAATTTAAAAAATACAAGAACAAAGTGCATTCAAATTGACCTCACTGAAGATTTGTCAAAATGAAATCAAACACAGACGAGACACAAATACCACTTCTTACAAGGCATAGCATTTTAAAAACCCGCTGAAAAATTTTGCTAACCCAGACAAGATATTTAAAAATTGCAGCCTAGAGGCAGCCACTGTTTTGAGATACAGTCAACTGCATCTCTCAACTTCTCTGCTGAAATATTGGAAAGACAATCAGAACTGCAACAGAAGAGACAAGATCAGTGATGCTGATTGACAAAGACTAAACTTCAAAAAGCAACCATTTAACTTGGGCATCACTCTTCCAAAAAGCTCAGTCTAGTCAACGTTGAAAAGTTATCCACATTGGTGTTTATACCGCTACAAAATATATACATTTCGATTCTTTACCAAACATTAAACATTAATAAGACTGCAGGCAGGTGAAAATGAACAATCATTGTTTGTATCAAGATGACTGACTCCGTCGCATTATTCCAGTTAATCTTGTTTCAAATAAAACAGATTTTTAAAAGAAATTTCCATCATGGAAGTTTAAGCTTTTGACCTATTTTAAAAAAAATCTAAAAGCTGTATATAGGTTTTTTTTTTTAGAAGCTCAGGATTGGCTATAATTACATATTGATGCCAAGATCTCTGCCCATACTGAGCCTGGCTCTGGGAGCTTACCAAAGAGATGGTGCAAGAAATGGCATGTGCTAGATAGTTGTTGGGAAATGAATACGATGCACCATCTAAAAGTAGCTGCTTATGGGGTCAAATTTCAGTCACTCCAAAGTCTTTTTGGGGCATGAAAAAAAAAGTGGTTGGCAAAATAAATGCAGTGGCAGGAAACAGAATCTGTGGACAACTGATGGAACAGCCAAAGTCCCCAGTGTGATGGCTGGCACAGTAGAGTTGTGCCGCAGGAGATGAGAGAAGAGCACTGCTTTGTTTGAAAGGACAGCAGGATGCAGTGACTGAAAAGTTGAGGGAGGGATCGAGCTTCACCATCAGCAGCAGTGTTGTCCCTGTCCTAATTTTTTTTTTGCCTTTTATTTTATCTTATCTTGTACTACTCGACCATGAAATATGGGACTAGGACGCTCTAAAACCAACCCCCATTACTGATTTGAACTCACATCTTCCTGAGCTCCTGTGGAAATTGTATTGCTAGTTTTGCCATGTCCCTTTATTTACCCCTCTTTCCTCTGCTAAATTACTATAGTATCTCTTTGCCAGCGAATTAGCAGACAACATTCAGCTAATTCAGCTTCCAATTAAACACGCCAAAAACATTTTCTTAAAGTAAAATTAAACTGGATTGAACATTATTCGCAGCTTTAAAAAAAAAGCTTGTACTAAAAATATGGTCCAAAACAAAGACAAAGTCTAATAAGCCTTGACGTCAAAGAGCTCGATCACTCCTTAGCTCCACCCTAGTTAAGCAAAGTGAGCACCAAAATCAATCCCGTTCTAAACAGATGGACAATCATGCCAGGTTTCACAGGGTTAAAGGAAGCTAGGGCTTCATTTTGTCAATTTAGGCTGGTTTAAAGTACCCACCAGAAAATCATGTTCAGCACAATCTTAGCCAGATTTTGTGGTCCTCCAGCACCCATTGTGCTCCTGTGCTATTGGCCTCAGGATAGAAATTCTCAAGTTCGAACTTGAGAATTCTAGACCAAAACTTAGGTGGCTTACAAAGGGTCATCTATTAACCATGGACTTCAGGTCTCAAAACTGTTTTTATTTTTAAAAGCACAAAGGCAACCGGACAATGCTCGGCCTCATTTCTGGACACAGAAGCACTGCCATAGTGTGAAAAGAAATAGATCGGTGCCTGTAAATTCCTTGAGTGCAAGTTCCCAACCTCAACAAAGTCACCCTGGGGAAAATGTCAAGCCTAGACTGCATGAGAGAAAGAATAGAATCATCATCCTTGGCTGATTTCATGTAACATAGGGCTTTATTAGACACCAATTGCAGTTAATTAAGCATACATCTCCAGATGTTCTCGAGCTGGTCATAGGTGGGGAAATTTTTTTTTTTTTAAGCAGCCCACTTCTTTCTTCCTAGTTGCAAATCAGGAATTTGACATCAATATAATAGCGCATGACATTTCTGGATGCAAACCCCCAGCGCATTAAAAAAAAAATTTCTGTACAGCGATTGAGAATTTAATTCCATTGAACATGCCCCATACATAGGCTGACTGGGTAGCTCTGACCTTAAACCCCCAGGGACTGCGTTCACAGTTCAGGTCATTAAAACCTTAAGTGAATGATTTCAAGT
Organism: Heterodontus francisci; assembly: GCF_036365525.1. Lineage (NCBI taxonomy): Eukaryota > Metazoa > Chordata > Chondrichthyes > Heterodontiformes > Heterodontidae > Heterodontus > Heterodontus francisci. The sequence continues at coordinate 130,083,657 of NC_090376.1, read as the reverse complement.
GAAAGTAATCCTAGTTGTTTCTTAATACAAGCAGACTTTATGGAAAATAGATCTCTACACTCCTCTTTGTAACACTTTCCATATCGAATGATTGAATGTTATACAAGTCTGGAGCTGAAGACAGATACTTAAATGTTGGTGCCCCAGAATTAGTTAAAGGACATTACTGTCCTGTTAGAAATTGCAGGTTCCTTCACCATGCACATATATAAGGAAGGCTCAAAAGACAATTACTAATTCAACAAAAGAACCACATCACCATTAGCAACTAACATTTTTTATAATCACAGCTTCAGAAAATAGAAAGACTACATCGTAAAGCTTAATACAGCAGATATTGCATATAGCACAATCCAAACATACTCAAGCTGCCAACCTTAGCATTGGGATAGGTTTTCAAAACAAGTCATTTAGAAACTGAGCATCTCTTTGGAAAACTTCTAAATACCCTTTATAATGGTTGTACCTAGACACTAATCCATTTTTAGAATACATATTCACTTATTCAACAATGCTCACATTTTCTTCATAAGCCAGAGGGCAGCATCATGTAGAATAAGTCTAGTCGCAACTTTTTTCTTGAAACAAAGTCAACTTTATGTGTACAATTTCCCAAAGCTTAACAGGTAGCAAGAAATAAAACTATTGTGTTTAGATTGCTCACCTTTCCAACCTTTTCCCTTAAAATATAGCTGGAACAGTGTTGGTCTAATGTTAATTCTGCAAACAATTCAGATTGGAGAATAAGCTTTATCTGTCCAGGTGCAGACACTTAAGAATGCCAATGAACTGTATTTTAAATGTTACTGCATGTAAAAGTTAATGTTTAATGAAGCTGATACAGTTGCAGGAACAAAAACAATGAAAGAATAATTTAAAATGATGAATGTGCTAATGGTTTGTAAACTCACGGGTCACAAGAGAACATTTGGCTGTAGCTCTCTTCAAGCTTTAGAAGTATGTTTTAAATCTTACAATCATAAAATAGTACAGCACAGAAGGAAGCCATTCAGCCCATTAAGTCTGCACTGACTCTTTCAAGAGCAATCCCCCCGTACTCTTTCTCCATATTGTGTGTTTTATTTTTAAAGTCACTGAAACTTGAACTATATTATGATGTTGTTTATTTAATATTTTGTTTGTGCTTCTTTAAAAAAATGTACCTCTGGAATGAGAGGAAGCAATGACAAGAAAGCATGAATGATAGCAACACAAGAAAGCGAGTGAGAAACAGGGACAGACAAGAAACATGGAGACAGCAAGAGATCTAAAAATAACACTTTTCCACTTTTGACTACATTTAAATGTGCTAAATTAAATGTCACAGATGGTATTAGGAAATCCCAAGCATTGATTTGTGCCCTACTTAAACAAAAACATCAACTATTTCTCACTTTCTAAAATCACTTCAGACTGGTGGCTATTTTTTTGTGCTTTGAGTCATTAATGGGCAACTAAAAGGGAAGAGCCACAATATTCTGTAAAATTTGTAGTGCTCATTTACCCATTCTTCCATCCCAAAACTGAACTGCTTAAAAACTATGTATAAGAAATACACAAATGTATGAAAACAATATTTACTCAGCCATCATCTCTATAATTGTCAATGAGAAAATTATGACTGGCCTTTTACAGGACCAGAATTTATTTTGAGAGTTGTGAATACGGTAAAAAAACACACAGGTTATAAAATTAGTTTCTGTCAGTGTGGATTTGCTATTTTGTGGAACAACCCATATTGGCAGTGCATAATGATTGTTAGCACATATGTAACTGGTATGATTAACACACAAGTGCAAGAGGAGACCCGGCCCAATACTGGATGCCCTCTACCTATTAGAAGAGTTACAAAAACACTAGTTGTATTTGATACGAAACGGAAATGTTTGATTGGATGAATATTTCACCCAATGTTGCTTTTAGAAGAAAGGAAAGCATTAAATGCAATGGTCAAAATTCTGAAGTTATTCAGAGCACGGACATACTCAGTAAATATCTGAATTTGGGTAAGCTTGCTTGTGTAATCTTCAATGGAATGTACAGTGAGTGGAGAAAGAATGAATGAATAGCAAAGTGGAACAATATTTGGTGGGCAAACATTTGAATGCCATTTATCATTGCATCAGTATGATTTCTTACCACTATGTCAATTAGATTAGTTTCTCCCTGTTGCTTTTGCTAAGTCATCAGCCAATCGTCTATTCACACAATTGTGCGAATGACCTTTAGCTAAATTTGTTAGTCAGTTGAAAATCAATCATTGGCTGCAATGTTTATTCATGACATATTACACACGGAATTCTAATAGTAATCATGGCAGGTGAAAGATATTCTTTCCTTTTGCTTAATTCAAACCAATTTATCCACAATAAGTTTTTTTTTTAAAAAAGAGACTGTTGTTCTGTAATGTTCTTATCCCTTCAAAGTCTAACCTATAGCTGCTATCTCTTCGCCCTTCAATGATCAACAGTTCTAACCTCTCCAGTCTTCTTTGGTCTCAACTGAAACCCTCATACCTCAGTAATTGTTCAATTTACCTTGTTGCTTCTCCTCAACATCTATTAGCTCTCTTCAAAGCCCAAGTTTTATCTAAAGGTGCTTTTATATTTTTCTTTTATGAAGCTCCTCAAAGCCAACTCCTGGCATTAATGCTATTAAATCAGATTTCTATCACCCTGAGACATACTTTTAAACTAATTTTACTTGAGCAACAGAAAATTGATTTAACATAAATGCCAGGAACTATCTCACGGACACAGGTATCCCAGAATCAGAGTTAAAATAATAATGGAAAAATCCAAAGCTCAAGTTTTCAAGAAATGTTGAGATCTGGAAAGGTTCTAACATAGTACTGGTCAGGATGCAAGGAAAGGCTAATTTCTTGATAAACAAACTCTCACATCTCATCCCCAATCTCTGTTATCTTTCTCAATTTACTTCATTTGTCAATACTCTTAGAGCTGGTGATCTTCTGAAGTTCCCTCAGTTGTTCTTTCTAATTTCCAATTACACCATGCTACACCTATCTTCCTGCTCCCTACATCCTATGGTATAGAAATAAAGCATCACATTGTCTCTTACATTGTATTACACACTACGGAGTCAGCGGCGCTTGAGATGGCTTGGCCAAGTGAGCCGCATGGAAGATGGCAGGATCCCCAAGGACACATTGTACAGCGAGCTCGCCACTGGTATCAGACCCACCGGCCGTCCATGTCTCCGCTTTAAAGACGTCTGCAAACGCGACATGAAGTCCTGTGACATTGATCACAAGTCATGGGAGTCAGTTGCCAGCGATCGCCAGAGCTGGCGGGCAGCCATAAGGGCGGGGCTAAAGTGTGGCGAGTCGAAGAGGCTTAGCAGTTGGCAGGAAAAAAGACAGAAGCGCAAGGGGAGAGCCAACTGTGTTAACAGCCCCGACAACCAATTTTTTCTTCAGCACCTGTGGAAGAGTCTGTCACTCTAGTATTGGCCTTTATAGCCACTCCAGGCGCTGCTCCACAAACCACTGACCACCTCCAGGCACTTACCCATTGTCTCTCGAGACAAGGAGGCCAAAGAAGAGAAGATGATTGTCTCTTACATTATATTCTTTGAGGACCTCAAAATGTTGAAATATTTTACCTGCCTCAATCTTTTCTTCCACCTTCCCTTTTAAAACAAACACCTAGGGCTTGATTTTTATCCCATGCCAGGAGTGTGAATGGAGGTTGGCATGCACAGAACTTTGCGCCGCCAGCCTGTGTGTCAGTTCCCCGGCTCCATCCCTGCCTTGGGCCATCTTCCCAGAGGGGGAATGGGATATTCCGCTCAGCCTCCAGTTCCCACAGGTGGCAGGGGACAGGTTAGCTGCCTGGAAACAGTCTCCCGGCAGCAGACCGCGGGTGGAGGCCAGCATTCCAGGTGCCCACTGGGGCTCAGCAGCAGCCGCAGGTCACCTTGTAGAGGGGCTGCTGCCCCGTCCCACAGTGGTGGCCTGATTGCAAAGGCCATCTTTTATTTTAATGGTGAAAAATTTGGAGAGAGCACCTCCAATTTGGGGCGACCACTCCCACACTTACCTGGAAGAGCATCCTGCTGCTACTTACGAACTGGAAGGTCTTCTATTGGCCCTCTAGCTTTACAAGACCGCCCAACATCCTTAATTGGTTGCCCTCGGGTCACTAATTGGCCAAATCAGGTGACCTCCATTTGAATCTGGCAGTGGGGGTGCTGAAGTCCACAGAAAAATCCTGCCCCTAATCTCTACTTCCTGATTTATCTTATATTCTTGAGGCACTTACCCTACATTGGCACTGAATTGCTCTTCTTCAGCCAGCACAGCTATAATGGACCAAATGGCCTCCATCTGTGTTGTAAATCCTCATATGTTTCTATGTTTCTAAAATACTTAAAAATTTTCCGCTAACGTTTGAAGTTCCAGATATGTGATTATGGATCTTCAGGGTGGAAACTCGGGTTTTCACTAGCTTGTCCTTACTGGGCTGAGTGGGGATCTGATCCTTTCCAATCCCAGATGCTGACTGCTAGATACAATTGTAGTCTGGTCCTCAAAGGTAATTTTAAACAGTTCATTACAGGCCAGGAGTAGAGTTAAGATTAGCATTTGTGAGGATTTTAAATCCTCATCCTATTGTTCAAATCCCTCCATGATCCACCCCTCCCTATCTCTGTACCTTCCTCCAACCTTACCACCCTCCAAGATCTCTGTGTTCCACCCCTTCTGACCACTTGTGCATCCCTGATTTCCACTGCCTCACCATTGGCAATCCCTAATTCTCTCCTAAACCTTTCTGCCTCTCTACCTGTCGCACCTCCTTTAAGATGCTTCTTAAAACATCTCTCTTTGACCAAGCTTTTGGTCACCTGCCCTAATATCTCCTTCTGTGACTCGGAATCAAATATTGTTGGATAATGCTTCTGTGAAGTGCATTCCAATGTTTTACTGTGGTAAAGGTGCTACGTAAATGCAAGTTGTTGTAAGGATAACAAATTCTGCTCAACATAACCTAGTCCCCTGGGTAAAATAATTACTCAACTCACCTCTAATCCTTCTACAAATTACTTTAAATCTATGCACCCAACCCCCCACCCCGGTTATTGACCTCTCTGCTAATGGAAATAGGTCCTTCTTGTCCACTCTATCTAGGCCCCTCATAATTTTATACACCTCAATTAAATCTCTCCTCAGCCTCCTCTGTTCCAAAGAAAACAACCCCAGCCTATCCAATCTTTCCTCAGTTAAAATTCTTCATTCCTAGCAACATTGTTGTAAATCTCCTCTGTACCCTCTCCAGTGCAATCACATCCTTCCTGTAATGCGGTGACCAGAACTGTACACAATACGCTAGCTATGCTCTAACTAGTGTTTTATACTGTTCTAGCATAACCTCGCAATTCGTATACTGACCAATAAAGGAAAGCATCCCATATGCCTTCTTGACCACCTTATCTACCTGTCCTGCTACCTGGGTTTTTTTTTAAAACCTCTTCGCTCTTATCCTACTCAACCTCCCTACCCCACACGCATTTATTTGTCCATAGGGCCATTTATTTCCAACATTAATTAGGGGAAGTCAACTTCAAAAATCACAAAATGTGCACTCATGCCAGTCCATGTTCTTCGCTTTTAAGTTCGTCATAGGTTCTGGAATGAAAAACTGGCAATGGCAACATGAGACAAAAGTTATGTAATCCAAAACTAAACTCAATACCCTTCAACAGGTTCATAATATGTGGCAGAAAACAATATCTTACTGTTACGTTTTTAAATGCACAGTCAGAAGTTACAAGGTTAACTGCGGGACATGCACCTGCACAATTAAAAGATATATTTAAAACCAAGTATACGAAGATGTTTAGCATCGAGCGAGCCTTGAGCAGCAATTAAATTGCATAATCCATAACATTCTTGAAAACTGGTGACTGATCCCATTGGAAGGGTTAAAACAAACCTAATTCAGCTGATGGTATGCAACTCAGTGCTGTCACCAGGATTTCAGTGAAATCATGTTGAGCATTTAAAATTTCATACTACATCCACTTGAACTGTTCAAAACAAATTTAGCAGTACAGTTATAGATTGTATCTGTACTATTTATACAACACTAGGGTGATGTACTGACGATTACCAGCCTTTCACTTTAAATTTCACTTTCAACTTGAATTAAGTAATGAATTAACATTAATACAATTCTGGGTACTGCCTGTGTGGAGTCTGCAAGTTCTCCCTGTGTCTGCGTGGGTTTCCTCCGGGTGCTCCGGTTTCCTCCCACATACCAAAGACTTGCAGGTTGATAGGTAAATTGGGCATTAGCAATTGCCCCTAGTATAGGTAGGTGGTAGGGAAATATAGGGACAGGTGGGGATGTGGTAGGAATATGGAATTAGTGTAGGATTAGTATAAATGGGTGGTTGATGGTCGACACAGACTCGGTGGGCCGAAGGGCCTGTTTCAGTGCTGTATCTCTAAACTAAACTAAACTAAAAATACACATTGCCTTAAATGCAGCTTTTCCTAAACAACATTGGTATGAATACATTTAAACTTGTCCAGCAATAATAATGCATATATTTAACACAGGTACACATCTTTAACAGAGGTCTACCATACAGATGAACTTTTGGTAGATTACAATTCTAGCCATTCCATTTGTTTGGGATAGGATTGTACAGAGTCATCTATAACTGGTACCAGGAATTAACAGCCACCTCCAGCATACCAGAAACATTTCACTGCACTCTCACAACAGCAACCTAATCCAACTGCTTCTTGTTCCTGTACTTATTTTGCTCTGATCTTCCAAACCAGTTGAATACACAAACTTTACAATGAGAGTGGCTTAATCTCAAAATGTTTTGTGCAACATATCCATATTGCTCGGCAATTTTAATAACTAATTACAAAATAGCAAAGGAATTAAGTATAAGGATTATGACATGCGGGCCACCATTCGAAGTGAAACAGCACGTTTAATTACTTAGGGAGTGTATTATACTGAGATTTTAAATTTTAAACAAAAAAAAATCCATTAAAATACATAAATACCATACAGCATACAGGGGAAATAAGGTTATATATTCCTTACGAGTTCCGAAAAAAGTTGCAGCAAAATTTAAACTGCAAGACAGTTGTTCAAATATTTTCCAAAACAGATCAAAATATCTGAAATAGAAAACACCATTGGGTAATGGTCTGACACAGATGAACACAGCCCGGGGGTGGCGAATATTCACAGTCATCAGGAAAACATTCATCAAGCACAGTGCCATTGAAGATATGAATGATACGAATGTTACATTCCCCCCTCATCTGCAAAAGCTTCACATAATGCCAAATATGTTTTAGCAATATTTTTCCTCCTCCCCACCCCGTCCACCAATGAAAATCAGCTGACTAATGGAAAATATGATCAATGATTATACTTGACCAACAATGCAGCGAATTCTGATTCCATCAACCCCTGAAAAAAAGATACAAAGTTTGGTCCTGGCCGCACATTTAGAATTTTCTGATTATAGATCTTCCAGCTGTCGTTGGCATATTTTCGGTACAGTGGCTCAGGGAGAATTTCAAAGTGCTGGGAAGTTTTTTCTCGTCTCAATGACTCGTTGTGTGGGCGAGGAGAGAGTCAGATGCTTGAATGCTACATGGCAAGTGCTAAACCAGCTGCAGCTCTCAGCCAATGACCCCAAAAAAAAAAATCAAAAATAAAAATACAACACATCCTCGCCCTCGCCTGGTGCATACTGCACACTATACAGTCTGAGGGCAATGGAGAGCATGTTACCCGCAACCACCACCCCCCCCCACTCCTCCAAAACACATCCCATCACTTTAACCTATTCCAACACCACCAGTTACCAGTTTACAAGATTGAGCCACTCCCTCCTGTGACCTGGAACTAGGAGGAAGAGGAGATGCAATCGTGGGATTGCCTATCAAACTGTACTGTGTATCGTCAAGTCAAAAGTATATTTTTAAAAACTACGTGCTAAACTATGCCAACTCCATATACAACCCCCAGTGCACAAAAATCTCAATGAACTTCCCCTTCCTGAAAGCTAGTGTAACTAACTTTTGACTCAAGACGCGGTGGAAGTCAATATTGAGAGGCTGCAACTAAATGTCACAACTGGTGAATTCTCCTGGAAGAGTTGGGTCTCTGGTCTGAAGTCTAATGCCAACTGCGAGACACTGGCATTACCACAGCAGTTTCCTGTGGCCGGTCATTCACCCTCGCAGTGTTTACACACGTCTCGTTATCATCGCCCTCATTCACAACAGGCAGTACTTGTATCAAACTCCAATAAACACTATTAAAAGATATATGGGCGGGAAAAGGTTTTTTTCCACAACATGTGGCATTTATCCTTCTCTTTAAAAAAAAACATTTTAAGGATTACGGTAACATTATAAGTTTGAAGCCAGAGGGTTATAAAATATAAGTTAGGAACATGAAAGGAAACACTTGGAAATCAGAGCCAGTCTTCCATTCCAGTACTTCCTGGAAAAGAATCCCAACTTTTCACAAACTCATTGCAACGATGCATTCTCAAAACGATATATAAAGACTTTTGCGATGGGAATTTACAAAAAAAAAAGTTGTTTCCAAAAACTAAAAAAAGTTTTAAAAAAAAGTGTTACTAATGCTGCAGTTGAGCAGACGTGCTCATTCTGCGCAGATTAAGTGCCAGTCACTGTATCTCCCCTTCTCCCACTGGAGCCATACCTGGGCCAGGTCATCCCCCGCCAGCATCCTCATCGAGGGAGTCTTCATGCCCTCGAACATCGCCGCCTGCTCCTCCGTGCGAAGACTCACCGGCTTCAGTTGAGTGAAGACGGGCTCGTCCAAGTTGCCCCTCAGTGCACCGCTGGCCATTTGCTTCACACAATCAGAGTGTGTGTATGGATTTAATAAGAGATGCCTTTTGCACTGCACAAGACCAGCATCTGCTGTAAACTCCCTGTTCCCACAGCTTTCACTCACGCCCAGCGAATGCCGAGCGTCTAAACATTCTGGCACTTTTGACACTCTCCCTTCCACTGCAGGATCCCAGGCTCCACATGACTGACATTCCAGCTCACCAATCAGGAGCCCGTCCTCATTCAAGCGACGTGTGGTCTTACCAATCAACGAGGGGGAGAAGGGCGGTTCTCTCAATAAGACTTAAGGCATCAAGTTACACATTAACAGAGCAGGTACGTGCTAAGCTCAAATTTAACCTGGCACTTGATGCAGTTACAAGAAGAAATCCCCTCCCTTCCAGTTGTCTTAAGGTGTTACGTGCTCAGATAGAATGTTTTTGTTACTTTTGGAGTGTATGCAAAGTTTCTCAATGTGGCACAGTTGGATGGCAAGTATACTTTTACCTTGATAACAAGAAAAAAATGTTCATCAGGGCTTCTAAGAATATTTTTGAATAGAAGGGTACCATGGAATCGTTATAAACTTTAAATCTGTGTCCACAAATTGACATACAATTCAAGAACTGAAGTCAATTGATTTTATTCACTGGTTTAGGATTTATTCACCAATGAGTTGATGGTACTAGGAAGAACCCTTTACAAACCACCAAGTCCCCACCCAAAATTTAAAAAGGAAAAAACAGCTAATAATACAGGATCAGCCGAGCTTCAATGACCAGATGTTGCAGGAGTTCAAGGACCATATGTGAGCCACAAACTTAAGTTTAGACATCCTCCTGTACATTTATGGGTGAAAACAAGCTGGATTTTTTTCAAGGATGCAACATCTAAGGGTTCACATGACATTGATAAACCTCTTAAGTTTGTCTTAAATCCATGTCCTCACAAGCCTACGTTGGCTCCTGGTCCAACAATGCTTGTTTTCAAATCCCTCCATATCTCTCTAACCTCCTCCAGCCCTACAACCCTCTGAGATCTCTGCACCCTCCAATTCTGGCCTCTTGAGCATCCCTGATTTTGATCGCTGTGCCATTGGTGGCCATGCCTGCAGCTGCCTAGGTCCCAACCTCCGGAATTCCCTTCTTAAACCTCTCTGCCTCTCTGGTGCTCTCTCTCTCTCCTTTTGATGTGGCTTGTTAAACGCGACTTCTTTGAGGTCCTAATATCTATTAGGAAAAGTTTAGGGGGGATATGCGTGGAAAGTTCTTTACGCAGAGGGTGGTGGGTGCATGGAACGCATTACCAGCGGAGGTGGTAGACGCAGGCACGATAGCGTCTTTTAAGATGTATCTAGACAGATACATGAATGGGCAGGAAGTAAAGAGATACAGACCCTTAGAAAATAGGCGACAGGTTTAGATAGAGGATTTGGATCGGTGTAGGCTTGGAGGGCCGAAGGGCCTGTTCCTGTGCTGTAATTTTCTTTGTTCTTTGTTTATCTCCTTTTGTGGCTGAGTGTCAAATTTTGTTTGATAATGCTTCTGTGAAGTATTTTGGGATGTTTAGGAACGTTTATAAAGATTTCATGGTACTCTACTATTCAAAAACATTCTTAGAAGCCCTGATAAACATTTTTTTCTTATCAATATGCTATATAAATGCAAGTATTTTTGTTGTAAACAGACTCCAGTCATAAGAACTAGGAGCAGGAGTAGGCCGTCCGGCCCCTCGAGCCTGCTCCGCCATTCAATAAGATCATGGCTGATCTTTTCGTGGACTCAGATCCACTTACCCGCGCTCTCACCGTATCCCTTAATTCCTTTATTGTTCAAAAAGATATCTACCTTAGCTTTAAAAACGTTTACTGAAGAAGCGTCAACTACTTCACTGGGCAAGGAATTCCATAGATTAACAACCCTCTGGGTGAAGAAGTTCCTTCTTAATTCAGTCCTAAATCTGCTCCCTCTAATCTTGAGGCTATGCCCTCTTGTCCTAGCTTCACCTGCCAGTGGAAACATCCTCTCTACTTGTATCTTATCTATTCCCTTCATAATTTTATATGTTTCTATAAGATCCCCCCTCATTCTTCTGAATTCCAATGAATATAATCCCAATCTACTCAGTCTCTCCTCATAAGCCAACCTCGTCAACTCCGGAATCAACCTAGTGAACCTCCTCTGCACCCGCTCCAGTGCCAGTACATCCTTTCTCAAGTAAGGAGACCAAAACTGCACACAGTACTCCAGGTGCGGCCTCACCAGTACCTTATACAGCTGCAACATAACCTCTCTGCTTTTAAACTGAATCCCTTTAGCAATGAAGGACAAAATTCCTTCCATTTGCCTTCCTAATTACTTGCTGTACCTGCAGACCAACCTTCTGCGATTCATGCACAAGGACACCCAGGTCCCTCTGCATAGCAGCATGCTGCAACTTTTTACCATTCAAGTAATAATCCTTTTTACTGTTACTCCTACCGAAATGAATGACTTCACATTTATTAATATTGTATTCCATCTGCCGGACCTTTGCCCACTCACTCAATGTATCGACGTTCCTCTGCAAAGTTTCACAGTCATCTGCACACTTTGCTCTGCCACTCATCTTAGTATCATCTGCAAACTTTGACACCCTACACGTGGTCCCCAACTCCAAATCATCTATATAAATTGTAAATAATTGTGGTCCCAACAATTGAGGCACACCACTAGTGACTGATTGCCAACCAGAATAGCACTCATTTATCCCCACTCTCTGCTTCCTGTTAGTCAACCAATCCTCTATCCATGCTAATACTTTACCCCTAACGCCATGCATCCTTATCTTATGCAGCAGCCTCTTGTGCGGCACCTTGTCGAAGGCCTTTTGGAAATCTGGAATCTTATGCAACAAAGAAACTCATTTTTGGATTTTTTTTTAACAAACCTAGTCTAAAACAAGTGATCACTCTGTTTCAAAAAGGCAATAGGTTCCTATACTTAGGTTTCTATAGTGCATAAAGAGAAATTACGTTGTGCATGATTTATGCTGCAGTGCTATTGTCCTAAGTGGATCATGCTAAATGGTGATTCTATTTTACTTCTTAGACCATTAAAGGCAACAGCATTGCCTTGTGTGCATCATTATGTGTTTTTAAAATGTTAGGATTACACACCACGCTATAAAGTTTGTTTTGGCTTGGAAGCCCCACTACTGTCTCCAACAGTCTGCCATAATTGGCAGGATGATTTATGTTGGCAGAATGATCTGTCAGATGCCACTGATCGGGCCTGGTAAATATGACCACATTGCCCAAAGACAGCTCGCAACACCCTAGCATTGAAATAAATGTAATACAGAATTGACAGAAGAATTTTTTTTTTTTAATTCCACACAAATCAAAGGAACCCCTTTGGGGAAAAAACAAGTTTCTATTTACATTATGTGACATTATGTACATACAGTGACTCTGAACTATGTCAGCAAATGCAGCCACTATTGTGACAATCACAAGATCCCACAAATAATAATAAGATAAATGACGAGTTTTTGATGGAATTGGTTGAGAGGGGAATTTTAGCCAGGACATTGGGAGAATTCCATGCAGACTGAGTCATGCCTTGGAATCTTTAATGATAATGTAAATCATCGCAACAGTCAGATGAGTGTTTGGTTTAATATAAAGGAACATAAGATAGGAACAGGAGTAGGCCATTCTGCCCCTCGAGCCTGTTCCACCATTCAATGAGATCATGGCTGATCTGCGATCTAATTCCATATACATCCTTTACTCCATATCCCTCTTCTTTCTTTTCTTTCTTTTGGGCCTCCTTATCTCGAGAGACAATGGATACGCGCCTGGAGGTGGTCAGTGGTTTGTGAAGCAGCGCCTGGAGTGGCTATAAAGGCCAATTCTGGAGTGACAGGCTCTTCCACAGGTGCTGCAGAGAAATTTGTTTGTCGGGGCTGTTGCACAGTTGGCTCTCCCCTTGCGGTGAAGAAGGAGCTGCGGGACCCGAGAGAAGTCCTGAGAAAAGGTGCCCCGAACACCCAAAAAATCCACGAACGGCCCCCCCGGCCGCAACTTCAAAGCGCCCGCGGGAGATGGCTCGGAGAGCATCTGCAGCGCACTGTCGGCAATGCTGCATGCCTTTATTTAAACCACTGCAAAAAAAAACCCTTAGCAAATGTAATCACCTCTAAGTCTGCCAAATGATGCTTCACCTCCCGAAGGACGTGGATGAGCTTTCCGGACGTCGATGGTGGGCACTGAGGAAATGGCTTATTACCTGCACCAGCTTCCCCCCCCCCTCCCCCCCCCCTTTACCTCCCTTCCACCCCCCCCACCCCCGTCCCCTTCCCTGCTCCACCCTCTCAGCTCACCCCCTCACAACCCCGTCCCAGCCCGCCCCCCCCTCGCACCATCTTCACCCCGCACCCCCTTCCCCTGCACCCCCCCCCCCCACCCCCTCCCTCTACCCCTCCCCCTTGCATCCCCTCCTCCCACCGGCACCATCCTACACCTGTGTAGGGGCCCCAACAACCCCACTGCCTTGTGGGCGTCTCGGGAGAGACCAAGGCTAAGGGAGTAAACCCTAACAGAAAATCCGGAGCGGAACCCCGTAGGCGGTCATGTGTCACCTTTGGCATGTTTCCGGCAGTTCCTGCAGCCATACTGGTGCCAAACGTCGTGTCCTGCACTCCTTTGGACCCCACCAGAAAGGTCGAGAGGGGGGTTTTGACGACTGGGCAACTCTCAACCTCCATAAATTTGCCCAGGCATGCGCCATGGAGAGGTCACTCCATAGTTGCCTCACAGCGACTAAAACAACACGGAAGGCAGCAGTTACGGGTTATAAGTCCATATCCCTCAATACCTGAGAAAAACAAAAAACTATCAATCTTAGATTTAACATTGATCAGCATCAATTGTTATTTGCAGAGGAGAGTTCCAAACTTCTGCCACTCTTTGCATGTAGAAGTGTTTCCTAATTTCACCCTTGAAAGGTCTAGCCTTCCCAACCAGCAGAAATAGTTTCTCTCTATGACCCTATGACTGCCCCTTACTATCTAGAAAACTTCAATCAAATCACTCCTTTGCCTTTTAAATTCCTGGGAATACAACTACTCTGTGTAATCTCTCCTCATAATTCAGCCCTTGGAGTCCAGGTATCATTTTGGTAAATTAAAAGCAAAACACTGTATCATTCTGGTAAACCTATGCTGCACTCCCTCCAAAGTCAGTATATCCTTCCTAAGGTGTGGTGCTCAGAACTGCTCAAAGTACTCCAGGTGTGGTTTAACCGGGGTCTTGTATAGTTGAAGCATGACTTCTATCCACTTATATTCTAGTCCTCTAGATATAAAGGACAGTGTTCCATTTACTTTTTTGATTATATTCTGTATCTGTCCATGACATTTTAATGATCTATGTACCTGGATCCCAAAGTCCCTTTGGACCTCCATTGTTTCTAGTTTTTCACTATTTACAAAGTACCCTGTTCTATCCTGGATGACCTCACATTTGCCTGCATTGCAATCCATTTGACTCCATTTTGCCCATTCACTTAACCCATCAATAGCTCTTTGAATGTTACGCTTCAATCTATACAGCTTACAATGCTGCCTACCTTTGTGTCATTGGCAAATTTGGATATGTGGCTTTCTATCCCATCATCTAAGTCGTTAATAATTGCAGTGAATAGTTGAGATTCCAATACAGATCCTTACGGGATATCACTAGTCACATACTGCCAATTAGAGTACCTGTCCATTATCCCTACTTTCTATTTCCTGCCGCTCAGCCAGTTTCCAAACCAAGTCAATAATTTGCCTTCAATTCCATGGGCTTCAACTTTAGCTAACACTCTCTGATGATGGATTTTATCAATCCTTCTGGAAGTCCATATAAATAACACCATAGACAATCCCCAGTCCACTATTGCAGTCACTTCTTCAAAAAATTCAGATGACCTAACCTTTACTAATCCATGCTGGCTCTCTCTGATCAGCTGAAAAGTTTCAAGGTGTTGACTCAACATACCCTTAATTATACACTCTAGTAATTTCCTGACAACAGATGTTAGACTATCTGATTTATAATTCCCTGGTTTCCCTCTCTCACCTTTCTTAAATATGGAGTGATGTGTGCAATTTTCCAATCTAAAGGAACGGTTCCCGAATCAAGAGAACTTTGGAGGATTATATTTAGGGCATCTACAATGTCTCTCCTACTTTCATTAAAACCCTGGGATGGAAACCATCTATTCCTCGGGATTTGTCTCTCTTTAGTGCCATTACTTTCTTCATTACTGTTATCTTGCTTGTGTTAAGTCTGCTGAGACCCTGTCCCTGATTCAATATTAGTTCCTTCGGGATTTCTGCTGTGGTGACATCTTCCTCTACTGTAAATACTGATGCAAAATAAATATTAAATATGTCCCCCGCCCTTTCCTTATTTTCATTGGCAATATCACCGTTATCAGTTTTCAATGGGCCCCACATTGCTCCTGATCACTCTCTTTTTCCTAATATAATTGTTAAAAAATTTGTATTGATTTTGATATCCCTGGAAAGTTTCTTTTCATCCTCCCTTTTTATAGTTCATACTATCTGTTTTGCCACCCTTTGCTGTTCTTTGTATCACTCCCATTCATCAGGATCTGTATTATTTTTTTTCATTTTTGTATGCTTTCTCTCATAATTTTATATTGGCTCTTACCTCTCTAATTATCCAAACCTGTATTTTGTTTTGGCAAGAAGAGCTCTTGCCCCTTAGGGGTATAAACTGGTTCTGTATCACATTACATTCTTTTTTGAACACCTCCCACTCATGTTCAGTGGTTTTACCTATTAACAGACTTGCAGTTTACTGTGGACAGTCTCTGTCTCATCGCATTGAAGCCAGCCTTACCTGAAATGCAGAATCTTTAGCATCTGTTTCACGTTTCTCCCTTTCAAACATTACGTTAAACTCAACCATATTAGGATCGCTATTAGATAAATATTCATGAGGCTGAAAACATTAGGCTGTTGACTAAGGCTATCTCATTGTTCATTACTAAATCCAATATGGCATTCTCCCTTGTTGGCTCTAAGACATATTGTTGCAGAAAACTATCTTGGATACACTCAAGAAATTCACTACCTTTCTGACTTGTGCTAGTCTGGTTGTCTCAGTCGATATGAAAGTTAAAATCCCCCATTAAAATCACTATACCTTTGTTACATACTTGTGTAATCTCTGCATTTGTACAATCTACCACTTTACCATTGCTATTGGAGCATGACAGTCTTGAATCATTTTCTATTTCACAATTCTATCCAGAAAATCTCCACTGCCTGCTTATCTCTCAGTAGACTCTCTCTTATCATGGAAGTAAATTCATCCTTAACCATTAAGACTAGTGCTCTCCCTTTACCATTTTCCCTATCTTTGATGTAGACCTTACAACTGGTGTATTAGTTCCCGTCCTGACCGTCTTACAGCCAAGTCTCAGTAATGACTACCATGTCATAACCTCCAAGTTGAATTTGTACCTGCAATTAATTTATTTTGTTCTTTTACACTTATTTGGACCACACACCCCAACCTGTCCTTTCTGCTCTATTGTTTTGCTCGCATGTTTCTTATTTCTCTTGCCTGGCTTAATCACTTTAAGTTCTAGTTTCCATTTTCCCATACTGCCTAAAGCACAATTTCTGACTCTTATTCTACTCTCATCCCTTTCATTATTTTGACCTATTATAAATACTACCTTTTCCACTTGAGCGCCCCACAGCCAATTTTCTAGTTTGAGGTCCTTGTGATTGCCCTATTTATCCTGTCTGCTAGGACTCTGTACCTAGGCTGGTTCAGGTGGTTCCTGTCCCAGTAGTAGTGCCATTGTCCCATGAAATGGAACCCCTCTTTCCCACACCACTCCTTCAGCCAGCTGTTCACCTCCCTCATCTGTTTTACCCGTATGCCAATTTGCACTTGACCTGGGCAATAATTCAGATAGTATAAACCTTGATGTCCTGTTCATTAATTTATGCTCCTTGTTCCTGGTACTCTCCAAACTCCAAAAAAACTCTTTCCTACTCTTCCAGATTGTTGTTGGTCTGAACAAGGACCACAATGACTGGATCCTTCTCTTCACTTTCCAATATCCTTTCAAACTGGTTTGAGATTAGAATTTTTTTTAGAACATTACAGCGCAGGACAGGCCCTTCGGCCCTCGATGTTGCGCCGACCTGTGAAACCATCTGACCTACACTATTCCATTTTCATCCATATGTCTATCCAATGACCACTTAAATGCCCTTAAAGTTGGCGAGTCTACTACTGTTGCAGGCAGGGCGTTCCACGCCCCTACTACTCTCTGAGTAAAGAAACTACCTCTAACATCTGCCCTATATCTATCACCCCTCAACTTAAAGCTATGTCCCCTCGTGTTTGCCATCACCATCCGAGGAAAAAGACTCTCACTATCCACCCTATCTAACCCTCTGATTATCTTATATGTCTCTATTAAGTCACCTCTCCTCCTCCTTCTCTCCAACGAAAACAACCTCAAGTCCCTCAGCTTTTCCTCGTAAGACCTTCCCTCCATACCAGGCAACATCCTAGTAAATCTCCTCTGCACCCTTTCCAAAGCTTCCACATCCTTCCTATAATGCGGTGACCAGAACTGCACGCAATACTCCACGCAGCATGACCTCGTGGCTCCGAAACTCGATCCCCCTACTAATAAAAGCTAACACACCATATGCCTTCTTAACAGCCCTATTAACCTGGGTAGCAACTTTCAGGGATTTATGTACCTGGACACCAAGATCTCTCTGCTCATTTACACTACCAAGAATCTTCCCATTAGCCCAGTACTCTGCATTCCTGTTACTCCTTCCAAAGTGAATCACCTCACACTTTTCAACATTAAACTCCATTTGCCATCTCTCAGCCCAGCTCTGCAGCCTATCTATGTCCCTCTGTACCCTACAACATCCTTCGGCACTATCCACAACTCCACCGACCTTCGTGTCATCCGCAAATTTACTAACCCACCCGTCTACACCCTCATCCAGGTCATTTATAAAATTGACAAACAGCAGTGGCCCCAAAACAGATCCTTGCGGTACACCACTAGTAACTAAACTCCAGGATGAACATTTGCCATCAACCACCACCCTCTGTCTTCTTTCAGCTAGCCAATTTCTGATCCAAAGCTCTAAATCACCTTCAACCCCATACTTCCGTATTTTCTGCAATAGCCTACCGTGGGGAACCTTATCAAACGCCTTACTGAAATCCATATACACCACATCCACTGCTTTACCCTCATCCACCTGTTTGGTCACCTTCTCGAAAAACTCAATAAGGTTTGTGAGGCACGACCTACCCTTCACAAAACCGTGCTGACTATCGCTAATGAACTTATTCTTTTCAAGATGATTATAAATCCTATCTCTTATAACCTTTTCCAACATTTTACCCACAACCGAAGTAAGGCTCACAGGTCTATAATTACCAGGGCTGTCTCTACTCCCCTTCTTGAACAAGGGGACAACATTTGCTATCCTCAAGTTTTCTGGCACTATTCCTGTTGACAATGACTACATGAAGATCAAGGACAAAGGCTCTGCAATCTCCTCCCTGGCTTCCCAGAGAATCCTAGGATAAATCCCATCTGGCCCAGGGGACTTATCTATTTTCACACTTTCCAAAATTGCTAACACCTCCTCCTTGTGAACCTCAATCCCATCTAGCCTAGTAGTCTGAATCTCAGTATTCTCCTCAACAACATTTTCTTTCTCTACTGTAAATACTGACGAAAAATATTCATTTAGTGCTTCCCCTATCTCCTCTGATTCCACACACAACTTCCCACTACTATCCTTGATTGGCCCTAATCTAACTCTAGTCATTCTTTTATTCCTGATATACCTATAGAAAGCCTTAGGGTTTTCCCTAATCCTATCCACCAATGACTTCTCGTGTCCTCTCCTTGCTCTTCTTAGCTCTCCCTTTAGATCCTTCCTGGCTAGCTTGTAACTCTCAAGTGCCCTAACTGAGCCTTCACATCTCATCCTAACATAAGCCTTCTTCTTCCTCTTGACAAGCGCTTCAACTTCTTTAGTAAACCACGGCTCCCTCGCTCGACAACTTCCTCCCTGCCTGACAGGTACATACTTATCAAGGACACGCAGTAGCTGCTCCTTGAATAAGCTCCACACTTCGATTGTGCCCATCCCCTGCAGTTTCCTTCCCCATCCTACGCATCCTAAATCTTGCCTAATCGCATCATAATTTCCTTTCCCCCAGCTATAATTCTTGCCCTGCGGTATATACCTGTCCCTGCCCATCGCTAAGGTAAACCTAACCGAATTGTGATCACTATCACCAAAGTGCTCACCTACATCTAAATCTAATACCTGGCCGGGTTCATTACCCAGTACCAAATCCAATGTGGCATCGCCCCTGGTTGGCCTGTCTACATACTGTGTCAGAAAACCCTCCTGCACACACTGGACAAAAACTGACCCATCTAAAGTACTCGAACTGTAGTATTTCCAGTCAATATTTGGAAAGTTAAAGTCCTCCATAACAACTACCCTGTTACTCTCGCTCCTGTCGAAAATCATCTTCGCTATCCTTTCCTCTACATCTCTGGAACTATTCGGAGGTCTATAGAAAACTCCCAACAGGGTGACCTCTCCTCTCCTGTTTCTAACCTCGGCCCATACTACCTCAGTAGACGAGTCCTCAAACGTCCTTTCTGTCGCTGTAATACTCTCCTTGATTAACAATGCCACACCTCCCCCTCTTTTACCATCTTCTCTGTTCTTACTGAAACATCTAAATCCCGGAACCTGCAACATCCATTCCTGCCCCTGCTCTACCCATGTCTCCGAAATGGCCACAACATCGAGATCCCAGGTACCAACCCATGCTGCAAGCTCACCCACCTTACTCCGGATGCTCCTGGTGTTGAAGTAGACACACTTTAAACCAAGTTCTTGCTTGCCAGTGCCCTCTTGCGTCCTTGTAATCTTATCCCTGACCTCACTACTCTCAACATCCTGTAGACTGGAACTACAATTTAGGTTCCCATCCCCCTGCTGAATTAGTTTAAACCCCCCCGAAGAGCACTAGCAAATCTCCCCCCCAGGATATTGGTACCCCTCTGGTTCAGGTGAAGACCATCCTGTTTGTAGAGGTCCCACCTACCCCAGAAAGAGCCCCAGTTATCCAGGAAACCAAAACCCTCCCTCCTACACCACCCCTGCAGCCACGTGTTCAACTCCTCTCTCTCTCTATTCCTCGCTTCGCTAGCACGTGGCACGGGCAACAACTCAGAGATAACAACTCTGTTTGTTCTCGCTCTAAGCTTCCACCCTAGCTCCCTGAATTTCTGCCTTAAATCCCCATCTCTCTTCCTACCTATGTCGTTGGTGCCTATGTGGACCACGACTTGGAGCTGCTCCCCCTCCCCCTTAAGGATCCCAAAAACACGATCCGAGACACCCTGGCACCAGGCAAGTAACATACCATGTGGAACTGTCCATCATGCTTACAAAGGATACTACCCCTCCCCTAATTATTGATGCGCCACAACAACCACTTTATGCTTCCTCTCCTCCTCCCCCTTTTGGGAAGCCTCCTGCTCCAAAGACCCATAGTCTGCATTCTGGCTATCCTTCCCACAATCTTTATCCTTACCTTCACAGGTAGCAAGTACATTGTATTTGTTGACTAGAATCAGTTTCTGTGGATCTTCAACGTCCATCTTGTCCGGGTTCCCCGTACTCTGTACACTATCAGTCACACAGATCCTGTTTGGAACCTGCACCTGTCTACGAGGCATGATTGAAGTCTGGCAAACTGACCATCTACTGCACCCTCTCCCTTATGTGTCAAGAGTGTCTCCAACTTGCACTCAAGCTCAATAATTCTGAGCTGGAGAGATTTGAGATGGAAACATCCACTGCAGATGTGCTCACTCTGGATAGTTTCGCTGTTTACAAATTCCTACATACTGCATTCCAGACACACAACCTGCTCTGCCATTTGTTATTGTGTATTATTTATATCTAATTTATAGTTTGTTGTAAGTTTTTTTATTTTTTCTACATACGATATGCAATAAAACACTGGACTTACTGCCTCAAGCTTACATGAACTACATGTATTGGAGGCAAAAAGCAATACCTACTTCTGCCTCTGCACTGAAGTCCCACTTGCACCAAATTCCCATACACTGTTCTGCAATCATTCTGTGTCATTCCCTCTGTGCATCAGCTGAGACTGTCTACTTTTGTACACTTTTTTTTTTGAACCCCACCAAAGTTACAACTGCTGACTAAGGAGTAACAGAAAGCGTAGATAGAGAGAAACTATTTCTGCTAGTTGCAGGGAGTCTATGACTGGGGTCATGGTTAAAAAATTAGGGCCAGACCTTTCAGGAGTGAAATTATGAAACATTTCTTCATGCAAAGGGTGGTTGAAGTTTGGAACTCTACTGCAAAAGGCAATTGATGCTAGGTCAATTGTTAATTTTAAAACTTCGTTTGATAAATTTTTGTTAGCCAAAGGTTTTCAGGGAATGGGGCAAAGGCCCATTGAAGTTGGGTCACAGATCAGCGTTGATCTCATTGAATGGCGAACAGGCTCAAGGGGTTAAATGACCTACACTTTTTCTTATGCATCTATTCATGGTAATTAGGGCCAAATCAAGCAATCAGTTACAGCTGATAGGCAGTTTCTGTTGAGTGCTGACTAACGTCCAGTTTCTATTACAGTTTTGAAAATTCTAAATTAAATTCAAAAAGTTAAAATAAAAATGAAAAAGACAAACTACATTTTATTTGGATACTACTCACCCAGTACTGCTTACCAGAGAGTCTCATGCACCAAATTCCCAACTTTTGCACTCTGGTTACAGTGCACTCTGTTCTGTGATCACTCTGTGCTAGATAGGTGAGAAGAGGAGTGTATTGGGATGGAGTGGCTGTAAAATCTCACCTGCAGAGTGGATCAACCCCTTATCTAAAGGGTAGTACATCTCATCCAACAACACAATATCCCCATGGTATTGCTTTGAAGTATCAGCCCAGATTACGTGATCATGTCTGGAGTGAAACGCACAAATTCCGTGCTTGGAGGCAAATCTGCTACGATCTCAGTCAAGCTGACACAGAAATAATGCATTTGTTTAAAAAAAACTCCACAGAAAAGTAATCCTTGAAATAGAGGAAATTATCCTACATTTACTGGTCAGGGAGGGCAGGACAGAATCCAAAGCTTTTAAAAGAACATTGAATTTTTCTCTAATTTCCACCCAAAAATGTAATAGTCATTTTACCCTTATGATTTTTGAACAAAAATTTTAATAGTTTCTGTTTTTGATCAATTTTTAAATACTGAAAACATCAAAATAATTGTTACCTTAAATGGGTTAAGGGTAAAGGAGAAGTAGGTGCAGGAAGTACATTAAAACATTCTAAACTACTTTCCTGACTTTCACAGGTACCAGATAGATAGATACATAGATAGATAAACAAAGATTTTCTGACAGCTCAGTTATATTTACTTACAATGAAAACCTCTTTGAAAGCCAGACAGTTCTAGAGAAGTAAGTATTAAGCTTTTTAGAATCACAGCACATTAAGACTATACAGCATTAAGCATTTGCAATAATAGATTTTTTTCCTCAAGTGTGTAAGACCCATTATAGGCTTTAGGAGCTATAGGTTTTTCTACGATTGATGGTCAGTGTTACAATGTCTGTAATTCATAGATTAATTGTGCTAATTTCTAAAACTTCTATGGAATATTTCTAATTGAAACCATTCAATTACATATGTAAAACATATTGAAATATTTTAGGAAGATAAACCCTTACTGTTTTACAGATATTCAAGATTCCGTCTATAAACATGTGCCTGCCTTGGCCCAAGCTTTGGTCTCCAAGAGTTGAGGCAAAGTTTTACAGGTGAGGATAAACAGAGTATTTCTAACAACCTATAACCTAAATAAAGTATAGCAAAATGTGGTAAACAATTTCTTTAAGCATCTTGGATTGGCAATTATTGAATTTTTAAATGATCAAAGCTCCAATTCTAAAATAAATAGCAAACAAGCGAGTCATATTTAGAGTCATAGAGAGATACAGCACTGAAACAGGCCCTTCGGCCCACCGAGTCTGTGCCGACCAATAACCACCCATTTATACTAATCCTACATTAATCCCATATTTCCTACCACATTCCCACCATTCTCCTACCACCTACCTACCTACACTAGGGGCAATTTACAATGGCCAACTTACCTATCAACCTGCAAGTCTTTAGCTTTTAATGTTATTATTTGTTATACTGGGAATTTTACATACTACGTTTGGATAATGCATTTTCTATAAAGGAAGTATGCTCCAAATGATGCATGTTTAAAGAGAAAGAGCATTTCTCCAGTATTCGTATTCATTTCATCCATAACAGAAAAGTAAATATAAAAGGGAAGGATTCCACTTACTGAAAGCAGTCGTTAATGGCTTTGGAGAAATCATCTAAAACGAATTTTTCATCTGCAAATGAAATAACAGGAATGCATTGTTCATTTGCTGTGCATCATTTGGAGCCAGGAGATTGCCATAAACATTTTCATAGCTGGTAACAGCATCAAAGTGTTCTTGCTTTCAATCTTTCGTACTTGAAAATATGACTCTATAAAGCATTAAGCTAGCAAAGATTGAATTTTGATCATGTATTTAATCACTATGATGACTGTTAAATCAAGGATTGTGCAGGAGTGTAGTTTACTGATTAGCTGTTCAAATGGTTTAACCACCAATAAACTGTTCAAAAATGCTTTTCACCAGGACTTTAAACAGTTGAAAAGAAAGACTTGCAATTATATAATGTCTTTCATGAACACAGGACATCCCAAAGCACTTTACAGCCAACAAAGTACTCTTGTAATGGAGAGAACATGGCAGCCAATTGCACACAGCAAGCTCCCATAAAAGGCAATGTGACAATGACCTAATAATTTTTTTTTAATGATGTTGGTTGAGGACTAAATATTGGCCAGGATATCAGGGAAAACCCCTCTGCTGTTTGAAATTTTGCATCGGGATCTTTTAGATCCACCGGAAGGCCAGCTGGGGCCCTCAGTTTAATGCCCACACCATTACTTCTGGTGTCCTCCATTGATCTATCCTTGCCCCCCTCCTATTTCACATCTACATGGTGCCCCTTGGTATCATCACCCATGGTATACAGTTGGGAGAAGGTTGCCCTGGGTGCCCTCAACATTGACTCCGGAACCTGTGAAGTCTCATGGCATCAAGTCAAACATGGGCAAGGAAACTTCCTGCTGATTACCACCTACTGTGCCCCCCTCAGCTGATGAAACATCGTTTCTCCATGTTGAACAGCAATTGGAAAAAGCACTGAGGGTAGCAAGGGCACAGAATGTACTCTGGGTGGGGTACTTCAATGTCCATCACCAAGAGTGGCTCAGCAGCACCACTACTGGCCAAGTCCTAAAAGACATAGCTGATAGACTGAGTCTGTGGCAGGTGGTGAGGGAACCAACAAGAGGGAAAAACCTACTTTGCCTCAACCTCAACAATCTATTTTTTCCCCAAAAATATACTTTATTCATAAAAATCTGTTAAAAAAAAAAATGCATTACAAAACAATTCAAAACAGCACCAAGTTGACATTCCAAAAAGTGCAAAGGAAATCATTTTTCTTCAATACAGGAGTGAGTTGCCTCACAACCCTTCCATTCCATTTTACATGTCATGTGCATTTTACAGCTAACCCATATCTGGTGTATACAGTCTGAGGGGTTTCCCATGGATCCAGCCCCTCAGTTCACTTTGGTGGGAGGACCTTACACAATGGTCTTTCCCCATTGAGCCTTTGCAGCGGCTGCCCCAAGCTTTAGTGCGTCCCTCAGCACGTAGTCCTGGACCTTGGAATGTGCCAGTCTGCAACACTTGGTCGTGGACAACTCTTTGCACTGGAAGACCAGCAGGTTTCGGGCAAACCAAAGAACATCTTTCACCGAATTGATGGTCCTCCAGCAGCAGTTGATGTTTATCTCAGTGTGCATCCCTGGGAACAGCCCGTAGAACACAGACTCCTGTGTTACAGAGCTGTTTGGGATGAACTTAAATAAAAACCACTGCATCTCTTTCCACACCTGCTTTGTAAAGACACATTCCAGAAGGAGGTGGGCAACTGTCTCTTCCCCACCGCAGCCAACTCAAGGGCAGCGTGTGGAGGGGGAGAAACTCCAGGCATGCAGCAAGGATCTGACGGGGAGGGCCCTTCTCACCACCAGCCAAGCTACGTATTGGTGCTTTTTTGAAAGTTCTGTTGATGAGGCATTCTGCCAAATGACTTTGGCAGTCTGCTCAGGGAACCATCCGACCAGATCCACCATCTCCTTTTCCCGTAGGGCCTTGAGGACATTCCGTGCAGACCACTGCCTGATGGATTGGTGGTCAAAGGTGTTTTCCCACACAAACTGCTCCATGAAGGATAGGTGGTACGGCTTGGTCCAACTGCATGGAGCGTTCCGCAGGTAGTGATACTTGGTGTTTGTGTACTGGAGGTCTACGCACAGCTTGACGCAGCCGCACACGAAGATGGTCATCAGGATGAGGGCGACGTTGGGTACATTTTTCCCTCCCTTATCCAGAGTTTTGAACATCGTGTCCGTCCGGACCCGGTCCATTTTGGATCTCCAGATAAAGCGGGTGACCACCATGGTGCAGGAGTGGGGTATGGGCCATACCTGCACCACATACAGCAACAATGTGAGCGCCTTGCACCCGATGAACGGGTTCTTACCCACAATGGAGAGAGATCGCTGCTCCCACATGCTTCGTTTATGGTGTTCCCTGGCTACTCACTCCTTCCTGGTTTTGGCACATGCCCCGGCCCTTCCGAACCATATCCCCAGCACCTTCAGGTAGTCTGACTTAACGGTGAAGGGGACATAGGATCGGTCGGCCCAGTTCCCAAAGAACATGGCCTCGCCCTTGCCGTGGTTAACTTTGGCTCCCGAGGCCTGTTCGAACTGGTCGCAAATGCTCATCAGTCTGCGAACGGCAGTGGATCCGAGCAGAAGACGGCGACGTCATCCATGTACAGGGAAGCTATTACGTGAGTGCCTCCGCTGCCTGGGATTGTCACCCCTCTTATATCCGGATCCTTCCTAAGGGACTCAGTAAAAGGTTCAATACAGCAAACAAACAAGACAGGGGAGAGAGGACAGCCCTGTCTGACTCCAGATTGGATTGGGAGCTTTCCGATTCCCACCCATTGATTGAGACTGTGCTACTGATGTTTGTGTAGAGCAGTTTGATCCAATTGCAGATTCCCTCCCCAAACCCCATTTTAGAAAGCACTTCCATCATGTATGTGTGCAATATCCTGTCAAAAGCCTTCTCCTGGTCCAAGCTAATAAGGCAGGTGTCCACCCTCCTGTCCCGTACATAGTCTCTCGCTACTCAGAGATACGATCGGCTATCAGAGATCTTCCTGCCGGGTACAGTACAGGTCTGGTCAGGGTGAAGCACCAACTCCAGAGCAGACTTGACATGACTGGCGATGACTTTGGGCAGAATCTTGTAGTCAACATTAAGCAGTGAGATGGGCCACCAATTTCTGATTTCAGCCCTCTCCCCCTTCCGCTTGTAGATGAGGGTGATGATGCCTTTCCTCATGGATTCTGACATGCTGCCAACCAAAAGCATACTCTCGTATATTTCCTGCAGGTCCGGGCCGACCCAGTCCCACAGGGCCGAATACAGCTCAACTGCTAAGCCGTCGCTTCCGGGAGTTTTACTCGTCTCAAATGACCTGACGGCGTTTGTCAGCTCGTCCAGAGTTAGCGGTTTGTCCAGTCTCTCCCTCATGCTGTCATCTAAGACCTCCGTGATAGATGACAGGAAGGACTGGAAAGCCGTGCTGTCTGTGGGATTCACGTCGTACAGCCCAGCATAAAAGGATTTGCTGATCCTTAGTATGTCGGACTGCAAAGACGTTACTGAGCCGTCCTCTTCCTTCAGGCTTCTGATCACAGAGTTCTCTCTGTGTACCTTTTGGAAGAAGTAATGCGAGCACATCTCATCCTGCTCAATGGAGCGGACTCTGGACCGGAAGATGATCTTGGAGGCCTCCGTGGCAAAGAGTGAGGCCTGCTGGCTCTTCACCTCTTGGAGATCCTCCTTGTCCTCGACCCCCATCGACTGCAGCCGGAGCAGATTTTGCATTCTTTTCTGGAGTTGGGACATTTCCCGCTGTGTCTCTCTCACCCTTTGAACACCTTTGAAGATAAAGAACCTCTTGATGTTCTCCTTGATCGCCTCCCACCAGTGAACTGGAGACTCAAAGAGGGGTTTCACGGTTCTCCAACCTTTGTAATCCCTTTTGAGTTCCTCAACGTTCTCTGGGGTTAGTTGTGTAGCATTGAGCTCACCAATCTACCTGTTGTAGATGCATCTGTCCATGACAGCATTGGTAGGAGTGGCCAATGCACAGTCCTTTGGAGAGGAAGTCCCGTCTTCACACCATCGTGTTGTGTGGCACTACAACTGTGCTAAATGGGAACGATTTCAAACAGATCTAGGAACTCAAAACTGGGCATCCATGAGGTGCTGTGGGCCATCAGCAGCAGCAGAATTGTATTCAACCACAATGTGTAACCTCATGGCCCAGCATATCCCCCACTCTACCCTTACCATCAAGCCGGGGGACTAATGAAGAGTGCAGGAGGGCATGGCAGGAGCAGCACCAGGCATACCTAGAAATGAGGTGTCAGCCTGGTGAAGCTACAACCCAGGACTACTTCCACTACAGTGGAAGCAGCATGCAATAGACAGAGCTAAGCAATCCCACAGCCATTGGATCAGATCTAAGCTCTGCAGTCCTGCCACATCCAGTTGGGAATGGTGGTGGACAATTAAACAACTAACAGGAGGAGGAGGCTCCACAAATATCCCCATCCTCAATGATGAGGGAGCCCAGCACATCAGTGCAAAAAATAAGGCTGAAGCATTTGCAACAATCCTCAGCTAGAAGTGCTGAGTTGATGATCCTTCTCTGCCTCCTCCTGAAGTCCCCAGCATCACAGATGCCAGTCTCCAGCCAATCCGAATCACTCCATGTGATGTCAAGAAATGGCTGAAGGCACTGGATACTGCAAAGGCTATCGGCCCTGACAACATTCTGGCAATAGTACTGAAGACTTGTGTTCCAGAACCAGCCGCGCCCCTAACCAAGCTGTTCCAGTACAGCTACAACACTGACATCTACCCGGCAATGTCGAAAATTGTCCAGGTATGTCCTGTACACAAAAAGCAGGACAAATCCAACCCAGCCAATTACCCAACTGCCCAATTAGTCTACACTCGATCATCAGCAAAGTGATGGAAGGGGCTGTCGACAGTGCTGTCACGCAGTACTTGCTTAGCAATAACCTGCTCACTGACGCTCAATTTGGGTTCCGCCAGGGCCACTCAGCTCCTGACCTCATTACAACCTTGATCCAAACATGGACAAAAGAGCTGAATTCCAGAGGTGAGATGAGAGTGACTGCCCTTGACATCAAGGCAGCATTTGACCGAGTATGGCATCAAGGATCCCTAGCAAAACCGCAGTCAATGGGAATCAGGGGGAAAACTCTCTGTTGGTTGGAGTCATACCAAGCACAAAGGAAGATGGTTGTGGTTGTTAGAGGTCAATCACCTCAGTCCCAGGACATCACTGCAGGAGTTCCTCAAGTTAGTGTCCTTGGTCCACCCATCTAAAGCTGCTTCATCAATGACCTTCCCTCCATCATAAGGTCAGAAATGAAGTTGTTCGCTGATGATTGCACAATGCTCAGCACCATTTGCGACTCCTCAGATGCTGAAACAGCCCATGTCCAGATGCAGCAAGACCTGGACAACATCCAGGCTTAAGTTGATAAGTGGCAAGTAACATTCGTGCCACACAAGTGCCAGGCAATGACCGTCTGAAACAAGAGAGAATCTAACCATCTCCCCTTGATGCTCAATGGCATTACCATCGCTGATTCCCCCACTATTAACATCCTGAGGGTCACCATTGACCAGAAGCTGAACTGGACCAGCCACATAAATACTGTGGCTACAAGAACAGATCAAAGGTTAGGAATTCTTGTCTCCCCAATGCCTGTCCACTATCTACAAGGCACAAGTCAGGAATGTGATGGAATACTCTCCACTTGCCTGGATAGGTGCAGCTCCAACAAATCTCAAGAAGCTTGACACTATCCAGGACAAAGCAGCCCGCTAGATTGGCACCCCATCCACCACCTTCAACATTCACTCCCTCCTCCACCAACGCACACTGGCAGTAGTGTGTAACATCTACAAGTTGCACTGCAGCAACACACCAAGGCTCCTTAGACAGCACCTTCCAAACCTGCGACCTCTACCACCTAGAAGGACAAGGGCAGCAGATGCATGGGAACACCCCCACCTGCAAGTTGCCCTCCAAGCCACACACCATCCTGACTTGGAACTATATCACCATTCCTTCACTGTCACTCAGTCAAAATCCTGGAACTCCTTTCCTAACAGCACTGTGGGTGTACCTACACCCCAAGGACTGCAGTGGTGCAAGAAGACAGCTCACCACCACTTTCTCAAGGGCAATTAGGGATGGGCAATAAATGCTGGCCTTGCCAGCCACGTCAACATCCCCGAACAAAAAAAGAGAATGCACGTCGTTATTTTTCACATGTACCCCGATGACGCTGAGCTCTACCTCACCACCACCTTTCTTGACCTCTGAACTGTTTCTACATTATCAGACTGCTTATCCGACATCCAGTACTGGATGAGAAAAAATCTCCTCCAGTTAACTTTTGGGAAGACTGAAGCCATCGTTTTTGGTTCCCACTCCAAACCCCATTCCCTAGCTACTGACTCCATCCCTCTCCCTAGCAACACTCTGACATTAAGCCAGTCTGTTCGCAACCTTGGTGTCATATTTGACCCTGAGATGAGCTTTCAACTTCATATTCTCACCATCACTAAGACCGCCTATTTCTACTGCCATAACATCTGTTCAACTCCCACCTGACTGCAGCAAGTATTTTTTGGTTATGAGGGTATAACCCTAACTTGTTTTATTTGTCAAATGAACAGCTGCCTTGTGGGCGTCTCGGGAGAGACCACGGCTAAGGGAGTAAACCCTAACAGAAAATCCGGAGTGGAACCCCATAGGCGGTCATGTGTCACCTTTGGCATGTTTCCGGCAGTTCCTGCAGCCATACCGGTGCCAAACGTCGTGCTCTGCACTCCTTTGGACCCCACCAGAAAGGCCGAGAGGGGGGTTTTGACGCTTGGGCAACTCTCAACCTCCATACATTCGCCCAGGCATGCGCCATGGAGAGGTCACTCCATAGTTGCCTCACAGCGACTGACACCACTGACCACCTCTAGGCGCTTACCCATTGTCTCTCGAGACAAGGAGGCCAAAGAAAGAAAGAAAGAACATCGCCCAACTTCAGTCCTGTCTCAGCTCATCTGCTGCTGAAACCCTCATTCATGTCTTCGTTACTTCTAGTCTTGGCTATTCCCATGCATTGCTGGCTGGTCTCCCACATTTTCCCTCCGCAAATGTGAGGTCATCCAAAACTCTGCTGCCTGTGTTTTAACTCGCACCAAGTTCCGTTCCCCCAGTACCCCTGTCCTCATTGACCTACATTGGATCCTGGTCAAGCAACGTCTTGATTTTAAAATTCTTATCCTTTTCAAATCCCTCCATGGCCTTGTCCCTCCCTTTCTCTGTAATCTCCTCCAGGCCCACAACCTTCCAATATCTGTGCTCTATTAATTGTGGCCTCTTGAACATCCCCAATTTTAATCGCTCCACTGCTGGTGGCTGTGTCTTCAGTTGCCTAGGCCCTAAGCTCTGGAATACCCTACCTAAACCTCTCCGCCTCTGTACCTCATTTGCCTCTTTTAAGACCTACCTCTTTGACCAAGGTTTTGGTCATATGAACTAATATCTCCTTATGTGGCTCGGTGTCATATTTTGTTTTATAATGTTCCTGTGAAGCATCTTGGGATGTTTTATGATGTTAAAGGCGCTATATCAATTTAAGTTGTTGTTTCATCTGAAAGATAGCACCTCCGATAATGCAGCATTCTCTCATTGCTGCACTGGTGTGCCAACCTAGCTTTTGTGCTCAAGTTTCTGGACTTTGGCTTGAGCTCTGACTGAGAGGCAAGAGAGTTACTCATTGAGCCACAGCTGACACAGTTGTGCAATGCTCTGTTCAGAGCACCAGTTTGGGACTAAATTGAAGCAAGTCAAGACTAATCTTGACTCTTTTTGGTCAGTCACATGTTTGAACTGTTATATTGTCACCTTTTCTGGCACAGCTTTGACAACCAATTTCTGAATCTCTTGTGTCAGTGAGAAAGCAAAAATTAATCCTGAAAGTTGAGAATGTTCCAACCTTGTATATAGCTCTCACGTATTTTCTCATCTAATTTCTCTTTTCACCTTCTCAGAATCAGGAAGATTCAATTCTACAATTTCTATATTTTCTGTTGACTACTTATGATCAGCAAGCACTGACACATTATTTTCAATAAGTGAAGAGTTGTACCTCACACCCACTATAGATGAGAGCTTTATGACAAAACTAAATATAGAAAATCAATTAATAAATTGCCTGTATAAAAGTTGACTCAATACAGAGATCTCCTGATGCTCGGCATATTGTAAGGGGAAGGGACAAAGGGGAAATCCAGCAGTCTCTCATAGAAAATGTAGAGAAAGTTAGCAACCTGTCGTGCTCTGCCACACCCATTGAACTTGGCTTAAGATCTCAGGAGAAGCATGGAGCTGACTGCCTGCCCGCCCATTCCCATTCAAGAAATGATGCAGGGAATAAGGAAATCTTAAACTGGAAAGGACAGAAAATATGAAATGCACATATCTGATTCATAGGGAGGCCAGATCAAATGGATAATCATTAATACAATTTCCGTCTTTTTGCCAAGTGCACACCTGATCTGTGAATGGGATTATGGCTGTAGTTCTGTATTCACACTGCTGCATTCTGATATTTGCTTTTCCAACGTACATGCATTGTAAAGTTAGTCAATGCATGTGCATCACAGAACACAGAAGTAAAAAGGCCAATGTTCAGTTTGAAACTAAACCAATGGCACCCTTAAAATATAAAGACAAGTACTCTTAATTGTGAATTGAAGTTACTCTTTATATTCCATCCTTAAGTAAGCCTAAAACTTTCACAGGAGGGAACCAAGCTCTCCGGTATCAGCATGAGCAACACTCATAATTCATGTGATTGTTGCAAGTGCTTCTTATTGCTCATGATTCATTCAGGAAGTTCACAGACATGGAAGTAGGTAGCATCCTTGCCTCTGACTCAGAAAGTTGTGGCATCAAGTCCCACATCAGAAACTTCACAGTGATAGTAGGAATTCACTGGTAGGTATAAGGAATGTAATCATCAGATTGGAATTCAGCTTGAACTTGTAAAAGAAACTGCAAGGTCAGTGGTAGTCAACAGGCAATCAGCAATAAGTGGTTTGCTTGATTAGATGGTAAATGCTGTGAATTGGAATAAAAGCAAAATACTGCAGATGCTGCAAATCTGAAATTAAAAACAGAAAGTGCTGGAAATACTCTGCAGGTCTGGCAACATCTGTGAAGAGAGAAACAGAGTTAACGTTTCAGGTCGATGACCTTCCTGTGAACCGGAAGCTGATTAAGTAGTTGTAACTTGTTTCACTCTCAAAAGGTGTGTAATAGGTACTTGGTTGCAAAAGTGCAGAGCTTGGGTGGACCACAAACAGAGTGAAAACTGAGAATTTGGTGGGTCACAAATAGTGAAAGCTGAGAACTTGGTGGGAGTAGAAAGGAAGAAGGTGTTTTCTTGCACCCAGTCCAAATGCAGTGGAGCTGTAGAACCTGAGGATTTGGGGATAGTTGAGGCAGATGATCAAACCATGATTGTATTGAATGGTGGGGTGCAAGTTTAAATGACCTATTCCTGCTCCCATTTCTTATGTTCTTAATATCTCAGTATTTCTTGTTCAGTTTGAGTAAACAATTTTTTAGTCTTTGATTAGAGATACAGCAGTGAAACAGGCCCTTCGGCCCACCGAGTCTGTGCCGAACATCAACCACCCATTTATACTAATCCTACACTAATCCCATATTCCTACCAAACATCCCCACCTGTCCCTATATTTCCCTACCACCTACCTATACTAGTGACAATTTATAATGGCCAATTTACCTATCAACCTGCAAGTCTTTTGGCTTGTGGGAGGAAACCGGAGCACCCGGAGAAAACCCACGCAGACACAGGGAGAACTTGCAAACTCCACACAGGCAGTACCCGGAATCGAACGCGGGTCCCTGGAGCTGTGAGGCTGCGGTGCTAACCACTGCGCCACTGTGTAGTTTGCTTTGAGGAATGAATAGAAAAATAATGTAAGTTAAATCAGGTTAACAGCAGTTATATAAATAATTTTCTTATATCTCAGGCGTTTATCTTGAGTTTCTAATTAGAAAGGAGGGAGGGCTGCCACCCATAGCTTGCAATTCTGGCACCATGTGGGAACATCAGGACACGTCATATGTCCTGGGGCCTAATTTTTTGCATTTTTACTGGATCATAGGTTCCGGTGATAATCACCCCATAGCTAGTTAGAGTTTGGAATAGCGAATGAGTAGCCACCTGGAAGAACAGGAAAAGGCAGGCAGTGCATGAATTTTCCGGGAGTGTACCATCCTCAAACAGATATTCAGGTGTTCCTGATACATATTAATCATCTAGACCTTGGTATACAGGGCACAATTTCAAAATTTGCAGATGATACGAAACCTGGAAACATTTTGAACTGTGGGAAATGATAGTGTAGAACTTCAAAAGGTTATAGACAGGTTGGTAGAATGGGTGGACAAGAGGCAGATTAAATTTAATTCAGAGAAGTGTGAAATGATTCATTTTGGTAGGAAGACTGCGGAGAGACAATACAAACTAAAGGGTGCAATTCTAAAGGGGGTGCAAGAGTAGAGGGACCTGGCTGTATACATGCATAAATCATTGAAGGATGCAGGGCAGGTTAGTTGAGAGCAATTAATAGAACATACAGCATTCTAGGCTTCATTAATAGGGTCACAGAATACAAAAGCAAGGAAATTATGTTCAATTTAAAGAGAACACTGGATTGGCTTCAACTGGGGTATTATATCCAATTCTGGGCACCACACTTTAGGAAATATGTGAAGGCATGAGAGGGTACAAACAAGATTCCCAAGAATGGTTCCAGGGATGAGGAACTTCAGTTATGTGGATAGACAGGAGAGGTTGGGACATTTTCCTTAGAAAAGAGAAAGTTAATAAGAGATTTCATAGAGGTGTTCAAAATCATGAGGAGTCTAGACAGAGTAGATAGGGAAAACCTGTTCCTATTGGTGGAAAGATGGAGAACAAGAGGGCACAGATTTAAGTAATTGGCAAAAGAAGCAATGGCGACATGAGGAAAAACTTTTTCACACAGTAAGTGGTTAGGATCTGGAATGCACTGCCTGAGAATGTGGTGGAGGCAGGTTCAATCGAGACATTCAAGAGGGAATTGTTTTGTTATTTGAAAAGGAAGAATGTGCAGGGCTACAGAGAGAAGGCAGGGAGTGGCACTAGGTAAATTGCTCTTTCAGAAAGCCAGCGTAGACACAACAAGCATAATGGCCTCCTTCTGTGCTGTAACCATTCTGTGATGAAGGTGACGACACGTTGAAGGATTGTAGTCCAGTCCTGAACCTGGCACCATGAGGATAAGTACTGAAAGGGCAGTACAGCAAAGTGCAGGAGTACCATAGTAATTGGGGATTTGATAGTCGGAGGACAGACAGGTCGTTCTTCAACCATAGATGTGACACCTTTATGGTATGTTGCCTTCCTTGTGCCAGGGTAAGGGACATCGATGAGATGGTTCAGAACATTCTGCGGTGGGCCAGAAGGGGAAGAGGGAGAAATTGTCGTCCATATTGGAACCAATGACATAGGGAGGAAGAAGGTTGAGGTCCCGCAGTCACACTTTAAGGAGCTAAGGTGGAAGGTAAAAGCAGGACTCCAAAGGTAGTAATCTCTGGATTACTCCCAGTGCCATGTGCTACTGAGAGTAGAAAATGGCAGGCTAATGTATGGCTGGAGGCACGGTGCAGGAGGGAGAATTTCAGATTCCTCAGTCATTGGGACCAGATCTATGACAGGAGGGACATATTCAAGATGGACAGACTGCACCTGAGCGGGAACCAATATCCCTGTAGTCAGGTTAACTAGTGCTGTGGGGAAGGCTTTAAGCTAATTTGGCAGGGGGTTGGGCACCAAGATGTAGCATTAAAAAGTCGAAACAAGGTACACAGAGAACTAAGAGAGAGAGAGGATGTTAGAAATAATACAGAATTAGGAGGGATCATAGAAAATATGAAGGTTAGGTTTGAAATGCGTGGCCAGGATTTTGTGAGGCCCCCCAGGCAGGATCGGAGGTTGGTGGGGGGGGGGGGGGCACGGAGAGCCGTGGGGGTTGGGGTGGTGA
The DNA here is from genome assembly GCF_036365525.1 of Heterodontus francisci. Lineage (NCBI taxonomy): Eukaryota > Metazoa > Chordata > Chondrichthyes > Heterodontiformes > Heterodontidae > Heterodontus > Heterodontus francisci. The sequence goes on along the minus strand of NC_090376.1, from coordinate 130,048,191 downwards.
GGGAGAGAGCCCGTCACCTTCCCGTTGCCCTGCCATCTTCCTGGGGGTTGGATACAATACCCCAGTTGAAGCCAATCCAGTGTTCTCTTTAAATTGAACATAATTTCCTTGCTTTTGTATTCTGTGACCCTATTAATGAAGCCAAGAATGCTGTATGTTCTATTAATTGCTCTCCACTAACCTGGGGGATAGGCAGACGATGGCCTGCCCACTCAGAGGCCAATTAAGGCCCTTAAGTGGCCTATTAAGCGCCTCTTCCTGGGGGGCGGGGGGATTTGACTCCGCCACGCGGTGAGGTTGCCTTGTAAAAACGAGGTGCACTCTCTGTGGGTGGGTGGTGGTGCCCTCCTTTGTGGGGCAATTTTTGGCCTATGGAGGACCCCCACCAGGAATAACTTTACTGCCTGGGACCCCCCTTCCACTGGACTGTACGACCAGCCTTCCAGACTGGCCACCGCTCCTGGCACGATGAGGCAGAGGGGGGCTCCCCCCAACTTTTTGGCCTGGCAGGGAGCCCCATCTCCAGCAGAAAATCCAGCGCCATGTGTGTAAATGCAGGAAGTGTGGTTAATGAGGTTGTTGAGCTGCTGGGGCAAATAGCCATGTAGGAATGTGATGTCGTGCTGATAACTTGAGACCTAACTCAAAAAGGGGAGGATTGGATTCTTAATATTCCCGAGTACAACGTATTCAGGAAAGATATGGAAGCAAAAATGAATAGCAGTTTTGATTCAGGAAAATATTACAGTTCTAGAAAGAATGTCCTTGAGGGGTCAAAGACAGAATCTATTTGGTTAGAGTTCAGAAACAATAAAAGAGCTATCACACTACTTGGTGTATTTTATAAGCCACCAAATAGTGGAAAGGAGATAGAGGAGCAGATTTCAATGAAATTATTGAGACGTTCAAGAACTAAGAGTAGTGATAACGGGAGACTTTCCCACAATATTTAATAGGGCAGTGGTTATGTTAAGGGCAGAGAAGGGGAGGAATTCCTGAAGTGTATTCAAGAGAATTTTCTTGATCCGTATGTTTCCTGCCCAATGAGGAAGGAGGCATTGCTGGATCTAGTCCTTGGGAATGAAGTGCGGCAAGTGGAGAATGCCATAGTTGGAGCTTCTTGGAAATAGTGATCATGGTATCATAAGGTTTAGATTAGTTAGGGTGAAGGACAAGGAGCAATCTAGAATAATACTTAACAGGAGGATGACTAATTTCAGTAAATTAAGGAGGGGTCTAGCCAGGGTCAATTGGACTCGAAGACTGGTGACCAGAAATGTGATGGAGAAATGGACAGCCTTTAAAGAGGAAATGGTTCAGGTGCAGTCTCGGTGCATTTGCACAAGAGGGAAAGGGAGAGCAGCCAAAGCCAGAGGTCCCTGATGACAAAAAAGTTGGAGAGTCGGATGAAGCAGAAGAAAGGGACAGAGGATAAATATCAGCTTGGTAATACAAGGGCAAATCAAGCTGAATATAAAGTCAAGAGGAGAAGTGAGAAAGGAAAGAAGAGGTACCATACTTTAGGAAGGATGTGAGGGTCCTTAACAGGGTATAGAGGAGATTTACCAGAATGGTTCCAGGGATGGGAGATTTTAGCTACAATGTTAGGTTGGAAAAGTTAGGGTTGATCTCCTTGGAACAAAGGAGATTGAGGGGCGATCTGATCGAGGTTAACAAGATTTTGACAGGCTTAGATAAGATAGACAAAGATAAGTTGTTCCCATTAGCTGATGGTACAAGGACTAGGGGACACAGATTTAAGGTTTTGGGCAGGAGATGCAGGAGGCATGTGAGGAAAAACTTTTTTACACAGCGAGTGGTAATGACCTGGAACTTGCTGTCTATGAGAGTGGTGGAATTGGAGACGATGAATGATTTCAAAAGGAAACAAGATAGGCACTTGAAAATAAAATTATAGGGCTACGGAGATAGAGTGGGGGAATGGGACTGATTGGATTGCTCTACAGAGAGCCAGCATGGACTTGATGGGCTGAATGGTCTCCTGTGCTGTTATGACTCTGAAAAGACAGTACCAGAATAGATTGGGGGCTCAGTAAAAGCAAATACAAAGGTCTTTTATCGACATATTAATAGTAAAATGTTTGTCAGTGGAGTGGTGAGGCTGATTAGGGATCAAAATGGAGATCTATTGGTAGAGGCAAAAGGCATGTCTGAGGTACTAATTGAGTACTTTGCATTGGTGCTTACCAAGGAGAAGGACTTTGCCAAAATTATAGTCAACAAGGAGGTTGTCCGGATATTGGATGCAATAAAAATAGATAAAGAAGCATTTGATTGAGTTTTTTGATGAGGTAACAGAAGGTGGATGAGGGCTGTGTGGTTGATATTGTGTATATAGCCCTTCAAACGGTGTTTGATAAAGTACCAAAAATTACATTTGTTAGTAAAATTAAAGTGTATGTGATAAAAGAGGCAGTAGCAGCATGGATACAAAATTGACTAAAGGATAGAAAAAAGAGTTGTGGCAATTTTAAAAAATTCATTCATGGGACGTGAGCGTCGCTGGCCAGGGCAGCATTTATTGCCCATCCCTAATTGCCCTTGAGAAGGTGGTGATGAGCTGCCTTCTTGAACCGCTGCAGTCCATGTGAGGTAGGTACACCCACAGTGCTGTTAGGAAGGGAGTTCCAAGATTTTGACCCAGCGACAGTGAAGGAATGGCGATGTAGTTCCAAGTCAGGATGGTGTGTGACTTGGACGGGAACTTGCAGGTGGTGATGTTCCCATGCATCTGCTGCTCTTGTCCTTCGAGGTGGTAGAGGTCGCGGGTTTGGAAGGTGCTGTCTAAGGAGCCTTGGTGCGTTGCTGCAGTGCATCTTGTAGATGGTACACACTGCTGCCACTGTTCGTCTGTGGTGGAGGGAGTGAATGTTTGTGGATGGTGTGCCAATCAAGCGGGCTGCTTTGTTCTGGATGGTGTCGAGCTTCTTGAGTGTTGGAGCTGCACCAATCCAGGCAAGTGGAGAGTATTCCATCACACTCCTGACTTGTGCCTTGTAGATTGTCGACGGGCTTTGGGGAGTCAGGAGGTGAGTTACTCGCCGCAGGATTCCTAGCCTCTGACCTGCCCTTGTAGCCACGGTATTTATATGGCTGCTCCAGTTCAATTTCTGAATGGCTGTTTCTCAGACTGGAGGGAATTATACAGTGGAGATCCCCAAGGTTCAGCACTAGGATCACTGCTGTTTTAGTGTGCATTAATAACTTGGACTTGGGGGGTACAAGGCACAACTCTGAAATTTGCAGATGACACAAAAACAGTGAGGGAGATAGTAATAGACTTCAGAAGTACAGGTTAGTGGATTGGGCGGAGACATGGCAGATGAAATTCTATGTAGAAAAGTGTGAGGTGATACACTTCAGTAGGAAGAATGCAGAGAGCCAATTCATGCTAAATGGTACAATTTTAAGGTAGGTGCAAGAAGAAAGACCTGGGGTGTTTGTGTACAAACTTTTGAAGGTGGCAGGACAGGTTAGCAAAGCAGTTAATAAAGCATATGTGATCCTGGAGGTTATAACTAGAGGCACAAAGTTACACTGAACCAATATAAAACAGCACTTCAGCCCCAGCTGGAGTAATGTGTTCAGTTCTGGGCACCACACTTTAGGAAGGATGTGAATACTTTGGAGTGGTTACAGAAGAGATTTACCAGAATGGAAGATTACAGTTATCTGGAGAGACTGGAGAAGTTGGGGTTGTTCTCCTTGGGCAAAGTCAGTTAAGAGGAAATTTGATAGAGATGTTTAAAATCATGAAGGGTTTAGATGGGGTAAATAAAGGAAAACTATTGACAGTGGTTGATTGACCAGAGAGCACAGATTTAAGGTGCTATGAGGAAAAACTCTTTTATGCAACGGGTGGTTAGGATTTGCAATGCACTGCTTAATAGGGTGATGAAAACAGATTCAATAGTATCCATCAAAAGGAAATTGGATGAATACTTGGAAGAGCTAAAAAAAATGCAGGGATGTAGGGAAGAAGTGGGAGTGAGACTAACTGGATTCCTCTTTGAGAGAGCTTTGATGGGCCAAATGGCTTCCTTCTGCGCTGTATTATTCTATCATTCTATAAAAACTGTCAGGTATCAAACATTTGTGAGATGGCTTTGAAAGGAAAGTCCTTTCCTTCCTAGAACATTTCTAATGAATAACTTGAAACTCTAGAAAAAAAACAGGAGGCAGCAACAGAGAGGAATTGAAAGATTGGGGTGGTGATGAATAATATGAAAATGAAATGCTGGGTCAAATGGTGTCTTTCTGTAAATACTATCTCTAGTGCTATGGTGGTAATATCCTTGTAAGCACAAAAATTATGTTACATTAATGCAGAAAAGTGTGAAGTGATTCATTTCGATAGGAAGAACAAGGAGAGGCAATATAAATTAAAGAGTACAATTCAAATGGGGGTGCAGGAGCTGAGAGACCTGGGGGTATACAAACACAATTCATTGAAGATTCCAGGGCAGGTTGAGAATGTGGTTAATAAAGCATATCAGATCCTGGGCTTTATATATAGGGGCATAGTGTCCAAAAACAAGGAAGTTATGAATAAAACACTGGTTCGGCCTCAACTGGAGTATTGTGTGCCGTTCTGGGCACAACACTTTCGGAAGGATGTTAGGCATTAGAAGGGTGCAGAAAAGATTCACAAGAATGGTTCCAGGGATGAGGACGTTCAGTTACGTGGATAGGTTGGAGAAGCTGGGTCTGTTCTCCTTGGAGAAGAAAAGCTTAAGATTTGCTAGACGTGTTCAAAATTATGAGGGGTCTGGACAGAGTAGATCGGGAGAAACTGTTCCCATTAGCCGAAGGATCCAGAACCAGAGGACACCGATTTAAGGTGATTGACAAAAGAAGCAACAGCGACATGAGAAAAATCTTTTTTATGCAGTGTGGTTAGGATCTGGAAAGGCTGCCTGAGGTTGTGGCGGAGGCAGATTCAATCAAGGCCTTCAAAAGAGAACTGGATAATTATCTGAAGAGAGAAAGCTTGCAGGGCTAGGGGGAAAAGGCAGGGGAGTGGGACTAGGTGAGTTGCTCTTGCAGACAGCCGGCACAGACATGATGGGCCGAATAGCCTCCTTCTGTGCTGTAACCATTCTATGATTCTATGATTTGTGTTGAACATTTAATTAAATCTACTGTTTCCATCTTTGGGCTGATACCTGGGAAGACAGTCACTGACAGACCACAATGGTGTCATGTCTACCAGGTCAGTTTGAATGAATTTGAGGTTTGTGAGATTTGGCTTCCAATGCAATATGTGTGCATCCTGGATTGGGCTCTTCTTTCACCAGCATACAACTGAGACTTACCCCCTCAGCTCCACAGGAGACTCCATCCTCTTAGGGCTGATGCGTTATTTAGACTTAAGTCTCTAATGCATTATTTTTTCACAAACCCTGAAAGCACAAGGCTAATCCCTAGTGTCAAACATCTGAGTTAAAGAGGAAAGACTGGAGAAATGTGGGCCATTCAAGTGTGAAAGGAGTCTGAGAGGCAATCTTGAGAAATATACAGGACAATTTAAGGCAAGTGTATGGAAATCCAGAAAAAACTGCAGGATCTGACTGCAAGCATGACTTTATATGGAAAAATTGGCCTGTCTCATCTGCAAGTATCTTGCGCAGCACTGCTGCAATGCCTACCAAATTGGTGTATGCACTCAATTACAAGAAACACTAGGGGAAGTGGGGAAGAAGAGAGACAAAAAACAGCAGCGACATGTACAAACTTTCGATTGCCGTGAGCTATATCCTTGCTCCAGTTTTCTTCCATAGAAAGCATGTTTTGATCAAAGTATCTACTTTAGACTTTCACAACATTAGCATTTTCATTTTAATTGCCATTCGTACTCCAATCTAATATCAAACAGAAACAAATTAGGAGAGTCATTAGAATGAGAATTTGTAATTACTGGGCACAGTAGGATGTTTACCTAATCCGGCAGCTCGTTTTAATTAAACAAAGCACCCCTCCTGAGCAAAGTAATATACATTGCCCCCCACAATAAGCACATGTTTCAATGTCTTCATTGCCACACACATTAAGATATGGATGTTGATCTGCAGTTGCATGTTTGAGGTATTTGGCTCTCTAGATTCTACAGTCTCCCTTGCAAATTGTCTCCTACCTCCCAACCAAAGAGTAGGGATAAAGAGTTTATTCTTTGATTAGTGGGATTCGGCAAGTGGTGTTCCCCAGAGATCTGCCCCCATGGCCCCTCTGATGGGCACAGCATCTTTGAAGTCATGCCCTGTGACAGAGGCTGTCCCACAGCATTGTGGTGCAGCAGCCTTTGGAGGTGAAGAAGGGTCACTGACCTGAAACGTTAACTCTGCTTCTCTCTCAACAGATGCTGCCAGACCTGCTGCGTATTTCCAGCATTTCTTGTTTTTATTTTGGAGGTGCCCCCACGGGCATCTCAGTCCCAGACAGGCACTACCGAGCAGTCTGCCTCCACCTCATCCTCAGCCAGAGGGGGAGCACCTCGTAGGAGTGGCCAAAAGCACAGGCCACTGCATCGGTAATGTCAGTTGTGGATCACTTGGGTGTTTCTGATGTAAATAATGGTGAAATGTTAAGTTATAAAGCACTGGGAAAGTTGTTGCACTAAGGCTGACTCGTGAGTTTCCGTTTCGTGTTGGCGATACACAGGAGCATGGGAGGCAAGGGTTGGCAGGGCGATGGAGTGTGCTGATGAAGATTGTGTAAGGTGGAGAGTCTGGAGTCTTCCTGCCCCTCTGTCCTCATCCCTTCGCCCCCATTGCCCATACGCTGCTGGAGTCTGCACTCCAGCCTCCTGACCAGCAGAACCAGGGTTTTGACTTATGCTTATGGGTCATCAGGGCTACTGAGCACACATTTCTACCACAGTCAGGAGAACCCTATGTGTTCTCAGGATGCCTCTCTCTTTTGCAGTCTGGTTACTGGTGACTAGGAGGCATGCCATTTGGGTCTATCTTTGAACTCATCTTTCCAGACCTGAGAAGGTCATTGAAATCTTCCGGCACTCTACCCAGCTCCTTCTCCACCACTTCTCTGCTGCTGACCTCATGTGCCACCTCTAGCCACGCTCTCTTGGTGAACCTTGCAGCCTTTCTGTTGCAGCTTCAGTGAGCTGTCTGCAAAGTAGTGGGGCTGCCCTGGCACAGGGGTCCTCCTTTCTCAATGTCCTCTGCTCTTCACCATCCTCCATCTCTTGGGTGAAAGGCAACATCAGCAATGGCTGCTTCCTGCCCATTAAATTGGGCCTGCTGTTGTCTAAGTCCTGCCTCCTTCCCACATCCGTCACCACTAATTGGGTGGCAAACGCAACTCCAGGCCAATTACCTCCTTTGCATATCATAATTGCAAAGCATACGTATTGCCGGCGTGGGATCAGGATCTGGAAGTGACTGTGACATCGGGGTCCTGACCCCAGAATGTAAATCCCATCCAATGAGTGGGTAAAACTATGACAAATGGTATTTAATGTAAGGAAGTGTGAGGCTTTAGATCTGAGAAAGATAAATCAGTGTATTTCCTTATTGGTAAGAGACTAGGAGCAGTGGAGGGGTAAAGAAATGTAGGTGTTCATGCACAAAAATCACTAAAAGGTTGCGCACAGGCACAAAAAAAAATCCAAAAGGCTAATGGAATGTTTGCCTTTATCTCGAGGGGGTTGAAGTTCAAAAGTAAGTCATTCTTGTATAAAGCCTTCGTCAGACCCCATTGTAGTATGACATTTAGTTGCACTAAACCTCAGGAAAGATATATTGGAATTGAGAATGGAATAGCACAGACTTGCCTGAATGATTCCAGTGTTTAAAGCGTTAAATTGTGAAGCCAGGTTGCATAAACCTAGTGTATTTCCTGAGTTTAGAATGTTGAGATATCTAATCAACGTGTTTAAAATGATAGAGATTCGATAGGGTAGCTAGAGAGAAACTATTTCTTCTAGTGTGAGAAACTAGAACAAGAGGCCATAATTTTAAAATGGCTGAGTTTGGTGATGCTGCAACTGCAGAGGGTGAATTTTCCACACATGTAGTTGCAGTGCCTGTGACATCAAAGCCAGCGATGACCGAGGCTGCTGCCTGCATTTTTGATGGCGCAGATCTAGGAATGGGAAGAGGTTTGGTCCATTGGGAATGTGTGTGGTGGAAGTGAATGGGAAGGGATTTGATCCATTGGGATTGAGTACAATGGGACTGAATGGGAAGGGGCTTGGGTCCAATGGGATTGTATACAGTGGTAGTGAATGGGAAAGGGTTTGATCCATCATTGTAACTAGGGAAAACAAAGAGAGAGGAGGGGGAAAGGAGCAGGTCTGCTGCATTAGAGAGCAAGGTGTCAAGCCCTAGCTGGAGCAAGATGGAGTCCGATAGACCACGGCTGGCAACAGCCGGAGACTGGAGCACCGTGTGGCACAGAGTGCAGGAGGGTGGCGCGAACAAGAGGCGGTGGAGGGAGCAAGGCAATGGCGGACAGGATGGCTCCCTGAGCTGCAGGCAGCGAGAGGCAGAGTGGTTGACACGCTGTTACCCGGAGCCCAAGAGAGAGGCTGAGCGAACCACCGGCAATTTCCAGTGTGCGCTGATGTCACCACGCACAGGCGCAAACCGGTACTGGCACCGTCAGACGGGCGCACACCAATGATGTCAGAGGTGAGAGAAACTGTGCATATACAGGCAGATGCAGCGCGAGCCGATTGTGCATGTGCAACGATGTTCTGATCGGTGTCAGAAGTTAGTGTTTTAAAATTGGATGTAGGCCACTTAAGAATACAATTAGGAAGCATTATTTTCAAGCAAAAGGCAGTGTAAATCTGGAACTCGCTGCCCAAAAGGCAGTGGATGATTGGTCAATTGAAATTTCCAAAACTGAGATTGACAGCTATTTTAGATCAGGGTATTGAGTGATTGGAACAAAGGCAGGTAAATGGAGTTTTGATGTATGGATCAGCCATGATCTAATTGAATGGCACAACAGACTTGATGGGTTAAATGGCTTACTTCTGTTCCTATGCTCCTTAGGTATACTTGATACATGGTGAACTTCTGTTTTCACCAGACCATATTAAGAATACCATTGTGACAGATTATAATTTGAGCCACAAAAGTGTTCAATCGGTGGTGTAGTTTTTTGCCATACAAAGCCAGGAGAAAGGAGCAAAATTTAGCAGTGATAAAATAGAATACAACTATAGGGACAGTGTGTGTAAAAGGAGGTTCACATCTGCAGTGAAGCAAATTAAAAAGGCACTAAATACATTCAAATCCATCATGACCCTGTTTTCCTCCTTTTCAATTCCTCTCTGTTGTTCCCCCCTGTCATTTCCAAACATCAGATTCTGGCCTTCCCAATAAAACATTTTTTGTGAAGTTAAAAAATACCATGTGATATAATGGTAATTGAGAACATTTGCATTACTCATGAATTTAGGCGGGTATGAGGCAGTGGTTTGTATAATAAAAAAATTAAAGGTGTTATAGTAAAGATAAAGGTTGGTAAGGCATTGGTGGTTTGAGTGTACTTCTGTATTTCCTAACATTCTATCTGAGGGTCAATTTCTCAAACAATCATCAGTCTTCTTTATTCCAAGACCCAGTGCTATAATCCAGGCTCAGTACGAGTCTAGGAGTATGGATTGAATACAGTTACCCAGTCTATTCCATTACTTCTCAGCAAACAGTTCTTTGGCCATCATTTTTCTATAGTTTTACACATGCATGACATACAAGAATGAAACTGTAGTAAGATCTGTATTCTCACCAGACACAGAAAACAAAGCATAAAACTTACTCCAATATTATCCTGGAATTTATACCAGGACCAACTCAGAAAGCTGGGAATGGGATCTTGTACAGACATCTGATTGGCAATCATATGGAATTTTTATTTCATTTCCTTCTTGAGGCCTTCTGACTTTTACCAATGTGATTTTTTCTTGTTACTCTCTGCACTTTTCCAACTCTTACTTTGTCCTGGGGGTCTTTTTCAGTCTCCGTTCCCAAGTTGCACCAGCACAAATCTTCTCTAAAAGCTCAGCATCTCATTTCCTTCCTATTGTTGGCATCGAAACACAGACCAAAATGAAATGAAAGAAACGAGTATGTAAACAATTTTCATAGATCGTCATGCCTCTCTGGCCAACATTACATTGCCTATGTTGACCAAGAACAGTTAACAAGATGCAATCTTAAATTAACAAGATTTCAATCTGTGTGACCCCACAAATTTTGATTGCAAAAGAGAATCAGTTTAAATTTAGATTTTGTAATGATAAAACACAATCTCATTTTATTTATGGACTAATTAGTTATTCCAGTCCCAGATGAATGGACAAAAGCATAATTTTACATCATGTGTAGAAGTGCTTATATATTGAAAGATGACCCTTCAATACAGTTTTTTTTTGTATCAATTTCTTTTCTGCAACATTAGGTAAAATTTCACCGTACATGTCTTGGCAATTGAAAAATCAGTTGATCTGTCAAAAAGTGGCAACTTTATTTTAAAATCTTCTGCATAATGAAAACATCAGGTAAACTGAGGACAAAGCCAGCAGACAGATCTCGCACAAATGTTCCGACTATGGAGTTGGAGCCATTCAGATTCTTGGCTGGAATGATTGTTTTAACTCAAGTCTGTTGTGGTTGCTCATAGGTTTCTGAGCAAAGGGAAAACTGGAATTATCATTCCACATTGCATATAATTAAGTCCAAATTTAGAAAACTGTTTTTCTGTCATTAACAACAAAGCAAAGAATTCAAATTTATGGGACACAATAGCGGCATAATGAACTGTGCTCCAACGGGTTTTGCTACACAATGATGGGATAAGCATTTAAATGTACACAGTTTCCAATCTTAGCCATGACATTACAGGAAAGTAGAAGTGGAGCAGTTCCCTACATGAAGGGAGGAAATAACCACGATACTATCCTAGTGGTTATTGTACTGGACTAATAAATCGGAGGTCCCACACAATGGGCTGAATTTTATAAGAAGGTGTCAGGTCCTGTCAGCGGCAGTGGAAACAGGTGCTGCTTCCTCTCGGGTGTCCAGTGGCTGACCGAAAGCAATCACATGGGAGGCGCGGGCCCCGTTCAATTAAGGAGCAGAGGCAGGAGATGAGGCACCAATGGTGGTGTCAGCTGACTCAACGGCAGGTGCTTTCACCATATTTAAAGGGCTGCCAGCCCTGTGCTCACTGCAACTTGGTTTAAAGGAGATCCTTCCTAATTGGCCTCAAGACCCCTATTGCTGCCTGACTACAGCTGAAGCCCAAGGAGCTGAACATGAGCCAGCAGCAACCATCACAGAATAAAGACCCTGGGTGGCCCCATGGTTCAGCGATGCCTCCCTGCAGGTACTCCTCCAGGCTGCAAGGGCAAGGTGGGAGGTCCTCTTCCTAAGGGACAGGAAGAGGAGACTGGCCTGCCTGACCAAGCAAGCCTGGATGGAGATTGCAGGGGAGGTCAGTAGCCTCCCCTCCCCTCCCCGCCCCGCCCCGAACCTGGGTGCAGTGCCGCAAACACGTCAATGACCTCCTTCACTCTGCCAAGGTGAGTACTCCATTCCACTTTCCTCTTTGGGGCTTAATGTGGCAATATGAGAGGGTGCTTTCATGGGAGGAGGTGACCAGCTAGTCAGTGGCAAGGAGGTCAGGAAGCAGCATATCCTGTCCAGAGGTGCCCATCTGTCATTGTTGATCCCGTAAGGTTCCTTGAGAGCGGCCGTGTGGAGGAGGCATTTGTGTGCCCCCAACACGGACTGATGGGCTGCCACTAGCATAAGTGCTGTGGTAGTCTTTGTGGGGAAACTAATAGTCTTCCTCCTTGTGCTTGCAGGAGAAATGGGCACACACCTGCAGGAAAAGGGCCAAGACCAGTGGAAGGGTTCCAGACCTGTATATCCTGGCCCCGATGGAAGTGGAGGCCTTGGAACTGGCTGGGTCTCAGGTCAGTCTATTGCTGATGGCAAAACAGGAGTTTCATCACAGGAGAGTGAGTGAACAAGTCTGCCACTGGACACATGGAGCCCCACATCAGGCATAGCTGAGATGTTTAAATGGGAAGCCCCTAACCCCTCAACATTTCTGTTCTCTAATGCAGGTTACGGTGATCCTAAAGAATGCGGAGTTCAAGAGACCGGGGGCCAGCATTCCACCTCTGAGGAAGAGGAAGGATCCTCAGAGGAGATTCAGCATCACATCATTCCCCCATACCCTCCACCAGTGCTCTCACGTCAGCAGTATGCGCTGGTGTTTAGATTCAGGGTCAAAACCTGGTGAGGACATCACAGACGCGGCCGAACGGCTGACGGAGCCTGTGATGGAAACTGAGAGTCGGAGGACTGTGAGAGGCCAGGCCCATGCTGAGCCCCAGGCTGATGACACAGTGCCTCTGGAGTCGTTGGCAATACGACACCTGTTGCAGCTGCAGAGAGAGGCGAGGGAACATCTGCTGGAGCTATGCACAGCCATGCTTGGATGATGGAGGAGTCCATCCAGGCCATGATTGCTGCCATGTCGCAGCCGTGTGCTCGCATGGCTTCTTCCATGGAAAGATTAGCAACCCTCATGGAGAGCCATCTCCAGCACACCATCCAGTGGATGTTGGAGATTCGCATAGACTATCGCCTTGACCATGAGCGGTATGAAGTAGTGACAAGGCAAGAGCGGGATGAGGCACCTTCTCAGGTCAGCAGAGAGGTGCAAGTCTGCATTGAAAGGGAGGAGGAGTGCCTGCCTTCTGCTTCTGGGGAATTCTCTCAGTGCTCCGAGCATGGACAGTGGCTCCTCAGCCCCTCTGCCTGTGCCCCCAGTAGCTGCGATGACAGAGGAGGGTCCTGCACCTGTGCAGGAGCCCCTCAGCATGCCGGGGCCCTCCAGGTTCAGGCAGCAAGAGGACAATGCCAAGGTTGTCCCAACCACGCGGCAGGCTGATCAGCAGCCTCCCTCTACGTCAGCTGCAAGCACAGGGGCAGCAGCACATAGGAGCACACGAAAGTGAGTTAAGAAGAGCACCTAACTCCACTTGTGTTTATGGGTGTTTAGATTTTGTATACGTGAAGGCTTAATCATGCTGTGCTGCTCAATAAATGTTTGACTCACTGCTATTGATCATACTTTCAAATCTCACTGCTTGTAAGATTTGATCGACAGCCTTGCTTCCGAAATGGGCTGCTCGTGTTGGAGTAGGCTGCATCTGCTCAGCTTTGCCAGTGTGCGTGTGGTGAACCTGAGCACTGGGCGATGTGCATTAGAGGCCTGCTACCCGACCCGAACCCGACAGGACCCAATGACATGTGTCAGGTTCGGTTCGGGTCGGGCTCCTCTTCCGGATCCGCTTTCGGGCTCGGGTCGGGTCGGGCCAAGTCCAAGTCGGGTCGGGTCGGGTCGGGCCGGACACACACAGTAATTGCTCTGCTGGTAAGTATTGAAATTTAAAAAACTTAGCTGAGCTGGGAGTCCGGGACGAAACTGAGTCTGCGCAGTGAGCGAGTGACGTCATTATGACGTCATCACGCATGCACTGCAGCTTCGTGGAGCTTCCCTGTCAGAAGGTAAGTAAAGTGGGGGGTCGGGCTCGGGTCGGGTCGGGCTCGGGGCAAAATCGGAGGGGCTCGGGCTCGGACCTGCTGTGGTTCGGTCGGGTTCTTTTTTCCTGACCTGAGCAGGCCTCTAATGTGCATGATGAAGGAGGCGATATAAGATGCACCTAAAGCTGAGGTTTTATTGTACAGATTGCTGATATCAGGGTCACAAGAAATGGGTATGTACAGGATCATCCCGAGCCTCTCTTGCCTCTGGTCCAAGGGCTTCTTCATCCTGCGCCATCTGCTCAGCTTCACATCCTCCTTGTCGGATGAGGAGTGGTGATCGATGAGGTCCTCTTTATTTCAAGTCCTCCCCCATCTGCAGCACAGGTTTTGCAGAAACGGCAGACCACCAAGATACGCAAGACCCTTGGACATACTGGGACATACTGAAGTGCTCCACCGGAGTGATCTAGGCACCTGAATCTCATCTTCTGCAGCCCAATGGCCTGCTCAATGGTCACTCAGGTGGACCTGTGGCAGGTGTTTTACCTCTCCTGTGTTGCAGTGCATGGGTTCCTCACAAGCGGGAGTAGGCATGCCTTCAATGGGTAGCCCTTGTCCCTGTGAATCCATTCCTGAAGGCACATTGCGGGGGGAGGGGCCCAGAAGAGCTCTGGCGTCATGGCTGCTTCCCAGGAACTAGGCATACACCTGCAGGATCCGCTGCCAATGGTCGCAGACTATTTGATCATTGATGGAATGGAAGCCCTTCCTGTTGATGAAGACCACTGTCTGGTCCATGGGTGCCTTGATGACCATATGCATGCAATCGATGACACCTTGGACCTGGGGGAATCCAGCGATGGCTCTGAAGCCAATGGGCCTCTCCACCTGACTTTCTGGATCTGTTTGGTAGTGCACATAGTCATCAGCCCTCTTGAACAGGGCGTTGGTCAACTCCTTGATGGGCAGCAACCTGGGAAATCCCACACATGTCCCCAGTGGATCCCTGGAAAGTTCTGGGGGCAGAGAAGTTGAGAGCCACAGTGATCTTCAGAGCCACTGGTATTGCGTGTCCACCAACCCCCATGGGTCTCAGTTTGTCCAGAATCTTGGCACAGAGATCGCTGACGGCCTCCCAGGAGAGCCTCAGCCTGCACTGACACTGACGCTTGGACATCTGGAGATAGTTTAGCCGTGTACAGTTAGACTCTCTTCTGGGGATAGGCCCTTCTTCACGCAGGTGTTGCTCACATCCCACAAACGTATCTTTTTAAAATCATATAATCAGAGGAAGACTCATCCTCGTATTCTCGTGACAGAGACTAATGATATTGGTAAACGATTAGGAACAGGCTACTCACTGGCCCCCTCAGCTGTGTGTTACATTGGAAAAAATATGATTGGCTTTCTCTACCCTTTGTGCTTATTTATAAAAATCAACTTCGGATTTCTAGCAAATAACCTTTTATTAATAAAAGTAAAGAACATTATTCAAAAGCTGCAAATAGAACAACTTTTAAAACAATGCAGAAATCCCAAGTAAGCACCATAGTGATAAGGTTGGTTACTGCTGCTTTGGTCGAGATCACACAACACAATGCAGACAGAGGATCAAAGTTGGCTTTTTGGCCTGTGCAACCAAGTACAGGATGCAGTTAGCCACTGAACCAACATTTTAAAAGCATATGTATAGGTCTTAGTCATGCTGAGAGAAAGGAGCATGAGGGAATTCGTTAGGGAAGAAATGAAGTTCAGCAAGAATTTTTAAGTATTATAGCTTTAAAAATATAATTATGGAAGTTGCTGCATTATTGCTAAGAAAGTCTTCTGAAAAGTGCAATAGCAGAGGTGGAGCGTATCTGGGGACTGAGTAGGATCACTGTATCTGTGAGCAATAGACATCTGAGCAGTGCCACATTGTTTGATTTCTTGAGGCTCCGAGAGAATGTGATGTGAATTTTCCCATCTTTACCTCCCCCTTTTTCTCTCTAACAGATTTTACTGTATGTTAATATCAATGTTAGTTGCAGTCATTCTTTTTGTAAAGTATTTAAAATAAATTGTAATAGTAAACAGTAGTCTTTGAAAAAACGAGAATAATTTCCAGATGGGACAATGTTTCGCAAAGGCATCAAGTTACAATGACACCCAGTGCAACAAAACTATCAAAACAAGCTCTGTTCTTTGCAAATCTAGAGGGGAGGGGGGTAATACTGAAGTCACAGGCAATGAGGAAGATCAGCCTACAAATAATTCTCACACATTGGAGATCCTTTCTTTTGTGTGCCTCGCAGGTATTCAACCTTTACATGGGATTACATGGGATATACGGCACAGAACAGGCAATTAAGTCCAACCTGTCCATGTTGGTGTTTATGCTTCACTCAAGCCTCCTCCCTTCTTTCCTCATCTAAATCTATAATTGTAACCCTCATACATTTGTCTAGCTTCCCCTTAAATGCGTCTATACTATTCGCTTCAAGCAGACCTGAAACGTTAACTCTGCTTCTGTCTCCACAGATGCTGCCTGACCTGCTGAGTATTTCCAGCACTTTCTGTTTTTGTTTCCTAATGGTAATTGGAAAGGGTGGTTGTTGGGGAGGACAGGACTGGGTTTGATTGTGATTTTTTTTTAAATTCGTTCTTGGGTGTCACCGGCAAGGTCAGCATTTATTGCCCATCTCTAATTGTCCTTGAGAAGGTGGTGGTGAGCCGCCTTCTTGAACCACTGCAGTCCATGAGGTGTAGTACACCCACAGTGCTGTTTGGAAGAGTTGCAGGATTTTGATCTTGCGACGGTAAAGGAATGGCAATATAGTTCCAAGTCAGGATGGAGTGTGACTTGGAGGGGAACTTGCTGGTGGTTGTGTTCACATGCGTCTGCTGCCATTGCCCTTCCAAGTGATTTGTACATGATTTGAATAGCTTGAAGCTTACCCATGAAAATGATCACTTGGATAACGTTATGGAAAGTAGTCAGCAGGCATGCAATTGTATCCCTGTAACAATCAGTGGCTTCAAGAGGAGAGAAAATCTGAGAGAGGTGGAGGAGGACCATGACATTTTCTAAAGTTTTTTTTTACGCAGTGCTAATTTTATTTGTTTATTGAAAGAGCACACCTTCTGAACATGGACATAAAGTGATGAATGAATTCATGTTGTTTCCTCAGTTTGTTAAAACTTTAGCATGTTGTCCAAAACTGTGCAGCTAATGCAATTTCTCAAATCGAACTAAAAGGTTACATTATAACCGACATCCATATTTGTGGTTATTGGAATTGCAAGAACATGTCAGTGATTAATGAGAAAGTGATAAATATTTTAACATGGTGTACCAAGGTGCAATTTAGTCAAAACGGCATGCACATTAGAAAGTAAATGTGTTTTTTAATGGACTGTTGCACGAGCTCTACTGATCTTTCCTCAACTGTGGAGTAGATCTACAACTTCAGTAAACATGTGTGAAACTACGCAATAAAAAATGGTATCACTTTAACCCTTTCAATATTAAAAGGGAGCCATCATCTTAAGTCGAAACAGTCCTCAAATATTATTAAAAGGGAATATGAGTGCACTTGCCAGTGATCCTCAGCCATGCCTTGTTCCTGCCCTTGATGCTTTAAGCTTGTAGAAGTGTTCTGGAAACTGATTATATAGAATTACCCTGATGACAATGGCAGTTTTCTCAGGGGAGAAGAAAATCTTTGCTGAAGATGGGGAGTCTACCAGATGTCTTCAAACTTGAAGCATAAGAATAAACAACGACTGATAAGGCTCCAGCAAGTGTGCCTTTTAATGAATAGGTTTCTATGAATTAAGTAATTAAGCATTATTAAGTATGTGGTACTTGTATTTCTCACCACTCTGTAAAAGCAAATACTACCATACAACAATGTGCCAGTTGCCCTGGATTGATGTCAGAGCTTCCAGTATTTTAATGGGACAAACAATCTGATTATATATAGTAGTAAAAATGTCTTGCATCTAGTGTGCTTTTAGCATATTCAGACACCACACTTCAAATGGTTTCATGGTCACAATTAGACTAGCTTTTTAATTCCAGATTTATTAATTGAATTCAAATTTCACCATCTGTCATTCAAACCCATGTCCCCAGAGCATTAGCCTGGGCCTTTGAATTACTATCCCAATGACATTGCCATTATGCCATCACCTCCCCATTTATGACAGAAATAAAGAGGGTTTTGAGCCTTTGGAACTCTCTTCCTCAAAAGGTGGTGGAAGCAGAGTCTTTTGAATATTTTTAAGGCAGAGGTAGATAGATTCTTGATAAGCAAGGCGGTGAAAGGTTATCGGGGGTAGGCGGGAATGTGGAGTTGAGATTACAGTCAGATCAGACATGCTCATTGAATGGTGGGGCAGGCTCGAGGGGCTGAGTGGCCTACTCCTAATTCATATGCTCATATTTTTGTATGATTGCACCAATAATTTATAAATGGCAGGATTACCTCACTATTTCAGCTCAACATTGACCTTTTAATACATCCCAACATCGGATTTGGGTTATTCACTGCCAGCAAGCATTATTGCAGTAACTTCAATTTATTGTCAATCAGGACCTCCAGGTCTCTTTCACTTTCCATGCTTGTTAATTTCTTTCCATTTAAGTAATAGTTCCTTCTTGGACTTTTAGACCCCAGTGAAGCACTTTGCATTTCTCTACATTGAATTTCATCTGCTAGCTGTCTACCCATCTACCCAATTCCCAAGTACATTCAAATCCAACTGTAGCTTATCCTGAGGGGAGGTGAGGGCAGTTGTTTCAGCTGGTAAGATCTTGATGTGGTCATGCTGCGCCACTGAGTGTTGGCCAAGATGGGCAATGCCATGGCATGCCAGTTAGTTGATTCAGGAAAGCAGCTGATCTACCCATCAACACCAATGCCTGCCCAGTTAGGAACCATTGAATACATGAAGGGTTCAACTTTATTTATCACATGGAAATAGGTATGGCTCATCCTACATTGTGTGATCCTCTGCTCCTAAGGATTTGTATGCGCCAGAGACAAAATCAACAGGCAGGTGCGATCCATGTAGAGGCCCCCGGTTGTGAGCAGCAGCCCCCAAGGGGAGCTCGCCATTACGATTGCCATGCATCTACAGGCCCCACATGACATGCCATCAGATGTCAGAGCACCAGTGTCAGAGGCGATTGTAACACGTCTCTGTGCCCTGCTCAAAGACGACCCTGCTCCAATTGCAGGAAATTCCACATTGTAAACACCCACTGTGCGAAGATTTATTTTCTAATGTCCAATTCTTTGTGAGTGTCATAAATTTGTGCCATCTTGTTAAAGTATTGCTAGTCAATGGAAAAAAAATTACACATCACAACCCTTCATAATCTTGAAAGCCTTGATCAGGGCAGTCCTTAAGATTTTCAAGTTGTAGTGAAAAAAACCATAACTTTGATTTGCGCTTCTTAATTTTAACCCCTCATCCCACGTAACATCCTAATGATTCCACACTGCACCTTCTCCATTGTTTCATAGCCTTATTATATTGAGGTGTCTAAAACTCCACACAATAGATCTGCTGTGTAACTAATTTCTTGACCACCTCCAGATACAAAACCAAGGATTTATTTTCTTTTCTACTTGTGCTGTTACTTTTAATGATCTGTGCAGCTGCCGACAAAGAACCATTTGTTCCTCTGCTCCTTTTAAAAGTTTCTCATTGAAGGTGTATTTCTTTCCTGCTTCTTACTCCTCTGTCTTGAATTGCATCTGCCATCTATTATCCCATCCAGCCATCCCATTAGTGCCCTCCTGCAGTTTTTCACAATCCTGATCGAAATTTGCCAAACCCCTCAATTTGGTTTCGGGGATTTCAATATAATGTAATTCCCAAGTGCAATTATTTCATGTATATCGTAAGCAAGAGTGGTATCAACACAACCCCTCATGGAACACTACTTACCACATCTTTCTAGTCCGAGATACTTCCTTTTACCCCTATGCTTTCTGCTATACAATCATCTCTCAGTTCCCCCTTCGGTCTGTGGTCCATTATCTTATCCATAACTTTCTAATGTGATACGTTATCAAATGCAAATTTAAAATTCCATATAAGCCACATCTCATTTATCTAACCTCTTACCTTTTCAAAGAATTCAATAAGTTTGGTCAGGCAGGACCTGCCTTTTAGGCTGACTGGCCTTGATTAGTTAATGTTTCTCAAGTGCTTAGCAATTACATCCCATGTCAAACACTTTAGCTTGACCAACACTTGAAGTAACATTTACAAGCCTGTAACTTCCTGGCTCATCCTTATCCTTTTAATAATGATAGTCACATTTTCAACTTCCCAGTCCTCTGGTACAATTGTAATTTCCACAGAATTCTGAATATCTGTAGTCAGAACCTTTGTAATTTCTTCTCTAGGCTCCCTCAGGACCCTTAGATAATGACCATCAGGTCCCTATGATATGTGTGTGTTAAGTTTGAGTAGCTATTAGAGTAGCATTTCTCTTTGAATAGTGATCGATTCAAACAGTTCTATTGTTCTCTGGTGGATCTACAATTTAAATTTTCCACCTTCTCTGTAAAAACTGAGAAAATCTCTGCCATTTACTTATTCTACATTACATGCTCACCTTCTTCATCAACCCTACCATTATCTTAACTGTGCCCTGACGAATGCACTTATAGATAGCCTTTTTTACTGTATTTTATCTCCAATATTAATGATACCTACTATCTGACATTCATGGGATCGTTTAATCTTTGTATCAAAGGATAATTTTGAGCAAGACCTGCAGGATTTGAACCAAGTTAAATCCCATTCTCTTGTTGTTCCAAAAATGTTTTCAAATTACCTTAAAGTAGCTAAAGGTACTAATCCTCTGTGTTTACACTAGTGATGGGAGCCTCACCTGCCAGTCATGCATTACAGAAAATCGTGGGCAATCACTTTAATGGACAGAAAATGACACATTTGCAATTTTCTGATGCGTGTGGCCAGTAGGGAAAGCTCCCTAATATATATATTCACTAATGCCTCTTCATATCTGCACAACCATAGATATGAATATAGAACAAAATAGGAGTTATCAAGTATTTGGACATCAATATTTTTGTTTGCAACCTCAGCTACAGAAAGTGAGGAAAGTAAGTTGAAATGTTGGGTGAGATTTAAACTCATTCAAACCCACCCACATACACAGTGTTAAAATTGGACCTGTTGTGATTGCCTCTTCATCCGAATGTATTGTGTTGACTGCAATCCAGTTTATGTGAAAATGAAATCTAATCTTTCAGTAGCACATAGAAAAAAAATGATGTAGGTGGGAGGGCTTTAGAATTCTGGGGCAGGTGGGACCTGTACAAGATGGATATGTTAACGCCATAACAGGACCACGACTAATATCCTTGCAGGGAGATTTGCTCATGCTGTTGGGGAGGGTTTAAGCTAGCTTGTCAGTGGGTTGGGAACCTGCGAGGGAATTCAAATAGGAGAAAAACAAAGCTGGTTATGGGAAGTAGAAAAGCTGTGAATGAAAGTGCAAAGCAGCAAAAACACATGCTATAACCAACCAGAGTCAAAATACAGAATAGTGTTAAAAAGGCAGAGTTAAAGGCACCTTAGTCTGAATGCACGCAGCATTTGCAACAAGATAGGTGAGTTGATGGCACACGGAGAAGTAAACAGTATGATTTAATTGCCTTTACAGAAACGTGGCGGCAGGGTGACCAAGACTGGAAACTGAATATTAAAGGATATTTGACATTTAGGAAGGACAGGCAAAAAGGAAAAGGAGGTGGGGTAGAGCTTATAATAAGGGATGAGATCAGTGCATTAGTGAGAGAGGATCTTCGATCGGAAGAACAGGATGTAGAATCTGTTTGGGTGGAGCTAAGAAACAGCAAGAGGCAACAATTATTGGAGTGGTTTACAGGCCACCAAACAGTAGTGGTAATGTACGGCATGATATAAATCAGAAAATTAGAAGTGCATGTAGCAAGGGCAATGCAGTAATCATGGGTGACTTCAGTCTACATATAGATTGGGTAAATATAATGAGCACTAATGCTGTGGAAGAATTATGCCTCGAATGTGTCCAAGATGGTTTTCTGGAACAATATGTTGAGGAACCAATTAAGGAACAGGCTATTATGCAATGAGAAAGAGCTAATTAATAATCTGGCAGTAAAATAACCTTTAGGGAAAAGTGACCATAGTATGATGGAATTTTCCATTAAGTTTGAAAAAGATGTAGTTCAATCTGAAACTAGGGTCTTAAATCTAAATAAGGACAATTATGAAAGTATGAGGAGCAAGTTGGCCATGGTGGATTGGAAAAATACATGAAAAGGTTTGACGGTGGATAGGCAATGGCTAGTATATAAAGAATTAATGCATGGTTTTTTAAAAACATACATTCCTTTAAGGCGAAAGAACCTAATAGGGAAAGCGAGTCAGCCGTGGCTAACAAAGGAAGTTAAAGATAGTATTAGATCAACGGGGAGGCTCATAAGGTTGCCAAAAATGTCGTAAACTGGAGGATTGGGAGAATTTTACAATCCAGCAAAGGAGGACCAAAAAATTGATAGAGAATAGAATATGAACGTAAACTAGCAAGAAATGTAAATATGGATTGTAAAAGCTTCTATAGGTATGTAAAAAGGAAAAAATTAGCGAAGATAAATGTGGGTTCATTACAGGCAGAGACAGGAGAATTTATAATGGAAAATAGAGAAATGGCTGAGAAGCTAAATAATTACTTTGTGACTGTCTTCATGAAGATATAAGAAGTCTCCCTGAAATAATTGAGATCCAAGGGTCTAGTGATACTGAGGAACTGAAAGAAATTAGGATTAGTAAAAAAGTAGTATTGGAGAAATTAATGGGACTGGAAGTTGACAAATCCCCGGGACCCAATGATCTTCACCCTAGAGTGTTGAAAGAGATGGCTACAGAGATAATGGGTGCATTGGTGATCATCTTTCAAACTTCTATAAATTCTGCAATGGTGCCTGTAGATTGGAAGGTTGCAAATGTAACCCTACTGTTTAAGAAAGGAGGGAGAGAGAAAACGGGGAACTACAGACCTGTTAGCCTGACATCGGTAGTAGGGAAAATACTAGAATCTATTATAAAGGATGTGATTACTGGACACTTAGAAAATAAAGGTCTGATTGGGCAGAGTCAACATGGATTTGTGAAGGGGAAGTCATGTTTGACCATCTTGTTAGAGTTTTTTGAGGATGTTACTAGCAGAGTGGATAAGGGGGAACCAGTGGATGTGGTGTATTTGGACTTTCAGAAGGCTTTTGATAAAGTCCCACATAGGAGGTTACTAAGCAAAATTAAAAGGTAATATACTAGCATGGATTGAGGATTGGGTAACAGGCAGAAAACAGAGAGTAGGAATAATGGATGATTCTCAAGTTGGCAGGCTATGACCAGTGGGGTACTGCAAGGATCAGTGCTTGGGCCTCAGCTGTTAACAATCTACATCAATGATTTGGATGTAGGGACCAATTTGTGGATGACACAAAACTTGGTGGGAATGTGAGTTCTGAGGAGGATGCAAAGAGGCTTCAAGGGGATTTGGACAGGCTGAGTGAGTGGGTAAGAACATGGCAGTTGGAATATAATGTGGATAAGTGTGAGGTTATCCATTTGGTAGGAGGAACGGAGGTGCAGAGTATTTCTTAAATGGTGAGAGATTGGAAAGGGTTGATGTCCAAAGGGACCTAGATGTCCTTGTTCATAAGTCACTGAAAGCTAGCATGCAGGTTCAGCAAACAGTTAGGGAGGCAAATGGTATGATAGCCTTTATCGCAAGAGGATTTGAGTACAGGAGCAAAGAAGTCTTGCTTCAATTGTATAGAGTATTGGTGAGGCCGCACCCGGAATATTGTGTGTAGTTCTGGTCCCCTTCCCTGAGGAAGGATATACTTGCCATAGAGGGAATGCAGCGGAGGTTCACCAAGCTGATTCCTGGGATTGTCCTATGAGGAGAGATTGAGGAGACTGAGCCTGTATTCTCTGGAGTTTAGAAGAATGAGAGACGATCTCATAGAAACTTACAAAATGCTTAAAGGGATAGACAGGGTAGATGCAGAAAAGATGTTTCCCCTGGCTGTGGGGTCTGGAACCAGGGGACACAATCTCAGAATAAAGGGCAAGCCATTTAGGACTGAGATGAGGAGGAACTTCAGTCAGAGGGTGGTGAATCTTTGGAATTCTCTGCCCCAGTGGGTGGTGGAAGTTCAGTCACTGAGTAAGTTCAAGACAGAGATCGATAGATTTCTAGTTGCTAATGCTATCAAGGGATATGGGGATAGTGTGGGAATATGGCATTGAGGTAGACGATCAGCCATGATCTAGAATGGGAGAGCAGGCTCAAAGGGCTGAATGGCCTACTCCTGCTCCTATGATATTTGGTTTTGACTGTTACTACTCAGATACAGTCCTGGGTTCACTTCTGTTCAATAGAAATTAGGTCATATATTAAATTGATGGAACTGCTCCAGGAACAGAAATGTGCAGTGCAAGGAACAAAATTGCTCTGATTGGAAGTAATGATATAACTTACTCCTGTCCTTTAGTAAGCACCAGTATTAAACCTCCAAGTGGGGCACAATTCAAACATCCAGACCAGAGTTCACTATGAAATGTAATTCGTGATATTGAACAACATGGCTCTTAAATGGTACAGACATGTAATAAAAAGTAAATTATCTGGCGTCGCACACAGCTGCCTTCAGGCAACCCTCTGATTCCATCTTGGATAGAACTTCAGACAACAAGTCAATAGTAACCACTTGTCATTGCCAATCTTATACTGTACTCGTGTTAAAGGAGCTTCTGTCTATCCTTGCTTCACTTCTCATTGGTGAGTTCATAAAGTGATCCAGTTGATTGGTAACTGACTCCAATAGAAGAGTACATGTAATATCCTTTCATGGAAAATTACCATAAATTTGCTTACATCACAGTGCTTGTGATATACTTTGCCTCTCCTTTCCTTATCATCAGTTCTTCCTCCTCTCTTGGAAGTGACTGTTCATGCTGTGGCAAGCAGTGAAGTTCTAGCTCGTTAAATTTCCACATAACCCCTACATGTATACGGAGCTCATAAACTGACCGCCAACTTGCTCCTAAGCTCTCTGGACCTAGGTAAGTAGGATGGGAGAAGAGGGTGAGGTGGGGGAAGGGAAAAATGTCCATTTCAAATCAGGGAAATAGAAATTCTCCATGCCCAGGTCTTTCAGTAGTTGGCTTGGACTCAAACATGAATGGCACAGATGGAAACCTGACACCTGGCTGACCAAAAAAAAAAGAGGGGGGGCACTGGGTAGCAGGAATCTGTGGCTCAGTCAGTAGCACTGTTATCTCTGAATTAAAAGGTAGTGGGTTCAAGTCCCACACCAGAACCATGAGCACCAAAATCTAGGCTGATGCTCCAGTGCAGTCTGTTGGCGATGCCGTCTTCCAGATGAAGTATTAAACTGAGGCCCTGTCTGCTCTCTAGGGTGGATGTAAAAGATCCCATGGCCCCATTTTGAAGAAGGGCAGGGGAGTTATTCCTGGTGTCCTGGTCAATTTTTATCCCGCAACCACCATCACTAAACAGATAAATTTGCCAGTTCTGAAGAAGGGTCACTGACCTGAAACGCTAATTCTGCTTCTCTCTCCACAGATGCTGCCAGACCTGCTGAGCATTTCTTGTTTTTCCAGCATTTCTTGTTTTTATATCACTAAACAGATTATCTGGTTGCTATTTGTGTGAGATTGCTATCTGCAAATTGGCTGCCATGTTTCCTGTTTTACAGCAGGGACTACTTTGTTGGGTGTAAAGCACTTTGGGATATCCTGGAGGTCATGAAAGGTACAAGTCTTTCTTGTATTGCCAATTCTTAGGATTCTGAAGGGGCTTGACAGGGTAGACACTGAGAGGTTGTTTCCCCTGGCTGGGGAATCTAGAACACAGGGGCACAGCCTCAGATAAGGGGTTGATCATGGAGGACTAGATGAGAAATTTCTTCACTCAAAGGGTTGTGAATCTTTGGAATTCTCTGCGCCAGAGGATTGTGGATACGCCATCATTGAGTATTTTCAAGGCTGAGATAGACAGATCATTGATCTCACAGGGAATCAAGGGATATGGCGAGCCGGCAGGAAAGTGGAGTTGAAACAAGATCAGCCATGATCGTATTGAATGGCAGAACAGGCTCAATTTTTCATGTTCAAAAGATATCCCATTTTGTATTTCTTTTAATAAGTTCGCCTGTTGGTTTCAAGATCTCAAACCTGACCCCAAAGTCCTGAAGGCACAGACCAGTGTTGGACATAGTTCAACAGGCACTGGTTAGTGTCTTGTACATTGCTGAAGAAGCCATGTCAGGTTAGACAGAGAGTATTAGCAGGCATATTCAGCTAGGAGAGTGGGGAATCATTGCTGAGCTAATCCTATGCACGTACGAAAATTTCAGCAGAGGATAACTCAATAGACTATGAATTTAATTTGTGTCCTACTGGTTTGTACTGCTCAGGAACTCACTCCCTTACATCAACTAAACCACTGGGAAGCCCCCACAACTATTTTTCATTCAATAAACAGAATGAATACGATGAACATACTGAACCACAACAACTGCACAAACTGGTGAGGTGAGGTCATTTATTTGACTATTAAGCAACTGTACTATCCAATTAACCTAGCACTAACAAGACATCTATTGCTAAAAATATTCACACGGTGGGGAGATGCTTGACATTTTTTACGTTTCTGTTTTATCCAACTGCAGTTCTGACCAAATCAGCACTTTTGTAAGTGACATTAATAGCTGTAGAAAATCTGGTGACCACTTTGATTTGAAAATATCCGTTTATAGCTATTTTGAAGAATGAACAGAATTAGCGGCATTATTAAGATAAGTGTGCTAGTGTGGGCTTGGCAAAAGGAAGAAGTGGAAGTAGTTTAATTTATACCATCAGGAAAGAAATCTATCAGCTGAACTCAGCCTGTTCAATTTAGCTTTTCTTGGTGGGTGCATGCATAAATTATAGAGATGAGCTAACTGTGCGTCATGTGGAATCTGCAGGAAAACAAATTACAGGTCCTGACCAATGTCCCCTCTAATTTTTTTTTATTGTATGCGGCTGTTTCATTTAAGTGCGCGGGACCTTTAATTTCACTTACACAGTCGCGGATGTGATGTAACTTAAACGGGCTAACTTGGACTTGGCCTGCATGGGAACTTTAGTGTTGCTGCACAGCTGAGCTGCTAGGAGGTAGCATTGATCTCAATCAATGGGTGGGAATCTTAGCTGACAGGGGAGAAACGATGATCAAAAAAAAAGTTCTTCTAGGGGAGAAACCATGATCAGTGGCTTTTGATCCTGGGTATGCTTTGAGTAAAATGGCTATAACCAATCTTCGAGTTTCAGGCCAGGGTGTGCATAACACCGTTCGGGTGGTGGCGAAGGACAATGAAGGAGATCGCGCCTTCTTCATCAAGAAAATCCTCATCGATTGCTATGGATTCCAAGCTACGGACATCTTCTGCCTGCAAGACTTCCCCAGCAGTGGATATGTCGACGTGACGTTTAAGAACGTGGTGGGATGCATCAAGTTCCTGAAGGTGTTCAAGGAGAACGGGAACCTGGCGCCGCTGTCCATCCTCACAGCGGAGCCACTCTTCATGCTTCTGTCACAACGTGACCAGATGGTGACAAGTCACCTCTACAACCCCCATATTCCTGTGGTGGATGTACTCACCTTTCTCACCAGGTACGTCGAGGTGGCCGGCGGCAGGACTGATGTCAAGGACCCATTTGGGATTTGGACCAGCAAGCGGCAGGTCAAGGTGACCTTGAAGGTCGATGCCAATGGAGCTATTATCCACCCTCCCTCCAGCTTCACTATCGGGGAAGTTGAGGCTTCTTGGTCTACGCTGGGCATCCCAGAGTTTGTCGCATCTGTGGCAAATCTGGTCACGTGGCAGCTAACTGTTGTCTGCAAGAACTGCAAGAAGGAAGGCCATCAGACCAAGGACTGTAAGCAGAGTAAGTGTTGCAGCTTGTGTGGTGCGGCAGGCCACCTCTACAAAACCTGCCCCAAACGCTGCCTCAGTTATGCTCAGGCGGCAAGGTCCAAGAAAAGGCCGGGAGAAGGAACGACGAAGGCGTCCGGTGCTGGAACGGAGACAAGCAACCCTCTCCGCAGCGAGGAAAGTCTACCTGAGAAGGAGAAGAACGGGGAGGCAGCTGAAACCAGCGACCCAGCACCTACCCTGCGCCCGGAAACCCCTCCTCCACAGACAGAACCAATGGAGGAGGAGGCAGCAGATGGACAAACAGGTCAGTGACAAGTGCTACAAAGGAAAAGTACAAAGAAAAAGCCTCCAAAAGCGGAACAGGCCACCACCCAAACCAGTGGCAAGAGGAGGCTACCGTCTGAGACAAACTGCAGCAGCTCCTCTTCACTAGATGAGGAAGTGCCGGAACGATGGCCCCTTCAAAAGAGGTGGTAGAACTCAAAGGAGCTGGAAGATAAAGACCCCCAGCTCCCAGGCACTGGAAGCTGTGATGGGCCCAGCGCGCGCCAGACCTAGCGACATGCCCAGCGCACCCCAGCTCCAGGAAGTCGGGAGCAGTGATGTTTTCGAGGAGGAACAGAGGGGAACAGCAGAGGACAGCTCAATCCTTGCTGCCTACAAGACCCCTCCCTGATGTCATCCCAGCGGAACAAACCCTGCATGAAAAACCAGGAGGGGTTTCTGAGCACAACGATCATGAAACAGCTTGCGTACATTGTGGGAATACAGGAACGTCCCGAAGGACTGGGACTAGCAAGGACAAATGGTATGGGAAGCAACAACTAACTTAAAAAAATGGTTATAAGGATTGCTTCAATTAATGTGCATAGCATTAAATCCACTACGTGATGTGTTTCAACCTTTGATTACCTCGCCAAGGTGAAAGCCGACCTACTGTTTCTGCAGGAGTGTGGAATACGACACCTCTGCACCTATAGGCAATGGTTGCGATGGTGGTCCCACGGGCCATCGATCTGGTCAGGGGGCACTGGTTCCCATTCTTCCGGCCTGGGTATTCTGCTGTGGGGACGTAACATCACCATTTCTGAAGTTAAGGAGGTGGTGGGCGGTCACCTCCTCGTAGCAGATTTAATGCACAACAATGCTCCGCTCCGGTTGATCAACGTGTACGCCCCGGTTCAATGCAGCGAGCGGCTGACCGTCTTCTAGCAGCTCCCACTGCTGCTGGCGATGTCCAGGCGGTCATCCTAGGCAGTGACTTCAGCTGCATCATTGATGCAGCTGGACGATCCGGCAGAGACGACAGCAAACTGGACGCTACGTCCAGATTCTTAATAGAACCAGTAAAAGATGCCAAACGTCTTCAGCAAACCTGCAGACGGAGCGCAGCGTAGATACACATGGTCAAGATCGAACGGGTCTGCCAGTTCCAGGATTGACTACCTGTTTGTGTCCCGTGCTGTCACGGTCAGGTCCACCAACATCAAGCCTGTGTTCTTCTCCGACCATTGCCTCTTACTGGCTGACTGTCACTTACAGGATGATCAACAGGTTGGCAGGGGGATATGGAAGCTCAATGCTACACTGCTAACCCCAGAGAACGTTGAGGAACTCAAAAGGGATTACAAAGGTTGGAGGACCCTGAAACCCCTCTTTGAGTCTCCAGTTCACTGGTGGGAGACGATCAAGGAGAACATCAAGAGGTTCTTGATCTTCATAGATGTTCAGAGGGCGAGAGAGAGACAGAGAGAAATGTCCTCACTCCAAAAAAAAGTATGCAAAATCTGCTCCGGCTGCAGCCAATGGGGGTTGAGGTCAAGGAGGACCTCCATGAGGTGAAGAGCCAGCAGGCCTCGCTCTTTGCCACGGAGGCATCCAAGATCATCTTCCGGTCCAGAGTTTGCTCCATTGAGCAGGATGAGACGTGCTCGCATTACTTCTTCCAAAAGGTACAATGAGAGGGCTCTGTGATCAAAAACCTGAAGGAGGAGGATGGCTCAGTAACGTCTTCGCAGTCCGACATACTAAGAATCAGCAAATCCTTTTATGCTGGGCTGTAGGACGCGAAGCCCACAGACAGCAGAGCCTCCCAGTCCTTCCTGTCATCTATCACAGAGGTCTTAGATGACAGCATGAGGGAGAGACTGGACAAGCCGCTAACTCTGGACGAGCTGACAAAGGCCTTCAAGTCCTTCAAGACGAGTAAAACTCCCGGAAGCGATGGCTTACCGGTTGAGTTGTATTCGGCCCTGTGGGACTGGGTCAGCCCGGACCTGCTGGAAGTATACAAGAGTATGCTCCTGGCCAGCAGCATGTCAGAATCCATGAGGAAAGCAACATCACCCTCATGAAGGGGGAGAGGGCAGAAATCAGAAATTGGCGGCCCATCTCACTGCTTAATGCTGACTACAAGATTCTGTCCGAAGTCATCGCCAGTCAAGTCAAGTCTGGTCTGGAGTTGGTGATTCACCCTGATCAGACCTGTACTATAACCGGCAGGAAGATCTCTGATAGTCTCCCGCTACTCAGCCTATGTACGGGACAGGAGGGTGGACACCTGCCTCATCAGCCTGGACCAGGAGAAGGCTTTTGACAGGATATCGCACACCTACATGATGGACGTGCTTTCCAAAATGGGGTTTGGGGAGGGAATCTGCAATTGGATCAAACTGCTCTACACAAACATCAGTAGCACAGTCTCAATCAATGGGTGAGAATCGGAAAGTTCCCGATCCAAACTGGAGTCAGACAGGGCTGTCCTCTCTCCCCTGTCTTGTTTGTTTGCTGTATTGAACCCTTTGCTGAGTCTATTAGGAAGGATGCAGGTATAAGATGGGTGACAATCCCAGGCAGTGGAGGCACTCAGGTTAAAACCTCCCTGTACATGGATGACGTCGCCGTCTTCTGCTTGGACCCGCTGTCTGTGCGCAGACTGATGAGCATCTGCGATCAGTTCGAACTGGCCTTGGGAGCCAAAGTTAACCACGGCAAGAACGAGGCCATGTTCTTTGGGAACTGGGCTGACCGATCCTTTATCCCCTTCACCGTTAGGTCAGACTACCTGAAGGTGCTGGGGATATGGTTCGGAAGGGCCGGGGCGTGCACCAAAACCTGGAAGGAGCGAGTAGCCAGGGTACAACATAAGCTGAGTATGTGGGAGCAGCGATCTCTCTCCATTATTGGTAAGAACCTGGTCATCAGGTGCGAGGCGCTCACGTTGTTGCTCTACGTGGCGCAGGTCTGGCCCATACCCCACTCCTGCACTGTGGCGGTCACCTGAGCCATTTTCCGCTTCATCTGGGGATTCAAAATGGACCTGGTCCAGAGGGACACGATGTTCAAACCTCTGGATAAGGGCGGGAAAAATGTACCCAACATCGCCCTCATCCTCATGACTACCTTCGTGTGCGGCTGCATCAAGCTGTGTTTGACCTCCAGTACGCAAATTCCAAGTGTCGCTACGTGCTGAGGTTCTATCTGTCCCCAGTGTTGCGAAGGATGGGCCTGGTCACATTGCCGTGGAACGCTCCATCCAGTTGGACTGTGCCGTACCACCTACCCTTCGTCGAAAAGTTTCTGCGGAAAAACACCTTTGACCCCCAATCCATCAGGCAGTGGTCTGCACGGAATGTCCTCAAGGCCCTCCGGGAAAAGAAGATGGTGGATCCTGTCGGATGGTTCCCCGAGCAGACTGCCAAAGTCATTTGGTGGAATGCCGCATCACCAGAACTTTCAAACAACCACCAAGATGTAGCTTGGCTGGTGGTGAGAAGAGCCCTCCACGTCAGATCCTTCCTGCACACCCGAAGTCTCACTGCCTCCGCACGCTGCCCTCGAGGTGGCTGTGGTGGGGAAGAGATGGTTGCCCACCTCCTTCTGGAATGTGCCTTTGCAAAGCAGGTGTGGAAAGAGATGCAGTAGTTTTTGTCGCGGTTCATCCATACCGCAGCTCTGTAACGCAGGAGTCTGTGTTCTACGGGCTGTTCCCAGGGATGCACACTGAGATAAACATCAACTGCTGCTGGAGGACCATCAATTCGGTGAAAGATGTTCTTTGGTCTGCCCGAAACCTGCTGGTCTTCCAGTGCAAAGAGTTGTCCACGACCGAGTGTTGCAGACTGGCACATTCCAACATCCAGGACTACGTGCTGAGGGATGCACTGAAGCTTGGGGCAGCCACGGCAAAGGCTCAATGGGGAAAGACTACTGTGTAAGGTCCTCCCACCAAAGTGAACTGAGGGGCTGGAACCTGTGTAAAACCCCTCTGGCTGTTTGAACCAAAATGTCTTTTACTATATAATGCCAATGGAATGGCAAGAATTGTGAGGCACTTTATGTTTTTCTGTATTGTACTTTCCAAAATGTGAAATTTGAACTGCTTTGTAAAGTATTTTTGCAATTTTATATGAATAAAGTATATTTTTGGAAAAAAATCAAGTGCTCTTTTCATTTTAAAGTAGGGTCAGCAAGATCCCACAAACATTGGATGCGTGACTGGTTAACCTGTTTTTGGTGGTGTTGGTGAAGGAGTTATAATGCCTCCTCTGAAGGATGATATCTCGGACAGTGTAACACTGACTTAGTACTGGTGCCAGCCTAGATTATGTGCCCATATCCTGAGTGGAATTTGAACTCACGACCTTCTAACTGATCTTCTTCTTTAGCCTCCTTGTCTCGAGAGACAATGGGTAAGCACCTGGAGGTGGTCAGTAGTTTGTGGAGCAGCGCCTGGTGTGGCTATAAAGGCCAATTCTAGAGCGACAGACTCTTCCACAGGCGCTGCAGATAAAATTGGTTGTCGGGGCTGTTACACAGTTGGCTCTCTCCTTGCACCTCTGTCTTTTTTCCTGCCAACTGCTAAGTCTCTTTGACTCGCCACACTTTCGCCCCGCCTTTATGGCTGCCCGCCAGCTCTGGCGATCACTGGCAATTGACTCCTACGACTTGTGATCAATGTCACAGGACTTCATGTCGCATTTGCAGACGTCTTTAAAGCAGAGACATGGACGTCTGGTGGGTCTGATACCAGTGGCGAGCTTGCATGTTCAATGTGTCCTTGGGGATCCTGCCATCTTCCATGCGGCTCACATGGCCAAGCCATCTCAAGTGCTGCTGGCTCAGTAGGGTGTATAAGCTGGGGATGTTGGCCACCTCGAGGATGTCTGTGTTGGAGATACGGTTCTGCCACCTGATGCCAAGGATTCTCCGGAGGCAGCAAAGATGGAATGAATTGAGACGTCGCTCTTGGCTGACATACGTTGTCCAGGCCTCACTGCCGTAGAGCAAGGTACTGAGGACACAGGCTTGATACACTTGGACTTTTGTGTTCCGTGTCAGTGCGCCATTTTCCCACATCCTCTTGGCCATTCTGGACATAGCAGTGGAAGCCTTTCCCATGCGCTTGTTGATTTCTGCATCGAGAGACAGGTTACTGGTGATAGTTGAGCCTAGGTAGGTGAACTCTTGAACCACTTCCGGAGCGTGGTCGCCGATATTGATGGATGGAGCATTTCTGACATCCTGTCCCATGATGTTCGTTTTCTCGAGGCTGATGGTTAGGCCAAATTCGTTGCAGGCAGCCGCAAACCTGTCGATGAGTCTCTGCAGACACTCTTCAGTGTGAGATGTTAATGCAGCATCATCAGCAAAGAGGAGTTCCCTGATGAGGACTTTCCGTACTTTGGTCTTGGCTCTTAGACGGGCAAGGTTGAACAACCTGCCCCCTGATCTTGTGTGGAGGAAAATTCCTTCTTCTGGAGACTTGAATGCATGTGAGAGCAGCAGGGAGAAGAAGATCCCAAACAGTGTAGGTGCGAGAACACAGCTCTGTTTCACGCCACTCAGGATATTCTAACTGATATTATCAATTTAGCAAAGTCGAATGAGATTTAAATTGATCCATTTATTTGTTAATAGCCGAAGGGAATTCGCTATTTCACATAACTTAATTGCATCAGCATCATTAGTTCAAGGATAAACGTGAAGGAAACCAAATGACACGAAGTAGAAATTAAAATTCTTTTGTACGAGTGATTTGTATGGATTGCATTCCACATCTCACTGCTCTATGGAAACCTTTTTACATTATGCTTCTTCAACCTAGAAGACTAAAATGTATAATGGCTGAATAAGAGAATGCATTCTTCCATAAAATATATGTAATATACACTTTTGAGAAGTAAATTAGACAGTAGTACATCAAGATACAAAATGTTACATTAAAGTAGTGTTAAACCAGTAAGTGTGAGTGGCTAAGCAGAAAAGATGGTCTGTAACTGTGGAAAAAAGTTATAAAATAATTCAATTACACATGGCTTTGGTGAGACCCCATTTAGAGTACTGTGCTTAGTTCTGGGTGCTGCATCCCTGGAGGGGGTTTCGCACAAATTCAACAGAATGATGCCAGGGTTAAAAGGATTAAATTATGAGGACAGTTTTCATAGACTAGGCTTGTAATCCCTTTAGTATAGAAGATTATGGGGTGATCTAATTGAAGTGTTTAAATAGATTAAAGGATTTGATAGGGTACATAGTAGAAAGTATTTCCTTTGGTGGGAAATTGGAGCCAAGCCTTTTAGGGGTGGTGTCGGGAAACACTTTCAAACACAAAGCATAGCGGAAATCTGAAACTCTCCCCAAAAAGCTGATAAGGCTGATGGTCCATTGAAAATGTTAAAACTGAGATAGATTTTTGTTAGGTAGGGGTATTAAGTGTTATTGAACCAAGGCATGAAGTTGGAGTTAAGAAATAGTTTTGCCATGATCTAATTGCATGGTGGAACAGGCTCGAGGGGTTGAATGGCCTACTCTGTTGCTACGTTCCCATGTTTGTGTGCAACTGAGAGGGTACATCAACTACAAGGCCACCTGAATGAAACGTAACATAGCAAATGTGAGTTGAAATGGGGTAAGGAAGGGAGGCTGGTGCTAAGAAGGAGTACGCCCATAACTGTAACATCAGGGCAGGTAAGAAATAAAAGTTCTGGAGATATTCCTTGTGATAAGTACATGCAACTGGGAGCATAGACATGGCAGGTTCAAGGGCAAGACTTGATGCAGGACATCGAGGAGAAGCATGTCCACAGGTCGTTCTGGTTGAGCAAAAGATTGCAAAACTTGAGGATCAGGTGGCTACACTCTGGGAAATAATTCCTCCTTGTATATTTTCCAAAGATGTTTTCCAGAAGGTGGTGACTGCATGGAGAGAAATAATGAAGCAGAGGGTAGGAAATGAGTGACCATCCACTCGGCCCCTAAAGCCTGCTCCGCCATTCAACAAAATCATGGCTGATCTGATTGTAACCTCAACTCCACATTTCCACTTACCCCCCGATAACCTTTCACCCCTTTGCTTATGAAGAATTTATCTACTTCTGCCTTAAAAATATTCAAAGACTCTGCTTCCACTGCCTTTTGAGGAGAGTTCCAAAAACTCATGACCCTCAGAAAAAATTTCTCCCCATCTCTGTCTTAACTGGGCGACCCCTTATTTTTAAACAGTGACTCCAAGTTCTAGATTCTCCCACAAGAGGAAACATCCTTTCCACATCTACCCTGTCAAGACCCCTCAGGATCTTATATGCTTCAATCAAGTCGCCTCTTACTCTTCTAAACTCCAGTGGATACAAGCCTAGCCTGTCCAACTTTTCCTCATAAGAAAACCCGTCCATTCCAGGTATTAGTCTAGTAAATCTTCTCTGAACTGCTTCCAATGCATTTACATCCTTCCTTAAATAAGAAGACCAATACTGTACACAGTACTCCAGATGTGGTCTCTCCAATGCCCTGTATAACTGAAGCATAACCTCCCTACTTTTGTATTCAATTCCCCTCGCAATAAATGATAACATTCTATTAACTTTCCTAATTACTTGCTGTACCTGCATACTAACCTTTTGCGATTCATGCACTAGGACGCCCAGATCACTGGATCGCAGAGCTCTGCAATCTCTCACCATTTAGATAATATGCTTCTTTTTTATTCTTCCTGCCAAAATAGACAATTTCACATTTTCCCGCATTATACTCCAAAAGATGTCAATAAGTATTTGAGAATGGTATTCTGCAGGTCAGGTACAGATTTGCATTCATGATTCCACTCAGTGCAATTCTCAGTTCACAGCCATAAGGGGGAATGGTTTTCAGAGACCAAGGGCTAGAAATTCAGTGGCACTGTGACAGTATTTCAGTTGCAAAATGTGCACCTAAACATCCAACATGCTGGCAGTGTACCTTCCACCATAATGGACTGGCTGCTCTATAGGCGTCCAGGGTGCATGCCAAAACTATTTAAATTGCTGATTAAAATATTTATGATAAGGCTCCAATGCTTGTTGTAGGACCCTTTTGTGATATTGGGCTGCCCCAGCATCTGACTCAGCTCTTGCTAAACCTGTCCAGCAACTTGTGGAGCTCAGAAATAGGAACAACCCTTCAGCAGTGCTGAATGCTCATTCTTCATCCATTATGTATGGGTTAGTTGCTGATTTATCATTTTAGGCTGCTGGTTAACCTCTGGGTGTTTTTTGGCCTGTTTTCTGACTGGGAAAATTTAATTCTGACTGCTGACAAGATGATTTTGCGAGTGCTTCAATGCTTTTGGCTGCTTTCTACACAGTTTTACTACAGTCATGGGTAATCTGGTAGACCTGCCTGTGTGGCTGGAGGATGAAAGGGAGTAGCAAGGATGATATGACACAGCGGGAACAGTTCACAGAGGATGGGGGAGGGGCACTGTGCAGGAGGCCATACCCACAGTGGGTCTTCAGGGAACACCTTTCCTTTCTTAATTTCACTGCGGAGCAATGTCTAAGGTGGCTTCACAAGAAGCCTGTCAGCAAACTATGTCACCTCCTGCATCTAGAAATGAAACCTCATACTACGGCATGGATAGCACTGCCTCTGGCTCGCAAGGTCACCATGGCCCTTAACTTTTATACAACAGGCTCCTTCCAGTCTGCAGCAAGTAATATCTGCTACATCTCACAGTCCACTGCTGTATCAGAGAGGTCACCGAGGCTTTCTATGCCATGAGAAGTCACTATGTCTCTTTCCCAGGACAAGGGAGGAATAGATTTCACCCTCATGGCTTCCCCTGGGTGCAAAGTGCTATTGCTTGCCTTACGTGCACCCCCTCACCAGCCCGGTATAATTTGGAACAGAAAGAGATTCCACTCCCTCAACATCCAGCTTGTTTGTGACCACAGCCATCGTGTCATGCAGGTCTGTGCCCATTTTCCTGGCAGCAGCTATGATTACATTTATCCTGCACCAGTCCTCTGTGCTGCCTTTATCCAACCAGGCTGCCAGGTGACATGCTGGCTTCTGGGTGGCAGCACCCCCCTTACATTGGCTTACCCCTTCTGCGAAGATCCCAGCCACAGCTGCTGAGCCGGCCAACAGCACAAGCCTTGTTGCCACTAGAAACGCCATTAAATGGGCAAAATCCCCAATGAAGCAGTAGTCTTTCAATCCTTCTTACCATCATCCTTGCTACCACCATCAGATTGCCTTCCTTCAGTGGGTGCAGTCTAGACTAGCTGGCTTGTGGCACTAATAAGGGTATTGGCAGAGTGGGTAGCAGAGGATAAGCATACTGTTACCCTGAGAGGACTCCACCCGTGGAGTCAAAACCACTCCCCTGGGACTGCACCTCTGCACTCCTATGCACAAGGACAGAGTTTAGGAATGATGTGGTGCTTTGAAATCTCCTGTCAACACTGGCCCCCAAAGCCAAGATGGCAGCCATCTCCATGGATAGCAACTGTCAGCAGAGGGTCCATCACTGTGGGCACTACTGGCATGCTCAAGGATTTGACGCTTTATCCAGGCTGGACAGAGTGGTCTCTGTGGTCTGCAGAAAGCCTTGAGAATAGTTGGAGATGGATGTTCTAAGCCATTGGTGCACAAGCTTGCTGGCAGGCTACCCAGTGTACCTAGCAGCTCCTGATGTATGCTCATTAGCCTTCTACAGAGGCCTGGACCCTCGAAGTCAGGATATGATCTCACCCTCAGGTGAGTTGGCACAACAACAACAACTTGCCTTTATATAGCACCTTTAACATCATAAAATGTACCAAGGTTCTTCACAGGAGCGTTATATAGTAAAGTTAGACACCAAACAGCATAAGGAGATATTAGGGAAGATGGCTAAAAGCTTGGTTAATGAGGTAGGTTTTACGGACCGCCTTCAGGGAAGAAAGAGAGGTAGAAAGTCGTAGAGGTCCAGGGAGGGAATTCCAGAGCTTAGGGCCCAGGCAGCTGAAGGCGCTGCCACTAGTGGTGGCACAATTAAAATTTGGAGGCCAGGATTAGAGGAACGCCTATATCTCAGAGGGTTGTGGAGTTGAAGGAGATATACAGGCACTGGAGAAGGTGCAAAAAAAATTCACAAGGATGATGCCAGAACTGAGAGGATATACTTATCATGAAAGACTTAACAGGCTGAGGCTCTTTAGAAAAGAGAAGGCTGAGGGGTGACCTGATTTAAGATTATGAATGGGCTTGATAGGATAGATGTAGAGAAAATGTTTCTACTTGTGAGGGAATCCAAAACTATGGACAATAAATATAAGATAGTCACTAATAAATCCAGTAGGGAATTTAGGAGAAACCTATTTACCCAAAGAGTGGTAAGAACATGGCACTCGCTACCACAAGGAGTGGTTGAGACAAATAGTGTAGATGCATTTAAGGAAAGATAGATTGGGGTGGCACAGTGGCACAGTGGTTAGCACTGCAGCCTCACAGCTCCAGCGACCAGGGTTCAATTCTGGGTACTGCCTGTATGGACTTTGCAAGTTCTCCCTGTGACCGCGTGGGTTTCTGCCAGGTGCTCTGGTTTCCTCCTCCAGCCAATGACTTGCAGGTTGTTAGGTAAATTGGCCATTGTAAATTGCCCCTAGTGTAGATAGGTGGTAGAAGAATGGTGGGGATGTGGTAGGGAATATGGGGTTAATGTAGGATTAGTATAAAATGGGTGGTTGTTGGTCAGCACAGACTCAGTGGGTGGAAGGGCCTGTTTCAGTGCTGTATATCTAAATAAATAAATAAGCACATGAGGGAGAAAGGGAATGGATATGCTGATAGGGTTCGATGAAGAGAGGATCAGAGGAGGCCTCCTGTGGGGCATAAACACTGACACAGACTAGTTGGGCTGAATGGCTTGTTTCTGTGCTATAGGTTCTATGTAAACACCAGGTAACTGTTGTAATGTAGCAAACAGCCAATTTTCACGCATCAAGGTCCCCAAAACAGCAATGAGATAAGTGACCAGACCATGTTTTGGATGTTGGTTAAGGGATAAATATTGACTGGGATACCGGGAGAATTCCCCTGAATTTACATCCACCTGAGTAATTAGATTGCTGAAGCCTTGATGTTTAATTCTTACGGCATGTTGCAAATTATAGATTGTAATCTGTGATTTACTTTTGCTTGTTAAATAAATTATTGTTTGTATTTTATGCTGTAAATTGCCAATGCCCCCATTGCAGTCTCCCCATAAATTTGGGATGGCAATTATTTTGTTGATGAAACTTACACAAGAAATACTTGGTGACTTACTGCCAGG
The DNA here is from genome assembly GCF_036365525.1 of Heterodontus francisci. Classification (NCBI taxonomy): domain Eukaryota; kingdom Metazoa; phylum Chordata; class Chondrichthyes; order Heterodontiformes; family Heterodontidae; genus Heterodontus; species Heterodontus francisci. The sequence goes on along the minus strand of NC_090376.1, from coordinate 130,009,033 downwards.
TTCACTGAATTAAACATCTAGATCTACAATAATTCTAACAGAGGCATTGTGGCAGTGAACAACATACATTACAATTTAGTTTTTGATATTATCTTTTGATGGCATCAGACAGTTCTTAAATGATGGGGTGGGAAGTGATGGAAGCCAACACTTTTCAGGGAGACTTGCAAATCACCCCAACACATCCCTCTATTGTTTGTGTGAGTGTAATTGAGATCACACAAAATAAATTACTTACACAAATGGAATTTGAAGCGTTAAATTACAACCATTGTTTGCATCAAACTGCTGCTCATTCCAGCTTTCCGAGCTCAAACAAGTTTTAAAAAACAATGGTTGTCAAGTTGCAGGCAGAGCTAAAGAGCACTGACTACATGAATGGACAATGCTGGAACAGTCTGTACACAGTGCAACCATTATTGAGGCCACAGGCACATTATACAGGATTCACTATGGTCTAATTTGTAAATAGGAAATGAACAAATTGATTTTGTAAATTGATTGAGCCTCACTTTTGTGGTTATATTCCCAGGTAATCACTCTGTGGTTTCCTTCCTCTATGAGGTTAGAACATGAAGTAAAATCTGCAAGGGATCACCGGAAGAAGGAGGAGGTAGTCATTGAGTGGAGGAGAGGGCCGCACTTTTGTTATGTGAAACGACAGAGGAGTTTTTGTGAGAACCTATAGGCAGGTGCATTTTGAGTCCCTCCGGGGAAGGCAAACATGCAGCCAGGTTGAACTGGAGACTGTGGTTTGGGGCTGAGGTCCAGATTTCTGAACTTTTACAGCTTAATGGAAGTAGCAACAAAGATTGTGGCAGAAGTTGTGACAGAAATTTTGATTTATGTTGCTTTGCCTACTTCAGTTGAACTTTTAAATTATTAGCTCATTGAAGTGCATTCAATCTTTGATGATTTAATGCAGTGTTTTGTTTTTTCACTGTGTGACTTTGTACATCTCTATTGTAACTCATTTCCATGGGCTCTGAGGCACAGGTATTGATTCAAATTTTACTTGAAGCAAAAAATGGCTGGTATAAAATTGTGCATATTTTTATAGGTTGTTCTTTATATTACAAAGGATGAATTTCTGTGACATATTACTACATACATGCTAACCAAGAAAACTGACAAAAACTGACCAACAGCTTAAAAAAAAGAGCTGGCACAGTTCCTGAAAAGCTGACAGATAAAAAGAAGCCCAAAATGTAAGCCTTATGATGCATAAAAACAAAAACAAAGCTGCATGTGCGCTGGATTGTCATAACTTAAGCTGCAAGTATATTCAATCACTTTTATTGCAGCAGAAAATAAAGTACACAAAGTCCACTCTGCAGCCACGGTGGATTTCGATATTACAGAAGGGAGAAGTAAGTGCTCAAGCCAAGAGATTTTCATTCGAGAGACCTGGAGCCTCCTTTATTTTGATTTTATTTGGTGCATTTTCTGACATTTTAGAGCCAAACATAATTCTGCCTTTCAAGCCAAACATAGTTTTCTCTGGAGGGTTATAAATTAAAATGGTTGTATCAACTTTAGCACAACTTTAGACTGTACAATAAACTTGACCTCAAATACTTTGTTAATTTATGAATTGAAATCTTTAACAACACACACTTGCCATAATCCTGTGAAGGGGTGCATTCTACAGGCACAGAACAATCTGATTCATTATTGCATCTGTCCTGAAACCACAGCAGCCCAGAGCCTTGCGCTGGATTAAATAAATTGAAGGCATAAGAAAGAAAGGCTTGCGTTTATACATTTCAAAGCGCTATACAGTCAATGAAGTACTTTTGAAGTGTAGTCGCTGTTGTAATGTCGGAAATGTAGGGCATGCTGATTTAGCTATTTAAACAAATAACTTTTATTGTTGCGTAACTTCAGGAGGGGTATGAGTGAGTTAACATTATTCATTTAAAAAAAAGTTTTATTGAAAGGCTAGACCCAAAGCGTAATCTGTTTTTTTCAGCTTTTAGATGGCAATCAATCTCTCAATGAAACATTTTCTTATATGAGGATATAGATTACTGTTGGTTGGACAATTGCTTCATGCATTAGTATGACAGTCCTCTGTCTATTATTTAACAGAAGGGATAACATATTTAAAATAAATGGGTTAATGCCCTTCATTAAAATAGCAGACAGAGGAGAGTCATTCTAAAGTGCTGAGTGTTCAACTGTGATTATCATCAGCATTATTTTCATGACTCTATTGCTCTTTTTCCTCTGCCAAAAAGGTTTACTTTCTTGTACTGCAAATTTAAAAAATGACACTGCAATTGCTTAAAAAAAAACCTAAAACACATAAAAATGGGAAGAGGCTCAGAATATATTGTATCACCAGAATTACAGCCTTTTCTAATTTAAAAGGTTGTAATTTACTGTAGTATATGTGTTGAGCATTGCCAATTCAGGTGCACCTGGCTGACAGCCTTCAGTCTGGGGCTTGCAATCTGTCACAACCTTATTGATTATTATCATGTCGCTCAGTGGGAGCACTCTTGCCTCTGAGTCTGAAGGTAATGGGTTCACATTCCCAGTTGAGCATAAAATCTAGCCTAACATTTCAAAGGTACTGTCTTTTGGATGAGACGTTAAACCGAGACCCCATCTGCTGTTCAGATGAGCGTAAAAGAGGAAAAGCAGGAGAGTAATGCCCGGTGCCTGGGCCAATATTTATCCCTCAACCAACACATAAAAGAAAACAAATTATCTGGTCGTTATCATATTACTGTGCGTGGGATATTGGTATACAGAAATTGGCTTCCACATTTTCTATATTACGACAATGATTACATGTTGAAAAGTACTTCATTGGGACATCCCAAGGTTGTGAAGGGCATTATATAAATGAAATCTTTTTTACTATTAGTCCTCCCATTTCCTTTTAAATGTTAACTGCTCCACTGTAGGCAGTATGAGCTCTCTTGTTTACTATATAACCAAGGGACCGCCACCATAAGCACATAAACAAACTGGAAACTGCTTTCACAGAACAAACTCTACCTCATCCATAAATAGGACAACTAACTGGATCATATATCAAAGTCATTATTATGGGAATTCAGTGTAATTCTATAAAATTGAGTAACCAGTTCCAATTCCAGCCTCATTCCCTCTTTTATTTCTGGTACAAACCTAATTCATTGTACACTCTTTATCAATGTACAGTAACAGCAATGCTCAAATGAAGCTAGTCAATATATTCATAACAGGCACAACCACTTTATCTCAAAAAAGCTTCTGTACGTAATCTTGAAGAAAGTAAATCTTTAAGTCAGTCAAATGTCAGACATGCTCCAGAAATTTTGAGAATTTTTTTTTAAAATTCCGTTTTGGCAATTTGTTACAATTTTCACAATCTTCAGGGGAAAACATTAAGTAAGCATACCTGCAATTGCAACTCTCAGTAACCATCGGTTCATCTGAGAATATTTCTCGCTCAACTTTGTGTGTAACTAACAGGGAAGAAAATTGTATGAGATTGATTGCTTTTAACAGCCTTCAGTCCCACCATCCGACCAATTTGATTTGTTGAGAATGACAAGTTCCAATCCCAGCAGAAAAGAAACCTGTTTTTTCTTGTAAAAACATGAACAAGTTCATACATGGCTTAAAAAAGCTAACTGTTAGCTTAAAAATCTGATGGTTGGCATGTATGTTACAAATTTTCATTTACAAATGCAGTTTCTTATTTTGTATAAATTGAGACTCATCAGATGGACTATTTTTAAAAAGACTTGTGTAACCCAATGCAGTCTACTTCTGATAATCCAGTCATTTTGTGCTAAAATTTTGATTTATATAATAATTTGAATTAAGAAATGTAAATAAGGCAGCAACATGGGAATTTAAAGCTAAGGCTAAATTGAATTGTCAGATCATTTGAACTAAGCAACTTTGGATTAAGAGGCATACACTTCAGCTTTCATGAATCAAAATGTTGTGTAATTTAGAAATATTTAAAAACCACATCCGAAAAGCAAAACTTGGCTTCATGTTGCACTTAAGTATAAAACCTCAACAACAATGGCCTTTAAAGTTACCATCATTTTAAATTATTGTGAATCATGCAACTGAGCTGTGAAAAATCAACACAGATATTTTGTGAGAATGCCGCCTTTTAAATTGGAAAAACCTATATTTCTGGTGTTACCACATATTTCTTTTAAAATATAACATACCTTGTAAAAGACAATACTGAATTCCTACCCAGTCTGCACTGCTTTTACATCAACAGCACAAATGCCCCCTCCCTCTCCATTTTCTTCATCCTGTGATCTCAGCACTTATCCGAAGGGTTTGCTTTTAATACCACTTAAAATTCTCCACCCTTGACAACCAGTATTAGCATCAAGCTCTCCCAGGACAGGTATGAGCAGCTAAGTGCAGAGTAAAGCTCCATTCAGCTTTGCCCCAACAGTGTCTTTAAGTCCAAACACAGAAGAAAACGCCCAATACACCAGTATTAATTGTTTCATTTCCTAAATCAGCCGCCTTATGGCCTGAGTAAAACAGCTAACTTATTTGGGAGCAGTTTTTGTGCAGGGGAGCGTGTACCCATTAGGAACTGAGTTTCAATTTCCGAAACTCACATATTGAAGGCTCTTTGCAGCTAGCAGTGAAAGGAGCTTGTCATTCCACTACTGCATTCAACAAGTGTGAATTTATTCAGCACTTTTAATGTTAAAATATCTCACAGCTTTTTACATTGAAGAATGAGGGAAATAAAATAAAAAGAACAAATGAGTGGTTGTCGCGATATGGTGCTGGAATTGAGAAGTGACCAAGCTCAAAAAATGGAAAGGGGAGTGCGGAGAGACAAAAGACTTATTGGAAAGGAAATCCAGAAATCTAGAAAGTAGGGTCTCTGCCAGTAATGTAGGAACAAAGAGAGAAGGGAATGCTCTGAAGCCCAGAGATGCAGGAGTGGATGGAAGGCTGGAGAAGGTGCGAGAAATATGGGAGGGTGAGGTCATTTAGGATTTGATGACAAAAGGAAGGATTTTAAGTTTAATGCATCGGGGAACAAGGAACTGATGCAAGTCGGTGAAAATATGAGTGATGGATGCATGGAAATTGGTGTGTGATTGGATGCAGGCACATGAATCTTAAACAAGTTAGTGTTTATGAAAGGCGGAGAATGAGGGACCCTTATTCCAGAAGTGAAAGACTAATGTTCTAATCCATCTGTGCCACCCAGTCCCTTTGGCATCTTAAATGTTGGGAGATTGAAGAAAAAATTAGGTCTGTACCAGATAAAAATGACCAAAGACTCTTGAGAATGATTGTTTTTGTAGAGTAAAACTGAGCTTGCACTGTGGTGATAACAACATGCAGAAGAAAATCTGGTTAAAAGAATATTATAAAAGCAAAGAACTTGATGCTGGAAATCTGAAATACAAACAGTAAATGCTGGAAATACTCAACAGGTCAGGCAGCATCTGTGGAGAGAGAAGCAGAGTTCACAGGCTTAAAGTCTCACAAACTGTTTCGCAACTCAAATCCACCTCTAACCCACCCATTTCTGGATTTAACTGAGGCTGGATGTTGGGTGGGGCAACCAACCCAATGCAAAGAGATGGGTTGCAACTTTAATTATGATAAATGAGGCTGCAATCCTCATTGACATACAAGTTTTCAAATGTAACTGCTCTCGGCTGGGTTTCCTGAGCGTAGGGGAACCCGGCAGCTTTACCAAGGTGAGAACTTGGTGGGTTCAGGATGTCCGTGCTTTCACACCTACCTCCTGGTTCCAGGCGCTTGCCTGTGAAGCTCTCAAGATCAGGCAATTCCACCTCACCCCCCACCAACCTTCCCATCCCTCCACCAACCTTCTCCCCCCACCACCCACTGAGGCCTTCGATTCCCCCATAAGGCCTCTGAGATCTGTTCTTGTATCGACAGCCCACTCCATCAATACCCCTCCTCCCCCATCCTCCAAAAAACTCCCCCTCCGATTGAGCTCCCTCTCCCAGTTAACCATCCCGCCTCCCCCCACTACTCCTGACTGACCACCGTTCCCCATTCCCCTGCCCTGGTCAAGCCCACCCCCATCCTGTTGACACCCCCCCCCCCATCTACACGCCCCCACCCCCTATGTACTTACATGCTTCTGCAGCTGTCACTGACTGGTTCCCCAGCTGGCTGGAGGTCCAGCTTGTCAATCAGGCTGGACCTCTGGGCGGGAAACCGGTCAGTGATGTCACTGACATGCTGTGGAGTTAACCCTCACTCCGTGTGGGGGAATCCCAAATTGTAGTTTCCCCTCGACTTTTTGATCAACCTACTCCTTGCGGGTCAGGCCAGTAAAAATTCTGTCCAATGTTTCAGGTTTAAGGTTCGTCAGTTCATTACGCATCCCATGAAAAGGTAGGAATACAAGGCCATGCGAGTTCTCATTGTGATACTTTTAATTTGGAAGAAGTGAGAGGTCTCAAAGTTGCTGTTGTTCAATATAAGAACAAGTTCAGTCATGTGAAAAAAAGTGGTGATGGTAGTGGTGGATGATGAATGGTCACCAACCTGAAACATTGGGCTGGGTTTTAAGGAGCCCTTGACATCAGGATCCGTGGCGGGGGGTGGGGTGGGGGGGAGGGCCTAAAGATGGCCCTGGATGAGGCCCACCACGGACCTCAACTCCAGCAGGACCCGGCCCGATCGTCCCGATGGCAGTGAGGCACCGTGCGGCCTCCCCGCCACTGGGCAATGGGACCACAATTTGAATATTTAAATAAATTAAATTAGTTAATTTAAATATACTTACGCCTCGTCTTGAAAGCCCTCTGTGATCTTCGGCCTAGCGGCTGGCACTTCCATGCCTTCGGATCCTCATCCGGGGAAACGAGGCGTGACACTGGTGGGAGGGGGAGGAGGTAAGTTTATCAGTGCAGGAGGAGAGGGAAACGGGGTCAAATTAATGTCATGTGTGTAGGGGATGGTGGGAAGGGCTGTAGTTTAAAGTTTGTGCAGTTTGGGGGGATGGGGGTGTAGGTCAGATGAGAAAGGTAAATGTTTTGGGGGGGGGGGTGGGAAGGGCAAATAATTAATTTTATTGTTACTGGACGCTTGAGATCGTGGCAGCTCTTTGGCGTGCATTCCGCGGAGGTGGGCCGCCATTTCTGAAGCTTGCCACCGAGATCATAAAATCCAGCCCATTAAACTCTGATTCTCTCTCCATAGATGCTGCCTGACTTGCAGCGTGTTTCCAGCAGTTCTGTTTGCATTGAAAGAATATTGTGTCTAAGATACTTTAGCATCTTAATTCCCTCAATCAAACACGCATGAACAACTGGGAGACAATTACATTTTATAAGCATTGCTCTGCATTTTTCAGAGAAGTAGGCTAAGAAGATCTGTGTGCTGTAAATTTTCTATGTTTCTATGAATTATTTAATTTCACCAGTAGTGCTTTTCCTTTAGGAAAATAGATGTCCTATAAAATATATAGAAGCCCAATTTACAGTATTGGGATTGCTACACTGATGATTCAATTTTACAAAAGTAGGCCCCAGAATTATAAGTTTGACATTAATTCAGTGGACTATTGCGTCGTGGGATTTTAGGATTGGGGGTCTCTCAACATTGGAGAGGTGCCGAGTAATGTTTGCAGGGCTGGTGTTGGGGGGCGTGGGGTGGTGAGGCTGCGTGGTTAGTGGTGGGGTGGCATCTCTAAGCAGATCAGAAAAAAGAATGGGTGATGGCAGCCTCAGCTTGTCTTGCACAGCTCCTAGTGACTGCAGCATACGGTTATGCTATGCTGGCAACAGATAAATAACCTTCACTCTGTAGGAAAAGTTTGCATAGCAATGTGGTGATGAGGGCAGGTGGTGGGTTGGTGCAGCAGTCAACGGAAAGTAAACAGTTGGGATAATAAGATATCCTGCTCCTTTGCTCCTTCTTCTGTCCCCCTAAGAATAGATAGAGAAACCATCAAAGATCTAAAACAGATGATTAGAGAAAGCCAGCTGATGTTTTATTTAAAATTGGTTATCAAAGCAGGGGACAGAGACCAAATCAGGTTTCCTTGCAAAAGTTATGTTGATTGCTAAGAAAAAAGTGCTGATATTCAAGTATCACTCATGAAGATTGGATCTGGCTTGGTCACCTATTTTTCTCAATCTGGATGCATTTTACGGTGGGGCAATGTCTGCAGTTGCAAAGACAATTTGCATGTGAACCTGCCGCTACACCAGGACTTGGGTCGACAGGCAATGACAAGAGCATGCCAAAACAGTCTTTCAGTGTCTTTGCTGATGCAATAACAAAGCTATGCCTTCTGCTATAGTCTGGTCTGCATACCATGTCAAGCATTAGAACAGCTCACCCTGTTGCTGTGCAGCTGACAATTGCACTGGACTTCTGTGCCAAGGGACTCTTCCAGGCTGCCGCAGGGGAAATCTGTAGATTAGCCAGTCTGCAGTTCATAACTGCATCAAGCAAGTCACTTGGTATCATGTTTTTCAAGGAAAATCTCTTCACTTTTCCTAGGAGAAAGAATACGGTATCTGGTCTAAGCCCAGACCTGTTACCAACTGGAAAAGCTCCTAAGATTTCAGGGAAAGCATAGGCAGGAATGACTGCCATAATCTTGGAGAAAGCCTAAAGTAAGAAATAAGGGCAGTCAATTACAATGCATCCCCAAGATAATATCTTCGAGCACAGGTCAAAACTTGAGAAATGTAATGCAACTGTTCAATATGTGTAGCTGTAGGAGAGAAGGAAGAGAGGGAATGTGAAAATGAAGTCAAAGAAAAGAGGCTACTTGTTGGATATTTGCATCATTCCTCCAAATTCAGATTCCGATTTCAGTCAGGCAAGTGTCAGTGTTTCTCCTTCTGCATCCTCTCTCATTGTATCTCTCACTTTCTTTGCCTGCTTGTTATTCTCCTATAGAAACATACTGGGAATCGTAGGAACAGCTGCAGCTGTTAAATCTCTTCAATTTACAGAATCTGGGAAAATTATAAACTCAAAACCTAGGCTTTTTAGGGAAGTTGAGGCTTCAGAATAAAAACATGAATGAATGGTACTCAAAATAAACAATTTAATATTTTACTACATTGAGTCTGCCATTAGTAAGCAAAGGAGAAAGTGTTGGCTAGAAAAGAATTCAGTAAGTATTTGAGTGATTTGATTGGTTTATCTTTCCTAAGTTGCATTTGAGAAAACCACAATTAATACTTTGGTATTATCAGCCGATCAGGCAGGTGGAATTTGAATTGAAGTGAGTCAAATTTGAATATGAACCCAGCTGTAAGTGAGTCAGCAATGTTGACTGGATTGGAATATTTTTGACTATGATTAAGTGTGACAGTTTGATGTAAAAAAATGTGAACAAGAGATTTTGTTTATATAACAATGTTATAATAAAGATACAAGAGCAAAATACTGCAGTTGCTGGAAATCTGAAATAAAAGCAGAAAATGCTGAAAATACTCAGCAGGTCTGGCAGCATCTGTGGAGAGAGAAGCAGAGTTAATATTTCAGCGTTCTGATGAAAGGTCACGGATCTGAAACATTGGGCTGGATTTTACCAGCTGTTTGGGGACGGGCTGGAAGGCAGGAAGGCTGGCAAAAAGGCAACGGGTGGTGTGCCTGTCATCTTCCCACCACTGTGCCATTTCGCCATTGGCGGGAAACCTGCCCAAGCCCAATTGAGCCACTTAAGGGGCCAATTAAGGGCCTCTTCCTGTCTCTGCTGGCATTTTACCAGCTGCTGGAGGGCTCTCTGCTGCGTGGGGAGACTGTCCAGTGAAACCTGGCGGGATCTGGGAGGGACCCCCATTCTTGGGAACTCTTTGGCCCACAGAGGGAACCCCCACCCAGCAGCAGTGGCCACCCCCATGGCAAAGGCACCGCTACCCTCCATGACCATTCCCCCTTTCCCTCGCCGGGCCTGCCTGACAGGTTCCGGCACACCCCAGACCCCATTTCCCTGACTGTGGGAGCAGCAGTGGCCATCACCAGCAGTGGTGCTGCTGAGGCTGTTGAGCTGCCGCCCCTCTGATTGGGCCGGCAGCTCTTGGGGGCGAGCCGCCATGCCCCAGGTCCCGTTGCCTGCCCTGCTTTTGGCCTCAGCAGCAGAACCCCTGCCACCTACATAAAATTCCCAGCCGTTAACTCTGTTTCTTTCTCCACAGATGCTGCCAGACCTGCTGGGTATCTCCAACATTTTCTAACTTTATGATAAAGATAGATGGCTGACTAGATATGTGTGTAAATATTTGACCATCTAACCTTTAATATGTTAATTTAAAAAAAGCTTATTTTTTAATAAGATATTGGAATGTACTACATACTTGCACATGTAACAGTATATATGTAACAATAAATATTTGAACTGCCTTTTATACCACAAAAATGTGCCTGCAGCTCTACTATAAGAAGAAATTTACAAGCTTTTAAAATCAATGGTACATATAAAATGAAAGTTTAGTAACTGATGAATTTATAATATAGCTACCTCTGTAGCCAATCTTCTGTGGCTCCATTAAAAGAAAACCTAGTGTTTCGGGCAACTAGGAATATAGCATAAATGTAATTTAAGGCAAAGTGATTTTATTTTGGGTGGAAGAATGGGCTGAATGTCCTATTCGATTGATGGATATTAATTTACATTATTGTTTCTAGGATTCTAACGGGACTCAATAATGCAGACCATGATAAGCTGTTTCACTTTAACCAGAACAGTAGAACCAGAGGACACAGCCTGCACTTGGACGGAGGGAGCTAAATCCAAAACAAATCTGCCCCATTTTAACCCTCACCCAGCCCCGATCGCAGCCTGGAACCTCTGCCTCTCTACTGATTGCCTTGGACTGTCCCCACGGGTCCCCCAATTATCATTCCTGCCTGCCGGTCAGGCAGTCAGCACTAAATATATCAACAGAAAATGCTAGAGATACTCAGCAAGCCAGGCAGCATCTGTGGAAAGAGGAAACAGAATTAACATTTCGGGTTAGTGACCTTTTGTCAGGACTGGAAAAAGTTCAAGGTGTAATAGGTTTTAAGCAAGTTTAGAGGCAGGGAAAGGTTGGGGGGGGGGGGGGGTGGGGGGGGGGATGCGGCGGTGGTTGGGGGAGGAGGGGAAATCTGTGCTGTATGATCGTATTGAATGGCGGAGCAGGCTTGAAGGGCCATATGGTCTACTTCTGCTCCTATTTCTTGTGTATCATTCTATGAGTCTATGAGAACGAAAGGGAAGATTTGTGACAGGGTGAAAGGCAGGAGTGATGAAATGACAGAAGGGATGATGATGGAAGGCAATAGAGGATGGTAATGGGACAAGAAAGAAAAGAGGAACTGTAAATATTAAAGTCAATATGAAAGTTTGGTCAGCAGTTTGAAGTTTGGACAAGGATCTGTTCACAGCATAAGCTTTGCCGAAAGTAAACAAAATGTTCAACAAGGGAAACGGTACGTTTACTTGCCTGCCTTTACCTGTATCTGTATTTTCCTCCATATGTTAGTTGGTGTTGCTGGGTCACCTTCCATTTCCCCCCCCACCTCTCCATTATTAGTTTTATTATTCTCAGTGTCTGTTTGCTTTGGCACTAAACCTTACAATTAGAGGTTAGGCATTCTTTTGCAGATTCCAAAGGCATGGCATAATTGAAACAAGAAGCAAATCAATGCAGGCATAAATGAACCCTGAGGTATTTTGGCCACACCCATTACTCTCTGAGAGCTGTGCTTCAATGAAAGAGTGGATGATAAAGATCAATGGCTGCGTGCAATGCTTGAAATGGCACTCTTGAGAAGAAATGGGAGTTCCTAAATTAGGTTTGTGGTATGATTGATAAGCAGTGCAAGCAGCGTGAGGAAAAGGGAGTAGAGTTACTTTTACATTGCCCCTGATACCAGAACACTTCTTCCTCAGTTATATGTACGAGGTGGCCTGTCGGAAGACCTTACACAAATCAACGATTCTCGGAAGACCGCCATCATTAACAACGAGCTCAGTAGACTCAATGTAGACATTGCAGCACTTCAGGAGACACGCCTCCCCGCGAGTGGATCTCTAGCAGAGCAAGACTACACCTGCTTCTGGCAGGGCAGGGATCCTGAAGAACCAAGACAGCATGGAGTGGGCTTTGCCATCAGAAACTCCTTGCTCAGCATGATAGAGCCTCCCTCAAATGGCTCGGAACGCATACTGTCCATCCGACTGCTCACCACCTCTGGTCCAGTGCACCTACTCAGCATCGATGCTCCAACACTCTGCTCCCCACCTGAAGCTAAAGACCAGTTCTACGAGGAACTCCATAATATCATTAGTAGCATCCCCAATACCGAACACCTGTTCCTGCTGGGGGACTTTAATGCCAGGGTTGGGGCCGACCATGACTCATGGCCCTCCTGCCTTGGGCGCTATGGCGTTGGAAGGATGAATGAGAATGGACAGAGACTGCTTGAGTTGTGTACCTATCAAAACCTCTGCATCACCAACTCGTTCTTTCACACTAAACCCTGTCACCAGGTTTCATGGAGGCACCCAAGATCGCGTCGTTGGCACCAGCTAGACCTCATTGTCACAAGGCGAGCCACCTTAAACAGTGTTCACAACACACGCAGCTTCCACAGTGCGGACTGCGACACCGACCACTCCCTGGTGTGCAGCAAGGTTAGACTCAGACCAAAGTGGTTGCATCATTCCAAGCAGAAGGGCCACCCGCGCATCAACATGAGCAGAATTTCTCATCCACAGCTGTTACAAAAATTTCTAAATTCACTTGTAACAGCCCTTCAAAACACTCCCACAGGGGATGCTGAGACCAAGTGGGCCCACATCAGAGACGCCATCTATGAGTCAGCTTTGACCACCTATGGCAAACGTGCGAAGAGGAATGCAGACTGGTTTCAATCCCATATTGAAGAGCTGGAACCTGTCATAGCCGCTAAGCGCATTGCACTGTTGAACTACAAGAAAGCCCCCAGCGAGTCAACATCCGTAGCACTTAAAGCAGCCAGAAGCACTGCACAAAGAACAGCCAGGCGCTGTGCAAATGATTACTGGCAACACCTATGCAGTCATATTCAGCTGGCCTCTGACACCGGAAACATCAGAGGAATGTATGATGGCATTGAGAGCTTTTGGGCCAACCATCAAGAAGATCGCCCCCCTCAAATCTAAATCAGGGGACATAATCACTGACCAACGCAAGCAAATGGACCGCTGGGTTGAGCACTACCTAGAACTGTACTCCAGGGAGAATGTTGTCACTGAGACTGCCCTCAATGCAGCCCAGCCTCTACCAGTCATGGATGAGCTGGAGGTACAGCCAACCAAATCGGAACTCAGTGATACAATTGATTCTCTAGCCAGCGGAAAAGCCCCTGGGAAGGACAGCATTACCCCTGAAATAATCAAGAGTGCCAAGCCTGCTATACTCTCAGCACTACATGAACTGCTTTGCCTGTGCTGGGACGAGGGAGCAGTACCCCAGGACATGTGAGATGCCAATATCATCACCCTCTATAAAAACAAAGGTGACCGTGGTGACTGCAACAACTACCGTGGAATTTCCCTGCTCAGCATAGTGGGGAAAGTCTTTGCTCGAGTCGCTTTAAACAGGCTCCAGAAGCTGGCCGAGCGCATCTACCCTGAGGCACAGTGTGGCTTTCGTGCAGAGAGATCGACCATTGACATGCTGTTCTCCCTTCGTCAGATACAGGAGAAATGCCGCGAACAACAGATGCCCCTCTACATTGCTTTCATTGATCTCACCAAAGCCTTTGACCTCGTCAGCAGACGTGGTCTCTTCAGACTACTAGAAAAGATTGGATGTCCACCAAAGCTACTAAGTATCATCACCTCATTCCATGACAATATGAAAGGCACAATTCAACATGGCGGCACCTCATCAGACCCCTTTCCTATCCTGAGTGGCGTGAAACAGGACTGTGTTCTCGCACCCACACTTTTTGGGATTTTCTTCTCCCTGCTGCTCTCACATGCGTTCAAGTCTTCAGAAGAAGGAATTTTCCTCCACACAAGATCAGGGGGCAGGTTGTTCAACCTTGCCCGTCTAAGAGCGAAGTCCAAAGTACGGAAAGTCCTCATCAGGGAACTCCTCTTTGCTGACGATGCTGCCTTAACATCTCACACTGAAGAGTGTCTGCAGAGTCTCATCGACAGGTTTGCGGCTGCCTGCAACAAATTTGGCCTAACCATCAGCCTCAAGAAAACGAACATCATGGGACAGGATGTCAGAAATGCTCCATCCATCAATATTGGCGACCACGCTCTGGAAGTGGTTCAAGAGTTCACCTACCTAAGCTCAACTATCACCAGTAACCTGTCTCTAGATGCAGAAATCAACAAGCGCATGGGAAAGGCTTCCACTGCTATGTCCAGACTGGCCAAGAGAGTGTGGGAAATTGGCGCACTGACACGGAACACAAAAGTCCGAGTGTATCAAGCCTGTGTCCTCAGTACCTTGCTCTATGGCAGCGAGGCCTGGACAACATATGTCAGCCAAGAGCGACGTCTCAATTCATTCCGTCTTCGCTGCCTCCGGAGAATACTTGGCATCAGGTGGCAGGACCGTATCTCCAACACAGAAGTCCTCGAGGCGTCCAACACGCCCAGCTTATACACACTACTGAGTCAACGGCGCTTGAGATGGCTTGGCCATGTGAGCCGCATGGAAGATGGCAAGATCCCCAAAGCCACATTGTACAGCGAGCTCGCCATTGGTATCAGACCCACCGGCCGTCCATGTTTCCGCTTTAAAGACGTCTGCAAACGCGACATGAAGTCCTGTGACATTGATCACAAGTCGTGGGAGTCAGTTGCCAGCATTCGCTAGAGCTGGCAGGCAGCCATAAAGGCGGGGCTAAAGTGTGGCGAGTCGAAGAGACTTAGTAGTTGGCAGGAAAAAAGACAGATGCACAAGGGGAGAGCCAACTGTGTAACAGCCCCGACAATCAAATTTTTCTGTCGCACCTGTGGAAGAGTCTGTCACTCTAGAATTGGCCTTTATAGCCACTCCAGGCACTGCTTCACAAACCACTGACCACCTCCAGGCGCTTACCCATTGTCTCTCGAGATAAGGAGGCCAAAGAAAAAAAAGAAAAGAAAAAAGAAAAATAAAAGGTGGCTGTCTTGACTCAGTTAGTGTCCTCCCTCCATGCAGTTGGCACCTGCAATTTTACTGGAGGGTGTTCATCAGTCCCAAGCACTTCTTTGGAAAAATTTTTGTAACAGTACCTACAACTCCTCAGCATAAAAGAGAGCAGTGCTGCACACATGACTCTGCTGTGACATTGTGAACAATTGCCCAACTTTTCTGCCACTACCACTGTTTCCCCTTACTTTGGTGAGCTGTAGCCCTTGCTGCTTCCTCATTGGGTTTTACAATCCCCCACCAATGTGCCACAGGATAAGCTTTTCATGTACAGTAGCCCATTTTAAATAGGAGGTGGAGCTTACATTGCTCAAACCCACACCATCTATATTGACCAGTGTAAGTACAGGTATTAATCGCTCATGCTAAACACAAGCAGTTGGCAACTATGGACTTATAGGCTTCATGCCTTGACAGCTGTTGCATGTAAAACACTGAAGTCTATTAAATTTTTAGTTTGGTCTAGATATTCCTTTTGGGCTCTGTGTGAAAACTCACTCCTGTAAGAAGGCCTTCATTCCTTATGAACTGGAGTGTGACTTCATATACAATATCTGGCAAAGTAGCATTGTGAAGGGATTGAATAGAAACCCCCTCACAACAGTAATAGCTTTCTGGAATTAACATGAACCATTTCATGTTCTTTGAGGCCTCATATCGTGGAATATTCTGGTGTTCTTCTCCGACCACTGCCTCTTACTGGCCGACTGTCACTTACAGGACGACCAGCGGGTTGGCAGAGGGACGTGGAAGCTCAATGCGACACTGCTGACCCCAGAGAACGTTGAGGAACTCAAAAGGGATTACAATGGTTGGAGGACCGTGAAACCCCTCTTTGAGTCTCCAGTTCACTGGTGGGAAGCGATTAAGGAGAACATCAAGAGGTTCTTCATCCACAAAGGTGTTCAGAAGGCGAGAGAGAGACAGAGGGAAGTGTCCCGACTCCAGAAAATTATGCAAAATCTACTCCGGTTGCAGTCAATGGGGGTCGAGGTCAAGGAGGACCTCCAAGAGGTGAAGAGCCAGCAGGCCTCGCTCTTTGCCAAGGAGGCCTCCAAGATCATCTTCCGGTCCAGAGTCCGCTCCATCGAGCAGGATGAGACGTGCTCGCGTTACTTCTTCCAAAAGGTACACAGAGAGAGCTCTGTTATCAGCAGCCTGAAGGAAGAAGATGGCTCGGTAACGTCTTCGCAGTCCAACATACTAGGGATCAGCAAATCCTTTTATGCTGGGCTGTATGACGCGAAGCCCACAAACAGCAGAGCCTCCCAGTCCTTCCTGTCATCTATCACAGAGGTCTTAGATGACAGCAGGAGGGAGAGACTGGACAAGCCGCTAACTCTGGACGAGCTGACAAAGGCCGTCGAGTCTGTCTAGACGAGTAAAACTCCCGGGAGCGACGGCTTACCGGTCGAGTTGTACTCGGCCCTGTGGGACTGGGTCGGCCCGGACCTGCTGGAAGTATACGAGAGTATGCTCCTGGCCGGCAGCATGTCAGAATCCATGAGAAAAGGCATCATCACCCTCATTTACAAGCAGAAGGGGGAGAGGGCAGAAATCAGAAATTGGCGGCCCATCTCACTGCTTAATGTTGATTACAAGATTCTGTCCAAAGTCATAGCCAGTCGAGTCAAGTCTGCTCTGGAGTTGGTGATTCACCCCGATCAGACCTGTACTGTACCCGGCAGGAAGATCTCTGATAGTCTCGCGCTACTCAGGGATACGATCGCCTACGTACGGGACAGGAGGGTGGACACCTGCCTCATCAGCCTGGACCAGGAGAAGGCTTTTGACAGGATATTGCACACCTACATGATGGACGTGCTTTCCAAAATGGGGTTTGGGGAGGGAATCTGCAATTGGATCCAACTGCTCTACACAAACATCAGTAGCGCAGTCTCAATCAACGGGTGGGAATCGGAAAGTTTCCCGATCAAATCTGGAGTCAGACAGGGCTGTCCTCTGTCCCCGGTCTTGTTTGTTTGCTGTATTGAACCCTTTGCTGAGTCTATTAGGAAGGATGCGAGCATAAGAGGGGTGACAATCCCAGGCAGCGGAGGCACTCAGGTCAAAACCTCCCTGTACATGGATGACGTCGCCGTTTTCTGCTCGGATCCGCTGTCCGTGCGCAGACTGATGAACATCTGCGACCAGTTCGAACTGGCCTCGGGAGCCAAAGTTAACCACGGCAAGAGCGAGGCCATGTTCTTTGGCAACTGGGCTGACCGATCCTTTGTCCCCTTCAACGTCAGGTCAGATTACCTGAAGGTGCTGGGGATATGGTTCGGAAGGGCCGGGGCGTGCACCAAAACATGGGAGGAGCGAGTAGCCAAGGTACGACAAAAGTTGGGCATGTGGGGGCAGCGATCTCTCTCCATTGTGGGTAAGAACCTGGTCATCAGGTGCGAGGCGCTCACGTTGTTGCTCTACGTGGCGCAGGTCTGGCCCATACCCCACTCTTGCGCCGTGGCAGTCACCCGAGCCATTTTCCGCTTCGTCTGGGGATCTAAAATGGACCGGGTCCGGAGGGACACGATGTTCAAATCTCTGGACAAGGGCGGGAAAAATGTACCCAACGTGGCTCTCATCCTGATGACCACCTTCGTGTGCGGCTGCATCAAGCTGTGTGTAGATCCCCAGTACGCAAACTCCAAGTGTCACTACGTGCTGAGGTTCTATCTGTCCCCGGTGTTGCGAAGGATGGGCCTGGTCACATTGCCGCGGAACGCTCCGTGCAGTTGGGCGGTGCCGTACCACCTATCCTTCGTGGAGCAGTTTCTGCGGGAAAACACCTTTGACCACCGGTCCATCAGGCAGTGGTCTGCACGGAATGTCCTCAAGGCCCTACGGGAAAAGGAAACGGTGGATCCTGTCGGATGGTTCCCCGAGCAGACCGTCAAAGTCATTTGGCGGAATGCCTCATCACCAGAACTTTCAAACAAGCACCAAGACGTAGCTTGGCTGGTGGTGAGAAGGGCCCTCCCCGTCAGATCCTTCATGCACACCCGAAGTCTCGCCCCCTCCGCACAATGCCCCCGCGTTGGCTGTGGTGGGGAAGAGACGGTCGCCCACCTCCTCCTGGAATGTGCCTTTGCAAAGCAGGTGTGGAAAGAGATGCAGTGGTTTTTGTCAAGGTTCATCCCAAGCAGCTCTGTAACACAGGAGTCTGTGCTCTACGGGCTGTTCCCAGGGACGCACACCGAGACAAACATCAACTGCTGCTGGAGGACTATCAATTCGGTGAAAGATACCCTGTGGTCTGCCCGAAACTTGCTGGTCTTCCAGCGCAAAGAGTTGTCCACCACCGAATGTTGCAGACTGGCACATTCCAAGGTGCAGGACTACGTGCTGAGGGACGCACTAAAGCTTGGGGCAGCCGCAGCAAAGGCTCAATGGGGAAAGACCACAGTGTAAGGTTCCCCCACCAAGCTGGACTGAGGGGCTGGATCCATGGGAAACCCCTCGAACTGTATCGTTAATATTCTCAATTGCTGTAAATGTAAAACTGTAATTGACATGACAATTGTGAAACGGAAGGGTTGGGAAGAAACTCATGACAGTATTGAAGGAAACTGATCTCCCTTGCAATGTTTGTATTTTTTGGTGCTGTTTGGAAACTGTTTGGCAATGTAATTTTTACAGATTTTTATGAATAAAGTATATTTTGGAAATAAAAAAAAATATCGTGGAATATTAAAGATTATCAGACTGCTTGGTTTAGGCAATAAATGACAATGCAAATTTATTAAAAATAACAATTAGACTGCAGCTGAAAATTAATATGGCAAATGTAATTTATTATCCAAGTTTTTACTTGCATCTCCATGGATGTGCAAAAATAACAAAAGGTTTGACCCTTCACTAACTCTCCTAACACTGCTGTACCTGCTCCAGTACCTATAATTATGTGAGGGTTAATTTAATCATCAGAATCTTTAGATATTCATTTTGATTCCAATGGCCCCAGTAAGAACGACTGGAAAACAGCCACATCCATTCCCCTGCATGGGTAAGGTGTTGTCAATCAAGTCCTAACCCCTGATAGACTCTGTGGGTCCTCTGACTGGTCAGGCCTGAATACTACTTGTGTCCCGAGTTTCACAAGCCTTTATCAAACAAAAAGCACAATAGCAACAGGCTAGCATTAGCCTGACAGCCTAATAATAGATGCAAGCCACAAATCCATTGAAGTACCTTTACTTCAATTGACTAACATCAGAACAAAGAAATCAGTCAGTTTCCACAGAATCTACAGAGGGGCCTGTTTCCCAGTAGCAAGGCTTGTTCCTTCAAACAGTTACTAGGGCTACATTCCAGACAGGTCTAAATGTAGCTTCTGCTTGCGGTAAACACATTTAGGCAACCAAAAGCACCATGTATTTCTTCCATCTTTCTTTCTTTGGCCTCCTTGTCTCGAGAGACAATGGGTAAGCGCCTGGAGGTGGACAGCGCCTGGAGTGGCTATAAAGGCCAATTCTAGAGTGACAGACTCTTTCACAGGCGCTGCAGGTAAAATTGGTTGTTGGGGCTGTTACACAGTTGGCTCTCTCCTTGCACCTCTGTCTTTCTTCCTGCCAACTGCTAAGTCTCTTCGACTCGCCACGCTTTAGCCCCGCCTTTATGGTTGCCCGCCAGCTCTGGCGATCGCTGGCAACTGATTCCCACGACTTGAGACCAATGTCACAGGACTTCATGTCGCGTTTGCAGACGTCTTTAAAGCGGATACATGGACGGCCGGTGGGTCTGGTACCAGTGACGAGCTCACTGTACAATGTGTCCTTGGGGATCCTGCCATCTTCCATGCGGCTCACATGGCCAAGCCATCTCAGGCGCTGCTGGCTTAGTAGGGTGTATAAGCTGGGGATGTTGGCCGCCTCGAGGACTTCTGTGTTGGAGATACGGTCCTGCCACCTGATGCCAAGGATTCTCCGGAGGCAGCGAAGATGGAGTGAATTGAGACGTCGCTCTTGGCTGACATACGTTGTCCAGGACTCGCTGCCGTAGAGCAAGGTACTGAGGACACAGGCTTGATACACTTGGACTTTTGTGTTCCGTGTCAGTTCGCCATTTTCCCACACTCTCTTGGCCAGTCTGGACAAAGCAGTGGAAGCCTTTCCCATGCGCTTGTTTATTTCTGCATCGAGAGACAGGTTACTGGTGATAGTTGAGCCTAGGTAGGTGAACTCTTGAACCACTTCCAGAGCGTGGTCACCAATATTGATGGATGGAGCATTTCTGATGTCCTGTCCCATGATATTCGTTTTCTTGAGGCTGATGGTTAGGCCAAATTCATTGCAGGCAGCCGCAAACCTGTCGATGAGTCTCTGCAGACACTCTTCAGTGTGAGATGTTAATGCAGCATCGTCAGCAAAGAGGAGTTCCCTGATGAGGACTTTCCGTACTTTGGTCTTCGCTTTTAGACGGGCAAGGTTGAACAACCTGCCACCTGATCTTGTGTGGAGGTAAAATTCCTTCTTCTGAAGACTTGAACGTATGTGAGAGCAGCAGGGTGAAGAAGATCCCAAACAGAGTAGGTGTGAGAACACAGCCCTGTTTCACGCCACTCAGGATAGGAAAGGGGTCTGATGAGACGCCGCTATGCTGAATTGTGCCTTTCAGATTGTCATGGAATGAGGTGATGATACTTAGTCGCTTTGGTGGGCATCCAATCTTTTCTAGTAGTCTGAAGAGACCACGTCTGCTGATGAGGTCAAAGACTTTGGTGAGATTAATGAAAGCGACGTAGAGGGGCATCTGTTGTTCACAGCATTTCTCCTGTAGCTGGCGAAGGGAGAACAGCATGTCAATGGTGGATCTCTCTGCTCGAAAGCCACACTGTGCCTCAGGATAGACACACTCAGCCAGCTTCTGGAGCCTGTTTAAGGCGACATGAGCGAAGACTTTCCCCACTATGCTGAGCAGGGAGATTCCACGGTAGTTGTTGCAGTCACCGCGGTCACCCTTGTTCTTATAGAGGGTGATGATATTGGCATCGCGCATATCCTGTGGTACTGCACCCTCGTCCCAGCACAGGCAAAGCAGTTAGTGCAGTGCTGAAAGTATCGCAGACTTGGCACTCTTGATGATTTCAGGGGTAATGCTGTCCTTCCCAGGGGCTTTTCCGCTGGCTAGAGAATCAATGGCATCACTGAATTCCGATTTTGTTGGCTGTACATCCAGCTGATCCATGACTGGCAGAGACAGGGCTGCATTGAGGGCGGTCTCAGTGACAACATTCTCCCTGGAGTACAGTTCCAGCTAGTGTTCCACCCAGCGGTCCATTTGCTTGCGTTGGTCAGTGATTGTGTTCCCAGATTTAGATTTGAGGGGGGCAATCTTTTTGATGGTTGGCCCAAAAGCTCTCTTAATGCCATCATACATTCCTCTGATATTTCCTGTGTCAGAGGCCAGCTGAATATGACTGCATAGGTGTTGCCAGTAGTCAGGCAACCAAAAGCACCATGTATTTCTTCCATACCTTTTATATAAAAAGATAGAATGTAAAGTTCTATCACAATAAATAGGACCAATTTCTGATCTGTCACATACACAAGCTGATGAATAGACAGATTGGTCTGGATTTTACCATTAGCGGTGAAGTGACGGTGCTTGCCGCTGACCTTGAAGAAAGCTGCCCACAAAGTTTAGTGATCTCTGTGGTGTGGATGTCACCTTTTTCGACATTAATTTGATTCTGGCACCAACTGTAGGTAATGTCCCAAACCCAGCAACAATGATGTCATCAACCAGCCTACGCAGCCAGTCACATTGAAGAATTCTCACAGACAGCAAACTTGGAAATAAAATGCACTGATTATCCTTCACTTTTTCATCAATTTTTTTAAACAAAATTTACATAAAGCAAAATAAAGATCGGAACGTAAACATGGGATTAATGTAGAAGCTGAACAAACTTTTAAAAAAATGTATTTTTAGAATGTGTGGACTTCTTTTAATCATAATGGAGAAATTTGATCTTCCACAAATATAAAATTCGTTTTTCAAGGCCAGAGACGTTGTTCAGGAGTGATTACCAACTTAGTAAATTGTTAAAAATCCCAGTTGTACCTCATTCAACAAGGTGTAACTTTCTCAAGAGCTCTTACAGCAAGACTAATAGTGTAAAAGTGGAAGTACATGTTAATGCAGCTGATTGCAGAAGATTTCAGTCTGTGGCGACTTCAACATTACACGCTGTGGAGGAGCAGGGAATCACTGACAAGTTCTGGAGTTCCATGTTTAACTGTGTATGTGCAGAGGCCAGAAGTTGCTGTCAGTTTCACAGTTGTTATGATGGCAATCACTGACAGTTTGGCCATCATTACAATTGCAAAAACCAGGCTGATATCATCAAACATCAGTGAGGCTGTTGTCTGAAATATGTGCATTTGCAATTATGTACATAGCCAGCACTGCCACAGGATGTTTCTCTCACTGCCTCTGTCACGCACGCACATGCACCATTTGTCAATCATAGGTGGAATGTCCAGCACCAGCTCCCAGGCGAAGGTTCCAATTCAAGATCCAGATAAAACCTCAGACTGATTCAAGGAAACTTCTTGCAGGTATTCCTTAAACTAATCAATGAATTTTATGTGTAAGTTGAGAGATTTTTTTTAAGATTGTGCAATTTTTGTGTGTCTGGTCAGCATGATAGTACTTTCTGATTTTTGAACAGCAGCTTTGAAAAATAAACAGACCTATTTCACAGCTGCATTCCTGACTGTCAGTTACCATCAACCCTATCATTGTCAATTGCATCAAATTGATCATAGTTCCTCTCCTTAATTCAAATGAGCTACTAGTCCATTAAAAATTTGGTCAGAAGGTTTGGCTTGTAGCATCTTTGGCTGGACAATGGAAAATCCAGTGTGACAATAACTCTTAAAGGACTGCAGCTTGGCATTGAAAGGGAAGTCATCGTGGCCGCAGACAAGCATACTAATTGTTTACAATAGCACAGGAAATCACTTCCTTTGATGCTGAAGGGTTAGTAATTTAGCTACAGGAGGTGCACCAAAGGAGTGAGTATAATGATGGTTCCATGATCAAATACCATTTGAACATTAGTTTTGTTTTTATTCATTCATTGGATGTAGGTATCTATTGCTCATCCTTAATTGCTCAAGTGGCTTGCTAGGCCATTTCAGAGGGAGGTCAAGAGTCAGCCACATTGTGGCAGGTTTGGAGTCACATATAAACCAGATTGGGTAAGGGTAGCAGACTTCCTTCCCTAATGGGTGAAGGAGATGGGTTTTTAGACCAATTCAGTAGTTTCTGATACTAGCTTATTATTAAGTTAAAGATAGTATAAATTGAAAGAAAAGGCGTACAATGCTGTTAAGATCAGTGGTGGGTCAGAAAATTGATCTTATTGAATGGCGGAGCAGGCTTGAGGGGCTGAGTGGCCTACTTCTGCTCCTAATTTGTATGTTCTTATTGGGAAAATTTTAGAAACCAGCAAAAGATGGCTAAAAAAGAGAGAAATTAGAGTAGGAGAGTAAACTGGCAAGAAATATAAAAACAGACAGTGAAAGCTTTAGTTAGTGTATTAAAAGGAAAAGAGTAGCTAAAGTAAGCGTTGGTCCCTTAAAGGATGAGACTGGGGAATTAATAGTGGAAAACAAACAAATGAACAAGTAATTTGTATCTGTCTTCACAGTAGAAGACACAAAAAGCATCCCAAGAATAGTAGAAAATCCAGAGGCAAAAGGGAGGAACTTAAAACAATCACTATCACTAGAGAAAATGTACTAGGAAAACTAATGGGAATAAAGGCTGACAAGTCCCCTGGGCCTGATGGTCTGCATCCTAGGGTCTTGAAAGTGATAGTGGATGCATTGCTTGTAATCTTTCAAAATTCCCTTGATTCTGGAAAGGTCCCAGCAGATTGGAAAATCACAAATGTAATACCTCTATTCAAGAAAGGAGGGAGACGGAAAGCAGGAAACTATAGGCCAGTTTGCCTAGCATATGTCATTGGAAAAATGCTAGAATCCATTACTAAGGAAGAAGTAGCAGGGCATTTAGAAAATTAGAATACAATCAGGCAGAGTCAACATGGTTATATGAAAGGGAAATCATGTTTGATAAATTTATTAGAGTACTTTGAGAATGTAACAAGCAGGCTGGATAAAGGGGAACCAGTAGCTGTAGTGTATTTGGATTTCCAAAAGGCATTCTATAAGGTGCCACATAAGAGGTTACTGCACAAGATAAGAGCTCTTGATTTGGGGGTTATATATTAACATGGATAGAGGATTGGCTAACAAACAGGAAACAGAGAATCGAAATAAATGGGGCATTCTCAGGTTGGCAAACAGTAACTAGTGGAGTGTCACAGGGATCAGTGCTGGAGCCTCAACTATTTACGATCTATATTAATGACTTGGACGAAGGGGCCGAGTGAATTGTAGCCAAATTTACTGATGATACAAAGATAGGAAGGAAAGTAAGTTATGAGGAGGACACAAAGACTCTGCAAAGGGATATAGATAGGTTAAGTGTTGGGCAGATGGAGTTTAATGTGGGAAAATGTGAGGTTGTCCACTTTGATGGGAAGAATAGATAAGAATATTATTTAAATGGAGAGAGACTGCAGAATGCTATTGTATGGAGGGTTCTGCTTGTCCTTGTACATGAATCACAAAAATTTAGCATGCAGATACGGCAAGTAACTCAGAAGACAAATGGAAGGCTGGCCTTTATTGCAAGAGGGATGGAGTATAAAAACAGGGAAGTCTTGCTACAACTGTACAGGGCATTGGTGAGACCATACCAAGAGAACTGTGTACAGTTTTGCTCACCTTGTTTAAGGAGTGATATACTTGCATTGGAGGCAGTTCAGAGGTTCACTAAGTTGATTCCTGGGATGAAGGGGTTGTCTTATGATGGAAGGTGGAGCAGGTTGGGCCTCGACTCATTGGAATTTAGAAGAATGAGACTTGATCTTATTGAAACTTATAAGATTCTGAGGGGAGCTTGGCAGGGTAGATGCTGAGAGGATGTTTCCCCTTGTGGGGGAATCTAGAACTAGGGAGCAGTTTCAAAATTAGCGGTCTCCCATTTAAGATGGAGATGAGGTGGAATTTCTCCACTCAGAGGGTGGTTAATCTTTGAAATTCTCTATCCCAGAGAGCAGTGGAGGCTGGGTCATTGAATATATTCAAGGCTGAGTTAGACAGATTTTTGATTTACAGGGGAGTCAAGAGTTATGGGAGGCAAGCAGGAAAGTGGAGTTGAGGCCAAGATCAGATCAGCCATGAAATTATTGAATGGCAGAGCAGACTCGACGGGCCAAATGGCCTACTCCTGTTTCTTGTGTTCTTATTCCAGATTTATTTAACTAATTGAATTTAAATTCTCCAGCTACCATGTTCGGATTCGAGCTCATGCCTCCAGATCATTAATCCAAGCCTTTAGGATTACTAGTCCAGTAACATCACCATTATGCTGCCAGACTCTTGGGGCAGGATTTTGCATTTTGGGTCAGAACCCTGACGTCAGGGTCAAATGAGGGTTCCAACCCCACATTGTATCGGGAGCAGCAACCCGCCAGAGATGTTGCCTGGATTGGCCAATTAATGGCCAGAGTACGTCTGCTGTCCAATTAAGGATGGCAGGCGGGCTTTCGAAGCTGGAGGACCAATAAGAGGCCCTCCAGCATAGAAGGAGCTGCAGCCTGCCATTGCAAGTAATGGAGAAAGAGGGTGCCTCAATTTTGAAGTGCCCTCTCAGCACTTTTAAAACTTTTGGAAAAAAAAATTGGCCAGAGATGCCAGACCACCACAGGACAGCCTGTGGCCGTAGCCGTGGCCAGATAGGTGGGGGACATCAAAGTTAGCCTGCTGGGTTTGCCGCCAGGAGGCAGCCTCCAGGTAGTTGTGTACTCCAGCCACCACAGTGGCCCCGTAGACTGACTGAAATTTTACAGTCGGCCTCTGATCATTGACCTTATAATTATTTTAGCAAGCTATGTGCTGCTTGTGGATGAACAGCCATTCCGCCCCCGATTCAGCCTGCAGGAAAATGACTTGGGTGCAGGATGGTGGCAGCAAACCAGCACACTGTCCACCTCTGTTCCTGCCCCCCCTTTTGGGGCGGAAATCCAGTTCTTGATATTCATATGGGCTATGAGGTTAATAAGAGTTGCCCCGAAGCTCATGTGCATGCCATTTTGATGCCTTGCACTTCAAGAAACTTGTCACCCAGTGAAAGCTCTCTGCTTTGCTCCAGTTGATGACTTGTCTTTATCAGGAAAGTGAACACAAAGCATTTGTCACCTGCAAGATAAATGTGCATGCTGCAGATTGCCTGATGTGGTAGATGTCCTCTGAAGTGGCTTGGAATCAGTAGCATGAAAGCTTCATGCTGTGGTAATCTTCACTTTTACAGGAAGATTTGCCCCTCTTCCAGATGCTGCCTGTAGATTTTGCAGTAGATGATACAGCTGTGAGAGCCTAACTTGTGAAGTAGAGGCAGCAAATGCAGATCTTGTCTAACATGTCCAGGTATGCATGGCCCAAGACCGTGGTTCTTGGGTGTAGAAATGGGGTAGACAAAATGTTTCAGCTGATGTTGCCCTGCATTTGCTGGCACCTCGTGACCGCCTGTTCTTCGTTCAAATAATGCAGCAAATTTGGGACACCCAAAGATGAACCCATCTGCACTATTTTCCTGGTGTGAGTCAAATGGCAGCAGCAATTAAGACTAAGAAAGGAAATTATTGATGGGAAAGAAAGCAAATGCAAAAAATGGCAGACTATCCAGCACAAACATCTAATGCATGGAACATAGTAAATTAAATATTATAGCCACTTATATGAGGCCCAGTTAGTTTAGTGGTGTAGCCCTATTCTTTATTTCCCCAAGCCAAAGCCATAAAGAGTGTAAAAAAAGGTTCATCTATCGGGCAATAGAATTCAAAAGCAGAAAAATTATATAGAACCTTGGTTCATCCACACGGCTAGAGTACTGTGCTTAGTTCTCATCTCCATGTAATACAAAGGATATAGAAGTACTTGAGAAAGTGCAAAAAAAAAATTGCAAGGATGATACCAGAACTGAGAGGGTACAACTATCAGGAAAGACTGAACAGGCTAGGGCTGAGAGGTGACCTGATAGAGCTCTTTAAAATGATAGGTTAGACAGAGACAAGATGTTTCTATTCTGATGTGGAACTCGCTATCACATGGAGTGGTTGAAGCGACCAGCATAATGCATTTAAGAGAAGCTGGATATGTACATGGGAGAAAGGAATAGGAAAATATATTGAGAGGGTGAGATGACCGAATGACCTGTTTCTGTGCTGTATCGATAGAGCCCTTTCCTATCCTGAGTGGTGTGAAACAGGGCTGTGTTCTCGCACCCACACTTTTTGGGATTTTCTTCTCCCTGCTGCTTTCACATGCGTTCAAATCCTCTGAAGAAGGAATTTTCCTCCACACAAGATCAGGGGGCAGGTTGTTCAACCTTGCCCGTCTAAGAGCGAAGTCCAAAGTACGGAAAGTCCTCATCAGAGAACTCCTCTTTGCTGACGATGCTGCTTTAACATCTCACACTGAAGAATGCCTGCAGAGTCTCATCGACAGGTTTGCGTCTGCCTGCAATGAATTTGGCCTAACCATCAGCCTCAAGAAAACGAACATCATGGGGCAGGATGTCAGAAATGCTCCATCCATCAATATTGGCGACCACGCTCTGGAAGTGGTTCAAGAGTTCACCTACCTAGGCTCAACTATCACCAGTAACCTGTCTCTAGATGCAGAAATCAACAAGCACATGGGTAAGGCTTCCACTGCTATGTCCAGACTGGCCAAGAGAGTGTGGGAAAATGGCGCACTGACACGGAACACAAAAGTCCGAGTGTACCAGGCCTGTGTCCTCAGTACCTTGCTCTACGGCAGCGAGGCCTGGACAACGTATGCCAGCCAAGAGCGACGTCTCAATTCATTCCATCTTCGCTGCCTTCGGAGAATACTTGGCATCAGGTGGCAGGACTATATCTCCAACACAGAAGTCCTTGAAGCGGCCAACACCCCCAGCTTATACACACTACTGAGTCAGCGGCGCTTGAGATGGCTTGGCCATGTGAGCCGCATGGAAGATGGCAGGATCCCCAAAGACACATTGTACAGCGAGCTCGCCACTGGTATCAGACCCACCGGCCGTCCATGTCTCCGTTATAAAGACGTCTGCAAACGCGACATGAAATCGTGTGACATTGATCACAAGTCGTGGGAGTCAGTTGCCAGCATTCGCCAGAGCTGGCGGGCAGCCATAAAGACAGGGCTAAATTGTGGCGAGTCGAAGAGACTTAGTAGTTGGCAGGAAAAAAGACAGAGGCGCAAGGGGAGAGCCAACTGTGCAACAGCCCCAACAAACAAATTTCTCTGCAGCACCTGTGGAAGAGCCTGTCACTCCAGAATTGGCCTTTATAGCCACTCCAGGCGCTGCTTCACAAACCACTGACCACCTCCAGGCGCGTATCCATTGTCTCTCGAGATAAGGAGGCCCAAAAGAAAAAGAAGAGTATCGATAAGCACACAAAAATTGCCAATGCTTTTATTAGGAGCTAAAACCATCTGCTTTTCAAAAAGCCTGTTTGAGCTGGCTAGGTTTCAGGACTCCCATTAACCCATTTTATTCAGTTGCTTGAGCCTCACCCAAAGTTGCAAGATCTGTCACGGGACTCAAATTAAATATTATAGCCACTTATATGAGACCCAGTTAGTTTAGTGGTGTAGCCCTATTCTTTATTTCCCCAAGCCAAAGCCATAAAGAGTGTAAAAAAAGGTTCATCTATCGGGCAATAGAATTCAAAAGCAGAAAAATTATATAGAACCTTGGTTCATCCACACGGCTAGAGTACTGTGCTTAGTTCTCATCTCCATGTAATACAAAGGATATAGAAGTACTTGAGAAAGTGCAAAAAAAAAATTGCAAGGATGATACCAGAACTGAGAGGGTACAACTATCAGGAAAGACTGAACAGGCTAGGGCTGAGAGGTGACCTGATAGAGCTCTTTAAAATGATAGGTTAGACAGAGACAAGATGTTTCTATTCTGATGTGGAACTCGCTATCACATGGAGTGGTTGAAGCGACCAGCATAATGCATTTAAGAGAAGCTGGATATGTACATGGGAGAAAGGAATAGGAAAATATATTGAGAGGGTGAGATGACCGAATGACCTGTTTCTGTGCTGTATATTCTTTGTAAGTTATGT
The DNA here is from genome assembly GCF_036365525.1 of Heterodontus francisci. Classification (NCBI taxonomy): domain Eukaryota; kingdom Metazoa; phylum Chordata; class Chondrichthyes; order Heterodontiformes; family Heterodontidae; genus Heterodontus; species Heterodontus francisci. Next base: position 129,979,672 of record NC_090376.1, on the reverse strand, counting down.
CTTGTATCTGGAGTTTAGAAGAGTAAGAGGCGACTTGATTGAAACATGTAAGATTCTGAGGGGCCTTGACAGGGTGGACGTGGAAAGGATGTTTCCTCTTGTGGGAGAATCTAGAACTAGGGGTCACTATTTAAAAATAAGGGGTTGCCCATTTAAGATAGAGATGAGAACTTTTTCTCTGAGGGTCATGAGTCTTTGGAATTCTCTTCCTCAAAAGGCGGTGGAAGCAGACTCTGAATATTTTTAAGGCAGAGGTAGATAGGTTCTTGATAAGCAAGTGGGTGAAAGGTTATTGGGGGTAGGCAGGAATGTGGAGTTGAGTTTACAATCAGATCAGCCATGATCTTATTGAATGGCACAGCAGGCTCGAGGGGCCGACTCCTGCTCCTACTTCGTATGTGCGTGTTACACACCAGAGTTTCCAGTCTGGCAACCTCTGTGATAGTTGTCTAGTCTTCTGAATAACATAGGTGCTCAACTGGGGTTGGAATGTGCAAGGACTTCTTGGCCCTGAATTTGCTCAGACTTTCTGTTGCTGCACTGTCCTAACTTTGTTGGAAATGTGGTAGAAGTCCCCTTCACGGATTCATGGAAATAAGGAAGGGTAAGGAGTTTCAGGTTGGTTAGACTGCATGAGAGTTGCTCCAAGCTTCACCACCTACATCTAGAGAAAAGTAACAGATCTCACTCTGAGTGACTGACGAGCTACTGGTTGGGGCTCCCTGTTCCAAAAGGGGATTGTGCAGGCAGACTCCCGATGGCATCACACCGAGATGTGACTCTTGATCAATGCACTGAAAGGTTCTTCAGAAGCACCTAAATCACTGCACACTTTACATGTTATTACATAAAAATATGCCAGGGTGATCAGGAGACATAATTACATGTTTGGCCATACCTGTCAAGATGCCACCAATAATTTGTACAGGCCCAGAAAAACCTACCTGGAAGTGACAATGGGAACCTTCTGCTCAGGCTCTGGGTCAATAGATACTGGGTTGTGTTGTCTGCAATAAGAACATTTTGCAGCTATTATATCGCCCAGGGCAGTAGCCTGAAATTTGGCCCACCTTCCTGCAGATATGCTGCCGTGCTGTCTGAAGAGATGGTCCGACTTTCTACGGACCGAGCTATGAACAATTTCAGATCATACTCATTGCTTTTTGTTTGGACACATTGTGCTGATAATGAATCTGCTGTTGCCATTTATAGGTCCTCCAGACTCATCTTTTGTTTCTTTACCATAGCAGCCATATAAGTTGACTCGGCGAATAAGGCGACTCCATTTTTACAGCCCTAAAAATCATCTTTTTGCATATACTCAGCTTAATAGTCGACCCCCCCTTTTCAGCCAAGACATGCTATACTTGCATTGTCAGTCAGTCTCAATTTTTCACCCTGCAAATGCATAGTTTACTTACCCATGTGCAAGGGATCAAGCAGCCAAATTGGCAACATGGATGAAATGTGCATGAATTTCGATATGCCCAGCAACTGAACTGTGGAGTGGAAAGGTTCGAAAACAATTCTTGTGAAAACTACAGATGAGAAGACAATTTTCACGGTGATACCAGCCTGCATGGCCAACGGAACAAAATTAAAGCCTATGGTAATTTTCAAATGTAAAACCATGCTGAGCTCCATGCAGGAGCTTTTGTGCATGTCCATGACAATGGTTAGATGGATGAGAATGGAGTAAAGTTATGGATTGCTAATGTGCGGAATAGGTATCCCAGTGGCCTACGTAAAGAATGCAGCTTATTAGTGTGGGACATGTTTGGATCCCCTATTACCGGTGAGATCAAGAGGTGCCTGCAAAGAAATAACACCCACATTGCAGTCATACCTGGGGGCTCAACAAGCCATTTAAGGATCATGTTGGCGTTAAATGAAACGGGTGGATGGTTGACGGAGAAAAAACCTTCGCAAAGAGTGGAAATATGCATGCTGCCAAACTTGATGTTTTGTGTGGTTTCGTCATCAAATTGTGGGAGGCACCAACTGTCATCACATTGTTCAAAAAATGCAGAATATCCGATTCAATGGATGGAGAGGGAGATGATGTGTTGCAGAGGGATGATTATGAAACTGAAAGCGCCACATCTGATGCACAGCCAAAGTGACTCAATGAATTCGATAAACTCTTTGCTTTGGATGAAGACAATGAATTTGACGGGTTTTAAAACGGTGATTGTGGTTAAAGGTATCTTTGTAGAATTAATTTATTTAATAAACTGTGCCACATTAATTTAATATGAATTACCAGTGTTGAATTTTTTAGCACATTTTATACTTGGTATACAAGTCGACCCTCATTTTTGGAACAATATTTGGAAGCTTCAAAGGTTAACTTTTACGTTGCGATCTACAGTACTTGTCGCATTATCTCCTTTTCCATTTAATCTCTCCTGCCTCCACCCTTTGTTCCCCTCTCCACTGTTGTACTTCCTTAAAAATTGTTACATCTCTAACACTTTCCAATTCTGATGAAAAGTCCCCAACCTGAAACTTTAACTCTGTTTCTCTCTCCAAAGATGCTGCCTGTTGTATTTCCAGAATTTTCTGTCTTTACTCAAAAAATTCTTGCATCATTTCCAGTATGTAATGGTATACTGTGTGCATTAAGTGAATAATTTTGCCAAAACCTAAATGCACTATAAAAGTTATACAAAGGTCCTGATTTTCCTCAGACTTTCTATCACTACACCATTAACTTTGTCAGAAGTGCTGTGCAAACCCCATTCCGGGTTGATAAAGGGACATTTGGCTGCAGCAAGTCTGAGGACATTCAGGGCCAAAATGATGGCATTTGGTGGTTCCAAATAAACTACTAAATTAACTTTTATCATGAAAGGTACAACACACAGCAATCAATTTTACAATTCAGACAAAGTAAAGATTTACAAAATTCTTTAAAAACTTGCAGCCGAGCACTGGGATTCTTACTAAATAACAAACACACAGATAAGCTTCTTTTTAATGGATAGTAAAATGTGATACTGAATTTACTCTCAAAATAAAAACAAGTACCAAAATAAATTACATCATTAACTCCTCCAGGCTTTCATTCAAAATACGGTGCTTATTGCCAAACTGGGCTACACAAATCAAACAATATTTCAGGTTCAACCTTTGGTCTGTGCTGAATTAACTGAGCTCAGATCGTTGTCATTTGGGGTGTTACAGTTGGCCTCAGCACCCCTGGATTACTGAAAGAAAATGCTCTCTCTCGAGTGCTATTTGATAATTCCTACACACAAGACGTACATGGTTGAGCGTCTGACTGACACTCTGGGTTCATTTGTGAGGAATGTCTACTGGGCAGTAGTACTGGAGGGGGACCTTTTTCTATGGAACCAAAACCCAAGCAAGTCTCAGCGCGTTTAGGAGTGTTAAAATAAACTCCATGGCTTTGCTAATCCCCATCTCTGTAATCTCCTTCATCCCTACAACCATGCCTCCCCACCTCTCCCATCAGAACTTTACATTCTTCCAGTTCTGGTTTCTTGTGCATCCATGATTTCCTTCACTCCATTGATGGCTGTGCCTTCAAATGCCCAGCTTTGGAATTCCTTTCCTAAACCCCTCTCTCTTCCTTTAACACACTCCTTAAAACCTATCTCATTGACCAAGCTTTTGATCACTTGTCCAAATATCTTTCTGTGGCTCTGTGTCAAATTTTGTCTCATAATACCTGTGAGACGCCCTGGAAATTTTACTATGTTAAAAGAGCTATATAAATGTTTGTTGTTGAAAAACAAAGATAACTGAAGGGGAGGAGAAACAAAATATAGTGAACCTTAACACTCTGGTTGCATATTGCACTTCACCTGTTGAGACTATCAGTGCGGCTATGTAGCAATTAATGAGGTTTGTACTACACCAGACAGGCCTTAATATGATTTGGCTCTCGTCCAGCTTAAGTTGCAGCTGTGAAATAAACAATCTCATTGGAATGTGAACGGGACTATTATAGAACCCAAATAAGAACATCCATCTTTACTCGAAGCAAAAGTACCTGATATTCTTTGTGCTTGATGGCCTATTCTTATATTGCAAACAATAAATTGTTTTGACATTACAGATTATTTTGTTCGTAAAGGTCAAAATTGAAATGCAGATAGGTTGAATTACACCGTACTTGGATGTTTTGAACTTCTTGGCACGAAATCTTAGAATGCATTAGCTTTATGAATGAAATTATGTGCGTATGTGAATGCAGTGTACATACTTGTCTCCTTTGGGTACATTATTTATTTACTTAGAGATACAGCACTGAAACAGGCCCTTCGGCCCACCGAGTCTGTGCCGACCATCAACCACCCATTTATACTAATCCTACATTAATCCCATTACCCTCTCACATCCCCACCTTCCCCCTACCACCTACCTATACTAGGGGCAATTTATAATGGCCAATTTACCTATCAACCTGCAAGTTTTGGCTGTGGGAGGAAACTGGAGCACCCGGCGAAAACCCATGCGGTCACAGGGAGAACTTGCAAACTCCGCACAGGCAGTACCCGGAATCGAACCCGGGACGCTGGAGCTGTGAGGCTACGGTGCTAACCACTGTGCCGCCTTATTACATAAGACTTGTGCAATGACTCTGGCTGCATATTGGTATAGGCTCATGGTTACCTTGTCAAACATGAAATGCTAGCTGCATTCATCATGAAAATGTTGCACCTTGGCTTTGGAAATAAACAATCATGAAGATTCTTAGATATACTGGGTATTAAAGATAAGTAAAGATGAGTGGAAATGTTAACATAAGTGTGAGCAGTAGTGAGGAGGGCATTATGTTGGGACAACAATATGTAGTATGTTGAGCTAAGGTAGTGAGCTTCAATCCCTTACATTACTGAGTTCCCTATCTCTGATGTACTGTTGGGTATGGAAAAGGAAAGAGTAATGGCTCCATAGTGGCTGCCTCAGGGCAAGATCAGTGGAAACCTAGGAACAGGTTGCAGTCTATGTTCCAGACAGGGAAAAACTGGGGGAACCTGGACAAAAACAGGAAAGTTACCCATAAAAAGAGACAAAATTATAATCTAAAGTCTCTAACAAATTAAACCTATTGTTTCTGTTGTACTCCAGAAAAATGCTTTACAAATGGGAAAAACTGGAAAGAAAAACAAAGCATTAGCAGAACACTAACTAGCCATTTGAAAACCATGTTATATTGGTAAACTGGCTATTAAAGCATTACACCCATGTAAAATAGTAAACAGATATAAATGGAAATAAAACCTTTATTGACATTTTCTTTTTAAACATGTGCAGTGCAGGATTACAAATATAACCTGGCTGCCCATCACAGTAATAAAACAAACTACTGTACATCGATAACAATGACATCTGTGCAAACCTACGGTCCCTTTAGTTGTACAAATAAGGGTGTATTTACATTACAAGTTTGGTATCAGCACAAATGATTTAGTCATTATATCGCTGCTAATATTATGCAGCATAAATTGGGTTTTAAGACTTGAACTAATTATGAAGCGAAGTGGAGTGAGACTCCCTATTTCAGGAGACTCATTCTGCTTTGCTCTGGTTTCAGGTCAACCTTGACTTCAGAGTCAGGTTGCATTTACACTATAACTGCAGCATTAAGCTTCACACCGATACTACAGCTATAGTGTAAATGCCCCACAAGTGGTTCACAAACAACGGACATACAATTGGAATCACAGCACTTGAATTTGAAAACCTGCATCTTCAGTTGTGTGATCATGTTACTGAAAATCAGCCGGATAAAGAAGTGCAGAATTTACTAAGTCTTTTAAACACACTTCAAAAATGTCAGGTATTCTTCTGCTTCAACTTTGTGTACCAGGCAGGACATTCTCTATTTGTCTGCAAGAAAAAATTCATTCAGATTAGGAAGAATGTAGAATCTGGAATCCATTTTCTATTCAGGGAACCCTTAAGAGTAAAAAAAAAAATCAAAGACCCACCCACTGCACAATTTAAGGAGGTGGTACCAGGAGGCACCTTGCAGATTATTTTCTTTTTGGCACAGTACCTAGTCACCCAATTATTATATACAGCCTTCATGGACCACAATGGCATGTACTGATTATTTGAATGCTGTCATTAATTTGTACATATCACAAGTTGCTGATGCCAAGAATAATTCTTCTGATTGAGAATTTGTCCACTAATGAGGCAACAATAATAAAAAGCTCTTTCCTAACGCACTAGCCCACAAAACAATATATGCACATATTGGACTAAATTGCCCAGACTTCACGGGCCAGACTGCCAGGGTGAAGGGCTGTTAATGGCTCAAGGGTCACAAGTTGGGCATCCTGGCATAGAGTCAGAGAACAAGCTATTTCTTTCCTTATTGAAGACTTAGCAGTTCGCCATAAAGGACTTAATTTACGAATTAAACACAATAGTTTTTTTGTTCCATTTAAAATATATTCTTCCCCCCTTTATTCTTTCTCTCTCCCCCCCATTGTACATACATCATTTCCCAGGAGACATAGGGTAAATTAAGGCCAGGATTGTAAAATTAATTTCAATCCATGTGTCAGATGTTTTACTAAGTCCCCGAGTGGCATACCTGCTGATTTTCTCTCCCTCAATGTGCAGAAATACCGCTATTCTGTAAGAAACTATTATTGTAGACCCATGTCCTGCTATTCTGTTACTGATATTTGCACCACTAAATCTCTATCAATTTGAATGAATACATCAATCATTTCAATGTCAAAACATTGTTTACATTTTTATTTTTGTTAGTGGTCACAAATAACTAAGATTTCCTGATCCATTGTCAAATGAATTTCAAAATCAATTTCATTCTCCTGTTTAAGAGGCCAGTTGCATTTCAGAAGGTTCTGAGTGACATAAAAATTAGATCAAATAAGACATGATGCTTCATTGAGTAGTATTGATCTCAACACAAGTCAGATTAACATGAGTGGTACAACATACAATGTTGGGCATTAAGTAATACACTGAACTGTAATTAATAATTTTTCAGAGTCACTCACACCTGAGGATTGTCTCTACTTCTTTTCAGTCACATCAATGACCATTTCAAAAATGAGCAAGCACACAACAGCGGTAAAATTGAAAAGGTCTAAACATGCACAATGAAAACAGAAGTGTGTAAATAGAGGAGTTTTGTCTAGTCTAGCATTGGGGGGGAGCCTTTTATCGCCATACAAAAGCAAAATATTGCTGATGCTGGAAATCAAATAGAAAGAGAAAATGCTGATGAAAGGTCACCGACTTGAAATGTTAACTCTCTTTCTCTCTCCACAGAGGCTGCCTGACCTGCTGTGCATTTCCAGCATTTTCTGTTGTTATCTATTATCTCTATGTGTACCTCTAAGGATCGATGGATGTCAATGTGGGTGATGAGACGTCACAAAAATGCCACCTTTTTCCATGTCTCTTATTATTTTCAAACGTTCAAGATCGGTAGAAGGAAAAATCCTCATTGATACGTTGAATGAACCCTGCCTAGCTACCTCTGGTACCAATGTGTTAGGTACTGCTACTCTTGAACCCAGCGCTGTGGGCTGCATTTTACAAGCGGCGAGCTTCAAAGATGGTGGCCCGCACGAGCGGGCTTTACTCCGCGGAGCCGCTGCAATATTAAATGCGGCGGCTCATTTACATGGCTGAGGCAGACTGCCCACCCACCCCCCACCGATGATGTGGAGGGGGGCGTGCGTTCTGTCCCACTGCGCAGGCGCCGACGCCATTTTTAAAGGCCCTTACATTTAATTAAAAATTTTAAAGTTAGAGGAGTTTTAAAAATTAAATAAAGGTATCCTGACCCTCTCTCCCCCCCACCCTCCAATTACCATCAAATTTATTAGTTGCCCTCTTCCCCGCAAAAAAACTTAACTTGTGCTCCCGATCTCCCCCCACCTCCAAAGTTAATAAACTATGAACATTGCCTCTTCCCACCATCCCAAGACCAATCGGAAACGATTAACCCCACTCCCTCACATCCCCTCACCATCCTGAAACCTTACCTGCTCCCCTCTCCCAACCAGTGTTCCGCCTTGGATCTCCAAATAGAGATCCGAAGGCGCAGGAGTCCTGGCAACCAACCAGAATATCACAGTGGGACAGCTGATGGGAACAGGTAAGTCATTAATTTACATTCATTATCATATTTAAATCCTGCTCCCATCGCTCAACGGTGGGGGGCTGCCATTGGGCCTTGCCGCCGCCAGCAATATGGGGCTAGGTCTTCCTGGCATTGAGGCCCAAGGTGGGCCTCTCCCGGAGGCATTTTCCGGGCCCTCCACACACAGCCACCCGCCCCACCCCCCACCATGACATTGAGGGGTCGGTAAAATTCAGCCCTATAGTTCTGTTTTCTCCCCAGATTTTCCCTCTGTTACTTGAAACTATTGAACTCAGTGTTATTAAAAGCACATGGGCATCATATTTTGTAAGTGATACGTGCAGTTAGTGTGCTCAAAAATGTTCTGCTGATGTGTTATACAGAATACTTTCTGTTGTCAGTTCCTTTAGCACAATGATTTTAAAAAAAAGTAAATCTGTTTTTACCCTTCATTGTGGTATAGTTCCACTTTTCAGTAAATGGTCTCTGTGATCAGAATGAGAGAACTGAGACTCTTAAAACATGAAGCAGAAATTTGGCAAATTATACATATATAGATTGACATCAAAATTATGTTCACATATGTTTCAGTTTTCATTGTAAGTTTGTTTTAAAAAAAGTCCAATTATGTAAAATAATACTACAGTTGGGCTGCTCATTTAGCACATGAAATTACATTAATTATATAAAACTAAAACCTCCTGGCATGTGATTTATTTCATGTGCTCTAATTATGGGTCCTGTGCCATCCCATTAGCCTTTTTGAGTGACTGTGTAACGTCTGGAGCAGGACAACTATTTCTAACAGAGATGGTGTTTAAATTACATCACTTGCAACATAAGTGCTTGGAAAGGATGGAATTTGAAATGACAGTGATGACAACCAGCAATAATAGCTTCTCAGGAATTAACATTTCCTTGATCAAGGAGGTAGAGAACTTTTAGGGGTTTCAAAAAAAACCATTGCACCTTTAAGATTTATTCCCATTTCTCCTTGTATCTCTACATTTTTTCCTTTTTGAAAAAACATAGTAGCACTGAAAACCTCAATATGAAACAGATCTCTGCAAAAAATAGCATTTTTATTGAGAATTATGCAATCTGTCCAATAAAAGCAGGCAAGATGAATAACATTTTGGAATGTGCTTGAAAGTTGATCACTACTGTTGGAAATCTGGAACCCAGAAAGTTGCGGATGTTAAGTCAATTGACATTTTTAAGACTGACATCTATAGATTTTGTTTGATAGTGTTAGGAGCATGGATCAAAGATGGGTAAATGGAGTGGAGTTGACGGGTGCAGATTAGCCACGATGACTGAATGGTTGAACTAGCACAAGGGACAGAACTGTCTACTCTTGGTTCCTATATTTCATATGACTGGAAGAAGCCTAAATATTTGGACTGGTGAAAAACTGACGTCTTCTTTGCTTCAGATAAAAAGATTACTTACAAAAAGAGTTGGTTTTGGTTTGTAGATGTTTTCATCCTCATCTGGGGGAATGCTCAGAGACAATTTTGTTGCTTGCGCAATAGCATTGCTTTTGACTTCATCTCGAGAAGCCGGCAAGCCGCCACCATACTGCTTGTTATGCAAATTTATCAGAACTTGCTTCATTACTGCCAATTCCTGCAAAATATAAACATAACTGTTATTAAAAAAAATTGTTAATGGACAGGTAACAGGATCACCAAATGCTTTGCTGTCTGTCCAATTTTATTGGTAATTGCAGCTAATTTACTCCTTCTGCATTTATTTAACAATTGTAAGATGCACCTTGAATTTTTTAATAACTGATCTAACATACAAATATTGACTTTTTTAGGCCAAGTTACAAATGAGTGACTTCAGTGAAGTCCTTAATTTTCAAAATTAACTGAGAAACAGGCTATGAATTATTTTATAAAGACAACTGGGCACTTTAAATGCACTTTCACTTACCACCTAACTCTGTCCATTCTGTATGGTGTGATTTACGTGTAGCATTATAGATGCGGCAATACCTGAAAATGTAATGTATGATGTTCACCATGCCATTACCTCCTCATTTAAAAGTAGTTGCCTATTTTTGTTTTTGATGTCAGTCAGAAGTGACACTGAAAAATGTGGAGTGAGTAAAACAACTCCCTATACATATAAAGACCCCTTCCCCATTTCCTAACTGAGAATTGAGTTATATGAAGAAAATCCAGGTTAGGTGTCCATTTAAAAAATTCAAATGCAATTTTTTAAAGAGCAAAATAAGGTCAAGTGTTTTGTTTTACACATGTTTAATATTCTTCTTTTGGGCCTCCTTATCTCGAGAGACAATGGATACGCGCCTGGAGGTTTAATATGCAGCCCCTTTTACAATCAAGCATTTAAGGTATGCAAAATCATTTACAGTTTGGATTCTTTTTTGGAAAAAAAAACTTCTCGGTTTACTGCAGGGACATTGAGCTTTTCAATTAATAATTGATGACTGCATTTACTCATACAATTTTGATCAAAAAGTCAACGATTTCTACATGAAAAACATATTTAAAATCAAAATTAATCAAGATTTAAGCTTATTCAACAAAGCTTAAAAACAATATGTTTAAATACACCAAAGTAGGAATTGGTGCACCAGTGCCTTGATCACTTAATGTAAGTAACCAGGCATTTTGTGACTCGCATATAAAAAAGCTGTCAGTGTAGTGCAGCTGTCCTGGAAGGCAGCACAGTTAATGTCAACTTGTTGATGAAGTTGAGACCAGCACAGCACGCAAAATGACTTCAAGGGGATTCACAGGGGCAGTTTTTAGCATAAAAGTAGATAAATTGTGATATACACCAGATACGCCCACACTATATAACTGAATGATTGAAGCAACACAATTTAATCTGACTCGAGCACAAAATCTAAAATTTATGCTCCAAGCATTAGGAAAGTTTACAAAAATTCCCCTCCACAATTTAAAGATTTGGCGGATTGTAAGGTAAAAATAGCAAGAAAGATCTTGTAGCAAAACACTCTTGTAATGCAGTGTGGGCTCTCTGCCAAATTTCATGCCAGCTGAACCTCATTAACTAGACATCTGGAGATACACTGGGCCAATATTTCTACAAACATCTTTAAATGACACAAGCAGGTTTATCCCCTTCAATTTCCTCCAATGAATTTCACTAGTCTGTTCAGCTATAAAGTGAGTTTTTTTTTAAAGGGACACAACAAGTATGGTTAATGCTCCAGCCAGCCCCCTGCCAAAAAGCCTGTTCTTTTCAGAATAACTAGTATAGCATTCAACTTTAGCTAAATTTTACACTGACAGTAATGACTGCAAAGTGATTTCGATTTAAGGATTACAGGATGCATATGATGGCTCGCAAATTATTACACTGAAGGGTAACTGAAAGAAGCCCAATAATAAAAACCAAGTCTCTGCATGTGTAACACCAGATACAACTCCATAGCGTGTATTATTTAGAACCAATTTTTTCCTTTATTACTAAATTTTACAGATTAAGTTCATCACATCATATCAACACACTTTAAAGTACCATGAAAACTGATTTGTAAATTGCATTACTAAAAGCAATGTATAAGATTTGAATGTAACACTCTTATACCAGGAAAAATATGGTACTTTTACATAATATTTTGTCCACAGAAAAATGGCCTAAATATTACTTTAGAGCACCAAATTTAATTATCACTGCTTCATTATTTAGAATTAAGTTTGGATATTGAACTGCTTTTCTTGAAATACTAAATTGCTAGAACAGTTTATCTTTGAATGTGAGTTCAAATCCTACCATACTGGCTTGAGAATTTAAATTCAGTTTAAAAATATCTATAAATAAAAGTTGGCAGTAAAAATGACCATGAAACTGTTGGATTGAGGTAAAAACCCAATTGTTTAGTTTTTAAAAATTCATTCATGGGATGTGGGCAACGCTGGCCAGGCCAGCATTTATTGCCCATCCCTCATTGCCCTTGAGAAGGTGGTGGTGAGCTGCCTTCTTGAACTGCTGCAGTCCATTTGGGGTGGGTATACCCACAGTGCTGTTAGGAAGGGAGTTCCAGGATTTTGACCCAGCGACAGTAAAGGAACGGCGATACAGTTCCAAGTCAGGATGTTGTGTGACTTGGAGGGGAACTTGCAGGTTGTGGTGTTCCTATGTATTTGCTGCCCTTGTCCTTCTAGTTGGTAGAGGTCGTAGGTTTGGAAGGTGCTGTCTAAGGAGCCTTGGTGCATTGCTGCAGTGCATTTTGTAGATGGTACACACTGCTGCCACTGTGCGTCGGTGGTGGAGGGAGTGAATGTTTGCAGATGGGGTGCCAATCAAGCGGGCTGCTTTGTCCTGAATGGTGTCGAGCTTCTTGAGTGTTGTTGGAGCTGCACCCATCCAGGCAAGTGGAGAGTATTCCATCACACTCCTGAATTCTGCCTTGTAGATGGTGGACAGGCTTTGGGGAGTCAGGAGGTGAGTTACTCACCTCAGGATTCCTAGCCTCTGACCTGCTCTTGTAGCCACGGTATTTATATGGCTACTCTAGTTCAGTTTCTGGTCAATGGTAGCCCCTAGGATGTTGATAGTGGGGGATTCAGCGATGGTAATGCCACTGAATGTCAAGGGGAGATGGTTAGATTCTCTCTTGTTGGAGATGGTCATTGCCTGGCACTTGTGTGGCACGAATGTTACTTGCCACTTATCAGCCCAAGCCTGGATATTGTCCAGGTCTTGCTGCATTTCTACACGGACTGCTTCAGTATCTGAGGAGTCACGAAAGGTGCTGAACATTGTGCAATCATCAGTGAACATCCCCACTTCTGACCTTATGATTGAAGGAAGGTCATTGATGAAGCAGCTGAAGATGGTTGGGTCCAGGACACTACCCTGAGGAACTCCTGCAGTGATGTCCTGGAGCTCAGATGATTGACCTCCAACAACCAGAACCATCTTCCTTTGCGCTCGGTATGACTCCAGCCAGTGGAGGGTTTTCCCCCTGATTCCCATTGACCTCAGTTTTGCTAGGGCTCCTTGATGCCATACTTGGTCAAATGCTGCCTTGATGTCAAGGGCAGTCACTCTCACCTCACCTCTTGAGTTCAGCTCTTTTGTCCATGTTTGAACCAAGGCTGTAATGAGGTCAGGGGCTGAGTGGCCCTGGCGGAACCCAAACTGAGCGTCACTGAAAAGGTTATTGTTAAGCAAGTGCCGCTTGATGGCACTGTTGATGACACCTTCCATCACTTTACTGATGATTGAGAGTAGGCTGATGGGGTGGTAATTGGCCGGGTTGGACTTGTCCTGCTTTTTGGGTACAGGACATACCTGGGCAATTTTCCACATTGCAGGGTAGATGCCTGTGTTGTAGCTGTATTGGAACAGCTTGGCTAGGGTCGCGGCAAGTTCTGGAGCACAGATCTTCAGTACTATTGCCAGAATATTGTCAGGGCCCATAGCTTTTGCAGTATCCAGTGCCTTCAGTTGTTTCTTGATAGCACGCGGAGTGAATTGAATTGGCTGAAGTCTGGCATCTGTGATGCTGGGGACTTCAGGAGGAGGCCGAGATGGATCATCAACTCGGCACTTCTGCCTGAAGATTGTTGCAAATGCTTCAGCCTTATCTTTCGCACTGATGTGCTGGGCTCCCCCATCATTGAGGATGGGGATATTTGTGGAGCCACCTCCACCAGTTAGTTGATTAATTGTCCACCACCATTCACAGCTGGATGTGGCAGGACTGCAGAGCTTCGATCTGATCCATTGGTTATGGGATCGCTTAGCTCTATCGCATGCTGCTTACGCAGTCTGGCATGCAGATAATCCTGGGTTGTAGCTTCACCAGGTTGACACCTCATTTTGAGGTATGCCTGGTGCTGCTCCTGGCATGCCCTCCTGCACTCTTCATTGAACCAGGGTTGGTCTCCTGGCTTGATGGTAATGGTAGAGTGGGGGATATACCAGGCCATGAGGTTACAGATTGTGGTTGAGTACAATTCTGCTGCTGCTGATGGCCCACAGCGCCTCATGGATGCCCAGTTTTGCATTGCTAGATCTGTTTGAAATCTATCCCATTTAGCACGGTGATAGTGCCACACAACACGACGGACGGTATCCTCAATGTGAATGTGGGACTTTGTCTCCACAAGGACAGTGTGGTGGTCACTCCTACCAATACAGTCATGGACAGAAGCATCTGTGGCAGGCAGATTGGTGAGGACAAGGTCAAGTATGTTGTTCCCTCGTGTTGGTTCCCCCACCACCTGCCGCAGACCCAGTCTCGCAGCTATGTCCTTTAGGACTTGGCCAGCTCGGTCAGTAGTAGTGCTACCGAGCCACTCTTGGTGATGGACATTGAAGTCCCCCACCCAGAGTACATTTTGTGCCCTTGCCACCCTCAGTGCTTCCTCCAAGTGGTGTTCAACATGGAGGAGTACTGAGTCATCAGCTGAGGGAGGGCGGTAGGTGGTAATCAGTAGGAGGTTACCTTGCCCATGTTTGACCTGATGCCATGAGACTTCATGGGGTCCGGAGTCGATGTTGAGGACTCCCAGGGCAACTCCCTCCCTACTGTATACCACTGTGCCACCACCTCTCCTGGGTCTGTCCTGCCGGTGGGACAGGACATACCCGGGGATGGTGATGGCAGTGTCTGGGACATTGTCTGTAAGGTATGATTCCGTGAGTATGACTATGTCAGGCTGTTGCTTGACTAGTCTGTGGGACAGCTCTCCCAACTTTGGCACAAGCCCCCAGATGTTAGTAAGGAGAACTTTGCAGGGTTGGGTTTGCCATTGTGATGCATTTTAAAACAGTGTCTGTGGATATTGTCTATATGGAACTTATCAAATGCCAAAAGGCATATGGGACACTTGCCTTTATCAATCGAGGCATAGATTACAAAAGCAGGCAGAAGGCAGAATCACAGAATAACACAGTGCAGAAGAGGCCCTTCAGCCCATCGAGTCTGCAGCGATGCATTAAAGACACCTGACCTGTCTACCTAATCCCATTTGCCAGCACTTGGCCCATAGCCTTGAATGTTATGACGTGCCAAATGCTCAACCAGGTACTTTTTAAAGGATGTGAGGCAACCTGCATCTACCACCCTACCAGGCAGGGCATTCCAGATCGTCACCACCCTCTGGGTAAAAAAGTTCTTCCTCAAATCCATCTTAAACCTCCCGCCCCTCACCTTAAACTTGTGATCCCTCGTAACTAACCCTTCAACTAAGGGGAACAGCTGTTCCCTATCCACCCTGTCCATGCCCCTCATAATCTTATACACATCGATCAGGTCACCCCTCAGTCTTCTCTGCTCCAGCGAAAACAACCCAAGCCTATCCAACCTCTCTTCATAGCTTAAATGTTCCATCCCAGGCAATCGCCTCTGCACCCCCTCCTGTGCAATCACATCCTTCCTATAATGTGGCGACCAGAATTGCACACAGTACTCCAGCTGTGGCCTTACCAAGTTCTGTACAACTCCAACATGACCTCCCTGCTTTTGTAATCTATGCCTCGATTGATAAAGGCAAGTGTCCCATATGCCTTTTGGCATTTGATAAGTTCCATACAAGAGATTATTAACAAAAATGAAAGTGCACGGACTTGGTGGAAAGCTTGCAATATGGGTTGGAAATTGATTGTGAGGTAGAATTCAGATCCCATCTGGGGGACTGCTTTCACTTCTGGGCTTTGCACCTCAGGAAGGTTTTACTGGCTTTGAAGGGGGTGCAGCCCAAATTCACTAGAATGATACAGAGTTAAATTATGAGGACAGGTTGTATAAACTTCACTTGTATTCCCTTGAGTATAAAAGATTGAGGGAGAGATCGAATCAAGGTGTTTAAAATGATAAAAGGGTTCAATCGGGTATTAAAAGAGCATCTACTTCCTCTGGCAATGGAATTAAGAACAAGAGGGTGTAATCCTAAAGTTAGAACCAAGTCACTCAAGAGTGAAAGTAGGAAGCAACTTCTCACACAAAGGGTGGTAGAAATTAGGAACTTTGTCTCCCAAAAGGCTATGGACGCTGGGTCAATTGAAGCTTTCAATACTGATATCAACAGGGTTTTGTTTGGTAAGGCTATCAGGGGATATGGAACAAAGACAAGCAAGTGGGGTTGAGGTACAGATCAGCCGTGATCTAACAGGCTCCAGGACAGGAATGATCTATTCCTGTTCCCATATTCCAGTCAGTTATACACAGAATTAAAGACATAGTATTTTCATTTATGTTCTTTAAAACCAGCACAAATGCACAGTTTTACCAAGTCTGGGTTGGATTCAACTCCAGGCTTTGAAGGTGAAAGGACATTATTCTAACCACACTGTGCTATCAAGTTTCCAGCTATTATTTTATTACTTAAACAGTTTAGCACAGAGAAATATAAATGATTATGAAGAATCTTGCAGTAATTAAAAATAAGAATTTATAAATATATTGGTGTTCAAGATTTGGATGCACGTTTATGCTATTTATAAATCCCAGTGCATAGCAAACAGATTTCAAAAGCCATTAAGACATTTTTATTTTTCAGAGCTTTGCTTTCAGAGATGGGCAGAGTATTTTGCCTGTTGAGTATTTCTATAAAATACTTTTAATAACGATTACAAGCTAATTATCAAATGTATGGCACAATAGCACCATTTTGAGCCTGTCAAACTGTTGGAAGTAAATACATTTAGCTAATTTTAGAATTTATTTGAATGTTTTTGCAAAGGGTAGATTTGCAGCTGTGTATATTACACATTAAATGAAGACATTGCATTTTCCACATAAATTTCTTGTATGCAGTCCGAGCAATGTATTAAGATAGTAAAGCTTACTAATCTTTCCCATCAGGTACATTCTTAAAATATAACCCTGTGATTGTCTATTGTACTTTAAAAGCAAATCAACACACCATTTGCTTAAGGCCATTTCTCATTAATACTCCAGGGACAACAACTACCTTTGAATTTCTTTGCTTAACCGATTTTAATTATATAATTAAAATCACTGAGCAAGTTCATAACATAAACTTGCTAAGTTCTCTTGCTTTCCATGGGATGATATTTCTGTGATCCCAGCAGCTTGCAAACCTTTATATCTCATACAGCATATGACCAAGCTGCACTTACTCCTTTCAATCTGTCAATCCATTTTGAATTAGAAATGAATAGAGCTTTTTTAAAAAAAAAAAGTTAATCAACATAATAATTGCTTTCCTGGGACCTTGTTCCACAGATCCTCTACTCTGTCAGTTTCCCTCATGTATTAAGTGATGTCAATGTGATGCAATCACCACTTATATATTGTGATGAAGTTGCTAGATCTCAAAGGTGCATGAAAACTCTTAGTATGGTAGCTGGATCAAGTCAAGATATCACTTAAGAGCAGACAAGCCTACAAATTTGCAGTACCTTGGCATCTATGGAGGTGTCTATCTGATCTATTATGGTATGAAGCAGATAGTTAGGCTTTAAGTCATAGGAGAGATTCAACTTGATTTAAAAAAAAACTTTCTTCAGAATCAAAAAACATTATCACAAATTTTAAGCAGCAACCACTACATTAAGCTGTTTCTTTTGAGTATAGGCATTTGAAAAAAAATACCTCCCGCTGATTCAAGAGTCTCTCTAGATCTGCTGCCATTTGGTTCTTCATGCGAAGCAAAGCTGCTTTTTCTTTATTTAACCGACTGAAAGAAAAACAGATACGTTTGAGTATAGTAAGGATACCACATCTTATTTAACAAATGCTTTTTTGCAGGTTAAGTGAACAGGAACTCCATGTCGTAATCAGAAAATTACTACAACTTTCAGGATTAATAGATGACCACCGCCGTAAAAATTTCATAAACAAAGTTAACTTTTATGAAAGAAAAGCATTTGAAAAATGATATACTATGGCTGCTGGAAGTGGGACTTGACAATATGCACTCATACAAGCTGAGTTTGGTGTCTTACATAACTAAATTGCAGTGACAAGTAGCTGCAGCTGAAGCTCAGCACATCCAACTGCTGGAAACCATGGGTTATGGTTTGTGCAAATGTTGCAGTCAGAATGGTGGTGGAAATCTATATATTTTCATGGTAAACTGTGCTGCTCACCATTTGTCATTCGCCATTCGGCAACTCTGGCACCTCCTGTTTGCCTGGCAATAGCTCAAACTGGCATCTGGAAGTGTGGGAGGAAAGACAAATTCTGTGGCAGGACTGAGAGGCTCGGAGCAGCAGTAATAGTCGCTGGTTTCAGAGCCTTCTGACTGCTGTCCAAAAAATAGCAGCTAGAAGCCCTCCACCTTCACACTTAAAACTAACCTGGTTGGCCATAGAAGCTTGCACCCTGCTCAGATCTGAATTGGGTTGGGAACAAGTAGTAAGGTCCACTGCCAGAATCAGCTCCTGTCAAGCAAAGAGCCAAGAGAAAGAGGCAGGAGGTGGGAGGTATGATGTCAATTCTGCCTCGTGCCCATGTTATCACCATCTTTGCACCTGCTCAAGGTGCAAGTGCTCTCCGCCTCCCGGCAATAGATTAGATTTAGATTAGATTAGATTAGAGATACAGCACTGAAACAGGCCCTTCGGCCCACCGAGTCTGTGCCGAACATCAACCACCCATTTATACTAATCCTACACTAATCCCATATTCCTACCAAACATCCCCACATGTCCCTATATTTCCCTACCACCTACCTATACTAGTGACAATTTATAATGGCCAATTTACCTATCAACCTGCAAGTCTTTTGGCTTGTGGGAGGAAACCGGAGCACCCGGAGAAAACCCACGCAGACACAGGGAGAACTTGCAAACTCCACACAGGCAGTACCCGGAATCGAACCCGGGTCCTTGGAGCTATGAGGCTGCGGTGCTAACCACTGCGCCACTGTGCCGCCCTCCAGGTCACCCAGTATCAACAGTATGCTGTGATTTTAATAGAAATAATTGATTATTTTAGAGCATAAACAGGCCTGGAAACATCATGCCAAGTTGGTATTGGGCTTTGTACTTATGATATGCATCACACGCTTGCATTTTTGTGTTGTGTGTTTTAAAATGGCTCACTGCATTTAGCTGGTCAGAAGAGCCTCATAAGATATACTAACATGTTAGGTCTGCATTATTGCTATTTTTCCCGGAGGTCCAGTTGTTTAAGTTCAGGAGCACTGAGAACCATACGTTGGCTGCCCATGGAGACTGAGGGGTATAAGCCTTGATCTCTTATTGGTAGAACGGGCACTAGTTCAAGGTACCAAATTTTCCTGTTCAATTATAGCTACATTCCAAAGGCTTTTAGCTGCAGACAAGGGGTGGTCAAATTCTTATATAACAGAAGCCAGATAATAATAAATTTAACTTGCCATTAATTTGAGTAAGGCCAAAAGGAAGTATGAAGATGCAGCATGGCCTAGGGATGTTTTTGTTTCCTTGCCAATTTTCATGGTGACAGTACAAGTTGATCAAGAAAACAGAGTACCTGGGACTAGATAAGAACCTATTGACAGCAAGAGGCAGATAAAAATAGAATCATAAGCAAAAGGTGCATGATGAACTTTTCCAAAAGCATCTTCTCTGAGGACACCTTCAGTCAAGAAGATTTCAAATAATATTTGATTCCATATCTTGCCTGCAAGAGGTTAACAACTCATGCCAAAGCAGGGAATAATTCTGCCATTAGCTGTGCCTTGGTCCTGCCAAAATATACTGCTGCTGTGGATCGTTACCCACTTATTTGCCGTTGGGACCTTGGAGAATAATTCACAGATATCTAAGATGTCAGGATGGTCAGAGGCTGCATCAGCAGCAAGATACGAGTTACCATGAAGGCTAGGAAAGTTCAGGAGATGTAAATTTTGAAACTTTTGTTATTTGGAAACATTGGTTTCAGTCCAAAAACAGCAAAAATAATTAAAATCATGCTTGGTGCCAATCATTTTAAAACATTTTTTTATTCAGGCTCAGGTCACAAACTAGGGGAAGAAACCAGGCCAGGTATAATTGATTCATCAACTCAAGTTCAAGCTGCAGATCGTTATCTGTTTTTATATTAAATTATATATATTCACTTTAAATGAAATTAATACTGTTATTGATGATTTGTAGGTTCTCTGACTGGGGCTTGTGACAGTCTATGCAAACAAATTCCAATTTAAGTTCCAGTTCAATTAAAGTTCAATCTTTGCAAAACAGATCCAAAGCTGAAGAAAATAAAACATCTAGTTTCAGATAGGACTGGAAGATATGAATGACAGCTAATGTTGCATCCAACATAAGAATTTTTTTTTAAGTGGATCACTAATGTTAAACACAAGTTATGGCATGGTAGATTCCAACAGAGAAAACTGGGGCCCTTTCGATTCGTACTTGGGGTGTCTGGTTTAGTCAATTAGTGACGGAACTTGCATAGGAGAGGGGCCGAAGGGGCAAAGGCCCAGCCCACAATGATTTTTGCCAGTAAATACTATTACACATAGTCTAGGCCCTCAAAACAGTGATAATCAATGTGAAATGCTGACATTTGGCATATGTGCAAGGAAGACCCAAATTTGAAATCTGGTACCTGAGGCTTATAGCAAAACCACTGCAGCGAGATAAATGTTTCGATCAACACAAATACAAATTTTATGGGATGAAATCTGATTCATATATTCACATAAAAATAAAATTTGCTTCGGGGACATGGTATATGTATTAGTTTGAAAAAAGGTGATTTTAGTAAGTAAATAGCCTCTGGCTATTTCTTTGACCAGCTATTATGCTGTATCATTCTATGATTCTAAATAGAGACATTCTTTAGATACAAGTGGAAGCCAGTTCCAGGGCAGATTGTCTGCAAGAAATATGGCACTGTCACCATTTTGAACTTCCCTTTTAGAAGTATGTGCTTAAGTGTACTAATGGAATTGATGGAATGTACTCCTGTCCTAATATGAGTAGCGCAACATAGCAGATGTAAAAGTCTAGATTTTCCACTTTAACAGCAGCATCAATCCATTCACTTTGAATAAGTTAACACCACATTAAATAACAGCAATATGAAAGTCTATTTGAAAGGCTCTTCTCTTCTGATGAGCCCTAATCTACTATATGGATTCATAAAAGCAGTGTAGAGACTGTTCAAATACAATTCCAACTTGTTTCAGCAGTGACTAGGAGGCAGAGAGGGCTACCAGACTGACTTTTCTCTCTGGCATCTGGGTTCAAATCCAGCCCCGACTGATCAGCTGAAAATCTCTCTCCACGCCAGCTATACAAGTTCGAAGTGAACTGAGTTGGAACAATCTCAACCCAGTTCCTGTTGAGTGTGGTCTAAAGCACAAAATGCCACATAACTAAGCATTAATATTCAGAGCGGCCACAAGGATGCCAGTGACAGCAGCATAAAATTCACAGTGATGCAGGAAGGACCATTCTTCTGTGGTTACTGCTGAAACACTTTGGTGTGACAAAGTACTAAGAGCTTCACTCTGCATGCAATCTGATCTAAGAATGGTCAATTCTGATGCTGAATGCCAAAAAGGAGGAAATCAAATTGATGTACACAATAAAAGAAACTGTGTAATACCACACATGTTCTTTTACTTATAACTTTGTTTAAAATCTAGAATATAAATTGGCCATCATAGGCCCATTAAACTACTTTCCAGATCTGATAGGAAAAATGTTAGGAGGGTAAAAAATCCTCAAAGATAATTTGTAATTTTTGGAACCACCAACTGTGGTTAGTTGGATAGAGATAAAAACGCACTGTTAACTGTCCTGTGAATTTATCCGAAATTATTAACAGTTGGAATTGTCTTTTAAAGTTACTGTGAAAGGTTGACTTCAAAAGATGAATGGGGATTGAGGCCAGGACTGAGTTTTCGACTCATATGAAATTATGAATATATTTAGTTTTCATTAATTTCCTCTGTTGTCCAGTTACATGGGACTACCTTTGCATGGTTGCACTCCTGTCTGTCCTAACACAGCCTGTGTATTTTCAGCCATTCTCTTCTTGCCTCTGCAGAGTTGCTCAAGAATCTGTCATTAGTCCCCTTCTGATCCTTAGTTGTGCCTTGATGAAACGTCTAAAATGCAAGGGATCAGCTTTGAAAGGCATACTGATGATTGTCCAGCTTTACCTCTACCACCTTCCTTCATCTTACAATCACCCTTGCACTTGCAGACTGCCTGCCATTAACAGTGGATGAGTCAAAATTTCCTCTAGCTGAATCTGGGGTCAACCAAAGCCACTTTGCTCCTTTATCACTCACTCAGGCTGAATCAGATGTTGGGAAACC
Organism: Heterodontus francisci; assembly: GCF_036365525.1. Lineage (NCBI taxonomy): Eukaryota > Metazoa > Chordata > Chondrichthyes > Heterodontiformes > Heterodontidae > Heterodontus > Heterodontus francisci. Next base: position 129,957,322 of record NC_090376.1, on the reverse strand, counting down.
TTGGTGTCCTATTCAACCCTAAGCTGAGCTGCAAATTTCCAAGCCACTACTACGACTGTTTATTTCCATGTCTGCAATATTAACTTGCAGAATACCTACATCATTCCCACTGCCACTAAATCCTTTATCCACACTTTTGTCAACTATTTGCCAATCATTGCCAACATGACTCAACACAAGGCCCTGGGAAACTGAGAAAAGGAATTAAAAATGTAGATTGGCTTGGTTCAATTGCAGAATGTTTGATAACCTAATATTTTGTCTGTGACATTTGGAAAAATTCTATGATGTATTGTACAGTTCCTGCAGCTTTATATGACACAGGAGTAATAAATTGCATGCTGCAAATACCTTCTGTAAAGCCTTGGCAATATTTTCATCCATGTCCTGATCCACATCCTCCTTTCCCTGTACACCCTCGTCATTCTGTGGAGAGGGAGGTCCTCTCCACCCTGCCCACCACCCCATCTTCATCATCATTTTCAGCTTCCAGAAGCAGCAAACTTTTCTTCATTGCAATATTATGTAGTAAGCAAGCACAATGCTTCTGGAGGCTCTTGCTGGGCTGTATTGCATGATTCGACTAGATTTATCAGTATTTTCTTTTAAAAGACTGGAACTATTTTTCATTTTTACAAATATTACAAATTAGTTACAGCACAGAAACAGGCCATTTGGCTCAACAGGTCCATGCTGGGATTTTTCCTTCACGCTAGCCTCCTCACACTCTTCTTCATCTAACCCCATCAATGTATTCCATTCCTTTCCGCCTCATGTGCTTATCTAGCTACACCTTAAATTCATCCATGATATTTGCTTCAACTATGTGGTAGGAAGTTCCACATTCTAACCACTCCATGGGTCAAGAAGTTTTTCCTGAGTTCCCTGTTGGATTTATTAGTGATTATCTCATATTTATGGCCCCTAGTTCTGGTCCCACCTGCAAGTGAAAACATCTTCTCCATGTCTATCCCATCAAATCCTTTCATAAGCTTAAAGACCTCTGTCACGTCACCTCTTAGTCTTCTATTTTCTAGACAAAAGAGCTCCAGCCTGTCCAGTCTTTCCTGATAGGTATAACCTCAGTTTTGGTTAAGTTAATAATTCTTGATGTTTACCAGACTTCATTTTCCAGTTGTGAAAGTTGTTCTTTGTATGTCTGGATCTGAGAATCTCTCTGGCGCACGGTCTCAATAAGATAGCTGTAAGGCTGTTGCACTTGATTAAGCAAGGCTTTGGCATTTGCAAGCTAGAGGAAGAAAATAAGAGAAACATCTTGTTGATAATTAATTTTACTAACAATCTAATTATGTAACATTATTAAAACAGCCATGGAATCAATCACTTAAAGTTTATCAGCTCTGAAAATGATTACAAATCAATTTCTTTGGAAGGGAGCAAAAGAGAATGGTGATCAATTGGTGGGTGAATTAAAACAAAAATCTAAAGACCATGAACAGATCTACAACCCGATAAATAAAAGTGATTTAATGCATTTTATAAGATATATTCATACCTCTCAACACAAAAATACTGATTAGCCACAATTAAACATAATGTATCAAATAATTCCATCAACAATCGGTGAGTACTTAGGCTGTTGGTTCTGTGGTTTGATAAAGAACTACTTACAGTATCCACAAAATACTATTTTTAATTAAACTTCCAAGGAAGTAGCAAGCACTCCATTTTAAGGATGTAAATTAGACACATTGCTCATACAAAGAACAAAGAGCAGTACAGCACAGGAACAGGCCATTCGGCCCTCCAAGCCTGCGCCGATCTTGATGCCTGTCCAAACTAAAACCTTCTGCACTTCCGGGGTCCATATCCCTCTATTCCATCCTATTTATGTATTTGTCAAGATTCCTCTTAAATGTCGCTATCGTACCTGCTACCACCACCTCCCCCAGCAGCAAGTTCCAGGCATTCAGCACCCTCTGTGTAAAAAACTTGCCTTGCACATCCCCTCTAAACTTTGCCCCTCGCTCCTTAAACCTATGTCCTCTAGTAACTGACTCTTCCACCCTGGGAAAAAGCTTCTGACTATCCACTCTGTCCATGCCACTCATAACTTTGTAAACCTCTATCATGTCGCCCCTCCACCTCCGTCATTCCAGTGAAAACAATTCGAGTTTATCCAACCTCTCCTAATAGCTAATACTCTCCAGACCAGGCAACATCCTGGTAAACCTCTTCTGTACCCTCTCCTAAGCCTCTACATCCTTCTGGTAGTGTGGCGACCAGAATTGTATGCAATATTCCAAGTGTGGCCTAACTAAGGTTCTGTACAGCTGCAGCATGACTTGCCAATTTTTATACTCTATGCCCCGACCGATGAAGGCAAGCATGCCGTATGCCTTCTTGACTACCTTATCCACCAGTGACCTGTGGACCTGTACGCCCAGATCTCTCTGCCTGTCAATACTCCTAAGGGTTCTGCCATTTACTGTATACTTCCCACCTTTATTAGACCTTCCAAAATGCATTACCTCACATTTGTCCGGATTATACTCCATCTGCCATTTCTCCGCCCAGTTCTGCAACTGATCTATATCCTGCTGTATCCTCTGACAATCCTCATCACTATCTCCAACTCCTTTGTGTCGCCTGCAAACTTATTAATCAGACCAGCTATATTTTCCTCCAAATCATTTATATATACTACAAACAGCAAAGGTCCCAGCACTGATCCCTGCAGAACACCACTAGTCACATCCCTCCATTCAGAAAAGCACCCTTCCACTGCTACCCTCTGTCTTCTATGACCGAGCCAGTTCTGTATCCATCTTGCCAGCTCACCTCAGATCCCGTGTGACTTCACCTTTTGTACCAGTCTGCCATGAGGGACCTTGTCAAAGGCTTTACTGAAGTCCATGTAGACAACATCCACTGCCCTTCCTTCATCAATCAACTTAGTCACTTCCTCAAAAAACTCGATCAAGTTAGTGAGACACGAACTCCCCTTCACAAAACCATGCTGCCTCTCGCTAATACGTCCATTTGTTTCCAAATGGGAGTAAATCATGTCCCGAAGAATCCTCTCCAGTAATTTCCCTACCACTAACGTAAGGCTCACCGGTCTGTAATTTCCTGGATTATCCTTGCTACCCTTCTTAAACAAAGGAACAACATTGGCTATTCTCCAGTCCTCTGGGACCTCAGCTGTAGCCAAATACAAAGATTTCTGTCAAGGCCCCAGCAATTTCCTCCCTTGCCTCCCTCAGTATTCTGGGGTAGATCCCATCAGGCCCTGGAGACTTATCTACCTTACTGTTTTTCAAGACGCCCAACACCTCCTACTTTTTGATATTGACCTGATCCAGACTACCAACACTCCCTTCCCTAGACTCATCATCCACCAAGTCCTTCTCTTGGGTGAATACTGATGCAAAGTACTCATTTAGTACCTCACCCATTTCCTCTGGCTCCATGCATTGATTCCCTCCTCTGTCCTTGAGTGGGCCAACCCTTTCCCTGGCTACCGTCTTGCTCTTTATATACGTATAAAAAGCCTTGGGATTCTCCTTAATCCTGTTTGCCAATGACTTTTCATGACCCCTTTTAGCCCTCCTGACTCCTTGCTTAAGTTCCTTCCTACTTTCTTTACATTCCTCAAGGCTTCATCTGTTCCCAGCCTTCTAGCCCTACGAATGCTTCCTTTTTCTTTTTGACTAGGCTCACAATATCCCTCGTTACCCAAGGTTCCTGAAACTTGCCAAACTTATCCTTCATCCTCACAGGAACATGCCGGTCCTGGATTCTAATCAACTGACGTTTGAAAGACTTCCACATGTCAGATGTTGATTTACCCTCAATGAGCCACCCCCAATCTAAATTCTTCAGTTCCTGGCTAATATTGTTATAATTAGCCTTCCCCCAATTTAGCACCTTCACCCGAGGACTACTTTTATCCTTATCCACAAGTATCGTAAAACTTACGGAATTATGGTCACTGTTCCCGAAATGCTCCCCTACTGAAACTACAGTATCAGCTTCTTGCACCAGTTACAAGAAGTATTCCCTATCAAACCATTCTAACCAGTACAGAATTGCTTATCCACTCACAACACTGCAAAACTTATTACCTTTGTCCCAAAGAAGACAGGACAAAAATAGCTTTATATGAAAACATTAGCTTTACTGATGTGTCCAGAAAACACAGATATTAGAAGCAGCAATGCAGGGAAGAAATTCTGAAGAAACAAAACTGACAGAGTAGGAATCTATCTGCATACAATCACCACCTGAAAAAACAAGACGATGGATTATCATACCTCTACCATCTGTACAAATGCTGGAGGGGTTGTAAGAAATAAGGTCAGTTCTACATTTTCTGAGTATGTCCAAAATTCTAACACTACAGGAATTACTAAATGAAAGCTATGTTGGAGCGCCCCATCCATCCTCACTGCTTCCTGGGGACCGCCAATATAACTGCATTATACTCCAGCACAGGGACATTTCATGGCTCAGTGATCTACCCCATTTAAATGGATGGAGATGTATTCCCCTCTGCCCAGTTACTACAAAGTGCTTTGGGTCTAAAAGCAATGGCCCATAATTTTCTGTCAATATAATGGTGAGGCTAATGACATTCACTGTTATGTATGTGCAAATGCAACTTCAGTGAGGGCAGTGTGAGATTAAACATGGAAATTCAAAAGTTTCTGTCTGAGATGCACTGCTTCATTGCTAGCTTTGCAAATATGGCATCTCGCTGTCTGCCTCAGCTTTGAAATGCATTGAATGGTTAGAAATTGCTGTATTTGCACAGAAGGTGCAACCTAAACTCTCCTGAGAAAGTTAAGTCAAGTCTAAGTATCCTTTTAACCATGGATAAGTGTTAATTACTCACAGTAAACCTCTCTGGCACTGAATATTAACTATTACAAGTGTGGAGTCTCATTACTTCTGGTTTTATTTGTTGGAGATTAAAAAAAATAAAAAATGTAAAACATATAATTTGTAATTTTTTTTAATCCTTTCCTTCACCTCTCTCAATCCAATCTTTCCTTTTCTCTTTATTTCTCCTTCTGTACTTGGTTTGACATTGAATTCACCCACTCAACCTTACACTTTATTCTCAGTCCTTGTGCTGTTAATTTCACACGCTTTCAATCTAATTGGTTAAGGAGATACATGGTTGGTTACCCTGTTCACTAAGGTCCCAGATGCCCAATTTCTTCTCTCTGGAATGTTATCAACTTGCACTTTCAGCAACCTGCCACACAAAATTTAAAAAACCTAAACCTGCAAGGGAAAATCTAACGAATGGCCGATGCTGTTACATTCACTCCTACAGAAAATTATGGCCCATTGTTTTCAATCAGTCTGAACAGGTTAAAATTTTCAGAAATAAAAACAGAAATGCTGGAAATACTCTGCAGGCAGCATTTGTGGACAGAGAAGCAGAGTTAATGTTTCAGGTCAGTCACCCTTCATCAGAACTGGCTTGAAACATTAACTCTGCTTCTCTCTCCACAGATGCTGCCTGCAGAGTATTTCCAGCATTCCTGTTTTTTATTTCAGATTTCCAGCATCTGCAGTATTTTGCTTTTATTAAAATTTTCAAAACCTGACTCTCAGTCCTTCCCTGCTACCAATTACAGATGAACAGCTTCCCCACACAATATTTCAAACATTAAATCCAAAAGACAATAAAAAGCCAACAAGGGTTAGTTAGACTCAATCAACTCCAATAACCAGCCTTCAACGCACCCACCAGTCGATAACTGAACCCTACCTTGAACACTGGCACAACTTGCTAGGTTTGCCCAGAGGCCATTTATTTCTAAACTGACACTCACTCTGGAATAAAAATTGGGTAAGTTAAACAATATGCACAATGTGCAATACCAAGATGCTGTAGGCTGGATATTCTGCCTGTCCCATGGTCTGTGCCCTTACCTAGACAATTCCCCAGCGTCATGGTAAATTAAATACTTTAAGGAAGATGGCTGTGTTGTTGAAATCCAACCATCTCAGCCCCAGGACATCGCTGCAGGGGTTCCTCAGAGTTGTGTCCTAGGCCCAACCATCTTCAGCTGCTTCATCAATGACCTTCCCTCCAACATAAGGTCAAAAATGGGGATGTTCGCTGATGATTGCACTGTGTTCAGTACCATTTGCAACTTCTCAGATACTGAAGCTGGCTGTGCCCATTTGCAGGAAGACCTGGACAATATTTAGGCTTGGGCTGATGTGTGGCATGAATGTCACTTGCCACTTAAGTGCCAGGCAATGATCATCTTCAGCAAGAGAGAATCTAATCATCTCCCCTTGACATTCAAGGGCATTACCATCGCTGAATCCAAAGGCATTACCATTGCCCAATCTCCCACCATCAACATCCTGGGGGTACTACTGACCAGAAACTAGACTAGACCAGCCATATAAATACTGTAGCTCCAAGAGGAAGTCAGAAGCTAGGAAATCTGTGGTGAGTAACCCACCTCCCGACTCCCCAAAGCCTGTCCATCATCTACAAATTACAAGTGAGGAGTGTTGGAATACTCTCCATTTAACTGGATGAGTTCACCTCCAACAGCACTCAAGAAGTGCAGCACCATCCAGGACAAAACAGCCTGCTTGATCGGCACCCCATCCACCACCTCAAACATTCACTCCCTCCATCACTGGCACACAGTGGCAGCAATATGTACCATCCACAAGATACACTGCAGCAACTCACCAAGCCTCCTTTGACAACACCTTCGAAACCCCTGACCTCTACCACTTAGAAGGACAAGGGCAGCAGATGCATGGGAACACCAACACCTGCAAGTTCCCCTCCAAGACACACACCGTCCTGATTTGGAACCTATGGCCATTCCTTCACCGTCGCTGGTTAAAATCCCAGAACCCTCTCCTTAACAGTATTGTGGGTGTACCTACACCACATGGATTGCAGCGGTTCAAGGCGGCGGCTCATTACCATCTTCTCAAGGGTAATTGGGATGGGCAATAAATGCTGGCCTCGCCAGTGATGCCCATATCGTAAGAATGAATAAACAAAAAATTAGGGTGGACACCACAGACAATTTAAAGTGCTCCTGTGAAAAGGAAAATTACTGCCACAGTGTAGCATGGCAATCAGTGTCTGTTTAAAAATGGTAAAAAAAAACATTTTGTTGTCTACAATTTTGATTGTTTTGTGATTAATTACCTTAAAGTATGTCCTTTATAAGTTAGCTTAAAAATGTTTAATTTGAATTACTATTAATTCAGTTATTTTTGTTTCAATAAAAATTAACATAAGAAAGCTTGTAAGAAAATTGAGCTACTGCCTGGTATTGCTTAATATTTAAAAAAATTGCTAGAAAAGTGCATGTACAGATTTCTTTCTTGGTTGGCAGAGTGCATGTGGCATAGTCTGCAAAATAACTCCAGTTTTGCTGGCTGTGCTTCTCACTCTACAGTTGAAGTTCTCAGACAGGTAGCATAGCATAACTGCTATAAGAGATTGGATTTACTTGTACTTGATGTACCATGCACCCGCAAAGCTTTGTAGGTCATTAGGAATGTGAGTGCAATGATAATTAATTCAGCAGGGAATGAATGAAATGGAACGAGCTGACATAAATACTTAAATTAATGTATTGGAATTTGAACAGTTAAAGAATAAAGAGGGGTATCCCAGGAATGCATGACTAGTTCAATGATTTCCTCTAAGAATACAATATAAAGTAATTTTTCAATTTGGATCCATAAACCTATTTATGCCTATTTATCTTAAACATTAGTGCATCTATCATTAATCGCCATGTATTTTTGCGGACGAGACAAAGGCTGGTGGAGTTGCGGATAATGATGAGGACTGTCAGAGGATACAGCAGGATATAGATCGGTTGGAGATTTGGGCGGAGAAATGGCAGATGGAGTTTAATCCGGACAAATGTGAGGTAATGCATTTTGGAAGGTCTAATGCAGGTGGGAGGTATACAGTAAATGGCAGAACCCTTAGGAGTATTGACAGGCAGAGATCTGGGCATACAGGTCCACAGGTCACTGAAAGTGGCAACGCAGGTGGATCAGGTAGTCAAGAAGGCATACGGCATGTTTGCCTTCATTGGTCGGGGCATAGAGTATAAAAATTGGCAAGTCATGTTGCAGCTGTACAGAACCTGAGTTAGGCCACACTTAGAATATTGTGTGCAATTCTGGTTAAAATCCCAGAACCCTCTCCTTAACAGTATTGTGGGTGTACCTACACCACATGGATTGCAGCGGTTCAAGGCGGCGGCTCATTACCATCTTCTCAAGGGTAATTGGGATGGGCAATAAATGCTGGCCTCGCCAGTGATGCCCATATCGTAAGAATGAATAAACAAAAAATTAGGGTGGACACCACAGACAATTTAAAGTGCTCCTGTGAAAAGGAAAATTACTGCCACAGTGTAGCATGGCAATCAGTGTCTGTTTAAAAATGGTAAAAAAAAACATTTTGTTGTCTACAATTTTGATTGTTTTGTGATTAATTACCTTAAAGTATGTCCTTTATAAGTTAGCTTAAAAATGTTTAATTTGAATTACTATTAATTCAGTTATTTTTGTTTCAATAAAAATTAACATAAGAAAGCTTGTAAGAAAATTGAGCTACTGCCTGGTATTGCTTAATATTTAAAAAAATTGCTAGAAAAGTGCATGTACAGATTTCTTTCTTGGTTGGCAGAGTGCATGTGGCATAGTCTGCAAAATAACTCCAGTTTTGCTGGCTGTGCTTCTCACTCTACAGTTGAAGTTCTCAGACAGGTAGCATAGCATAACTGCTATAAGAGATTGGATTTACTTGTACTTGATGTACCATGCACCCGCAAAGCTTTGTAGGTCATTAGGAATGTGAGTGCAATGATAATTAATTCAGCAGGGAATGAATGAAATGGAACGAGCTGACATAAATACTTAAATTAATGTATTGGAATTTGAACAGTTAAAGAATAAAGAGGGGTATCCCAGGAATGCATGACTAGTTCAATGATTTCCTCTAAGAATACAATATAAAGTAATTTTTCAATTTGGATCCATAAACCTATTTATGCCTATTTATCTTAAACATTAGTGCATCTATCATTAATCGCCATGTATTTTTGCGGACGAGACAAAGGCTGGTGGAGTTGCGGATAATGATGAGGACTGTCAGAGGATACAGCAGGATATAGATCGGTTGGAGATTTGGGCGGAGAAATGGCAGATGGAGTTTAATCCGGACAAATGTGAGGTAATGCATTTTGGAAGGTCTAATGCAGGTGGGAGGTATACAGTAAATGGCAGAACCCTTAGGAGTATTGACAGGCAGAGATCTGGGCATACAGGTCCACAGGTCACTGAAAGTGGCAACGCAGGTGGATCAGGTAGTCAAGAAGGCATACGGCATGTTTGCCTTCATTGGTCGGGGCATAGAGTATAAAAATTGGCAAGTCATGTTGCAGCTGTACAGAACCTGAGTTAGGCCACACTTAGAATATTGTGTGCAATTCTGGTCGCCACACTACCAGAAGGACATGGAGGCTTTGGAGAGGGTACAGAGGAGGTTTACCAGGATGTTGCCTGGTCTGGAGGGCATTACCTATGAGGAGAGGTTGGAAAAACTCGGATTGTTTTCACTGGAACAACGGAGGTGGAGGGGCGACATGATAGAGATTTACAAAGTTATGAGCGGCATGGACAGAGTGGATAGTCAGAAGCTTTTTCCCAGGGTGGAAGAGTCAGTTACTAGGGGACATAGGTTTAAGGTGCGAGGGGCAAAGTTTAGAGGGGATGTGCGAGGCAAGTTTTTTACACAGAGGGTGGTGAGTGCCTGGAACTTGCTGCCAGGGGAGATGGTGGAAGCAGATACGATAGCGACGTTTAAGAGACATCTTGACAAATATATGATTAGGAAGGGAATAGAGGGATATGGGCCCCGGAAGTGCAGAAGGTGTTAGTTTAGGCAGTCATCAAGATCGGTGCAGGCTTGGAGGGCCGAATAGCCTGTTCCTGTGCTGTACTGTTCTTTGTTCTATTTGGAAACATTACACTTCTATTAACCATTTTGAATTCCTGTAAATTAATGAAGAAATACACTAAAATAATGAAACACAATAACGGGTAAAAAAGTTACAGGAAGAAAATCCAATATATAATACTTATACTATAAAACCTTCAACTAAGGCTTGAAGGTTGTCAGGGACATGGAGGGATTTTTTTCCATAATTGAAGGATGGTAAAAATCATAGCACGGGGACTGAGAATGAAGTGTAAATTAGAGTGAGTGAATTGAATTTTTAAGTTTAACCGCATATCATACCTGAAGTTTCAGTACCATTTGCGCATAAATAACAGTGAGTGCCATTAGTCTTACTGTAATTTTGATAGCAAAATCTATGCCCATATTTAGTTCTTACAGAAATAAAAAAAACTACAGATGCTGTTAAAACAGGAAAGAAGGAAGGGAAAGAATGGGGGTGTGTGACTAACTGGATTGCTCTTTGAAAGACCTGTACAGACTCAATGGGCAAATGGCCTCCTTTAGTGCTGTACCCCTAAACTATGCTTCTATGGTTGTTACTTTTTCTGCTGTCTCTTACCACTGGAGACATTCAGTTTGAGAGGAGGAGGAGAATGCAGTGCAAGAGAAAGGGGAAAAGAGTGGAAACATGGTCTCATGAGCAGTATTGTGCCCACCATTAAAAAAAAGTATGCAGAAATTTTATTTACACACAAGAAAAAAATCCATTTATCTTCAGATATTGAACTTGTACTCGCAGCTACGAATTTAAATTTGTAATTTATATAACTCTCCCACACCCAGTTACTAATGGCAGAAGTCAATGTGGATCTCACTGGCAAACAATTACCTGGGGAATTTTATCTTAAACCTGCAAATGTAAAGAGAAAGTATGAGATCAAAAGTTATATTTAACTCATTGTTTTGAAGAAATTGCGGGCAGGGAAGAGAAAAAAACAATAATCAGTACATTTTATTCACAGGCACCAGCCTACAAAACTAGCAACAGCCCCTGAAAACCTAATACAAGCATCAAAAATTTGACAATTCAAGAACAGCCCTTATTATAAGCTTTTGAGATGGAGATAAGTAGTTGTACGGCTTTGTTACTGAAGCTGTCAGCAGACCCAACATTCTTTCACTTGTGTTTGAGAAACAAATGCACATGAAAGCCAGGGGGGCGGGGTGGAAATCCAATTGTAAAATACCCAAAATTGGCAATGCTTTTTGGGACATGTTCCTCAGAAAAATTAAATGTTTAGTAATTATGCATTCTGGTTAATTTTAAATACTAATATATTTCCCAGTTGAGAGACTTTTAATCTAAGAAAAAGAAAAAGTGATTTGGATTTTCAACAGGTCCTCACTTCCCCAACTGTCATTCCCACATCTTCCCCTCAGTAAAATTCCACGGAAACACTGAACCCCATTCAACTCACCACGCCTTCACAGAGACACTGGGGGGAATTTTAACTCAAAAGAACAGATTGGTTTGGGTTTAGTGCGATGAGTTAAAAATCTGAAGCCCAATCTCAATCTGTCCACTTCCTATATTAACGGAGGTAGCACGGGTTTGGGGGGGGGGGGGGGGGGGGGCACAGGGGGCAACCAACCCACTCACAGGAGGCGGTTTAGACATTTACATATTATAATTAGGGTACTTTCCTCAGAATTAACCACCATTTTAAATTTAACCCCGGCCATCTGCGGTTCCGAGGCCTCAGAAAACCTGGCAGCTAAAGGGAGGGTCCAGGAGGTAATTGCCTTTTCACTTATCTGCTGGATCAGTTTACCTAACCACTGTGATTCGACGTCTCACCTCCTTCCAATCTCCCCTCTGTTCCAGACCTTGACTTTCCCCAAAACACCAGCCTCCAATCTCATCCCTCAACCTTTTAGATTATCCTCTGGTTTCCGATCTTCCCCCGACCCCTTGAACTCCCCTCTGGCCTCCAATCTTCCCTCCATACCCACCTTCCCCTGGCCTTTCAGATCCCTTCCTCCTTTCTTTTTGCTCCCTACTTGTGGCACTGAAGGCCTACTTGCCCAACCGCCAGCCAACCTCTCAATCTGGTTGGCTGCAGCTGACAAACGACATCAAAAAATGGTAATTGAATCTTGCTGTTAAATTTGGCAGGACCTGTCATTAAATTTGGCAGGATCTGAGGGAAATCCATTCTTTCTGGATTCCCGATGCAATACTGCCTCCCACCCCCACCTCACCTGCACTCTCTCTGTCTCCCCCCTTGTTCATACTTGCATTCTCCTCTCCTTCCATCTTGGCACTCTTTTCCTACTCCCCTTTGAAACTGGCATTGTTTTCCTCCTCCAAAATCCTCAGTTGAAGTGGGTATCCTTTCCCACTCTCAGTTCATGTCAGCATACCACTCTCTTCACCCTCTCCCCCATCATCCCATCCAGTAAATGCTGGCACTCTCCCTGCCATGTTTTGTCAGTTAATGCTGGCACCCTCCTTCCTACTCCACCTGACAGCACCACTTCCAGCTTCTCTTACTTTACCCTCTAGGCAGCAATCCCTGTTTCTGCACACCTTCCATCTTCATTGACATGTATTATCTCTTTCTCACTCGCTCGCCCCTGCTGTTAATGCAAAGAATTTCAGCTTCTGCATACTGTAAGCAGGAAGCCTTGCTCTTGTGAAAATCTGTCTTTAATATACAGCAGCCAGGATCCCTTGCACTAATGGCAGGACTAGAAGAGTGACACTGGGGCAAAGAACCTGGCTTTTGTTGACTTTGGCAGCAAACATTAACCAGGCCTCGAAATGCGAATGCTAACGTGAAATGCTGATGGCCTGGCATGCACTCTTGATCTCTAGTTATTTTTAATGATGTTTGTCAAGTTCGATATTGCCGTAACATGAACGAGTGAAAAAAACAGCTTTTAGCAAGATCTGCAATTTCTTCATTGCAGCTTTTTTATTAAGCCACATAAATGGCCAATTATAAAAATTTCTGAAAATGATTAGTACCTCAGCAGAAATTGTAGGTAAAGATGAAAATTGCCTCTACTGATCTTAGTTTATATCTAAATTCAGTCGACTGTAGAACACCTAATCTGACTATGATCATATGCTCTCTTGTTTACACCGAAAAGATCAAAAAAGGTGATTACAACAATTTTTTCAAGTTTCTTTTGAAGTTAAATCATTTTATAACAAAAAAATGTGAAAATAAACTAAAAATTAATTTCATTCAATTTTAAAAATATTTATTTCTGGCAATTCTCAAGAGAATTTCAAAATATTATTTGTGATCCTGGAACATATTTGTGATATGTCACTGGGCCTTTCAAGAGTAAATGCTTGGCTCCATTTAGAGAAAGACTCCATGAATTTGTGGTAAATGTATCTTCCACATATGATGACGTTAATTAAAAATATTCCAGAATTCAGCTTTTGATATTTCAGAATTTAGTTATTGGCACATATTGCTTTCAGGTGAGCATTTAAGCTTTTGTTGTTCCAGAACGAACAGCCACTAAAAAATGCAAGCTTCACAACGTTTCAGTTTTACAGTATTGGGGCTGTGGATAGTCCCACTCCCTGTGGTACTACTTGCTGATGACTACAGTTTTTCTGCATGCCTTTCTAGAGTACATGTATTCCTTCCAAATCATCTTGGATTATGATCAAATGGGACTTTTGTTATTCTTGCTGTATTAGTTCAGCGTGCTTTAGCTGGCACAGAGTGATTGGGATCATATGAAAGGAACAGGCAAGTTTAAAACTGTTAGCGTTGGTTTAAAAAATGTATAAAATCTCTTATTTATGCTCAGCTTAAAGTAGTGTGACACATTTTGGATAAGTATCACTGCACCAGTTACCCACTTGAAAACAAAATGATACTTCAATTTTTTTTTCAACATGCATACTTTTAGAATTCTGTAACATTGATGATTCTCCTCAAGTGGTTTAACGTAACAACCAGGTTTACACAAGGGCTTAAATAATTAAACAGAATTCAAAAACAAAATGCCCCCTCCGCCCTGGTAAATTTACAGCGCAACTAGCAGGTCAGTAGTTTTAGCCTCTGGATTCATAACAGCTCTGTTTGTTTGCTCTTGGTTTATTACATATTTAATGGCAGTGTTTTTCTGGGACTTAAGTTACCCTCAGGTAGGAATTCTTGACATTTAACCATATGTACAAAACACAAGCATTAAAGGCAGAGACCTTGAGAGAATTGGTGAAACAAAAGCAGGGGAAGAATTTCCCACGGCCAGTTACTTCAACAGAAATGTCAACATGTAACAGTGAGGAGTCAAAAGGCAACAGGGAGAAACAGAAAAATAATATTTTGTCAGATATGAAAAATAAACTGCATATTAAAAAATGGAGAAAAAAGCGCAAATCAATTGTTCTATAGAAAATCACAATACAATTTTACAAATGTAACTCTGGCACTCCAATGTAAAGGAATTTATTAAAATTTATGCTTCCTCATTAAGTTCAGTTATCTCACCTCCTTTTCTTCACAGTTCACTAAAATGAACATAAATGCAGCATGTAAACAGGAAGATGTATTTAAAAAAAGTAATTTCTCATCAAAACAAGCTGGAATAAGAAGCCATTTTGAAAGCTGAAATCAAGCTGGGACAGTTTGATTTAAGATCTTCTTCTTCTTGGTCTCCTTGTCTTGAGAGACAATGGGTAAGCGCCTGGAGGTGGTCAGTGGATTGTGAAGCAGCGCCTGGAGTGACTATAAAGGCCAATTCTAGAGTGACAGACTCTTCCACAGGCGCTGCAGATAAAATTGGTTGTCTGGGCTGTTACACAGTTGACTCTCCCTTTGCGCTTCTGGCTTTTTTCCTGGCAACTGCTAAGTCTCTTCGACTCGCCACGCTTTAGCCCCGCCTTTATGGCTGCCCGCCATCTCTGGTGATCGCTGTCAACTGACTTGTGATCAATGTCACAGGACTTCATGTCGCGTGTGCAGACGTCTTTAAAGCGGAGACATGGACGGCCGGTGGGTCTGATACCAGTGACGAGCTCGCAGTACAATGCGTCCTTGGGGATCCTGCCATCTTCCATGCGGCTCACATGGCCAAGCCATCTCAAGCGCCGCTGGCTCAGTAGGGTGTATATGCTGGGTATGTTGGCCACCTCGAGGACTTCTGTGTTGGAGATACGGTCCTGCCACCTGATGCCAAGGATTCTCTGGAGGCAGCGAAGATGGAATGAATTGAGACGTCGCTCTTGGCTGGCATATGTTGTCCAGGCCTCGCTGCCGTAGAGCAAGGTACTAAGGGCACAGGCTTGATACACTTGGACTTTTGTGTTGTGTGTCAGTGCGCCATTTTCCCACACTCTCTTGGCCAGTCTGGACATAGCAGTGGAAGCCTTTCCCATGCGCTTGTTTATTTCTGCATCGAGAGACAGGTTACTGGTGATAGTTGAGCCTAGGTAGGTGAACTCTTGAACCACTTCCAGAGCGTGGTCGCCGATATTGATGGATGGAGCATTTCTGACGTCCTGTCCCCATGATGTTTGTTTTCTTGAGGCTGATGGTTAGGCCAAATTCGTTGCAGGTAGCCACAATCCTGTCGATGAGTCTCTGCAGACACTCTTCAGTGTGAGATGTCAATGCAGCATCGTCAGCAAAGAGGAGTTCCCTGATGAGGACTTTCTGTACTTTGGTCTTCGCTCTTAAACAGGCAAGGTTGAACAACCTGCCACCTGATCTTGTGTGGAGGTAAAATTCCTTCTTCTGAAGACTTGAACGCATGTGAGAGCAGCAGGGAGAAGATGATCCCAAACAGTGTAGGTGCGAGAACACAGCCCTGTTTCACGCCACTCAGGATAAGAAAGGGGTCTGATGAGGCGCCGCTATGCTGAATTGTGCCTTTCATATTGTCATGGAATGAGGTGATGATACTTAGTAGCTTTGGTGGACATCCAATCTTTTCTTGTAGTCTGAAGAGACCACGCCTGCTGACGAGGTCAAAGGCTTTGCTGTGATCAACGGAAGCAACGTAGAGGGGCATCTGTTGTTCACGGCATTTCTCCTGTAGTTGGCGAAGGGAGAACAGCATGTGGATCTCTGTGCTCGAAAGCCACACTGTGCCTCAGGGATCATTAGCTGTATAATCAACATGCATATGTATTTAATTATGCAATACTGTAAAGCGTTTACTCAATGTAACCATAATTTGAACTTGGAAACAGTGATTGAATCATAAATAACTGATATTTCCTCTTGATTTAAATCTGTGGCTTTCAGTCTTGCAGGAAGTGAACTTGCAGCTAATTCAGCTGGTAAGTTCGAAAACTGTATGTGCATCATGCCAATGGAAGCGATCAAAGACAATAACCTCCCAACTATTCTTCCCCTAAAGACAAATAAAATTGAAATCCAAGGCACGTGAACTGGCCAAGAGTTGAAGTATTTGAGCTCTTGCCTTTGAACTAAATATGGATGAGTTTCAGTTTCCTACTTCTTGAACTGTTCAACACACATCCTCAGTCAGGCACCAAAACGTAGCACCGCAGAGTAAAGATGCACTTAATGGTGAGTCCTAGAATCAGCTTAACTGATAACAGAACTGATTCATGCCCACGGCATTGACAATAAGCATGGGTAACTCCATATAGAAACTGAACTGTCCCTGGCTGGCTGGAGTTAATATTTAGAACCAAAAGGAAAAATGCTACACTCTCTGTACTCTACATTTATTTTGTTCATTTACAGAACTGAAGAGGATGAAGCTGTCGTGATGCAGATCAGTCTAACAATGGAGGAAACTTCTGTCAACTAGCTCAACACTTCCTTGACACTTTAGTAGGGCAACACCCAACAGAATGGAACACCAGCCCAAATTTTATCCAGCAAAGAGAGGGCAAAAATAGATTTTTTTTTACAGGAATTACCCAAAGTCTTAGTTTATGCAGCTAAGAAGCAGGCAATATTATCAGCTACATTTTAAACTTATGAACATCTGTGAGAATTGCTTCATCTAGTCTATTTTGTGATCCCATAATAGCTGGGAAGGTAACTACTGCTATCTTAAGCCATACAGATGAGCAAGGGCATAGCTTTGATCCCTGGTCTGTGCAGTTGAATTCAGTTAGGATGGCCTTAGTATCCCTAAGCTAGGGAGGTAGATAAATCTGTCAGAGTTGCCCTTCTGATCATTATTTCAAGTCTTCTACTGGAAAGTGCACGAGAACAAGTTCTGCAGTAATTATCCCCTGGTTGGACAGCCCCGATGACGTTCATTCTCTTGACTGGTACATGAAAAAATGGCCAAGTGAAGAGGGCCGGAATTTTTCATTCGGTGGGAGACCCCGTCCACTGGTTGAAAAGTCAATGGTGAGCCCACCTCTGCCAGGCCTGGGGAGCCAGACTGGGATTTTTCACTCCCCAGGCCTGGTCTTGGGTGAACTTCCACCTCCTTGAGGCAGAAAGTCCTGCCTAATGGAGCTGCCAGCCAATCAGCAGGCTGGCAGCTCTCAGTCCCAGCAGTGCCACTGGGAGCAGTGAATACTGCTGAAAACCCAGCCATCGAAGGAAGAAGGGTGACCTGGGAAAGGAGGTAAGTTTTTCAGGCCTCGCTGGGGACAATTGGTTGGGCCCTGGCGAGGCAAGGTCGGGGGGGGGGGGGGGGGGGGGGGCTGGTTGGGGGGGTGTGGGGGTAGTGTTGTGTTTTAGGGGCAGTTGGGGACTCAGCGGCGGCCCTCCATGGTGTACAGGGTGCCTAATCAGGAGAGCCCCCACCAGCCAGCAAGAAGGCTGCCTGGTTTTACTAGGCAGGCTTTTTGAGACCTCAGCTGCCCGCCAGCCAAGGGTAAAATACCTGAGGTGATGGGCGAGGGCCCTTAAGTGCCAAATGATTGGCCACTTAAGGGCCTTGATTGGTCTGGGATGGGAGGGCCGTTTCTTGCCACTGCTGCCCCACGTAAAATTGCAGCGGGGGCGGGAGAGGGTCAGGAACAGCACCCCCCACTCCCTCCCACTCAATTTTAGGCCCCCAGCCTGCACGCTTCGGGGCATAAAATTCCAGCCAAGGTGTCAGACAGCTAATGGTTCCCTTGGAACTGTGGCCCAGTCTAGGCACTGCCATCAGGAAAGGAGAAAAATAAGACATAGTTTCAAGTAGTCACCTGGAATTTCCAACCAAGTTTAAATGCTGGACTATCTGAAGAGGTATGTCAAAATTAGTCATGTTAGCATGCTCACTAAAATTCCCTTTTCAAAATCATCAAGCGAAGAGGTACTGGAAATAAACAAAATATTTTTGCAAGGAAAGTACACAGACATATAAATAATGCTATTTTAAGATTGATGAAAGCAAAATAGCTAATTAAACATGAATGTGGTCATAGGTTCATAGTGTAGTAAATCACTGGTATGAACTAGCATCCGAAGAATTCATGGCAGCAGCTCTGCCCCACCACATGCCCAAACAATTCTAACAATGGCAGAAAAGCTGATTGTCTCCTTCTAGTTTAATTATATCCATTAGAAATATAAGCAGTGCAAAGATTCACTGGATTGCAGTCCATGCCTCAACGCACAGAAAAATAACATTTTTGGAGGCCTTTTTCTCTCTCTTGGATATTGTCTGCTTCCAATTCTCCCTGTGTACACCACAAAGTGGCCTTTGGATTTATCTTCTAGCTATTGGGTAATCATTAATGTATTACATATGTATTCCTTTTTAACTACAACCCATATGTAGACAAAATAAAATAGCACTTTCCTGTTACAGATGGAAAAGACCTCAAGCACCAGGGAAAGGGAAGGACCACCCTGCTCTGTCAAAAATTTTGGTGAAGATACATATTAGGGCTTTTGCAAGATCATTCTCACAATGCCTATTTATAAAGAAACCCAGTTTGTGGTGAAAGAAACCACTTCAGAAACTGATTAAAGTTTCATAAAGCATTAAATGTTGCTTTGTTATTATTTCTAGTGGAATGCATAATAGAGTTGGTGGCAAGGGTTTGTGGCAGGAGCTGAAATGACAACTTCAGTCTTCTCAGTGTTTAACTGGTGGAAATTGTGGCTCATTCAAGACTTGATAGTCTGACAATAGAGAGGAATGAGAGTAGTAAGAGAATCACACTGCACAGAAGGAGGACGTTCGGCACGTCACATCCGTCCCGGCTCTCTGCAAGAGCAATCCAGCTAATCCCATTTCCCTGCTCTTTCCCCATAGCCCTGCAAATTTTCACCCCTTTTATGCACTTGTCTAATTCCCTTTTGAAAGCTTTGATTGAATCTTCCTTCACCATCCTTTTAGGCAGTGCATTCCAGATCACAATCCCTCACTCTATAATAAGGTTTTTTTCTCATATTGCCTTTGGTTCTTTTGCCAACTACTTTAAATCTGTATCCTCTGGTTTGTGACCCTTCCACTAATGGTCACAGTTTCCCTCTATCTACTCTCTCTAGACCTCTCATGATTTGAACACCTCTATCAAATCTCCTCTCAATCTTCTCTGCTCGAAGGACGACAACCCCAGCTTCTCCAATCTGTCCATGTAACCGAATGCCCTTATCCCTGGAACCATTCTAGTAAATATCTTCTGTACCCTCCAGACCCCTCTTGAAGTGCGGTGCCCAGATTTAAACACAATACTCTAGTTGTAGCTAAACCAGTGTTTATAGATGTTCAACATAATTTCCTTGCTTTTGTACTCCATGCCTCTATTTATAAAGTCCAGAGTACTGTATGCTTTTTAAATAGCTTTCTCAACTTGCCCTCCCACCTTCAACTATTTGTGCACATAGTTGGGAGAGCTAAAGCTGGTAGTTGTTCACTTGACATCTTCAGATGATGTTACCAAAGGGGTGGGAAGAGAAGCTATTGCTGGACACGTCCTGGCTACAACTGGATAAGTAAGAGTGGAACTGAGTGAAGACAATCCCACTGCACTGGAGAGCAGAGGAAAGATAATGCAGGAGCTAAGTGTTAAAGACTGTATGGAGGCCAAGGAGGATAAACAGCAATAAGGTAAAGCCTGACTTGGGTATAAAATTAAAACCTGACCCACGCCCGACCCAATCACAGCCAACTCGAACCCGACCCGGGCCCCGAGTCCTTCTATTTTTTTCGTGCCCGACCGACCTGTAAATCAAACATGTTATAATAAAATTACGTCAAAACGCAGATTAACAAGAAAACAATACAAAACAAACCCGACCACAGCCAACCCAAACGTTGGACACCGGATATAGACCCGAACCCGACACATGTAGTTGGGTTTCATCGGGTTCAGGTCAGGTAGTGAGGCTCTACGATAAGGGACCATGATTACTGTCAGAGGATGTCATGTGCGACTGTGGTTCGATCCATTTTTGTGCTGTGGTAGAGATGGAAATCAGATTGGAGAAGTTCAAACATGCAGTTGCAGGAAAGATGGGAGATGACAATGTGTTGAAGAACTTTTGAGGGAGGGAGAGGTTGGAGTTGGGGGGGGGTGAGGAGTGATAGTTTGCAAGGACAGAGGCATTGAGAAAGGGGTTGATGATGCCCTTTTAAAAGGGACATGGAACAGTACTTAAGGAAAGGGAGCCATTTACAATGTCATCTAACATAGGGGTCAGTTCGGGAACATCGGTGGTCAGCATTGGTGGGCACAGGATCAAGGAAGCAGGAGATGTGTCTCATAGACAAGATGGGCATGGAAAGGGCATGAAGGAAGACAGGAGAGAAACTAGAGAAAGGTATGGAATCAGGGTATTTGTTGTTGGGGGAGGGGAGGGGGGGTTTATGAAGTCGATAGTGGAGTCAAGAAGCCAGGGATTTTCTTTGGTTGCCAGGATGATCCTGGAGTAGTGGGTGGATTTTGCAGAGGACATAGCTTAATTGCGTCTGACGTGATCCAGCCAGATCTGATGAAGGATGGCTAACCTAGTTGTATACTAGATACACTCAAGTCTGTACCCTTTGGACTTGAGAGACTGAAGATGGAGGCTATACCAGGGATAATAACCAGGATGGGAGAAGGTTTTACTGAAAACATGGGAATCAAAGACAGAGGTGAGAAAATGCTTGAGCTGGTTGAGAGCTGCAAAAGTATTGTGGAAAATGGAAGGTCAAAGGCATGGCCATTGACATTTTAAAAGTGTAATTTTAAGTGACTTGGTGAATCTTGAAAGAAACAGAGGTTGGTTTAAAGAAAGACAGACTTGCGAAATATAGTGCTTTTCACAACTACCTATGAAATACTTTTAAAGTGTAGTCACAGTTGTAATATCAGAAATGTGGCAGACAGTTTAGGCACAGCAGGCTCTCACAAACAGCAATGCAATAAATGGTCAGATAATCTGATTTTGTGATGTTAATTGAGGGGCAAATGTTGGCCAGGACACCTGGGATAACTCCCTTACCTTTCCTTGTAATAGAGCCATGGGATCT
Organism: Heterodontus francisci; assembly: GCF_036365525.1. Lineage (NCBI taxonomy): Eukaryota > Metazoa > Chordata > Chondrichthyes > Heterodontiformes > Heterodontidae > Heterodontus > Heterodontus francisci. The sequence continues at coordinate 129,935,949 of NC_090376.1, read as the reverse complement.
TTTACGTCCACCTGAGACGGCAGACAAGGCCTCAGTTTAATGTCCCATCCAAATGACGGTGCTGCCGACAGTGCAGTACTTCCTCATTAATGCACTGGAGTGTCAGCCTTGTTTTTTGTGCTCGAGTCCTGGAGTGGGGCTTGAATCCACAACCTGCTGACTCAGAGGCAGGAGTGTTAACAACTGAGCCATGGATGACAAACCATGTGGTTTGGGGTAGGGAGATGTAGGTAGAAATGGATCAAGGAAGTGATCGGAGATGGCCTTGTCTGTGATTGAGAGCATGGGAGTAGCGAGACTACATGAAATGACAAAGTTTTGGGGGGGGGGTAGCTGTGAATTTGGGTAAAAGAGTTCATATGGAGAGAGGTGTTTCAAAAAAACAGGAGGGCAATGAAATCTGAGGAGAGAGGCAAAGGGAGTTTAAATGGACATGAAAATCACCAAGGATGTGGAGTGCTAATAAAGCCATGGATTTATCAATATACCAGAAAGGTTAAAACAATTGGAAGAATACTGATTTTAAAAGCAAGTCAATTTATAATTTGCTGATGGAAAGAAACATTCGGCAATTGTTGAAAAACAATTTTCCAAAAACTGAGAGCTTAATAAAATAGTGGGCTAGATTTTGCAGGCAGCAGCAAAGCATCAGTGCTGACCTCGAAGAAAGCTGCCCACAAAGAGCTAGCAATCTCTGTGGTGTGGTTTTCCCCTTTCCCGGCAGCAGTTTAAATCTGGCGCCATGTCAAGGGATCTCCGGCGTACCGACGTAGCGATGTCAGCAAGTAGGATAAGCAGACAATCACACTGAAGTATTCTCACAGAGCAAACCAGAAAGTTAAAAGCACTTTTCCTTCACTATTAACTTAAATTTTCAGATAACAAAATAAATGATTATGATTGGATTTAGATAGAAGCCAAAATATAAATAGATAAATGAACTGAAAAAAAAATTAAAATGTGAAATTTTATCAGAATGGAGAAATTCCACAAATATTAAATTAGCTTTTTAGTGCCAGTGAGGGTATTTAGCAGTAATTATGAAGTTAGTACACTGTTAAAAATCCAGTTACACCTCATTCAACAAGGTGTAATCTTTTCAAGGGTTTTTACAGCTAGACTAACAGAGTAAAAGTTTTTTTTGAATTCACTGATTACTCGGGGATTGCACTCTAGTCGGAACCTAAATAGCGCACCCTCTGGAGGAGTGTAGAATCACTGATAGCAACTTCTGGATTTCTGAGTTGTTCTGCGCACGCTTGGACTCCCGAAGTTGCTGTCAGTCTCAATGGACTAATGAAACTGATATTTTTGACATCATTAGCACCACAAAATTCGGGTCACTACTTTTATTGGTTCCATTTTTATCAATGCCTGCTTTCCTTTATATATTTTTAAAAAATGCAAACTCCCATTCTGCTTTCATCACTGACTTGTTTTTAAAAAGCCTGCAATATACAAAAGAGCAAAATTAGATTTTGAAAGTCTTCCAAACCTGTCGACAAAAGGTATATTTATTTAAACATGCTTTCATGATGTGTTGGCTGGCATTTCAATGACATGATACTGACAGAACCAGTTTTTCTTTATGTGGGCGACAAGACATCATTCAGTTGACAAGCTGTCCAGAATTTGTTTTTTCAAATGCTTAGAAATACCCAACAAGAAAAAAGCTGTCCACATGTACACATCAGGGGATATAACTAGTTAGAATAATCAAAAGCATGATTCTAGAGCTATAATAACATTATCAGTGGCCAAAACAATAAAAGTTGAAGTAGTGGTTTACATTTCTACATTGCAATGGACCCACTACAAATATCTATATTTTCTTTCTCAGATAGCAATGCATTGTCCAATGTGTTTTATCTGGCAGCTGCTGCATTACAATTCCACATTTGTTTCTGTACTACTTCTTGTGGCAGTTTCTGTTTAATAAAAACCAGGATACTTTACATTCCTTGGAACATACTTTTCCCTTACAACATTTAGCAAGCGGCACAGTTTCACTTAAAAAAAAATCAAATACCACGAACAACATTTCAAAAAGGGAGGCGGCGTTAGTTTCAACCTGATAAAATTCAGTATTACATTCAGGATTATCTCTCATAGAACAATCTGCTTATCCCGATCACCATAAACCATTCCAACAAACTATTGTACGGTTTTCAGGACACCACAACATTTCAGGTACTTATGAAAAGCTCCATTCATATTGCAAGCCAGTAAACTTTAAAAATTAGACTGATGATAGTAATCAACTACTGTGTTACAAACAGTTGGAAAGGGGTGTGGGTGGTTCCCACTGATCGCAATAATGTTTGGTTAAAATGTTGCGTTAGCCCCCGAATGTCTTTTGGGTCAAATAAACAGACAAATTACAGGTTTTCCTGTAGGTTTAAAAAAATATATTTTTACACAATTCCCAAAATGGTCACAACCTCACCCATACACACAGACACACAAGAATAGACAGGGAGAAAAGGGTAGGTAGTTTAAAGTCCAAAGTGAGGTAAGTGCTCGTGTTGAATCTTCTTAGGAGGAAAGTCTCTCTTAAAAGTGCAGGTCTGGGTGTTTGTAGCCTTGAACTTGTTGAGGTGTTGTAGATTCTAGTGATTACAACTCAGCACAAAGCTGGTGGTGTGGAACTTGTTATCTTCACAGATGGAGAGTCTTGAAGTCACTGAAGTGATGTCTTTGCTGTAGTGATTGTTCATTTATTGTTCAGCAGGGTTCTTCTTATTTGGCCGGATCTCTTTCACAGCCTCTGGCTGGACTGCTTTCTGAGATATTTGCTTGATCTCCCCTCTCTCTCCAGAGGGCTAGCTTTTTAAGGTAAAAATCCACCACATTCGAGAAACGCATGGCCCTCTTCCCTGATGTGACCACACAATGGACAAGGATGAGATAATCATGGCTACTTATTGATGTCTGAGTGAGGACCATGCTGGTAACAAGATGCTACTTCATACCTATTTATTTTGGTTTAGGCTGTGAGTCATTCTGTCTCCAGAAGCCTCTGTTAGTTTAATCTGTTGTGCCTAATCCTCACTTACTCTTAAAAGAATCCATGGAAGCGGATTGGTGAAAGGTATATCAATATTTTATGCACACACTAAATCATCAAGTACAAGCTCTCACTAACTTGCACAGTATACTACCCGTCAAGGCACGAGGTGATCAGTCTTGGACTTGTGGCTGCTCTTCTGTTCTCTGAGCGCTTGGCTCAGGGGTATCTTGTTGAGTGTTCTTCCCTGGGGTTCTCGTGCCTTCCCCAGTTTCAGTCAGGGGTTAAGTCTTGTTTCCAAGACCCTCTCCTCTTACTTACTCATTGGGGTCTGGTATAATGACATAATGATAATTCCTTATTTGGCTCAGTGAGAACCTGGTTCATTTCTTTACAGTTTCCCATTCTCTACTGTGAGTCAAATCGTATCTCGTGTCCATAGTGACTCCTTTATCTGGTATGTGCAAGGACGCTGAGTCTGCTAGCATCGTTGCTGTTCCCCTTTCCACCCAACCCCCCTATGTTTCAACACATTGTGTAACTAGCCTTTTGTTTCAACTAAGTTCTTATTTGTTTTTACTGTATGTGTTTTTACTGGGTCTACAAATCATGCTGAAAGCGTCATTAATGTGCAATAGTGCTCCTTTCAATTTCAAGGGGGTTCTCCCCAGAGCTATTTCAGACAAGGTTAATGGGTTCCTTCTTTATAGACAGGTTTGTTGATTTCCAATACAGGAGGGGTTCCGTGACCACTATGGTACAAGTGTCCATGTTCTTGTGGTTTGTTTAACAGTTGACTTTAATTTATAATTCTTCCATTTGTTTATTTCATTACAGCTCCTTTTGTGCATGACAACTGTCTCAGAACTTGTGAAACAACTTGGGAAAACATTCAAATAAAAAGAAAATACTGCAGATGCTGGAAATCTGAAATAAAACCAGAAAGTGCTGGAAATACTCAGCAGCTCTGGCAGCAACTGTGGAGAGAGAAGCAGAGTTAACGTTTCAGACCTTTCATCAGAACTGGCAACGGTTAAAAATCTAATAAATTTTAAGCAAATGAAGCGGGGGTGGGGGAAAGGAGAACAAAAGGGAAGGTGTGTGATAGGACAGAAGAGATTAAATGACAAAGATGTCATATGACAGAGGCAAAGAGAGTGCTAATGGTATGGTGAAAGACAAAGCATTAGTTCAGAGAGTGTTGATGAACACCTCTGTCCAAAAGCACAAACATGAAAAACAAAGTTTAAGGCAGGTACATGGTTAAAAAAATAATAAAATTAAAAATTTAAAAAAGGCCAGTCATGCTCTGAAATTATTGAACTCAATGTTGAGTCCAGAAGGCTGTAAAGTGCCTAATCAGAAAATGAGATGCTGTTCCTCGAGCTTGCATTGATGTTCACTGGAACACTGCAGCAAGTCAAGGACAGAAATGTGGGCATGAGAGCAGGGTGATGAATTGAAATGGCAAGCAAGTGGAAGCTTGGAGTCATGCTTGTGGACTGAGCAGAGGTGTTTTGCAAAGCGGAAAAGCAATGGGGACTGGTTGGGCCTCATTTCAAGGAAGAAGCGGACAGCACTCAGACCGTCCTGATGGGGGATGGAGGTGCAGAGAGATTGTACGTCTATAATGAAGAGGAGGCAGGAAACGGGAAATTGTCAAAATGATGTAGGGCATCAGAAGAGTTACAGATGTCGGTGAGAAGAGACTGGACCAGGGAGAAAAGATGGAGAAAAGATAGAGTTAAGATAGGAAGAAATAGGTTTAATGGTGTAGCAACAGGCTGAAACGATGGGTCGAACCCCCATCCACCTCCACCCTCCTCTGCCTGGCTGAACTTGTTTTCATATTGAACAACTCCACTCACTTTTTTCAAGTAAAAGGTGTTGCAATGGGTACCCGCATGGGTCCTAATTATGCCTGTCTTTTTGTGGAGTATGTCGAACACTCCTTGTTCCAGTCCTACTCAGGCCCCTCCCCCAACTCTTTTTCTGGTACAATGATGACAGTATCGGTGCCGTTTCCTGCTCTCGCCCCGAACTGGAAAACTTCATCAACTTTGCTTCCAATTTCAACTCTTCTCTCACATGGTCCATCTCCGACAGAACCCTTCCCTTCCTCAACTTCGCTGTCTCCATCTCTGGGGATAGACTGTCCACTAACATTCAATATAAGCCCATTGACCCCCATGGCTACTTTGACTACACTTCCTCTCACCCTGCTTCCTGTAAGGACTCCATTCCATTCTCCCAGTTCCTCGGCCTCCGATGATCTGTTCTGATGAAGAAACCTTCCACAAGAATGCTTCCAAAATGTCTTCCTTTTTCCTCAACCTGTGGTTGACAGGGGCCTTATCCGTGTCTGACCCATTGCCTGCACATCTGCCCTCACTCCTTCTCCTCCCTCCCAGAACAGTGACAGAGTTCTCCTTGTTCTCACTTTCCACCCCACCAACCTATACATCCAAAGGATCATCCTGCGCCATTTCTGCCACCTCCTGCGTGATGCCACCACTAAATGGATCTCCCCCTACCCTCCCATCAGCATTCTGAAGAGATCATTCCCTCCGCGACACCCTGGTCCACTCCTCCGTTACCCCCGACATCTCGGCACCTTCCCATGCAATTGCAGGAGGTGTAATACCTAACATTTTACCTCCTCTCTCCTCCACCATCCAAGGCCCCAAACACTCCTCCAGGTGAAGCAGCATCTTACTTGTACTTGTTTCAAATTAGTATACTGCTGCTCACAATGTGGTCACCTCTATATTGGGAAGACCAAACACAGATTGGGTGACCGCTTTGCGGAACAACTCCGCTTTGTCTGAAAGCATGACCACAAGCTTCCGGTTGCTTGCCATTTTAACACAACCCACTGCTCTCATGCCCACATTTCTGTCCTTGGCCTGCTGCAGTGTTCCAGTGAACATCAACACAAGCTCGAGGAACAGCACCTCATTTTTTGATTAGGCACCCTACAGCCTTCTGGACTCAACACTGAGTTCATTAATTTCAGAGCCTGACTGGCCTTTTTAAAATTATTTTTATTTTATTATTTTTTAACCATGTTCCCTGCCTTAAACTTGGCTTTTCACATTTGTGCTTTCGGACAGAGTTGTTCATTATTCTGTCATTAGCACTCTCTCTGGACTAATGCTTTGTCTTTCACCACACCGTTAGCACTCCCTTTGCCTTTGTCCCATGACATCTTTGTCATTTAATCTCTTCTGCCCTATCACACACCTTCCTTTTTGTTCTCTTTCTCCACCTCCCCCCCCCCCATTTACTTGCTTAAAATCTATTACATTTCTAACCTATGCCAGTTGTGATGAAAGATCACAGACCCGAAACGTTAACTCTGTTTCTCTCTTCACAGATGCTGCCAGACCTGCTGAGTATTTCCAGCACTTTCTGGTTTTATTCGTAAAAACAATCATGTTGACTTCAGAGATAAAATATTATAAATTCTTACAGGAGAGGAAGACGACATTTGGGACACAGTGCCTATGCGGCCTCTTTGAAACAGCTTTCAATTAGTCCCACTCCCCTGTCCTTTCCTCTTAGCTTTGCAAATATTTCCTTTTTCAAGTATATATTCAATTCCCTTTTGAAAGTAACTATTGAATCTGCTTCCACCACCCTCTCAGCCAGTGCATTCCAGAGCATCATAACTCACTGCATAAAAAAGTCTCACCTCCCCCATTTCATTTGCCAATTACCGTAAGCATGAGCATTTAACTTTCTCTGCCAAGATAGTGATACTCTGTTGAGAATTATTAGGATGTTATAATTCTAATAGATTTTGCTGAGCATTGTATTTATGTACAATATTAATCTACTTATACTGCTTTCATTGTAATTTCTTTAACTGCTGTCACATCTTTTGTATATTCTTTCTTGCATTTTCATTACCAATGACAAAAGTCTTCTTAGCTTTCTCCTTTTGACAAACTGTGTTGCAGTGTGCAATGTCATAGTCTTTGATCAACATAGGTAATCTCCATTATGTAGTAGAACAACAGCAGATAAAATGTCCAAGTAAAAGAATTGAAATTTAACTACTGCATGGAATAGAGATATCTATACATAGCCCTCAAATTAATCTATCTTTTAATTAGATGATTATCCAGATCTGTTTCTACAACCTTTTGTTTGGGAGGGGCGGCAAATTTTGTCAATTTTATATTCCTGTTCTCCACTGGACCAGCCCTATAAATACTGTGGCTACAAGAGCAGGTCAGAGGCTGGGTATTCTGCAGTGAGTAACGCAACTCCTGATTTCCCCAAAGCCTTTCCACCATCTACAAGGCACAAGTCAGGAGTGTGATGGAATGAATACTCTCCACTTCCTGGATGACTGCAGTTCCAACAACACAAGAAGCTCGACATCATTCAGGACAAAGCATCCCACTTGATTTGTACCCCAATGTTAAACAGCCACCACGTTACATATTCACTGCCTCCACCATTGGCATACCGAGGCTGCCATGTGTACCATCTACAAGATGCGCTGAGGCAATTCACCAGGCTTCTTTGACAGTACCTTCCAAACCCGCAACCTTTACCATCTACAAGAACAAGGACAGCAGGCACAAGGCAACATCACCACCTGCAATTTCCCCTCCAAATCACACACCATCCTGACTTGGAAATATATAATTCTTCATTGTCGCTGGGTCAAAATCTTGCAACTCTCCACCTAGCAGCATTGTGGATGAACCTACATCACAAAGATGGCAAGAGTTCAAGGCGGCAGCTCACTACCACCGTCTCAAAGGTATTTTGGGATGGGCAATAAATGCTGGCTTTGCCAACAATGCCCACTTCCATGAATGAATTTTTTTTTTAAATTGCTGCAAATCACATTTAACTTAACTAATTACAAAACCAGTTACAAATTAATCATGCCCTTTAGATATTTTAAATACTTCAATTGTCCACTCTACATCTTTTTTGTCCAATGTATTCAGTTGCATTCCTCTATCTCGAAATTTAGTTTTGATTCCATGCATCTTTCCTGTTGCTGTCAACTGAACTCTTTCAATCCATTTCGATTCTTTGACGACCAGGTACAAAAAATTGCACACACTATTCCAAATTACACTTACAGGCAATCTATTTTGACTCAAATACTCAAAAAAATCTCATCCAGCGCTTGATTAGATTTGTTGGTAAAAACCTCATGCTGACTACAAATATTTAATGAATGGTTAATGACCACACCCAAATCCTTTTAATTTTAACCCTGTGTAACGGATGCCCTTTTATAGTTTACAAATATCAAGAAGTGGGAATTCCCAGTCTCCATAACACAGGCTAGGATGTCCTACCATTATCATATTTTCAGTGTCCCTCTATGAGAAACAAAGGAAAGTCTTGGAGTTTGCAGAAAGTTCAAGATAAATATTGCTTGCTAAGAGAAAATGATAGGGCTGATTCCCCAACTAGGGCTCACAAAGAGCAGTTTAAATGGTTTGACAATCAGTTGGCTGTCTTATGATTTATTGGCTAATGCTACTGCTCGCTGGAGGAATTAGCCCTTATATTCCCAAATATGGTTTCCAGGAAGTTGTATGTGTTTATACTCTAGAAAATAGACTACATGTGTGGAGCTCAAGTCCACAAGTTTTACGATTGTAAGAAAAAAAGCAGAGAAGTAAGCTCTCTCAAAAACTGTGTAAATCTTATATGCATACAATCGTACAACCCAACACATAAATCAATTAATAGACAACTGTAAAATTTGATCTGTTTGAGAAAATTGACCATTTTACCATAACAGTAAACTTTAATATGTTCCCCAGTTCTTAGCCTCTTGGGAAGGTGAAGCTTGTAGTGATAGTGGAACATTCCAGAGGGTATGGATAAGAAATTACTACTTTTATGCTGATGTAAATAGACTAGCTGTTGATGTAGCAAGGTGCAACTGCAAGTTTTCCTTTACTTGCTACAAAGGCTTGTGGGTTGGAGGGGCTTGAATAATGAAAAGGAGTTGGGAGCCAAAAAAATACAACTGTTATATTTTTGAACTTTGATACATGATATATTTCTTGGGTCAACATCACTGTCTGTCCACTTTGGTAAATAGACGTGATGTTCCTGTAAAACAGAATTCATCCTTTTTTACTTGCCCAATATGAGGTGTAGCGATCAAACAGACAACTCTAGTCACTGTACTCCAACTTACTGGACTGTATCATTTACCACCACATGATCCCATCTTTGGTTGTGAATGAATATATATTCAATCAGACTGAGGCTTTCTTTAACATTTAATGGGTAAATGAACACTATAAAGCATATTTAAAATGATTATAAGACTTCCTATTCTTCCCGAATTGTCAAAACAACAGATGCTCCTTCTGAGCTATCTCTCAATATAAAATAAGTCCTTCGTACACAGACTCACTTTCATATGCTGAAACACTACCATGAAACCACTGATTTAGCCCAATCTATTCTCTGTCTTCAGACTAACCAAAGAAATTAGCACAGATGAAAGTCCATAATTTGAAACTCTTAATAATAACACTTTCTGTCAAAGAATCATTGGCCCTGGCCCTCAAGAGACCAGATTCATATCTTTAACCTACAGTCAATCAAAATCACCAAAAAAGCCCAGGTTGTCAAACACATAGTATGTTTATAATTGAACGGGATAGCTTGATTCATTGATGAATGACAAGTGCATTAAATAACCTGATAGATGGGTTCCCATCCAGGTCCAAAGCCACAAATCAGAAAATGCACACAAGGACTTCTCAGACCTGACTCAGGTCTGAATATCGGCCAGACTGCAATATATATTGCCTACAAATTGAAGAAACAGCAATCAATAACTGACCTGCATCTAGTGTCCACTGTGGCCGGTAATAAATAATCCATTGTGTACAAACACGCTTCATTTTTGTCATACAATTTACCTCTTGACTCAATTCATTAGCATGGGTCTTGTGACAATCTAGGTCTTTCCGAAGGAGTGAATTTTGCTTTTCCAATTGTAACAACCTTCTTGCAAGGTGAACACTGTGACAGAAGAAAGGAGAAGGCAATTAATAGACTGAAGCATATTTGTCCATTTAAAGTTACAATGTTCCACAATGTTTCATAATTACATATTCCTTAATACAGATGAGTGCTAAAGAAGTTTAGCTTTTATAATTGAAGGATCGGGAATGTCATAGGAACATAGGAGCAGTAGGCCATTCAGCCCATCAAGCCTGCCCCGCCATTCAACATGATCATGGCTGATCATCCACTTCAATGCCTTTTTCCCACACTATCCTCATATCCCCTTATGTCATTTGTATTTAGAAATCTGTCATTCTCTGCTTTAAACATACTCAACATAAACAGCCCTCTATGGTAGAGAATTTCAAAGATGCACAACCCTCTGAGTAAAGAAATTTCTCCTCATCTCTGTCCTAAGTGGCTTCCCCCTTATTTTGAAATTGTGCCCCCTGGTTTTAGACTCCTCAACCAGAGGAAACATCTCAGCTGCATCTACCCTGTCTATCCCTTTAAGTATCTTGTAGGTTTCAATGAGATCACCTGTCATTCTTCAAAACTCTAGAGAGTACATGGCCAGTTTCCCCAATCTCTCTTCAGAGGACAGTCCTGCCACCCCGGGAACAAGCATGGTGAACCTTCGTTGCACTCCCTCTATGGGAAGGGGACCAAAACTGCACACAGTACTCCAGTGCGGTCGAACCAAGGTCTATACAATTGAAGCAAGACTTCACTACTCCTGTACTCAAATCTTCTTGCGATAAAGGCTAACATACCATTAGCCTTCCTAATTGCTTGCTGCACCTGCATGTTAGCTTTCAGTGACTTATTGACAAGGACACCCAGGTCCCTTTGTACATCTACACTTTCTAATCTCTTACCATTTAAGAAATACTCTGCACATCTGTTCCTCCTACCAAAGTGGATAACCTCACATTTTTCCACATTATATTCCATCTGCCACATTCTTGCCCACAACACACATTTCCACCTAGTTTTGTGTCAACTGTGGACTTGGAAATACTACATTTGGTCCCCACATCCAAATCATTGATATATAGTGTGAACAGCTAGGGCCCAAGCACTGAACCCTGTGGTACCCCACTAATCATAGCTTGCCAACATGAGAATGACCCATTTATCCCTACTGTCCGCTTTCTGCCGGTTAACCATTCCTTAATCCATGGCAGTATAGTATCTCCTATCCCATGTGCTTTAATTTTCCTAACCAACCTCCCGTGGGGGACTTCATCAAAAGCCTTCTGAAAATCCAAGTATACCACATCCACCGACTCCCCTTTATCAATTATTAGTACCATCCTCAAAAAACTCCAACAGGTTCGTCAAACATAATTTCCCATTCATAAATTCATGTCAATGGTTTCTTTTTTTCTTTTGGGCCTCCTTATCTCGAGAGACAATGGATACGCGCCTGGAGGTGGTCAGTGGTTTGTCAATGGTTAGACTTAAGAAAAGTATAAGATTAATCTTGTATGGTCAAATTGAATGGGGAGCTACACTTGACAACAGTAACAGTTTCAGTGCTCTAAAAAGATTGCATTTGTCCAGTGATGGAATACATTAATCAGACTGAACAGAATATCCATCGCTTGGTCCTAGAAGTTGACGTGGGGATGTGTGGTGTGTTCTTCATTTTTATCATTCTTCTTTGGCCTCCATGTCTCGAGGAACAATGGGTAAGTAACTGGAGGTGGTCAGTGGTTTGTGAAACAGCGCCTGGAATGGCTATAAAGGCCAATTCTAGAGTGACAGATTCTTCCACAGGTGCTGCAGATAAAATTGGTTGACAGGGCTGTTACGCAGTTGGCTCTCTCCTTACGCTTCTAACTTTTTTTCCTGCCAATTGCTAAGTCTCTTCGACTCGCCACGCTTTCGCCCCGCCTTTATCGTTGCCCGCCAGCTCTGGTGATCGCTGGCAACTGACTCCCACTACTTGTGATCAATGTTACAGGACTTTATGTTGCATTTGCAGACGTCTTTAAAGTGGAGACAAGGACGGCCGGTGGGTCTGATACCAGTGACAAGCTCGCTGTACAATGTGTCCTTGGGGATCCTGCCATCTTCCATGCGGCTCACATGGCCAAGCCATCTCATGCGCCGGTGGTTTTGTAGAGTGAATATGCTGGGGATGTTGGTCACCTCGAGGACTTCAGTGTTGGAGATACAGTCCTGCCACCTGATGCCAAGGATTCTTCGGAGGCAGCGAAGATGGAATGAATTGAGACGTCGCTCTTGGCTGACGTACGTTGTCCAGGCCTCGCTGCCGTTGAACAAGGTACTGAGGACACAGGCTTGATACACTTGAACTTTTGTGTTCTGTGTCAGTGTGCCATTTTCCCACACTCTCCTGGCCAGTCTGGACATAGCAGTGGAAGCCTTTCCCATGCGCTTGTTGATTTATGAATCGAGAGACAGGTTACTGGTGATAGTTGAGCCTAGGTAGGTGAACTCTTGAACCACTTCCAGAGTGTGGTTGCCGATATTTATGGATGGGGCATTTGTGACATCCTGTCCCATGATGTTTGTTTTCTTGTGGCTGATGGTTATGCCAAATTCGGTGCAGGCACCGCAAACCTGCCCATGAGTCTCTGCAGACACTCTTCAGTGTGAGATGTTAAAGCAGCAACGTCAGCAAAGAGGAGTTCCCTGATGAGGACTTTCCGTACTTTGGTCTTCGCTCTTAGACGGGCAAGGTTGAACAACCTGCCACCTGATCTTATGTGGAAGAAAATTCCTTCTTCTGAAGACTTGAACGCATGACAGCAGCAGGGAGAAGATCCCAAACAGTGTAGGTGCGAGAACACAGCCCTGTTTCACGCCACTCAGGATAGGACAGGGGTCTGTTGAGACGCCGCTATGCTGAATTGTGCCTTTCATATTGTCATGGAATGAGGTGATGATAGTTAGTAGCATTGGTGGGCATCCAATCTTTCATTGTAGTCTGAAGAGACAACGTCTGCTGACAAGGTCAAAGGCTTTGGTGAGATCAATGAAAGCAACGTAGAGGGGCATCTGTTATCATTACACAATGGTAAATTGCACTGGTCGAGCTAAATTAATCTGATCATAACTGCTGCTTGGTATGTTCAGCTTACAGTAAATCAAAGCAGCTTAATGAACTGCATCAACCCATGGTGCACCTATTCCGCTGAACATCTCTGTTTCATCCCCTCTGCAATTGCCAACTTAGCTTCCAAAGCTGTTTTAAGCAAGCTCAAAACAACCTTGAAGAACAGCATAACTTTCAATTGCAGCCCTCTGATCTGAACACAAATGAGTTTCACAAAAATCTACACCTGAAACATTAATCTGTCTTTTCTCTTTACAAAAGAAATCAATTTTTTCAACTTGAAAAAAGATTTCTATTGAATGCTATAACCAAGGAAATACAATGAGTGATGAAATCTCTGCTCAATGAACTATATCAAACCACACAGACTATTTTATAAATATGTCAATTGCTAAATGACAGACTTTGCATACAAATAATGTAAAGGAGCATTCCTTTCTAAATGGAAATGCATTTCCAAATGATAAAAATAACTATTCTAGTGATTGGGAATCAAAACCCACACCTAATTCAGTAATGCTAATCTTACTATAGAAATATAATCGAAACAAAATAAATCATAGAACTCCTGTTATGAATTGGGAAATCTTCCATTGAATACAGCAGCATGTAGGGGCAACAACTTGAATGACATGCTACTAATAATACTGAGATCATGTTTAATTTACCATTTAATTTGCAGTTTGCTGTACGGGCAGGAAAAGACCTGCAAAATAGCAAATTCATATGTTGTAAGGTTTTACTGGCGCTCCACGTAATCATGATTTTTTTTTATTTTAATGATTACAGAAAGGAGTACGTCCAGCATAGATTACTGAAAAGAACAAATAATGTGAAAAAAGTTTCTAATGTGCATGAAGAACTTTCAAAAAGATACTTTCATATTTTTGTGAAATTAACCAATTAAGAAAATACATATTTATTATTCGATGTACAAGCTAGATTACTGATCGTTAAATGTAGGTGTCATTCTCTGAATAAAATGTGTAAAATAAATTGTATAAAATGTGGTCATATCAAGTACTCCATGTCAAGAGAAAAGTCAGAGGAATGATTGCCCCCTTTGCCTTTTCCTCATTGCATCCTATAAGATTGCTTCTTAGCAGTCGTACGTTCAATTATTTTGAACAGAGGAGATGCTACCTTCATGAAAATATATTTAGCAAATCTTCTTTTGGAGGAGTAAGGATGAAGAACAATTTACCATCGTCTTCATGATTCAGAATCGACATCTGATGTATTTTGTGCCATTGCAATATATGTCTGCAAATGCAAAAATATACTGATGCATTCTTTTTCATGTTGTGGCTAGCACTGCAGCCTCACAGCTCCAGCGACCCGGGTTCAGTTCTGGGTACTGCCGGTGCGGAGTTTACAAGTTCTCCCTGTGACTGTGTGGGTTTCCTCCCACGTGCCAAAGATTTGCGGGTTGATAGGTAAATTGGCCATTGTAAAAAAAAAAGTTACCCCTAGTGTAGGTCGGTGGTAGGAGAATTGAGGGAAGGTGGGGATGTGAGAGGGAAAATGGGATTAATGTAGGATTGATATAAATGGATGGTTGATGTCGGCGCAGACTCGTTGGGCCGAAGGGCCTGTTTTGGTGCTGTATCTCTCTATGCTGATGGTGCCCTTTTAATAAAACCTGCCATTTTAGATAACACATTATTTCCTTACAAAAGTCAATGAGCTAAGAACAAAAGTCCTAAAATGAAATATATATCATTTAAAAATATTTGCAACTTGGACAGCAGATGCTAATACAAGCATTCTCCAATAAAATCTCATAACATGGATAAACATCCGAAACCCAAACAGCTGAGGAAATAAACACAACGAAGAACTTGCTAAGATTTGTCCACAGGGTACTTCGAGAAAACCATATATTGCAGCAATCTCACCTCTGCACCTACAGCATCTTGTCACCTATGGATCCCAGATACGACTGTGGGAGAGTAAGTCACTGATCTGTTAAGCCCCACAGAGATCCAGGGGTACCACTGTCCTTGGGTCAGGTTAGATAGCAGATAAACAGAACGCCACCTGATTCAGTCAGGAAGCACTCAGCATGCCAGCTGTAGAGGACCCAGTTACAGTCCTCCTGATTCTGGGAACAGAACAGGGTAATGTATTCTCACTTTAAGGCTGGATTGAACTGATTTAATTCCTATCTGGTGAAAATGACAAAGACCACTTCATGCTGCTGATAATATTTGCATCTATTTTTCTTGTGTTGAAGCACAGAGTCTTGTGTCTATGCCATTCCCTTTGCTGGAATAGGCTGTTCACAGCAGATGTACTCTAGCAGTAAGGAAATACCAGAAATAGTAAATGCAAATACTGGAAATACATAACACCTGTGCATTGCCAGTATTTCAGTTTCACTTTAAACAGTATATTGCCTCAAATTCCCCAATGTGAAAGACCTTTTCAAAAAGTGAATCTACCTCACTACTGGTGAATGTGATAAGTTACTATTAAATATGATGGAACACATGCCTGGAATTAGAAAAGATAGCAACACAATCAGTGCTAGAAATTTTAGATTGTTTTTAGTTCCTGTTGCCTAGCCTCAACATTGCCTTTGAGGTGACTGAGGGTGGGGGGGGGGGGGGGGGGGGGGTGAAGGCGGTGGTGAGAATGCAGGGGCTGCAAGTGAGTTGCAGTGCAGACGATGCAGGGATAGTGATATAAATGAACAGGTAGTAAGAAGAATGGCTGGTAGAAAAGTAAAGGGGTAGTAGTAATAAAAACAAGAAATGCTGGAACCACTCAGCAGGTCTGGCAGCATCCGTGGAAAGAGAAGCAGAGTTAACGTTTCGGGTGAGTAACCTTTCTTCGGAACCGATAGAGTGCACACTAAAGGAAAAGAAGCAGCAAAGAGCAAAGCAGAAGTATGAGTGTGATACAATCAGCAACACAAATACATTAGAAAAAGATAAAGAGAGTGACTATGTTCTCTAACTTACAGTGTAAAGTCAAAAGAATCTATATTATATATAGAAAGATACTTGAAGGCCTATGTCACTCCTTTAGCTGCATGTGGCATTTGCTTCATGTTTGAAAAAGCTGGGAAATTCCCTTACAGCTTCCACCCGTGATAGGATTATGATGTCATGCACAGCAATGCAAAAGCGGCTCAGAGCAAGGAGAATCAAAGATGACTGCTGTTGATAAGCGACTGCACTATTCAGTAAAGCCAACATTTATGAATAAGTTGCAGTTATTTTCTCCTTATCACAGCTCCTCCTATATAATGAAGCATCAATTTTGTAAGATTGCAACTGCTGGCTAACAGCAATCTTCTAGTACTTTATCATATCTGCCATCTTAGGTATTGCGGAGGCCTGGAAATGCTCTTGTTCAATGTGAGTGATTTCCAAATGCATGCCAAAACTGCTCGTCAAGCTAGCAGTCTTACTCAAATCTTTTTCACTTTGCTATTTCCCGCTTGGAAATAAGGAATCCTGCCTTTAGAAGTCACTTTTATTAAATTAACAGGTATTAAACCACTCAAATCTTCCTGCCAACCAAAACTCCACTTTAGGTGTGTTTATATGTGGATGAATTTAGATTTGTTTCGTTTCACAATAAAAACAGCACAAAATCTATAAAGTGCAGCAGTTACTGTCTGCAATTTTAACTGAAGTATGATGTTTACTAACTCAAAGATCCTTCCTTATAAAAGTTGATGTACACTACCTGCATAAAATAAATCTTAAAATTAACAGATGTTCTAAAAGCGTTTAGCAACATCTTGTCATACATTTGTTCTCAAGGAGTTCAAAATCTTTAGCAAAAAACTAATGATCAAAATTAAACACAAAGTTATCACTCCAGTGCAAAAGTAGTCAAATCTTATGCAGATTAAAGTCAAGATTCATTTCAACTGCTTTACTTCTTCTGGATTTACTTTGAATACTTTAGTGTTTTTACTGTCTGCATTTCTCAAAAGTTTTTTTAAATTAAACTTCTGCCCTAGAGCAGAACTAAAGGATAAGAATGGAATCTCAAAAATGTTTGAGAAAGACTAATTAGAGAATGAAGACCTGCTTCTGTTTAAATATCCAGTATGTTCGCCTATCGAGATGTTAAACAATGTTGCCGAAAGCATCTGACTGCATCATAAAAACATGAGAAAAGATTGCAAAACAAGTGTCTGAAACTCAAGATTGATAGATACCTTTTTCCCCAATATTGGACCTGCTAATTACATTCAAATGGCTGACTTACTGAATAAAACAGGTTTTTCATTAGCTCATTTGTGACCAAATATTTGTTGAATAGAGCATATAGTCTAAACTAAACATTTCATTTTTGAAGAGTTAAAGTAAGAAAGGATTCAAGGAAGAGGGAAGGTGGCCAGCATACTTATGGAATTAGGGCAGGCAGGGGCAAGGACATGCTCTTCTGCATCCCCACCCATTTTAATATCACTTCAATTCACCATCGGAAGTGACTGATGATATACTGTATGTCCGGCTATATGTGGGTGTGTGTTTTGTAATTCATTTCAATGATGGAATGTAATCCAATATACTTCCCATCATTTGCACCACAATAATGGATGTGAGGGAACAGCATTTTCCTTGTCTTCCAGCATGCTATGTATAGCGCAGGGGCCTTAAAAACATTTTTTTATTAGCTGCATAGAGGCCACTAGCAGTGTGACACTGTAACAGGGTGTTTGGGACTTTATAAATGCAAGTTCTTTCTTTATGCAGAGTTGGATTAATGGGGTGAAGATCTCAGCTGCAGTTCATACACAGCCTCTGCAGAATAAGGAAAAGGGAGAATAGGTGAATTTTTTTTGCGTCTGTCCATATTTAGATGGACATATTGAAAAGACGTCAACTTGACAGGAATGCAATGCCACTTTGTGCCATAGCAATGCCAGGTGCAAGGAATGTAAATGCATTTGGCATGCACAGGATTGTTACAGATGGAAAGTGCAAAAGGCTTAAAGGGGGCGAAATTCTTAAAAGTGCATACAGGAGAGCTTTTTGAGCCAGCATGTTGAAGGTCCTACAAGAGAAGGGGCGGTACTGGACCTAATCCAAGGGAATGAAGCCGGACAAGTGGTATCAATGTCAGTGGGGGAGCATTTCAGGAATAGTGACCATAACTCTAAGATTTAAGGTAGTTATGGAAAAAGACAAAGATAGACCGGAAATAAAGGTACTGAATTGGGGGAAAGCAGATTTCAATATGATAAAACAGGATCTGGCAAAAGTGGACTGAGAGCAGCTACTTGTAGGAAAGTCTATATCAGACCAGTGGGAGTCATTCAAAAAGGAAAGAGAGAGAGTTCAGGACCAACATGTTCCTGTAAAGGTGAAGGGTAGAACCAACAAATCCAAGGAACCCTGGATGTCAAGGGATATGGAGGATTGAATAAGGAAAAAAAAGGAGGCTTATGGAAGATTCAGGGGGCTGAAAACAGCGGATGCCCTAGAGGAGTATAGAAAGTGTAGGGGGGGGTTCTTAAAAAAGTAATTCGAAGAGCAAAGAGGGGGCATGAAAAAACACTGGCGGGCAAAATAAAGGAAAATCCCAAGGCATTTTATAAGTATATTAAGGGCAAGAGGATAACTAGGGAAAGAGTAGGGCCCATTAGGGACCAAAGTGGCAATCTGTGTGTGGAGCCGGAGGATGTAGGTGAGGTTTCATCTGTGTTCGCTAAGGAAAAGCACGATGTAGGTGTAGAGATCAGGGAGGGGGATTGTGACAAACTTGAACAAATTAGCATTGAAAGGGAGGAGGTATTAGCTGTTTTGGCAGGCTTAAAAGTGGATAAATCCCCAGGCCCAGATGAGATGTATTCCAGGCTGTTATGTGCGGCAAGGGCGGAGATAGCAGCGACTTTGACACAAATTTTCAAATCCTCCCTGGCCACCGGAGATGTGCCAGAGGACTGGAGGGCAGCGAATGTGGTACCATTATTCAAGAAGGGTAGCAGGGATAAACCAGGTAGTTACAAGCTGGTGAGTTGAACATCAGTGTTAGAGAAACTATTGGAAAAAATTCAGAAGGACAGAATTAATCACCACTTGGAGAGGCAGGGAAAATCAAGGATAGTCAGCATGGCTTTGTCGGGGGAGATCATGCCTAACAAACTTGATTGAATTTTTCAAGGAGGTGACTAGATGTGTAGATGAGGGTAAAGCAGTTGATGTAGTCTACATAGACTTGAATAAGGCTTTTGATAAGGTCCCGCATGGGAGACTGGTTAAGAATGTAAAAGCCCATGGGATCCAGGGCAATTTGGCAAATTGGATCAAAAATTGGCTTAGTGGCAGGAGGTAGAGGGTGATGGTCGAGGATTGTTTTTGCGATTGGAAGCCTGTGACCAGTGGTGTACCGCAGGGATTGGTGCTGGGACCCTTGCTGTTTGTACTGTACATTAAGGATTTAGACGTGAATATAGGAGGCATGATCAGTAACTTCGCAGATGACATGAAAATTGGTGGTGGTAAATAGTGAGGAGGAAAGCCTTAGGTTACAGGATGATATAAATGGGCTGGTAAGATGGGCAGAGCAGTGGCAAATGGAATTTAATCCTGAGAAGTGTGAGGTGATGCATTTTGGGAGGACTAACAAGGCAAGGGTGGTCTTCTTCTTCTTTGGCCTCCTTATCTCAAGAGACAATGGATACGCGCCTGGAGGTGGTCAGTGGTTTGTGAAGCAGCGCCTGGAGTGGCTATAAAGGCCAATTCTAGAGTGACAGGCTCTTCCACAGGTGCTGCAGAGAAATTTGTTTGTCGGAGCTGTTGCACAGATGGCTCTCCCATTGTGCCTCTGTCTTTTTTCCTGCCAACTACTAAGTCTCTTCGACTCGCCACATTTTAGCCCCGTCTTTATGGCTGCCCGCCAGCTCTGGTGAACGCTGGCAACTGACTCCCACAAATTGTGATCAATGTCATAGGATTTCATGTCGCGTTTGCAGACGTCTTTAAAGCGGAGACATGGACGGCCGGTGGGTCTGATACCAGTGGCGAGCTCGCTGTACAATGTGTCTTTGGGGATCCTGCCATCTTCCATGCGGCTCACATGGCCAAGCCATCTCAAGCGCCGCTGACTCAGTAGTGTGTACAAGCTGGGGATATTGGCCGCCTCGAGGACTTCTGTGTTGGAGATACGGTCCTGCCACCTGATGCCAAGTATTCTCCGGAGGCAGCGAAGATGGAATGAATTGAGACGTCGCTCTTGGCTGACATACGTTGTCCAGGCCTCGCTGCCATAGAGCAAGGTACTGAGGACACAGGTCTGATACACTCGGACTTTTGTGTTCCGTGTCAGTGTGCCATTTTCCCACACTCTCTTGGCCAGTCTGGACATAGGCAAGGGTGGTAGGACCCTAGGAAGTACAGAGGATCAGAGGGACAATGGTATACTTGTCCATAGATCACTGAAGGCAGCAGCACAGGTAGATAAGTTGGTTAGGAAGGCATATGGGATACTTGCCTTTATTAGCCAAGGCATAGAATATAAGAGCAGGGAGGTTATGATGGAGCTGTATAAAATGCTAGTTAGGCCACAGCTGGAGTACTGTGTACAGTTCTGGTCACCACACCATAGGAAGGATGTGATTGCACTGGAGAGCATGCAGAGGAGATTCACCAGGAAGTTACCTGGGCTGGAGCATTTCAGCTATGAAGAGAAACTGGATAGGCTAGGGTTGCTGAGGGGGGACCTGATTGAGGTATACAAAATTATGAGGGGCATAGACCGGGTAGATAGGAAGAAACATTTTCCCTTAGCGGAGGTGTTGATAACTGAGGGGCACAGATTTAAGGTAAGGGGCAGGAGGTTTGGAGGGGATTTGAGGAAACATTTTTTCACCCAGAGGGTGGTTGGAATCTGGAACACAATGCCTGAAGGGGTGGTAGAGGCAGGAACCCTCATAACTTTTAAGAAGTATCTAGATGAGCACTTGAAACGCTATAGCATACAAGGCTACTGACCAAGTGCTGGAAAATGGGATTAGATCGGTGCTTGATGGGCGTCACGGATACGATGGGCCGAAGGGCCTGTTTCGGTGCTGTGTAACTCTATGACTCCATTTTTTTTACTGCCTATAAGGAATGCATTCCCTACAATCCAACTTCTTTTTACATTTTTAATAACATTATTTTAAAATTAGTATGATTAACATAAAAAGACACTGTCCCCTCTGACTCATTGTCACTGATTCAATGCTGCCCTCGTCATTAATAGTTGTTCGGGTTGGGGTTTGGTTTTCTTCAAATTTAATGCCCTGCCATTTTGTTCCTCTGGATTGGCATTTCATCTTCAATGATAGCAAATTTGATTTTTCCTCTATTGGTCACACACAGTGCTCTTTGCTAAGCCGAGTGCTTTGCAGATTGTGGCTTGCAATTTTCCTATATGGTCCAGATCATCCATGACTTGAAGTTTTGTCTTCAGAGACAAAGACTATCTCTTACTCACCATCTTAAGCATATTGCCGCATGCCAGTTACTGCGTCGAAACTGCTCCCTTAGGATCATTGCCTTGTTGCAGTTTGTTTATAAATGGCAGACCATCTTATCAGGCAACGAATTCATAGGTCATGTGGGATTTGCATTACAATAGGTTATCTTTCAATTTCAACATCCTGGGGGTTACCATTGACCAGAAACTGAACTGGAGTAGCCATATAAATACTGTGGCTTCAAGAGCAGGTCACAGGCTAGGAATCCTGCGGCGAGTAACTCACTCCTGACTCCCCAAAGCATCCATCATCTACAAGACTCAAGTCAGGAGTGTGATGGAATACTGGATAGGTGCAGCTCCAACAACACTCAAGAAGGTAGATACCATCCAGGACCAAGCGCCCGCTTGATTGGCACCCCATCCACAACCTCCAACATTCACTCCCTCCACCACCGACACATAGTGGCAGCAGTGTGTAACATTGACTAGATGCAGTGCAGCAACACACCAAGGCTCCTTAGACAGCACCTTCCAAACCCGTGACCTTGACCACCTAGAAGGACAAGGGCAGCAGTTGTATGGGAACATGACCACCTGCAAGTTTCCGTCCAAGCCACACACCATCCTGACTTGGAACTATATTGCCGTTCCTTCACTGTCGCTGGGTCAAAATCCTGGAACTCCCTTCCTAACAGCACTGTTGGTGTACCTACCCCACTGGACTGCAGCGGTTCAAGAAGGCAGCTCACCACCATCTTCTCAAGGGCAATCAGGAATGGGCAATAAATGCTGTCCTAGCCAGCGACGCCCACACCCCATGAATGAATAAAAAAAAATTTCCTGATCAGTTGAGGCGATCCCTGCATTAGTGTTCATTGTAGTAGGGCTAATTTCCATTGAAAGAAAATGGGTCTTTCCATTGGGATTGTTAAAACCAGGGTTGAATGTATGGGCCATTAGCGTGAGGTTATACTGTAGCACACTAACCCTCTGTCATACAGTTGCCAAGATTTTATTCTTAACCCTAGCTAATTATAAAACCTTGGACTTACAGGAAGGTATGAAGATTTAGATGTATGTTCTTAGTCTTCAAAAGTTTAATCTGTTCTTTCTTGCATTTTATATAGTGCCTTTCACAACCCCACAATGTCCCAAAGCGTTTCACAGCCAATCAAGTACTTCTGGAGTGTAGCAAATACTGCAATGCAGGAAACACAGCAGCCAGCCCACACACAGCAAGGAACACACAAATAGCTAAGAGACAAATGACCCAGGTAATTTTTTTTAAGTGATGTAGAATGAGGGACATAAACTGACCAGGACAATTCTACAATTAGAATCTTAAAAATTTCAGTTTCTGGGACAAAAAAAATCATGTCTTGAATTTGATTCTACCTCAAATAACAATGGAGAACACTAGAAAAACAACGTGCAACAGTTTTCTAAAGCATAACTTTTCTCAAGGAAACTCAAGGTTGAAAGTTGGGTCAACAATACTGGCTGAGAAATGGGTAGTAAGAGAAGGACCCGATATTCAACCATTTGGGTGGCACAGTGGCGCAGTGGTTAGCACCGCAGCCTCACAGCTCCAGGGACCCGGGTTCCATTCCGGGTACTGCCTGTGTGGAGTTTGCAAGTTCTCCCTGTGTCTGCGTGGGTTTTCTCTGGGTGCTCCGGTTTCCTCCCACAAGCCAAAAGACTTGCAGGTTGATAGGTAAATTGGCCATTATAAATTGTTACTAGTATAGGTAGGTGGTAGGGAAATATAGGGACAGGTGGGGATGTTTGATAGGAATATGGGATTAGTGTAGGATTAGTATAAATGGGTGGTTGATGTTCGGCACAGACTTGGTGGGCCGAAGGGCCTGTTTCAGTGCTGTATCGCTAATCTAATCTAATCTGAATTTGTTGTTCAGTTTCAACCTCTTTTTCTGGGTATCTTCGCTTTCAGCATCATTTGCATTTCATACTCTTGTGCACACATGTACCATTTCTATATAAGATGAATTCACGGTCAATAGAAATGAGAGATAATATACATGAATAGCAGTGGTAGAGTCTCGTTTAGTTAGCACAATATTTGAAACACAATCAATAAATAATCCAACAAAAAACAACATATTACAGGTAAAACAAGGGCAGACATTACATGCATTTTTTTTTCTTTTTTATTCATTCATGGGATGTGGGTGTCACTGGCTATGCCAGCATTTATTGCCCATCCCTAATTGCCCTTGAGGAGGAGGTGGTGAGCTGCCTTCTTGAACCGCTGCAGTCCATGTGAGGTAGGTACACCCATAGTGCTGTTAGGAAGGGAGTTCCAGGATTTTGACCCAGCGACAGTGAAGGAACGGCAATATAGTTCCAAGTCAGGATGGTGGGTGACTTGGACGGGAACTTGCAGGTGGTGATGTTCCCATGCATCTGTTGCTCTTGTCTTTCGAGATGGTAGAGGTCGCGGGTTTGGAAGGTGCTGTCGAAGGAGCCTTGGTGCGTTGCTGCAGTGCATCTTGTAGATGGTACACACTGCTGCCACTGTGCGTCGGTGGTGGAGGGAGTGAATGTTTGTGGATGGTGTGCCAATCAAGCGGGCTGCTTTGTTCAGGATGGTGTCGAGCTTCTTGAGTATTGTTGGAGCTGCACTCATCCAGTCAAGTGGAGAGTATTCCATCACACTCCTGACTTGTGCCTTGTCGATGGTGGACAGGCTTTGGGGAGTCAGGAGGTGAGTTACTCACCACAGGATTCCTAGTCTCTGACCTGCTCTTGCAGCCACGGTATTTATATGACTACTCCAGTTCAGTTTCTGGTCAATGGTATCAATGGCCCCTAGGATGTTGATAGTGGGGGATTCAGCGATGGTAATGCCATTGAATGTCAAGGGGAGATGGTTAGATTCTGTCTTGTTGGAGATGGTCATTGCCTGGCACTTGTGTGGCGCAAATCTAACTTGCCACTTATCAGCCCAAGCCTGGATATTGTCCAGCTCTTGCTGCATTTCTACACGGACTGCTTCAGTATCTGATGAGTCACGAATGGTGCTGAACATTGTGCAATCATCAGCGAACATCCCACTTCTGACCTTATGATTGAAGGAAGGTCATTGATGAAGCAGCTGAAGATGGTTGGGCCTAGGACACTACCCTGAGGAACTCCTGCAGTGATGTCCTGGAGCTCAGATGATTGACCTCCAACAACCACAGTCATCTTCCTTTGCGCTAGGTATGACTCCAACCAGCAGAGAGTTTTCCCCCTGATTCCCATTGACTCCAGTTTTGCTAGGGTTCCTTGATGCCATACTCAGTCAAATGCTGCCTTGATGTCAAGGGCAGTCACTCTCACCTCACCTCTTGAGTTCAGCTCTTTTGTCCATGTTTGAACCAAGGCTGCAATGAGGTAAGGGGCTGAGTGGCCCTGGCAGAACCCAAACTGAGTTCAGTGAGCAGGTTATTGCTAAGCAAGTGCTGCTTGATGGCACTGTTGATGACACCTTCCATCACTTTAATGATGATTGAGAGTAGAATGATGGGGCGGTAATTGGCCGGGTTGGACTTGTCCTGCTTTTTGTGTACAGGACATACCTGGGCAACTTTCCACATTGCAGGGTAGATGCCAGTGTTGTAGCTGTACTGGAACAGCTTGGCTAGGGGTGCGGCAAGTTCTGGAGCACAGGTCTTCAGTACTATTGCTGGAATATTGTCAGGACCCATAGCCTTTGCAGTATCCAGTGCCTTCAGTCGTTTCTTGACATCACGCGGACTGAATCAAATTGGCTGAAGTCTGGCATCTGTAATGCTGGGGACTTCAGGAGGGGGCAGAGATGGATCATCAACTCGGCAATTCTGGCTGAAGATTGTTGCAAATGCTTCTGCCTTATCTTTCGCACTGATGTGCTGGGCTCCCCCTTCATTGAGGATGGGGATATTTGTAGAGCCACCTCCTCCAGTTAGTTGTTTAATTGCCCACCACCATTCACGACTGGATGTGGCAGGACTGATCCGTTGGTTATGGGATCGCTTAGCACTGTCTATTGCATGCTGCTTATGCAGTTTGGTATGCAAGTAGTCCTGGGTTGTCGCTTCACCAGGTTGACACCTCATTTTGAGGCATGCCTGGTGCTGCTCCTGGCATGCCCTCCTGCACTCTTCATTGAACCTGGGTTGGTCTCCTGGCTTGATGGTAATGGCAGAGTGGGGAATATGCCGGGCCATGAGGTTAGATTGTGGTTGAGTACAATTCTGCTGCTGCTGATGGCCCACAGCGCCTCATGGATGCCCAGTTTTGCATTGCTAGATCTGTTCGAAATCTATCCCATTTAGCACGGTGGTAGTGCCACACAACACGACGGACAGTATCCTTAATGTGAAGGCGGGGCTTCGTCTCCACAAGGACGGTGCAGTGGTCACTCCTACCAATACAGTCATGGACAGAAGCATCTGTGGCAGGCAGATTGGTGAGGACAAGGTCAAGTATGTTTTTCCCTCGTGTTGGTTCCCCCACCACCTGCCGCAGACCCAGTCTAGCATCTATGTCCTTTAGTACTTGGCCAGCTCGGTCAGTAGTAGTGCTACCGAGCCACTCTTGGTGATGGACATTGAAGTCCCCCACCCAGAGTACATTTTGTGCCCTTGCCACCCTCAGTGCTTCCTCCAAATGGTGTTCAACATGGAGGAGTACTGAGTCATCAGCTGAGGGAGGGCGGTAGGTGGTAATCAGTAGGAGATTACCTTGCCCATGTTTGACCTGATGCCATGAGACTTCATGGGGTCCAGAGTCGATTTTGAGGACTCCCAGGGCAACTCCCTCCCTACTGTAGATCACTGTCCCCCACCTCTGCTGGGTCTGACCTGCCGGTGGGACAGGACATACCCAGGGATAGTGATTGCAGTGTCTGGGTCATTGTCTGTAAGGTATGATTCCGTGAGTATGACTATGTCAGGCTGTTGCTGGACTAGTCTGTGTGACAGCTCTCCCAACTTTGGCACAAGCCCCCAGATGTTAGCAAGGAGGACTTTGCAGGGTCGACAGGGCTGGGTTTGCCGTTGTCGTTTCTGGTGCCTAGGTCGATGCCAGGTGGTCCATCCGGTTTCATTCCTTTTCATTGACTTCGTAGTGGTGAGGTACAACTGAGTGGCTTGCTAGGCCATTTCAGAGGGCATGTAAGAGTTAACCACACTGCTGAGAGTCTGGAGTCACATGTAGGCCAGACCAGGTAAGGACAGCAGATTTCCTTCCCTAAAGGACATTAGTGAACCAGATGGATTTTTACAACAATCGACAATGGTTCCATGGCCATTATTAGACTAGCTTTTAATTCCATATTTATTAATTAAATTCAAATTCCACCGTCTGCTGTGGTGGGATTCGAACCCATGTCTCCAGATCAATACCCTGGGTCTCTGGGTTACTAATCCAGTGATAATACCACTACGCCACTGCCTCCCCGTGCATGCAGCCGAGGCTCTGATATCAACTAAATGAAAGCTGAAACAGGCTGCCTGGGAACTATTATTTGGTTTGGAAAGGAAAAGATTGCAAAATTTGCTTCAAAAATCTCTTCAATTTACATTCTAGTGACATTTCATGTTGCATCTGGTAAAATACTCAGTAGCCAGAAAGAGAACAAAGAAAGAATAGTCTCAATTTCTTACCTCTGCTTAAGGCGCCGTTTTGCTGTTGTGGGAACATTAGCACCATAGCCATAAGAAAAAAGAACCCGTTCTGCATCATCCTCATTTTCCACTGTGGAAAAGCAACAAAATTAATTTAAATATATGCTCATAGACTTTGAAAGATTAAAATATGCCTGGTTGATCAGTTGACCATAGATGGCAGCTTGTAAAATTATTAATGCATTAACGTATAGTCTTTTGGATCGTATAATACATTTATTATGATCCTTATTATTATCCTTAAATTGCAGCTTTGGGTTAATATGTGGAAATCTGTATTGCACTATTCATTAGGTATTTATCTTTGTGGATTTTGTAAATATCTTACTGTTCCTCACTTTTGAGATGAAATACTGGGGCTAATGGATATAAACAAAAACAGGACTGGGGCTAATGGATATAAAAAAAAACAGGATTGAGGCTCTCCAATGGTTCACAGACTAAACGTGCAATATGTGTGGAACTGATCCATACAAATCAGAGAGGCTATTAGGTGCTGAGTTAACTGACCATATTGAGTGTTCCAGTAGGGCACAACAATTGTCCTCATTGCTTCTAAAATAGTGAACTAGCTCCACCCAAGTTCTTCAGCCTCTAAGGCCCAACTATTTTCAGTAGCTTCATTAATGACCTTCCCTCCATCCGGCACAGTGGCGCAGTGGTTAGCACCGCAGCCTCACAGCTCCAGCGACCCGGGTTCAATTCTGGGTACTGCCTGTGTGGAGTTTGCAAGTTCTCCCTGTGTTTGCGTGGGTTTCCTCCGGGTGCTCCGGTTTCTTCCCACATGCCAAAGACTTGCAGGTTGATAGGTAAATTGGCCATTAGCAATTGCCCCGAGTATAGGTATGTGGTAGGGCAATATAGGGACAAGTGGGGATGTGGTAGGAATATGGAATTAGTGTAGGATTAGTATAAATGGGTGGTTGATGGTCGGCACAGACTCGGTGGGCCGAAGGGCCTGTTTCAGTGCTGTATCTCTAAACTAAAAAACTAAACATAAGTAGGGCTGTTAGCTAATGATTGCACAGTGTTCAGTTCCATTCACAATTCCTGAAATAATGTAGCATGCAGTAAGACCTGGGCAACACCTAGAATTGTCTGATATCTGACCAGTAACTTTTATCCTGCACACTGCCAGGAAATGACCATCTCCAACAAGAGAGATTCGACCACCTCCCTTTGACATTCAATTGCATTTCCATTGTTAAATTCCCCTAAGATCAATATCTTGGGAGACTGCACTGACCAGAAACTCAACTGCACCAGCCATGTAAATGCCATGGCTACTGGTGCAGGTCTAAAGCAGGGTATTCTGTGGCAAGTGACTCACCTCCTGACTCCCCAAAGCCTCTCCACCACCTACAATGCACAACTTTGGAGTGTGATGGAATACTCTCCACTTGCCTGGATGGGTGCAGTTGCAACAACACTTGAGAAGCTCAACACCATACAGGAAAAAGCTTGATCAGCACTCCATGTGCCAGCTTAAAAACCACTCACTCCATCAACAGTGCACTATGACTGCAATGTACAGGATCTACAAGATACCCAGCGGTAAGTAGTCAAGACTTCTTCGGCAGCATCATCCATATCTGCGATTAGCTAGAAGGATGAGGGAAGGAGGTGGATGGCAATACCAATACCTCCAAGCTCCCCTGCAAGTCACACACCATCTAAACTTGGACATATATCGTCATTCATTCATTGTGGCTAAGTCAAAATCCTGGAACTCATAACCTTACAGCCCTGTGACAGTATCTTCTCCACATGGACTGCAGCAGTTCAAAATGGCTCACCACCACCCGCTCAAGGGCAATTAGGGATAGACAGTGAAATGCCGGCCCATATTCTGAGAATTAATAAAACTAAACAGAAATCCACTGGATCTTCTAAGGACTTAATTTTCAAAGTTTTTAATGTTGTGAGAAAGTGGATGTTTCTGACCACAATCTCAATGTCAAAAATGTGGAGTATGCATCCAAGTACATGCGCATAGCTCATTGGTCAATAAGCTCAGTCTAAGTTAGTCGGCAATATATTTTGGTCTCCCAATTAAACTCTATTGGACTCTACTGATAGAGATTAGTGAGTGTATTATAACTGTATCCTCCCTAAAATCTCATGATACATACAAACATATAAATTAGGAGGAGTAACTATTCGGGCCCATCAAGCCAGCTCTACCATTTAATAAGATTATGGCTGATCGGAATGTGGCCTTAACTCCACTTTCCCGCCTACCTCCATATCCTTTGACTCCTTTGTTAGTTAAGAATTTATCTATCGCTGCCTTAAAAATATTCAAATACCCTGCCTCCACTGCTCTCTGGGGAAGAAAGTTCCAAAGACTCACAACCCTGAGAGAAAAAAATTCTCCTCATCTGCGTCTTAAATGGGCGATCCTTTATTTTTAAACTGTGTTCCCTAGTTCTAGTCTCTCCCACAAGGGGAAGCATCCTTTCAGCATCCAACCTGTCAAGTCCCCTCAGGATCTTATATGTTTCATTAAGATCACCTCTCATTCTTTTAAACTCCAAAAGATACAGACCCAACCTGTCCAACTTTTCTTCATAACGCTCCCAGTCCAGGTATCAGTTGAGTGAACCTTCTCTGAACTGCCTCTAACACATTTATATCTTTTCTTAAATAAAGAGACCAAAACTGTACTATTCCAGATGTGGTCTCACCAATACCCTATACAACTATAGCAAAACATCCCTACTTTTATATTCCATTCCCCTTGCAATAAAAGACATTTAATTTGCCTTCCTAATCTGCATACCAACCTTTTGCGATTCATGTACCAGGACACCCAGATCCCTCTGTACTTAACAGTTCTGCAATCTCGCTCCATTTAAATAAAATGCCGCTTTACTATTCTTCCTGCCAATGTGGTTAAGTTCACATTTTCTCACATTATACTCCATTTGCCAATTTTTTGCCCACTCACTTAGCCCATCTATATCGCTTTGCAGACTGTTAAGTCCTCTTCACAACTTACTTTCCTACCTATCTTTGTGTCATCAGCAAATTTATCAACCATATATTCGGTCCCTTCATTCAAGTAATTGATATAAATTGTAAATAGTTGAGGTCCCAGCACTGATCCTTGTGGCACTCCACTTGTCACTTCTTGCCAAACTGAAAATAACCCATTTATGCCTATTCTCTGTTTCCTGTTAGCTAGCCAGTCCTCTATCTGTGCTAATATGTTACCCCAACACCATGAGCTCTTATTTTGCTTAGTAACCTTTGATGTGGCAATTTGTCAAATGCCTTCTGGAAATCAAAGTATAGCACATCCACAGGTTCCCCTTTATCCACGTTGTTACTTCCTCAAAGAACTCCAATAAATTAGTCAAACGTGATTTCCCTTTCATAATACCACGTTGACTCTGCCTGATTACATTGAGATTTTCTAAGTGCCCTGCTATAATCATCTTAATAACAGATTCCAGCATTTTCCTTATGAGAGATGTTAAGCCACCTGGCCTGTAGTTTCCTGCTTTCTGTCTCCCTCCCTTCTTGAATAGAGGAGTCACATTCACTATTTTCTAATCTGATGAGACCTTTCCAGAATTTGGGTAATTTTGCAAAATTAAAACCAAACTACTATCTCAGTATTCTGAAATATCTCCTTAAATGTCTGCCACTGCATCTCGACAGACCTATCCCTTAACCTAATTTGCTTGTTTAGTTTAGCCAGCTCTGCCTTCAGGCCCTCATAATTGCCTTTATTTAAGTTTAAAATAATAGTCTTAGATTCGCCCTTCTCTCCCTCAAACTGAATGTGAAATTCGATCGTATTATGATCATTGCTACCTAGGGGCGCCTTCACTATGAGGTAATTAATTAATCCTGTCTCATTGCACAGTACCAGATCTAGTATAGCCTGATCTCTGGTTGGCTCTAGAACCTGCTGCTCTAAGAAACTGTCTAGAAAACACTATGAACTCATCATCCAGGCTACCTTTGCCAATCTGATTCGTCCAATCTATATGTACATTAAAATCACCCACGATTATCATCACACCTTTCACACAAGCCCCCATTATTTCATCCTATTTACCCCATCCTACAGCGTGGTTACTGTTAGGGGGCCTGTAAACTACTCCCACAAGTGATTTCTTACCTTAACTATTTCTCATCTCTACTCAAACTGGTTCTACATCTTGATGTCCAGAACAAAGATCATCTCTCTCTAATGTAACAATGTAATCCTTAATTAATAAAGCTAATACTCCACCTTTTCCTAGCTTCCTGTCCTTCCTAAATATTCAGGTCCCAGTCTTTGTCATCTTGCAGCCATGACTCCGTAATGGCTATCTGATCACACATATTTATTACTATCTGCACTGTCAATTCATCTGCTTTGTTACGAATGTTACGAGCATTCAGATAGAGCCTTTAGTTCTGTCTTTTTACTATTTTTGTAACCTCTAGTCTTATCGGCTGGTGCACTCTTAGGTTTGACACTTTGTCCCTTCCTGCCACACTCTGATCATCATTTCTCTTATTGCTACCTTGCTCACTTGCTTGCCTTCTCTACTTAATTTATCACATCTTCTCAATCCTGATCCCTTGCCCCCACTATTTTAGTTTAAAGCTCTCTCTACCGCCCTTGTTATACAACCCGCCAGAACACTTGTCCCAGCACGGTTCAGGTGAAGACCGTCCCAATGGTACAGCTCCCACTTTCCCCAGTACTGGTGCCAATGTCCCACGAATCGAAAACATTTCTCCCACACCAATCTTTGAGCCACGCGTTTAACTCTCTAATCTTATTTACCCTGTACCAATTTTCTCGTGGCTCAGGTAATAATCCAGAGATTATTGCCTTTTAGGTTCTGCTTTTTAATTTAGACCCTAGCCGATCATACTCCCTCAGCAGAACCTCTTTCCTAGTTCTACCTATGTCGTTGGAACCCATGTGGACCACAACCACTGGATCCTCCTCCTCCCACTTCAAGTTCCTCTCCAGCCCAGAGCAGATGTCCCGAAACCTGGCACCGGGCAGGCAACACAGCCGTTTGGTCTCTCGCTCTCAGCTGCAGAGAACTGTGTCTATCTCCCGATTGCGCTATCCCCTACTACCAATACATTTCTATTAATGCCCCCCGCTTGAATGGCTTCCTGTACCATGGTGCCAGGGTCAGTTTGCTCATCCACCTTGCAGCCCCTGCTTTCATCCATACAGGTTGCAAGAACCTGAACCTGTTAGATAATTGCAAAGGCTGAGGCTCCTCCACTTCTACGTTCTGGGGCCCCATAACTGCCTCACTTGCAGTCACACCCTCCTGTCCCTGACCGTGGACCAAATCAGAAGACCCTATCCTAAGTGGTGTGACCGCCTCCTGGTACAAAGCATCCATGCAACCTTCCCCCTCCCTAATGCATTGCAATGTCTCCAGCTCAACCTCCAGCTCACTGACTCTGAGCTGAAGTTCCTGCAGCTGCAAACACATACTGCAGAGTGTTTGCCCTGGATCACACTGACATCCAGGAACTCCCACATGATGCAGTCGCAACACATGGGCGGCACAGTGGCGCAGTGGTTAGCACCGCAGCCTCATAGCTTCAGCGACCCGGGTTCAATTCTGGGTACTGCCTGTGTGGAGTTTGCAAGTTCTCCCTGTGTCTGCGTGGGTTTCCTCCGGTTTCCTCCCACATGCCAAAGACTTGCAGGTTGATAGGTAAATTGGCCATTAGTAATTGCCCCTAGTATAGCTGGGTGGTAGGGAAATATAGGGACAGGTGGGGATGTGGTATAGAATTGGTGTAGGATTAGTATAAATGGGTGGTTGATGGTCGGCACAGACTTGGTGGGCCGAAGGGCCTGTTTCAGTGCTGTATCTCTAAACTAAACTAAACAAAACATCACCTGCCCTGCCATTTTTATTATGCGATAATTAATTTGTTTTTTACTTAATTAACTTATAATTAATAAACCCTACTACTCTCAATAAGCTTAATTACCGCTAGTAAACTTTACTAATACTAATAAAACCTTACAATTACTGATAAATTACCTGGGTTTTGAAAGATAAAGCTCTCGGATCACTCCCCTCAAAGCAGTAATATTCAGCCAATTTATGACTTTCCTGTGATGTCACACCTCAGGTTCCTGTGCTGTTTTTAAATCCCTCTCTTCCCCTGACGTGCTCTGCAGCTGCCAGAGTTCCTGCAGTTTTTAAACTCTCTCTCTCCCCCCGATGTGCTCTGCTGCTCACAGAGTACCTGCTCCGTTTATAAACTCTCTCGCTCTCGATGTGCTCTGCTGCTCCTGGAGGTCCTGTGCTATTTTTAAACTCTCTTTCTCTCCCTATGTGCTAAAGGACAATTAGGGATAGACAGTGAAATGCCAGCCTTACCAGTGATGCCCATATTCTGAGAATAAATAAAACAAAACAGAAATCCATTGGACCTTCTAAGGCAGGGATGTCCAACATACGCATCGCGGGCCAGCATCCGGCCTGCCAAACGTTTCCATCCGACCTGTGGATGTAAACTGTTCCTGGGGCCGTCCCTCATCCTTACCGTGACTGGAGATGAGAAATTTCCCTTTGTCAGATCCAGCTTTTAAACTATTGTGCTGTCAGTTTCACAGATGATGGCTGCCGACTCTCACACAGTTGCAGAGAGTGGAACGCTCTTTTAAAGTTCTTTTAAAAGTCAGTGCTTTTTAAAAACATTGCGCTGGCAATTTCACAGCTCACAGTTGCTGGCATCAGGAACAGTCGTTTCCCAACAGACTCCGGGTTTTCTGGCGGGTTCTGACATTTTTTGAAAATCCTGCCGGAAAACCAAGAATCTGTTGGGAAACAACTGTTCCCGAGGTCAGCAGCTGTGAGCTGTGGAAGTGACAGTCATCTTTTTTAAAAGAGCGTTCCACTCTCTGCAACGGAGAGAGTGAGTGTGGGGGAAAGAGAGAGGGGGGAGAAACAGAGAGAGTGAGAGAGAGAGAAGGTGGAACAGGGACAGAGAGAGAGGGGGACAGAGAGAGACGGGGGGGACAGAGAGAGAGGGGGGGACAAAAAAAAGGTAGGGGCAGAGAGAGGGGGAGACAGAAAAAGAGAGGCGGGGACAGAGAGACGGGGGGAGGTAGAGAGAGATAAAGGAGGGGATAGAGAGAGAGAGGGCAGAGAGACAGGTGGGGGGACAGAGAGAGAGAGAGGCGAGGACAGAGATAGGGGAGGTGGAGAAGGACAGAGAGGGGGGAGAAGGAGATGGGGGGGAGGTGGAGAGAGAGAGAGGGAGGAGGGGAGAGAGACCAGGGGAGACCATTTTGTCCATCGAGCCCGTGCCGGCTCACCACGGAGCTATGTAGTCAGTCCCACTCTCTGGCTCAATCCCTGTAGCCCTACAAGTCTATTTCTCTCAGGTGGCCATCCAAATTGCTCCTGAAGTCATTGATCGTCTCTACTTCCACGACCCTTGCGGGCAGCGAGTTCCAGGTCATTAACACCTGCTGCGCAAAAAAGTGTTTCCTCATACTCCCCCTGCATCTTTTGCACAAAACTTTCAATCTGTGTTAGAGGGGAAGGAAGAGGGAACGAGACACACGCATACAGAGCGCAGGGAGGCGGGGCAAGAGAGATCAAGGTCTCTCCAGAAAGGTGGTCATCTAACCAAAATACTCTGCATCGCTACCTCAAGTGTGCAGACAGCGATGGCTACTTATGCCAGCAAAAACAATGCCAGGTATGTCACTAAATCAATTTTCAATATAGTGACGAGAAAGTGTCAATAAATAAGTCTTCTCATTTAAAGCTTCTTCACAAAAATGCACATTTGTTGTTTTTATTAGTAAGATAAATTTTTTATGCCTTTATTTTTCGAGATGTGCTCACCAGCCCCCTGGGCCCAGCAAAAATCATAATGCGGCTCTCCGCCCGAAAAGGTTGGGCAACCCTGTTCTAAGGACTTAATTTTCAAAGTTTTAAATTACTTTTAAAAAGTGATCTCTGCCTAATTCCAACTATTACATGTTGACCTACTTTCAGCTGATTGCATTATAACACCATCCAGCTCTTCTTCTAGCTTCTCATAGATCACCAATCGTGCTTGAAGCTCCGAGTTTTGTGCCTGAAGTTCTGTGGTATGCTTGTCTGCTGATGATTGCAGCCTGTAAAATTCTTTTGTTAAAACCTGTTAAGACAATAATGCAAGAAATTGCAAGTAACTGTAAACCTGTTTTTACATATTAACTTGTAAAGATAAATTACACAGTGGAAGGTTTAACTTTGTCAGTCAGCTAGTTAACACATTCATATAAAATTCCTCTGTCGTATTAAGCACAGGTATTGAATTATTTACTTTAAAATGCTAATTATGCTGTTAATTTAACACACTAAAGAGTTTTACATTACCTAGTGAATCTCCAGTGCCTTTATACATGAGAAGTAAAACACAATTATTGTAGTTAGGTAAAGGAGAAGGCAGGGGAATAACTGGAGCTAGGCAGGGGAAGGTAATGAGGAAGAGGGGTGAGGAGGCAGATGGAAGGATAGGATGGAGAATGGAGGGAAGAGGAATATGGAATAGAGGGAGTGAAGAAACGGTGAGTATGGGATGAGAGGAGTGGAGGAAGCAGGAAGGAGAGGAAGAAAGGGGAAGGACGACATAGACGCAGTGGGAATAGGCAAGTGAGAAGAGTTGGTGAGAGGTAGAGGATAGG
The DNA here is from genome assembly GCF_036365525.1 of Heterodontus francisci. Lineage (NCBI taxonomy): Eukaryota > Metazoa > Chordata > Chondrichthyes > Heterodontiformes > Heterodontidae > Heterodontus > Heterodontus francisci. The sequence goes on along the minus strand of NC_090376.1, from coordinate 129,900,061 downwards.
GATGGCAGGCGGAGGAGAGGGGCAAAAGAATACAGTAGAGGGATGAGGAGGGGACAGAGGAGGATGTAGAGAGTGAGGGACTTGAAGAGCAAGGGTGAGGAAACTACTTCAATGAGAAGCAGCATCCAAATTTTCATTTCCGCTGGGGACGGAGCTTCCCCCTGCCTGAGGAATAACAGATTAACAGATTCCCATCTCTCCAGTGCCCTAAAATTATTTTCCGGGAGGAGTTGGGGGTGGGGGGGGGGGGGGGGGCGGGGTGAATGCATGTGGTGGGTTGCCTTTCAAAAAGTGCAAACACTTTGTTATATCATCTAGAGTTTGAGAAATCGTCCTGTTGTTGGGAAATGATTACCTGTTTGTGGCTTTTTTACTCTCATTCAGAGCAGACAAGACATGCATGAAGATTGCTGAAAGCTAGTTCAGGAGCATTAATATTCCAGACAGGTACGCATGCTTCTGTTTTTGAATGTAAAATTTATGGAAGCAGGAAAAAGGGTGTTAAGTTGTGACATGTATGACAGGGGACGGGGAAGAAACTAAAGCATCAATCAACAGGTGTAAGCCTTGGCTCACTGCACTCTTGCCTCTTAGTCAGAAGGTTGTGGGTTCAAGTCCCACTCTAGATTTTGGAGCTTATAATCTACACTGGCACTTCAGAAAGAGTGCAGTACTATTGGAGATGCTACCTTAAAGATGAGATGTTAAATTGAGGCCCCTTCTGCCCTCTCAGGTGGACGTAAAAGATCCCAAGGCATTATTTGAAGAGGAGCAAGGGAGTTCTCTCCCTTCTTTCCAAGCCAACGTTTATCCCTCAACCAACATCTAAAAAAATGATCTGGCCATTTATTTCATTGTGGCTTATCGGACTTCACTATGAACAAAGTAGTTGCCACATTTCCTATATTGCATAGTGACTACATTTCAACAGTACTTCATTGGCTGTGAGAGGTACTATATAAGCGCAAGTTTTTTTTTTCCGTTTAACAGGAATTGTTGATTTTTACTGTGCAATGCTTGCTTTCCCAATTCTGGGGTTGGGGCAGCAACCTGTTATTTGAACTGCTGTAGAGACAGAGAGTTGCCCATGTGTTGAAGTTTAGGACGATTTATAGAAAATGGTTTGCAACTTATGCTGTTGTAGCTAATGTCATGTGACATACTTAAGCTGGAAATTGGTCATTTATAGCATCTTCTATAGGCGGGTAGATGTCGATAGTTTTACAACATCAGAGGATGTTGAGGGGCGACATGATAGAGGTTTACACAGTTATGAGTGGCATAGACAGAGTGGATAGTCAGAAGCTTTTTCCCAGGGTGGAAGAGTCAGTTACTAGGGGACATAGGTTTAAGGTGCGAGGGGCAAAGTTTAGAGGGGATGTGCGAGGCAAGTTCTTTACACAGAGGGTGGTGAGTGCCTGGAACTTGCTGCCAGGGGAGGTGGTGGAAGCAGGTACGATAGCGACGTTTAAGAGGCATCTTGACAAATACATGAATAGGATGGGAATAGAGGGATACGGTCCCCGGAAGTGCAAGTTTTAGGTTAGACAGGCATCAAGATCGGCGCAGGCTTGGAGGGCCGAATGGCCTGTTCCTATAAAGTACTGTTCTTTGATGACGCAGGGGTCTTAAGTGCATAATTAAATGAAATTTTGCAACCCACTCAGCAATGTTAACACATACATGTGCTAACCAGTGCAGGACCAAAGGGAATTAACCCATATCAAAGAGTTTAATAGCTATAATTTTCTGAATGAATGTCCATATGCACCTTGTGCCTTGCCCAAAGCCAGCATGCAAAATTGGGGAAACAATACTCCCGATTTAAGCATGTGTATTGTTAAGAAAGTGCTCCATTTTTAAAAAATATTTTTTGAGGACTCGTGTTTTAGAATTGTGGAGATGGATTCATTGGAGGACTGAAGTGATTCCATAGATGCTGGACTTTATTTTAAAGGGTCACTGGAAGGACTCGGTTTAAAAACATTTACTGGATGCCACACGCCTTCAGCTAAGTAAACAACATGTGCCTTCTGACTATGGGAACTGTTTACAAGAGAAGTGACATGTCAAGAGTTATGGTGCTCAAGAATGGGTTTCATTTTTGAATACTGTTTTGAGTCAGTTGGATTTGTAGCCTGCTGAAAGAAATACCCAGCTCATCTTTTCTCCACCTCTCTGAGAAACCCTGCAAAAAAAAAAGCGTGTGATAGCTGTAACGCCTGTTGCTGCAATTGTCCTGAGAAGCTTTTGGAAGACTTCCTCTTGACATCTCCTGAACGAACTGCTTCTGAAAAGATCTCAGTGACCTGTCTAGGTGTACTTGGACGCCAGACTGTATTCCATCTGAAACGTAACATATCTTATCCTTTTTCTTCAAGAATTAACAAGTACTTTGGGCAAAGCATCTCTTTTCTTCCTTTAACTGTTGCATGTATGTGTGTTGGGTATTTAGAAGGGTACACTGTCATATTTCAAACGTTGTGTTAAATCTTTGCATCTTTATTAACTAAGTCTTGTTTTATAATAAATTAATACTTTTGTTGTTTATTAAAGAAACCTGGTTGGTGGATTTGATTCTGAAACTAAAATAGACAGAGTATATAATTAGTCGCATTGGTAACTGGGTACACATTTAAATATATGTTGTGACCTGTGGAGAAATGAAACTAGAGAAAGACAGTGCACTTCTCCCGCCTTGGTTGTAACAGTATTACAATGTCAGAAACTCCTATTAAAAGTGTAATAGTGCGGATGCTGGAAATCTGAAATAAAAACAAGAAATGCTGGAAACACTCAGCAGGTCTGGCAGCATCTGTGGAGAGAGAAGCATTGTTAACGTATCAGGTCAGTGACCCTTCTTCAGTTCTGAAGAAGGGTTACTGACCTGAAACGTTAACTCTGCTTCTCTCTCCACAGATGCTGCCAGACCTGCTGAGTGTTTCCAGCATTTCTTGTTTTTATTTCAGAAACTCCTATACTTCATTTACACAGCCCTAATTTGACCAGAATCACGTTTGTCCTGAAAAATATATTTAAGCTTAATTATGTAACATTTATTGTTGCATAGCTTCAAACTCATAACAATGAATAAACACAGAAAAGATAAGATGTTTGAGCTCAAGTCTTGATTTTACTGCTACTACTTTGGCATGTAGAAGTCTGTTTCAATTATCAGTCAGAAACTTTGCACCTAGTTTAAATATTATTTTATACAAAAATACTAGTTTCAATATCCTAACTTCAAGTATTATGCAACTCTAACATTCATGACACAGAAATAAAGTAAATGCTCAAGGATGAATATGCTTAGCCATAACTGCAGTAAAAATTTCTTGAATCTTCTAAAAATATTGTAACATGGTACTTACTCATTGGGGAGATCAGAGTTGAAATTGCAGTTTGGATTGATTTTTACACTCAAGTCTTCAGAGAATTTGTAATTCCTTGACTAGGTCATATATAGGAGTGAATGAAAACTGCAGTGTCCTTCTATTGCATCTATACTGAAGATCTTACCTTACAATTTAGCATGTCTAGTGGAGTATGTTACCTTGCAATTTTGTTACCAGGTGCAGTGCAAATAAATAGAGTGTTGACCCAGTGGAGGCAAGAATCCTGTTACTTGTGTGTCTTAAAACATATTCTAGCTCTCATTTTGTGTAGCTTAAATGATTAAGAAATTGAAATTTCGCTGATTGTTTGAATAATTTAAATTCCACCAAAAACATAAAAGCTTCATAGAATGTCACAGAACAAAAAGGCTTTTGGTCCATCAAGTCACCCCCCCTCCCCACCAACACAAACACGAGTCACCTGGTGTATAGCTCCCTACATCTGTGAATATTCCTCTTTTCTAAATAACTCATTTATAAACTTCTGTACTAAACTACCAGAACTATACTAAGCACATAAAATATATGACTTAAAAGGATTAGTACCTTTCTCGAATGAATGTACGAGTCATGACTCCTGCTAGTAATAAAGAGATGTTACGTGGAATACAACCTTAAAGATGCTATGTTAAGACAGTTATGTACAAGGCGAAGCTAGATGACCTTAAAAGTAGACTATCCAGTTGCATTTCTCCCATTGAGATAACAACCATTCACTTACTCGTGAAGACTGAGGAATTGAAGAATATTTTAATTATACTAACAAGGCTTCTTTTATTCTTTCATGGGATGTGGGCGTCACTGGTAAAGCCAGCATTTGTTGTAATTCTCTAATTGCCCTTGACAACTGAGTGGCTTGCTAGGCTATTTCAGAGGGCCGTTAAGAGTCAGCCACATTGCTGTGGGTCTGGTGTCACATGTAGACCAGACCAGTTAAGGATGGCAGATTTCCTTCCTTAAAGAACATTAGTGAACCAGATGGGCTTTTACGACAATCGATGATAGTTTCATGGTACCATTACTGAGATTAGCTTTCAAGTCCAGGTTTTTTAATTGAATTAATTTAAATTCCACCAGCTGCTGTGGTGGGATTTGAACCCATGTCCCCAGGGCATTAGACGGGGCCTCTGGATTACTAGTTCAGCAACAATTACCACTACAACAGCGTCTCCCCTCAGATGGTTCATCTTACACTAAGAAATGAAGAGAAGTTGCTTTCATATATGTGAGAAAAGGTGATCAAACGGAGATATTTCAATTTAATCCATGTCATGTAGAAAGTAAGGATTTGGATACTCTTTCAAATTAATTTAATTAAGAATTACTTTTAATGATTAGTCCATTTTAAACCATGCACATTGATTAAACTTCATGACGGAATTCAAAAATGTTGGATGTCTTAGCAAATGCTTTAAAAACTACATGGCAGCCAATATCCACTACAAGGTCACCTATACATCGTCAATGGATTCCAAAACGGCACAACATGCCTTAGGCAAACCACTGGCTTTTAATGATAGCACTAATAATGAAAGCAGAGGCAAATATTTTTGAAAAACTATTTTAGGTTCCAAAGAAAACTTTGTTTTTTTAATTTTAAGAGAACATTTTATTTGTTAATTTTAGAAATCAAGTAGCAATTTCAGAGTATGTAGGTAATGTTGAAAATAAAGCAGACATTTTAATGATTTCTGGAAAGCACTGGTTGTACTCATTAGATTCACCTCAAAAGCTTCATTTATCGTACATTCTAATATTTTTTTCATTATAGTAGTCAAGGTAACAGTCTATAATTCCCAGGATCAAGCTTCTGATCTTTTTTAAGATTGGAATAACATTTGTTACTTTCCAGACTTCTGGTGCCACAGTTTTACCTAATGAGCTGAAACCATTTTCCTTTAAGAACTCTCAGACCTATTCAATCTGATTGTGGTGCTGTATAAATATTCAAGTGCACCATATTTTAATGGCTGTTGTTGAGCGTTTTTTTTTTCCATGAACTAAGTCAATCCTGCATTCTCTGAAAGAAAACTCCCAAGTCAATTTAAACTGAAATTTCAAACTCTCAACTGCCTATACTTTGACTTTCCATTTACCATGATACTTCTGAAGCTCTTGAACTGCCTAATCACACCCCACTGCCACTTTTGTTGCCCTTGTCCCCAGTAAAATCTTTACTCTCTCTCGTATCATAGTTATTCCCCCATTGAGACCCCCACACATTTGCTCCCTCAAGAGCATATCTGGTTTAATCATCTTTATCAAATATGGCTAGAACACATCAAGTGCTATCAGGTCCAAATCTCCTCTACCAAAACTACCCTGTGCCCCCAGAGAGGAAAGGTAAGCGCTAGCTTCTTTTCTCCCCTCCAATACTAAGTGCAAAGTGCTAATGGACTGCTTTATCGGGAATGGGAAAAGATACTTTCCAAAAAAGGATAGCCACTTACTGATATAAACTCAAATGTTTTAGGACACATAATACAAGAAGGCTCAAGAAAGAAGCCACACTTCTTTGTCAGATTTTCCCTTCTTCTCCCCCTCCTTTTGAAGACAGTGATTCATACTGGGCTTTTGTTTTAAGTCAGTGAAACGAGATGCAATATGTGCTGTGATGTAGCTTAGTATGTACTGTGCCTTGCCAAGTTGCTAAATTTACTTTTGGTTCCATGGAATTGGCCTCATTGGATGTGGGTCAAATTCCATTACATGAAGTAAATACAGTTAGATGTGCATAGAGTTGGAATACAAAATAACTAGCAAAATTATACTAAGACCAGTGGATGTACTGTGACATTGTTCATAGTGAAAATTCCTTGAGCCCCTCCCCACTACCAGAAGTATGGTGTGTTGGGACTTCTGATTGCCAGTTTAGCTAGGCATTGCTCCGGTTCCAAATCCATGGCATGGTGTCAATTGCATAAAGGGGTTGGCACTTACACTATTTAATTCCTTGGTCACTGTTCTGTAGAAGGGCAAGGATGTTGAAGTGGTACCCCATTGCTCGATTGTGGGGAGGGGGGCCTGGCCACTTTCAGCAGCGAGTTACATTTTTCCAAAAGTAAACACTGGCAGTTTCTCTGGTGCTGCTTCCGTAACAGCAATATTACCATTGGGAAAGAGGCATTATGCTCCAACTGCCATGGTGGATTAGTAAATCTGCCTGCTTTTTTCAGATGTATTTGAAGTTGGAACAGGCAGGGGGCAGTAGCTCCGCCACTTGCAATGGCTTCAAGACAGAAGAGGGATGGATGCAAGGAATATTCACCTCCTCCAGAATTTTGGGATATAAACAATGGAAGCAGAGACCCAGAAATGAGTCACGAATTCTGGTTCCTCCAACCCTGTTTTGCTTGCATCCTTGTTCATCATCTGATGTGCAGGAATTTCAGGGCCATTATCTAAGGTGGTTAAGTTAAACAGTAAAATGCACAATGCAAAAAGTGGATCAATTTGGCACTCTGTATAGCAATTCAGCATTTTGATTGGTATTTTTTCCGTACATATATTCGATTTGGTAGCCCTGAAATAATATCAATTGTGTTACCTCAAGTTTCTTTTGGTACTTATCACATTCCACCTGGCACTGCTTGAGATTCTTGGCTGTTTCCTCTTGCATCAACTGAGCTCGCTCTGCCTCAAACGTTTTTAGCTTTGTCTGATTCATGAGTTCAGATATGCGGCTGTCTGTGTTGACCTGCATCTGCCTAAACCTAGAAAGTAAGAGAGAGAGGTAGGAAAATATATGGAATGTCTGCTTTAGTCAATTTACATCAATTTATAATAATAGTGCTCACATTTCCATTAAGATTTTTGATGAACATATGACTTCTCCCGAATGGGGTGAGTTGTTAAAATGTACGAACTATGGTAGTTAAGTAGGACACACAGACCAGGGTTATCCTAGATCAATTTTTTTTTCTAAGTGAGCTGGTCTTAGGTTTGACAGTGGTGGATGCACTTAGTGTCCAGTATGGGGCGGGGCCGGGGAGGTGGGAGAATTTTTGTGAGGGCTGTTACTCCCAATCTCAATTACCATTAACCAGAATGAGCCTGGCATGCATGTTGGACTTGGAAAGCATCTGACTAGGCTGAAATCTCAATAGACAAGCTTGTTGTTGATAATCATTGTTCAGGCCTATACATGAAGACTGAACACTTGGATGAGGTACTTGAGGGTTATTGCCTTCAGTGCAACCATACCCCAGGAGAGACTATTTTTGGACAGGGAAAATAAAAAATGGGAAAGCAAAAAAAAACCCCTCCAATGATATGACAAGACTATTAAATGTTAAAGTTCCATAAGCTAATTCACAAACATCAAGTAGATTACATGAAACTATGGCAAGACGATATCATAAAGCAAAACATAATAGGAAGTGATATTTTATAAAATGCAGGCATTGTACCTTAGTCAATACCCAATAAGTGATCATGTTAGTTAAATGACTTCTCCCCCTGCTCCACGCACCCGTGAACTACAATGGAGTTGCAGAACCCTTCCAGTTATATTTGTCCTGAAAAGGTTAAGAGTACATATGTACAGCTCCACTTAAAGACAGGCCAATTATTTTCAATTTCCACAAAGACATGGAGTTAATGACACAATTTGAACCTAAAGATAGCTCTAACAGGCCAATAATACTTTACATATTAAACACACAATAACTTTTCAACAGTGGCCCTGGTAACATAATATACACTACATAGCGTAAGACAATATCTTCCAACTCGGTAATTGGAAACACTTATAAGATAAGTGATTTATTTTACACATACAATCAAGGTGACTTTTAACTTGCTTTTTGTACACTGTATTCCTAGCACAACACATATGGAGAGCCAAGCTTTATGAAATGCTGTAGCCATGTTTATGGATCTGTAAATGAAAGGATTTCATGGCAGCGAGCACCAACAGCGAGTTAGTGCTGAGTCCTCATCTCCAGGCATAGAAAAAGAATCTCAAAAACGTTGTTCCTTTTTTCATCTTGACCTAGACAAAATGTAGTTTGAGTAATTTCCTAAATCATTTTAGATCTCAGCTGTATCACAGCATCTGTCATTGTTGGCTCAGAAACTTTGGATTGCCTGAATGTGAGCAATCTTTTTTTGCTTGCTTAAAACTCTGGGTATGCTCAACAACTGTACCAAGGATTTACAGGCATTCAAAGCATGTATTTACTGCGCTGCAGCACATCTCTAATACCATGAGCAAATAGGGCAAGTACTGTAATATTCAACAATTCATGAAAAATAGAAAATTTAAAGAACTATAAGCATATGTGTGTTGGTGCAAGAAAAATTGTGTAAAAGTGTAAACTAAATGCAATACAATTATATTTTATCTTCATTAAACTGTTCACCACACAAACTGCAGTCTGTGCATGCCCAAGTATGTCGTGGTAAATTACTCTCGTCATTAAAATTGCTAACATACATCAGCTTCTTTTATTAAAGCTATTCTGCAGCAAGCAATTATCCAAAGAATTTCAGTTTGGTCAAATATATTAGTAATGATCTAATACAGCATTTATAAAACCATATTTTTTCGGCAGCTCCTTCCAAACTCCACAAGAGATTTAAACACTTAAAGCAACACAATTTTTTACGAATGATGAAATTTGATGTTTTGTGGGATATAGAACTTCAAGAAGTGAATTTAAGTCTTGATTCATGAAAACATCTGTAGTAAACTCTCTTCATGCCAAACATTTAAGTTTTAAACTGTTGGTGTTTTCATAGCTTATAAATTTGTCTGTTGAACCATTTTAATCAAAAATCTAACATTGCTACATCATGCACCATTTAATGAGCAATCATGTTCAACGTACATCAAAACTGAACTGAATGTTGCACATAATCATTGTTACTCATTTCCAAATTTATAGATTGCGCAGTGTCACAGTTTGATATTGTACCTGGATGAGGTATCAAGCACTGATTTCATGTTGCAGCTGCAATGCACAAATCACAAAATTCAAATTTATAATCAAGTTTGGAAAGAAATTTTCAAACCTCCCCACAATTTTCTATAGTTACTTGCTGTAATAAAGGATTGTCAAGTGTTGCTCATATAGAGTGAGCCTCACAAGCTGGGAGGGGAGTGGAAGGAAGAGGAGGCAGAGAGGCTGAGGAAGGGAGGGGCATGGAAGGGAAAGGCAAGAAGGGTAAGGGAAGAAAAGGAGCAGAGAGACGATAGAGGAAGATAAAGGAAGGAAGAGGGCACAAGGGGAAGGGCAGATGGTGTTCAATAATGAGATCCTTGGTGTTCAGTGGTATAGAAGGGAGTCACTCAGGACTTCAGGCCATGTTTTCCAGTGTCGGGCCTACATCCTGATGGTTCACTTCCTATGTCTCCCTCTCATGTGCCTCTTGCTTTCCTCTCAATACCATACTACCAGCTGCTTGCTCCCATTTTTTCCCCTATCCCACAAAGCATCCATTCAACCATTTCCACTCATCCCCCACTTGCTTGCTATGCTACCAGAAGGGAGGGCAGTCAGAAGCCACCTCAGTATCCTCTCCATCTCTCCCCACCTCATAATGACAAACTATTCTTCCTGTTATCCCCATACCACCCCAACTTAGTGCCTCCCCACCCACTTGCATATGCATTCAATGCCCCCACTACTGTATTGACTCCTTTCTCCTCCATTTTGTCATATAAACCTTGCTTCCGTGCAGAGGCCATTTCAGCATCACCCCATCATCCTTTCAACTAACCTCACCCCATCCTTTATCACCTGCGTTCCCCACACCCATATTTGTTCCCCCAGCCAGAGCAACCATTCACCCTGTTAACTGTAACCTTCTATGCGTTCAGATCTCCAAATATATTTATCTTATCTCATTATTGAATTTTCTGCTATCTGCCCCACAATTTTTATCTCTTACTTGCTGAAACCAAGGATATGGAGGAAGATGGCAAGTAAGGTACACCACTGTTGGGAAGAGAAGGGATTAGTGGGGTTTGGCTTTGGCTTTATGAGAGGGGAGATTCTTGTCTTTGGTATTAATAGTGTATGACTGGCTTCAGGTAGGTTTTCAGAGATTTGAGTGCAGTGCGATGGTTTGGTAGAACTGGGGTGAAGTCCTCAGGTCTGGAAGCAATGCAAGTTTCACTGGTACACTTGAGCTGTCAAAGGAACATTGGAGAAGGTTCCCAGGAGTTAAAAAAATATACTGTGCAGGTCTCTAGATGTGAAAGCAGTCGGAATGGAATTTCTGAAGTTTGAGAACATTGGAGGGCAGGTCCTGAGATATGGGAACACGGAGGTAAAGATACCTGGGTATAGGAATAGTGTGAATGATGTTCTGGGATCTGAAAGTGCTGACTGTGAATTGGGGTGGTGGTGGGAGGTGGTGCTATTCCCGGGCTTATGAAGAGACGCAAGAAAGATTTATGTAATTATGAAGAATTTTGAGACAATGAATAGGGGAAGCCTATTTCCTCTGGTTGGAGAGTGAGTGATGTGGAATCACCAATTTAAAATGATCACTGGAAAAGTGAGGACAAATTTCTACACGCAGTTGTTGGTGAATGAAACACTTTGCTGCAGATAGTGGTTTAGATGGAGACTGCTGCATTTTTAAGATAAAAATTATATAAATATTTGAGGACAGGAAGACCCAATGCTATGAGGAGTGAGCAGAATTATGAGCTTAGATTTATATTGCTCTAGTGAAGAGCTCAAAGAGGTAGGATGGTCTGTAAATGTCTATGTTTTGGAATATTAAATCTTCTGACTTACCATGAGCAAAACCATGGGATATTTGTTGGTACATACATAACTACATACAAACAAAACTTTGCATCTAGTGCAACCATCAAATTAAAAGTGTCGAGCTTGCACCTAAACAAATCAAATATCCTCTTCATAAAATTCAACAACAAATCACAACCAAGCAAGTATTAAAAATGTTTTTAAACTAATCTCATGCTGTATCTACTTATTGGAATTAGTCTTTGTGTTCTTAAAGGAATAGGCTATGTTAAACACATAGTTCAATCCTGCCACCAGAATAATATATTGCTTGCTACTCAGTACAACACATCTGTTATAAAACTGCATAATCCTCCAATTTACTCTGAGTAGGCAATGGTAAATCCACTAGTATATATAAAAGATTAAACTGTTTAGTCGTACAAACGAGGTGTATTTTTCTCAAAATATTTTTGTCTTTCAACACTGTAGAAAGAGCTAAGGTGGTCTGACATTTCAAAATGGAACTTATGATAAGTAAGAATGTGCAGGGTTATAGGGAGAAGGCGGGGGAATGGCATCTAGTGATTGGCTCATTTGGAGAGCTGGTGCAGACACGATGGACTGAATGGCCTCCTTCTGCACTGTAACAATTCTATGATTCTGTCAATCTTCAAACCACAATAATATTGTATTGATAAGTACCAAAACACGAATGGGAACAGTTATGTCCACGGGCACTTACTGAATTCATTTGTTTGCTATTAGCCAAAACAATTTTTGCAAGGAGAAAGCATTCCATTGTAATTTAGTCTGGAGAAACAAATAATTTTTATTTCATTAGAACTTCAATTTGATATGAGACACCAATCTTTAACGATCCAATACATGTTTAAAATTATTTCAGTGCAATACAAACACAAATGACCTCAAATGCAGTAACCATTGCTCAATTTGTTTGTGTCAATAGTTCAAACATGTGGATTCTGAACAACTGGTTATGTTCAACATAACTAAAATGACTTGCATTATGTAGTCCTGAGAACATCTTTTAGAAATGTCTGAAAACATTTCACACACAACAAACTGCTCTGAAGTGCAATGGCTATTGCGATATAGCCAAAATTGGCAGCCACATTACACACAGCGCAATACCAAAAACAGAAATGAGATGAAGGCCCAATTAATCTGTTTAGGGTGATAATGGTTGAAAAATGAATATTCTCCAGGACACTGGGGATGCAATTCTCCATTTTTTATTTTATTTTTGTATCTTTTGGCCATGCATAAAATGCATTTAAGAACTTGAGGAGGCAACCTGCTTCTGCACTCTGTCTGCTTGATGACCATGAGGGAATATGAAATACATGTCTGGTTATGGCTCCTCTCCAAATTTTCATACTTTTTCCCTGCTAGATCAACAGTGCAGCCCTTAAGAACAAATGGTTATCAGCCACTCTTCTTGCTCAGCTAATATTGATCTCTTTGGTGCGTATGCAAAAGTGTCCGTCATGGTGGTTTATTTTGCAATATATGTGGAAGTGATTTTATTTAAACTAAGTTATATGTAGCTTTAAAGAAAATTATTACAAGCACTTCAGTATTCTGCATTATGACACATGAATTGCTTCCGGTGTTTGTCTAGATGCAACTAGTTCCTAGCTCAAAGCCCCTCAAGATAAACAAAGTACTAAATTCAGAGTTGGTTAAAAAATTGTGCCATCAAGCGAAGATATTTAACTCCATAAATCAATACAGACCAAAGTTAAACCAATCTAATCAAACCAATTGTGAAGTATAGGTAAGGTGAACTAATTTTACTGAGGGTAGCAGCAACCAAGAATTATTTCACAACAAACTACAATGGTTCTCATGCAAAAAAAAAGGATATTCTGATAAGAAATTGCCTAACCTGTACAGATCATTCAGTTCAGAGTCCAACTATCACAATAAAATACTTAAGGAACAACATGTTTTTTAAAAAAGTTATCACAGGACAACAAACAGGAAATATAAATGTCACACGCACAATGGAAAATGTAGCTTCCTCACAATTCAAATCTGCAATGTTCAGGAATTCTTAAGATACTGAAGGGCACTGAAAGAATGCAATATTTATTAAATAGTGCTGCTCGCTATGTTTCCTTATTTACGTGAGAACTGCCTCCGAAACACTGCAGTGTAAGTTGCATCCTGTAAGGTTCACTTTTTTCCAGGAATCCAAGAATTTTTTTTTTTGCTTTCTATCAAGAATGATAGTACATTAGTATTATTTACAAGCCATGCAAAAATCACATCATCATGAGGGGATGAGAGAAGGGATATATAATTTGTATTAATGAAGATGTCTGTCACTCTAGAATTGGCCTTTATAGCCACTCCAGGCGCTGCTCCACAAACCACTGACCACCTCTAGGCACTTACCCATTGTCTCTCGAAACAAGGAGGCCATGTTTAACTAACTGAAGAAGAAGGAGGAGAAGAAGATTAATGAAGATGTATAAACAAAGCAATAACCATGATTCATCAAAGTGGCTTTAGTGAGGTGATGTACAGCTGAATCAATGCATAACATATATATCAGTCAGCAGACAGACACAGGGGAACCCCCAAGTCATGAATCAATATATGAGCGTAAAGATATTCAGCTGATCCTCAGTACAGTTTATTTATACAATACATGTGGAAGTGATTTTGTTTAAATTAAGTTATATTTAGCTTTAAAGGAAACCAACAGAAGTACTTTAGTATTCTGCATTATGAGACATGAATTGCTTCTGGTGTTTGTCTAGATGAGATGCATCCAAGGATACTGAGGGAAGTGAGGCTGGAAATCGCAGAGACACTGGCCATAATTTTTCAGTCTTCCTTAGTCTTGGGGGTGGTGACAGAGGACTAGAGAATTGCAAACGTTATACCCTTGTTCAAAAAAGGGTGTAAAGATAATTCCAGCAAGTACAGCCAGTCAGTTTAACTTTGGTGGTGGGAAAACTTCTAGAAAAAATAATTCGGGACAAAATCAAGTCACATGGACAAATGCAAGTTAATTAAGGAAAGCCAGCATGTATTTCTTAAGGGAAAATCATGTTTAACTAACTTACTGGAGTTTTTTGAGGAGGTAACAGAGAGGGTTGATGACGGCAATGCTGTTGATGTGGTGTACATGGACTTTCAAAAGGTGTTTGGATACAGTGCCACACAACAGACTTGTGAGCAAACTTGTAGCTCATAGAATAAAAGGGACAGTAGCAACATGGATACGAAATTGGCTGAGTGACAGGAAACAAAGAGTAGTGGGGAATGGATGTTTTTCGGGCTGCAGGATGGCTTGTAGTAGTGTTCCCCAGGGATCAGTGTTGGGAACCTTGCTTTTCTGATATATATTAATGACCTAGACCTTGGTGTACAGGGCACAATTTCAAAGTTTGCAGATGATACGAAACTTGGAAGCACTGTGAACTGTGAGGAGGATAGTGTAGAACGTCAAAAGGACATAGACAAGTTGGTGGAATGGGCAGACATGTGGCAGATGAAGTTCAATCCAGAGAAATGTGAAATGATTCATTTTGGTAGGAAGAACATGGAGACACAATATAGAATAAAGTGTACAATTCTAAAGGGGGTGCAGGGGCAGAGGGATCTGGGTGTATATGTGCATATGTCATTGAAGGTGGCAAGACTGGTTGAGAGAACAGTTAATTAAGCATACAGTATCCTGGACTTTATTAACAGGAGTATAGAGTTACAAGAACAAGGAAGTTATGTTGAACTTGTATAAGATTCTAGTTCGACCTCAGCTAGAGTATTGCGTCCAGTTCTGGGCACCGCACTTTAGGAAAGACATGAGGGCATTGGACAGAGTACAGTAAAGATTCACGAGAATGGTTCCAGGGATGAGGAATTTCAGTTATGAAGATAGATTGGAGAAGTTTTATGGAATTAATGCAGGCAAATGGGATTAGTATAGATAGGCATTATGGTTGGCATGGGCGCAATGGGCCGAAGGGCCTGTTTCTGTGCTGTACGACTCTATGACTCTAAGTTAGGATTGTTTTCCTTGGAGAAGGTTGAGAGATGATTTGATAGAGGTATTCAAAATCATGAGGGTTCTGGACAGAGTAGATAGAGAAACTGCTCCCACACGTGAAAGGATTGAGAACGAGAGAGCACAGATTTGAAGTATTTGGTAAGAGAAGCAAAAGTGACATGAGGAAAATTTTTTCACGCAGCGAGTGGTTAAGGTCTGGAATGCGTTGCCTGAGAACGTGGTGGAGGCAGGTTCAACTGAAGCATTCAAAAGGGAATTAGACAGTTATATGAAAAGGAAGAATGTGCTGGGTTATGGGGAGAAGGCAGGAGAATGGAACTGAGGGAATTGGTCTTTCAGAGAGCCAGTGTGGATACAATGGGATGAATGGCCTCCTTCTGCACTGATTCTGTGATTCTGCAACTTGTTCCTATCTCGAAGCTCCACTTTTTGAAGATGAATAAGGTACTAAATTCAGAGTTATGTTAAACAATTAAGTCATAAAGCCAAGATATTTAACTCCATAAATAACAGATAAAAGTTAATCCAATCTATACTATCCAATTTCATTGCCACTGTAAACAAAACAATACTATTGTCTTTATTCTGTACATGAATATGATATTATTGCTATAAAGCACCTAAATACTATAGATTAACAATAATAAAATAGCTCCAGTCACATTTATTCTGTGGACATATAAATTAAATACAAAACCAGTATTAAATAATGCTGTTATATGGAGAAGTTATTGAAATAAAATACAATTTACTTTCCTTGTTTCATCTAAATCAATCTGATATTTATATTTGATATATTGCACAAGGGAATATAAAAACTATAATGTATAAGTATGAAGATAACCACAATGCAACTGCCCTTTTAATGGCAAAGGAAGTAACAACACACCAGATTAATGTTAACAATCCACGTTGTTAGGGGACTTGAGCTATAATCATTTTCTGCAACAAAATATGAAGTTTTTAATCTACGTAATTAGGGGTATCTCGGGTTTAAAGCTCCAGTACCTTGGTGTAACATATGTGGCGTTTCACCGTTTTCCTGGACAAAAAGAGTTGAGCAGCTAATTGTCATGACACTGTGCACTCCATCACCCCACCCCCTCACCTGGCAATGCCATTGTGATCATTAAAGAATGGTGCTGGAGGGCATTCGAATGTAAGAGCGTTACTAATGTTACTATTTCATCTTACTTTTTAAATCCACTATATTTCTAAAGTATCAATGTTAACAAATTTTTCCCACCCAAGATTCCCAAAGTAAATGAACCAAGGCATTCATCTAGGGCTAAATGGCAGATCAATTTTAGCACAGGGGACAGAGAAATAGAAAGAAAGAGAAGGAAACAGAAAGGGAAAGAAAGACATCTGCTGCTTAAGCTTTAACCTTTTATATAGTTACTAATTACATACATGAAACCAAAGGGAAACTATACTTTCACTGAAATTATACAGTTCACATTTTGTAAGTGCGGTTTGACCAGCTTAGATTAATTTATTTTAAATTTATTCTTGCTTATAGATTTAAGTAATTTGCTGGAAAATATTAATAAACCGATAAATAAATGAGACTGAAATTCTCACAGAAATCAACATGCAAAATGTATTCTGAACTATCCACTGGCCACACAGCCTCTACCACTCCCCAACCCCGATCCGCTTCTTTGCTCCCTGTGACAGATTCTAATTATTGTTCCAGCAAACTGTGGTGGAAATTCAGCACTGGGCTATTGGGGAACAGAACAGTCTAACTTACAGTTTGCCACCAAAATTGTGACTGCACTGAATTCTGGATCATTCATAGAATGCTTACAGCACAGAAGGCCATTCTGCTTATTGTGTCGGTACCAGCTCTCTGCAAGAGCAACTCACCTAGTCCCACTCCCCTGCCTTTTCCCCATAACCCTTTAAATATGTTCTCCTCAGATAATTATCCAACACCCTTTTGAAAACCATGATTATATCTGTCTTCACACACTCTCAGGCAGTGCATTCCAGATCTTAACTGCTCACTGCATAAAAAGGTTTTCCTCTTGGCACCACAGCTTCTTTTGCCAATTAGCTTCAATCGGTGTCACCAATGGGAACAATTTCTCCCTAAGTACTGTCCAGACCCCTCATGATTTTGAAAACTTCAGTCAAATCTCCTCTTAATCTTCTCTTCGCCAGTACAGGAGTACAGCCCCAGCTTAACTGAAGTTTTTCATCCCTGGAAACATCCTCATGAATCTTTTCTGCACCCTCCCTAATGCCTTCACATCCTTCCTAAAGTGTGGTGCCCAGAAGTGAACACAATACTCCAGTTGAGGCCAAACATAGGTTCTACATAGGTTTATCATAACTTCCTCACTTTTGTACTCCATGTCCCTATGCTTTATTAACCATTTTCTCAACCTGCCCTGCCACCTTCAATGATTTGTGCACATATACCGCCAGTCCCTCTGCTCCTGTACACCCTTCAGAATTGCACCCTTTATTTTATATTGCTTTTCTCGTTCTTCCTAACAAAATGAATCACTTCACACTGCTCTGCACAAAATTTAATTTGCCACTTGTCCACCCATTCCAGCAGCCTGTCCATGTCCTCTTGAAGTTTATCACTATCCTCCTCACAGCTCACAATACTTTCAAGTTTTGTGTCATTCACAAATTTTGAAATTATGCCCTGTACACTCAAGTCTAGGTCATTTTCAGTAGGATGCAAACAACTTAGTGAAGTTGTTGAGAATGGTAAAGCCAGAAAGAAGGTGGTACTATTGTGAAGCGGGGTTAGTTTGATCCTCTTGGGTGTATACATTTTTGGATATTTTGGAGAGGTACTAGAAATGTACCAGAGCTGGCGGGCAGCCATAAAGGCAGGGCTAAAGTGTGTCGAGTCGAAGAGACTTAGCAGTTGGCAGGACAAAAGACAGAAGCGCAAGGGGAGAGCCAACTGCGAAACAGCCCTGACAACCAATTTTATCTGCAGCACCTGTGGAAGAGTCTGTCACTCAAGTATTGGCCTTTATAGCCACTCCAGGTGCTGCTTCACAAACCACTGACCACCTCCAGGCACTTACCCATTGTTTCCCGAGACAAGGAGACCAAAGAAGAAGACGACGACTAGAAATGTATCTACCATGATCAATTTGTACCAGCTTTGCAGAGACCTCCTGGTGTACTTCAGTATAAGTTAGGTCAGCTGACTGTTAACGGCTTCTGGGACAGCTCCTGAACACATTTTTAATATTATCCATTTCTTCCCTCTTTCTTTAACAAATAATATCTTTCCAATTCCCTTCTAACAGTAGCTGTGTTAATTATAATGCATTTACCATTCACATATATAATACATTTACACTATAATTAGATACCAACAATGAGTCCTTTTTTAAATTATCCTATAATACATACATGTATAACATCATGCAGCAAAAGTTCACTACTCTTAAATGTTTATCTCAGTTTCAACAACTGTCATAAAGACAAATTATCAATTCGCAAAGTCCAACAATAGCTTCTTGCTCCCTTAGTTAAAACGACATTTAATCACTTTATAGAGGGTAGCAAACATTGCTTTCGATTGACTTATATGTACTTCTGAACTTTGAAGTATTTCAAGATCAGCTTGATACACTTCAGTTATAATCTAAATTTTGTAAAATTAGGTTTATAAAATGGAGAACTTTGGAGACAAAGTTCATTGTTACTATACTGGATGGTGCACATTTGAGTTTCTCTTAATATTTAATTTCAGCATTCAATTCTGACTTCATATTTAATTATCTGCATCATTTCAACACCACCTTTACAAGTATCAAAAAAAGAGAGCAGCTAAAGTAAAATTAGCAGCAGAGACAGGAGAAATTATCATGGGGAATGAAGAAATGGCAGAGACACTGAACAAATAATTTGCGTCTGGCTTCACAGTAGAAGACACAAATTACTTACCAGAAATAGAGGGTAACCAAGTGGTTTATAAGAGTGAGGAACTTACTGTAATTAATATCAGCAGGGGAAAAGTACTGCAGAAACTTAAGGGACTAAAGGCTGACAAATCCCCGGGACGTGATGGTCTACATGCTAGGTTTCCAAAAGAGGTAGAGATCCATGGTCCCAGAAGATTGGAAGTTAGCAAATGTAACTCCGCTATTCAAGAAAGGAGGGAGAGAAAACAGGGAACTACAGACCAGTTAGCCTGATATCACTTGTAAAGAAAATGCTGGAATCTATTATTAACTGTCTTAACAATGCACTTAGAAAAATCAAAGTATGATCAGCCAAAGTCAACATGATTTTATGAAAGGGAAATTCAAATTTATCAGAGCTTTTGAGGATTTAACTAGTAGGGTAGATAAAGGGTCAGTGACCTGAAACGTTAACTCTTCTTCTCTCTCCACAGATGCTGCCAGACCTGCTAAGTATTTCCAGCATTTCTTGTTTTTATTTCAGATTTCCAGCATCTGCAGTATTTTGCTTTTATATTAGGAATAGGAATAGAATAGAACAGTAAGGCATTCGATAAGGTGCTAAATGAAAGGTTAATATGCAAGATAAGGGCTCGTGGAGTTGGGCTAATATATTAGCATGGATTGAGGATTGACTAACGGACAGGAAGCAAACAATACAGATAAATGGGGCATTTTCAAGTTGGCAGACTGCAACTAGTGGAGTGCTGCAGGAATCAGTGCTGGGGCCTCAGCAATTTACAATCTATACTAATGACTTAGACAAAGAGTAATATATCGACGTTTATTGACGGTACAAAGTGAGGCAGGAATGCAAACTTGAGCAGAAGATAGAGAGAGGCTGCAATGAGATATAGAAAACTTAAGTGTTACGACCGGTAAGAAAGGTGTCTAGGGGCCCCTCTCAGCCTTCACCTGGTCTTACCATAACAGGCTTTAATTTTAAACACAGTGTTTTTAGCTCCCCTTTGTTCACCGCTTTTCAATGATAAGGCAAAGAAACCAGCACAAACAGGTTTTCTTAGGTTTAAATAAGTAAAGTTGAAATTTATTAAACTTGAACTCTAATTCGGTTATTGCCGAGGGATACACGATATGCCCCCGCTCGCATGCATATGCGATACACACATGCAGATAGAGACAGAACAGAGCAGAAGAAATAAAGTGGAAAAGTTTGAGGCAATATCTGAAGAGTTTTTGTTATGGTTCTTCGAGCTCACTGTAGAGCCCTTGATTGCAGATAGATCTTGCTTTTTGTTGGGGCCCAGTATTCTTCTTGAACCTTGTTCGCTGTAGGGTACTTTTCTCTCTTGGGGTTCATGTGTCTTCAGTGGATTCAGAGGCTTGTGAGAAAGAGATGGGAGCAGACAGGAGAGCTCTTCTCAGCAAACAGTCTTTCTGAGTTCAAACTCTCTGTGGCTAGTTCAAAAGACCCTGGAACAACCAGTTAGTCAAGTTAGCTGGTCTAACCAATCCTGGATTGTATCAGCTTAGCAGTCTCTGGAATGCTCCTCTTACACACAATATTTGGTGATCAAGGTCCACTGTGGGTTAAATGTGTCAGGGAATGGTCCTTTGTCCTTCCAAGCACTGTCTGTTAATGTACAAATGTCTTTGACAGCCACAGCTGATCTGTTTAACAAGTAATTTCCTCGCTCCAGCAACAATTTAACATCAATGTTCATGACAAAATTAATGTGCCTCTTTCTTGGCAGGCCTGCATGACACCTCCACACCGAGCGGAATGAAATGCGATTTGAAAAAAGCGCATTTCATTAAAAGGGTCAAGAGAAAATATAAGATACAGAAAAAAAACATGCATTTCTCTCATTCATTCCCAACCATTCATAAATCCAAAAACTTACTACAGCCTGTCTTTTCTTGGTATTTCTGCAATGGTGCAGGTTTAGTGCTAAAATACAACTGAACAGTCAACCAACAGAAAACTTTATTTTATACTACATACTGTGAGTCACAAAAATAGAGACAGGAACAATGATGCAAAATGTGCTGAAGCAGCAATGAATATTGCCATGGAAACATGGGGTGGAATTTTATGCTGGCAGCGGGGGTCTCGACGTTGGGGAAAACCAACTCTGAGATCCCCGGGTTGCGTCTTCCACGGAAGGCCCGCAGAATTTAGTGCTAATCAGGCACTTAACTTGACAGCAGTGGGCCTTCCATAGACCCCGTCACTGAAAGTCCCTGCCTTGCAGAGCTGCTGGCCAATCAGAGGCTGGCAACTGCAAAGCCACTGCAACCAGACATTGAGGAGCAGCACTGAACAAAGACTTAAGGTAGAAGAGGGCGGGAGGGGTCTTGCGGGGTGGGGGAGGGAGTTCGGTAGCAAGGGCAAGGGTGTGGCCATCAGCGGGCCCCCCACTTCCCGATACCAGGTCCCTGATTCAGGCACTAAGTGCCTTTGAACGAAGGAACACACCCCCCCGCCATACCCACGGGAAGCAGACCACACGGTTTTCTGTGCCGTGCTTGCAGTACGGCGATAGGGCCACCCGCCATATGGGCAATTGTGGCTGCGGTGGAAAGAGACCCTTAATTGAGGATTAAATACCCTGTTAAGGGTCTCAATTGGCAGCAGGGCGGGAAGGTCGTTCATAGGCCTTCCTGCCCCAGACTAAATTTCGGCGAAGATGGGATGGTGGCGGGCTCTTCCCGCCTCCAAACCAGCTGCAGGGGAGAGCTTGAAATTCCACCCATGGAGTGCAAGTACAACTCTAACTGCAAACAATTCATACTGCCAGTTAGAAATCAGATAGTTTCCACGAAGGGAGGGAAAATTAGAGGGAGAATCATCAGTAGGTCTCACATAGGTCTGTACTCAGGTATGTATCTGAAAATGTAGCTCTGAGCTGTTTTCTTTTTAAGGTCAAGCCAACAGCAGTCCTCAGAGAGCTCAGCTTCCATCTGGAGAGTTTGCTTAAGAATGTTTAAATAATCATTTGTGCTTAAAATTTACTAAAAGATTGCCTTTTACAACTAACTTAAGCAGCAGGCTTTGTAGTACATCATTCTGGAGCATTCTTAAAGCTCAGAGCACTAATGTTATGACACATCATCACCTCTGATTAGGTTTTCATAAAATTTGCAAGACTGAAATAGAGAAATACCTTTTTTATACTTGAGATGTTCAAGTTGACTGACGGCAGCAGAATAGTCTATATACATTTCAGTCTTGGATTACCTATACTGATAAATATTTCAGCATAAATTCTTAAAAATTCTTGTACTGCCTTGCAGTACAAATATATCTACAGAGGAGGTTAAGGAAACACCAGCTTGGATGTCTTCCAAATACCAGATTGAAAATACTCTTGCAGCATCTGTTGTTGATGGGCATGAATGCCTGTAGATGTCATGGAATGGTTTTAATAGAGGGATCAGTGATTCACAATCCAGAACACACCAGTTAGCGCCAACTTCATTTTTTTAAATTCATTTTTTTGTGGAATGTGGGCAACGCTGGCTATGCCAGCATTTATTGCCCATCCCTAATTCCTCTTGAACTGAGTGGCTTTAAGAGTCAACCACATAGCTGGAGTCATATGTAGGCCAGACCAGGCAAGGACAGCAGATTTCCTTCCCTAAAGGACATTAGTAAACTAGATGGGTTTTTACAACAATCGACAATGGTTTCATGGTCATCGTCAGTTTTGGTCTCTTTATCTGAGGAAGGATGTTCTTGCTATAGAGGGAGCGCAGCGAAGGTTTACCAGACTGATTCCTGGGATGGCGGGACTGATGTGAGGAGAGACTGAGTCGGTTAGGATTATATTCTTTGGAGTTCAGAAGAGTGAGGGGGTATCTCATAGAAACCTATAAAATTCTAACAGGATTTGACAGGGTAGATGCAGGAAGGATGGTCCCGATGGTGGGGGAGTCCAGAACCAGGGGTCATAGTCTAAGGATACGGGGTAAACCTTTCAGGACTGAGAGGAGGAGAAATTTCTTCACCCAGAGAGTGGTGAGCCTGTGGAATTCGCTACCACAGAAAGCAGTTGAGGCCAAAACATTGCATGTTTTCAAAAAGGAGTTAGATATAGCTCTTGGGTCTCAAGGGATCAAAGGGTATGGGGCGAAAGCCGGAACAGGCTACCGAATTGGATGATCAGCCATGATTATAATGAATGGCGGAGCAGGCTCGAAGGGCCTACTCCTGCTCCTATTTTTTATGTTTCTATTAGACGAGCTTTTAATTCCAGATTTATTAATTGAATTCAAATTTCACCATCTGCCGTGGTGGGATTCGAACCCATGTCCCCAGAGTATGGGCAATGCATTAATAGTCCAGTGACATTACCACTACGCCACCGCCTCCCTGATAATATGCCATTAACATACGTGCAGAGTTTAGTGTATACAGAAAATATTTCAACCGAGTGGACAGGACTCTTGCATGTATTCTAAATGGGAACCAAAATAAAACTGAAAGTTACATTTTCAAATCCACCAAAATAACAATTCAGACCAAAGGTTGAGAGAATAGATCGCATTTCAACACTTCAACAACTCGTATTACAATACACCTTTAGCATACAGAATGTCCCAAGGCAGTTTGCAGCAAAGTAAAAAGCCAACTAATGGGAGACATATTAGGAGAGGTGCCTAAAAAATGCACTTTCATAAGATTTTTAAGGGTGGACGGAAGGGTAGAGAAGCAGGACTGTTTACGCAGGTAGCCCCAGAAGATTGTTGCACTAATGGTGGGGCAAAGATCGGTGGCATGCACAAGAAGCTGAAATCGGTGGACCAAAGGGTATGGGAGATGATGCAAGACTGCAGAGGGATTTGAAGACCAGGACAACACCTCAGATCATCTACTAATCAGAATTATAAAATTATGGATGGCTATTTTGAATGGGGTTGCGGAACACACCAAATGTAAAAATAAATTGTTTCTTTACAATCACGAGCATGAAAGCAATATGTCTCTAACATCTTCCGAAATATATACCATAAGACAATTTTTAAAGCTGCGTCAAAACTGTGAGTTGGGTACACACAGAAATGTGATCCTTCATACATAAAAACTGAGACCCTTTCTCCCACCATGCAACACAAAAGTGAGGCATCCAAAGAGATGCACTTCTACGCACAAATTGAGATTCACATACACATTAAATTCAAAACCTCCCTCTTCCTCTACCCATTCTCCTCTGCCTAAAGATTCCTGGGCATGGAGAACTAGATAAAGGCTGATTCCTAATTGGTTCAAAAGGCTGCTCCCTAATTGATCAAAAAGCATCAGTCAAGGAGCAACCTTTTCCCTAAAACATAGTCATAGAGTTAGACAGCACAGAAACAGGCACTTCGGCCCATCGTTTCTGTGCCAGCCATCAGGCACCTAGCTATTCTAATCTCATTTTCCAGCACTTGGCCCGTAGCCTTGTATGCTATGGTGTTTCAAGTGCTCATCTAAATACTTCTTAAATGTTGTGAGGGTTCCAGCCTCTACCACCCCCTTCAGGCAGTGCGTTCCAGATTCCAACCACCCTCTGGGTGAAATGTTCTTTCCTCCAATACCCTCTAAACCTCCTGCCCCTTACCTTAAATCTATGCGTCCTGGTTATGAACACCTCCGCAAAGGGAAAATGTTTCTTCCTATCTATCCTATCAATGCCCCTCATAATTTTGTATACCTCAATCAGGTCCCCCTTCAGCCTTCTCTGCTCTAAGGAAAACAAACCTAGCCTATCCAGTTTCTCTTCATAGCTGAAATGCTCCAGCCCAAGCAACATCCTGGTGAATCTCCTCTGCATTTTCTCCAGTGCAATCACATTTTTCCTATAGTGTGGTGCCCAGAACTATAAACAGTATTCCAGCTGTGGCCTAACTAGCGTTTTATGCAGCTCCATCATAACCTCCGTGCTCTTATATTTTATGCCGTGGCTAATAAAGGCTAGTATCCCATATGCCTTCCTAACCACCTTATCTACCTGTGCTGCTGCCTTCTGTGATCTTGTACACCAAGGTCCCTCTGTACTTCCTAGGGTCCTACCATCCATTGTATATTCCCTTGCCTTGTTAGTCCTCCCAAAATGCATCACCTCAGACTTCTCAGGATTGAATTTCATTTGTCACTGCTCCGCCCATTTTACCAGCCCATCTATATCGTCCTGTAATCTAAGGCTTTCCTCCTCACTATTTACGACACCAATTTTCGTGTCATCTGTAAATTTATTGATCATACCTCCTATATTCAGGCCTAAATCATTAATGTTCACTACAAACAGCAAGGGTCCCAGCACCGATTCTTGCGGCACACCACTGGTCACAGGCTTACACTCGCAAAAACAACCCTCAACCATCACCCACTGCTTCCTGCCACTTAGCCAATTTTTGATCCAAATGCCAAATTGTCCTGGATCCCATGGGCTCTTACCTTCTTAACCATCCTTTCATACTTCTGCACGTTTCTATCATATCGCAATTTGCATTGTTCGAATGAAAAAAGACCCAATTTCTCAGACCAGACAGCATCCTAGTGAATCTGTGCTAATACTTCCTTAAAGCCTTAATATCATTTTTCTAGTATTGCAGCCCAATACTTATATCTGAGCGTTTATCAAGGTTTATATAACTTTATCATTGCCTCTTGGCATCTGTCAGGTGCGCCCAATTCATACTCCACAAAGCAGCTAAATGAACAATATTCTTTCTAAAATTGCAACTGTGCTTCCAATCTCTACATGCCAGAATGGAGATTCACCTACTGGTCTTTTTTTTCTCTATTTGTTCATTGGATTAAATTCAGGCTCCTAGTTGGCACTGGTGATTGGTGCTGAATTAGAAACATGGCCATGCTGTGCCTATGGCCAAATTTAGTTTCTTTCTAATGCAGAAATTCTTTTTCACACGCAGTTTCATAGACGGTTATGTGCATTTGAAGGAATATTACTTGCTTTTACAATTCTTCAGTTGACCTATCAGTCTGTCCTTCAGAACGGGCGGCACAGTGGCGCAGTGGTTAGCACTGCAGCCTCACAGCTCCAGGGACCCGGGTTCGATTCTGGGCACTGCCTGTGTGGAGTTTGCAAGTTCTCCCTGTGTCTGCGTGGGTTTTCTCCGGGTGCTCCGGTTTCCTCCCACAAGCCAAAAGACTTGCAGGTTGGTAGGTAAATTGGCCATTATAAATTGTCACTAGTATAGGTAGGTGGTAGGGAAATATAGGGACAGATGGGGATGTTTGGTAGGAATATGGGATTAGTGTAGGATTAGTATAAATGGGTGGTTGCTGGTCGGCACAGACTCGGTGGGCCGAAGGGCCTGTTTCAGTGCTGTATCTCTAATCTAAACAATCCTAATATCCCTCTTTCATGATTGAAAACATTTATTTGTGAACCACTACTTCTGTATTAGTTTTCAAATAAATTTCCTGTTCATGCCCAATTACACTTTAGGTCTTTCATACCGTTTTGACACCAGACTCAAGTATAAATGCTGTCATTACAGTGGCTGCACTATAAAATGATCCCTGTGTACAATATTTACTCAAAACATTACTAACATGATAAATCAATACAAAATCATCTGGTGATTCTTTTACACCCTGAGCTATCACCTTGCACAAATGAATATTTTCCAAACCAAGTATTAATCTAATATAATAATCAGCCCTATTTTTGTGCCAAACCAACTCAGTTTGCCTCAACATGTTCAACCAAGGTTCAAGCAGGCTTGTAATTGATGATAATCTGATTACCATTTCTTTCCTTCTTATGTCTGGCAGAACATCATGTTTCTTTATAGCAGGAATGCCAAACCAATTTTACGAAGAATCGCATGAAAATATAGCTGTTAGCCTGTAAAATGAAGAAATACCCAGTGATCCATGAAAACTGCACACAAGTGGATGTCAGACAAGGACATGACTGAGATCAGCCATGACGCCATCGCCTTAAGAAGGTGCATAAATTTGACTCGTGTTCTGTTAAGTTTAGAAATTTGAGATGTGATCTAATCAAGTTGCTTAAATGATGAAGGGATTAGATTGGGTAGATAGAGAGAAACTACTTCCCCTGATGTGGTAATCCAGAAAATGGGGCATAATCTTCAAATTAGAGCTAGGCCATTTCAGAGTGAAATCAGCAAGTACTTTTTCCACACAAAGGGTAGTGAAAATCTAGAACTCTCTCTCTCAAAAGGTTGCGGATTCCTCAGTCAATTGTCAAGACTAAGATGATTAGATTTTTGTTCGGTAAGAATATAGATTAAATGCGGGTAAATGGGTATTAAGTGTTACGGAACCAAAACTTGTAGGTGTAGTTAAGATACAGATCAGGCATTATTTAATAGAATGGTGGAACAGGCTCAAAGGGCTGAATGGCCTATTTTTGTTCCCTTGTTCCTAAGGCTAAACAGCTTGTCATTGTCGTTAACTATTATA
The DNA here is from genome assembly GCF_036365525.1 of Heterodontus francisci. Taxonomy (NCBI): domain Eukaryota; kingdom Metazoa; phylum Chordata; class Chondrichthyes; order Heterodontiformes; family Heterodontidae; genus Heterodontus; species Heterodontus francisci. The sequence goes on along the minus strand of NC_090376.1, from coordinate 129,872,564 downwards.
CTGTTGTTAGGACTCCATGTTTTACGGCTTATTTCACACCTTTGAAAACTAGGTAAAAAAGGAGAAAAGAACAAAAGTTCAATGTAATTCGGAGAAAGAAACTTTGCGACATAATGAAAAGTTGTGTAGGAAGTCATCAGTATTTATTCAGTGCATTAACCACTCTTCCTTGTCCAAATGCTCACAGTGAAGAACATGGACTCCCAATAAGAGGTTCTAGTTCTCTGCTGACCATGGTGGATGTATAAATATACATTAAACTCAAGATTGCCTCCTTCCACCTCTTTAATGGAAATACTCATGTAATATAGGAACAAGAGTAGGCCATTTTGCTCCTCAAGTCTGTTCCATCATTCAGTTAAATCATGGCTGATCTGTATCTTAGCTCCATCTACAAGTTTTGGTTCCATAACGCTTAATACCCTTGTCTAACAAAAACTTATCCATCTCGGTTTAGAAATTTTCAATTGACCTAACTTCAATAATTTTTTGGCGAGTTTCAGATTTTCACTACCCTTTGTGTGACTAAGTGCTTTCTGACATCACCCCTAAATAGTCTAGCTCTAATTTTAAGGTTAAGTCCCCTTTTTCTGGGCTCTCACACCTGAGATACCGTTTCTCTCCATCTACCCTATGAAATCATTTCACCATCTTAAACACCTTGAATCGATCACCCATAATCCTTTATATTCATGGGCTCACAAGTTTACTCTATGCAAGCTATCCTCATAATTTAACCCTGTTAGCCTTGGTATCATTCTGGTGAATCTGCACTGCATCCCCTCTAAGACCAAAATATCCTTTATGAGGGCCAGTACCCCAGAAGGGGTCTAACCAGAGCTCTGTACGGCTATAACATTACTTCCAGCCTTTGCATTCCAGCTCTCGAGATAAAGCCCAACATTCCATTAGACTTTGCAATTACTTTTTGTGCCTATCCACTTGCTTTTAGTAATTTCTGTGGGTTCACAACGAAATCTCTCTGTTCATCCACAGTTTCTAGCTTATCATTTAGAAAATACCCTGATCTATCTTTCTTAGTTCCAAAGTGGATGATCTCACATGTTGCCCACATACTTCTTTTCCAACTTTCTGCTCACATTTACACTATTTACTATGCCACCCAACTTACTGGTGTCAACAAACTTAGATATACAGCTCTCCATTCATTCATGCAAGTCTTTCCTAAATATAGTGGAAAACTGTGGCCCCAGTACAGATCTCTGGGGGACACCACTTGTCGCATTCTACCAATTTGAGTACATATAGATTATCCCTACTCACTTTCTCTTAACTCCTAACCAATTCCCTTTTCTAACCAATAGGTTGCCTCCAATTTCATGTTCTCCCATTTTTGTTAACAGTCTCTTAGGTGGAACCTTGCTGAATGTATTTTGGGAGTCCATATAAATAAGTCTGATGTGGAACCATGTTAAATGATTCTGCTTTTGCCATTTGCAGTTCCTCTGGAACTAGTTTTTCTTTCTCTTATTGTCCATTACCACCTTTTTTCTTTTGCCTTGCACCATAATCCCTTTTGTCATTTATCTCTCCTGCTTTCCACCTAATCACACACCTTCCCCTTTTGTTCTTTCCCCTGAAGCCCTTTCCCTGCCTCTCTACTTGCTTAAAACCTGGTACATCTCTAGCTTTTTCCAATTCTGATGAACGGTCATTTATCTGATACATTAATTCTGTTTCTCTCTTTGCATATGCAGGCTGATCTGATGAGTATTTCCAACATTGTTTTTATTTGATACAAAGTAGCTGTTTAGCAAGTCTGCCATTTCCTGACTGCCAATTACAATATCACCTGTGTCGACATAACAAGGCATACATTACTCATAGCCACCTTCTTTCTCTTAAATATAGTTGCAAAAACTTTTAGTGTTGTCCTTGATATCCCTCACAATCTAGAAAAAAGAAACAAGATCCTTGAATGGAGATGAAGCTTATGCAGGTGAAGTCATGCATTCATGCAGCGCTCCAAATATAAGCCCTTTTCCAGCATTTTATTTCAATGAACTTGCATTCAGGCCACATCTCTAACTTAAACTGATCTTTTACCATAAAATGGGAATGTCCAAGGGCATATATGATTTAGATACAACACTACCATATCCAGAGAAAACCAAGATAAAGATAAGAAACACTTAAAAATGAGATCCAACTCCCAAGAAGAATGAGGCACAAAACTCCTCATTAATACTACAACAAATGACTGCAACAATGATAGGGCCAGGCAGCTAGTTATACAACTTGCTTGCATTGTTCCCATTAGACTGAAGGAAGGCCTCTATACATATGCAAAGCATGTACCCTGTGTGCTTCCCTAACTAATGGCAAGATTTCGAATGGCAGATAAAACGTGACAAAATATTAGGATTTTTTACACTGAACATTCAAAGTTAAACTTTAAACACCATGCTGCAGTGCTAATGATGTGAAACTACCTTAAATATGCAATTTCCCATTCAATGCCAGACTACACAATGATGTCATTATAACATCCTTACACTACATATCAACAGATGTGTCGCATAACATTGATATAAAACCCCACGAGCTTGAACCAAAACCAATTCACGGAAATGCTAGGGTCAAGTGAGGAGGGGTCAAAGGAGTTCCCTCTTCTTGTTTGACCACAACAGGTTTAATTCTTTCTTAAAGTGGATGTACTGGCCAATTCAGTAGGTGTTTGATTACTTACTTGCTATGATCATAACAAGAACCAACTGGACAGGTTTTCTTGAGTTAACAAAGAAAGAGGTTAACTTTATTGTACCTAAACTGAACTAATAAAAATAATAAACATGCCTACTTTCACTCACACACAGATACACTAGAGGTTTCCACGCACACAAATAGGTTACAGAGTGGGGAAAGGTAGATTGGTTGAGTTAGAGTCCATAAAAAAAGGCATACAGTCTGTGGAGTTTGGCTTCCAGCTGAATTCAGTGGTCCTGAGGTTTTTAGTTGAAGAGGTAGATGACTGGTTCGGTGGGTTTCTTAGAGAAAGTGATGCTGATGATTTCCTCCAACGGGGTTTCTGACTTTAGCTAGAGTATGCAAAGGTGGTCAGTCAACAGGCAGGATTTGAAAGCTTTCAAGCTGGAATGAACAGAGAGAGAGGAGAAAGAGGGACCCCCACGTGGGTCTGCATGAGTCAGGTGTCAAGGTTCAGTTGCTTGTCTACTCTCTGCTGCAGAAAACAAGCTTAAAACCACAGATGGGGAGGGGCTTGCCACATGACAGGCACTCAGTCATTCAAACATAGAAGTCAGCAGTATTTCTCTCTTGCTAATACACAGGCAGTATTCATTTGGGCAGTATTAGTATGGTTTCCACTTTTTCACAGAAATGTTGGCCAGTTTTGATCAGCTATCATAATTCAAACATCTACCAAGTCCTTCTGGAAGAAGAAATATGAAAATTGAGGATCAAAGCTTGGCACCGTTTTTTACTTCCTCACTTTTCTATACTCCTTTCCCAAAAGTTGTGATACAGTTCTATGGCAGGAGCAGGCCATCGCCAATTTGATGTGTGAACCTTTACAATGAGAATCAGCATTCTGCTTGACAGTGGCAGGTACCTCAGCCAAGCCTGATTCTTTTGTCACTTGTTGTCCACTTCGCAGTAAAAGTCATTAAAGATCAATATAAGAAAGCTAGGTGACTTTTATCTTTCCCACCCCAGGAATACAATGGCCCTTTTTAACAACTGCATGCACTGCCTGACATTAACTAAAGTCGGCATGATTTAGCAATCGAGCTTTGGGGTCTCCTGATCTGTACAGCTCATTAGCACAATATGGATCCAGTTACTCATTGTACCATCTGAAGAGCAGTTATGGTTTTCTCACAATTTGCTATCCTACTTTGATCTGTCTTGATACTGTGATGAACAAATTATTTTGTCACCATAAAATAATGCTTTATTCTCTATCTAGAATATTCCTGCTTTCTTATCTAAACATGGACAAAAGAGCTGAACTTAAGAGGTGAAGTGAGACTGATTGCCCTGGATATCAAAGTAGCATTTGACCGAGTGTGGCATTAAGAAGCCCGAGCTAAACTGAAGTCAATGGAAATCAAGGGAAAAACTCTCCACTGGTTGGAGACATACTGAGCACAAAGGAAGATGGTTGTGGTTGTTGGAGGTCAATCATCTCCGCCCCAGGACATTGGTACAGGAGTTTCTCAGGGTACTATCCTAGGCCCAACCATCTTCTGCTGCTTCAAAAATGACCTTCCTTCCATCATAAGGTCAGAAGTGGGGATGTTCGCTGATGATTGTCCGATGTTCAGTACCATTCACAACTCGTCAGATACTGAAGCAGTCCCTGTCTATATGCAGGAAGACCTGGACAACATTCAGGCTTGGGCTGATAGTAGCAAGTTAACATTTGTGCCACACAAGTGCCAGGCAATGACAATCTCCAATAAGAGAGAATCTAACATCTCCCCTTGACATTCAATGGCATTACGATCACTGAATCCCCCATTATCAAAATCCTGGGGGTTACCATTGACCAGAAACTGAACTGGACCAGCCATAGATACTATGGCTCTAAGTGCAGGTCAGAGGCTGGGAATTCTGCTGCGAGTAACCCACCTCCTGACTCCTCAAGGTCTGTCCACCATCTTTAAGGCACAAGTCAGGAATGTGATGGAATACTCTCCACTTGCCTGGACGAGTGCCACTCCAACAACATTCAGGAAGATTGACGCCATCCAGGACAAAGTAGCCTGCGTGATCGGCATCCCATCTACCACCTTCAACATTCACTCCCTGCACCACCGACACACAGTGGCAGCAGTGTGTACTATCTACAAGATGCACTGCAGCAACTCACCACCTTCCAAAACCGCGACCTCTTCCACGTGGAAGGACAAGGACAGCAGGCACATGGGAATACCACCACCTGCAAGTTCCCCTACAAGTCAAACAGCATCCTGACTTGGAAATATACCCCCATTCCTTCACTGTCACTGGGTCAAAATCCTGGAACCCCCTCCCTGACAGCACTGTGGGTGCAACTGCACCAGATGGACTGCAGCACTTCAAGAAGGCAGCTCACCACCACCTTCTCAAGGACGTTTAGGGATGAGAAACAAATGCTGGTCTTGCCAGTGATGTCCACATCCCATAAAAGAATAAAACAAAATTTATGGGCAATGTTCAGGCTAGAATTATTTCTATTAAAAGTTTATTGAACGTGTACAACAAAAGACACAGATGCTGCCATACCTGCTCTTCTCCGGTACTTTCTATTCTCATTTCTGAGTTCCAGCTTCTGCAGTATTTTGCTCTTATCTTATAGAAATTCAATTATGCTGTTTTGAATATCCTGGTCCATAGCAAAGATTGCTATTCTCAGCAAAGACTCAGACTACTGTGTCTTAATATGTCAAATGCCCCAAGTCACTACAGTTAGCATTACACCTACCACGCAGTGAAGGAAACCGCACCTGCAGCACAGAGGTAAAATCTCTAAAATGACTTGTATATAAATTATTACAGCAGTAGATAATATGAAATGCATTGGCTAAAAACAAAATGTTTATCCAGTTTGAACCAACATGGACTTGCAAGAATGATGAATTTTCTGTACATTCAACCAGCAAAGGACAGGGCTAATCCAACAATAACTTACTGTTCCAGAAGTTGGTCACATTTTGCGAGGGCATCCTTTTCTGCTTCAACAGCTCGGTCCTTTTCTGCAACTGCATTGTCTCTTGCTTCTCTCAAATTTCTGAATTAGTAGAGAGTTAAAAAAAAAACTTCAGTAAATGCGAAACAAATGTGGAAATCCACCCCCATGTGTGTAGATTTATTTTCTTTCAACAACTCGTGGGTGGCACTGTTTTCCTATAAGAAATACAAAGATTTTCAACCTTTGTTCATACCAAATTTGGTGTAGAGATGACTGATATAGTAAATCATAAAATAATATTTAGAACCACTGACAAAAAAACGACCAACATTATTCGAATACTCCCTCTCCCTTTTATTCACATGAAGGGTGAGAAAATTTGAGGCCCTATGAATATAAAATTCAGTTTGATAGAGGCAATAAGGCAAATTAGCAGAGAAAATAATATTGAAAAATAACAGGTACAGCCAATTGCATACCAAAGTAAATCCAGGGACACTGAATCTATATGTAAACACCAAGAAAAGAAGAATAGAAATTTTAGTCACACTGGAAAAGCTGTTCAGGTTCATTACCCCCCACACTCACTATCCAAGCACCCATGACCCTGTCAAGATTGGTAACTAAAATGGTCTACTGCCATTATTACTGTATCATCTTAGATAGCAAAAGCATAGATGGAGGTAGCCCTGTTACATAAATAACTCAACCTTCATTACGTGAGGCAGTGAAACTCTTCAAAATTAGGGATTTTGCCTCTGATCAAAACTACCAGCAGTGACAAATATAAACAGCGTACTGTGGCAAAATTTGGTGTTGCAGGACTACTTGGTGAGATGACCACTAGTCCAGCAAGGCCCTTGTTGGCACTGTTATTTTTATTTTTTTTAATTTTAAGATACAGCACTGAAATAGGCCCTTCGGCCCACCGAATCTGCGCCAACCAAGAACCACCCATTTATACTAACCCTACAGTAATCCCATATTCCCTACCACCTACCTACACTAGGTGCAATTTACAATGGCCAATTTACCTATCACCTGCAAGTCTTTGGCGGTGGGAGGAAACCGCAGCATCTGGCGAAAACCCACGCAGTCACAGGGAGAACTTGCAAACTCCACACAGGCAGCACCCAGAATTGAACCCGGGTCCCTGGAGCTGTGAGGCTGCGGTGCTAACCACTGCGCCACTGTGCCGCCCCTTAGACTGTTAGACTGGTCTGAATTTCCACTCGTTGCAAGTGTTCCAAAGTTGCAAATATAGTTTAGTAATAATTACACATGGATGTAATCAATCATATGTGGCAGCATCAGTGTGGTGTAGGCATGAATCTAACACAAGTGCAGTTTCCCACTGTTGTCAAATCAACTCCAAGCATAAACAAGATAGAAGCTGTTACACTACATTAGAAATAATACAAAAGGAGTAAAAGTGTGGATAATCACAGATGTGAACCTGCACCCCTAGTATGTACATTTTCTCCGATAAAATCGATTAACCTTTTTCTATAAAGCAGTTTGTTGGTATAGACATAACTAGTACCTCAGCTGATACCCCAAAAAAGTTCAAAAAAAGGACATAATGGCCCAGATTTTGCAATAATAATGGAGAAACTGTTAGCATTCACTGTCATTACTCCACTGAAACTGACAGTAACTTCTGGAATCCACACATGTAAAATCTGGCTACCCGACCCGAACCCGACTAAACCCAAGTACATGTGTCGGGTTCGGGTCGGGTCTGGTCTGTATTTGGCGTCCAACAATCGGGCTCGGGTCGGGCTGGACTGTACTGTTTTGTTTAGTATTGTTTTTGTTTTAGTCTATGATCTTCTTCTGTTTCAAAAATATGTTTGTTATTTTCGGGTTGGGTCAGGCATTTAAAAAAGCTAAAGGACTCAAGCCCGGGTTGGCTTGGCAGCTGCCGGGTCGGGTTTTAATTTTATACCCGAGCCAGGTTTACACACATGCACAGAATAATGTGGAAATCCAGAAGTTGCTGTCAGTGATTCTATGCTTCTCCAGATGGTGTACTGTTAAGGCACTGCTCCCAATTAAGGACAGTGGGCAGACTCCCAAAGCTGCTGGGCCAGTAAGAGGCCCTCCAGCAGGGAAGGAGCTGCAGCCTGCCGTTGCAGGTAAGTGAGAAAGATGACTCCTTCATTTAGAGGTGTCTTCTCAGCACTTATAAAAGATTTATTAAAAATGGCCACAACTTTCAGGCCACCATTGTGGACAGGAAACTCCTTCACAGGGCAGCCTGTTGCTGCAGCTATGATCAGTTGGTGGGGAGTGCCTCAGTCATTCTGGAGTGCTGGCCCTCCAGACTGCTGCATTGCAAGTTGACTGAAAAATTCCAATCCACTTCTGATAAACGGTCTTAGTTGGCCTTTTAATGACCTTAACTAGCTACCCGCCACTTGTGGGCTGGTAGCCGTGCCGTCCCCAATCCTGCATTCCCCAAAATGGCTTGGGGCTGGATGGTGCCCACTGGCGACGCAAAATTACGTGCCCATCCACCTCCATTCCCACCCCCATATCAGGGTGAAAATCCTACCAGCAGAGTCTAAACCAGGAAGTATAAACCAGGAATTACAGAAAATGAAAGGAAGATTGGCAAAGATAGGATTATGAGAGAGAGATAAAAGAAAGAGAGAAAACGTTTTAAGAAATTTTATTTTTTAAGATCTCAAAACTGATTAAATTCTGAAGGAATAGGAACCCACACAAGTAAAGTTAATATTTCAGAGCCAGAGAGGTTACTTGGCAGCAACTATGACTGATCATGCCACTAAAAATTCACTTACTCCTGAATGCCCCACCCTAACTAAAGGCCTGCTCGGGTCTGGAAAAAACCCGACCCGAACCACATCGGACCTGAGCCCGGCCCGAGTCCTTCCATTTTTCCCCGCGCCCAACCCGACCCGAGCCTGACCACCGGAATGTTTACTTTCTCCAGTTGACAGCATTTGTTTTACATCCATAGTGCACTCACTGTACTTACCACTTTTGGATAGATGGAATGGAAGGAAGCTGCAGCATGAGCGCGATGACGTCATAGAGACGCTCACTGCGCAGACCCAGAGTCTGTGGAGTCCGGATGCACGTTTCCCTCCTTGACGTCCCGGAATCCCAGTTCAGGCAGGCTTTTCAAATTTTGACGCTTACTTGCTCAACTTCCCTCTTCCTCCCAGCAGACCCAGACCCGGCCCGACCCGACCCAGACCCGAGCCCAAAAGCTGGACCCGGAAGAGCGACCCAACCCGACCTGAACCTGACACGTGTGGATAAAACCAGGAGAAGAACATAACTTTAAACTGAGCAAGCCATGAGCAAAGGAATGAATTATTTGACTTACAGATCGAACTGCCACATAATGCAGAAAATACAGACTTGATACAAAACATTCAAAAAAGACAATGCCTGAATATTGCAGTCAGTGGCTAACCAACACTACTCACCATTCATTACACTTACAGCAGCCCTGGGCTTTTGAGCTGCAACTTACGGTCACCAGGAGTCTGAAACAGTGCGGCACTCTCTACAGAGGATCTGGGGCATGTATGAGCCGGCAAGCAATAGAGTGTCTCTTCAACTAATCAGATTGAAGAATACTTACTGAGGCACGCAAAGTCTGAACCAGGAAGAGTAAGCTAGACTATGTAATTTAATGTAAAATCATGCAGAGAGAGAGAGAGAGAAAGGAGAGACGAAGAAAATATTTTAATTTTTATAAAATATCCAATAATTAAAATCTGAAAAAATGAGACTCCACACTTATAAAAGTACATTTTTAGTGTCTGAGAGGTTGTTGGCAGTAATTAAGACTCATCAGATAGCTAAAAATTCACGAGCACTTGAATGGACAAGCCCTAACTTTTTCTGGTGTTGAGAGATAAGGAGGATTAAGGCCTTTAAAGGATTTAAACAGATGAGAATTTTAAATTGGAAACAGAGAAGGAGCAGCAGCCAATGCACAGCAGCAAAGATAGGATAGATGAAAAACAAAGACTTACATTTATATAGCACCTTTCATGGCCTCAGGACATCCCAAAGCACTTTACAACCATTGAAGGACTTCTAAAATGCAGGCACTGTTGTAATGCAGGATATGTGACAGCCAATTTGTGCACAACACACTTCCACAAACAGCAATGAGAAAATGACTAGATAATTTGTTATCTTAGGGATGTTGCTTGAGGGATAAATATTGGCTCGGGCACGAGGGGGAGCTTCCCTGACAGGACCTATTCTAGGGTAGGATATGGTCAGCAAAGTTTTAAGTAAACTGAAATTTACAGAGTGGGGGATGGGATACCAAACAGGCAACCATTTGAATCATCCAGTTTGGAGGTGACAAAGGCTTGAATGAGGGTTTCAGCAGCAGATATGCTGGAGTGAAGCAGAGGTGAGAAACGTCTGGCACTGGGTCCAGCTGCATGGTTAAGATTTTGAAGGCAATACTAACATTCCTTGTGCCTGATTTTGACTTTAGTATTTACCTGCAAATATGGTGCAAAAGATTTGCCAGGGAGTATCGAGGTTCCACACATAGGCTCAGAAATCAAGTGCACTTTAAGAGGTCAACATGAAACGTCGACTCTCTTTCCCTCTCCATAGATGCTGCCTGACCTGCTGAGTATTTTTATTTCCCCCTGTTTCTGTTGCACTTTATTTTGTTGATTTATAGTGTGCAAATTAGATGTAATTCCATACTGCAAATTATATGGTGGTCCTCTTTAGCATGAGTACATACAAGGACTGAAAAAATATTGCACCTCAAAATCTGCATTTAAAAGAATATCTCAACTTCTTCCTTTTAAAAAAAATCTACATAAACATTTTAAAATACATGAAACATTCTTCATAGCCCAATTCATAAGTTCAAACTAAGTGATTAAACTAAATAAGGAAACAAAAAAATGTCTAGCCTATTTTAAATACCTAGATTAAATTCATTTAACACTGTTTGCATATTTAAATGACGAATTACGTAATTGCTTACCACGTATGGTACAAGATTGAACTTGGTCATTTGCATAAACTGGATCACCAGGAATTACTCAGGCAACATGCATGCATACGGATGCAAACACATTTATTGTGTCCACTTGCCTATAATCTCAGTTGCCAGTGTAGTTGCAGACCTAACACTGTGTGTAGTTTATAAGCTATAAAATAGTTATAAAGTACATTTTTTATTTTTGCATTCATCTTCAATCAGATCAAGTAATTAAAGACTATATTTGTGTATTTGAATCACAGAAAATGAACATCTCTGTTGTTTGCTGAGTATTTAGAATGCTTACTTTGGAATGCATGCCTTTCTGATCATGATTATTAAACGTTGATTTTAAAAGAATCTGTCCTATATGATGTCAAAACATTAAACTTTCTTGGAAACATTCTTTGGGGCAGAATACAACAACATGTATTTATATAGCATCTTTAACATAATAAAACGTCCCAAGCCGCTTCAGAGGCATAATAAACTAATAAACGTCCCAAGCCACATAAGGGGATATATGGGCAGATGACCAAAAGTTTGGTCAAAGAGGTAGGTTTTAAGGATCGTCTTCAAGGAGGAAAGCGAGGTAGAGTGTTTTATGGAAGGAATTCCAGAGCTTAGGGCCTAGGCAACTGAAGGCATGGGTGGAGCGATTACAATCAGAGATGCTCAAGAGGCCGGAATTAGAGGAGTGCAGATATCTCGGAGAGTTGTAGAACTGGAGGAGATTACAGAGATAGGGAAGGGCCATGCCATGGAGGGATTTGAAAATAAGGATGAGAATTTTAAAATTCAGGTATTATTTAATTGGGAGTCAGTTTAAGTCAGCGAACACAGGGGTGATGGGTGAATGCGACTTGTTACAAGTTAGATATGGGTAGCAGAGTTTTGGATGAGCTTAAGTTTAAGGAGGGTGGAAGATGGAAGGCCAGTGAGGAATGCATTGCAATAGTCAAGTCTAGAGGTAAGAAAAATGTTACAGCAGCAAATGAACTGAGCCAGGGTTGGAGTTGGGCTATGTTACAGGTGCAGAGTAGGCTCTCTTAGTGACAGCATTGTTATGTGGTCGGAAATTCATCACGGGGTTAAAAGCAAAACCAAGATTGGTCAACCATCTGGTTTAGCCTCAGACAGTTGACAGGAAGAGGGACGGAGTCAGTGGCTAGTGAACAGAGTTTGTCAGGGACTGCTTTCTCAGCCCATTCTGGTTAAAACATGGTCTGAATTTCTTTTTCTCGCAAAGTTTTGGCAAAGATATTGACTCCTTGCTAAGGTAAAGCTACATAGGCCAATTATACTCCAGTAACACATCCTATTGTGGGACAGCAAAGCCCAATGGAATTTTAAACTCATCCAGTGCCCACATCTGTGCTTCTAGCAGGAGTTGCTGAACAACAATCAGAAATGGGAAGCCAGCTGAATTTTACTGAGAGCAAATGTTATACCTCTACTAATGTTGCAGTTGAGATCAGCCAAGTCAAAGTTTGTTGATCTGTATTGTCAGCTATTCACCGGATAAACTTGCTGAACCATCCAGTAGCTTGGCTGATATATTTCTAACCATCTTCTCCCCACCCCCAACCCTCACCCATCCACAAACTCTATGAGCTGCCGTCTGAAATAAGCATGGTTCAAGTATCTCATGAATAATTCTCAATACTAATACTCTGGTAAAAGTGCTTTTAACACATGAGACAGTCTCCCATAGCATTGCATATGACAAGTCAGAGAACATGACTACTCTTTCACCCTTCTCTGATGACTTGTTGTCTGTCTCTCTTTCTGCTCCTTTGCAGTTTACGAGTAGGAATTCAAGGAGTTCATTCAGCTACTTCTTTTACAGATAGTGGATAATGTTTTACCTGTTTTCCCTCTCATACATTTCTTTGGAGCCACTTCGAAGATGCTCAATTTCCAGGTCTGTTTTCACTCGGATTTGCTCTAGTTCATGACGAAGCTTGTCTTCATATTCATTTTTATAGTGGTCCCTTTAAAAGAAGTTTCAAATGTGCTAAGATTTATCTCCATCAAAAGAAAAGTAATATGGTGAATTCTACAGGTCCATAACACAACTGATTAAAATACTCACTGCAGTGAATCAGTCTAAAGAACAACATTAATGGAAACTTAGTCAAGTTAAATAAATATTTTACTGTTTGATAACTGTTTTAAAGCTTGTTCATTATCAAAGATGTGCACACTACTGCATCATTTTGAAAGGGCCCTATACAGTCAGCTTTAACAATTTCCAATCTGTTGCCGCTAAGTAAATATTTTGCGGCCATGTGGAACATGAGTCTTTAATAAAAAAAATCAAAATTGCTTTCATTTTAGTTTTTATACTGAATTAAATGTTACATTAAGCACTGCATAAAAGCCAGTGTGTGCTAAGAAAATACACAACGATGGGACACATTCTACAATCAGACTGGCTTGTCCTTAAGTTTATAATCCTTGCACATTTATGTTTTTATTACAATAAATAAATAATTGAATGATATACAACAATGTGCATTTATATAACATCTTTAACGTAGCAAAACGTCTCAAAGTGCTTCGCAGGAATATACTCAGACAAAAAAAACTGACACCAAGTCAAGGAAGGAAATATTAGGACAGGTGACCAAAAGTTTGGTCAAAGGGCTAGGTTTTAAGGAGCATCATAAAGAGACAGGTAGAGAGGGCAAGGTTTACAGCAAGTATTATAGGACTCAGGGACTAGACAGCTGAACACACAGCTGCCAATGGCAGGGTGAAGGAAGTAGGGGATGCACAAGAGATCAGAGGCAGCAAAATGCAGAGTTCTCAGAGGGTGGTAGAGCTAAAGGAGGTTACAGAGATAGGGAAGGATGAGATCATGAAGGGATTTGAACATTGGGATGAGGATTTTAAAATTGATGCGTTGGTGGACCAGGAGCCAATACAGGTCAATGAACACAAAGCTGGTGAATGTGTTACGACTGACCGCTCAAGTCAAAGCTCCCAATCAAAATATACGATTCTGATTGTGGTGGAGAGACGGACTGATAGTTCAGTCCTGTCGCTCCACAGATCGCCTAACATATCATTTAAAACTTTCCAAATTAAAAAAAGACTCAGCCAAATTGTACCATCTATTCACCCCTGAATGAGGCTAACCAGACCAGGTGTCTTTAAATCAACAAATTAACTCTTTAATTAGAAGAACTAAATTTTTAAACACTATGAAGATATAAACATATAAAATCGAAAAAATTAGAGCCTTTGCAAATTTACAGTCCAAAGTTGCTTGAAGTCCTCACAGAATGTTGCTTTCCTTCTCCAGCGAATCTCAACAATTAACGACTTGCAAACACTTTCAACAGAATCAATCTGACTTTAGAGCTTTTGTGGGAAAAATGATTGTCACTGTCTAACTTCCCTTTCTTCAATTTAAATTACCAGAGATCTCTGTTTTGGCTTGACATTCTTTTTGGAATTTTGAGAAATAATAATTAAACAGACTAAAACCCTCTTCCTTCAGTTTAAATGGATGACAGCTCTTTTTCCAGGTGCTGACACCACAGCTGTCTGTGTCCTCTGTCTGTGTGTCCTGTTAGAACAAACTGTCTTTGTCTAAAAAGCTAGTTCAATATTGAATTGTAACAAATGTATCGCATGAAACTCACTCCCAGTGGCTGTATCTATGGCAATGAGAATGCACCCTTTGAATCGCAGTCTCCAAATGGCTGTTTCTAAGGCAACGAAAATGCACCTTCCTATAACTCTCAAGGCTTGCTGGTTCTTAAAGCAATTGCAAACCTTAAAGGCAAACCACATATTCCCAGAAACAAAAACTACAGGACCATGACACTTAGCACAATTTAGTATATGGGCAACAGAGTTTTAGATGAGCTTAAATTTATGGAGTTGAAAGATGGGAAGCTGACCAGGAGTGCATTTGAATAATCAAGTCTGGAGGTGACAAAAGCATGGATGAGGGTATCGATAGCAGATAGAACAAAGCATGGGCATTGATTGGCAATATTATGGAAGTGGTAGGAGTCGTCTTTGGTGATAGGAAGGCTATGGGGTCAGAAGCTCAGCTCAGCGTCAAATAGGACACCGAATTTGCAAACAGTCTGATTCAACCTGAGACAATGGCTTGGGCGGGGGCGAGGGGTGCAGTAGAATTGGTGGCTGGGGATTGGGGTTCATGGCGGGGACCAAGTACAATGGCTTCCCAATGATAAACTGAAGGAAACTTTTGGCTTATTTAGGACTGGATGTCAGACAAACAGTGGTGGGGGTTGAGAGAGGTGGTGATGAAGTGGAGCTGATAGTCAGAATTAACACCAAACATGTGAAATGAATGATAAAATTTATACGTGGATTACTGGAGGCGTATATAGAGCTCAACAGACAACCTTCCATAACATTAATAGTACATTTGTATCCTTTAAAAGTTAACAGCTGACAAATTACAAAAATGCTTATTGGTTCAGGGTTTTTGACTCAACAAAAAATATGTCACGGCAACTCCAGAAGTAATTAAATAATGAAACAGGGTTCTGAAGTCTTGTATATGTGTAAACATGATTTACCCATCCTGGTTTGAGATAAAAGCTTATGCATAGTGCAAACTATTTTAAATTCAAGTTTTTGTGAAAATAATTATGTCAACTCAGTCTACCTTCATTGCATACCTTGGTGTGGCAGTCTGTGTAAACTCTACAGCACTTGTTTCAAATTTGTCTAAATGTAGAAGAACCTACATATTCTCCAAATTCAAAAGGATGCAGTGCAAACTGATTTGAGACCTGTGATTTGACATACTCTATAACAACATTTTCATTTCTGCTGCTAGTTATCTGCAGGAAGGTGAAACTAATTTGCAGCATTGTTTTACAAAATATTTTTTTTAACATCCATAAAATCAACACCTCTCAAAGGTGTCTCAAAGACATCAGGGAAATTCAATAGGATTATTGCCATAATGAAGAAAATTGAAGTGGAACATAGATAAGGTCAGTGATGAAGCTGCAAAAATTATAATGCTTCTGTGTATGGCTTTTGAAACAAGGGACAGCAAATTCACAACAACCTCATTTGTGTTTCTTCAGGGGAGGCAGTGGCGTACTGGTATTGTCACTGGACTAGTAACCCAGAGACCCCGGTATTGCTCTGGGGATATGGGTTCGAATCCCACCACAGCAGAAGGTGGAATTTGAATTCAATTAATAAATCTGGAATTTAAAGCTCGTCTAATGATGGCCGTGAAACCATTGTCGATTGTTGTAAAAACCCATCTGGTTCACTAATGTTCTTTAGGGAAGGAAATCTGCTGTCCTTACCTGGTCTGGCCTACATGTGACTCCAGATCCACAGCAATGTGGTTGACTCTTACATGCCTTCGAAATGGCCTAGCAAGCCACTCAGTTCAAGGGCAATTAGGGATGGGCAATAAATGCTGGCCTGGCCTGCGACGCCCACATCCCATGAAAGAATAATAAAAAAAAAGATTAGTGCTGGACTGTACTGGGAAGGGAATGCTACGCATTTGGGGGTCTCCTGTCCTAAGACATTTAAAATTATTTTGAACCATGGAATTTGCATTGTCGGGTCAATGAACTGAAAAAGAATCCTTCATTTTAACATGAAAATCTCAATCTTAGAGAATATGACATACCTTGAAATTACATATTTTTCATACATTTCTTCCCTAGCTCGCTTTGCCTCCTCAAGGTGAGTTTGAAGGCGTTCTATACGGTCTTCCTCATGAGCACAGCGGACATTCAGTTCCATATTTTGGCGATTCAAATATTCTTTATCTTTTTGCAGCAAACTAACAGACTGTTGTAATGCTGCCACCTGTGTG
This sequence comes from Heterodontus francisci, assembly GCF_036365525.1. Classification (NCBI taxonomy): domain Eukaryota; kingdom Metazoa; phylum Chordata; class Chondrichthyes; order Heterodontiformes; family Heterodontidae; genus Heterodontus; species Heterodontus francisci. The sequence goes on along the minus strand of NC_090376.1, from coordinate 129,856,064 downwards.
GGGCACCAAGAAACAGCTTTGATTGAAGGTAATTGAATCTTACATGTATTCTTGACTGATTTGAACAGTTATCAGCGGACAAATAAATTCGAAGATGTTGTACATTTTCAAGCAAGGTTATTAACCAGACGTCGACATAGAACCATACTCAAATTGAGAGTTCTGTAAATACTGTAAAATTCTACATCAAATATTTATTCAAATACATTTAACTGATTAAAATATACACTAAAGGTACTCCATTTCTTAATCACATAGAATTTATGAACAGTGACTATTTAAAGCATTTCAGGTCAGCACAGAACATAAAACTCACAACTGAGAGTAACTTGTGTTACTGGGCTTTTGTGGAAAGTGGTGGGTTGTACATGTGTGATCAGGTTTTGGTTTTCAGTGATTATACAAGTTAGTGTTGTATTTTTTTTTTCAATCTACAATGTAGCACTAATGTAGCTGACCAATGGCCAGCACTTGAACGAGAGGTCATTTGCCATGATCTGGGATGAACTGACTCAGTCACAATGTTGCAGGTCAGCATCAAAGTGCTTCTTGAGCACTTTCCTATAAAACTAGAGTAAATCAAAGTCTCCTTCACCAATTCTTTTCTTTTGGGCCTCCTTATCTCGAGAGACAATGGATACGCGCCTGGAGGTGGTCAGTGGTTTGTGAAGCAGCGCCTGGAGTGGCTATAAAGGCCAATTCTGGAGTGACAGGCTCTTCCACAGGTGCTGCAGAGAAATTTGTTTGTTGGGGCTGTTGCACAGTTGGCTCTCCCCTTGCGCCTCTGTCTTTTTTCCTGCCAACTACTAAGTCTCTTCGACTCGCCACAATTTAGCCCTGTCTTTATGGCTGCCCGCCAGCTCTGACGAATGCTGGCAACTGACTCCCACGACTTGTGATCAATGTCACACGATTTCATGTCGCGTTTGCAGACGTCTTTATAACGGAGACATGGACGGCCGGTGGGTCTGATACCAGTGGCGAGCTTGCTGTACAATGTGTCTTTGGGGATCCTGCCATCTTCCATGCGGCTCACATGGCCAAGCCATCTCAAGCGCCGCTGACTCAGTAGTGTGTATAAGCTGGGGGTGTTGGCCGCTTCAAGGACTTCTGTGTTGGAGATATAGTCCTGCCACCTGATGCCAAGTATTCTCCGAAGGCAGCGAAGATGGAATGAATTGAGACGTCGCTCTTGGCTGGCATACGTTGTCCAGGCCTCGCTGCCATAGAGCAAGGTACTGAGGACACAGGCCTGATACACTCGGACTTTTGTGTTCCGTGTCAGTGCGCCATTTTCCCACACTCTCTTGGCCAGTCTGGACATAGCAGTGGAAGCCTTACCCATGCGCTTGTTGATTTCTGCATCTAGAGACAGGTTACTGGTGATAGTTGAGCCTAGGTAGGTGAACTCTTGAACCACTTCCAGAGCGTGGTCGCCAATATTGATGGATGGAGCATTTCTGACATCCTGCCCCATGATGTTCGTTTTCTTGAGGCTGATGGCTAGGCCAAATTCATTGCAGGCAGACGCAAACCTGTCGATGAGACTCTGCAGGCATTCTTCAGTGTGAGATGTTAAAGCAGCATCGTCAGCAAAGAGGAGTTCTCTGATGAGGACTTTCCGTACTTTGGACTTCGCTCTTAGACGGGCAAGGTTGAACAACCTGCCCCCTGATCTTGTGTGGAGGAAAATTCCTTCTTCAGAGGATTTGAACGCATGTGAAAGCAGCAGGGAGAAGAAAATCCCAAAAAGTGTGGGTGCGAGAACACAGCCCTGTTTCACACCACTCAGGATAGGAAAGGGCTCTGATGAGGAGCCACCATGTTGAATTGTGCCTTTCATATTGTCAATAGAGAAATAAAATCAATTAATTATCTTTACTTTAGAATACAAATAAAAATTAAAGCATTTTATACTTGCACATAATAGTTACTTCTTTAACACAGATATCGCAATGCACTCTGGCTGTTTCACGTTTACAAAAACAGGGCCGACAGCTAGCTTTCTCTTGCACAGATAATGCCAAGATGCGCTATAACCCCTGATCTTTATCTCTGCCATTATTGTGATGCACTCCAAACATTGTAGCCCCACAGCAGTGTGAAAACTACAATGCCCATGATGTAGCTGTCCTATGTATAGCATTTGTCTATAACAGCTGAAATCCTCAAAACCCAAAGTCCATGTGAAATTTCCAACTCGAGCCAGGCTTTAGACAGACAGAAGGGAAGGCCCAAATGGAGAAACATCTTACAGGCATAATTCTAAACAGCCAATTTTCTAGTTAAGTGTATTGATGTTTTCTGAATTGTGCAGTTGTGTTTTTTTTTTAGCTGAATACACAGACTAGTGGGAATGATGAAAATGTTGGCTGAAAACAGTATGATGGAAGTAACTGAATGATTTGAAAGCAGGATGAAAGCTATAATTCTAGATGGTTTTCTGGTACTTGCTGGTTTATGAATGCTAACTTTAGAGAAAAAAAAACATTTGCTCGATTGGTTACTGATGCATCATGGATATTTTTGTGACTTTTAGTCCATTTACATTTAGTCAATTGGATACTTGATTAATAATAGAAAAAGGGTTATTTGAACCAATAAGATAAATAACCAGATACACTGGTCATGTTGGCTGAAGGATAAATGTTGATCAGAATATTGGGATAAACCCATGCTCCTCTTCGAATAGTTTTGTGGGACCTTTTACGTCCACCTGATAGAGGAAGTCGAGCCTCAACTTAACATCTCATTCCAACAATGCATCATTCCTTCTGTACAGCACCAAGATGTCAGCCTTGTTTATGTACTCAAGTCTCTGGAACAGAGCTTGAACACAAGACCTTCTGAGTCAGAGGATAAAGTGAGTCAAGGCTGACGCACAGGTGTAATACTGTTAGATTTCCTGACAATTAATAAACTGAAGAAAATGAATCAGTAAACATCCAGTAAGAGCTAGATGATACATTAACTGTAAAATTAGTAAGGACAGTAAACTTCTATATCAATGTACATACCTCTTTGGATAAATCATTTCTTTCCTTAGTCTGTGCCTTATGTGTCACTTCAAGTAATTCTAGCTTTTTCCTGAGCTCTGAAGTCTCCCGATCAAGCGCATCTCTCTCACTGAAACAAATAACATGGAATGTGACCTGACCCATAATAAATATGTTCAGAGTTAAACACAATTCATATACATTTGTCACTGCTAAACCTCAGCAGATATCGAACAAGACAGCTTTGGCAAACAATATCGTGAGGTTTAATCACAATTTTTGTTTGTGTGCAGATATCTATAGTACATTATAACTCTTGCAAATAACTGCAACCCTCTAACCCCATTAAGCTAACTCCCTACGTCAAGTTTTGAGTCTTGCTTTTATGTCAACATTTATAATAGCAAAATGCTACATCAATATTTTATAATTTCAAAATTAGATGTCCAAAGTTTCTGTCATGTTGTTATTAATCAGCTTTGATTTCTCTTTCTAAAGGGCACATATATCCATTAGGTACCACTGATTTTTCATTCTTGTTACATTCTGATTCAATAGAACCAAAGCTGATGGATACTTGAACTATTCATTACCTACTCACTTGCAGTATATGTACACAAGTACAAGGCAACTCACAGGAATAAATATCCGTCATAAGTTCAGTGCCTTATTAGAAGTCTTCTGTATAGCACACATTTTCTTCAGGCTCACACTTTAGACACCATACTTCAGCAAATCTACTGACTCACCACATTCAGTACAAATAGGGGATTTGCTAATATACATGTCTTCCATCTAGCTTGCACCTGCTATTTGGCACACTTCTTTTGGCACACTATTTCGGTCACACTTGAGTAATACTTTTAAATTATATAAATTGTAAGGTATACATATTGAACATTATACTTACATTTCAGTCCTCCAAAGACAGGGTAGTGGGTGCACAAGTGACAATATAACTCCGGAGTTAGGACACAATCTAAAACTGGAATGCAGTGTTTTGACATCCTTAAGCAAGCCACGTTATACCACAGAATATTGCCATAGATGCTGCCAGACCTACTGAGTATTATATTTTTATTTAGAGATACAGCACTGAAACAGGCCCTTCGGCCCACCGAGTCAGTGCCGACCATCAACCACCCATTTATACTAATCCTACACTAATCCCATATTCCTACCACATCCCCACCTGTCCCTATAATCCCCTACCACCTACCTATACTAGGGGCAATTTATAATGGCCAATTTACCTATCAACCTGCAAGTCTTTGGTGGTGGGAGGAAACCGGAGTACCCGGCGAAAACCCACGCAGACACAGGGAGAACTTGCAAACTCCACACAGGCAGTACCCAGAATTGAACCCGGGTCGCTGGAGCTGTGAGGCTGCGGTGCTAACCACTGCGCCACTGTGCCGCCCATGAAATTTTAAAAAATATTTCCAGTACTTTGTTTTTATTCCACATTATATCACTTGGTTTTGATGCCACAGAATGCAACTCCAATATGGTGTCAAACCGAGTTAAAAAAAGACCTGAAGAAGTCCAATGTCTGTCCCTGTTTTCAAAATGAACTATCTGAATGTAGAACTCTCCAATGGAGGTGAAATGGAATTCCTATCAGAGACAGCCCAAGGTACAGGTGGGGTTTGACAGGTGCAAATGGATACTACTTTTATCTTTATCAGGTTTTGGGTCCATATTTGAAGTTATGTACAAAGTAAATGCACAATCATTTAAAAACTACCAAAAAAGATCACAATGAATGTACTTACTGCTTCACCCGGTCATAATTCTCTCTCTTATAATCCGCTTGCTGAATAAGTTGCTTGGTGTCTGCTAGTTCCAATGTGAGGCGCTGACAACGTACTTCAAGATCAGAACGAGTTCTCCTTTCAGATTCATAACTCTAAAGATGTTAAGTGTGGAACAGGTTAAGTGTTAAATAAATGTTCCTGTGATATTTAGCATTTCTCCATGACTCTAAGTTGCGAAATAATCTTTCAGGATTTTTGACCATCTTTCCGTAGAAAGGGTCTCAAAGAATTGCACTTAACTGTTAGATTTTTTAAGATCGAAGTGTATTCACTAAGTTTAAAAAATGATAGGTGGTTAAAATGCAAACCATCTCCAAAGTCTGTAAACATTAATTATTTTATAGCTTGTTGCAGTAATTGATAAACGGCTTACAGCCACTGTGCTACTTCCAGGCAGTCAGTAGCAGGTATCCGACGTAACTTCCATTTGTGAACATGGAGATAAAAGATGCAGGCAGAGTCACACATACAAGCATTCGGATTCAGCAGAGGACAGGCTCAGAAATTTAGCATGTAGGAGTTATTTCTGTTTATGTTAAGTAAGACGACCTTCTGATGAGGAAGCATAACGTGCTCAATATTGTGTATCATGTGAAGAGAATTGGCATTAAGTGAGTCTGATCATAACCGTAACTGTGTATTTTCACATGGTATGAAGGAGGGCAGCATAACAATTCGTAGCTAGCCTCATCTTAGTGTTTTTCTACTGCGACTCCCCTATTGTATAGTTAGACATTGGATACACAGTTCCACCCCTAAATATGTCACTAAGTTTGCTTACAGGAGTGACGAGCACCACTGTACTGACAAAATATCTAAGGAAAGACACAAAACATATTTCTTTAAAAATTGCAGTCCTATTGTTCCACCACCTACCAAAGCACTTAAAAAAATTTAATGGAGGGAATTTTATGCTCTCCCCCGTGTCAGGTTTGGAGCTGGGGAGAGCATCTAATCAGGCGGGGGTGGAAGGGGGAGGGGGCCCCAGCACCTTCCTGCCTCCACCCAAATTAAATCTGCCATTTGAGGCCCTTAAGTGGGCAATTAATAACCAATTAAGGGCTTCATCCCATTGCCACCAGAATTAGCTGAGCAACGGGTGGGCTTGTTGCTGCACAGGGAGCATGCTAAGCAAACCCATGTAAGTTGCTTGCCAGCTCTGGAGGGGTGGGGGGACCCAGCATCAGAATGGAAGGAGCCCGCTGAGAGCCATCTTGCTGCCGAGTCCCCTGCACATCCCTCCCCTTGATCCTTGATCCCAGGGAAGGCCTGCCACTGTCCACTCAAGTTCCTAATGGGCACTTGATCTGGCAGGGCTTCCCAGAGGAGGCGATGTTGGGCTCTCGCCAGTGCTTTTACTAGTGGTCGAGACCCCCATCACCCAGATAAAATCCCAGCCAATATGTCTAGTACAAACTCTGACATGTTTAACAGGTCATAATTATGCTCTGTGTAAAATATTTATCATCACATTTTTGTAAAATCTAGCTACAAAAGCAAACAAAAGTGATGGAGAAAGCTTCAGAGAAGAATACATAACTGGCCAGTTTTTACATTACTTTACAGATAAACCAAGATAGAGGACTGACACAACAATAGGAGGAAGTACAAAGATTGGAATATTCTAAATGATATACCCAATAGAAATTTACTATTTTTAAACCTGATCAGAGAGTTATAGAATGCATTCATACTATAACCATAGCATCAGTAAAATGTGGCTTTGCTTTAGACGGAAATACAGCCTGAATCCAATGTCAGATTGGGCCCTAAACAAAGTGGACATCTCAGTCTGCTTTGCTTCAGAGTCATTTCAGGCCTATATACACAATTTGCACTTCCAATTCAGCAACCGTGTCAAGTGTTTTCAATTTCACAAAGATATTAACCTTGTGGACTGTGACAGCAAGTAAAGGGATGTCAGGAATTAACTTTTGTACAACCAACTGAAGGGGAGAACGTGCTGCAAGAGGGAAACCAAAACAAGAGGAATTAGTTTAGTTTAGTTTAGAGATACAGCACTGAAACAGGCCCTTCGGCCCACCGAGTCTGTGCCGACCATCAACCACCCATTTATACTAATCCTACACTAATCCCATATTCCTACCACATCCCCACCTGTCCCTATATTTCCCTACCACCTACCTATACTAGTGGCAATTTATAATGGCCAATTTACCTACCAACCTGCAAGTTTTTTGGCTTGTGGGAGGAAACCGGAGCACCCGGAGAAAACCCACGCAGACACAGGGAGAACTTGCAAACTCCACACAGGCAGTACCCAGAATTGAACCCGGGTCGCTGGAGCTGTGAGGCTGCGGTGCTAACCACTGCGCCACTCCAGATATCATTCTGGAGTCTACAGCTATCCTCTTCATTATCAACTACACGGCCAATTTCTGTGTCATCAGCAAATTTTCCGATCATGCCTCCCACATTTAAGTCTAAATCATTAATATATACCACAAACAGCAAGGGACCCAACACTGAGCCCTGTGGAATGCCACTGGAAACAGCTTTCCATTCGCAAAAACATCTGTCAGCTACTACCCTTCGTTTCCTGTCACTGAGCCAATTTTGGATCCAACCTGCCACATTCCCCTGTTTCCCATGGGCTTTCATTTTACTGCAGTTATACAGGGCCTTGGTGAGACCACATTTGGCATACTATGTGCAATTTTGGGCTCCTTATCTGAGGAAGGTGTTCTTGCCATGGAGGGAGTGCAAAGAAGATTTACTTGGCTGATTCCTGGGATGGCAGGATTGACGTATGAGGAGAGATTGGGTCAACTAGGCCTATATTCACTAGAATTTAGAAGAATGAGAGGGGATCTCACAGAAACCTATAAAATTCTAACAGGTCCTAGACAGGCTAGATGCAGGGAGGATGTTCTGATGATTGGGGAGTCCAGAACCAGGGGTCACAGTCTCAGGATACGGGGTATGCCATTTAGAACTGAGATGAGGAGAAATTTCTTCACTCAGAGGGTGGTGAACCTGTGGAATTCTCTACCGCAGAAGGCAGTGGAGGCCAAGTCATTAAATATATGCAAGAAGGAGATAGATATATTTCTTAACGCCAAAGGGATCAAGGGATATGGGAGAAAGCGGGAACAGGGTACTGAATTAGACAATCAGCCATGATCTTTTTTGAATAGCGGAGCAGGCCCAAAGGGCCAAATGGCCTATTCCTGCTTCTATTTTCTATGTTTCTGACCAGTCTGCCATGCGGGATCTTGTCAAATACCTTACTATAATCCATGTAGACCACATCCACTGCACTATCCTCATCAATCCTCCTTGTTACTTCCTCAAAAAACTCAATCAAGTTAGTAAGACATGACTTTCCGTTAACAAATCCATACTGACTATCCCTGATTAATCCATACCTTTCTAAGTAGCAGTTTATCCTGTCCCTCAGAATTGATTCTAATAATTTACCCATCACCAAGGTCAGACTGACCAGCCTTTAATTATTTGGTCTATCCCTCGCACCCTGTTTAAACAGTGGTATAACATTCGCAAACCTCCAATCCTCTGGCACCTTGCCCGCAAACCGTGAGGATTTGAAGATGATCCTCAGCACATCCGCTATTTCCTCCTGGCTTCCTTGAACAACCTGGGATGCAATCCATCCAGCCCTGGCAATTTATCCACTTGCGAGGATGTCAGATCCTCTAGTACTTCCTCTCTCATTATGCTTATCATATCTAATATTTCACACTCCTCCTCTTTTACTACATGTCTGCATTATCCCTCTCCTTTGTGAAGACAGAGACAAAAAACTCATTAAGAACCCTGCCCACATATTCTGCATCCACACATAAGTTCCCTTGCACAGCTCTAATAGGCCTGCCCTTTCCTTAGTTATCCTCTTGCTCTTAATGTTAAAACATCTTCGGGTTTTCCTTGATTTTACCTGCCAATAATTTTTCATGTCCTCTCTTTGCTTTTCTAATTTTGTTTTTTACTTAATCCCTGCACTTTCTATACTCCTTTAGGCTTTCTAAAGCATTATGTTTTTTGTGATCGTCATTAGTTTTCTTTTTCTGCTTTAACTTACCCTGTAAGCTTCTAGATAACCAGGGGGCTCTAGATTTGGTCGTACCACCCTTTATCTTTGTGGGAACATGCCTACACTGTGCCTGTAGAACCTCGCTTTTGAATGATTCTCACTGGTTTACCACTGATTTTTCCAGTCTACTTTCGCCAGATCACCACTCAGTTTCGTAAAATTTGCCTTCCCCCAATTTAGAACTTTTACTCCTGTTTTATCTTTGTCCTTTTCCATGATTGTGCTAAAACTAACTCTATTATCATTGTTATCTCCAAAATGGTCACCCACTGCTACTTCATCCACTTGCCCAACTTCATTTCCTAAGACTAAATCTAGAATTGTGCCCCCTCTCGTTGGGTTTATGTGCTGGCTAAAAAGTTCTCTTGAATGCGGTTCAAGAATTTTGTGCCCTTCACATTGTTTGTATCCCAGTTGATATTATGGTAGTTGAAATCCCCTACTATTATTGCCCTATAGTTTTTGCACTCAGATATTTCCCTACATATTTGCTCTTCTATCGCCCTCTCACTATTTGGGAGTCTATAGTACAATCCTAGTAGTGTGGCTGTCCCTTTTTATTTTCTGATCTCCACCCATATGGCCTCATTTGATGATTCATTTAGCATATCATCCCTACTCACAGCTGTTATTGATTCATTAACCAATAATGCTAGAACCCGGCCTTTTTTTATTCCCCTCTCTAACCCGCCTGAAAACTCTATATCCAAGGATGCTGAGCTGCCATTTTTGCCCCTCTTTAAGCTAAGTTTCTGTTATAGCAATGATATTGTGTTGCCATGTGTCTATCTGTGCCCTCAACTCATCGGCTGATGGTTAGATTCTCTCTTGTTGGCGACAGTCATTTCCTGGCACTTGTGTGGCATGAATGTTACTTGCCACTTATCAGCCCAAACCTGGATATTGTCCAGGTCTTGCTGCATTTCTACATGGACTGCTTCTGCATCTGAGGAGTCGCGAACATCCCCACTTCTGACTTTATGTTTGAAGAAGGTCATTGATGAAGCAGCTGAAGATAGATGGTCCTGAGGAACTTCTGCAGTGATGTCCTGGAGCTGAGATGATTGACCTCCGACAACCACAACCATCTTCCTTTGCACTAGGTATGACTCCAACCAGCGGAGAGTTTTCCCCGATTCCCCTTGACTCCAGTTTTGCTAGGGCTCCTTGATGCCATACTCGGTCAAATGCTGCCTTGATGTCATGGGCAGTCACTCTCACCTCACCTCTTGAGTTCAGCTCTTTTGTCCATGCTTGAACCAAGGCTGCAATGAGGTCTGGAGCTGAGTGGTCCTGGCAGAATCCAAACTGAGCGTCAGTGAGCAGGTTATTGCTAAGCAAGTGCCACTTGATAGCACCGTTGACGACACCTTCCATCACTTTACTGATGATTGAGAGTAGGTTGATGGGGCGGTAATTGGCCGGGTTGAATTTGTCATGCTTTTCATGTACAGGACATACCTTGGCAATTTTCCACATTGCCGGGTAGATGCCAGTGCTGTAGCTGTACTGGAACAGCTTGGCTGGGGGCGTGGTAAGTTCTAGAGCACAGGTCTTCAGTACCATTGCCAGAATATTGTCAGGGCCCATAGTCATTGCAGCATGTAGTGCCGTCAGTCGTTTCTTGATATCACGCAGAGTGAATCGAATTGGTTGAAGACTGGCACCTGTGATGCTAGTGACAGCAGGAGGAGGCCAAAATGGATCATCAACTTGGCACTTGTGGCTGAAGATTGTTGCAAAGGCTTTGAGGAGTCAGGAGGTATGTTACTCGCCGCAGAATTCCTAGCCTCTGACCGGCTCTTGTAGCCACGGTATTTATATGCCTACTCCAGTTCAGTTTCTGGTCAATGGTATCCCCCAGAATGTCGATAGTGGGGGATTCAGCGATCCAAATGCCATTGAGTGTCAAGGGGAGATAGAACTATAGAAAAAGTACAGCACAGAACAAGGCCAATCAGCCCATCGTGTCTGCACCGGCTGAAAAATCTAGCTGCCCAATCTGATCCCACCTTCCAGCACATGGTCCATAGCCTTGCAGGTTACAGTACTTCAGGTGCATGTCCAGGTACCTTTTAAATGAGTTGAGGGTTTCTGCCTCCACCACCAATCCTGGTAGTGAATTCCAGACAGCCACCACCCTCTGGGAGAAAAAGTTTTTCCTCATGTCCCCTCTAATCCTTCTACCAATCACCTTATATCCGTGCCCCCTGGTAACTGACCTCTCTGCAAAAAGAAACAGGTCCTTTCTGTCTCCTCTATCTAGACCCCTCATAAGTTTGTATACCTCAATTAAGTCACCCCTCAGCCTCCTCTGGGGCCTTGGTTAAGTTTTCCTTTCCATAGCACAGGGGTGATTGGGTTACCAATTGTAGCATCCAACTGCTACTACTCACAGTGTAACTCTAAGGACTTCCTATTTATTTAGCAGGGCAAAGATTGCCTGTTGTGTGATTGTAAGGACTGCCTGTTGATTCACTTTTCAGCAGCCACTGGTTATCAATCAGGAGCACGGACCTTGGCTGATTTTACTTTTCCTTGGTCCTGCACTCCTGAGGCCAACTGCTGTCCCAGCTGATATGAGCTGACATTGAACTTGCACACTTGCTCATGTACATGACTCAGTGCACATCATATGGAGCATTTACCAATAGAGTCATTAGGGGAACTGCTTAAATTCTTATAAAGATTGTGAACCGCAATGATGAAACAGAGATGGGAAAATGTTTACTTATCCAATCTCCTCACTGCCGGGGATGGATAAAATAGGAATGATATGGGACAAACGCATGCCTGTCATTTCAACTGCCACACACATAGTCAAAACAACCCTTTTCCAAAAGCATTTTTTGTATGTACATTCTTACGCTCAGATTTAGTTTCCTTTCACGCTGATCTCTGCAGCAGTACACTGATGTATGGGCAGAACAACAGCCAGGGAACTCTAAGCTCCTTCCCAGCACTCAGCTGCTTAAAACCACAATTCCCCATTCCCATATTTATGCATCAAGGTACTCTGGGTACCAGAGGTTCTGGGTGCTCTCCTCTGCTATAGGTGCTGCCCCTTGCTGAGCACAGTTCCACAGATACTGGGTGCCCTCTGTCTGATACCTTCCATGCCCTCCTCAAGATGTTGACTTAGCCTAGGTGCAGTATGATAGGTGAACCTTTGATATGTTAAGTGGCCATTGTTCACATGGGAGCCCAGATATTGAGTGCTGACAGGATATTTGACTCTGGGGCATCACAACTTGTCCTCACCCAACACTTACATGCACACCATGCAGTAGTAGTCACTGCATAGTGATTGAGGAGATGGGGCAAAAAGATAACTAGCTTTAGTAACCTTGGCTGGAGGAGCTGAGGAAAACTATAGTGCCTACATTGGTGGCTCCACTGAGATGAGCTAGCTGGGTACAAAGCTGTGGTCTTCCAATCTGGATGGTTCAGTGGTTTATAACTATTGAGCGCTGAGAGCTACTGCTGTATATTTTATTACAATCAGTTCCAACCTGACAGAAAATGTGGGAAAAAGATAAGGGAGCACAGTTGAGAAAAGGGTAGATTGCCTCCCTTGCACTGATCCTCCATTCTCTTCATACCATCCCCACCCAACGGATATTAAATAGAGCAAAGCAGGTTTTTCTGTTTGCGATACATACTAACAAGAACTGCTATTATGGCAGAACACTGTTCTAACTGACGGCAAGCAGAGAAAACATAACCCGACTCTTTCCAATGGCAAGGTAAGAGCTGCTGAACCTGATACCAATTCTCAAAGTATCCAGAGCTAACACAATCCATAACCACTGGGCTGTGCCTCTCCACCAAGGCTTCCCACACCCAGTCATACAGAGAGTATAACTGTTATATCAGTATTGTGAAATACAGAGGCTCCTGTTGGAGGGTTAAGTTTTGACCCTGAAGGGTGATACTGTGATGCAACTTATGGGTAACCTTTTGCCCAGACCAAAACATTAAACAATAACTGTACACATAGAGAAATGTGTGCAGTTGCAGAAGTACAAATATTAAATGGGTTTGTTGACACAGACGTGTTTTCAATGATTACATTTACTCACTGTCCTATCTGCCCCCAAGCTGAGCTTCCATAGCCTCTCTATTACAAAGGCTGCTTATTTCCACTTCCGGAATATTGCCAATCTCTGCCTCGCCTCAGCTCATCTGTTGCGGAAACACTCATTCATGCCTTTGTTACCTTTATACTTGACTATTCTAATTCCTCCAGGCCAGCCTCCTGTCCTCCACTCTCTGTAAACTTGAGCTCTCTCAATATTATGCTGCTCACATCTGAACCTTCACAAAGTCCTGTTCATCCATTTCCTTTGTGCTTGCTGACCTTTAAATTAGAGGGGTCTCTAATTTAAAATTCTCATTCTCATGTCTAAATCCCTCCATGGCATGGCCCCTCCCTGTCACTGTAACCTTCTCCAACCCTAGAACTCTCCAAACTTGGGCCTCTTACCCACTCTCTTCCACCCCACCACCGGATCATCAGCTGTCCAAGCCCTAACCTCTAGAATTCCTTTCCAAAAACTTTTTCGCTTTCCAATGCTCTCTCCTCCTTCAAGACCCTGCTTAAAACTTACTACTTTGGCCAAACTTTCAGTCACCCCTGCCATTACATCCTTCTTTGGCTAATTGTCCATTTTTGTCTGATTATGCTTTTGTTAAGCACCTTGGGACATTTTCCTTTGTTAAAGTCACAATACAAATGCACAGTATTGGTGCTACAACTGTAGCTACCCCTGAATTTGGCAGACAGTGTCTTCTTGCACATTGGTCTGCAGCACTGTGAAAAGGAATGGATTTGTGCTCTTGAGCTTCCCACATGCTGATGAACCAGTTTCTCTTTCGTGCAAAGGGGGTTGCTGAGCAGAGGGGTCAGACACTTCAAAGACTACAATGGACTGAAAATCAGGAGACCCACAGTGAAGTGTGGCCTCCAGCAGCAGATGATAGAGTGACACCACCACCAACAGCCTTCGTACAGGTCACTCGCCCATCCTGCCACTTGCGAATGACATAATGAACCTTCAAAGAGAGAGGTGAAAAGCAAGAACATCCATCCAGCAGATACAGCCACCACCATCTATGTACAGTATGCTGATTTTATCAGAGTAGTACTGTCCCTCAGTTCCCCTGACCTCGGGAGGGGCAAAATGGCCAGGAGTCCTGCTCCTGATCACTATCCAGTGACCCTCAGGCACATTCAGCAGAGGAGAAAATTGGAAACAGGAAAAAGTCCCCGAAAAAAAGCCGAATGGCTTCCTCCTGTGCCGTATCTCTATCTCCACTGTCCACTGGGTGAGACTGCTCTCACCTGGTTCCATGATTCTCTACCTAATCGTAGCCAGAGAATCACTTGCAATGGCTTCTCTTCCTGTTCCCGTACCGTTACCTTCGGTGCCACCCATGGATCTATTCTTAGTGCCCTCCTATTTCTCATCTACATGCTGCCCCTCGGCGACATCATCCAAAAGCAGGACGTTAGTTTTTACATGTATGCTGATGACACTCACCTGTCTCTCAACCCCTTCACTGTTGCTAATCCAACATCAAGTACTGGATGAGCACAAATATCACACAATTAAATATTGGGAAGACTGAAGCCATTGTTTTCAGTCCACGCTCAAAGCTCCATTCCCTAGCTACTGACTCCACAATCGCCCTGGCAACAGTCTGAGATTAAGCCAGTCTGTTCGCCAACTTGGCATCACATTTGACTGAGAAGAGCTTCCAATTTCATCATCGTGCCATCCTGCCACCTCTGTAACATCGCCCGACTTCACCCAAGTCTCAGCTCATCTGCTGCTGGAACATTCATTTCATGCCTTTATTACTTTAGGCTTGACTATTCCAATGCATTTCTGGCTGGTCTCCCACATTCTACCCTCTGCAAACTTGAGGTCATCCAAAACTCTGCTGCCCATGCCTTAAGTCACAAGAAGTCCCGTTCTCCTATCACCTCTGTGCTGGCTGACTTATTTGGGCTCCCGGTCAAGCAATGTTTTGATTTAAAATTCCCCTCCTCGGTTCTAAATCCCTGCATGGCCTCACCCCTCCCATTTCCTTCAGCCCCACAACCATCCAAGATATCTGCACTTCTCTAATTCTGGTCTCATTTGCATCCCTGATTTTAATCACTCCACCATTGGTGGCCATGTCTTCAGCTGCCTCGGTCCCAACCTCTGGAATACGCTCCCTATCCTGTTCCCCCTCGCTTTCCTCCTTTAAGACACTCTTTATAACTATATTTTTGACCAAGTTTTTGTCATCTGCCCTACGGTGGTTCAATGTCATACTTTATTTTATAATGCTCCTGCAAAGTGCCTTGAAACGTTTTATTACGTTAAAGTGTCATGCTAATGAAGGAAACAGTGAGGAAATATGAAATGAATTGGAGGAATTATGAAATAAAAGTTAACTGTAGAACTGAACCACAATAAAATTGACACATTTGTGCCAAAGACAAAATGGAGTAGAGGTCAGCTCATTCCACCTGAACTGTCAATAAACAGATTTATCTGTTAAAGACGAAACCCATTATCCACATCTGAATTAGCTTTAGGGAAAACATATTGAAATCAAAAACAGTGCATTCCGTGCGAACAACTCCTATCTTCAGGAATGGAGCTAACAAAGTCTGTTGTAGACAGACTCAGCAGCCAAGACTAAAATAATAGGTGTTGTTGGGCAAATCAACCCACCTGCCAAGACTGAGGCACACATTACTTCACCACATGAACAGTAAAACTTAAAATTGCAAGCCCCTGACTGGAAAGACATTTGCATAGTAACCGACAGTGTTGGAACAATGGGGACCAAGTCGTTGCTTCCCCAATACACAGAAGTGGTAAGACCAGTTTTAGTCATGTGACTAACTGGCTGTTGCACAGGTCGGAACTGAGAGTGTTTTAAATTGGAGACAACAGTCTTTAAGGTCAGAAAGCTGTGTGCTTCCGGTTGGAACAGAACCTCCTCTACAGTCCTGCCTGCCTCCATCTCTTTCCCATGGAACTGAATCTTGTGAAAACACGTGAACCTCAAAGAGAGAAAAGTCTCCTCTGTGAACAATGTTTAAGAAGAACACTGGGCCCTGACGAAAAGCAAGACTACCCACAATAAAGTGAGCTCGAAGCACAGTAAACAAGAAACTCTTCTGATATTGCCTCAAACCCCAATCTAATACATTTTCCTCTTCTCTGTCCCTATCTGCATGTGTATATCGCATTTGCATGCTAGTGTGGGCGCGTCATATATCCGTAGGCATGAACCATATTAGAGTTTAAGTCTAAGTTTTAATAAATTTTACTTTTCTCCTTTAAACCTGAGAAAACCTGGTGTGTTGGTTTCTTTGCCTTATAATTGGAAAGCTGTGAACAAGGATTCGCAAAGTGGGAGCTCATAGAAACACAGAAAATAGCAGCAGGAATAGGCCATTCGGCCCTTCGAGACTGCTCCGCCATTCATTATGATCATGGCTGATCATCCAACTCAGTAGCCTGTTCTCGCTTTCGCCTCATACCCTTTGATCCCTTTTGACACAAGAGATATATTTAACTCCTTCTTCAAAACATACAATGTTTTGGCCTCAACTGCTTTCTGTGGTAGTGAATTCCACAGGCTCACCACTCTCTGGGTGAATACATTTCTCCTCATCTCAGTCCTGAAAGGTTTACCCCGTATCCTTAGACTATGACCCCTGGTTCTGGACTCCCCCACCATCCGGAACATCCTTCCTGCATCTACCCTGTCAAGTCCTGTTAGAATTTTATAGGTTTCTATGAGATCCCCCCTCACTCTACTGAACTCCAGCAAATATAATCCTAACCGACTCAATCTCTCCTCATACATCAGTCCCACCATCCCAGGAATCAGTCTGGTAAACATTCGCTGCACTCCCTCTATAGCAAGAACATCCTTCCTCAGATAAGGAGACCAAAACTACACACAATATTCCAGGTGTGGCCTCACCAAGGCCCTGTATAATTGCAGCAAGACATCCCTGCTCCTGTACTCAAATCCGCTCGCTAAGAAGGCCAACATACCATTTGCTTTTTTTACTGCCTGTTGGACCTGCATGCTTACCTTTAGCGACTGGTGTACGAGAACACCCAGGTCTCACTGCATATTCCCCTCTCTCAGTTTATAGCCATTCAGATAATAATCTGCCTTCCTGTTTTTGCTACCAATGTGGATAACCTCACATTTATCCACATTATACTGCATCTGCCATGCATTAGCCCACTCACTCAACTTGTCCAAATCACCCTGAAGCCTCTCTGCATCCTCCCCACAACTCATCCTCCCCCTCAGTTTTG
Source organism: Heterodontus francisci (assembly GCF_036365525.1). NCBI lineage: Eukaryota > Metazoa > Chordata > Chondrichthyes > Heterodontiformes > Heterodontidae > Heterodontus > Heterodontus francisci. Next base: position 129,838,831 of record NC_090376.1, on the reverse strand, counting down.
TGTCATCTGTAAATTTGCAGATATTACATTTAGTTCCATCATCTAAATCATTAATGTATATTGTGAATAGCTGGGGTCCTAGCACCGATCCCTGCAGTACCCCACTAGTCACTGCCTGCCATTCGGAAAAAGATCCATTTATCCCTACTCTTTATTTCCTGTCTGCCAAGCGATTTTCTATCCATCGCAATACACTACCCCCAATCCCATGCGCTTTAATTTTACGTGCTAATCTCTTATGTGGGATTTTGTGGAAAGCCTTCTGAAAGTCCAAATAAACCACATCCACTGGCTCCCCCTCATCAACTCCACTAGTTACATCTTTGAAGAATTCTAGTAGATTTGTCAAGCATGATTTCCCTTTCGTAAATCCATGCTGCCTCTGCCCGATTCTACCAATGTTCTCTATGTGCTCTGCTATAAAATCTTTGAGAATGGACTCTAGAATTTTCCCCACTACCGACGTCAGGCTGACTGGTCTATAATTCCCTGCTTTCTCTCTACCTCCCTTTTTAAATTGTGGCGTTACATTAGCTACCCTCCAATCTGTAGGAACTGTTCCAGACTCTATAGAACCTTGGAAGATGACCACCAATGCATCCACTATTTCTCGGGCCACTTCCTTCAGTACTCTGGGATACACACCATCAGGCCCTGTGAAATTGCTTTTAACAGTGATTAAGACAAGCAGCATATTACCCTTATTTTCTGAAAATAAAGTTTGATGTTAATGAATGGAGACAGATGTTTTTGTATACGAACCTAATAAACATCAAACACAAACTCTCACTGCAGCGTCAGTTGAATTACTGCAATGTCAAGGTGATCACTTTTTAAGCCATTCACATCCACCAGCGGTAAGGCTCCATCAGTCATTCAGAAAAGGTTAACAGGAAAGAAATTCTATTGCAGGAGCAATATGAATATGGATAAGAGAGACTACACTCAGTGGATTGGAAGTAGGACAGTAAAATTAAACTGCAGTAAATTTGGTAGAGGAAAATAGAAGTTACAGTAGAACAAAAAGTGCCCTGAAATAAACAACAAAATGTGAGAAGTTACTTTTTAAAGAGATAAAGCTGAGATAATGTGACACCATAACATCTTAAAAAAAGTGGCCCATCCAAAAAGTTGCTTAAATATATAGATCAAAATGTAGAAATAACATTTTTTTAAACAGTTGTTGTGATGTAAACAGTGCAAAGCCATAATTTTTTGAAAACTGCTGTCTGTGCAAAACATTGTGTTGAATAAATCCACACAGCCATGACTGTACTGCTAATAATTAGTTACAAACATGAGGACTCTAAGACTGTCAATCCAACTTAAAATATATTCATTTCAATTCAAAAAATAGAAAAAGTTATCAACCTCAATCAAGCTATTCAATTGATTTTTCTGGCTGTTGCTCTCTTCCCAAAGACTGGCTTTCTTTTGTCGAAACTCTTCAATCTCTTCTCTCAAAGGTCGCACCACTTCATAAAATCGTATCTAGCAATAAGAAGGAAGATATGATAGAGGATTATAAACATTATGACTTGATAATTACTTGTGTTGGATTCTACAGTTTACTAAATGAGGTCGACAAACCATGTTTTTATTTCCAATGATGCTTCAAGAACACTAAACTACAAATGCAAATTTGGCTAGTGTTAACCAGAATGAAAACAAAAGATTTCACTAACACCATACTTTATATATGGAAATCAATATAATTTGGCAAGACAAGTGGAGGACAGTATAAAATTATTCAGATACAAAACTGTTAAAGGATGGTATTTCACATTGCACACACAGTGTTGTATTGTGTTGCATAGTCAAAATGGAAATCTTAGAGTCTCGCAGTCTGAGAGCTAGTTGTTGAATTATTAGTCGGGTTTTCATTTTACATCTTTCATTGTAGCAGAATGTTGAGAAGAAAATAATCAAATTGCTACATTACAGTGGGATATCATTAAGTGCTTTGTTTCAATGTTCATTTCAATAATTGCAGTTTGGTTCAAGCTGTACTGATCTTTGTTTTTGCTCATGACTTTTCTTAGATATTCTGTTAGATCTGTAGAAGACAAATTTGTTGGAAGCATAACTAACCATTTGACTTGCTTACAGAAGTGGCTCTAAAGTCAGCAGAAGATATGTTTAACAACAACTACTTGCATTTATATAGCTCCTTTAACATAGAAAAATAACCCAAGGTGCACCGAGCCAAAAAGGCTATTAGGAACGGTGACTAAAAGCTTGATGAAAGAGGTGGGCCTTAAATAAGGAGAGGGAGGTGAAGAGGCAGAGAGGCGCAGGGAGGAAAACCCACATCTTAAGGCCAAGATGACATGGCTGCCAATGGTGGGGTGAAAGGACTGGGAGATGCACAAGGGGCCAGAGTTGGAGGATCAAAGAGTTCTGAGAGTAGTGAAGGGCTAGAGAAGATTAGAGAGGTAGGAAGGGGTGAGGCCATTAAGGTATTTAAACAGAAAAATAAGAATTGTAAATTTGAGGAATTTGGGGACCGTGAGCCAAGGATGATGAGTGAACAGGGCTTGGTGCTGGATTGGATTTGGGCTGCAGAATTTTGTAAAAGCTTAGGTTGATGCAGGGTTAAGGATGAGAACCTTGCCAGGGAAGCACTGAACTATTGAGCCTGGAGCTGACAAAGCTGTCAATAAGGATTTCAACAGCCAATGGGCTGGAGCATCGGCAGAGATGGGTGATGTTAGGGAGGTGGAAGTAGATGGTTTTTGTGATGGAAAGTATATGGAGTCAGAAGTTCAATTTGAGGTCAAGAAGAACACAGAGATTGTGAACAGTTTGGTTCAACCGAAGACAACGGCTGAGAAGAGGGATGGAATCCATGGCGATGGTATGGTGCTTGTACAGATAATGTTTCTTCGCATTACCGTCTCTGATTTATTGTCTCTCTTGAAATCTTTCATGTTTCCCCCTCTCTACGACACACACACTCATTGGGCTGAAATTTATTAGCTCACCACCATTCTTGGCGGCGAACTACCAAAAGTGCGCAGCGCACGCATGAGACGTGCGCTGCGGAGCCACCGTGATATTTCACGTGGCAGCTCATTAACGTGGAGGGGGCGGACTGCCCGCCTCCGATGACAGAGTGGGTGGGCACTTCGTCCCTGGCAGTGTCATCTGGCGCCACCGGCACCGGTGCCATTTTAAACAGCTACAAACCCTGACAGGTAATTTAAATTTTTTAGAGTGCTGCACATTAATTGACTGTTTAAATTTGAATTCAAAGATCGAAGCCCCTCTTCCACCCCCACCAATGACCAAACAAGAAATTTATTTCTCTCCCGCCACCACCCACCCACCCCACCCCTCTAAAAAGCTTTTTTGCCGGTCCTGATCTTTCACCCCAAATGTAATTATCTTTGCCCTTCCACCCCTTCCCACCATCCCCTCAGCTAATCCTAAGAGTTTTCCTCGCTTCCCCCCTACTCCTGCCCTGAAAACTTCACTCCTCCCCCCGGGATCTCTGAACAGCACGGGACTTCCGGCAACTGGCCAGAATATCAGCGTGGAATGGCTGTCTCTACAAGGTAAGTCATTATTCATTCATTTTAATTTAATTAACACATTTAAATAAAGTCTTTGTCGCCATGCGGCTGGGAGGCTGCCACAAGACCTTGCTGCTGTCAGTAAAATGGGGCGGGACCTTCTCCGCATCAAGCCTGTAGCAGGCCTCGCCCGGAAGGATATTCCAGGCCCCTTCACCACGAATAAAATTCAGCCCATTCTCTCAATTTGTTCCCAATTCCTCCTCCATCTCTTTTCTTCTCCTTTCTTCCATTCTTTCTCTCTTTGCATATGCTTCCTTGCCAGCCTTCATCCTCCAAAAATTCTAGCTCATCCAAACCCACCACCTGCAACCTGTTCCACACGAAGATTGCTCCCCTCACCGGCTCCTTTCCACCAAATTAAAAATCTTTGTTCTCATCTACCAATCTCTCCAAGGTCTTGGCCCAACCTACGTCCTCAACTTTTTCCAGCCTTACATCCCCTCTGGTTCTCGGAGTCTGACCTAGTCTAACCACCCCTGCATATCCCCAACTCTATTTTATAGCAGAAGCTTCAGCCATAGGTCTGTCTCTTTATCTCCGTTCCTGCTTTTAAGATTAACTTCTTTAACTAACCTCTATGTCATCACTCCTAATTTTTCCAAATGAATCTAACAAACATTCCTTTTCTGTGAAGCTCCTTAGGATGATTTTCTACATTTAAAGAACTTCTACAAATACAAGTAGTTATTGTTGAATAGGAACTATGCAAGTCAGAATGGCAAGCAGTCATTTTTCATAGACCTCATTGCAACAAAAATCAACAAATGAGCAGCTGATTGGAGACAAAATGCTTCTGGAAATATCTTAAACGTATGATGCATTTATGAATTAAATTCAGTGGAAGATGCATAGCATGTGCTCTGCAGAAACTACTTCAATACCAAGATAGTGATTTTCAAATGAGATACGATGGCACCATCTGGTGAGGAAAATTAATCATAGCAGATCTAGAGGGGCAAACAAAGGAACGTAAGGACAATTTTTTTTAACATGGTGAGCTATTGAATATTACAGTTTATAATAATACAAGATACATTAAAAATAAATTGCTGTAGTCAGGCTTACTGTACCTTTGTGTTCTTATTGTATTTTTAAACAAAAGATAAAAGTCCTTAAAATGCCCTTAATTTTATAGAATCTCAGAATTTTGCGGAAGCAGCCATTCGGCCAATCACATCTGCTCCAGCTCTTTGAAAAAAACTGCTTTTCCTGCACCATAATACCTCATTTGTTCCTTAGTCTACTCTCATTCTCAACCTACTCCACATTCCCTATTTTCAATATGATCACTATATGGCTCAAATCCATGCTACTTGTTTTCCAATCTTTAAATCACCCCAACACTCTAGATTAAATCCATCCCCACTGTTTCAGTAATAGAAATTGTACAGAACTGCAGTTTATGGCAATTAAATATTTTCTGCAACAGTACCATACAGTCAAAGGATTACAGTAAAATCTAGCTGTTAAGCTTTTACTTACAGATACATATTCTGGGATGGAAAGCTGGTCTTCAGGTCTAGTTTTCAACTCTGCATACTGATCGTCAGTCAATTCCAGAACGCGCAAACTGCGACGAATGTCCCCTGCTCGTTCTTGCAGCTGCTGATTTGTCTCTTCAAGTTGTTTCTGTCTCTCTAAAATAGTTTCCATTTCCTGTTTTCGTAAATCTTGACGTCTCCTGCATCATAAAATAAAGTCATTTGTTAGCACAGACTTTATTTTAAAAAGTGCACTTTTTTTTTTCTGTGGCTGTGTCAAAACTAAAACAATTGTACCTTGACAGGTGGGAGCAGAGAAATAAAACTGATAAAATGATTTAGTTATCTGATGGAGATACCCCAAACTGCACATGTACCTACCATTCTGACTTCTGCCCTTCCAGTTCAGCTCCAGACAGAGCAGCGAGGGTAAGGTGATATGAGCACTTGAAGAATGCTAAATATTTTCTTCTGATTCAAACACTTATCAAAAAAAAAATTACATTCCACATTAATTATGTATAGAAACTTTTTTCCCCATAGGGATCCTATTAGAGGGGACTGCAGCTTTAAAGTTTGGAAAACTGAATACTAGGAGAGGATTTCAAAAGTCATCGCATTATACATGTGTTGAAGACTCACCTGGCATCATCCTGCTGAACTTTCAGCTGGTTCTCCAAACGGACCTGTAGCAATTGCTTCTGGTGAAGAGAATCATTCAGCCGTTCTTCCAAATCTTCTATCTGTGCCGCAGAGAAACAGAGAGAGAAATTAGGCGGGGGTGGGGAGAGGGTGTTAAACTCAGTTGGTTTAAAACAATGCATTACTGCAAAGTTTTGAAAGACTCAAACTACCCAGAAAGATGCTTGTTTCAGTAACATGTATCCCAGATCAGTGTGTGCAATTAGACTAAAAAACGGCATCCTAAAGGACTGCTTTAATATTTAGTATCTGATGCCTCAGTGCAAATTAACTATGATCCACTGTGTTCTGTATTTAACAAACTGCGCACCCACTTATAGCCACATTTACACAGAGCTGGAATCAATTCCTTGGTCCGCTGATTTGTTCCCACATTTAATGGATGTAAATCCTGCAACATTCATGAAGAACTCTGCTGCTTTTACATCTTTGTTTCGTGAAATACAAAACCAGCAAAGGTCGCAATGTCCCACTGGATCCTTACCAACAACAACTTATATTAAAATAGTGCCTTTAACGTAATAAAAAGTCCCAAGGCGCTTCACAGGAGCATTATAAAACCAACTATGACACCAAGCCACAAAAGGGATATTAGGTCAAATGACCAAGAGCTCGATCAAAGGGGTAGGTTTTAAGGAGTGTCTTAAAACGGAAAAGTGAGGCAGAGAGACAGAGAGACTTGGGGAGCATATTTCAGAGCTTGGGGCCAAGGCAACTGAAGGTGTAGTGGAGCAATTAAAATCTGGGATGCACAAGAGGCCAGAATTAGAGGAGTGCAGATATGTTGGAGGGTTGTGGGGATGGAGGAGATTACACAGATAGGGAGGGGCGATGCCGTGGAGGATTTGAAAACAAGGATCAGAATTTTAAAATCAAGATGTCGCTTGACTGGGAGCCAATGTAGGTCAGCGAGCACAGGGATGACAGGGTAATGCGACTTGGTGTGAGTTAAGATATGGGCAGCAGAGTTTTGGATGATCTCAAGTTTACAGAGAGTAGAATGTGGAAGACCAGCCAGGAGTGCATTGGAATAGTCAAGTCTAGAGGTAACAAAGGCATGAAGGAGTGTTTCAGCAACAGGTGCAATGAGGCAGGGGCAAAGTCAGCCAACGTTACAGAGGTGGAAACAAGTGGTATTAATGATGGCAGGAAGCTCATCTCAGGGTCAAATGTGACACCAAGGTTGTGAACAGACTGAATTGATCTCATATAAATAAAAGCAAAATACTGCGGATGCTGGAAATCTGAAATAAAAACAAGAAATACTGGAACCACTCAACAGGTCTGGCAGCATCTGTGGAAAGAGAAGCAGAGTTAACGTTTCGGGTCAGTGACCCTTCTTCGGAACTGAATTGATCTGAGACTGTTGCCAGGGAGAGGGCTGGAGTAGGTAGCTAGGGAATGGAGTTTAGAGCAGGAACCGAAAACAATGGCTTCAGTCTTCCCAATATTTACTATTGAGGAAAATGAGAGTACTACTTAAACCAACTTTTTTTTTATTCAAAGAGGCTTAGCATTTACTGAGGATAGTAAAACAGGAGTCATGGTTACCTATTATGAAGTATCTCGAAAAGGGCAGATCAGTATTATGGAAACAGTTAATGCACAATCTTTTCACATTGTTACAACCGAGGTGGGAGGAGTGCACCGTCTTTTCTACTTCCACTTCTTCACAGGTCACAACATCTATTTAAATGTTTACCCAGTTACCGATATGTTCATATACTTGACTCTTTATCCCAGAATAAAATACACCAACCAGGTTGCATAAATAGACAACAAAACTATCAGTTTATTATAAAACAAGACTTATCCAGTAACAAAGCAAAAACACAAAGATTGAAATATGAAAGTTCCCTTTTCAAATACTTCCCACCCCCACCCCACACACACATACACACTGGTTAAAGAGGGGGAAAAAAGAAATTTTCTCTGCAGAGCTTTTTTTTTACAAAAAACAGACAAAAAAAATACTTGTTAATTCTTGAAGAAAACAGATGATATGTCATGTCCCAAAATGGCATACAGTCTGGCATCCGAGAACATGTAGACAGGTCACCGGGATCTTTTCTGAAGCAGTTCAGGTGGTGTTGAGAATTAATCTGGCATGTTTTTCCAGCTTCTCAGGAGAAAAGTAGCATTAGGGGTTTTAGCTCCCACACACTGGATCATTGTAGGGTTTCACAGAGACAGGAGGAAAGAGATGAGCTGGGTTCTCTCTAGCAGGTTGATCTCCAACTACTTTCAACAATATCCCACACCCCAACTGAACCAAAACAACATCTCAGAAACGAAACCAACTACTAACCCTCATAAATCATGACATGTCACTTCTCTGTAAACATCTCCCCCAAGTCACCAAGGTTTCTGTTGTTTATTTAACTTAAGGCATGTGATATCCAGTAAGGGTTGTTTTTAAACATAACATCTCAAGTGTCCTTTCAGTGAACTTTCAACAAAAATCAAAGTCGAACATCTGTGAAATCTTCAGCCTTCCAAAATGAATCCATTCTTACAATTTAAATAGGAGTCCTCAAAAAAATTGAAGGACTTTCATAACCATGTGGATTCAATAACTTGAAGACTTACATAGAATATACAGCACAAACAGGTAATTTACATGCATACGAATTAGGAGCAGGAGTAGGTCACTCGACCCCTTGAGCCTGCTCCACCATTCAATAAGATCATGGCTGATCTGACTGTAATCACACTCCACGTTTCCGCCTACCCCCAATAACCTTTCACCCCCTTGCTGATCGAGAATCTACCTCCCTCTGCCTTAAAAATATTCAAAGACTCTGCTTTCACTGCCTTTTGAGGAAGAGAGTTCCAAAGACTCACGACCCTATGAAAGAAACAAATTTCTCCTCATCTGTCTTAAATGGGCGAACCCTTATTTTTAAATAGTGACCCCTAGTTCCAGATCCTTTCCACATCCACCCTGTCAAGATCCCTCAGGATTTGATATGTTGCAATCAAGTCGCCTCTTTCTCTCCTAAACTCCAGCAAATACAAGGCTAGCTTGTCCAACCTTCCCTCATAAGCCAACCTGCCCATTCCAGGTATTATTCTAGTAAACCTTCTCTGATCTGCTTCCAACGCATTTACATCCTTCCTTAAATAAGGAAAGCAATACTGTACACTGTGCACCAGATGTGGTCACACCAATGCCCTGTATAACTGAAGCATAACCTCCCTACTTTTGCATTCAATTCCCCTCGCAATAAACGATAACATTCTATTAGCTTTCCCAATTAATTGCAGAACCTGCACACTAACCTTTTGCGATAACTGGTCTGTGACGGTGTTTCTGCTCTACCTTAGCCTCCTTCCACCCTACACCATCTAACCCCATCAGCATATTCCTCTATGCCTTTCTCCCTCATACTTATCTGGCTTTCCCTTAAATGCATCTATGCTATTTGTCTCAATTACTCCATATGGTAGCAACTTTCACATTCTAACCACTTGTTGAACAATTTGAAATTGGTCTGAAAGGGGCATATTAAAGGACTTACTTTAGTGAGGTATTCAACCTTCAGGTTGTCAATGACCAAGTTTTTCTGTGATAACTCAATTTTCAAGAGCTGTAAGTTATGAAGAAGCTCCTTCCTCTCAATGAGCTGTTTGGTGACTTTAGTGGAAGCTTCTCTCTCTTCTGAAGAAGAAATGTCATCCGTAGGCACAGTCGTTTCTAAACTGATATCCTCTGACTCAAAGGAGCTGGAAACATGGGCTTTGTTATCATCTTTACACTTCTTTCGGGACATGGCTTTTCTTTGGAAGATTTACTTTGGCACAGGATGATGACACTGGATCTTAAAATGGAAAAAAAAGTATTTTTAACACTCCCTTCCTCAAAGGTTAGAATGAGCCAACCACCTCTTCTTAATGACTCAGAGAAATAGGTTGCAAATAACATAAGAAATTGGGGTTTTAAAAAGTAACATTATGAAAAGGAAAACAGCAAATAGAAAAAAACCCAAAAATTCAGATTCTAGGGTTCAAGCCAGGTTAATACCTGTCCTTTTTGTATTCATTCACGTAATGTGGGTATCGCTGACAAGGCCATCATTTGTTCCCATCCCTAACTGCTCGAGAAGTTGGTGGCGAGCTGCCTTCTTGAACAGCTGCAGTCTGTATACTGAAAGTACTCTCACAATTCTGTTAGGTAGGGAGTTCCAGATTTTGACCCAGTGACAGTGAAGGAATGTGTCACAAATGGATGCAAACCCCCTTCACTTTCCACTCCACCAGCCTCCACATCCAAAGGAACATCCTCCGCCATTTTCGCCACATCCAGCCTGATGCCACTACCAAACGCTTCTTCCCCTCTCCCCCCCACCACCCCCGTCAGCATTCCGAAGGGATCGTTCCCTCCGTGAGACCCTGGTCCACTCCTCCATTATCAACACCTCATCCCCTTCCCAAGCAATCACAGGAGGTGTAATACCTGCTCATTTCCCTCCTCTCTCCTCACTATTCAAGGCCCCAAACACTCCTTTCAGGTGAAGCAGCGATTTACTTGTACTTCTTTCAATTTAGGTATTTGCTGCTCACAATGTGGTCTCCTCTATGTTGGAGAAACCAAACCCAGATTGGGTGACCGCTTTGCGGAACACCTCCGCTCAGTCCGAAAGCATGACCCTGAGCTTCCAGTTGCTGGCCATTTCAACACACCCCCCTGCTTTCATGCCCACATATCTGTCCTGGGATTGTTCCAGTGAACATTAACGCAAGTTCGAGGAACAGCATCTCATTTACCGATTAGGCACGCTATAGCCTGCCGGACTGAACATTGAGTTCAATAATTTCAGAGCATGACAGGTCCCCCTTTTTATTTTTAGTTATTTTTTCTTTATTTATTTTATTTTGTCTCATCATTCATTTTTTTTTTTTACCATGTGCCTACCCACTGCTTTTTTTCATGTTTGTGCTTTGGGCCAGGCTGTTCTATTTTTCTGTCAATTAACACCCTCTCTGCACTAACACTTTGTCTTTCACCATACCATTAACATACCATTTGTCTTTGTTCAATGACCTTCTGGTCAGTTATTCTCTGTGACCTTGTCCTATCAACACCTTCTCTTTGGTTATCTTTTGCCCCACCCCAGCTTTATTTGCTTAAAATATTTCTAGCCTTTGCCAGTTCTGATGAAGGGTCAATGACCTGAAACGTTAACTCTGTTTCTCTCTCCACAGATGCTGCCAGACCTGCTGAGTATTTCCAGCATTTCTTGTTTTTATTTCAGATTTCCAGCATCTGCAGTATTTTGCTTATATTTTACCCTTGTAAATTATGTTGTTCATTTGAGTATTAATGTCAACTGCCATTTTATACAGCATGTTTTAAGTTTGTACTTCTGTGTTCTGATTGTCAAAATGGAGGAGAGGTGTCCGGTGGGACAGCCACTTGAGAACAGTCTAGCTTTAGGACCCAGGAGATCCCTATCCAACCTGTGTGGACTTGAAACTGTAACCGTTTGAGAGCATAGCCTATCCTCTACTACACAGCTGCCGTGTGCTAGAGATACACCTCGCTGCAAGAATCCACAGCCTGCCTTCAAGCTGCATTGACTTTTCTCTCTAAGGCCTTTTCAACAAGAAAAATTAAATATAAGCCACACTAAGAAAAATCCAGCAAGAAATAAACCAACTCAAAGACAAGCTGCAGTAACACCAGAAAAGCTCTGACTTTTATCAGTTCCCTCTCCATCTAAAAATAAGGTGACTTCAGCAATTTAGCTATCTCCATTACTACCTTTGAGAGTGCAAATAAAAAGGAATTTGCAAGAGAAGAGATATCTCCAACAGCTCATCTATTCGGCATTTCTAATCAGTGATCTCCAACTTTCGGACATTTTTAATGAAATTCATGGACACTAATTTTAACTGAAATCCATATTAGCTAGTAGTTAAGATAAGCTTCTATTTAATAAATGTCCTTGCCTTTTTTTATGCCTTTAACCTTTCCCTGAATGTTTGTAAGCAGGCGTGGCAAAGTTAAACCCCTTCCCGAGTTTAAGAGTGTGTTAATAAACCATACTTCTTTGTTTTAACTTTAAAATCCATATTGTTGAAGCGGTCATTTATCATTTTTGAGGGAGGGGAAGAAATTCAAACACGAATCAATTTACAGACAGGTGATTGAAAAAACAGGGAAATTTGATCAGAGGGAAAAAAATTAAATTAACTACCTGTTCGTAACAGATGGCAATATAGTTCCAAGTCAGGAGGTTGTATGACTTGGAGGGAAACATGCAGGTGGTGGTGTTCCTATGCAACTGCTGCCCTAGTCCTTCTCGGTGATAGAGGTCATGGGTTTGGGAGGTGCAGACAAAGAAGCCTTGGTGGATTTCTGCATCTTATAGATAATACACACAACTCTCAACCTCCATAAATTCGCCCAGGCATGCACCATGGAGAGGTCACTCCATAGTTGCCTCACAGCGACTGAAACAACACGGAAGGCAGCAGTTACGGGTTATAAGTCCAGATAAATTGGCATAGAAACTGGGCGCCACGGGTTGCCTTTGTCGGTGGGAGAGGTCATCGCACATCACTGGACAGCTACCGCCCGCCTCAAACCGGGCAGCCCTCGGTCAATAAGGTTCTGTCCCGCCACCTGCTTCAATGGGTGCTTGGAGCTCAGGGTCATTGCCCGAAAGGTGGACTGATACACCGCACCAAACAACACGAAAAAAGGAAAGAAAGTACCAACCCTTCGCTTTGCAAGCTGGAACGTCAGAACTGTGTGTCCTGGCCTATCGGAAGACCTTACACAAATCAACGATTCTCGGAAGACCGCCATCATTAACAACAAGCTCAGTAGACTTAATGTCGACATTGCAGCACTTCAGGAGACACGCCTCCCCGCGAGTGGATCTCTAGCAGAGCATGACTACACCTTCTTCTGGCAGGGCAGGGATCCTGAAGAACCAAGACAGCGTGGAGTGGGCTTCGCCATCAGAAACTCCTTGCTCAGCATGATAGAGCCTCCCTCAAATGGCTCGGAACGCATACTGTCCATCCGACTGCTCACCACCTCTGGTCCAGTACACCTACTCAGCATCGATGCTCCAACACTCTGCTCCCCACCTGAAGCTAAAGATCAGTTCTACGAGGAACTCCATAATATCATTAGAAGCATCCCCAACACCGAACACCTATTCCTGCTGGGGGACATGAATGCCAGGGTTGGGGCCGACCATGACTCATGGCCCTCCTGCCTTGGGCGCTATGGCGTTGGAAGGATGAATGAGAATGGGCAGAGACTGCTTGAGTTGTATACCTATCATAACCTCTGCATCACCAACTTGTTCTTTCACACTGAACCCTGTCACCAGGTTTCATGGAGGCACCCAAGATCGCGTCGTTGGCACCAGCTAGACCTCATTGTCACAAGGCGAGCCACCTTAAACAGTGTTCAAATCACACGCAGCTTCCACAGTGCGGACTGCGACACCGACCACTCCCTGGTGTGCAGCAAGGTTAGACTCAGACCAAAGAAGTTGCATCATTCCAAGAGAAGGGCCACCCGCGTATCAACACGAGCAGAATTTCTCACCCACAGCTGTTACAAAAATTTCTAAATTCACTTGTGTCAGCCCTTCAAAACACTCCCACAGGGGATGCTGAGACTAAGTGGGCCCACATCAGAGACACCATCTATGAGTCAGCTTTGACCACCTACGGCAAAAATGCGAGGAGAAATGCAGATTGGTTTCAACCTCATAATGAAGAGCTGGAACCTGTCATAGCCGCTAAGCGCATTGCACTGTTGAACTACAAGAAAGCCCCCAGCGAGTTAACATCCGTAGCACTTAAAGCAGCCAGAAGCACTGCACAAAGAACAGCCAGGCGCTGCGCAAACGACTACTGGCAATACCTATGCAGTCATATTCAGCTGGCCTCAGACACCGGAAACATCAGAGGAATGTATGATGGCATTGAGAGAGCTCTTGGGCCAACCATCAAGAAGATCGCCCCCCTCAAATCTAAATCAGGCGACATAATCACTGACCAACGCAAACAAATGGACCGCTGGGTTGAACACTACCTAGAACTGTACTCCAGGGAGAATGTTGTCACTGAGACCGCCCTCAATGCAGCCCAGCCTCTACCAGTCACGGATGAGCTGGATGTACAGCCAACCAAATCGGAACTCAGTGATGCCATTGATTCTCTAGCCAGCGGAAAAGCCCCTGGGAAGGACAGCATTACCCCTGAAATAATCAAGAGTGCCAAGCCTGCTATACTCTCAGCACTACATGAACTGCCATGCCTGTGCTGGGACGAGGGAGCAGTACCTCAGGACATGTGCGATGCCAATATCATCACCCTCTATAAAAACAAAGGTGACCGAGGTGACTGCAACAACCACCGTGGAATCTCCCTGCTCAGCATAGTGGGGAAAGTCTTTGCTCGAGTCGCTCTAAACAGGCTCCAGAAGCTGGCTGAGCGCGTCTAGCCTGAGGCAGTGTGGCTTTCGTGCAGAGAGATCGACCGTTGACATGCTGTTCTCCCTTCGTCAGATACAGGAGAAATGCCGCGAACAACAGATGCCCCTCTATATTGCTTTCATTGATCTCACCAAAGCCTTTGACCTCGTCAGCAGACGTGGTCTCTTCAGACTACTAGAAAAGATTGGATGCCCACCAAAGCTACTAAGTATCATCACCTCATTCCATGACAATATGAAAGGCACAATTCAACATGGCGGCTCATCAGACCCCTTTCCTATCCTGAGTGGCGTGAAACAGGGCTGTGTTCTCGCACCCACACTTTTTGGGATTTTCTTCTCCCTACTGCTTTCACATGCGTTCAAGTCCTCGGAAGAAGGAATTTTCCTCCACACAAGATCAGGGGGCAGGTTGTTCAACCTTGCCCGTCTAAGAGCGAAGTCCAAAGTACGGAAAGTCCTCATCAGGGAACTCCTCTTTGCTGACGATGCTGCTTTAACATCTCACACTGAAGAGTGCCTGCAGAGTCTCATCGACAGGTTTGCGGCTGCCTGCAATGAATTTGGCCTAACCATCAGCCTCAAAAAAACGAACATCATGGGGCAGGACTTCAGAAAAGCTCCATCCATCAATATTGGCGACCACGCTCTGGAAGTGGTTCAAGAGTTCACCTACCTAGGCTCAACTATCACCAGTAACCTGTCTCTAGATGCAGAAATCAACAAGCGCATGGGAAAGGCTTCCATTGCTATGTCCAGACTGGCCAAGAGAATGTGGGAAAATGGTGCACTGACACGGAACACAAAAGTCCGAGCGTATCAAGCCTGTGTCCTCAGTACCTTGCTCTATGGTGCGAGGCCTGGATAACGTATGTCAGCCAAGAGCGACGTCTCAATTCATTCCATCTTCGCAGCCTCTGGAGAATACTTGGCATCAGGTGGCAGGACCATATCTCCAACACAGAAGTCCACAGTTTTTTTCAGGTTTTTTTTCAGGTTTGCACTTGCTGCTGTTCAATATTCAGTGTATTCACACCTAATCTATTCTAATGCTTTGTCTTTCAACACACCATTAACATATTGTTTGCCTTTGCTCCGTGACCTTTTGGTCAGCTATGTGGCCTGGTCCAATCTGCACCTTCTCCTTTGTTATCTCTTTCCCCACCCCCACCTCACTTGCTTATAATCTGTGACTTTTCTAATATTTGTCAGTTCCGAAGAAGGGTCACTGACCCGAAACGTTAACTCTGCTTCTCTTTCCACAGATGCTGCCAGACCTGCTGAGTGATTCCAGCATTTCTTGTTTTTGTTTCAGATTTCCAGCATCCGCAGTATTTTGCTTTTATTACAGAAGTCCTCGAGGCGGCCAACATCCCCAGCTTATACACACTACTGAGTCAGCTGCGCTTGAGATGGCTTGGCCATGTGAGCCGCATGGAAGATGGCAGGATCCCCAAAGACACATTGTACAGCGAGCTCGCCACTGGTATCAGACCCATCGGCCGTCCATGTCTCCGCTTTAAAGACGTCTGCAAACGCGACATGAAATCCTGTGACATTGATCACAAATCGTGAGAGTCAGTTGCCAGCGTTCGCCAGAGCTGGTGGACAGCCATAAAGGCGAGTCGAAGAGACTTAGCAGTTGGCAGGAAAAAGGACAGAGGCGCAAGGGAAGAGCCAACTGTGTAACAGCCCCGACAATCAAATTTTTCTGCAGCACCTGTGGAAGAGCCTGTCACTCTAGAATTGGCCTTTATAGCCACTCCAGGCGCTGCTCCACACACCACTGACCACCTCCAAGATGTTGATAGAGGGGGATTCTACGATGGTAATGCTATTGAATGTCAATGGAGGTGGTTAGACTCTCTCTTGTTGGAGATGGTCATTGTCTGGCACTTCAGACGTACACGTTACGTGCCGTTTATCAGCCTCAGCCCGTACTTCAGAGCCATATAGGGAAATGCAGTGTTTTTAGAGGAGATTCTTTTGAATGAGACATTAAACCAAGGTTCCATCTGCCACACGAACATAGGAACAAGAGTAGGTCATTCAGCTTGTCGAGCCTGCTCCGCCATTCAATTAGATCATGGCTGACCAGCTATCTCAACGCCACTTTCCCGCGCTATCTCCATATACCTCCATGTCATTTGTCTCCAGATATTTGTTGATTTTTGTGTTGAACATGCTCAATGAGTGAACTTCCACAGCTCTCCTGGGTAGAGAATTCCAAAGATTCACCACCCTCTGAGTGAAGAAATTCCTCCTCATCTAAGTTTTAAATGGCCTATCCCTTATTCTGAGATTATGTCCCCTGTTTCTAGATTCACCAGCCAGGGGAAACATCCTATCTAGATCCACCCTGTCACGCCTTGTAAGAATTTTGTAAGTTTCAATGAGATCACCTCTCATTCTTCGAAACTCTATAAAGAATACAGGCCCAGTTTCCTCAATCTCTCCTCATATGAGAATCTTGCCATCCTGGGGATTAGTCTGGTGAACCTCTGTTGAACCTCCCTCAATGGCAAGTATATCGTTCTTTAGATAAGGAGACCAAAACTGTACACAATGCTCCAGGTGTAGTCTTACCAAGGCTCTATACAATTGCAGCAAGACATCTTTACTTCTGTACTCAATTCCCCTTGCGATGAATGCCAACATATCATTTGCCTTCCTAATTGCTTGATGCACCTGCATGCTAGCTTTTAGTGACCCATGAACAAGGACACCCATGATCCTTCGGACACCAACACTTCCCAACCTCTCACCATTTAAGAAATATTCTATCTTTCTGTTTTTCTACCAAAGTGGATCACTTCACAGTCATTCACATTATATTCCATCTGCCATGTTCTTGCCCAGTCACTTAGCCTGTCCAAGTCCACTTGAAGCCTCCTTGCATCTTCCTCACAACTTACATTCCCATCTGGTTCTGTATCAGCAAATTTGTAAATATTACAATTGGTCTCCACATCCAAATCATTTCTATAGATTGTAAACAGCTGTGGCCCTAGCACTGATCCTTGCAATACCCCACTAGTAACAGCCTGCTATCCTGAGAATGACCCAAGTATTCCTACTCTCTGCTTTCGGTCTGTTAACCAATTCTCAACCCACACTAGTAAATTACCTCCAATCCCATGTGCTCTAATTTTGTTTACTAACCTCCTGTGTGGGACTTTATCAAAAGCCTTCTGAAAATCCAAATACACCGCATCCACTGGTTCCCCTCTATCTGCCTTGTTAGATGGCCGTGAAGCATCTATGGCACTATTCAAAGAAATACAGGTGGTTATCCTGGTGGCCTGGCCAACAATTCTCCTTCCACCAATACAAGTGAGAAAACAAATGTTATCATATTTGCTGTTTAGAGGAATTTTCTGTGTCAAATTGCCTTCTGCATTTGCCCACATACTAGTGACAGCATTTTGAAAGATAATTAAATGTGTATTCAGACATTATATCAAAAAAACTCTTTCAGACTTTTCCTGTATCTCCATTTTCTTTCCAGCAGGGGTATTGAGAGATCTAGGAATGGGAGGGAAAGCAAATTGACATGAGGTCTAAACCCTTTGTCAGAAATATTAGAGGGAGGTTAACAATTAGAGACACAAACAAAAAATGCTGGAAATACTCAGCAGTTCTGGCAGCATCTGGGGAGAGAAAAGCAGAGTTAACATTTCAGGTCAGTGACCCTTCATCAGAACAATTTGGTTTTGGTCTGATTTCAAATTCTCATCCTGTGTTCTTGTCCCTCCCTATCTTTATAACCTCTTCAAGCCCTACAATCCTCCAGAAGCTGTGGGTTCCTCCAATTCCAGCCTCTTGTGCATTCCCGATTTCCTCAGCAATGGCGGTCGTGCCTTCAGTTGTCCAGGCCCTAAATTATAGAATTCCCTCACTAAACCTCTCTCTCTTTTAAGGCACTCTTTAAAACCTATCTCTTTGACCAAACCTTTGGTCATTTGTCCTAATATCTCCTTGTGGCTCAATGTCAAATTTTAGAGTCATTATGGCACAGGAGGGCATTCAGCCCATTTAGCCTATGCTGGCTCTCTTTAGAGCAATTTAATCAATCCCATTCCCCTGTTCTATCCCCGTAGCCCTGCAAGTTTACTTCCCTCAAGTGTATCCAATTTCCTTTTAAGATCATTCATCCTCTCCGCTTCCACCATCCTCGTAGATAATGAGTTCTAAGTCATTTCCACTCGCTGTCCAAAATAGTTCTTCCTCGTATCCTCCCTGCGTCTGTCTGCTAATGTGCCTATGAAATGTACTGGGGTGTTTCACTACATTAAAGACGCTATATAAATGCAAGTTTTTTTTTGGAAATAGATAGGCATGGGCACAATATCTTTCCAGTATGTGTTGTTTTCATTGGAGACCTCTCATATCTTCTTTGCCCTTTTTATCCCCATTTTGCCTTTACCCCTGCATGATTTCCCCATTTTTTGCGTTATTTTTGTTATTCGCACGTTCTTTGTTCGTTTATTTTTCATTGCCTCACTTGGATCTTTTGTCAGCTAACGATTTCCTACTTTGGCCCCGTGATTGGAATATTTGTAGTTCCTTCTTCACCCGTTTTCCTTTCTTTCCAGACCGAATGAATGCTCTTCAATTTAGACCCACCCACACAACTCCCCAAAAAATTAACTCGTCCTTCCCTATTTATTGTGCATTTTCAAACGTTGTGTGATTTCCAGCATTTGCAATAGAAATGCTAACAATTTTAGTTAAACACAGCATTTCATCTGGTGCAAGTGTGATTTAAAGGCAACGTTTCCCAAACGATTGACAAAAGGGTAAGACAGGCATCAACCGTCTGACACTAGGTCAGTTGTCGGTGTGATTACATTAGGCCCATAGCAACCGTGCCGTCCCTTCAGGGAGCTCCGCACCCTTCCAACTCAGCGCACAATCTGCTCAGAGCGACCAGCACCGACTTACCCGGTTCAGTCAGCGCCTGAACACACAAACACTGCCGCTATTTGAAAATGCCGCCCAGACCCCAGCGCCTCACCATCACCAGTAGGACCCCGAGCAACGCCGACGCGATACGGAACAACAGCGCCCCCTGCGCCGGAGGACCGCGTCTCACAGCGCCCCCACTCCCCGCGCCGGAGGTCCGCGTATCACAGCGCCCTCTGCGCCGGAGGACCGCAGCCTTCCCCCGCCACAAACTAGGTCACCAAAAGCAGCCGTTTTTACATAACCATGAATGATATTTTCGGTTATTTGAATATGCAACAGCTGCATTTGCTGTCTGACAATTAAAACAATGATAATTTTCAAAACACTGCACAGGGGAAAGAACCAAACGAGTGGTGGGAAATTAGGAGGGTTTGAGTTAGTTAAAGGTTAACCATCACCCAGCGTCTGCAGATTGCAAACAGTTGGCCAACCAAAAACTGACTGGAAACCCTTAATTTCATTACATTTTACATAAACACTCTTAGCATTTTCCAACTATATTTATTCACATCGTAACTATATATTCTATGCGGATTTCATCCAATAATAATTAATAATTTAAAAATAAAAATAATATCCAACGACAGACACAACCGAATGAAGAAAAAAATAAACTTCAAACAGATAGATGGAAAGAGGGGGGGAAGAATCCTCAAAATGTGATATCTGGCAATGTACCTGGATTTAACCCTAAATGAAAGATTCGAGGAGTGACAAGAAGAGGGGAAGGCAAGGTAATTGTGTTTCGGTCGGCCATCAGTTTGGGGGGGGGGAGCAGGCGGTTGATGGCGGCGGATTTTTTTAAATTTAAAAAATAAAATCGTTATTTTTTTTTCAGTAAAACCATGTTGAAATCTAAAACTTTCGTCAAGAAGACGCGGTCGGGAGGAGTGCTGAAGATTGTCCGCGAGCACTACCTGCGGGATGACATTTTGTGCGGCTGGAGGCCGTGCGAGGAGTGCGGGGCCCGTGGATTGGGATCGACCCAAGCCCCGGGGCCGCGGCCTGGCCTCAGCGACCAGCCCCACACCACCAGCGACCTCTGCCCACAGCCGCACTATGTGGTGCCCGACACCAACGTGGTGCTTCACCAGGTAAAGGGGAGGGGAGACACGTGCTTTTCCAGGAAAAAAAGACTTTCATTTAGATAGTGCCTTTCACCACCTCAGGACATCCCAAAGCGCTTTATAGCCAACCAAGTATTTTTTTTGGAAATGTAGCGACTGTTGTAATGTACAAAACCTGGTATGCAATTTGCGCACAGCAAGCTCCCACAAACAACAATGTGATAACGACCAGGTAATTTTTTTGTGTGTGTGGTGGTGATTGTAGGATAAATATTTGGCCTAGGATACTGGGGTTAACTCCGTCTGTTCTTTCATATAGCGCCTTTTATGTCTTTTTGGGAGGGCAGACGGAGCCACGGTTTAACATTTCATCTGAAAGACGGCACCACCGACAGTGCAGCACTCCCTTGGTGCCAGTGTTGTCCAAGATTTTTGTGCTGAAGTCCTGGGGTGCGACTTGAAACCCCAGTCTTTTGACTCGGAGGTGGGTTTGAAGGTGTTGTGACGACGATGCCACTTGCCATTCCCCTTTTCAGTACCTAATCCAGGTGATCTACCAATCTCTGCATATAGTTTGCATACATTATTCCCAGTCAGAATGGAAATACTTGGGTAATTTCATCCTCTGGTTCGTGTGACTAAGTTTGATCATTATGTGCACAATTTGTAACATATATCTCCTTCACTTGTCACATTTTTGTTGGAGAAATTGCCCTGTTGTAATTGGGAGAAGTTTCAGTCATGACATCTGTTTGCTTTAATTGGTAGAGTTTCTTTATGAAAAAATACTGTAGACTGTTTGCTGTAGTGCGCTATTTAAATAGATCCTGTTGATTAAGTAGATTTAATTTGCTGTAAAATTGACAGGTTGCTTTGAGTCCTGCCCTGCCTTCATGCATTGGCTGACACAGTGGTGTCAATCGACACTGACCTGTGTTATTTATTTATCTTATTTATTTATTTAGAGATACAGCACTGAAACAGGCCCAACGAGCCTGTGCCGACTAACAACCACCCATTTTATACTAATCCTACGTTAATCCCATATTCCCTACCACATCCCCACCATTCTCCTACCACCTACCTACACTAGGGGCAATTTACAATGGCCAATTTACCTATGAACCTGCAAGTCTTTGGCTGTGGGAGGAAACCGGAGCACCCGGCGAAACCCACGCGATCAGGCACACAGGCAGGACCCAGAACCGAACCCGGGTCGTTGGAGCTGTGAGGCTGCAGTGCTAACCATTCCACCACGTGCCGCTCCATTATCTCCAATATTTTTTATAACTAATAAAGTGTTGAAAGAGAAAAGGAAAGAAAATCCACTTTTCAGTAACCTTATGATTCTTGTCGTGGGTTTGTTCACAGCAGTGTCCAGGAGATTAAATCGTTGATTCCTAGAGACACCAAAACAATTTTGGCAGGTTGCCAACCTGATGCGCAATCTTTTCTTTAACGGGATGCCCAAGACTGCAAGTGGTGCTTTACATCTGGTTAAACTAGTGCCTTTTCCAATTGGCCATTACTATGTTGTCCCTGTTCTTGACATTCCTAGCTATAAAATGTTATGCCATGACAGGGTGATCTCCCAGTACTTTGTTTTGAAGATAAGTAACAAGGAGAAGCTATGTGATGCAATTTGTATCCCATGACAAAATTGCAAGTGAGCTTTAATCAGCAACACAAATGCTTCTTTGATTCCATCCCATAGCTACTATTGGTGTGTTCTATTCTTCTGATGAGCTAGGTGTGTGGAAGGAAAATGCTGAAACTAAAATTGAACTTTTAAATGGAAACTAAATTGATATTTCTTCTTGCTGAATGAAAGACTTGCATTTATATAGCACCTTTCACGACTGTTGAACGTCTCAAAGTACTTTACAAACAATGAAGTACTTATGGAAATGTAGTCACTGTTGTATTGTAGGAAAGGTGGCAGCCAATTTGTGCACAGCAAACTGCCACAAACAAAAAGATGATAACCAGATAATCTTTTTTTAAGTATTGTCGATTGAGGGATAAATATTGGCCAGGGCACTTAGGGTAACTGCCTTGCTCTTCTCCAAAATAATTCCATGAGATCTTTTGCATCCACCTGAGGGAGCAGTTGATGCCTCGGATTTGTGTCTCATCCGGAAGATGGCACTTTTGACAATGCAGTATCCCATTAATGCAGCAGTGGAGTGTCGTCCTATACTTTTGTTCTCAAGTCTCTGGAGGTGAGCGTGCTGCCAACGAAGCTACTGGTGACTTTCTTGCTCCATGCTCAAGTGTTGGTGCCACGTGTCTTCAATTGTATTTGATTATACAGTTAGATCATATGAATGCATCTGATTCCTAACATGAAGCTGTAAGTGTTTAAAAAGGAACAGAATATTGCTGCATTGTGTCCACATTTTATTGGATGCATACATATAGATTTGAGACAGTTTTGTGATTATTATTTTTTTTGGTGCAAAACTGTCATTTTTTCTTTATTTATATTATTAGATTGATATTCTTGAGGATCCTACGATCCAGAATGTGGTGATCCTACAGACAGTGCTGCAAGAAGTCAGGCATCGAAGTGCTCCCGTATACAAAAGAATTAAAGATGTGATTAACAACCATGAAAAGCATTTTTACACTTTCACAAATGAACATCACAAGTAAGTAAAGATAAAACATAAATGTTTAAGATTTAGTGTTTAGTATTTAATCTTTTTTAGAAAACATGAGGTTGTGTGATGTTTCTTCTGTCTCTCGGCTAATTTCTTCATATGGTAATTTCCTTTATAATTTGAGAAGGTGAAGTACTGTTCTGGATGAAGGCAAAGTTGCATTCTGTTGGTGCCGTTGAAATCTGAATTTTGTTCTTCAGTAGGAAACTGCAAAATCTATTCTGATCTAAACATGAAGAAATAACAAACTGTTGTATTACAAGTCAGATATATTTCTTGCCTTTACTGAATAAAATTGGATTGTTATGATACCTGTGAGACTACCAACAAACAAAAAGAATCAAATCCACCGATTGATCCCAATTTAGGAAACAGATAACACAGAAATGGCGGAAACACTGAATCAGTATTTTGCCTCAATTTTCACGGTGGAGGACACTAGTACCATCCCAATAGTAACAGGTAATGCAGAGGTTATTGAAAGGGAGGAACTTAGAACAGTCATCATCACGAGGGAAAAAGTACTGAGAAACTATTGGGATTGAAGGCAGACAAGTCCTCAGGGCCTGATGGCCTACATCCTAGGGTCTTAAAGGAAGTGGCAGCGGAGATACTGGATCCATTGGTTATAATATTCCAAAATTCCCTGGATGCGGGGAAGGTTCCAGTGGATTGGAAAAATGCTAATATAACACCTTTATTCAAAAAGAGAGAGTGGCAGAAGGTAGGAAACTATAGACCAGTTAGTTTAACATCTGTCGTTGGGAAATTGTTAGAATCCATTATTAAGGAAGTAATAACAGGACATTTAGAAAGTCAAAATTCAATCCATCAGAGTCAGCATGGTTTTATGAAGGGTAAATCATGTTTGACTAATTTGCTGGAGTTCTTCGAAGCTGGAACAAGTAAAGTGGATAATGGGGATCCTGTAGATGTAGTTTATCTGGACTTCCAGAAGGCATGTGATAAGGTGCTGCCCAAAAGGTTAATACACAAGGTCTGTTCACATGGGGTTAGGGGCAATTTATTAGCTTGGATAGAGGATTAGCTAACCAAGAGAAAACAGAGAGTCGGGATAAATGGGTCCTTTTCTGGTTGGCAAGATGTAACTAGTGGGGTGCAACAGGGTTTGGTCCTCGGGGCCCCAACTATTTACAATCTATATAAAAGACTTGGATGCAGGGATAGAAGGTACTATAGCCAAATTTGCAGATGACACTAAAGTAGGTGGAATAGTAAGTTGCAATAAAGAAATAAGAAATTTACAAATGGATATGGATAGGTTAGGTGAATGGGCAAAAATTTGGCAGATGGAGCTTAACGTGGATAAGTGTGAGGTTATCCATTTTGGTCGGAAGAAAGGCAAATTATTATCTAAATGGAGAGAAACTTCAGAATGCTTCGGTGCAGAGGGATCTGGGTGTCCTCGTGCATGAATCGCAGAAAACTAGTATGCAGGTGCAGCAGGTAATAAGGAAGGCAAATGGAATTTTGGCATTTATTGCTAAAGGAATAGAGGATAAAAGTAGGGAAGTGTTGCTGCAACTGTACAAGGCATTAGTGAGATCGCACCTGGAGTATTTCGTACAATTTTGGTCCCCTTACTTGAGGAGGGATGTAGTTGCATTGGAGGCAGTTCACTCTGAGGAGGTTCACTGGATTGATTCCAGAGATGGGGGGCTTGTCTTATGAAGAGAGATTGAGCAGTTTAGGCCTTTACTCTCTGGAGTTTAGTAGAATGAGAGGAGATCTAATTGAGGTATATAAGATGATTAAGGGAAGTGACAAAGTAAGAGAGGATGTTTCCTCTGGTGGGGCAATCTAGAATGAGAGGTCATAGTTTTAGGATAAGGGGTAGCAGATTTAAAACAGAGATGAGGAGAAATTACTTCTTTCAAAGAGTCGTGAGTCTGTGGAATTCACTACCCCAGAGTGCGGTGGATGCCGGGACATTGAGTAAATTTAAGGAGGAGTTAGACAGATCTTTAATTAGTAATGGATTGAAGGGTTATGGAGAACAGGCAGGAAAGTGGAGTTGTGGCCGAGATGAGATCAGCTATGATCGTATTGAATGGTGGAGCAGGCTTGAGGGGCTGAATTGCCTACTCCTGCTCCTAGTTCTTGTGTTTACTTTTATTAATTTTACTTTAACACTCAAACCAAAACCAACATAAATTAAACATGAAGCAACAGACAGATCATAGTCCATATATATGTTACAAATTACACCTTAACTATCAGATACAACAGAGATGGGTCTCATGGTTTCACTGGGCAGTCTACTCATCATGTATGGCACCAAATTACAACAGTTCTGCACAACTCTGAAGGTCCTGAGGTAGATTTTTTGCTCCTTTCTTCAAGCATTTAGCCGCTGTTGTTCCTCTGACAGCAGTTCCCTCTCAATCTGACCTCCATGGTTGCCAGCTTCACCACAAGGTGCACTTCTCCAGAACCCCTCAGCTCTGCTTACAACAGTCTTGATGGCATGGATTTACTAATCTTCCCTTTATCCAAGTCCATCGGCGACAACCTGTGCACTGTATGGCCGGGTCTGGTTAGTTGGCTACTTTAAGTAACAGAAACAACTCCTGGATTCAGTTCCGAAGAAGGGTCACTGACCCGAAACGTTAACTCTGCTTCTCTTTCCACAGATGCTGCCAGACCTGCTGAGTGAATCCAGCATTTCTTGTTTTTGTGCCTGGATTCAGTCTTCACTTTCTTCTGCTTGCCAGCGCTGCACTCCTGCTTGGTCTGGGGAGGACTCTGTCTTCTTTTGTCTGGTTCTAACCAGTGTCAGTTTCTCTGGAAACCTGAAGTTGTTTTTCCAGCTTCTGTTTGTTTGGTTGCCATTTCAGTTCGAGTTTCCCTCTCTGTTAGGGTCTTAAAAAAAAAACAAGCTTTGCAACCACGGATTCCAACACAGGATGAAGCAATTTTTTTCATTTATTGCATTTTATGAAGTGCTATGTTGTAACCCCATCCCCCGAACAAAATGAGCCACTGAAAAAATGTACTGAGTTTGGTCCTTTTCGGTCCTAATTTAGCCAATCTCAGTAGGGGCAAATGTCTGACTGTTAAAATTGCCTTTAGTTGGGAGAATAAAAGTCATTGTGGGTTTCTGTTGATGCACATGATGAAACCAGTGAAGGACATATGGTTAAGTGGAAATGTGAGACAACCCGATTATACAATAAAATGTGTGAACTTGACCTCCTGACCTGATTCTCTCATTCTTTCTCTTACTGTCTCTTGTTTCTCCTTTCCCTCCCTCTCCATCTAGTGGTACAATTAGGAACATAAAAGCAATATTTTTACTAAATATCTGTATAATTGTGCAGAGTATTGTCCATGATCTTAACATGTTTCCAAAAGAGAGATTCTCAAATATAACTGGACTGGTGAAATTCTGTGGTGAAATCCTCCGAAATGTCTGTGCTGCTCTAATCCCAGCCTCTTGAGCATCCCAGATTTTAATTGTTCTGCTATTGGTGGATGTGCCTTTGGCTGCCTGGGCCTCAAGCACTGAAATTCCCTTCCTAAACCTCTCCGGCTCTCTACGTCTCTTTTTCCTCTTTTAAGATGCTTCTTGAAACCTACTATTTTGACTAAGTTTTTGGTCATCTGCCCTACTCTTGTTAGGTGGCTCTCTTGTATCACGTCTTGGGACTTCTTTTGCGTTAATGTTGCTATATAAATACAAGTTAGTGTTACTGTTAAATGGATATTATGTAGTGACTATTGTTTCATAATTAGTTTGTAATAACAAATCTGCAAAACAGTATATTGCAATCTTAGTGCTTTAGTGATGATACCATCATGCATCAACAGGATTCAGTGCAGTGGTCAAGCCTGTACATGGCGATGCCTACTGTCAGAAGACTGACTAAAACAATCCTAGTGAACCTCAAATTCTGTAGAATCATAAGGTTAAGTATAAAAAGATACCTGGAGTGATGAGACCGTTATCTCATCCCACAGTTCAGATGGTAGTTATAAAGCATTTTTGGTTAGTGACACTTTCTGAACGTATTGATGATGCCACTTTGTGAATTCTAAACATGTTATTCTCTTTGTGCTGTTTTCAGTGAAAATTCCGAGTGCGGTTTTTGCAAAACTTACTGTTTGGCCTAGAACAGATGATGATCTGATTTATAGATTTACCTATCTGTGAATGAGAATTTAAAATTCCCGTTAAAACAAGTCTGTAACTCATGGCATATGTTGCCCCCTCAGGGATACCTATATAGAGCAAGAACAAGGTGAAAGTGCAAATGACAGAAATGACCGAGCAATACGGATAGCGGTGAAATGGTACAACGAGCATCTGAAAAAATCCCCAAACAACAGTGTGCAGCTTCAGGTTATCTTAATAACAAATGACAGAAAAAACAAAGAGCGTGCTGTGGAAGATGGCCTAGTAGCATTTACGTGTAAGTATGTGCTTTATGGAATTAGAGACAGTATTTCTTTAGGAAAACATGTAGGCAAGCCCCACCGAGGTATTAGTTTAGTTTACAGATACAGCACTGAAACAGGCCCTTCGGCCCACTGAGTCTGTGCCAACCATCAACCACCCATTTTATACTAATCCCACAACCTATCAACCTGCAAGTCTTTGGCATGTGGGAGGAAACCGGAGCACCCGGAGGAAACCCACGCAGACACAGGGAGAACTTGCAAACTCCACACAGGCAGTACCCAGAATTGAACCCGGGTCGCTGGAATTGTGAGGCTGCGGTGCTAACCACTGCGCCACTGTGCCGCCCCAGTGTAAGATCCTGCTTAATACACTGTTTGAAAAGTGTGTTTTACAATTGCGGTAGGGGCAATAACAGTAGTGAGCGGGTTTCTAATTATGTAAATTGGCTGAGAACAGCAAATACCTAGTTATACTCCAGATATCAGTAATTGGCAAGCATATGATCAAGTTACGATGGTTGGCTTAACAGTTACGTCCTTTAGAGGCTCCTATATTGGTTCAATAAGAATAGTCACCATTTGATATGGTACTAAGTCGTACAGAGCCAACTCATTTATTCTATCAGGGACATTGACTGTCATGGTCAAATTGTATGCTGACATTGCGCTATCTAGGCCCATTTGTGAAGAATGGTCCATAGGGCTTTTGCTGCTTGTGGGACTCTATCCCAGCATGAGTCATTACTATCAGGACATGAAGGGTTAGGGTTAGTAATTAATCACTTGTAGTAAGCAATATTGATGCTTCTGAAAGTTTGTTCTAGTTTTTTGTGTCAAATCTTTTGTTGCTAAGTGTCTAAAGTCACTTATGAAGTAACCAGGTTTGTAACCAGTTATATTTGCTATAGGCAGTATTCAAGAATGCATAGTTTTATGATCTCTGTGGAGATCACAAACTAAAAGAATCCAATCCACCGACCGCCCCCAATTTAGAAAAAACAAATGGGCAAGATTTCACTTTTATAAATTTTACTTTAACATTCAAACCAAAGCCAACATAAATTAAACATGAACTAACAGTTAAATCATGGTCTATATAGAGATTAAAGATTACATGTTAATTATCGAATGCAACAAAGATAGATCTCACAAGTCTTCTGGGCAGTCGTCTCAGCAAAGATAGCACCAGTTACGGCCACAACGTCCTTCAGACCTTTGAACTTTTCAAGTAGATTTCGAGATCCCCTCTTCCAAGATGCAGACACAAAATGTGATGCCTTCCCATCGATAGCGAGCGTTGCAGTTTTCCCTTCAACCGTCTTGTCGCCTCTCGAATGTCCTCGGTTGTGCTCCCGACACTCTTGATGGTGAGGTTCCAAGAGTAGCTGTTTAAGGCACCAAAAACAGCTGTAGCATCTTGTATTTTCCAAGGGCCAGCTCCCAGAAAAGCAGGTCCCAATCACAGCAGCTTGTCTTGTTTTTTAAAAACAACAGCTTGCTGATTGCTTCAACACTGCAGTCTGTAATCTTGTAAACT
Organism: Heterodontus francisci; assembly: GCF_036365525.1. Taxonomy (NCBI): domain Eukaryota; kingdom Metazoa; phylum Chordata; class Chondrichthyes; order Heterodontiformes; family Heterodontidae; genus Heterodontus; species Heterodontus francisci. The sequence continues at coordinate 129,809,949 of NC_090376.1, read as the reverse complement.
GAAACCTGAGCTCCAGTCACATCTCTCTGGTTGCACCTCTGATTGTATGACTGTTTTAACTGGTCCTAACCAGCTCTGTCTTCCCCGAACTCTGAAACTTTCAGTTTCCTTTTCTAGTAAAGTACTGTCTCAGAAAAAAAATACAAGCTTTGAATCCAAAGTCAGTGCACCTAAGTGGTAACTCCATTGGAAACTAAACAGATCCTATGGAAATTCCAGTGCAGAAATGTTCCACGCTGACCAATCATGATCCCCTGTCATGCCACTAGGTGGCTTTTCAATTTGTTTTATTCGTTCATGGGATGTGGGCATCGCTGGCAAGACCATCATTTATTGCCCATCCCTAATTGCCCTTGAGAACCTGGTGGTTTACTGCAGTCTATGTGGTGTAGGTACACCCACAGTGCTGTTACGGAGGGAGTTCTAGGGTTTTGACCCAGTGATAGTGAAGGAACGGCGATATAGTTCCAGGTCAGGATGGAGTGTGGCTTGGAGGGGAACGTGAAGGTGGTGGCGTTTCCAAGTGCCTGCTGCCCTTGTTCTTCTAGGTGATAGAGGTCGCAGGTTTGGAAGGTGCTGTGGAAGGAGCCTTGTTGGGTTGCTGCAATGCATCTTGTGAATGGTATACACAGCTGCCACTGTGTGCTGGTGATGGAGGGAGTAAATGTTTGAGGTGGTGCATGGGGTGCCAATCAAACAGCCTGCTTTGTCTTGGATGGTGTTGAGCTCGGGCTTTGGGGAGTTAGGATGTGAGTTACTCAACGTAAAATTCCCAGCCTCTGACCTGCTCTTGTAGCAACAGTATTCATATGGCTGGCCCAGTTAAGTTTCTGGTCAGTGGTAGTGCTCGGGATGTTGATGGTGGTGGGGGGGAGGGGGGGTTTCAGCGATGGTAATGCTATTGAATGTCATGGGGAGATGGTTAGATTCTCTCTTGTTGGAGATGGTCATTGCCTGGCATAGGTGTGGTGCAAATGTTACTTGTCCGTTATCAGCCCAAGTCTGAATGTTGTCCAGGTCTTGCTGCAAGCGGGCACGGACTGCTTCAGTATCTGAGGAGTTTGCGAATGTTATTGAACACTCTGCAATTATCAGCGAACATCCCCACTTCTGACCTTATGAGGGAGGAGCTGAAGGTGGTTGGGCCTAGGACACTACCCTGAGGAACTCCTGCAGTGATGTCCTAGGTCTGAGATGATTGGTCTTCAGCAACCACAGTCATCTTCCTTTGTGACTTCAGCCAGTGGAAAGTTTTTCCCTGATCTCCATTGACTTCAATTTTATTTGGACTCCTTGATGCCACAATTGGTCAATGCTGCCTTGATGTCAAGGGCAGTCACTCTCGCCTCACCTCTGGAACTCATCCAGCTTGTCCATCTTTGGACCAAGGCTGTAATGAGTCGAGTGGTCCTGGCGGAACTCAGTGAGCAGTATGTTACTGAGTAATTGCTGCTTGATAGCACCGTCGATGACCCTTTCCATCACTTTATTGATGATTGAGAATAGACTGATGGGGTGATAATTGGCTGGATTGGATTTGTCCTGCTTTTAGTGGACAAGTTATACCTGGGCAATTTTTCACATTGTCACACAGATGCCAGTGTTGTAGCTGTACTAGAACAGCTTGGCTAGGCTGGTTCTGGAGCACAGGTCTTTAGTACTACAGCTGGGATGTTGTCAGGGTCCATAGCCTTTGCTGTATCCAGTGCCTTCAGCCAATTCGTGATATCACGTAGAGTGAATTGAATTAGCTGAAGACTGCCATCTGCGATGCTGGGACCTCAGGAGGAGGCCAAGATTAATCATTCACTTGGCACTTCTGGCTGAAGATGGTTACAAAGGCTTCAGCCTTGTCTTTTGTGCTGACGTGATGGTTTCTGCCATCATTGAGGATGGGGATGTTTGTGGAGCCTCTTCCTCTGGTTCGTTGTTTAATTGTCCGCCACCATTCACGACTGGATGTGGCAGGACTGCAGGGCTTTGATCTGATCCGTTGGTTGTGGGATCATTTAGTTGTATATATAGCACACTGCTTCTGCAGTTTAGCATGCGTGTAGTCCTGTGTTGTAGGTTCACCAGTTTGGCATCTCACTTTTAGGTATGCCTGGTGCTGCTCCTGGAATACTCTTCTACACTTCTTATTGAACCAGGGTTCGTTCCATGACTTAATGGTAGAGTGAGGGATATGCAAGGCCATAAGGCTACAGATTGTGGCTGAATACAATTCCGCTGCTGGTCCACAATGCCTCATGGATGCCCAGTTTTGAGCTGCTAGATCTGTTCTGAATCTAGACCATTTAGCATGATGGTAGTGCTGCACAACACAATGGAGGATGTCTTCAGTACAAAGAAGGGACTTTGTCTCTACACTGGTCACTCCTACCAATGCTGTCATGGACAAATGCATCTGCAACAGGTAGGTTGGTGAGGACGAGGCCAAATAGGTTTTTCTCTCTTGTTGGTTTCCGGAGGCCTGGTCTGACACCTGTGTCCTTCAGGATTCTGCCAGCTGGGTCAGTAGTGGTGCTACCGAGCCTCACTGGGTGATGGGCATTGAACTCCCCCACCACAGTAGATTCTGTGCCCTTGCTACCCTCAGTGCTTCTTCCAAGTGGTGTTCAACATGGAGGAGCACTGATTCATCAGCTGAGGGAGGGCAGTAGGTGTAATCAGCAGGAGGTTTCCTTGCCCATGTTTGACCTGATGCCATGAGACTTCTTGGGGTCCGGAGTCAATGTTGAGGACTTCCGGGCAACTCCCTCCCAGCTGTATACCACTGCCACCACCTCTGGTTGGTCTGTCCTGGCAGTAGGATAGGACATATCCAGGGATGGTGATGGACGGAGCCCAGGACATTCACTATAAAATATAATTCAATCAGTGTGACAATGTCAGACTGTTGCTTGACGAGTCTGTGGGACGGCTCTCCTAATTTTGGCACAAGTTCTCAGATGTAGTGAGGAGAACTTTTCAGGGTCGACTGGGCAGGGTGTGGCTTTGTCGTTTTTAGTGCCTAGGTCGATGCCAAGTGGTCCATCAGGTTTTATTCCTATTCAGTTTTTCTGTAGCAGTTTGATGCAACTGAGTGGCTTGCTGGGCTATTTCAGAGGGACGTTAAGAGTCAACCAAATTGCTGTGGGTCTGGAGTCACATGTAAGCCAGACTAGGTAAGGACAGCAGATTTTCTTTCCTGGAGGATATTTGAACCAGATGGGTTTTTACGACAATCTGGTAGGTTCATGATCATCATTACTGAACCCAGCTTTATATTCCAGATTTTGTTTATTAATTGAGTTCAAATTCTCTCACAGTAACATTACCACTATGCTGTCGTGCCCAAAAATAATACGATTGCCAATAAATCTGAAGAGTCTTGTCACCACCACATGGGGTAGAGCCTGCTCATCCTCTGACTTCCCGTCAGTAATGCAGTGAGACACCTGCTAGTATTTTTTGCACAATTTTCATTCTAAAAGTAAATTTTCCAAAATTACTATATGAGCTGCTTCATATCTTGAAAACAATGTAGGTCTATAATTACAGAAATCGCACAATGCTTCAATCCCAAAATGAAGTTAGTTTTAACATAAACGTGATAAGATGTGAAATCAAAGCAACAAAGAAGAATTAACAGCTGAAATTGAATTAGCAAGGACAAATGTACCTGCTTTAAATAATGAATAACCTTTTGGGTGTTCGGTTTTGAGCAAAGCCAACTAGTTCAAATCCCTTTTTAGAGCATCCTGAAGCCAATAATAAATATATTGTAAGATTTCAAATACATACTAAAACTCTGAATGTTAGAAATGGAATAGCAATCATTCTTGTGAATTACTGGAATAATTGTTTATTATAAAGCATATGGACCTGTGTTTGAATCGTGAATAATTTCAGGCCACAACTTTACAACGCTGTTCATGCCTGATGTGTTTAGTTATTTTCATTCATGTTACAGCTGTCATACTGAACTTCCATTGGAGTGGTTTATGATTCTGCATTGTTCAGTATCCACTATTTTCCTCCTTGCGTTTAGGTGATGAATATATCAAGAGTTTGGTTGGAAGTCCTGAACTGGTTGATCGGCTAGCTTGTATTTCAGATACATCTGTAAGTACCGTTCTCCGAGATTGCTCCATGGGATGGGGTGTTGGGGCAAAGTGGTTTTTAGGTTTTATTTTGCCCTGTCTTCTGAAGGTATTTTGCAAAAGAAAATTGGAGTGATGGTTTCAATTTTACAATCGCAATGCAAATGACTGTGGTTGAATTGAGGACTATTATATGCGTGTTTGTTCTTGCCAAGCTCTCTCTCAACACAGATCTTTGTTGATATGCAGTCTTACATATGTGGCCATAATATATCCCTTATTTTACATTGATGCACCATTGGCTGATTGAAATGTAAGGATAAAATCTGCATTTTTTCAGCACAGTAGCTGTTCCCTTGTGTATATACTCCTAATAATAGAAAAGAATATAAAAAAGCTAAAACAACGCAAAGGTCAACCATCCCATTCATGGTTGTCTATGATTTTAGTTTTTTTGTACAGGCCCCTCACAGATCATTTTCTAATGAAAATTGCTCTCACCAATAAAGTAAACACTTGATCATATCTAATTGTTCCAACATCCATTAAAAAAATATATATTTTTTTGTACGTGGGCGAGCTAACAAGGCAACATACCCTGAGAAGGTGTTGATGGGCCTTTTCCTTGAACTTCTGCAGTCATGGTGGTTTTAATGCTCCCACAATGGTGTTAAGCTAGAGAATTTCAAGATATTGACCCAATGGTCGTGTATGTCTAAGGCAGGATTTTGAGGGATACAGATGAACTACAACGTTAGAAGAAGTTGCCATAAGTGAATTTACCCGAATAGTTTGTCATAAATAGGTACTGCACTGTGCTGAGCTGCATATTAGAGGAATGTGGGCTCAGATTTTCTCAATTGCAACAAGAAATGAATAGAAATATCATCTAACATGAAATGCCTTATACTGATATATGAATTCAAAGTTGTTATTCTCAAATACAGTTAATTGGTATAATCAAAGCTAAAATTTTGTCCCGCTGTAGAATGAAATAGAGAGTGGTAGGGTGATCTTCACAGAACATCTGCCTCTATCAAGAATACAGCAAGGTATAAAGTCTAATCGTTACTTCCAAGGGACCTTCCGAGCCAACAGAGACAACTATCTGGAAGCCACAGTCTGGATCCATGGGGAAGAAGGAGAAAACAAAGAGGTAATTCTGTTTCTTTCTTCAATTCCCTAAATGGTGTTATCAAATCTTTAGAAAAATGGAGTGGAAGTCTGGCTATTGGGGGAATTTAGGTTGTTCTCTGGATTTCAAACTTGGAACCTTGGAATTCAGTCCAGACTGACCAGTGAAAATCTGTTGCCTCTGGCTGTAAGGGTCTTGCATCAAATGAGTTTGGACAATGTTAATCCACTTGTAAATTGTCATACCTGCAGCATGAATTATCAGTCTTGATTTCAGGACACTGATGAAGTTCAAATTTGGGCAGTAAAGCTGCTCTTGGAAGTGAGTGACTTCAAATGGAAAAAAAAAAAGCCTTTTCTATCAGGAGTTCCAGGAAATTATGTTCTGATATCTACTACAGCCGGTTTTATGAATTTGCCATATAGCATCCTACTCGGATCTTTTTTTTTTTAATATTCCATGGCAAGAAATCAGTTGTAAATTCCACATGTTTTATTAGGAGTTTCTCCACTGATAGTCTCAGTCTCATAGATGGCAGTTATTTCAAACCTGCCACCTATTTTTAAAAAATGTCAGATCTATTTTATGCTGGAGGAATTCCCTCCCTCAGTCTGTGGCTTGTTCCCTTATTGAGACACAAACTCCACAGATCATTTGGATGTAATTGGAGTCAGTTGTTAGTTTTGACATTCATGGTTTATGCTGCATTTGTGTGCAGTGAGGTATGAGTATGTGTTTTTTGGAATCCCAAGAATGTTCCATCACCTTGTGACATTCCTCCCTTACCCGAGAATATTTTGAGGTTTAGAAAACATAGAAACATAGAAAATAGGAGCAGTAGTAGACCATTCGGCCCTTCGAGCCTGCTTCGCCATTCATTATTATCATGGCTGATTATCCAACACAGTAACCTGTTCCTGCTTTCGCCCCATATCCTTTGATTTTTTTTTTGTCATCCACAGTAATCTGTGTTTAAAGCAACCAATGAAATGGTGCTTACAAAATAATTGTGATGCCTGGCCAGAAAATATATTTTGATAGTCTAGATGAAAGAAAGCTGTCAAAGGGACAATTGCACTAGATAGAATTCTTCTCATTTGTTATCAATTGGTCCCTGTTGGCTGGGTATGGATGTGCATGTGTGTAATCAGCCTCAGATTTGTTAGCCTCTACAGTTATAGTTTACCAATGATCACTATCCTGGCACTCATTTGAAAAAAATAATCACTTGAACTACAGTTGCCACAGCATGAGTTGCTGCCTTCAGGAGAGGACTAAGGTCTGAACTTTGAACATGTATGTTTGATCTTGAATAATTTTCCAACCCACATGCCTGGCACCCATTCCAATGATGTACAGGAAAAGGGGCGGAAGTATGCACTCTAGAGCTTCTCCATTCACTTACAGAAGTTAGCACTTTAGCAATTAGTGCTAGCTGGTGACTACTTTGCACTCAGTCAATAGTAACTTTAACAGCCTCAGTCATCTTTGAATTGTCTTCCACTCCTATGACATATGTCATTAAAGTGTTGCTTAGTGTGAGCAAATACCTGAAATGGCAAGGAGAATAAGTCATAAAATTGAAGATGACACCTGCAAGCTCTTTACAATATTTCTTGCCTTCATTTATCATGACCATCCTTATTGGTAAAGTACCTGTTTTACTCCTTTCTGATAATTTTCCACTTTCGTTAAACTTCTTTATTTGCTGTTGGTTTTTTAAGCAAAATCTTTCTTCACGACTTGTTTTTGCCATGCATATTCTAGTGAGGAGTTCTCGGATACAGCTGCCATAACTGTTCCTCGCCCTTCCTAAAATAAATCTGCATCACATAAATGGATTTAAAAAATGAAATCACAACTTAATAATGAACTTAACCCCCTCCACTGCTTCACCCAATTGCACAAGCAGAACAATAGACTCTATTAGGGATGGAGTTTATATTTAATTTGTCTGTCATGGACTGTGGCTGGAATTTTACTGTGGGCGAATGGGAGCCGGCCTCCGATGTAAAGGTCGGTGGCGAACCTGCTTCTGTCTTGCTGGGGATCCGTTCCATATTTTATGGGTCCCCAGGCTTTAATTGTCCCAAGGCAGGTCTTCCACCCACTTGAGGGATGACGTCCCGCCTCCTTGAGCTGCCAGCCAATCAGCGGGCCGGCAGCTCTTAGTCCCGGCAGTGCCACTGGGAGCGGTGGCCACTGCTGGGACTACAGGCCAGCGTCAAGAAAAGATGTCAGGGAGCGGGGAGGAAAGGTAAGTTTTAGTTTTCTCACCGGGGGTAATCGGTCGAGCCCCAGTGAGGCAAGGGTGGTCAGTTGGGAGAAAGTGCGGGGGTGGGGGAGCGTGTTGGGTGCCAGGGCTGGTTGGGGTAGCGGGGGCAGCCCTCCATCGGGCACCTTGTGCCCGATGAGCAGGCACTCTTTTCTCCCCCCCCCCCCAACCTCCGGACGATGGCAGCCGCCTGGTTTTCACAGGCGGCTTTTCCCGGCTGCAGGGCACCCGCTTGCAATGCGTAAAATCTGCTCGGAGTCGGGCAAAGGCCCTTAAGAGGCCACCTAAGGGCCTTAATTGGCCTGGGGTGGGCGGGCCGAATTTCACCCCACCCCCCCGCCCTACGTAAAGGGGGGACCCAGGCGGGAGTGGGTCGGGAAAGCCTCCCGGAGCCTTCCGCTCCATTTTACGCCACCCCCCCACTACCATCCGGCTCATTGGGGTGGCATACAATTCCGGCCTGTAATTCTCATTAACCAGCTTTCTTTAGCAAAGCAACTCTGAAGCCATTGCATGACCATCTCTTCATCTCCTCTCCCAGCCATAGCATATTCATGAGTTCATCTGATGGAATTTGCCTGCCAATTAACCTTGATGCTCAGGATTACAATGCCTAAGAGCATCACCTCCTGGAGCTACTATATCCTGCACTTCCTGACGACTAGATTTTATACCATGGTCCAGTCCTTCCCTTACAGTCTTCCCACGTGACAGTGCAAATGCTTCAGGAATTGGAGGCAGAAAGTGTTGGAGAAACAAATATTGAAATGTGAGAATGAAAAAAAGCCAATAAGGAAAGGTGAACAGTAATGGAACAGGGGAAAAGTAGAGGAGAGGGTGAAGGAAATAACTAAAGAAGCCAGTGTGTAATAGATAAACTGACTTCAGTTTTAACAACACTGTCAGGGAATTGGGCAGGAATACATGAGAGACAAATTGTTGTAGAGGAAGGTTAATGAGGAGCTGTAGAGAGAGAGAGAGACCGGAGGTGGAAGGGAATGAGGTGAGGGACGAGCAACATCCGATTACACTTTGTTGGGATGGGCAGTAAGAGGGTGAGGCACATGGGAGCAAGAGTGAAAGGTACATTTGAGTAGGAGAGAAAGAGAAATGAGTCTTTAAGCAGAGTGAAAAAGGGAGGTTAGATATCTGGTTGAGATTAGTGAGGAGATAATAACAAAAAACAAATCGCATGGAGAGAAGGACAGACCTCAACTGATGGGAAAGAATGTCCTGTTGAATGCAGTGGAATAGCAAGCAGTTACTTGGAGAGAATCTCTATTACGGAGAACAGCGTATGAGCTCTGCTGGGGGTAGGGGAGGCACTTGATAGCAGTTCATAGTGGGCCTCATTATATAATCTATCCTTTAGACGTCACAATAAACATCTCAGCTGGTTTTGTAAATAATATATGTGGCAGTGTACTTTGTACTGTAAGTATTCCTGCTAGGTTTTCTTTTGCATCAATGAAAAAAATCATTTGTAGTATCAATAATACTATAAAATTAAATAGACATATAATGCATTGCACACTTCCTTTGTAAATTTATTGGATTTTTTTGTCCAAGTTAATTGGAAATTGTAAAAAGTATTTTTCAGAAGCTTTGTTAATATAAATGAAAATTGGATTTGTTTTTGTGATTTTACAGATCCTTATACAGGGGCTGAAGAATCTCAATCGAGCTGTACATGAGGATGTAGTAGCGGTGGAATTGCTGTCCAAAGAGATGTGGGTGGCACCATCAGCTGTAGTACTTCAGGATGAGGGACAAGTTGAGGCTGACGACGAGGATGCGAAAGAAGGCCTTGTAAGAGTTCTAATGCTGTGTGCTTTACTGCAATGCTTTCATAACTTGTCAGAAATAAAACCACTCATTGTGCAGGCTGGAATGTGGATGGCATAGTAAGAAATTTAAATTGCTTTTACCAAACTTTCTATTCCAGTATCTGAAAGTAAATGAAATAGACATGATCTTCATGGGAACTACAAGAGTTATCTTGCTGACCGCTACAGGTTTAGGGCAGGGTAAGGAAGCCGGGGGGAGTAGCGAGTCTATGCACCTTTAAAATGTCAAAGGATTGATTTTGTAGGTACAAACCTACATATTGAAGAGACTTAAAAGGGGTGGGAGAAATTGAGTGCAGTATCTATTTGGCTGGGTGTTGCCATTAATTACAAAGCAATTGGCATGTAATTTGTTGTGCACATGATACTGACTTGTACTTTTTAAGATCAGATTTAAATACTTGTAATCTTGCTGCGTAGCTTCTATACTTTATTTTATGTGATAGCTTTTTTATTTATATAGTAGAAATTACATGCTTTTGTTTAGTTAAATTGAAGAAAGCGTTCATCTGCATTAAAAATTGTTATACATGAAAAGATTTAAAATCAGGAAATTTGATTCAACTGTTATCAAGTTGTTCAGATCAAGAATGCATTTATAAAAGTTGATAACATGCTGTTGTAAAATTTTTATTTTCTCTTTAAGCTGAAGAACGCTACGAAGAAAAAATTTTCAAAGCCGACTGGTAAAGTAGTTGGGGTAATTAAAAGGAACTGGAGATCGTACTGTGGCATGATTTCAAAGTCACAAATTCAGGAGGTGGGCTTACAGTTGGAGAGTGATATTACTTTTCTTTAAGTAATGTAATAAATGATTCAAAATTGGAAATTTGTATCACCACTACCTGTATTTCTATTTGTATTTCAAGTCAACAAGACACTTATTCACACCAGCAGACCGCAGGATTCCTAGGATTCGAATAGAAACGCGACAGTCCTCTGCACTTGAGAACCAGAGAATAATTGTTGTAATTGATGGTTGGCCCAGAAATTCTCGCTATCCCAATGTAAGTACTTCAGTTAAACTTGCTTGTTTAGTTTGCCTGGGAGAGCTTGCAAACAAAAGTGTTCAGACAACATAAAATTTGAATAGGAAACTCAAGAACTTTCATCAGAGTTTGAAGATTATCATAAATTACTCAAAGGCACCTGTCATTTTAAATAAGATGTACGAGTGTCTGTTTTCTGTTTTTATTTCATGCTGACAACAGCTATTGCAGACAAATAACAGCTGTTGGTGCCTGATGACTTCCTTAATAAAAGATCAACAACTACAGTGTAATCATTGCAAGTTCGTTAAAACAATTCATAATTGATTATTGGTAAATAACATGGCCAATGTGCATAATTCATTAACTTTTGCCCTCCAGATCTTGGAAAATCAGTTTAGTGGTAGAATGTCTAGAGTATTCTCTTTTCTACCTCGTTCCCAAAACACAACTTGAATTTGAGTTGATTTGGGTGTAAGAGAAGAAAAAAAGATTGAATAATGTAACTGTGTTTAAAAAAAGCAACAGCATAGATAGTTTCAGCTGGTTTAGGAGAGAAACCTTATGCCTGGACTTTGTGGTCAGCGTTCACCGTTTACTATGCAGGCAGCTGCCCGCAACGCTTTTGCAGGCTTTTGAGTGGAGACTCACTGTCATTGGATGTCTGATCCAGCATTGTGTCCTGTACAGGGCATCTGTGGCATCAGTGAGCAGGGCAGGAAAACAGTGTGGCTCTTCAACCAATCAGATTGAAGAATCCTCACTGAGCCATGCATAGTTTAAACCAGGAAGTATAAATTAGATTTAAATCATGTACAGAAAGTGAAATACAGGGAAGTAAAGGAAGATGGGATTGTGAGATAAAAGACAAACAGAAAAAAGTTCTTTAAAAAAAAAACTCCAACACCAATTAAATTCTGAAAAAATGAGACTCCACATTTGTAAAATTAAAATTTCAGTGCCAGAGAGGTTGTTTGGCAGTAAATATTATGACTTAGTAGGCTGTTAAAAGAAATCATTATACCTGCATGCATAGAACCTAACTTTTTCCCATGTGTTTAGTAAGTATTCTAATTTCACCCCCTTTCTTAGAGGGTGGGTGATGCTGCTGGAATCATATGCCAAAGAGACTCAATGATCTCAAGAAAGAAAGGGAAAATAGGCAACAAAATATAACCAGAAATGAATGTGCTGTGTTTGGATTTGTACAGGGCCACTTTGTCAGAAGTCTAGGAAATGCTGGAGATAAAGAAACAGAAACTGAAGTTCTTCTGCTGGAGCACGATGTCCCACATCAGCCTTTTTCACAGGCTGTTCTTAGTTTTCTGCCCAAGATGCCATGGCTAATCACAGAACAGGTGTAGTAAATCTCAGCCTCTATTCATTCAGTCTAGAGAGGGTGTTGAAGTGTAAAGCACCACAATTTTCATATGTTACTGTACCTTTACATTGTTTGGAAAGACATTCTTTCATCCCACTACGGTACAAATTCAGATAAAGAAGTGAGAATTTTTCTTGACATTTTAGCTAGTTTAAAAAGCTTTCATAGTTGTGATCATTGGCCAATTCAGGCACAGGTCAATGCAACCAGGACCAAAACAACAATCATTGCATTTAAAACTGTGTTGAATTCTAATGTACTTTTCCACTGAATGCCTTGGGGGAAATTTTAACTGAAAAAAATAGGCAGGTTTATGTCAGGTGCTATGTTAAAGCCAGAAAAAATCATCTTCCTGTCCCAAACCCATCCATTTCCAGCTTTAACTGAAGCTGGAAGGTGGGCCGGCAGCCAACCTGATTCAAGGAAGTGGGTTTCAGCTTTAAATATGATAATGATACCGGGAGTCTCTTTTTCAAGCAGCTTTTGACCTTTAACTGTTGTTGGCCAGGTTTCCTGAGCCTTGGGGAACTTGGCAGCTTTCTCAAGGTGAGGAACACAGGTGGTAAGTGCCTTCACATTGACCTCCTGGTTCCAGGTGCCTGCCTGAGGAGGTTCCACAATGTCCCCCCACCCTGACCTCTGATTCCTTCCCCTCTCCACCTGCCCAGGCCTCCAATTTTCCCCAATTTCCCCTCTCCCCAACCATGAGGCCTTCCCTCTGAAGAACTGACTTCCCCTCTGGGATCAGGAGCTCCCTCCGTTTACACCACCCCAATGAAAACCCAGTCCTGGCGCCAACTTACTGCTGCTGCTGTAGTCAGGGACCAGCTCCCCGTCTGACTGAAGGCCCAGCTGTTCATTAAGCTGTTAAAGTGTTTAAAGATAACTGTTAAGCTGTGAAAACTCTATAGTGTTGGGGTGGTGGAATTTGGAACTGTGGGATTTCCCCAGACTTTCTGCTCCCTGTGGGTTGGGTCAGTGAAAATTCTGCCCCTTGTCTATATTGGATTTAGTACAACAGATTATAAGCACTAAGATTAGAATGTGTGAAAATCCTGCACTTTTTTTAAAGTTAACTTTTAAATAATTCAGAAGTATTCAAAAATTAGGTTTAACAAAAAAGATCAGTTTCAATTCCCAAGAGTTATAACTGCTCCTGGAGTGCCCTGTTATGTCGCACTGTAAACAATAAAAATTGCACAATTACTGTCTTACATAAATGAAAGAAACAGGCAGTTTCTGTGTCCACAGATGCTGGCTGACATGCTGAATATTTCCTACATTTTCTGTTTGTATTTCAGATTCCTAGAATCCACAGTATTTTGCTTTTGTTTTAATGTTTCAGGTTATCAACTCTTTGACAGAACTGGAAGCTAGAAGTTAAAGCAAACGGTTTAAAATCTAGCTGAGTGAAACAAAGCTGGGGAATAAGAGTAAGGCAATAGGTGATTTCTGAAACAGGTTTTATTTGAAAAAGGTAAAAAGTGGTATAGAATGTGCCAAGATATAAAACAGACATGAAAAGAATAAAAGTGTTGATAGGGTAGAACAGAGATACAGGAAGCTTGGAAGGAAAGCAACATAAGGAACTGTCATGGTCCTGTAGTTTTTTTCTCCAGGGAGTATGCGATTTGCCTTTAAGGCTTGCAAAGGATCAGTGTTGCTTTAAGAACCAGCAAGCCTCAGGAGTTATAGAAAGGTGCATTTTCGGTTGCCGTTGGATACAACCATTTGGAGACTGATTTAAAGGGTGCATTCCCGATACCATGGAAACAGCCACTGGGAATGAGTATCAAGCAATATGTTTGTTACAATTCAATTTTGAACTGGCTTTTTAGTTGAAGACCGTTTGTTCTAACAGACACACAGACATAGACAGCTGATGTTAGCACCTGAAAAAAAGAGCTCTCAACCATTTAAACTGAGAGGAAGAGAAATTTAGTTTGTTGAATTATTATCTCTCAAAATTCTTAAAAAAAAGTCAAGCCAAAACACAGATCTCTTGTAATTTAAACTGAAGGAAGGGAGGTTAGACTGTGACAATCTTTTATCCCTCAAAAAAACTCTAAAGTCAGATTGATTCTATCGAATGTGTTTGCAAGTCGTTAATTGTTGAAATTCGCTGGAGAAGGAAAGCATCACGTACTGCTGGAATTTGACTACAGACTGTTCTATTGTGGAAGAACCTTTTTTCCCCATTGGATGGCTGTGAGGACTTCAAGCAACATTCTGTGAGGACTTCAAGCAAAACTGGACTGTAAATTTGCAAGGACTCTTTTTTTCTATTTTAAATGTTGTTTATATCTTCATAGTGTTTAAGAATTTAGTTCTTCTAATTAAAGAGTTAATTTGTTGATTTAAAGACACCTGGTTTGGTTAGCCTCATTCAAGGGGTTAATAGATGGTGTAATTTGGCTGGGTCTTTATTTAATTTGGAAAGTTTTAAATGATATGTTAGGTGATCTGTGGAGCGATGGGATTGAATTAACAGTGCGTTTCTCCCACCACAATCAGAATCGTATATTTTGATTGGGGGCTTTGACTGGAGCAGTCGGTCGTAATAGAACACATAGCACAGTAATAACTGAACAGAGGCCAAGGCCCACAACAAAGGTATCAACCTGCCTTCTCTTGCCGCAGATGCCAACAGACATGACAAGCACCCACTGTGCATTATCAAGAAAGTAAAAGCGATACCTAAGGTTGGAAGTTATTAAAGTCATTGTTCAGATGAAAAGGATTAGAGGGTTCCCACGAAATAGCTAAAATGCTGTTCTTTAGTGAGCTTGGTTGAGGCAGTATAGGAGGCCAAAAATGGAAAGGCCAAGAGTGAGAATGGGTGATGAAATAAAGTGGCATGCCACAAGCAGGGCAGGTTGACTCTTCAGAAAGAACGTGTTCAGCAAAGTAGTCATGTACTCTGTTGCGCCTCTTGAGTATGTTGGGATCAAATCACGAGCGGGAAATAAATCACTAAATTTAATGAAATTGACGTGTCACATGAAAGTAGTGTTTAGGTCGCTGGACCATCGTGTGGGGAACAAGCCCACCACTTTTCGTCTCCTAGGTCATTGCATTATAACCAAAGCTATAACATGTTTGTACATTCACATAGTATCTTCTCCTGGTGACCCCCCGCCAAAACACCTTCTGTTATGTAAAATCAATAAACTGCTGACTTTATCTTCTAGCTTTCAGTTTGCATGAAGGGCAGATAACCAAAACCTTTTTTTCAGGTTGTTTTTCTTCAGGTTTGCACTTGCTGCTGTTCAATATTCAGTATATTCACACCTAATCTGTACTAATGCTTTGTCTTTCAAAACACCATTAACATATTGTTTGCCTTTGCTCCATGACCTTTTGGTCAGCTATGTGGCCTGGTCCAATCTGCACCTTCTCCTTTGTTATCTCTTGCCCAACCCCCACCTCACTTGTTTATAATCTGTGACTTTTCTAATATTTGTCAGTTCCGAAGAAGGGTCACTGACCCGAAACGTTAACTCTGCTTCTCTTTCCACAGATGCTGCCAGACCTGCTGAGTGAATCCAGCATTTCTTGTTTTTGAACCAAAACATTAACCTGTATTTTCTAGTTACAAGTGCTGATGCACCTTCTACATATTTCCAGCACTGATCATCTTGTAGGTGTTTCGTAAGATTATAGCTGGCTGGAATTGTGTTACAATTTTTGGCACAATTTCGAAGATTTAAAGACTTCTTGAAGTTGTCATCTTAGATTAATTTCACTAAATTCATCAGACTTTAACAGTGAAGTTTGTGTGTGTATGTGTAGTTTGCGGTACTTGTTTTTAAAGAAACATTGAAAAATAACATGAATCTTAGCAGACATAACGCATATAATCCATCAATTAAGTTACTGTTCTATACTATTGCAGGACTTGAAAGAGAGGATGGATCTAAGACATCTCTATATTTGCAGTGTGGACCCTCCTGGATGCACTGATATTGATGATGCTCTGCATTGTCGAGAGTTAGAAAATGGAAATCTGGAGGTAAAATATTGAATTTGAATCTGCTTACAAGCTTGAGTAAGAGTGCCTCTTTTTGACTTGGAACAGAAATTTAGATTGAGCCAGAGGAAAAGATTGTAGTAACAGCTTTCTTTAAATTATCTGGTTTGTATCAGTTTTAGAGCACCAACCTGGAATAGGTTGCCTAGCTACCTTACCTACCTTCTATTAAAATGGTACCTCTGAGTACACTTCCTGTGCTGTGAGCATCATATTTGGCAAAACTTAATAACATCCAAATTTCTTGCAATTAATTGGATGATACTAAAATGTATTAAATGTAATTCAGTGATATGCAAACTTATTAGTTGAAGATGAGCCAATTAAATTATTTTTTTTAAAAAACAGAAAAAACAATTATCTGCCATTTTATTTCCTTCAGCCTTACCATTTAAAGGCTCAAAATGAAGTTTGTAATGTAAAACTGTTATAAAAGTAGTTAGATATTTCACAACATCTGCACTCAAAGCTGTTCCCAGGATCATCACCGTCAGTACAAACAAACACCAGGGCCCCTACTGTTTTCTACTATACTTGACTAATCTGTATGCCCCCATTCTGCTGTCATGCACCTTAAGGAGCCATTTAAGTTGGGCCCAAAATGAATACGATATTGGTGGGGCACCCACCCAAGGCCACTTTTGGAAGGCCAAAATCATTTTTAGGTTCGGGCCTCTTTTTAAAAATATTTTATCCGTAAGCTACAGGCATCCAGTAGGTAGGTACTCCACTGCAGCTTGTCAGTTTGGTACTACAGCAAATTGGCTGGCAGTTGGGGTGGAAGAGCAAGAACGGGTCAGCAATGAGGTCTGAAGATTTATACAGGAGAAGAAAAATGGACAGTTTCATGAAACTCCGTCCCCAAAATGCCATTTAAAAATACTATGGGTGCCATGTAATAAAAATGTAATTTGACTCATTCAGTCAAAATACATTGGTTTCCCTGCAAGTTGTGCATTATATGGCACAACACCCCTCATGTTATGAAACAGTGTTTCCTTTGACCCGTTGGAAATCATCTAGTTAATGTGATAAAGTGGATATGTTTAGCGTACAATTTAATTTCATTACCCTCAGCTAACAGATTACAATTTGTATGTTTTTTTAAAAAGATATGAAACAAAGGCAGTCATTTGCGATGTAGAGACACTTTCCAGCAACAGAAATGGCAAAGTCAGAATATCTGCAGACTTTTAACTTATCTTGGGAATAACCCTTTAATAAAAAAAGCCAGGTTTATGAACTACAGCCTAAACACGAATAAAATTCTAAATCGACTCTCAGTGTTTATTTAACAGTAATTGAATTATAGCCTTTTAAAGGATACACTTTAGTAATTCACTTCAGTAATATTACATTACATTTTACAGTACATGTTATATTACTCCTGACCTTATACAACATATCTTCCTATCTAGCATGAGCAACATAACAGGAGATGGCCAGTATACAAGAAATAACATAAAGAACTACCATATCACTACAAACAAAACATATAATTATAATCAATGTTATGACTGCATAATACTACAAGACGCATTTCCTTGAAACACCAATTATTTTTCTCTCTGTTGCTGAAGTACTTCCGATTAAACTTATGAAATTAGATTGATTGAATTACTTTTGTAATTCAGTGTTACATCTGCTTAGATAGTGGAAGGATGTTATTTCTAGTTGGCCATGGAGGGGTCATATTTACTTCACTGGCTTCTAATTGCTTCTTTCTATTCTTTAACCTTTCAGCGCTGCAGACTGTTTATTGAACAGCTCTAGGTATATTCTGATGTGTAAAAATTTTCCAGTTAAGCATTTTTACTTTTCAAAAGAAAGGTTGCATTCCCCTACAAATTGTTTTCTGTTCACAGTGCTGTAGAAGGCAGCAATTCATGTTTGAATATGGTCCCACAAATGCTTTTGGTCATCTAGCACCTCAACCAGGTGTCCATTCTTTTTGTGTCAGATTGGACACTGAGTGCTAGTGAGTTACCTGAGGATAGGAGCCCATCACATCTGAGCCAGATCTCTCCTCACACAAAGCCTAATCACCTATTGTTCCAGCGGGGGTCAGACAACCATGATCGGGAGTGGAAACCTCAAACAATATTTTACCTTCTTTCAAGCAACAAGACACTTAAGACCAGCTGTTCATTTTATAAAATATCATTTAACAGCATTTTTATTCAGTATCATCATGATGGAATTAGATGTAGTTTTGAAGATGAGAAATTTTAGTATCAGAACAGGATTGTTGCATTACTTGGGATTTGGTTGATTATGCCTCTCCAGGTCAAACTTGGCATCATACAAATTTAGCACGAAGGATATGTTGGTGGTGATTTCTGACTTTAGACAGATATTTAGGTTAGATTTCCTTATTAATGGGCCGTTATGCTTAAATTCAGTCCTTGGCCACCCATTCTGTCCATCATTTTTAGATTACCCCATGTTCCCATGCTTGCCTCCAATCATGCAGTTCCTAGTAGATTAGAATTGTAGCTTTTGATTTTCCTGAGTGTTTCCTCCGCATCTGTACCTTTCATCTGTGGTTGCAATGGCAGTCTTGGGCTCTCCTGGGTACCACTCCATTTGGAGCTTATCCCAGCTACAGTCTGCTGTAGCCCCGATCCATATGATTTTGTTAGAGAAATCTTTCTTGAACAGATTTGTTTTCATTATTGTTATCTTGAAAATCAATGTGTTGTGAGGGAAAGTAATGAAGTGATAACAGAAGGAAGGGAATGCTACAAAAATACTTGAAAAGGAAGAAATTGGATTAAAAAGAACAAAGTTGGAAATAAAAACTTGAAGTCAAGAAATTGAAAGATGTAATGAAGAGGTATTTAGAACTCCCAGTTCCATCTGGTATTGGCATCATGTAACTTTATGTTCTAGAATCATCTTTGTGCCACGTATTTGTTTTAAGAAATAACTAATTCCCTTGTACCTTTGAATTGAGCACAGTTTAGCAGGTTGACTGAACCACTTAACATTAACAGCTGGCTATCTTCAATTCCAGTCGATGTGGAAATGCAATGCAAATATTGAAATAAGAAATAATTTGTGCAGAAAACTGTTTTTATTAAAACTATTGTGTTCACTGGCTTCAGAAAGCGAAAGTGAGGTTAATATTTTGGGTGCCATCTTTATCAGAACTGACCAATGAAATAGTTTGTTTGTGTATTGCTGATCACACCAATGAAAAATTGGAACCACTTGTTAAATTGGAAAGTTTAAACATTAACAAATCAGAATACTGATTGAATTTAATTTGTTTCTACCTCTGTTAATAGAATAATTTTGGAATGGTGGGATGTAGCAAAACAGTTCACTGAGTAATGTTGGGAAAACAACTGGACTGCTGAGGGTTATTTTGTTTTTAATGCTCCAGATGAGATAATTTTGAGTTCTTCTAGTACTAGTTAATTTACGTTTACTAAAATGTTCATATGTTAAACTTTAAAGCATAAAATGTTCTAATTTTGGTAACATTCAGAGGTTGTACTTCCCTAGAACTACAACCCTATTTTTGATTATAAGTGGTCATTTTATTCTATTCTTCAATTTGAATCTGATTTGAGATATTGTCTGAGTACTTTGGGAATAATAATATCATCTATGAATGTTCAAAACAGGTTGGAGTACATATAGCCGATGTGAGCCATTTCATCCGCCCTGGTAATGCTCTGGATCAGGAGTCAGCAAATCGAGGGACCACAGTATATCTTTGCGACAAGGTAAGGATCCTCCTATTCTAATTTTAATCAAAATAATTTTGAAATGCACTTTTTTAAAATTGGACTTGGTTTGTACATAACCATCATTATGTTATAAGCATTAAAGATGATAATGCAGGCGTAATTGTATTGACTTTTTTGAGTTATGCAGGTAAAAGCCATATTTTCATGTTGTTTCATTGGTGAAGTTTGTAGCTCTAGGGGATGTATTGTTTTATTTCAGTACAAGAAAGAGGATGACACAATATCAATAATACTGATATTTTTATTCTGCAATAGAGAATTGACATGGTTCCAGAACTGCTGAGCTCAAATCTTTGCTCCTTAAGATCCAATGTCGAGAGGTAACTTATTTTTCTGTACGTGCCCTATGTTCATACTTGCTTGCTTCGTGAACTTAGTTATGCCATTGAAAGACAAGTATACTATCCTTCCTTCCTCTACCCCACCTATCTGCTTACAGTGAGTAAATTAGATGAGGTCTAGCATTCACTACTTCACAGCACTCAGTGAAACCTGGGAAGAAGTTGTCACCTCCTCAAGGCCTAAAAATAAGGAGGACAATAGACTAAATTTGTAGTAATTTGATAAATCAGTTCCTCTTTTTAACTTGAAAATTTTAAGTCACTTGTTTTCAATTTTTTTTATAGGTTTTCATTTTCTTGCATTTGGGAAATGACACAAAATGCTGAAATCCTACATACTATGTTTACAAAAAGCGTTATTAATTCTAAGGTAAAGTAATATTCTTATGCCATGTGCTCAGGGATTTCTTTCATTCACTGCACGCTCCCTGATGTGGCTGCTTAATATTTTGGTTGTGTGGCTGGGGAGATGGAACAGGGAAGATGATAGAAAGTATAAGAGAATGGGGAGGGATAACCAGAAAGCTTTATTTAAGATTTAATGTAATGAAAGAAGTTTCATTAGTCACATCTTTGAAATGCAAGCACACATTCCATTTCCCCAGAAATAAATTTGTGTGAACACAGGAAATATTTTGAACCATATCTACGATGATCCTTAAATGCTCCCTTTTTTTAACTAAAAGGTCTTTTGTATGAATTTCATCTTTACACAGCTTCTTATGGCATACAAGCCTAGAGATGTAATTTATGCCATCTAGCACATAAATAATTGCTTTTTATTGAAATCTTTTATACTTCATGCCAGCACCTTACCTGGATGTCCTGATTTATGAGACAGTATATAACATATACTACCCAAAAATGTAAAATAATCAACTGCCAGTTAATGCTGGATAAATTTGCAATTGTAACATCACAATCATGGTATACCCTTTATTCAGTATGATGCTCATACAGTGTTGCTTCTGATTGTGTGAGCAGTCATCAACTTAGAGAAAAGCTGCTTCCAGAACAGAAAATGATCTAAATAACCCCATGATGTTTACAGTGTGTATGTATTTTTTTTAAATCCCTTTTTTAGTTACATGGTATTACCCTAATGAGGGGCCTAGATAGAGTGGACAGGAAGGACCTGTTTCCCCTAGTGGAGAGGTCAATTACCGGGGGGGCACAGATTTAAAGTGATTGGTAGAAGGATTAGAGGGGACAAGAGGAAAAACTTTTTCACCCAGGTGATGGGTATCTGGAATTCACTGCCAGGAACGGTGGTGGAGGCAGAAACCCTCAATTCTTTTAAAAAGGTATCTGGACATGCAGCTGAAGTGCTGTAACTGGTAAGGCTATGGACCAGGTGCTGGAAGGTGGGATTAGATTGGGCAGCTTGTTTTTTTCTGTCGGCACGCACACAACCGGCTGACTGGCCTCCTTCTGTGCCATAATTTTTCTGTGGATCTATAATCTTGCAGTGCAGATGATAATGGTTAAATGCTGATAAAATCTGAATCTGAGATTGGATTGCAGTATTTTAACTATTCCTAGGTATCTATTATTGTGTTCCATATGTACAATATCTATAGTATTACCCTGTTAAACTTCAATATCCTTTGTTGTATATTCAGACACAATAGCCTATGTTGTTGTTGAAATGTTCATATGTATTCACTGAAAAGCAAGCCGTGGACATTGAGCACGGCACAAAAATGCTGTCATGTGAGTTCTTGAATACATATTTAATCGTGGTGAAATCTAATGTCTTTGAAGGATTGTTATTTAATAAAAAAAGTCAGTGGCAGAATGTATTAACAGCTGTAATGCAGTTCGAAATTTAATAGTTTGATAATCTTAATCTCTGTATATTAAAGCAAAATATAGGATGTCCAAGCAGGCTGAGTAAAGGGAGAATTGGTTTAAATTGAGAGTAGGTCATTGGCAGTTAAATTAGCTAGTTATATCATTACATTCCATTCTGAATCCTAAGGATGCACTCTGGAGGCCATGGGAAGCAATTCTATACAAATTTGGTGTGTGTACTTGTATCTGTTTACTTTTGGGCTTGCACATTTGTGTAACAGGCATCACTCACATATGCTGAAGCACAGATGAGAATTGATGATGGAAGTATGAATGACGAGATTACATTAGGACTTCGCCGTCTAAATAAACTGGCAAAGGTTCTGAAAAAGAAGAGGATTGACAATGGGTAAGATTTTAAAGTTTATTTTAAATGTAAACAAAACACTCTTCTCCTAAAATGGAATCTATAATCTAGGGTTGTTTCTATTATTGAACTCTCACTTCTGAGTTAGAAAGTCGTGGGTTCAAGTCCCACACCAGGATTGAGGACAAAATCAAGGCTCCTGTGCAGTACTGAAGGAGTGCTGCACTGTCAGAGGTGCCATCTTTTGGATGATGCGTAAAACTGAGGCTGCAGGGGTGTCTTGGCCAAATTTATCCTGCAATGAACCTGATTTAAACAAAGGCAATTTTCTGAGCACATAAGCAAAGGTTATTCGATTTCGAGCACTAGGGCAAAATATTAAATTAAGTTTAAATCTACAACTTGCATTACATGGTAAAAATGTTGCCACGTCTGACTTGGAATCAACGGATTAAAAAAACTGTTCTTGCACCATATAATACATATAGGGGTAGATTTTCCTCCCAAATTGACCTCTGACTGTTGACCACTAGAGCATGCCGGCAGCCTCCAGATAGTCCGGATGGGAGGCCTAGTGCATTTAGAAGGCCAGGCATCGTTAGCCAGTTCCCCCGCCCCCTCCCCTCCCCTCCCCCCAAACCACAGAAAATGATGGGGCCATGTGACATATAATATTGAGTATTAATGAGAATAACTGAATAATTCACTCAATGCTAGATGCTATATTCTGCCTCAGACTTTGAGTTGTAGCTGCTACGAGCATCTGAATACTGTTTAATTGAAAGCTGTTTTTGTTTTCAGTGCTCTAACGCTGTCTTCTCCTGAAGTGCGGTTTCACATAGACAGCGAGACCCATGATCCAATCGACCTGCAAACCAAAGAACTAAAGTATGTACAAAAGAATTTGCAAATTGGGTAGCTTTGAAAGTCATTGAATTTCATTTTGTAGAATTCTTTTTTTCCAATTTATTATTTATTTATTTAGAGATACAGCACTGAAACAGGCCCTTCGGCCCACTGAGTCTGTGCCGACCAAGAACAACCCATTTATACTAACCCTACAGTAATCCTATATTCCCTACCACCAACCTACACTAGGGGCAATTTACAATGGCCAATTTACCAATCACCTGCAAGTCTTTGGCGGTGGGAGGAAACCGGAGCACCCGGCGAAAACCCACGCGGTCACAGAGAGAACTTGCAAACTCCGCACAGGCAGTACCCAGAATTGAACCCAGGTCCCTGGAGCTGTGAGGCTGCGGCGCTAACCACTGCGCCACTGTGCCGCCCATATTGTGATGGGTTAAAGCTAATCAACCTCTAAAAGTACAGGAAAAAAATAGAATTCTATTTTAGATTTTATTTATTTTTAGACAGTTAATTTTGAAAAATGAAGCACTAAAGCAATTTATTCAGTGATTACAGTACCTGATTTTTAATGAAGTTCCAAAATTGACTTTCAAACCATCATGTGAATTGAACCCATTTTGTTTCTCTACTTCTGTATAACATGCTTTAAAACTTGCATTATTGTCTATCACTACATGTTTGTTAGTATTAACATTTCAAAATTATGTGCTTATATTGTTTCTTAATTATTATTTGGTTCAGAAGGTTGTAGGTTCAAGGTTCACTGCAGGACTTGAGCACAAAAATCCAGCTGACATTCCCAGTGCAGTGTGGAGGGAGCGCTGCATTGTTGGAGGTGCTGTCTTTCAGTTCAGACCTTAAACCGAGGCCCTGCCTACCCTCTCGGATGGGCATAAAAGATCCCATGACATTATATTGTCCTGGCCAATATTTATCCCTCAATCAACATCACAAAAAACAGACTATCTGATCATTATCACATAGCTGTTTGTGGGAGCTTGCTGTGTGCAAATTTGCTGTCACGTTTCAAACATTACAACAGTGACTACACTTCAAAAGTATTTCATGGGTTGTAAAATGCTTTGGGATGTCCTGCGGTCGTGAAAGGCTATATAAATGCAAGTCATTTAAAAAAAATTTTTGAGCCACAGCGAGTGAAATGATTCAGTTTGTAAAAGGAACTGTAGTACCATTTATACTGCAGAACTTGAACCACTATCAATTCAAAAGACTCCAGTGCAAACCTTTCATATTTCAGTAATATTTTGGTACAACCCTAGCAGTTAAACTTTGGCACCTTGTTTATTACTAGTTTTATATTTGTACCCATGTGGCAATTAATGCCCAATATTTATTCTGGGTACAAACTCAGAAGCATTTGAAATGGCTGTGCCAACCATGGCTCTGGGATTCACTATTTTTCCAATGATTTCACATTACATTAAAGGCCTGCTTGGGTCTGGAAAAAAAAAACCCGATCCGGACCTGACAGAACCACATCGGACCCGAGCCCGACCCGGCCCGAGTCCTTCCATTTTTTCCCGCGCCTGATCCGACCACCGGGATGTTCACGTTCTCCAGTTGACAACATTCATTTTACATCCATTGTGTACAAAGAACAGTACAGCACAGGAACAGGCCATTCGGCCCTCCAAGCGTGCGCCGATGTTGATGCCTGCCGAAACTAACACCTTCTGCACTTCCGGGGCCCATATCCCTCTATTCCCTTCCTATTCATATATTTGTCAAGATGTCTCTTAAACGTCGCTATCGTATCTGCTTCCACCACCTTCCCTGGCAGCATGTTCCAGGCACTCACCACCCTCTGTGTAAAAAAAACTTGCCTCGTACATCCCCTCTAAACTTTGCCCTTCACACCTTAAACCTATGTCCCCTAGTAACTGACTCTTCCACCCTGGGAAAAAGCTTCTGACTATCCACTCTGTCCATGCCGCTCATAACTTTGTAAACCTCTATCATGTCGCCCCTCCACCTCCGTCGTTCCAGTGAAAACAATCCGAGTTTTTCCAACCTCTCCTCATAGCTAATGCCCTCCAGACCAGGCAACATCCTGGTAAACCTCCTCTGTACCCTCTCCAAAGCCTCCACGTCCTTCTGGTAGTGTGGCGACCAGAATTGCACGCAATATTCTAAGTGTGGCCTAACTAAGGTTCTGTACAGCTGCAACATGACTTGCCAATTTTTATACTCTATGCTCCGACCGATGAAGGCAAGCATGCCGTATGTCTTCTTGACTACCTTATCCACCTGCGTTGCCACTTTCAGTGACCTGTGGACCTGTACGCCCAGATCTCTCTGCCTGTCAATACTCCTAAGGGGACTGCCATTTACTGTATACCTCCCACCTGCATTAGACCTTCCAAAATGCATTACCTCACATTTGTCCAGATTAAACTCCATCTGCCATTTCTCCGCCCAAGTCTCCAACCGATCTATATCCTGCTGTATCCTCTGACAATCCTCATCATTATCCGCAACTCCACCAACCTTTGTGTCGTCCGCAAACTTACTAATCAGACCAGCTACATTTTCCTCCAAATCATTTATATATACTACAACCAGCAAAGGTCCCAGCACTGATCCCTGCGGAACACCACTAGTCACATCCCTCCATTCAGAAAAACACCCATCCACTGTTACCCTCTGTCTTCTGTGACTGAGCCAGTTCTGTATCCATCTTGCCAGCTCACCTCTGATCCCGTGTGACTTCACCTTTTGCACCAGTCTGCCATGCGGGACCTTGTTAAAGGCTTTACTAAAGTCCATATAGACAACATCCACCGCCTTTCCCTCATCAATCATCTTCGTCACTTCCTCAAAAAACTCAATCAAATTAGTCAGACACGACCTCCCCTTCACAAAACCATGCTGTCTCTCGCTAATAAGTTTGTTTGTTTCCAAATGGGAGTAAATCTTGTCCCGAAGAATCCTCTCTATTAGTTTCCCTACCACTGACGTAAGGCTCACTGGCCTATAATTTCCTGGATTATCCTTACCACCCTTCTGTACACACACTTCTAACCACACTCACTGTACTTACCACTTTTGGATGAATGGAATGGAAGGAAGCTGCAACATGAGCGTGATGAGGTCATAGAGACACTCACTCGCTCACTGTGCAGCCTCAGAGTCTGTGGAGTCCGGATGCACATTTCCCTTCTTGACGTCCCGGACTGCCAGCTAAGGCAGGCTTTCCAAATTTTGACGCTTACTTACTCAACTTCCCTGTTCCTCCCAGCAGAGCATAAGGTAGTACTGTGTGTGTCCGACCCTGACCCTGACCCAGACCCGACCCGAGCCCGAAAGCCGGACCCAGAAGAACAACCCGACCTGACCCGAACCCAACACATGTTGTCGGGTCCCGTTGGGTTTGGGTCGGGTAGCAGGCCTTTAACTTGCATCACCAAATGCTCGACTGTAAAGTAGCTGAATTGGATGTTTTACATGATGCAATGTGATATTTTGCACAGTTCAGATCAACTTAAAATAATGAAAAAAAAAATCTTATTGCGAACCCTGTGCAATTGCTTTTTTATTCCCTTCCTAACCTGAGGTGCTAATGTTACTTGGAGCAACTCTGCTGCCACCCTGGGTTGGATCAGGCTAGCCTACCACAAACTAAGGATTGACCTGGGGTTTTTCAAGTCTAATGGCTCAGCTACTTACAGGGTAAACTTGTTGAGTCTTTGGGTCTGAAAGTATGAAGTTTTATACAAGATCTTATACTTTGTAATTTTTTTGTTGGACCTTCTGAAAAGATGTGGGGTTAGATAGGATATTCTACAGCAGTATGTCTGAATAGTATCTCATCCATTGTTTCTAATGCAGGGGCTGTAATTCTAGTTTTTTGGAACAGTCAATTTTAATCTCCTTCGAAAAGCCCTCTTTAAGTTTATGTACGTTTTCATCATTTGGTCGTAAAACTCTGTGTTGCAAGAAAGTGAAAGGAAAACCAAACCCTTTAGCAAAAACATACAATATTGAAATTGTAAACATGTCACCTGTTTTGTGAAGGAGTAAAGCTTTTTTTGTTCACGCCTGAGAAATGGTTGTCACAGGCAAAGCCAGCATTTATTGCCCATCCTTAATTGCCCTTGAGAAGGTGGTGGGGAGCTGCTGCCTTGCTTCGCTACAGTCCATGTAACGTAGGTACACCCACAGTGTTGTTAGGTTGGTAGTTTTGGGATTTTGACCCAGTGACGATGAAGGAATGGTGATATATTTTCAATCTAGGATGGTGTATTACTTGGAGGGGAGCTTGTAGGTTTTCGTGTTCTATGCACCTGTTGGCCTTGTCCTTCTAGGCAGTGGAGATTGCAGATTTGCAAGGTGCTGTCGAAGAAGCCTTGGCGAGTTGGTGCAGGGCATCTTGTAGATGTTACACACTGCTGCCGCTGTGCACGATGGTGGAGCGAGTAAATATTTAAGGTGGTGGATGGGATGTTAATCAAATAGGCTACTTTGTCCTGAATGGTGTTGAACTTTTTGAGTGTTGTTGGGGCTGCATTCATCCAGGCAAATTTGTGTCGCTTATTAGATAAATCTCCAGTATGATGGGTTCGGCAACTGACATTTAAACCTAATTTCATTTACAGAGAAACTAATTCAATGGTAGAAGAGTTCATGTTGCTGGCTAATATTTCGGTCGCACAGAAAATTTATGAAGAGTTTTCAGAGTGTGCACTACTCAGAAAGCATCCAGCACCTCCACCGTCAAACTATGACATCCTTGTCAAAGCAGCAAAATCCAAAGTGAGTAAATAAAACACACATCACTGTCATGTGATGGTTTCAGTGCTCTCTTAATTGCATGAGACTCAAACAAGGTGCTGCTGTGAAATGTATTGTTGGAGAGGATTTGAGTAAGTCATGTAAAGCTGCTGGGCAGAATGCCCTGCCTGCTTTTTGAGTGAAATAATTTAGTCTGTGAAGGTATCATAGATAAGTACTGAATAAATCTCTGATATCATAGTTTTTGACATTGTTATTTTGAGTGTGGTTAGCCTTTAGTAAGTGTTGTGAAGATGTGGGGGGCAAGAGACAATACAGCACAAAGTTTGGATAATAAATTCCCTGTAAGTAAATTGCTTCTTATATTATGGGAGTATTAATAAAAATTTGGTGTATTTCTTACAATGCCTTGTAAAATAGTTCTCAAATCTGTTGATCAAGATGTGGAGGTCACCCGAGCAGGAGTCCTAGCTATCAAGCTATGGTTAGAAATAGATTTGCTAAGTGAAATTCTATAAAGCATACAGCTGGAACGTAAATGTTAATTTGTTACGCAGACACGGCACTAATGTCTATTAAGGTGTAAGGTTAATTTTTTTTACTAGCAAGATAAAAAAAAAAACAGTGGTGCTTGATTTGTTTCCTGTTCATCTCAGAATTTAGAGATCAGGACTGATTC
Organism: Heterodontus francisci; assembly: GCF_036365525.1. Lineage (NCBI taxonomy): Eukaryota > Metazoa > Chordata > Chondrichthyes > Heterodontiformes > Heterodontidae > Heterodontus > Heterodontus francisci. The sequence continues at coordinate 129,781,646 of NC_090376.1, read as the reverse complement.
AGCAAAGGCCCTGGCAGAAACTCTGGATAAAGCTGAGGTTCCTGGCTCCCCATATTTGAATACGCTCTTGCGAATCCTGACGACACGTTGTATGATGCAGGCTGTCTATTTTTGCTCAGGAATGGATACTGACTTTCATCACTTTGGTCTCGCTTCACCTATCTATACCCACTTCACATCGCCTATCAGAAGGTGTGGATCTTGTATCAAGTTTTTAAAAAAAATCTTCAGCACATGAGTAAGATGAATGCAGGACATGGACAGGAAACCACTGTTATGAAGGGTGGTCTCATTGCAGATGCTTGGGTGCTTTCTGCAGCCTTAAATAAGTGACCGTTGGTTGTGAGAGGGGATCCTCATATTGTGTTGAAAAGGAGTTCCATGCAGAAGTCTCTTTACAGAGACAGTTTTTTCCCCCCCAAATTAGTGTAGGCTACACGCTGTTCTTAAAACTAGGTAAATGTTCTTTGCAGCCTGAGTAATAGTTGGATGCAGTTAATTCTCTCCTGTTTAGTTTGAAAATAATTTGAATCCTGTTATATGATCTGATCAAATATCTAGTATATTTTGTCAGAGCATATGTTGAGCAAATGCCATACAATTTTTTAAAACTAGCCCTGTACAAATATAATTCCAGTCTTCTGTTTTACATCCCATACTTTGTTGTATATTGCAAATGTGATATTGGAAGTTTCACACACCGTTTTGGGGTTTTTTGACCAGTGTTGTAATGGATATTGCTTTGGTAATTTAGTCACTCATGATGTCTGTATTTTGCCTTATTGTAGATACTCTGATATAATAGTACATCGTCTGTTGGCTGTGGCAATCAATGCTGACTGTACCTACCCAGACATCATGGACAAGCACAAACAACAAGCTTTGTGTAATAACCTCAACTATCGTCACAAAATGGCACAGTATTCCCAGCGGGCCTCTGTGGCGTTCCACACTCAGGTAAAAATTAATAGGACAGCAAAATATTTATTTATAAATAATCCAGTTATTACTTCATACCTCATAAAAGCTTAACTTAGTAGAAAAGGCTCTCTTTTCAAGTTTCAAAGTTTACTCAATTGATTGCAGACTTGTTGCTGATTATTGGGTAGGAAGATTTTTATTGCCAGGCTAAATAGAGTGTACATACTCAATACCTTTTTTGTTGTATTTTTCTTTCCTTTAAACCTCTCCCCAATGCTCACAAAACTGTAATATAACTGCACAACTGAAGCTTTAGTTGACTTCTGAGCTGTTGTTGTTTAAGTTAGAGACTTCCGGAACTTACCCATTGCTGTTTTCTAAGTAAAGTAAAGCATTTCTTTACTCAAACAGCTTATATTAGCATGTTACAGCTGTGCACAAACATTCTATATAGTGATGTACATCCTATTCTATAGACAAATGCAGATGTTTGCTCAAACTTTTAAGACTCTTTTGTATTGATGAAGCCAATCTTCCTATCTACAGTCAAGATGCTTTTTCATTCTTAAGTAATAATTCTGATTTTGTTAAGAGGAACTTTTTTTTTGTGAACGTTCAGTTAATATGCTAAGTCATCTTGTTGGTTCAGAATTACTTTTTTCTGTGTTTGCCATAAGGTTCTAATTTATTTCTGTCCAATCATATTGCAGTTATTCTTTAAAAATAAAGGATTTGTTGATGAAGTCGGTTATATTCTGTTTGTGAAAAAGAATGCCATTGTGGTGCTAATTCCAAAGTTTGGCTTGGAGGGCACTGTTTTATTTGAAGAGAAAGGCAAACAATCCCCAAAGGTGCACTACAATGAAGAGGTACAGAATTTTCTTTCCAGTCCTTTTACAACTAATTATATTTTACTTTGGCAGAATATTTAAGATCCTTTTTATTCTTAACCCTCATGTAATTTTATACAAACTCTTTTTCTGGCTGGACTCGTCTCCAATTTTGTAGTGCTTGCGCAAAGACTTGTCTAAAACACTAAGGTGTCATTAAAGTAAATGTACACAGAACAGTAAATGTACACATTATCAGATTGGAGACTAGAACTATCACCCAGACTTGAGAAAACCTAATTAATTTAAAATGAGTTTATAAGCCATAGAAAAACATTGTTTTTTAAACAAAAATTCTGGAAAATTAATATCTAAGTTGCATGTGCAGTAATTATGATCTGAGATGGTAAATTGAATTTAGAAAATAAAGGCAATCTCTATTCTTACTGTTACAGATCCCATCTTTAACAGTAGAATCCATAACGTTTAACATGTTTGATAAGGTAACTGTGACAATCACATTGGACGCATCAAATATCCAACACCAGAAGATTAGAATGGCATTGGTTGAGCCAGTGGTAAGAGTTCAATTTTGTAACTTTCCTAGTTAGCTGTCTGTTGTTTAATGTGTAAACCATTTGGCACAAATACTTGTTTTGAATGCTTATAATTAGTGCTTGCCATTTTTAAATTGTAGTATCTATTCCAAATAATCTAGCTTGCCTTTTGGCTTTCCTGTCCCCTCCCTGAGACAGGAACACAGTATCTTTAACTCGTGACTAATTTTAAGATTGTGTCACTTGTATTAAATAAAAGACACTTCTCTTCATCCACCGCTCCTTCCTGCAAACTTTTGGTCCTTTTCAGTTTCCATTTTCACTCTGCTGTGCAAAGTGCTTTTGAAACAGTTTTTTGTAAGTGAGGAACATTATAGAAATATAAGTTATTGTAAAGAGCTCTTTACTCAGCTCTTCTCAGTGATGTTCTTTGACAGACTGAATAAGCCAGGTTTTGTACTCTTCCCTCACTTCTAGCAAATTGAGGAAGGGAGCCATATCAATTCACCATGGTCTATCCCTCAATGATAAAAAAAAGAGGACAATTGGAGTCACTTTATGCCGATTCTCTACCTAAATAGCAAGCAAACAATCAATCACCTTGTTAAATAATTGGCATCCAAAGAGTAACTCTCCTTGCTTTGTGACTGATATCCTTACAATCTTGGCACTTCTTTTGCCTGATTTATTGCCAAATAGCATCTTTGTGGTGAATTGGGTTTTTGTTGATGTTTTGGAGAATTTTCCATTTTACTTTTTGTTCCAACTTGTTTGCTGCTCAATACATGATCCTGCTCCATTATTCATTACAGTATGCAATAGGTTCTATATTTATCATGTTCGTAATGAACCATGCCTTTCTGCTGTTTATGCCTAGGGTTGATCAGTTCATTGGGTTAACATTTCCTTCTTAATAAACCCTAATTTGCTCCCATACATTTGTTTCCAATTGCTGAGTAAGTCAGGCCTGTACTCTCTGGAGTTTAGAAGAATGAGAGACAATGTCATTAAAACATACAAGATTTTGAAGGGTCTAGATAGGGTAGACACTGAGAGATTGTTTCTGCTGCTCGGGGTGGTACCCATTTTGAAAACATGCCCTCTGTTCACACTCTATTGTGGTAAGTACAGCTGGAGATGTAGAGTCTGTGTGTGACTTTGTTTTAGCTCGTTTTACGTATGGCTCACATCTATTTGTGATAAGCTGTCTCATTTCCATGTATATGGGGCTACTTGGTTTTGGTTCTAGTAGACATGGATGTGCATTTTAGTGCAGAAGATGCTATGTATTGGGAAACACGGAGGCACAGTCTCAGAATAAGGGGCTGATCATTGAGGACTGAGATGAGGAAAAATTACTTCACTCAAAGAGTTGTGAATCTTTAGAAATCTATACCCCAGAGGGTTCTGGATGCTCCATCATTGTGTACATTTAAGGCTGGGATAGACAGATTTTTGGACTCTCGGAATCAAGGGATATGGCGAGCAGGCGGGAAAGTGGAGTTCATTGGTTTAAGATCAGCCACGATCATGTTGAGTGGCGGAGCAGTCTCGATGGGCCATATGGTCTACTCCTCCTCCTATTTCTTGTGTTCTTCTGATGGCCTTTTTAGAGATGATTAAAACTTTCAATCTTTTACCAATTAGCAGTTTTGCTTCAAGACAAAACTAACAATGCATCTCATAATTAGATGTGAGGAATTTAGATTTCCTTTGTTTCAACCAATAGCATCTGTCCTCTCCACCCATCAGTCTTTTGAAAGAGCTCAGTGTACAAATTTTGTAAATTTGTTTCTTGTGACAGATTCCTGGAGTCAGTGTTCCAAGAAATTCATCACTAAAAAGTACGGCAACTGAAGAACCTGAGATGAAGAAAACCAAGCTAAGCTAGAAAAGTTACCACTCTGTTTGGCTATCACTCCAGCCAGTACATGTTCTAGCTCATTTAGTGCAAAGTGTCTGTTTTAAGCAGAGTTGACTCTCCATGTATAATAATGAGGAAAATCATTTGTGTGGTTTACACATTTTTTATAATACAAAATGTCATTTTTTAAAATAAAATGTTGAAGATTTTTATATATCATTTTGCATTTTCCAAAACTAGTTCAGAGTATATTCTAACTAGATGTTTGTTGAAGCTAAGGGCAGGTTTCTGGCACAAAGCATAAATTTTCTGATATCCTGAAGTCAGAACTTGTGTAGCAAGGACTGATCTGAATGTGGAAGGTGTCTCCAGAACAATATATCAATGAGAATTTAATTTTAAATGCGTAGTTACACAATGTGGAAAAATTACCTATTAGAATTAGAACATTACAGCGCAGTACAGGCCCTTCGGCCCTCGATGTTGCGCCGACCTGTGAAACCATCTGACCTACACTATTCCATTTTCATCCATATGTCTATCCAATGACCACTTAAATGCCCTTAAAGTTGGCGAGTCTACTACTGTTGCAGGCAGGGCGTTCCACGCCCCTACTACTCTCTGAGTAAAGAAACTACCTCTGACATCTGTCCTATATCTATCACCCCTCAACTTAAAGCTATGTCCCCTCGTGTTTGCCATCACCATCCGAGGAAAAAGACTCTCACTATCCACCCTATCTAACCCTCTGATTATCTTATATGTCTCTATTAAGTCACCTCTCCTCCTCCTTCTCTCCAACGAAAACAACCTCAAGTCCCTCAGCCTTTCCTCGTAAGACCTTCCCTCCATACCAGGCAACATCCTAGTAAATCTCCTCTGCACCCTTTCCATAGCTTCCACATCCTTCCTATAATGCGGTGACCAGAACTGTACGCAATACTCCAGGTGCGGTCTCACCAGAGTTTTGTACAGCTGCAGCATGACCTCGTGGCTCCGAAACTCGATCCCCCTACTAATAAAAGCTAACACACCATATGCCTTCTTAACAGCCCTATTAACCTGGGTAGCAACCTTCAGGGATTTATGCACCTGGACACCAAGATCTCTCTATTCATCTACACTACCAAGAAAATTCCCATTAGCCCAGTACTCTGCATTCCTGTTACTCCTTCCAAAGTGAATCACCTCGCACTTTTCCGCATTAAACTCCATTTGCCATCTCTCAGCCCAGCTCTGCAGCCTATCTATGTCCCTCTGTACCCTACAACATCCTTCGGCACTATCCACAACTCCACCGACCTTAGTGTCATCTGCAAATTTACTATCCCACCCTTCTACACCCTCTTCCAGGTCATTTATAAAAATGACAAACAGCAGTGGCCCCAAAACAGATCCTTGCGGTACACCACTAGTAACTAAACTCCAGGATGAACATTTGCCATCAACCACCACCCTCTTGTCTTCTTTCAGCTAGCCAATTTCTGATCCAAAGCTCTAAATCACCTTCAACCCCATACTTCCGTATTTTCTGCAATAGCCTACCATGGGGAACCTTATCAAACGCCTTACTGAAATCCATATACACCACATCCACTGCTTTACCCTCATCCACCTGTTTGGTCACCTTCTGGAAAAACTCAATAAGGTTTGTGAGGCACGACCTACCCGTCACAAAACCGTGCTGACTATCGCTAATGAACTTATTCTTTTCAAGATGATTATAAATCCTGTCTCTTATAACCTTTTCCAACATTTTACCCACAACCGAAGTAAGGCTCACAGGTCTATAATTACCAGGGCTGTCTCTACTCCCCTTCTTGAACAAGGGGACAACATTTGCTATCCTCCAGTCTTCCGGCACTATTCCTGTCGACAATGACGACATAAAGATCAAGGACAAAGGCTCTGCAATCTCCTCTCTAGCTTCCCAGAGAATCCTAGGATAAATCCCATCTGGCCCAGGGGACTTATCTATTTTCACACTTTCCAAAATTGATAACACCTCCTCCTTGTGAACCTCAATCCCATCTAGCCTAGTAGCCTGAATCTCAGTATTCTCCTCGACAACATTTTCTTTCTCTACTGTAAATACTGACGCAAAATATTCATTTAGCACTTCCCCTACCTCCTCTGATTCCACACACAACTTCCCACTACTATCCTTGATTGGCCCTAATCTAACACTAGTCATTCTTTTATTCCTGATATATCTATAGAAAGCCTTAGGGTTTTCCCTGATCCTGTCCGCCAATGACTTCTCGTGTCCTCTCCTTGCTCTTCTTAGCTCTCCCTTTAGATCCTTCCTGGCTAGCTTGTAACTCTCAAGCGCCCTAACTGAGCCTTCACGTCTCATCCTAACATAAGCCGCCTTCTTCCTCTTGACAAGCGCTTCAACTTCTTTAGTAAACCACGGCTCCCTCGCTCGACAACTTCCTCCCTGCCATTTGTCAGTTATATTGTAAAGAACGATTGGTAGAGAAACCATAAACATATACCTGAATCAGACTCTGAAGGCAGTGAGGATGACTATTCCGAGGAATCACATTCCTGGACAAGGATATGGACAATCTGTTGAGTTGGTGCAGTCACAGTATTGAAACTTCTTTGTCTGTGATGAGTGACTGACTATTCTAGGCCAGAACTAAGGGTCATCAAAATCAGCTTTTACCAATCTCGACCCATAAATTCCCAGACTTTTTGTTCACATGGTGAATTGGTAAAAATTCCATGAGATTCCCCATTGTTTTCTTACTTAAAATCTGGTTTGGAGATGCATGTGCATTGTATCACGAACAGGTTGAATGTGCTGTGCCCGTGTCACATGTGATGTGCATGCATCTTTGGATTGGATTTTTATTAAAAGGGGGCTTAGATTATCTATATGTGGAGCTGTGTAGATTGGTCTTTATACAGCAGCAAGGAGAGCAGTGGATTGACAGTTACCACATTGATAACCCCTTGAAGACTGAAGTCATTAAAGGTCACACCTCAAAGCATTGTTTACTAAAAGCAGAATTTCTGCTGTCTCTGTGCATGATGTACAACAATTTATGCAGAGCAATAGATGCAAGTTTAAGTCCCTTTTTTCCACTGATTTTCCTCCTTTAAGAATACTATAAACATCGAAAAATCAAGTTTTTAAAAAGGCAATGAAAACTGACCAATAATCCTTTAACGTAGCAACAGTATCTTAGTTACAGTTTAGAAATTAAAACAAACTTTAGGTAGCAAACTGTAAACAGTTGAAAAAGTGGTCCAAACATTTGTGGCAGTTTATTTGTGTGGTGGGAGGGGTGGCTGCAGTGAGCGCACATATTAAAGGATTGTATGCAAGTAGGTCTGTCATAGCCAATTACCCAGCCATTTTGTACAGTTATCCACTGAGGAGTTTGCTTTCTAAACACAGAGTATGAACTGATTATTTTGTGTACTAGGAATAAAATCCCAACTGGAACCATCTCTGTGGCTGTGGAACAATGCAGACTACTCACTTTTTGTCCTGTTTCTAATTTCACTGATCTGGATAATCCTAATAATGCTTGGGGAAATTGTAATTTACATGTAGGATAACCTTGCCTTTCCCAACACAAACATTTATTGTGATATCATTTCCTATGTTACAATGACTAAACTTCAAAAGTATTCCATTGGCAGTAAAGTGCTTTGGGGTGTCCTATGGTTGTGATAGGTGCTATATAAATGAATGTCTTTCTTTTATCCCTGCCTTGGCTACAAAGCACAGAAGGTGCCAATTTTCTACAAGTTCTCAAGTTCCTTACTTCTAGGTCTTCAGGTACTGACCCCTGGATATCAACTGTGCTGATTTTTGAACCCATTTCTCCTAATGTCCTTCAAACCACACATGCTACTACACCCACACTAACACCAAACCCTCAATGCCTATGTCAACTTCAGGCTGAACGTCTCCAACACTCCTCAGTCGTCTGCTAACTTACATTCTTCAAAATATACACAGCAAAAGGGGCAACTGCTCCCATCCATTGAATCCAAAATCCTGATCTTTATTTACAAATCGTTCCACAACCTTGTAATCTCTTACAACTCTGTCAGCATATACCTTGTCTCTTCCAATCCTGGCATCTGCATCCTTTCCTACTATCTTCATTAGCAAGGCCATCTACTCCTGAATACTGTTCCCCATTCTCTCTGCCTAGCTACCTCTCTTACCTACCTCTGATTATTGCTTTCAGTCACATTACTGTTTTTATGTCTACCTTCACTTCTGTGAAAACAATCATTATGGACAGGGTATGGTAGCCTAGTGGTTCTGGTATTGGACCAGCAAGCCAGGTTGTCAATTCAAATTTCATCATGGCAAGTTTGGAAAGTGAATTCACTAAAGCTGGGGTTCAAGGGCCGGCACTGGATAGAATAACCATGATTATTGCCTGATTCATAAAAACTGGTTCTAATATCCTTTAAGGAAACCAGCCATCCCCTACCTGATCTGGTCCACATGTGACTCCAGTTCCACATTACATGCTTGACTTTTAATGCACTCATGCAAATAGGGATGGGCAATATATGTGGCATTGCCAGTGAATCCACGTCCCAACATTTCTTTCATGTATTACAGTGGGAGAATTATATTTTTGGTAGTCTTTTTTAAAAAATCTTTAATATTTAATTTTCAATTAAGTTTCCAAAGCAATAGATCCCAATAATAGCTATTGGAGCATTGTTTCCTGGCCAGTTACAGCTTCTGTCCAAGGTAGAGCAGAACCTTTGCAATAAAGAAGTAGCTTCCAACCCCAGGAAATTTAAAGAGAGCTTCCATCTTATGAACTGTAGGGAGCCATCAGTGGAGGGCCAGGCTAGGGTGTAGAACAGAATGCAGAGGAGTGGACTAAGCCAGGAAGAGCAGCAACATATGCCCAAGTTCATATTTTTTTTAAACCTCTGTTCTTTTTGCATATGGGGTTGGATTCTTGTACACAGGGCCCAAGAATTTTAGTCATGAGCAAGCCACTTGATGGTTGGGTCATGAATGTCGCTTTTCAATGGGGATGTCCCAGCCCAAGAGAATGGAGTATTGTAGTCAGACATAGATGCCTGGAATTTTCATTGATCTCCCACTCACCACAGCCCTGTACATAAATAGCTGAAAATGGTGGTTGCTCTGGGATTCCTTCGGAAATTACAGATCAGGGAAGCTTGGGAAAATTCTCCATTGAAAGGCAAAATAATAGACACATGGCTGGCTGGGTTGTGGAGGAGGGTAAGGGGGAAGTCAGAGGTCCTTTATTCACAGAGAAAGGGGAGGTGGGACAAAGCTGCAGCTATAAAAGTGAAATATGGTTTGCCAAGAGAGCAGAGGGGAAGAGTAAAATGGTGAACCAAAGGTCAGTGTTTCACTTCCAGAGCAGATGGTCAGTGCAGGAGTCACCTAATCTGCAGCTGGTCTCCCCAATGTACAGGTGATCCCATTCTGAGCAATGAATAGAATATAGCAGGTTAGATGGAATGCTATTTCATATGGAAGAATGGACAGGTTTTGCCTGGGAAGGACAGATGGAAGTAGAAGTGATGGAATAACAGATAAGGGTAGGCAGAGGAACCGTGCTTCTGACAGTCGGTGGAGGGAATAGGAAAGTATTTAGTTTTGGGATTGTTTTGAAAGTGACAGGAGCAGCAGACAAAGACCTAGAAAATGTAGAGACTGTTGTGAGGGAACATGGGGACACTGTTATTGTGACAGGAGGGGAGGAGGTAAGAACACCAGCAAATGGGACAGAAACCGTCAAAGGTGGGCTTCGCTGCTAAGAAATAATCAGAGTTTAGGACAAATTGACATCTGGAGGATGGAAGGCCAGCAAAGATATTGGAATAATCAAATTTGGAAACCACAAAGTGTTTGAGGTTTTCAGTAGCAGAGTAGCTAAGGTAGGAGTAGAGGTAGACAGTGTTGTGAGGCGACATATACCACTATTCCCAGCTAGAATTAGCAATTTCCTCATCTATCACACCTGGAGACCTATAGGTGACAGATTGATTTTACACAATTTGTAAAATATGTAACTATTCTCCACTTGCTGCATTTTGCTGAAGAAATCTCCAACTTTAATTTGGAGAAGTTGCTACAGTTTCAGTTACAAGTTCTGTTTCCTCTAGTTCATAGAGACCCCTTTAAACATTTGCAGTAGTGCGCTGTTTGAATAGACTTTGCTGCAATTTCTGCCTTAAGGCCCACCCAACCCAACCCAACCCCATCTCATTGACTGATAGTGGTGTTGTCAATAGACATTGATGTTGACATGGAAATAAATGGATAGAACATGGGATTTGAACCTCAGCTCAGGATTGAACACAATACCAAGGTTCTGTACCACTATGCTCAGCTTAACTGAGTGGGAGGGAAGAATATAAAAGGTAAGGAAACAGCATTTGTGGTGCTGAGCTGAAAATAATGTCTTTGATCTTCCTGCTGTTATAGCTCATTCGTGACAGTCAGACAAATATAAAGAAACAAAGTAGTCCTGAGCTTACCCAGTAATAGAAAATACCTGTTGATAAGAACCAGAATAGCCAATTGCTGACTGACCTTAATGTTGGGGTTCTGACCAATAATTTAAAGAGTAATTAAACTGAGCTTCAACCAATATTTAAATGCTTTAAAGAGACACTGCTTTAACTAAGCAGCAGAGCAGTAAAATTGTCCATTAAACAAAATTACACCCCTACCCTTAAACACCATCAGCCAACACCACAGGTAAGCTGCTAATATAAAAAGTGGCAGTGGTAAGAATTAGAAAATCTGATGTGTTCATGTGACAACAAGCTTCGCTTCAATCCTAGACTATAATTGTTTTTTTAAAAAACTTCTGGGAAATATGAGTTTGCAGTAGGTCTTTAAAAATGGTGTTTCTTTCTGTAAATCACCTAAATTCTGGCAGAGTAGTGTGTAGGAATGAATAAGCCATTACTTCAACTATCCTACATCTGCATTTATGGAACAAATATTGAAATGCACCTTTGGTGCAACACCCAGAGAAAATAATACATTCTAGTCCAAGGAGCAAAAAGTTTAAAACACAGGATTTGGTAACTTTTTTTTATTAAATATCTTGATTTTAAAAAGTTCATGTAGTTCCATTTGAGTATAAAATATTGCTACTAGACCATTGTAACTAAACATTTAGGTCTAAAATGTAAACATTAGATTTTTTTGCTATTTAAAAAATTTAATTACTGAAATCAGAAGCAAAAATTAAATCAAAATATTTTGGGAGTATATTTTTCATTCCAAATTTAAACTTAATTGTACCAGCTTTTCTGTGCATCCAAGACTATTCTTGGAGTGTCAAGATCCTGATTTAGATGTTTCCAGACCGAGCCAGGTGGCAAGTCATTGAAAAGATGGTAAGGTACCACTGATTATAGGTTTTGTTTAAAAAAGTTCATAATGAATTCCATCTAAATACTTACATAATAAAAATTATACAATACATGCCAGGCCATAAGAACATTGTTGACAAGTCTGATGAGTGGGAATATTTTGCTTATACATAAATTTGAATGAAAAAAAATGCATAGACTCAAGCTGCTGCTTTACATGCATGATTTTATGCGTAACTGATCAGTAAATTCAGGTACTTTATAAATAGCTTTTCTTTAACTACATGCAATTAACATTTTTATAAGTGCTGGTCAAGATTTTTTGCCACTTATCCTAGTGGCTGTTTAGGCATTTTCAGGTTACTAATGCCCCAAGTCAATCGTGACATTTACAGATGGATTTTACATCGATTCAGTCAATAGACAAAATTTCCAGCCTGTGAGACTGGATTTTGCTGCCACTTGGACACAGTTAAAACAATGACATAGAAGTATCACCAATGGGCTCACGTTCCTTCACAGTCATTTCAAGAGGTTGTTTCATAAAACATGACGACTTCTCATCTTGTAGCTGAGGTGGAGAATATCGTACTGCAAGGAAAGAACAAAGAGTTAGAGGAAGCTGGTTTGCACTACCCCAAACCCACATTAACCTTTCAACTTTAAAGCAATTAATTTCACCCCACCCTCACTGCTTTACCTAAGCATCGGCTTCTTATCTGGGGTTTGATTCTATAAATAAATAAACCCTCCAGTGCCTCAAATGGCCATTATTCACATGTCAGCCTCAACAGTAAATTGTAGCTAAACCTGATTCAGTCCTTGTCTGCGATCCACACATGAACTTTCAGCAGGCGTTATTGTACAATATTTAATCAAGGGTCACTGCTGCAAACTCAAGAATTCTTAACTGCTATCCCAGTTCAGACCAGCTAACATTAACAAGTTGGAAACAAATCTTCCTGTTCTGTATGGTTCAAATAGACTTTACCTGAGGACTTCCTCATGACGAAGATTGAGATCCTCCGTTTAACTGCCTCTACCCTTTCCTCTTCCCAACAAGCCAAACCCCTCCCCCACAGATTCTCTGCATGCCCTAACCATAAACCGTCATCTCTCTCATCACCCTTAATTCTCTCTCTCTTGTCCACGAGATCCACCTCCTGCTTGCCCCCTCCCCATTCCTACAAATCCACTGACCACCCAACCTTTCTTCCTGGCTCCTATGCTAGCTGACATTGTAAATGGTTCCCCCTTAATAGGTACTGCTCATCTTTCTCAAAACTAGAGTCATCAGCTCCCCTTAAATAAAAACCTTCAACCCATCTATACTTGCAAACCATTGTCCCAATTCCCTGCTCCCTTTCCTCGCAAGTCCTTCAACATGTTGCCCATCTATCATGTGGTTCCATGTTTGAATCTCTCCAAACATTTCTATCCCTGCCACAACAATGAAATGGCCCGAACCAAAGTCACAAATGACATCCTTTGTGACTGTGATACATTATTTCTCCTATCCTCTCTGCAGCCTTCATCACAGTTAGTTAATACCATCCTCCTCCTCAACACTTCTCCGTTGTCCAACTGAACAGATCTGCCCTTGCTTGGCTTTGTTCTCACCTGTCCAATCATAGCCAAAGCATCTCCATCAATGACTCCTCTTCCCATCCCAGAACAATTACCTTTGAAGGCCACCAAGGATTAAAGCCTGGCTACCCGACCCAAACCCGACTACGTGCCAGGTCTATATTTTGTGTCCAGCATTCGGGGTCGGGTTGGGTTGGCTGTGGTCGGGTTTTGTTTTGTATAGTTTTCTTTTTAATCTACATTTTGACACTATTTTGTTTCTGTACTAATAACATGTTCGATATTTTTGGATCGGGCATGAACAAAAAATTGAACGACTTGGGCCCGGGTCAGATTCAGGTTGGCTGTGGTTGGGTCGGGCCCGGATTGGGTTTTAGTTTTATACCTGAGCCAGGCTTTACCAAGGATGTCCTTGGCCCTCCTCTCTCCTGCATATCTCACTAGTCCCTCTACTGTCTCTGTGCTGTTAGACCACTTATCTGACATCCAGGCCTGGATATGCTGCAATTACCTCCAGTTAAATATCAGAAGGACTGAAGCCATCAACTATGGCCTCAATCTCAAACTTCTTAACTGCGCTACCGATTCCATTCCCCTCACTGGACATCGTCTCAGGCTGAACCAGATTACTCATAACCATGGTATCATATTTGGCTCTGATCCGAAGTTCCAACCCTACATACTGTCCATCACAAGTTCCGCCTACTTCCACCTCCATTGCCTGCCTCAACACATCTGTTGAAATCTTCATCCATGACTTTTGACATTTTGATTTGATTATTCTAGTGCTCTTGTGGCCAGCCTCCGATTCAATACACTCCATAATACTATACACCCCCTTCTCCTAATATATCTCTTTTGCTCTGTCAATTTTTGTCTGATTATACCTCTGAAGCACCGAGATATTTTCCAATACTAAAAGTGCTATATAATGTTAGTTTTTAAAGAAAAACGAATCCAAGATATGTATGAAATTATTTTTCATTGAATTTAAGTATCATTACAGTTCAGCTGGAAGCAACATTGACAAATGTTTCATGTATTTGACCCACACAATTGCTGAGAGCATAAAATGACTTAGCGAAATTCTAGTGGATCTGCTCACAATTATTCAGCGCATGTTGATCAACTACCATGCAGAGATAATGAATTTTGGTCTGATTTATATCACTTAATGCCATTTCTATACTTCAGACAATGTATCACTGGTAAAATTAGCTTAAATAAAATAGCCTCTTGCATAAAGTTACTGATGTTGAGAATACAAATGCAAACATGTACGCAAACAATACAGCCTGTATTGTAATTAGTTTCATAACAATTTATATCCAGGGGTGGTTTATAAAATGAATTATACAAGAACTGGATATTGAATCTTCAGTAGCTTTTTTAATATAATCTAGCTTTGATTAGAATCTCTAGTGACCCAAAAGCCAAATTCAACAGATTGCTCAAAAATTGCATTACTCATGCTTTGTACTCATTCAAAACTCAAACTGCAGTGTAAAAAAATTCTCATTGTGATTCTTGAAAATATACAGCTACTGTTGTGAAACAAAATCCCTCTATCCTCTATTCTTTAGACTGCTGAACCAGATTTTATGAAAATACAACATGAACCAGCTTCAATCTAATATTTGGGCTGCATTTTGTATGAAGATTTTGAAGTTGGAAATCACAGTACTTAATCATAATGCAAAACATGGAGACAGTGGCGTAGTGGTAATATCACTGAATCTAGAGGCCCAGGCCAATTCCCTGGGGACATGGGTTCAAATCCCATTATAGCAGCTAGTGGAATTTAAATTCAATTAATTAATAAGTTCAATTAATTGATTAAAAAAATCTGGAATTGAAAGCTCAGTAATGGTGCCACGAAGCTTTCATCAATTGTCATAAAAACCCATCTGGTTCACTAATGTCCTTTAGGGAAGGAAATGTGACATCCTTACCTGGTTTGGCCTACATGTGACTCCAGACCCATAGCATTGTGGTCAACTCTTAATTGCCCTCTGAAATAGCCTAGCAAGCACTCAGTTATCAAGGGCAATTAGGGATGGGCAACAAATGCTGGCTTTGCCAGCGAAGACCATATCCCATGAAAGAATAAAAAAAACTATTCATAACTATAGATCAGTATCCTACCACTGATTGTTATAGTTTCTCTGAGCTTTGACACAAACACCTAAGGCACAAGCACAAATGAATTATTTTACTGCATCTGAAGTCAAATTGACTAAGAGGTTTAAATTAAAATATTTGGAAACAGAACAATTTTTCATGCTAAGGATGAAATCGCAGCAGTTACACTCAATATCAATTAATTGCCCCCTCCAATAATATTGTACTTCTGGCAAAGGTTGCTGGCCAAGGATTAGGATTGTTAGTGACTTGGTATAAATTTACTATTAGTATTAGAAATGTAGAACTTAAAAGAATATTTTCCAAATTAACACAGGGTCATTAGAATATTAAATGCTTTGCCACAAGTGGCTTTTGAAGCCAAATCAATCTCAGAATTTGAGAATTAAATATGAAGAATATTAACAGTCTGGGAAAAAAGAGTACAGAACTAAGGTTACAATGGGTACTTTTGACATGCAGCTAGCACCAGCACAAGCATGATGCAACAAATGCCACCTTCTGTGTTGAAATTTCTATGATGCATACTAGATTGAGAACTGCATTATGATGTGCAAATCTCATAGGATGTTTTACAGATGTAAGACTATTTCTCTCCTGAATCCAATATTACAAGAGTCTGATTACAAGAGCATGATAAAAGAAAGTTTATGAAGAACAAAGTTTTATACTTCACACTGCATCGCAGCCAGTAGCAAGCAATTCCAAACTTTGAGATCATAACCTGTGAGCTCATCCGCAAAGGAGTGACATGGCCATGTGTAATGAAGCTGATTAGCCAGTGTTTGTGGAGGTGACAAGAAGCACAACTTTCCTAAATGCAGACTCAAGTGTACATTCTCCCTAGTTGCTAGATAACAGCCTGCTTTAACAGGTCATTAATAACTATACTCCAGCACTTGGTAATTTCACATTCTCTCTACAGATTAAAGCTATCAAGAGGCCTTCCATCAAGAAGCCATACCATTCTTTTTAAATACTCTGTTCAGTGTTTGTTCATGGGGATGTTTCCAAGCATTCAGGTAGCAGATGTTCTGGCTTAGTACCACATCATGTGTTGAACGCAGCCTACTGATATAAAAAGGCTTATTTAAATTAGCAGCCGAGTTCATTCCCAATACTTCTTTATTCTCCTTACACTCCGAACAAAGGAAATCCTGGAATTAGAGAAATGAACATGATTTTTCCCAAAAGTCAATTCTGATTTGAAACAAAAGTTCTTTTGATAAAATAGATAAGTTAATAATTTGCATATAATACATCAGCCTTCATAGGTTACGTAGTATTTACAGCACAGAAACATGTCATTCAACCCAACAGGTCCATGTTTATGCTCCACACTAGCCTCCTCCCATCCTTCGGTTAACCCCATCTACATATCCTTCTGTTCCTTTCTCTCTCATGTACCTATCCAGCTTTCCCTTAAATGCTATTCGCCTTAACTCCTCCTTGTGGTAGTGAATTCCACATTTTAACGACTTTCTGGTTAAAGAAATTTTTTCTGAATTCCCTCTTGGGTTTATTAGCGACTATCTTATATTTATCATCCCTAGTTCTGGTCTCCCCCGCAAATAGAAACATGTTTTCCACGTCTACTTTATCAAAAAACCTCCATCAGGTCACATCTCAGACTCCCCTTTTCTGGATAAAAAAATGAGTCCCAGCCTGTTCAATCTTTCACAATAGGCATAACCTATCAGTTCTGATATCGTTCTAGTAAACTTTTGTTGTATCTTCTCCAGTTCCACTAAAGCCTATTGATAATATGAAGATCAGAATGTTTTGCAGTACTCCAAGTGCAGTCTGACCAAGATTTAAAATAACTTCTCTGCTTTTTAGTTCTGTTTTTCTAGAATTGAACCCTAGTCCTTTGTTTGCTTTTTAAAATGGCTTTATTAATCCCTGTCACAACATTAGCAGTTTGGGTATCTGAACCCCCAGATCCCTTTTCCTCTACTTCATTTAAGGCACTTATTTTCAAGCAGTATTTGGACTCCTTATTCCTCCTATTAAAGTGTACCACCTCACACTTGCCTACATTGATGCTCATTTTCCAATTACATGCCCATTCTGCAGGTCTATTAATTTCTTCCTGTATTTTTTGCTGTCCTCCTTTGTATTAACTATACCCCCAACATTTTGCTGTCATCCGCTACTTTAGAAATTGTAATTCCAATTCCCGAGTCCAAATTATTTATGTAAATATACACTGAGAAGAAATAAGCTCCCATAGATGCATCATACTAAATGATCTTGCTTGGTAGGGTTGGCTTCATTCATCAAACAAACATTCAAGCACATAAGAAACTGGCCTCCTTTTATGTATTCCTTAGGAACCAATACTTGGCACAAAAGGTGTTAGCTTATAGAATTTGCTTTTCCCATTCCTTATAAAAGTCATGTGCCATGCCTATATTTTGACACAAACGTGAACCACTAACTACTTGGTATTCCTCGAATCCTAGATGATTTAACATTCAGCAGGATCTATGGGAATAACTGTGTGGGATGATGGTGATCAGAGAATGTTCTCATCAGAATGTAAGCATGCAAAGTAAGCAATATATATTTTTTCATTCCATATTTTCAACACATGTAATAGCATGCCAAAGCAATACAATTTAGAAGGGCAACCCGCAAAATACATTTTTGTCATCTATCAAGTCAGCTCTGCCAAACTCCCTGTGGAGTCAATTAGTGTTTTTTTTAGCAACACGAGTTGCTCCATGTGGTAGCACTGCAAAATGCTATCAATCTGCACCCGATTGAGGGATGTTCCGGAAGCAGCTGTAAAATGAGTGAAATGATCTTTACTTTGCGTTTTGGGCCACTAAATGAAGACAATGTGAAATGCACTTTACCCAGTTAGCTATTCTATGTTTAGACACTGGTTTATCATTGAGGTTTTCCACTATAGTAAACAAGAAACTGTTAGGGACTTGAAAATTTATTGATGTACAATATTAGATTTCTGCCAGTGTCAATACAATAATTAAATGTTCCAATTCTGGCTAATGAGGTGGCCAACAAAACTGTCCCACAAGTCCAAAGGAACACTGGGCTAGAACACCAAACAAAATATAGTCAACTGAATGCACTACAACACTGGCTGACAGATTGAAATACTGTCCCTCGCCCACCCCAATGACACATTTGAGATGATCAAACTTCTCTTAAAGGTAAAAAGAATAGTCAAAGAATTTGAGAATGGAATTCAAAGTTTATTCTCACAATATTCTCTACAATCACAGTAAAGTATAGAACTTGGCCTCAGCTCCACTCTCCTGCCTGTTCCCCAATCCTCGACTCCCCTATAGTTCAAAAATCTGTCTATCTCAGCCTTAAACATATTCAATGACTCGGTGACGATGTGGAATTTCTTCCAATCAACAAATTTGACATTTAACAAATACAAAATTGCTCTTTCAGGGCAATAATTATGAACTTAATATGCCAGTTAAAACCTAGTTACACCTCATTCAACAAGGGTTTTTTTTTTACAGCAGAACAGTGGAAATTCTCACCAGTTCACTGATTTCTAATTGTATTCTGGGGCAGAACCTCGAGAAGTATATAATATATATATATAAAATACATTTAAATATATAACAATTTTTATGCAGGAAAATATAATTGCAGGGCAATGGGGATACAGCAGGGGAATGGGACGGACTAGACTGCTCTACAGACAGCTGGCTTGGCCTCAATGGGCCGAACGGCCTCTTCTGTGCCATAATGACTAACTGTAAATACCTTCACTTTAATTTGTTACCATTATTTTACCTTAATAATAAAAAAAGTTAATCATAAAATATATTTTGGCATGCATAATCTGTATAGTGCTATGTCTATATATTAATTTCAATTCCATCTCTAAGCAAACTGTTTGATCATATGCATTAGTTTTATTTTTTTTTAAAAAGACACAGTAACATTACCTTAGATTTTAGATCAAGCTTATTTGGAGGTAAAGTTCCAACTAGAGTCTGCAGTTCCAAATGCTCTTTACCAAGCTGGCTGTCTGTTCCAATAGCATCCATTATGTTACTCACAGAAGTGGTTTGTGTATTATATCCACTATCAGCCTATTAATTAAAAAAGTCAATACATATAACAGAAAAGGCATGGCATGTACATTAACACTCACTGAAAATTCAGTACTATAGACATTTTTACAACGCACACCTAACCATATTATTCTCCACGTATAATTCAGTCAAAAATCACAGAACAAAACTATTTTTATTGATTTCTTCAGAATCAATAGGAGTGATAGTTTAATTATAACTGCTCAAAACATTATCCTTACCTGCATACTAATGCTCTCAGAAGGAATAGCACTGCTTTCTGCTAGAGGCGACATGTACATGCGAGGGCTATCCACATTAAATGTAATTCCAGTCATTGAGCTAGTCATTGGAATACTAACATTGGTCCCGGTTTCTTTCACCCATGTGCTATCATCTCCTTCAGTTGTTCCTAGGTCTGCCATATCGACTGTATGGTCCTCATTCCCATCTTGAAGCACTATTATATTTTCATTGACTTCTGTGAGATTGAGTTGTGTAATACAATTTGTTTTATTTTCTGCTCCCAGATACAGAGAGGACACTTCTGCATCCATTTCAGGGTACAAGTTAGCTTGTGCTGGAGAATGGGTTCTCTCCTCATTTTTGTGTTCATGCAGAAGAGTTAATTTATGAGGAGAAGTGTGACAAAGAATACTGTGAAGCCTGGGATTCATAGGAGGGAATATTTTAATAGGCGAACATCCTTCTATAAAAGGAGATTCTGTACAGTGGTCAACAATCCCATCTAAGATTGCTGCAGAAGGAGCAACAGGAGATATGAAAGTAAAGTCCTTTTCTTCTGCATAAAGGGAAAAAAAAACATGAGTTATGCAAAGAATAGACTTTTCCAAATAAGCAGTTATCAGAATATTCATAGTGAATATTGAAGGAAAATTTGAGACTCTATTCATGCTATTTCGAAAAGATAATTGGAAGAAAAGTATTTCTCAAATCATAATGGAGCATTACTGAGATGTAGCAAATTCAAACAATATTTAAAGAATGTACAGTCAGCTACGCATTTTAAATTTCCAAACTATGCTTCCATTGATTAAAATTTGTGCTGGGAGCAGAGTCATGACAGTTTACCCCATAACTTTTCTTCTAAATAAGCAATCAAGGACACAAAAAAAACTATTCTAGAGCTACAGTTTGAATGGACGAATGCCTTAATAATGAATGTGAAGGCATGAGCTTTTCAGGGGTTTTACCAGTCTATTTTAGGAATCTGGCTTCCTTCACGCCAGATTAACTAGTGTTATTATAACTAATGTTATAAATAAGCACAGCGCTGCAAGATCCTTAGAGCAGGACCACCTCCAGGTATAACAAATAACATTATCACTTGGTTATCCTTGTGTGGGAGGAGAGGGGAAATAATATTCAAGAGCAAATTTTAAATTTCAAATTCTCCATTTAAAATGCTTGCTTGTAATAGAAGTAGTGACTACCACTGTTAAGTTCTGAACAATATTCGGTTCAAACCTGAAACTGGTATTTTGTCAAACTGAAGTCCAATCGGAGACAAAGGTGGTGACACAGGATTAGCAGAAGACTTCTCTGGAATCGTGGGGCTTGTCAGACTCCCTAAACTGCATGCTCTTCCGGCATCTTGGATGGGACTTGATGAAAATTGCCCCTAAAATTAAAAATGTAACAATTAAAACATAGAAACATAGAAAATAGGAGCAGGAGTAGGCCATTCGGCCCTATGGGCCTGCTCCGCCGTTCAAAAAAGATCATGGTTGATCGCCTAATGCAGAACCCTGCTCCCGCTTTCTCCCCATATCCCTTGATCCCTTCGGCATTAAGAAATACATCTATCTCCTTCTTGAATATAGTTAATGACTTGGACTCCACTGCCTTCTGCGGTAGAGAATTCCACAGGTTCACCACCCTCTGAGTGAAGATATTTCTCCTCATCTTGGTTCTAAATGGCACACCCCGTATCCTGAGACTGTGACCCCTGGTTCTGGATTCCCCAGCCATCGGGAACATCCTCCCTGCATCTAGCCTGTCTACTCCTGTTAGAATTTTATAGGTTTCCGAGATCCCTTCTCATTCTTCTAAACTCTAGTGAATATAGGCCTAGTCGACCCAATCTCTCCTCATACGTCAATCCTGCCATCCCAGGAATCAGCCGAGTAAATCATCTTTGCACTCCCTCCATGGCAAGAACATCCTTCCTCAGATAAGGAGACCTAAACTGCACACAATACTCCAGATTTGGTGTCACCAAGGCCCTGTATATTTGCAGTAAGACATCCTTGCTCCTGCACTCAAATCCTCTTGGAATGAAGGCCAACATACCATTCGCCCTCCTAACTGCTTGCTGCACCTGAATGCTTGCTTTCAGCGACTGGTGTACAAGGACAACCAGGTCTCGTTGCACGTCCCCCTTTCCCAATCAATCACCATTCAGATAATAATCTGCCTTTCTGTTTTTACAACCAAAATGGATAACCTCACATTTATCCACATTATACTGCATCTGCCATGCATTTGCCCACTCACCCAACTTGTCCAAATCATGTTGGAGCCTCTTTGCATCCTCCTCACAGCTCACATTCCTCCCCAGCTTTGTGTCATCTGCAAACTTGGAAATGTTACATTTAGTTCCCTCACCCAAGTCATTAATATATATTGTGAATAGCTGGGGCCCCAAGCACTGATCCCTGCGGTATCCCACTAGCCTGCCACCTGGAAAAAGACCCGTTTATTACTACTCTCTGTTTCCTGTCTGTCAATCAATCAATCCTCAATCCATGCCTGTATATTACCCCCAATCCCGTGTGCTTTAATTTTGCACACTAACCTCTTATGTGGGACCTTATCAAAAGCCTTCTGAAAATCCAAATAGACCATATCCACTGGTTCTCACTTATCTATTCTACTAGTTACATTCTCAAAAAACTCCAGTAGCTTTGTTAAGCATGATTTGCCTTTCGTAAACCCATGCTGATTTTGTCCAATACCGTTCATGCTTTCCAGGTGTTCCATCACATCCTTTATAATACTCTAGCATTACTGTATTGTGTGGCATGCAATCATTTCTTGGTATAATGTGTTTTTTTTAGGAATACTAGAGTAATGAAACAAATGAAACCACATGATGGGTATGTTGCTCTAGTTACTGTTCTAAATGGACCAGACTACACAGTCAATTAAATCTAAAAATATTGAAAACTCAGTTAGTAATCAAACAAGTTTGATAGAAGTTTCTCACGAGCACAGTTGACTAATTTTATTAAACTATTGAAACAAACACAAGATACCTCAACCTTTAAAAAAAATTTTGCATTCAGAGTAAGTTAATTTCATACAACATCTTTCCTTTCTACCACCGTTCCCCTCCCCGCCCCCCCAAAAAAATTTAAGATTGAATATTGAAAATATTTTCTGAATTCCAGCCGTTTACTGAGGGACCTCTCATGAATTAGTCTTCAATCCAGAAGTAATTTTCAGTGCAGTAATACCGTGCAGTGTGAATTTATTTTTTAACTAAACAGAATTGTACTGGAAAAATACATTAACTTTTCATTATATAAAACACCTTAGACTGGTTTCCCTCCCATCCCAACTCCAAAAATCTCCTGTCATGTCTTGCTACAATAAAAGATACCAAATAGATGGAAGCACACAATAATTCATTAATCAAATTGAGACTTGGAGTTGGTGAAAACAGTGAAGCTCAGCTTGTCATCAAAAATCAGGAAAGTGAATTTAGTTTTGGCATCATAGCACCAAGTTGTCTGTTTTTTTTTTCATAAATTAGTTTTTTCTAAAAAAACAATTCTGCAGCCACCATCAGCTAATAATGCAACAATGGCACAGAGCAACATTTTTGCCCCCATGCAGTGAATCGTAAAAGAAAATCCTCCATTGATGGACTTTTATTTTAAAATATGTGGAGGCAGTGGCGTACTGGTAATGTCACTGGACCAGTAATCCAGATACCTAGGCTAATGCTCTGGGGACATGGGTTCGTATCCCACGACAGCAGATGGTGAAATTTGAATTCAATTCATAAATCTGGAATTAAAAGCTAGTCTAGTGGTGAAACCATTGTCGATTGTTGTAAAAACCCATCTGGTTCACTAATGTCCTTTAGGGAAGGAAACCTGTTGTCCTTACCTGGTCTGGCCTACATGTGACCCCACAGCAATGTGGTTGACTCTGAAATGCCTTCAATGGGCAATTAAGGATGGGCAATAAATGCTGGCCTGGCGAGTGATGCCCACATCCCATGAATGAATGAATAAAAAAAAAATTAAGCAGCATCCTTCAACTGATTACAGAATACAGTGAATTCAATAAAGCTAGTTAATGGCATCCATATTTTCAAGAGTTTAACTACAATAAATCCATATATCAGAATTTCTCACTTTTACGGCCCCGTCAATAAACAAATATAAAAACAAGATTCATCGCCTGAGTGACGAAGAGGCAGGCAACATGCTGCCAATGGCTTTGCCAATGCTGCTTTATAACTGGCTGGTGAGCAGAACTTTTGAAAGTTTACTTATTTCACTTCTTTATTGTGGTGAAACACTTAGCTGTGTTACTGGAAGTCAATGGACAGAGACCGAAATCGGGAACGGTTTATGGAGGACTGGAGGCATAAAGCCACATCTTACCCAACTACAGAACAGTACATTGGAACCGCACATTCTGCAATCTCTTTGCCCTTATAATCCACTGTATGGGTCCCAAAAATGATATTCGAAGTTTTATACAGAGCTTACCGAACTAGGAGTTTTTGCGGGGCTCTTGCATCGAAATGGAGAAGACTGCATTAAACTTAGATTTCCGTGGGATTGAATAGGGCCAGGACATGGACTTTGCTCTGGCGAAGGAAGGGACGAGTTATCAGAGTAACTTCTTTCACCATCTATAAATAATTTCCTTCGAAGTGAAGATGCACTCAAGCTTTCATGGGACTGATCAGCAGAGTCTTCCAACTTATAATGTTCACCTGAACACAGAAATAAACTTGATTGCAATAAATGTAAAATTTGAGGCACAATTAAAGGAGAAGAAAAAGTGCCTGTGGCAGAGGTATTATTTTTCAACACCATGGAGACAATCAAATAGGGCTTCTCTCTCTTGGCTGCTCCAGTGTCATCAACTACAGGAAGCTCCAGTACTAACAACATAGCTAAAATTTCTGATGGATTGGGAATTACTCTGGAGCTGCTCTATCCTGGGAAACAACATTACAGGCAGGAAATTTGCTGCCCTAGGAGAATTTCCTGATTGGCAGGCTCAGAAGCAGCCCCTGTTTTTTTGAAATGGAGCAACATAGAAGAGGAGACCTTACTCATGGTTCCCATGACACCAAAAATGTTATTTAAAAAGCAAAATCCAAGTTATTCGGTACACAAAGCATTCCCCCCAATACTTTATTGCCCTTTAAGTAATGGTTAGAAGGGCAAATCAGACAATCAGGTACAAAAATTAGTGATTTCCATTCACGGCCCTCCTAAATTTTCAGTTATTAATTTCAATGACCAGAAACTTAAATTGGTTACACTGATTTCTGCATCTAGCTATCATTGAGTGAGGTCTCACATCTGGAATACTAGCTAGCAAAATTTATGCCAATTTTCAGAATATATAATCTGTTTGAGCTCAATCATGTTGCAGTCTTTGGACCGTGAAAATTGGTTTTAGTTGGTTCAAGCCGTTGTGGCCCAGGATAGAAATTTTCCATTATTAAACTAGTTTTTAAAATTTGCAATGAATGAAAACCTTTTTATCACTGATAGTCATAGTTAGCATCTACAGTATCATTTATCAAAAATTTTGTAAGTATTCTGCCCAAAATACCATTATTAATAACAGAAGTTCTGCTTCAAATATCTTAAAGTTTATTGGTAATACAAAGTTGTTCAGAAGTTATGCATTCCATGAACTAGACATTTAGTATTATGACAGATGAATGGCAAGTGCCTTTCTTCAAAATAAAGGCAAGGAAGTGCATATCATGTTAATGGCAAATATTTCTGAGATTCCCTCAATTTGTACAGTCCAAAAGGATTTAGGTGTACCAGTGCAAAATGCATTAAATTCAGCAACGCTATGTGACCAAAAATGTCAAGGCAAAACTACTATAATGTGCAAGTAGATCCATAAAAGGTACTATTACATGGAGATAATACTGAATCAACAAAGCACTGGGGAGCATTGAGCCCAATTTTGATTTTACAATGCTTACGACTCACTGTAAGCAGAACACTTTTGTTTAAAAGAGCAATAGATTGTTAGTATCTAAAAAGACATCACGTCCAGCGTGATGCCACTACCAAACGCATCTTCCCCTCCACTCCCAGCATTCCGAAGGGATCCTTCCCTCTGCGACACCCTGGTCCACTCCTCCATTAGCCCCAACACCTCATCCCCTTCATATACAATCGCAGGAGGTGTAATACCTGCCCCTTTACCTCCTCTCTCCTCACGATCCAAGGCCCCAAAAACTCTTTTCAGGTGAAGCAGCGATTTACTTGTACTTCTTTCAATTTAGTATACTGTATTTGCTGCTCACAATGTGGTCTCCTCTACATTGGGGAGACCAAACATAGATTGGGTGACCGCTTTGCGGAACACCTCCACTTCCTGTCACTTGCCATTTCAACACATCCCCCTGCTCCTATGCCCACATCTCTGTCCTGGGCATGCTGCAGTGTTCCAGTGAACATCAACACAAGCTCGAGGAACAGCACCTCATTTACCGATTAGGCACACTACAGCCTACTGGACTGAACATTGAGTTCAATAATTTCAGAGCATGACTGCCTGCCCTTCCCCCCCTTTTTTTATTTTATTGTAGTTTGTTTCATCATTCAATTTTTTTTTTACCATGTACCTGCCCACTATTTTTTTTCATGTTTGTGCTTTTGGCTAGGGCTTTCATTATTCTGTCATTTAACACCCTCTCTGCACTAACGCTTTGTTTTTCACTACACCATTAACACACTCTTTGCCTTTGCCCATGACCTCCTTGTCAGCTATTCTGTGACCCTCTGTCCTATCAACACCTTCCCTTTGTTCTCTTTTGCCCCACTCCCACTTTATCTGCTTAAAACCTATTACATTTCCAACCTTTGCCAGTTCTGATGCAAGGTCACAGACCTGAAACATTAACTCTGCTTCTCTCTCCACAGATGTGGCCAGACCTGCTGAGTATTTCCAGCACTTTTTGTTTTTATTACTAAGGGAGATTAATCTGATCATGAGGTAACCAAGACAGAGGATACATATCTTAAAGTTGTAAACTAAACTGGCAGTATGAACGTGATGTAATGGATTGTCCTAATTAAGGCAAGAGAAATGGATGCACTAATTTTAAGTCAAGTCAAGGTACAAATATAAATTGTTTACCAGTAGAAGGAACTGCAAGTTTGTGAACAGCTCCTAGTAGCTGCTGTTTAGCTAGTGAGCATTTGTCAAATGAACAACTAGTGTTTATCCTCCTGGGGAATGGGATGGTCTTTGGGATTTAGATGGCTCCAAGGTGGCAAACTTGATAAAGCAAGCTTGGAACCAAGTCAACTGTGGCAGTCTCAGTAATACAATACCTAAGCCAAGCAAGTCTAGGATTATTCAAAAGTACTGTTGATGATTGACCAGCCAGCCAAACTCACAAATGGATCCCAGAGGGGTAAAACTGCCACTTGAACTGGGGATCTTGCATCCAGCTCCAGGAAACTCTTCAACCCAATGCCCCTAACTAGACAAACAGGTGACAGTTTACCAGTGCTCTGTGTTAGTATACTCTGTATTTGGATGGTTCAACTCCAGCAATACTCTGTTGCATACTAGGAATCTACAAATCTTCTTCCTTACCAACCAGCATCTAAATTCTCTGCACTAAGGTAATTGGGAGAACCCCTATGGGAAGAGTGTGCACACTCCCTAAATTGGGCAACCAGAAACTCTGGTTATTTGTGTTTCTCAGCAGCTTGATTTGGAGATTTAAGAACATAATGAGGGGTTTCTATGTGACAAACACTCAACTAGCCAAAATAAAAACCCTCCTTGATTCATTAAAAGCAAGGAGATAAAAGCAAGTGGGCAATTGCAGAAATTAACAACAGTCTTAAGTCTCAAGCCAAAATGATATTAAATGAGTCTAAGCAGGTCCTATAAATGAGGGATGTCCAAATATTTGCCTTTGTGGGTCACATGTCTTTGTACTGTGGAGCCTCAGGGCAGGATATAACACTTAAATTCATGTTCCCATTAATTAGCATATATTTGAAGTTCTAATTTACAACTTGTCCACCAATGAAACAATCATGTGAAAGATAGCCTTTTCCAAATCACCAGCCCAAAAAATTCAAACTGGAAAAAACAAAAAATAAATACAAGTTTAAATAGGACTGAGCTGCCTAGGCGTCAAAAGCCAGAGTTCGTGGCCTCCGCAGCTACTTTTAGCCTTAAGATCATAGATCAATACCCCTACTGTAAATGGATCTAAGTGACAAGGTGACCCAGATAGGATGAATGCATTTTTCTTTTCCAGATTGTCCTATCCCCCACCCAGTCTCCACTTTCTTTTGAAAAAGAGAGAATGGCACATGCCACTCCGAAATGCAATGTTTTGTACCACACATGCTCAATATTTTGTCCGTTTCAATTATAACATTCAAACAACACATTAATGCTTTATACATTACCTATTATTTTTTCTAGATCAAAGTCCACAGGTAGTGACAGCAAAGTCTGACAAGCTGCTGCAAAAAAATAGAATTTTAATTATTGAATAAATCTCCTTAAACTACTTATTCATACTTATACTAACAAATGTTTTATCTGCATTACATATTTGATATGTTTAACAGCTAGCAAAAGCTCTGATCATATTTTTTCAATCTTCTTTAGGTATGTAATTGTGCCAGCAGACTAAAGTATTGTCACAATATAGCCTCCATTTAAGGCGGAGAAACTGGGTAACTATAGACCAGTTAGTCGAATATCATTTGCAGGAAAATTCTTAGCACCTATAATTTGAGAACCAATTGGTGAGCATTATATTGTAGCTGAATGTCCAAATGTTTCTGGGGAAATATTAGTAAAGACAATATATGGGCCAAAAAAATGAAGCACAAAGATAAATAGGCAGGTTTAATTTCTTACAATTTCACTTCATCATATACTGTACAAGTAATAGTTAGCACTGAATTACAAATTGCAATTTTCCTATAAAAACAAAATATGGCATATTTAGTTATGTGTTCCCCTTGCATGCAAAATGTATGCCAGTATGAAGCAGCTACTTAATTGTTCATCGCATTAAAATTAGTGAGAAAGTAAAGTTATGAGAGACATAGGGCACAAGTGTTTCACTTTTGGAATATGTTGTCTTATGGTTATGTTGCTTTGTAAATTGTCTGTTATGTGATTTAAATTGATTTTAAATCCAAAGAACAAATGAATTCTTAGTTCAGACGGGCACTTGTTCTGGACACAAGTAGAACAAATAATTCACTAAATTGCAATCAACAGAATGACAGAACTCCACGAGGCTATTACATGACAACTACTAACCATTATGCATCCCAGGCAATACAACAGATTTTTTTGATATAACTGATGAATCCCTATCCCAGGAAGAACCTGAAAGGAAGGGAAATTAAAGAAATGCAATTGCTTTAGATGCATTACATATTCCATTAAGGCTCTAGACAAAATCACGATTTTTTAAAAAAAAAGATAAATCTCATCTAAAGAAGCTGAGTGCACCAGAATACATATGTGAGAACCAACAGCAACTGGAATATTGGAAAAGGTAGCAGCCAACAGGAAAACAAAAATACACAGCATAAACTGGGGGTACTCAGCACAAATATAGACAAACAGGAATTCTCCACGCTGTCGCCCACCAACCCACCCCCTTATCCTAATTTCATTGAACATATCAAGCTTACAATGGGATACAGCTCGGAGCACCAGCAGTACCAGTATCAGAGCCTGACCCAGGCATCACTGTGTAGTGACTAGGGATGGGAGCTGTGGGTACTTTTGCCTCCATTTCCTACACTTTGGACCCTTAGCAAACCTGGGATTTTGCTGGTCTCAGCTATTAGATTTCCTCGGGAATTATCAGGCAAAATAGCAACTTACTCAGGAAACTTTGGTCCAATTCATAAGAAAATTTTATGTTGGAGTTGAAGTCCAAATTATTGATTTAATAAAAAAAATGTGAATTTTAAATTATATAAACAATTGCTGTTGCAACGAAATAGATAAACTAAGAATGAACACTGTTTAAACTCTGAAATTACATCTTCAAATTGTATTGAGGCAAATACTGCTACACAGCTCTAACTTGGCGTGCTGAATCAAACTGCGCTATCTAGCATTTACATTTTAATTTCCCAAACATTTTTAAATCTTGCATATCCAACTCCACCCACTAAACAAATCCCTCACTTTTGTGTTTAACATCTTATTTTAGGTATCTCGCATGCCAAGAAGATATTTAATTTATTACATAATTAGTGATTTTGTCAGAACCTAATATATTGAGCCAAAAGTAAATGGCATGCAAACAACTGATTGAGAAGTGTAAGCTGTGGTCTTAGGTATGTATAATGGCTCTATTCACATCCTCATCTATGAGCCAACAGCTGTCATAGTCTACTTTGTGAAGAAGGCCCATTTGTGAGAATTTTGTTCTTTACATAAAATTAAAAACACTAAAACGCAGCTATTTTCAAAGAACTCACATTTGGCTCGATGGGACTGTGCAATTGGTTTCCCCTCAGCTTGAGTCCAGGGAGAAGGGACAATGAGACTATTCAAGAAAAACTAAAAGTAAAAAAGTCAGTTAAAACAGAATATTAGGATACATTACATGCTGAAATCTCAAACTCGAGGTGAATATTCAAGCAATATTACAACATGGTACTGCTTAAAATTATAATTTTAGGGTTTTACCGGGTATTCCTCTCATGAGCTGTGCTAAAGGCCACTCCTGTAAGTAAGCCCTTACTCCAACAAAATGAGGTGTGATATTATCCACACAATGTCTGATATAGCAATATTGCTCAGCGATAAACAAAAATCATTATTGCGATTAGCTATCAGATAGCATAAAAACACGGAGACCATGTGACTTAGGCTATAAATCCCAAATCATGTTTATTCAAAAAAAAAGCAGAAAGTTTATATGGCAAACCAATCCATTATACAACTTTTAATGTCCATCTCCTCAGGTAATAAACTAATAAAAGCTGCAAAACTTCACAAACTCTGCTAATGATACTGAACCATGCACTAGTGATGCCACCTATGCATGAGGTTTGTCTATTCACAGTGAAGTCTTCATGAATCCATCTCTATGCTGTCTACAGTGTCATAATACAAAGTTAGCAGAAACTAGCCACATATCTCTCAATTGCTACCCTGAGACACAATCCAGTGGGAGTTCTCTCATTGACATGACTGGCTTACTAGTGTTCAAAGCAATCGATTAAGAATGACAATCAACCATGAACAAAAAATAGAATGGTACCCATCTAGCATTTGTGCAAAACAAAGCGAAGAGTGATAGCCCAGTCATTACAAGTGACAATATAGTTATGAAACATCCTGCCATAGATCTAAAGTAATCAAATTAGCACTTTATGAAGGATGTCAAAGGCTTAGGAGTGCAGAAGAAATTTACTGGAATGGTACTAAAGATGTGGGACTTCAGTTCTGTGGAAAGACTGGAAAAGCTGGTACTGTTCTTAGAGCGGAGAAGGTCAAAAGGAGATTTGATACAGGTGTTTAAAATCATGAGGGATTTTGATACAGTAAATAAGGAGAAATTGTTTCCAGTGGCAAGAAGGTTCATTAACCAGAGGATACATGATTTAGGGTGACTGGCAACAAACCAGAAGTGATATCAGATTTTTGTTTTACAACTCGGGTTGTTGTGACCTAGAATACACTGTCTGAAAGGGTGGTGGAAACTGATTCAATAATAACTTTCAAAAGGGAATTGGATAAATACTGCAAGGGAAAACATTTGTAGAGCTACGGGGGAAACAGCAGGATAGTTAGACAGTTCTACCAAAGGCACGATTGGCCGAATGGCTTCCTTCTGTTCTGTACCATTCTATGAAACAATTTAAAAAGTTGACATTATTGAATAATTCAATCAGTTAAAAAATTGTTGAAAATTCAAATTGTGCCCTGGTTATTTAGATCTGCAAAATTGAATTACAACCTTTTAATATTCTACCAGGTTATCTATATTTGCCCTGCATTACTAAACTTAAGAAAAAAAATCGATCTGTGACCAAGATCAATTGTACATGGATGGATGAATTGTATTATAAAACAAGTGCCATGACTTAAACAATACATACCTGTACACATATAGATGTATACACCTCTGAGCTGTGTAGAAACCACTCACTTGAGAAGAAGGTCTTTACTAATTGTCAGTGGTACTGACCACCAGCATGAACCGAGGCACCAAAAATGACAAAGCCACGCCCTGCCCAGTCAACCTTGCAAAGTCCTCCTCACTAATATCTGGGGACTTGTGCCAAACTTGGGACTAGTCAAGCAACAGCCCAACATGACCAAATCAACCTTACAGCCATTACCCAGACTCCTCCATCACCATTTCTGGGTATGGCTTGTCCCACCAGCAGGACACACTCATCAGATGGCAGCAGTGGTATATACAGTCAGGAGAGAATGGCCCTAGGAATCCTCAACATTGACTCAAGACTCCATGAAGTCTCACGGCATCAGGCCAAACATGGGCAAGGAAATCTGATTACTTTCCCCAGCTGATGACTCACTGCTCCTCCATGCTGAACATGACTTGGAAGAAGCAGAGGGTAGCAAAGGCACAGAATGTACTCTGGGTGGGGTAATTCAATGTCCATCACTTAAAGTAGCTTGGTAGCACCACAACTGACCGGGCGAGCCATGTCCTGAAGGATATATCTGCCAGACCGTGCTTGCGGCAAGTGGAGAGAAAGCCAAGAGGGAAAAACCTACTTGACCTCGTCCTGACCAATCTACCTGTCACAGATGCATCTGTCCATGGCAGTATTGGTAGGGGTGACCACCAATAGTCCTTGTGGAGACAAAGTCCTGTCTTCACATGGAGGATACCCTCCACCGTGTTGTGTGGCACTACCACTGCACTAAATGGGATAGATTCAGACACATCTAGCATTGCAAAACTGAGCATCTTTGAGGCACTGTGGGCCATCAGGAGCAGCAGAATTGTTTTCAATCACAATCTGTAATCTCTTGGTCTGGCATATCCCTCATTCCACCATTACCATCAAGCCAGAGGATCAACCCTGGTTCAATAAGGAGCGCAGGAAATCATGCCAGACTCAGCACCAGACAAACCTAAAAATGAGCTGCCAACCTGGTGAAGCTACAACACAGGACTACATGCATACTAAACAGCAGAAGCAATAGATAGAGCAAAGCAACGGATCAAATCAAAGCTCTGCAGTCCTGCCACATCAGTCCTGAATGGTATTGGGCAACTAAACAATTAACCACAGAAGGAGGCTCCACAAACATCCCCATCCTCAATAGTGAGAGCCCAGTCCATCAGTGCAAAAGACAAGGCTGAAACATTCACAACTATCTTCAGCCAGAAGTGCCAAATGGATGATCTATCTCAGCCTTCTCCTGAGGACTGCACCATTACAGAAGCCGGTCTTCAGCCAATTCAATACAGTCCAGGCGATATCAAGAAAGGACTGAAGGCACTGGATATAGCAAAGGTATGGGCTCTGACAACATCTCAGCTGTAGTACTGAAGACTTGTGTTTCAGAACTAGCTGCACTCCGAGCCAAGCTCTTCCAGTACAACTACAACACTGGCATCTACCTGAAATTATGGAAAATTGCCCTAATATGTCCTGTGCACAAAAAGCTGGACAAATCCAATACGGCCAACTATCTCCCCATCAGTTACTCTCAATCCTCAGCAAAGTGATGAAAGGTGTTGTCAACAGTGCTATCAAGCAGCATTTTCTCAGAAACAACCTGCTCACTGAAGTTCAGTTTTGGTTCCACCAGGGCCACTCATTTCCAGACTTCCTTATAGCCTTGGTCCAAACATACAAGAGCTGAACTCTAGAGGTGAGGTGAGAGTGACTGACCTTGACATCAAGGCAGTATTTGACTGAGTGTGGCATGAAGGAGCCCCAGCAAAATTGAAATCAATGGAAATCAGGGAGAAAACCCTCCAGTGGTTGGAGTAATACCTTGTACAAAGGAAGATGGCTGTGGTTGTTGGAGGTCAATCATCTCAGTCCCAGGACATCACTGCATGAGTTCCTCAGGGTAGTGTCCTAGGCCGAACCATCTTCAGCTGCTTCATCAATGACCTTCCCTCCATCATAAGATCAGAGGTGGCTATGTTCACTGATGACTGCACAATGTTCAGTTCCATTTGCAACTTCTCAGATACTGAAGCAGTCCATGTCTGCATGCAGGAAGATCTAGACAACATTCAGGCTTGGGCTGATAAGTAGCAAGTAACAGTTGTGCTACACAAGTGCCAGGCAATAACATCTCTACTAAGAGAATCTAACCATCTTCCCTTGATGTTTAGTGGCATTACCATTGCTGAATGCCCACCATCAACAACCTAGGTCGCAGTGGTGTTGGTGGTCACCATTGACCAGAAACCTAATTGGACCAACCATATAAACTACAAGAGACGGTCAGAGGCTGGGAATTCTATGGAGAATATCTCACCTCCTGATTCCCCAAAGCCTGTCCACCATCTACAAGGCACAATTCAGGAGTATGATAGAACGCTCTCCACTTGCCTGGTTGAGTGCAGCTCCAACAACACTAAAGAGGCTTGACACCATTCAGGACAAAGCAGCCAACTTGATCGGCACCCAATCCACAACCTTAAATACTCACTCCCTCCACCATCTGCACACTGTGGCAGCAGTGTGTACCATCTACAAGATGCACTGCAGGAACTCGCCAAGGCTCCTTCAGCAGCACCTTCCACCACAACCTCTATCATTTAGGACAAGGACAGCAGATGCATGGGAACACCATCACCTGAAGTTCCCCTCTAATCCACACACCATCCTGACTTGAACTATATCGCTATTCCTTCACTGAAGCTGGATCAAAATTCTGGAACTCCCTAATAGCACCTACACCATATGGACTACAGCGGTTCAAGAAAGCGGCTCACCACCAACTTCTCAAGAGCAATTAGGGGTGAGCAACAAAAGATGGCCTTGCCAGTGACACTCACATCCCAAGAACAAATTAAAAAGAAACACTAGCTAGCAGGGTTTTACATAAAATTAATGTCACACTGAAACATTTTCATTAGTTTGGTCAAAGCACTTACCTCCTCAATGGCTTTTTGTTTCCTTGCCTCAATATCATTATCTAATCTAAAAGCATAAAAAAATTTTTTTTAAAGTAGTATTACCATCGCAAGTCTGCTGTCTTTGAAACTAACCCCTAACACAATACAAAGAAAAATAACCTTGTTCCACTGGTAATTTAACTTTTTAATTTTTTTTAACCCACATTTTTGAATTACAAGAGACATTGTTTTGCTCATTACTGTAGCTTACTACTTAAAATAGAATCAGACAACATTGTGATTAGAAGTTTTGGCCCTCAACTAATGCAGATAATGAACAATCAAGACTGCATGGTTTATACCTGTGTAGGCCACATTCGAAAGTATCCACACTTTAAATACTTGTCTCCTGAGCAAAATAAATATTGGAAACAACAGTATATTGGTATCAGTAAACTATAATGTGGGATTTAAACCTAAAGCTCAAAACAGGCATCAGTCAAA
This sequence comes from Heterodontus francisci, assembly GCF_036365525.1. Taxonomy (NCBI): domain Eukaryota; kingdom Metazoa; phylum Chordata; class Chondrichthyes; order Heterodontiformes; family Heterodontidae; genus Heterodontus; species Heterodontus francisci. The sequence continues at coordinate 129,746,493 of NC_090376.1, read as the reverse complement.
TGAAGTCTAATCCACAATATAATCCTCTCGTGCAAGAAAATGCAATGCTATGAAGAAAATATCATGGGTGGCTTACTGAACTAATTGAGGACATACTACTAAGAAAAAAAGCAGAGCTAAGATTATCAAATCATTCTGAATTGAAATTAAGCGAGAAAACGTCTCCAGAGCAAAAGGGCCTCACAAGTTCGCCCTTTTCTTTATTCTTTCATGGGATGTGGGCATCGCTGGCTAGACCAGCATTTATTGCCCATACCTAATTGCCCTCGAGAAGATAGTGGTGAGCTGTCTTCTTGAACCGTGGCAGTCCATATGTGGTGTAGATACATCCACAATGCTGTTAAGAAGGGAATTCCAGGTTTTTGACCCACTGACAGTGAAGGAACGGTGATATAGTTCCAAGTCAGGATGGCGTGTGGCTTGGAGGGAAACTTGCAGGTGGTGGTGTTGCCATGCATCTGCTGCTCTTGTCCTTCTAGGTGGTAGAGGTTTCAGATTTAGAAGGTGCTGTCGAAAAAGTTGCTGCAGTGCATCTTGTAGATGGTACACACTGCTGCCACTGTGCGTCGGTGGTTTAGGGAGTGAATGTTGTAGGTAGATGAGGTGCCAAACAAGCGAGCTGCTTTGTCCTGGATGGTGTCAAGCTTCTTGAGTATTGTTGGAGCTACACTCATCCAGGCAAGTGGAAAATATTCCATCACACTCCTGACTGCTGGACAGGCTTTGGGGAGTCAGGAGGTGAGTTACTCGCTGCAGAATCCCTAGCCTCTGATCAGCTCTTGTAAACACAGTACCTGTATGGCTGGTACAGTTCAGGTTCTGGTCAATGGTACCCCCCAAGGATGTTGACAGTGGGAATTCAGCGATGGTAATGCCATTTCAAGTCATGGAGAGATGATTGGATTCTCTCTTGTTGAAGATGGTCATTGCCTGACACTTGTGTGACACAAATTTTACTTGCCACTTATCATTCCAAGCCTGAATGTTGTCTAGGTCTTTCTGCATATGGACATGGACTGCTTCAGTATCTGAGGAGTTGTGAATGGTGCTGAACATTGTGCAATCATCAGTGAACATCCCCACTTCTGACCTTATGATGGAGGGAAGGTCATTGATGAAGCAGCTGAAGAGAGTTTGGTTTAGGATACTACCCTGAGGAACTCAAGCAGTGATGTCCTGGGAATGAGATGACCGACCTCCAACAACCACAACCATCTTCCTTTGTGCTAGGTATGTCTTCAAACAGTGGAATTTTCCCCCCCGATTCCCACTGACTCCACATTTGCTAGGGCTCCTTGATGCCACACTCAGTCAAATGCTGCTCTGATGTCAAGGGCAGTCACTCTCATCTCACCTCTGGAGTTCAGCTCTTTTGTCTATGTTTGGACCAAGTCTGTAATGAGGTCAAGAGCTAAGTGGCCCTGGCAGAACCCAAACTGAGCGTCAGGGAGCAGGTTATTGTTGAGTAAGTGCTACTTGATGGCACTGTCGACATCTTCCATCACTTTGCTGATGGTCGAGAGTAGACTGATGGGGCGATAATTGGCCAGGTTGGATTTGTCCTGCTTTTTGTGGACAGGACATACTTGGGCAATTTTCCACATTGTCAGGTAGATGCCAGTGTTGTAGCTGTACTGGAACAGCTTGGCTAGTGGTGTCGCCAGTTCTGGAGCACAAGTACTCAGCACTACTGCCAGAATGTTGTCAGAGCCCGTTGCCTTTTCAGTATCCAGTGCCTTCAGCCCCTTGCTGAATGGCAAACAAAATTCTACTATATATGTAATTTAGATAGATAGTAGGATAAAACAGGTAACCTGGAGCAGTTCATGTATGCAGATTGCTGATGAACATCTTCTGGGTCAATTTCAATCGGATGCAAGATGGCAAGCTCTCCAATGGACCATCTGAATTTTCCAGGTGTCTAAGTAAGGAAAGTAATACATTTTCAAGCCATTTACCAAAAGTAAGAGATAATTTCCATTTATTTACTGTCCTCCAAGATCTCAGGACATCCCAAAGTGCCAATGAAGTTTTTTTTTTTTGAAGTGTAGTTACTGTTGGAATGCAAGAAATACAGCAACCAATTTGCACACAGGAAAGTCCCACTAACAGCAATGAAACAAATGACCGAAAGACAACACCTCTTACAGTACAGCACTCCTTCAGTACTGCACTGAAGTGCCAGCCGAGATTACGTGCTTACAGTTCTGGACTCAGCTGAACAATAAGCATTCCTTCTGCAATTTTCAAACTAACAATTTAAATCATCCCAAACTAGAGTAAATTTAAAAAAAATTTGACAGCCAGTGTAATCCTTGCATTGAAGCATTTCCTTTCCCTCTTACCCAACTATTTACAAATATCTTTAATTTACTACTGGCTAATCCAATCTGGAATGACTCTTTGAAATATAGTTGTCATATGGCATATACCCTTTCTTCAAAAACAATCAACTCAAATTACAGTACTGCTAATTAGTGTTATGCATTTAACCAAAAGTTTCATTAAAATACAATACTTTGTGCAACATAACAGAAAAGAATACCCACTTTGAAAAGTGTCAGTCTAACCTGTGAGTCAGGTGTTTTCACCAATCTGAAGACAGAAGGACTGGGTACCACTAGCTCATGCAATCTTGCATAATCACTGGGGCTCTCAAAAGGGTTTGAGACAGGTGGGCGCCCAGGTGTGTCTGGTGTTACACGTAACCTGGTCTCATTCTTCAAATCTCCCATTACTCTTTTATATAACACCTTTCCACTTCCAGTTGTTTTATCCTTGGGGAAACAAAACACCATGAAAAAGTAAACAATATATTTTTTTAAAATAATTTTTTTTTGCTTATGTCTCTTTGAAGCACTTTGGGACATTTTTCTACTTAAAAACACTATATAATGCACATTCTCGATAACATCTCTACTCCATTGCCATGTCATTATCACTGAATTAAAACTAGTGATAAGATAAAATTAGGATTTTCTTCAATGGAGCTCACATAACTATTTTTGACAAAGATCTTCAGTACATGTAGGCAAAGGAAAATTTCAACTAAAAGTGTTGCAAAAGAGGGAAGTAGTTATAAGTGGGTAAGCTTCATAGAAAACTTGGATAAAAGCTTGTAAGAGAACCTATGGAATTTCTGATTTATTTTTCCAAGAATCAATGTTTCTTTGCACACTTCAGTTGGATAAATGAAACAATTACTTGAATAAGTCTCCTCATATAGAGGATCAGTTCTTTACTATCCATCTGTTTAGGCTGATCCCTGTTTAATTTTAACCATATTTTCTATACATCTTTTGTTATTAATCCTTGAAGTACTACTTAGCCTAAGCAAGTTGTGCCAATTGCAATACACCAGTAACAGTATCATAGCACATCTGCTTACATGCCCTGTTTCTGTGGAGCCACGTTAACTAATTGAGGTTCTCTATATAATTCATTGAACTGTTGTCTCCATTGTCCAAGTAACATAACTTGCAGATCTGGATTTTTCATATACTCACAAGAATCAATTTCTAGCTGGGCAAACATATTGAGTGCAACATAGTTTATGCAGAAGGACAAGAAGCTGCACTTATGTTAAATCACCACTTTTTTTTGTTCTTTCATGAGATGTGAGCATCGCTAGTAAGGCCAGCATTTTATTGCCCTTGAAAAGGCTGTGATAGCCACTTTCTTGAACAGCTGCAGTCTGTGCATGGTGTAGGTACACCAACAGTGGTGTTAGGGAGTGAGTTCCAGGATTTTGACCCAGTGACAGTGAAGGAACGGCAATATAATTCCAAGTCAGGATAGTGTATGACTTGGAGGGGAACTTGCAGGTGGTGGTGTTCCCAAGCATCTGCTGCCCTTGTTCTTCTAAGTGTAGAGTTCGCAGGTTTGGAAGGTGCTGTTGAAGTAGCCTTGGTGAGTTGCTGCAGTGTATCTTGTAGATGATAGACACTGCTGCCACTGTGCACTGCTGGTAGAGGAAGCGAATGTTTAAGGTTGTGGATGAGGTGCCAATTAAGCGGGCTGCTTTGTTCTGGGTGGTGTCAAACTTCTTGTGTATGGTTAGAGCTGCACTCATCTGCCAAGTAGAGAATGTTCCATCACAGTCCTGACTGGTGCCTTGTAGATGGTGGACAGGCTTTGGGAGTCAGGTGGGTGAGTTACTTTTTGCAGAATTCCCAGCCTCTGACCTGCTTCTACACAGTATTTATGTGGCTGGTCCAGCTAAGTTTCTGGTCAGTGGTAACCCCCAGAGGCTGATGGTCGGGAGGTGGTGGCACAGTGGTAATGGACTAGTAATCCAGAGCCCAGGCTAATGCTCTGGGGACATGGGTTCGAATCCCACCATGACACATGGTGGAATGTGAATTCAATTAATATATCTGGGATTAACAAGCTAGACCATGAAATCATTGTTGATTGTTGTAAAAAGCCATCTGGTTCACTAATGTCCTTTAGGGAAGGAAATCTGCTGTCCTTACCTGGTCTGGCCTACGTGATTCCAGACTCTCAGTAATATGATTGACTTTTAAAATGCCCTTTGAAATGGCCTAACAAGCCACTCAGGTCAAGGGCAATTAGGGATGACCAATAAATGCTGGCCTAGCTAGCGACACCCACATCCCACAAACGAATACAAAAAAATTCAGCGATGGCAAGACTATTGAATGTCAAGGGGAGATGGTTATTGCCTGACACAAATGTTACATGCCACTTTTTAGCCAAAGCCTGAATGTTGTCCAGGTCTTGCTGCATGCAGCCATGGACTGCATCATTATCTGAGGAGTTGTGAATGGAACACTGTGTAATCATCAGTGAACATCCCCACTTCTGACCTTATGATGGAAAGTCATTGATGAAGCAGCTGAAGATGGTTGGGCTTAGGACACTGGCCTGAGGAACTCCTGCAGTGACGTCCTGGGGCTGAGATGATTGGTCTCCAACAATCACAACCATCTCCCTTTGTGCTAGATATTACTCCACTCAGTGGAGAGTTCCTCTCCAGCCCCGCCAATTCCCATTGACTTCAAATTTGCTAGGGGACCTTGACACCACACTCAGTCAAAGCTGGCTTGAAGTCAAGGGCAGCAACTGTTCACCTCTGCTCGTTCAGCTATTTGTCCATCTTTGGACCAAGTCTGTAATGAGGTCTACAACCAAGTGGCCCTGTCAGAACCGCATGCACGTCCAGAGGCACAGTATAAAATATGTATTGTACACAAATACACTAGCCAACTGCACTTAGATACAAATTAAATAAAGTACATTAAATCAAATAAACATTGTCCATACATTAGCACATGTAGCAAAAATGCAGAGAATTGCAGGTTATCGCTAAATATTTTAAATTATACTGATTATATTTTACCTCAGTCTCTCTCTATTTTAAATTATACTGATTACATTTTACCTCAGTCTCTCTCTCTCTCTCTCTCTCTCTCTATCTATTTTAAATTATACTGATTATATTTTACCTCAGTCTCTCTCTCTCTATTTTAAATTATACTGATTACATTTTACCTCAGTCTCTCTCTCTCTATTTTAAGTTATACTGATTATATTTTACCTCAGTCTCTCTCTCTCTATTTTAAGTTATACTGATTATATTTTACCTCTCTCTCTCTCTCTATTTTAAGTTATACTGATTATATTTTACCTCTCTCTCTCTCTCTATTTTAAATTATACTGATTATATTTTACCTCTCTCTCTCTCTATTTTAAATTATACTGATTATATTTTACCTCGCTCTCTCTCTATTTTAAATTATACTGATTATATCTTACCTCATTCTCTCTCTCTCTATTTTAAATTATACTGATTACATTTTACCTCAGTCTCTCTCTATTTTAAATTATACTGGTTATATTTTACCTCAGTCTCTCTCTATTTTAAATTATACTGGTTATATTTTACCTCAGTCTCTCTCTCTCTCTCTCTATCTATTTTAAATTATACTGGTTATATTTTACCTCAGTCTCTCTCTCTCTCTCTCTCTATCTATTTTAAATTATACTGGTTATATTTTACCTCAGTCTCTCTCTCTCTCTCTCTCTCTCTCTATCTATTTTAAATTATACTGATTATATTTTACCTCAGTCTCTCTCTCTATTTTAAATTATACTGATTATATTTTACCTCAGTCTCTCTCTCTCTCTTTTAAATTATACTGATTATATTTTACCTCAGTCTCTCTCTCTCTCTTTTAAATTATACTGATTATATTTTACCTCAGTCTCTCTCTCTCTCTTTTAAATTATACTGATTATATTTTACCTCAGTCTCTCTCTCTCTCTTTTAAATTATACTGATTATATTTTACCTCAGTCTCTCTCTCTCTCTTTTAAATTATACTGATTATATTTTACCTCAGTCTCTCTCTCTCTCTTTTAAATTATACTGATTATATTTTACCTCAGTCTCTCTCTCTCTCTTTTAAATTATACTGATTATATTTTACCTCAGTCTCTCTCTCTCTCTTTTAAATTATACTGATTATATTTTACCTCAGTCTCTCTCTCTCTCTTTTAAATTATACTGATTATATTTTACCTCAGTCTCTCTCTCTCTCTTTTAAATTATACTGATTATATTTTACCTCAGTCTCTCTCTCTCTCTTTTAAATTATACTGATTATATTTTACCTCAGTCTCTCTCTCTCTCTTTTAAATTATACTGATTATATTTTACCTCAGTCTCTCTCTCTCTCTTTTAAATTATACTGATTATATTTTACCTCAGTCTCTCTCTCTCTCTTTTAAATTATACTGATTATATTTTACCTCAGTCTCTCTCTCTCTCTTTTAAATTATACTGATTATATTTTACCTCAGTCTCTCTCTCTCTCTTTTAAATTATACTGATTATATTTTACCTCAGTCTCTCTCTCTCTCTTTTAAATTATACTGATTATATTTTACCTCAGTCTCTCTCTCTCTCTTTTAAATTATACTGATTATATTTTACCTCAGTCTCTCTCTCTCTCTTTTAAATTATACTGATTATATTTTACCTCAGTCTCTCTCTCTCTCTTTTAAATTATACTGATTATATTTTACCTCAGTCTCTCTCTCTCTCTTTTAAATTATACTGATTATATTTTACCTCAGTCTCTCTCTCTCTCTTTTAAATTATACTGATTATATTTTACCTCAGTCTCTCTCTCTCTCTTTTAAATTATACTGATTATATTTTACCTCAGTCTCTCTCTCTCTCTTTTAAATTATACTGATTATATTTTACCTCAGTCTCTCTCTCTCTCTTTTAAATTATACTGATTATATTTTACCTCAGTCTCTCTCTCTCTCTTTTAAATTATACTGATTATATTTTACCTCAGTCTCTCTCTCTCTCTTTTAAATTATACTGATTATATTTTACCTCAGTCTCTCTCTCTCTCTTTTAAATTATACTGATTATATTTTACCTCAGTCTCTCTCTCTCTCTTTTAAATTATACTGATTATATTTTACCTCAGTCTCTCTCTCTCTCTTTTAAATTATACTGATTATATTTTACCTCAGTCTCTCTCTCTCTCTTTTAAATTATACTGATTATATTTTACCTCAGTCTCTCTCTCTCTCTTTTAAATTATACTGATTATATTTTACCTCAGTCTCTCTCTCTCTCTTTTAAATTATACTGATTATATTTTACCTCAGTCTCTCTCTCTCTCTCTCTATTTGAAATTATACTGATTATATTTTACCTCAGTCTCTCTCTCTCTATTTTAAATTATACTGATTATATTTTACCTCAGTCTCTCTCTCTCTATTTTAAATTATACTGATTATATTTTACCTCAGTCTCTCTCTCTCTCTCTTTTAAATTATACTGATTATATTTTACCTCAGTCTCTCTCTCTCTCTTTTAAATTATACTGATTATATTTTACCTCAGTCTCTCTCTCTCTCTCTTTTAAATTATACTGATTATATTTTACCTCAGTCTCTCTCTCTCTCTATTTTAAATTATACTGATTATATTTTACCTCAGTCTCTCTCTCTCTCTATTTTAAATTATACTGACTATATTTTACCTCAGTCTCTCTCTCTCTCTTTTAAATTATACTGATTATATTTTACCTCAGTCTCTCTCTCTCTCTTTTAAATTATACTGATTATATTTTACCTCAGTCTCTCTCTCTCTCTTTTAAATTATACTGATTATATTTTACCTCAGTCTCTCTCTCTCTCTCTCTTTTAAATTATACTGATTATATTTTACCTCAGTCTCTCTCTCTCTCTATTTTAAATTATACTGATTATATTTTACCTCAGTCTCTCTCTCTCTCTATTTTAAATTATACTGACTATATTTTACCTCAGTCTCTCTCTCTCTCTTTTAAATTATACTGATTATATTTTACCTCAGTCTCTCTCTCTCTCTATTTTAAATTATACTGATTATATTTTACCTCAGTCTCTCTCTCTCTATTTTAAATTATACTGATTATATTTTACCTCAGTCTCTCTCTCTCTATTTTAAATTATACTGATTATATTTTACCTCAGTCTCTCTCTCTCTCTCTCTTTTAAATTATACTGATTATATTTTACCTCAGTCTCTCTCTCTCTTTTAAATTATACTGATTATATTTTACCTCAGTCTCTCTCTCTCTATTTTAAATTATACTGATTATATTTTACCTCAGTCTCTCTCTCTATTTTAAATTATACTGATTATATTTTACCTCAGTCTCTCTCTCTATTTTAAATTATACTGATTATATTTTACCTCAGTCTCTCTCTCTATTTTAAATTATACTGATTATATTTTACCTCAGCGTGTCTCTCTCTCTCTCTCTCTCTCTCTCCCTCTCTCCCCGAGTACGTTGCGTTGAATAGCCCTCCTGCAGCAGGTGGCCAATCAGCAGCTTCCTCTTCGGCAGCTGATAACCAATCAGCGGCTTACTCTGGCAGCAGCCAATCAAATTCAAACCCTCGCCAGGATTCCAAACCGCCGCTCTGACAATAAACTTTATTGAAACAAAAGTAAACCAACAGCCGAATGTTGGAATGAGCAAAAGGTCTCATTTTTCGTCCTTGCACTGTGCGATAATTTTAGCCAGTTAAAGCAGGTGCCGGCCATATTGTGAATTTTATATTTTTTTAATTATTTAGCGGGTGGGCGGTGACCAGCCGGCTGTGTTTCCGGGTGAGAGGTTGAGGAATGGCGAATGCCACCAATCTGAATGCGGTGAGGGAGACGATGGATGGTGAGTCTTTGTTTATTTCATTCTTCGTGTGTCCGATCTGTACATTCTCATTATCTATATGGGGTTGAGATGATGTAGTGGTCTGTCTCCTTTTTTCCCCTTGTTCGAGCCACTTCTTTGGCCTTTCCCACATACAGCCTGCGCTAGTGGAGCGGAGAGCCCGGCTGCTAAGGTAATCAGAGTCGTGGAGGTAGTGAATGATTACAGAGTGGACTTGGCTGGTGTCAGCTACTAGAATGCAGATTCGAGCATGCAGATGCAATGGCAGGACATTTAGACATCCGTTGCCCGAATGTTGTAGATCCACATCCGGCATGTGGCCAAATCCATCTAGGCATGAACAGCTTGACCATTATTTGACTAGATGTGCTGAGGAAGTTCAAATATGTCGACCTGTGCCATTTGGTGCCTGTTTCGCAAGAGGTCCTTAAACCCCCCCCGCCTGCCTCGCCTCAAATTGCCTTTGTTACACGTTCTCCACTTCATTGTTTTCGACTTCTGTCTGGACACGCCTCATTGCAATATTATGTCGGTGCTGGTGAGAGCATCCAATGGAAGGCCTTGTCGTGGGAAGTTCTTCTCCTGGGTTTTATCTTGGCCAGGCCAAAGTTGCTGTTCATAAGTACCGGATGTGGAGGATCCATGGGGAGGGCCGTGTTGACTGCTTGTTTGTCTCGTGTATATTTTAGAGGTGTTTTATTCATTGTATCCTTTAATGTAATTAGACTCTTAATATTTTTTACTGGTGACCACCTCCTGAGGCGTGAAACTTGGAAGAGTTGTTTCTTGTTTTAGTAATGGTGAGTTACTCAGTCTTGCCCTATTTCATTCGGAATGGTTTCCAGTTAAAAACGGCCCAAATGTCACCCACAGCAGGGCAGCAGATGCATGGGAATACCACCACCTGCAAGTTCCCCTCCAAATCTCACTATCCTGACTTGGAACTATATCACTGCTCTTTCACTGTTCGATCAAAATCCTGGAGCTCCTTCCCTAACAGCACAGGATGAAGGTACATCACATGGATTTCAGCGGTTTAAGAAGGCAGCTGACCACCACCGTCTCAAGGGTATTTAGGATGGGCAATAAATGCTGGCCTTGCCAGTGATGCTCAGATCCCATGGACACATTTTTAAAAAAAGTAACTTGTCTTTGTGCAGTGCCATTATTCCTGGAGTGTATCAAGGGATGTGGAGCAAAGGTGGGTAAATGGGGTTGAGGTACAGGTCACCATGATTTAATTTAAAGGTGCCAACTATGGCTCAGTGGTAGTGTCATGAAGCTACAAAGGTAGTGTTACTGTAGTGGAAGTCTTTGTTAGAATATAGAGCTGAAAACTCATCACCCTTTCACCCTTCTTGCATTAATACAGTAGGCTTCATTATATTTTCCTATCAAATGGAGCTCTCAATCTTCCAGAGTTGAAAATCCCTTCCGAGAAGATTTATTTTTTATCATGCCATTCTTTTCTCTCCCTAACCCCCTTCTGAATCAGACTATTGCTTCATCCCCACTCCAGGACATGAGCACATAATATTGACTGATATTTCTATTTGAAGTAGAACAGGGAATTCTAGCTGACTGTCCTTCTAGACCTGAGGCTGTGATGTCCTTGGGACATGAAAGGTAGTTTATAAATTCAAGTACCTTTCTCCCAACTCCCCAAAGGAGTGTTTCTAGCCATTCACTTGCTGTTTATGGGACCTTGCTTCCTCCAAATTGTTTACCTCATCTATTACATTGGCAAATATGACTGCACTTCAAAATAACTCCTTTAAATGTGAAGTGTTTACATGGGAGGTACTCTATGAATGGAAGCTATATTCTAATCTGCAAAAAGGTTTTGACATCACCTGATCACTATATCTGGATTTAATCACTATATCCTGATCTGATTGGCCTTCTTTCCTGAACTACTCTTAACCTTGGTGATGTTCTCTGGTATGAAAGGGCCTGTTTCTATGCTGTACGACTCTGACTCTATGTGCTTGGTCTGTTTTTTTGTTAAAAAAAAGATCTATGAGGCCCTGCTGGTATGGTGCTGGTGGTACAGTCCTGCTTTCAGGACTTTTGTCAATGATACATTAGAGTTGGTTGTGTGATCGTATTCAAAGGAGAAACAACTAAACTCACCAATTGGAGATCAAGTAACCAAAATAGAGCTGCTTCATTTGCTGTAAGTAGCATTTCATATCTGTCTTGAGCTCTTATGCTTCAGAGTAACAATGTAGATATAACTCGTGAAGTCGGCCTCTATGAAGGATTTGACCTTTGCACAAAACCTGCTATGTTTCATCAATGCACAAACCAGTAGTTTGAATGGAATACTTTCCCTTGTGCAGTACTTTGTCTTATGCTATGAATGCTGGATAGCTTCACTTCTGGAACATTACCTCAATGGTGAGTGTTGTCAGAGCTGTACTCATCCAGGCAAGTGAAGAACATTGTCACACTCTTGATTTGTGCCTTTGTAAATGGTTGACAGGCTTTGGGGAGTTAAGAGGTGAGATACTTTCTTCAGAATTCCCAGCCTCTGACCTGTTCTTGTATTTATATGGCTAGTCCAGTTACGTTTCTGGTCAATGGCAACCTGCATGCATACATGGATGGCTTCATTATCTGAGGTGTATGAATGAAACTGAACACTGTGCGAACATCCTCACTTCTGATCTTATGATGATGGGGAAGGTTATTGATGAAACAGCCATAAGTGGTTGGGCTGATGACACTCCCTTGAACTCTTGCAGCAGTGGGGCTGCGATGTTTGGCCTCTACCAACCACAACCATCTTTGTTTGTGTTAGGTATGATTCCAACCAGTGGAGAAGATTCCCCCAACTCCCGTTGACTTCAATTTTATTGGTGCTCCTTGATGCCACATTTGGTCAAATGCTTCCTTGATGTCGAGGCAGTCACTCTCCCCTCACTCAGGAATTCTTTGTTCTTTGTATAGTATTTGCTATGTTGATCATTTCAACACGGTTGAGCAGTACCAGGTGCTGTATCTACTTTGTACCCATTTTTATCAAATGTTTCTAATAAATTGCACCAAAAATGTTTTTATCCACGAGGGAAGTTGGTCCTCCGAAATTAAACATTTTCCTCTGCATACGATATAAAGTTCCTTTTATTCTGTCCAACAGTGTGGTTGACTCTTAACTGCCCTCTGAAATGGCCTAGCAAGACACTCCGCTCAAGCAATTAGGAATGAGCAACAAGTGCTGGCCTTCCAGCGACACCCACGTCCCATGAAAGAATAAAAGAAATGCTTACCCCATAAACTGAGAATGTTCCCTACTGCACCAGTGTAGCACCTTTCCTGCACCAGCCATCCTTGATTGGTTGCTATGCATAGATATGAATCAGTGTTCAATCAGCTGAAACAAATTTGTTGAGTTTGCCTAAGTTAACAAAGAAAAAATATTGATCAACCAGTTTGAATTTAAACAGTTAAAGCATATGGGATCCTGGGCTTTATAAATAGAGGCATAGAGAACAAAAGGAGGTAGTTATAAATCTCTGTAAAACACTGGTCCAACATCCGCTAGAATGTTGTGTTCAGTTTTGGGCACCACACTTCAGGAAGGATGTTAAGACATTAAAGAAGGTGCAGAAAGATTCACAAGAATGGGTCCAGGGATGAGGGACCTCTGTTACATGGAGAGATTGGAAAAGCTGAGGCTGCTTTCCTTAGAGAAGATTAAGAGTAGATTTGTTGCTCAAAATCATGAGTCTGGACAGAGTAGATGTGAAGAAACTGTTCTTGTTGTGGAAGGATTGACAACCAGAGGACACTGACTGGTAAAAGAAGCAACGGCAGCGTGAGGAAAAACAATTTTACGCCGTGAATAGTTGGTTTAGGATCTGGAATGCACTGTCTGAGTGTGTGGTGGAGCCAGCTTCAATTTTGGCTTTCAAAAGAGAATCAGATCTGAAGAGTAAATTTTCAGGGCTACGGGGAAAAGGTGGGGGAGTGGGACTAAAGTAAGTTGAACTTGCAGAGAGCCTGCCAAATACAGACTCAATTAAGCATTCAAAGATTTTTTACAAAGTCATTTCGCAACTCCCTTCGGTGCTGTCAGATCCCAAGACTGCCCCAAATGCTGCTAAGTTAGTGTCACTGGTAATATTGCTTGGCATCACACTCCGTGCTTTTAGAAAAAAAAATACTTCCCAACCATGATGAGCAATGTCACGGTTATACATATGATCTATTAATTGTCGTATCTAGCTTTCACTTAATATTACAAGTTTCTAATCATTCAGTTGCAAGTAAAATGGCATTGGTCCTATATGTAGTTTTCTTAAAAACTTTTTAAATCCAGTAATGGTGGCTTATTGAATGGTGTTTTTAAACTTTTATCTCCAAAAAGCCATGGGATGCATCTATCTATGTATTCAATTCTGTAATCGTTCTTCCTTGTATTTATCTTTTATAAAACATTGGGTCTGTTTGCATTTCTTCGCAGACAAAGATTTTGGGAAGGTTGTACTCATTGGTTGCAGGCCCGCTGGTGGCTAGTCAGGCCTATCTGTGACCAGCAAATTCTCCCATAATGGGTACAAGTGAAAGTGTAGTTGCTGCTGGAGGCAATTGCATCTATTCTTCTCCTTTTTCTTTTAGATGCTGAGTCTTCGCTCAGTCTCAATGGTGTTTGTAGCCCTCCTGATGTAGCATCTAAAGGCCGAAGTGGTGCACAGAGAGGGACATCTTAAGGGAGTCCTTGAAATGTTTGCATGGGGCCCCTCTGTTCCTTTTACCAGTGTTCAGCTCTCCATACAACATGATCTTGGGCAGGTGATTGTCGCCCATCCAGGCATCGTGACCCGCCCAATGCAGTTGGCTTTGCAGGATAAGGGCCTCTGCTGGTGATGATGGCTGTTTCCAGGACTTCAATGTTGGTGATGCGGTCCTGCCAGTGGATCTTGATGCTGCGGAGGCAGCGCTGATGGAAGCGTTCTAGAAGGCATACATGATGACGATATAGGACCCATGACTTGGCGCCATACATAAGGATGGTGAGGACTATGGCTTTGTACACTTTGGTCTGTGCTCTGAGACTGGCTGCTCCACACTCGTTTGTAGAGTCTGCCAAATGTACTGTTCGCTTTTGAGAGCCTATTGTCCACTTCCTTGTCTATGGTGGCATCAAACGAGATGATGCTCCCCAAATAAGTAAATTGCTTGGCAGTATTCAGCTCGGTTCCCTCGCTGACTATGCTCGGTGGTCTATATTCTTCTTGGGGTCCAGGCTGATGCAAGACTTCAGTTTTCTTTAAACTGATTTTTAGTCCAAAGAGTTGTGTCGCCTCGGAAAAATGTGGTGTTGGGTATTACGTGGTATAATGGTCCTGTCCTTTTATTTTAAAAAAAGCAGCATATCCTCCAACTCAGTGGCAGGCCTGCTAGTTTCATAAAACACTGCCCAAATCACTTCAAACTTTAAATTACATTAGTTCAGAGCTCCGAGTATTTGATTCACACAAATAATAATACTTAATTTTTTAATATATGTAATGTGGCTTACAGCATGTCATTGACTCAAGAATCCAATATTTGCTGTAAGCAATTCTTATAAAATTGTCAGTGTGGATTAGATATATGTAGAGTTTAATGAATCTAAAATTATCTACCGCATTTGACAAACCCTGCTGGTTATGTCCTGTGTACAACCACATATTACATGTTGAACATATTCTCAGATCCATCACTAATTTGTTTTTTCTAAACTTTTAACCATTACCTCACCTCTACCCCATTCCGCAAATACGATGGGGCCTCCAGCAGTCAGTGTAACTGCAGGACCTCCTTTGGATTAAGTTTTGAAAAGGCAGTGAGTGCAAGTTTTGGGTCACTTTTGTGGAACAAAATTGGGCCATGTTATATTTGTGTGCAAGCATATTAGAATGGGCCAGTTGATGCCTTTGTTAAAATGGAGCAAAGGAAATTCATACATTAACATAGTTTAGAGATACAGCACTGAAACAGGCCCTTCGGCCCACCGAGTCTGTGCCGACCATCAACCGCCCATTTATACTAATCCTACACTAATTCCATATTCCTACCACATCCCCACCTGTCCCTCTATTTCCCTACCACCTACCTATACTAGGGGCAATTTATAATGTTTCCCTGTTACTGTACAGTGCACTTTCACTGCATTAATGAGGATGCATGTCCTCAATTGCAACTTCTTCATGCAGTGGAAGAATTTCCATTTAACTTGGATGGATTTTGTTAAAGACCCAGAAGTGGCATTGTGTAGCACATCATTGTCCACCTTAGCTATTGAGAAAGGCAAAAGTCGGGTTCCCTACATACAAATACAGTTTCCAAGTAGGATGTTATTCGACACACCATATTTCTTTTAGTTTATATTTCTGGATTATCAATTTTTCTAAGAACTATGAAGTAAAGGACTCTTTTAATTGCTGCATTCTTTTTAAAATGTTCTTTAGGTATGTTCTTTGTTATGAGGATTTCCCATTTTTTGTTTAAAACTAGGTATTTTATATTAAAACTGAAAAGGATTTCAGTGGACATTGAGACATCTGGAGATAGCTGAACTTTATAGATGCTTTTGGAAGGAAGATAGGGTCAACGAGAGGTCCCTGGTTTTGACCAGTAAATAAATACTGGTGACCAGGTAATTTCAAGGAAACCAGCAGGGGGTTTGACCTGAGCTACCCTTTGTGTGATGAGAAGATTTATGACTTGGCATGTGACTTGTTTCTAGAAGGTTTTGATTTCATTTTGACCGGTTTAAAAACCAGTGGGTTTGGACTAAAGCAGGCAATTGGAATTTGATTTGGACCTGCCAGGAGATCAGAAGAGGAACCAGAAAAGTATTGCCTCGCTGTAAAGAATTCTTGCTCTTGAAAAGCAAAAGCTTGTATGAAGTGGTACTGTTGCCTCCTGCATTTTTGAAGAAACCCTGAATTTGCAGAAATCTGGCATTTTAAAAAAAGGACTTTTACATCGAATGTGAGAACTGAAACTTGTTGCTACACCCTGATGGAAGACCTATGTGAAGCCTGCTACTGTTGAATTTCTTTGAACGCCTACCGGACACAGACTGTTCATCAACTTCATCTGGAAAGACTTTGAGTGGCATCCAACTGTTCAACTTTGGGACACCTTGCCAAACCAAAGAACTTCCTTCCAGATCAGTATAGTCTTAAGTTTTTATTATTCCTTTCATACTGTTATAACCAGGTGAGAAAGGGGTCTAGGGGTTCCCTCTCAGCCTTTGCCTGGTCTGACCGTAACATGGTTCAATTTTTAAAAACACTGTTTTAGCTCCCCTTTCAGTGAATCCTTATTCACCGCTTTCCAGTTGTAAAGCAATCAATTAGACAGGTTTTCTTCAATTTTAAACAAGAAAGGTGGAAGTTTATTAATCTTAAACTCTAATCTGGTTAACGAGTACGAATATGCAACGTGACCACGCTAGCAAACATACGCGATAAACACACAAAAAGTAAAAAAAATAAAGGGGAATAGTTTGAGGCAATAGCTGGGTTGTAATTACAGTCCTTTTGACTTCGATGTGGAGTCTTTGGTTGTTGGTAAGTCTTGCTGTTCATTGGGGCCCAGTGCACACTTCAACTCGTTCCGATGTAGGAGTCTTTTCTCTTGCAATTTAGCGACTTCACTGGGTTCAGAGCTTTGTGAGAAAGCGAGAGAGCGCCAGCCAGGAGAGAGGCTCTCTCGTTCCAAGTTCAGTTGCAATCTGCAGTTTGTCTTCAAACTGTCCTGTGCACGCAATTTAAAACCAAAAGTTGGCCAGCAGGTTAGTCATGTGATTCGCTGGTTTAACCACTCCTGTGTTTGTGGATTCTCCATCTTCGCAGACACTGGAATGTGAGCTTTCTACACCAGTGTCTGGTAATCAAAATCCACTTGGGTTAATTGGACCAGGGAGTAGTTGCTTTGTCTCCACAAGCACTGTCTTAGTATGCAAGTGTCCTCCAGCCAAATGCCTGGTGATCTCTTTAAACAAGTCATTTCTTCACTCCAGCAACAGCTTAAAGTTAATGTTCATATAATGAAATTAATATGTCTCATTCTTGGCAGGTGGGGGTCTTCATGACTATATCTTTGAAACAGTTGTAATGAAAAATTCTTTCCCCCCCCCCCCCCCCCCCCCCCCCCCCCGTTAACCAGTTTTTGGATGTATGTACATGAGGTCTAAGGAAAAAATAAGGAGCTTTAAAACCTCAATTCGCATATAGATGTACTTCATTATTGGTTAAAACTTGGTTTTATCATAAACAGTTAATTTTGTTGTTTGAAGAAACCTGGTTGGCGTGCTTTATTCTGGGGGTTGATAGAGTATCTAATTGGCTGTTTCAGTAAGTGGGATAATTTATTGATATGCTGTGGGACTGAATTAACAGTGCACTCCTCCCACCTCAGTCAAAACATCTTCAACAAGGGCTTGCATTTGCTGGGATGATCAGTATATTTTTAACTGTAGCAAATGGTATTAGCTTTGTTGTTTTGATAAATTTATCTTGAAAAATGATGTAAATACTGTGAACTTAAATTGGAATTTTGGTTGTTCCCACATCCATCAGAAGCATTCAGTTATTTTAAAGCTTTTGATTTCTACATAAGTATTCCTTAATTATTCCTGTAATGTAGCTCTAATTTACTTGCATTGCCTTTCTCCAGATTGACAAATGATAGGTGGGATAGCGAGTATATTCATTGCTGTTATTAAAGTCTCATGCTTTGTGTGAGAAATGGAATTATTCTGCAGATGGTGAGGTGAGATTTGTAACAACAATTGGACTTGTCCTGTGCCAATTCAAAGTGTTGGACCTAAAGTGCTGGAAGTACTACTACTCTTTCTAATAATTAATATTCTAGTGCTCCAAGGCTAAATTAGCATTTTGTATGTAAAATACTGCTGTTGATGATGTGTCTCTGTGATATTCCTAGAGCAGATTAGTGAAGTTGGGTAGGATAAGGCCATGGAGGGATTTGAAACTAAGTATAAGAATCTTGAAATCAAGTAGCTAGGGATTGGGTTAAAAAAAAAGAAACTGGAGACTTTGTACAGTGAGTGCATGGGTCACCACGTTCTTAATAAGCTGTAATTTATGGAGGTTGGAGATGGAGAGGATTACTGGGAAAACACTGGAGAAGTTGAGCATTAAACTAATATAGGTGTGAATTTCGGTTTCAGCAGCATTGGAGGAACAGTAGGGCTAGAGATGAGTGATTTTTTTCTTCCAGAGGGGAAGATAAGCATTCTTGATAAGTGCTCAGATGCAAGGAAGGAAGCTGCCTTCAGGGTTAAGTATTCCAGAGTTTTTGTAGTATTGAACTTAATCTGTATTGGCATGATATTCTGGGTCATAGATTAGATTAGATTAGAGATACAGCACTGAAACAGGCCCTTCGGCCCACCGAGTCTGTGCCGAACATCAACCACCCATTTATACTAATCCCACATTCCTACCAAACATCCCCACCTGTCCCTATACAGTGAAATAAGTCAACCATCTGAAACTGGCATATTGGAGGAGAAAATGCTTCATTATGTTATTACAACTGGGTAAGGAAAGGGTCTCCGTCTCCGCTCTCGACCCTTTCCTAGTTTGGCCGTAAAAGGGTTTAACCTTTTAAAACAGTGTCTTTAGCTTCACCTCGGTGAGTCCTTGCTCACTGGTTCATTTACAGTTACAATTAGAAAGCAATCAGACCGGCATCCTTAGGTTTAAACAGGAAAGATGTAAGTTTATTAACCTTATCACTCGCAGTTAAAACTACTAAAAATATGTGTCGCAACCATGCTAGCGTGCATACATGATAAACACACATACAGAGGAGGAGAAAGAATTAAAGGGGAAGGGTTTGGAGTAGTAAATGGAATTCAGTTACTGTCTTTGGTTTGGGTGTAAAAACCTTTATTGGAGTTAAGTCTTGCAGTTCTCAGGGCCCAGTGTACACTTTCCAACTTGTTTTGTTGGTACCAGAAGGCTGAAGAAGTTCTCTTCAGCTGCTTCCAGGGGCTCTTGTAACTTTGGAGAGAGAGAGACAGAGAGCGGTGCTTTCTTCTTGAAGTTCAATTGCAGTCTGCCCCAAACCTTTCTGCGAGGCACAATTCAATCAATTCCCAGGTTGACCAGGTAAGTCATGTGACCAGCTCTTTGTTTGAAGCAGCATTGCCTGCAAGGGTTGTTGATTCATCAAAGCTTGCTCAACACACTCTGGGTGAGGGATGGAGTTCTGGCTCTTACATAGACAATGGCTGTCAGTCTTTTGATCATCACTGTTGCCCAGCCAAATCTTGCTAATTGAATCAGGGCACACTTCCATTGTCTCTGTATTCAACTGTCTCTCAGAATGCAAATGTGCAGCCATATTTTCAGCCGTTCAGTTCTGTGGTCTTTTTAAACAAGTCATGTTCAATGTCCAGTAAAAGTTCAAATAGTGTTCATATGATATTGATAAGTTTCCATTTGGCAGGTGTGGTTTTGTCACCGTGTGCTTTGACCATTAACATCACAGTCATTTATTGATGGTGTAGGTATTGCTTTTCAATACAACAACTGTTGGTAAAACGCAAGTACACAGAACCTATGTTATAAAGTGTTTATTTTTTGTATCTTTTTCCTGGGGTGGGATAATGAACCTTTCGACATTCATATAAAGCAACCTGGTTCAAACTCTGCCTCTAGTTTTTGCTGGTTTTAATTCATTGCTGGTTTAAAATGGTGTCTGTTGAGTATCCACTCCTGTGTGGTAAAGTGTGAACTAAATATTTCTGAGCATTGGTATTGCACGGACCTGAAATGGAAACTAATGTACTTTATTGAAGATCTACTTGTGGCATCATCAGCTGACAGTCTAGGGAATGCTCTTGAGGCAAAGTCTTGAGATTTAGGAAATTTTGTACTATAAGTTCTTGTATTCAAGAAAAAGGTCTGCTCACTAACAAAAAACAAATCTCTCACTTGACGAGCACATATTGCAGTAGTTGCTATTTTAAATGTATGAATATTTGATTTTTTTTTTCTTGAAAGAAACTTCCCATAATAGAACACATGCATAAGCAACCTTTCATACAAGTTGAATACAGGCCTATTTGAGTAACTTACAGATATTGTAAAATTATGGCATCTTATTTCATAAAGTTGATTTGTAATCAGCGAAGAATTTGAACGCTCCTTTCGTCACTCTTCTAATTATGAGCCTACTATTCATGAAAGTTCAAACTTGACATTTCTGTCAGTTCCCTTCAAGTAGAGCATTGCTAAGTAATTTTGATCTATGTATTTGGGAATTTTCCTAATTAATGCTGTAGATTTTTTGAATTGAACTTCAATAAAAGGCCTTCAGTGTGATTGTAATGACCAAATTGAGATGCAAATAGCTGCAGCATTTGAGCAGTATTACAACAAAGTAAGCTGCTAGTAGTGTTGTACAGATGCCAGCCATGGCTCAGTGGGGGCATTCTTGCCTTTGAATCCCACTCCAGAGACTCGAGCATAAAGTCTAGGCTGATTCTGTTTTTTGGATAGGATTTTAAATTGAAGCCCTGTCTGATGGCTATAAAGATCCCTTTGCTCTAATTTGAACAGGGGAGTTCTCCCAGTATCCTGGCCAATATTTATCCTTTAAACATCAGGTCATTATTACATTGCTGTTTGTGTGAGCTTGCTGTGTGTGAATTGCCTTCTGCATTTCCTACCTTTTATAACAGTGGTGGTTTAGAAATACTTCTCTTTTTTAAAAAAAAAAATGCATTGGCTGTAAAGCGTTTGTGATGTCCTGAGTTTGTGAAAGATGCTATTCAAATGCAAGTGTCTTACTTGTTACCAAGTAGTATCAAATTAAATAAATGTGTTTCTTTCAGTTCTCCTTGAAATTTCGAGATTGCTGAATACTGGTCTTGATATGGAGTCTCTCTCAATTTGCGTCCGTCTTTGTGAACAAGGAATCAATCCTGAGGCCTTGGCTTCAGTCATTAAGGAGCTGCGCAAGGCTACTGACTCACTCAAAGTAAGAAATATTGATGTGCAATAAAATCTGATACATGTTACATACAATCTCACAATTTTGCAGCAGAGAAAGCCTTTCAGCCCTTTACACTTGTCAGCTTTCTGACATCTTTTAGAAGTGTTTTCATCCTTTATGGAGGACTAGTCTTTTACACTAGTACAACCTGCATTTTGCCTTAAAAAATCCCTATGTGATGGATATTAGATATAAAATCTGTAATAGATTGTATGGAGAGGATTAATCAGGGAAATCAGCAGAAATCTTGCAGCTAATTTGATGGAGGAATCTGCCTGTTTAGCATTGCTTGGCTTTGTTTTATACAAGTATAAATTTCAACTTTTACTTATCAAACATGATATTCTTAAGCCACAATATTTTAGAGTAACTAGTCCGTGCTTAATTACTATTTTGCAGTTATATGTAAGGAAAAGGTTTAAAGGTATTTTGAGTAAATGAATAAGGAAGTAGAATGTGGTCAGAACATAAGCAGAATGTTGATGCTGGAAATACAAGTAGGATATGTATTTGCAACGAAATAGGGCACTACAGAATAAGATTCACAGAACTGTTAATAGGCAGGTTCCTAAGAATGAATAATAACCAAACTTATGGTTAGCAGATCCACATGGTTGAACAGTTGATTCCAACAAGAATTTGCTTTGGCGGGATTCGGGGGTAACTGGTACTTAACTCTAGAAATCAACACAGTAATTAAGAATAGTCAGCATGGATTTCAAAAGGGAAGGTCATGCTCGATCAACCTTATTGAAGTCTTTGAAGGAGTAGCAGTGTGGATAAGGATAATGCAGTAGCTGTAATATATTTTGTATTTTCAAAATTCCTTTTGAGCAAAGGTTAGAGGAGACTTAGTAGAGGTGTTCAAATTATGAAGGGTTTTGATAGAGTAAATAAGGAAAAATATTTCTACTGCCCCAAGGAAACTAGAAGACATAAATTTAAGGTAATTGCAGAAGTGAGGTTTTTTTGTATACAGCGAGTAATCTGGAGTGTCCTGCCTCAAGGGGTAACGGAAGCAGATTCAGTAGTAATTTTCAAAAGGAAATTGGATGCATACTTGAAGGGAGAAACTTGCAGGGCTGTTGGAAAAGAACAGGGGAGTGGAACCAATTGGGATAGCTCTTTCAAAGAGCCGGCACAAATGACTGACTGACCACCTTCTGTGCTGTAAGGTAACACATTATAGACTGTGGCTAAGGCTAGAGAATGTGGAGTTAGAACAAGTAGCAGAATGGAAAGCAAGCTGCCTACAAAACAGGTGAGTAGGGATAAGAGTATTTACTCAGACTGACAGGTGTAAAGTGGTCTTCCACATGGATCATTGCTGGGATTGCTGGTCACCATTTACATAAATAATTTGGACTTGGGAATCAGAAGTACAATTTCAAAGTTTGCAGAGAACACCAATTTGGGGTTGGGTATAGTTCAGACTGAGGAAGACTGCAAAAGAATACAAGACATTAATAATCTTGCAGTATAGGTGTATAAATTACAAATTAACTTCAATATAGATAGATGTGAGGTCCTGCATTTTGATAGGAGAAATAAGGAGACCTTGGAAATTGAGTCTTTAGTGGGTTCGAGGTGCAAAGAGTTCCAGGATTACAGATTCAACAATCATTAAAAGTAGCAACATAGGTTAACAAGGCAATAAAAATGCAAACAAAGCACTAGGGTTCAGTTCCAGATGAATAGAGTTGAAAAGCAGAAAAATTATAAATTTGTGTAGAAATTTATTTAGACCACATTTAAAGTGCAATGCACAGTTCTTGTCTCCGTGTTTAAAAAAAAAAGATATCGAGGCACTGGAAAGGGTGCGAAATTATTTATAAGGATGATACCAGAACTGAGAGGTTGTAACTGTCAGGGAAGACTGCACAGGCTTAGGGCTCTTTTTGTCTAGTAAAGAGAAGACTGAGGGGTGACCTGATAGAGGTCTTTAAGATTGGGGGTTTGATGGGTTATATGTGTAGAAACAGTTTCCACTTAGGGGGAGTCCAAAACTAGGTGCCATAAATATAACACAGTCACTATCAGAGAAGCCTCTTTATCCAGAGGATGGTTAGTATGTGGAATTGGCTGCCAAATGGGGTAGTTGAGGTGAATAGCGTAGATGCATTTAAGGGAAAGCTCAAGTGCATGAGGGAGAAAGGAGCAGGAGGTTATGCTGATTGGGTTAGATAAAGTAGGTTGGGAGGAGACTTGAGTGAGGTGCAAACATTGGTATAGACCAGTTGGACCAAATGACCTGTTTTTGTGCTGTAAAATTCTATTGTTTCTTCTATGGTCAATGTGGCACGCTTTGGCATACATGAAGTCTTTCATGAAGATTAAATTGATTTTTAAAGTATGCATATTGTAGAAATTTCTTCAGTGGGACTGAATCCAAATTTAAAGACATGGCGCACAAGTATCCAATATAGGGCGTAGATGGAATGCATTGTAATTCTAGTGTCTGTGATCCATAGCAGTAGGTGCAGGAGAAAAGTACGAAGTACAGATGGGGTTTGGAATGTCCTTTTCTATAAAGGAGCAGTCTTTGAAATGTAATACAAGGAGGAAAAAAAACAAATGCATTATATACACAAAGGGAATTTTTAACTTGGCTTGTATAGCCATTTTACGCTTGCATTCATTTGAATTAAAGTAATTTATTGGTACAGTTACTTCTGCAAATTAATTTGTATAAATCATGTGTAGACTACTCTGGGTACTCAATACTTCTATTATAAAAGTTACATGTATGGAAATGTATGAATAAAGCTCATCTTCATCTTACCTGCTGTATACCATAGAAGCATAATTTTTGTTTGTGACTGCTGACCAATCTCAACTCTTAGTATGTATATAGTATATACATTAGTATATATATTAGTATATGCATTACTACATAAAATTAGAAATTAACTCATTACGCTAACTCAGTTGTAGAGTGTTTGATCTTTATTTTTTAAGAAGAATATATAATATATACAAGAAGAGATCCATAAAATACTGCACTTCTTGGTCTCCATTTATAGTACCAAGAAAGTGTACTGGAGAACCTGCAGTGTACTTAATTTGGGCATTGTTTTTCCTTCCTAGACGGCTGAGAATATGACTGGTTGACATCAGCATTGTGATGGAGCCCCCAGGTTGGTGTCTGTATCAGGTCGCACTGAAAATCATTGAGATGAAAGAATGGTTGTTGCCAGTTCTATACAATCATTTTGTACCATAGAATGTAAAAATGGTATTTGCAACAGGTTAAGTAGTCTGTTGATGTTGATGTGCAGATGCTTACTATAGAGAACCACAATGAATTTGCTCACCGTTATTTAAAATAGATTGCTTATTGTGCATTGTTGAGTCAAAAAGGAATGGTGTGAAAAGCACTGACCACTTGCTGGAGGCTGGTTACTAAACCGTATGCAGTATAATTTAATTTGGATTATGTGGCTGAAAATGCCAATTTAGGTTTGACTGACATATACTAATTGTAATTATGCATTATTTTTATGCGGCCTTTCTATTTTGAGAGCAAAATGTCGTACTTCAACTCGAGGCATGTAATGACACTCCTAGTATAGATCATTCTGAAGCTGCTACTTTAAGTTTTTTTATTGCATTGCACATCAAAGTATTTGAAATGTGAATGTTATATAAAATGAAAATATGCTTTATTGTCTTTTATCCCTTAGAATTGTAAAACTACCATTTATACAGTTGATTGCAATCTGTTGAAAATAAACAATACTAAAATACTTTGTTTTGAAAAATGATCCATAATTTGTGCTATTCCCAATGTTGTAATTTGTCAAAATTATCACTATTATAAATCACAATATTATTAAGTCAAAATCCAGATTGTAGAATCGTACTGGATTCAAAGTTTTGGTATATTGAGGTATGTTTTTTGCAGGAACCTACTAATAAATTCACTCCAGTATTATTTGTGAACATTGCATATTTTTTGTGCTACTTTTGCATAAATACACTCCTGTCTTTGAATTTTTGTTTTTTGTGAACAGTGAAATCTTTTCTCCTTGTTTAAAGATTCTGTACAAGGTTAATATGGTTTTTAACAATAGTGGTAAAAGTTAGTGACTCTTGTTTAAAGGTACACTATCTAAAATCTTTTAAAGTTTGATTTATAATTGTGATCTGTAGTTCATCTACACTATAAAGAGTAGATAGAGTACAGAATCTTTGAATGAGAACTGCAATTTTCACTTGTGTATTTAATTAGATTCTTATTTAATTGACTTCATTTTCATATTAGTTGAATTGAATGTAAATTTTGACCTGTGCTGTTCATAGAAATAGAACAGATGAACGTAACATAATGACGTCTAAAGTTGAAAGGAAAAAAAATAAATGGCCCTTTACCTTTGCAGTGCTGCCTCTATTTCAACATTCCATAAATATAGCTTCTGCTATATATTGCAAAATTAAAATTTGTTCTGTTTTGTACCCAAAATGAACTGTTGTAAATACATTTTATAAATACACCAAACATGTGCCCAGACCAGGAGGCCCAAGGCTTGCCCAGAATTGTGCATCGGGACCCATCATAACACCTGTAGCAAGCTGACCATCTATTGCCTTTCCAGAACAAGCTTGCTAATTTTCCATGAACAATTTTAGCCTGCTTGCTACTGTAGCAGCCATTTCAGGGATGTCCCAAAATGGGAGGAAGGAGAAAAGGAGTGGTGCTCCAGATCATGACCTGCAGACACCCTCGAGTGCTGTGGAGCTGGAAGGAGTACTTCTGCTCCTCCCGGCTCCATGTGAAAGTTTAAAAAAATCTTTCTTTACATTGATGGCTGCTTGTTAGGTCACATCCACGGGTGGAAAACCAAATTGGAGCAAACATGGCACCTGAAAAATCGCCAAACCAACTTGAAGTCCGAAGTATTCAGGATAGGGAGGGAAAGTGGAGTTGACGTAGAAGTTCAGCCATGATCTTATTAAATGGCAGAGCAGGCCTGAGGGGCTGTTTGGCCTACTCCTGCTCCTATTCCTTGTTTTGTTTCCTTCAGGCCTTTTTGGGGTGTGTGCCATCAACCCACAAAATTGGACCTTACTGTCCCCAGAAAATGGTGCAATGGGGTTCCGTTTCTACCTTGATACCTTTTTAAATGCTGACAACATAATTTCTGTATGTTTACTTTTTTCATTCAAACAATATATAAAGTGAAAGTGCCAGAAATATTAAGCAGGTCAGGCAGTATCTGTAAAGCAAGAAACTAAGTTAATGTTTCAGGTTAGTGACCTTTCATCAAACGTGCTTTAGTCAGTTTTGTGCAGTAACACCCACAATGGACTTCAAATTCCAGCTGTCCCATTCTGCGCACATAAAGGCAGTGAAGCAGAACTCCCTGTCTACCCACAGGGAATGGACGACTTGATCCCAAAGCCTAAAATGGGGGAGGATTTTTATCTTTGCCTGTCATTTATATAGCCTGTCTCATTTTCATTCCATTGATTTAAATGGATTGGGAACCAGGGAGGTTTTGTGAAAGGCATGTGATCTGCCTAATTAGGCTACTGCCCAGGTGGTGAAGACACAAATTGACCCAATAGGCTTTTAGGTCACCCACATCAATAAGGGCATGGCAGAGACCTACATCCAAGTCCTCAAGTGGAAGGTGGAGTGGCTGTAGCAGCTTTTTTAAAAAAAAAGTACATTTCTTTAAACTCCTGAGGCCTTGCAAAAGAAGAGTCATATAATAGATGGAAGCCATTTAGCTCATCGAGTCCAGGCTGGCTCACAACAGAGCAGTCCAGTCATTCCCACTCCTCCACTCGATCATCGTAGACCTGCAAGTTTATTTCTTCAAGTGCTCATCCAATTTCCTTTTGAAATCATTGTCTCTGCTTGCATTCAACCTCATGGGCAGCGAGTTCCAGATCATTACCACTTGTAACCTGGGGAGGTTATGAGGACAAAAGCCTGGTGGAACCCATTTTCATCCAGATTTAAGCCTCCCTGGTGCTTAATGTACCCACATGTTGCCCCCTCTAGCCTTTGGAAGTTCAAGGCAGTTTCCATAAGCAGACCATACCACCTATTAACAGGCATAGACAATTTACAGGTGGAATTAATTGCGTAGCATTGCAGGATTTACAATTAACCTATTCCTCAGTGTTTCCCTCCATATTCTCCTAATCACTCTGGTGGACAGAAAAGTGTCACTGTCATGCAGGAATCCACCTGCCAAGAATGAGTCACATTAATTTTACCATATGTACATTAAATTTCAAATTGTTGCTGGGAAGGGGAGAAGGCCTGTGGCAAGAGGTTGCCAGGGCTCCTGGCTGGAAAGACATTTTTGCATATTAGCAGACTGCTTGGAACAAAGAACAATTGCTTGCTCCAATACAATCCACAAACATACCTGGTTACACCAGTTCGTCACATGACTAACTGGCTGTTGCACAGTTTGAACTGAGAGCTTTAAATTGGAAAGACAGTGTTTGAACTGACAAAGCTGTATGCTCTTGGACTGAGGAAGACCTCCTGACTCTTTGCTCCCATCTCTTTTACGGACACCAAAAACCCACTGGAGACATATGAACCCCAAGAGAGAAAAGTCTCCTACAGTGAACAAGGCTTAGGAAGACTACTGGGCCCCAACGAAAAGCAAGCTCTACTTACAAGCAAGGACTCTACAGTGAGCTCGAAGACCCGTAACAAAAAACTCTTCAGATATTGCCTGAAACTGTTGCACTTTATTTCTTTTTGCCCCCATCTGCATGTGTGTATCGCGTATGCATGCAAGTGTGGGCGTGTCGTGTATCTGTAGGCATTAGCCGAATTAGTGTTTAAGTTTAATAAATTTCAATCTTTTAAGTCTAAGAAAACTTGTATGCTGGTTTCTTTGCCTTATAATTGGAAAGTGGTGAAAAAGGATTCATCAAGGGGGAGCTAAAAACATACTGTTTAAAATTAAACCCTGTTACAGTAAGAAAAGGTGAAGGCTGAAAGAGAATCCTAGACCTCTTTCTCACCTGGTTGTAACAGTCACAAAGAGAAGCCTTATTTCAGGCTAAACATTTTATAGGTGTTAGGTGAGTGCTTCTATTTTTCTTCGTAAAATATGTCCTAAGAAATTATAGTTGAATTTTGGACATCGAATCATCTATTGAGTGCTGAACTTTGGGTATTTTTTTTAAATGAAGGTCACCAGAAGGTTGACCAGTAAACAAGATTTTACCGGAAAGCACATGTTTGCAAAGAACTCAGCAGGGGGTTGTGTTCTAACCTGAAGGGACAGATGTTTACAAGGAAGTGACAGACCACAATTTATGGCTGTCACGGGATTGCTGCTGAACAGTTAGTTTCAATTTGAACTGTTAAAAGCCAGTTGGTTTGGCTAAAAACAAGCAGTTGGAGTTTGCTTATTGACCTGCCAGGAGAACAGAAGAAAATCCACATAACTATTATATCTTTTTGAAGAATGCCTGCTCTTGAAAAGCATTTCCTGCATGAAGTTGTACTGTTGCCTCATGTGTTTGGAAAAAATCCCGCATGTTTGCAGAAAACCTTGTGTCTTTGAAGGAACTTTGCATTGAATGTGAGAGAATTGAAGCCTTTGTTGCTGCACACCTGATGTCAGAGCTATGTGAAGCCTTCTGTGCTGAATAGCTTTGAAAGCCTAACCAGATTGTTCTTCAACATCGCCTGGAAAAAAATGTTCTAGGAAGACTCCTAGTGGCAGCCAACTATTCGCCTTTGGGACACCTCATCAAAACAAAGGACTTCCATTCAGTCTAAGTTTTTTTTTTATATACCTTCAATTTCTTTGTAATAGCTGTAAACAAAAATCCTTCCTTCCTTTTCCCGGTTAACCAATTTTTGTATGTATGTGTGCGTGTGAGGGCTAGGATAAAATAAGGGGCTTTAATATTTCAGCTCACGAGTATGTTTACTTCATTATTGGTTAAGACTTGGTTTATAATCGGTTAATTTAGTTTATTGAAGAAACCTGGTTGGTGTGCTTTATTCTTGGGAAAAATAGAATATCTGATTGTTTCAGTAAGTGGGAAAATTTAAATATATGTTAGGACCTGTGGAGACGTGGGACTGAATTAACAGTGCGCTCCTCCCGCCTTGGTCGAAACAATAGGGCATAAATCTATACAGAGGCAAAATAAATCAATAGATAAAGTACAACTTTTACTGATTTTTAAAGAACAAACCAGCCCCACGTCCCTCTGCAATATCTGTACCATTTAACTGGTCTTTTGAGCTTTCCCAGTTTTAATTACTTCACCATTGGCAGCTGAGCCTTCAGCTGCCTGGGCTCTAACGTCTGGAATTTCCTCCCTAAACCTCTCTGACCTGTTACCTCTTTCTTCCTTTAAGACGCTCCTTAAAACTGACCTTTTCGGTCAAACTTTTGGGCCCTAATATCGCCTTATGTGGCTTTGTGTATAATTATAACGCTCCTGTGAAATGCTTTGGGACATTTTATTATGTTTAAAGGCACTATATATAAATTATGATGGGATGTGATTGGGTAGATAGACGACTTTCTGGTAGTTGAGAGGTTGTACGTATAAGATTTAAATTAAAAGATTGACAGAGAACAGGAGAAACTTCACACGCAGATTTGTGAGGTTGTGCAACTCTGTTCCAGTGTTAATGGTTGAGGCAGAAACTATTGGGGTAATTTTAACCTAATCACTGGATGGATTTCAGGTCCACTGCTCGTTTTGCACCCCGACTTGATTTTACTCTTGGTTGAGGTCAAAGGAGAGTAAAATCGGACAAGGTTTAAAGTGGGCAGCCAACTCACCTGGCCACTGAGTTAGATATAAATTTCCCCCATGTCAAAGTTTAACATTAGATTTGATAAGTGGATGAAAGAAAAGTGGTTGAAGGGACATAGAAATGGGGAGGATAAATGTGATTAAAACCATTTGCTCATGTGGAGGGTAACTGCCAATATTGACTGCTTGGGCTGAATGCCTATTCCTATGTTGTAACTTCTTTGTCTTTCTGTGTATGCTTTCTGGTACCATAATAACAAAAGTGTTTTGAATACTTAATCGCTTAACTCCAACTTGTGTGGTCGTAACTTGGGTGCTTATAATTCCAACCCACCACTGTGTATTGGAGCTAGATGATAACGAATTTACTGAAGAGAAGGCAAAATGCTTTACTAGATATACTGGATCCAGGCAACCTCTGATTAAACTTTAAATGTGGACATACCAAGACGAAACCATTTGTGGAATTCACGTCTCCTATTGTTGGTCTGACCCAAAATTCAATATCTGAGAGTTCATCAGACCTGAAATGTTAACTTTGCTTTTCTCTCCACAGATGCTGCCAGATCTGCTGAGTATTTTCCAGCACTACTTGTTTTTATTTCAAATTTCCAGCATCTGCAGTATTTTTCTTTTATTTACTCAATATCTATGGACTCCTAGACCCACTGTCTCCAAGCTCGAAACTTAACAGAGAGCTATAAAAAAAAGCAGTTAAATCATAAGTAGATGTGAATGGCCACCATCCATCCCACATTGTGTAGCAATGGCTTCGAACTTCAAATCATTCTGGCTGGCAATAAAAGTAGTGATCAGGTGGTCACATGACCAAAACTAATCACAGATAGCACATCTTATTACTCCAAGCACCAGGGAGAAACTGGTCAGTCGGCAAACCATAGCTGGAGAGACGGCAACAAAAGGCAGAACACCTATGCCTTAAAACCGGAGACTACAACATCCTCTGGTCTCCAAGCCTGTTCCTTTCCAAGTCCATCAGTACAGAAAACCGACGTCTTGGTAATGAGACTGCAAGCAACTAACCATGACCTGCTGAAAATCCACCTCTTCGAGAGAGTCCTGCAACAACTTCGATATACAACTCCTGGCTATCAAATCCACCTAACTCCACTTCCAGAGTAAAAACGCCTTCTTCACTGGGTCTGCAACGCACGCCTTTTTCCCCAGGATGAGCCAGAATAACTATTCCTTTGGTTGTAATTGGTAAAAGGGTATCATCCTCATTTTGGCTTTCTTTCTTGAGTGGGAGTGGTGAGTGAGTGACGTAGCGTTGGACTTTCTGGGTGAATGTGTGAATAAAAATAATCCTCTTTATTTAAACTGATGAAAAGCGTGCTGCTGATTATTCAAATTGGCCATACACTCGGATTGCGAAACACACACCTCTTCCTTTTCAAAAACATGCTGATTTATCAGCAGTAAAGGAAAGGCAACTGGAGTTTCAGTTCTTTCTCGCCATTCTGTCTGTAAATAATACCCTTTTCACAATAAGTAAGTATCATTAAGAACCCAAAGTCCTTTCTCAACAGCCTGGAAATCAATGTTAATCCTCACAGTCCTTCACACCCAGGTAACAGTAAGAAACAAAATAACTCCCCTCTTTCCCCCCCACCCCCACCCCATTTGTAATACATGCATCAATTAGCAAGGCGTCAATTGCCATCAAATATCACTGACCAGAGAGAATGTCTGTACTATTAACATATAACACCTCCCGACAGAATTGCATATTCACTTAACCTACAGGATCTCCAGAAACTCCAGAAACATGAGCAAAGGAAACATGAAAATAGCAACCTAAGCTTCCATTTTGAAGATAACCATGTTATGGCCTAACTAAAAAGCAACCTTTTAAAACATCTATGCCGCAAAGCCCAAAATTATATATGCACAAATTATACTTTCATATCCAAACCATAATTGCCTGCTCTAAGGAAGTTACCATTGCCATTCCCAACTAGCTAAATGAACACATCCTTGCATAATGGTATGAAAAATTTGCTAGACATTGTTAACTGAGCTTTTTTTCTAATTATGCTGCTATGGAGCTGGGATGTCTTTCTATGTTAAAACTGCTATGTACGTGTAAGTACTGATTTATTTCTCATCAGCTTGCAAACTGCATTAATATACCAGCTGCCAATCTCTTACACGCATCTAGGAGATGTCACCAGTGGGACTTTCTTTTAAGTTTTCTGATGGCCAGCCTGATGTGTGCTGCAGAGGCTGATCCAATCAAAGATGCTTGCGCTGATAGCTCCTTCAAAAGTTTGTCATTTTTAATAAATACTGGTTGTGGCAAGCATGCCGTATGCCTTCTTGACTATCTTATCCACCTGCGTTGTCACTTTGTGATCTGTGGACCTGTACGCCCAGATCTCTCTGCCTGTCAATACTCCTAAGGGTTCTGCCATTTGCTGTATACTTCCCATTTGTATTAGACCTTCCAAAATGCATTACCTCACATTTGTCCGGATTAAACTCCATCTGCCATTTCTTCGCCCAAATCTCCAACCGATCTGTATCCTGCTGTATCCTGTGACAATCCTCATCATTATTCGCAACTCCACCAACCTTTGTGTCATCCGCAAACTTACTAATCAGACCAGCTACATTTTCCTCCAAATCATTTATATATACTACAAACAGCAATGGACCCAGCACTGATCCCTGCGGAACACTACTAGTCACAGCCTTCCATTCAGAAATGCACCCTTCCACTGCTACCCTCTGTCTTCTATGACCGAGCCAGTTCTGTATCCATCTTGCCAGCTCACCTCTGATCCTGTGTGACTTCACCTTTTGTACCAGTCTGCCATGAGGGACCTTGTCAAAGGCTTTACTGAAGTCCATGTAGACAACATCCACTGCCCTTCCTTCATCAATCATCTTCGTCACTTCCTCAAAAAACTCGATCAAGTTAGTGAGACACGACCTCCCCTTCACAAAACCATGCTGTCTCTCGCTAATACGTTCATTTGTTTCCAAATGGGAGTAAATCCTGTCCCGAAGAATCCCTTCCAATAATTTCCCTACCACTGACGTAAGGCTCACCGGCCTGTAATTTCCTGGATTATCCTTGCTACCCTTCTTAAACAAAGGAACGACATTGGCTATTCTCCAGTCTTCTGGGACCTCACTGTAGCCAAATACAAAGATTTCTGTCAAGGCCCCAGCAATTTCCTCCCTTGCCTCCCTCAGTATTCTGGGGTAGATCCCATCAGGCCCTGGGGACCTATCTACCTTCATGTTTTTCAAGACGCCCAGCACCTCCTTTTTGATATCGACATGACCCAGACTATCTGCACTCCCTTCCCTAGATTCATCATCCACCAAGTCCTTCTCTTTGCTGAATACTGATGCAAAGTACTCATTTAGTACCTCGCCCATTTCCTCTGGCTCCACGCATCGATTCCCTCCTCTGTCCTAGAGTGTGCCAGCCCTTTCCCTGGATACCTTCTTGTTCTTTATATATGTATAAAACGCCTTGGGATTCTCCTTAATCCTGTTTGCCAATGACTTTTCATGACCCCTTTTAGCCCTCCTGACTCCTTGCTTAAGTTCCTTCCTACTTTCTTCATATTCCTCAAGGGCTTTGTCTGTTCCCAGCCTTCTAGCCCTTACAAATGCTTCCTTTTTCTTTTTAACTAGGCTCACAATATCCCTCGTTATCCAAGGTTCGAAGACTTGCCAAACTTATCCTTCATCCTCTCAGGAACATGCCGGTCCTGGATTCTAATCAACTGACGTTTGAAAGACTCCCACGTCAGATGTTGATTTACCCTCAAACAGCCACCCCCAATCTAAATTCTTCAGTTCCTGCCTAATATTGTTATAATTAGCCTTCCCCCAATTTAGCACCTTCACCCGAGGACTACTCTTATCCTTATCCACAAGTATCGTAAAACTTACGGAATTATGGTCACTGTTCCCAAAATGCTCCCCTACTGAAACTTAGACCACCTGGCCGGGCTCATTAGTTTGTTTTGGTGTTTGGCAGTTCAGAAAGAAACTATATTGATTGCACTGAAATTTGGAACTGCGTTTTGTTTTTGAAATCGCTGAACGTCCCAAAGTGCAGCATGGTCAGGCTACCGGATAATAAATGAATTTGGAGCTCTGCGCTTTGAATTATGTAAATGCACCACTAGATGGCAGAAAATAACCATTGTTGGTCAAAATGTGGTGCTAGTACATTTCGATAGCTTGTATTTTCATGACCTGGGCCAGTTGCTGGTGTCTACTCTTATCATCAGATTTGATTGTCTATGGATAATTTTAACGGTCAGATGAGTTCTCTCCCTAAATCTCTCCACTGTTCTACCCTTCTGTCTTTTAGAATTCTCCTTAAAACCTAGTTCTGACTAAGTTTTTGGTCATAGATTAGATTAGAGATACAGCACTGAAACAGGCCCTTCGGCCCACCGAGTCTGTGCCGACCATCAACCCCCCATTTATACTAATCCTACACTAATCCCATATTCCTACCAAACATCCCCACCTGTCCCTATCCTTCCCTACCACCTACCTATACTAGTGACAATTTATAATGGTCAATTTACCTACCAACCTGCAAGTCTTTTGGCTTGTGGGAGGAAACCGGAGCACCCGGAGAAAACCCACGCAGACACAGGGAGAACTTGCAAACTCCACACAGGCAGTACCCAGAATCGAACCCGGGTCCCTGGAGCTGTGAGGCTGCAGTGCTAACCACTGTGCCGCCATGCCATGCTATCTCCTTTATGTGGCTCGGTGTCAAATTTTGTTTGATCACGCTTCTGTGAAACGCCTTGGGACATTTTACTATGTTAAAGGTGCTATATCAATGCAAGTTGTTGTCTTAGGTTCACCTATTGGCAAAGGATCTCTGGTGCATCTAAATATTCACACACATTACCACTTCAAACTTCCTAAAAATTCAGAATTTGTCAGAACTGAAGTTAAACACAATTACAACTGGAAATCAAATGAGCAAGACCGAATTCTGCCAATGTTTTTCCACATTGAAGATGCTCTAACTTATATAATTTTGAAGGATTACAATATGTTTTTGTAAATAGAGTAATTTGTTTTCATTATTTTCTTTTTATCCCTGAACCATATCCACTTCACCCACCCCCACTCATTCCTGTTTTCAGTCTCTTTCATGTCAGGTGCACTCAATAAGGCAGGCTATAATAAATGTCCAGGTGCACTCAATATGCAACTCATTTCGGAGCACCAAAAATCAGAGCAAAATAGAAACCTCATTGTGTGACTTTCTATGGGGCTTTGTGCTGTTCAAAAACATCAAGGCATCTAGCTGATTGGTATTTGTTGTTGGAATAATGCCTCCTAGTCAATAAAAATCAATGCAGTTGTCAACTATCTGTTGTTGGACAAATATGTAAGTATTCTGTTTACTTTTTACAATATAAAATATTAATGCTAAGTTGTTAAATACAGTATTCTAATAAATGTACAGTAAAATGCTTAAAGTTGTCAGATCGAATGTGATATGGAGAATACATTGTGCTTTAGTTTCTGCTTCAGTACATGAAAGATAATTTGAAATATCCTGATATTTTTATTTATAAAGCTTTTGTTAACAGCTGAGTCTTAGTTAACTACAAAATTTTAATCAAAAGGTGTGCCTGAACAAGTTCAATAACTAACTTAATTCTGCATTCGCATTGTTCCATTTTCAGTTTGTATGTCCCTTCTTTACTGGTTTTCATCGTATGCTGTTCAGAGTATTTGCCTTCCATTTAATCGGTGCATCATGCAAAATTCACACCTGCTGGCTTGATTCCATTCACAAAACAGTGACAAATCACAACAGAACAGTTCTGGACAATGAAAGCACAGTAAAATGCATCTTACTTCACTGATTTGACATTCAAATCTCACACCTCAGATACAATTTTCACATTGAAATCCAATCACCTGACTTTGCAGCTCTTTGACCACTGTTACTTTGGTTTTTAAAAAAATCAGAAACAGATCTTTCTATGGTTTTAAAAAAAATCACCAATATGAACGGAAGTGGGAAAGACTCATCGAAATGGACCAAATTGGAAG
This sequence comes from Heterodontus francisci, assembly GCF_036365525.1. Taxonomy (NCBI): domain Eukaryota; kingdom Metazoa; phylum Chordata; class Chondrichthyes; order Heterodontiformes; family Heterodontidae; genus Heterodontus; species Heterodontus francisci. The sequence goes on along the minus strand of NC_090376.1, from coordinate 129,710,413 downwards.
AGCAGTACATATGAGAAAAGAATGGATCTGGAACAGAATTTAAGGACAGACAGGTGCTACAATGTAATAGGGAAGAAGCAAGTCCTCAACTCCCTTACATTCCCAGAACTGAATGAACATTGTATATGAGCTGAAATAAAAGGTTTTTTTTAAATTACTGAGGAACCTGCAGTATTTATTTTTTGCCTGTCTCTTTTCTCACCAGGATTCACCACAAGCACAGAAGTAATGGGGATACTGTTCCACAGAATTATAGATGTTTACAACTTGGAATGGTCATTCAGCTCATCAGCCTGGATTTTAATTTAACTTATCGGGAGCTTGGGGTGGGTTGGTAAGGTGTGCGGAAGTTGGGGTTCTTGCACATACTGTGGAGCATGATGTCACTGATCAATTCCCTGTCTAGAAGCCAGCCTGATTGACAGGCTTGTCTTCTGGTTGGATAGGGAGCAGATTGGTGGAGGCTGCAGGACAAGGTAGATCAACGCCGGGGGGGGGCAGGTGGTCGATCCCGGTGTTGGTGGGGCTGCCAATCTCAGGTGGGGGTTCAGAGGTCTGGAGTGGAGGTGAAAGGCTTGGGGGTGGGGGGGAAGGATGGAGTCAGAGGTCTGGAGTGGAGAGGTAGGAGGCTGGGGCAGAGGGGGATCGAGTTGGAGGACTGGGAAGGGGATCAGAGGCCTCGGGGTGGGAGGGGCCATCAAAGGCCTCAGTAGGCTGGCGGGGAGGGGTGTGAAATCGGAGGTCTTGGACGGGATTGGAGACCTGGGGTGTGGTGGGAAAGGTGGTAGGCTCAAGAGGAGGGGTCCTAATAGCAGAGAACTGCACTGGCAGGCATGCTGGATTCAGCAGCCCTCGCCTGGGTGAGGCTGCCAGGTTTCCCAAGATTTGGGAAACACAGTCATCAACAGTTAAATCTGAAAAGTAGAAATAAAAATGAGGCTTTGCAGCTTCACCATAATATTTAAAGTGCCAACCCGCCTCCTTGCAGTGAATCAGTCCCCCGCCCATCTTCCCGCCACAGTTAAAGCCAGAAGTGAGTGAGTTGGAGGCAGGTGTGAGTTAAGATTCTGATTTTTAAGACTTTAACATGCCTTTTTTAGTTAAAGCTCTCCCCATCATGTCTGCCACCCCTTTGCTAGAATCAATCCTGAACTAATTGCACTGTCCAGCTTTCCTGCCATAAACCTTTATCTTCGTTGGCTTCAAGTAATTATTCGCATTTCCCTTTAAGATGCAATGGTGTATGACTCAACTACTCCCTGTGGCAAAGCATCTCGCGCTCCAACAACTCTGCATAAATAATTTTTTTCCGAATCTTTCTCCTCATTCTTAACCTGAAGTCTGCCTGTTAACTGATGTGGACAGTAAAGATCCCATAGCACTATTTGTGGAGGAGCAACAATTGTTCTGACCAACAATCTTTCCTGAACCAGCACTACCATTTAAAAAAAAAACAAGGAATTTGTTATTAACCTCGTTGCTGCCTATGGTATCTTGCTTTGCATAAAGTTTTTGCTGTGTTTTCCCAATAATAAGTCACTACACTTCAAAGTAATCGTACAGGGAGATTTGAAACTTCTTTGAGAGATGGTCTTTTTACATGAAAGCACCTACTAAACACACGTGTTAACATTTCTGGAAAGACTACTGAGAAATGCCAAATGAGAGGATAGTTTGATACATTTTGCCTTTTGTGTTGTAATGGCAGTATAGTAGCAATGTATTAGCCTGTGTAAGATCTACTGTAGTTTATAAAATCCTGGGAGAGCATAGCTTTTAATATGACCCTGATCTATCAGAAACGAACCCACAAACCCCATCACAACTGCACAAAATTATAGTGTACAACATACTGTAAGTAATGTCATCAACTACGAAAGTCAGAGAAAGTCTGGATCCTAAGACTGTTAGAGACTTGTTATTATGTCAACATTCACAACAGCATTGCATCGTGACAGGAGGAGACAGTGACAAATATACTTTCATTGAGTTTCATGGAAATTCTATGTTTTATATATTCTGGAGGTATATTACATTGTTAATAAAGTAGAACAATGCCTACAGTCTCATAAATGTCAGACATTGCTCTTTTAAAACGGTTTTACTCACTCACTCATCAATCAATGAGTTCTGCTTTGAGAAGACTGTGTCAGAGCTGCATCAGTTTGAAGGAGTTCAGATTTAGCTTTAGCTAAGCTCGTACAGCATGTTCTTGAGTCTGTCAGAAGCATGCATGAACTCATTTGTCATCGTACCATACCAAAGAAATACACATTAAAATCAGAACTACTCAATCCAGTCTGACGATGGCAGCCTTGTCTTATGTGGGAACTTGTTAAGACTTCCCCATATATTCCTAACAGATGTGTACACAATGAAATCCAATTGCATGGAATCAGTCAAGATGAAGTAAAATGTGACTTATAATCAGACACTTAACAGGAACAGCTTATACAAATGCTGCCTAAACCAGAATCGGATTATGAATTCATTAAAAATGCTTATGTTGCACATTAATGTGTGCATATAGGTTTGACTGGGTGTTTGTATTTTATAACAGGATGTAATATTTCACATATGGTTCAGACACAACCAGCAGCTGTTCACAGCATGAGATCTTTATTAAGCATGTGCAAGGGGTCATTCTATCAACATCTTCTGCAGGTAATATTTTAGATGAAAAGAAGGAATAAAAAGGTCTTGAAAGTGGAAGATTGTGTTCTTATCCATTTAATCTTATTATCTTGTTCCTTTTCTAAGCAACAAAATATTATAATCACTATCTTGGTCCATAACAATAGGCCTACATGGGATGTTGGAACTACCCATAACTGAACACTTAATCCAAAACCTATTAGACGACATCTAATATGCAATTCAGGTTTAGAGCGGCCACAATGTTTTTCTTTGCAGGTTGTAGTGGGCTTATCATTGATTTTGCTGTTGGCAATGCCACTTCTGTCTAAACATTGTACTTGCCCTTGATATCCACTGACTTTTCTACACTGCTGAAGTTTCTTTTCATGTCTGACGCTAGAGAATAGAAGGCTGTATTTCTGCCTGTGAGCTGAGGGTAACTCTCTAAAACATTTTTGCTTCAAAGGGAGAATTTAGTCAGCTAGGTTCAACTGGAGCTCTGTTCCACTTAGGATAGGCATCTGCACTGAAATTACTGATAACATGGGGGAATGGGACTCTTTGGATACCTCTTTCAAAGAGCTGACACAGGCATGATGGGCCAAATGGCCTCCATTTGCACTGTATAATTTTATGGTTATGAACATTGGGAGAGACTCAAGTTGCAGAAGGTTTTTTTAAAAAAATGGAGTAGATTATGCCAACTTCTCCCTTTTACTATTCCAAAAAATTGGCATAATTAGGCAGTGGATCAGTATTAACTGACATGGATCTATCCCTTTTCTGAATCCTGATGGTAGCTCCTTACCACTGGTTATAAGATGTGAGGGAAAATGCATGTGTAATGTCACTACAGAGCCACTGAACTATCCAATAAATAAGTGCAACCCAATTGTCATAAAGTGTTGGACTACAAATATTGGTTTTAAACTGATACCTATAGAACGTGATGTGTAGCCAGCCGTGATAAACATGCATAGAGCTCCGCCCCTTGGGGATTCATTTTTAAATTGGGAGAGCGCAGTTGAGAGCATTAACTTTTTCATAACATTGAAAAGATTCCTTCGCAAATTTAAAAAGCTTCCTAAGACATTGCCTGGACACTTTCAAACATGTACTTCATATTAGACTGGTGTTACACTGCAGCTAGTGTAAAGACCAACAAATGCGACACTACCTGCGTGAGCTGGTCTCCTATGTCTCCCGGTTTCACTGAATTCCATATTGCTGATCTGACTCCCAAGTTAAACTGACACTCACACATCCCACAGTATATTGTCACATTTATAGTGACACTGATCAATGACATACAAACACCAGCATCCATAGGGAAAATCACAACTCCTACCTTATAAAAATGGCCTAGCTTTTCAGTTTAAAAAGTATTTTTTATTATGGATAAATGTCCATAAAATATGCTCATTATATAACATTAAAAAGGTGCATTATCTCAGAGGGCATTCTTAACTGCTGAAGGGTCATGCAACAGTTATCCTCCATACACTTTTTAAAAAAGGTATTCAATTCTTGGGATATAGGCATTGCTGTAAAGGCCAGCATTTATTGCCCATCCCTAGTTGCTCTTGAGAAGATGATGGTGAGCCGTCTGCTTGAATTGTTGCAGTCCATCTGATGAAGCTACTTCCATAATGCTGTTAGAGAGTACCAGGATTTTGACCCAGTGGCAATGGAGGAATGAGGACATATGCCCAAGTGGGGATGGTTTACAACTTGGAGGGGAACCAGTGTTCCAAAGCACCGGCTGTCCTTGCTATTCGTTTTGGTGAGAGTTGCGGGTTTTGGAGGTGCTAACAACGTAGCCTTGACGACTTGCTGCAGTGGACCCCTTAGATAGGACACAGAGCAGCCACAGTATTGAGACAAAAACAAAAGGCACACATTTTGTGTTACAACACGAAGCATTAAAAATTTGTTTCCTCCCATTTTTGGGCACAGGGTTGCGATTTATGATCTGCGCGGCCCTGTCGCATTGAGGCACGTAGCACTTTGTAAACTTTGTGCTGCCTCCTCATTTGCCTGATTGTAGCACTCAGCCCAACGTCAAATGCGCTGCTGGCTGGCAGAATGCTCATCAGGGCGTCTCACAGTGTGCATGGCTAGCTCGTGTTCCAGCTAGACTACACACCTTAAGAGCCAGCCTGCCCCTCTTAAAGTGAAGCTGCACTCAGTAGGAGGAAGCTGTTGCTGACTTTCAGTACTGCAATTGGCTGCAAGTAGAAGCTGAATAATTGGAGCACCAGGGCAGAGAGAGAGCTCCTAGGTTCACAGATGCGGCGATGGAGATCGACAGGTGGAGAGAGTTAATGTTTTCCTGGGGGCAAAGAGGCCTTCAAAGAACACTGTTTGAAGGTAATAGGAGCAGGTGGCAAGGGAGGCCAACTACCAGAGTCTTGCCCCAAGGACATAGCAGCAATGTCGCAAGAATGTTCTCACACGGGTGGTCAAAGCCAGTGTATGCATCTACAAAGCACATCTCGTACCCATCACACCACCAATCTCTCACACTATTCAATGCACCACATGCCCCCATCTCTCATCCATCAGCCATCCCTGGCAGTCAGATCTCAAACCTAACATTCAGATACCCCATATAAAAACAAGAAATGCTGGAACCACGCAGCAGGTCTGGCAGCATCTGTGGAAAGAGAAGCAGAGTTAACGTTTCGGGTCAGCGACCCTTCATCGGATCCGATGAAGGGTCGCTGACCCGAAACATTAACTCTGCTTTTCTTTCCACAGATGCTGCCAGACCTGCTGAGTGGTTCCAGCATTTCTTGTTTTTATTTCAGATTTCCAGCATCTGCAGTATTTTGCTTTTATTCAGATACTCCACCTCAACCTCACACACCTTCCAGTGATGCAAAACTCACAGCCAACTCTTGCAGCCTCCACATAGCTCCAGGTATTCTGCTATGGCAAGCACATCACCCAAACATAGTGCAATACAATTACTGGCATTCTTCCCTCTCTCTGGCAGGATTAGCTTTCGCACAATCACAGGGGAAAGAGCAGAACGGGCAGGGGCCAGGCACACCTACATCTCCTGAGCTTCGCAGAGGAGATGATCATGGGAACAGTTACAACAGAATCAGTTGCATCCAGCGTCACTGAGAACATTCAGGATAATGGTATGTTCCTACTTTAAGCCCCTTCTCAACTCCCACCTCGATCTCATCCTGCTGTCTGGCATGATGTGCAAGATCTAGGTGGTGTAACCGTGGCCCTCTTGATTTCCATCCCGTTTCCTCTTCCCTCATCCTCAATCCTCCTCTTCTGATGTACTGCTTTCAGACACCCAAGAACTGCTGCCTGCTCAGCCACAATAGCCTATGAAGAAAGAACGAGAACTATACCACACTACTAATAAAGAGGCAGCATCACTTCCTCTGACAGTCACAGAGACCAATTCAGATACTGGCATTGCATGAACTTTGATATGTAGTATAGATTGGGGATCTGCATATGGCAACTGGGCTGCAGCCAGGCCAGAGCAAAAGGACATTTCATGTGCCAGCTCACTAGAGGACAAGGTTGCACACGAGTTCTACAGGGGACTCAGATAAGGACTTCAGTGTGGATAGCATACAGAAGAATGCTGATGGACATGCACACCAAGATGGTTGGTGCATTGACAGGCCTGCCAGACAGCCTCTTGTTATGACCAAGGTTGGAGGAATGCACTGTCTTTATCTAGTTCCAATACTCCACTGGTCATAACATATGTTTAAATGTTTTATACAGTTACCGATATGGTCAGCTATATTCTTTATCTATATTAGTTTCAGAATAAAAATCTGCCAACCATGTTTCTTTAATAAACAACAACATTATTGATTTATTATAAAACAAGATGTATTCAGTAAAATTGCAAAGCTTATTACCACACAGTTTGAAATATGAAAGTATAAATATATACCCTTCTAAAATAACCTAACATATATACATACACGCAGCAGTTAAAGCAAAAAAAAATGAAAAGGCTGGCTCTGCAGAGATCAACTTAAAAAAAATACTTTGGCCAAAGTATTGTCAATTTTTGAAGAAAAAGGGTAAGATGGAAGGTTCCAGATGGCCTTTGGTCTGGCATCTAGGTGCACGGAGATGGCTGTCACTGAGATCTTTCTGGAGCGGTTCTGTTCAAGTGGCATCGAGGAGTAGTCTTGCAGGCTTTTGGGGAGAATTACTGCATCAGTGGTTTCAGCTATCACATTGGATTCTCAGAAGATTTGTCAAAACAGGTGGAAAAGGTGGCTTCTCTTTTGGTAGGCTATACACCAACAGTCCAAGCCCAAATCAGAAAGCCAAAACTCCTGACAACCATAAACCTAGACATGTGACATCTCTGTAAATAGTTCCAATAGCCAACAAGGCTCCTTAAGTTTATTTAGCACTTCAGTGTCTTTTCCAGTAAGAGTTTTTTTTTAAAACCCAGGCATCTTCTCAGTCTTTCAAATGAACCAATTTTCACAATCCTTTAAACACGAGTGCTCAAAAAATATTAATAATGGAAGCACCTTCATGACACTGTCAAGGAGCATGAAGGACTCTGACTCCAACAAGGCGCAGGCTTTGAGCGAAGCTTGGATATCATCCTTTCCACCATGGAAATGGTGGCTGATTCCATGACAGCACATGCGGGCCCAGCCCTGAAACTGCGCCTTAAGGCCACTGTCTCAGCTTCTACTGCAGCACAAGCAGTAGGCACCTAACATCTCAGTGCCACAGTGGAAGTTCAGGCAGAGGTCATGAGATCCATTCTTGCAGCCACACAGGCTCAGACTGCTGCCATCATGGGTGCCATTCTCAGTGCTCAAAGGGGCTGCAGGCTCTCAGCGTCCATCAATCTGTGCTCCAGCAGAATTACTGAGATGCTGCCCCAAGGGAATGCCATTGGCTACATGGAGTACAAACCTGCTGTCCTCTCTCAGAATGACACCATTAATGCTCCCACTGCTGCCATTACACCAGTGCCCTTGCTGGTGCCGCTCTGCAGCCATGCTGCAGCCACTGGGGTAGTACTGTGTAGGAGCAGCAGGTCAGGGCAAAGGCACCTGCAAGGCAGGCACGAAGGGAATGCGCAAGGCTGAATAGTTAACTTCTGTTTATATAATTGGATGTGTTATTGGATAAAGATGTTCTGTGGCAAGATTTTTGTCGGTGGTTTTTATTGTAAGATCTTGACCAAGGGGACACTGATGGGATGTCGCAAATGGATGGAAATGTGGGGAAATAGTAGAGCCATGGTGGTGAAGGGATGATCTCCTAATGGAACCAGAGTCTGAGTAGGTGCTCACAGCCAGCCTGTCAGGAGCAAAGGGGTCCCGGATGCTCCTCCCCCTCCTCCTCCTCCCGAGGTGGCCTCCAGATGCTTGGTGGCAGTGGCTATGCCCTCATAATAGCGAGGCTGTGGAGGATGCACCATAAATTTGGAGACAAGCTCTGGAGAATATTGTAAGGCTTCCACCTAGGCAGGGAAACCATTGCTTAAGAACACCCAGGTGGTTTGCTCTACGATGGTTTTCATGGTGGTGGTGGCATGGGCCTCATTGTACGTCCGTTGTCCTCGCATGGTCAGGTAGCAGAGGGGGTAGGTCATCAACCATGTGTAGAGGGAGTCTCCCCTGTCCCTAAGCAGCCACCCTCTGGTTCTTCCTGGTGACCTGAAGACACGGGAACACCAGACTGCCTCAGAAGGAAGGCATCATGGCTGCTGTCAGGATAGCAGGCGTTCACCGACCTGCATGGCTGCACACCAACTGCACATTAATGGAGTGGGACCCTCTGCAGTTCTTGACCCTCTCCCCATTGGCGTGTGAGGCCAGCAGAACCATATGTGTGCAGTTGATTGCTTCCTGCACCATTTTGAATCCTGCCCTCCTGGCAAAGCCTGCTAGCTCATCCTGCTTCTCTCTGCTTAGAGAGAAGACAATAAACTCACCTCTTCTTGAATACAGGGCCTCCATCACCCTCCTAATTCAGCAATGTCTGGTGTACTGGGAAATGTTAGCTATGTCGCCTGCTTCCACCTGGAATGATCCGGGTCACATAGAAGATTAGCGCAACAGTGACCTTGATGGCCTCTGGTAGCGCCGTCATTGCCCTGGTGTAAGGCTGTAGGTTGTATTGAAGGAATTTCTGTGACCATGTCCTTGATGAATCTCAGTCATCTCCTGCTGAGGTGGAGGTAGGAGAATTGCTGCCTGAAAACCCTTGGTGGATAGGACCTTCCATAGGGAACCCTCTTCCCCATCCCTCACCGCAAAGTTTCCCCTCTTTGCAGTCTGTGCTCCATTTGTCTGTCATGTTGCAGACCCAGAGGCACTGCAACTACAGCCCCTACTGTTGTAGCTTTTGTGTGGACTGGTCACCAAATTCTTTGCTCTCCCTGTATCAATGCAGCAACACTCCCTGCCAAATCCAGCAACTCACCACAGCAATTCCAAAAATACTCCACAGTACTTCCACAAACTTTCCAATGACAGAGGTAAGTCAAAAGCACCTCACCTGCCTGTCCCTTTAAATAGCACTAGTGTGAAAGGGGTGATGGTGGTGCGTGGTTGTGGGGGTGGGGAGGTTCATTGAGCATGTTAACCAGAGAGTGATTAGCACAGGTGTTCAGTGGACCTGCGTCGAATGAACCAAACGGCTGTTTGGCGTCATGATCTGCCAAAATCAAGAAAAATCAAGAGCTTTTGGAATGCCTGCGCCAGCACCCTTTTCAATATGGGGCGCTGTGCCGGAAGTGGCCAGAAGCGCGGTGCATGCCATTTTGAGAGTTTGGGGTTTCATGCAATGCTACAGAGCAGCTGAAATCTTGAAGTAAATGTTTTAATTTGCTCAGTTAGGAATTCAGATAATAAAATAATGTACCCCAAGCTACTTCCATAAGCATAACACTATTTATGACTTAAGAAATGAACTACAATTTGTCCCAAACTTTTCAAACTAATTATCTAGCTTTTCCCCTTGCTGATTAGAGGAGAGGAGTGTTGGGGAAACAAGTTTAGAAATAATTTTGAACTTTTAGCATATATTTAGGAAGGACATATGGGGAACAATTTTCATCTCCCTGGCCAAGTGTAATTTGGCAGCAGAGTTATTGGCAAATGAGCCAGCTTTGCATCTGTGTAACAAAAAATTGCTATGTTGTCATCAGATACGGGTGAGGAAAAGAAATGTCTGTAATCAACATGAGTGCCAAGCATATTGAAGCATTTCCTACGAAGCTGGTATGGAAATGGGAGCCATAGAGCTCTCTCTCTCTGGCCAGTCAACATTAGTCTTGTTACTATCAGTTTAAAAAGAAATCTCAAATTGTTCATATTTATGTGGATGAATAATTTACCTAAGGAGATGATCATGTATTAGTAATTTGATGAGGAGGTAGTAATTACATGGCAGTAATTAATATTCATCTGAAAAACGAACTTAATTTCAAATAACGTTTTGTTATGCATACAGTATTCTGAACAGCACAGAATTTATTACTGATGTTTAGCAGAGTAGCTGTAAATAATCCAGGAATGTTCCAAAGCCCTTATAATGGAAATAAAGGTTAATGCAATTGTTTTAATAGAAATAGTTAGTGCACATTTTAGTGTAATACTTGCAATTGAAACCAAAGAGATTCTTTATTTATGTATATAAACAAAATCATGTCCATGAACAGACACCTATATAAAAACAGAGCAGATTAAACACACCTTCAACACCCAAGTGTAGACTGATGAATCACCAGTCCAGAGATGAGGAAGTATGGCATGTGGATGTGTGGGGGGGAAATGTCCTCGATCTACCTGGATGACTAAGATGTCTATATTCATTATTTTCCTATTTTCTACATATAAGGCACAATCTATGCTGCAGTAATGCCTCTTAGGAAGCAGAAGAAACTTGTTTGTATAATATTAATAAAGAATGGCATAACACAAGATATTTCTCCCTTTTAATCGCTCTCCATTTACAGGCATGAAAAAAATACACCTGCCAACAGATGTGTTGCATCACGTCGCTGCTCTGTATCACTGAGGAGATCTGACATTTCAAGTTGAGTAGAGGCCTGAAAGCAGCACAGTTGTCATCAACCCACAAGCTGAGTCAGAGATACGACTGCTCAGAAATCTCAAGTCAGCATTCTTTCCATTCACGAACTCTTCCTATTCCTTCCTGACCAAATACTGAGATTGACTTGATGTCAATGCCCCAGACTCGAAGATTTCCCCTGTTCACTGTTGGTGGCAAAATGGTAAATATGCTCTTTATAGATGTGTTTATGTTTTAGTTACAAATAAAGAAAATGGGAATCATCCCTACTCTACCTTCCCAAATGAATAAGTGACTGGATCCTACTTTGTGTAATATAACAAATAAATCACCACAACTAAGTTTTTTTTTAAATTATGATCTCAATTTGGCCTAAATAAAACAATATAGAATGTGGTGAAGTTAGATGTTGACCTCTTTAATATTCTGTTTGATATTAGGCATGCATTATATAAGACCAAAGTCACCAAAGATAGATCAAAGAGATAAGATGTGGAGGTAAATTTTCTCAGTTCAGGCTGATAATACAGTATCTCATCCATCAACGATATTAGAAAATCTGGGACGAGACTTTTAAAGTGAATTGGTGGTGGGCAAAATACCAACCAGCAGCCTACACTTGGAAAACGTAGGCTACGTCTTTTTCTCCCTAATGCTTGGTTTCCAAGTGAAATGGCTTTAGACAGATTCATTCCAGTAGATAACTAGCATGAGTCTACAGCACAAATTTACTTACACTTTTGCATTAATGGCCAATAAATTGGTCGTCTTATTCAAAGAGGTCACTGACAATATGGGAACTGAAAGCATCATGCTGATGCAGTCGTGGATTCTTTAGTAAGGTTGGCGTTTACAATTTGCTGCGGCAGTGTAGAGGGACCTTTGCACTACCTCACATCAGTACTCTCCTAGTGATGCTTTATACTGAAATGTATGACTGATTCACAATTTTTTCTCTCTCAGAAATTGGCTCTAGGTTTGCACTGACAACATCTAATGATCTTGTTGATCATGATTGTAATCAGAATGGGATTAGGGTGATAAATTTCCACCGGAAAGGCTAGCCTTGCATGAATCTCACTATTTTTTCCTCTACAAATGATTCTCACTATATTGATGAAGAGCTTTGTTAGAATGCAGGTGAAATATTATTCTTTCCAATATCTAGGGTCATATGCACTCGTTCGCAATCTAGAGACTGGGATAGGTTACAGGCTTTTTGTTGTCAAATAAGAGAGATCTAGAACGATTTTTCTTTTGGTTTTATGTGAATTATTTATAGGTAGCCAAATAGTGCTAATTCATAAAAGGATGAGAATTATTGCTATTCAGAAGGATTTTATGTTATGGCAGGTACATAGATACCAGTTTGCCTCGAGTATAAAAGATACTGATAGCTAGTTTTAATAAATTGGGCATAGTTTGCGTGGTTTGCGAAGTACTATCTTGTGTCTCTGTCATACTCTCGCTACCTCTTTCCAAATGGTACAAGTAGAGCTCACGCAACTTTTTTTGGTTTGCTTTGGATTGACCTATTTTTGTTTGGGTCCCACCTTATGCTAGCTTTAATAGGCTGTTTGCTAAAATAGTCTGGCTTAATTCATACAAGGGGATCACAGAAACTATATAATTAGGTTTTAAAATAATACTGCCCTCCACTTCAGAATGTGAATAGAGATGTTCCAGCTTCTAGTGGAGGGGTAATATTAGAACCACCTTGTCCAAATCTGGAATCTGCCGGATTCAAAAATTCCTTTTGAAGTCACGCAAAGGACAGAAAAATAAAATGTTCTTCAAAAAATCAAATAAGGAAGTCAAGGAAGATATAAAAAACAGAAAACAAAAATGCCAAAAGGCAGAATGAAAAATAATTTGATGCAAGTAGATAAGGATCATTAAAGATAGAAAAAAAGTTACATAGATTAACATGAGAAAATCAGTAACGATTTTGCTACGAAGTAAAAGTGAATGGTGGATGATCCCTGGTGTATCTAAAACCTAGAAGAACAGAATCTCTGAGTTGATAGCTGAATTAACATTATTTATATGTGCAATTGCTCCTCTCTTCAATGAATGAGGATGCAAGTTTGTGACGAAATGCTTTGTCACACTGCTGCATTCCATCTTAATATGCTCCGAGAGCTCATAATATAAGTGTATCACATCATATGGTACAGAGAGATACAGATCCGAGGGTGAAATCCTGTATTGAGTGAGTTGCAGTGAAGTTGGAAATACTACAATACGCCCACGTGTATTCTAGGTTATAGGGAAAGTAGCTAGTGAATTTATTTTTGACTGCTTTTATATGACTGGCATTGAAACATATGGATGTGCGTGTGTGTGCATGTGCGACTGAACAAAAATTAAGTGAGGAGAAAATTGTGCTTGGATGATATTGTCTCCATGGTCAAATGATTAATAGAATTTGGATGAAGTACTAGGGGACTACCAGCACTAGTGGTTCAATGCTCCAACATGAGTCAGCACCTTCGGGAGAGCAGACAGTCCCATCCCAACATCTCATTAATCATGAGACAAACTCTTAGAAGTCAAGAGGTTTGCTAAAAGAATTATGAGTTTCTATTTTTTTCAAACATAAACCAATATAGATAGACAGTTGGTTTATAAACCTCATTAGTGGCTTATTTAATCACTTAACAGGTCAGAGCTCTTTACAGAAACTATATTACTGCATCTGAAAATGCTTCACAAATTACCTATTAAAAATCCTACTTGTTATCCAGGTATGATCATGGCTATTCAGTTTGTTCCACTCCCCTACACTTACCCCATAGCCTAGCAACTTTCTCTTTTCAAGTATGTAAGTTATGCAGGAACTAACTCCTCTCTCCTCAGTCACTGTCTATACAAAGAATGAGTGATTGTTTTACACACACCATTGAGATACCTTGGAGAAGGAGCAATGCCCACAATGCAAACCGGAACGGGGGATGAACAGAGTCGGAGCTCAGATGGAATTCATGAACATGCAGAACTCAGGTGTTGGCAAGTTGGGATATCTAAAGCCTATAGTGTCAGAGGGAAAAGAGAATGGGGAGAGGAGTCCTCAGTTTGATGGTCAAAGAATGCACTTGCTCTGTGCTGCTTGTGGTAAGCTACTGAGGTCAAAACTAATGCTCAGCATTCTGAAAGCTGAAGAGAGGAAGGTGAGGACTCAACTCTCAGAGTGATAGTCAGTGGCTGTGTACTGGCCCATTCATCAGAGTGAGCCTGAATCTGCCTGACATCACTCAGAACTTCAGTAAGAGTTTCAGGCAGCAATGAGTAACAGGACAAGATGGAAATCCCTGTGAGAGGCAGCTTCACCCGAGCTCCAGGCTCGACAAAGCAATGTGCTTTGGCAGGCCCCGCTTCCAATTGCAGTCGGCTTTATGGTGTCTAGGTGCATGAGCGGGCGCGACCGTTGGGTGTGCATGTACAGTCCTGGACCAGATGCATGTGTGTAAAAGGACTGTAAAAAATCCAGAGTTTTCAGCGCCCTCTCACGAGAGAGACTGAATTGGACTGAGAAATCATGTCTCTTGCAATCAATTCATGAGAGTTGGCATGTTTGGGAGAGGAAGGAGCAAATTGTAAAAAATACACCAACATGATGCTTCTCCTATGAGGACATAAATGCCTGAATTGTTTCTTTTTTCACTTTTTTTCATCAGGGTGAAGGATGTTAGCACTGCAATATGGAACATTTTTCCATTTACCATACTGTTGACAGTGGTAAACATTCCTGAGCCAATATGTCAGATGCAGAGTAATGCTCCATCTGCTCTTCCCAAATAATGTGTCCCAGCCCCAAAATTGGAAAAATGCTGCATCAGTACGATGTACCATTTTTCATTTTCCAAATTGACCATCCTGTGAGCTCTGGGAGTGCGACAAATTAGAGGCAGTTCTCTGCTGTTGATCCACATCCACTAGAACTGCTCAAACATGTTTCATTTGGGATTGGGGCAACCCACAGACAAAGAAGGCTTGTATCTTACCAGTTGCATTTAAGCCAGGCTGTAGGGTGAAAGACCAATATCTAACTCACTACATCAGCTAAACTGCTGCACTATGTTTTTTTCAGAAAGTAGCAACCTACTCACATTCAATCAAGTACTACATAAGGATTCCTGAATCTATCAGAAGATTCTTTTCACTCAGCTGACTACAATGGTTTCACAATGTTGCTAATTTTGATCTGGACTTTTTTATTATCAAATGCATGTGATGCTGAAAAGGAGATATCGTGGTGCAGAAACGCGGAAAAGTCAAATCCTGAGGCCAGATGTGACTGAAAGGAAAGAATGACCATGCAGTGAACAAACTGGAGCAATGGATGTTGATTCCCCGCACAAGCAGCCATGGCAGCCACTGAAAAATGGATTGCTGGTTTAAGATTAGAAAAGCAAATTGCCAAGGAGAAACGATAAAAAGGCAAAAAGGTATTATACAATGTTTCTGAAATGGTTTGATAACACCTATCACTGCACAACTCCTTCATAATTAATAGAGTCACTCAGATGCAACATAAAACCATTAATGGGTCACATCATTCCATAACTAGAATTGACCATCTGATCTGTGTTCCAACCTAAATCTAACTTATTTGAGTTTGTGATGAAATGTTGTGGACAATATCTCAACAAAGTCCCACTTTGATGTCTCACTGAGGAATAGGCAATGTGATACAGAGAGCTAAGAACTCCTATGGTATGTTCTGGTCACTTTCTTCACTATGATGAGACAACTAAAATCTTAACTGTTTCAGTCAAGAAGATAAGTTGTGAACAGTACACACCTGATGGGATTGGTGAGAGATATTCCCCCTGAAAATCTTTCATGAGATCATAGAAAATCATAGCACAGAATGAGGCCATTCAGCCCATCGAGCTATCCAATTCTCTTGAAATTTTCTATTGAATCTGCTTCCATCACCCCTTTAGGTAAATGCATTGCAGGATATAACAACTTGCTGTTGTTATCAAAACATCAAATGGGGTATATCTAGTTCAGCCAAATAAACCCATGGAAAAGGTAGATATTTCTAGACAATTTCATACATTGACTACCCAGTGGTCACCAAGACAAATTGAATTATCTTTCAAAGTCACAGCTAATGCAAATGCAGATTTTTATCCATATTACTCTATCTAAATTCATACAAAAATATAACAGAAATTTTCCTTTTGAAAGAATTATTCGAATCATGCCTCTGTCATAAGTGTCCCATGACTCCAACTGAATTGACAACTTTATTTAATTACCTTTTGAAGTGTGATGCTCAGTAAAGCTGTGCATAAAATTCCTGTCTTGTTTACCTACATAACAACATTCACTGCACTTCGAAGTAATTAATTGGGCTGAATTTTAGGAGCGTGTCGCAAATTGTGGCAGTGCGCTCTGTGATCTTGGCGCTCTTCAGGCGTAGATGCGCCGTTGCTGTGCCCCCGGGATATTTCACGCAGGGGCTCATTTAAATAGAGGGGGCAGCGGCACCGTGTAGGCCTGGTGCCATTTTTAAAGGGCTTCAAGTCCTTCAGGTAAATTTAAATGTTTAACAGTCCCACCGCACTAACATTATTAATTAAAATTTATTCCAACTTTGCTTCCCCTCTCCTACCTGGGGGGGGTGGGGGGGGGTGGGTGGGGTGGTGGGGGGGGGTCTGCACCGAGGCCTCACCGCCGCTGGTAAAATGTGGCGGGGCCTTCTTGGCGTTGAGGGTCATGGCGGGCCTCTCCCGGAAGAAATATCCGGGCGTCCCGTCATGACCCCCGACGCCAGAACCTCATAAAATTCAGCTCATTGTGTGTGAAGTTCTTTGAGACATTTCTGAGTAATGTGAGATGCTGCTATATAAATGCAAGATTTTGTTTTCATTGAAATACAGCATTCTGTATTTAATAGAAATCTTACATTTCAAAAACCTACTTTTTTTAGGGAATCTTTTTCTTTATGGGTAAGTAGTTTTCATTTATTCATCACTTTCATTTATTCATTTCTTAATGTGTTATGGTCTGTCGACAGACTAGTACATGCTTTGTTAAGAGTGCGTAAAAATGTATGTGCGACTGTTTCTGAAAGCTACTGCAAATTTTAGAGCCCTTTTGGCAAAAATGTCTTTTAGAGAAAGTAGTGTATTAATTTATTTATAATGTCCATTTACTAAATTTTATGATGGACCACTGTGCTATGTGACATGCATTAATGTTCCTCTGTGTAAAATTCTTTTAGATTCACAACCATTTCTGAAATGGCAGAACAAAAGTACCCTGAGGGAAACACTTTACAAGGCACTATCCATCCAAAAACATGGCTCCCTCAGATCTGCTATGGAAACTGTCTTTTAAAACAGTTATATTTATGCTAACATGATCTGTTTAAACAAAATAATAAAATCATTAACATAACTGCTGACCTGCTCTAAGTCTGTTATCACTTCATTAAACTAAAGCAGAAAGGAAATAAATTGAGGCACTGTTTTAAGCATTGGATTCAACATTGCCAATGTACACTGTGTTGCAGATGCTTTCATTGTTGCTTATGTCCAATTCTCTATTTCCTATCCTTACAATTTTACATATATTTTGTGGCTGGAATACTTTCTTGGTGGATCCCTTTGAAGTACTGAACTAACTTGAACATTCGATAGGCAAGAAAGTGATCGCAACTGATACATCTTGAGAACAATATTTTGAATGAGGTACAACTAATGACAGTACCCATTGAAGGCATTCTCTACCTTTGGTGTGTGTTACAAAGTGATTTTTTTTAGCAATAAAGATGAAACTACACCCATGGGGAAAAAATTGGCTGATTTGTAATCATTGCTGCAAATCCTGTTTAGTTAAATTACAGCATCCAATCTAGAACATTGCTTTAAGTTATCAAATTACTTGAAATTAAATTAGATATGCCCATTTTGGATGTACTGAGAGATGATTAGAATAACCTCCCCTCTTCTGATAAGAAGACCTCGCATTCGAGGAGTATTACGATCTGTGTAACAACTGAAACTTGTCTTCATTTTAAAAAGCATGCATTATTTACAAGATCATAGTTTATAGCATCAAAACTAATTCACCCTTGCAAAAGAGTCAACCTAAAGAACATTTGAAAAACTAGTTCATTAGAATATTGTTTTTTGCCTATTCCAAAATAATGTTTATTTGTTTGGTCCACCCTTTCAGATTTATGCATTCATTAGCTATATCATGCAGGGGAGGAAACGGTTTGAAATAACAGGCAAATGTATAGGTACTGAGCTAAGCAAACAACATCAGAAGAGGGCTTGAGTAGTTTGGCCACAGTCTTATATGTGTGACCATTGTCTAGGCAAATATGACCCATCTCGGTATGTATAACTGATGAAAATCACTGACATAGAAAATAGCCAACAGAGAATCAAAAGCATCCAAGATGAAAAGAAAGAAAGTAAATTGGTAAGGGAATGAAGACAATGGTTAAAAGGATTACCTGAAAGTATGCTGCTTATTAATGTGATAGATATAAGAACTCCATTCAAGTCACATGGACATGAGGTGAACCTGAAACTGAGAAAATTGGAAGGAACTATAATAAGTGAAAAGGTGGGATTCTATGTTGTCACTCTCAGCAAAAAAAAGTAATCCGCTCTGAAAAATCTTGTGCAAATTGTGCCAAGGAGAAAAATGCTTGACATCTTGCAGCACCTGATCTAGGACGTCAATCCCAGGATTCCTTATTTTCAAAAGATTACCAGGAAGTTTCAAGATTTGCGTATAGTTTAGTTTTATTCAAAGTCAAAGATAGGCTGCTGTGTACTTGTAAATCAGAGCCAGCTGATGCAGTTTCTTCATTTATTTATAGTTAAATGTCTTTCTCCTTACTCTGGGCCTTTTCACCCATTGCTTTTTAGTGTCAATCTTTTTGAAAAGACCGGGGTTGATTGTCCAAGGCCTTTGTGTGGGTTTCGAATGAATTGTCCCATTCAACAGATTTAGAAATGCATTTCTAAGCAATCAAAACCTGGCTTTCACATTCTAAATCTAAACTAAGAGCCACTTCAATTGTTTCTCAGGCAGGAAAAGCATCTCCCCTCAATTAAACTAGAACCAAATTTCAACCTTCAGTCACTAATTCATTCCTAAATATGTCATCAAAATTAAAAATTCCTTGAAAGAGAAAAGAGGACAGCTGGAAGGAAAGAATAGGGTTACTATAAAGTTGGTGCAGTTACATACATCAAAATTTATGTGTTGTGACAGATGCAGTCAGCTGGCTCACTGAGACAAGAAGAATACATGGTGGTTGAGCTAGGAGTGTCTGGCTAAAGAAGATGGCATAATAAACAGTTTGTGCAATATGCTTATTTTATGAAAAGTGTATTCTGTGTCTTTTATTATGATTATATTACACAAAGACAACCACACACTGCTGGTCTCTGTACAGCTAATGTAATTGCAACCAGTTTCTTTCAACCTTTGTTTGTGTGTTTTCTCAAATGCAGGAATACATAGTTTTGGTATCACTGTCAGGTTATTAATCGATGTTGAGATATTTGCCTTGGTATACAAATTCTCCAGGAACAATCATCTATTTTTACTTTGGTGATGATTTTGGATGAAGCTGATTGATCAGAGAAAATGAGAGTTGCTGACAAGGGTATTGGACCTCTTGGCAATCTCAGTCCAGTCGACTCGGAAAAGTCTTTTTCTGTAACCTCAGGGAAGCGGTGCCCAAGTTGGGACACGTTCAAGTCAAACAACAGCCTGACATGGTGTTACTAACAGAATCATATGTATCAGCTAACATTCCAGACTCCTCTATCACTATCCCTAGTTATGTCCTCTCCAACTGGCAGGAAAGACCCACCAGAACTAAGGACACAGCGACATCCAGTCAGGTGGGAGTGACCCTGGGAGTCTTCAATATTGACTCCGGAGCCTATGAAATGTCACAGCTTAAAGTCAAACGCAGTCAAGGAAACCTCTTGCTGATCACCACCTCAACTGACGAATCAGTAGTTACACCATGTTGAATATGAGATGGAGGAAGCTCTGAGGGAAGCAAGGGCACTGTGCGTGGTGGTCTTCAATTGCCACCGCCAAGAATGGCTCAGTATTACTGCTATTGATTAAGCTGGCCATTTTGCTGCTGCTGCTGAAACCCCACACTGCCTTTGGATGCTTAGTTTTGAATTGCTAGATCTTTCCTTAATCCTAAAGTACATAGATGCCATAGTGAACCTGTCTCAGGTGGTGAGGGGACCAAAATAAGGAAGTAGCTGTAGCCCATCCTTGCCCACCTACCTGTTGCAGACAAATTTGTCTATGATAACATTGGTAGGAGTGACGAACATACAGTCCCGATGAAGACAAAGTGGCATCTCCACAGTGAGGACATTCTCCATTATGTAGTACTACCACTGTCTTAAGTGGAACAGATTAAGGAGAAATGTAGCAATCCAAAACTAAGCACCCAAGAAGCATTGTGGGCTATCAGCAGCAATAAAATTGTATAACACCACAATATGTACCCTTGAGGCTTGGCACATTCTTGCTTCTTCAGTCACCATAAGCTGGGAAACCAACCTAGGTTCAATAAAGGAGGTATCAAGAGCAGCAATAAGCATGCCTTAGAATTAGGTACCAAATTAGTAGAGAGTCCTAGAAAAGGCTATGCCAGATTGGCTAATTTGTAACACTCTTGCCTCTGTGTAGGAGTCTGTTCATTCAAATCCCATTCCAGAACTTCAACATGCAATTTAGACTGTTAAAAAACAAAATGTTTATATTTTTGTTTTATTTACAAACTTGATGAGGAAATAATACAACCGGCTGTGGATCCTTTAGGTAATTGGGCCAGTAGATGGCAGATGCAATTCAATGCAGATAAGTATAAAATAATCAGTGTGAGAACACGGAAGAAAAAGATAGATTATGTGTTAATTTATTGATCAGAGAAGAAATCTAACAGTGGTTGTAGATAAATTAGACATTCACAGCAGAGTACTTGGTTGCCATAAAATAAAATGACCAAGAGACTAGTTATATTAGCAGGGACAGAGAACAAATCAAAGGAGGTTGTATATATCTCCTCAACAACAGTCTGGTCAACTGACCCTAGGAAAGGAATTATTGTCCTTGAAGGATTATGGGGGTGATTCCATGGGGATTATTTTAACCTTCATCACTTGGGTGGTAATTTGATGGAGTGGATTGTCACCTGATATTCATTTCAAATTGGGCAGGTTCTATAATAAGGTGTGGGTGGGTGATCTACTCCATCAGTTTACTGCCCAGTCAGTGAAATTGCCCCCCTATGCCCAGATTTGAAGTTAGGAGGAAACGCTAAGGAAATTGGGCTTGTTTTCTTTGGATACAAAGAAACTTTGAGGTGACTTAAAGTTTTTACAGTCGTGAAAGGAATTGACAGAGAGGAGCCAAACAAACTGACTATGCTGAAGCGGGATGTAACACATGAGCCGAGAAATTGGATTGTGCCCAAATTGAGGCTTGCTGAATGCATCATAAGTACCTGGTAGCAGAACCACGGCAAATTGGTCCACTGATCTCATTTACTTCTTATCAGCGAGCAGCGGGTGCCAGTCATGGCTCCAAAAGGCAGCCCAATAGGCACGGAGAGCATCAAGATCAGCCAGCCGGGATGCATCCTGGAAGGGGCTGCGGGGAAAGAAAATGAAAACTTTTGAAGTATAGTCACTGCTACAGGAAACAGGGCAGCCAGTTTATACAAGCTCCCACGTATTATTATTAAGATTAAAATAAAGCGGAGGCACTTAAAAAGTCGGCAGCACTCAAAGTAGAAAAGTCAGAGACTGAATGGGATACATCCAGGTTGCTGAGGGAAGTAAGGGTAGAAATAATGGATGCTCTGACCACAATCTTCCAATCCGCCTTGGATGTGGGGGTGGTACCAGAGGTCTGGACATTTGGAAGTGTTACATCCATGTTTTAAAAAAAAGGTGAGAGGAATAAACCCAGTAACTACAGGCCTGTCTGCCTAATATCAGTGGTGGGGAAACTTTTAGAGACGATAATCCAAGGCAAAATTAATTGCCACTTGGAAAACTATGGGTTAAAGGCAAATCCTGTTTTATCAATTTGATTGAGTTTTTGTTGTAGTGGAGGAGAGTGCTGATGAAGGTGGTGTGGTTAATGTGTATATAGAATTTCAAAAGGCGTTTGATAAAGTACCACATAATAGACGTTAGCAAAATTGAAGCCTATGGGATAAAAGTGGGTGCAAGAACAGAGAGGCTTGAGGGGTGTATGCACAGAAATTTTTGAAGGTGATAGGACAAGTTAATAAGGCTGTTAAAAAGGCATAAGGATAAAATCTCCCCCATACAGTGCAAAAGCAAGGAAGTTCTGCTAAACATTTATAAATCAGAGTTTTGGCCCTAGCTGAAGTTCTGTGTCCAATTCTGGCCCTAAAGCTTTAGGAAGGGGGTCAATGCCCTCAAAGGGGTGCAGAGGAGATTTATCAGAATAGTACCAGAGATGCAGAGTTAGGTGGAGAGACTAGAGATGCTGGGGTTGTTTTCCTTCGCGCAGAGAAGGTTAAGCTGAAATTTGATAAGGGTGTTCAAAATCATGAAGGGGTTTGATAGAGTAAATAAGGAGAAACTGTTTCCACTATCAGAAGGATCAATAACCAGAGGACACAGATTTAAGGTCATTGGCAAAAGAACCAGAGGCAGGATGATTTCTTTTTCTTTTATGCAGTGCGTCAATATAATCTGGAATGGACTGTTTGACAGGGTAGTGGAAGCAGTTTCAATAATATCCTTCAAAAGAAAATTGGATAAATACTGGAAGGGGAAAAATTTGAAGAACTATGGGGAAAGAGCAGGAAAATGAGACTAAACCACTCTTTCAAAGAGCCAGCACAGGCATAATGGGCCAAATGGTCTCCTTCAGCGCTCTATGATTCTATGACTAACAATGTGATAATGACTAGATACTCTGTTTTCGTGATGTTGGCTGAGGGATAAATATTGGCCAAAACATCAGGACGAACTCCTCAGCTCTTCTTTAAAATAGTACTGTGGGATCTTTTATCAGAGAGGGTAAATGGGGACTCAGTTTAACATCTCATTCAAAAGTTGGCACCTCCAAAAGTACAGCGCTCCCTCACTACTGCACTGGAGTGGCAGTCTAGATTTTGTGATCAAGTTTCCCTTGCCACAGTACTGAAACGGCTCTTATCAAAGTCACAAATGACATCCTTTATGACTGTGGCAGTGGTAAACCATCTCTCCTTGTCCTTCTCGACCTGTCTCAGCCTTTGACACAGTTGACCAGACCATCCTTCCCCAGATCCCCTCCAGCTAGTTGGGACTGCACTCGCCTGGTTCCATTCTTATCTATCCAGCCATAGCCAGAAAATCAACCACAATGACTTCTCCTTGCACCATTACCTCTGGTGTCTCCCAAGGATCTATCCTTGACCCCTACTATTTTGCATCTGCATGCTGCTCTTCAGTGACATCATTGGAAAACGCAGTGTCAGTTTCCACATGTACGCTGACAACACCCATTTTTACCTCAACACCACCTCTCTCGACCTGTTCACTGTCTCTAAATTGTCAGATTGCTTGTTCGACATCCAGTACCGGATGAGCAGAAAGCTCCTCCAATTAAGTATTGGGAAGACTGAAACCATTGTCTTCAGTCCCCGCCACAACTCCACCCTCTAACCACTGACTCCATCCCTCTTCTTAGCAACTGTCTGAAGTTGAACCGGGCTGGTCACAACCTTGATGTTGTATTTGACCCTGAGATGAATTTCTGACCGCATATCTGCACCATCACTAAAACCTCCTATTTCCATTTCTCCGCAACCTCGCCCAACTCCATTCCTGCATTCCCACCTAACTCATCTGACCCTCATCCATGCCTTCATTACCTCTAGGCTTGACATTTTTAATGCACTCCCAGCCAGCCTGCCATCTTGCAGCCTCCTTAAACTTGAGGTCATCCAAGCCTCTGCTGCCTGTGTCCTTACTCACACCAAGTCCTATTCACCTATCACCCCTTGTGTTTGCTGGCCTACATCAGCTCCCAGTTGAGCATCGCCTCAATTTTAAAATTTTGATCCTTGTTTTCAAATCTCTCCATGACCACACCCCTCTCTATCTCTGTAACTTCCACCAGCCCCACAACCCTCCAAGATATCTGCGCTTCTCCAATTCAGGCCTCTTGGGCACCCCCAATTTTAATCACTCCACCATTGGTGGCAGGGCCTTCAGTTGCCTAGGCCCTAAGCCCTGGAATTCCCTTCCTGAACCTCCCTGTCTCTCTACCTCTCTTTCCTCCTTTCAGACACTCCTTAAAACTTACCTCTTTGATCAAGTTTTTAGTCATCTGCCTTAATATCTCCTTATGTGGCTTGATGTCACATTTTGTTTGATAATACTCCTATGAAGTGCCTTGGGATGTTTTACCATGTTAAAGGTGCAAGATAAAAACATATGGTTATTTTTGTTATGTGGCAGTCTCACACACCTTGGGTTTCATGCTGGTTGCAGTATAGCTTTACAAAGGGAAGTTTAAAAAGTATTCATGTAATTTTCTTAATGTTAATAGATCCAAGTTTTGGTTTGCTGTTAACATTAAAATGCAATCGACATTTGGATGCCAGAGTGCGGAAATTGGTCCATGCATACGTGTAGTTCTTTTGTGTCCTTAGCCAGGTCCACAGAGGGTAGCCCTTGTCTCCATAGAACTACCCACTCAGCTTGGAGGTGCAGAAACCTGTGGGAGATTTGACTGGAGCAGGATGAAGGAGTCATGACAACTTCCAGGATACCTTGCACAGACATGCATGGTAACCTTCCGGTTGTTACACAGGATCTGAACACTGAGGGAGTAGAATCCCTTCCGATTGCTAAACACTTCAGGCTGGTCTGAGGGCGCCTTGATTGCCACACGTTTGCAGTCAATGACTCCCTGTACCTGTGAGAATCCAGCCACTGGAGCAAATGTGAGAGCCCTCTGAGTCTGACTGGCCTCATCAGTGTCAAAGTGAACAGAAGTGACCAATATGGCATTGGTCATCGGAATATGCACTTGTGAGCAGCTGATTGTGAGATTCTGCAGGCACCACCAGCAGATCCCTGGAAGAAGCCTGAGGCAAAGAAATTCAGGGCTTGTGGTGACCTTGACAGCCACTGGCAAAGCATGCCCACTGAGCCCTTTTGCGAGGAGGTCTTGTTCTAGGAGGCTGCAGATGTCAGCAACCACCTGCCATGAAAGCATGAGTCTCCTGAGGCTCTTTTGCTCTGTCATGTCGAGGAAGCTGATTCTCTGCCTGTAGACCCTGTGCTGGGAGTATCACCTCATTCGAGTTGGAGCTCTGTGTGCATTCCCTATGAACAATGGAGCAGCATTTGGCCAAGGAGAAGGCAGCTGCTGTTGGTGTTATTGTTGCTGTTTCTGCTGCTGCTGTTGTTGGTGTGGTTGCTCCTCCTACTCCTCGTCACAGGTTGATGTTATAGCTGCTTAAGTTGCTGCAGTGAAGGCTGACAGCAGGGAAGATCAGATCTGGTGAGTAAAGTCCATGGTGAAATGACTTCCAAGAAGTTGGAAATCACCCATAAAGCACTGAATTCAGGCTCTCAGACCAACTGCTGTGAGCATATGCCTTTCACATAGGCAGGGCTGCAGCCCTTCAGTTTCACTGTTCAAAGACTTTACAGCCTGTCAGTTTCATTGTTCAATGACTCCCTGCTGTGCTTTCACTTTGTTGACCCTAGCAAGTTCCACACAGTTCGGGAAACCCGTGCGCTGGTTGTTAGTGTTAAATCCACAATTAATTGATTATTTAAATATTTAATTTACTGACCCGACAGCCCGGATTTTACACTCCTACAAAGAGCGAGCTGGTGGTGGGGTTGGGGGGTGGGGGGCGTAAAATGGAGCGGGAGGCTCGGGAAACTCTTCCCGACCCGCTCCCGCTGCCATTTTACGAGGGGCGGTGATGGCAGGAAATGGCCCGCCCGCCCCAGGCCATTCAAGGCCCTGAAGTGACCAGTTAACAGTTACTTAAGGGCCTCTGCCCGCCACCACGGAGATTTTACCGTTAGTAGGCGGGTGACCCAGGCCTGAGAAAAGCCGCCTATAAAAAGTAGGTGGTCTTCTGACGACCTTTGGGGTGGCCCTCCTGATCTGACACCATGTGGTCAACGGCGGGCCACCCCAATGCCCCAACCACCCCAACACCCAAATGCCCCAGCCCCCCCCCCCCCCCCACCCCCGCTTTCCTTACCAGAATCACCCCTGGTGAGGCCCCAAAAACTTACCTCTTTTCTGTCCTCTCCGTCATCTTGATCTTGATCGTGAAGCTGCTCCCGGTAGCGCTGCTGGGACTAAGAGCTGCCGGCCCCCTGATTGGCTAGCAGCTTCATGAGGCGGGACTTCCTGCCTTAATGAGGTGGAAGTCCCGCCTAAGACCAATTAAGGGCCTGGGGACTGTATAATCCAGTCTGGATTCCCCGGCCCGGCAGAGTCAGGATCACTACCGATCTTTCAGTCGGTGGTCGGCTCCTATCTGACAAGAACAAAATTCCGGCTGACAACTCCATGGGGTTTCCCACTTGCCTGCAAACGTGCCCTGGTAAATCCTGGAA
Organism: Heterodontus francisci; assembly: GCF_036365525.1. NCBI lineage: Eukaryota > Metazoa > Chordata > Chondrichthyes > Heterodontiformes > Heterodontidae > Heterodontus > Heterodontus francisci. The sequence goes on along the minus strand of NC_090376.1, from coordinate 129,684,074 downwards.
GTGGGTGGGATAATTTTTGGGACTTTAACCCACCTGCCTGCTCTCGAACCTTCCTCCCCACCTCCCCAACGAACCCCCCACCCCACCCCACCCCACCCCACCCCCACTCCTTAGCAGTTAGAATTCTGCACATAGAATCAGCAGTATATCTGGAGTCTGGATTGCTCCAAACAGATAAACCAGATAAACAGGTACTGAAACCTGTAGTATAATCATATCAGTGCCCTTAGTTACTTATAATAGGCCTGCAAGTATATGTAAACATTTCTATATTATTGCTCAAATCATGTGTTATGAAGTGCAGAACGACTTTTAATTGGCAAGCAGAATACGTTTAATATAATTGGTTCATGAACAAACATTATTTTACTGGATAGAAAGACCTTCAAAGCTCCCAAAAGTAGTCTTTCATACTCTTGAACGAACAATATTGATGGTGCAATATCCTATATCTGTTGTTTTTCTACCTTCAGTTTCAGTTGCTTAAAGAATGTCACCTTTTCATTCTGTTTGTTAACTGTCTGGCAAGTAGCAGCTTTGTCTGACAGTTTAATTTAATCACTGCCATGACTACATATTGCTGCTGGAACAAAGTGATAAAACTACTACTGTACAATCTGAACAAAAAAAAAATCAAACTGCTGCATTGAGCTTGTTATCTGATCATTATTTTGAAAACCTTTCAAAGTGCAGCCTGATAGTAGAACTCCAATCATCCCATAAACAATGCACTAATACCCAGTTTAAATTCCATCAGGGTAAGACCCTGATGGAATTCAGTCCATCCAAAAGAGGCCAATGTAATAAAACTTAATTTGGTTTAATCTTCCCCAAGAATGTTCTGTTTGAAGCTGACAGGCTCCCATCACATGCATTAATAACAGCTTGTTAACTACACAGACTACCCCTGTTAAATATGAGTCTTTGTCCTCCATATACTACACAGGTGTTTTACAAGGAAGACAATCTACCACTTGTTCAAATTAAAAAAAAAATAAAATGTGGAAGCAAAAAAAAAAAATCCTGGGCAGTCCTCCCTAAATTTTTGAACCTTTAAATCTTCACTCGAGAAGATGACAGCAATGTGCCCTCCATCAGTGGAAATAGTTCATGCAAATTTACAGACATTGACAATAACAACAACTTGCGTTTATATAGCACCTTTAATGTAGTAAAATGTCACAGGAGCGATATCAAAACAAAATTTGACCCTGAGCCACGTAAGGAGATATTAGGACAGGTGACTAAAAGCTTGGGCAAAGAGGTAAGTTTTAAAGGACAGCCTTCAAGAAAGAGAGAAGGATCCAGAAAGGGAGAGGCTTAGGAAAAAAATTCCAGAGTTTGGGGCCTAAGCAGCTGAAGGCACAGCGCCAATGGTGGAGCAATGAAAATCAGGATGCTCAAGAGACCAGAATTGTACAAGTGTAGAGATCTTGAGTGGTTGTAGGAGGAGGAGGTTAGAGAGATAGGGAAGTGATTTGAAAACAAGGATAAGAATTTTAAAATCGTGGCTACTTCTAGGGGATTCAAAATGAACAAATTTACAGGGATGGATGGTATCTATCCTAGGCTACAAAGAAAGAATGGGGGAAAAATCTGTCAAGTGTTTAAAACCACTATGAAGAGGTCGCTGAATATTTGCAAGATCTAATAGATTGGAAACAAGTTTATGTGGTACTCAATTTCAAAAAAGATATTGGATTTGTCTAATTTATCTAATCCAGGTGTCTAATGACCCATTAGCTTCAAATCACTATCTAGTAAAATAATTGAATTGATCTTCAGGAGCAAATTTGAGGTATGCAAATTGTCCAGTAAATAATAGATAAGGAAGTGACATCCCAAGTGGATAGTGGAGTGGAAACTCAAAATCTACAGTGTTCTTCGATTTTCAAAAATGTTTAATAAAGTTCCTCACTAAAGTCTGCTGATGAAAATTAAAGCCGTGGATTTCAAGAAGAATCCTGAATATGGTTAAATAACTGGCTGAAGAAAAGGAAGTACTCAGCACATGTTAGGGATATCAGGATGTGTGGCAGTATTGAATGGAATACCCCAGGAATCAATGCTGGACCTCTAGTGTTACTAATCTGTATTAGTAGGGGCAATGCTTGTATAGCTGCTGCCACAATTTACAATGCAAAATGGAGCAGCATGCAAATAAAAATGAAGCGAAACAAGTCATGCTCATTGGCAACTCAAAGCCTGTGCGCCTCAATTTTCAAAGAGGCCTTGAAAGGGGTGTTCAATGTTCCGGCTTGAAACAGGTAGAAGTCTTATTACAATTGGAGTTGTATGCCTGTTGTAGGATACCAAAAGATGGCATCACCCATTGATCCCTGGCATGGAGAGGTCTAAGGAGCAGTCCTTAAAGGGACCACCATAGGCTGCTCCAAAAAGGGGCCAAATTGTTTAAATTTTACTCTGTTGGACCAGGAGGAGCAGGAATCAACACCAACTGAAAACCACACCACCCCCACCACCCCCAACCCTGACCCCAACCCTCAGATAGGATGTTCTACTGGCTCAGCATAGAAGCTAAATGTTTCCCCACTCTGCCGGTGACGGAGCAGCCAGCTGCCTTGGAGTGTTCTTTCAGTGCTCACAGCTTTGCTGATGTGGCCCAACCAAGAAGACGGTTCGGGTATCTCCCTGGTACAATAGAGTGGACAGTATGTTCAAAACAACCAAGAAGATGGTTCGGGTATCTCCCTGGTACGATGGAGTGGACAGTATGTTCAAAACAACCAAGAAGATGGTTCGGGTATCTCCCTGGTACAATAGAGTGGACAGTATGTTCAAAACAACCAAGAAGATGGTTCGGGTATCTCCCTGGTACGATGGAGTGGACAGTATGTTCAAAACAACCAAGAAGATGGTTTGAGTATCTCCCTGGTACGATTAAATGGATGCTATGTTCAAAACACCAGCTGCCTGCCTGATTAGTCCATCAAATAAATCTTCCCCCCAATGTCTTCAATTCAGAAAGCCGGAATTTTACCAGACCCTTGGCGACAGGCTGGGAGACAAGAAGGCTGACAAAATGGTGCGGGAAGGTGTTGGGGGCCATGCCCGACATCTTCCTGCCATCTTACTATTTTGCCAGCAGGAGGAAAGCTGGCAGACGTGCCACCTGTCAGGAACCCAATTGAGCTACTTAAGTGACCCATTAAGGGCCTCTTCCTGCCACCGCGAGCATTTTGCGTGGGGAAACCAGTGAAACCTGGCAGCCTCCCATTGGGCTCTGGCACTCCATAGGCCACAGAGGAGCCCTCTGGCAACATTGGCCACCCCATGGCAACGGCGCTGCATGCCCTGAGCAACAGCTTCCACCCCCGGGGCCCGCCTGCCTGTCTGGCCCCAGCATCCCCAGACCCCACTTACCACTCTTTGAGGCTGCACGGCTATCGATCATGCACTCTCATCCTGCGGGTGCAGCGTCAGCACCGGCCACCACTAGGAGTGATGATGCTGAAGCTGATGAATTAATGGCCCTCTGATTGCGCTGGCAGCTCTTGGGGGTGGGATAGCCTCATTAATCAGTTCCTCATTTTTACAATTTAGCTGGATTACACTGGGGGCTGAATTTTATGACGGCGGGTAAGTCCCACTGCTGGCCAAAGCAGGGTCACCTGGGTAGCATATTCCTGACAGTGGCCAATTAAGGATGCAAGGAGGCTTCAAGGGGATTTGGACAGGGTAACTGAAAAGGCAAGAACAATATAATGTGAATAAGTGTGAAGTGATCCACTTTGGTAGAAAAAAACAAAGCAGAGTATTTCTTAAATGGTGAGAGGTTGGGAAGTGTTGATGTCCAAAGAGACCGAGGTGTCCTTGTTCATGAGTCAGTAAAAGCTCGTATGTAGGTACAGCAAGCAATTAAGAAGGCAAATGGTATGTTGGCCTTCATTGCAAGGGAATTTGAGTACAGGAGTAAAGATGTATTGTTGCAATTGTATAAAACCTTGGTGAGACTGCACCTGGAGTATTGTGTACAGTTTTGGTCTCCTTATTTAAGGAAGGATGTACTTGCCTTAGAGGTAGTGCAACGGAGGTTCACCAGACTAATCCCTGGGATGGGGGATTGTCTTATGAGGAGAGATTGAGGAAACTGGGCCTGTATTCTCTAAAGTTTCGAAGAATGAGAGGTGATCTCATTGAAACTTACAAAATTTTTACAGGGCGTGACAGGGTAGATGCGGATAGGATGTTTCCTCTGGCTGGTGAGTCTAGAACCAGAGGACACAGTCTCAGAATAAAGGGCAGGCCATTTAAAACTGAGATGAGAATGAATTTCTTTACTCAGAGGGTGGTGAATCTGTCGAATTCTCTACCCCAGAGGGCTCTGGAAGCTCAATCTTGAGCATGTTCAAGACAGAAATCGATAGATTTCTGGATACTAGTGACATCAAGGGATATGGGGATACTGGGGAAAATGGTTAGAAGTAGCCATGATCTGTTTGAATGGTTTACTCCTGCTTCTATTTCCTATGATCCTATGAAGTTCACAGATGATACTAAACAAGAGGCAATTAAGATGGAACAAGCAGCCAGGAACCTATAGAAGGTGTTAAATAAAATTTGTAAATTGACAAATCCGTGTCAGATGAAGTTCAATGCAGACAATTGCACCGTACTTGACGGAAGACAGAGTTAATAAGTAAAGCAGACAGAGAGTGAGGGGTGATCATAGGATTTAGCATTTAACACATCAGATTACTGTGGAATAACATTAAGACAAAGCAGACAGAATGCTAAAAGTATCTAAATGTTAGAGATCTAGAACAGTATCTCAAAATAAGCCAGCATACTAGAACATGGGGGTCAGGAATTGCAGTGGAGGGAAGCATAGGTTTAAACTAGTGAAAGGTCAACTAAAGGTAGATGCCAGGAAGAATTTCTTGCACATGAAGAGTAGTCAACTTTTGGAATGGTCTTCTTTGGTTAGTAGAGGTGAAAACTTAGATCCATTCAATAGTTGACTGTGAGCAGGCTTCTCCTGAAAATGAGCATGAATCATTATGGTAAATGGTTATTAGACAGAACACTATTTTTATAGGTGTATTTGTGAAGCATTAAATAAAAAAAATTCTACTTTAAAAAACCTCCATAAATGCAGCTCAACGGTATCGAAGATTCATTTTCTAAAATTCTGTATAACTAACTGAATAAAGATGCAGATGCATGTAATGTTTCCAGATCAGAACAGATGCATAATAAACCAGGGAGGAAGCTGGTAAAATCAAAAATCTTTGTTTTTATGCTGTAATCCATTTCAATTAATAGATTTGATTTAAATCCTGCACATCAATTGTAAAATTGTAAAATAACTAAATGCAGAAACATATGAGGTCCTTGTAATCTTGTGTAGTACAATGTTGTCTACATAGCGTAAGTATTTATGTGGTGCAACACGTAACAATAGGGGCAATTTTATCCTAACTCGCTGGGTGGGAAACCCACAGGTTCAGTGGAATGCTGATTTTACACCCTGCCCTTTGTTTCCATTGCAATTGTGATGATTTCCTCAGTTTTCTAGCAAAAATGCAAACATGTGCTAAAAGTTTGCATTTATGACCTTTGTGACAAAACTAAAGAAGAAATCTCTACAAATGCAGTTACAATGTTGGTACAGATGGTATCCATAGATACTCTCATCTTGTCGTTCCCAGTCAAGAAGCACAAATGACAGTGGTGGGGGGATTTGGAGGGTGGCGGGGGAATAAATTACAAAAGTTTATCGAATCCTTGTTGGAGAAAGTCACTTGCAAATGATTACAGTTTGCTGCTAATAATACACTGTGTCTTAGCATAGGACAGTTGTACAATTTGAATAATGTTAGACATGTGATATTGTGGAGGCGGGAGGGGACCCATAGAATTGCGATGGGAGGCAGGGGGCTAAGGGCCGGTTAGGCCAATGACAGTCTTCATGCCCAGATGTCAATTAAGGCCCTTAGGAGGGCAATTAGCCACTTAAGGGCCTCTTCCTGCCACTGCCGGCATGAAGCCAGTAGCAGGGGGAGGGCCTCCTGTACGTAGGGAAGTCGCCCAGTAAAATGAGGCAATCTTTTGTGGGCTTGGTGGGTGAGCCCTCCTCCTTGGGCACGTTGTGGCCCACTGAGGGCCCCTTGTCAGCAAACAAAACACTTCCCTGTACCCCCTTGCCCTTGTACTCAATGCCCACACTCCCCTACCCCCCCCCCCCCCACTCCCTCCCCATCGCCGGGGCCTTCCAGACTGGCTCCAGCGACCCCACCTCACTTACCTGAGACCCAGGTCTCCAGTGCTGGGCCAGAGTCCAAGGCCTCTGCAGTACTGGCAGTGGCCACCGCTCCCAGTGTTGCTGCTGATACTACTGAGATGCTAATCCTGTGATTGAGGCAGGATGTTTGGATTTAAAAGGACGGGATCCCTGCGCCAGGCTGTTAATTGGCCTGATGCCATTGAGTCGCTCCGGTGAGGGGCGCTCCAACTGGCCGAGACAGGATTCCCCTTGCCTTTTTAGCCTTTCTTCGGGAGCCTCACCGTAGGCACAAATTTCTGCCACTGTGTGAGACACTATTTGAATATTCAATTTGATGTTAATCAGATGCATATAAGGTCACACATGAAATCCTGTTCTTGTCAGATGAATTTTTTCGAGAAGATACCTTTAGAGATATAAGTGTGACAAGATGTCCAACTGTAATAGGCAGATATGGACTGTTAATTGCATATTAATTGAGTGTTTAATTATATTCAGATAGTGGGCATTAACTGAGCATTCACGTACTCCTATATATAGGAACAGACTGAAACTATGTTGGGTTTGGATAGGCATGTTATAATGTACGTCTCTATAAATAAAAGTTCTAAGTGTGTAAAGACTAGGTTCCAGTTCTATCCTATGCTGGCTGGCATTACTTGTAACATGGACATACATGTTAACTAATGAAAGGGTTACAGTTGGCTGAGTGCTTCATATTCAGCCATAATCAATGTGTAGCAGGTTGAGAAGAAACACTTTATGCCATACATCCTTCACCCATCTACTTTGTACAGGTAAAATGTTGGCTAGCCTTCCCTTGGCATTTTTGTGATGCCCAAATATATCTTATGCATCTGTTCTAATATGCACTGCATGGCACTGTTGGCACTTCAGAATCAGCAAACTATCGTAGATGTGGCTTCATCAAAGCTTCACTTTAAAAGTTGTCATCTGTGCTGCCTTTAACTGTACAGTAGGTGAATGTACCCTTAAATTGCTCCAACCCTACTAACTGAGTTACCAGCAGTAGGTTGAAATCATGCAGGCAGCTCACTCTGCATACATAATGAACCATGACTGCAAGATAGGGCTTAATGGAATGTGCCTAATTTGGGTGGGTACAAATTGTGCATCACAATATTCCTGCTTCCAAAAAATTCCAGCCCATAGAGACCCCTTTGACTTGTACTTTTCTCACAGCTTCATCATAATGATTTGATATGTGTGTACTTGGCGTTTTGAACATTACAGAACACTAACTGCTGAAGAACAGTATAACACTGTTCATCATCCTGTTTATTAAGATAATCCACTTCAGAATTAGAACTTATAGGAAAATAGGAAGATAGGAACAGGAGTAGGCCATTCAGCCCCTCGAACCTGTCCCGCCATTCAATGAGATCATGGCTGATCCACGGCCTAACTCCATATACTTACCTTTGGCCCATATCCCTTAATATCTTTGCTTAACAAAAATCTATCTATCTCAGAGTTAAAATTAACAACTGTTCTAACTTCAACTGCTGTTTGTGGGAGAGAATGCCAAACCTCTACAACCCTTTGCGTGAAGAAGTGCTCCCTAACATCTCTTCTGAACAGTCTGGTCCTAATTTTTAGACTATGCCCCCTAGTTTTAGAATCTCCAACCAGTGGAAATAGTTTATCTTTATCTAGCCTGTCTTTTCCTTAAATCATTCTAAGGTAATCCTTATTTCATCTTTCAGCTTAGCAACAAACTGAACACTTGGCTAAGCTCAAAGATTCTAGTTTAACTTTGGAAACCTAAAGAAAAAGACTCAAATAATTCTTGTTCTTAGCAAAGGTGGTATCTGCTGAACCATCAGATTTAGGTAAAGGGCAAGTTATTCTCCGTCCAATGTTGTAACAATTATGCTGCAAAATGTTCAAAGTTGTAATTGGTCACCCCTGAATTTCTGCTGGTTTGGGAGCGTGACAAATATTTTACTCTGATCTTATCAGATCCCCTCTCGTTCAGCCAGTTCCAGTATTAGATCACAGAAAACAAAGCAAGGTAAAAATGTGGAATTAACCTTTAATAATCTGTTTACAAATCAGCTATAATTCAACATTTCACCATTCCTGGGTAACTAGCTCTTTAAAAACGTAAAACAATGCATTGATTTTGGAGAACAAATTTAAAAAAAGCAAAGGTCTTTGTAGAAATTCTCAATTTCTCCTTCGAAAACCAAGCGGGGAAATTCAATCAGAATTACTTCAGAATGAAAGAAAAACAAAAAAGTCTGCTGTCTGTCTCATGAAATTTAGTGGATCTCAACAGAGTATAAAGGAATAAGCAAGTGAATAAAAATGTGCTGTCACTTGTATTATTTCATTAGTGTCACACCAGATTACTGGACAATATTGATTTTCCACTGAAAATATTAGCCATAGGGTCACATTTCAGAAGGAATTGTCAGCAATTTAAGTTTAAAAATAAGGCACAGAGAAATTTGTAATCTGATCATTGGCTTTATGGAGAAAAATACAGGGCACAATTTAGGCTAGGCAGCACAATCTTTCTGTGACGGATTTGCAATAATGCTTCAGGGAAATGTGACTTATGCCAGCAGAAATGGTAACAGGAGCTGAAGAAAGAAAGGGGACGGTTGCAGTAGAACATATTATGTTATCAAAGTAATAATTTTAACAGTAAAATAACTGGAACTTCTGGCATTTGATTACTTTACAGCAGGTGACATTAAATAAATCAGAACTTTAATTGACTGTTTAAAATCTTGCTTTTCTCCCCCTTGGCTTTCTCTTCCTTCGTAACTGGTCATGCTGGTGTATTTCACCATTTTCTGTCCTAGTAATCACAATATTTTTAAAATTAATTCTTGGCATGCGGGCGGCACTGGCAAGGCTTGCATTTATTGCCCTTCTTTGAGAATGTGGTGGACCTTCTTCTTGAACCACTGCAACCTGTGTGGTAAATTTGCTCCTCCAATGCTGCTGGATAGGGAGTTCTGGGATTTCAACCCAGCATCAATGAAGGAATGGTGATATAGGTCCAAGTTAGGATGGTGCGTGACTTGGAAAGTGATGATGTTCCTTTATGGCTGCTGCCCCTATTCTTCTGTGTGGTGGAGGTCACAGGTTCAGGAGATGCTGCCCCAGAAGTTTTGGCGGCTTGCAGCAGCACATCCTGTAGATGGGACACACTGCTGCTGTAGTATACCTGTGATGGAAAAAGTAGATGTTTAGACTAGTGGATGAAGTGCTGAATAAGAGGATTGATTTGTCCTGGAGAGCATCTGTTTCAATACCCTGTGATGGAAACCATCAATGTCTGGAAATTTGACTATCTTAAGTCCAATTCTTTTCTCCATTACTTTTTTTTAAACTTATATTAAATCCAACAAGTCCTTCCTTTTGACTTATTTTTAGATCGCCTTGTACCGTTGATATTTTGGCCTTTTCCACTTCTGTGATACAAAATTTTAATGTAACAAGTCTGCTATTTCCTTATTGTCCTTTATAGTGTTGCATGCATCTGTCTTTAATGGGCAATGAATGACACAGAGACCACAAAATGAGCCATGAGGTCAAATCTCACCATGGCCACTAGGGAATTTAGGTTCAATTAATTGAATAAATATGGAATAAAAAGCTTGTATCAGTAATGATGACCATGATTGTTGTAAGGTCCCATCTGGTTCACTAATGTCCTACCTAAAAGAACTGTGAGTGTACCTACACCACACACATTGCAGCGGTTCAAAAGGCAGCTCACCACCACCTTCTCAAGGGCAATTAGGGATGGGCAATAAATGCTGGCCTTGCCAGTGATACTACATCCCATGAAGAAATAGAAAAAAGAATGATGTCAGAGGAGAAACTATAATTATAAACGAAGACAGATGGTAGTTTGGCCATTTCCATTGGAGCAGAGAAGACGAAGGAGGTTTGATAGAATTTTGAAAAAACAACTCTAAAGGGCTATGGGGAGAAAATAGGGCAGTGGATTAGCTTTGAATTGCTTTAACAATGAATCAGCACTGACATAATAGGTTAATTAGCCTCTTTCTGTGATGTGAACTTCTGGGGTTATATGATTGAAGTTAAACAATCTAATCTCTAATGTGAGATTAGTTCTGGAGTTTTAAATTGTCTGCCTTGAAAAGTTTTACCAGTAGTTAGTTATCTTCCTCAGGTGAAAGTTAGGAAAAGTCCAGGGTATACAATTTGTAAAAAGCTCATTGGAAATTTATAAATAGTGAGCACATTAGCTGTAGCCCAAACTGGGTCATTACATTGGCCCTCAGTCTGGCAATGCTCTGATTTTAAAAGTACCATGCATGTTTTCAAATCCCTTCATAGACTCAGTCTCCCCATGTCTATAACCACATCCAGCCCTACAACCATCAAAGATCTCTGAGCTCCTCCAATTCTATGCCATCAGCTGCCTACGCCCTAAACCTTTCCACCTCTCTCCTCCTTTAAGTCATTGCTTAAAACCTACCTTCTGGTCACCTGCCTTAATATCTCTTCAAATGGCTCAGAATCAAGTTTTGTCTGATAATGCTCCTGTAAGAACATCTGGGACATTTTACTATGCTCAAAGCATCATAGAAATGCAAGTAGTTGTTGTTGCTGGTAAGGGTATTCCTGTAACACAGGTGAGTTTCACCTGCAGACAAGTAGAATTCCTATGTACTATCAGACATGGATCTACTGGATCCTACATATTATTGGGACACTACAAGGAGTACTAGGTCTCATTGTTGATTCATGTCAGTTCTTGCATGGCCTGATGGATGCTAATTTAAACCTGAACGCAATAGTTCAGCATCACTCTGAGATGAGAAAAGGGCACTTTGATCTTGTTTTTTTTCAATGCTTGTAAAGTCCCAGAGCAAGTTAAACTTGTTCTGTGTAAGATTGGAGGAATTTAAATTTATTTCACTGTTGTCCTTGTGCAATTTCATTTGAATGGTCATATCTTTTAAGAAGATAATTACATTGATAGAAGTTGCTTTCATCTTAATTCTAACCTTGCAATTGAAGTGCAATGGAAAAGTAAAGCACCACAGAAGCTGACGTTAAGTATATGAACAGAACCCACTTAGTTCCAATAACCCTTGATTTTAATAACCCTTTTAATGACGTTAAATGGGCGCAATAATAGTACCAACTTCTCTTGGTGCCAGATCACCTGTTTGTACTGCAAAGCAGGTTTGGTAACAAAAGTTGTGTATGCAAATTCATGACTTTTGAAAATCTGACCAGGCCTTTCCTTGATATCAGCTCGCAGGACTGATCTTTATCAAAGAATAATTCTTAGAATTGTTTTTCATGTGCCATAAGGCTTTGTCTCACAACCTTGTAAAAGAAAAGTTTGTTTTTACCAAAATGATGTGCTTTCAGGTGATCATTTTCCAACTGCAACACTCCCAATTGGAACTTCACATTTACTTTAACAACAATTTGATCCAACTGATAAAAATGAAACCACGTTCACTAAAATGTCAGCTTTAACACCTCTGATCTACTTATAAAGTATTGAATATTAAGACAAATCTAATGAAGCTCACAATGTTTATGTAGAAGAGCTCGTTGGCACCCTGATACTGCATATTCCTCCTTGAGTTTCTGTTCCTTAGAGAATTGAACAAGAAGAATGAAACCATGAAGCATGAAGAACTGAACCTCAAACGAAAGGGAGATCAGCATCACACACTTCCAACATCAGTGCCACTAATGACACCAGTCAATTCAGTTTCCTTTTACTGGTGTTGCTGTGACAGATGTAAAATTCACACAAATAGATGAACAATGGCCGAGGGATCATTCATCACAAGATGGTATTCCTCAGTGGCTGCTATTCCTTTCTGAATACATTATAGTACAGCAATGGGTAAATTAATCTCTTTGAATGTCAGGGTGAATTTTCCCTTAGGGGTGCTTAGGGGCAGATACAACGCACAGCAGGCTTTGCATCTAACCAAGTCACACACTGTTGTTTCCACTTGTGCATGGCCATTCCAAAACTAACTAACTAAAAAAAAAATAACTATCAGTATGTTGTCTCTTCATTAAAAGGATATAAAGGCATGGGAGAGAGTGCAGAGAAAATTTACAAAGATGATGCTGGAAATGCTCGGGTATTCATATCAAGAAAGGATTAATAGGCTGGGTCTCTTTTCTCTTGCAAAATAGAGCTAATAGAGATCTTTAAAATTATGAAATATTCTGATAGAGTGCACACAGAAAGAGTATTTCCTCTTGTGGGGAAGAGCATAACTAGAGGCCATCAATATCAGACCATCATAAAGAAATCCAATAGGGAATTCAGAAGAAACTTCTTTACCCACCTCCTGAATCCCCAAGCCCTGTCCACCATCTACAAGGCACAAGTCAGGAGTATGATGGAATATTCTCCACTTGCCTGGATGAGTGTGACCCCAACAACACTCAGGAAGCTCGACAGCTCAACATCATCCAGGACAAAGTAGTCTGCTTGATCAGCACCCCATCCACCACCTTAAACATACACTCCCTCCACCACCAACGTATAGTGGCAGCAGTGTGTACCATATACAAGATGCACTGTAACAACTCACCAAAGCTCCTTTGACAGCACCTTCCAAACCTGCAACCTCTTCCACCGAGAAGGACAAGGACAGCAGACATGTGGGAACACCACCACCTGCAACTTCCCCTCCAAGCCACACACCATCCTGACTTGGAAATACACCGTCTTTTCTTCACTGTCACTGGATCATAATCCTGGAACTTCCTTCCTAACAGCACTGTGGGTCTGCATCAGATGGACTGCAGCGGTTCAAGGCGGCGGCTCACCACCACCTTCTCAGGGGCAATTAAGGATGGACAACAAATGTTGGCCTTGCCAGTGACACCCACATCCCACGAAATGAATTTAAAAGAAACCCAAAGAGTGGGGAGAATGTGGAATTCGCTACCATAGGGAGTGGTTGAAGCATATAGTAGAGAGGCATTTAAGGAGAAGCTTGACAAGCATATGAGGGAGAAGGGAATAGAGGGTTATGATGATAGATTTAGATGAGGAAAGATGGGAGCAAGCTCGAGTGGGGCATAAAAGCCCGTATGGACTGACTGAGCCAGATGGTCTGTTTCTGTGCCATATATCCTATGTTTGTAATCCTATGTATGTAATCATTAGATATTCATAGAGAGCTTGCTGATCCAGGTTAGGATATTCAGTGTTGTAGTAATTAAAGGGCTGCAACAGCCATATAAAGGAAGGTGGAGAGTGTAAAGGCAGACAGGGACAAAGCCATGGAAGCATTTAAAGATGTGGGTGAGCATTTTAAACTGAATGCATCTTAGGATGGGGAACCAATATAGGTTAGAAGCAACAAGAGTGATGGGCAGATGGGACATGGTGGGGGATAAGATACATGCAGTAAAAGTTTGGAGCAATTGATGTTTATCGAGAACGAAGGATAAGAGGTTGGTAAGGAGAACATTGGAGAAATTATAGCTCAGAAGGAGGCCATTCAGCCCATCATGCCCATGCCGGCTCTTTCAAAGAGTGATCGAATTAGTCCCACTCTCCTGCTCTTTCTCCATAGCCCTGTAGTTTTATCCTATGAAGTAAATATCTAATTCTCCTTTGAAAGTTATTATTGAATCTCTTTCCACCAACCTTTCAGACAGTGCAATTCAGGGCCGGAATTTTTCGCATGGCAGACAGGAGCCGTCCACCAATCGAAAAGTTGGTGGCGATCCCGCCTCTGCCGGGCCTGGGGATCCAGTCCAGATTTTACGGTCCCCAGGCCCTTACTTGGTCTTGGGTGGGACTTCACCTCATTGAGGCAGGAAGTCCCGCCTAATGGAGCTGCCGGCCAATCAGCGGGCCAGCAGCTCTTAGTCCCGGCAGTGCCACCGGGAACGGTGGCCATTGCTGGAACTGCAACCAGGGCATCCAGATGAAGAAGAAGGATGGCCCCCGAAAAAGGTAGGTTTTTGGGCCCTTGCCGGGGATGATTGTTCGGGCCCTGGTGAGGCAAGGGCAGTCAATTGGGGGAGCGGGTGGCGTGTTGGGCATTAGGAGTGGTTGGGGCATCAGGGGCGGCCCTCCGTCGGGCACAGGGGGCCCGATCAGGAGGGTTCCGCCCAAACCCCCCCACCCCCAGGCTGTCAGAAAGCCACCTACTTTTGTCAGGTGGCTTTTCTCAGGCCTGGGCCACCTGCCTGCCAATTGCAAAATCCCCGTGGCGGTGGGCGGAGGCCCTCAAGTGGCGTAAAATGCCGGCGGAGGTGGGAGTGGGTCAAGTAAAAAATTCTGCTCATCCCCCCTCTAGTTCTTTTGCCGATTATCTTAAATTTGTGCCCACTGGTTACCGATCCATCTGCCAGTGGAAACAGAGCAAATAAGAAGAAATTAGCAAAACCCTTCATAACTTTGAACACTTTTAGTAAATCTCCCATTAACCTTCTCAGCTCTAAGGAAAACAATCTCAACATCTCTCGTCTATATATTAAGTCTAGAAAGGATGTTGGAAATTGGAATATCAAGGACATGAGTTTTACTGAGTTGAGATACAATTAAGATCTCAAAGGTCCCAGACACCCATCTCTTAATCATCTGTAAGACGTTAAAAGCATGAATTACTGCATGTGATACATAAAGGGGTAAATAGTGGTGTGCCTCTGAAACTATTTTTAACATTTGGAAAATATGCTGGAATGCAAAAATTAGTTGACTGCATAGAATTCATTTATTTCTCTGGATATATGCAATTTAATGAATTAAGTAAGCAAAATGTGCCGAATGTGATTTTTCTGAGGCAAGGTGCAGGTGCTTTTGGGAATGCGGATCTTAATGAGACAGTTGGTATTGCAGGGGTGACCAGCCACAAGCTCAGAATTTTTATTTCTCCCAATAACTCTTTTTGCTGTAAGCAATTGACAACTAAACATAGCCTTTTTTCAGTGGCGGCATGCAAATGGATTTCTCACTGCATCTACTCTCCATCTTGTGCAACCTCTTCCTGTTTGAAGGACAAAAGAAAGAAAGACTTGCAGTAATATAGCTCCGTTCATAGCCTATGGAGTACTTTTGAAGTGTAGTCACTGTTGTAATGTTGAAAAAGTGGCAGCAAATTCACCCACAGCAAGATCCCACATATCTGTATGTGATAATGACTAGATTGTCTGTGATTTAGTGATTTTGGTTAAGGGGTAAATGTTGGCCAGGAGACCAGGGTGAACTCTACTGCTCGTGTTCGAAATAGGGCCATGGGATCTTTTGCATCCACCTGAGAAAGAAAACTGGGCCTTGTTTTAACGTCTCATCTGAAAGACATCACCTTTTCTTCTTCACAATTATCCTTGGAAATAGTAATCTTTTCTGCGTAATAGTCAGCACTATGCAGCACACATTAGGCTATGATAACTCTGGACACATTATTAGGCTGTTGCTGACCTCTACCAGATTTGTCCAGGCACTTTGTGCTTGAGAGCTGTTCTGATATTACAGCATGCATTGAAATAATTTAAAATTGGCACTGGGGAAATGGCTTTCCCAATGGGAGTCCCTCTCTCTCTCTTACAATTTTACGAAGAGGATGAGGAACTGGAAGAAGCTAGATGGGAAAAATCTGAGGTGACACATAACAGCAGCTGCTTGTTTCCAGCATGTTGTTTCCAGCATGTTGTTTCCAGCATGTTGATGCCCACTTCATACCGACATCAGAGAATGTAACTTGATTTTTACACAAGGCAATGCATTAGCAGGCTGCACTCACCAACCCTTTCCCCTTCCCCACACACAAAGGATTTTGGAGAGTTATTTCAGCTGCTGGAGAATAGGAGAAATTTCAGAGTGCTTGGCCAAGCCCACCAGCCTTTAACATATGTGGTGATGTGGGCAACTACTGGAACTTGTGCATTTTCCTAAGAAAAAGTTTAGGCGGCCCCTTTTTTGGGGTGGGATTATGGCGTAAACCACACTGTCTCATTTTACAATCTCAAAACCCCATCCAAAAACAGTTTCTGAAGGAAAATCCAGTCCTTTACCAATGGACCTTTTTGAGGTCAGATGCTTGCACTACATGCGAAGGACACTCCATCCTGACCAGTTACTGTTCACAGTTTCTGCAGACACTTAGGGCTGAGTTTTCACCACAGAAGTGGGAAACAGAAGCTGGCATAAAAACAAGAAATGCTGGAAATACTCAGCAGGTCTGGCAGCATCTGTGCAGAGAAGCAGAGTTAATGTTTCAGGTCAGAGACCCTTCTTCAGAACTGACAAATATTAGAAATGTAAAAGGTTTTAAGCAAGTAAAGCAGGGGTGGGGCAAGAGATAACAAAGGCGTTGATAGGATGGGGTCACAGAGAATAACTGACCAGAAGGTCATGGAACAAAGGCGAACGGCATGTTAATGGTGTGCTGAAAGACAAAGCGCTAGTACAGAGAGGTGTGAATGACTAAAGCACAGAGCACTCCAAGCACAAACATAAAAAACACATAAAAAACACAAAAAAATGAGTCGAAGAGACTTAGTAGTTGGCAGGAAAAAAGACAGAGGCGCAAGGGGAGAGCCAACTGTGCAACAGCCCCGACAAACAAATTTCTCTGCAGCACCTGTGGAAAAGCCTGTCACTCTAGAATTGGCCTTTATAGCCACTCCAGGCGCTGCTTCACAAACCACTGACCACCTCCAGGCGCGTATCCATTGTCTCTCGAGATAAGGAGGCCCAAAAGAACTCCAAGCACAAACATAAAAAACACATTAAAAAAAACAAAATGGTGGGTTAGCACAGTGGAAACAAACTAAACAAACTGAAAAACATAAAATAAAATAACCAAATAATAAAAGAAAAAGAAAAAAAAAGAAAAAATAACTAAGCATAAAAAGGGGGACCTGTCATGCTCTGAAATTATTGAACAGAAGCTGGGTTTGTTTTGAGTCAGAAACCTGCCTCCCTGTGAGAAACAGATTAAAGTTAAGATTAAGATTCACAGGGGTGAGCTGTTAATTGGTACAGAGATGGATTTCCTGTCCACTTAGAACCAGTGGAGATGGAAACAGAGGTGGGTCAGATGAAGAGTGGGACTGATTTAGACACCTCACAGCAGCCATCATTGAGGCTGCTCATTGTCCTGAGGGAGAGATCTACAGTTTGTGCCAAAGCCTTCCACTGCACCAGAGGAAAGCAAAATGCCACAGGGGAGCTGGAGACCTGGCACTAGGGGCACGGCAGCCGCTCACTTCATCGATGCCGACCTGGATCTAATGTTGGAGGCCAAGAGGGAGAGAAGGGAGATCCTCCTGCTACCCACTCAGGAGGGTAGCAGGAGGAGCCCACCTCATCATGCAACAGGGCACCTCTCTGTTCAGAGGCAACTCCCTCTGCCTTCTGTTCCTCCTCCTCCTCACCTCCTGCTCCTCCTTTCCCAATGAGCTGTCTCCTTCCAGGGCCTCATTGTCCTTAAGGTCCACAGGTCTCTGGAGGGCCATATAATGGAGATCGCAGCAGACCACCACAACGGCCGAGACCCTTGCAGGAAGGTCCTGGAGGGCACCACCCAACCAGTCCAGGCATCTTTAGAAACCTGATGGCTTGCTCAATGGTTGTCCTATTGAGCAGGTAGCATTGGTCATATTGCCTCTGTGCCTCTGTCTGGAACTCCCGCAGAGGGATCAGTAGCCATTTTTTCAAGGAATGCTTCTTCAAAGGATTCATCAATATACTTTGGAGGTTGGAGTGAAGATCTGAGAAAGCCTGGACTTGCGGAGAATGAAGGAGTTGTTTGGTTTGGTTGACACAAAAGAGAACACAAGTTTCAGCATTCTAACATGTGCTTCATTCTGTAAGCATCCTTCTTTATTCTATTGTGTCTGTGTGGGTGTGACCCCAGCTGCTAGAGTGAGACAATATAAATAGACTCATGTCAAGTCACATGCAGGGTCTTAAAGGTAGCCTGTTCTGGTTATCACAACAGCACAGCAAACAAGTCATGTCTTCCTCACATACCATAACATCTTTTTTTTAATTACTTGTCCAAAAGAATAAAAGTAAAATCATAAAGTGATCCCAATCACAGCACAATAACAAACAGCAAATGTATAACTGCAGGATATATGGTTTTTCAGCTTAGTCCTTTAATGTTCATAGTGTAGTGTTCACCGAAGAATACTTGGCATCAGGTGGCAGGACTATATCTCCAACACAGAAGTCCTTGAAGCGGCCAACACCCCCAGCTTATACACACTACTGAGTCAGCGGCGCTTGAGATGGCTTGGCCATGTGAGCCGCATGGAAGATGGCAGGATCCCCAAAGACACATTGTACAGCGAGCTCGCCACTGGTATCAGACCCACCGGCCGTCCATGTCTCCGTTATAAAGACGTCTGCAAACGCGACATGAAATCGTGTGACATTGATCACAAGTCGTGGGAGTCAGTTGCCAGCATTCGCCAGAGCTGGCGGGCAGCCATAAAGACAGGGCTAAATTGTGGCGAGTCGAAGAGACTTAGTAGTTGGCAGGAAAAAAGACAGAGGCGCAAGGGGAGAGCCAACTGTGCAACAGCCCCAACAAACAAATTTCTCTGCAGCACCTGTGGAAGAGCCTGTCACTCCAGAATTGGCCTTTATAGCCACTCCAGGCGCTGCTTCACAAACCACTGACCACCTCCAGGCGCGTATCCATTGTCTCTCGAGATAAGGAGGCCCAAAAGAAGAAGTGTTCATAATGTGTTCCTTTCAGTTCAATGAGTCAACAAAACTAAGTCTATGTGCATCAATAAATGTGTATCCAGTGCTCCCTTTAGCAATTGACTTACATGTTCTCAAACCTGAATAGACCATTTCAAAAAAGAACTTGAGCTGTATAAAAGAATTCTCTATGCTGTAGTAGGCACGCTCATCTCACTTGCTGACAAACTGCTCATACTTGGCGGGCATCTTAATATTCTGCCTCGATCTAGTAGACCTAGTCAGCCAGCTCTGCTGCACTCTGCCATCAAAGATAGGGTGGCACATTGGTGCAGTGGTTAGCACCAAAGCCTCACAGCTCCAGAGATCTGGGTTCGATTCTGGGTACTGCCTGTGTGGAGTTTGCAAGTTCTCCCTATGACTGCGTGTGTTTTCGCCGGGTGCTCCGGTTTCCTCCCACAGCCAAAGACTTGCAGGTTGCTAGGTAAATTGGCCATTGTAAATTGCCCCTAGTATAGGTAGGTGGTAGGGAATATGGGATTACTGTAGGGTTAGTATAAACGGGTGGTTGTTGGTTGGCACAGACTCGGTGGGCCGAAGGGCCTGTTTCAGTGCTGTATCTCTAAATAAAAAAATAAATAAGATGCTGTGACCATTGATTTCTCTGTTCTGGGTCTTGTAGATGCAGTTGCTCCTTCATGTTTCTAAAGCTGGTGTTTGCCAGTCTCAGCCTTAACTGGTGTGTTAGCAGTTGCTGCTGCTCTCCACTCTGAGCCACCATCCGATCTGCTTCTCGCTGACTCACTGGCTCAGATTGAGCTGGGGAGTTGTATCAGTTCATCCATCAGTCTCGAAATTTACGATTTCTCCCGTGGACTTGTCCTGCCTCTGTCTGAACTATGTAAGATCTGGATCCAACTTTGTCTTTACACCAGCCTAGCTTCCATTCCAGGCCTTGATTCTCTGGCTGGATCCTGACCAGCTGTCCTAGCTCCAGCTCTGGAAGGGGGGCTGCACTTCTGTCATACAGCTTCTTTGCTTATTGTTTTCTGTGTTGAATGTTTTCAGCTACCCCTTCTACTAGATGTGGTTTCAGTAGTCCCTTGGGTGTAGGTAGCAGCATGCGGGTGCGACAACGCATCAATCTCTGTGCCGTGCTGCATCCACTCTCATTGGGTGTGTTGCACCAATCTAGGACTGCTAGGCAGACATCTCGCCCTTCTCCTGAAGACTTCTTGAGAACATTGGTCGCTATCTTCATTGCTCATTCTGCCTCCCCATTGCTCTGGCTGCGTAGTGGCCATGTTGTGATATGCTAAAACTCCCAGTTTTGTGCAAATTGGGGCTCATTGTCAGTACCTTACCTAGCCTGCCATATCTTGCAAACTGGACCTTTGTGTATTTGACTACTGCTGTAGCTGTGGTGTCACCTGTTAGTCTATCCACCTCCCAGTAATTGCTGTAGTGATCTACTGTAATCAAGCAGTTCCCACTCCGGTAACTAAACAGATCTTGTGACACAACACTCCAGTATGTGACAGTATGTGATATGACATCATTAACTCTTTCTGTTGCTTTGCCTGAAATGTATTGCATGTCCTACATTGTGTAACTTTGTCTTTCAGCTGTGCAACCATTCCCGGACAGAAAGAAACATCTCTGGCTCGTCTGACTCAAACGGCTACACCAAGGTGGCGGTTGTGGATTCTGTCCAACATCAGTGGCTGCTTTGCTTTAGGCACAATCACTTTCATGCCTTTGTGGAGAATTCCATTCTACATTGTTATCTCCTCTCTGAAATTGAAGTACTCTTGAACTGAGACTGCTCTGTCATCTGGCCATCCAATCATCAGCATGGACATCAGTGTTTGCAGTGTCTGATCTCTCAAAGTCTCTTTCTGGAGCGAGATGGATGTTGCATTGCTCACTCTCAGGTAGTCTGCTTGATTAATCTGTTCAATTTCATCGTAAATTGGATCAGCCTTTCTGCTACAGGGTTCATCTATGTAGTCTCTACTCAACCAGTCAGCTATGTACATCTCCTTCCCAGGACAGTAGTTGACAGCTAGCTGATAGTTCTGTAATCTCAGCATCATTCTTTGAAGCCTCTTTAGTGCACTGTGAATGGCTTTGCTGAATATTGGAACAAGTGGCCTGAAGAACTCCTGCAGTGATGTCCTGGAGCTGAGATGATTGACCTCCAACAACCACAACCATCTTCCTTTGCGCTAGGTACGACTCCAACCAGCGGAAAGTTTTCCCCCTGATTCCCATTGACTCCAATTTTGCTAGAGCTCCTTGATGCCATACTCGGTCAAATGCTGCCTTGATGTCAAGTGCAGTCACTCTCACCTCACCTACCTCACATGGACTGCAGCGGTTCAAGAAGGCAGCTCACCACCACCTTCTCAAGGGCAATTAGGGATGGGCAATAAATGCTGGCCTAGCCAGCAACGCCCACATCCCATGAACAAATAAAAAAAACGAAACACACCCAAGAAGAGGCTACCTTACCTTTTTGTCATTAGGGGCTGGTATCTCCTTGATGGCCCTTACTTTGTCCAGATCTGGGCATAGGCCATCCTCTGTCAGTAGGTGTCCCACATAAGATGCTGACGAGAGACAAGATTGAAGCTTCTTCCTGTTCAACTTCAAGTTGACTTCTCTTACTCTCTACAGGAACTTGGCTAAGTTCTTATTATGGTCTGTTACCGCTTCCTGGTCGGTGTCACCACTGCCAAATTCCAGAAAATCATCAACTATGACATCAACACCATCTAAACCTTCAATAATTTTATGCTGGCATTGTTGAAACTCTTCTGGGGCTGTTGATATTCCAAAACGGCATATGTGACCATCTGTAGCGGCCGTAAGATGTAGCAAACGTTGTGCGAAACGTTGGAGGGAGGTAAAAGAGGTGGGGGAGTGGCAGGGATAGTATCACAGCTGCAGAAAGGGAGGTCGTCGAGGAGGGTTTGTCTACTGAGTCAGTATGGGTGGAAGTCAGAAACAGGAAAGGAGCAGTCACTTTATTGGGAGTTTTCTATAGACCCCCCAATAGCAACAGAGACACGGAGGAACAGATTGGGAGGCAGATTTTGGAAAGGTGCAGAAGTAACAGGGTTGTTGTCATGGGTGACTTCAACTTCCCTAATATTGATTGGAACCTCCTTAGTGCAAATAGTTTGGATGGAGCAGATTTTGTCAGGTGTGTCCAGGAAGGTTTACTGACTCAATATGTAGATAGGCCGACGAGAGGGGAGGCTATGTTGGATTTGGTGCTTGGCAACGAACCAGGCCAGGTGGCAGATCTCTCGGTGGGAGAGCATTTCGGTGATAGTGATCACAACTCCCTGACCTTTACTATAGTCATGGAGAGGGATAGGAGCAGACGGGATGGGAAAATATTTAATTGGGGGAGGGGGAATTACAATGCTATTAGGCAGGAACTGGGGAGCTTAAATTGGGAACAGATGTTCTCAGGGAAATGCACGACAGAAATGTGGAGGTTTTTTAGGGAGCACTTGCTACGACTGCTGGATAGGTTTGTCCCGATGAGGCAAGGAAGGGATGGTAGGGTGAAGGAACCTTGGATGACAAGAGATGTGGAACAGCTAGTCAAGAGGAAGAAGGAAGCTTACTTAAGGTTGAGGAAGCAAGGATCAGACAGGGCTCTAGAGGGTTACAAGGTAGCCAGGAAGGAACTGAAGAATGGACTTAGGAGAGCTAGAAGGGGACATGAAAAAGTCTTGGCGGGTAGGATTAAGGAAAATCCCAAGGCGTTCTACACTTATGTGAGGAACAAGAGGATGGCCGATCAGGGATAGTGGAGGGAACTTGTGCCTGGAGTCGGAGGAGGTAGGGGAGGTCCTTAATGAATACTTTGCTTCAGTATTCACTAGTGAGAGGGACAGCGTGGAACAGGCTGATATGCTCGAACAGGTTGATGTTAAGAAGGAGGATGTGCTGGAAATTTTGAAAGACATGAGGATAGATAAGTCCCCGGGGCCAGATGGGATATACCCAAGGTTATAACGGGAAGCGAGGGAAGAGATTGCCGCGCCTTTGGCGATGATCTTTGCGTCCTCACTGTCCACTGGATTAGTACCAGATGATTGGAGGGTGGCAAATGTTATTCCCTTGTTCAAGAAAGGGAATAGGGATAACCCTGGGAATTACAGACCAGTCAGTCGTACGTCGGTGGTGGGCAAATTATTGGAGAGGATTCTGAGAGACAGGATTTATGATTATTTGGAAAAGCATAGTTTGATTAGAGATAGTCAGCATGGCTTTGTGAGGGACAGGTCATGCCTCACAAGCCTTATTGAATTCTTTGAGGATGTGACAAAACACATTGATGAAGGTAGAGCAGTGGATGTGGTGTATATGGATTTTAGCAAGGCGTTTGATAAGGTTCCCCATGATAGGCTCATTCAAAGAACAAAGAAAATTACAGCACAGGAACAGGCCCTTCGGCCCTCCAAGCCTGCGCCGATCCAGATCCTCTATCTAAACATGTCGCCTATTTTCTAAGGATCTGTATCTCTTTGCTTCCTGCCCATTCATGTATCTGTCTAGATACATCTTAAAAGACGCTATTGTGCCCGCGTCTACCACCTCCGCTGGCAATGCGTTCCAGGCACCCACCACCCTCTGCGTAAAGAACTTTCCATGCATATCCCCCCTAAACTTTTCCCCTCTCACTTTGAACTCGTGACCCCTAGTAATTGAATCCCCCACTCTGGGAAAAAGCTTCTTGCTATCCAACCTGTCTATACCTCTCATGATTTTGTACACCTCAATCAGGTCCCCCCTCAACCTCCGTCTTTCTAATGAAAATAATCCTAATCTACTCAACCTCTCTTCATAGCTAGCGCCCTCCATACCAGGCAACATCCTGGTGAACCTCCTCTGCACCCTCTCCAAAGCATCTACATCCTTTTGGTAATGTGGCGACCAGAACTGCACGCAGTATTCCAAATGTGGCCGAACCAAAGTCTTATACAACTGTAACATGACCTGCCAACCCTTGTACTCAATACCCCGTCCGATGAAGGAAAGCATGCCGTATGCCTTCTTGACCACTCTATTGACCTGCGTTGCCACCTTCAGGGAACAATGGACCTGAACACCCAAATCTCTCTGTACATCAATTTTCCCCAGGACTTTTCCATTCAGAAAGTAAGGAGGCATGGGATACAGGGAAATTTGGCTGTCTGGATACAGAATTGGCTGGCCCATTAGAAGACAGAGGGTGGTAGTAGATGGAAAGTATTCAGCCTGGAGCTCGGTGACCAGTGGTGTTCCGCAGGAATCTGTTCTGGGACCTCTGCTCTTTATGATTTTTATAAATGACTTGGATGAGGAAGTGGAAGGCTGAGTTAGTAAGTTTGCCGATGACACGAAGGTTGCTGGAGTTGTGGATAGTGTGGAGGGTTGTTGTAGGTTGCAACGGGACATTGACAGGATGCAGAGCTGAGCTGAGAAGTGGCAGATGGAGTTCAACCTGGAAAAGTGTGATGTGATTCATTTTGGAAGGTCGAATTTGAATGCAGAATACAGGCTTAAAGACAGGATTCTTGGCAGTGTGGAGGAACAGAGGGATCTTGGGGTCCACGTCCATAGATCCCTCAAAGTTGCCACCCAAGTTGATAGGGTTGTTAAGAAGGCGTATAGGGCGTTGGCTTTCATTAACGGGGAATGAGTTTAAGAGCCGCGAGGTTATGCTGCAGCTCTATAAAGCCCTAGTTAGACCACACTTGGAATATTGTGTTCAGTTCTGGTCACCTCATTATAGGAAGGATGTGGAAGCTTTAGAGAGGGTGCAGAGGAGATTTACCAGAATGCTGCCTGGACTGGAGGGCATGTCCTACGAAGAAAGATTGAGGGAGCTAGGGCTTTTCTCATTGGAGCGAAGAAGGATGAGAGGTGACTTGATAGAGGGGTACAAGATGATGAGAGGCATAGATAGAGTGGATAGCCAGAGCCTTTTTCCCAGGGTGGAAAGGGCTATCACCAGGGGGCATAATTTTAAGGTGATTGGAGGAAGGTTTAGGGGAGATGTCAGAGGTAGGTTCTTTACACAGAGAGGGTGTGTGCGTGGAATGCACTGCCAGCAGTGGTAGTAGAAGCAGATACATTAGGGACATTTAAGCGACTCTTGGATAGGTACATGGATGATAGTAGAATGAGGGGTATGTCGGTAGTTTGATCTTAGAGTAGGTTAAAGGGTCGGCACAACATCGTGGGCCGAAGGGCCTGTACTGTGCTGTACTGTTCTATGTTCTATGACTGCTCTCCTCATCTGGTTCCACCTGCCAAAACCATTCTTTAACATCAAGAACTGAGAAGACAGGAGCTTTAGATAGCCTTGGTAAGATGCCATCCACAGTGGGAATAGGGTAGTGCGGGTGCTTCAGAGCCTCAATCAGGTCGCTAGGGTCAATGCAGATTCAAAGTTTGTTCAGCTTCTTCACAATGACCGCACTGCTAATCCATTCTGTTGGCTGTGTAACTTTGACAAGGATTCCCCATTCTTCAAGTTCACAGAGCTTCTGTTTTAGTTCCTACTTCAAGAGAATAGCTACTTTATGAGCTGGATCACTGGAGATACTGTGACATCTACATCAAGGTAATACTCTCCTGGAAGACAGCCTAAGCCTTTGAAAACATTGGCATGTTTGCTGATTACATCATGTGTAGTCTTCTCTACTCCCATCTGGTTATCTTCGTTCAAGGTCTGTTTATTGTAATCAATCCCATCTGAAGTGATGTTTTGCTTGACAGAAGAGGCATCTTGTTGCACATCCACTACCTTGAAAGTGACCTTGTGCACACGACCCTCATGTTGCAGGGAAGATCACACTCTCTTACAGGAATAGTAGTTCCATCATAACGCCTAATCTTTGTCTTGCTTGGTCTAAGTATTGGGTGTCTTGTCAATCTCACACAACTGCCTGAATGAGATAACATTGTATGTTGCTCCTGTATCAACTTGGCACCCTATCGCATGATTGCTGCAAAATAATGGAACGGTCAGCTTCTTTCCTTCAGCTCCAACTTTCTTCGTAGCATATGTTCACCTCTGAGTCTGACATGTCCTTATCATCCTATACTTGATGTAGTACTAGAGCTTTCCTTTTGCAGACAGCCTGGCAACGGTTCGCCTTGTCACATTTCATGCAGACCTTTCCATATGCTGGACATTTTCTCGTTCTTTACCATGACTTCCTCCACAGCAGGGAAATGTGTTGGAAACCTTGTGGCTTCTTTGTGTCGGCCTTTGGCCGTGTGATGTCTTTTGCTGAGATTTCTTCACGCCGTAAGTCTGCTTTGAGGAGCCTGCTGACCTTGTCTTGGGCTTGGAAGGTAACTTGACATGGCTAGAGTGCAGTTCTTCTTGTCTAGCAATGTTGAGTTGCTGATGAGCAGCCTCACTAACTTCAAGGACTGTGATAGCCTTTTTGAGATCACATACTGTATCCTGCTCTCTAAACAATCTGGCTTGAGCCTGTTTATCTTGACAGCCTAGCACCAGCTTATTTCTCAACATCTTGTCAAGTAGCGTACCAAACTTGCAGGGCTCAGCAAATGGTCTCAACTGGACCACAAACTGGTCAACACTCTCATTTGGCAGCTGGCTGGCACTATGAAAAACTTATCTGTCATATAAAACATTCCTTGCAGGTGCAAAATGTTTAGATAATTTGCCAATTATCTTGATTGGTTCTTTTGCATCATCCTCCCTCATTCCAAGGGTGCTCAACCTCTCTTTGCACTCCTGACCCATTACAGCTCTCAGGGTAGCTATCTGGACTGTCTTCAGCTTCTTATCCAGTTCTGTGGTCACTAGATAATCTTTCCAGGATCCTTTAAAAACTTTCCACTTCACCTCTAAATTCCCTTTTGCAGCACATCGGCTGTGGTGCCAGAATCTGTCAATATGCAATTTTAACTACATTGGACTATGATCAAGTCACTCAGATGATATTTGCTACTCCGATGAACTTTCTGTAAAGAGAGGATGCAAATCTCTCAGGGTGCTGAACTTCTGCTCCCAACATGTCAGCAATGTCCTAAACTTCCATATTTGTGATGAAATCCACCACTTCTGATACCATGTTTGGTTTGGTTTGGTTGACACAAAAGACAGCACAGGTTTTGGAATTCTAACACGTGCTTCTCTCTGCAAGCATCAACTTTATTCCCGTGTGTCTGCATGGGTGTGACCCTATCCATCAGAGGGAGCCAATATAAATAGACTCACATCAAGTCACATGCAGGGTCTTAAAGGTAGCCTGTTTTGGTTAACAAAACAGCACAGCAAGCAGGTCATGTTCACCTCATATATCATAACAGGAGTCATGGCAGTTGCCAGAAAAGCGAGTGCACAGATGGAGGAAGCTCTTGTTGTGCTTGCAGACCAGTTGGATGTTGAGCGAGTGGAAGCCCTTCCTGCCCAATATCATTGACCGATCGCTTGGTGCCTTGATGGCCACATGGGTACAATTGATGGTGCCCTGCATTTGAGGGGAATCCAGCAATAGTGTTGAAACCCAATGCCCCCTCTCCGTGCCACTTGCACAGCACCAAGGGCACCCCCTTACCAGTCCCCCTTTGCCTCTCTGGCTCTGTTATGGGGCTGGGGTGGTGCCCTGGGGTAGCCATGACTGGCTCCCCACTCTTTACCTGCCTGCCTTCAGATGATCTGTTTCTGAGGGCACGGGTAACCGATGAGCCCCTTTAAAAGTTTAAACCTCAAACCTAAACAAGCTCTTAATCAGCTTTCAAACAGCTTTAATTGGCCTGAATTGGGAGGACAGTGGGTTCCTGTCTCACCTTACCTCTGCCCTGGTGATTATTGCCAGTGCTGGGAATGGCACCTTGAAATTGACAGGCTGCCCAGCGCCAGTGTTTCAGGGCCTCACCACCTCCGTTCTCGACTTTGGGGGTTCTGAAAATTCAGCCCTTGATTCTTTAAGAAAATTGATTTCATTCCCATTTTCTCTATTTCAAAGCCTCATGGACCTGTGTATTTATTATTCTGAGAGGTTTAGAGTTGGCCACAGACCTCTCCAATGTCAGCATCAATGGCCACTGTGGCGTCTCGGTAGAGCTCCTGAGTCCTATGCGAGGCAGGCCCACCAGGCAATTTTCCTGCCCTAACTACCTAGGTTAGATTTTCAATGGTTCCCCTCCACTTCGCTAAATTCCTTCTGCTAATGTGGTATTATTTCTTTATAAAGACTGCGTGAAATGGGCAGTATTGTATTGACTGCCTAATATATGCCCCATCCAATATTCCATTGATGTCAATGGAACTGAATATCAGGTGGGGAATATAATAAGCGTCAGGTACAATACTGGCATTTTGTGGCACCATCCAAGAGAAATTTTTACCCCTGTTGCTTTGATGATGTTTAGCCTAGTGCAACACTCACTGTTTCACCTTTCATTTTACTAGAGTCTTCCGCTTTGGAGAAGATTGTTCAAAAGGCACCTACACCTTGTGGAATAGCAAAGTGATGCTTTACGTTTTATGTCCTTGTTTCCTTGTAAAATATTTCTCACTGATTGTTGCTTGAAATTAAGGTACAGAAACCACAGGCTAAGTGTGACAGTAGAGATTGGAAATTACACAAAGGTGATAGAAAAAAAGAGAAAATGATATGCAGGGAATGAGGAAACAGCATAGTGAGTGGGTGTAGATAGATATGGGACACCAACAGAGTCACTCTTTAGGCTTGCACCTGAACATTCACAACAGACGCAAGACAAGTTACAGTGGCATTTGTTTAGTTTTGATCACGGGAGAGGGGCATTTGTATATTGATATAGAGTCATAGAGTAATAACGGCACAAAAGGAGGCCATTTGGCCCATCAAGTCCATGCAGCTCTCTAGAGCAATCCAGTCAGTCCCATTCCCCAGCTCTATTCCCGTAGCTCTGCAAGTTTATTTCCCTCAAGTGCCCATCCAATTTCCTTTTGAAATCATTGATCGTCTCCACATCCACCACTCTTGTAGACAGCGAGTTCCAGGTCATTACCATATTTCACAGTTACACTGTTAAAACCATCATCCTGGAAGCACAATAGTGGCACCCACAAAATGTGGTAAGGGAATGAAGTTTAGCAGTGCAAATTCAGGGAGTCAGCACACAAGACCATGTCTCAGGCTACCCATTACTACAATCTTCTTGTTTCATTTGGCCACAGTGTGGAATGGAAAGGTGCATACAAGGCTCTTATACAGTGAGTCTTACAGGATAGTCACTTTCTTGCACATGTTTCAGTGGGTATTAACAGGGCAGTCACACCCCTGTATATCTTATAGTGGATTTAATATACTTGTAATGTGATTCGTTGAAGGTACTACCTCCCTAGTAGTATTGCGCCCCTTCTTTTATTCACATGGTGCTCATAAGTTACTCTCTTGAGCCTGGTGATACCCTTTCCAGTTATATACAATAGTGTCTCTACGCACAAGAAACAGATGGAAGGAGAAGTCTTAACCAGACACAGATGCTGTGGCATTGCAACACAGAGTGAAAGACATATTCCTCCGTCCAATTCAACTTTTAAATCAGTTCTCTTCAATAATCCTTTGCACAAATTCCCTCTTCAATTTTTACTTGCTTCTCTTTCAGATTTCCTGCTCTCAGTTCCTCCTTTGGATGATTTGTTAAACCCCTCCGCTATATCAGATGAGTGTAAAAAATTCCGAGACCCTTTTTATGTAGAAAGTTTTTGTGTGGAGAGTTCTCCCTTGGTTAATATTTATTCCTCAACCAACATCGCTGAAACAGGTTTTCTGATTATTATCTCATTGCTGATTGTGGGAGTTTCCTGTGCATAAATCGGCTGCCATGTTTCCTCCATTACAGCAGTGACTACGCTTTAAAAAGTACTTCATTGTCTGATGCTTTGAGATGACCTAAGATCATGAAAGGTGCTTTATAAATGCAAGTTCCTCCTTCATTTCCTTTCTAGAACTCCCTGTTACTTCTTCTGCTTCATGCTCTGCTTTTCCACTTTCAACAGTCAAAGGAATAATGAATAAATGAGAGAAAATAAACCAGAGCAAGCTACAGAGGATGTAGTTTAAAAACAGGATAGCTGTGCTATCAGTCAAACATTGACACATAAGGTTTGCATTTATAGAATCAGAAATTTCAGCAAAGAAGAAGGCCATTCAGCCCATTGTATCAGTGACATTGATGCCTTATCTCACTCTGTTTTGTCCTTGCAGGAGAAACAGGCACATAATGTCGGGGAAAGGGTGATGATGGGAGGTGGTGTCCCCTACTATCAAAGGATTACACCATGGAGGAAAGAGCTAGGGAGATTGCCAGGATTCCAGACCTGGAGGAAGTCGGGGCCTGACAGGATGGAAACCCATGATGGAGACATTGATTATAGAGGGCAAAGTGCTCCATGGAGGCGGGGGGGGTGGGGAATGCAGTGACTACTGCCCCATCTGGTAGCACGCTGAGCACGGACTTGCATTGGAGAGAAGTGGCTTCTCCTCTCTTAGGCTGGTTCTCGTGATGTTTTCTTGTGTCTCCCACTGGTTCAGGCGTTCACCAAAGGACACCCTCTCCCTCCGTGGCCCCAGAGGAAGCTCCCAAAACCGAGGAAGCATCATCACATCTGACAAGCGCACTGCCCACCAGCACAGATACTTCCACCTCAGTGGGTCCTTGCGTGCATTTAGGGAGGGTGGTACTGGGTAAAGAACACGGCACAAGTGTGCAGGAGGAGGTGCCAGAGGCAGAGGTGGCTGTGAGCAGTTCCTATTGGAGGAGGGAGGGCAGACACAGTCCTGCTCAGCTTGCCACAGATGCAGAGCCTCAGGAGTTACAAGAAAGGAGGCTCTACCTGGAACATCAGCAGGAGATGTGCTTCCACACGTCAGAGTTCCCTGAGGCAGTGCAGGGTCATGGGCTGAGGACGGAGGAGTCCATCCAGCTCAATGGTTCAGGGCTTTGAGCGCATGAGCTCCTCCAAATAGAGAGCGGCCAACCTCGTGGAGAGCTATATGTGGCATCACTCTGAGTGGATGCAGGAGCAGCGCACTGGCATGCACAGAATGCATGTTACATTGTGTAACCGGGAGCGGTCAGTGGTACTGGTGGCACACGGATTTCTGGAGTGGATGCCAGTTGTGCCCCAGCTGGTGTCCATCTCTAGCTATCCAGAGCACCAGACAAGGGCTAAGGATGTCACGGATGAGGGTGAGGTTGCCACTCCTCACAGGGTGCCTTCATCATCCTCGGCCTCCTTGGCTCCTCTGACTGTGGGAATGGCATCGCAAAACTGACACACCGGCTGGCACCGGTATTTTTGGGCCCTGCCCACCTCTGTTCCCAATCTCAGCAGGGCCCAAAAATTCAGCCCAATGTGAATGCTGGACTTAG
This sequence comes from Heterodontus francisci, assembly GCF_036365525.1. NCBI lineage: Eukaryota > Metazoa > Chordata > Chondrichthyes > Heterodontiformes > Heterodontidae > Heterodontus > Heterodontus francisci. Next base: position 129,652,737 of record NC_090376.1, on the reverse strand, counting down.
AAAATAGGTACAAGCATCGGAAAAAGGACAGAAAAGGACCAGCTGGCCCACTGTTAGTGTAAGTTACACATGCCCATTCCCACAGTTGCTTCCTCTAGAGGGGGGAGGGGGATGGTCCTAGCTCTTGGCTACCTTTACCGATGCTCTGGTGTTAGACATCATTTGCTCTGCTGCTGCCACGAAAGGGAAAACATGTGTGGAAATCTAAAGAAGGAGAAAAGTAAAAATAGAAATTTAAAAAATAGTACCACGCTCCTTTCTGAATAATTCAGCGAGATAGAAGCAATGGACTGAGCAGCATTGAACAGGAACAAGCCACTTAGCTAGAAACTGTAAAATAAAGGGGTGAGATGATAACCTGTCACTTATCGTTCACAAAACAATCCATGAATTCTCATATTACCTCAAGTTTCTATCCCTGAGAACGTGCATCTTTATTCTCAAGGTGACCATAGGGAAGCTGTTTAAATCTTAGTTAGTTGAGATCATCCTGATGGCATGACTGTTACACAGGGAATTTCTTGATTAATAAGAAAATGTAAAAGCAACAGGACCAGCTTGTACCACATAAAATATCATTAATCAGAAATAAAGATCTGACCATTCTCTTTAGGGCTTTGCCTGTCCAAGACCAATTTCTTTCTGGGCTCTATGTTGGACTAGTTATAGTATTGTTGCTTTCAGTCTATGACCTCTTTGGATTCTTTCTCTTCACAGAGGTCAGGATATTTGTTTTCCTCAATTTTATTTTTCAGTCAGGATTTTGAGCCCCACTTTCCAACCCCTTTGTTCAGATCAGCCTCCTGCAGTCAGGATCTTGCCCTGACAACAGTTATAGTCCCGAGTATTTTTTCGCATCTTCTTGCTTTTTTTATTTCGATGCTGTTTATAAATTTGAGTTCTATCATAGATGCGAGTTATACTTGAAACCTTTTCGGAATCATTAACCTTCTGTGCACCAGCCAATTTGTTGTTGTGGTGAGAAGCTTGGGGCTTTCTGAGGGCTGGGGCGATTTCCCCTTCTCTTCCCACCTCTGATTCACAAGACACAAGGAGTTTAAACAAAACATCTCAGAATCGTGTCTCCAGCCTAACTCAATACAAATATTAAGGAGATTTATTGGCTTGAGGCAGAACCCAATTCACATTTGCAAAAATAAGTACTGTGTGATTTTTCTCAGTTAAATGTATTACTGGCAGTTATATTTTAATGTAATTGATAGCTACTCACTGACAACTGTCTTCACGGGTATTTAATAAGCTGGAGCTGTTCAGCAATCTGAATTGAATTACTTGGAACCCTTAAAGACATAGATTAGACCTGTTAACCAGTTAGAAAGATTACTTGAAGAAAAGAGTACTGTCTAGCACAGGGGATTGGATGTACATAGGATAGCCAGTGAGTGGGCCACACATGATTACAAATATCCAAGCTCACTGTACTAAATATCTGAACCAACCATAACTAAAAAACCTAAAGAATACAAGACCATACATTAAGAATTCAAGCCTGTCCATAATTAAAAATCCAAGCTTAAATTCTAAAAACTCCTCAACCCCTTACAATAAAAATCCAACTCCTGTCACCCTACAGACACACACACACATACGCTGACCGGCTAACGGAGTGTGGGACGGGCGGCCAGCCCACTCTTCTGGTGGCAGGTCCAGTATATATTGAGGGCCAGGCCTCATAAAGATGCCACCTGCCGAGCTGCATATCCCCATACAGGCCCCCCACTGCAGTTCACTCACTCTGGACCGGTGCAATATCGGGTGGATCAAACACTGAACTGTGACATTCCCACACCTGTTCTTCACAAAAATAATTTCAGACTTAGCTTTTTGGGCCTGCTCCCTCTTGATCGTCAGGGTTTGCTGAGCGAATTGTCCGTGGCACACTGTGGACTCTTATAATTGTTTGCCATTGGGCCTAAATTGCAAAGATTAATGCATCTTCTGGCTAATTCAGGAAGGTTCCTAGGCCACCCAGTAGAATGGTTGTAGTGCTGGAATAAGCCGTTAAGTCAACCAACTTGATTTTAATTTGCCCCCTGCCCTGTCAGGGAGGAAGTTAAAATTGCTCCTTAAAATTCCGTGACCGGACCTCTCATACATCTCCAAAGACTCAGCTGCCCAAAGAGCAGGGCCGGGGCCACATCAGTTCCAAGACAGCCAAGTTTCACTGACTGGAAAAGGTGCTTCTAATAAGCCGCTGTTACAATTTCAAAATCCGTTCAGGAACTGCAAAGCTATAGGTAATTGTTTTGGGACACCCAGAATTCTGTCAAAGACTTGCTTCCACTTTAATCTACTATAGCATGCCAGCTTCACACAGGCGTGAGTTAGGTTGGGGGCAATCCTAACAGAAGTGATGGAATTTTTGATAGTGATGCAACAGTATCCTGAAATCTTCATAAACTACCCGGTTGTGGGATGACTGTTCCTTACTTCCAACAGGAATGATTGTTGATATGAAAAGGGGTGGGACATGAGTGGATCCAGGTGCTGCCACATTGCCCCCATCCTCACCCCTAACTACACGATTTTGGTACTATTTTACAGGAGGGATTTCTGGGTTTTGTTTTTTAACACTAATCCAATGTACTGCTCAACAGCAACACTTTAAACAGTGAGATAAAGTAAGTAAATGTAGGGGACATTAGACATGCCTCTACAATGACACCATGCCAAGGAGGGCTGCTAATGTTGAAGATGGATAAGCCCAGTTAAATAATATCAAGCTCTTAATGAAGTTTGGAATGAAAGGGCAGAGTACTGGTGCACCATATTGTAGAGCACAAAACTACAGAGTGAGGCGAAAGAGGTTGTGCATCCTCAGCATGTGCCAATTTGATCAACCTAACTTCATAATCTAACATTTTTGAGTCTCAGAGTCATCCATGTTTATCACTGTTTCCAAATCATCCATACTGTTTTCAATATATGGTGGCAAACACTGCACACAATGAGATAGATGTTATGAATTAACACTCCAGGCATAGAGCTTTGCATGACGGCAGTGTACATTAGTAATTTGGGCACAGAAGTCTCCTAAAACTTTGGCAAATTTTCCACCCCTTAATTTTAAGAAATGGAAAATAATTCAGGGTGTGCTGACCTCTGCACTTGAATTCCTAATATGCATGAAGCTCAGTGCTGGGAGGGCCAATTCATAAAATCTACACGAATCTTCCAAATTGGACCTTCCCAATAATTCATAAAACTTGTTTTTTCATCTTATGGTCAGATGTCCTCCAGGTACATCTAAAGACTTCTTATGTGACAAATTACATCAGCCATTCCTTCTTCAATTAACTTAATTTTATCCCAATCCCTTCAAATAGTCTCCACCTTCACTGCATTGGTCATTTGGTCAAGTAGCTTGTTGTCACTGGATGATATTGATGTACACATTCTCCTCTATATCACTTACTAGTAAAATGAAGACAAGGAGCTCCAGAGTGATTACTATGGGCCCGTGAGACCTTTGACCATTTTTCTATATTCCATTGCTTAGCATGTTTCAAATCCAACTTGCTACTTTACTCATAATACCTTCAATCAAACTAGATGCAGATGTTTATAAATATCTGCTCAAAATTCAAATGATAACAACCAGAAAGCTCAAATCCATAAATTTTGTTTATCTCCTCAAAATAAATTAATTGAACGTGTGTAACATGATCAATTGCTTCTAAAAATCATGCTGATTTCCTCTTATGGTCTCCATAAAAGTTGATGGGGTGTCCACTAAAATATCTGAGCATCTGCCTCCTTCACTGATTAGACTAACTGGTTATAGCTCCCTGATTTACAGCTAACTCCTTCATTCAACTATTCAGATTATGTTAGCTATTCTGTTTATAAGTCTGTCTACATTTGACAGTGTTTGATTTTCTCTTATGAAGAGGCCACGACAACAAATTTTGCAACATTTCATCATGTGGAGCTTCATCTAGCTGCTGAACTCCCTTTCACACAATAACCTAAATTGATAGGCACCAATACACTCTCAGACAAAAACACATCGCCACAAATTTATTTGGCCATTCCAGCAGATTTCCTCTGTAATTCCAGTGGAAAAGGAAATAGACCGGAACCTGGATGTGCTTGGTACTCATTATGCTGGGAGCTCTTAATCGACCTTGTAAGTGGTGGGTTCATTGATCTCTGTCCCTTTCAAAGCTGATGTAAAGCTGGTGGAGCTGAGGCTGAGGGAAGGAGGGGACAGGGGCTCTCTGCTGTTCACATGCCCCCAGGTGAAAGGTTGGAGACTGATACCACCAATGAAGGATGCAGGTGGGCCTTCCTGGGCAGGTACTGAAGTCCAGCCAGGGAAACGGGCAGGATCCCTGAAGCCAAAGGTAGGCTTTTTAAAATTGTTAGCAATGATCTCATTGGTAAAGGGACTGAAGGAGTTGGAAAAAGTGCTTCCCCAGGGAGCACTAGAGTTTCTGGCAGTGGTGATAGCAGTTCACAAGATGTGTCTGTACTGGTGCAGGCACTGTCCAGCTCCATGCTAGGTAGGCGCACTCCCCCACACTCTGTATACTCCAGGAGGGCCATCGGTAGAGAGCTGCAGCGGGTATGATCATGGCATAACTGTTGGGATCACGGCTCAAGGATTTTGGGGTGCATCATTTTACTTGCAATCTTAGAACAGCCAATAAATTAAACAAGTTCATGGAAATATCAATCAGAATCTCATCTATTTTCGTATTTGCTATCTTGAGATTTCTAGAGAATACCTTAGTCGATCTAAGTGTCTTGCTTGGAGCTGCTTCATAACATGTGCTTTACTGACATCTACATGTGTTATAGATTCCCAATGTAGTTTGCCTCCTTTTGGATTTTGTCCAGTGTCCATTACTGAAGACTGATGTAAGAAATACAGCTGATATTTGCTTACCTTCTGTAATATTTCTACATAACACCAGTAAGTGGATTTGTTTGATTTTCCACAGTTAGTTGTGCACCATCCCAAAAGTAAATTTAATCCCTAGTAGTTTCTATTTTCTACTCACTTTTTCTGTAATACAAGCAGCCACTTTAAGAGAACAAGACGTGACCTCCCTGTGAACTCAGGAAGTAGAAGTGTTTGTATCACAGAGGCTGATGCGGAATGTCTATGTGATCTACAGCATGTAGTGTAAGTTGATCTTAATCTGTTTTACTGGTTCATAATGAACCTCTAACATAACATAAAAGCTCACTACATCTTTATACACTTTACCTTATTAGTTTTAGTATCCTCAATTAACTTGTGATATTCCCCTCTGTATCGCTGTTTCATTTAAAAATAAATCTCAGGTTTTACATTTTATGTGATCTCCTTAGTCACTGTGATTTGGATCTGCCTAACTTTGTTGTTTCTTTAATCTATACTGTAATGTGAAATGTTACCCGTGGACTGTTACGGTTTAAGTTCTGACTGGTTTCTTGGCCAGTATGGTTTCATACCTTTTCTACTCAGGCTCTGTGATGCTGGAATATTTGACTGGAATGAAGCTACTCCAATAATAGCTAATGGTCTGCCATTTGCCCTCACTCTGTCCGAAGTCATCAATTGGCATGTATGATGGAATAGCCTCCTGTGGTTTCTGTGCTACTCCAGACAGATGTTAACGCTAGTTTGGCTGTTTAGTCAGTGCACTGAGAGCCCATATCTCCTCTGAGTTGGTAATGCTCATGGATCCTTACTTTTGAAAAATGTAAATATCTTACTGTCATGCAGGCCTCCACCTGCCAAGAATGAGGCATATTAATTTCACCACATGGACATTAAATTTCAAATTGTTGCTGGGAAGAAGAGAAGGCCTGTTATAAGGGGTTGCCAGGCCTCTGGCGAGAAAGACATTTTTGCATATTAACAGTGTGTGTAGACAAAGGACCATTCCCTGACACACACAATACACAGAGCCAAGATGTGGTCAGATCAGTTAGTCACATGACTAACTGGCTGTTGCAGAGTTTGAACTGAGAGTTTTAAAATGAAGAGACAGTGTTTGAGAAAGGTCTTTGCTCCTGGACTGAAGAAAACCTCCAACCTGTCTGTCTGCTCCCATCTCTTTCTCACGGAACTCCAGAAACCCACTGAAGACATATGAACCCCAAGAGAGAAAAGTCTCCTACAGTGAACATGGTTTAAGAAGAATACTGGGCCCCAACGAAAAGCAAGATCTACCTACAATCAAGGACTACAGTGAGCTCAAAGAACCGTAACAACAACTCTTCAGATATTGCCTTAAACTTTTCCACTTTATTTTTTCTTCTGCTCTTTTCTGTCCCTATCTGCATGTGTGTATCACTTATGCATACAAGTGTGGCCATGTCATATATCCATAGGCATTAAGAAAATTAGAGTTTAAGTTTAATGAATTTCAATCTTTCTTCTTTAAACCGAAGAAAACTTGGGTGTGCTGGTTTCTTTGCCTTATAATTGGAAAGTGGTGAATAATGATTCACCAAGGGGGAGCTAAAAACTCAATGTGTTTAAAAATTGTACCCTGTTACAGCAAGACCAGGTGAAGGCTGAAAGGGAACCTTAGACCTCTTTCTCACCTGGTCGTAACACTATTTTTACTTCAAAATGTTGGTTCCATTAAAGTTGCCTTTCACCAGTTTCTTGCTTTTCTTATTGTATTGTTTATTCATTTCAACTAAGTTGTGAGAGACAAAAAAAAGTCTAATCAAGGTGTGACGTCGAAATTACAAGATGGATACTGGCCCTTCTGCCCAACCAGTCTGTGTTATGTTTACATTCCACATGTGCAGTACCCCTAAACCCACAAGCATGTCCTATTCCCATATCCCGTTATCCCCACACTTCTTCAACTACCTATCTCACTTATTCTTGAAAGTTGAGATAGTCTTTGCTTCAATCATTAACTCCAATAGTGCATTCCATAGCTTCACAACCCTCTGTACAAAAAAAGTTCCTCCTGCCATGTGTTCCAATTCCCTTGCATTTAGTCTTGTACCTCTGTTCCCTCCCTCTAGACTCCTTAATCAGTTGTCACGCCCAGTAAAGAAAGATCATATTCCTACTTTTAAGATACAAACTTTATTCAAGGTGAACTCTTTAAAATTGACTTTACCTTTTAAAAACAGGTGGGCAGATGCTGCAAAAAGGCCTCCGAAGGTCAAACGACCTGACCTGTGTATTTGAACATTGTCTCACCATCTATTAAGGACAAAAGGATACATTCCAGACTAAGAGGTGTCAATTACACCCATCCTGAAACCATCAAGACACATTCCTGAATTGAATGCGTTCTTCCGAAACAAATAAGATGTGAAGTAGATACATTGGGTTGGATTTTGTTCCCAGCCTGACATTGGGTTCCGTGTCGGGTGGGTGATGGGGGTTGCGAGGAGATCGGAGCAGCAGCGGCCATCACAGTGTCTGATGCTGGGATTGCTGGGCCTGATCTTCCAGGCAGTGGGAAGCACCTCTGCCGCTCTGCAGCGGGACCATGCTTTAAATATTGAAATTACCTGTTTGCATACATTTCAATGAAATTTGCCACGATTCCACCAGCCGTTTCCAGTCTTCAGCTTGATGTGTGGAACTGATGTGTCTTCACGTTCCCGTCCTTGAAAAACTGGCGCCACCGAGGCGAGCGTCCTTGTGCCTGCTCTTATTCATTTTTGCAGCGAGTTTGGACATTTGCATTAAATTTAAGTAGACAGAAATGGGGGGTGGCAGTGGGGGGCTGGGGGTGGGGGGGGTTGGAATTCTGAATCCATTAATCATGCATTGGCAAGAGAGGTGGAAAGGGCGAACTTTGCATTGCTCTGTCAGCAAGGGGGGTGGAAGGGGTGCAATCTGCATTGCTCTGTCCGAAGGAGTTAGAAGGGGTGAACTCTGCATGTTTTGCATAGGGGATGGGGGTAGGGGTAAGCTCTGCAACTTTGGAATTGTCTGCAGGGCTGGCAGCCTTTTAAAAATTGCACCAGCTCCTGCTCCTGTCTCAGATGATGCCATTGCTGAGACCGCCCCGCCACGAGACTGGAGGGGGGGGGGGGTGGGGGTAGTGGGGGCGGCCGCCATGCATATGTTATATGTTAATGAGCTGCCGGATTCAAGCATGTAGGTCGGCATTTTTTCATCTGCTGCCACACCCGGCGGCTGAACAACATGATTCACCCCATCATAACAGAATGATTCCCATTCAAACATGAAACAGTGCTCACGGTTATCATATCTTTGCCCATTGTGTCGTCACAACGGGGAGAGGGCCATGCATCTCCTAACAGAAGCTAAAGTGAGAGATTTTTATCTTAAAAGATAGCTCTGCAGCGGGGCCTTTTCGGCATTGGGGGTCACGGCAGGCCACTCCCACAGGTATTTTACGGGCCCCCCGCCACGACCCCCGACATCGAGGGGCTGGTAAAATTCAACCCAGTATCCCTGCAGAATCTGAACAGTTTGTTAAATGTATTTTAAAAAATTGGTCCAACAGTTTTCTGGTTTTCTTGGTGTGGTTTTAAAGCTCATTAAAGACTTTATTGTCCACTGTCTGCTTTGGGCAGCAATCAATCCATTAAGAATGAGCATGGAAAAGTAGGTTTGAAAAGTATTTTGTATATGAGAAATTAAGTTCTTTATTCCGTATGTTCTACATCTCAGTGATGCCACGTCCTTTGCTATATAATATAAGTATCAAAGGATTGATCTTTAGATCAATACACAGAGGAAGAGTGTTTGACCAAATATGGCCAGAAAGGAAAAAAAAACATTTGGACGACTTGATAAGCACTAATGGTATAGAAGACAAATGGGATTCCACATCTGCAGTTAAGTACTTTGGTTAGCAGAACTTAACTTACTGAACTGGTCATAACAGGAGAAAACACTTGGGGGTAGAATTACTCTGGGATTTCTCCCAATCTGCCACCGTAACTTTGGCGGAAAATTGGCGAAACCCTGGAGAAATGGCACAAACATTCACACCTCATTTCCAAAATTCCTGCCAATAATCTGCCAAAGTTATTGTGGGAGCTCAGAAGAATGCCCTTGGAAATTCTACACCTTGGTCTCTTTCCTATATTAACGTAAACGCTGTAACTTAAGCATATTTTACAACAAGGTAAGAAAATATAGATCAACAAAGATCACAAATGCTGCAGTCCTCGCAAAGGCAGAGATCCCAAGTGCATTGACACAAATCAAACAGAGGTGGCTTCAGTGGATCGGACAAGTCTGCAGGATGAAAGACAGTCGCATACCCAAGGACCTTCGTATGGTGAGGTAGCCGGGGCCAGATGACCAGTGGGGCGCCCAAAGCTCCGCTTCAAGGATAGAGACATATAGCACAGAAACACACCCTTCGGCCCATCATGTCTGTGCCAGCCATCAGCACCGACCTATTCTAATCCCATTTTGCAGCACTTGGCCCGTAGTCTTGTATGCTATGGCGTTTCAAGTGCTCATCTAAATATTCTTAAATGTTGTGATGGTTCCTGCCTCTACCACCTTTTCAGGCAGTGCGTTCCAGATTCCAACCACCCTCTGGGTGAAAAAATGTTTCCTCAAATCCTCTAAACCTCCTGCCTCTTACCTTAAATCTATTGACCCCTCTGCTAAGGGAAAAAGTTTCTTCGTATCTAATCTATCAATGCCCCTCATAATTTTGTACACCTCAATCATGTCCCCCCTCAGCTTCTCTGCTCTAAGGAAAACAACCCTAGCCTTTTCAGTCTCTCTTCATAACTGAAACGCTCCAGCCCAGGCAACATCCTGGTGAATCTCCTCTGCAACCTCTCCAGTGCAATCATATCCTTCCTATGGTGTGGTGCCCAGAACTGTACACAGTACTCCAGCTGTGGCCTAACTAGTGTTTTATACAACTCCATCATAACCTCCCTGTTCCTATTCTATGCCTCTGATAATAAAGGCAAGTACCCCATATGCCTTCCTAACCACCTTATCTTCCTGTGCTGCTGCCTTCAGTGATCAATGGACTAGTACACCCAGGTCCCTCTGACCTTCTGTACTTCCTAGGGCCACTGCTCCACCCATCTTACCAGCCCATCTATATTGTTATGTAATCTAAGGCTTTCCTCCTCGCTATTTACGACACCACCAATTTTCGTGTCATCTGCGAACTTACTGATCATACCTCCTATATTCACGACTAAATCATTAATGTACACTACAAACAGCAAGGGTCCCAGCATTGATCCCTGCGGTACACCACTGCTCACAGGCTTGCACTCGCAGAAACAACCGTCAACCATCACCCTCTGCCTCCCGTCACTAAGCCAATTTTGGATCCACTATGCCAAATTGCCCTGGATCCCATGGGCTCTTACCTTCTTAACCAATCTCACATGTGGGACCTTATCAAAAGCCTTACTGAAGTCCATGTAGACTTCTTTACCCTCACTGCTTTATCCTCATCTACACATCTCGTCACCTGTTCGAAAAATTCAATCAAGTTAGTTGGACATGATCTCCATGCTGACTATCCCTGATTAATCCCTGCCTCTCCAAGTGGAGATTAATCCTGTCCCTCATAATTTTTTCCAATAGTTTCCCAACCACTGATGTTAGACTCACCGGCCTGTAATTACCTGGTTTATCCCTGCTACCTTTCGTGAATAATGGCACCACATTCGCTGTCCTCCAGTCCTCTGCCACCTCTCCTGTGGCCAGAGAGGGGAAAATTTGTGTCATAGCCCCTGCTATCTCCTCCCTTGCCTCACATGACAGCCTGGATACATCTGGGCCTGGGGATTTATACACTTTTAAGGCCGTTAAAACAGCTAATACTTCCTCCCTTTCAATACTAATATGTTCAAGTATATCACAATCCCCCTCCCTGATCTCTACACCTACATCGTCCTTCTCCATTGTGAACACAGAGATGAAAAGTAATCATTTAAAACCTCACCTATATCATCCGGCTCCACACACAACAGATTGCTACTTTGGTCCCTAATAGGCCCTACTCTTTCCCTGCTTATCCTCTTGGACCTTAATATACTTATAAAATGCCTTAGATTCTCCTTTATCTTGCCCGCCAGTGTTTTTTCATGTCCCCTCTTCGCTCTCCTAATTACTTTTTTAAGTGCCCCCCTACACTTTCTACACTCCTCTAGGGCCTCCGCTGTTTTCAGCACTCTGAATCTGCCATAAGCCTCCTTTTTTTCCTGATCCAATCCTCTATATCCATTGACATCCAGGGTTCCCTGGACTTGTTGGTCCTACCCTTCACCTTAACGGGTACATGTTGGCTCTGAACTCTCACCATTTCCTCTTTGAATGACTCCCACTGGTCTGATGTAGACTTTCCTACAAGTAGCTGCTCCCAGTCCACTATGGCCAGATCTTGTTTTATCATACTGAAATTGGCCTTCTGCCAATTCAGTAACTTTATTTCCGGTCCATCTTTTGTCCTTTTCCATAACTACTTTAAATCTTACAGAGTTATGGTCTCTATCCCCGAAATGCTCCCTCACTGACACTTCTACCACTTGTCCAGCTTCATTCCCTAGGATTAGATCTAGTACTGCCCCTTCTCTTGTAGGGCTTTCTACATACTGGCTCAAAAAGCTCTCCTGTATGCATTTTAAGAACTCCGCCCCTTTTATATAATAAGACTATCCCAGTTGATATTATGGAAGTTGAAATCCCCTACTATTATTACCCTATTATGTTTACACTTCTCTGAGATTTGCCTACATATCTGCTCCTCTATCTCTCCCTGACTGTTTGGAGGCCTGTAGTACACTCCCAGCCAAGTGATTGTCCCCTTTTTGTTTTTAAGTTCTACCCATATGGCCTCATTTGAGGAACCTTCTAAGATATCATCCCTCCTTACTGCAGTAATTGACTCCTTGATCAACAGTGCAATACCACATCCTCTTTTATCCCCTCCTCTGTCACATCTGAAGATTCTGTACCCTGATACCCTGGAATATTGAGCTGCCAGTCCTGCCCTTCCCTCAACCATGTCTCTGTGATAGCAATAATATCATCATCCCATGTGCTAATCAATGCCCCCAATTCATCTGTCTTACTAGTAAGGCTCCGTGCATTAAAATAGATGCAATCCAGCCTTGCATTTTTCACTTGTGCCTTAACAGGTCGATATTTGCTCTGCCTTCCAGACTGACTCTGTTTTTATTCTATATTTGACTGTGCATCATCCCTTACTGTACCTCCACTCTGTATCCCATCCCCATGCCAAATTAATTTAAACCCCTCTCCCTCCCCCACCAGCACTAGCAAACTTCCCAGCAAGGATGTTGGTCTCATTCTGGTTCAGGTGCAACCCGTCCAACTTGCATAGGTCCCACCTTTGCCAGAAACAATCTCAGTGATCCAAGAAACTAAAGCCCTCCCTCCTGCACGATCTCCTCAGCCACATATTCATCTGCTCTTTCCTCCTATTCCTATACTCACTAGCACATGGCACCAGGAGTAATCCAGAGATTACAACCTTTGAGGTACTGCTTTTTAATCTGCTATCTAGCTCCCTAAATTCTTGCTGCAGGACCTCATCCCTCTTTCTACCTATGTCGTTGGTACCAATGTGTACCACGACCTCTGACTGTTCACCCTCCCCCTTCAGAATGTCCTGCAGCCCCTCCGTGACATCCTTGACCCTAGCGCCAGGGAGGCAACATACCATCCTGGAGTCATGTTTGCAGCCACAGAAATGCCTATCTGTACCCATTACGATAGAATCCCCTATCACTATAGCTCTCCCATTCTTTTTCCTTCCCTCCTGTGCAGCTGAGCCACCTGCGGTGCCATAGACTTGGCTCTTGCTGCAGTCCCTGAGAAGCTGTCTCCTCCAACAGCATCCAAAGTGGAAAATCTGTTAGAAAGGGAGACTCCTGCACTACCTGCCTAGTTCTTCTACTCTGCCTGGTGGTCATCCATTCCCTTTCATTGAGCAGTCTTTACCTGCGGTGTGACCACCTCCCTGTACATGCTATCCACGATGATCTCAGCCTCGCGGATGCTCCACAGTGTCTCCAGCCGCCGCTCCAGATCCGAAACGCGGATTTCGAGTAGCTGCAGCTGGAGACACTTCCTGCACATGTGTTCTCCCTGGACGCTGGAAGTGTCTCTGACTTCTCACATTGCATAGGAGGAGCACTCCACGTTGCCGAGCTGCCTTGCCATGACTTACCCTTAACTTAATTTATCCCCTGTGTTTGAACGCGTGACATGAAGGCCCTAAATGTCGACCAGCACACCTGGGAGTCACAAGCTAGTGAAAGATGCAAATGTCGACACATCCTGTGGACTGGTGTGCACTGCCATGACAACCAGCTTGACAACAGGTGCCAACGCTGATAACAACTCACAGCATCACTTGACAGCTTCACATACAGCACTTGTGGCAGAACCTGTCTCTCAAGGATTGGCCTTTCTAGCCATCAGCAATGGCGCACCAAAAGAAGACACCCCACCTAAATGGATGGTTTGCTGCATGTCCATCATCTTTCGTATATGGAAGGAGGCAAACAACAAGAGCTATTAGGCTTATCAAGTCTATTTCTTCCATAGAACAATGTGCATCACCAATCACATAATTTTAATTAAATAGATAGAATTAAATTCCTACTTGTCCAACTAAAATTATCCAGAAATAAGTTGTTGCATTTCTTCCTAAACTCCTAAATAATCGAGTAAAGCTCTGCTAAATCAAACTGACATTACAATCTACATTGTCAATCCTGAACATATATTGCATAGATGCATGTGCATGTCCCAGCAGTAGAGGAGCTATTATTAAATTATGTTTTTATTTATCCTGATAAACTTCATCCCTGTTCTTGATCAGATATTAATCCAGGTTTGTTAACTGTACATTAGCTGCTTTTGATGACTAGCCCCCATAGCTATGAAGCAGTACTTTCCTTGCATATAATTTAAAATGGTGGTCCTCCCTCGCAGGCTCTGCACCTGTTGATACCAACTCTAAAGAATTTAAGGTTAAATCCAGAGTTAGTTTTGGGCAATCAGCCCAAATTGATGAAATACACGTCCAAGCCATTCTACAAAGCAGCCCGGCAGGACCATCATTAAAGCCTGGCTCGAGTATAAAATTGAAACGTGACCCGGGCCCGACCCGACAACAGCCAACATGAACCCGACCCGAGCCCGAGTCCTTTAATTTTTTTAAATGCCTGACCCGAACCCGACACATGTATTCGGGTTTGGTCGGGTAACCAGGCTTTAGACCAGTGATCGAGTACAGGTGCCAGTTGTTGATGTACTCGTGTTCAATTAACATTATAAAGTTTAAAAAAACAACAAACACTGATTTCAAACAGGCGAAGGCAGCACAACCCTGAGCACTTGCGGGAAAAAAAGTATCCACTTCAGGAAATCATGCAATGTAACAAACAAGCCTCTGAACTGTATCAAATTCCGATGTCATTAACAAAAAAAATCTCCACGGAGAACTCAGGTTGGGAAATTTAATGTCCCTATTTCCAGATAATTTTGAATCCTTGGGCCAAGTATAAATTAAAGCAAGAGCTCAGTTGATGTTTCTGTACTTACTGCAGTTACTGGTATCTTCCCCAGGCTTATCAGTTTCTCCCAGACTTGATAGATTTCAGAGTGTAAGAGGTTGGGTTAATTTCACTCGGGTGCTTTATGTCGGAACTTGTAACTGTTTCTTTCCCCTCCTTTCCCCTCCCCCCCCCCCCCCCCCCCCCACTCTTCTCGCCTCTGATTTCTGTTTGTCCTAATCTCTGTCCACGCTCAACCCGACCCGACCCGAGCCCGAACTTTGGACCCGGAAGAGAGACCCGACCCGAGCCCTACACATGTCGTCAGATCTGGTCATGTTTGGGTCAGGTGGCCACGCTTTAACCATCATCACACGCTGCTCTGGAGCCCATTGAGGCGCACCCGCAACTTCCAGTTCATGTGCGATCGCTGGAAGTTGTAGTGCCGTTCAACATTTGCCACTATTGGGACTGGGAAATTTGGGCCACTATGTTTAAGAACCTATCAGTTTGATGGTGTCGCTAACTTCAAATTCTTCGAGGATTTGGCACGTTTACAGCTGCCAATATAGTTATATCCCCCATTGTGGAAAATTTAAATGCTAGGAATATCATTACATTGCCTTTGCCACTGCTTATTATTTAAATGAATTAATCCAAGTACACCCATTCGCCTATATGCAGCTCCTGCCACAAGAGATTTGTCTGTATATTTATTACTTATCATTCTAAAAGAAGAGTTCAAACTAGTTTATTTATTTGGATATTTCTTGACAACTTCAGGGATAGTCATTAATAACCACTTTAGTATGTGTACAGCAAGTTATTTTGCAAAAGCTGATTTTCTGTCCAGATTTCCCTTTTCTCTCTGGTGCTAATTTTCTCCAAATAAGGACACTAATTTCCAGTTACTTTTTTCACCAGTTTCTGTGAACACTGTTCCCTTAAATTGCTGCGTTTAGTGAATGCCATTAAGATTCACTTAGGGGCAACTTTGAACTTATGCCCAAAATGCATACAAAGTCAATGGTACATCCAGGGTGTCATATTCCAGAAAGTCATCTGGTGAAGTATATAACTGGAGCCAATCTTTACACACCTTTCTAAGCATTTATTTACACAGTTAAAAATTACAAGCAAGCACCTCCTAATCCAACAACCATAGTTTCAGTCTGTGTCTATTTATACCATAAGTAAATCCTGAGTTAATGCGCACCACCTGCCTACAATTAAACAGAATTAATATACAAGTAATACAGGCCATTCACCCAATAGATTCAGGTGGAGGTCCAGACCACTTTTAGGCTTAGGCCTCATTCGAATACAGTCGTCAAGCTACCTAGCATTCAACAAGCGCCAGGATGAACCTTGCAAAACAGGGCAATGGGGGTGGGGTCGAAAATCTAGTGACTGCATTGGGTCAGGATAGGTTGGGAGGCTACTCAGCAATTGGCAGTGGACTGCAGTATTTTTGTAGGGCCAAGAGGAACTTTGCCATTTAGTAAAACAAAAATAATAATTAACCCCTTTTCTTTAATGAGAGTTCACACTTTGGAATTACTTTCCAGTTCTGGCATTACAGCACAGTTCTTGGTAAAGGGATTTTAGTGGAAGAGATGTGTTCTTGCTCCAGTCAGTAATGTTCACCTAGCTCATGAGAATGTAAAATGGTAGATCCATGTTGTAGAGTTATTTGAGTTACAATACATATTGCTACTGTGCGAGCTCAGTGATCTCAGAGTCGATATGGCTGCCTATTTAGGCAGCAGGGAGTTAGAAGCTTCCTCGGGGTGTGAAAGGTTCTTGTCATTATCTTATTAAAGCTCAGTTGGTATGCCACATCTGAGCCAAAACAAAAGAATCTTACACACCATATAAACCAGAGTTAAAAATTAAAAATGGGTTCATTCACTACACCATGTTTGCAGTTCTGTCTAAGCAGGAGCCACACCCTCTTTTGACTGCCTGTCTTTCTGGGCAACTTTGTTAATCACAAGTTCTGTTCATATCCACAAAGAGAAGTACTTGTATTTATATGGAGCCTGAACATATCTTCACAATACGCCATGACATAGTTCAGCCAGTTGTGATAAACCTTTATTGGAACTTTTGCATAGAAGGGAAACACTTTACAACCAATGGATTATTTTTGAATTCTAGTCATTGTTACATAAGCAACTGTAGCATACAATTACCACACCTCAAGGAACCAGAAGCAGCCAATGAATGAATCATAAGTTAATCTGTTTTTCAGAAGATGCCATTTGCTTCCACAAATAATTGATTACCACCGAGGAGAAACTTGCTGATTTGGGGAAAGAAATTAACCAGTTTTTTTGTCCTGCATCATTTGTCCCTGCAACATTTTCTATCTTGGCATTAGCAGTAAATTTGACCAGTTAGTATTGGTATCCTGGTGATTTATATTAATGAGGAATAATAGAGATGTAAGTTCTGATCCTTATGGGACTCCACATATCCACTTGGCCTGACATCACACCTGTCACAGGTATTTTCCTTTTGACTAGTTCCTTATCCATGGCTTTACTTCAAATTTTGTCAAAAGCTTCCTTAACCTTCAAATATACTATGTCATAGGAAGTGCCTTTCTCTGTCAGTAACAGCTGCAGAGGAGTCAGGCAGAATCTTTCCTTTTAAACTGTTGTAAAGATACTCTAACTTACACCTTGCAATAGATTCTTTCATTTTGTTCCTGTTCCAGAAATTGAGTGATTGCCCGTAATACCCTTAAAAATAGAACATTGGAAACCATTGGACAAGGAACTTTAACTTCATCTGTTGCTGCAAAAGTTGAATCAGACTTATTCTAAACATATTGTTCCGTAGAAATGTAATCTTTTTCATGAGGAAGAGACATCACATTTTGGAATGTGATAAACTGATTTGCCGGGAAGGACACAATTCCCAGAAGTTTAAAATAGTTCCCATGAATATTTGGCATCCAAGTCCTGGACCGCATAAAGAACCAGAGCAGTTATTTGAAAGCAAATCATTTCAATAAGGTTAGATGTTTCTTTATGTTCTGGTGTGGAATGAAGAGTTATTTCCAAATTTTGTAACCTACTTTTGGTTGGAAGCTGTACACTGAAATTGAAGAGTGGATTTGGTCAATGATACACAATTGGTGGATCTCCATGGGATCCTTTGTGATCGTGCAATCTACCAGAGAGTGAAGCTGACACTGAATCCAGTGCAACTAAACCACTGATATTCATTCCACACATGCTAGAAAATTGATGATTACATAAACCCTCTGAAATTTACTATTGTTAAGTACTTACCCTTTGTTTGATTAATGTTAATCCTGTCCCACTTGTGTCTAACAAAGCATGCAATTATTTCATTCTTTCTTCATTTGCACCTATTAGCCACCAGTACTCAGTACTGGGAATTGTACTTATCTCGATGTTAAGACTCCGTCTAATCTAAAGGTTACAGGTGTACAGGAAGGCAAAAAAAACTGATGGTCAATTATAAATTTTAATCTACTCTGCTGTAGTACCCTTTAATGAGCACCTTTCAGCTGATTACATTTTATGAAGCCAACCATATCGTTATATAATTAAAGGATTGCACTAAGCTCAATTAAAATTTTTAATCTGTTGTGTTATATAACCCATTAGTACACACCTTCCATTAGATTGCATTTTCTCAAATCAACCGTGACATTACACAATTTATTTGTACTGTTCTGTGTAACCATTTTAATCAGAGAACAAAGTAATGTTATGATTCTAAAAAGTATAATGATTAATGCCAAGGTTACAGTTAGCTCACTAAACTGAACAGAATGACATTACACAGGTATATAAGCTCAGCAGTTTTGTGTCCACCTTATGGTTGAGGGTTTTTAACACTCCTGCCATACCGTGTAAGAATCAGAAGGAAATAAACCTTGTTTATTCTCTTTGAATTGTTGTGGAAAGCACTTAATCCACACAAGACCCTCTTCCCCTGACTGCAGTGTCTATTAAAAGGGTCGAATGATTCCAAATATTGACTAAGGTGGAATGAAACATCTTATCACATTCACTGTGTCTTACATTACATCCTGAATACACAATGTGCCAATGCCTCTCAGTATTGCTGAGAATTGCCTGCAGTGGACAAGTACAAAGGAGAGGAGAATTTATAGCTACAGAATATCAATGAGTGAAGTTAAAGGGATACTAGCTGTATCATAATAATAATGTATTTAACAGAAAGGTTAAATGACGTATGCATTCCACCAAATCCTGTTCTAAGAACTAAATTATCTTTCCCATCAATATGTTGTCATCTGCAATTTCATGCGAAAACTTCTGATGATAAAGAAACAGTAAATACTCTACTGTTGGCACTGCTGCAGATGCATTAATAATACATGAATCAACTTTTATTTTCAATGCTTATATAAGTTTTAAATTAATATCTTAAGTCAGCACTAAAAGACAGAAGTTTGAATTGGATGGATCCAGTAATACATTTTAACAGATTTTTAATTGAAATAACAATTATTTTAGATGAAGACATGAAACCAGAACAAGAATAAATGTTATATATGACAATTTATGATAAGTATTTAAAAACATACATCAATTTATTATTTTCTTAACATTTTTATGCTTCTTGATAGGTTTTGCTCTTAATTCTGTGTCTGGGAACATAGGAACAGGAGTTGGCCATTTATTCCCTCAAGCCTGTTCTGCCATTCATTGAGATCATGGCTGATCTGTGACCTAACTCCATATACCCACTGTTTGCCCCATGTCCCTTAATACCTTTGGATAACAAAAATCTATCAATCTCGGATTTAAAATTAACAATAGTTCTAGCATCAGTTGCTGTTTACAGAAGAGAGTTCCAAACTTCTACCACACTTTGGGATGGATTTTAAGAGCCCGCTGCTGCTCTTGGCGGTGGGCTCAAAAAATGACGGCCCGCATGCTACAGAGCCACCGTGATCTCTCACAAGGTCGCTCATTTAAATAGCTGGGGTGGCCCTCATTTAAATAGCAGGTGGAGGGGGCGGGCTGTCCGACACTGGCAATGGTGCCAGCTTCCTGTGTGCAAGCGCTGGTGCCATTTTTTAAGGGCAGCCAGCATATTTAAATTTTTAAAGATGTATCCCCCGCAAAAATTTAACAAATAAAATTGTAATGCCCTTTTGCCACTCCCAATAAAAATTACAGTAAGTATTTGCCCTTCCCCTCCCAAAGCACTTATCTTTGAATATTGACCTTCCCCCCCCAAGACTGTACAAAGTTGAAAGTTCATCCCTTCCCACCATCCCCGACACCAGTGATGCTTATTCGGCCCCATCTCACTCCCCCACCCCGCAGTAAAAATCTTAACCCCACCCCCACCCACCGCTCCCTACCAGTGTCATGCCTGCTTTCCCCAGACAGGGAATTGAAAGCGTAGGAGTGCCGGCTGTCACTCCAAAGCTCGCGGAGGGTCTGGATGATTACTGGTAAGTCTATTTAAATTTCTTCATCTCCTTGATTTAAATATTTAGATTCAGTTCCTGTCGCCCAGTGGCGGTGGTGGGGGGGGGCACCATGGAGTCTCGCCACTGCTGGGTGGATCAGGCTGGGCCCTCCCGGTGTCAGGGGCTCGGTAAAATCCAGCCCTTTGTGTTTCGAAGTGTTTCCTAATTTCACGCCTGAAAGGTCTGGCTCTCATTTTAAGATGATGCCCCCGGTCCTAGACTCCCCAATCAGCAGAAATAGTTTTTTCTCTATCTGCCCTATTTGTTCCTCCTAATATCTTGAAAACTTAATTCAAATGACCCGATAGCCTTCCAAATTTCAGGGACTACAACCCTAGTTTGTGTAATCTCTCTTGTAATCCAGGTATCATTCTAGTAAATCTATGCTGCACTCCCTCCACACCCAATGTATCCTTTGTAAGGTGTGGTGCCCAGAACTACTCTTAGTCTTCCAGATATGGTCTAAGTGGGGCTTTGTATTGCTGAAGCATGACTTCTACTCCCTTGTATTCTCGTTCTCTCGATATAAAGGTCAGTATTCCTTTAGCCTTTTTGATTATTTTCTGTACCTATTCATGACATTTTAATGATCATGTATCTGAATCCTAATTGCCAAATATATATCCTCTATTCAGATCCTGGGGAATCGTCCTTTTGATTTCAGAATCTATATCAAGACACTCAATAATTTACATTTCTATAGTGTTTATTAAGTCCAGAGACACATCAAACTATTTTACAGGAGGATGCAAAGTGCGGGAGCACTAATTGGGCAAGAGGGTGGGGTTAGTGAGTAAGAGATGATATGGGCAGAAAGCGCAGTTGAAGAGAAGGATATTAAGGTAGTTCTTGAAAGCAGGGAGGGACTTTGCATGATATAGACACTGCAGGCAGGGCAGGAGGTGGCAAAGAGAGGATGCTGAGAGAGGAGAATTCAGAGGATGGTGCAAGGTGGCTGAAGGAGCTCAAAATAGTGGATTATTTGAAAGCATACTATTTTCTAATCTTCTGATCAAGTATAATCTGCAATGTGATGAACTTCATTTATGTAGAAACATAAATTAGTAAATGCAGAAAGCCAAGTCTTCTTTGACCTTACAAGGGTATTATAAACAATTTGGTCTTTTCAGGAATTTTCTGTCTATAAACAGAATTAAATGAAAAATTAATATCCCAAACAGGATATTGAATTGAGGCATGCTCATTTTGGGACCTGATTTGCAGTGCAAAAATTGCCTAGAATTTGGGATCTCTTATTCTAAAGTTTGGGGGAGAATAGTTTTTTATTGATCCACAAACTCAAAGAAACTGGGAATTTATGGTTGAATATGGTTAAAAAGTGACTTCAATGATGCTGTGAGCTCTTATATTAAGTCACCACTTGGCCCCATGAGCAAATTCTGATATGGTATTTTCTGATATTCTGTGGATGTTACAATTTTGCAGGGTTTTGTGCTAGATATTCTTTCCGGATTAGCATCATTGCTTGCTGCTTAAGTGGACCTCATGTCCTGCATGTTCTGAAGTGCACCTTTTTCTATCCAATATGTAGTTAGATGAGAGTGTGATTTAGGGATCATAACAGAGTTCCTATTACCAAAAAGCACTACATGCTTTTTACTGTTTGCAGAAGATAGACTGAAAAACACTCAAGTGAGATGAGATATAATTGAAAATCAACAAATTTGTTTATTTTAAATCAACTGGATGAATGAACAGAATGCAGTATTCATAGTGAGATTCATTAATTTCCCACCATTCTTCATTCCTTGAAAACCAGGAGAAATGCAGCACTTCTCGCATTTGAGGTGAACACTGCTTTTCAAATTAACTGGCCGTAAGTCAAAGGACACAACCTTCTTCTGTTACAGATTTTGGTAGCCTGCTGTCTCATTTTTGTGTGCAAATGATTGGCTTGCCAATTGATCAAAATTACTACCATGAACAAATTCATGTAGGAGTTTAGAAACACCTGTGTGCTTGTTTATCTAAGTGCCTTGCTGGGTATGTTAAATAAAAGCATTCTATCATAATAGTCAAAGAGTTATACAGCACAGAAACAGGCCCTTCGGCCCATCGTGCTCGTGCCGGCCATCAATCACCGAACCTAATCCCATTTTCCAGTACTTGGCCCGTAGCCTTGTATGCTATGGCATTTCAAGTGCTCATCTAAATACTTCTTAAATGTTGTGAGGGTTCCTGCCTCTACCACCTCTTCAGGCAGTGTGTTCCGGATTCCAACCACCCTCTGGGTGAAAACATTTTTCCTCAAATCTCCTCTAAACCTCCTGTACCTTACCTTAAATCTATGCCCTCTAGTGATTGACCCCTCTGCTAAGGGAAAAAGTTTCTTCCTATCTAACCTATCAGTGCCCCTTATAATTTTGTATACCTCAATCATGTCCCCCCTCAGCCTTCTCTGCTCCAAGGAAAACAACCCTAGCCTTTTCAGTCTCTCTTCATAGCTGAAACGCTCCAGCCCAGGCAACATCCTGGTGAATCTCCTCTGCACCCTCTCCAGTGTAATCACATTCTTCCTATAGTATGGTGCCCAGAACTGTACACAGTACTCCAACTGTGGCCGAACTAGTGTTTTATACAGCTCCTTCATAACCTCCCTGCTCTTATATTCTATGCCTCAGCTGATAAAGGCAAGTACCCCATATGCCTTCCTAACCACGTTATCTACCCGTGCAGCTGCCTTCAGTGATCTATGGACAAGTATACCAAGGTCCCTCTGACCTTCTGTACTTCCTCGGGTCCTACCATCCATTGTATATTCCCTTGCCTTGTTAGTCCTCCCAAAATGCATCACCTCACACTTCTCAGGATTAAATTCCATTTGCTACTGCTCCACCCATTTTACCAGGCCCATCTATATCGTCCTGTAATCTAAGGCTTTCCTCCTCACTATTTACGACACCACCAATTTTCATGTCATCTGCAAACTTACTGATCATGCCTCCTATATTCGCATCTAAATCATTACTGTACACTACAAACAGCAAGGGTCCCAGCATCGATCCCTGCAGTACACCACTGGTCACAGGCTTCAACTCGCAAAAACAACCCTCAGCCATCACCCTCTGCCTCTTGCCACTAAGCCAACTTTGGATCCACTTTGCCAAATTGCCCTGGATCCCATGGGCTCTTACCTTCTTAACCAATCTCCCATGCGGTACCTTATCAAAAGCCTTACTGAAGTCCATGTAGACTACATCAACTGCTTTACCCTCATCTACACATCTCGTCACCGCCTCGAAAAATTCAATCAAGTTAGTTAGACACGATCTCCCCCTGACAAAGCCATACTGACTATCCTTGATTAATCCCTGCCTCTCCAAGTGGAGATTAATCCCTCAGAATGTTTTCCAATATTTTCACAAACACTGATGTTAGAGTGATAATGGTGAAAAATGCTCAGAATTATATTGAACAATTCCCATTGTCTTAAATATACAGTAATGCAGGAACATGAGTAGGAAATTCAGCCCTTTGAACCTATTCTGCCATTCAATTAAATCAATGCTGACTTGTATCTCAACTCCATTTACCCACCTTTATGGGTGGATATCCACCCCTAATATCCTAACCAACTTTGATATCCGAACCAAACAAAACTCTAATGCTCTCAGTCGTGACCCGGCATCCAAACCTTTTTGGGAGAGTGTTTGTGTGAAAAAGTGCCTCCTGATTTCACTCCTGAGTGGTCTAGCTTCGATTTTGCGATTATGTCCTTTGTTCTGGATTTCCCCCACCAAAGGAAATGGCTACTTTGTATCGACTCTACTGAATTCTTTTGTCATTTTAAACACCATGATGAGGGCATCCCCTCACTCTTCATAGTCAAGGAAATAAAACTGAGTTTATGCAACCTATCCTTTTAAATTAACCTTTTTGATCCCCGTATCATTCTGGCAAATCTGCGCTGTATGCCCTCCAAGGCCAATATATCCTTCCTTCGGTGCGGTGCCCAGAACTGAATGTAGTACTCCAGATGGTGTATGATCAAGGCTCTGTACCGATGGTTCTCAATCTATTTTGGTTGGAGGACACCTTTTTAAATAGATTAGTAATCACGGACCCCCAATATACGTTATAATACTATATAATACGAAGTCGCTGTATGTATAGAGTGTTTTAATAATGATGTTACGATAACAGGTAATTACTTCAAGGGGCGGCACAGTGGCGCAGTGGTTAGCACCGCAGCCTCACAGCTCCAGGGACCCGGGTTCGATTCTGGGTACTGCCTGTGTGGAGTTTGCAAGTTCTCCCTGTGTCTGCGTGGGTTTTCTCCGGGTGCTCCGGTTTCCTCCCACAAGCCAAAAAGACTTGCAGCTTGATAGGTAAATTGGCCATTATAAATTGTCACTAGTATAGGTAGGTGGTAGGAAAATGTAGGGACAGGTGGGGATGTTTGGTAGGAATATGGGATTAGTGTAGGATTAGTATAAATGGGTGGCTGATGTTCGGCACAGACTCGGTGGGCCGAAGGGCCTGTTTCAGTGCTGTATCTCTAATCTAATCTCATCTAGCAATTTGAGGGCTATTTCACTGCTGTACAGAGTGATAAGATGGACCAGACAAACTAGGGATAAAGGATAAGTGTGACTCCACTAATATTCTAGTGCATGCCGACTGAACTACTTTTAATGCGGTTAAAGATAGTGTATAGTATGCTATTACCCTGAGGCACAGTGTGGCTTTCGAGCAGAGAGATCGACCATTGACATGCTGTTCTCCCTTCGTCAGATACAGGAGAAATGCCGTGAACAACAGATGCCCCTCTACATTGCTTTCATTGATCTCACCAAAGCCTTTGACCTCGTCATCAGACGTGGTCTCTTCAGACTACTAGAAAAGACTGGATGTCCACCAAAGCTACTAAGCATCATCACCTCATTCCATGACAATATGAAAGGCACAATTCAACATGGCGGCACCTCATCAGACCCCTTTCCTATCCTGAGTGACGTGAAACAGGGCTGTGTTCTCGCATCCACACTTTTTGAGATTTTCTTCTCCCTGCTGCTCTCACATGCGTTCAAGTCTTCAGAAGAAGGAATTTTCCTCCACACAAGATCAGGGGGCAGGTTGTTCAACCTTGCCCGTCTAAGAGCGAAGTCCAAAGTACGGAAAGTCCTCATCAGGGAACTCCTCTTTGCTGACGATGCTGCTTTAACATCTCACACTGAAGAGTGTCTGCAGAGTCTCATCAACAGGTTTGTGGCTGCCTGCAACGAATTTGGCCTAACCATCAGTCTCAAGAAAACGAACATCATGGGACAGGACGTCAGAAATGCTCCATCCATCAATATCGGCGACCACGCTCTGGAAGTGGTTCAAGAGTTCACCTACCTCGGCTCAACTATCACCAGTGACCTGTCTCTCGATGCAGAAATCAACAAGCACATGGGAAATACTTCCACTGCTATGTCCAGACTGGCCAAGAGAGTGTGGGAAAATGGCGCACTGACACGGAACACAAAAGTCCGAGTGTATCAAGCCTGTGTCCTCAGTACCTTTCTCTACGGCAGCAAGGCCTGGACAACGTATGTCAGCCAAGAGCGACGTCTCAATTCATTCCATCTTCGCTGCCTCCGGAGAATACTTGGCATCAGGTGGCAGGACCGTATCTCCAAAACAGAAGTCCTCGAGGCAGCCTACATCCCCAGCTTATACACACTACTGAGTCAGGGGCACTTGAGATGGCTTGGCTATGTGAGCTGCATGGAAGATGGCAGGATCCCCAAGGACACATTGTACAGCGAGCTCGCCGCTGGTATCAGACCCACCGGCCGTCCATGTCTCCGCTTTAAAGACGTCTGCAAACGCGACATGAAGTGCTGTAACATTGATCACAAGTCGTGGGAGTCAGTTGCCAGCGTTCGCCAGAGCTGGCGGGCAGCCATAAAGGCGGGGCTAAAGTGTGGCGAGTCGAAGAGACTTAGCAGTTGGCAGGAAAAAAGACAGAAGTGCAAGGGGAGAGCCAACTGTGTAATAACCCCGACAAACCAATTTTATCTGTTGCACCTGTGGAAGAGCCTGTCACTCTAGAATTGACCTTTATAGCCACTCCAGGCGCTGCTCCACACACCACTGACCACCTCCAGGCGCTTACCCATTGTCTCTTGAGATAAGGAGGCCAAAGAAAAAGAAGAAAAGGCAATCAGTTCACAGATCACCATCCAATACAAACAGCTATTGGCCAAATGAATATTAACAGCAGTCTCACCATATTTAGATATTTAACAGGCTTAAATCACGGTAATATTTTAATTTTTTTTTATAACTTCCCATAAACATACCAGTTTCCTTTCCTCCAATTCTATTACAGAGTACTCACTTGACCGTGACATTTTCGGGAATATTTAGCAGACCTGTGCCAAACCAGAAATAAAAGCAAACTACTGTGGATGCTGGAAATCATAAATAAAAACAGAAAGTGCTGGGAATATACAGCAGGTCTGGCAGCATCTGTGGAGAGAGAAACAGAGTTAATGTTTCCGGTCTGTGACCTTTCATCAGAACTACTGAAAGGTCAGTTCAGTGGGCATTTGTCATGATCACGTTGACAGCATTCCATAAAATGGTGGTTATCCTATCAATCCTTATGGAGCCTCTTTCTTAAATGAGAATACATCATCTCCATATCTGTTTATACAACCTACTAGCTAAGCTGTCGGGCCCTAGAGCTATCTAATTAGTCAAACTGCTGACAAAGACGTTGCTTCTGTTTGGAGTTACTGAATTGAAAAACACAGTAGATAACCTCGTCCTCAGACCGAGGCTCCATTTACATTATAGCCAGTAATTTGCATTTGTTTTGGAAACTTGCCTGCCATGCATCTTATAATATTCATGTGCTGTAAAAACAATTGTAGTTTGGAATTAAAATAAATCTTCCTCTGGCTATTGGATTTCTACCCCAGTGCCCATCAACAGATTTACATTAGGCTGGTGTAGCTGATGTAAATTTGCCATATTTTGGAGAGAACAAAAATTAAATATACTTAATAGGCTGACTGTTTAAGTTTTGCAAATCAGAGCTCTGACTACAGATCTGAGAATTATATAGGCCAGACACACAGGTCAGCATACTTTGATTTGTGGCCCTCCTAATTTTTCAGTCACAAATATTATTAATTTTTAAAAATGGGGATATCAACAAATCACGTACTAGGAATCCATGCCCAGTTGTCTGATCTGTCATCCAATCGAGCAAAGCTCGGTGCTAGGATTTCTACCTCGAAATATTTGCCCTTCAGTACCACCTGGAATATTAACAGATTTAAGGTAGCACACCAGAAAATAGGGATGTACAATAACAAAATAACATTATGGTCAATAATAATAAGATATCCTACTCTCTCACACCCTTTCGGACAGATAGCAGGACAGGTGTTGGGCTGTGGAATTCTTTACTGGGGTAATGATTGAAACAGAGACCATGTCAGTAGTTAAGCATAGATTAGATAGGAGGCTGAGGGAAAGGGGAAAAAGAGATAGGGAAGCGAAGCAGGAATATGGGATTAGGACCACAGTTCGGCTGATGGATACACACCAACGTAGAAAACTTGTTTCCCAAAAATCCATCTCGTTCCCTGTCATGTTTCCTGGGACCTTCAGCCTGCACAGTCTCTCCAGAAAATCTGTTTCATATTTTTGCCACTACTCATGCTTTGTATATCTGTGCAAAATAGTTAAATTAAACTGTTTTCCTATTCTGAGCTTGAGTCAGTTAACAGTTAATTGCAACCAGATGGAAGTCACATTCATTTAAGGGCAGCTTTACATCAACATTGTACAGTCAGTGGCAAATGCCCAATACCCTGATTGTTAATAGCACACTTTAATGTCAGGGAGCTGGCAGTAGTGTCAAACCACATTTTGTGGGACTTAAGCTACTGTCAGGGTCTCCAGTTAAGAATTTGAGCTTATCCATATTAGCAATTTGAAGTATCATCAGGAAGAAAAATATAGCACTTAACTTTCCCTTAACATTTCCTGTAAGTGTCACAACTCCTATAATAATTTCTCCATCACATTCCTATTACAAAACAGAGGGTCCTCTGATGCATCATAAATAATGTCATAGGAAATTTGCTAGTAATACGATATAGGGTCATAGTTCTTGTGACTGTGACACTTCCTGTAACATTTCAATGATAATTCCTTGAAAGAAAGAAAGACTTGCATTTATATAGCACGTTTCACTACAGCTGGATGTCTCAATGAAGTATAGTCACTGTTGTAATGTAGGAAATGTGGCAGCCAATTTGCACACAGCAAGATCCCACAAACAGCAATGTGTTTCTGATCAGATAATCTGTTTTTGTGATGTCGATTGAGGGATAAATATTGGGTAAGTCACAGGGGATAACTCCCTTGCTCTTCTTCAAAATAATGCCACGAGACCTTATACTTCCACCTGAGTGGGCAGAAGGAGCCTTGGTTTAACGTCTCATCCAAAAGATGGCACCACAGGTAATGCAGCACTCCCTCAGTACTGCACTGGAATGTCAGTCTTGATTTTTGTGTGGGATTTTTTGATAATTTTTCTCCACAGAAAGGATTTGGGTCCAATTAATATTCTTTCATAAAGATTAGAAATTCTCTATATGAAAAAGCCCTGGAACCAAAAGGGGACCAAAATGTTAATAACCCAGAGATTGAAATTTACTCATAACAATCTGGGACAATACAGCAGTTGTTATTTCATCTCAGGCACTCCCACAAACAATCACTCAATATTCTTTCATAAAGAATAGAAACTCTCTATATGAAAAAGCCCTGGAACCAAAAGGGGACCAAAATGTTAATAACCCAGAGATTGAAATTTACTCATAACAATCTGGGACAATACAGCAGTTGTTATTTCATCTCAGGCACTCCCACAAACAATCACTCTTTAGGAAGTTGGAACCTCCTACACCTACGCATCCATTCCTTCTCCGTTTATCTATTTCCTAAAAAAAAATTCCTTCCAGCATTTTTATAAACCTCTGGACAATAGCTGAAAATTTATTTGTCAGTATGCCGATCTTCCCTGCTTGAATCAATAAATAGGTAAGAAGACATGTTGATGCAGTGGATTGCATTGCTTTTTAATTTCCAGAACCTGGATTTACATTCAGTGCAAGTAGATGGTGTATCAGATTCTGTATGGTGGTTATGAGAGTCTCCAGTGAAATAAGTTTAGGGCAATCTCAATCACAGCTTCCAAGGGGTGAAAATCCACAGCACAAAATTGCCTGCAATTCATCTTAAGTTGACACTAAATTGGCAATCC
Source organism: Heterodontus francisci (assembly GCF_036365525.1). Lineage (NCBI taxonomy): Eukaryota > Metazoa > Chordata > Chondrichthyes > Heterodontiformes > Heterodontidae > Heterodontus > Heterodontus francisci. The sequence continues at coordinate 129,623,467 of NC_090376.1, read as the reverse complement.
TATTCAGCGAGGCCATAGGGATAACTGGTGTGAGAAATAAAGATATCAGATTGGTGCACCATATGATACTGTCTTGAAGCTGAGGTAAATTAATGTGGTAGTACAGAGAGAATTTTAAGTTAAACCTAACCAATCCTATTCCGATATTTCTAAAAACTGCGTTTTAAATGAAATATCTTTATAAGAAATGTGAATGTTTGAGAATGAAGTGTTAAATTGTACATTTTATATTTAATAATTGTGTCAGCCAAGGCATTGTGTCAGCTTACAAATGTTGGTGCAGGGAGATGAAAGAAAGTGGTTGATTTCTAGCTAAGGCAGTCAATGGGGAAACCCTGTTGTTCTGAGGCTGGTTTGCTTTACTGTTTCTGTGAAGGACCTCTACAGTTGCTTCAATGACATAGCTGTGAAAAATGAAAAGACTAGTTATTGGGACGACCAGCACAGAAAGAGTGATCAGCTGACTGGATAGTGAATGGTTATTGCTTCCAGGCAAGATTATTGAAGAAACAGATATATTTGAAAATTCCACAATGATAACCTGCTTTCCTGTCCTGGTGTCTCAGTAAATTGCTTTCCTTTATCGAACTTTGCTCCATTTCAACAAAAGTAATGAAAAGAGGCCATCACATGCCTGTGAGACTCAGACTAGAGGTCATAAGGAACCTATTACTTTGCATCTGATCTAGAATATTTTTTAGTGACACTGGATGCTCAAAGTAGGAAAATGTATCATTCCTCAATGCTAACCTTGACAATCACAAATATCATCAAATAATAAATGTTAGCATAGTTAGGGAGATATACAGACCCAACTACTTCATACCAAGTTTGTCAGGCCAGTGTATCAAGTAAACTGCAGCAGTGAGATGTGGATTTAGAAAGCAGAAAAGAATTCTTGTATAACCACATTAGTGAGTTTCCTTCTATCATCATCCAACTGTTGCACTCACCCGTGGGAGGGAGTGTGAAACTTCATCCTATTTCACAGGTTTCTTTTATCAAGACAATCATTTCTCACTGATAAACCTAAGGGTGTGGGGCGGTGGGGGGGGGGTGGGGGGGGTTGGTGGGTGAGGGGTGACAGTGGGGGAGATTTTTTGTCTGCCGCCCCAACTCTGCCAGGGTTCTTTGTCCCTCCACAAGGGAAGGACAAACATATAACTCCTCCATGGCCAGTTCCAGCTAATGAACCAACGTCACGCATCTTGGACATTGGATCCATTTCCTGGAGCCAGCCTCCTCTGGAACATGCTTAAAGCAGTATTTCCTTCCTTGTGGAGGGTAAATACCATTCTTGTTCTGCATCCCCAACTCTGCACCATTTATATTTATATTTATATTGATTCAAATATCAGTAACACAAAACAAACTGTTTAATTCTTACAGAGTAACATTATGTTGTACTATTATACAGGACAAATTATCTACATTTTTTTCATGTAGACTTTAATGTCATATTTTGATATACTTTGGTGCATATCAAGATGACGGATACCAGTGCTTAGAAATGGAAAAATTTACTTTGCAATGATAATGTACTTAACCCTAACCTCAGTACAGCACCCTTACTACACGTGCAAAGACCATAATTTACTCTTTAATAAACGAGAACAATATAGCCATGTTTGCTAAGGATTTTGCTGCAGAAATTGCTGGAGTACTCAAAAGGTTAAAATACATAGCGACTTTATTTAACTTAAATTTTGAGCTGTGCTTCACCCTCAGGGTTTCATCTATAAATGAACTCCATTTATCATGGAGAAAATAGGCCATTTCTTTAAGGAACATCCAACCTTAGCTAATATAATATATTTCAACATTTCTGTCAAAGTCGCTGATGATAAATCAAATAAATCTACCTTTTATCTTCAACTTCATTCATGATATTTTTACTGTGAGCTTAACTGAGATGAGATGTAAGCCCACTACAAATGAACTGCTCTGATTTATGTTTCAGTGTTAACCTTTCTTTCTTCCCCTGTATGCCTACATGAACATATGTACAGTTAGTGCATTTAAATTACTTACTATTAAAGACAGTCTGAAGTCACAATTAGGTTATTTAATCTTTCTGAAGATCTCTGGATGCATTAGTGTGTGTGTGTGTGTGTTGATTCAAGTTCACATGTTGGCACATAAATATTTAAATGCTCACAAGTTCTCATTTCAGAGAAGATAGTGGCATTTTTAAATCCCTGTTAAGGGAAGTTACAAATTTCTGTGACTTTCTCCTATGCATTCATAGATGTGTCATGAACAAATGATTTTCACTGACTGAATACAGAACAAAGTATTATCTGGGTGAGGAAGTAGAGATAAATTGCAAATGTTGGAAATAAAAACAACCTGCAACATTCGTTTGTCTATCGCATTCAGATACTGCCCAACCCATTATGCATTTTTCTGTTTTAATAAGTTGGGTTTGAATGAGATACAAAGTTGAAATGCACTTCAAGAGTTCAGACATTGTCATGAATCTCAAAGTTCAATTACATATATATTATCAAGGCAAATTGTACTGGTGTGTAAAGCCTGGCTACCCGACCCGAACCCGACAAGACCCGACTACATGTGTCAGGTTTGGGTCGGGTCTATATTCCGAGTCCAACATTCGGGCTCGGGTTGGGTCAGGCTGGGCAGTGCTACCTCTGGGAACTCACGGGATCAAGCTCACCCATGATTCCCCACAACTCCATCTGCAGGAATAGCTTGCTGCCGGAACAGATGAACAGGATTACAAGTATTACCATTTGGACAAGGTAGAGCACAATAACATGTTTGATATCATTAAATTTATTGTGATATTCGGGTCAGGCGCGATAAAAAATTAAAGCACTTGGGCCCGGGTCAGGTTTGGGTTGGCTGTGGTTGGATCGGGCCTGGGTTGGGTTTCAATTTTATACCCGAGCAGGCCTTTACCAGTGTGTTACCAACTAGAGATGCACCAGGGATTCAGATGATGCAAACAGTGGCCACAAGATTGCACATTATGGTGGGTTTGCCCCCCTGAAGGAGTTATTTGGAGGGCTTGTGAGATTTTGTGCTACTTTTAAAGGGTATCTTCTACTGGAGGATTCTCCAGAGACACCCGAAGAAGGGAGGAAGACATTTTAAGGAGCCAGTAAACAAGAGTACACAATTTTAATGAGGCTGTCCTATAAACCCTTCTGAGTGAGATGCAGCAAAGGCAGTAAAGATGGCTGGGTGCTCATGGCTAATAAAGTGTCTCGTGTGCCATGTAGAGGGAGCTGCCACTCTAGGCTGCTTCTCCCGCTCCCCCAGAATTGCAAAGCACTGATAGAAGATGTTTAAGTCCCAGACCAGCCATTCTCACTCTTCTTTCCAAGGTAGCAACACACTGTTGCCCCTCTAAAATTAATAGCCCTTCATTCTGCACTGACATTACAAGTCATTATATATAATAGGGTGATAACAAAAAAATCTATTAACATCAACTGCCTGATCCCACCTGGGAGTCATCCCTCAGTTGCTGGCCTTCACCTAATTCATTCAAACTTGTGGGAGAAACTTACACACAATGCTCGCGAGAGGCAAGGGATCAGAAGGGACATTCCAGACATCAGTAAGCTCTACCTCACCCCCTCTGAGGATCAGCTGCTGGGAAGGCACACTGCTCAATTTTTGGGAGCTGGTGAGATAGTGGTGACTTGGGCACATAACAGGTTAGCAGGTGGACATGTCATAGTTGTCTTAGCAGCATTGTGAACCAACACAAGCTTCCACACTTTTCCCTGCCCCTTAGTTGCAAGGTGTTAGGGGGGTGGGGAGATTTGGTGGGCTGGGGGGGTGGGTGGTGCTGGGGAATGTTATGCTTATCCCCACTTTGCTCGTACCCTCTTTTCTGGTCAATCCATCACAGAATTGGTGAGGGCGAAGTGATTTATGACTTTAACCCCTTATAGGGACTAAATCAAATCAGGAGTACATCCCTATGAATCTCCTTTAATTAAGTTCAAATCAGACAAATTCCTATAGACACTTATTTGGGTCCAAAGAATTGAACTAGTTTTCCCTCAAAGAAAGAAAACTAACAGAGAATATTACCATTTTTCAGATAGCCTATTTTAAAAATAATTATGGCTAAGTCATAAATATCCCAGATATTATAAGGGTCTCCTCAATACATATCTCTCCACTTAAAGAGACACAGAGAGGGGGTTCTTGTACTTGTATAAAGAATGTTACATGAGATGATTTATTAACTTTTATATATTTATTAAAGAATTGATACTGTTCCGTGTGTGCTTTTCCTGCTCTTAAAATCCATATTTGGTAGTATCATTAACAAATATCTCCACTTAATGTTTTGCTGGAATTCCCCTGCTCTTGAAGTTGTGAGCATTTATCTGGTCAAAATGCTTATAATTGTGTTTACTTGACATCTTGTTCCTGTAAGTATTATTCCATTTATTGTTCTATTATCTATAATTGTGTTTTTTATGGTGCCTTATAACAACCTTTTGAGTTGATCTGACTACATCACCAACCAACACTATCAGTTAAGTTTATTGCTACCTCTTACTGATGTCACACAGGATATTTTAATGTGTGTTTACCCTCCAAGTCCCTGGTAACAGAAACGCTGAAATGGATTCCCCAACTTAAAAGGTGTTTCTGGTTCACATTCTGTTTAAACAGGGACCTTGAAAGACCTTGAAATTTCTAACTCTACCTTCTTAAAGGGGAATTTCAGTGAGTCTTGAAAACCGACCATTTATTCAATCTCTAATTCTAAAAGGTATAATATATTAACTATATCTAAATTCTACCTAATTAAGCCTATTCTACCTATATTCCATCACAAGGGCTGAGGATGCTGAAAAACTGGGAAGGAAATTCTACCTTATCAACTATGATGATGCTAATGATAATGCCAATGATAATGAGAGGATAATGATGAGAGAGGTTATGAAGGGCCAAGCCCACACGGAGTTCCTGGAGCAAGATTTGACCCCATGATCCTCTGGCACAATCTCTTTGATATCACCCACCCCGAGATCATTTGCTTTCTCGCTTCCTTCCATCCACCCATTCAGGTCATTTTACTTGGGGAGGTGGGATGAGGTTGTGTGGGGGCATTTTGGATAGCATCAGTGAGTATGTGGCAGTGAGTGATTCACTAAGCATGAAGGATCTGGAAGAATAAGGAACAGAGGGGCCTTTGTACATGTGCATTGATCTTTGAAGATGGCAGGACATATTGAGAGAGTGGTTAGTAAAGCATATGGGATCTTGGGCTTCATAAATAGAACCATTGAGTACAAAAGCAGAGAAGTTATGCTGAACCTTTACAAAGCTCTGGTTAGACCCCAACTAGAGTATTGCATCCGGTTCTGGTCACCACACTTTAGGAAGGATGTGAGGGTCCTTAAGAGGGTGCAGAGGAGATTTGCCAAAATGGTTCCAGGGATGGGGGATTTTAGTTAAAAGGTTAGGTTAGACAAGCTGGGTTTGTTCTCCTTAGATCAAAGGAGATTGAGGCAAGATTTAATAGAGGTCTACAAGATTATTACACGCTTTTTTCTATTTATTCATTCAAGGGTGGTGGGCGTCACTGACTAGACCAGCATTTATTGCCCATCCATAATTTTTTTTTTATTCATTCACGGGATCTGGGCGTCGCTGGCCAGGCCAGCATTTATCGCCCATCCCTAATTGCCCTTGAGAAGGTGGTGGTGAGCTGCCTTCTTGAACCGCTGCAGTCCATGTGGGGTAGGTATACCCACAGTGCCGTTAGGAAGGGAGTTCCAGGATTTTGACCCAGCGACAGTGAAGGAACGGCGATATAGTTCCAAGTCAGGGTGGTGTGTGACTTGGAGGGGAACTTGCAGGTGGTGGTGTTCCCATGTATTTGCTGCCCTTGTCCTTCTAGTTGGTAGAGGTTGCGGTTTTGGAAGGTGCTGTCGAAGGAGCCTTGGTGCATTGCTGCAGTGCATCTTGTAGATGGTACACACTGCTGCCACTGTGCGTCGGTGGTGGAGTGAGTGAATGTTTGTGGGTGGGGTGCCAATCAAGCGGGCTGCTTTGTCCTGGTTGGTGTTGAACTTCTTGAGTGTTGGGGTTGCACTTATCCAGGCAAGTGGAGAGTGTTCCATCACACTCCTGACTTGTGCCTTATAGATGGTGGACAGGCTTTGGGAGTCAGGAGGTGAGTTATTTGCCGCAGAATTCCCAGCCTCTGGCCTGCTCTTGTTGCCACAGTATTTTTGTGGCTACTCCAGTTCAGTTTCTGGTCAATGGTAACCCCCATTTAAGAGTCAACCACATTGCTGTGTGTCTGGAGTTACATGTAGGCCAGACCAAGTAAGGATGACATTAGTGAACCAGATAGGTTTTTACAACCATGGTTACCATTAAACTAGCTTTATAATTCTAGATTAATTGAATTCAAATTTCACCATCTGCCATGGCGGGATTTGATCCCATGTCTCTAGAGCAGTATCGTGGGTTTCTGCAGTAGTAGTCCAGTGACATTACCACTATGCCACCACCTCCCCATGAGGAGAAGGTTTTTTTACGCAGTGGGTGGTAACAACATGGAACTCGCTGCCCACAAGGATGGTGGAAGCGGAGACAATCAATGACTTCAAAAGGAAATTGGATAGCCACTTGAAGGAGATAAACTTACAGGGCTACATAGATTGAGCGGGAGAGCGGGACTGACTGGATTGCTCTGTGGAGAGCCAGCATAGAACCGATGGTCTCAGTGGCCTCCTGTGCCGTCTATGACTCAATGGGTGAATGAGAATTTAACATCTCTTTTATGCTGGTCTGTTACCCATGTGTGTTCTGAGCATAACCTCTGGGATTTTGGTATGCCAACCCCACTAGCTCTTATTGTAATTTATATTAATGATTTCTATGGGGACTTGACATTCAGGCCAAGGAAAGGTCCAAACAAGTGCATAGACCTCAGGTGCATCAATTTTGGGCATAAACTGGTGGAAATGGCTACTGTCCCAATTTGCAGGCCTGAAAATGAGGAAGCACCAATTCTCTGCCACAAAAACATCAAAAGAGGCAAAGAATATTGGGACCAACATCCTCTTAACCCAGAAATAGGCTATGTACTTGAAAAAGAAGTTGCATCATAATATATACATTTTACAGATTTTGGTTATGCATTAGATATTCTTATGATGTTGGCTGAGCAGAACCCATGGCCCAATATCTGGTCATGTGTTATCATGACACTGGGGGCATTCTAGCAATGGAATCCTATGACTCAGTTGGTAGCACTCTTGCCTATGAATCAGAAGGTTGCAGGTTTAAGTCCTACTGCAAAGATGGCAGCACATAATCTACGCTGACACTCTAGTGCAGTACTGCACAGTTGATGGTGCCATCTTTCAGATGAGATGTTAAACTATCTGCCCTCTCAAGTGGACATAAAAGATCTCATGATGCTATTTTGAAGAAGAGTAGAGAAGTTCTCCCCTGTGTCCTGGCCAATCCCTCAATTAACATCACAAAAGACAGGTCATTATCACATTGCTGTTTTTGGGGGGTTGCTGTGTGCAAATTGGCTGCTGCGTTTCCTATATTACAACTGGCTACACTTCAAAATACTTCATTAGCTGTAAAGTACTTTGGGATATCCTGTGATTGTGAAAGGCATTATATAAATGCAATTTTCTTTTTTTGACTGAGTCTAATTTCCATGTGCTGAATCCGCATTCCCAGACACTCTGGGTTGAGCTGAATTTAACTTAATTGCAATAACATTATGTAGGTTACCTGCAGCTTCTTCTATGTTAAATAGTCAAATAAACTAAACTAGGACAATATAATTGGAGCTGGTAGGACCTGATTTAGGCTACTTATAGCAAGTCTTTTTGGCTGGGGCCATGTGGAACTCAATGTACAGCAGGCTCCCATGATTTGAATTATTTTAATTGAAGCATTATACAGTTTGATTTGAATAGCAATTATATTTGATTTCACTGCAAGTTACAGGGCAGTAGCATGCCCTCTAAAATATAAGGTTGATTTTCTGAATCTCTGCCTGCAGCAAACTGCATTGGAGTAGCCATATAAATACAGTGGCTACAAGAGCAGGTCAGACGCTAAGAATCCTGCGGCGAGTAACTCACCTCCTGACTCCCCAAAGCCTGTCCACCATCTACAAGGCACAAGGCAGGAGTGTGATGGAATACTCTCCACTTGCCTGGATGGGTGCAGCTCCAACAACATTCAAGAAGCTCGACACCATCCAGGACAAAGCAGCCTGCTTGATTGGCACCCCATCCACAAACATTCGCTCCCTCCACCACCGACGCACAGTGGCAGCAGTGTGTACCATCTACAAGATGCACTGCAGCAACGCACCAAGGCTCCTTCGACAGCACCTTTCAAACCTGCGACCTCTACCAACTAGAGGGACAAGGGCAGCAAATGCATGGGAACACCACCACCTGCAAGTTCCCCTCCAAGTCACACACCATCCTGACTTGGAACTATATCGTTGTTCCTTCACTGTCGCTGGGTCAAAATCCTGGAACTCCCTTCCTACCTCCCATGGACTGTAGCGGTTCAAGTAGGCAGCTTACCACCACCTTTTCAAGGGTAATTAGGGATGGGCAATAAAAATGCTGGCCTGGTCAGAAACACCCACATACCATGAATGAATTTTTTAAAAAAGCAAGCTCCCTTGCACATTGTGGTAGACCTACGATTTTCCGTTTTACATTTGCAGTGCCTGAGATACCTTGTTACAGGTGGGGACTTGGAAAATTGACCCTTATAACCCACTGAAAGTTATTATTTTTTCAGGTGATGTAACTGTTTACAGGTAAAGTGCAGATGCAACATTGTAAACCTCTTTTTTTGTCGCCTACTGCTTTTTGCAAACAAACTGACATGCTATTACTCTCACAGGGTTAAGAAATCTATCTGGGCTTGCTGTTAGCAAAAGTAAAAAACTAACCGGGTTCAAGTAAGACTGGAGATTCATAGACTTATCTTCCCAGTAGATACGTTGAGTAGATTCTCAGCAATAACTGTTACATGGTGTAACAGTTAACTCCTTTAGAGAATGTCTTCTTATGAATAGCATTAAGGGTTATACAGCTAAGGACAGCCAAAGGCAATCAAATACTCTGTGGAATATGAAAAAGGACTTGCATTTATACAGCACCTTTCACAACCTCAGGACATCCCAAAGTGGCATACAGTCAATGAAGTACTGCATCACTGTTGTAATGGAGGAAACATGGCAGACAATTTGCACACAGCAAGCTCTCACAAACAGCAATGTGACAATGACCAGATAATCTGTTTTTATGATGTTGATTGAGGGGTTAATATTGGCCAGGACTCCCAGGATAACTTCACTTCGAAAAAGTGCCATGGAATCATTTATGTCCACCTGATGTGGTAGCCAGGGCCTCGGTTTAATGTCTCACCCAAAAAACAGCACCTCCAACCATGTAGCACTCCCTCAGTACAACACTGGACCATCAACCTAGATTTTGTGCTCAAGTCTCTGGAGTTGGACTTAAATCCACAGCCTCTCGATGCAAAGGTGCGAGTACTGCTAATTGAGCTACAGCTGACAACATGATGAGTTGTGCTGTGTTGGCTGGGTCCCCTGTGGAATACACTGATTAAAATTGTAAGTATGAGATGTAAATTAACCTTCTGGATTTTTGCTGTGTCATATTTTGAGGAAAGATAGAAATACTTTTAAGTTTATCTGTACACTATTTTCTTTTCCATGGCCATGCCATTCACTTTGCCCTTGTAATCAAATCACAGCTGATTCACGGACAACCCAGGGAACCCATTTTATGTGGGAATCATTTGGAACTGACATCTCACACTCCAGGTGGTTGAGAAATGGCGTGAAAGATGTCTCCGCAAATCACCCACCTCCCCACCAACTCCCAACCATGACCAAATTAATATTGATGTTCCCTGCCCATGAGAACCTGTGCCTAACACAAAGCACATGCACACTTGCTGGGACAGAAACTAGGTGGCCTTGATTGTAAAAGTAAGCTCAGTGCCAGAACTCTAGCTAGTTTGGGAAACAACACAATTTTAAAGTGATAATAGGTTGTTGGTCGATCCATATTACTTATCTAGAAGACAATGGTGATGCACAGTCCTGTGAAATGGAAACTGATATATCTATATGAGATGTTTCTGAAATCAGTAACTGATGATCTGTTGCCAGGAATATGTAGCTGTCATCCTTAGAACATTTCCAAGTTAAATTAAAATGGGAGCCTTATGTTGTTCCATGTAGCCCAGTTACAAAGGCTTCTTATTAACCAATTCCCCGCAGATTTACAGCTGTTCTAACTCATGTTCAAATTGAAATAATTTTAGAACTGGGCAGGTTTGCTCTGAATTAAGATTATTGTAACCCTGTGATAATTATGTAATTGGTAGTCTATGTTTTAGCATGCACATATATTGCTCATTCTATTATTACTGAAGTGATGCCTTCACCTTGCTGGTCCCATAAGCTTGAAGAGGGTAGGAGAGAGTTAAGGGAGAAACTGCAAAAGGACAAGGATTTAATGCTAGAGTAGGTAGGAGGCTGGAGAGGATGTGTGGGCTAGGAAATGTGGGGCTGGAATGAGAGAAAGGTAAGGAAACAGAAGACACAACTTCATAAGTCATGTCAATTTTGGAGGCAAAGAAATCCATGAGTTCCTCGTGGTTTGAAGTGAGGTTGTGGGGGCCGAAAGGGAAATTCATTGCAGATCTCACTCAAGAATGCAATATCTTTGCTGCAACCTCTTCTGATTCTTCGCACTGCATTTTTCCATAGACTTTTATTATCCCTCTGTTTTTCTGCTTTGTCTCTCTTTGCTACCTTGTGTTTCTTCACAATTCATTCCAGAAGACCCCCAGGCAAAACAATGCATCTCTGTGCTTTCTCATAGAAACTGTGGAGTGAAATAAAGTGAAAAAAATTACAACTCAATACAGACAATCATACAGAAAAAAGTTCAAAATAATATAACCTAACACTAACTCCTGTATGTATTTTAGACGATTTTGTTCCAAGGATGAGAATGACAAATTACAAGTCCTGAATATCCTGCTTACTGAAGTTTCCTTCCCAAATTAATTGGGACTAGATTGCCTCACACTCACTTCTCGTAAAACCAATGCTGTTATGTATTCAGGATGAGAAAAGCCAATCAGTTCTATATGACTTATCCCCATGTTTCTACCCTTTCTCCCCAGCACCTACTTTATGGGAAAGCTAAAGCAACATTGAGGTTCATAGCCATTTCAGGATCCAGTCTGACCCCTCAAAAGGTGATCAAGAGGCCCCAGCCAATTGGTTATTATTTAAAATCTTCTTACCTTCCTCCCATGATCATCTAATTGTTCAAAATTACATTTAGCATTTTCCTGAAGGAGTCAGTCCTCCTTGCTACTGTTGCTGTTCCACAGGTTGATCATCCTTTGAGAAAAATATATCTTCTGCACATCCAGCCTGATGCCCTGCTTTCTCAATTTAAGTGGATGGCCCCTAGTTCTGCACGATCCCATCACCTCAAACAACCTATCTCCTTGTATATCATTGATACTTAAGACTTGAATCAAATCCCTCTGTTTATTCCTCTTCAACAGATCCAAACCCAAGGCACAGAGTATATCTCCATAGTTGAATGTACTTAGGCTGGAAATTATCCTTGCCAGGAGCAGTTATAATCTATACCTGAATTCTGTGAGCATAAGTGCATGCTTGTCCATATTGAAGGATATCATCATCGCAACAATGGGAGGGGTTAACCCTCACTGTCTGAAACATTAACCCTTTCAGGCCCTTATACTACATCTCCCCCTCCCCCCCTCCAAGTCTTTGTCCCTATCTATTTTTAATATATAAACATTCATTCATTTTGACTTTACATACTACCCCATCTCTCCCCAAGTCTCTGTCCATCACAGATTCAGCCTATCAGGAGGCTTCATGACTCTCTCTGAATGTGTTCTCATCATGTTCGAAAGATCGGTAGTCTTGCTTGAAAGTCTTTTTGGACGACTTGGATGGCCTTGACCAATGTTTGTAGTATCCTGGGTTTCTTGATCATCATCTGGTTCATCCAGATAAGTGATTGGTTGTTGCTTCTGTGGAATAGGGATAATGTTTCTCCTACTTCGTCATGTAATACTCCCTGCAGTGGCAAATGGAGTATGATGTGGGAAAGTGGGAAATTGTCCATCTTGGCAGGAAGACTGAAAAAGAAGCATATTATCTAAATGGTGAGAGATTGCAGAGCTCTGAGATGCAAAGGGATCTGGGGGTCCTTGTGCATGAATCGCAAAAGGTTAGTATGCAGGTACAGCATGTAATTAGGAAAGCTAATAGGATATTATTGGTTATCGCGAGGGGAATTGAATGCAAAAGTAGGGAGGTTATGCTTCAGCTATACAGGGCATTGGTGAGACCACTGGAGTACTGTGTACAGTACTGGTCTCCTTATTTAAGGAAGGATGTAAATGCATTGGAGGCAGTACAGAGAAGGTTTACTAGACTAATACCTGGAATGGGTGGGCTGTCTTAAGAGGAAAGATTGGACAGGCTAGGCTTGATTCGCTGGAATTTAGAAGAGTAAGATGCGACTTGATTGAAACATATAAGATCCTGAGGGGTCTTGACAGGGTGGATGTGGAAAGGATGTTTCTCCTTTTGGGAGAATCTAGAACTTGGGGTCACTGTTTAAAAATATGGGGTCGCCCATTTAAGACAGAAATGAGGAGAAATGTTTTCTCTGAGGGTCGTGAGTCTTTGGAATTCTCTTCCTCAAAAGGTGGTGGAAGCAGAGTCTTTGAATATTTTTAAGGCAGAAGTAGATAGATTCTTGATAAGCAAGGGTGTGAAAGGTTATCGGGGTAGGTGGAAATGTGGAGTAATCAGTTCAGCCATGAACTTATTGATTGGCGGAGCAGGCCTGAAGGGCCGAATGGACACTCCTGCTCCTAATTTGTATGTTCGCATGTTCGTACGGTCTCTGATAATTTTCATCTTTTTGGATAACGATACCTTTCTCTTCCATGTCTCGTATCCATACCTTCTCGCCTTCCTTCAGCTGAGGTAAGTTTCTGGTATGAAAACTTTTGTTGTAATTGTGAGCTTGTCGGTTCCTACGGTACTTCTCTCTATCTTGGACTTTTTGGTAGTCTTTGACGTTTAGCCCCGGAAGTAGTTGTTTGGCAAAATGGAAATTTGGGTTTTTATCTTCCTCTCCATGAACAGCTCAGAAGGTGATAGTCCATACAACAACGGAGTAGATCGATAGTAATCAATGCGGTTGGAAGATCTTCGATCTTCTTCAACAATGCCTTCATGGTTCTTACTTCTATTTCAGCCTTGTTGTTCGACTAAGGATATCGTGGTGAACTGATGTGATGTTCAAATCCCCATTTTCCTGCAAATTGTAAAAACTATTCATTTGCGAACTGTGGTCTGTTATCTGACACGACTTTGTCAAGGATACCATGTGTTGCAAAGGTCTCCTGCAAATTTCGGATAACAGATTCTGAGTACAGCCTTTTCACTTCAATCCATTGTGATAAATAGTCTATCATGATTGTATGGCATTTTCTGTTATGCATAAATAAATCCATCCCTAGCTGTTCCCAGGGTCTGGTTGGAAATTTTGTTGTAATCAGAGGTTGTCTCTGTTCCGGTCTATATATTGCAAATACTGGGCAGTTCAGAACCATGTTTTCTATGTCTTTTGATATTTCTGACCACCATACTGATGACTGAGCCTGTGCTCCGCACTTTGTTGTGCCCATATGGCCCTGATGTAGATGTTCCAAGATATCCGTTCTCAGTGAACTAGTGACTAGTCTGTCATTATAAACCAGCAAATCGTCAATGATTGTGAGATGTTTTCTGAATTCGTAGAAAGTTTTCATGATCTTACCACTAGGACATTCTTGAGGCCAACCCTGTGTGCAGTATTGATGTATACAGCAGATGAGGCCAAATCATTAAATATATTCAAGAAAGAGTTAGATATAGTTCTGAGGGCTAATGGGATTAAGGAATACGGGGAGAAAGCTGGAACAGGTTACTGAGTTTGGATGATCAGCCATGATCGTATTGAATGGCAGAGCAGGCTCGAAGGGCCAAATGGCCTACTCCTGCTCCTATTTTTCTATGTTTCTACACGAGTACATTCTTCATCCTGCTTCTGGGCGGGATGAATTTCTTGCAGTTTCTGTATACTTGCAGGCCACTGTTGTGCAGGCTATTGTGAATACGACTCTGTCATTCACAAAGTTCATGTCCTGTTGAGTCAGATAGTCTACCGTTGCTCTTGATAGATTCAAACTTCCACTGATGCACTATCTCTGAACATGTATGGTCCCGTACATATAATCTGCTTGAAGGTGACTGTTTGACTTTGGCTGTTTGACCTCACCCACCTTTTCGAGTAGATATAGGTCTAAATACGCTTTTCTCCCTAACAGGGAAAATTGTTGGTTTTTCAAAATGTGTAGGGTTTCCATAATCTGTCTTCCTTTATATTGGAGAATTGTTTGAAACTTACCTTTCACCTTCAGTTGGATCCCTGGACCACATAACTATGTTTCTGCTGGTTATAAGCAATGTCTCGTCAACTGTGTCCAATTTGAAGTTAGTAATATGTCCATTGACATTGATGTCTGTAGTCCAAAATCCTTGATTGGGGTTGTTAATTTCCCTTCGCAAGTCTCCTGATTTATCTTTCACTGGAAGTTGTTCCACCTCATTCACCGCTCTGTGTGTGAAGACTTTTTGTTTTGTAAATTTGAGAGAAGAGGTCTTGTTCTGGCACAGCTTTCTAAAGTGGCCTGTCTTTTTGCAATTAAAGCATTCTGCTTTATTAGCTGGAGACTGCTTACGTCTGTGGATCTTTTTGGCTCCACAGCACTGGTATGGTGACGCGGTCTCTTGCACCCTCTCACCTGTGTGTACCTTCTTATCCGGAGATAGCTTTTCCATTCTGGGCTTCAGGAATTGAACTGTCATTGGATTTTTTCTGATCCAAAGTCTTTCTTCAGGCCTCAGAGTAGCTCTGTTTTGTCTTCGGACTTCTGCCTGTCACACCATCTGAATCGCTTTCTCGAGTGTGAGGTCATCTTTGGACTACAAGTGGTCTGACAAGGACTTGTCAGCTATTCCCACTACTATTCAGTCCCTGATCAACTCAGACTTCAGTTCTCTGTACTTGCATCCCTCAGCCGATCTGTACAAATCATTAATGAAAGCATCCACAGACTGGCCTATTTTCTGGACTCTCTTATTAAATTTTGCTCCTTCCAGTGTTATGAAAGTGCTTCCATTTTTTCATTTTTTGAGGAGTCTTGTTTAAAAATTGTGGGAATTGATTCATTTGAAAGACTGATGAGATTCCACAGATACTGGACTTTGTTTTTTTCAAAATGTCACTGGAAGGACTTGAAGACTTTGGTTAAAAACAAACCTTTACTGGAAGTCACATGTCTTAAGATAAGTAAACAGCAGGAGCCTTGGTGACTAGGGGAGTTGTTTAGAGAAGTGACATGTCGGAATTTATGGTGGTTAAGAGTTGGTTTTGTTTTTGGATATTGTTTTGAGTCGGTTGGGGGTAAGCCTGCTAAGAGAGAAACCACCAGCTCAACCTTTTCCACCTCTTTGAGAAACCCTGAGAATCCAGTGTGTGGACTAGAGAAATTAGGGTGGTATGGTTTCTACTACAAGTTTGTACCAAATTTCAGCACTGTAGCTGCCCCACTGGTGGATTTTCTACAAAAAATGAAAGCCAAGGTAGTGTGGTCAGGAGAGTGCCTAGCATCTTTTGAGAGGCTGAAAGCCATTTTGATCAATGAACCAGTGTTGGCTGCCCCAAATTTCACTATACCCTTCAAGGTAGCAATTAATGCTAGTGATCTGGGGGTCGGTGCAATCCTTTTACAAGAAGATGAATCGTGCATAGAAAGGCCAGTGGGATACTTTTCCAAAAAGCTAACTTGACACCAAAAGAGATAATCTACAGTGAAAAATGAAACCCTGGGCTTACTATTAACTCTTAAACATCTTGAAGTATCTGTCTGCCACAACTACAGAAAGACACTGGTATATACTGATCACAACCCCCTAGCCTTTGTGGACAAATTCAAAAACTAGAATGTCAGACTATTTCGATGGAGTTTACCATTGCAGTCTTATCGCTTAAATATTATCCATACTGCAGGGAAAAACAATGTAATTACTGATGCTTTGCCTAGAATTTAACCTTGCTTTGAGTTATCTGAATACAAAGATGGTACAGGGCATAACTATTAGTATGTATTAGTTACAGGTAAAGAGTGAATGAGAATTAATGTGTAAATGCTTTTAAAATTTTTTTCATATTCTGTTTCTTTTCCACTCTTTGTAATGAAATGCATTGAAAAATGGCATTTCATTCCTCCAAGGATGGAAGTGTTCTGAAAGTGCTTCCATATTTTTTTATCTTTGTGAGGACTTGTGTTTAAAAATTGTGGAAATTGAAAGACTGAAGAGAGTCCATAGATGCTGGACTTTTTTTTTCAAAAAAAGGTCAATGGAAGGACTTGGGGACTTTGTTTTTAAAAACAAACCCTTCCTGGAAGTCACATGTCTTAAGCTAAGTAAACAGCAGGAGCCTTGGTGATTAGGGGAATTGTTTACAGAGAAGTGACATGTCAAGAGTTTGTTTCCTTTTTAGGTATTGTTTTGAGTCAGTTGGGGGTAAGCCTGCTAAAAGAGAAGCCACCAGCTCATCCTTTTCCAACTCTTCGAGAAACCCTGAGAATCCAGTATGTAGACTGAAAAATTGATGCTGCATTTCTCCTGAAAAGCCTGCCAGAATAATCCTTGCCATCCCCTGAAGAGAACTGTTCTAAAAAGATCCCAGTGACAGCCATCTACGAGTATCTGGATTGCAGATAAAGGGACAACAGATGTTCCTTCAAGAGTTCACAAGTATTTGGCCAAAATATTTTTCTTGTCCTTTTTGTAAAGGAATCTCTGCAGAGAAAACCTCTTTATTTTTTCTTTAACCGGTGTGTGTGTGTGTGTGTGTGTGTGTGTGTGTGTGTGTGTGTGTGTGTGTGTGTGTGTGTGTGTGTGTGTGTGTGTGTGTGTGTTGGATGAATTTAGAAGGGAACTTTCATATTTCAACCTGTGTGTTAATAAGATTTGCATCAGTATTGAATAAGTCTTGTTTTATAATCAATTAATCATTTTGTTGGTTATTAAAGAAACCTGATTAGTGGATTTTATTCTGAAACTCAAAAAGATAAAATATATACTTGGCCGTATCGATGACTGGGTAAAACATTTAAATATAGGTTGTGACCAATGGAGAAGTGGAACTAGACAAGGTCAGTGCACTCCTCCAGCCTTGGTCATAACACCAGGATCTTATTACACCTTAAATTAAAATATTTGTCGAACACTTGTAACACGTCTTCAAATTTGTCAGAATCTTCATTTGTACCTTGCCTCATGATCACATCATCAGCAATGGCATCCACGGAATATAAAAGAGTATTAACTTGCTCAGCCTCTGATTTAGTGTGTACCTGAGAAGCTATTCTAAATCTTAGAAATCTTTCTCTCCACATTGGGTCCTTCCCAATTCTGGAAGCTTTCAGGCACCGTGCGTTTTGAATCCATTTCTACTAGATGTATTTTTTAGGGTGTGCCCCTTTCTTTAAGAAATTTTGTTTTTTTCTTTTAGGCTTGCTTGCTTAAATGGAGGTGTCCCCGCTCTTTGAGAGTGCCTGCGCTTTTCAGGGGGTTCCCACTCTTCAGCAGTTCTGGTACTTTTTTTGGGAGTTTCCCACTCTTCGGCAGTTCCCCTTGCGTTCAGCTAGAGTTCAAGATTTGGTCTTTTTCCCCGATTTTTTTTCTTTCTATGCAGGATGCCATTAGAAAATTACTACAACCTTTTCAAAATACATCTTACCTGATCCCAGACCGTCAGTACCATGACTCTCCCTATCGCTGTATTCTTCTTGCAGGCCACCACGCTTCTGTAGTGCAGCCTGTGTTTCTGTGCAGTGACTCCCCGACTGTCTGTGTCGGAGCAACTATGGAGCGCTTCACAGCCTCTTCTGCAGGTAAGCAGTTTTCTTCAGTCTTCAGGATCTATTATACCAGAAAGTATTTTTTTTAATTCTTTGGTTGTTTACCAATGCCACCATATTGTGTATTATTGTAGCATAGATCGAGTGTTGTCTAAAGAAGTCTCAGGTTCTTTGTAGGGCTAAAGAATAACTCATTTATTATATACAGATATAACTATTTACACTCTCCACAAGCCTGTCTAGCCAGCACAACTCATGCTGCTTCCAGCTTCTTCTCAGCCTAATATCCATGTGACTATTACATCATCATCATTACAGTGGGAAGGGTTTACTCTCACCATCTCAAACATTAACCTTTTCAGGTTTTTATACTACAGTGGGCATCTCTGTCAAGGTCAGCATTTATTGCCCATCCCAAATTGACCTTGAGAATTTGGTGGTGAGTCCCCTTCTTGAACTGCTGCAGTCCATCTACACCCACAGTGTTGTTAGGGTGGGAGTTCCAGGATTTTGACCCAGTGACAGTGATGGCGATGTAGTTCCAAGTCAGGATCGTGTGTGACTTGGGGGGGAACTTGCCGGTGATTGTGTTCCCACGTGCCTGCTACCCTTGTGCTTCTAGGTAGTAGAGGTTGTGTATTTGGAAGGTACTGTCAAAGGAGCCTTGGTGAGTTGCTGCAGTGTATCTTGTAGATGGTACACGTTGGTTCCACAGTGCGCTATTAGTGCAGGAAGTGAATGTTCTGATCTTTATCTTTAACATAGTAAGTAGCATGCAAGGAAAATGTTCTGTAGTATTTGCTTATAGATGGTACAATGTTTTTGATTACTCTTCTGTACACAATATTTTCAAGAATTCCTTTTCCTTGGTCTTGGCAGATCTTTGGGACGTAATTTTGTAGACTTTCCTTGTGAGGCTTGATACTCATTAGATATGTCTGGTTGCATTGAGTAACATTGTCTACAATCAACAAACTATACTCTCAAATCACCAACTATTAATAACCTAGAATCACCCAATTCATTGTCAGTTTAATAAAAAAATGATATTTTGCCTGGGGGAATTTTGCTACAAAGATGGTACAGTCTGAATTCATAGGAAGCCAAAAGAGTTAGTCTTCTAAAGATTGGATCACGAGGGTTGAAAGGTGTTCTTTCTTAAAACCTACTTTGTGATTGGCTTTGGGTACATTTTAGGCTGCGTTTGCTGACAATGCAACCACTAGGTGGCGCAGTATTGCACATGCGCAAATGCAGTCTCTTCCACTGAAACGTCACTGTCTGCAACATTTCAGGCAGCTGCCAGGATTAAAGATGGTACTGCTCAATTTATCATGAAAAACAAATTGAACCCGAAAATCCGCTCAATGGTTGCCATCGCTGCCTCCATCCCACCCCTAATAGTCCCCTGCACCCTCCTGCCATTGCGCTTCTCTTTGCCGCTCCCTCCTGTGCCCATCTTCTCGTCGCTGGCTCCCCGCTGCCTTCCCTTAGCCACTCGCTCCAGCCTCACCACATCCCCTCACCTCCGGCCCCTCACACCAGACTTTGCCATTGCTCCCCGCCCCCTCCCCTCCCCTCGGCCGATCGTACCCCACTCCTCACTTCCCCCCTCCATCCCGCTCTCCGGTTGCTTGCGCATTCCCCGCTTCCCCTCCTCCTCAGCTGCTAGCTCCACGCTGCGCACTTCCCTCCTCTCGGCCACTTGCTCCCACGTTCGATCGTTCTCTGCCTCGCCGCCCGAAGAAGCAAGGTGGGCCACGAGGGGTGATGGGGTGATGTAGGAACGAGTGGTCAAGAGGAGGGAAATGCCGCGGCCTGGAACTAGCGGCTGGAGGAATGGTGAGAAACGGGGAACGAGTGGCCGAGAGCGGGGTGGGGGAATGCGAAGAGCGGGGAAAAATTGGCCAAGGGGAGTGGGGGGAGAGCAGTGGTGAGGTCTGGAGCGAGCAGCTGAAGGGGGGAAAATGGCTGGTGGGGAGGGCGAGGGGAGGAAAGCGTCAAGGGCGGGAGCGAATGGTTGAGGGGAGGATGCTGGGACGCCTGGAGTGAGTAGCCGACGGGTCGGGCGGCCAGTGGGGCGAGAGCGAGTAGCTGGGGGCGTGGGGGCGTGGTGAGGAAGCAGGTGTGGGGAGCAAGTAGCTGAGGGAAGGCAGCGGTGTGGCAGGGATTGAGCGGGGTGAATTGGTGATTGAAGCAGGGATGGTGGGAGGGAGCGGGGTACTGTTCGGGTGAATGGAGATGGGTTAATGGAGGCAGCTATCGAGGGGTGAGGACGTCATTGCGTAATAATGTCATGCGCACGGATGCGCGCATTCATATTGGCAGGCTGGCAAATATTCGCACGCATTGATGACGTCCGCGATCGCTCTGTGCATGCTCTGCATTGTCAGGAGTCACTTTGTACTATTTTACTGAACCAGTCAATCTATGAGATCTTAGAGTATCTCAGCTGCTGAGCTTATGGATATATTGATATAAAATTGCACATCAAATGTGTGAAATAAATTGATTGTGCTTCTAATTTATCCTAATAATATAAACCTAGTGTTTCATCTTAATATTTTTGTGGGTATTTACACAGTTCCATTAATTGCTGGGTGAATCACTTAATGCTAACATAATTATTTGGTGGGATTATTACATTATGGTACATAGAAGTGCATTTGGCTTCCATTATGACACAATGGGCTGGATCGGTGGCGAGCTCAAAGAATGACGGCCCACCTGCGCGGGTCACATGTCAAAGTGCTGCCGTAATCTCAGATGCGGCAGCTCATTTAAATAGCTGGGGCGTCCCGCTTACTCCAATCACACGGAGAGGGCTGGCTGTCCGTCCCCGGCAATGGCGTCAGCTGCCTGAGTGCAGTAGCTCTCGCCATTTTTAAAGGGCAGTCAGCCCTGCGGGAAATTTATATATTTAAAGACATATACAATAAATTAAATGAATACATTACCCCAATAACAATGAAATTAACTATTTTTCCTTTCCCCCCCAAATCACTTAGCTTTAACATCTGACCTACCCCCCAAACCGTACAAAGTTTAAAGTACAGCCCTTCCCACCATCCCCTACACCTTTGACGTTTATTTGACCCCATCCCCCCTCCCCCACACTGATAAACTTACTTCCTACACTCTCCCCACCAGTGTCGGGCCTCCTTTCCCTGGACAGGTATCTTAAGGTGCAGGAGTGCCGGCTGCCATGCCGAAGATCTCGGCGGGCCATCAAGATCGCGGGTGGGTATATGTAAATGTATTTATTTTATTCATTTGAATATGCTGATTGTTGTCCCAATGCGCAGCGGCGGGGGGCTGCTCCAGAGCCTCACTGCCGCTGGGAGGATTGGGCCTTACCCTGTTGGCGTCGAGGTCCGTGGCGGGCCTCATCCGGAGCCATCTTCGGGCCCCCCCACAGTTCTCGACATCGAGGGTTGCTTAAAATCTAGCCCAATGTTATGCAACTGTACTGATTGAAGGGATTGTAGGTTCCACCATTGTTGGCTGTGCCTTCTCTGGAATTCCCTCCCTAAACTCTCCACTCGCTACCTCTCTTTCTTCCTTTAAGATGCTCCTCAGAACCTACCTCTTTGACCAAGCTTTTGGTCATCTGCCATAATATCACCTTATGCGACTCAATGTTAAATCTTCCTTTATAATGCACCTGTGAAGTGCCTTAGGATGTTTTGTTACATGAAAGGCATTACATAAATGCAAGTTGTTGTTGTAGCCTCATCAAGATTGTTATTGCAGTTACTAGGCATTTCTCCAAATAGCTACATTAACCATATTTGCAAAGGTCAGGAGTCATATATTGTCACTTCTGTGATCTTATGTCAGTCATTATCTTTACAATCCCTTACAGAAAAGTAAACATTTTATTAGTGATTGATGACCTATATGAGAAATTAATATTTTATTTAATTGGTGGAACTGGTTTTCAATATTGTCTAACCTCATTTTAATTCCAACATACTTTCCCTATAATAATGTGCCCCAGCTTGACATTTACAAGTGTAATAGTGAAGGATTTGAGTCCCATCCATTGAATAACGTCTAACTGATATTACTTCATGGGAAAATGATTATAATAAAGCATGTGTTGCCTATTGGGAAATAAACTATTAGAAATTGCTCAGCTGTAACATGTGATAAGTATTATTATAATAATAATGATGATAATGCATATTTTCTTTTAAACAGCAGTAGGCACCAATACCTGTCAAGCACTTACTGCTATGATGCGCTTCATTATGCTCAAAGGCAAACAAGCACAGGAGGGGGGAAATTAGGAAAAATTACACTTGTAAATGTAAGTATTTGAGATCGAATAAAGCTACAGGTAACATTTTATCCAGGCTGAGGAAGATGAACAGAAGGCATACATCAAGTTAGGGCGGCAGTCCAAGGAATGTGACAAGAAGCATGAATGATGAGCAATTTCACTTTTACCCCAGTTGATGGGAGAAGCATTGACAGAGATATTAGCAGGAGTGCTGTTAGGGCTGCACTGACCTCAAGCCTGTGTTTTCCAAACCACAAAAGCAGCAATAATACTCCAACACCCCCATTAGCCACAGTGAACAATGTTACTACTTAGCTTTTTCTGTTAAACAAGTCCAATGCACCTCTTGTGGATTTGAATGAGGAGACTATGAGAGCATTTACATTATGTATTATATTTTGTGGAATTGAGTGGATTTCCATGTATGCTATTATTTTTCTCAGTGCAATATTAAATATTCAATGCATTCCTTTGTTGCTACTAAACTATTACCTTGTAATCTGAATTATGTCTTTGATATTTAATTGTAAAGTGGGCCTTTTTTAAAATCTTTCCTTACTTTAATTCTTCAGGTTAATAATTTACAATGCATCTGTAACATATTCAATGCCTGCTGTTCCACTACCAAACAATCTATATATATATTAATTAATTGAAGCATATAAATCTTTGCCATATACAAGCACAGGAGTTGTTTGTTGGAGAGTACTATTGATTTGTTTCACCTATACTGATAAATAATTTCATAGACAGTTTTTACAAAAAAAAACTTTTATTATGCATCTACCTCTTATGCATCCTTTAGGACCTTCCAGTACTTCAAAACATATACCTTTGTGGTACTGTTCTACTACCTGTGTTTACGCTCAGACCAGAGTTTGGATCTAAGCGTTTAAATAAGTCAGCTGCAGCACAAAATCAAGAGGGGAAAAATAAGACTATCTAAACTGTAAATTAATTAAGTTGAAGTCACTGTCTCCTGGGTTCAAATTTAAACCAGGTTGGAGTGATTGTGGCATTGGGAAATATCCAATAATACTCGGCTATATTAATTGTTTCCTCTTAAAGGGATAATATCACTAAGAGCTTTTGGAAGGGTGGCTCACTTAGTTTTAAACTAACAAAAGTAATTGAAAAACAAAATTAATCAAAGCAGTTGAGAACAAGGATCAATGTGTCGACCTGTTAAAGCATGGTCATTTACACAGCCAAAAAACGACAGCCATTTTACACACAGCAAAGTACTACAACATGAAAAAAGATGAATGACCAATTAATTTACTTTTTGTGCTGTTTGAGTGAAGACGTTGGGAGGTCGCTGGGAGAATACTCTGTTCATCTTCAATGTAGAACCATGGCATCTTTAATATTCACCTGAGCAGGCAGACTGGGCTTTGGTTTAACAACTCATCTGAAGTTTCCTGCCATAACAGTGCTAGCAAAACAAAAATCCTGCTGAAAATAAAATAATTATGGAACCATTAACTTCAACTGTGTGTGTGTATACATTAATGGAGGTCTTTTGGAAACTTTTTCTACCTTAAACGTGCTATTGAATTGCAAGTTGCTGTTGTAGTTTGCATTGCCGGTGGGGAGCCTTGTCCATTTGAAGCACATTTCAGACGCTTGTGCACCACTTCCTACAGTTTTCCGATGAAAATACTCTCTGAAAGGGCAGAAGCCACCCGAAATCCTAATCTATGGGGTCAGTGGATGTGGTTGTCCGCCTAAAGTGCAGTCTTGTACAATTACTCCTTATATACAGGAACAGGTTGACCTGTGTTTTAAGGTTGTCACAGACCTTTAGTTATTGCTAACCATTCGAGCTTTGCTTTGGAGATCATCGTCTGAACCCATCAGCATGTTACTGCCTCATAAGACCACAATTTTATTGCATATTTATGGTTTTGTCTGCCTCTTGCGCATCCCCATTTTCTATTGCTCCACCATTGGTGGCTGACCTTCAGCTGCCTAGGTCTGGAATTTCCTCCCTAAACCTCTCCGCCTCTCTATCTCTTTCTCCATTTTAAGATGCTGCTTAAAATCTACTTCTTTGACCAAGCTTTTGGTCACTTGTCCTAATATCTCGTTATGTGACTCAGTATCAAATTTTGACTGAAAACGCTCCTTGTGGGCGGCACAGTGGCGCAGTGGTTAGCACCGCAGCCTCACAGCTCCAGTGACCCGGGTTCAATTCTGGGTGCTGCCTGTGTGGAGTTTGCAAGTTCTCCCTGTGTCGGCGTGGGTTTTCTCCGGGTGCTCCGGTTTCCTCCCACAAGCCAAAAGACTTGCAGGTTGATAGGTAAATTGGCCATTATAAATTGACCCTAGTATAGGTAGGTGGTAGGGAAATATAGGAACAGGTGGGGATGCGGTAGGAATATGGGATTAGTGTAGGATTAGTATAGAATGGGTGGTTGATGGTCGGCACAGACTCGGTGGGCCGAAGGGCCTGTTTCAGTGCCGTATCTCTAAACATAAACCTTGGGATCTTTTACTGTGTTAAAGATGCATATAAATTCAAGTTGTTGTTGTTTTATATGTTGTCGCCCTGATGTATAGAACTCCTGCCTCTTCCTCCCCACCCCAATACTAGTATTTTAAGTTCCACCCCAGCTAACAGTCTAAATGCAATATTTATGAATGACAGTGGATGTGTTATTTTAGCAGGATCTCTGTCCTGGGTCCACATGAAGTCAGACCTGCCGAGATGGGAAAAAAAGACGCTGTGCGGAAAGGGATTTGAAATGAATTTTGTCAAATTTTACATATAATTGACTTCCTTGCCAACATATATGCACAGTAATTTTATAGATTTAATAACTATAACCCATTTAATATTTAACATGCAGTGTGGCAAAGGATTCTGTTTTAACTACATATATCACTAATATTTGAAATTCCAAGTGATTGGGTGCTCACCTTTAAAAAGAATCAAGATTGAATTGACATTCATTTGTTCATCATTTTCCATTTCTATCCTGATATGTGAGCA
Source organism: Heterodontus francisci (assembly GCF_036365525.1). NCBI lineage: Eukaryota > Metazoa > Chordata > Chondrichthyes > Heterodontiformes > Heterodontidae > Heterodontus > Heterodontus francisci. Next base: position 129,598,106 of record NC_090376.1, on the reverse strand, counting down.
CCCGTCATGACATGTACTATTTTTGTTCCATAATGTACAAATCTATAAATGGAATCCATCAACTGGGTAGAATCACCATACCATGATTTATCTATAGATCAACAACAATACCCCTATATGCCAATGCTTGCATCTTCCCGTTAATTAGATGAAAGATGAGAATCAAAACAGCAGGTACTTTGATACTACTCTTGGTGTAGATAGGTAGGGTGGGACAGCAGGGATCAAGCCATTAACCAATAGTCACAAGCAAAGGCAAAGGGCCTTGAATGGGGAAACTGAATTCTGATACCTCAGATCTTCCGCAGCTGTGAATCTTAAATTAGAAAAGTATTCTTTCATACAATGTGTGCAAAATACCTTTTGTGCAATTCTCTAATGAAGAACATTATTTAGTAGATTTCAAAACTATATAACATTAATTCCTTTATGCCATTTGCTGAATAAAGCTAACAATCCTGTACGTTTTATTTGGTAACAGACAATGAATTGTATCACAATCCTCAAAGCAGTTAATGCATGATCAAAATAAATCCATCCACCACACATAAAACAATTAGCGAAGAAAAATATTATTTGTGTTAGAGTAGCAAGCCTTACAAATCTGTCTCCTCATATTGCAGTGTCAGTTACACTTCAGTAATTAGCTTTCAACAAACATCAAAAGAGTGCATTACGTAAGCAAGACATTAATGCAACTGAAGTGAATATGCATACATTTTGCTAGTGGGAATGTGGAGGCAAGTCACTCTGAGGTGGCTCCAGATTTCCCATCGAGGTACTTTGCACATCCTTTGTTGAACTCAAATACTCTGCTGTTTTTCTTTTCCTTTCTGACTCTGCAGGCAATCCATTTTCCAGCTGGATTATGCAGCATATTTTGCTGATTTCACAGAATGCATGAAGCACTGACATATCATGTACTTCAGCTAACAGTTCTCAATATTAAGTCATTTTTTTCAACTGCAATTCTAAAAAGGATATTTTAAAAAAAAAATCTCTATTACACCATGATAATCCACAGCAAATGAAGAAAGCTGGAAACTCCCAGAAAATATAATGATAGGAATTTCAGCACAAACGTGGCCATCTGGCCCATCATGCCTGTACTGCTGCTATTGTGGAATTTTCACACCTGAATCCATGGAAAAAGCAACATTTGAACATCCAGTTTTGGGCAGGGGAGGAGAGAGAGGGTGTAAAACCCCATTCTTTGTCCATTTAGTGACATTGCAACAAAAAAATGAATAAATACTGTCGAATTCTTGCATATTTCCCATAAGCCCAGCATATATTGCAGATTAATTGAAATGTTATGTCCAATGAACAGAATGTTGCAATTTACTCAATGTCTTTCAACTGAGAGATGAGTGCAAAGGTTGCAAGTGTGTTATCCAAACTCTTGATTTACACCAACCTATATTTCTTGAGTGCTGCTTACTCAAAAAAATGTCTGCATTCTCCCTAATTGTGCAACTTAGAAAACACTTTTAACAATCTACACACTTGCTACACTGTATATTCTGCGATATACTTCTGTATTCATGAACACTGATCCATAAGTCTGTTACCTCCAACATTTCCTTGACTTTCCCAAAGGGTCAAGCTTTTGTCACTGGTGCTTTTCAATCACAGCTGTATTCTGCGGCCATTGAAATCATTCAGCTACTGTGTGTAAGCTGCCAGTATATCAGTGGTATTGCTGCTAATGATCAGGAACCGTATAAAAGCTATAAAGTCACAAGCTATTTGAAACAAGATAAATGGAAAAAATGTTTCCAATGAACTAATTATACAAATGTGTAGCTTATTACTGTTGATTTAAATAAATATTAGTTGCATACCTATGATCTATTACCACATTCATTATTCTCTGTTTAGTTCCACAGACTGCCGAGGAACAGGAAACTAAAGTAATTATTTATCTTAAATCGCCATATGAGAATATTAAGCCCTTTTTATTATTTTTCCAGCAATGCAATTATTTTTGGTTCTGAATAGCAATATAAACACACTAATCATTTAGTTCTTAAAACCCTTTGAAGTCTATTTAAAAAAGTCAAACAAGCCACATGTTCTATCAAATCAATCTAACCAACAGAAGAATATTATCTAAATATTAAATGGCTTGTGATCAGATGTTAAGCATCTAATAAGAAGCAGCTGTGGTTTTTAACTTGGCTATGAAGTTGTTGAAGTCCAAATAAAGAGGCACCTTCGCAATTAAAGTCATCCGCCTTCTTTGAAAAACAAGCTGCCAATCGCTGCAGTATTTAAGGGCAAGTTTATTACTTTGTTAGCTGAACTTCGGAAATTAATCGAGTTTTATTTGCTAGCTTTTCCTTAGCAAAGGCTCCTATAAAGCAGCAAAAATGGTTTTGATAGTTTGTAATATGTTAACCCAGTGTCACATACTTCCAACAAGTGGCTTTTAGGATAAGCATTCTACCCCAACCCTCCCCCACCATTCAGACCTTTCAATTAATTCATAAAGTACTTATTGGAAATTTCTTTTAATGTCACAGTTCACTTACAAAGTTATCAGTGGGATCAGCAAATAATAAAGGTCAGTTAAATGGAAACTTGATCATTGAAGCCAGCCTCTTTGACAGCTGTAAACTTCAGTAGAGGGTGCTGTCTTCTTGCTTTACTTGAAGTGGAACTACAAGGTCATTCTCCCTATTGATAAATCACGCTACTGTGATACGTAACTGACAGCTCAAACTAACATCAAACTAGATGGCGGAGAACAAAAGACTATCAACCAGCCATTTTCTTGACACTTTTATTCAATCATCAGAAGATTGCTTATGACAGGGATAGCAGCTGTTTTGTCTTCATCTTTCCACATTTGATAAAATGTGTCAACTCAAATTTTTGTAAATACTTCACTTACCACTGCTGCACACACCAGTAATGCTCAGCATATGTATTCCACTTGGGCAGATTATGGCGGCAGGTCAAATCTCTCAGTTACCCAATAAAGGTCAACATGGTTCTGAAAACAACATTAAGAAAGCTGAAATAACTCTGAACATCAAAGATAAAAGGTCACTTAACACAAATGAATTGAATACAAACATTACCCCATTTTCTACACAAGATATAAAAGACAATGTTGTAGTCATGAAACTGGATGCACACTTACTTTTTTCTCATATCATCGACTAAGCTGGAACACTGGTAGCATTTCTAGTTTAGGATTTAATACAATTAGAATTAATTTACGATCAGTGGAAAAGCTATAGCCTATTTGTGAAAGTAATTTTGAGTTCATAGCAAAAAGTCTGAATATTTCTGTTACAAGACATCTTCTTGTCTCTAGTTTTTTGTAAAACTAAATAGCGCTAGGCATAAAATACTCTCTATGCAAACTATGTGGTATAATACTGCTGCGCTGCACTTTTCAATCTAAAGTCTAATGGCTGAATATAACATTGGAGTGTTTTGCAAATATAGTTAATAGTGTTATTTGAAATGATAAATAGAGGAAGCAGGAGTTTAATGATGTCATAGTATATCAGTATGCATTAACCTAGTCATTTCAGATGTGTAGTCTGAGAGTTGGTTATATTTTGTGTGAATTAGAAACAATAGCAATGGTGCCACATCATCTTAGTTTACCTGAGATCGTGAACTTTGCCAGATGTTTCTTTGCTTGAATTGTCAAACATCAAAAAACAATAGAGAAGCAAATTGAAATATAGAGTAGAGCAGGTATTTGAGCATATTAATTACACATTGTATGATAAATCAATCAATAATGCGATAGAAACAAATATGACAGGTGCATAAGCAAGTTAGCATGGTGAGGAAATAGATTCTGGATTTAAGTTGGTGAGCAAGGGATCCGAGGAACCTCCAGAAGACCAAGTAAATAACACAAGATAAGGGCCTTTGGCCACATGTCTAAAGGGTGACTAAATGTAGGAGGAGGAGGGGCACGGGAAAGAACCATAAGCTGGAAAGCAGGATGGAGATTGAGGCACTGGGTGAGATGAGGAGGTCATTCCATGCTAAGTGTGTGAAACAGAAGCCACAAACCCAGCTAGTCATTCGACTGCATTCCTACTGAAGATTCTGAGTTCAGTGTAGGCCACCTGGAGTGTGAGTGTAGTGACATAAAAAAGAGACACTAAACCTTATTCATAGTGCATTATTTTCTCAGATTGAGCTGCCTTTGAGAATTTGTCAACTAGGGTTGTCAACTCTGGTTGGGTATATTCCTGGAGGCTGCAGCACATGACCATTCACCTCTTTCCTGGTCCCACATTTCCACCATTGGTCACCCAATGGTCCATCCTTGCGATGCATTGCCTTCAAAGTGTAAAGTGAACAGACTCTTTATTACTTGGTTGGATGATTCTTGACTGTCAGTCAAGCAACCAATTTTCCCATTTTCAGTATTTTTATAACAATAAATGAAAGTGTTCAAAGAAAATTAAAACAGCAAATCTTTTTTTTTTGATGCCTTTATGATTTTTCTCCACAGGTTTTCTGGCAGCAATGTCCTGGAGATTAATCGGAGATTCATGTCGCCACTCCAGGCCAGTCCTGGAGGGTTGGTAACTCTATTGTCAACCCAGGCAACGCTGCCTGTTTTCCTTCTTTTTTAATGTGTGGCTATAAATAGAGCAACAACTGAGAAGTGCAGTGAGGTACTGAAAGCAGTTTGTGCTCCTGACGTTACTTCAGTGGGTTATGTTTTCCCATCAGCAGTATGTTATATTCCCTTATTCATCTGCTGTTGTCGTTGTGTGAAACGAATGCAAATCATAGTACTCATAAACAAGTCAACAACAAAAATCAGTTCCATGAGGAGAAACAAAGACTATCGCTTGTTCAAAGGAGAATACATTTCCCAGACAAAGGAAAAGATCAGTAAGCACACTGCATCATCACTACCTTGAGTGACACTTAACAAAGTGTAAATAATGAGGCAGCTAACTAGGTACCCTGCCCTATATGAATGCCTGTATATAAACAATTCTGAAGTGCATGTCTAAATGCAACTAAAGGAAGCCATAGTTTTGCAGTTATAATTGTTTCAATTATTCACAGGATGTAGATGTCACTGGTGAGGCTGACATTCATTGCCCATCCCTATTTGCTCTTGAGAATGTGGGGGTCTTAAACCACTGCATTCAATGTGGATAATAGTTTTTATAGCATTTTGAGACAACTGAGCAGCTTGCTAGATCATATCATAGGGCAGTTACGAGTTAACCACATTGCTGTGGGCCTGAAGTTACATATAGGCCATACTGGATGAGGATAGCAGATTTCCTTCTCTCAAGGACATTAGTGAACCAGTTGGGTTTTTACGACGATCTGGTAGTTTCATGGTCACCATTGTTGTATAATCACTTTAAGAGTGATGTCCCTTTAAGAACTCAGTATGCTAATGAGCTAAGTACCAGGATGTAGTCATGTGATTAGAAGCCATAGTCACTTTGCACAGCAACATCATGGACAAAGGTTCTGTAAATAGTTTGCTTTGTATTGTACGTACTAGTTTAGCTCTTAATAAACCTTCCAGAAATCTTCAAGGTACTGGAATTCACATACCTTATTGTATTGCTTAAGATAACACAAAGAAACTCATGATATGAAGGCAGCGGTGATGAAAAGACAAGATATTAGCTTGAAGACCATGAATGAAACAGCAAACAAGTACCTCAAAAGAGTGTAAGAAAGCTACATACCTTAGATTGCTGGGGAAAGCTCCATAGAACGGAAGTGTGGTTGAAAAGCAAGCGATCGGGTGAGTTATTGTGCCGACGATTGAGAAATCCCGGTTAGAAAAAAACCTTTGAAGAGTTTTTAAAAAAAAATCCATTTTCTAAAGGCTCCATGTGATCGAGAGGAAAAAAAGGGGGGGGGGGGGGGGGGGACCCTGAAAAGTGCACGAACTAAAAAAAAAAGTCTGATAGCAAAAAAAAGTGTGACAAACCCCTGAACACTGCAGAGTCTCCATTAAACCAGTCAAGCTGAAAAAAACATTAAACCAGTCAAGCATGAAGAAGATAAATAAACTCAAGGAAAAAAAAGCAAAGGGGAAAACCATTGACCTGTCTATTGAACAGCTGTATAAACATGCATGCACAGTGCTAGAAGAGAAAAAAACAGAGAACACTGTTAAGCACCTGTTACACTCCGTCAAAGCAGCCAGCCAAAAATAAATTTCTTAAAGGGAGAATAGCACAGAGGTAATAAAACAAGTATTCAGCCACAAATACAAAAGTTATAATAAGTACAGTGCTGAAGGCACACACAGAGCTGAACAAAGTTAAATATAGAGCAGAAAGCAAAAGAACAGCAGAAGGATGGATGACAAATTTCCCAGCATGAACTGGAAGACCATTGATATCCTATCTGAGTTCAAACTCTTTAAACAAAGAATGCAGTTACGCTTCACAGACCAAGTGGTTGCAGAACCAGAGAAGCAGACTGTGAAAATACTGATAGCAGTTATAAATGAGGGGTTATACAGAATCAATACCTCTGGCTTACCTGCAGAGGACCAGAAAGATCCTGTAGAGATATGGAAAGTGCTAGAAGATCAGCTTCATACTCTGTTGCTTTTCTCAAGATGACCATTTTTGGGGCCGAGACATTCTTGGACGTTTCTGGCATATCAACACAAACGGCCAACAGACAATGCTTCAGCTCATTCCTCTTCTACCACTACAGGACATTGCATGTCCTTCGCCTCTCCTCATCCTCCGCATCTGAAGGTCTTGGGCTCAAGGTCGAGGACTTGTTGGGGGAAGAGTACTTGGCCTCGTGGAGATATCTGTCCATTCTGGCTCATTGTGGTGCTGGCGGTTCTCTAGAGAGCAGTGCTGAAGCTGTGGCATAGTTGTGCTGTTGCTGGGTTTCTAGACTGCACTATTTGATGTTGGCCAGAGTCTGTGAGTGGGTTCCAGTCCTTGGATATTTCTTGTTAGCAATGCTCTCGTAGATGGTTATGATATTGAGGACCTTACGCCCTGGTAGCCCTGGCACTGTTGGTCCGCTCGTGTCTACAAGATAGAACATTTGTGGTTTCTATGCCAATTTACCATAGCTGCATTGCATTGCTAATGTGTCACTGCAAGGGATGGGTGACCCGTTTTATGCAGATCGTTAGGCAGTTGTCAGTTGTATCATTGATCTCCAAGGGCTCCGATACATATCTTTGAGGATTTGGACTGGTGGGATATTTGCACTAGCGCTGGTGTCAATCTGGACCTTGAGTGTGTGTTTGCCAGCTTTCTTTGGGCACGTAATGTTGATGGTGGTGAAAGCTTCCAGTTGATTGACTTCATCAATATGATGTGTCAGGTTCACAATGTGGAATGCTTGCTTGTCTTCTGATTGAGACTTACTCCTACCTGAGTTTTGCCTTGGTCTGTTTTGCTGTGAACCTCATGTACCGGCTTGCATTTATGCAGGTCTCTGGCGCTTTCCTTGCTGCTGTTGCAGTGTTGCTGCATCTGTCTTCTGTTGGTTCTTGTTCAACCGTGGTTTCTAGCTGCGTCTTGGGAGCCGGAATTCCTACATTGGCGGGCCCAGTGTCCTTTTACACTGCACGCCTTGCAGAGGTCTCAAAATGCAGGGCAATTTCGCCGTGAGTGGGACCACACTTACTATGCAGCTTGCTTGCTCTTTTCGACCTGGTTATGGTGCCAATACTGTTGGTTTCACCTAGAGATCTTTCTGAAATGCTTCAATGGGTGTTGATATAATCACCAGCTCCATTACTTTGGTCTGACAGGTCAGCTTCTGAGAAATCGCATTTGTTGCCCTTACTACACGCATCTGCTGATGAACTGGTCTATTGATTCCCGTGGCTGTTGCCTGCAGGACATCAAGTCCAGGTGGTGAATTCTAAAATTCACTCTCAATCGGAGCTTATTTTCCAGAACTTTCATATCTTAGCGGGATCTTTCTGGTCCTTTTCAGATAATCCAGAGGTATTGATGCTGTGCAATCCCTCATTTCCAATTGCTTTCATTATTTTTAGAGCTTACTTCTCTGGTTCTACCATCACTTGGTCTGTGGAGCATAATTGCATTCTCTGTTTGAACAGTTGGAACTCAGATAGGATATCAATGGCTTTCCAGTTCATGTTGGGAATCTTGAAATCCATCTTTTTGCTGGTTTTTTTGGTTCAAAACTTGCTTTAAGAACCGAGATGGGCATGTAGTCACATGACTGCAGCCTGGTACTCAGCTCATTAGCATACTAAGATCTTAAAGGTAACTACTCTTGAAGGCAATCACACAACACTTACTCATATAACATAGCCTACTCTTATTAAAGGGATTTTTACAAAGGATTGCATACTTCAGAGGTTTAGCTGACAATTGTTCCAGTTGTTCAGCAGAGCCTGCACAGTACCAGATTTTAATTTACATGGAGCTTGTTTTTTGTTTTCTTTGTGTGACAGGTACATCATTAAAAAAAAAACAGATCTTATCCAGATGATATTGTCACATTAGAGGTTACATTATCTCACATTGTGAAGTTCCAGATGGCCCTTCTCCTAAGATTGTCCAAATTAAGTCTTGCTTCCCATGTCCTCAAAATTACCAATGTAAGGATCAATTTATGACAAGCGCACTGTGATGGAGCACCCAGAAGTGCCCAAGTGTGTTTCATATCAGAAGCGCGTGGAGGGCTTGTGAGGTGTGCCAGTTGAAGTAATTATTCAGTATTCACTACATAGCATGGATCACGTGCTGGGTGCGTGGAGGCTCTGACAGCAGGAAATCTGGTGCAGAAGCAGAATTAAAGAGCTGCTTTGCTGCTATAAAGGCGGAAATACAAATTTCATCATGTGGCGGGGTAATTTTCATTTCCAGCTTAAATCGAGCACTATCTCTGCCCAACAGAATTGACGTGAGAGGGTAAGGATTCTTGTGAACACGCCTTGTTCTAATCAGTCTCCCTCCAGCTACAGCAGCCTTTGCTCCTTCCTGTGCTCCCTTCTGCCAGAGACATTACTGACTTACTAGATTCACCAGGGCACTGATGACAGAAGGACCTCCATGAAGAAACTGAAGTGCGATGCCAGAAGCCCCTTAAGAATGTTCAGCAACCACCAGCACTTAGAGACCATCTACATAGTAAAAAAGCCACTGCCCAATGCAAGCAAAATATCTCCCAAAATTTTCTACAGTTTTAGCGAAAGGCTGATGTGAATTCCTTCAAATATCATTCAAATTAGCGACTTCTCAACTTGTACTTGTCTGTGGGTCAGAGCAGGAACAGTCAGTAACAGTGCAGGCCGAGTTTAAAATGGTGTGTAGTAGGGGGATCATATCTATGTCATCCGGCTCCAATTAACAAGGATTCTTCCAGTTTCCTAGTGGGAACCACATTGCCTGAAAATACAAATGGGTGCAAACCAAGCCATAATTGGCACTGCAACCATACACACTACTGCCAGGCTCTGAAGTACAAATGGGGTGGTAGGAATACAAAAATCATCCCCAGGAAGTTTTCAGCAGGAACAGTTGTATAGAACAACACATTGAAGCAGATGGCAGAGGGCATTACAAAAGCTCAGGGAGAAAGCACTGCCCTTTCTTACAGAGAGAGTCCTGAAGGTGATGCTAAGGGAGGTGCAGAAAAGGATGTTTGCCATCTTTGGATAGTCTATTCTCTGCCAAGCGATGACAGAGCAGGTGATAGCCATTGGTACAAATGTCTAATGTTTAAAATGTTGAGGTTTATCAACTTACTGTACACAGCGGCATTTAACTCTGTCTGACGCAAACATCACCAGAGGAATATCCGCTCAGGGGAATTCCGATTTATACTTGAAGAGCACTGAGTGAAGCACACAGTATGAGTCAAGGCTGACCTTGGGGAAAGTGGCGCCCTGGGTGAGCTTGTATTTGGCGTCCATTGAGTTTCTGTATGTAGTAATATTAACAAAAAGAAAATCCACTTTTAAATATCTAAGCTCTCCTGCCTCCATTTAAATGCAAAGTCACTCAGCCAATAGGTTTGCATTCTCTAGGCAAATTTCAACTACAACAGAGTGACTCACTCCTAACTACTACTTATTTAACTATTTAAAAAATGTTCCCTCTCCTGACCAAGGCTTTGTAAACCTCTGTACATTAAACACCATGGTTCTTTAGTTTATTTTACAGCTTGATTTATGTTGAAGTCTGTCTGAACTCACCAGGTGCCCACCACCAGGCTTGATAACTGAGGGTCTATGTGTTGATCTTGGTGTTGCACTCAGCGCTCCTCCATGTGTGCTCCACTCCTAAGTGAGAGAGCCAGCCCACTATGTGCTGCAGGTGTGGTGACCGCACTCTGCTCCCACTTCCTGCCTCGGATCAAGCCCACCTCCAGCCGCTGCTCATTCACTTAATCATCTGATCCACTTTCCCAATGGGAACACTGATTGTTCTGCCCATAGTTATCAATCAAATAAACTGGCAACCCACTCTTGGAACTCGCTATTGAAAGGTTTGGGGCAGAGAGGGAGGCTCTACTCAAACTGATTGCAGTGCAATTTGCATCTCGATCTGCTGCTTATGATCTGTGCAAAAAAGAAATACTGAAGCAACTCTTTTTAAAACCATAGTTTCAGGGTTTTCCACCATGTCATCTTTTATCCCACAGCATTCTGGGCTGTCCCCCATGTTGCCCACCCATAAGGCTGTCCCTGGTTAGAGTCAAGAGGAGCAGGTGTAGGTGACAGCAGAGCAGTCGGAACGTACTCACCAGAAGGCCAGCTCCAGGCTACCTCAACTGTGAAATTCCAAGATTGGTGCCATCTAGGGCCGGAATTCAAAAGAATATGGCTTTCTGAGCACTGTCAATTCTTGCAGTTTCATTTTAGGATACACAGAGCACCTTACAAGTTGTAATGGCGACATTGTTTGACTGCTTTTTAAAATTGTAATCTGCCCTGCGTCCATGGCACCTCCAAGGCATTGGCAATGAAATCGATCGAGGTTTATAAGATGATGAAGGGAATAGATTGTGTTCCAGCTGACAATTTGTTCTAATTAAATAGGCTAGGGATAGCCAGGGATCCTAATTCTAAGCTCTGTAAGGCCAGATCTAAGATAGATGTCAGGAGGAGGCTCTTTCCCAGGGAATAATGGACCTCTGGAACAGGCTCAGGGTCATAAGGTGGACAAGGTGAACAGGACCTCCAAAGCAGTAATCTTAGGATTACTCCCAGTGCCACGTGCTGGTGAGCATAGGAATAGGAGGACTGATTGATTGAACACTGGAGAATTGGTGTAGGAGGGAGGGCATCAGATTTCAGAGGCATTGGGACCGGTTCTTGGGCAGATGGGATCTGTACAACATGGGCAGGCTACACCTTAACAGGACCGGAACTAATATCCTCGCAGGGAAATTTGCTAGTGCTGTTGGGGAGGGTTTAAACTAGCTTGTCAGGTGATGGGAACCTGAGGGGTAGCTCAAATTGGAAGGAAGTGAAGCTGGTAACAGGAGGTAGAAAAGTAGCAAGTGACATTAGAAGGCAGGCAAAACAAAGGCGAGCATCAACTAGGCTTAGAACGCAGAATGATGTCAAGAAGACAAGGTTAAGGGCACTCTACCTGAATGTACGCACCATTCACAACAAGGTAGATGATTTAAAGGCACAAATAGAGGTAAAGGGGTATGATCTAATTGTCATAACAGAAACGTGGCTACAGGGTGACCAAGACTGGGAACAGAATATTCAAGGATGTTCGACATTTAGGAAGGACAGGCAAAAAGGAAAAGGAGGTGGTGTTGCGCTGATAATAAGGGATGGAATCAATACATTTGTAAGGGAATATCTCAGATTGGAAGAACAAAATGTGGAATCTGTTTGGGTGGAGCTAAGAAACAGCAAGGGTCCAGCAAACATTGGTAGGAGTTGTTTATAGGCCACCAAACAGTAATGGTGGTGTGGGGCATTGTACTAATCAGGAGATTAGAGAAGCATGTGGCATGGGTAATACATTAATCATGGGTGACTTCAATCTACATATAGACTGGTTAAACCTAATAAGCACTAATGCTGTGGAGGACAAGTTTCTGGAGTATGTTAGGGTTGTTTTCTAGAGCAGTATGTTGAGGAACCGACTAGAGAACAGGCTATTTTAGATCCAGTATTATGTAATGAGATAGGGCTAATTAGTAATCTTCTTGTAAAAGAACCTTTAGGGATGAATGACCATAATATGATAGAATTTTACATTATGTTTGAAAGTGAGGTAGTTCAATCTGAAGCTAGGATGTTAAATTTGAACAAAGGAAATTATGAAGCTATGAGGGGCAAATTGGCTGAGGTGGATTGGGAAAATACATTAAAAAGTATGACAGTACATAGGCAATGGATAGTCTTTAAAGAAGTATTACATAGTTCACAGCAACTATACATTCCTTCAAGACACAAAAGCCCCAAAAGTAAAGCCAGTCAACCGTGGATAACAAAGGAAGTTAAGGATTGTATAAGATTAAAAGAAAAGGCCTATAAAGTTGCCAGAAATAGTAGTAAACCTGAGGATTAGAATACAACAAAGGAGAACCAAGAAACTGATAAAGAAAGGGAGAATAGAATATGAATGTAAGCTGGCAAAAAATATAAAAACGAACTGTAAAAGCTTCTGCCGGTATGTAAAAAGAAAACGTTTGGCTAAGACAAATGTGAGTCCATTACAGGCCGAGTCAGGAGAATTTATAATGGGGAATAGCGAAATGGCAGAGAAGCTAAATGATTACTTTGTGTCTGTCTTCACTGAGGAAGATACAAGAAATCTCCCAGAATTAGAGATCCAAGGGATTAGGGGGAATGAGGAATTGAGGGAAATTAGTATCAGTAAGAAGGTTGTATTGGAGAAATTAATGGGGCTAAAGGTTGATAAGTCCCCAAGATCTGATATTCTACATCCCAGAGTGCTGAAAGAGGTAGTTATGGAGATAGAGGATGCATTGGTGATCATCTTCCAAAATCCTATAGATTCTGGAGCAGTTCCTGCAGATTGGAAGGTCGCAAATGTCACCCCACTATTTAAGAAGGGAGGGAGAGAGAGAACAGAATTACAGACCTGTTAGCCTTACATCAGTAGTTGGGAAAATGCTAGAATCTATTCTAAAGGATGTGATAAATGGACACTTGGATAATAATGATATGATTGGGCATAGTCAACCTGGATTTATGAATGGGAAATCATGTTTAATGAACCTGTTGGAGATTTTTGAGGATGTTGGTAAAAGAAATTGATAAAGAGGAGTCGGTGGATGTGGTATACTTGAATTTTCAGAAGGCTTTTGATAAATTCCCCTACAGGAGATTGGTTAGCAAATTTAAAGCACGTGGGATAGGATGGATTAAGGGTTGGTTAACAGGCAGAAGGCAGAGAGTAGAAATAAATGGGTCATTTTCACATTGGCAGTCTGTGACTAGTGGGGTACTGCAGGGATCAGAGCTTGGGTCCCAGATGTTCACGATATATATCAGTGATTTGGATGTGGTGACCAAATGTAATATTTCCAAGTTTGAGGATGACACAAAACTAGGTGGGAATGTGTGCTGTGAGGAAGATGCAAAGCGGCTTCAAGGGGATTTTGACAGACTTAATGAGTGGGCAAGAATGTGGCAGATGAAATATAATGTGGAAAAATGTGAGGTTATCCACTTTGTTAGGAGGAATAGATGTTCAGAGTATTTCGTATCTGGTAAGAGATTAGAAAGTGTAGATGTACAAAGGGACCCGGGTGTCCTTGTCAATAAGTCACTGAAAGGCAACATGCAGGTGCAGCAAGCAATTTGGAAGGCTAATGGTATGTTAGCCTTTATCGCAAGAAGACTTGAGTACAGGAGTAGTGAAGTCTTGCCTCAATTGTATCGAACATAAGGTTAGACCGCACTTGGAGCACTCTGTGCAGTTTTGCCCCCCCACTTACTTTAGGAAGGATATTATTGCCATAGAGGGAGCGCAACAAAGGTTCACCAGACTTGTTCCCGGGATGGCGGGACTGTCCTATGAAGAGAGATTAGGGAAACTGGGCCTGTATTCTCTAGAGTTTTGAAGAATGAGAGGTGATCTCATTGAAACCTACAAAATACTTAAAGGGATAGACAGGGTAGATGCAGCTAAGATGTTTTCCCTGGTCGGGAAGTCTAGAACCAGGGAACACAATTACGAAATAAAGAGGAAGCCACTTAAGACGGAGATGAGGAGAAATTTCTTTACTCAGAGGGTTGTGAATCTTTGGAATTCTCTACCCCAGAGGGCCGTGGAAGTTCAGTCATTGAGTATGTTTAAAGCAGAGATTGACAGATTTCGAAATACAAATGACAAATGATATGAGGATAGTGTGGGAAAAAGGCATTGAATTGGATGATCAGCCATGATCATATTGAATGGCGGGGCAGGCTCGATGGCTGGATGGCCTACTCCTGTTCCTATGTTCTTACACCCGTTCCCTGAATTCCTTCAAGTGAGAGCAGGACCTGTTTCAGGATAAGTTGGAGATTACCTCGTACAAAAGGTAGCTACAGCAAGGAACTCAGGGCCAGAGTGATCTCGTGGACTAGTTTTGATTGCCTAGATGGGTTGGAGAGCAATTTCACATATTTTTCTGTCCAAATTAGCCTGAGTTTTATGTTTTTTCTTTTGTCTCTCCTGGAGATCACATGTCTTTTGGGTGGGGTAAAGTATATTTATTGTGATACACAATGCATCACAATGGCGAGGGACAGGCTGGATGGACCAAATGGTCTTTTCCTCTCCATTATTGTTCATATGTTCATACTAAGCAAAGTTGTCGGTTCTCTGTGCAATGTTCTAACTGATGCTGTAGAGACCTTGGGCTACAATGTCTGTCCTGTCTAGCTTTACTTGGTTGGGCAGTTGACTAGTCATTATCATAGTTTCAACAACCATATTGCAACTCTATGGTCTGCTCATATGCATATCACAGGACAAAAAAAGAGATTAGCGAAGACAGATGTAGGTCCCTTACAGTCAGAAACGGAGGAAATTATAATGGGGAACAAAGAAATGGCAGAACAATTAAACACATACTTTGGTCTGTCTTCACAAAGGAGGAGACAAATAATCTCCCAGAAATGTTAGGGAACCATGAGAGGGAGGAAATAAAGAAAATCACTATTTAGTAAAATAATATGCTAGGGAAATTAATGGGGTTAAAGGCTGACAAATCCCCAGGGCCTGATAATCTACATCCCTAAGTACTAAAGGAAATGGCCCTGGAAAGAATGGATGCATTGGTGATCATCTTCCAAAATTCTATAGACTCTGGAGCAGTTCCTACAGATTGGAGGGTGGCAAATGTAACTCCACTATTTAAAAAAGGAGGGAGAGAAAAAACAGGGAATTACAGACCTGTTAGCCTTACATCAGTAGTGGCGAAAATGCTAGAATCTAATATAAAGGATGTGATAGCAGAACACCTGGAAAGCATAAATGGGATTGGGCAAAGTCAGCATGGATTTACAAAAGGGAAATCATGCTTAAAAAATCTACTGGAGTTTTTTGAGGATGTAACAAGTAGAATAGATAATGGAAAACCAGTGGATGTGGTGTATTTGGATTTTCAGAAGGCTTTTGATTAGGTCCCACATAAGAGGTTAGTGTGCAAAATTAAAGCACACGGGATTGGGGGTAATATACTGGTATGGATTGAGAATTAGTTGACAGACATGAAACAGACAGTAGGAATATACGGGTCTTTTTCCGGGTGGCAGGCAGTGACTAGTGGGTACTACAGGGATCAGTGCTTGGGCCCCAGCTATTCACAATATATATTAATGACTTGGGTGAGGGAACTAAATGTAATATTTCCAAGTTTGCAGATGACACAAAGCTGGGGAGGAAAGTGAGCTGTGAGGAGGATGCAAAGAGACTCCAGTGTGATTTGGACAAGTTGGGTGAGCGGGCAAATGCATGGCAGATGCAGTATAATGTGGATAAATGTGAGGTTATCCACTTTGGTTGTAAAAACAGAAAAGCAGATTATTATCTGAATGGTGATAGATTGGGAAAGGGGGAGGTGGAATGAGACCTGGTTGTCCTTGTACATCAGTCGCTGAAAGCAAGCATTCAGGTGCAGCAAGCAGTTAGGAAGGCGAATGGTATGTTGGCCTTCATGGCAAGATGATTTGAGTACAAGAGCAAGGATGTCTTACTGCAGTTATACAGGGCCTTGGTGAGACCACATTTGAAGAATTGTGTACAGTTATGTTCTCCTTATCTGAGGAAGGATGTTCTTGCCATGGAGGGAGTGTAAAGATTTACTAGGCTGATTCATGGGATGGTGGGATTGACATATGAGGAGAGATGGGGTCGACTAGGCCTATATTCACTAGAGTTTAGAAGAATGAGAGGGGATCTCATAGAAACCTGTAAAATTCTAACAGGACTAGACAGGCTAGATGCAGGGAGGATGTTCCCGATGGCTGGGGAGTCCAGAACTAGGGGTCACAGTCTCAGGATACAGGGTGTGCCATTTAGAACCGAGATAAGGAGAAATTTCTTCACTCAGAGGGTGGTGAACCTGTGGAATTCTCTATCGCAGAAGGCAGTGGAGGCCAAGTCATTAAATATATTCAAGAAGGAAATAGATATATTTCTGAATGCCAAAGGGATCAAGGGATATGAGGAGAAAGCTGGAACAGGGTACTGAATTCGACGATCAGCCATGATCTTTTTTGAATGGCGGAGCAGGCCCGAAGGGCCGAATGGCCTACTCCTGCTCCTATTTTTCTGTATCTATGTTTCTACATGGGAGGGAGTGCCCTGCAGCAGGGACATTGCAGGAGATGGGATGGATAAGAGGTGTCTCACAGGGAACTCAACATCCATGCCACCCAATTGTCTAACTCAAAGGGCTGTTGATCCAGAAAGAGGGTAGGCCCAGGACTCAAGCACAACATCAGACAAAGCACCAATATTGTGAAGCTCAACAGATGGAGGTAAGAAACCACTTCTCTTCTGAGGTACAACTCCATCACATCCAGGAGCAAATTAGTGACATCCATCAGCCAGTTACCTTACTTCTCCGATTGTGGGTAGCACAATATTTACTATATAAATTCACAAAAGGGAAGTATTGTGGGGAATCCATTTGTACTGGCACAGTTTTTGCAGCAGAAGATAAACACATGGGCATATGTCATGGCTGGGTTCAGGTCAATGATGCTGGTGAGCATGGAGTTTGGAATGTTTCGATCAAAGCATGTAATCAGCAATGTTTGTGTTGTGATAACTTTGATTTTAAACTCAAATTGTTGCCAATTAAACATTGCTGGCTTTATTTCCCTTGCTGCAGCTCTCATGCAGCTGAAAACTTTTCAGCCTCTGGATCATTATCATTGTATTCATAAGGGCCTGCCTAACTCTTAGTTTCCACTTCCTGCATGATCTCTCTTCTGAGTACAGGTTGTGCATCAAGCAGTGCAACTGCTATTGTTTTGGATATCATTTTTGTAAAACAGGACACTCCAGGACTGGCCAAGCAGAAGAATATTTCCTATAGTTTGACCGTGGTGTACCTCCTTTGTATCCCTGTGGAGAGTATTTTCATTAAGCTGTGCTTCGTGAATTTTGGATATTGATTTCTTAAGCCAAGACTCAACAGAGTTCCCCAGGATCCTTTTGTCTCATCTAGATATTGTATTAAATGATGTTGGCACTGTAAACTGTTGTAAGATAAATGTGTACTGGTGGCTTCCAATCTGTCTGCCATCCAACGGCATATTGTGATGTCAGTGGTCACAAACAACCATTGAATGAAACTCCTTCCCGATCATGACAACAGTTGCATTTTTGAAAGGAGCCTGTATGACTCCATTGGTTGCACCTATCAGGCCTAATATTCTTGGGAACATAGTCACCTTGAAAAGTGCAGCACTCCTTTCTGCTGCTGGTATCATTGATAACGTCAATAACTCTTGCTCTCTGTTGACTTCAATTGAGTTTAAGATCAGGCAGGTTGTAAAACCAGCATTGAAGCTGATGCCTTCAGTTTCCTGACAAGCGTGTTAGATTAAAATCACCCCCTATGTTGCTCTAATAAAGAACCGGCCTTAATACAGTGCCTGTACTATACTAGAATCCTTTCCAACAGTCCATCTTTACATGAACTATCTAGTAGACACAGGGAATCCTTAGATCCAATCCAATAAGTAGGTACAAGTGTAAACTTAACCAGTGTTCAACAGACATATGCGACATGCTGGAATAGTTACCACAATGTCATCTTGCAACATAGGGACGGCACAAAATCAATTGTTCCCATGTCTTGTATAACTTCCCTCATGCAGTTAACTTAATTGCAGTTTCTTTTAAGAACTAGGATTTGCAATGATTGCAATTGCCTTTCTAGATTTTAAATAAAACATTGGAAGTCAGACATGACTGGAGGACAACGAGCTGCGACTGAGACAGAGAAGCAGTATTCACTGTGATAAGACTGTTCATGTTCCAATGATAGCTGCAAGTACTCCACTTATTACATTGCAGATCACAGACATTGATGATTTTCCCAAACCCAAGAAAGGAGACGGTCATGGGTGTGGGGCGGAGTGGAGGGGGAGCCAAAAGAGTGTTAAAATGTTATATAAAATTGTAAACAATTTACACTGTCATCTTCCAACCCACTGTCATCTGCGTCGTGTGTAAGTGAGGTCTACGGTTGTGGTTCAATTTTTGTGATTGGGTGATGTTGGGAGATGAAAAACATCAGGGACTCGTCAAGTCCTGTAACATGAATTACATGAATTATATAATTCACTTGTATGACAATGTTCTGAAATTTTGATCAGCAAATGTAGAACCTGGCCTAGGATTGTTAATGTACCATTGAGCTGCTAGTGTCAGCTTTGATCAGTTGGTAGCATTTTTGCGTCTAAGTCAGAAGGCCGTGGGCTCTTTGCAAATTTGTACCAGGCATCATTGTACCCCACTGAGAAGATTTCTGCCTCGGCTCTGTCATGGTGCAGCCAATATTCCTGCTCCCAATGTAGGGTTGCCAACTCTCCAGGGTTGTCCTGGAGATGCCAGTAATTGAAGATTAATCCCCAGGACATTGCTGTGAGCAACCTGGGAGAAAAATCATGGGAGCATCCAGAAAAGTGTGTTTTTATTCCTATTTTCTTTAGATACTTATGTTTAGCAGTTACAGAAGTATTGAAGACGGGGGTATAAAAGCTGTTTGACTGACTATCAAGAACCATCCAATTTGGTCATGAATTTGCTCGCTTTCCAATTGGCATGGGGAAGCGTGGGGCCATTAAGATGGATGTGTTGGGCGACCAATGGTGGGAGCGCGGAGACGGAATGTCATTAGAGAGAAACCTCCAGAAATGCCTCCAACCAGAGATGGCAATCCTATACCTTGACAACGCTTACAGCCCACCATTTGAAAATGAGGTCCAGCCTTTGAAAGGTCTGGGGCATCTCCCCAGCGACTTTGAGCAGGAAACCACAAGCTTCCCCCCAACCCATGTATGCCCAAAGTCTGGCCATAGTTTAAACCTATCTTGTCACCATTGAAAAAACTGATATACTTGTAGGTTTATAAAGCACCAGGTCCAGCGTGAGGTTGGGAATAAGAGTGGATTGACACATGTCTTGTTAAAATGATTATATGCAGTCATAAAGCCATAGCAACCAAAAGGCAGCTAATGGGACTCGAATGTTGAAAGAGAGCATGTTACACAGACACAGATAATGAAGGAAGCAGAAAAGAAGCAGAGAACCTGCAAACACTGGAAATCTAAAATGCTGCAGATGTTCGAAATACACAATCAGTATTTGTAAACGGGAGGTCAAGTTAAATTAAGAGTAGTTTTCAGCTCTGGTGAAGGGTAAAACCTGCCAATGTTAACTTGTCTTTTCCCTTTACAGATGTTGATTGACTAATCATGTATTTTCAGCAATTTTGTTTTATAATGGGGAAGTGTATCATCTGTATAATGGGGAAGTGTATGATCTGTATAATGGGGAAGTGTATGATCTGATTGCATTTAGTGGGAGCAGAGGCAATAAATCAAGACCAATATCAATTTGTGAAAGGCAGGTCATTACTACTGCACATCTTACTTTCACAAAGTATTAAAGAAGGTGCCTCACGGGAGATTTACGGCTTAAAGTACAACCTTGTTGAATCGTGGAAAAGGTTTTAAATTTATTAGCTAGATAATAGAAAACACAGGATACTTATTAATGTTAATTGGCCTAATTAGACATTGGTGAACAGTGATAGATTTCAAAAATAAATCCTGGGACCCTTTTTCATAAATTATCAACATTTAATATATTATTGATATTGTGAATAGAAATAGCCTAGTGCTGCATTTATTTTGTTATAGCATCAGATTCCTGCTCATTTATATCATGGAGCAGTTCCCTTATCATTCCATTCCAAAAAGAAAAAAAAAGACTTGCATTCATACAGCACTTTTCATCACCACAGGAGGCTCCAAAGTGCTTTACAGACAACAAAGTACATATTGAAGTGTCGTCACTGTTGTAATGTGGAAAATGTGGCAACCAATTTGCACACAGCAAGACCCCACAAACAGCAATGTGATAATGAGCAGATAATCTGTTTTTGTGATGTTGATTGAGCAATAAATATTGGCCTGAACACAGGGGATAACCCCCCTGCTCTTCTTCAAAATAGTGCCATGAGATCCTTTGCATCCATCTGAGAGAGCTGACAAGGCCTCAGTTTAACACCACCAGAAAGACAGCAGCTCCAACAGTGTAGCACTCCTTCAGAACTGAACTGGAGGGGTAGCCTTTATTGTTATGCTCAAGTCCTGGATTGGGACTTAAACCCTCAACGTTCTTACTCAGAGGCAAAAGTGCTATGAACTGAACCACAGCAACACTTTGGCATAACTCATATTTCCCTCTGCCAGACAGCTCAGGGCTATCCAAGATGTGAATGGTTTCATTCCCCTGTCTGTCATTAGGTGATCTTCTTTATTTACAGAATTTATGCATAGGTTTTGGAATGCAGCGGCCAGATCGTAATTGCAATATTGTTTTCAGTTTTGATCACAGTTTCACGGAGAAGATTCGCAAGGCTGCAAGAAAGATAACAAACTGACGGTAAGTTTAAAGCAGAGAAGCTAGGAAGAAAGATTACAAAAGTTTAAGCTTCACAGTCTTAAAAGAGTTAAGACGGAAACTATATGGAATAATACATGGTAAACTTCAATCAATAATCTCTGTTGCTTCAAAGAAAGTCAAATGTGGATGTAAATGGAAATTGGTGAAAGGCAATTTTAAAACAAATATCAAGATTTGGTATGTATTGGGAACAAAAACATTGGGGTCGACCAAAATTAGAAGCCATAAAGTTAGCAAATTTCATGTGTACTACAGGGAAAAATTTCAATTGGTTCAATGGCTTTTTCTCATTTCTGATTTTTTATGTTTTTGTTTAATTTTCAAACAAAATAAATTACATTAAATTACAAAATAAATTACATATATGAAGTTTTTTTTACTATTCTTGTGTGAATTTGAAGTTCATCAAGGTGAAGGATATGAGTGCTACAGAACACAACACTTTTCATTCTGGGCACCCAGGTCAGGTATAGTACTGTTAGATACACAGAGCAACCCTTCCTGAACCAAAGAGTGGGTTATCTGTTGTATTTCCTCCCCTTGCCTCTTTTTATCTGCTTCTATTAATATGCTAGTTCTCCTTTTTGTTTTTTAGTTCTGAAGTCGAGTTCTACCCAAACATTCAACTTGTCTTTTCTCTCTTCACATGCTGACCTATCAGCTGTGTATTTCTAGAACTTTGTAGAATTTTCTTTTAGATTTTCAGTCTTTGCAGCTTTATTTTGCTGTTTAGATGTAATCAGTAAGATCTTGCATTTATGTCTTAACTTTTATATATCATTCAAATATGCATAACCTTGCCAAGTATGTTAAGCTATGGCATTTTAAATGTGGTGACATTATGTCTGGAAGCTGTGGCTCTGTTTTCCTGGTTTCGTTAAAAAGACTTTGATTACATATGTACAAATATAATTTTCAAAGATGTTTATTTTGTTCTTTAGACATGTGACACTTTGCTATCTAATCATAAATCAACTCTATTGGATTTGATGTGTTTACTAAGGTCATGTGCATTTACCAATAAATAGCTCTTTGAATATCTCCATTGTGTACTCTAATTGAAAAGCAACTGTCTGGTATGCATTCTTTGCAAATAGCCCTTTTTAACATTGTGATTATAATGTAATTATGACAACATGAAGGTATCACAAGGGACAATTATTTAAACTGCCCATGTTTAATTAACCATACTCCATTACAAATAACACTGAACATTATAAAAGGACAAGGTACATGGGACATCCTGAGTAATGTTGAATATATGTCGATTTGTGTACCCCTTTGAAGCATGTAACTGATGTCTAATCACTGTTTCAATTTATGTAATGTACACCAGTTGAGAAAATGTCATCTGATTTCTGTAGCATTAGATCACAGGGAAAATAAATGATCACAACATTTTAGGTTAGTTTCATATAGACTGCATCTCACAAAATCTGATAAGTTATAGTTTTGAAGAGAGACTTTCAAACATTTGCCAAGCCAAGAGTTCAGCAACTATTTGTTCGCTCAGTATTGAGATGACCCTAACCAGTACAATATATATGGTACTTTTTGAATTTAATTATGGTTGATTTTTCCATACAGAACAAACTGTGCTTTTGGTAAACAACTGGTGAGTGACAAAGTTCCCATTCCAGTACAATCTGCATGATACATATTGATCTAAAAGAGGAGCTAGAAGTATCTTGTTGTCACAAATATCATACATTTTGACCTAAATGATGTAGAAATAGAGGTGATTCCTTGTTTCAACCTTAAACACATATATTTTCTTATAAAATGAAGGAAGGGACACAAGTTATCTGATACATGCCTGAAATCTGGACAAGTTTCTGAAAAGGAAATGTAAATCAAATAAGTTGTCAATAAAAAGTTTTTTAAAAAGTAAACTATCTTAATAGCAGGGCTGCAAAAGCATTTGCTGCAATTCTTTTGTATGTTTCCGGTTGTGTAATTTTGGACTCTAATGTTGACACTGGCATCTTATCTAAATGCTCAAGAGTCCTTTAGGGCCGCATCCCTCTGAACTTTACTTTGGCTCAGTTGGTGAAGACAGTAGTGTTTTTATAGTTTTTGTTCTTTCTGGTGCAGATCTTTGCCTCTGACTTCATCATCTTCCATTCCTGTGCTCTCAACATCAGTGAAGTCCCTTCGGACCTAATTGAATGTAGTCAAGGGTTATCCTTCCACGTGGGTCTGCTTTCATCAATTATGAACCAACTTGTCCAGCAAAAAGTAGTTTTGAGATGTTGTGAGTTTCACGATCATGAACAGTGTCACCCAAGTAAACATCTTGCACTGTATTTATCAGTCAGTAAAGATGCATCCTGTAGCTGGGTTTTGTTGGAAGTGTTTTAGTGTGAATCCCTTTTTAAAATGTCAATATAACAAGTGATACAGCTTGAATGTGCACCCTGCTGTATTATGGCCATGCATGGATACATATGGTAAGCATTCAAAGAACTTAAAGGTTGCTGGAGTACTTTGCACGCGCTCGCAGTAAAAGTGTAAACATTTTGTGGCATGCATACTTGGGACATCTGTCTGTGTGATAAGTGAGACCTAGCATTTGAAATTCTATTGAGTCATAGAGTCATTTACATAGAAGGAGGCCATTTGGCCCACCGAGTCTATGTTGGCTCTCCGCAGAGCAAACCAGTCAGTCCCACTCCCGTGCTCCATCCCTGTAGCCCTGTGAGTTTATTTCCTTCAAATGCCCATCCAAGCTACTTTTGAAATCATTCATTGTCTCTGCTTTCACAACCCATGTGGGCAGTGAGTTTCAGGTCACCACCACTCGCTGAGTAAAAAACTTCTTCCACATGTTCCCCCTGCATCTCTTGCCCAAAACCTTCAATCTGTGTCCCATAATCCTTGTACTATCAGTTAATGAGAACCGTTTTTCCTTGTCTAACTTATCTAAACCTGTCATAATCTTGTACACCTCTATCAAATCTCCCCTTAATCTCCTTTTCTCCAGGGAGAATAACCCTAGCTTTTCAAACCTAACCTTGTAATTAAAATCCCCTATCCCTGGAACCATTCTGGTAAATCTCCTCTGCACCCTCTCAAGGACCCTCACATCCTTCCTGATGATCAGAACTGGACGCAATACTCCAGTTGGGGCCTAACCAGAGCTTTGTAAAGGTTCAGCATAACTTCCCTGCTTTTGTACTCAATGCCTCTATTTATGAAGCCCAAGATCCCATATGCTTCGCAAACCGTGCTCTCAACCTACCATCTTCAAAGATCTATACACATGTACCCCCCAGGTCCCTCCATTCCTGCAAACCTTTTAGAATTGCGCCAGTAAGTCTATATTGCCTCACTCTATCCCTTCTGCCAAAATGCATTACCTCACACTTGTCTGTGTTAAATTCCATCTGCCATTTGTCTGTCCATTCTACTAGCCTATCTATGTCCTGTTGCAGGCAGTTTGTATCATCCTCGCTGTTTGCCATAACTCCAATTTTGATACCACTGGCAAATTTTGAAATTCTACTCTGTATTCCAAGAACCAAGTCATTAATATATAGTAAAAAAAGCAGTGGGCCTAGCACTGACCCTTGGGAAACACCACTGTCTATCATCCTCCAGCCTGAAAACCAGCCATTTACCATGACTCACTGTTTTCTGTCCTTAAGCCAATTTTTTATCCAATTGGACACTGACCCTCCTATTCCATGAGCCTCAATTTTGTTAACCAGCCTTTTATCAAATGCTTTCCTAAAATCCATGTAGACACCAACCAACTGCATTACCTTCATCACCTTCTCTGTTACTTCGTCAAAAAATTCAATTAGATTAGTCAAACATGATCTCTGTTTTACAAATCCATGCCAGCTATCCTTAATTAACTCAAACCAGTACCAGCAATGCCTCTTTTCTAGTTGAACCGAGAACATACTGATCAAGGAAGTTCTCCTAAACACAATCCTTTCCCTTTATTCTAACATTATCCCAATTGATATTTGGATAATTAAAGTTCCCCAATATCACCCCTCTATAGTTCTTGCATATCTCTGTGATTTCCCTGTAGATTTCTTCCTCTATCTCTTTCTCACTATTTGGAGGCCTATAGAATACCCCTGGTAACGTGACCATACCCTGTTTACTTCTCAACTCTAACCAAATGGATTCGGTCCTTGCCCCCTCAAGGACATCCCCTCTTTCCAACACTACAATGTCCTCCCTAATCAGTACTGTCACCCCACCTCCCTTTTTTCATTCTCTATCTTTTCTGAACTCTTTATAGCCTTGTATATTAAGCATCCAGTCCTCACCATTTTTAAGCCACATTTCCATTATTGCCACTACATCATATTCTCATACTACTATTTGTGTTTATTCATCACACTTCATGCATTTACATACATGCATTGTAATCCTGTCATTGTGTTCCTGGTAGCCCTTCTCAGTCTGCTCCTATCTAATATAAAGCTACTCCCTTCTTTAGTACTGTCGAACATGCTCACATTATGCACCTTATTCCTCTTTTCTACTACTATATGCTGGTGCCCACCCCTGTCAATTTAGTTTAAACCCTCCCCAACCATGCTAATGAACCACCCCATAAGGACATTGGTCATAGTCCTGTTGATGTGCAACTCATCCCTTTTGAATAGGTGCCTTCTTCCCCAGAACTGGTCCCAATACCCAAGAATACAAAGCCCTCCCTCCGGCACTATGGTTCAAGCCATGCATTGATCCTCCCTATCTTCCTATTTCTACTCTCACTAGCGTGTTGCACTGAGAAAAATCCATAGATTACTCCCCTCAAGATTCTACCCTTTAACTTCTTGCCTAGCTCCTGAAAATCTGACTGTACGACCTCAATACCTGCTCTTGCTATGTTGTTGATACCAATGTGTACCACAACTTAAGGCTCACTCCCTTCCCCCTGCAGAATATCCTGCACCCTCTCTGTAATGCCCATTACCCTGGCACCAGGGATGCAACACACCATGCGGGGCTTACAATGACGGTTACAGAAATGCCTTTCAGCCCCCCTGACTATGGAATCTCCTATAGCAACTGCATTTTTACATTTTGCTGCTCCCTCCTGTACAGTCCCTTGTCCATTGGTGCCATATATTGCTGGTAAATTTTGTAATGTGTTCTGAGTGATTTGGTAGTTGAATCTCTCATTCATGTCTATTGGTGTTGTCATGCAGGCCCCCACCTGCCAAGAATGAGGCACATTAATTTTGCCACATGGACATTAAACTTCAAATTGTTGCTGGGAAGAAAAGAAGGCTTATTATAAGGAATTGCCAGACCCCTGGATGGAAAGACATTTTTGCATACTAGCAGACAGTGTTGGAACAAAGGAACCAGTCCCTGCTCCCAATACACAGAAGGGACGTGGTCAGACCAGTTTAGTCACATGACTAACTGGCTGTTGCAGAGTTTTGAACTGAGAGTTTTAAATTGGAGAAACAGTTTTCTGAAGACAGAAAGCTGTTTGTTCCTGGATTGAAAAGACCTCTCGTGGCTGATTCGCCGCAACCTCTCCTGTCTGCTTCCATCTCTTTCTCACGGAACTGAAACTCACTGAAGATACATGAACCCCAAGAGAGAAAAGTCTCCTACAGTGAACAAGGTTTAAGGAGAATACTGGGACCCAACGAAAAGCAAAATCAACCTACAAAAGGACTCTACAGTAAGCTCGAAGCACAGAAACAAAAAAACCCTCCTCAGAGATTGCCTCAAACTGTTCCGCTTTATCTTTTCTTCTACTCTTTTCTGTCTCTATTTGCATGCGCGTATCGCGTATGCATGCTAGCGTGGGGCACGGTGTGTATCCGTAGGCATTAACCGAATTAGAGTTTTTGGTTTTAAGTTTAAAAAATTTCACTTTTCTTCTTTAAACCTAAGAAATGCTGTTTGTGCTGATTTCTTTGCCTTATAATTGGAAAGCGGTGAACAAGGATTCAGCAAGGGGGAGCTCAAAACACGGTGTGTTTAAAATTAAATCCTGTTACAGTAAGACCAGGTGAAGCTGAAAGGGAACCCTAGACACCTTTCTCACCTGGTCGTAACCGTGTAGACTTGATAACGGCACAAAAGCAAGAACAGCGGAAAGAGGGCTAACTTAAAGGTTCAAACTCCTGGAAGGACTGTACCATTGTACAAGTAAGCAGGGATAGAACCATAGAAACATAGAAAAATTATGGCACAGAAGGAGGCCATTCAGCCCATTGTGTCTGTGCCAGCCGAAAAAACTAGCCGCCAAATCTAATCCCATCTTCCAGCACCTGATGCATAGCTTTGCCAGTTACAGCACTTCAGGTGCATCTCCAAGTACCTTATAAGAGAATTGAGAGTTTCTGCCTCCACCACCGATCCAGGCAGTGAATTCCAGACACCCACCATCCTCTGGGTGAAAAAGTTTTTCCTCATGCCCCTTCTAGTCCTTCTACCAATCACCTTAAATCTGTGCCCCTGGTAATTGACCTATCCACTAGAGGAAACAGGTCCTTCCTGTCTACTCTATCTAGGCCTCTCATGTGTATCCCCTTGGGATGGACCAAAGACAAAATCTTCCATTAAACTTGACACATAAACTGGACCCTTCTAATACCAATGCAAGCTGTTGCAGAGATGCTGGTAAAAAAGTAAAACTACCAGTTAGTTGGATTATTTTCTTGGTATAAATCCCTTCCTTTCATCTGATAAATCAGTACTTTTGTTGTGTTTACATAGGTAAGACCCATTTTGTTTAGAGTCTTTGGAATGTATTATAATTTGTATTGATTTTGTGTAGGCCATTATATTTTGTGTCTCTAAGTATGTAGAAATCATGACATTTTTTGAAGATAATATTTAATATCAGTGAATTTTGCTTTGCTAGGAAAATGCTTATTTTGCGTCAGTCTTTGTGGTTGGTTTTCATATGGTGATCAGCTGGGTGAATTTATTTCATTGTCAAATAACATTTGTTTTTATGTTGCACTCATCTGAATTTGTGTTAGATGGGCCAGATTCATATTAGAAAGTTAAAGTGCCTAATCACCCTGTGATACAGTAGAAGAAACAGATGGTCAACTTTACCTTGGAGGATTTTCCCAGATCTGCCATCTTTTTCATTTTGATTAATGTGCTCTGGGCATTGGACACAGCACTTGACCTTTTGATGACCTTCCATCAGGCATTCTGATTATGTCTCCTCTGGGAAGCATTCCATGGATTTCTAACAGAACTGCCCATATTCATTGACTAACTCAATGTAGCATTATCTCAACTGCTGCATCTGTGAACCTAGGAGTGCATCATTTTGTACATTGTATTTATAGTGACCTTGTGCCCTTACTTTACACTACCTATCTGCATTCAGTGCAAGCACTCTCTCATAATGTTGTAGGTTCAAGTTACACCCCAAAGACTTGTGCTCAAAATCTAGGCTGACTCTCCAGTGAGTACTGAGGGACTGCTGCACTGTCAGAGATGCCATCTTTTGGTTGTGATGTTAAGATAAGGCCTCGGCTGCCCTCTTAGGTGGAAGTACAAGATCCAAGGTATTATTTTTGAAGAAGAGCTAGGAGTACTGGCCTGGCCAATATTTATTCCTCAACCAGCAACACTTAAAATATTGATAACCTGGTCATTATCACATTGCTGTTTGTGGGAGCTTGCTGTATGCAGATAGTCTGTGTTACAACAGTGACTGCGCTTCAAAAGTACCTCATTGGCCGTGAAGCATTTTGGGACCTCCTGAAGTTGTGAAAGGTTCTACACAAATGCAAGTTCTTTCTGACAATGCAGCCCTTCAAATTGCTGCAGCAGTGTGACAAGATTTTGCTCAGCTCTGTATTCACTCGTGTAGGTAGCAGCTGTGTGTTAACTCCTGTAAGTACTACTTATGTATGACAGGAAAAGCTTATAATGGGATGTCTAGTTTGGCTCTCCAATGCCCTCCTAAGATGCTGAGTGGAGAAATGAGGTGCCTCTTAGTGGGCAGGTTGATGTGATGTGCTCCATGGTCTGTGACTCATGGCCATAATTCCATGTTGGGTTGTTCCTCATTTCCACTTATGAAACAGGGTGGAGCATCATCCATGCCCTGTGTAGATTCAGTTGTGTGCAGTCCACTCTCTTCAAGGGAGGTTGAAGCCAGGATCCTCTGATGTTGGGCCAGTGATAAGATGTTGGTTCTTTAAGCTGCATGTGTTCCACAATTCCGTCCATCTGGATATGGAGTTGATACCAGCTGCATGAATGTTAACTGCTGTTTCCCAGAATGGCTGGTGTGATTTTGAATGCTTTCTTGGTGGGTTTTTCAAGTCTTTGTGAATGGGAAGGTCGGCATTGCCCATGACTTTTTCATCTCACGGAGCATGATGGTGTCATAGTAAACGACAGGCAGGGCAATTTGGGACTGCACTGGAAGCCACTTGATTGGAGAAAATTTAAGTGTTCCTGACCGTCCGCAAAGCATCATTTCGCTGGACTTCCATGACCTTTGTGTGGCAGCTGCAGGACTATGAGGCAGAGCAGTATTCTGCAGCAGAGTAGAGTAGGGCCACTGTTATGATGCAGTGTTCTGGCTGTGCTTCCTCCATGCCAGTGAGTTTCTGGATCAGGTTCAGCCTGGTTTTTATGTTTTGGCCGTTTTTAATGTTTTGGCCAGTTTTAATGGGGTGAGGCCGATAGTTGGGAGTCCTGTCCAGGGTATTTTGGGCAGGAAATATTGAGTTCTTTCCCAGTGGCCTTATTGCTCAGATGGAATGCTGACCCAATTGTATTCTCTGGATTGGTGTGTGGGCAGCAGGTTTGGGAGTAGCATTGCAGTAGGTCCTGCTTGCTTCCTCCATAGTTGATGTCTGGATCAGCAGTGCTATGTCATTGGCATAGACCTTTATGCCCGCGGTATAGATATTAAAAATAGGCCAGTGTGAGCACCACCCCTGTGACAGACCATTGTTAAGCATCTGTGTTTGAGTGGCCTTGCCATCAAGATAGACACAGAACTTATGGTTGTTCGTTCGGGTGTTGCTAAGCTGAAGAATTATGCAGCATTGAACGATCGTTGGAAGCTTCAGTAGCAGGCCTTCACACCATAGAGTGCTGTATGCCGATGGCAAGTCTATGAAGGCAGCTCCAGTCTTCAGCTGCTTCTGGAACCCTGCCTCAATGTTGGTAGTGAGTGCAAGGACCAGGTCAGAGCAGCTTCTTCCCTCTGTGAAGCACACCTGCTTGTTTTGGAGGGTGGCTTCTAAAACCTGTTTTATCTGGTTAAGGACAAGCCGTTTGACCACTTTGTAGACCATAGAGAGACAGGCGATGGGACGATAGTTTTTGGGATCATTGGTTGGTTTTCTTGGCCTTAGAATGGCAAAGACTTTGAAATGGTGCCAGACTTCTGGGATTATCTCAGGATCAAGGATGTTGGAGGGGAGTTTGGCAAGCTACATCCATCCATTTGGATCCCGGTTCTTGATGAGTTCTGAATAGATGCCATGGATCCTGGTGGCCCTTCCAGATTTGGTGGCCTTCAGTGCTGTGTCCACCTTTTCAGTGGTGAAGGCTGCCAAAAAGTTGATGTGCAGAGTGACTTTTTACGGAGAGAGCTCAAGTAGCTTTTTCACTCTGCGCTTGTTTTCAGTGTTAGTTGTTACCTTCCAGTTGGTTATTGATTAGGCAGCAATGGCATCTGCACTGTTGATGACTACTTACACGTGGTCTCACTGTGCCTGCTCGTTCATCGACAACTTGCTAGCTAATGTCATCAAGCAGATGACCAAACGTCAGAAAGTGTCATCCTTATTTGAAAAACATGTAGGTAACCAGCTGTGTAGATAGAAACTCATTTTGTGTATCTAATTATTTGCAAGCTTGGAAGTCCTGGCAATAGTTTTAGATTACAGGTCAGCAGGGTCTCCCACATCAAAAAGATTTGCCCTAAAGTGCTAAAAGTTTTCACTGAGAATTTTTTTTTTCCCAGTTTGGACAATCGATTTTTAATTCATTTCCAGAAGAAATACCCTATAGTTCGTTCAAAAATTAAACTTTTCATTTCAAATTTCCTATTAAAGGTGAATATATCATGTTGGTGTGGAGAGCACCGTAAAGTGGAGTTTTATGATGTGCTAACTTGTGTTCTACGTATCCCATGTGTTATTAATCGGGAGTGCAAAACTGCTTCAATAACTAATATCACATCTTAGATTATGATGATCCATGCTATTTTTATGTCATTTAGAGACAATCATTTACAGCAATGAAGGTGGCCATTTGGTCCAGCATGCTTGTACTAGCTCTTTGCTGGTGCAATGAAATCTTATTTGAAATGGGTATTACTAGCAGTAAACTAACACTGATCAGAAGATCTAGTTCTTAAGATTTGCCTTAAAAATATATGCATCTTTTGACTTCTGAACAAACATTAGACTCTGCCATCACTAATACCACTTCTTTATCAGGTAACACATTTGGAGAACTTTCTCTTTATACAAGTGCACAGACATCAATAAGTTATTACACTGTTTCCATCAATTCATACATTAGTATAATTCTTCCATGATCTGTTGATATATAAGATTGAGGATGCATGATTTGCACAAAGCTACAGAGAAAAAAAATTACTTATGGCGAGGAAAGATATTGGTGATAGTAGTTAAATTGGTGAGCGAAGGCTGATTTACAGCTGTGAGAGATAACATGAAAGCACTACCTTAAATTGAAGTTCAGTTGAAAATGTATTATAACTGGCACAAACAGCATTTTCTTCCCTGTTCCTTTTACAGGGGATAATGCAAAGATTGACAGGGTAGCTATGGTACAATCTCAGTACAAATGGCCTAAATTATTGAAAGATGGTTGATAAACATGAGGTAAGGAACAGCAGAAATAACTCCACTCTTCATATTTTTTTCTCAATGTATTTTTTAATATTCTAAAGTTCCCTGAAAACGGTTGTAGAATACTGCCTGATTAACCCAGTCCATTAAAATTCCCAGTGCAAATGGCAATAAAGCCTCACAAGATAACAACTTCAAACAGTGCAATTAGGGATGGGCAATAAATTCTAGTCTTACTAGCGATGCTCACATCCTGTGACATAATAAAAAAAAGTGTAATGTCTGTAAATCTCTACAGATTATGGGCCTAATTTTCCTCCTGGATCGGGAAACAGATATTGGGACTATGTTTCTGAGTCCCAATCCCATCCCAGAGGGAAGCAATCACAGGCCCCGATTTTCATGGGGCCGGCCTGTTAATTGGCCAGAGGGCAGGTTAGGCAGCCAATTAGCAGCCACGGCGGCGGGAACGGAGGCGGGACTGAGGGAGTGCGGGTTTGATTTAAATCAACCAATGGTTGCCATTTTAGTACATTGATTGCTGTATTGGAGTAGGAAAGGCAGAGGGTTGGAAACTGGGGCAGGGCTGCCCCTTGCTTTGCTGATACAGACCTGGAGGTCCTTCTCGAGCAGTGAGAGAGAGGTGGGAGGTCCTCTTGGAGGGTGGCAGGAGATGGCCACCCTGTCAAATCTAGCAGGCCGGGATCAAGGTGGTGGAGACGGAGTGTATTCAGGAGGAATTGGGTGCTATGCAGGAAAAGGTTCAATGACCCTATTTGTTCTGGTAAGGTGAGTGCAATGCCAGATCCTCAGGACAGGCCTCTGGGTATTCAAACTCCAGCAGACACTCCAGCTGAGGAGCCTGATCGCACATGTTGCTCCTGAACATGGGAGGATTGTTTGCCCACTGATCCCTCAGCAAGGCTCAGAGCCATAGTGCTGCTGAGGATTTGCCAGCACTGATACCTGCAGTTTCCTATCTCAATGAGTTGCTCGTATTGTTCATGGAGGCCAGCAGTGCCTTATCTCCCTCTCTCTTCAGTTATTGCAGGAGAAATGGGCACATAATGCCCCTGAAAGAGCGCAGCCAGGAGGAGGGGTTCCCATCCTACACATTGTCACTGTGATGGAATAGGGAGCCATGGAGATTACCAAGGTGGCAAACCACGAGCAAGTTGAGAAAGGCGAGATGGGCAACTCTGGTGGAGGGTGTAAATAGATGAAGAGGGTGCACTACACTCCACCTCATCTGACAACATGTCAAACATTTAGCTGCATTGGGAAGCCTCAGCAATGCAGAGGCGTCTGCTCTCCAAGGCTTGCTGTCATGATCTCGTGTCTCCCACAGGTTCAAACGTTGTGGAGGAAGGACAGATTCCTGTGTCTGCACCAGGCCTAGCGCTGCCAGAAAACACCTCAGAACAAACAGTCACATCTCACAAGTGCACCCTCCACCAGCTCAAATACAGT
The DNA here is from genome assembly GCF_036365525.1 of Heterodontus francisci. Lineage (NCBI taxonomy): Eukaryota > Metazoa > Chordata > Chondrichthyes > Heterodontiformes > Heterodontidae > Heterodontus > Heterodontus francisci. Next base: position 129,564,712 of record NC_090376.1, on the reverse strand, counting down.
CACCTCGGTGGGTCCTTGTGCATGTACAGATCGGGTGACACTGGGTGAGGAGCATGTCATGAGTGAGCAGGAGGAGGTGACAGAGGCAGAGGCAGCTGTGGGCAGTCCCCATCTGAGGATGGAGGACAGACATAACTCTGCTCACCTGGGAGCTGATGCAGGGCCTTTGGGAGTCACAAGAAAGGAGGCTCTACTTAGACCAGCAGCAGATGTGCTCCCACATGTCAGAGTTCCCTGAGGCAGTGTGGGGTCTTGGGCTGAGAATGGAGGAGTCCGTTCAGCTCATGTATGATACCATGAATAAGGGCTTCTGATGAGCTCCTCCATGGAGACAGCGGCCAACCTCATGGAGAGCCATATGTGGCAGCAATCGAAGTGCATGCAGGAATGTTCACAGAATGCCACACTATGTAACCTTGACCGGACAGTGGTGCTGAAGGCTTAGAGATGTTTAGAGGGGATGCCAGATGTGGCCCAGCTCATGGTTTCCTCCAGCCATCCAGAACGCCTGCCAACTGCTGAGGCACTCACCAAGGAGGAGCAGGGTGCCATCCTTCATGGGGCACCATCAACATCATTTGCCTCCTTGGCCCCTCTGACTAAGGGGCCCTCTTTGCAGCAGGGGCCAGTGACAGAGGCTGCCCCTGCATTGACGCCAGTGCTGCAGCCTCTGGAGGTGCCCCCCACCCCCACCCCCCCCCCCCCGCCATCTCAGCTGCAAGCAGTGACGTGTGCAGGCTGCCTCTGAGGCCATAAGGGGAGCACCACGTAGAAGTTGCTGAGAGCAGAGGCCATCGCGTCACACAGAGCACTGTGTGGCTCACCGGAGTTTGTTTCACTAGTAACTGAGCACTTTTCCTATTTTTTCAACAAAATGTAAATATTGACACATGATGCAAGCTGTGTGAGCTTCCATTCTTTAATGGTGGGACGAGAGAAAAGGGACAAAGTGATGAAGGGAAGCAAGGGGCCTTCAGGCGCAGTGAAATCTTGGACAGATGTGCATCCTTCATTGGCAATAAGAATGGATGATTCCAGGCTGTTTCTTCAATGGAAGTGTTCTCACAGGCAGCTCAGAGTGAGTTCCAGACCATGCTGTCCTCCTGGGTCAGAAGAGTTCTACTGAAATGTGCCTGCATCAGATGATTCCTGATGTTGATAGCATCCTGGCGAGACCCTTGAGACCTACGTCAGGGTCAGGCACTTCCTTGAGCAGCTGGGGCACTTCTGTGTTCTGCATCTTCCACCTCCTCCTCTTCCTCTCTTTCATGTCCCGCTCCTCCTCATCTTTTGATGAGCTGTGTCCTTCCAGGGCCTCACCCTGTTCAAGGTGCACATGTCTTTGGAGGGCCATGTTGTGGAAAGCACAGCAGACCACCACTATGCACAAGATCCTTGCAGGAGTGTACTTCAGGATGCCACCCGAGTGGTCAAGGCACTGGAACTGCATCTTCAGAAGCCCTATGGTCTGCTTGATCATTGTCCTTGTGAGCAGATGGCTTGGATTGTATCGCCTCTGTGGCTCTGTCTTTGGTTCTTATAGAGGGGTGAGTAGCCATAATATCCCTTGTCCCCTCAAATCCAACTATGTACTTTGGGGGTGGAACGAGGAGCTGCAACAGCCTGGACTGCCGGAGGTTAAAGGAGTTATGGCAGCTACCAGGTTAATGAGCCAGTAACCTGCGAGATACAGTAGTATACAGCTGTTTGTGAGATGCCACTGAGGGATGCAGCTGATCCTTAGTAGGATCCAGAGGCAAAGAAGTTCAAGGCCACAGTGGCTTTGATGCCTACTGGCAGGACATGGCAAACAGTATGAGGCCTTCCGCTACGAGGACACAAACCTCTGTAACCATGTGCCTGGAGAGTCGCAGTCTCCTGAGATACTGGTTCTCCAACATGTCCAGGTAGCTCTGTCTTCATATGGCCTCTCTCTGTCCAGCCCCTCATCCATCTCCATTGCCCTCCTGTTGCCCTGGGCTCTGTCTTTCCTGAGGAGGATGTTGCTTCTCATCACCACTGGACCCGAAATCCAATAGTTGTGCTCCCATTGCCAGCTGCTGGCATCCCTATTGTGGCTGGAAGCTTTGCTCTCTCCTTATGCCCCTGTGATGCTAGGAGGGGATGACCCCCTGCACTGCACGAGTCAGTGCAGAACACTCTCCCTGCAACCTGCATGGACCCAATGGTACCTGTGTGCCAATGGCTGAGTCACCCTCTGAGCCATTCTCCCTTTTATGCACCTACCCAATTTCTTGGAGCAGACATGAAGCTGTGTTGCCGCCGCCAGGCAGTCGGTCAGCCCATGGCCCAGGATGAATCCCTTCGCCCCCACCAAAATCTTAACATGTTCCTCAATGAGCTCTTCAACAGTCTTGGTTGGACTCATTAGTGGATTGGGAGGATTCTTGGGGCCGGCCTTCCCTCGCCCAGTGGCGGGAATGGCGATAGGAAAACGGCACGGCGGCCGGCAATGCTATTTTCATCTCCTGCCCACCTCCGTTCCCTAGAAATCAGGCAATATATTTCTGTAATAAAAGTAAAATACTGTAGATGCTGGAAATCTGAAATAAAAACAGAAAATGCTGGAAATACTCAGCAGGTCACGCAGCATCTGTGGAGAGGGAAACAGAGTTAGCGTTTCAGGTCTATGACCTTTCATCAGGTTCTGGCGAAAGGTCACAGACCTGAAACGTTAACACTGCTTCTCTCTCCACAGATGCTGCCTGACCTGCTGAGTATTTCCAGCACTTTCTGTTTTTATTATAGGGCATATATATCTGAGTGTTTTACTTGTAATGGATGCTTGTAGGTCCATATTTGGATACAGGATGGAATTAGGATTTTAAACATTATGCAGATATAGCTTGTTGCTTTGTCTTGACATATGAGGGTTAGTGTACTTTTGAGTGGTTTTGTTCACTTTGGGACCAAAAATGCTGCCTTTGCTAATTTTAGTTACAAAACAGACATGCTGAGAAAAAAATGCAATATAGGTTGGAAGAACTAACACGCTATTCATCTGTAACTAGTGCGACTCTAGCCATTCCTACCCCTCCAAAAATGAATTGACCAATATGTGAAAAATAAATAGAGAGGAAAACTTTAATGTTCCAAACTGGTAAATCATGCAACATTTTACAACTCCTTAGCCAAGACAAATGGTGAATATTTACCCCATTTTGGACCAGCTGTTTGTGAATTTAATGAAACAGAATTTTTTGAAGCATTTCCAATGACATAACGTTCTAGGAGGAGCTCCACTGTTTGTCAGGAACCGGTACATAACTGGAATAAAAACAGAAAATGTTGGAAATACTCAGCAGGTATAGCAGCATCTGTGGAGAGAGAAGCAGAGTTAATGGGCTGACTTTAATACTCTCCCCGTGGCAAGTTTGAAGGTGGGGAGAACATTTAATCGGACGGGATGGTGGCAGTTGGGGACTCTGCCACCTTTCCACCTCAACCCCAATTCAATCTGTGGCGGGAAGGCCAGAGGACAGCCTTCCCGCACCACCGCCAATTGAGACTCTCAATTGGGCAATTAATTCCCAGTTAAGGGCCTCTTTCCACTGCCGGTATTAGCCCAGTGGCAGGTGGGCCTGTCGCCGCGCAGGGAGCATGACAAGCAAACCTGTGTGGGTTGCTTGCCAGTTCCCAGGGGTGCGTTCCCTCATTCACAGGCACTCAGTGCTTAATTGAGGGACCTCGGCATCGGGAAGGGGGTGTGCCTGCTGAGAGCCACCACCCTGCCCTTGCTGCCGATCCTCCTACACCCCCCTCCCCCGAGACCCCCACCCTGTGAAACCCCTCCTGCCAACACTCACCTGTGGGTCCATCAACGATCCTAGGCTTTGGGTGGGTGCATTACCAGCAGCAGCCACCACCTCTGTGGTGGCGCTGCTCAGTAAAAGTGCTGCTGGCCTCTTGATTGGCCGGCAGCTCTCAGTGGGCGGGACTTCATCCCTGGGCTCCTTAATCCCGGTGAAGGCCCACTGCCCTGATTGGCACATAATGCTGCAGGTCAACCCAAAAAAGAGGCAACACAGGGCTCTCACCAGCTCTGCAGCCAGTGGCCAAGACCCCCCCGTCGCCTCTATTAAATACCGCCCAACGTTTCAGATTGATGACCTTTCATCAGAACTGGGAAAAGCTGGAAATATAACAGGTTTCAAGCTAGTGAAATGGGGAAGGTGGAAAAGAACGAAAGTGAAGGTCTGTCATAAGACAGAAAATGGGAGACATTAAATGACAAAAGAGTTGGTCAGGCAGAGCCAAAGGCAGTGGTCATGGGACAAGTAAAGAGACAAAAGATATTTCCAAAGAAGGTGTGAATAGCAGAATAATGAACAGCTGCCGTCTGAAAGCAAAACAGGAGAAAACAAGATTATGACTGAACCATGCAAAGAAAAGGAAACAAATTGGGGGGGGGGGGGGTGGTGGTGTTGGGGAGGGGGCAGAGATTACGGTCTGAAATTGTTGAACTCAATGTTGAGTCTAGAAGGCTATAAAGTCTCTAATCAAAAGATGAGGATCTATTCCTCGAGTACAAATCTGGAGTTGGGGACCTGACCTGATTCTAGTCACAGAAGGGGGCTGTGGCACTCTGGAGGCAGCACAGTAACTCCAGTGTGGTGGCAAACCGAGTTTTGAAATTGCTTAGGCTGACCCTCTGTACCTCCCTCCTTGCCTCCTCATTGAGATTGTAAATGGCTCTCACTTTTCTGGTACCATGCCCCTCCATTTCTAAACCATGATCACCCCTTCTCAAAAAATCCTTGACCCTTCAGTACTTGCAAACTACTGCCCCAGCTCCAACCTTCTTTTCCTGCCCAGAGTTCTTGAATATGTTGTTGCCTTCCAAATCTGTACCTATCTTTCCCACAGTTTCACATTTGAATCTCTTCAATCAGGTTTCCATCTGAAACAGCCCTAACAAAGACTTAGATGACACCCTCTATGACTGTGACCATAGTACATTGTCCTCCTCATTCTCCTCAACATCTCGACGGCCTTTAGCATAGTCGACCCCCTCCAAGGCCTTTCCTCCGATTCCAGCTCACTGGGATTGGCTCTCAGTCCTTCACCGCCAACAATTTAAATTTCTCATTCTTATGTTTAACTCCCGATATGGTCTTACAGCTCTTTATCTCTGAAACCTCCTCCAGCTCTTCTCTGTTCCTCTTAGTCTGACCTTTTGTGTATCAGCCCTCTCCCTTTGTCTCATAACTGTCAGCAGTACCTACAGCAGTCTAGGCCCCACACTCTGGAATTCCTCCCTAAACCTCTCCAACTCTCCAGTTCCCTTTCCTCCTTTAAGATCTTCCTTAAAACACACCTCTTTGACAAAGCTTTTGGGTACTCCTCCTAACATCTTTTTTGGCTTGGCCTCCCTTTTTACCTGAGTACACCTCGGTAAAGCACCCTGGGACATTTATCTACATTAATGGTGCTATATAAATGTAAGTTGTTGTTCATTACAACTTGGCCAATGGCAAAAAAAAGCAAGTAACCCATCACAACACCTAAATAAACATCCTTTAATGATGACAAAAGTCCTTTTTCTAAAACAGATATTGTAAAATCAGACTTTTGCTCGTGATTATTACACAAAGACGTTTCCTGTGTGTGAATGGTGACTCTGTATTCTGTTCAACTAAAAATAATTTAAAGTGCACACAATGTCTATTTTCTGTATAATTTCAGCAATAATATGATGGGTGAGAAAGGGTTGCAAATAATCCCTTCAAACCAATAATAGCTGCTTTTACGTGAATGGAAACCTTCATAAAAACCTTCAAACCGGGTGCTCCGGTTTCCTCCCACAGCCAAAGGCTTGCAGGTTGATAGGTAAATTGGCCATTATAAATTGCCCCTAGTATAGGTAGGTGGTAGGGGAATTGAGGGAAGGTGGGGGTGTGGTAGGAATATGGGATTAATGTAGGATTAGTATAAATGGGTGGTTGATGGTCGGCACAGACTCGGTGGGCCGAAGGGCCTGTTTCAGTGCTGTATCTCTAAATAAAAATAAATAAATAAAAATATTGAAACCTGTTTTCACTGTGTAGATGAAATTAATTAATTAATGCCAGTATCCAGATATTGGTAGAGCATTTTCTGTGTTAATCACAAATGTAGGGGAAGATGCTTTCTTTCAAGAGTCATTCAAGGGAGCTGCAGTGTTTCAGTATGATTGGTACAGTCTGATAACAACAACTACAGCTTGTGTTTAGGTAAAAGCCTTTAACATAATAAAACATCCCAAGGTGTTTCACAGGAGCATTACAAAGCAAAATTTGGCACCAAGCGCTATAAGGAGATATTCAGGCAGGTGACCAAAACCTTGGTCAAAGGGGTAGGTTTTAAGGAGTTTCATGAAGGAGGAAAAAGACGTGGAGAGATCTGGGACGGTATTCCAGAGACTGGGGCCTAGGCAACTGAAGGCATGGCCACCAAAGTTGGAACAATTAAAATCGAGGATGCTCAAGAGGCCAGAATTAGAGGAGCGCAGATATCTCAGTGTTGTGTGACTGGAGGAGATTATAGAGATAGGGAGGGGTGAGGCCATGGAGGGATTTAAAAACTATGATGCAAAATTTAAAATTGAGGCATTGCTTAATTGGGAACTAATGTAGGTCAATGTGCGCAAGGGTGATGTGTGAATGGTACTTATGTGACTTAGAATACGGGCAGCAGAGTTTTGGATGACCGCAAGAGGGAAATTTTACCTAAAAAAAACGGGGGCTAGTTTGGGTTTGTTGGGAGGTTAAAGTCTGAGAAATCTGTTTTCCGACCCAAACCCATTTCTAACCCAACAATTTCTGGCTTTAACTGAGGCCAGAAGTTGGGTGGGCAGCAAGAATCATTGTTATTCAGGTCCGTTCGGCTGGGTTTCATGAGCGTCAGGGATTCTGACAGCTTCATCGAAGCAAGGACTTGGTGGATCCAGGAAGTCAAAGTTTTATAATACCTTAGTAAATATAAATACAATTACACAGAATGTACAGCACAGAAACAGGCCATTCATCCCAAGTGGTCTATGCTGGTGTTTATGCCCCACATGAGCTTCCTACCAACCCTACTTCATCTATTAGTATCAGCATATCCTTCTATTCATTACGCCCTCATGTACTTATCTAACATCCCCTTAAATTCATCTATGCTATTCTCTTCAACTACACAGTGGTGCAGTGGTTAGCACCGCAGCCTCACAGCTCAAGGGACCCGGGTTCAATTCTGGGTACTGTCTGTGTGGAGTTTGCAAGTTCTCCCTGTGTCTGCGTGGGTTTCCTCCGGGTGCTCTGGTTTCCTCCCACCACCAAAGACTTGCAGGTGATAGGTAAATTGGCTGTTATAAATTGCCCCTAGTGTAGGTAGGTGGTAGGGCATATGGGATTACTGAAGGGTTTGTATAAATGGGTGGTTGTTGGTCGGCACAGACTCGGTGGGCCGAAGGGCCTGTTTCAGTGCTGTATCTCTAAATAAAAAAATTTTTAAAAACTGGTTCTTACAGTGCTGACACACCCCTTAATGCCAAGTAGAGTTAGAAAAACACAATTATTTTTCAATATCTAGATAATCCTTTGTGCATTGTTAACTTATAAAATTCTATTTTGCTTCAGAAGCAAATATGTAAAAGAAGTCTGATGTTTATTCACAAATTAGTCATACATTTTTGATCTTATGTCTTGATCTTGTTTGAACACCCTTGGTCTTTTAATATACTTTATAGATTATACCTGCGAATGTACTGTTGGTGATATTAGTATATGAATGCTGAATGTGTTCATTTGTCCTATATTTAAACAAAGGCATTGAACCATTGAAAATAAACAGGCTAATGCCTGACGAAGTTGAAGGTCCTTTTATTTTGCAGGTCTATTATGCAAGTATATGGTCACAGTTCTCCATGATTTGTACTGCATGGATAAGCAGTGTTTATGTGCCAGTGAATTCATTTTTCCTTCCTCACTGGGTTGACAGCTGAAGTTGATCCAAATCCTAATCTGAATTGATTGATCCTCTCTGATGGTTTCAAGTTTCCCCAATTTGGACTTACTAAGTCCGTACAATCTCTCATCTGGAGACATGGGTTGATCATCTGAATCACTGAGATTAGATTTCCAAATGAACTATCATTAAATTATGCAGATATCCTGTCCTTGTCACTTGAACTTTATGTTCACAAAGATAAAACTATGACATACTAAATCTCATAATGATTATTCAGACAGTAAAAATCAAAAGCGTTAAGCAAAATAACCTAGGCCTTTGTGCCAATCAATGAGTCTTTTTCAATACTGCAGCTTTGCCATGGGCTCCATCAGAAATGATTAGTTTGATCATATTTTACTAAGTATTTTTGTTTCAGAAACAGAAGGAATGCAGAGTCTACCATGCTTTTGAGGTCACTTATCTTCTTGAAAACTTTATTTTGATAAATATATTGGGTCATGGGAAGTACATTAACATTCCCTTGAATTAGACATCATTAAAATGAAAAGGAAGCATGCAGCTAGTGGTTCCATATTCATGGGTAATTCCTGATTTTCATGAACTTCTTGGTGGAAGAATGAAAATAATCAAGGAATAAATGAAACAGTAGAAGATGAATAAAAGAAAAAGGATAGCAGGAAGGAAATACAGAAAAATGAAAGAGAAAATATGAAACAGCAGAGGGAAAAATAAACTTCCAAAGGAAAAAAAAAAGCCAAGCAAGAAACAAGATAGTAAAGGGATAGAGGTGGACAAAAGAATCAGTTGGACAATTTTTCTTTTATTTATTCACAGGATGTAGACAACACTGGCAAGGCCAGCATTTATTGCCCACTGGGGAAGTGGTGGCGAGCCATCTTGAAGAGAACTGTATGGCTTGTTAGACCATTTCAGAGTCAACTACATTTGCTATGAGTCTGGAGTCACATATAGGCCAGACTGGGTAAGGATGGCAGATTACATAGAATTGAACCAGATGGGACTATTTAAAAAAACAATCAAGTAGGAAAAAAAGTATGGAAATTATATTTCTTTTTATTCATTTTCTTAATATAGTCTTATTTGTATTTACATAGAAAATATACAAGCTAAATTTACAAATATAGGGAAATTGTAGGGAAAATTCGTGATATAAAGGAAACATCTAATGATAGAACACTACATAAGATTTAGAATAACAATTGACTAAGGAAAAATACTTTGAATACTCTGTACACTTCTAGTCTCCATATTACAAAATGGATATAGGGACACAGGAGAAGGTGCAAAAAAGATTTACAAGGATTTTATCAGAACTGAGAGGTTATAATTATTAGGAAAGACTGAACAGTCTGCAGCTCTTTTTTCCAGAAAGGAGAAGGCTGAGGGACTGAATACAGGTCTTTAGAATTATGAAGGGCTTTGATAGGGTAAATTTGGGAAGATCTTTCCACTTGTGGCGAGCGCAGAACTAGTACTCATAAATATAAGATAGTCACTAATAAATTCAATAGGGAATTCAGGAGAAACTTCTTTACCTAGAGAGTGGTTAGAATGTGGAACTCACTGCCACAAGGAATAGTTGTGGCGAATAGAATAGATGGTTTGAAGGGGAAACTACGTAATTACATGAGGGAGAAAGGAATGAAAGGGTATGCTGATAGGGCTGGAGGAAGTAGGATGGAAGGAGGTTCATGTGGAGCATAAACACCAGCATAGACCAGCTGGGCCAAATGGCCTGTTTCTGGGCTGTAAATTTTATGTAATTCTGGATAACTGTCAAAATGTAACAATTGCCATTAATGCTCCTGAATGGAACAGGAAAGGGAAAAAAATAAATGCCAGGGTTCCCATTACTAGTTTCTATCCAATTTTGGAAGTGTGTGAGCACGGGCGTTGGGTCAGGACAAGATTAAGCTCAGCTGCTATGCAGTACTGCTGAGATTCATGGGCTAAGCCCTAATATGAAAAATGGTCATTTGGATGAGGAACTGTCTGCGACCATGGAACTTTGTTTGCCTCAGTGCCAATCACTCAATTCCGAAAAGGAAGAACTAATAAGACAATTGAGATGGGGGGGGGGGGGGGGGGGGAGGTGAAGTAGAATAAACTGGGAAAATAAATATGCATTAAAATGTTAGAGTTTATAGTAAGGAGTGTTCTCATTCAGCTTTAATGTGACATTTTTCTAAAGTTTTTAAAAGGCAACATTAACATCACCAAGACATTATCATTAATATTTTAAACCTACTGAATAAAATGAACATTAAGTAGAAATTCATGCAGTGCCCTGGAGTTCTCTTGCATCAAATATTTTAATCTACTAAAGAGAATTGGGGTAAAATGCTTCATTTTACTATTTGGGGATTACCATATGATAACTTAAGTAAACTATGTAAGTACTGCTGGGAAATATTATGGCAGATACTTCCATATGTAACTTGGTTTCTCTAGTTTACCATAATACTAAGGCAATCCTGGCTTCATTAAAACATTAAAAAAATTGAAATAAATATGGTATTTCCGACGTGGCAAGGACACTGAATGAAGATGTGCTTTTAATTAAAAGATTTCATAACTAATTCACGATTCTACTATTTTGTGAGCTGTTTCCTCTTTCCTTTGCTAATGGAAGTGACATAATAGCTGCAAAACCATCCACAATGAATGCTACATCAGGTGTGATGATGTAACATGCATCTCTATTCAATGTTTAGGGCAGCCATTAATATCCATGAATTATATAAATTTATTGCACAGAAAGATGCCATTCAGCCCATCGTATTTGTGCCGGTCGAAAAATATCTATCCAGACGAATCCCACTCTCCAGCTCTTGGTCTGTAAACATGTAGGTTATGACACTTTAAGTGTATATCCAAGTGCTTTTTAAATGTGATGAGGTTTGCTGCCTCTACTGGACCTTCAAGCAGTGAGTTCCAGATGTCAACCACTCTCTGGGTGAAAAATAATTCTTCTCGACTCCTCCCTATGATGTTCTCCCCCGCCCCATTCCCCTCCATTGCACACAGCTGTGTTCTACACAAAAATTGTTTATTGAATTACAAGTAAGTCAGGTTATTCACGTCAACGTGGAGCATCTGACAGAATTGTGCTGGAATGGGCTTAACTGTACACATGGTTTGAGGTAGCTCAAGCAGATGCATCAATTGCTTACATCTCAACAATTCACTAAGTATAACACATGGCCATGGCTGATTTAATCCTATTCTTTATTTTATTACTCAAGGTGAAGGGGAACAACCATTGCTTCATCAATGGGCAACTGATCCAATAACATCAATTCAACACCCTGTCAAAGATGTAAGTTCTAGTCTTCTTTCTAAAACAGTTTTCTGAAATCTATCAGTTGATTAACAAACAACATACCTGTAGCTAAGCAATTAAAGCAGTTAGATTGAATAGATACTGAATATAACAGGTAAAACAAGCTTTCAATTGTCCACGTGTTCTGCTAAACAAGGACCATAATTTTTAATCTGATTGCAAAATACTGCTGCCTGTATCCTAACTCACGCCAAGTCCCATTCACCCATGACCCCTATGCTCGCCGATCCGCGATGGCTCCTGATCCAGCAACGCCTTGAATTTAAAATTCTCATTCTTGTGTTCAAATCCCTCCATGGTCTCATCCCTTTCTATCTCCTTAACCTCCTCCAGCTCTTCAGCCTTTTGAGATCTCCGCATCTCTCCAATTCTGGTCTCTTGAACATCACCTATTTCCATCGCCTTGCCTTCAGCTGTCTAGACCCTAAGCTCTAGAATTCCCTTCCTAAACCTTTCCCCTCTCTACCTCTCTCTCCTCCAAGATGCTCCTTAAAACTCTATCTATTTGACTAAGCTTTTGCCACTTGTCCTAATATCTCTTTATGTGGCTCAGTGCCAATTTTTCACTGGTAGTGTTCCTGCGAAGTGTCTTGGGACATTTTACCACATTAAAGGCACTATATAAATGAAAGTTATGTTCTTGTCACTTCATTTACTGTATGAAGCACTGGTTACTTTACAATGTGTTTCCTTGCTGCTCAATGCGATCTCAAATGAAGACTCTTGTTTGATATTTGCACTCAACCAAACTTGTACTCCAGCATGTTTCATGGATGACTTTTCTTCCTTCTCAAGTAATCTAAATATTAATCCACTTGTGGTACTTGAATTGACCATAGTACATCACTCTCAACTAATCACTAGGCTCTTACTTCATGCAATAGGTTATTATATCATTCTTTTGGGCCTCCTTATCTCGAGAGACAATGGATACGCGCCTGGAGGTGGTCAGTGGTTTGTGAAGCAGCGCCTGGAGTGGCTATAAAGGCCAATTCTGGAGTGACAGGCTCTTCCACAGGTGCTGCAGAGAAATTTGTTTGTTGGGGCTGTTGCACAGTTGGCTCTCCCCTTGCGCCTCTGTCTTTTTTCCTGCCAACTATTGATCAAAAAATATTGACCATCTGAGGGTGTTGCCAAGATCTGACAAAATATTATCCTATTTTAGGTTATGTAACCACACACTAATCTCCTTATTCATTCAGACCCCTCTGTGATCATTGTATTTATGCTTTATCCCATCTCTAACTAACATTAGATGAACTCTGACAAGTTGGTGTCTTAGGGAGCACAAGGTAGACATCTTTGTGCTGCTGTGGGCATTAATGAATTTCATCACCAACATTCTACAGCTTAACTGCATTTGTAGTGGTGCCCTTGCTTGGGCTACTTCCTGGAGAGATCTTCATTATCTTTTTTTTCAACAATTGATCAGCTGTAATGCCTGCTTAATAAATTGACCTGTTGCATCTCACCAACTTCCAGTTAATTCATTCTTATGTTGGCCAAGAGCTATTATGCAGCAGGTGCATATTGTTTGACATAAGGGTTAGAAATTCTGATCATTGACTACTTCAAATCATGCTAATTCTAGTACTAGTTCTAATGATTACCTCAATTATATGACGGACCTTACTTAAGCAAATGTCATCAGCCAGCTGGATGCAAATGAACTAGTTGTGAGACAACTTATCTTCATTTGATAGTACAGCAAGGGAAGATACCACTACCAGGTCATCAACCCTCTAAGAAATTCAGCCAGATTTTTTTAGTTTGGTGCCTAAAGTGCACATAAGACAATTCAGTTTGTAGAGTAGCAACTGGCTAATGCTGCCAATAGTGCAACAATACTGGCTAAATGAGGACCACGCGTTAAAATATCCTGGGTCTGACTTTCAACACTTGCTGCCTTGAACCATGTTCACCTGCATCTTGCCCTGATTTAAAATTTGGGCTTTCAGTTACAAGCCCGTTAAGCATTAGCACTCAGGATTGTTTCATGGGTTTTGCTTCAGACTCCATGAAGTCAGGAAAATGGCAAATTGACACTTTGAAGATCAGATCCCAATTCTATAAACATAAGACTCCTAATGTGTCAGGGGAAAATAAAACATCTTCAACTCCTTTTCTGCTCAGTAATATGGATTATGTTTTTTTCTGTGCAGTATGGCACAGGCAGCAGTTTCAAATATTGCCACTTAATTTTACACTAAAAATGTCACTACTGTTCCATTTATTACTATGACCTACTGCCAAGCAATGTGCACAAGAGCAACCCATCATGAGATGTCCTTGCACAATTGCAACTTCACGTGTGAAATAGTGATAATCACAACTGAAGTGGTGCAAAACATATCATTCAGCACATAGCAAATGGGAACTAAAATAACCAATCAGCAATCTCAGAAAACCTCCAATCAAAAGCCAGCAGGCAGTTATCAATGGCAAGGATGCAGAAGTGGAATTAAAGTAATCATTCTAAATCCTTTTTGGTATGCTTATCTCAGCCAGCCAATCACAACACAGTTAACAAACCCAATTGTAATATACAGATATGTAGCAGCATAAATAAATGGCAATTGTTACTTTGACTTGCCCATACGATTGACCAATCCCTATCAGAAATTAGGATATTAAGTTTTGGCGCATGAGGCCTAATTTTTGCCGTTGGCCTGGGATTGTAGTCTGTGCTCTTGCTGTGGATACTTTCTGGTCTCTGAGTGTAGCCCTATGCACTTGGTTATTCAAAAGGCATAGTCCAAGCAGCACAATGATGAAGAATGATGTAAATAACATAAATAATGGGGTAAATTTAACCCACTCCTTGCAGCGGGGAAGAGAGGGGATCAGATTGTCTGTCCATTTTACACCTTATCTGACTACTTAATGCCTCCTGAATCCAATTGCTTCACTGCCCCTTTACCTCAAAATCTTCCTCACCCTGGATGCATTTATTGCTTTATCTTGGAGTTCAGATGGTCCAATCTCACCTGTGGAGAGAAACACGGGACTGGATTTTCAAATCGAGGTTAGGAACCCGATGTGTGGATAATTTCCGGTTCTCGACTCCGCGCTGCCACTGCATCCCTCACGCAATGCTACCTTTAAGCATTAATGCCTTAATTGGGCAGGAGGCGAGATCGGGGCCCAACTAGTGTCACTGAGTGTTACCAGGAGGTGGCAGCAACCTTCAGAGCATGAGTAGCAAAGGCAGATGACAGCCATGATGGAGCCCGCCGCGGCCTTGCCGAAGAGAGCAGGCAACTCTTCAGAGGGCCGGCAGCCTCAATGAGCACAACAGTATCCAACCAGTCAAATGGACGATAAAGCACAAGATCTGGTGCAAGATCCCTCAGCTCCCACAATTTTACACCATCATTTAAAAAAACGTTAACCTCTGCCCACTTTAAACCTGACAGCTGGGCGCGATTGTTCAGCTTCGGCAATCTCAGCTTTGAAAATTGCCCTCTCGCCCTCCCCGGCCCCTTAACAAGGTCCTCAAGGAGTTTAATGGGCCGTTAATTTGGAGGTGAGTGGGTTCCCTGTTTCATGCCCCACCCGCCCTCACTTTGAAAATTGCCTCACGTTCTGGAGACGGCGAGATCGGTGTCGCCCACTGGGAATGCAATTTTCAATCGGGGGCAGGTTGTTCAACCTTGCCCGTCTAAGAGCGAAGTCCAAAGTACGGAAAGTCCTCATCAGGGAACTCCTCTTTGCTGACGATGCTGCTTTAACATCTCACACTGAAGAGTGCCTGCAGAGTCTCATCGACAGGTTTGCGGCTGCCTGCAATGAATTTGGCCTAACCATCAGCCTCAAGAAAATGAACATCATGGGGCAGGACGTCAGAAATGCTCCATACATCAATATTGGCGACCACGCTCTGGAAGTGGTTCAGGAGTTCACCTACCTAGGTTCAACTATCACCAGTAACCTGTCTCTGGATGCAGAAATCAACAAGCACATGGGAAAGGCTTCCACTGCTATGTCCAGACTGGCCAAGAGAGTGTGGGAAAATGGCGCACTGACACGGAACACAAAAGTCCGAGTGTATCAGGCCTGTGTTCTCAGTACCTTTCTCTATGGCAGCGAGGCCTGGACAACGTACGTCAGCCAAGAGCGACCTCTCAATTTATTCCATCTTCGCTGCCTCCGGAGAATCCTTGGCATCAGGTGGCAGGACCGTATCTCCAACACAGAAGTCCTCGAGGCGACCAACATGCCCAGCTTATACACACTACTGAGTCAGCGGCGATTGAGATGGCTTGGCCATGTGAGCCGCATGGAAGATGGCAGGATCCCCAAAGACACAGTGTACAGCGAGCTCACCACTGGTATCAGACCCACCGGCCATCCATGTCTCCGCTTTAAAGGCGTCTGCAAACGCGACATGAAGTCCTGTAACATTAATCACAAGTCGTGGGAGTCAGTTGCCAGCGTTCACCAGAGCTGGTGGGCAGCCATAAAGGCGGGGCTAAAGTGTGGCGAGTCGAAGAGACTTAGCAGTTGGCAGGAAAAAAGACAGAAGCGCAAGGGGAGAGCCAACTGTGTAACAACCCCGACAATCAAATTTTTCTGCAGCACCTGTGGAAGAGCCTGTCACTCTAGAATTGGCCTTTATAGCCACTGACCACCTCCAGGCGCTGCTCCACACACCACTGACCACCTCCAGGCGCTTATCCATTGTCTCTCGAGATAAGGAGGCCAAAGAAGAAGAAGAGTTACTGTGTAACATAATAGATGACATCAGCATTTTTGCTGGCTTGTTCCAGTAATTTTGATCGTATGAGCTGTTGCTGTGTGAGTCAGAGATAACTTACCTTTATTTTTTCAGATTGTACTTATTAAAAGGTGTACAGTTTTAGTGGTACTACTTTAATGTTACAGTAAGATTTTGCTTGAAAGCACAATTAATATCACAGAACGAGAAATGCATCACCAGAATAATTACCCTTCCCTCTTTCTGCTTTAAAAAGTCTTCAAGTGAAATGGGCTACTGACGAACCTGGATTTCCCAACTAGCATTACTTTATGCCAATGTTAACACATCTATTTTAAATAGGTTAATACCAGTCTTATAATAATATGGATTGGAAAATCTGGGTCATGGTACCTGGTTTGGGGGCCTATGTTGGTTTGGGAGAAATTATATTATGGAGTTATGTTTACTTGAGTTTTTTTTTAAAATTAGATCTGGCTGCTGTTACCACTGTTGAATTAGAAGTTTTGGGCTAAGCTGACACTGAAATCTCTCCTCCTTAGACATAACAGAAAAGGTAAGTTCCTTACCAAAGTTAGAAATGGAAGCACCACTACAGCATTGTATCTTCTTTGCATCTGAAATGTGCTACAATTGAGGTACATCCCTAAACCTCTCTGCCCCTCTCTCCTCCTTTAAGATGCTTCTTAAAATCTAACTCTTTGACCAAGCTTTGGTAATCTGTGGCTCTGTGCTAAAAATGTTTTTTTGATCCCTCTTATTAAGCTTCTTGGGACATTTCACTACATTATTATTATTTTTATTATTTAGTGAATGCAAATTCCCAGAGCCAAGCAATAGCCTCCTCATTTGCTGAATTTAAGGTGATTAGTCCGCCATCTAGTCTGTGGAGGGGACTCTCCTCGGTAATGTGCAGCATTGTTTGTGTCTCTCCACAGATGCATTGGCTGCACAGGGGCCCTGGCTTGTCCTGACCTGTTTTGCAAGGACCACTCTCGCTGTGGTAGTTGAAAGCCTGCCATTCGATAGATAGGGTTTGTCACAAGGAACTTGTTGGTGACTATTCGTGTTTCCCATTCCTTGATCCAAAAGATATCTGCTAGTAGACCTTGCTCAGGAAGGTTGCTCCATATGGGGCTTAAAAGCACTATACACATGCAAGTTATTTTTTATTGTTTTTATTCACTTAGTTGAGCATAATATTCAATTTCATGCTTTTTTTGACATCATTCAGCTGTTTATGAACATTCTTCCACATGCTTCTGTTCCTGGAGATTATGGGGAGGTAACAGAAAGGGTTGATGAGGTCAATGCTGTTGATGTGGTGTACATGGACTTCCAAAAGGCATTTGATACAGTGCCACACAACAGACTTGTGAGCAAAGTTATAGCTCATAGAATAAAAGGGACAGTACTAACCTAAATATGAAATTGGCTGAGTAACAGGAAACAGAGAGTAGTGGTTAACGGATGTTTTTCGGCCTGGAGGAAGGTTTGTCGTGGAGTTCCCTAGGGATCAGTGTTGGGACCCTTGTTTTTCCTGATATAGATTAATGACCTAGTGTCATGCTCGACCCCGACCTGCCAAGAATGAGGCATATTAATTTTGCCATATGGACATTAAATTTCAAATTGTTGCTGTGAAGAAGAGAAGGCCTGTTACAAGGGCTGCCAGACTCTTGACTGCAAGACATTTACATACCAATAGGGACAAGAGAGGTTACTTCCCTTATCCATTTAACCCACTTTGAGCACCAGACATTGAAGGCAGGGAAGCGTATTCCAGGCCCTGCTAAGATGATACAATCCGTAGAGTCAAGACGTGGTCAGACCCGTTAGTTACATGACTAAACTGCTTGGCAACCTGGGTTTTTCTGAATTGTACAAATGGTTTGAACTCAGACTGTCTGTTTGCTCCTGGACTGAAAAGACCTCTCCTGACTGGCTTGCCACAGCCTCTCCTGTCTGCCTGCTGCCATCTCTTTCTCACGGAACTCCAAATCCACTGAAGACACATGAACCCCAAGAGAGAAAAGTCTCCCACAGCGAACAAGGTTTAAGAAGAATACTGGGTCCCAACGAAAAGCAAGATCTACCTACAATCAAGGACTCTACAGTGAGCTCGAAGATCCGTAACAAAAACCCTATTCAGAGATTGCCTCAAACTTTTCCACTTTATTTCCTCTTCTCTGTTCTGTCTCTACCTGTATATATGTATCTTGTATGCATGCGTGGAATCTCCCTGCTCAGCATAGTGGGGAACGTCTTTGCTCGAGTCGCTCTAAACAGGCTCCAGAAACTGGCCGAGCGCGTCTACCCTGAGGCACAGTGTGGCTTTCGTGCAGAGAGATCGACCGTTGACATGCTGTTCTCCCTTCGTCAGATACAGGAGAAATGCCGCGAACAACAGATGCCCCTCTACATTGCTTTCATTGATCTCACCAAAGCCTGTGACCTTGTCATCAGACGTGGTCTCTTCAGACTACTAGAAAAGATTGGATGTCCACCAAAGCTACTAAGTATCATCACCTCATTCCATGACAATATGAAAGGCACAATTCAACATAGCGGCACCTCATCAGACCCCTTTCCTATCCTGAGTGGCATGAAACAGGGCTGTGTTCTCGCACCCACACTTTTTGGGATTTTCTTCTCCCTACTGCTTTCACATGCGTTCAAGTCCTCGGAAGAAGGAATTTTCCTCCACACAAGATCAGGGGGCAGGTTGTTCAACCTTGCCCATCAAAGAGCGAAGTCCAAAGTACGGAAAGTCCTCATCAGGGAACTCCTCTTTGCTGACGATGCTGCTTTAA
Source organism: Heterodontus francisci (assembly GCF_036365525.1). Lineage (NCBI taxonomy): Eukaryota > Metazoa > Chordata > Chondrichthyes > Heterodontiformes > Heterodontidae > Heterodontus > Heterodontus francisci. The sequence goes on along the minus strand of NC_090376.1, from coordinate 129,545,862 downwards.
CATCTCACACTGAAGAGTGCCTGCAGAGTCTCATTGACAGGTTTGCGGCTGCCTGCAATGAATTTGGCCTAACCATCAGCCTCAAGAAAACGAACATCATGGGGCAGGGCGTCAGAAATGCTCCATCCATCAATATTGGTGACCACGCTCTGGAAGTGGTTCAAGAGTTCACCTACCTAGACTCAACTATCACCAGTAACCTGTCTCTAGATGCAGAAATCAACAAGCGCATGGGAAAGGCTTCCACTGCTATGTCCAGACTGGCCAAGAGAGTGTGGGAAAATGGCGCACTGACACGGAACATAAAAGTCCGAATGTATCAAGCCTGTGTCCTCAGTACCTTTCTCTATGGCAGCGAGGCCTGGATAACATATGTCAGCCAAGAGCGACGCCTCAATTCATTCCATCTTCGCTGCCTCCGGAGAATCCTTGGCATCAGGTGGCAGGACCATATCTCCAACACAGAAGTCCTCGAGGCGGCCAACATCCCCAGCTTATACACACTACTGAGTCAGAGGCGCTTGAGATGGCTTGGCCATGTGAGCCACATGGAAGATGGCAGGATCCCCAAAGACACATTGTACAGCGAACTCGCCACTGGTATCAGACCCATCGGCCGTCCATGTCTCCGATTTAAAGACGTCTGCAAACGCGACATGAAATCCTGTGACATTGATCACAAGTCGTGGGAGTCAGTTGCCAGCATTCGCCAGAGCTGGCAGGCAGCCATAAAGGCGGGGCTAAAGTGTGGCGAGTCGAAGAGACTTAGCAGTTAGCAGGAAAAAAGACAGAGGCGCAAGGGAAGAGCCAACTGTGTAACAGCCCCGACAATCAAATTTTTCTGCAGCACCTGTGGAAGAGCCTGTCACTCTAGAATTGGCCTTTATAGCCACTCCAGGCACTGCTCCACACACCACTGACCACCTCCAGGCGCTTACCCATTGTCTCTCGAGATAAGGAGGTCAAAGAAAAAAAAGAAAAGTGTGGGAGCGTCGTGTATTGGTAGGCATTAACTGAATTAGAGTTTAAGATTAAGTTTAACAAATTTCAACCTTTCTTCGTTAAACCGAAGAAACCCTGTTTGTGCTGGTTTCTTTGCCTTATAATTGGAAAGCGGAGAACAAGGATTCACCAAATTGGGATCTAAAAACATGGTGTTTTAAAAATTAAACCCTGTTACGGTAAGACCAGGTGAAGGCTGAGAGGGAACCCTGGACCCCTTTCTCACCTGGTCATGACACCTAGACCTTGGTGTACAGGGCACAATTTCAAAATTTGCAGATGATGCAAAACTTGGAAGTATTATGCACTGTGAAGAGGATCGTGTAGAACTTCAAAAGGACATAGACAAGTCAGTGGAATGGGCGGACATGCGGCAGCTGAAGTTCAATGCGGAGAAATTTGAAGTGATTCATTTTGGTAGGAAGAACATGGGGAGATAATATAAAATAAAGTGTACAATTCTAAAGGGGGTGCAGGGGCAGAGGGACTTGGGTGTATATGTGCATAAGTCATTGAAGGTGGCAGGATAGTTTGCGAAAACAGTTAATAAATCAAACAGTATCCTAGGCTTTATTAATAGGGGCATAGAAAAGAAGAGCAAAGATGTTATGTTGAATTTGTGTAAGACACTAGTTCAACCTCAACTGAAGTATTGTGTTCAGTTCTGAGCACCGCACTTTAGGAACGATGTGAAGGCATTGGAAAGAACGCAGAGAAAATTCACGAGAATGGTTCCAGGGATGAGGAACTTCAGTTATGAAGCTAGACTGGAGAATTTGGGACTGCTTTCCTTGGAAATGAAAGGCTGAGAGGAGATCTGATAGAGGTATTCAAAATCATCAGGGGTCTGGACAGAGTAGGTAGGGAGAAACTGTTCTCACTCATGAAAGATCGAGAACGAGAGGGCACAGATTTAAAGTAATGGGTAAGAAAAGCAAAAGCAACATGAAGAAAAACTTATTCACACAGCAATTGGCTAAGGTCTGGAATGCACTGCCTGAGTGTGTGGTGGAGGCAGGTTTAATCGAGACATTCAGAAGGGAGTTAGACTGTTATCTGAAAAGAAAGAATGTGCAGGGTTATGGGGAGAAGGCAGGGGAATGGCATTAGGTGAATTACTCATTCGGAGAGCCAGTGCAGACACGATGGGCCAAATGGCCTCCTTCGGCGCTACAACAGTTCTGTGATTTTGTTTTAACTCATTCAAACCCCACCCACTTGCATTGCGTTAAAATCAGGCCACATGTTCCTTTACTGTGAATCTACTTCCAGACCCCTCTCTCATTGTATGCTGTGAACAATAGCGGTCAATTCCAAATTCTGCAGTTCTCCTGGTTATAGCCTCCTCTACCATCAAGAGTCAAAGCCACTGCCTATCAGTGAGCTGAGCTTTCTTGCTTTGATGGTGCTATTTTCAGATCAGCTCTGGCTCTGTAGCTCCTGTCCGATGACCATTAAAAGCAGACATTTATCATTTATTAATTCTAGAAATGCAATCCTGTAAATGTAATCCTTAGCTCAGTGGAAGTACTCTTACCATTGAATCAGGAGGTTGTGTGCTGAAGCCCCATTTCAGGACTCAAGCATACAATCAACATTGGCATTTCAGTGGAGTATACAGGGAGTCCTGCAGAATTAGAGCTTCTATCATTCAGGTGGCATAATAAATTGAGGCCCCATGTACTTACTGAGATGGATGTAAAAGATCCCACAGTTGTAATTGAAGAAAAGATGAGTTCTCTTGGTTTTCTTGCCTAGCATTCATCCCTCAACCAACACTATCAGAAGGAATTATCTGGTCAATTATCTAATTTCCTAGTGGGACTTTGCAATTTAGTTATCACGTCAGCTACACTTTGAAAGCAAAGTAATTCATTGACTGGAATGCACTTTGAGGGGATCTGAGAATGTGAAAAGCAACATATAAATGCTTTTTTTCCCATACGATGTCATGCAGGCCCCCATCGTCCAAGAATGAGGCACATTAATTTTGTCACATGAACAGTGATTTTTAAACTGTTACTGGAGTAAAGAAAGAAATTGCTTTAAAAAAAACCAGACCCTTGACTGGAAAGACATTTACATAGTAACAGATAGTACTTGGAAAGGACAAAGGGGGCACTCCCTGCTCCAATTTAATCCACAATGGACTTTTCATTACCAGGCGTTGAAGGTGGAGAAGCTAGCATTCCAGGTTGACTGCTAAGATGCTCCCAATACACAGAAGAGACCTGGTCAAACCAGCCAGTCACATGACCACCTGCTGGCCAACCCGGGGAGTTTTAGATTGGAGAAACAGTGTTTGACGACAGAAAGCTGTTAGTTCCTGGACTGGAAAAGACCTCTCTCCTGTCTACTCTCATCTTGCTCTCACCAGCTTCAGAATCCATTGAAGACATATGAACCCCAAGAGAGAAAAGACTCCTACAGTGAACAAGGTTTAAGAAGAATACTAGGCCCCAACAAAAGGAAGATCTACCTACAAGCAAGGACTACAGCGAGCTCAAAGCACAGTAACAAAAACCCCTCTTCAGAGATTGCCTCAAACCTCTCTACTTTGTTTTTTCTTCTACTTTTTTCTGTATCCACTTGCATGTCCGTACCGTGTATGCATGATAGCGTGCGGTGTGTATCTGTAGCCGTTAACCAAATTAGAGTTTAAGTTTTAGTAAATTTCACTTTTCTTCTTTAAACCTAAGAAAGCCTTTTTTGTGCTCATTTCTTTGTCTTATAATTGGAAAGCGGTGAACAAAGATTGACCAAAGGGGAGCTCAAAACATGATGTGTTTAAAACAAAACCTTGTTACAGTAAGACCAGGTGAAGGCTGAAAAAGACCCCTAGACACCTTCCTCACCTGGTCGTAACAACAATAATTGATTGTTTTAACTTCTTGACAATATAACAATAAAATACTGCATCATATCACCACATAACAGCCTAAAATACCTCCAAATCAGAATATTCAAACTTTAAAAAACTATCTCCACTGGCAAGTAACTACAAGTCAACAAAAGAATGCCTTGCATTTCGAAATTGCTATCTGATTATCTCTTATTATTGCTTTCTGTCAACTTTTATGAGACAGATGACAAGGGAAGTTTAAAGAATTCAAAAGAAAACTTTGGGATATCTGTCAGTATTTAAATATTCAGAACTCATTACAATACAAGATTGTGTAACATGTAATCACAGTACAGATTTAATTAAAAATACTAGTTTGAATGGCAGATTTATAGGCAACCTGTGTGCCAGAAATCTATTGCCTGAGGTGCCCAGTGCAGGTATCCAAACGATATAATATATTCATAAATACAAGTGCCGCGGAATCCTGTGTTATCTGAATTAAGTGGCATTTTATTTTGGTCTGGAAGTGCAGATACAAGCGCTGGTTTCCAACAGTGTTCCAAGGTGACAAAAATACAACATGAAGAAACAATGTAATATAATGTTACTATTTATTATTACTGTTACAGCGGTTATTTATTAATAAAAGCCCAAACAAGCTGGAAGAAGAAAAAAGAAAACAATGTAGGCAGGTTAATGTTCAAGCTTTTCTTTCAGTACATCTCATTATACTTTCAAAATGTACAAATTAATCATCTGCTGTCTAACACGTGTGGATTATTGACTTTCAGATGTCTCTGGGTATTGATTTATGACAGTGATGCACAAAACTGGGCTGTCACTGGGATTTCAGGGGCCTGGCGAAGAAGACCTTTTGTATGAGCTGCCAGGCACCAGCACTGTGAAGCATGTCCATTAATAAGGCAATTCTGACAGTCCTGCAGTGATTCTGCATACTTGGCATATGACTATAGCAGACTGCTGCTGGTGTCATTGTACTAGCAGCACTCTCCAGCTTTTGCTGCTAATTTCCCAAACACCTCAAAGGAGAGCAGAGTTGAAATATACTTATTTCTATGCTTATACTTGAAATATACAACACACTGTTGTATCTAATTCAAAGTCCCTGCTTCTGTCTCACTGCTTCAGTAATTTATGATACAGTATGTCTCTTAATGCTGTTTAGATTAATTCTTCCAGGATGTATAACTTCGCAAATGAAAAGCTGCATAAAGAAAACTTGTTTCTGGTATTTTTTCTCTACAATGTACAGGCATCTCGAGAGAAAAGAAAGAAAGATTTGCATTTATGCAATGCCTTTCATAATCCAAGGATGTCACTAAGTACTTTCCAACTAATTAAGCACTTTTTTGAAGTGTAGCCACTGTTCTAATATAGTAAGCACAGCAGCCCAAGGACTGCAACAGTTCAAGTGGGCGACTCACCGCCACCTTCTCAAGGGCAAATAGGAATGGACAATATGCTGGCCTTGCCAGTGACCCCCACTTCCCATAAATGAAAGAGAAATTGGGGACCTTGGGGTACAAATACAAAGGTCTACATTGATGGCAGCGTAAGTAAATAAGGCCATAGAATATGAAAGCAAAGAGGTAATGTTAAACTTCTACAAAAGCATAGTTAGGCTGCAGTTATAAAGTTATAAATATTACTTGTTCCTTTGATATGTGAACTATGCTAAGACTCACATGACTACGAGTAATATCTAAAGAAAATTTGGGTTTTTATTATAACTTAATTAGAACATATATACATATAGCTACTGCATGACCCATATCTAAATATGTCTCACTCTGTCGAGCTACACCCAGAACTCCCTGGTTGTGTGTGCCGTGACATCACTTCCTCTGGTGATCATCACTTACAGCTTCTTAAGGTGGTCTGCTCTTAACGTTGGCCCACAACAGCCCCCTTTTTTCCAAAGGTAAAAACACATGTACAATTCACAATTATGTTGAAGTCTGGGCTAGCTATATATGATTGAAACAAAACGTTATTTACAGGTAAACAAGTTTAACACTCTCTGAAACATAGAGGAGGTTTGCTTATTTGTCCCGATCTTGTTATCGTAAACCTCTTCCCAGAGCTGAGCACATCTTGACAACTCCTCTGAGATTCTGGTGACTCAGAACTCTAGTTAGCATGTTCTTCTACTGTGCTCGTAGCTGCTGTACGTTCATCTTCAGACATTGTCTTTAAATGTGTCCGCAATACCACATGGTTGTCACACCTAGTGATGTTGTACAGCTCTTTTAGTTGACTTTGGTTCCATCTGAGAATCGCACATTGGGCGCCTGGACCTTGCATGATCTGGGCTGGTCACATATCCAGTAATCTCTGCAGGATACTAAGTTCCCGACGCATGATTGAGGACTCTGTCCTACTCACAATCCAGCTAATTCTAGTCCTGCTTGCCTGTCATATGGTGCCTTTATCTTCCCTTGTTTAGAAACATTAGAAAAATAATGACTAGTAACATTGCTAATCACTGGCAATCCCTCTGGCCTCTGGATACTTGCTGCAATGAACTGAAGCTTGAGAAGAGACTCCCGGTCATATTGCCTCTTTGTGTCAAGACTCCCAGCCTTTTTGTCATCCTTTACATGGGCCAACTCAATACACTCAATCTGGATACTTTGTACCATCTTCAGCGCGGTGCTGATCTCAAGTATTGTGATGATTCGTAAATCTCGGCATACTGGAAGCCCTGCGACAGCTGGTCCAATTGGATTGTTTATGTTTTGTAACATTATATCATCCTATGCATGTATCTGCTCAGGGTGTTGGCTATGTACACACTCTGCCCCTTAAGTATTGAACTAAGCAATATCCTCAGTGCTTCTTAGTCAGATTGTTACTGAAGCAAAATACTACAGATGCTGGAAATATGAAATACAGAAGGTGCACGAAACACTCAGAAGGTTGGGCAGCTGAGGTCAGAACTCAACTCTGATGAAAAGAAAGGTCATCGAACAGTGAATGCATCTTCAAAGGACATCTCCTGTCGACTGCTCCACCACTCATGTTGCTCAAAGCAACACAACATCACTCACCCATCAACAATCTGTAGCAATCAGGACTCAGGCCCAACATTCAGATACTCCAGCTCAACCTGACACACCTACCAATACTTCAGCCTCGCACACAGCCCTCGCTACTTCCACATACCTGCAGCTATCCAGCTAAGGTGGACACATGCATCATATACATTGCAACACGCTCACTGAAATTCTTCCCTCTCTCTTGCACGACAAAGTGGCCCATAATAGGAAGGAGCAGAGCCGAGAGGTGGTGAGTGGGGAGGAGGTGCCCAGACACACCTGCATCACCTGAACCTCTGGGGGAGAGGATGCTCCACATCATGGGGCCTGCTGTGATAGAGACCGTTACATCTAGTGTTGAGAATATTCAGGACGATGGTGTGTTCCTGCCTTAAGCCCCTTCTCAAATCCTGCCTCACCATCATCCTGCTATCTGGCATGAATTGCCAGCTAAGATGGTGTGACTGTAGACTTCTTGCTTTCCACCCCATCCCCCTTGCCTCCCCCCAACCCTCCCCATCTGAATTTCTACTTTCAGATGCCCAAGAACTGTTGGCTGGTCAGCCTTGTAAGGAAGGTTGAGGAGCTACACTTCACCTCTGATAAAGAAGCACAATCACTTGATCTGACACTTGTAGCCACTAGCTCAGCCACTGGCACTGTGCATACCATAGAGGGAAGTATAAAGTCAGGATCGGCATGTGATGAGTCACTGGGCATGAGTGGGCTGCAACCAGGCCGGGGGAAATGATAGTATGCCAGCTCACCAGAGGATGAGGTTGCAGATGAATTCCGCTGCAGGGGACTTAAATTAGGACTTTGATGGGACGGAATACAGGGAATGCTGATGGTCATGTACTCTGAGATGCTTGGTACATTGGGAGGCCTGCCAGACAGCCTGTGGTAACTGCCAAGGAGAATGGTGGAAAGCGGGTCCAACTTGACACATGGCTTCGTGCAAAGCTTGGAGCCCATCCTTTCCAGCGTGGAAGTGGCAGCCAACTGCATGAAAACATTTACAGACCCACCCATGATGTATCATCTGATGGTCAATGTCTCAGCTTCCATTGCAATACAGGCTGAAGCCACCCAATGTCTCAGTCCTGCAGTGGAAGCTCAGACGGAGATCATGAGATCCATGCTTGCTGCCCTTCAAGCCCAGCGTGGTGCCATACAGGCTCAGACTGCTGCTGTCATGGCTGCAGATACCAGTGCTCAAAGGAACATGAGGGGTCCCACAGCGGGTCCCACAAACTGTCCTTCAAGAGATCACTAGGATTGCTGAGGCAGCACCGCGGTGATGGGGGTTTCCAGTGGCTCTGTGGAGCACAAACCTGCTTCTTTCTCTCAGGGTGACATCATTTATGCAGCCACCACTGCCACTCCACAAGTGTCCTTGCTGTTGACTTTCAACCAGACAGTCTAGATTGCTGCTGCCCGTGCCAAGATTGTGCAGTCCAAAGCCAGGCCCTCAAGGCCCAGAGCTGCTCGAGGTCTTCCTGCAAGGCCATCTGCAGTTTCTCCAGTGAAAGTCATCAAACTTCCACCGACCATGCTGCAGTCACTGGGGTACTACTGTGTAGGAGCACCATAACAGGCAAAGGCGCCCGCACGACAGGCACTAACGGAATGTACAAGGATGAATAGTTCAGTTTTGTACGTATTATTGGAAGTGTTTTTGGATGAAGTTGTTATAGAGTGGGTTTTTTTGTTGTGGTTTTTACTTCAGGACTTGGCTAAGAGGATGGTTGTCACAGATTGATTGAAAGGTGGGAAATTGTGGAGCAACTGTGATGTTGGGATGACCTCTTGGGAGAATCTGAGTCTCAGTATCTGGTCACTGACATCCCTTCCGGAGAGAAGGGCCCCGGATGCCTTCTCCCTCCCTTGACTTCCTCCTCACGAGTCACCTTCAAAAGCCCATTGGCCAGGGCTCCACCCTCATGATAGCTAGGCTGTGGAGATTGCAACAGACTACGACAGATTTGGACACATGATCTGGTGAATACTGGATGGTGCTCCCCACGTACCCCTCCCCCGCCCAGAGCAGTCCAGGCAGTGGAACTATTGCTTCAGGATGCTGATGGTTTTCTCCATAACGTTCCTTGTTGCTGCATGGCTCTCACGATAGGCTCGTTGTCCTCACGTGGTCGGGTGGCAGAGGGGAGTCATTAGCAGGATAGCAGGCCTTGGCTGAGAGGATCTTTTGTTTATGGTTGCACATCAACTGGAAGTAAATATAATGGTAGTCCTTGTGGTTACACACATATGTCCGTTAACATGGGGCCTGCAGAGACACAGCTGTGTTGTCAATTGCACCCTGGATCATTGGGAACCCACCAGCCTAACAAATCATCGTACCCACTCCTCCTGTTTCTCTCTTATTAGTCAAAAGACAATGAAGAGCCCTCTCCTTCTATACAGGGCCTCTGTCACCTCCCTGACGCAGCGCTGGACGGTGAACTGTGAGATGTTGCTGATGTCGTCTGCTCCTGCCTGGAAGAATCCACTGGTGTGGAAATTTAGGGTGATGGTGACATTGATGGCCACAAGCAACACCGTCCTTGTCCTGCTGTGCGACTGCAGGAGGAGGCACAGTTTAGTGACCATCTCCTTGTTGAGACACAGGTGCCTCAGACACTGCTTTTGGCTGAAGTGGAGGAAGGAGAAGGGGTCCTAAATGACCCAAGGTGGGTAGGGCCTTCGATTCAGTCTGTTTGCATCTCCATTCTTTGTAGAATATTAGCTGGGGTGGAGGGGGTTCTCGATTAAAAGGAGGACTCCCGCCAGTCTGCAAGTATTATAACCTGTTATATATGACCGAGTACCAGTATCTTTCACTATCAAAGTAGCAGCTCAGGTCTGCATCATCCCTGTAGCTACAGTGATCTTATTAACCAGGCTCGACCCAAACTTAAACAACTCATTAGAGCTGCAGTATTACAAAGTTCCCACATGGGGGAGTTTGAGTGAAATCATTCAGAATTTATTAAGTTAGTGTAACATCTATCTACTGTTTTGATTCTGCCATATACCCATTTTCAAATCAATATTTGTGAATTATTGTGCTCACTAAGGCAATAAAAGTTAACATTTCGAAATGTTCATACTTGACATTCACTTGGTATCAAAAATAAGACGGGATTTCATTTTCTACACTGATATCCCTCAGATGGATAAACATAATGGCCTTGTTTTCGACCGGCTGAGGGGAGGGGGGCGAGCATTTGGAACTGGTACAGGTGGTCGGGGGGAGGGCAGCCCTCCCATAGAGATTTCAGCATGAACCTTGTGCCATTTTAACTCCAAGGCCTCATTTAAATAATCCGGAATAGTCTCCCTCCCAATCCAGCAAGACTGACATCAGGGCCGGAAAGCAGGCAGATCGTCTTAGGAACCTTAGAACACCAGGGATTCAAAGGAACATACCTCTGCATAACCTCAGGGCTAGGTAAGGGCTTTGGCAGCTGATGCCAGCCCCAAGAGGGAGAGGCAAGGCTGGGCTGGGGAGGCCCAAAGACTCTTTACAGTGCCTAACAGGGCACTCCTCTTCCTCCTGGCCCACAAGGATTTTGTCGAAACCTAAACTTACCTTGGCCTCTTCTGACCAGTCAGCCTGCGCTTTCTTGCAATGGAAGCCTTGGCCTACTTCTAAATTGGTGACGATAGGATATCACTGGGCGGGAACAGAGTGATTTCAGGCTGGTATGTGGACTTAGCCTAATCACAACTCTTCCCATGCACTGTTCCTGCTGGCGAAAGGGAATTAAAATGGAGGCCAAAATATTACTTCAAAAAAATTATTTTTATGGGTCGAGCACTTTGTCCAATATTGCACTCCAAAATATTTAGGCTATTGGCAAGACAAAATCTGTTGGGTTGTTTTTGTCACTGCTGTAATGGTAAGTTGTTTTTTAGCTGAATGAGCCAAGGTGGGTTGAATGGTTTTCTTCATCCATTTTGTAATAATATTTGCTAGTTTTAGTACCATTGCACATTAACTTAAATTCCTCGATTTTAAATAACATCTGCCATTCATTTGTCCAGTTGCTAAGTCCCTGCAGATTTCTTTCAATTTTATCCTTCTCTGAAGTTCTGTGGGCCCACGTAACTTGGCATCTGAAACCTTAACCATTCTACTTTCTGTATCATTAATCACAGAAATAATTCATGAGGCTGGCCACTGCTGTCCAATTAGAACTCCTGCTACTGATCCCTCCCCTTCATTTCCAAATATCTAGCCAATTGAAATTTTTGCACTGGATCTTACAAAAGGTTTTTTAGAAATCAAGTTAAATAACATTAAACATTTAACAATTTCATGCACAGCATCAAAGCATTCCAGTAAATTTATCATGCCCTGGTTCTCAAGCTCGCATTGTCTGTACTTATTGTAATGAGTTCTTTATGTTGTCTGATGCAAGATAAATGAGATACGTGGAGTCCAGTTATGCCAAAAATCTCAAAAAGGTTTATTACAGCTAAACTACTATATACAGTACAGAGCAAACTATTTACTAAACCTTCCTCTAGGTGTTACAGTTGCAGAGTGACTCTGGCTTTGAATCACATGACTACATCCTGGTATTTAGCTCATTAGCATACTAAGATCTTAAACGGATATCACTCAAAGGCAATCATACAACAAATATTGGCTTTGTTTGTTAAATGGGCTTCCTTTATAATAGGCCCCAATATTTTATCCAGTTGCAGATGTCAAGTTAAAAGCTTTGTATTTCCCCAGATCATTGCTTCTAACCTTTCATAAAAATTAGAGTGACAGTTACTTTGACATTCCCTGCGTTCAATGAGCAGTGAAATATTTCTGTTACAACTCCCTTACTTCTGCCCTCATTTACTGAAGCACTTTTGGATGTATTCCATCTGGTCCTGATACTTTAAGAATATTCATGTACTTTTTAATAATCACTAACTTCTAGTTTCACCATCCAAGTATCTTTCCAAACTGTATAAAGTGCGTAGAGAAGAGTATGTCACCTTGTGGAGCTAGGCAGCTGTCTGATGCTGGTAGTGTGTCAGTTGAGAAGGGCATGCATAGTCTGTTAGTGGGTATGTGCCATGTAATCTTGGTTGCCAAGTAGGGAATGAGGTATGCATTCATCCAATCTCTTGCCGTCTGGTGGAGAGGGCGTATGTATAACTTGGCTGATGCTGGCTTTAGAACCTCATTATGTCTTCTAAATGGCATCCAAGAATGAAACTATGGCAACGTTCATTGTGTCAGTGATTTTGCACAAACGCTTTCACAAAATGCCATGCTACAGGGTTGTCTTAAATCACCAGATTCATTTTCACACATAGGAGTTAATCAATTAACATAATCTGTTTATAGAAAAGGAAAATAACATTGTTTCATATTTAAGGTATCTCATCCTTGTCTGCTCCTTCAATATAGATTTCACTGGAACTTCCAGTTGTGAAATCCTATTTCTACTTTGTTAAAAAAACAAAACTGATGGTACAGATCAAAAGAAGTCCATCGAAGGATTTAATCCTAAAATACTCCAAACATGTTAAGCTCAAGTAGAACAATCAATAAGGAACTTATAGTGCATTAGTGAAAGCCAGTGCTGAGAGTAAAGATCTGGTGCCAGGGCTCATTAGAGGAAACAAACGGGCCAAGAATAAGGTATGCTGGCAAGATCTGGGAGCCACAGTTCAATATTTAAATTTGTGTACTGTGCCAAAAGATATCAAAGGGGCAACCAAATTCGAACAAAGTAAATTTTAAGGTTTTGAGAAGTATGTTGCAATATGGTAGTATTAAGTATGCATATTTACTACTTAGAAACAGCTGATTATTTTTTCTGAACTCCTTCCTCAATTACTTTTGAATACATTATATTTAAAACAAGCTAACAGGTAATGAAGAAGGCTAGCAAGAGCCTAATATTCTGGCACTGAGGTGGCTGAGGAGCCAATCCATCACCTCCAAGTCACACATCAACCTGATGTGGACATATATCACCATTCCTTCAGCATCACTCAGAGAATATCCTGTAAACACTCATGCCATCAGCTCGAGAACGACAGTGGTTCAAGGAGAAAGTCCACCAACACTTCAGGACAAGTCGGGATGGACAATGAATGCAGCCTTGCCAGGACTTTTAAAATCATTTGTAGGAATCTCAGTGAAAGCAACTGTTTATGTTTTGAAAATATTAACATTCCTGATTGCTTTCATAGTATAAATCATGTCAGAATTAGGTGATGGTTATAGCAATTTTATAAGTGAATTGTGTAGTTGGGTCATTATTTGTGACACCAAACACCTACCTATTGTCCTCCAATTTTATTGTTAAATCTCTAAAATTAAGAATGGATATCACATTATAATTTTACAATTAATATAACTCATGTAAACAAGGTGCTTAAAAGTCAGAGTAATTGACTTGTACTCAGGTATTGATAGTGCATTGTTCTTCACAAGAATATTAAATAATACATGTGAACATTTACTACCAACTGCAAACAAATCCAGGCTAGAAACTAGTTCATATTCATTATATAAAACTTCTAAAGACAGGAAATTAGTCTCAATACAAAGGGCCACGATCAACTTTTCGAAAAATAAACCCATAGAATGATTACAGCCACTGCAGAGAATGACAAGTATTATCAACAAAAATTAATCTGGCACATCTTTTAGTGAACTCAATTAATAATGTGCAACAACAGGGCTCCTTTCTTAGATGAAAATTAATTAGTGGAGGTAAGGTCACTTGGAGACGCTGACATCACTCATCAGAAGAGTCTGGCAGTTCTAATTATTTGTCTTCCAGGCTTGGGTGATCAGAAATTATTGCAATACCTGAGCAACATTTTGAAAAAGCTTTGTGCAAACCTTTTTTTTAAATTAGAATTGGTATTTGATTAATACCAAGGAGGCATTTGGAGCAATCTCTTATCATGAGTGACTAGTACATTTTGGATAATCTTACTGTGAAAGACAGGTCACTGACACGCCACTCAACTCTTTCTATCTCCTTTCTCATCTCTTTCTCCGTTTCTTCCTTTCATCTTTTTTCACATGCTCTTTCATTGAATTTTGTAAGTATTTCTGCAGTGCTGGGTGAGTTTGCTGTTTTCCGAAGCGATGCCCTGTAAGCAAACTCCCTCTCATGTTAACAGATAATGATACCAACAATGAAAACAAAATCCCCCAGCCTTTCATTTCTTCTACTTTTTAACAAATAATAGGTCTTTGCAAATTTCTATTGAGGCTGATTTGAGAAGTACAATGAGGTGTAGAAATTCAAGGAGAAACCCTGTTACATTAAATAATATCAAAAGATTTTTCATAAAGAAATAATAGCTTTTCTTGGCAATGAAATGAGATAGTGTGTGATATTTTTCTATAATGAATTTTGGCCAGTTTTAATTTAATAATTCAGATTGAAACATTTCAATATGTATGAAATGTATATTAGAGGCCTGTTATAATCTGTAGAAGAAATATAAGGAAAGACTTGGATTTGTATAGTGTTTTTCATGACCTCAGGGCATCCCAAAGCACTTTACAGCCAATGAAGTCCTTTTCCAGTGTAGTTACTGTTGTAATGTAGGAAATGCAGCAGCCAATTTACGCACAGCAAGCTCCCACAAACAGCAATATGATAATGATCAAATCATCTATTTTATTCATGTTGATTAAGGGCAAAATAATGGCCCAGGACATAGGGGAGAAATCTCCTGCACGTCTGCAAAATTGTGTCATAGGATTTTTTACATCCACATAAGATAGTTGATGGGGCCTTGATTTAACGTCTCATCCAAGAGACAGTACCTCCGACAGTGCATTGGAGTGTCCAACTGAGATTGTGGATTAATGCATTGAAAGTATGTACACATATATATTTGAATGTCGTTATGGTTGAAATAATAAATTACAGGCATCGCCCAGTGATTCTTTGGCTACTTCTGTCTCTGCATTGTGGATGATTCCAATGAATAGAGACCTCAGCTCAGCACCTCCGGTTTAACGACCTCAGCTGCACTGTCTGCAAGCCTAACGACATCAATTCAAATTACCAGCAAATTAACGGAGCAACACTTTAAACCTGAGAGCAGATTTGATCCAAATAGTCTTTAAATGCCATTTCTGTTCCTATTAACCTACAGATCTGTGTGGCGGAAATTTTAATGCAGCTGCTCCAAAATACAGGGTGTTAATGGCTGAATTGTGACAGCACAATTCATGATGATTTATGATTCTGTGTATAACTTGATTACTCCACTGCTGACTCTGAATACTATTTCAATTAGTGCACTGAAGGTCACTTCTGAAATATCCCTCTATAATCTATTCCTATTAACACTAATACACACGCTATCCAAATCTTTTCACCCTTGTTGATTCAAATCATCTGCAGCTCTAACAATAGACATGTTTACAGACTTACCAGTTTAGACATCTTCACAGATGTTCGCGTTGAATCACTTATTAAGTTTCATTACTGGCTGCAGTATGATATGCTTCTTAAAGATACTACTCAGAGAATGAGCAGATTCGTTCAACCCACCAGCATTTCACACAAATGCATTTGGGGCTACATTAGAAGCAGATAGATATAATATTGTTTCCACATGCCATTATAGTTCTCGGGATGCGAACAGCAATGCCACAAGCATTTGGATGGATTGAATTTTACATAATTCTGACAAAATCATAGGGAAGAATTTTACCGGTCACTGGGCAGCGGGAAACAGAGGCAGAGGGCAATAAGTTAGCAGGGAGCTACGTTTGGATGGCTCCCAGTGCAGTCCCACCCCCAGGGAAGTTTCCCAGCAGTGGGCTGCTCCAAGGAGGCGGGCATCCTATTTGCAGAATCAAAAGCCCTATGAATGACCATTTTTACGGGGATGCCGGCATTTTGCTAATGGCGGGATGGCCCCTCGCCACATGGGGACACCACCAGCTCCAAGGACGTGACCACCCTGCGACAGCCCAGGGGCTGTCATCAGAACCAGAAGCTCCTTGGCCCAAAGAGGGGACTGTGGGCACAACAGGTAGTTCCTTGGCCTCAAAAATCTCCCCTGCAACTGGCATGCTCTTCCCCCTCAGCCATCGTGAATTTTAATTTATACTTACCTTCATGAAGGCGTCTCCATATTGAGGCACCCCAGGATCTCCTACCCGCCTCCTGGTGGTGTTGCTGAGGCTTTAGAGTTGCCAGCCCCCTGATTGGGCCTGCAGCATTGGGAGCCTGCCCGCCCTGCTTAATTAAACAGTCGATCCGAAGGCGGCCAATTAGGAAGCCGCCTATGGTAAAATTGCTGAGCCGGTCCCGCTGCCGTCCAGTGCAGGCCCGGCACCTGATTTTTCAGCCCGACCATTAGGGTCTCAATGCCTGCAGTAAAATTCAGCCCACAGTATCAGCTGAGGCTCGGTGGGTAGCATCACACCTCTGAGTCAGAAGGCTGAGGGTTCAAGAACCATTCCAGGACTTCCGCACAAAAATCAATGTTGACACTCATGTGCAGCACCTAGGGAGTGCTGCACTGTCAGAGGTGCCATCTTTTGGATGAGACATTAAACCAAGGCCCCATCTATCAACGCAGGTGGACGTAAAAGATTCCATAGCCCTATGTTGAAGAAGAGCTGGGGAGTTATCCCTGGTGTCCTGGCCAATATTTATCCCTCAATCAACATCACTAAAAAAAGATTATCTGATGATCATCACATTGCTGTTTGTGGGAGCTTGCTGTGCACAAATTGGCTGCTGCGTTTTCTACAACAGTGACTACACTTCAAAGTACTTCATTGGCTGTATTGGGATGTCCTGTGGTTGTGAAAGGTGCTATATAAATACAAATCTTTCTATTTTTTCTTTCAAAAGATTCTGAAACCCATGCACAAAATGTTGGGATTTTAGGCTCCCTTTCACCCAAATATGTCCTTTACACCGTAAGGTTTGCAACATGGTCTTACTGTCATCACTGGTTACAAAGTATTGAAGAGCAACTCACTTTTACTACACTCGAAAGAGAGCACTGGACAAATTAACAGCACACTAAATACATATAATGGATTTCAGCAAATTTGGAGCAAATTTAAATACTTTGTGGGCACTTAACTCATGCAGGAATGTGCTTTATTCCAAAATGTTAGCAGATTGTAATACAACCAACATCTAAAACAGGTGATGTGATCATTATCACATTGCTGTTTGTGGGAGCTTGCTGTGCTCAAATTGTGTTTCCTACATCACAACAGTACAGTGACTACAAAACTACTTCATTGCCTGTAAAGCATTTGGGACATTCTGAGGTCATGAAAGGAGCTATACAAATGCATGCTCGTTCGCTCTTTCTTTAGGTAGTTTTGATTCTGGGAATTTGTTGTCACGTAGACTCTGATTTTAACTCGGGATCAGTTTTCAGCAGGTGAGCAGTGGTGCAAGTTAGAAATTAACCTGCTGCTCTAGAAATGCAGCCTCAGCTATTTTAACTCCTGGGCCTCATTTAAATTCCACTTCCCAGCTTCCCACCCGTTCTCGCCGGAAAGTGCTGGAAAATCGTGTGGCCCAGATACCGCCCACTGATAGTAGATAGGTGATGGGTTTGAGTGTCACATGGTCTAACTGGCCGGGTTGGGGGGTGGGCATGCTGTCGGAACAGTAGGGTGCCTGCAACAGGGGAGGTTTCGGTTTTCACAGCTCTCCCTGGCTCCACTGGGCTCCACAAAGGACATTTTTAAAAAAGGATTTCCTTGTTTGGCCCTTTTCTGACCTTGGATCCTCTCTGTTGCTGGATTGGCCTGACAGGAGGCTCCCTGCCGCATGCTGCTCAGGCTGCCTAAGTGAAAATGACAGTCGGGTCACAATGGGGACATCGGGACCTGAAATGCACATGTTTAAAAGCAGACCATTGCCTTTGAGCAGCTGTCCTAGCAACAGGCTCAGGAAAGAAGGTGAAAATTGGAACCTGACATGTCCCAGCAACTTCAGCAAAAGCAAAATACTGCAGATGCTGGAAATCTGAAAGAAAAACAAAAAAGGCTAGAAATACTCAGCAGGTCTGGCAGCATCTGTGGAGAATGTGTTTTGGACAGGTGAGAGATGATAGGGATGGAGACCTCTTTTTCACCATTCAACTGATCAAAGACAGCGTTTTTTTTTAATAGGTGTTTTTTGAACCCCTGAATGCTTCGATTATCAAGAACAAATGACAGGTGTTCTCATAAGTTTAAAAAGATAAATGTTTATTATACAACACCCGAAATATTCGCAACACCACCCACTCTCACACTCAAACAGATACATACTCAAGAAAAGATAGAGATTATAAAGATAACAAGCATTATTAGGTCTGATGATTTGTAAAGAGTTCTCTGTTGGCACAGTGGCGCAGTGGTTAGCACTGCAGCCTCATAGCTCCAGGGACCCGGGTTCAATTCTGGGTACTGCCTGTGCGGAGTTTGCAAGTTCTCCCTGTGACTGGGTGGGTTTTCACTGGGTGCTCTGGTTTCCTGCCACAGCCAAAGACTTGCAGGTGATAGGTAAATTGGCCATTGTAAATTGCCCCTAGTGTAGGTAGGTGGTAGGGAATATGGGATTACTGTAGGGTTAATATAAATGGGTGGTTCTTGGTCGGCACAGGCTGAAGGGCCTGTTTCAGTGCTGTATCTCTAAATAAAATAAAACTTGCTTTTCCCCGGGGTGAAGACTTGAAACGGTTGTAATCTTTTCTCTTGTTAACTGAAGAAAGACTTGGGAGGTTCAGGAAGATGCATGCACTGTTACAGATTGCTCTTCTTATATTACAGCCAAAGGTCATGAAGAAGTCTTCGTACCATTTCTCAGATATGGAGTTCAAGGCCAACTCCAGTCACTGCCTACACGTAGTTCAAACCTGGTAATCTTAGGCAGGGTCCTTTCTGTTTGATCTCTCTGTCTCTTTGTCTGCCCAAAATATAACCTTTTAAAAAACACCTTATCACAAACCTTGGGCTGAATTTTCTGTGCCCACAGCCGATGGCGGCGACAAGCGAAAAAAACGGTGGCCCACTCACGCAGACCGCATGTCACGGAGTTGCCGCAATCTTTCGTGCGGCAGCTTATTTAAATAGCCGTGGCGGGCCACCTCCTCCCAATCACATGGAGAGGGCGGACTGTCGGTCCCCGGCAATGGCCTAAGCGCAGGTGCTGACACCCTTTTTAAAGAGCTGTCAGCACTTCTGGGAAATTTAAATATTTTAGAGAAAGTGAATAAAAAGAAATAAATACATTTCTTTTGCCCCCCCTGCCACCCCCTCCCATAACCATTAAATGAATTATTTGCCCTTTCTGCCAAAATACTTATCTTTACCTTTACACCCCCCAAACTGCACAAACTTTCACCTACAACCCTTCCCACCATCCCCTACACCCATGATGTTACTTTGACCCCGTTCCCCTCCACTCCGGCACTGAGAAACTTACCTCCTCCCCCCTCCCCATCAGTGTGGCACTTCGTTTCCCTGGATGGGGATCTGAAGGCACGGTA
Organism: Heterodontus francisci; assembly: GCF_036365525.1. Classification (NCBI taxonomy): domain Eukaryota; kingdom Metazoa; phylum Chordata; class Chondrichthyes; order Heterodontiformes; family Heterodontidae; genus Heterodontus; species Heterodontus francisci. Next base: position 129,526,449 of record NC_090376.1, on the reverse strand, counting down.
GTGCCGGCTAATGGGCCGACAATGGCGGTGGGACATCAGGTGGTGACGTAAGTATCATTAATTCATTGATTTTAATTTATTTAAATATTCAAATGGGAGTCCCGTCGCTGAGCTGCAGGATGGCTGCCACGAGGCTTCGCCACCGTCGGTAATATCGGGCCGGGCCCTCCCAGCGTTGGGGTGCGTGGCGGCCCTCTCCTGGTGGTATCTTCAGGCACCCCCTCCACAGAACCCGACACCTGGCAAAGAACAAAATCCAGCCCCTAATTTCTGTCTTGTGACCAGAGTTTCTCTTCCATTGAATTTATAAATAGTTTCTGATGATTAGGCCATTGTCAAGCAATGGAGCTCAGGTGTCATTCAATCACATCCCATCCTGATAAAGTGAAGCTTTTCACACCTATTCTCTGGAGTTCAAGCTGGGAGTCAAAGGTTTGCCACAGTATTGTTGTCACAATTGGTTGGAGAGATGCAGCCATTACCATAGAAAGGGCCGTTTGCATCTTAATGACTTCTCAAGATGTGAACATTAGCTCAGGATTCTTGTAGTTCTGTGTGTTCGGCAGGAAACGAAAAGTCACCTGACCTCTTACTCCATTTTGTTTACAAGAAAAGTGTCCGTTTGGCTTTACTTCATAAGTTTGGATTGCATGGATGTGACAAGAGAAACTGAAAGATCGTCGACCTGAAATGTTGAGATGGATTTTATGGGCCCCCTGAGATGGGGTTTGAGACAGGGGCATTTATAGAAATGTGAAAGGAGGTGGGGGTGGAGGGCCCATTGCCTCCTCGTCGCCAAGCGATTTTCCTGGGGACAGGAGAGGCCACCGATGGCCGTCACGCTCAGTGGCCAATTGATACACTTAAATGGCCTATTAACGACCTCTTACCCCCCAACTGCTGGGATCTAACCAGTGGCGGGAGGGCCTCTGCCATGCAGTAAGGGCACCTTGTAAAACAAGTTACCCTCCCTGTGGGCTTGGGGGGGGTCCCTCCTCCATGGGCAATCTGTGGCCCACAGAGGACCCCCATTGGCAAAACCACACCTCCATGGACACCCCTCTCCCTGGCCCAGTGACCCCCCCCCCCCAACCTCACTTACATGAGGTCCAGGTCTGCACCACTGGGCTTGGGGTCAAGGCCTCTGCAGTACCGGCAGTGGCCACTAGTGCTTGTGCTGTTGCCGATACTGTTGAGCTGCCAGCACAGTGTTTGGCTGGGAGCTCTTGGAGGCGGGATGCCCGGCTTTACAGGGAGCAATGGAGGATCGCACCAGCGATGGGTGCAGGGGCCTCGAAAAGGCTGAGGCGGGGTTGCCCCTGCCTTCTCGGCCTGGCGTGGGAACCCCGCCGGCTGCGCAGAATCCAGTCCATTACCTCTTCTTCTCTCTCCACAGATGCTGCCTGACCTGCTGAATATTTCCAGCATTTTCTGTTTTTATCTCAGCAAATTCAAGCTGGGCAAACAACGTGAGAAATTTTAACTGCTCATTTGCTTGGTTACCACCAGTTTCAGTCCATTTAGCCCACTTAGCCACATTCTTCTCTTGGTACAGTTCTAGTTTAAAGAACCTCAGATACTCAGATAGGCTTAAGAACCTTGGTGCATTTACTTTAAAGCACTGTAAATCTGATAGCGGTCTATTAAATAACTAAATGGCCGGATAGCATGCCTAGAGAGAGACTATTCCAGTTTAATATATTAGGGAGGACCAGGGGACATGAAATTAAACAATGCAAGAGTAGCAATAGACTGGAATTTGGACAGTTCTTCTTTTCTCAAAGAGTAATAAGCCTCTGGATTGCATTGCTGGCTGGTGGGGTGGTCAAAGACTCTCTACATTGCTCTCAAGAGGAAAGTTTGCTTGTTCTTGACCGAGGCAGAGACTGCATCATACAGAAGCTAACCAGGGAGTTTTAGCACAAAAAAATATAGAAGGGATTGGGTCAAGTGGGTTGTCCTGAACTAGAGTACTATGTCAAATTCTGGGCTCCACACTTTAGGAATGATGTAAAGGCATTAGAGAGGGTCCAGAAAAGATTTATGGAACTAGTTTCAGTAATGAGGAACTTCAGTTACGTGGATAGATTGGAGAAGCTGGGGCTCTTTTCCTTGGTGAAGAGAAGGTTGAGAGGAGATTTGATCGAGGTGTTCAAAATCATGAGGGGTCTGGACAGAGTAGATGGGGAGAAATTGTTCCCATTGGCAGAAGGGTTGAGAACCAGAGGACACCAATTTAAAGTGATTGACAAAAGAAGCAAAGGTGACATGAGGAAAAACTTGTTTATGCAGCGAGTGGTTAGGATCTGGAACACACTACTGGAGAGTGTGCTGGAGGCAGATTCAATCGTAGCTTTCAAAACAAAATTGGATAATTATCTGAAGAGAAAGCATTGCAGGGCTACGAGGAAAGATGGGGGAGTGGGACTAGCTGAGTTGCAGAGTGCCGGGATGGACACGATGAGCTAAATGGCCTCCTTCTGTGCTATAACAAATCTAGGATTCTAGGATTAAAATCTTAAAAATCAGATTCCCAACAAAAATCTGCCTCAAATCCGACCACTTCTGGCTTTATCTGAGGCAGGGAAGTGGGTAGGCGACTAACCCACTCCAAGGAGATGAGTTGGCACTTTCAATATTATAATGAGGCTCTGAGCCTCATTGTTATTTCTACTTTAGGAATTTAACTCTTGATGGTTGGGTTTCCCGAAACCCAACAACTACATCCAGGTGAGATCTATTGGATGCAGGAGGAGAGTGCCTTTACACATACCTGCTGGATCCAGCGTGCCTGCCTGGACAACCTAGGCAATCAGGCACACCCCCAACCCTCCCCACGAGGCCCCCGATTCCCTACCCCTAGGCCATTTACTGCCCACACCCTGAACTCCCCTCTCCAGGCCGCTGATCCCCTTCCCAGGCCGCCAATCCATTCACCTACTGAGGCCTCAGACCTCCTTCAGCTCACCCCGGGATCCCGGAATCGGCAGCGCTATCCCCACCCCCACAAACTCCACAGTGTATGGGGGAATCCTGACTTTCAGGTTCCCCTCACCTTGCGGAGCCCCTTCCCTTCCTTCTCCTGGCAGGTCAGGTAAGTAAAATCGAGGCCTCAATGTCTTAATAGATGTAGCAGCCTTTGCAATCATTCATGACTGCGTGTCTATGTACATATATATATAAAATTAGATATATAAAATATGATATGTACCTCATTAAATCCAGCTTAGCTTGTGGTTGTGGTCTGTATTAGTCCTATTTGCACAATTTAATTCAAAGAATTAGTTAGCCATCACATCATCAACTCCCTTCATTACCTTAATAACCTGACTCATATTTCCATTCAATCTTCTTTACTTAATGTGTGTATAATTTAAGTTCCTTGAATTTATCTTCACAACAAAGAGCCCTGATTCCAAGAACCATTCATCTTCTGCTTTTGCACTCTCTGTGGTGTATCAATTTCCTTTTGAGGCTAAAGTGACCAGAACTAAATGCAATTTTTAATTAACAGTTTTACTAATGAGTTACAGAGAGTTGTTATGACTTGTTTAGGAACATAGGATTGTGAGTCAGCCACTCAGCCCCTTCGGCCTGCTCCATCATTCAGTTAGATTATGGCAGATCTGTATCTTAACTCCATCTACCTGCCTTACTGCCATATCACTTAATATCCTTATCTAACAAAAATCTACCAGTCTCAGTTTTGAAAATTTTAATTGACCTAGCCTTAACAGCTTTTTGCAGGAGAGAGTTCCAGATTCCCTTCAGGTGAAGAATTGCTTCCTGAGTTCATGCAGAAAAGCCTAACTCTAATTTTAAGTTTAGGCCCCGTGTTCTGGACTCCACGAATAGAGGAAATAGTTTCCCTCTGTCTACCATAGCAACTCATTTAATCATCTTAAACACTTCAGTTAGATAGATCAACTCTTAATCTTCTATACTTAAAGGAATATAAGCCTAGTCTATGCAACCTGTCATAACTTATTTCCTTTATCCCTGGTATCACGAGTTTGACTTAAGCTCAGTGCTTTTGTTCTTAGGTCTAGCTTACTTCTGATGACTGCTCTCTCATATTGTAGGAAAATAAAGGGTGCAATTCTAAAGGGAGTACAGAAGCAGAGAGACCTGGTGTATATGTGCATAAATCATTGAGAAGATATTTGATAGAGGTTTTCAAAATCATAAAGGGTCTGGACAGGGTAGGTAGGGAAAATCTGTTCCCATTGGTGGGAGGCTATAAATTTAAGGTAATTGACAAAAGAAGCAATGGCAACATGAGGAAAACTTTGTCATGCAGTGAGTGGTTAGGATCTGGAATGCATTGCCTGAGAGTGTGGTGGCAGCAGATTCAATCGAGGCATTCAAAAAGGAACTGGATTGTTATCTGAAAAGGAAAAATGTATAGCGTTGCGGGGAGAAGGTGGGGAGTGGCACTAGGTAAATTGCTCTTTCGGAGAACCGGTGCAGACACAACAAGCCAAATGACCTCCTTCTGGGGAATTGAATACAAAAGTAGGGAAGTTATGCTTCAGCTATACAGGGCATTGGTGAGACCAAATCTGGAGTATTGTATACAGTACTGCTCTCCTTATTTAAGGAAGGATGTAAATGCATTGGAGGCCGTACAGAGAAGGTTTACTAGACGAATACCTGGAATGGGTGGGCTGTCTTAAGAGGAAAGATTGGACAGGCTAGGCTTGTATCCGCTGGAATTTAGAAGAGTAAGAGGCGACTTGATTGAAACATATAAGATCCTGAGGGGTCTTGACAGGGCGGATGTGGAAAGGATATTTCCCCTTGTGGGAGAATCTAGAACTAGGGGTCACTGTTTAAAAATAAGGGGTCGCCCATTTAAGAGAGAGATGAGGGGAAATCTTTTCTCTCAGAGGGTGGTGAGTCTTTGGAATTCTCTTCCTCAAAAGGCGGTGGAAGCAGAGTCTTTGAATATTTTTAAGGCAGAGGTAGATAGATTCTTGATATGCAAGGGGGTGGAAGGTTATCGGGGGTAGGTGGAAATGTGGAGTAATCAGTTCAGCCATGAACTACTGAATGGTGGAGCAGGCTTGAAGGGCTGAGTGGCCTACTCCTGCTCCTAATTTGTATGCTTGTATGTTCGTATTTAGCAATTCTGTGATTCTTAAACAACATATGCTGTGTCTTACCAGGAGCAACTCCATGGAAGATCCACTATTTTCTTTCAATATTATGTCATAAAATACAAGTAGAAATATTTTGTTTCCTTTGAAAATCAGACCTGTTTCATGTTGAGGAGTATGGTTTGCGACTGGCTCAGTGGTGAGGGGGAGCAGCCTCAGCAACACAAGAGTGGCAGGCAGGAAATGGATTTCAATATAGGTAAATGTGAGGCCATCCACTCTGGAGCTAACAAAGATAGAACAGGGTACTTACAAAATGTTGAAAAGCTAGAAATAATGGAGGTCCAAAGAGACTTGGGTTCAGGTACATAGATCATTAAAATGTTATGAATAGGTACAGAAAATAATTAAAAAGGATAATGGAATGCTGACCTTTACTTCTAGAGGACTAAAATACAAGGGGATAGAAGTTATGCTAAAGCCCTGGTTAGACCATAGCTGGAGTACTTGGAGCAGTTCTGGGCACCACACCTTAGGAAGGATACATTGGCCTTGGCAGATGTGCAGTGTAGATTTACCAGAATAATACCTGGACTCCAAGGTTTAAATTACAAGGAGAGATTATACAAACTAGGGTTGTGTTTTCTGGAATTTAGAAGGTTAAGGGGTGATTTGATTGACATTTTGAAGATAGTGAGTGGAACAGATAGAGAGAAACTATTTTGGGTAATTGGGGAGTCGAGGACTAGGGGGACATAGTCTAAAAACTAGAGCCAGACTCTTCAGGTGTGAAGTTAGGAAACACTTCTTCACGCAAAGAGTGGTAGAAATTTGGAACCCTCTTCCGCCATCGGCAATTGATGCTAGATCAATTGTTGATTTTAAATCCGAGATTGGTTAATAAAAATCTATCAAAGGTATTAAGAGATATGGGGCAAAGGCGGGTATATGAAGTTAGGTCACTGATCAGCCATGATCTCATTCAATGGCGGAACAGGCTCAAGCGGCTAAATTGCCTACTCCTGTTCCTATGAAACGGTATCAAGGCATTATCAAGCCAAAGGCCATGAAACATAATGACCTCCATAATGGATACCCTCCTTGCCCCATTAAATCATTTAGCACAGGATCTCCATCTTCAAAACAAATGCTCCCAGTAAATGGAATCTAGTTACTTTGTAAAGTAAATTCACTCGAAGCCCAACCCTAATCATAATCCTAAATCTAAACATAATCCTTATCAGAATCCTAAGTCTCAGCCCAAGCCCTGGTCCTCAGCCCAAGGCTTAGCCCCAAACTCAAGCCCTTACCTTCAACCCATGGACAATGGCACATTGGGTACTCCAGCGAAGAGAGGAGGTGAGACAGGGAAGCATATGGCGGAAGCAGCAAGTTAAGACGGCTCAAGAACCAGATTAAAAATAAATGTACCTGCTCTAGGAGCAGGCAGCTTGTGAGGCCTGTCAGTGGAGGCCTACATGATAAAGTCTTTTCATAATCTCACAATAATTATGTGAGCCATTGACAAAAGCTAACTTTGAAAATCTAAAAAAGAAATGAAAGTGATTCTCAAAATAGGTAATATGATGTCCAAGTCACCTAAATCCCTGTTTCCCAACAATGGGCAACTTTGCTGAATGTCTCCTATGTAGGTACCTTATGAAATGTGTTTTAATAACTGTCAGTACAGGATAACAGGTAGATCACGAACAGGTGTTTTTGGGACATAAAGCCACTAGCAATGCTGACTGCAAACCTCCTGAGAACAGAGATATATCGGCTGCAACGTGAGTAGTTTATTTTCTATAAATCAATGCAGCCTACAGAAAGTTAGACCGAAAACAGCTTAAATTCCATGGCATTTTAGCAATTTGATGCAGATTGACAACTGCGAATGTTACAAGGGACTACTGAGTGACACAAATATCATTATATGAGACTGACTGGAAGCATTATGAATTCAGGGGAATAAAATAATCGCTTTAAATGTGAGTGATTAGTTTACAAAAAAAAAAGTACTGTCCCGCTAGTTTGAAGCACGAGCACTTGGCATTAGCTCCAAGGAAGCATAAGACAGTGCACATAAACCATAGCTTTGTGTAAATAAATAATATCAATCCAGATAACCAAACTCCCAATAATTTCAACAATTCCTGAAACAAGGCCAGTAGATTTCTGAGCCGTGATCTGGTGTTCTGAATCCTTGCTGGATGAAAACCCATGTTACAAACTTTATGTCCTGTAAAAGGAGTGCAATTATTTTTGCTGTTACTGGAATCAAGCTGACTGGGTTATAAAAGCAAATATCATGGCCTTGATTTTTACTTGCAAAGCCAGTGGCAGGTCTGTTATGGAGCGACAGCAGAAAGGCTCACCCAGTTTTACAAATTGCTTGCCAACTCTCTGGCCAAAATGGCCAGGAGATCAGCAGGGAGTAGCTGCCCGGCTGAGAAAATGGTGCCTGTAATTGGTGGTCACCAGGGATTCAGAAGAAATGGTCCTCAGTAACAAGATAATTGGATAGCTGGGGGTGGGGTGGGGGGGGTGGGGGGGGTTGGTGGAGGGAGCGAGAGGGGATTGGGAGGTGGAAGGGAAAAATCCCAATCATGGGGTTGGGCCTTCCTGGAGTAGGGGAGGCCCAAAGTTTCCTTTTGGGGCCTGCAGCAGCCCTCCTCCTCCTGGCCAACTTTGGAAACAAAACTCAGCTTCCAGGTCCTGGCTCCTGTTGCCAGCAGCACTTGGCCATTACTGCTCCCCCACTAAAGTCTCCTGCTATAATGGCCAATTGGGCCACGATGATGTCATCAGAGCCAGATTTGCATATTTAAAGAGCACCCTGCCGGTCTTGGGATGATGACCACACTCCTTGAAACTTGAAATGGAAGTTGATCAGATCAGGTCTGGATAGTAGTGCATAATCCACCGTTACATTTTAACTGCTCCTCGGTCCTACCTGATTAAAATTGAGACCTGAACAAAGGCTCCTCGTTTATACTGCATTAACAAAGATGAGTTACTGTACATGACCATTTGTGCAATATCCAACTCTTCAAAGTTAAATTTTTTCGATGGCTGGAATTCTACGATGCCCCCACGGGGTCGGATGGTCGTGTGGGGGCGGCGTAAAATTGAGCGGCAGGCTCTGGGAGACCTACCCGCCCCGATTCCGCCTCCGGACAAGTTTATGGCAGTCGGGCAGGGGGGCGGTGGGTGGGAAACAGCCCACCCACCCGAGGCCAATCAAGACCCTTCACTGGCCACTTAACAGCCACTTAAGGCCCCTCGCCCACCTCCACGGGTATTTTACCCGTGACAAGCGGGTGTGCTGGGGACGTGAAAGGCCACCCAGCGATAGCTGCCGGCCTTTCTGCACCCTGGGGAGGGGGGAGGGGGGTGGGGTGCGGGCGCATGGCAGTCAGGCACAACGTGCCGATTGAGGGCCGCCCCCGCCTGCCAACCCACCCCCTGGACCCAAGAGATCCCCGTCCCCGAAAGGACCACTACAGCCTCACCAGGAAAGGACCGATCCACCTGGTGAGGCATGCCCCTACTTACCTTCCCTCCTTGAACAATGGTGTCGCTTGGCTGCAGTCCCAGCAGTGGCCACTGCTCCCGGTGGCTCTGCTGGGACTAAGAGCTGCCGGCCTGCTGATTGGCTGGCAGCTCACTGAGGCGGGACCTCCTCCCTCAAGTGGGTGGAAGTCCCGCCTCAGGACAATTAAAGTCTGGGGATCCGTAAAATATGGGACGGAGCCCCAGGCTAGGCGGAAGGGGGTTTGCCACTGACTTTCACGTTAGAGTCTGGCTCCCATCCATCCACCGTAAAATACCGGCCTATATATTCTATTTAAAGCATGTGATAATATTCATTCTAGTCTGATCTGTAAATCTAAACTGAATCCAATTACCAAAGCATTACATTACCCTCTGCCGTGAACCAGGATTTGCACTGGCCTGTACCAGACTGTCTGCCACGCCATCACTTGTCTATTAGGTAGTACAGGAGGCTGCTGGGAACTGTAATCAGATTGTTCGCACCAGCCACATTTAAATCTGTTTGCTTTGGAGCGGATTTTATATTGGCAGCTGGTGGCAAGAGTTTTAGTGCTGATTTAAAGATTGCTGGAAATAAAGTGGTAACATTTACACACTATCTATTTTGAATTGTAGATAAAAACATACCAGGCCGAAACACAGAATTCCCATCCATCAAATCATTCCCCATTTACATAAATTAAAGCACATCAAATTCCCATTCTCACAAGAAGCTGATTATAGTCAATCCATTGCTTGCTATGACCTAAAGCACCAGCATATGCTGGAGGTATAATTTGTTACACATTGACAACTTCCACAAAAGGATCACATTCATTGACTTATTTTATAATAGCACTTTTTGTGCTTTTTATTTGAGACTGTGTTGGAATGAAAGGCTTTGAGACAGGTATGTACTGGTGTCAAATAATATCAAGAGGGAACTGATTAATGTAGCTCGTAATATCTGTTATTCACAGGAACACAAGAAATAGGAGCAGGAGTAGACCATATGGCCCGTTGAGCCTGCTCCACCATTTAAAACGATCATGGCTGATCTTCGGCTTCAACTCCACTTTCTCGCCCGCTCCCTATATCCCTGAGAGACCAAAAGTCTATCCCAACCTTAAATATATTCAACAATGGAGCATCCACAACCCTCTGGGGTAGAGAATTCCAAAGCTTCACAACCCTTTGTGTGAAGTAATTTCTCTTCATCTCAGTCCTAAATGATCGGCCCCTGATCCTGAGACTGTTCCCCCGTGTTTTAGATTCCCCGACTGGCAGAAGCAATCTCTCAGCATCTACCCTATCCAGCTCCTTTAGAATTTTGTATGTTTCAATGATATTGCCTCTCATTCTTCTAAACTCCAGAGAGTGTAGGTCTAATTTACTCATTCTCTCATCATAGGACAACCTCCTCATCCCAGGGACCAATTTAGTGAATCTTCACTGTACCACCTCCAGTGCAAATATATCCTTTCTTAAATGTGAAGACCAAAACTGCACACAGTACTCCAGATGTGGTCTCACCAAAACCCTGTACAATTGTAGCAATACTTATTTATTCCTGTACTCCAATCCCCCTGGCAATAAAGGCCAACATGCCATTTTCCTTTCTAATTGCTTGCTGTACCTGCATGCTAACCATTTGTATTCCTTGTATGAGCACACCCAAGTCTCTTTGAACAGAAACACTTGCAAGTTTCACACCTTTTAAAAACTATTCTGTTTTTCTATTCTTAATACCAAAGTGAATAACTTCACACTTTTGTACATTATACTCCATCTGCCCATCTTGTTGCCCACTCACTTAACCTGTCTATATCTCTTTGCAGCCTCTCTGTATCCTCCCCACAGGTTACCTTTCCACCTACCTTTGTATCATCAGCAAACTTAGATACATTACTCTCTGTCTCTTCATCTAAGTCATTGATATAGATTGTAAATAGCTGAGGCCCCAGCACTAATCCGTGTGGCACTCCCCTATTAACTGCCTGCCTACTTGAAAATGCCCCATTTATGCCCACTCTCTGCTTCCTGTCCGTTAACCAATCCTCTATCTATGCTAATATATTACTCCCAACTCCATGAGCCCTAATCTTGCCTAATTAACCTTTTGTGTGGCACCTTATCAAATGCCTTTTGAAAATCCAGGTATACTATGTCTACTGGTTCCCCTTTATCTACACTACTAGTTATGCCCTCAAAAAACTCTTAATAAATTTGTCAAAAAGGATCTCCCTTTAGTAAAACCATGCTGACTTGTTCTAATCATACTATGCTTTTTTAAGTGCATTGTTAAGACTTCCTTAATAATAGTTTCCAGCATTTTTGCAATGACTGATGTTAGACTAACTGGCCTGTAGTTCATTGTTTTCACTGTCCCTCCTTTCTTGAAAATCGGTGTAACATTTGCCAACTTCCAAACTGATGGAACCATTTCCGAATCTGAGGAATTTTGGAAAATCATAGCTCGTGCATCCACCATCTCTGCAGCTATCTCTTTTAGAACCCAAGGGTGTAGGCCATCAAGTCCTGGGGATTTGTTGGATTTTAGTCTCTTAAGCTTCTCCAATATGTTATCTTTGCTGATATTAATTTCCTTACTTTTCTAGGTCTATTTCTGGTATAAAACCTATGTCTCCTACTGTGAAGACAGACACAAAATATTTGTTCAATACCTCTACCATTTCTTCATTCACCATGATAATTTCTCCTGTCTCTGCTTCTAAGGGACCAACATTTGCTTTAGCTACTCTCTTCCTTTTATATACTTATAAAAGCTCTTACAATCGTTTTTTATATTTCTGGCTAGTTTACTCTCATATTCTTTTTTTTCCCTTTTTATCAACTTTTTGGTGGCCCTTTGCTGGTTTCTAAAACACTCCAAACCCTCAGACTTGCTACTGTCTTTTGCAATGTTGTAGACCTATTTTTTAATCTAAAACTATCCTTGACTTCCTGAGTGAGCCACGGATGGGTCTTTCTTGTTGAGTTTTTTTTTAATGGAATGTATTTTTGTTGAACACTTTGAATTGTTTCTTTAAATGTTTCCCATTGTTCATTTACTGCCAAATTTATTAGTCTATTTACCCAATTAACCTTAGCCAGTTGTCCCCTCATACCTAGGTAATTAGCTTTGTTTAAGTTTAAGATTCTTATTTGTGATTGGAGCATGTCACTTTCAAACTTAACCTGGAGTTCAATGGTTCTATGACTACTATTTCCCAGTGGATGTTTTACATTACGAATTAACCCTGCTTCATTAGACAATACTAGATCTAAGATAGCTTTATCCCTGGTTGGTTCCACAATGTATTTAGATTAGATTAGATTAGAGATACAGCACTGAAACAGGCCCTTCGGCCCACCGAGTCTGTGCCGACCATCAACCACCCATTTATACTAATCCTACACTAATCCCATATTCCTACCAAACATCCCCACCTGTCCCTATATTTCCCTACCACCTACCTATACTAGTGACAATTTATAATGGCCAATTTACCTACCAACCTGCAAGTCTTTTGGCTTGTGGGAGGAAACCGGAGCACCCGGAGAAAACCCACGCAGACACAGGGAGAACTTACAAACTCCACACAGGCAGTACCCAGAATCGAACCCGGGTCCCTGCAGCTGTGAGGCTGCGGTGCTAACCACTGCGCCACTGTGCCATGAAAACATTCTACAAACCCACCTTCTAGACCACTCTTGCCAATTTCATTGTCCATGTCTATATGAAGATTAAAGTCCCTCACAATTATTACATAGCCTTTATTACAAGCTCCAATAATTTCTTGTTGAATGCTCTGTCCAACGGTATAACTACTGTTACAGGGCATATAAGCTACTCCCACCAGTGTTTTCTGATTCTTGCCATTCCTAATTTCCAACCATACTGATCCTACTTCATGATCGTCTGAGGCCAGATCCTTTCACACTAATGTCCTTATGTCATCTTTTACTATCAGGATTACCCCTCCTCCTTTGCCATTCTGTCTGTCATTCCAAAATATTGTGTATAATATTGGTCAATGATGTGGCCCTTCTGTGTTAGCATCAATGATGTGGCTTTGTGGGTAATACTCTCACCTCTGAGTTGGAAGGTTGTGGGTTCAAGTCTCACTCCAGACACTTGAGTGTGCAATTTGGCCTGATGCTCCAGCGTAGTGCTAAGTGTGTGTTGCACTGTTCAGAGTGCTGTCTTTTTGGATGAGTCATCTGCCCTCGCAAGTAGATGTAATAGAATCCCAGGCACTATTTTGAAGCATTTTCACCAGTGTCCTGACCGATGTGTGTGTTGGCATCCGTCCATCTACAAAAGATGATGGACATGTAGCAAACAATCCATTTAGGTGCGTGTCTTCGCTTGGTGCATTTTTGCTGATAGGTATGACGGCAAACCCTTGAGAGGCAGGTTCTGCCACAAGTGCCGCACATGAAGCTGCCAAGTGAGTTTTTGTTTTCAGCGTTGATGCCTGTTGCTAAGCTGCTGTAGCCACTGTTCGTTGTATGGTGCATGCTAGTCCACAGGATGTTTCGCCATTTCCCTCTTATACAAGCTCATGACTTCCAGGCGAGATAGTCGACATTTAGGGCCTTCATGTCACACTCGCAAGCATCCTTGAAGCAGAGCTTAGGGCTCTCCAATGGTCGGCCTGGCCCCAGCTACCTCACCATACTGAAGGTCCTTGGATATGCCACCGTCTTCCATCCTGTGGACGTGTCCTATCCATCAAAGCCATCTCTGTTTGATTAGTGCCCAACACACTTGGGAGCTCTGCCTTTGAGAGGATTGCCACATTTGTGATTTTGTCCCACCAGGATATACCCATAATGCACTGCAGACAGCAAAGATAGAAATTATTGTGTTTCTTTTCCTGGTAGTCGTAATTCGCTCATGTTTCACATCCATACAGCAAGGTGCTGAGAACACAGGCCTTATAAACCGTCAGCTTGGTCCTAAGGGTCAGCGTGGTGTTATCCCGTGCGCATTTCACGAGTTGTCCAAAGGTGGTAGCTGCTTTCCCTATGTGTGTATTGAGCTCTGTATCAAGGGACAGATTATCTGTCACTGTGGACCCAAGGTAGCAGAATTTGCTAACCACTTCCAGTGGGGTGTTATTTAGTGTAATCGAGGGTGGAGATGCAGCACCTTCTTTCATGACCACAGTTTTCTTGATGTTTATAGTCAGGGAGAACAAGTTACAGGCATGGGAGAGACAGTCCATGAGTCTTTGTAGATGAGTTTCCATGTGAGCGACTAGTGCAGCATCATCAGCGTAGAGGATTTCTCTGATCAGGAGCCTTGATAGATTGTAGAGCTTTCCTTCTGACCTGGTGTGCAAATAGACCCCTTTCATATCTGCAGGAAAGGTGTAGGTTAGGAGCATGGAGAAAAAGATGTCAAACAGAATGGGGGCTAGGACACAATCCTGTCTCACTCCATTCTTCATTCTGAAACTGTTGGAAGTGGAGCCATCAAACTGTACAGTGCAGTGCATGTTGTCATGGAAGGAGTGGAAGAGACTGAGGAGCTTCAGTGGACAGCCAATTTTTCCTAAAATCTTGTAGAGCCCTGTTCTGCTGACGGTGACGAATGGCTTAGTAAGATCTATGACAATAAGGTAAAGGGGTATACTCTGTTCTCTACACTTCTCTTTTAGCTGGCGTATGGAGAAGATAATTGTCCACAGTTGCTCTGCCAACATGGAAACCACACTGTGCTTCTGGGTACACTCGGACTGCAAGTAAATGGAATCTTTTAATTATGACCGTATCAAAGGCCTTTCCTGTGACACTGAAGTGTGAGATGTCCCTGTAGCTGTTTCTGTCTCCTCTGTTGCCTTTGTTTTTGTAAAGTGTGATGCTTTTGGCATTGCGCATCTCCAGTGGAACAGAGCCTACTTTCCAGCAGAGAAGGAGAAGGTCATAAAGGTCATATTTATCCCTCAATCAACATCACTAAAGAAGACTATCTGGTCATTATCACATCGCTGTATGTGGGACCTTGGCTGCTGCATTTCCTACAACAGTGACCACTCATCAAAAGTACTCTATTGGCTGTAAAGCGCTTTGGGACATCTTGAGGTCATGAAAGGCTCTATATAAATGCAAGTACACCAAAAATAAACCTTGTGTATGGTTAATTGTTTTTAACCCAATTTGGAACCTGATGCAATACATTGAAATGGTTTTGGTTTAAATGATTAATAATCCTCTCTGGTTGTAGCATAACTTCCTCTACAGCTTATATTGCAGAGATAATGGGTAAGACCAGAAAGCTCGCATGCTAGTAGGGCCTGAATTAATATTGACACTCCTTGAAATATCCTTGCTGAGTTTGAATGGATGGTATTCGACACATCAAATTGTTATATTTTCAAACTGCCATCGAATGAACTGTTGTACACAAGAGGGATTTCTTACTACTGGATCTGAAAAGTTGGAAAAAAAAAAATTGCCTCCCTCCCCCCTAAAAAGGGTTTGCTAGGAACCTTGTCAGCTAAATGGAAAGTGTGGTTTCTTGTCTTTTGCTTCATAATCTTAAGAAAATTAACAGTGAGGTTTTCTGTTCTATTCCATTACTAAAAGCACTTATTTCTCAATTATTTGCTCCACTAGAATTGCCCGCATAATCGAAAACTGTTTCCTTGTGCAGTCAGGTACTTCAAACAGAACTAATTGTGAGGAGATATGCAAGTAAAGTCACAAATGGTGCACCAGTATGCTTTTATCATAGCATGAACTACAAGAAAATGACTTCCACTTAGTATTCTAAATGTCTATTTCCATACAGCGAAAATGATGACCTGCTTTTACAGACACAAGAGATAATTTATATTCATACCACTCATCAGCTGAATAAATCATGAAATTATTTTTTTTCATAATCAGGAACAAATAATGTTAAAGGAATAAAATTATAACTCAAACTTACTACAACCAGGAGTTCTCTCCCCTGGCTGAGATGGCACCTTGCACTTTTTAAAAATCTCAACGCTACTGGAAAATCTCCAGCGCTCACCGCCCCACCACCCCCCACCCCCCCAATCTCTATAATGTCCTCCAGCCTGACAGCCTTCCGAGATCTCAGTGTTCCTCCAATTCTGGCCTCTTGTGCATCCCGATTTTCATTGCTGCACCATTGGTGGCCAAGCCTTCAGCTTTCTAGGCCCTAAGCTCTGGAATTTCCTGACTAAACCTCTCCCCCTCTCTACCTCTCTATCCTCCATTAAGACGCTCCTTAAAACCTACCTCTTCGACCAAACTCTTGGTCACCTGTCCTAATATCTCCTTCAGTGGCTTGGTGTCAAATTGTGTTTGATAACGCTCCTTTGAAGCACCTTGGGACGTATTACTAGGTTCTTCTTTGGCCTCCTTATCTCGAGACACAATGGGTAAGCGCCTGGAGGTGGTCAGTGGTGTGTGGAGCAGCGCCTGGAGTGGCTATAAAGGCCAATTCTAGAGTGACAGGCTCTTCCACAGGTGCTGCAGAAAAATTTGTTTGTCGGGGCTGTTACACAGTTGGCTCTCCCCTTGCGCTTCTGTCTTTTTTCCTGCCAACTGCTAATCCTGATCGTGTGGAGGAAAATTCCTTCTTCTGAAGACTTGAACGCATGTGAGAGCAGCAGGGAGAAGAAAATCCCAAAAAGTGTGGGTGCGAGAACACAGCCCTGTTTCACGCCACTCAGGATAGGAAAGGGGTCTGATGAGGTGCCGCCATGTTGAATTGTGCCTTTCATATTGTCATGGAATGAGGTGATGATACTTAGTAGCTTTGGTGGACATCCAATCTTTTCTAGTAGTCTGAAGAGACTAGGTTAAAGGCAAGCTATATAAAGGCAAGTTGTTGTTGGTGGTGTTAGTTGTTAGTGGCCCTTGGGATAAATACAAACAACAAGCAGGTGAAGGAAAAGAACCCCAAATAAAAGTAAAGTTCAATAAACTCAGACAGTTTAAAAATTCCTGTAATAATCTCAGAAAAGATTGCTGCAAAACTCAGATAAAGAAGAGTTAGTATTACAGAGGCAAGGCCAGTGGATCAAAGTTTCTTTGTTTAAGGGATCTAACTCGATGACCACTGCTTTAGTTGATCCTTAGAACTCTTGCTTTTAACTGAAGAATCCTTTGATGAATCTGTTTCTGATTAAGGCTGTTTCTTTTCTCTCGTTACTTGATATTTTAGCTGTGAGCCAAATTGGTGATTTGTTCAATAAAGACTCGCATTTATGTAGCAACTTTCATGACCTCAGGATATCCCGAAGTGCTTTACAGCCAATGAAGAAGTCTTTGACGTGTAGTCATTGTTGTAATGTAGGAAACGTAGCAGCCAATTTCTTCACAGCAAGCTCCCACAAACAGCGATGAGATAATGGGCCTGAATTTTACTTTGGGCGGGAGGCCCCATTGAGCAGCCGAAAAGTCGGGGCGAGCACGCCTCCGCCGGGCTTGGGGGGGCCACGCTGGGATTTTTCGCTCTCCAGGCCTTTAATTGGTCTTGGGTGGGACTTCCACCTCCTTGAGACAGGAAATCTTGCCTAATGGAGCTGTCAACCAATCAGTAGGCTGGCAGCTGTTAGTCCCAGTAGCGCCACCGGGAATGGTGGCCACTGCTGGGACTACACCCAGCCATCGGAAGATAGAGGACCCCAGAACAATGGTACGTTTTTGGGGCCTCACCGGGGACAATTGGCCGGGGCCCCAGCGAGGCAAGGGGGATTGGTTTGGGAGGGATGGGGTGGGGCACAGGGTGCCAAATCAGGAGGGCCCCCCTCCACCCCCCAGCCTGCAAGAAGGCCGTCAGGTTTTACCTGGCAGTGTTCTTGGGGCCTTTTCTGTCTGCTCGCCGGGGGTAAGTTACTCACGCAGTGGGAGGCGGCACTTAAGTGGCAGTTAATTGGCCACTTAAGGGCCTTTATTGGCCTGGGGTGGGCAGGCTGTATCTCGCCACCCCGCACAAAATTGCAGCGGGGGCAGGAAGGCGTCAGGAACGGCCCCGCCCCCCACCTCCCACTCAATTTTGAGTGTTCCCCCCCCAACACCACCAATCTGCTTGTTGGGGTCTGTAAAATTTCGGCCAATCTGTTTTTTTAGCGATGTTGATTGAGGGATAAATATTGGTCCAGAACATTGGAGAAAAATCTCTGCTCATCTTTGAATATTGCCATAGGATCTTTGCTGTCCGCCTGAGACAACTGATGGTACCTCGGCTTAACATCTCATCCAAAAAACACTGTTGCTGACAGTGTAGGACTCTCATAGTACGATACTGGAGCTTGAGGTTGGATTTTGTGCTTAGGTCTCGGAAGTGAGACTTGAACCCACAAGCTTCTAACTCACAGGTGATTGCACTACCAACTGAGTCCCAGCTGATACCTTGTTAATATATGTTAATTGGAGTCAAATTACATGTTATGATGCCCACACACTGTTTTTGCCCAGACTGCTGCTGATAGTTTCTGATCCAGCCAACAGGCTTGAACAATACAAGTCAGGAAGTGGTCATTTTGAAAGCATCTCTGAGTGCAGTGCTTCTTCACTGCTGCACTCAAGTGTCAGCAGAGATTGTGTGCTCATGTCTTTGGAGCGGGGTTTAAACCAATGACCTACTGACACAGAGGCAAAAGTGCCACCAGTGAGCAAAGACAGACATCTTGAGAGGAATTTTATCCTCTCCCCCGTGGAGGGTTTGGAGGTGAGGAGAGAATAAAACTGGGTGGGATGGGGGGGGGGAGTGCATTCCCACCAGCATCCTGCCTTTGCCATAATTTAGTCTGGGGTGGGAAGGCCTGTGAACAGCTTTCCTATCCCGCCACCAATTGAGGCCCTGAACAAGGCAATTAACCCCAAATTAAGGGCCTCTTTCCGCTGGAGCTGCAGTTACCCGTGCGGTGTGGCCCTGTCGCTGCAGGGGAAGCACTGCATGGAATACCATGCGGGCTGTATCCTGGCTCTGGAGTGGAGTGGGGGGGGTGCTCATTTAAAGGCCTGAAAGAGGAATCCGGCATCAGGAAAGGGGGGGACGGGCACTGATAGCCAACCCCTGCTCATTTCCGAACACCCTACCCCATGACCCCCACCCTGCGAGACCCCTCCCGCACTGACCTACCTGAGGCCTGCTTCCAGCGACACTCCTTGCACTCCAGTAGGTGCTCCTCCAGCAGCAGCCACCATGATGGCAGTGCAGCTGCCGACCTCTGATTGGCTGGCAACTCTCCAAGGGCAGGACTTCCGGTGACGGGGTCTTTGATCCTGTGGATGGCCTGCTGCTATCTACTTAAGTGCCTGATTGGCACCAGATTTGGTGGGCCTTCCAGAGAAGAGACGGCATGGGGATCTCGGTGTCACTTTTTCCAGACATCGAGACCCCTGCGCCAGGATAAAACTCCCCCCTTGAGTGGCAACTTGGTGAGTGCAGATAATCAAACTTTACTGGCTGATCATCCTCGTATGCTATTGTCATGAAAAACACAACTTGCTGTGATTGTGGTGCTTCAAAAGTGTAATAATTAGTTAGCTTCCTACTCTTCAGCCTGATGATATAATCTAATTTCAGAGTTAGAAAGTTCACATGCACTAATCCTCTGGTAAGGTTCGATTATATTTGCTTCTGTTCACAGATGTTGATGTACAGATGTTGGTAGATGGGAATAGAATATGCATGATGTGCCGGACATCCCATCATGTATCTTCCTCTTATTGCAGCTTATATAACAGGGCGGCACAGTGGCGCAGTGGTTAGCACTGCAGTCTCACAGCTCCAGGGGCCCGGGTTCGATTCTGGGTACTGTCTGTGTGGAGTTTGCAAGTTCTCCCTGTATCTGCGTGGGTTTCCTCCGGGTGCTCCGGTTTCCTCCCACAAGCCAAAAGACTTGCAGGTTGGTCGGTAAATTGGCCATTATAAAAATTGTCACTAGTATAGGTAGGTGGTAGGGAAATATAGAGACAGGTGGGGATGTTTGGTAGGAATATGGGATTAGTGTAGGATTAGTATAAATGGGTGGTTGATGTTCGGCACAGACTCGGTGGGCCGAAGGGCCTGTTTCAGTGCTGTATCTCTAATCTAATAACAGGAGGTTCATTTTGAGGAAGCCTTCAATGCCAGTATTGATGAGGGCAATAAGAAACTTAAATAATTGGCAGAAATCCTCACGATGCCAGCAAAAAAAGGGAGTGAAATGGACCAGAAATTACTTAACAAATTGCAGAATAAATCCTCTTAAATTTACTTACCTGCTCAATGCCCAACAACCCTTGATATCCATTTATACATAGAGTTGTTGGGAGTCATGTGTGGCCAGTGTAAAGGCTGGACAATGACATGCAGGGTATTATTGCATAATTTCTGAGTCATTATCAGATCATTTACAAGTTTCTGCTTGCTTCAGCTGAGAATATCCTACATTTAGCTGTCAGTCCTGCCAGAAATCCATACAACGGAAAGCTGAAATTTGGAACTCTCCAGATCCAAAAGGCTGTGTGTCCTGGGTTAATTGAAATGTTTAATTCAATTGCAATTGATTGCTCTTAGAGAAATCCATTTCAGGTACATTGCTCATCCATTAAAAAAATTACATATGAACAATAATAGAAAGAAAGAATCTCACCCCAATCCAAAAAGTCTAATTTGATTAAAAATGTTTTAAAATATTAATTCAAATACATTAAAATAATCGCAAAATACTGCAGATACTGGAAATCTGAAATATAAACAGAAAGTGCTCGAAATACTCAGCAGGTCTGGCAGCATCTGTGGAGAGAGAAGCAGAGTTAACGTTTCAGGTCCATGACCTTTCATCAGAACTGGCAAAGGTTAGAAAAGTACTAGGTTTTAAGCAAGTGAAGGTGGTGGGGGGGGGGGGGGGGGGGGGGGTTGGTGGCAAGGGGTTGGTGGTAGGGAAGAGAACAAAAGGGAAGGTGTGTCATAGAGCAGAGGGCAGGAGAGATTAAATAACACAGATGGCATGGGACAAAGGCAAAGAGCATGTTAATGATTGTGGTGAAAGACAAAACATTAGTCCAGAGAGAGTATTCATGACAGAATAATGAGCAGCGCTGTCCAAAAGCACAACATGAAAAACAGGCAAATGCGGCATGACTGGCCTTTTAAAATTTTATTTACATTATTTTTTAATTTTATTTTTTAACCATGCATCTGTACACTAATTCAAACCTGAAGCCAATAATTTTTTGTTCGGTGAGAGTACCAAGGGATATGGAACAAAAGTGAGTAAATGGAACTGAGGTACAGATCAGCCATGACCCAATAGAATGGCCAAACAGGTCAACCAGTTAACATATTCCACTGGGCTAGTAACTTATTCAAAATCTCAAATCAAATTAATAAGACTCAATCCTTTTCTCAAGATGCCATGTTGAGTGTCTTTGATAACTACTACTCTATTCAGGTGACCGTACAGAGCGAAGGTACAAATTTGTATGTGTTGGGCCCATTTTACATGGCACATAGCTTACCAATTTAGCAGTGGGATGTATGTGTTTGGCTTGGGCAGGCCTTGTTCCTGCTGGTTAATTTGTGGGGCCCATTTGTTTAGGCACCAGGGGTAGATGCTTAAAATAAATGTTAGGCCACTTGGATATGTACATTAGGGGCCTAACTTCTATTAAAGGACCCATCTTAAAAATCTGTCAGTGATGAGTGTGGCATGCAAGACCTGCCTGGCTGGTAAGGATTCTTCAGGGTGCCCCAAAGCTGTAAATGTGGGATAATAACATTATTTTTCCTGGCTCTGTAGCAGCTCTGAAGATCATTGTCAGCCCTCATACCTCACCTTGGCCCTCTCCTGATCGCCTTCCCCACCACTATCCTCCGACCGGACCCCCACCGCGATCATCTCCTCTCATCCATTCCCTCCTCCTCTCCTCCCAAGATATGCCTGAGGGGCCCTGCTTCCTGAAATTGATATCTGCTTTGCTAGCAAGCTGCCAGTGTATGTGTAGCAGGTGTCCACAGTTCGATGGTCTAATTTAGATAAGGCTCGAGGCCTGATTTCGATTGGGCCCCAGCCCTTCCTGTGTAGGCCAGCCTCATGCAGTTTCTCCCCAACATCCCTCATTATTCCTTCTAGCATCTTGCCTATGATTGAAGTCAAACGAATGGGTCTGTCGTTCCCTGATCCTGACTTGTTCCAAAGCATAAAACATTTAGTTTAAATCCTACCAGGCTTTTTAAAGTTGTAGCAGTACATTTCAGCCTGAGTGAAATCTCATTGAAAGTTTACTGATTAATTCACACACTTTCAGTAGAAATCCTCCATCACAGGAAGTGTGGGAACATGTGCCTGTCATTGCAAATTAGGCCAGTATAACTAATAAATAAAGTGAATTGCCAAACACTGAAGTACAACTTTAAAAAATCTTTTTCTTTTCTCAATGGTGGTTTGTTACTTAACAGACCTGTTTGTGGTGTGTAAGGTTTGTTTGTTAAAAAAAAGCCTTTTTTTTTAGAAATGATGACAGTCTGTTTAAAAGTATGTGTCCAGGTGAGGGATCTTGGTAGATATTCGATTTGAATATTGTGATTCTAGCTTGCAGTGAGAATGCAAGAAAAGCTGCATACACAAAGTTAACAGTCAATGCTTGGTCCAGAATTGTAAGAATTTTACAGTACACATGTCTTAACTGAAATATTTGCTGGCAATGAAAGGGACAGTCTGACTGTAGTTGTAAGATCTATCTTATTTAAAGAGTACGGCTGCACATCTAACTGTGCTGAAGGTTATTTGTAGACTGAAGGTCTTTTCTTGTCAAGACATGATGAATACCGTGTGCACAGACAGAAGAGCATTGGGCCCTGCATTAACCGGAAAAGCCACTGATCTGTGAATAACTTAAAAAAGAAAACCTGAAGATTAGCAGTGTTGCTTTTTAAAATGATCCATCAAATTCAACTAGCACATCCACGGAGATGAATCATCTGCAGCCTTTGATATGTATTCAGAAGAAGACCTTCATTTCTTTTTTTTGTAATACGAAATAAAAACATAAACAAGAAAATAAAAGCAAAGACCTCTGTCTGTTTACTGCACTTCTTGAGGATTATATTTCATTGGTATATCATTTCTCCTGAATGATGGTTTCATCTAGTCCGAAGAGTACTGGATTGTAGAATCAATCTTCTTCCTGAAGCTTTTTCCATATATAGAAATTCTCCTGTGTGTAGTTTTACTTTTACAATACACTGTGGATACCTCCACAGCTTGTCTGAGGCCTCACAAACAAGAGGACTCAATGGGGCTCAGTGTGGTTCATATTATAATTTTACTTGACTCAGACACTGGAATAAGAGAATGTCTGTTCGAATCTTACATGAACACTTGAAATTTACATACCCATGCAATTCCAACATTCAGAATGGGCTTGACTTTTATCTAGGGGCGTTTTTTTTTTCACAAATTCACTCACTAACTTCTCTGCTAGCTCCTTTAGAAAGTTGAGCTGGCCAATATAAACAAGGAATGTGCACCATCAACAGGATGCAAAGGCTCAAATCAGCGTTGGCTGGCACTAACTGTACCCAACCGGCCTATTTTCCTATTCAATTCCATAGCATAAAATTGAAGATTGCTAAAACATGAACAGGCCGGGATTTTACTGAGCTCCCGACGTTGGACACCGTGGTGGGGTGGTGGGCGCGGAAGATCGTTCCGCACCAGCCCGCCACGGAGCCTGCGCCGGGAGTGCCGGGCCTGATCTTTCCGGTGGCGACGAGTCTCCGTGGCGGCCCCCACCCCACCCCCCGCCGCTATGCGATGGGACCTGGCTTACTATATTTAAATTAATCAAATTAATACATTTAAATAAAATCAACAACTATCTTAGCTTCGGGCTGTAATCTTCTGAGCGGTGGCTGGCACTTGCGCCTTCACTTTCCCGTCCAGGGAAAGCAGGTGCCACCGTGGTGGCGAAGAGGGGATCTTATGATTTTTAGTGCAGTGGGGGGGGGGGGGGGGTGGGGGGAACAGGGTCAAACGTAAATTTCTAGTGTAGGGGAGGGTGGGAAGGGGTGACCTCTGTACACTGATCAGTTTGGGTGGTGGGGGGGGGGCAGGTCAAGTGTTGAAGGTAAGTGTTTTTGGTGGGGGGGAGAGGGTAAGTTTTTCATTTAATTGTTATTGGATGGAAGAAGGAAGGGGGGCGATAGATTTTTCAGCGGTACAACTGGAGGGGGAAGTACCTTAAAAATTTAAATGGCCCAGCAGGGCTGGCTACCCTTTAAAAAGGGCACCAGCGTCTGCACACAGGCAGCTGACGCCATTGCCGACGTCACAGAGCCCGCTCCCTCCACGTGATTGCCGGTAGTGGGAGGGCGGTCCTTGACCGGCTCATTATCTTGGGCCGCCACAAGGAAGGTTGCGGTAGCGTGTGGGCCATAATTTCTTCGCCCACCGCCGCTCCCGATGGTGGGAGAAGAAAATCCAGCCCATAATGTGGACAGGGTGCTAAACCAACTTTGTTTAAATAAATAAAAGAAAATGAGGGAAAATACAATCTCCCCTTATTTAGAAAAGCAACACAATGAGAATACAAATGCTGTGTTACACTGAGGATGCAAACCTTGAGATACCTTGAGTTTTTGTGACTGTGGCCCCTCTTTAATTGCACAGAATGTTTGCAAGGGTAGAAAACAAAAGTAGAAAAAATGTGATTTTAGTAGAATAAACACATTTTTTTCATTATTGTCCTTTCATATTTTGGCAAGCCATCTAGCGGAATGAATAACATCAAGAGCTCCATTTTAGTTCTGTCAGAATCGAAGAAAACAATCAGTTTCATACTTTTCGATTCCAATGTAAGCTAAAGTTCAGAGGTAACATATTTCTATTGATCTAACCATCCACTGACCTTCATTAATGACAGCAAAACACTTGTGGTTTCAAATCACACTGTGCTATCTTAGATTTGCAATGAATATGCTGAGATGTTTGTATAAAATTTCTCTGTCCACTATTTTAATGAAAGGTGATAACTTATTTAAGAGATAAATCAGTGAAATTTCAAAGTCTCCACAACTAATGTTACGCAATGCGATTGGCAAGTAATATTTGTGCCACACAAGTGCCAGGCAATGAACATCTCCAACAAGAGAGAATCTAACCACTTACCCTTGACATTCAACGGCATTGCTATTGCTGAATCCCCACTATCAATATCTTGGGGGGTTATCATTACTAGAAACTTAACTGGACCAGCCATATAAATGCTGTGGCTATAACAGCAGGTCAGAGGCTGGGAATTCTGCAGCAAATAACTCAGCTCCTGACTCCCCAAAGCCTGTCCACCATCTTCAAGGCACAAGTTTGAAATGTGCTGGAATAGTCTCCAATTGCCTGGATGAGTGCAGCTCCAACAACACTCAAGAAGGTCGACATCATCTGACATGTGGGAGTCTTTCAAACGTCAGTTGATTAGAATCCAGGACCAATATGTTCCTGTGAGGAAGAAGGATAAGTTTGGCAAGTTTCGGGAACCTTGGATAACGAGGGATATTGTGAGCCTAGTCAAAAAGAAAAAGGAAGCATTCATAAGGGCTAGAAGGCTGGGAACAGACAAAGCCCTTGAGGAATATAAAGAAAGTAGGAAGGAACTTAAGCAAGGAGTCAGGAGGGCTAAAAGGGGTCATGCAAAGTCATTGGCAAACAGGATTAGGGAGAATCCCAAGGCTTTTAATATGTATATAAAGAGCAAGAGGGTAACCAGGGAAAGGGTTGGCCCACTCAAGGACAGAGGAGGGAATCTATTTGCGGAGCCAGAGGAAATGGGCGAGGTACTAAATGAGTACTTTGCATCAGTATTCACCAAAGAGAAGGACTTGGTGGATGATGAGTCTAGGGAAGGGAGTGTAGATAGTTTCAGTCACCTCATTATCAAAAAGGAGGAGGTGTTGGGTGTCTTGCAAAGCATTAAGGTAGATAAGTCCCCAGGGCCTGATGGGATCTACCCCAGAATACTGAGGGAGGCAAGGGAAGAAATTGCTGGGGCCTTGACAGAAATCTTTGTATCCTCATTGGCTACAGGTGAGGTCCCAGAGGACTGGAGAATAGCCAATGTCGTTCCTTTGTTTAAGAAGGGTAGCAAGGATAATCCAGGAAATTATAGGCCGGTGAGCCTTACATCAGTGGTAGGGAAATTATTGGAGAGGATTCTTCGGGACAGGATTTACTCCCATTTGGAAACAAATGGACTTGTTAGCGAGAGGCAGCATGGTTTTGTGAAGGGGAGGTCGTGTCTCACTAACTTGATTGAGATTTTGAGGAAGTGACGAAGATGATTGATGAAGGAAGGGCAGTGGATGTTGTCTATATGGACTTCAGTAAAGCCTTTGACAAGGTCCCGCATGGCAGACTGGTACAAAAGGTGAAGTCACACGGGATCAGAGGTGAGCTGGCAAGATGGATACAGAACTGGCTTGGATCAGAAGACAGAGGGTAGCAGTGGAGGGGTGCTTTTCTGAATGGAGGGCTGTGACTAGTGGTGTTCCGCAGGGATCAGTGCTGGGACCTTTGCTGGTTGTATTATATGTAAATGATTTGGAGGAAAATATAGCTGGTCTGATTAGTTAGTTTGCAGATGACACAAAGGTTGGTGGAGTTGCAGATAGTGATGAGGATTGTCAGAGGATACAGCAGGATATAAATCGGTTGGAGACTTGGGCGGAGAAATGGCAGATGGAGTTTAATCCGGTCAAATGTGAGGTAATGCATTTTGGAAGGTCTAATACAGGTGGGAAGTATACAGTAAATGGCAGAACCCTTCGGAGTATTGACAGGCAGAGAGATCTGGGCGTACAGGTCCACAGATCACTGAAAGTGGCAATGCAGGTGGATAAGGTAGTCAAGAAGGCATACGGCATGCTTGCCTTCATCAGTCGGGCATAGAGTATAAAAATTGGCAAGTCATGCTGCAGCTGTACAGAACCTTAGTTAGGCCACACTTAGAATATTGCGTGCAGTTCTTGTCGCCACACTACCAGAAGGATGTGGAGGCTTTGGAGAGGGTACAGAAGAGGTTTACCAGGATGTTGCCTGGTCTGGAGGTTCCTTTGACAGCACCTTCCAAACCTGTAACCTCTAACTGGGTTGTCCAACATATGGCCCGTGGGCCAGGATCCGGCCCGCCAAAGGTTGCAATCTGGCCTGCGGATGTATTGCAGAACTGAGAAATTTCCCATTGTCTTCTTCATTCAGACCAGGTTTTTAAAATATGGCGCTGTCAGTTTCACAGCTGACAGGTGCTGCATGAGAGCGCTAACAGCGGTTTCCCAACTTCGGACAGATTTGGGGTTTTCCAACTTTTTAAAAAGCCGCTGGAAGACCTCGAATCTGTCTGAAGATGGAAAACTGCTGTTCCTGATGTCAGCACCTGTCAGCTGTGAAACCTAGTGTGATTTTTAAAAAGAAAACTGATCAACCACAAAGCTGCTGTGCTGATCGCTTACGCTCCCTGCAGCTGTCAGAGAGAGAGAGGGGGGGCAGAGAGGGAGGGAACGGGGGGAGAGACGGGAGAAAGAGAGAGGGGAACAGAGAGGGAGAGGAGACAGAGAGAGAGAGACAGGGGGGGAAAGAGAGTGGGCCAGAGAGAAAGAGAGGGACAGAGAGAGTGGGACAAAGAAGGGGAAAGAGAGAGGGGGCAGAGAGAGAGGGAAAGGGACAGAAAGAGAGAGAGGGGGATACAGCAAGGGAGGCATGGTCAGAGAGAGAAACAGGGCAGGACAAAGACACTAAGTCAGTGTCCAATATAGTGTTGAGAAAGTAAGTAAATAAATTATCTTCTCATTTAAAGCTTCTTCACAAAAATGCACATTTGTTGTTGTTTTGATTAATAATAAAATAATTTTTTCATGCCTTTATCTTTCCGAAATTGTCTCACTGACTCCCCATGCAAGACAAAAATTGTAATGTGGTCCCTCCGTGCAAAAAGTTTGGACAACCCTGTTCTACTGCCTAGTAGGACAAGGGCAGCAGGTGCATGGGAACAGCACCACCTCACATTCCTCTCCAAGTCATCCACTTTCCTGACTTGGAAATATATGTCATGGAACTTCCTCCCTAACAGCACTATGGGTGTACCTAAACCACATGGACTTCAGCGGTTCAAGAAGCCAGCTCACCACCACCTTCTCAAGGGCAATTAGGGATGGGCAATAAACACTGGCCTTGCCAGTGACATCCACATCCCATGAAAAAAAAATCCTTGGCTGGAGATATTCTTGTGGGGCCAGGAGGAGTACTCCTGCTCAACCTCACCCCACTGGGAACCTTTTAAAAGTAAAGAAAAGAATTGTACCTGGGCCTCCAGTGGCCAGAAATCTTGTTGGCATTAACTTCAGCTGGAGGGCAAGAAATCAAGTGCATTTTAATCACCCTGTGGTTAAAATAGCTCTTGTGTCCCAGAGACATCACCAGGATGTGGCTTTACCATTTAATTAGTCCCCTGTTCCTCTGGGATGGGTAGCCTTCCTATGCCTTAAATTGGGCAAGTCAAAAAATTTGGAAACACAACAGGAACACCCCACGAACATTGTAACCACCCCTCCCCCCACCACTGCACCCTTCCTGCTGGATTGGGGAGTGGGGGGGGAGCGGGTGGCTGGGAATGAGAGGGGGCAGTGGGAGGGGGTTTAGAATTAGTCAATTAAGGAGGACTGATCGGAACTGATTATATTAAAATTTCAAATTAAACATTGAAATCGCAACAAATATTAAAAAGTGTAAACAAGATCAAACAACAACCAACGAGATGCTTATTTTATAGTTGACCCACATGGTGGGCTGTACAGTCATTTTAGAATAATTATTTCCATTAGAATCACTTCAAAACATGAATTTTGTTTTAAAAATTGGACTTTAATGCAGAAATAATTAATAAGAAAGCTATGTATTTAGATCAGGGAGTTAAATACATTGTGAGCCATATACCCTAATAATGAATCATTTGTTGATGATCATTACAAATCTCTTCTGGGTTGTTAATTGTATATTAATTGTGTTTAATTGTATGCAGGTAGTGGGCATGAACTGGGGATTCACTTGTGCTCCTATAAATAGGAACAGTCTGAAACTGGGGTTATTGGGTTAGGAGGTGCATGTTTTGTCATGTGTATCTCTGTAAATAAAAGTTTATAAAAGTGTGTAAAGATTGGCCCCAGTTCTATCCTTCACTGCTGGGTTTTCTGGAGTCGAACAAGGGTTACTGATTTTATTTCTGGTTCAGGGCAGGTGATGTGACAATCTTTATGAGTTGTGGGCCATCTTGATCTTGAAAACACATTGCCAAGGGAATTGATAGTGTTTGCTGTAACTAGCCAGCAGGCACCAACATTGAGCTCTATTCACAAAGATATGTTGACCTGCTACAATGACGTTTTCTCTCATGTACTTTCCCCACAAACTGTGCCTTTTCAGCAAATGATCATTTCAATTTAATGCCGTCAAGTAGCTATACAGTATGCAGTTTAATGTTAACTAAACTAAGTTTCACGCTGCGAGTAAAAATGAAAGAACTTGCATTTTTATATAACCCCTTTCATGACACCAGGATGGCCAATGAAGTACTTTTGAAGATTAAACACTGGTGCAATGCAGGAAAGGCAGCTGCAGATTGCACACAGCAATGTCCCACAGAGAGCAATATGAGAATAAGTAGATAATCTGTTTTAGTGATTTTGGTTGAGGGATAAATATTGGCCAGTATTTGTATCAATTATATCTACAAATTCTGATCTTGTCGAAGCCTTACTTTGAACTTCAGGGAATCAATTTCTCGAGCGATAAAATGGGAGCTGTCTGCTGATTGTTTTCTAGATTTCGTTTAAGGGATGGAGTCACGCATAATGGTGAGCTTTCACTGATTCCAAGATCTTTGTTGCTTGCGATTAGTTTTTGCGTTAGAAATCTGATCCTGAGTTTTAATTAGCATTGAGTTTTAGTTAATGCTTATTACTCGTGCTTTTGCAGACTAACCTTTGAACATTAAAAGCCCACAATCTTATGTTCCTGCTGCAGGATAAATCTCTATTCATTCTTATTTGTTGTTGTTTTGGGTTTAAGCCTCAAGGGCATTTCTCTGTAAAATACTTTGTTATCAATGATACTTTCCTGTTCCTGGCTTTCTTCCATTTACTTGATCTATCCCTGAGTAGAACAAGTCATCAAGATGAGAACAATAGTGCAATAACAAATTTAATTGTGCTTATCAGCATGAGGTAAACACTTAAAAAAGACATGACCTTCACACAGTATTGTTTTAAATTCCAAAACAATAATGGAATGCTTTCCATTTATATCCTTCATATATGCAACACAAATTCAATTTACCTAACTCATCCAATGAATGCAAATTCCATCAATTATTTTGGCAGAATTTTATCAACAAATGTCTTAGCAAAATGTAGGCTTTAAGCATTGGCTTCTTTCAATTTCTAATGGAAAAATATGCAAGCTGTTAAAGATTTATATAAAGCACTTGATGACTTCTCTTGTCATTGCTGTGAAAAAATGAAAATTGAGTCTTACTTTCTACCTAAGTCTCACTGTGTATCTTTGTCTTTCTCACTTTCTCTCTATATAATATAATCCGTCACATATCTTTTTTGTCTCTGTACCTCTTTTTGCCATCAATTCTTTTTCTCATGCAGCCTATCCTACCTGTCCTCAAGCCTGTTATATTTGCCTCTTCTTTCTTCCTTATATTTCCCACTGTGTTTGTATGCGTTTTGTACATGTTCCCTTTCTGATTTAATGGGCTAGATTTTAAATTTGCGATCTGCTGGCAGTGGGCGAGCCCGGAAGCATGTGGGGAGCCAGAAAGTTTCAGCGGCGCTTTTTACAGTGGCTTTTTAACGCAGCCTCTGCATTTGCATCTGACCTCTTGGTTTCCTGACCAAGTAGCGCAAACGGGCGTGATGATGACCCACATGAGTTGATTTCAGCCGAATATTGAAAGGGACCCAACTTGGATGAGACTTGAAGGGTTCCCCAGGTGTTTCAACAGAACAGAACAGAATGGACTCACAACATTGCAAGGGATCACCTTTCTTCACTGACTGGTCCCTAGAGATGATGCTGTGGACTCTAAGGACATGCAGGATGATTCTGTTCCTTGTCAATGGGAGGAAGAAACAGAGAACAAGAAGGAGTGATTGGAAATCGCTGAAGAGGGCAGCAGCAGGAATGTAGTGCCATGTTGCGAAAGAGGTTTAATGACCTAATCAGATTTGGAAAGATGAGTATCATGGCACATTCAGGTATGTCCTAATGTGTGTCTAAACTCAACCCCTCTCAGTCTGCCTTCCTAAGCCTATTCCTGCACATCACTCCTTATACCAGCTTACCTTGCAGGTGCACTCATTCATCTCTGTGTAGTCACCTCCTCACATCCCCATCTGACCACCACTGACACTCACCCTCATCTTAATGCAATGTCACGTTTCTCCCTCACAGTCAATCTCAACAAAGGTTGTCCATCCATCTGTTAAACACATTCTATTACTCTCACTCATAGGTTTCTTCTTTCTCTCCTTGCAGGAGAAGAGAGCACAGAACCCCAGGGAGAGGCAGAGAATCAGCAGTGGCCCTCCAGCCATCTCCATACCTGCAGCTGCAGAGGAAGAGGCACTGGAGATGAGCGGATTCTCGGTGTGCCTGACCATCAGGAATAGAGAGATGGGGGCCTCCCAGCGACCTGGCTACAGCATTAAATACCACACAGCCTCATGGCATACAACACTCACTCATGTTGACTTGATGTCAGCAGCCAGTGAAATGTGATCATGTGCACAATGATGACTTAACACCACCTTATCTTGACAGTTCTAAATCATATCTTTCATCTCCCAAGTCTCATCAAGCATCCTGCAAGAGGTGATGCACGAGCAGGATGAAGACTCCTCAGAGAAGGTCACTCACTCGGAGGATGCCCTGTCATAGGACTCCAAAACTGTAAACAATAAACTTAAATGTAAATACTTCGTTTTTTCACAGTCACTTCAGTATGATGGATGTTTTCTCTCATGAATAGGATGTCATCTGACATCAGATATAGTCTCATTTGACTCACGTTCTTCAACTGAGGTGTCCATGTCAGAATCGGATTCAGTGCTTATGAATGGTGTTTTCAGTGCTTTGAAGAATGACACGTGTCTTGGGATGATTTGTGTATTATCCTGAGCAGTGCTCATTGATCCTTTTCTGTTGGTCACAACAAATGGCTGGATGTCATAAGGGGTTGTTTGTTTTCCAACATGACCATCACGTTTCACAAGTACTTTATCTCCTGCCTTCAACAGTGTAGATCTAAACTTCATGTTTTGCTCTGCATGTACCTTAATTCAATCCTTCTGTTCTGTATTGCATTTGTGGACATGTTGATCATTAGCTCCGCAGGGTAGGTAAGGTAGACATGTGCGCATAGGATGTGCAAAGATGAGTGTAGCTGGTGGTTTTCCAGTAACCGGGTGAGGTATTGATCAGTTTTTTTTTTATTCGTTCGTGGAATATGGGCATCGCTGGCTAGACCATCATTTATTGCCCATCCTTAATTGCCCTTGAGAAGGTGGTGATGAGCTGCCTTCTTGAACTGCTGCAGTCCTTGGGGTGGAGGTACAACAACAGTGCTGTTGTTAGAAAGGGAGTTCCAGGATTTTAACCCAGTGAAGGAACAGCAATATAGTTCCAAGTCAGGATGGTGTGTGGCTTGGAGGGGAACTTGCAGGTGGCAGTGTTCCCATGCATCTGCTGCCTTTGTCCTTCTAGGTGGTAGAGCCCGTGGGTTTGGAAAGTGCTATCGAAGGAGCCTTGGTGAGTTGCTGCAGTGCATCTTGTAGTTGGTACACAATGCTGCCACTGTGCACGGTCGTGGAAGAAGTGAATGTTGAAGGTGGTGGATGGTTTCGAGCTTCTTGAGCTGTTGGAGCTGCACCCTTCCAGGCAAGTGAAGAGTATGCCATTACACTCCTGACTTGTGCCTTGTAGATGGTGGACAGGCATTGGGGAGTCAGGAGGTGAGTTACTCACTGCAGAATTCCCAGCCTCCGACCTGCTCTTGTAGCCACAGTATTTATGTGGCTGGTCCAGTTCAGTTTCTGGTCAATGGTAACCCCCAGGATGTTGATAGTGGGAGATTTAGTGATGGTAATGCCATTGACAACAAGGAGAAATGGTTAGATTCTCCCTTGTTTGAGATGGTCATTGCCTGGCACTTGTGTGGCATGAATGTTACTTGCCACTTATCAGCCCAGCCTGAATGTTGTCCAGGTTTTACTGCATCTGGACTTGGGCTGCTTCATTATGTGAGGAGTCGCAATTGGTGCTGAACATTGTGCAAACATCTGCACTTCTGACCTTAGGATGGAGGGGAGGTCATTGGTGAAGCAGCTGGAGATAGTTGGGCCGAGGACACGACTCTGACGAACTCCTGCAGTGATGTCCTGGGACAGAAATGATTGACCTCCAACAACCACAACCATTTTCCTTTGTGCTAGGTATGACTCCACCAGCGGAGAGTTTTTCCCCTTATTCCCATTGACTCCAGTTTTGATAGGGCTCCTTGATACCATACTCAGTCAAATGCTGCCTTGATGTCAAGGGCAGTCACTCTCACCTCACCTCTGGAGTTCAGCTCTTTTGTTCATATTTGGACAAGGCTGTAATGAGGTTAGGAGCTGAGTGACCTTGGCGGAACCCAAATTGAACGTCAGTGAGCCAGTTATTGGTGAGCAATCCCCACTTGATAGCACTGTTGACAACACCTTCCATCACTTTGCTTTTTGTGCACAGCACATACCTGGGCAACTTTCCATATTGCTGGGTAGATGCCAGTGACATAGCTGTACTGGAACAGTTTGGCTAGTTGCACGGCAAGTTCTGGAGCACAAGTCTTCAGTACTATTGCTGGAATGTTGTCAGGGCCCATAGTCTTTGTGGCATCCAGTGCCTTCACCCGTTTCTCAATATCACGTGGAGTGAATCGGATTGGCTGAAGACTGGCATGTGTAATGCTGGGGACCTCACGAGGAGGCTGAGATGGATCATGCACTCAGCAATTACGAAAAAAGTGATATAGCTCTTGCCTCCATGACTTGTTCTCAGCTGTAGCTGTACGTATCACTTCTTTCAAGGTTCGCATAAATCTGTCAACTTCTTCATTAGCTCTTGGCCAACGGGGTGCAATTTTCCTACGAGTAAACCCTAGGTAGTTTGCAAATTTACTGAACTCATTGCTGTTATATTGGGGTTACATTGTCAGTTCTTACCGTTTGAGGGATTCCTAACAAGGAAAAGATCTGGTCAAGCTTTGGGATGACCACTTTTGTTGAATTTGACCTAAATAATTCCGCGATTGGGAATCTGCTGTAGTCATCAGTGACAACAAGCAGATGTTCACCTGTGGGCAAATCTGTGAAATCAATGGTAACTTCAATCCATGGTCCTGGAGGCAGTTCGGACATTTTGAGAGGATCACAAGGATTTGACACTGTGGTTGCTTCACACGGCAAACATTGATTGATTTTATGCTCTACCATACGGTCGATTCCTGGGAACCATACCTTTTCCCTCAGGAGCTGTTTAGTTATGACTATTCCCTGGTGTCTTTCATATGCTATATCGACAACACATTCCCTCAATGAGTGTGGAATGACAATACAGTTGTTGTGTAATACGAGATCAGATGTGGTTGTAGCGATGAGCTCATTTCGAACATTGTGAAGACCTTGTCATGTGTGAGCAATTTTGCTGATAGACTCTTTCATAATCACATCTTTCCAGTTTCATGATTCTATAGCCTTCATACATAGTCGCAAAGCCTCATCTTGTTTTGCTGCTGCTTTGATGTCAGCTAGTTTTAGCGACTTTGGCACTGCATTTACGCTTACGTAGTTAAGATGTTGTTCAGCAACCTTTTCCTCACAACGAGTAGGTCCGACTGTCGGCAACGGATGTTGTGAAAGGTAGTCCACTGGATTGAGCTTGCCTGGCTGATACTCAACATGGAACTCGTACTCTTGTAGTTTTGAGTATCCAATGTTCTATTCGAGTGGGTGGTTTGCCATGTGGATTGTTGAAGAAGCTCACTAGTGGTCTATGATCAGTTATTACTTTAAATTTGCTTCCATATAGGTAGAGATGAAAGTGCAAGATACCCCATGGGATTGAGAGTGCTTCTGTCTCTGTCTGTGAATAACATTGCTCTGCAGGCAGTAATGATCTGCTTGCCATCACTAGGATTGATGGATTACCTGTCTTGTCTTTATGTACAAGAACTGCATCTAAGCTAACTGGGCTTGCATCCACGACTAGCTGGGTGTTTCTTTCAGGGTCAAAATAGGCATTTGTGCAACTTGTTAACAAATGTTGTTTGGTCTGGTGTATCGTCTGTTTGTGTGATTTAGTCCATTCCCATTGGTGGTCTCTTTTGGCAGATCATGTCGTGGGGCAGATAGCATATCGAGGTCAGGAATGAAACGACTGCAATACATGACAAGTCCAGGCAGACTCCGGATTTCCTACACGTTTGTAGGATCTGCAGCATTTGCAATGGCTTCAACTTACTGTGGATCTGGTGATACACTTTAACTGCTGTACACATGACCGAAGAATTCAATTTTGCTTTCATTGAACAAGGACTTGTCATTGTTCAAGGTGAGGTTACATTCTCTGTGATATTGTAAGCATGCACGTAGGCGTGTCTCGAGTTCCCTTTCAATGCAGCCAGAGATGAGAATGTCATCACTGATGTTCAGCGTGCCTTCAAGTCCTTGAAGTGCAGATTGAATCAAGTGCTGAAATACCTCAGCTGCTGAGTTAACTCCAAAGTTGCGCCTCTTGTACAGAAAAGGCCAATGTGAGTAGAGAACACAGTAAGAATCTCAATTCTTCTGCAAGCTCAATTTGATGGTATCCTGCATTGAGGTCAAACTTTCTCTATGATATCATCACTTGTTGGAGTCTTTCACATTGTATGTCTTTGTTTGGCGATCGTATATCAATGCAGATTCTAATCTGGTTCTCATTTTTGGGTTTCTTGATGACTTGTATGGGTGAGACCATCATTTTCAGCGTTTTGTCACTGTTGTAAGGGAAAATGGGAAAATCCAGAAGTTGGTTGCAAGTTTTGTCTCCTATGACATTGATAGATGCCCCTGTGGCTATGAGAGCGTCTACAACTGAGTAGCCAGTG
The DNA here is from genome assembly GCF_036365525.1 of Heterodontus francisci. Lineage (NCBI taxonomy): Eukaryota > Metazoa > Chordata > Chondrichthyes > Heterodontiformes > Heterodontidae > Heterodontus > Heterodontus francisci. The sequence continues at coordinate 129,490,615 of NC_090376.1, read as the reverse complement.
GTCACAGTCACATGTTGGCTCATCCCCAACTTTCTCAATAATGTCAAGGTCAAGTAGTCGTTGAGTTCCTTCTCTGTTTCCTGACATGAAATAGTATTTGTCACCATTGATGCACACGTTAGGGTCTACATGCAGCTTGCATGTTCCACCTTTCAGCTTGCTAATGCCAGTGAAATGATCAGCGTACACTCCAAGAATGTTTTTGTTATGCATATGTGACTGTAATCATGTGCAGATCTGTTGCTGTGTGGAAACTGATAAGCCTGTCACATTCTCCAGATATGACGTATAATAGAGCATTCGCTCTAGTGTCTTTGAATGACACTGGTGTTTCAAAAGCTCCGAGGATTTTCAGCAGTTTGTCACTGTTGTAAGGGAAAATGGGGCAATCCAGAAGTTGGTTGCAAGTTTTGTCTCCTATGACATTGACAGATGCCCCTGTGTCTATGAGAGCGTCTACAACTGAGCAGCCAGTGGTCACAGTCACATGTGGCTGTTTGCTGTGTCGGAGAGAGAGGACAAAAGTATGAGCAGGTGGAGGAGACAGGGATAGCAGTGGAGAGTCCCCATCAGAGGGTGTAGAACACTCCGAGGTCTGTTTAGCTGGACAAAGGTGCTGATCCTAGGGGGCTGTCAACAAAGAGAACAATTCTGGAGCAGCAGCAAAGAATGTGTGAGATTGTGTCAGCCTTTCCACCCGCACTGCACATGCTTGGAGAGAGATTGGAGGACTCCATCTCTAACATGAGTGACAATATGTCACAGGCCTTCAAGGTGATGTTGACATCTATGGAAAGAGTGACCACCTGCATGGAATATCGGACATAGCAATCAAAAGCATGCATGCTGGCCCTAAACAATATTTTATACTCTCAGAATGTCACCCTAAACTGGATTGATGGTGGCCATTCAGCACCTCATTAATGTGCAGCAAAGTGCTGTCCAGCTCATTGCTGGCAGAGAAGTGTGGGTGGGCCGTGAGAGGGAAGATAAGAGAAAGGCAACATGGAAACAGGGACTCTGCTCAAAGCACTTCCACTTTTCACCCATTGCGGCCTCCTTCCCCCTACTACGCCAGTCTGTGCCCCAAATACTGTCTCCTGTCCTGTCCTGACTCTGCTCCTTCACAGGTGTAGGTGGGGCCCTCACAGGCTCCAAAGCCCAGAGAATGTCAGCCAAGAGCATCTCAGCAGTCAGAGCAGGGATGTGAGCCGCTGCTGTTGGCCTCATCTCAAGTCTCTTCTCCTCCTGCTCCTTATGTTGCTTTGCCTTCTTGTCCTCTGAAGAGGCAGTACGCTCAGCACCATCCTCCTCCTGGAGCTCCAGTCCTTGCTGCTGTGCAGTGTTGAGCAATGCGAGCAGACCACTATCATTCTGGATACCCTGGCTAGTAAATACTGAAGGGCACCCCCAAATCTGTTCAGGCACATAAAGCGCATCTTTAGCATCCCAATTGCTTGCTTTATGTCAGCTTTCGTGGTCAGGTGGCTTCAATTATATCTCTCCTGGGCATCATTGTCTGGGCTCCCAATGGGTGTCATCAGCCAAGTCTTCAGTGGGTAGTCCTTGTCTCCAAGGACCCGTCTGCCAACTCTGTTTTGAGGTGTGAAGAGCTCAGGCAGGCTTGACTGACACAATGTGAAGGCATCATGGCAGCTCCCTGGGAATCTTGTGCAAACGTGCATGATGGTCTTTTTGTAGTTGCACCTGAGCTGCACATTGATGGAGCTCAAGCTTTTGTGGTTGATGAAGACTCCAGGGTGATCTGGGGCACCTTGATTGCTACATGTGTGCAGTCATGGCTTCCTGGATGTGTGGAAAGCCAGCTAGAGCTGAGGACTCACTCAGTCTGACTGGCCTTATCAGTAGCAAAGTACACACAGGTCCCAGCCCTGGCAAACATGACATCAGTCACCTGTGAGATGCATGGTTTCTATGTACCTGGACCTGTACCTGAAGTGCTGTAACCTGCAAGGCTACGGACCAGGTGTTGGAAGGTGGGATTAGAATGGGTGGCTAGTTTTTTCAGCTGGTGCAGACACGATGGGCTGAATGGCCTCTTTCTGTGCTGTAATTTTTCTATGTTTTTTTCTATTTGTAGGCAGCAGATTGTGAGATTCTGCAAATATCTCCTGCTGATCCTTGGAAGGAGGCAGATGCGCACAAACTAAGGGCAGTGGTGACTTTGTATTGCATGGCCACCTGGTCCACTCAGCAGCAGGTCTTCTTCCAGGGGACTGCAAATGCCAGCGACTACCTGATGCAATATCTTCAGCCTCCTGAGGCATTGATGCTCAGATATGTCCAGGAAAGTGATCCTCTGCATGCACACTCTGTGTTGGGGTATTACCTCCTGTGAACTGCACCTCTGGGCTCATCCCCTCTGTCCTTTGGAGTGGCACGTGGTTGAGGAGAGGGCTTCTGCTCCTGTTGTTGCTATTCCTGCTGCTGGTGGTGTTGCTACTGCTGCTTATCTTGTTTCTCATCTGAGGTCCAAGATAAAGCTGCATAAGTAGCTCCCATGCTGAAGTGTTGTTTGGCAGATGGGAAGTGCAGATCATTTGCACAAAGGTTCAAAACTACTGCAAATCACTTCCAAAGCAATGGAAACACAATCTTAGAACAAGTCCTGTGAGCAAAATCCTATCACTTAGGCAAGGAAGCAGCTGTGGGGTCTCAATATTTAAAGGATTTCCTGCCTGTCATTTGTGCAGCTCCCTCAAATCCCACTGTCACCTCACTGTGATTTCACTGGTGACTTCCACAAAGCCTGGGAAACCCATGCACAAACAGTTAAAGTTCAAATCTTGAGTTAAAATAGCTCTTAAAGAACATTTTACTAATTATAATTGGCAACCCGCCTCTCTCATGGGAGTTTCCTGCACACAGCTGAACATGCTGTAGTTAAAGTTGGTTGTCGGAGGATTGCTTCCAGCTTCTCGATGCACCATCAATTTCAGCCCTTTTAACCAGCTACCCACAACCAAACTTTTCTGGGTTAAAAATCCCCCTAATGAATCTGTGCCTTTGCAAGATGAAAGCCTAAATATGCTTGGCCAGATGTGAGGGTCTGAGCTGGCAGAAGAGAGGACAGAGCTGGCAATGGAGGTGCTGTAATAGAAACTGTAAGGGTTGGCCTAGACTGGAAGGGAATGATTAACTCATATAGGGCACAATGGCCTAAGTCCTGAACTGAGAGTGGGGCAAAAATAGAGCAAGACAGAAGCGGGGCAAGGCCAAGTTGGAAGGAATGCAGAGCGACAAGCTTTTGTGACATTTGTTTTGGAAGCCAGAGAAGCATTACTGGGCATCTGAGTCGGGGGAATAGAGGAATATTGCTGTCGACCAACACTTCAAATTTGCAGGTTTACAGGCTTACTCAATGTTACTATTGGTAGAACAGTCCATTTACTACACTCTGATCTTGCTGTTTCTCCATTTCAGTTTGTACAAGGAATCTGTACAGAACTCAGCAAGTCAACTGATTTGAGTTCTGACAAAAGTGCAGTGACCTGAAACGTTAGTTCTGTTTCTCTCTCCAGAGATGTTGCCTGACCTGCTGAGTATTTCCAGCAGCTTCTGTTTTCCAATCAACTGATTTGTTGGTCCCAAAGTTGAGTAAGCCCGCCTTCCCAAGAAAAACCTGTTGTCACAATCGGCAGCAGGATCACACTGTGGGAAATGGAGCTTGGAGCCAGGAGGGCAGCAGAGGATGCAGTGACAGAGCTAGTGACAGTCACAGCAGTGAGGCCTAGAAACTGCAGAGAGTACATGGAACCAGAGTTGCTCCTTAAACCATTATAAGGAAGAGGAGGGGCAGTATTGTAGCACTAGCTATGGATCTTGGTAGAAGGAAGTCTGAAATTGAAGCTGAACCAGCCATAATGGGCCTGGGGAAAAAGTGGAGCACAGCTGCAGTCAATGCAGCAGGTTTTGACGGGAGGACAGAAATGATCAGGCCACAGCTGCAATGCTTGGGTGTACATGGAAGGGAGACAGGCGTTAACCAGGTAAAAGAGTGAAGCAGAGGTTAGGAGCAATTGTGGGAAGATTAGATGCCTTGTAGACTCGTTAAAAGGACCATGATGGAGGATTAAGGGAATGGGTAGGGAACTATTATGGCAACCGAAAACACGTTAAAAAAAACTTTTTCTAGCAATCTCATTGATCAATACTATCCAGTGTTTAGCATGGATCTATCTGCCTCTTTACAGAATTACTATAATCCCACAACCGTAAAATTTCACAGACATACAGACATTCAAATTGTATAATTTGTAGAAAAAATACCAAATGAGTAATACATGAAATACGAAAACACTTAAATAAAAGTTATTTAAAACATGATAGAGTTTTCAAATAATCAAAAGACTAAGAAAAATGTTACCATGATATATTTCAAATAGAGTACTTATTTGTTAGTCTAGTCTAATGTAATAATTAACATTAATAACCAGGCAGCCTTGAACATTATTAAAGTGACTTTCATCCAGTTTACACATCAAAATTCAGCTATAATTACAGAGAGAAAACTTCAGTTTCCCTTATACGTACAGCTTTCTGTCTTCTCACAAGCTCCTCCTGGTTGAAACTGCACATGCCCTTATTCAGATGTCTTAGCAGGTGTAAAACAATAGCTGGAGAAGGCAGAGCTTGATCCTCTTGTAGACATGAAAAGGGAGACTTCTGGCTTCTCCTTCATACTGGTGCTTGTGTAGATACTGTAATGTACTCAGCAACATCCTTTAAACAGGCACAATATACAACATGCTGGAAGGAAAAATTCTTGCTCACAAACTTCCGAGTTAACCTGACAATTAATGAGCCAACCACAATTTTACTTTCCCTTGACTAGAATACACACAACCATGCCAAGCTGAATGTACACTCATTACCTGGCTGACATTGAACTTAACTTCTTACTGAATCTGCTCTGTTATGTTTTGAATGGGTGTTGTTAACAAAGGCAGGTTCCGGTGCCTCGGGTTCCTCCTCCTTCATCCTTAAAAGCTATGTAGGGAAGCTCTCCTGATGGTTTATGAAGTAACTCTGATACCGAACTATGTATATTAGGAGGGCTGAGGCTAAATCCTTGCTTTGTGATGATTTGCCAATCTCAACCAGTGTAGAGCATTGCAGTTGGCCTCAGCATTCTTGGGTATTGGCAGGCAAAATTCAGCCAGTGTCCCTGCTTCTAATCAACAAATCCTGCTGGATTATATGTTTGGCTACCTTAGTATTAAACAGATAATATTCTTTCCTGATCAGGTAGTGTTATGCCCTCTGCAGATTGTAAATTGGAAGCACTTCTCAGCAGTGCGTTAACATTCTAGGGAGATGATTGAAAATTAAATTGTCCTGGCTACTCTGCATCATCAGTAGCTGAGGTATTTGTGGTGAAGTTGTTGGGTCTTTCAGCTTGTTTTATCTCCTGAGTAAGAAGATGTAGTGACTATATAGAGTCCAGATTTAGATTGTAACAATGACACACAGGTAAAATTTAATGCATGCTAACAAATTTTGATTGCTTGTTGGCTTGATTACTTAAGTTAGTAAAGCAAAAGTGTGCTATAAAATTGTGTAAATCACAATTTATGCACACAGGTGTGATAGTAGATCAGTATGCAATAGTATTTAAATATATCATTCTAACATTATAATTACTCTACTTCCATGATAAGAGAGGATATAATGAGCGGTAAGCAGGCAGTGCAGACTTTCTGCGTAGAATTAAGAAATAGAAAAGGATTTAAGACTGTAGTGGGTGCTGTGTATAGGCCCCCTAGAAGTAGCTGTTCAGTGGTAGCTTGTATAAATGTTGAAATTAGACAGGCATGTAGCAAAGTTTTAATGGGGGAAGTTTAACTTTCATGAAAATTGGTATAAACAGACTAGCACATGGCAGAAAATGAATTTCTTGAGTATGTCTGGGATAGTTTTCTGCAACAATGTGTCTTCGAACCAACAAGGGTGCAGGCCATATTAGATTCAGTAATGAGGAATGAGTGATTTAGTTAACAGCCTAATGGTGTTCTATGTTCTATAGTGTAGGTCAGATGGTTTCACAGGTCGGCGCAACATCGAGGGCCGAAGGGCCTGTACTGCGCTGTAATGTTCTATGTTCTCTAATGTTCTATGTAGGTTAACATTTATCTAATAGTGACCATAATATGATCGAGTTCACCGTACTGTTTGAAAGGGAGGAATGTGAAACAGCTACTAAAATTCTAGATTTAGGTAAGGCTGACTGCAATGCAATGAGACAGAGAGTGTCCACAGCAAACTGGGCAAATCTGTTAATGGGTAAAATGACTGCAGATCATTGGGAGGAGTTTACAAAACAATTTAATGGGATACTGAACCAGTTTGTACTCCTGAAGGGCAAGAGCTCTACTTGCCAAAAAGACAGCTATGAACAATTAAACAGGTGAGAGGCAACATAAAACTAAAAGGGAAAGCACACAAAAATGCAAAAAATAGCACAGATCTTGGTGATTGGGAAAGATACAAAGAGCAGCAAAGGGTGGCAAAACAGATGGCAGGTGCTACAAAGGGGATTATGAAAAGAAACTTGCAAGGGATATCAAAATCAACACAAAAAACTTTTACAGTTATATTAGGAAAAAGAGGGTGGTCAGAAGCAATGTGGGTCCCCTGAAAACTGATAACAGTGATGTTGTCGATGATAAAGAAATAATGAACACAATGAATAATTACTTGTATCAGTATTTGTAGTAGAGGAAGAAATCAGCATGCCAGACATCCCAAGAAAACTATTATTGAATCGGAGACAGGAACTCAACAAAATTAACGTAAGCAAGGTAACAGTGATGGAGAAGTTAATGGCACTAAAGAGCAACAATCCCCAAGACCAGGCGATTTCCATCCCAGGGTTTTAAATGAAGTAGGTGAGAACATTGTAGATGCCTAACTATAATCTTCCAAAGTTCTCTTGATTCAGGAACAGTTCTTTTAGATTGGAAAATTGATCTTGTCACTCCACTATTTAAGAAAGGTGAGAGAGTAAAAACAGGGAATTATAGACCAATTAGTCTAATATCTGTTGTCAGGAAATTACGAGAATCGATGATTAAGGGTGGGGTAACTGAACACCTAGAAAATTTTCAGCTGATCAGGGAGAACCAGCATGGATTTATAAAGGTAGTTCATGCCTGACGAATCTGATTGAATTTTTTGAAGAGGCGACTAAAATAGTGGTCGGAGGAATGTCTATGGATGTTATTTATATGGACTTCCAGAAGACGTTTGACAAAGTTCTCATAAGAGAATGTTAGCTAAAGTTGAAGTTCATGGAACTGAAGGCAAATTATTGACCTGGTTAGGAAATTGGCTGAACGTAAGGGGACAGAGAGTAAGGATAATGGACAGATACTCTAATTGGCAGGATGTGATTAGTAATGTCCCGCAAGGATCTATGTTGGGGCCTCAACTGCTTGCTGTATTCATTAACGATTTAGATGATGGGATGGAAAGCTACCTATCCAAATTTGCCGATGGCACAAAGATAGGCAGCATTGTAAGTCGTGCAGATGGAAGCATAAAATAACAAAAAAGATATTGAGAGATTAAGTGAATAAATAAAACTGTGGCAAATGGATTCAATGGAGGACCTCCATTTTGGACCTAAAAGGACAGAACAGGGTACTTTCAAAATGTTGAAAAGCTAGAAACAGTGGAGGTCCTGTTACGGACAGGTGAGCTATGTTAGGGGTAGTTCCCCCTTTTTCAGCTCTCGACTGACCAAAGACAGCGTGTTTTTTAAAAAAGGTATTTTTAACCTGAGTGCTTCAATTATAAAGAACAGACAAATGACAGGTTTTCTTGTAAGTTCAAAAGAAAGAACACGCAAATTTTTTGCAACAGCACCCACTCTCCCACCTGTACAGATGCACACACACACTCAACAAAAGATAGATATTATAAAGAAAACATGTGTTAGGTCTGATGATTTGTAAAGTGTTCTCTGTTAAACTTGCTTTGCCGTGGGCCGAAGACGTGAAATGACGTAAACCTGTCATCTTTTCCCTTGTTCACTGAAGAAAGACTTGGGAGATTCAGGAAGGTGGATGCGCTGTTGCACACTACTCTTGTTATATTCTAGCCAAAGGTCAATGGTGAAGTCTTGGTATGAGGTAGGGAGTTCAAGGCCAACTCCAGTCATTAGCCACATGTAGTTCAAAACAGGTAATCTTAGGCAGGGTCCTTTCTCTTCAATGGCATAGATGGATCTACCTTGTCTGCGCAGAATATACCTTTATTAAGTTCCGAAGAAGGGTCACTGACCCGAAACGTTAACTCTGCTTCTCTTTCCACAGATGCTGCCAGACCTGCTGAGTGAATCCAGCATTTCTTGTTTTTGATACCTTTATAAAAGCTTATCAGAAACCTAGTTTCTGTCATGTGACCATAGTTTCTCTTTCCATGACCTTCATAAATGGTTTCTGATGGTGAGGCCATTGTTAGACAATGGAGCTCGACTGTCATTCATCCTCATCTCATCTTGATAAAGTAGGGCTTTTCACGCCCATTCTTTGGAATGTGAGTTCAGAGTCAAAAAGTCTGCAAAATTATTGTTAATCCAATCACTTGGAGAAAAGCAGCCATTACCACAGAAAGGGTAATTTGTATTTTAATGATTTCTCAGGGGATTTGTCCAGAAAGGTCATTTGTATTTCAATGACTTCTCCGAGACTTGCCCAGACATGAAAATTAGCTCAGGGTTCTTGGAGTTCTATGTGTATTAGCAGGAAAGGGCCCTAACCCCTTAACTCCATTTTGCTTTACAAGTGTCTGTTTTCAGGTTTACTTCATAAGTTTATTTTATAGTTCACACATTCAGATTGCATGGGGTTACAATCCAAAGAAACTTGGGGGTCCAGGTACATAGATCATTAAAATGTCATGAACAGATACAGAATATACTCAAAAGGGCTAATGGAATACGACTTATATAAACTTACCTTTTTGTTTCGGCAGTTTCTTTTTGCAGCGGCGACAGGGAGAGCTAGGTGGCAGCTGGGTAAGTGAGTTTACAACTTATATAAACTTACCTTTTTGTTTCAGCAGTTTCTTTTTGCAGCGGCGACAGGGAGAGCGAGGTGGCAGCTGGGTAAGTAAGTCCTATATATTTGGGCAGCGGCTGAACCCGAGACATTACACCTGTAGTGTCTCCCACCCGCCCTCCTCCTCTAACCAAAAAAAAAGGACTCGGTGGTGTGCAGATAAGGTAAGGCTTTTTCTATTTCTTTTTTTTTTCGTGTGATTGGTAAAAACTTTTCGTTCCTTTTTCATTTATCTAAGTTAAGACTAAGTTAAGCTTAAGATTAAAAATGGCAGGAGATCTCAGACCCGTGTTATGCTCCTCTTGCTCAATGTGGGAGCTCAGGGACACGGCTGATGTCCCTGACTCCTTCACGTGCTGGAAGTGTGTCCAGCTGCAGCTCTTGTGAGACCGCATGACGGCTCTGGAGCTGCAGATGGACTCACTTTGGAGCATCCGCGATGCTGAGGAGGTCGTGGATAGCACGTTTAGCGAATTGGTCACACCGCAGATTAGGATTGCTGAGGGAGAAAGGAAATGGGTGACCAAAAGGCAGAGAAAGAGCAGGAAGGCAGCGCAGGTGTCCCCTGCGGTCATCTCCCTCCAAAACAGGTATACCGTTTTGGATACTGTTGAGGGAGATGGCTCACCAGGGGAAGGCAGCAGTAGCCAGGTTCATGGCACCGTGGCTGGCTCTGCTGTTCAGAAGGGCGGGAAAAAGAGTGGAAGGGCTATAGTCATAGGGGATTCGATTGTAAGGGGAGTAGATAGGCGGTTCTGTGGTCGAAAACGAGACTCCCGAATGGTATGTTGCCTCCCAGGTGCACGGGTCAGGGATGTCTCAGATCGGCTGCAGAACATTCTGAAGGGGGAGGGTGAACAGCCAGTTGTCATTGTGCACATAGGCACCAATGATATAGGTAAAAATCGGGATGAGGTCCTACAAGCAGAATTTAGGGAGTTAGGAGCCAAGTTAAAAAGTAGGACCTCAGAGGTAGTAATCTCAGGATTGCTACCAGTGCCACGTGCTAGTCAGAGTAGAAATGAAAGAATAGTCAGGATGAATGCGTGGCTTGAGAGATGGTGCAGGAGGGAGGGGTTCAGATTTTTGGGACATTGGGACCGGTTCTGGGGGAGGTGGGACTATTACAAATTGGACGGTCTACACCTGGGCCGGACTGGAACCAATGTCCTTGGGGGTGCTTTTGCTAACGCTGTTGGGGAGGGTTTAAACTAATGTGGCAGGGGGATGGGAACCAAATGAGGAGGTCAGTGGACAGTAAGGAGGTGGTAACTAAAGCCTGTAAGGAACTAGATAATGAAGTCAGCGTGACTAAGGGAAAGAGTAGACAGGGAGCAGATGATGAACGCAAAGGGACTGGTGGTCTGAGGTGCATTTGTTTTAATGCAAGAAGTGTAGTAGGTAAGGCAGATGAACTTAGTGCTTGGATTAGTACCTGGGAGTATGATGTTATTGCTATTACTGAGACTTGGTTGAGGGAAGGGCACGATTGGCAACTAAATATCCCAGGATATCGATGCTTCAGGCGGGATAGAGAGGGAGGTAAAAGGGGTGGAGGAGTTGCATTACTGGTCAAAGAGGATATCACAGCTGTGCTGAAGGAGGGCACTATGGAGGACTCGAGCAGTGAGGCAATATGGGCAGAACTCAGAAATAGGAAGGGTGCGGTAACAATGTTGGGGCTGTACTACAGGCCTCCCAACAGCGAGCGTGAGATAGAGGTACAAATATGTAAACAGATTATGGAAAGATGTAGGAGCAACAGGGTGGTGGTGACAGGAGATTTTAATTTTCCCAACATTGACTGGGATTCACTTAGTGTTAGAGGTCTAGATGGAGCAGAATTTGTAAGGAGCATCCAGGAGGGTTTTCTAGAGCAGTATGTAAATAGTCCAACTCGGGAAGGGGCCATACTGGACCTGGTGTTGGGGAATGAGCCCGGCCAGGTGGTTGAAGTTTCAGTAGGGGACTACTTTGGGAATAGTGATCACAATTCCGTAAGTTTTAGAATACTCATGGACAAAGAAGAGAGTGGTCCTAAAGGAAAAGTGCTAAATTGGGGGAAGGCCAACTATACCAAAATTCAGCAGGAGCTGGGGAATGTAGATTGGGAACAGCTGTTTGAAGATAAATCCACATTTGATATGTGGGAGGCTTTTAAAGAGAGGTTGATTATCGTGCAGGAGAGACATGTTCCTGTGAAAATGAGGGATAGAAATGGCGAGATTAGGGAACCATGGATGACAGGTGAAATTGTGAAACTAGCTAAGAGGAAAAAGGAAGCATACATAAGGTCTAGGCGGCTGAAGAAAGACGAAGCTTTGGAAGAATATCGGGAATGTAGGACCAATCTGAAACGAGGAATTAAGAGGGCTAAAAGGGGTCATGAAATATCTTTAGCAAACAGGCTTAAGGAAAATCCCAAAGCCTTTTATTCATATTTAAGGAGCAAGAGGGTAACTAGAGAAAGGATTGGCCCACTCAAGGACAAAGGAGGAAAATTATGCGTGGAGTCAGAGAAAATGGGTGAGATTCTAAACGAATACTTTGCATCGGTATTCACCGAGGAGAGGGACATGACGGATGTTGAGGTTAGGGATAGATGTTTGATTACTCTAGGTTAGGTCGGCATAAGGAGGGAGGAAGTGTTGGGTATTCTAAAAGGCATTAAGGTGGACAAGTCCCCAGGTCCGGATGGGATCTATCCCAGGTTACTGAGGGAAGCGAGAGAGGAAATAGCTGGGGCCTTAACAGATATCTTTGCAGCATCCTTAAACACGGGTGAGGTCCCGGAGGACTGGAGAATTGCTAATGTTGTCCCCTTGTTTAAGAAGGGTAGCAGGGATAATCCAGGTAATTATAGACCGGTGAGCCTGACGTCAGTGGTAGGGAAGCTGCTGGAGAAGATACTGAGGGATAGGATCTATTCCCATTTGGAAGAAAATGGGCTCATCAGTGATAGGCAACATGGTTTTGTGCAGGGAAGGTCATGTCTTACCAACTTAATAGAATTCTTTGAGGAAGTGACAAAGTTGATTGATGAGGGAAGGGCTGTAGATGTCATATACATGGACTTCAGTAAGGCGTTTGATAAGGTTCCCCATGGTAGGATGATGGAGAAAGTGAAGTCGCATGGGGTCCAGGGTGTACTAGCTAGATGGATAAAGAACTGGCTGGGCAACAGGAGACAGAGAGTAGCAATGGAAGGGAGTTTCTCAAAATGGAGACGTGTGACCAGTGGTGTTCCACATGGATCCGTGCTGGGACCACTGTTGTTTGTGATATACATAAATGATTTGGAGGAAAGTATAGGTGGTCTGATTAGCAAGTTTGCAGACAACACTAAGATTGGTGGAGTAGCAGATAGTGAAGGGGACTGTCAGAGAATACAGCAGAATATAGATAGATTGGAGAGTTGGGCAGAGAAATGGCAGATGGAGTTCAATCCGGGCAAATGCGAGGTGATGCATTTTGGAAGATCCAATTGAAGAGTGAACTATACAATAAATGGAAAAGTCCTGGGGAAAATTGATGTCCAGAGAGATTTGGGTGTTCAGGTCCATTGTTCCCTGAAGGTGGAAACGCAGGTCAATAGAGTGGTCAAGAAGGCATACGGCATGCTTTCCTTCATCGGACGGGGTATTGAGTACAAGAGTTGGCAGGTCATGTTACAGTTGTATAAGACTTTGGTTCGGCCACATTTGGAATACTGCGTGCAGTCCTGGTCGCCACATTACCAAAAGGATGTAGATGCTTTGGAGAGGGTGCAGAGGAGGTTCACCAGGATGTTGCCTGGTATGGAGGGCGCTAGCTATGAAGAGAGGTTGAGTAGATTAGGATTATTTTCATTAGAAAGACGAAGGTTGAGAGGGGACCTGATTGAGGTGTACAAAATCATGAGAGGTATAGACAGGGTGGATAGCAAGAAGCTTTTTCCCAGAGTGGGGGATTCAATTACTAGGGGTCACGAGTTCAAAGTGAGAGGGGAAAAGTTTAGGGGGGATATGCGTGGAAAGTTCTTTACGCAGAGGGTGGTGGGTGCCTGGAATGCGTTGCCAGCGGAGGTGGTAGACGCGGGCACGATAGCGTCTTTTAAGATGTATCTAGACAGATACATGAATGGGCAGGAAGCAAAGAGATACAGACCCTTAGAAAATAGGTGACAGGTATAGATGGAGGATCTGGATCGGCGCAGGCTTGGAGGGCCGAAGGTCCTGTTCCTGTGCTGTAATTTTCTTTGTTCTTTATTCTTTATCCTTTATATCTAGAATACAAGGTTTTTTTTTGGGGGGGGGGATAAATTTTTAATCTGTACAAAGCTCTGGTTCGATCACATCTGGAGTATTGCAAGCAGTTCTGGGCACCACACCTTAGGAAGGATATATTGGTCTTGGAGGAAGTGCAGTGTAGATTTATTAGAGTGATACCCGGACTCCAAGGGTTAAGCTATGAGGAAAGATTAAATAAAGCTAGGGTTGTATTCCCTGGAATTTAGAAGTTTAAGGGATGTTTGCATTGAAGTATTCAAGACACAAGATTGGGTAGATTAGGAGAAATTATTTCTGTTAGTTGGGGAGTCTAGGACTTGGGGTCATAGTCTAAAAATTAGAGCCAGACTTTCAGGTGTGAAATTAGGAAACACATCTTCATGCAAAAGGTGGTAGGAATTTGGAACTCTCTTTCACAAATGGCAATTGATACCAGATCAATTGTTAAATTTACAACTGAAATTGCTAAGATTTTTGTTAGCGAAAGATATTAAGGGATATGGAGCAAAGGTGGGTATATGGAGTTCGGTTGCAGATCAGCCATGATCTCATCGAATGGCAGAACACGCTCAAGGGGCTCAATGGCCAACTCCTGTTCCTGTTTTCTACTGTAGCGGGAGGGTTGCGCTGTCTCCTCGTCAGCTGCTGTGAACCGATGAGCAAGCATTTCCTTGAAGTTTGGAGCAACTTCTGCTTCATCGGACATTCTCCTCAGGATGTGCACCTCCGGGCCAGTAGGTGGTGGTGGAGAGTGCAGGGTTGTGACAGTTTTTGGCACCCAGAAGTCCCTTTGGGGGCTGGAGCAATGTCTTTGGCGGGCTTGGTGGGTGGAGCCAGAGAGCCGTGGGCAGCAGGCAGAAGCACGGGCAGGAGAAGAAAAAGCCAGTCCAGCGGCAAACACTTTTGGAGGCCGGAGGAGCAGGTAAGGAACCTGCTGCTGCATTAGTGAGAGCATGGTGTATGGAGGTCCGATTCCCACTCCTGAGGGTTCGATTGTCTGATGGCGGGTTGGGATCCAATGGTGAGGAAGAAGGTAGGTTAGGTAGGTCAGTGAACTTGGAGGAAGCACTTCTGCTCCTCCTAGACCACAAGCAAGGGCACTTACCTATTCCCGAAGCTGTCCTTGCCTCACTTGAGCTGCTGGGTTCCTGAGGATGGCCAGGGTTAAATGTGACAGGTTAAATGTGAGGCTGCAGCCGTATTATAATATTTAAATGGTGAATCTGCCTCCTGGGAGCGGTCTGGCTGTCTATCTCCTCTCCTGTCTCCATTGAACTGGAATTGGGCAGGTTGGGGTTGGGTTTGAGATATTAAAAATGTTTACATCTCACCTGACCCCAATCTACCTGTTTTGGGGGATTAAAATTAACCCCACAGTCACTAAACAGGGATGTAAACGAAGAAGAATTTGCATTTACACAACACCTCATCATCCTTCTCAGAAACATCTCTAAGCATTTCATGTTCAATGAATTACTTTTAAGTGTGGTCATTGTTGTTAAGTTGGTAAATGAGACAACCATTTGGCACACAGCAACATGCTACAAACAGCATTGAAATGATTTATGTTTTAGTGGTTCAGGGGATATCAGGTTCTTCTTTGAAATGGCATCATCAGACCTTTAATGGCCACTTGAACAGTCAGAAAGAACTTTGGTTTAGCATCTCATTGGAAGGACACACCTCCAACCACATAATACTCCCTCAGTACTGCACTGGAGTGTCAGCCACGGCTTAAAAGCTGGTGTGTGTCAGCCATGGCTCAGTTGTTTGCACTCTCACCTAGGGGTCAAAAGGTTGTGGGTTCAAGTCCCACTCCAGAACTTGAGCTCAACAATCTAGGCTGACATTCCAGTGTAGTTTTGAGGGAGTGCTGCACTGTCAGAGGTGGTGTTCCTTGGAGCAGATGTTAAATTGAGGCTTCGTCTGCCTTCTCAAGAGAATGTAAACGATCCCATGGCACAATAATTGAAGAAGAACAGGGGAGTTATCCCCGGAGTCCTGACTGACATTTATCCCTCAGTCAACATCACAAAAACAGATTATATAATCCTTATCACATTGTTGTTTGTGGTGGCTTACTGTGCACAAATTGGCTGCTGCGTTTCCTACATTCCGACAATGACTTCATTGGCTTTAAAGGCACTTTGAGATGTTCTGTGGTTGTGAAAGGCGCTATATAAATACAAGTCTTTTTTTCTTTCTTTTATGCCCTCCTCCAAAGGCAGTATCTTATGCTGAAATGTGGGCTTCAGGCACCATCCAATGCATCATCTGAGTATTCATTCTTCATGTGTGAGCCTGGAAGATTCTCTGATGGTAGCTAATGCCAATCCTAAACTCATCTTTTGTTCACATACTTGTACCTTCTACGATGAGTCACTGGTTAGCAATGAGGAGCAGGAATCTGGTTTTTATTTCCCTCACTGATCCAAGAACAATGGGCCAAATTGAAGTGCCCGAGTTACTAGTCTGGCTAGATCAGTTAACTTAGAAACAGGCCTGTTGTCCTCTGGTCTGTATGGCTTCCATACGTATTGCTGTTTCCAATCAAATTAACAGAGTACTGAAAGCTTTAGCTGTTGAAAAGTTTTCAGTTGAACTGACCAGCTCAGAACTGCTGACTCTCGTGATGCTGCTGTACTGAATCAAACCAGCTTAGAGGGGCTCATGTTAAACCATGCAATATGGAACAAGCCCCATTCTTCACAAGTTAATATTCTTGCTGTAAACAAACTGATAGGTAGAAAAGACCCATGTTGCAAAAGCAAAAATGCTGCAGATGCTGGAATTCGGAAATAAAAACAGAAAATGCTGGAAATACTCAGGTTAGGCAACATCTGTGGAGCTATAGAAACAGAGTTAATTGTACATATATTATGGTCTCCCCTGGGGCAAGTTTGGTGGTGGGATGGTGGTGGGTGGGGACCCTGCCACTTTCCTGCCTACTCCCCAAATAAATCCGTGACAGGAAGGCCCGTGGACGGCATTCCCGCCCCACTGCCAATTGAGCCCCTTAAGGGCAATTAATCCGCAATTAAGGGCCTCTTCCCGCAGCCACTGATATTAAGCCAGCACGGACAGGTCTGTTACCACGCAGAAAGCATGACATGCAAACCCGTGTGGGGTTGTTTGTGGTCCCCCGGAGGCGGGGGGTGGGGGGGTCTCTTGTTCGAAGGCACTCAGTGCCTGATCGAGGGTCCTGGCATCGGGAAGGTGGGGGGTGGGGGGAGCCCACCTACACCCTCCTCCACCATGACCCCCCACCCTGCAAAACCCCTCCCACCATCAGGTACCTCTGTCCTGGGTCGCCACACGATCCTGGGCCTCCAGTGGCTGTCCTTCCAGCAGCAGCCATCACCTCCCTGTGCTGCCGAGCAAAAGAGATGCCAGCCTCTGACTGAACGGCAACTCTTGGTGGGCGGGACTTCCTGTCCCCGGGGTCCTGATCCGCCGGTCGCCTGTTAACTGCCTGATTGTTTTGTCATTTGCTGGGCCTTCACCAAGGGAGGCAATTTGGGTCTCTGACTGGCTCTTTAGCTGGTGGCTAAGACCCCCATTGTCTCCGTAAAATTCCACAGATTCAGGGCGATGCCCTTTCATCAGACCCATGTTGCATTTCCAATAGCTAAAGGCTAATTTTAACTGTTATGACAGGCCTGACACTACTATGTAGAGGTGTTACCTCCACTAAACCAGCAGATATAACACCACCAACTGAACTTTGGTTGAATCAGAAAAGTTGCTTCTTCCTTTCACAGCAGGTAGACATTCACCTATTTATTGCAGACTTTTTCAGCTTTGCATTCTAAACAAGATTTAAGATTTGTTTGTGCATTATTACAAGTCCAGCTGCATTTATATTTTGGTAGTAATGTGAATTTTTACAAAATCTTTACACAATCAATAATTATTATTAACTGCTTTGCATTTCTTTCTTTGTTAGTGTTTCACTCCTAACCTGCGCTCCCTCTGATGAAAGCATGCAATGCCCTACATACCAGGCTTCTTCACACGTCTTGTCATTTGACTATCAAAGAGGAGAGCTCCCTCCAATCAGTAGCTTAAACTGGTTTTAGTCTCCTCTCAACCAACAGGCGACTCAAAATAAACTGTGAACCAGTGACACCCTCACATTGCAAATGGCTACTTTGTACAAAGGCTCAGTGTTCTGCTCCCTTTTATTTGGAATGATTTTTTTTTTAGCTTAACATATTCACTAGGTAATTAAAACATCTTGTCCAGAAAAATACATGTTAGCAGCATTACAATTTAATTTTGTAAACAGATGGGTTGAGAACACTTGCTACCTTCAGTAAAAGAGGTTAACAGTAGATAGTTAGCCTTAAAAATATGACATTAGTTGAAAGTGAAGTATCATAACACCCTAGTGTGTTCCTGATGAAAGGGATAGCAAGTGGCTAGTTAGCACAAAATTAAACGGTAAAGGACACCTATAACTATAGACTCAGTACAGTGCATTTTCAGTGCATAATAAAGCTACTGTATGACTGAATTGGGTTATTGGAATTATGATATGGAATGAATAACTACTGAAGAGAAAAATTAACAGCACAACAAAGCATGTACTTGACTTTCTAAGATGCCGATATAGGCACAGTTTATGGAATGATGGCTGCAGTTATTTAGGAACATATTTACTGGGAATTGCATGCACCTAGGAGGCACATTGCAGTACATCAGCACAAATTGTTCTTCTTAATTTCATCAGTGTCTGTAAATGAAAAATAATGATGCTGACACACATGATTAAGGGTGAAAAATGTAGATTATTCTAATTATTTTCCTAAAAATGGAAACGTGTTCACGGTGGTCCTCCTATTATTTAGAACTATTAGCTAAAACAGAAAGAAAAAAAAATATTTCAGTCGGACTCAGAAGAGAAGTTAGAATCTTTTTGTGATAATGTTCTGCTCAGCTGGGAATTTATTGCCATGCATAATTATGCAAATGTGATTGCAATTAAGCACGAGATCTGTTGTAGGCTTCTATAAATTTATTGCAAAGCTGGCATCTGCATTACTCATGATGAATTTTTGCCAGTGCTTATTTGGAGGTGCTATGACATTCAAAAATGGCTAGATGTAAAGGACCATTCTGTACATCAATTAATTTTCTTTACATACCCTAGGTATAATATTCTAAGTTACATGTAGCTATCTTAAAACTCAATGTCATTTATTACTATATATAATGTAGGAAACACAATGCGTGTCCTTTTTGTCTGCAGCTTCCTTTTAAGAAAATGTTTCTCACACTATGCTACATTTAATGCTTTTTACTGTAGGCAGGTGCAGGTTATAGTTCTACAATGTCACAAAGTCTACATCATTGATAGAGATACATAGTTATCAACAGCATTGTATTGGTCCCGATCTTGAAGTATAATACATGAACGATGAAGTCACATTTGAATGAAATGGTTTGTGGTCAGGAGTGAAAAATGTTCTGCATTCAGAGCTGCTCCCATTTACACGTAATTCTTCTAAAGGAACAGTATCATCATCTTATATTTCCCTGTGGCTTCATAAAAGAATTCATTTTGACACTTTTGAGTGCAGTATATTGTCTTGCGGAAAATAGCAAGTTATGAAGATGTGATCAGGTAATGCAGTGCGTGTGGCTTGGCATTCTAAATGTTGCTTCATTAATTGTCATGTATTGTACCCATGGCTGTGTCACACCAGGGCTGTTCTTTAATGAATAGATGTGATATCCCACGGGTGTTATCTAACAGCTCTGCGGACCACACACGATATAAATAGAATTCCCAACAGCAAGCGCAAAGTGGACATTTCATCATATACTCTGCAGTAATTATTAACCTGTGAACTGCTACAAAATATGCCCTTCAAGTCAAATGTCACTTTTGGAAGTAATGGTTTTGTGTCAATCTCATCAATGGACCTTGTATTCCCAATGCATAACAACAAGAAAACAAATATCTACAATCATTTCTCTATCAACCCAAGTAACATCTTACAATAAAATCTTGATCTTCTCTAGAAATATTATCATTGATCAAATGATGTACATTATGATAAAGGGTTATGAAGACATTTGTCTTTAGTATAAAGCGTAGAATGGAACCTTTTTAAAATAAAATCTTATTGGACAATAGGAATGAGAGTGGAATTAAATTGATAAGCTAATGCGACCTGATAAATAGTTTTGGGCTAAAGTGCCAATTCTTAGTTTTGTCCAGTTTGCTCATTTTGAAGTCTTGTTGTCCCCATTAACACATCAGGTATCTGTAAAATGCAGAGTGATGCATGATTTTTCCAAATATGGTGCTGCTTCTATCCACTATGGGTGATTTAGTGGAGGAAATTCAAGCCCCTAGTCTCTACTTGGCATCTTGACATAAGTGGCTTGAAGTTACAAGCTTAGTGGAGTATAGGACTGCACTTCTATCTCTCCACTCTGTGGCAACCATGTGCCTGTTCTTTTTCTGATGTGTGCTGGTCTAATTAGTCCAGGACATGGAAGGAGTCTGCGGCTAGTCCCTGGAGTATACTGGTTGATTTGTCCATTTCCCATGCCATAATGGGAAGGGAATTGCATCTCGCTGTCCAAAGAATTTTGCACGCTGAGTCAAGAATGAAAACCATAATTTTAAATATTCTAAGCAGGTGCTGATATCAGGGACTTGAAACCTAAATGCTCATTCCTATAAAGCCACCTGAGACCACTGTAGAACAGTACAATGAAAGGCAAATCATTTGTTTATAAGATGATGAAAAGCTTACTGTGCAAAAGCACTTAGTGAATTAGAAATGAATAGAAAAAAAGTTCCAAGGAGAAAGTTTCCCTTACCATCCTTGAAAGAGCCAGTATCTAGTTTTTCATAAAATAACAAATACATGGAATGAAGGTAATATTTGCCATTCAATCCTGTGAATGCCAGTAACATTCACAGACCACTCAAATTGTTGGTTTTGCAATATTATATTTCCTGAACTCACTGATTAGATTCCAGCCTTGTCGTTATCCTCCCAGCTCATTTGACCCACTAAATGTGTTTGTAAGATCTTTTCAACTATTCACCTGAGTAGAATTTAAAAGGTCCCCTCTCCAATCTGCAGGAAAAAAAAGTGAATTCCGTGTTTAAGGTAAAAGTAGGTGAAAGAGGATTTTACTCATTGTGCAATAGGTAGCAGCTTCAAGTATTTTTTATAACAAAGCATTGTAAATTAAGTCTCTGCTGTATTGTCAGTGCTTGTGCATCTGATATTCGGTGTGAGTAGGTGTTTGGTTAGTTTGTGGGCTAGTGTCGCACTGAAAGAGCTGCTAGTAGGGATGCTGAAACCTGCAGACTCTACATTTTCTTCTGACTGAAAAAAAGCCAGAGATTGACCGAATTGTTTTACAGAAATGGTGATTTTTTTTTTGTTTGTTTTCCCTTCTGAAAACCCTGTATTATAACTCAGTGTAATTTCACAATCACCAACCATCATCAGATATCCCACCCAAGGCCCATTTGGCCCTTTGAGCCTGCTCTGCCATTCAGCAAGATCTTTGCTGATCATCTACCTCAACTCCACCTTCCCGCAGTATTCCTATATCCATTAATTCCCTTCATATCCAAAAATCTATTGACCTCTGTCTTGAATATACTCAACGACTGAACATCCACAGCTGTCTGGGGTGGAGAATTCCAAAGAGTCACAACCCTTTGAATGAATAATTTCTTTTGACCTCAGTCCTAAATGAGCGACCCCTTATTCTAAGACTATGACATCCTAGTTCTAGATTCCAGGGGAGATGTCATCCCAGCATCTACCCTTTAAGAATCTTAAGAATTTTCTGTGTTTTAATTAGATCATCTCTTATTCTTCTAAACCCCAGGAAACATACGCCTAGTCTACTCAATCTCTCCTCATTGGACAATCCTCTCAACCCTGGAACCAGTCATACGTATATATATAATACATATAGATATATGTGTGTGTGAATATATAGATATAGATATAGATATATATATACATATATCATTCACACACTCTAGCTGAACTCATTGGTATGTGCTGATCTCAGCTCCATAGAAGTTTACTACATGGAAGTTTACACAGAAGTTTATACAGGAATGTAGTGGTAGTTGGGGACAGTATAGTGAGGGGGATTGACCCTGTTCTCTGCAGCAAAAAGCAAGTGTCCAGACGGCTGTGTTGCCTGCCCAGTGCCAGGGTTCAGTACATCGGGAGAGGAACTTACAGTGGGAGGGGGAGGATCCAGTTGTTGTGGTCCATGTAGGTACCAATGACATAGGCAGGACAAGGAAAGAGGTTCTGCATAGTCAGTATGAGGAGCTAAGCAGCAAATTAAGAAGCAGAACCTCAAAGGTAATAATCTCTGGATTATTGACTGAGACATGTGCAAATTGGCATTGGGCGAATAAGATTAGAGAAATGAATGCGTGGCTCAAAGACTGGTGCAGTAGAAGTGGGTTCCCGGTCATGGGGCACTGGCAGCAGTACTGGGGAAAGTGGTGGCTGTACTGTTGAGACGGTGTACACCTGAATCATGCTGGGGCCGGTGTTCTAGCGAGCCACATAACTAGGGAAGTGGAGAGAGTTTTAACTAAATAGTGGGGGCAAGGGATCAGATTTGGGAAGATATGGTAAATCAAAGAGTAGAGACAAAGCAAGAGAGAAAGGTATTAACATGGGAAATGATAAACAGACCATGACAGGATGGGACAGAGAGTACAAATCTAACAGTAAATCAACAGATAAGGCTATAGGTTGCAAAAATAATAAAAGAACAATTTATTTTATGATACAGCACTGAAACAGGCCCTTCAAGTCTGTGCCGACCAACAACCACCCATTTATACTAACCCCACAGTAATCCCACATTCCCTACCTACACTAGGGGCAATTTACAATGGCCAATTTACCTATCACCTGCAAGTCTTTGGCTGTGGGAGGAAACTGGAGCACCCGGTGAAAACTCACACAGTCACAGGGAGAACTTGCAAACTCCACACAGGCAGTACCCAGAATTGAACCCGGGTCGCTGGAGCTGTGAGGCTGCGGTGCTAACCACTGCGCCACTGTGTCGCACTAAAGGCTTTGTATCTGAAAGCATGTAGCATTTGAAACAAAACAGATGTACTGATCATACTTATTTATTTCTATTTGCACTATCTGATAGCCATTACAGAGACATGACTGCAGGATAATATACTAATGTCCTTTAGGGAAGGAAATCTGCCGTCCTTAACTGGTCTGGCCTACATGTGATTCCAGACCCACAGCAATGTGGTTGACTCTTAAAATGCCATCTGAAATGGCCTAGCAAGCCACTCAGTTCAAAGGCAATTAGGGATGGGCAATAAATGCTGGCCTAGCCAGAGACCCCAAAATCCCACAAACGAATTTTAAAAAAGTACATTTGGACCTGAATATTGAAGGGTACATGACATTTAAGAGGGACAGGAAGCTAGGAAAAGGTGGAGGAGTTGCTCTGTTAATTAATGATGATATTAGTGCAAGAGAGAGGGATGACCTAAGTTCAGGAAAACAGGATGTAGAAGCGGGTTGGGTAGAGATGAGAAATGATAAAGGTAAGAAGTTGCTTGTGGGAGTGGTGAACAGGTCTCCTGACAGTAACCACATTGTAGGATGGGGTATAAAGGAAGAAATAATGGCAGCTTGTCAGAAAGGTATGGCGATAATCATGGGGGATTTTAATCGATGTATAGACTGGAAAAATCAGTTGTGCAAAGGTAGACTAGATGAGGAGTTCATAAGAATGATTTCAGGATAGTTTCTTGGAGTAGCATGTTCTGGAGGCAACCAGAGAGCAGGCGATACTAGACCTGGGATTGTGCAATGCAATAAGATTAATTAATGACCACATAGTTAAGGTGCCCCTAGGCAACAGTGACCATAATATGATTGAATTTTATATTCAGTTTGAGGGAGAGAAGAATGGGTCCAAGACTAGTATTTTAAACTTAAAGAAGGGCAATTATGAGGGCATGAAAGCAGAGCTAGCTAAAGTGAACTGGCAAATTAGGTTAAGGGATAGGTCAATAGAGATGCAGTGGCAGACATTTAAGGGGATATTTCAGAATACGCAGAATAGATACATTCCAACGAAAAAGAAAAATTCCAAGGGGAGGATCCACCATCTGTGGTTAACTAAAAAAGTTAAAGGTAGTATCAAACTGAAAGAAAAAGCATATAATTGCGCAAAGGTGAGTGACAGGTCAGAAGATTGGACAGAATATAAAAAACAGCAAAGAATGACTAAAAGATTGATAAGGAAGGAAAATTAGAGTACGAGAGAAAGCTAGCTGGAAATATAAAGACAGATAATAAGAGTTTCTATAGATATTTAAAAAAGAAAAGAGTTAACAAAGTGAGCATTGGTCCTATAGAAAGTGAGTGTGGGGAATTAATAATGGATAATAAGATGGCAGATGAATTGAACAGGTATTTTGCATTGGTCTTCACTGTGGAGGATACAAGTAACATCCCAGTATTAGCTGTAAGTCAGGAAATGGAAGGAAGGGAGGAACTCAAGAAAATTACAATCACCAGGGAAGTGGTACTGAGCAAATTGTTGGAGCTGTGGGCTGACAAGTCCCCAGGTCCTGATGGGCTTCATTCTAGTGTCTTAAAAGATGTGGCTAGTGAGATAGTTGATGTGTTGACTTTAATTTTCCAAAATTTCCTAGATTCAGGGAAGGCTCCATTAGATTGGAAAATTACGAATATAACATCTTTATTCAAAAAGGGAAGGAGACAGAAAGCAGAAAACTACAGGCCAGTTAGCTTAACATTTGTCTTAGGGAAAATGTTCAAAGCTATTATTAAAGACGTTATAGCAGTGCACTTAGAAAAATTCAAGGTAGCCAGGCAGAGTCAACATGGCTTTATTGGAGTTCTTTGAGGAAGTAACATGTTCTGTGGATAAAAGGGAACCAGTGGATGTACTGTACTCAGATCTCCAGAAGGAATTTGATAAGGTGCCACATCAAAGGTTATTGCGAAAATAAAAGCTCATGGTGTAGTGGGTAACATATTGGCATGAATAGAAGATTGGCTAGCTAACAGGAAACAGACAGTAGGCATAAATGGGCCATTTTCTGGTTGGCAAGATGTAATGAGTGGTGTGCCACAGGGATCAGTGCTGGGACCTCAACCTGTTACAACTTATATAAATTACTTGGATGAAGGGACCGAAGGTATGGTTGCTAAATTTGCTGATGACACGAAAATAGGTAAGAAAGTAGGTGGTGAAGAGGACATAAGGAGGGATATAGATAGGTGAAGTGAGTGGGTGAAGATCTGGCAAATGGAGTATAATGTGGGAAAATGTGAAATTGTCCATTTTGGCAGGAAGAATAAAAAAGAAGCATATTATCTAAATGGTGAGAGATTGTAGAGCTCTGAGATGCAGAGGGATCTGGGTGTCCTAGTGCATGAATCACAAAAGGTTAGTATGCAGGTATCACAAATAATTAGGAAAGCTAATAGAATGTTATCATTTATTGCGAGGGGAATTGAATGCAAAAGTAGGGAGTTTATGCTTCAGTTATATAGGGCATTGGTGAGACCACATCTGGAATACTGTGTACAGTAATGGTCTCCTTATTTAAGGAAGGATTTAAATGCATTGGAAGCAGTTCAGAGAAGGTTTACTAGACTAATACCTGGAATGGGCGGGTTGTCTCATGAGGAAAGGTTGGACAGGCTAGGTTTGTATTCACAGGAGTTTAGAAGAGTAAGAGGCAACTTGATTGATACATAAGTCCCTGAGGGGTCTTGACAGGGTGGATATGGAACGGATGTTTCCTCTTGTGGGAGAATCTAAAACTAGGGGTCACTGTTTAAAAATAAGGGGTCGTCCATTTAAGACAGAGATGAGGAGAAAGTTTTTCTCTCAGAGGGTTGTGAGTCTATGGAATTCTCTTCCTCTAAAGGCGGTGGAAGCAGAGTCTTTGAATATTTTTAAGGCAGAGGTAGATAGATTCTTGATAAACAAGTAGGTGAAAGGATATTGGGAGAAGGAGGGAATTTGGAGTAATCAGTTCAGCCATGAACTTATTGAATGGCAGAGCAGGCTTGAGGGGCTGAGTGGCCTACTCCTGCTCCTAATTTGTATGTTCGTATGTACACCAAAGGAGCCCTTTCTGCCCATTATGTTCATGCATTATTTTGCTACAACAGTCCCAAACTTAATCCCACGACAAAAACAACAGATGCTGCAAATCTGAAATAAAAACAGAAAGTGCCGGAAATACTCGGCAAGTCAGAGAGCATCTATTGAAGGAAGAATGAAATGTAATGTTTCAGGTCTTAACGTCCCTTTGTCAGAACTGAAATATGCTACAGAAACAAAACATTGATTCCTCCCATCGCACTATACTTACCTCAGCTTCAAATATTTAACCACTTTTCTCATCAAAGATGCAATTACCTCTTGTCTCAAATGCTTTCTTTGACAAAGCATGCCATGCTCTAACAACTCTTTTACAAGAGAACTTCACTAGTTGGTGCCATTGACACCACTATTTTTTCAAATTAAAAGAGCCCAAAATTATGTCAACTTTAATTATTCTGAAATAAAAACAGAAAATACTAGAAAAACTCAGCAGGTCAGGCAGCATCCATGGAGCGAGAAACAGATTTAACATTTCAGGTCAATAACCTTCCATCAGAACAGTTCTACTGAAAGGTTTTTGGCATGAAACATTAACTCTGTTTTTCCACTGCTGCAATACAGGAATCGCGGCAGCCAATTTACAAACAGCAAGCTCCCACGAACAAAAAAGTGATAATGACCAAAAAATCTGTTTTTGTGATGTTGATTGAGGAATAAATGTTGGCCAGGACACCGGGGATATCTCCTCCGCTCTGTTTTATAATAGTGCCATGAAATCTTTTGCGTCCACAGGAAAGGGAAGATGGGGTCTAGGTTTAATGTCTCATCCAAAAGACGGCACCTCTGACAGTGCAGCATTCCCTCAGTATTGCACTGAAGTGTCGGCTTTGATTTTTGTGTTCAGGTCTTGGAGTGGGACTTGAACACACAATAAACCGAAAGATAAAATTTTCACACCAGTAATATCGTTGGATTTAAGCCTAGGTCCCAGAGCCAGTGAGACAGTGGAGTCCATTCTCTGAATCATGCAATGACTTTTCTTGTTCCTCTGACATGAAAAGTTACCTCCCTACACAAAATGTTACCTCATTCACGTCAATCCTAATATCAGATGGGGTTTGCTTTGAGAGAGTTAACTCTTTGGGACTGAAATTGTGGAGTGCAATATTTGTTACGTGTTTGGTTGATGTATTCAAATGAAAATCCTCTGTTCATTATTTTGACAAAATCATTGACCTGTTTAAAGTACAATACTCGATAGCCAGGAACCAAAGATTAACAATGTCTTTCGAAAAAGTTACAAAAAGCATTGCATTAACTTGTACTGTTATAACTGCTAAGCACCTGGCAGAAGTATTTTCATCAAAATAATTCCAGTCATGTATGTAAGTATTTTCTGTGTCTGAATATACTTTTTAGTTTAAGCACGCAAGATTTCTAATTCAGGCAACCTGAATTGGATTTCTTCCCAACTATCATGAATTTGCAGCATTGCATAACCTTGGTCTCGCATCCTGCAAATCACCCCTTCTCATTTCCTGTCAAATGATGGAAAAGCACACAGCAAATATTCATATAATGTTGTTGGCCACTGATGATAAGGACAAACAGGTAGCAGTATTAGAACGCATGAGCTGCAATGGGAAAATTTAGATTGAAGACAAAATCAATGGAACCCTGTATAAGAAAAAGACCAATAAAAGAAACGTGTCTGGGGCTGAGCTTTAATCAGCATTCTTGCTGTTTGCATGGTATTTATAAACTGCTATGATGGCTTAAGATGTTATTCAAATGTCTTGAACATGTTACAGCCATGAACACAAGCCCACCTCTCTGTTATTCTCTAACATTCCTAAATTGGAAAATTAGAAATACTGAAATTAGAGGGTAATGATTGTGATTGTGCCAAGTATAATGGAGAGTTCCTTGAACTTGCTCTATGATCACTGGCAGACCTACCTATAGCAAATATTGAAGGTGGTAATTTATCTGTTAACCTGATATTCTATCCAATAATCAATCCCATGTTCATTTTACACTTGTTCTTGAAGAAACTCAATCAGTATAGGAAAGTAAAATAAACCCCGTGGTACCTGACAGTGATCTTATAAATACTTTTTCTTTCATGTGCTTAGAAGCACTAACCTCTTAAAAATAGCTTATGTTCTACCATGTATTTTGAAGTTATTGGAGTTGATTTGTGGACTGACATTGATGACCTCTGAACCATACCTGTGAGTTCAGTCTCTTGACTGACAAGAACCCAGAGCTGAATAATGGAGTTCATCAGTGAAAATACATATAAAATACTGTTGATCCTGATTAGCATTGCAAAAGCCACTTGCAGTGGAACACACGAGTGATATATTTACAGAGGTAGCTTGGTAGAGATGGTTACTGTTGGTTACAACCTTTTGGACTCAACTTCGAGTTCAACAATTTTAGATCATAACCTCTGCCCCTAATTTGATTTCTGTTTCTTTGCTGGTTTGTTTTTTTTCTCTTATTTTTCTCTTGTTTCCTTTACTTTGTGTTCGGATGGCAGCTATCTTGTGTTTCTTTACTGTCCCATTACCACTCCCTTTGGCCTTGCAACATGAAACCTTTTGTCATTTAATCTCACCTGCCCTGCATCCTATCTCAAACCTTCCCTGTTGTTCTTCTGCCCAGCCTCCCCACTTTCACTTGCTCAGAACCTATTACATTTCTAACTTTTCCCAGTTCTGATGAAAGGTCACAGATCTGAAATGTTAGCTCTGTTTCTCTTTCCATGTATGCTGCCTGGCCTGCTGAGTATTTCCAGCATTTTCTGCTTTTATTTCAGATTTTCAGCATTCGCAGTATTTTATTGCTTTTATAAAAGAAAAGTTGACGTGAGTAAGCTAGAGTTTTCTTCTGTTTTCACCTCTACTTGATCCATACTTAAATGTGTTTACAAATGTTCACATACAAAAAGACTGCTTGACATTGTCAACCGCAGTTAATTCATTTGGGTGCATGTGCTATTTCTTTCTTTCTTTTGTACGTTCTTAATTTAATCCTTCATATATGTCTCTCCTACTCATATTAAGAGTGGTGGACTTTTACTCTGCAAGTTAGTTCATTTTGAGTCCATAAGCTGTGAGGAATATGGTTAGGTTAAGGCAAACAGCTGGAGTCAGGTTGGGAATGAGAACTTATTAACGGAGCTGTAGCCATATATCCCCTTGATCCACCACTGTTTACTGCTAAACTGGTTGGCCAGCCTTTCAAACCAAATTGACAATGTGCATTTCAATACTGCTATCTAACAGTGCCTCAATATGGTCTGTAAAGCAGAATATGAAAAACCTTTAGTGGGTCACTTCAGCTAGGATTTGCACACTCCAACAGCTGGATGAGCAAAATATTTATTTATGCTAATTATGTGCCAAATTAAGTGCTTGAGAAGTGTGAAAGCAGCATTATTACAGATGGGTCCCGATTAGCTGATATCCTTTCATTAATGCTAATGAATTTATATTGAATAAAGCAAAAATGCAGAAGCAAAATGGCGCACACCTGCCTTTTTCAATTGAGCTCCTTATTTTCTACAATATGGGGAAAGAATTGTCTGATTACTAAATGTAGTGACATTGTAAACTCATTCCTTATGCTATTGTAACACAAGGAAACCACAGTAATTCTTTCCCCATAAAGATAAATAATCCTAAATATATGCTTATACAATTTGCATATGGGCATACAATTTGATAACTAGGGCTATTGCAAATAAGTGATTTACAATTGGCACATTTACAAAGCAATAAATTATTACATACATCAAACAAATAGCGATTGTTCAGGAATTTTTTTATTCGTTCTCGGGATGTGAGTGTCGCTGGCAAGTCCAGCATTTACTGCCCATCCCTAATTGCCCTTGAGAAGGTGGTGATAAGCTGCCTTCTTGATTGACTGCAGTATTTGGGGCATAGGTGCACCCGCAGTGCTGTTAGGGAGGGAGCTCCAGGACTTTGACAGTGAAGGAATGGCGATATAGTTCCCAGTCAGGATGGTGTGTAACTTGGAGGGGAACTTGCAGGTGGTGTTCCCATGCTTCTGCTGCCCTTGTCCTTCTAGGTGGTAGAGGTCGCAGGTTTGGAAGGTGCTGTCGAAGGAGGCTTGGCGAGTCTGTGGAAAATGGAGTATATGGTTCCTGTATGGCATCTATCTAACCATAGATTAGTGAATTTTGTTAGCATTTTGTAAAATAATTTTGTCATTTTTAGTCGTTGTGAATAGTTGAGGGTTGTTCGTAATTGTGGTTTCAGTAAGTCATGTCTTGACGTTTTTTTCTGCCTAGATCTGATTAGGCACCCAGCCCATGTGGATTTGATGAGCAATTGTGAACTGTTGTAAAACAAGAGTGGTGCCTGTGACTCAGTCAGCTAGTGATTGGATAAAATTTATTTTGCGTGCCATAATTGGCCAATAATTAACTTTATGCATGGTTTATCCTCAATGGTGATTGTTTTGGCATAAAATAGTGAAGTATTAAAATAGACACTAAAGTATTGTAAAATATGCAACCATTTTCATTCAATTTTTAAAATTATTTTTCCTTTTTAACATTATTATTTCTATGTGAGAGAAAAAGGCTCGCACTTATACAGCGCCTTTCATGACTTCAGAATGGGGGTACTTGTACAAGGAACGCACAAAGTTAACATGTAGGTGCAGCAGGCTATTAGGAAGGCAAATGGCATGTTTGCCTTTATTGTAAGGTGATTGGAATAGAGGAATAAAGAAGTTTTACTAAAATTGTACAGGGCTTTGGTGAGACCGCACCTGGAATACTGTGTGCAGTTTTGGTTTCCACATTTAAGAAATTTATACTTGCACTGGAGGCAGTGCAGCAAAGATTTACTAAATTGGTCCCTGGGATGAGGCGGTTCTCCTATGATGAGAGGCTAAGTAAATTGGGCCTATATTCTCTGGAGTTTAGAAGAATGAGAGGCAATCTAATTGAGACGTACAAGATTCTGAAAGGGCTTGATAGGATAGAAGCTAAGAGATTGTTCCCACTGGTCAGGGAACTAAAACACGGGGACACAGACTCGGGAGAAGGGGCCAATCATTCAGGACTGAGATGAGGAGAAATTACTACACTCAAAGGGTTGTGAATCTTTGTAATTCTCTACTCCAGGGGGTTGTGGATGCTCCATCATTGGATACATTTAAGGCTGGAATAGATAGATTTTTGGTCTCGCAGGGAATTAAGGGATATGGAGAGTGGGCAGGAAAGTGGAATTGAAGCCCAAGATCAGCCATGATCGTATTAAATGATGGAGCAGGCTCGATGGGCCATATGGTCTACTTCAGCTCCTATTTCTTGTGTTCTTTGTGTTCAAAGCACTTTACAGCCAATTAAGTACTTATGAATTCTAGGCACTTTTGTAATGTAGGAAACAAGGCAGCCAACTTGTACATGGCAAGGTGATAATGACCAAATAATCTGTTTTAGTGATGATAGGAACCCATCGAGCATGCCGCACCATTCAATATGATCATGGCTGATCATCCACTTCAATGCCTTTTTCCCACACTATCCCCATATCCCGTCATGTCATTTGTATTTAGAAATCTGTCAATCTCTGCTTTAAACATACTCAATGACTGAGCTTCCACAGCCCTCTGGGGTAGAGAATTCCAAAGATTCACAACCCTCTGAGTAAAGAAATTTCTCCTCATCTCTGTTCTAAGTGGCTTCCCCCTTATTTTGAAATTGTGTCCCCTGGTTCTAGTCTCCTCAACCAGGGAAAAATCTTAGCTGCATCTACCCTGTCTATCCCTTTAAGTATTTTGTAGGTTTCAATGAGATCATCTCTCATT
Organism: Heterodontus francisci; assembly: GCF_036365525.1. NCBI lineage: Eukaryota > Metazoa > Chordata > Chondrichthyes > Heterodontiformes > Heterodontidae > Heterodontus > Heterodontus francisci. The sequence continues at coordinate 129,459,276 of NC_090376.1, read as the reverse complement.
CTTCAAAACTCTAAAGAATACAGGCCCAGTTTCCCCAATCTCTCTTCATAGGACAGTCCCGCCATCCTGGGAACAAGTCTGGTGAATCTTCGTTGCACTCCCTCTATGGCAATAATATCCTTCCTAAGATAAGGGGTCCAAAACAGCACACAGTACTCCAAGTGCGGTCTAACCAAGGTTCTATACATTTGAAGCAAGACTTCACTACTCCTGTACTCAAATCTTCTTGCGATAAAGGCTAACATACCATAAGCCTTCCTAATTGCTTGCTGTACCTGCATGTTAGCTTTCAGTGACTTATTGACAAGGACACCCAGGTCCCTTTGTACATCTACACTTTCTAATCTCTTACCATTTAAGAAATACTCTGCACAGCTATTCCTCCTACCAAAGTGGATAACCTCACATTTTTCCACATTATATTCCATGCATCACATTCTTGCCCACTCATCTAAGTCTGTCCAAATCCCCTTGAAGCTGCTTTGCATCTTCCTCACAACACACATTCCTACCTTGTATTGTGTCATCCGTGAACTTAGAAATACTACATTTGATCCCCACATCCAAATCATTGATATATATTCTGAACAGCTGGGGCCCGAGCACTGATCCCTGCGGTACCCCACTAGTCACAGACTGCCAACGCGAGAAGACCCGTTTATTCCTACTCTCTGCTTTCTGCCTGTTAACCAATCCTTAATCCATGCCAGTATATTACCTCCTATTCCACGTGCTTTAATTTTGCTAACCAATCTCCTGTGGGGGACTTTATCAAAAGCCATCTAGAAATCCAAGTATACCATGTCCACCAACTACCCTTTATCAATTCTATTAGTAACATCCTCAAAAAACTCCAACAGGTTCGTCAAACATGATTTCCCAATCATAAATCCCGGTTGACTGTGGTCAATCAGATTATTATTATCCAAGTGTTCATTTATCACATTCTTAAGAATAGATTCTCACATTTTCCCAACGATTGATGTAAGGCTAACAGGTCTGTAATTCCCTGTTTTCTCTCTCCCTCCCTTCTTAAATAGTGGGGTGACATTTGCTACCTTCCATTCTGTAGGAACAGCTCCAGAATCTATAGAATTTTGGAAGATGATCACTCATGTATCCATTATCCCCATAGCTACCTCTTTCAACACTCTTGGATGTAGAATATCGGGTCCTGGGGACTTATCAATCTTCAGCCCCATTAATTTCTCCAATACAACCTTCTTACTAATACTAATTTCCTTCAATTCCTCATTCCCCCTAATCCCTTGGATCTCTAATTCTGGGAGATTTCTTGTATCTTCCTTCGTGAAGACAGACACAAAGTAATCATTTAGCTTCTCTGCCATTTCTCTATTCCCCATTATAAATTCTCCTGACTCTGCCTGTAATGGACTCACATTTGTCTTAGCCAAATGTTTCCTTTTTACGTACCTGTAGAAGCGTTTCCAGTCCATTTTTATATTTTTTGCAAGCTTACATTCATATTCTATTCTCCCTTTCTCTATCAGTTTCTTGGTTCTCCTTTGCTGAATTCTAAAATCCTCCCAATTCTCAGGTTTACCACTATTTCTGGCAACTTAATAGGCCTTTTTTTTAAACTTCCTTTATTATCCATGGTTGACTGCCTTTACTTTTGGGGTTTTTGTGCCTTGAAGGAATGTATAGTTGCTGTAAACTATGTAATATTTCTTTAAAGACCGTTCACTGCCTATGTACTGCCATACCTTTTTAATGTATTTTCCCAATCCACCTCAGCCAATTTGTTCCTCATACCTTCATAATTTCCTTTGTTCAAATTTAAGACCCTGGCTTCAGATTGAACTATCTCACTTTCAAACATAATGTAAAATTCTATCATATTATGGTCACTCATCCCTAAAGGTTCTTTTACAATAAGATTATTAATTAGCCCTTTCTCATTACATAATACTAGATCTAAAATAGCCTGTTCTGTCGTTGGTTCCTCAACATACTGCTCTAGAAAACCATCCCTAACACACTCCAGAAACTTGTCCTCCACAGCATTAGTGCTCAATCGGTTTACCCAGTCTATATTCAGATTGAAGTCATCCATGATTACTGTATTACCCATGCCACATGCTTCTCTAATCTCCTGATTAATACCATTCCCCACACTACCACTGCTATACTACTACACTACTACTATAAACAACTCCTATCAATGTTTGCTGGCCCTTGCTGTTTCTTAGCTCCACTCAAACAGATTCCACATTTTGTTCTTCCGATCTGAGATCCTCCCTTACTAATGTATTGATCCCATCTCTTATTATCAGCACAACACCACCTCCTTTTCCTTTTTGCCTGTCCTTCCTAAATGTCGAATATCCTTGAATATTCAGTTCCCAGTCTTGGTCACCCTGTAGCCATGTTTCTGTTATGCAATTAGATCATAGCCATTTATCTCTATTTGGGCCTTTAAATCATCTACCTTGTTGGGTGCATTCAGGTAGAGTGCCTTAACCTTGTTTTCTTGACATCATTCTGCATTCTAAGCCTAGTTGACATTCGCCTTTGTTTCACCTGCATTCTAATGTCACTTGCTACTTTTCTACCTCCTGTTAGCAGCTTTACTTCCTTAAAATTTGTGCTACCCCTCAGTTTCCCATCCCCCTGACAAGCTAGTGAAAACCCTCCCCAACATCACTAGCTAATCTTCCTGCAAGGATATTACTTCCGGTCCTGTTAAGGTGTAGTCCATCCATCTTGTACAGGTCCCACCTGCCCCAGAACCGGTCGCAATGCCTCAGAAATCTGATGTTCTCCTTCCTACACCAATTCTCCAGCCACGTGTTCAATCGATCAATCCTCCTATTCCTATGCTCACTAGCTCACTGGGAGTAATCCTGAGATTACTGCTTTGGAGGTCCTGCTTTTTAAATTTCCTTTCTAACTCCTTAAAGTCTGCTTTCAGGACCTCATCCCTCTTCCTACCTATGTCATTGGTACCGATGTGGACCACGACGTCTGGCTGTTCACCCTACCCCAAAGGATGTCCTGCAGCTACTCCGTGACATCCTTGACCTTCACACCAGGGAAGCAACACACTATCCTGGAGTTACATTTACTGCCTAGAAATGACTGTCTGATCCCCTGACTATCGAATCCCCTATCACTATTGCTCTTCCACTCTTCTTCCTCCCCTCCTGTGTAGCTGAGCCACCCGTGGTGCCACAGACTTTGCTCTGGCTGCACTCCCCTGAGGAACCATCGCTCTCACCAGTATCTAAAATCGAAAACCGATTAGCAAGCAAGATTGACTCAGGGGACTCCTACACTGCCTGTCTGGTTCTCTTAGACTGCCTGGTGGTCACCCATTCCCTCTCTGCCTGCACGCTCCTAACCTGTGGTGTGACCACCTCCCTAAATGTGCTATCCACGTAGTCCTCTGCCTCGCGGATGCACCACAGTGACTCTAGCCGCCGCTCAAGCTATGAAACCTGGAGCTCAAGCTTCTGCAACTGGGGACACTTCCTGCAGATGTGTTTGTCTAGGGCAAGTAGTGTGTCCATGACTTCCCACATATCGCAGGACGTACATTCCACTTGACTGAGCTGACCTGCCATAACGTAACTTTAAATACTTATTACAATGAGAAGTAAAATAACTTATCAGTTAGTCACCAATTAACTTCTTCCCCTGTAATGAAGAGAGAGGCTGTGATTGGAGGCTGAAAAAAGGTAGAAGAATGAAAGAAAGAAAGGAGCCTCTGCCTCACGCACCAAACTTCCACTTTACACTCTGTGCACTCAAATGTATTTTTTTCTTACCGAACTCCCTCAGTTATCAAACACTCTGTGCCCTCCAGCAGAACTCAATGCAGACAAGCAGCACAAAGAGTTCCCTGACCATATACTCTGAAAACAATGCTGTGTCAGCTCTGATAGAGCTCTGCTACAGCTCAGAAACCAGTTTAACCTAGCTACCTAATTAACTAGCTACAGCTAGTTCCAGAGTGTTAGTATACCCCTGTTTAAAACTGCAAGAAACCTAACTTACCTCATAACTGAAACTGGAATTTGAATTAATTGCTAGATGTAAACAAAACAAAAACTAGCCTTGAGAGATAAACCTTTAAAATTCATTCACTTACCAAACTCCCTTCTTCACACTGAGTACAATGATAATTGAGGAATAAATGTTGTCCAGAAGACTGGGCAGGAATCCTCAGCTCTTCTTCGAAAAATTGTGCCATATATCTTTTACATTCGCTTAAGAGGGTAGGTGTAGATTTGATTTAATATCTAGGTGTAAACTTGGTTTAATGTCTCAACCAAAAGATGACACCACTAACAGTGCAGCTTTCCCTTAGTAGTGCCTGGACTGCCAATCTAGATTATATGCTCAAGTGTTTAGGAGTTGGGATGTGAAACAGCAAGCTTTTGACTCGGAGTTGAGAATGCTACCACTGAGAACGGTATAATGATAATTTCATTGTGGTCTAAAACACTTGGTAACTCTACCATTTCTAACACTGGTACAATCCTCTCCTGACAACTGAAAAAAAACTATTGAGAGGAAGAATTTTTTATAGCTTATCTCCCCTAATAAGTTAGTAATTGAGATGTTCCTTTAAGTGTTGGTTCTCCAACATGGAACTGCTTCTCACAATATGCATAACAAAGAAATACTTCTGTTGTTGGAACTGTTTTGCATGCTAATTATATCCCATATCTTCAAGGAAAGGCTATAAATCTGTTTTTGCAAGTAAAAGGAAGGCGTGGTGGATGTTCGCAGTTCTTTTGTCAATGTCATTTAGTTCTCCTACTTTGTAAAAGGCAGTTTATTTCAGCTGGAGGCAAATAATGTTCAGCTTTACCTGTCCCTTTCATTATTGAACTCTATTCACTTCCATGGTTCCTCACCAGGGGTCGAAAATACTTCTCACCAAAAATGTGAGATAATTGCAGTGAGAATGCTGGAATGCATAGCTTTCAAGTATAGAATTTGTGAGAATGCAAGTTCATTAGAGTCAACTTAAAAATAACAGGGAATCATATTTCTGTGACAGTAATGATCACAGGCAGCTAACACCCTCTAAAACCACATCAGAACTTAAAAAGCTAGCAATCCAGCTGCAGTGAGTGCAATTGTTGGAATGCCAAAATAGCTAATGCTCAGGTAAGCATAAAGGGTGGCTGTGGTCTTACGGCATGGCCAGGTAACAGGAAGAAAAGCCTGGAAGAGGGACCAAAAAATAGAGAAAGATAGAAGTGCTGTACACTGGTCTGATGTTGCAGCTAAAATGCAGATCGGCACAGAGGAAATTTAAATTACAAGAGGCATGGCCGAGATTGTTTTTTGTGTGTTCATCCTTCATAGTCAAAGATGACCATGACATCAATGAGAACTCATGGAGTTAAGTTTCACGTGCAATGTGTTCGAAGATGACTAATTAGTCTAATTTGAGCATGAAAAGATCTGATACGTGCTCGACACACATGCATTGCAGGTCTGGACTTGCGAAGATCACGTTTGCTGTTGGTCAGTACGACTCTGTTCTGTTTATAGGAGGTGGTGCCTTTACTGATGAGACTGTGCCAAATTGAGCAATCCTGTGTGAGGTTTTTCCATGTCTCGGGCAATGTTGAAACTCTTTAGTGAGACCTTCAGGGTGTCCTTGAAGTGCTTTTTCTGGCCTCCATGTGAATGTTTCCGTTCAATTAACTTGCTGTCAAAGCGCTCATCAGGCATTCTGGTAACATGTCCTGCCCACCTTGCCTGAGCTCTCTTCAGCAGAATGCAGTTGCTAGGATGTCAGTCAGGGAGAGAATCTCAGCATTAGGAACCTTGCCTTACCATCTGATTGTGAGTAGTCTCTGCAAACAGGTCATGTGAAAGTGGTGCAGCTTGTTTGTGTACTTGGACTAAACTGTCCACATATCACAAGCATACAAGAGAGTGGGAAGGACAACCATTCTGTATGCATTCACTTTTGTTGATAGACTAATTCCTCTTCACTCCCTGACAGTTTTTTGTAGTTTGGCAAAAGCGATGCTGGCCTTGATTATTCTCGCGTTGACTTTGCCATCAATGTGAACTGCACTAAGAGGGTGCTGCCAAGGTAAGTAAATTTGTCGATTGCTTCAAACCTTTGACCATTGACTGTAATGGTTAGCTTCCATACTGCTTTTGTGGGGGTAGGTTGGTACATGACTTCAGTCTTTCCCGTGCTGATAGTGAGACCGAAGTTATCACATGCAGATGAGAAGCATTCCATGGTATGCTGCATTTCTTCTGAACAGGCATTTAGGGCACAGTCATCATGCATTTTGGTTTTGGCTTGTAGTCTCCACAAATTAAAGATTTTGCTGTCTGTGTGATATCTAATGTGGATGCCACTTTCGCTAATACAGAATACAGAAAGTATGGCAGAGAACATTATGCTGAACAGGGTAGGAGCAAACACAGCCCTGCTTCACTCCATTTGTGACTGGGAAAACATCAGAACACACTCCACTGTCAAGGACTCGAGCAAGCATGGGTCATGGAATTGCTGTACCACAATGATGAATTTTTCTGGACAGCCAAATTTTGCTATGATCTTCCACAGGCCCTCGTGATTAACTGTCTCAAAGGCTTTAGTCAGATCAACAAATGTTGAGTACAAGTTGCATAGCTCTTAACATTTCTTTTGGAGCTGACATGTAGCAAACATCATGTCAACCACACCATGACCTTTTCTGAAGCCGAGATATCTTTTGGCCATAAACAACCATTACTGCCTATCCTTACAACTGAAAGAATAGCTACATAAGTAAAATTACTCTGCAGAATATTATTCATTTAACCATTTTGCACTGTAATTACCTAATAAACAACAGTTAAACAGTTTCTGAAGTGACAAATCCTAACTGATCCATCTGCTTGACATTTTTGAAGTGACATCCAAAGTGAACTGTGGGAAGCCCAACAATGTGGTCTGCATAGATTTCTAAAAGACAAATTTCTAAACAAAAGTATATTGGTTAAACACAAAGTAGTGGAGAGTCATGGTGAATCATAGGAATTGATTTAAAAAATTGATGAAAGTGTTTAGAGCAGTGTTAAACACACTCGTTCTACTACACTCTACTCACCTATCTTTTTACAGAGGCTAGCAAAAACAGGATTATTGGGCCGTAGATGTCAATGGCTTGACAAATATTTTTGGTCCAGATTTTTTAGTAGTTTTCATTCTGCAGAATTATCCCAGCACATTATTCACAAGACACTGCTAGACACTAATTACTTTTACCCGCATTTACCTGTCAAAAATTGATCAATATTTACTTACTTTTGCCTTCTGCATCAACATAGTGATGGCTAAAGTTTTGAGCACTAAACTTTGCTATGGTAATTGAGTATGTTTTAGCAGAAGTACCTACTTGACAGTGGTTGAATTAGCATTGTTCCTGGAATCAAATTCTGGTATCAAGCATTTCCAAACAAAATTCCCATCATTTCATTGCCAAATTTGTATCAGTGTGGCAGGGCAATGAAAGTAGAGAACGACTTGTATCAACCACATCTTTTGAAGTACTTAGTGTCACATCAGTATTCTTCCCAGATACTTCAATGAAAGAATCAGCAGCAAATGGTCAAAAACTCTAATCGAGCATGCAAAGTAGAACTAACCAGTGAGTACAGATTAAAGAAAGAACTTGCAGTTACATGATGTCTTCTGTGCCCCAAATGCTTCAAACCTAAAGAATTACATAGAAACATAGACAATAGGAGCAGGAGTAGGCCATTCAGCCCATTCATTATGATCATGTCTGATCATCCAACTCAGTAACCTGTTCCCGCTTTCGCCCCATACCCTTTGATCCTTTTAGACCCAAGAGCTATATCTAACTCCTTCTTGAAAATATACAATGTTTTGGCCTCAACTGCTTTCTGTGGTAGCGAATTCCACAGGCTCACCACTCTCTGGGTGAAGAAATTTCTCCTCATCTCAGTCCTGAAAGGTTTACCCCGTATCCTTAGACTATGACCCCTGGTTCTGGACTCCCCCACCATCGGGAACATCCTTCCTGCATCTACCCTGTCAAGTCCTGTTAGAATTTTATAGGTTTCTATGAGATCCCCCCCTCACTCTTCTGAACTCCAGTGAATATAATCCTAACCAACTCAATCTCTCCTCATACGTCAGACCGGCCATCCCAGGAATCAGTCTGGTAAACCTTCGCTGCACTTCCTCTATATCAAGAACATCCTTCCACAGATAAGGAAACCAAAACTGCACATAATATTCCAGGTGTGGCCTCACCAAGGCCCTGTATAATTGCAGCAAGAGATCCCTGCTCCTGTACTCGAATCCTCTCGTTATGAAGGCCAACATACCATTTGCCTTTTTTACTGTCTGTTGCACTTGCATGCTTACCTTCAGCGACTGGTGTATGAGAACCCCCAAGTCTCGCTGCATATTCCCCTCTCTCAGTTTATAGCTGTTCAGATAATAATCTGCCTTCCTGTTTTTGCTATCAAAGTGGATAACCTCACATTTATCCACATTATACTGCTTCTGCCATGCATTAGTCCACTAACTCAACTTGTCCAAATCACCCTGAAGCCTCTCTGCAACCTCCTCACAACTCATCCTCCCACCCAGTTTTGTGTCATCTGCAAATTTGGAAATATTACATTTAGTTCCCTCATCTAAATCATTAATATATATTGTGAATAGCTGGGGTCCTAGCACCAATCCCTGCGGTACCCCACTAGTCACTGCCTGCCATTCGGAAAAAGACCCATTTATCCCTACCCTTTGTTTCCTGTCTGCCAACCAATTTTCTATCCATCGCAATACACTACCCCTAATCCCATGTGCTTTAATTTTACACGCTGATGTGGGACTTTGTCGAAAGCCTTCTGAAAGTCCAAATAAACCACATCCACTGGTTCTCCTCATCAACTCTACTAGTTACATCCTCAAAGAATTCTAGTAGATTTGTCAAGCATGATTTCCCTTTCTTAAATCCATGCTGACTCTGCCCGATTCTACCACTGTTCTCTAAGTGCTCAGCTATAAAATCTAGAATTTTCCCCACTACCGATGTCAGGCTGACTGGTCTATAATTCCCTGCTTTCTCTCTACCTCCCTTTTTAAATAGTGGGGTTACATTAGCTACCTCCAATCTGTAGGAACTGTTCCAGAGTCTATAGAATCTTGAAAGATGACCACCAATGCATCCACTTTTTCTCGGGCCACTTCCTTAAGTACTCTGGGATGCAGACCATCAGGCCCTGGGGATTTATCGGCCTTCAATCCCATCAATTTCCCCAACACCATTTCTCTACTAATACTGATTTCCTTCTCCTCTCTCTCACTAAGCCATGTGTTCCCCAACAATTCTGGTACCTTTGAAGTGCATTCACTATTGTTCTGTAGGCAAACAAGGCACTAATTTGCACAGAGCAAGGTGCCACAAACAGCAAACACCAGTTCGTCTGCTTTTGGTGCCGATGGCTGAGGGAAGACATTGGGCGTACTCTCTATCTGTTCTTTGAATCGTACCATGAATCTTTTGCGTCCAGTTGAACAACCACTCAGGGCTTTGATTTAACATCTCATCTGAAAAATAGGTCCTCAGACACCGTTTCACACTTTTCTGGGCCTGTAGTGTTGGGTGCCATACCTCAGGAAGGATGTATTGGCCTTGGAAGGGGTGCAGCACAGATTGACCAGAATGATACCAGGGCTGATAGGGTTGGATTCTGAGGATAGGCTGTATAGATGCGGCTTGTATTCCCTTGAGTATTGAAGATTAAGGGTGATCTAATTGGGGTGATTAAGATGATTAAAGGATTTACTAAGGTATGTGGAGAGAAAGTAATTCCTCTGCTGGGGCAATCCAGAACAAGGGCTGCATCCCCCAATTATAACTGGCATTTTATACCCAAATTATCCTGGATTTAGCAATCTTTGCCAGATTAATTGTCTCCATTTTTACTTCACTAAATGTGTTAAGCTGGTTTCCACACATTGACCTGGTTAGCACTAAAAACAATTATGCTCCAAAAAGTACAGTTTTGATTCTCAATAGGGCAAGGAATAAACCCAGTCTTATTTCTTTTGGAATCTGAAGGGTTTTTTTCTAATAACTAAGTGGTAGCAAGCAATAAGTGGGGCAAATCAAGTGGGAGTTCTAAAGCCAAATAAAAAAATCTCATTAATGTAGAAGCCGCTTCCAATTTGCATTTGCTAAAGGTGGTCACACAATTGCAGAGTGGTCATGTTGGATGTCTATTGATGAGAAAGATCCAGGTTTCCCATTAAGTTCCAAAGACGGCTGCAGTTTTCTTGTTCTTTCCAAGAAGTGGGAATACCTTATCTACTGAAGTGCTTACAGTTTGATTGAAAATGATGCACGAGATTAACGTTTCCCATTGCCAGGTAATCTGCCTGATCGGAATCTACCCACCAAGCACCCATTGATCATTTAACCATAGTCAATCATATAATAAATTGCTTTTATTTTACTGGTAGGTAGAGAAAGGAAGATGTTATGACCAGGGAGGAAGAAGTTAATGTAATGTCCTGTGAAAGGTATCCCCAGTGAGCAATGTCTAATATTCAACTCTCATCCTTAAGCACAGTTCTGCATATCAGCAAACACTTTGGTGAGTATGGGAATTCAAAAAAAATAGCAAATGAACCCTATGTTTTTCAGCCTTAGGCATTCCGTTTGTGTGATGCAGTGGGTGATGTTGCTTGTTCTCCTAAAACTTCCCCTCTGTCTTGCCTTAGGCTTATCTCTGCATATCAAAGAAGCCTGGTGCAACCTGTCCAAATTGATGTGTCTCTGGTATCCCTGGGAGATTTGAAATTCATTGCAATTATAATACCACTGGCTTATAGGCACAAGCAACACTGCACATATCGTTGTCAATTATAAGTTAAATATCTGCTTTCAAACCACAGAAAAGTAATGCCTTTTGCTCGTGGCTAGCAACCATTACAATCTGGAGTCATTGGGTTCTTGGAAGCACAGTGCATTACAACACTGTTCTGAAGTACAGTCCCTTGTATCTCTGCTAGTGGAACCCACAGCTGCCCTGTTTTAAAAATAGCACCAGGAGGATTAACTTTAAACTATCCTGTTTACTCTATAGCTGCTTTTATACTACAGGCCAGGTCTCAGGGGAACAACCTAAGTGCGCCGCTGTCTTGAATTAATATCTTAGTAATGGAGTTGGTCTCCCTGCAAACTGACTGGAAAAACAAGGGCCTGGTATTTTGCACATCTGGCAGTTTTGACAGTGTCTATGCATGAAGTACCACTGTGCAAGGATAAAAGCTATTTATAAATCAGTAGATTGGCTTGGTAGTTATTCACCAATCCACAGTTTAAAGCTTATAAAATTATGATCTGTATCTGGATTGTTTTAAGCGGTGTCTTAGCAAGTCACTTCGATGTATGTCAACCTCATGGGCCATGCATAATGTTTATTGTCCATGCTCCCACAAGTACAAGAAAGGGTTTGAAGAGATGACTGATTAGATAGATACAGAGAATGCAGTATTCATTGCGTTTATGGATTGTCATAAGATCTTCGATAAGGCATCTTACAGGAGGTGTGTTACAAAAATTCAGATGTATGGTATTAGAGGAAATGTAGCAGATGGCTAGAAAGTTGGCTGATGGACAGGAAAGAAAGTTAGGGTGTGAAGCTCAGGTGATGATCATTTGGAAGTGTTGTACCACAGTGCTGGTCAGTGTTGTGTCGAGTTTTATTCTAGGTGTTTATATATGACTTGGACTTGAACTTGGAGAGCACATTATTGACATTATCTGAGAACACAAAGGTAGAAGGTTTGACAAACACCAAGGAGGACTGTAAAAAGACAATGGGAGAATATGGATACATTAGAATTTTTAAAAAATCATTCATGGGATGTAAGCATCGCTGGCAAGGCCAGCATTTATTGCCTATCCCTAATTAACCTTGAGAAGGTGGTGGTGAGTTGCCATCTTGAACTGCTGCAGTCCATGTGGTGTAGGAAACTCATAGTGCTGTTAGGAAGAGAGTTTCAGGTTTTTGACCCAGCAACAGTGAAGGAACAGTGATATACTTCCAAGTCAGGATGGCGTGTGGCTTGGAGGGGAGCTTGCGGTTGATGGCGTTCCCATGCATCTGCTGTCCTTGTCCTTCTAGGTGCTGGAGATTGCAGCTTTGGAAGGTGCTGTTGAAGGAGCCTTGGTGAGTTTCTGCAGTGCATCTTGTAGATGGTACTCACAGCTGCTAATTTGTGCTGGTCATGGAGAAAGTGAATATTTAAGGTGGTGGATGGGGTACCAATCAAGCAGGTTGCTTTGTCCTGTATGGTGTTGAGCTTCTTGAGTGTTGTTGGAGCAAGTGGGGTGTATTCCATCACACTCCTGACTTGTGCCTTGTAGATGGTGGACAGGCTTTAGGGAGTCAGGAGGTGAGTTACTTACCACAGAATTCCCACCATCTGGCCTGTTTTTGTAGCCACTGTATTTATATGGCTGATCCAGTTAAGTTTCTGGTCAGTGGTTGATGGTGGGAGATAAAATAATGGTAATGCATTGAACATCAAGGGGAGATGGTTAGATTCTCTTTTGTTGGAGATGGTCATTGTCTGACACTTATGTACCAGTTGGGCAGATGCCATTGAACATGGACAATTTTATGCAATCCAAAAATAGATAGGATGTTAAAACTACTGAGGTCTGGAATGGGAACCCTGATTGATAGTCCTTTGTCACCCAGAGGTGCTGAAGATAGTTCTAGCCATCATCCTGGTCAGCAAACCTATACAAAGCAAAGGTTTTACTAGTATAGCTATTATCTTGATTGTGGAAATAGGTAATTCATCAAGAAAATGCCAGAAACTGGAATCCATAGATCTGAGGGATGACTTAAGATACTAGAACTATTGACACTAGAGCAGAGAAAGCTAAGGAAAGATTTCATTATAGTTTGTTTTAAATTATGAAGTGCTTGTTAGTGAGTAGGGAAAGACCATTTCCACTGGTTGGGAAGTTAGTGATGAATGGGGAGCAGAAGGTTGGGGGGAGGGAGGGGGGGTGGTGGTGGTGGGGTGCGGGGATGCAGCAATTAAAATGGTCATTAAGAAAATGAGGGAAAGGGGGTTCAGTGGAATGTATTTTATATAATGAAATGTTGAAGCACAGAATGCATTTTCACAGGAAGTAATTGAGGCAGAGACATTTGTCAGTTTTTAAGGAAAAGGTGAACACAGATTTGCAATATAGGAAGATACAGGGCTTTGGAGAAGAGTGCAGGGAAGCAGGATTAATTTTGGAGTTCTCCAGCCAAAGAGCTGGAACCCACACAGTAAGTTAAATTAGTCCAGGTTTAGGCCTAACAACAATCAGTCAGGGTTCCATTTCCTGATCAATGCCCAGTGACGACTGCTGGAACTGCGAATGCATGGATGATGAGTGAGGGCAGGATCAAGCTGGCCCATTATGCTTCCCACAGTTGAATAGCCCACGATGTACACTCCATACAGTCATTTGGATCTGAATGCTGGCCAAGCTACCATCGTTTTTAAAGAGAGGGGGAGGGACAAAGTAAAGCAAAACTGCCAAAGATAGCAAAAAGATGCTGGATATGGTAATGAGACAAATAAAACCTTTATTTGTCAAGGGCCACATAAATGTTATCAGAGATACCCACCACACAACTGTCGATGGTAGTTTAATGTTAGCTGGTCTGAAAGTAGGCCACACAAACATCTTGAACTAAATCATGTTGATAGCACTTTACTTCAGCCCACTTATACTGACACACATGTGCCTGCAGGTTTATATTGAGCAGACCCTGTTGTTACCCTGGCACTAAACAACATTTTTTACACTGGAGACTTTGTACTAATATAAATCTGGTGAAATCTCTCAAATCACTGAGAGTTTGAAATTGTGTTGGAATCTAACACAAAACACAATGCAATCACCTTTCTCATCACCAGGCGATAGTTGGAAGTGAAAGTATTTCTGACAATTCTTTGTGGCCATGAGTTCACATTACAGAACCCAAAAACTGGTGTAAATTATAATTCATCTCTTTGAGCTCATGGGGCAGATCGTGCTGATAATACCATGTCTTGGGGTCATATTAGTGACTACGAATACTCTATCAGTTTGTGATTGAGATACATTGTCAAGGCAATATATAACAAATGTTCTCAAACCTCAAAATGGTTAGATGGTGACATAACTGACCAGTTTTCCAGAAAAGTCATCCCTTACATAGTGAACGTATGTGTGCGTCTGTTTATAGATATATAGGGAGATCTTTCTATCTATCTGTTTATATATTTCTCTTTTCCTATCTCTCTATCTATACACACATACATGAAGAGACAAATTTAGACTAATTGGCCTTAGTAAAATGTCACCTTTTTACCAACAAGAGTCAAGATAAAATCAATTCGTGCTTGCGAGTACAAAATTAATAGGAAACAGGGATCTCATTGAAACTGTTCGAATGATTTGGTGGTCCCAGTGTGGAGTGGTGCAGGGAGTGTTGAATGGGAATGAAGATCAGGTACTGTGAGTCCAAACCAGTAGCTCCTGTGAAGAGCCACTCAGTGTTGGGTGTGACCCAGCGGTGAATCAAACACTTATGTTATAAGACATCTTTCAAATTTATGCAGCGCAAACTACTAAATTTCCTTTTAAACATATTTTGAGGTAGAGGAAAATGGGGGAAAAATTCACTAATTTCACAGTTATACCCTGACCCCACCCCCAAGTTCACCTCAAAAACGTTCAATGTCATATTGGCCTTCGACAGTTTTCAGGTGCTCAGTGCAATTACCTGAAATAGGTGTTAGGCCTTCTTGCATATGCTAACGAAGGGTCTAATGCCCATTTTAGTAGCCTTTCCTAAAATTGGGCTCTGCTCAGGTTTTCCAGGCACGGATGGGGCCTAGTGAGCGGCTGCTACCAAAGACGTTAAGTAAAAATATTTTTTAAAAAATTCATGTGGAGCCAGGAGGAGTAGTGCTGCTCCCACCTCTATAGCACACCTGATGGTCACTGACAGCCTCGATCGAGCAACCCTCCACCTGCTATCTCAACCTCCTGACCTGTACTTGTCTGCGACCAACCCTCCACCCGCACCCGCTCCACTACCTTGCCCACTATCCAGATCCCCCTGATCTGCATTGGCCCTGAGAGCCCCTGCTAGTAAGGCAGGCGGCCTGAAATTGATTGTCCGGCTGTCTGTGGAGGCACAAATGGCTGCCCCCAAAATGTTCAGATAAGGCCCAAGGCCAAAATTCAGATGAATCTCGGGTCTCCCTGGTTCGGCCACATGCTTAGGGTTGATCACAAAAATTCATAGATTCCATATTCAACTTCAAAAATTCAAATTAGCTCAATAAATTATTTATGAAGACAGGCGTTAAATATTGGAGTTGAAACTTTGTCTTCCATCACAATTTACATTTTGATATATATGGTGGATATATTCGTGGAAGTTCCATTGCATGACTTTCTGCCTCGAAACACCACCTCCTGCCCCAATGAAACACTCTCTTTTTCCATCTCTAATAAAAAAGAAAAAGAAACACTTACATATATATAGCACCTTTCATAACCACCGGATATCTCAAAATGCTTTATAGCCAATTAAGTACTTTTTTGAAGTGTAATCACTGTTGTAATGCTGGAAACACATCAGCCAATTTACGCACAGCAAACTCTCTCAAACTGCACTGTGATGATGACCAGGTAATCTGTTTTTGTGTTGTTGATTGAGGAATAAATATTGGCCAGGTCACCGGGGATATCTCCCCTGCTCTTTTCGAAATAGTGCTATGGAATCTTTTACATCCACTCGACCAAGCAGATGGGCTCTGAGTTTAATGTCTCATCTGAAAGACAGCACCGCTGACTGTGCAGCACTCCCAAGTGCTGCACTAGAACCTTGATTTTTGTGGTTAAACCCTGGAGTGAGACTTGAGCCCAGAGGTGAGAGTGCTACCAACTGAGTCCCAGCTGACACTCCATTTTTATAACTAATATTTTTATGACCAATGAAAGGAAGCGTTTAAAGAAAATGAGAACTTTTTAAATGCCCCTATGATTTTTCTTCTAAGTCGCTTGTAGCGGTGTCCAGGAGTTTACTCTTTAATTCCGGGAGACTCCAGGACTATATTAGAGGGTTAGCAGCCCTACACTTGCTGGGTCCAGAAATGGCTGATTATACACACTCCCATTTTGTTTGCATGCTCATGCTCTCTTGTGATTGCTCAATGCCCCTCTCTCTCTATCTCTAGGCTGTTCCTGAGCAATGTAAAAGGGACTAATGGCTCTTTCCATTCACCCCTTCCTTTGCTTTTGTTTTCCTCTAGGAACATGGTTTTCCCCGGGTAAAGAGGAAATCAGCCTTGATAATTCTGCTTGGAAACAATGTCATTGCTATTCTTGCATTCTCAATATTGAGGCACTTCTGTGAGTTCTTTAAGGTACAGAGAGACAGTAATGGATTGAACTGTTCTGGGGAAGAACTTTTTTTTTGATGTTGCACTTGCAAGCAATGATGGTGATCATGACAATGATGATGTAATTACAAAGCTTACAAAATTACCAGACCTATACATTTCATGTTCTAAATCCTGTTTGAGGCAAGCAAGACATGATCACATCGGAGGCTGCAGCATGTGGATTTTCTACGCTATTAACTTGTAATTGAAGAACTTGTCTTTGCCTCATTTTGTAGTTGCTTGGTCATGTGTGTCACCAAACCAATTATTAACACACTGTTGAGATATCTCTTCTCACATAAAAGTGCTTCTGAGGATTTTTACACATACTTTCCCCCTCATGTGGAAGAAATCCTAAAATAGTCATCATGTATTGATCATGAGAGAATTCTGTCTAAAGTCCCATTTATTCAATTTATTCCATTCAGTGTTCAGAAAAAACATATGAAATTATGTGCAATAATGTGCCAGTATTAAGATTAAGAGCCACAGATGAGTTTGAAGATTTTAACTACATTTTAATATTTATTTGGCTCCCCAAATATTACTCAAAATTTAAGTTAAGTTGAGTGACCTAATTATGTTCAATGAGTCCTGATTGCTACCACTCCTCGCCTCCATTGGGGAATTGGTAAATGTTTGATCTAGAGAATACATTTGCCATGTTCATCTCTCACTGTTGTGTACACCATTTCCTGAAGGAAAACTGTCATGGATGATTCAGAAAATGGAACTGTGCAAACCATTTGGGCTCAAGCAGAATTCCACAATAGGTTTCTGTCTGAGAGACACTGATGCAATCCTGAGATCTGATAGATAATAAATAGAGAAATTATGCCCAATAGTGTATAAGCTTCTGAATTTGGATAGATTGAGAGATACAAAATTTGATTGAAGCTTGTAACTACACTTTAGTGACCCTTTTGATGCAGTTAATAAAGTGAGCAGAGCATTAGCACTTTGGGAAATGGACCTTTGAGTGCATCGGGTAGACTTTTTGCATGGCTTTACTGAACATCAGTGTACACTTACACTATTTGTCAAATATTTGGGATAGTATACTGTTTTCTAAAGAATTTACTAGAGTTTCAGGATATTTTGTCAAGCAACAACATACTTCAACACAAAAATTGTCATATAGAAAATTATCTCCATTTACAGACTGTCA
This sequence comes from Heterodontus francisci, assembly GCF_036365525.1. Taxonomy (NCBI): domain Eukaryota; kingdom Metazoa; phylum Chordata; class Chondrichthyes; order Heterodontiformes; family Heterodontidae; genus Heterodontus; species Heterodontus francisci. The sequence goes on along the minus strand of NC_090376.1, from coordinate 129,441,619 downwards.
CAGTTATTGATATATGAAGAAGCAAAGAACTTGCATTTATGTAGCACATTATCACATCCTTAGTATTATCCCAATGGGTTACTTATGAAGTGCAGTCACTATTGTTATGTGAGGAACAATTGTTGCCAACTTGTGCACAGCAAGATCCCAGAAGCAACAAATGAATTAATGACCAGGAAATCTGTTTTTGACAGACATAATTCAATTATGTGTAAAATAAAAAGAGTTTTTGAAACATGTGTTCATGTTTTACTTTTTATTTAGATTTTCTTTTTCTTGTTATTTTCGTAACTTTTTTCATAACTTCAGGTGATCCCTTCCAGTGTACCATTAGCCAGTCAACTAAGCAAGCACAGAACCCATTCCCACTCTCAAAACTCTGAGCTGAGTGCCTTTGTTCTCATTGGCCTGTAAATTAACCTGTGGATTATGAGTAGATAAATGCTTAACATATTTGTATGAAATTATTTTAACCGTGAAAACAATAGAGAAATAATTTACATTAAATGTTTGCATGTTGATATTCCTACAGTGTCACTTGAAGACCTTTGTGCTCTGGAGTTGCTTTCCAAGAGAGTTGCAGATGTTCATAGGATGCTACGGAGACCATTTGGCCCATCATGCCTGTGTTGGCCCTTTTTGGTAGAGCTATCCAAATTAATCCCAGTCCCCTGTTCTTTCCCCAATGTTACCATTGAATCTGCTCCCACCATCCTTTCAGGCAGTGCATTCCAGGTCACAATAACTTGCTGTGTTTAAAAAAAAAAGTTTCTTCATGTTGCCTCTGGTTCTTTTTGCTAATCACCATAAATCTGTGTCCTCTGGTTACTGACCCTTCTTCCACTGGGAACAGTTTCTCCTTTTTAATCTATCAAAATCATTTGGACACCTCTATGAAATTTCCTTTTAACCTTCTCTGTTCCAAGGAGAACAACCCCAGTTTCCATAGTCTCTCCAAATAGCTGAAATCCCTCATCCCTGATACCATTCCAGTAAATCTCTTCTGCACCCTCTCTTGGTAGAAGGTGGGTAGAAAATGTGTCAGTTCTCTCTAGCCTTGATTACATGGATCTTTGCGTTGTGGTGCAGAACTTCTGTGCAATGATGCAGATTGCAAATTCACAGTGACCTGCATTTTGCAACAAAGGAAATGCTTAGATTCTGAATGTTGTACCGATGAGTCAGTGTAAGACTCATTTTACCTGCAGTCTTTTTACTGTCTTGTTTTTTCCCTCACAAGCAATGCTACTCACCCATTTGAAATGGCTGCAGCAATGACATGGCCTAAAGGAGTTTGCTTCAGATATCGCTTTTTAATTTTTGTCTGGGAAATTCAATTTTTTAAAATTTTGTTTTATCTGCATTTTATTGGTGCATTAACTTTGTTAACTCTATTCTAATTGCATATCCTAACTCGTACCAAGCTCCGTTCACCATGAGGTCCTTTCAAATCAACAACACCCGTATGCCAATTTAGTCATCATAAAACCAAAAAAATGCTGGGAATACTCAGCAGGTCTGGCAGCATCTGTGGAGAGAGAAGCAAAGTTAACGTTTCAGGTCAGTGACTTACTCCAGCACTTTTTTATTTCAGATTTCCAGCATCTGCAGTATTTTGCTTTTATTATTATTATGCCAATTTCGTCAGTTGGTTATGCACCAATACACCAAGTGTGTGACAGAGGCCTTGTTTCCAAGGGGCAATATAATCATTACTTTCTCTGTAGAATGGAGGCATCAGTTTGCCAGAGCACAGAACTATTCCTGGGTGGAAAGTTACACAGTATCATAAATTACACTCTCCTCCTGTACAAATCATTAAGCTGGCATACCATCTTTTGATAGAAAAAAAGAAGTAAAGACTGTCATGATGTTCCAAAGCACTTTACAACCATTGAAGTACTTTAAAAGTGTAATGTAAATGCAAGAAAAAGTACGCTGAGCTGTGAAGGTTCCAGCTCAGTGTCTGTTTCTTCCACTGGCACCAAACATGAAAGTGCACTCATGAAGGGAAAAAAAAACTTATCTTAAAGAAACAAACTCATTACAGTGGATGACCGTTGCTCGCCAGCCCGAAACAGGAGAACCATTGAGAGTTTAACTCTTTGTTTCGAATCAGCATTGTTGCAGATTTGTTTGTTAAACAATGGAACGCAGAATGCCTCACTGTCAGCGGGAGTGCAGGTTTGTGATCCTGAACCTTTCTCTCTCGAGCTTTTATCCCCACTCTTCGCAAGAGGGTTTCAGATATAAATACTGTACTTGAAGCACTGCAAGAACAGAGTTGAGAGCAGGCAGCTTGTGGCTCTCCTGTTGCTAGTTTCACTTGAACCCATGAGCCACAGATTACTTTGATATCCAGATCACCAGAGCCCTCTCCAGCATCTCAGGGCTTCTCGATTTCTGGAGCTTCTGTGCTCTCTAGCTAGCCCTCCGTGGACCTTGGTAGCTGGATGCACACAGTATTCATGTATCTATCCCAACTGAGAAATTGCTGCCCATGCAAACTGGTTAAAACAGAAACAGTGGTGTCATGCAGGCCCCCACCTGCCAAGAATGAGGCACATTGCTTTTGTCATATGAATATTGATTTTAAACTGTTGCTGGAGTGAGGAAATGACTTGTTGAACAGATTAGCCATGGCTGGAAAAAACATTTGCACACTAACAGACGTTGTTTGTGTAGACAAAGGACCATTCCCTGACACATTCAATCCACAATAGACATTGATTACTGGACAGTGAGGGGGTGGGGAAGCGCATTCCAGAGCCTGCTGGGGTTATGCAATCCACAGGGGCAAGGACTGGTTGGACCACATGACTAACTGGCTCTTCCAGGGCTTTTTGAACTAGCCACAAAGAGTTTGAACTCAGAAAGACTGTTTGCTGCTGGACTGAGAAGATCTCTCCTGTCTGCTCCCATCTCTTTCTCACAAGCCTCTGAATCCACTGAAGACACATAAACGCCAAGAGAGAAAAGTCTCCTACAGTGTACAAGGTTTAAGAAAAATACTGGGCCCCAACAAAAAGCACAGGGCGGCACAGTGGCGCAGTGGTTAGCACCGCAGCCTCACAGCTCCAGCGACCCGGGTTCAATTCTGGGTACTGCCTGTGTGGAGTTTGCAAGTTCTCCCTGTGTCTGTGTGGGTTTTCTCCGGGTGCTCCGGTTTCCTCCCACAAGCCAAAAGACTTGCAGGTTGGTAGGTAAATTGGCCATTATAAATTGCCCCTAGTATAGGTAGGTGGCAGGGAAATATAGGGACAGGTGGGGTGTGGTAAGAATATGGGATTAATGTAGGTTTAGTATAAATGGGTGGTTGATGGTCGGCATAGACTCGGTGGGCCGAAGGGCCTGTTTCAGTGCTGTAGCTCTAAACTACCTACAATCAAGGCCTTTACAGTGAGCTCGAAGAACTGTAACATAAAGTCTTCAGATATTGCCTCAAACTTTTCCACTTTATTTTTCTTCTGCTCTTTTCTGTCTCTATTTGCTTGTGTGTATTGCATATGCATGCTAGTGTGGGCGCATCAACTGAATTAAAGTTTAAGTTTAAGTTTAATAAATTTCAACCTTTCTTCTTTAACCCTAAAAAAACCTGTTTGTGCTGGTTTCTTTGCCTTATAATTAGAAAGCAGTGGACAAGGATTCACCAAGGGGAAGCTAAAAACACGGTGTGTTTAAAATTAAACCCTGTTATGGTAAGACCAGGTGAAGGCTGAAAGGGATCCCTAGACCTCTTTCTCACCTGGACGTAACATGGGGAAAAAGTCCTGCATTTATAGAAAGTGTCCAGGTAAGTTCTTAAGGATCATCAACTTCACCAACACAATGGCAACACAAGTAAAATAAAAACTTCAATCTGGGACTGTTCAGAATATTAGAGCAATAAAAATGATTATACAATAGTTATTTGGTAGTACAGAACTTGAGTATTGCTGAAAATAGAGACATGCTGTCAAAACCTTTTGTCTTGCACTCATCGGGACAATCTGCAAGAATACCAATGTAAGGGAAAACAGCAACTTTATACTGAATGAGTGAGAAGAGACTGCTGATTGGTTGGCAAGTGAACTCTATTGGTAGAGGCGTTGCCATGGAGAATGCACCAGTTTATGGTGATTGACAGTTAACTGCCAAACTTTGTTTGAAATTTAAACCAGGCAGCTTGACTCTGATTGGTCAAGGCCTTGCCCTGAGGAATGAACCAGCGAATGGCTGTCACTTATTTTGATTAGCTGAAACAGGCGAAATTTTGTACATATTCTTGCTGTCTGCAAAGAACAGAGCCCTGTGTATTAATATATGTAACTTCCAGTACATGCAATTGCGTCACACTGCGAGCCCTACTGACAATCTTAAATTGGTTGTCAGTGTAATTCTTAGCACACTGAGGATTATTTAGCATATGTTATCCAATTGCGGAATCACATCTAATGTTGGACACTATGTTTTGAGTTTTGCAAGCACGGGCTGGTTGGTTATGTCCTTGCAAACAGCAGAAGGAGCATGTTGTTTGATACGATCTGCCAGTCTTTGAGACTTACGGCCTATATACCTAGCATCACACTGGCATTGAAATTCATATGTCACATTACTCATTTGTGTGAGAGGCAGGATGTCTTTTTGGCTTGACGGCAGCATCCTGTTAGTGGTGAACACCACACATGTGGCGACTGCATAATAGCAGCGTGAAACAGCTAGCTTTTCCTGTTGCTCAAATTTCTTGACCAATTACCTTGACCAATCAGAGTCAAGCTGCCTGGTTTAAATTTCAAACAAAGCTTGGCAGTTAACTGACAGTCACCGTAAACTGGTGCATTCTCCATGGCAACACGTCTACCAATCAGAATTCACTTAACAATCAATCAGCACTCTCTTCTCATCCAGTATAAAGTTATTGTTTTCCCTGACATTGGTATTCTTGCTAATTGTCCCAATGAGTGCAAGATGAAAAGCTTCGACAATATGTCTCTATTTTCAGCAAAAACAATTATACAGATGCATTTCTGTTCTCCAATTGTACCATTTTGTTATAATAGTAAAATAATTCTTGTTAAATATTAAAAACTGAGACTTTTAAGGTTGAAAATAAAGCAAATCCTAAGAACAGTTAACACTTAAGGCAAACTAAATGCTTACACTTCATTGTTAATTGCTATCTTAAAATGAGTGCTTATTTCTTTTGGCAATAACAATTACCAGGAATTAATTGATTTACAGTTAATTGAGCAACTTAAATAGTCACAAGGCCTGTAAATTAATCACTTTTAATAGATGTGCAGTGTACCAGATTCCTTTGCAACTGAGTATAAATTTGCTTTGTAAACGAGTAAACAATTGCAACCACAATAAAGCTTTATATCTGGATTATTCTTATTGTAAGCTGTTATTCTTTACTGTGGCCAGATTTCTTTGAAGTAGCCGATTGCTCAGCTTTGTAAGAACCAATAGATCTTTCTAAGGCTGCCTAGCATAAAGTTGAAGCAGAGAGAGTATAGCATCTCAGTGGTAATGGAAAATGAATAATAGATACAAGCTGCATTACATTCAGAAGCAGCAATTAATTCTTCCCATCACAGAACAATGCCAGAAGCAGATCAAACAGCATTGCATTTACATTAGGAGCCGGGAATTCATCTTCAGTAAATGGCGTGCATTCTATTCCAAACAAGCACTCCTCTTTTGATTACTGAATGCCATTGCCGTTATTAATTGCTTATTGTGAGTGGAAGAAATGAAAAAGTCTGTAAATGGGGATGATTGTACCATTTAATTAAATTGTCAATTAGCTTAATGATAAAATTAATACGTAAACCTAAAACCCTTTTAAATGTCGATCCATTTACTTTTAATATTTTCTTTCAGTTTATTTTTAACAAGTCGGATATTAAGTTTGTACCTTTACTCATTCATAGAATCATAGAAAATTTAAGGCATAGAAAGAGGCCACTTGTCCCATCGTATCTGTGCCATTCTTTTTGTTGGCTTTGATAAACCACACGTGCACACATATACACATGCACACCTCACTGTATGTGTTTATGATAACTTCGAGAATATTAGTACCACTTCTCTAATTGCAGGATGGGTTGGCTCAAAATAGAAGGATGCAAGGACAGGTGGGAGAAGGACTTCCAAATGGCAGCACTCTCTAACAATTCAGACTCATCCCTCCCACAAATTATAATAGGCTCCTGACATGGCACTGGGAAGTAAGGATTGTAAAAAAAGGTTGGTAACTGAATTAAGAAAATATGAAAAATGGTGATACTGCACCCCCGCCCCCCCCCTCCCCTGCCCCTGCCTCCACCTCCCACCATCAAAATAATCTACAGAAGTCAATGGAAACTAAAATCAGGAGAATGTACAATTGGCCACTGATCCAATATCACCTGAGTTACGTTATTGCGCAGAGTCAAAATTTCCCCCCTGGAATCAGAAAATGTATCTTCACCCATTCTAATGCATTCGTAATATACGAAGTTGTATGACAGTAGCCAAGATATTCCAATCGACTGTTGATTCATATTGTCACAGTATACTTTAGCCTGCAGCGCAAAACTCCAAAATATTAAATCAAATTGCAGGGTTGTCATTGTTTGCTCATAAATTAATTTTGCCTGCTTTTGTTTCCTTCAACATCACAAAACAGAGGCATACTTTGTTTTTTGTCATCAATATCTCAAGTTGCTTCCATGACAACAGCAGAAACCTTTATTTCTATAGCGCCTTTAACGTAATAAGACGTCCCAGGACACAGTGGCGCAGTGGTTAGCACCGCAGCCTCACAGCTCCAGCGACTCGGGTTCAATTCTGGGTACTGCCTGTGTGGAGTTTGCAAGTTCTCCCTGTGTCTGCGTGGGTTTCCTCCGGGTGCTCCGGTTTCCTCCCACATGCCAAAGACTTGCAGGTTGATAGGTAAATTGGCCATTATAAATTGCCACTAGTATAGGTAGGTGGTAGGGAAATATAGGGACAGGTGGGGATGTGGTAGGAATATGGAATTAGTGTAGGATTAGTACAAATGGGTGGTTGATGGTCGGCACAGACTCGGTGGGCCGAAGGGCCTGTTTCAGTGCTGTATTTCTAAACTAAACTAAACTTCATAGGAGCATTATAAAACGAAATAAGGAGATATTAGCTGCACATTATACTGGAATGGCTTACATCATCAGTGCCAATAACAACAACTTGCATTTATATAGCACCTTTAATGTGTAAAATGTCCCAAGGCACTTCACAGGAGTGTTATCAAACACGATTTACCATCAAGTCACATAAGGAGATAGTTGGACAGGTGACCAAAAGCTTGACCAAAGAGGTAAGTGTTAAGAAACGACTTAAAGGAGGAGAGAGAGGTAGAGAGTTTTAAAAAAGAAAAAAAGGAGGATTTGCATTTATATAGCACTTTTGATGCTTTACAGTCAATTAAGTACTTTTGAAGTATTGTCACTTATGTAATGTGGGAAACGCAGCAGCCAAGATGTGCACAGCAAGCTCCCACAAACAGCAATGTGATAATGACCAAATAATCTGTTTTTGTGATACTGATTGAGGGATAAATATTGGCCAGGACACCAGGGATAACTCCCCTGGTTATCTTTGAAATAGTGCCGTGGGACCTTTTACATCCACACAAATAGGCAGATGGGACCTCAGTTTAACATCTCATCTGAAAGGTGGCATCTCCGATAGTGCAGTACTCCCTCAGCCATTGGAGTGTCAACCTTGATTTTTGTGCTCAAGTCCTGGAGTGGAACTTGAACCAGAACTTGTAACTTAGAGTTGAGAGTGCTACCAACTGAACCATGGCTGAGGGAATCCCAGAGCTTAGGGCCTAGACAGCTGAAGGCACGGTCACCGATGGTAGAGCAACTAAAATCAAGGATGCTCAAGAGGTTAGAAGTTGAGGAGGTCAGAGAACCTAAGGGTTGCAGGGTTGGAGGAAGTTACAGAGATAGGGAGGGAAAAGACCATGGAAGGATTTGCAAACAAGGAGAACTATAAAATAGGACATTGCTGGACCGGGAGCCAATATGGCGAGCACAAGATTTGGTGCATCCATATCACAAGTTCTGAGTAGTCTGCTAAATTTACTGATGAGAGAGAGAAGTGCTTCAGCACCTGAGTTTCCATTCTGAAGTGTTTATGCCTGCATTAACAGTACACACAGTAAACCTGCAGGTGTCTCTGTTTAGTGCAATGTATATTTTTCATCCATCTCTCAGGTTTTGCTGAAATGTAGGCAAACACATCAGATACTGTTATCAAAGACAAAGATGGACCGTGATTGGTCTAAAAGCAGATCGATTACACTAAAACAGAAGTGAAATACTTTGAATTCTGGAAATCTGAAATAAAAACAGAAAATGCTGGAAATACTCAGCCAGTCAGACAACATCAGTGGAGAGAGAAACAGAGTTAACTGCCCGGATTTTCCATAGGAATGACTATGAGGTGATCAGTGCTCATCATTATTAAGGAGTAAATTGGGCAGCAACTTCCAGCAACCAAACATGTGGATTTAAATGCATAAAATGAAATTTACTGTCTGATTTATTCTGCTCCGCCACAAGCTTTGCTATGCCAATACCTCACCAAGATAGTCAGTATTCAAAGACAAAAAGGGCATGAAGTTGGGGTACTTAACTGCTACATACCCACTAAACAGACTAGAAAAAGTTAGGACTTGTCTATTCAAGCGTCAGTGAATTTTTTAATGGTGTGCTAATTCTTAATTACTGCCAACAACCTCTCTGGTACTGTTTTACAAGTGTGGACTCTCATTCCTTCAGATTTTAATTATTGTTGGAGTTTTTAAAAAATTACATTTTCTTTCTATCTCTTTTATCTCTCTCTCTCTCTCTCAATCCCATCTTTCCCTCTCTTTATTTCACTTTCTGCACATGATTTTACATTGAATTGACTACTCTAATTTATACTTCCTGGTTCAGACTCAGCATGCTTCAGTAAGGATCCTTCAATTTGATTGGCTGAAGAGACACACTCTTGCTTTCCCTATTCACACAGGTTCCATACCCCTGTAGAGGGTGCCGCACTGTTTTAGACTCCTGAGGATAGTAAGTTGCCATGCAAAAGCCCATGAAAAGTCTGTGACAACTTCTAAGCAAAATAAACAGCAAGCGCCTATCATTCACGACTAACTAGAAAATCTGACCTTTCATCAGAACTGGGTTTAACAGTGTGTAAGCAAATACAAAACCAAGGAGAAATGGGAGACACTGGAGAGGGTGTGAAAATGATTTACTGGGATGATACCAGAACTGCAAGGTTATACCTATCAGGAAAGGATGAATAGGCTGGGTCTCTTTTCTCCTGATAAGAGAGGGTTGCAAGGTGACCTAATAGAGGTCTTTAAAGTTATGAGAGGTTTTGATATTGTAAACTCAGAGACAGAGTGTTTCCACTTGTGCGAAAGTGCAAAAGTAGAGGCCATCAATGTAAGTTAGTCACCAAGAAATCAAATAGGGAATTCAGGAGGACCTTCTTTACCCAGACACTTGCTACCACAGGGAGTAGTTGGAGGCGAATAGTATAGATACATTTAAGGGGAAGCTAGATAAGCATATGAGGGAGAAGAGAATAGAGGCTTATGCTGATAGAGTTAGATAAGGAGGATATGAGGAGGCTCAAGTGGAGCATGGACTGTTAGGGCTAAATGGCTTGTTTCAATGCTGTATATTCTATGTATTTCTATGTAATAACAAAAAGGTAGGTCTATGGTGGGGTCGAGGACAAGAGTCTTTAAATTTCAAAAGGGATGATGGTGCAAGGAGAAAGGGTGCAGTATTGGGAACACAAAGAAACAAACGATGGGGCCAAACAAGGTGTAAATGGCAATAGCAGAAGCATTACTAGTACCTGCTGTCCAATAAGATGAGAGTGGTGGTCATCATTGGTGAGGTTGGAAGGCTACGCTCATGCAAGTGCTGGTAATAAAGGCATCCCTTCAGGGTTCTGCTGGCAGTTGTTACAGGAACATGCTAGTGCTGTCTTTTATCTGAAAACTCCAAACAGAGGCTATGTTTAAAAGGCCGTTTGCCATGTGAATTGATAAGCAAAATAGATTTTCAACTGCCATCTGCCCATTTGAGAAATAGATGAGCAACAGAGGACAATCCGCTGGGCACTTTGGATACCCACTTGCCCGCCTGATTCAATTTTCAGGCAGCCCTTTAAATGGACGACCAGCACTCCCCTTCTAAAACAGGCAGGTGGCTGTATCAAATATCCAACTTGGGATCCTATGACAGCTATAGGACCCCAATTACAATTTTTTTAAATGTACAAATGGGCAAAGCATGTGCCATGCGCGTTCGTCTCAGTTGTACCGCGTATTGATGAACCTAATGAGGGCATCACTGGAGGCCACTCCTGAAATGGCACATCTTTAGGGCAGGAATAGAGTGGGCAGGCAGCTAAAATTTCTGCAAAGTACTTACCACTTAATTCCCGCCGGCCACCATTTTTACTGGCCGGCTTTTGTAGTCAGCCAAGGCACATGCCAGAGGCCAGCCACCCAAACTGAGATCCTAAGATGCAATTAGGACCCCAACGAGACAGCAGAAGTCCTGCCTAGCACCCAACCCAGTAAAACCTAGCAGGGCTGGTCCCTCAGAACTAGTGAAGCAGTGTGTGAAGGGGCACTTAGCTGTAAGCAATTGGATCGTGAGTGCTCTGTGTCACTGTGCTGTTTGGGTTGCCAGGAACACTTCCAGCTCCAAAATTGCTTCTTTCATGATACTTTTTGCTTATTTCTCCTCAGCAAGCTCTACCCGCCAAATATTTTGACCTGGATAGAGAAACAGTTGGAGGCAGAGGAGCAGCAGTAGTCTTGGCAACCAGCAAAAGCAGCAACTAGGCCTGTTAGAAGATTATAGGTGGGGTTGTTGGGGGCTGGGCAAGACGGGGGTTGCTCATTAAAGACCTTGCCCACCCTGTATGCTCTAAAGGCCAAGAGTCGCTCTCCTAGACACCTCAGAGGAACTGAACATCAAGAGACAGCATTTCACCAGTCAAGCTGTTACTGATCTCTGTAGTCTCCTGTATCAAAGCCTACTGCCTGTTGGACCAGAGGGGCCATGCTTTGCTACTGGATTCTTCCAGTCTAACACAGGGACCTCTCCCTGTCTGCAGTATCCAGCTATATTAGGTGGCTCAGCAATTCCCTATTCTCCGGGGCTAACCAATACATCATCTCCTCCATCAACATTAACATCAGCTCTATCTGAGAAAGATCCTCATGCATATAACTTTAGCAAGGAGTGACCTCACGGGTTATGGTAGTGATTAAGATGAAACTATGCTAATGCAATACATTCACTAAATAAGCTCCATTTAAGATGTTCGTATCATCTGAAGGTTGCACAGTTCTTTTATTTTAACACCAGGTTGCAAAACTACCTAATGTTGGTGCACCATATGTCTGGCTTCAGTCCACATTGTAATCCAACACATTCTCAAGGAGATAGGTCACTTACGTGCCAAACAATTACTTTTTCCATGGTGTTTTCAATAACAATTCACCTTGCCAGTTTACCATCCATTTTATGGAGAGGCAATGAACTAGTTAGCATTCATTTTCTATTAGTATTTGTAGCATTGGCCAGGAGAAAGACAGATGTATCTGTACTGGCATGTTTCCCAGGAATTCTCCTTCACTCTTTAAGGTGTATAGTCTCCCTTAAGGCCATGTATGGCATGCCATTCCTCCAGTACTGAAAAATGGGATTAATGCTCATTTTTCATTGTAATTAACTACCAGTTGACTAAATTGAAAGAATGTGCAAAATGGAAAGATGCTTCCTGGGAATATGTTTGTTGGTGGTGGTGGAGTTTTAACACAATAATAATTCTGACCAATATCTATCCTTCAAACCAAAACCTAAAAACAGCCACGATCACATTGCTGTTTGTGGGACTCGCTGGTTGTGAGAGCTTGCTGTGCGCAAATTGGTTGCCTTGTTTCCTACACTTCAAAAGTATTTCATTGGCTGTAAAGTGCTTTGGGATGTCCTGAGGTTAGAAAGGCACTATATAAATGTGCCTTTTCTTTCATTCAGGCTTCTCAAACAGTTAACAAACTTTTACAGGTATAAAGAATGAAACAGTACAAGAATCCAGCTATGGAGTACACAATTTATGTTACAAATCCCAGGCCCCTTCATGCACTAATAACCTCTGTTATGGAGAAACATAAGTAGATGTTTATTTGGGAAGAATATACAAAGGATCACTGAAATTATCAATGTGATTTCAGCCGCTTGGATGCTCTGGAGGATCGATGTGACAATTGAGGGTGGATGATGGCATGGGGGTGGAAGTCATGATCGGGGGCGGGTGAAGATTGGGGGGTGGCGATTGATGGATGAGTTAATGATCAGGTGGAGGGATGATGATCAGGAGGGAGAGGTGAAGATTGTGGGGAGGTGATGATAGAAGGGAGGTGGAGGTGATGATCAGAGGATGGAGGTGATAATTGAGGGGGGCTGATCAGATGATTGGGGGAGGGAGTAAACTGTTGATCATGATTCGGGGTGAGCGTTGATTGGGAGGAGGTTTTGAGCGTTGGCTGGCAGTAGCAGGTAGTGTGAATGTGGAGGCAAGAGGAACACTCCTGTACATACTTTTTAAAATAAATAGTTTTTACAAACTCATCTTTCTGGTGGCAGCCTCTATTGCTCAACTTCGGGACCACTGGCTACGCCACATATAGACCAAGTTTTCCTGAACACACCCAGCCCAGTGCCAGCTGTACTGAGGTCAAACTAGCTTGGTGCTGGAGGCATCAAACTGGCATTAGGCCTCTTATCTGTGTTTGCCGAGGGTCTGAAGCCTGTTTTGGGCACTGGCCGGGATATCTCTTTTGATGCTTCTCCCAATATGGTGATGGTGCAAAAATGGTGAACTTTAGTATAAAGGTTGAGAGCCATGAATATATGTTGAAATTGCACATGTAATCCAGCTTCCTTGGAGTCGAAGGATATGGATTATATTGAAAGCTCACCGTACAACAAGCTCTTGACCCCAGCTAGATCATTGGGAACAAGTGACAATGAGGCAAACCCTCACAGAGAGGGAGGGAATATCAGAAGAAGAGGCACTCTCACGTCCTCTCATGCACTGTCCAATGTCAAAGGGCAAGGAAAAGGTCATCGGAAAGTCCTCTTGACAGTGAATGAGAAACTAACTTAAAAAAAAGACTGGAGATAAATAAATTGAATGAAAGACACACAAAATGAATATTATATTGCTGTACCTTTGCTGCTGTTCATTTTGAAGTGGAGTACTTAAGGTACATATCAATCTAGAACTGGCATTTTAATTTCAATGTCAGATTCCACTTGCAGAAAAGGGAAATCATTCACAGCAATGAAAATGGAAAAAGGGGACATTTGTCAATAATAAGCCCTGGCAGCACATTAGACAATTGATTAATAGAGTGCTTAACTGAGATTTTCATAAATATGTCTTTCCTTGCTAAATGAAATGTGCAGAAAATATTTCGGTACTGCTTGTTCCAACATCTGAAATGTTATATAAATATTAACACAGCCTGACTATCAAAGATAATTTCCTCCAACATTAATGCTACCTTATCCTTTACATTATCCTAAGTAGATTTGAACCTTCTTTAATTCAACCTTGCACAATATTCTCTTTCACTTATCTCAGCATACTTAGAAATTTGCAAGTATTAAATATAGTTTGAAAAAAAGTGCTGATTTATTGGATTTTATCTCTTCTTCCCTACACAGGCTCTGTGTCACAGCCACAAAGATTGATTAAATTGAATCTCTAAAACCAACTGCTAGGCAGAGTGTGAAAGGGATTTTGTGGTAACTGTTCCCCCGATTTCATTCCTTCCATGTGGAAAAAGCTTGGGCTACACCTGATGTTTTCTTACTCCAGGTCTGTTGAGAAATAAACTCACTGTGTAGGCAATAAGAGGCAACCTAGCACTTTGCTACAGCAAACTGGTTGTCAGTGTTTTGCATTACCACATAACTCATGCCATTTAAAATTTTTTCTCATGCAATTCTTATTTTCTCCACCTTACCCTTAATTTTTTGTGCCACATTAATTTTCTGATGTATGCCGCTTATGCTACACCCAAATACAACTCCAAAGAAAATGTCAACAGCCATGTATGCCTGGAATGTTATATATCCTCAAAGTGCACAATGGTTTTTGTTGCAGATACACCTCTTTCTCTATTGACATGTGCTATAGAAATAGAGGTGCAGCATCTTTCCAAGGGGAGTAAGAGGGTGGAAATACATGAAGGATTGTTCCAAACCATCCTGGTTCATGTTTACCATTGCTTTTCATCTCTTTCTTCATCCATCATCATTCCCCATAAACGAATTATAAGCTGACATCCGCTAACACAATTCGGAGGTCCATGACATGGGAATGACTAACCCTTGGAACTTTTCCTCTCCTTTGTGAGGGAGGAATCCTGCTTCATGCTTCCCACAAAGGCACAAATAAGTCCAAGAACTCACCAGTGTAGGAAACCTATATCCCACCATTCTGTGGCAGCTATCTGGGTACAGACGACAAACGAAGATGGGTTGGAATTGGTAATCATTGAGAATAATTCAGAAAAGCAGAAAATATTTTCTGATTTACGTAAATGAAAATACAGTAGGCATATTTTCACACCATTATGATGTCTTTGGGAACCAAACAGAGTGTTATAATGTAATGCATGCATCCTAAGCTCTGTCTTAGTAAAGGAGTCAGGTAAAATTTTGTTATATTGTACCCCAGGGAGCCAGTCTTTGGTCTGTCTAGAGATAACGGGCCAGTGGGTGAGTTTGAATGGGTTAAAATCGGGTACAACAAGGTGCTACTGAAAGTGTTGTAATCTGTATCAACACCCTGAGCATGGCAGGGAAAAGTTCAGTTAGGGCTTCCACTCCTGATTGCTAACCAGTGATCCCTTCTGGAAGTAAACATTGGGTTTGGACAGCTCTGTATTTGGCCATAATAGCCCCCCTGTTGGCCAGGCTCACAATATGAGGAATGCTCTCTTGGGTGAGATGCCAGTGGGCTGCTCTCACATCTCATCATGGCTTGCCAAGCTTCAGGGATAGAGCAACAAGAGGAGAAAACCAAAGGCAAGATCAGAGAAGGAAATTGCCTACATAAGAAATCATGCAACATGGACGCTTACAAAGTAGGAGTAGTGTGGTTAAAAAAAAGTCTGATCTTTTTGAGACATCTGCAGCTATTAATAGTAATGCCTTTCTATGTAAGCTCATTTTGCGATACAGTTGAATGAACGAGTATATTGATTTTTTTTTCTCTTCTTGACAGCGCTGCAGTGTAAATGGAAAATATCAGACTTGGCAATCACTTAAATCATGTGAAAATTTCATGGACTGAAGAGTATTTTTGTGTGTCCCTAAACGACCAAATAGAAAGATTTCTACTTTTCTCCTGACGTGCTCTTTGACAGGTGGGGAGAACAAACTTCTTTCTGTTCTTTGTAATAAGCCAGTAAGTCTTTAGTCGAGGCCCGATCCAATGTTTTTTCTGTCACAAACTGAAAGAAGATGGAAGACCTGGACTTGTATAAATGGCCTGGCTGAACCATCAGTCTTTGAGCTGTGCAAGGCTGCTGTGCCATTTACATTAGTTTGCGCACCAAATAAAATTGAAGTAAGTTAGGTATGACCTTGGCTTTGACAGTTCAAGTAGAAATGAACTGTACTGACAACAGAATCGCACAGTGACAAATTTGTCAACTTTATTCATCCCCAAACTACACAAAATTCAAATACATCATCAGAGTGCTTTTTATTTGTTTTGAAGTTTTTTTGTTTGGCCCAATGAAAGTCTGGCTATATCTAAGTAGTGACACAACATTTAAATTAATTAGCAAAAGAACAAGAGGAGAGATGAGGGGATTTTTTTTGTTTTAAGCCAGCAAGTTGTTATGATTTGGAAGGCACTGTCTGAACGGGTGGTGGAAGCAGATTCAATCGTAACTTTCAAAAGGAAATTGGACAAATATTTGAAGGGGAAATATTCACAGGGCTACGGGGAATGGGCAGGGGAGTGGTACTAATTGGATAGCTCTTTCAATGAGCTGGCACAGGCATGATAGGCCAAATGGCAGCCTACTATATTGTATCATTCTATGGGCAGGATTTTATCCATCCCTTGGAGACAGGAATGAAGGCGGGGGTGAGGGAAGCGTAAACAAAATGGCAAGGGGTGCTGTTCCCAATGTTCCCAGGGCCCCCTGCCATTTTATCTGGGTGGGGACTGCCAAGAACGGCCTTCCTGCCCCAGGCCAATTGAGGATAACCACTTAAGAGCCTATTGCTGCCCCCACTCTAATTTTATGCAGGATGTAGGGGTCCACTGCAACTTGGAGACACCACCAGGTAAAGCCTGGCAGCCTCCTAGGGTCTCTCCATTAGGGGCAATACAGGGCTCACAAAGGGGCACCCCTAGTAGCAAAGCCTGCCACCCTAGGAAGACATCCAACCCTTACTAACAGCACCATCGAGGAATGCCTGAATGGCCTGACGACCTCAACCCCACTTATCTGTCATGGGGTCTCTGACATCCTTGGTCGGGCCTCCTGCAGTACGGGCAGTGGCCACTGTTCCTGGCGACACTGCCAGTACTGCAGAGCTGCTGGCTCTCCAATTAGCTGAGAGCTCAGGAGGTGGGAGCTCATCCTTTAAAGGGACTGTGTCCCCAACGAAGGGCAGTTAATTGGCTGCCAGCCATTAAATAGCAACGGGAGTCCAGTGGAGGGCCGAGGCAGGTTCTCCCCTCACCTTCTGGTCTGCTGCCGGGACCCCCATCGCCAAAATAAAATCTGGCCCTATGATTCTATGGCTTACTGTTCTTGAATATTCTCATTGCACTTCTCTTATTTTGTTTCTGTTGCCTAATGCTGGACTGTGCATGGATGGCCCATTCCCTCTACCATTCCTCCCCATCCTTACTGCAGAACAATATATCACTCATGGGAGACATTGGGGAGACGAAACGCAGACTGAGTGACCGCTTGGCGGAACACCTCCGCTCAGTCCGCAAGCAGGACCATGAGCTTCCGGTTGCTTGCCATTTCAACACTGCTCTCATGCTCACATCTCTATCCTGGGCTTGCTGCAGTGTTCCAGTGAACATCAACGCATGCTCGAGGAACAGCATCTCATTTACTGATTAGGCACACTACAGCCTGCCGGACTGAACATTGAGTTCAATAATTTCAGAGCATGACGGGCCCCCTGTTTTTTACTTTTCATTTTTAGTTATTTTTTTCTTTTTTACATTTTTTTGTATGTTTATTTTGTTTCATCTTAGTTTGTTCAGTTTGCTTACCCAATGTTTTTTTTCATGTTTGTACTTGCTGCTGTTCAATTTTCAGTTTGTTAACACCCTATCTATACTAATGCTTTGTCTTTCAACACACCATTAACATATGGTTTGCCTTTGCTCCACGACCTTCTGGTTAGCTATTCTGTGACCTTGTCCTATCTGCACCTTCTCCTTTGTTATCTCTTGCCCCACCCCCTGCTTTACTTGCTTATAACCTTTCACATTTCTAATATTTGTCAGTTCTGAAGAAGGGTCACTAACCCAAAATGTTAACTCTGCTTCTCTCTCCACAGATGCTGCCAGACCTGCTGAGTATTTCCAGCATTTCTTGTTTTTATTTCAGATTTCCAGCATCCGCAGTATTTTGTTTTTATTATTATATTATTATAATATATCACTCATGGCACTTATAGTTAGACCATCTTAGTACTTCAACTTGTTTGTGGAAATTTCTTTTATCACTTTTGTATTGAATATGAAAGACTGCATCATAGACCAGATATTCTTCCTTTTACCTCTGACTTCACGCATTTCACACTATCTACTGTTTGCTTCCTTGTTTCCCATCCATTTCGAAACTGATCTTCAGTGACACTGTATGCTCCAACTCTAAATCCATTGTATTTCAAAATATGTTTTTTTTATATTCTTGTTTAGTCTTTATTTGAAATGTTAAAACAAAGGTATTACAATTTAAAAAAAAACTTTTTCATTACAGTATAGCACAGTACTCAATAGGGTAAAACCCAGAGTTGAAACATGCATTGCTGAGATTTTCGCCTTTTTGTGACAGATTGAGATCTAAGACATTTTGATTGTCAGACACCAAAGTGGTGTTTAACGCCACATCCTACAGTGATGATTATTGTTTCAGTCCAAAGGAATGATTAGTAAACTTCCCTAAAGTGATTAAACCAAAATAGTGACAAAGTTACAATTAGCAGATTTGTTTTATTTAATTTTCTCTCTCCTGAGTACCAGATACATTTATTATTAAATGTGAGATTAATACAACAAAGTGGTTGGACACAGCGGGTGTCAGTGAAAACAGGGGATGGTCAGATGTAACAGAAATGAAGATAATTGGTACAGAAAAGGCAGCTAAATAGCAAAATAAAGTAGACAAAGGAGAAAGGGGATAAAGGGAGCTGAGGTTACACAGAGATTTGGTAAACTGTTCAAAAATAATTGAGTCCAAATCATTCTGATGTCCTGACATTCTACTCACACACCACTCTGAAGGATGGTTAGGCTCTCTCTTGTGGGAGATAGTCATCACTTGACACTTGTGTGGAATGAATGTTACTTGCCACTTATCAGCCCAAGCTGGATGTTGCCTTAAATACATTTTAAAAATGTTGTTGCTGACAAAGTCTCCACATCTTGGAATTACTCAATTCTTGTCTTATGGCTCCAGAGGTGAGGATGGACTCCTGTGAAAGCAATCTTGTGAAGTTCTGTGGGAAGATGCATGCACTGGTTGCTCCCTAACTGAGAACACTCAGTTTCCATGGTGTATTCCCTTAGCATTTTTTGGAGTAATTGGTTAAAACAGTTAAAAGAGACACAGAGGTTTTTATTTAATTAATTCTCAGGTTATGGACATCGCTAGCAAACTCAATATTTATTGCCAGTGTTGAGCCTTCTTCTTGAACTACTGCAGTCCGTGGGGTGTAGGTACACCCCAGTGCTGTTAGGTTGAGAGTCCCACAATTTTGATATAGCGACGATGAAGGAACAGTGATATATACCCAAGTTAGAATGGTATGTGACTTGATGGGGAATTTGGAAGTGATGGTATTCCCTTCTAGGTGGTGCAGGTCACAGATTTGGGAGGTGCTGTCGAAGAAGCCTTGGCAAGTTGCTGCAATGCATCTTGTAGATGGTACACACTGTGGCCAGAGTATGCAAGTCGTGGAGGGAGCAGGTGTTTAAGGTGATGGATAGGCTATTGATCAAGGGGACTGCTTTGGATGGTGGCAAGCTTCTTGAGTGTTGTTCCAGCTGCACCCAACCAGACAATTGGACAGTATTCCATTACACTCCTAACTTGTGCTTTGTAGATGGTGGAGAGGATTTGGAGAGTCAGGTGAGCCACACAATACTCAGCTTCTGACCTGTTCTAGTAGCTACAGCATTTATGTGGCTGTTCCATTTGTGTTTGTGGGCAATGGCAACCTCCCGAAAATAGATGGTGGGGGATTTGGCAATGGCAATGGCATTGAATATCAAGGTGCTCTCTCTTGTTGTAGGTGATCATTGCTTGGTACTAGTGTGGTGCATATTTAACAGCCCGAGTATGGATATTGACTTGACTGCATTTTGGAAATATTGTTGCTGATCATCTTGGAATTGCTCAATTATTTTTTTCATGGTTCCAGAGCTGAGGATGAACTCCTGTGAAAGCAATCTTGTGAAGTTCTGTGCTTCGCATCAGAAGTACCACTGCTGGGGAATGAAACTTGTCCCATTCTGGACACCATATGCTGAGCATCAGGTATTTTGGCAGCAAATTTAAAAATGTACATATTCCCTCCAAATGCCATCACCCCAATTCCCCTCCTGCTGCCCTCACAGGACATGCAGGGCAAGTCAGGGGAATGCTTTCCTGAATGTTGTTTGAACTCTTTATTAAAAATGTGACAGTCCGGCTAATTCCAAAACAAATTTTAGTGATCATTTTTTAATCTGGTGAAAAATTATTTTTTGCCAATTTATATGAAAGTTGGTCACTGCATTACTTTAAATAGGCTATAAGACTATTAATATTTTACTTTAAAAATTCTCTGATGCTATTTAATTTATACATTTATGACTAGTGGCAGCCAACCTTTGCGCACAGAAACTCACTCCATGTAATTTGGATGTCATGTTTTTGCTGATAGCTGACACTGAAGGAAAAAGCTGTCCAAAGAAGTTCCTATATGCGAGGGAAGACATCCCTGTGCATCAGTTGGAGACTTTACCATTGTTTGTGCAGGTGCATTTCTTGGAGCCATCTTTTTCCCTTAGTTTTGGAACTGGTGGTCTGCTGATCATACTACCACCCACACCCAACCAAATTATTGTGTGGAGCACAAGAATTCTTCCACAGGGCTCCATCTTTGGCTCTGGAATCTTGAGCCAATAATTGAACAGTTGTGAGATGTGTAGACTTTTTCAACAACAACATTTCCAAGATGTAGTTATGACAGCACCCAGGCTCTGGCTAGTAAGTGGCAAATAACATTTACGTCACAACAAGTGCCAGGCAATGAGCATCTCCAACAAGAGTGAGCCTAACCATCTCCTCCTGGCATTCACTAAGCACTACCAGCTCAGATATAGTACAGCAACTGTTCCTTCTGAACTGACTTTGTACCTCAGACCTAACCTTAGAGAATCTGCAATACCATTTTCTATATAATCAACCTACAACCTCTCTGACGAGCTTGCCAATCTTAATGCTAAAGTGGGACAGTTATATGGCTTCCACTAGGATCTGGATCAGACTTCCCAAACTTAGATCACATACAACTATCAGACAGAAATGATTTTCATCCCATTAAGTATGGCTAGATTTCAACCTAGAGGGAAAACACCAGTGTTTAATTTATTGCAACACCTGGTCTGATTTTCTCTTAGTGCCATCTGCCTGGTATACTGAAATCCTGGGTCATGTCTGATTGGCATCAACAAAAATAATTCCAGAAAAAAATGCACTGTAGCTTTTAGCCTGTCTTCTGTACCAACCTCTAAGGACATCTCTGTTGCATAGCAAAGTCAGAAGTGATGCAGAGAAAGGGAAGCAGAGAAAATGACAGGACAGCACGAAACAGATGGCTTCCTGTACCACCCGCACCCAGTAATTGTATAGGAAGCTTTTGATGAATTCCCCAACCCATTAATGTAAAGTTGTTTTGATGCAAAGAAGCTACATCTTATTGTTTTGCAATCATTATTGTTTTATTGTCCATCTCTACTGTGCAAAAATGTACAATTCACAATGTGAACATTTATATTTTTGTAATCTGAAAGAAAAACCATTGTATCCAATAACTTGATTTTGGCTATTGGGGTTGGGAAGGAGGTTGGTGGCAGTGAATATAGTGACAGTAGTTACTAGTTCTTTGACCTCCCCCCCCACCCCACCCCCACCCCACCCCCCAGCCACCCTAAGAAAAGCAACTAGAGCATCAGTTGCACCTGTGACACTTATTGCCTGCAAGGTCATTAAGTTTATTATTAATGGTTTTACCTGTCTGAACAAAACTAAGAACGAAACAAACTACAATATGAGATGCCCTACAGACTAAAAGCCAAACACACCCATCCTACATTGCCCTTGTTCCCTGTTGAAGAAAAATTGGAAGTTTAACGTTAGGATTGAACATTGAAAGTAAATACTAATGCTAGAGGACTGAAGAGCACAAGATAAGATGCTGTCCCTTGAAAAGTGTACAAGTGTCTCCTGTTCTAACATTTAACATATGTGACATTTCAGCAGAGGACATTTCCTTTATTACGAAGTGTCTGATATGGATTTGCAAATATTGGCATTTCAGAAACTCTGACACAGAGGTTAAAGTCATATCTGGAAAAAAAAACCTTTTACACTCCATGCCTGATGCTCCAAGTGCTGACATTAGGCATGGACAAAGAATTATTTACTTACAGTGTGGTTCATTAGCATCATGTACATAGAACTCACACAGGCAGAGCTCCTGAGATGGCCTAAGATAGAGCTCCTGAGATGGAGTCAGTTATTATGTTGTATTTCAATAAAGAAAACTACATTTGAAGCCTCAGATTTAACTAACAAACTGTAGTGACCATTCTGTCAACCTGATTTGCAGACTAGTTTCTGATGCTAGAGCATCCAGTCTGAGCATTAGACTTTATTCTTTATTGCATGGAAAATAACTAAATAATTGTCTTATTTCTGGTTACTAAGTGCAGAAACTTGTGGTACAAAATATAACTCTGGTGGTACACTCCCAATTCACTACTGGATTCATGTTAGTACCAGTGTAATTCAGATTAATTATATACCACTTCTTCTAGAATCACTGTCACTGTTCCATTTAGACTTTCTGTAACAAACAGGTGAGGAGTCCTGAGTCTGCATTCCTGTTGTATAAGCTAAAGTATAACGGTTGATGCCAATACATCATTCTGTTCAGCCTAGATAAACGTATGATTTATCATCCCCCTCCTATCCACTCATCTTGGGTACCTATAGCTATATTTTTTTAAATACAATAACTAGTAGTGGTTGTGCTGTGGTGTACTGACGACTGTTGAATTTTAGACCATTTTGATTAGGAGGTCTGTACTATCATAAAATGTTCAATAGCTAAGCACCACAGCAAGGTCTGATAGTCACTTTCCACAGGTTTGAAAATGTCACAAGCAGTGACGCCCCAGCCAATGTAAAGTGAAACTTGGTCCGAATGAATTTGGGACAGTGCCAGGGACACACTGCTACATTCTGGGGGCAGATATCTAAAGATAGTTAGGTGACATGCTAGTGAGACGCAGAAAGTCACATATTCAGAGTCAGAGACCATCACAGACCAAATGAATTAAGGAAAATTTATGCATTTATAAAGAAAACCTAAAATGGCCCATGTTTGAGGCAATCAGGTCACAGTGTGAATTGGGTCTTATTTTTCATAGCAGTCACAGGTGTCAAATTGAGCAGTTTAGTATCATTTTGGCAAAATAGTGGCATTTTGGCATTAGAATGTTTTTTCCCTTTTCTACCCAAGGTTAGTTGAGCTGTCATCATTTTATCGAGTTTTAAAATTTTTCTGCTCTGCTTCTGTATTGCTTTTAAAACTACAGTATTTGGCCTTTAACAGTTTTATGTGAGCAAGCTATTGGCATTCTTTACACCTGTCTTTTTAACCTTTATCAATCCAGGTTTCAGAAAACTACATTTTACGGCCATGTCCTTGTAACTGAACTTCACTCTTGAAGCAATCTGACCTTTCCCTGTTTGTCTAATGCTGTTGTTTTCACATTCACTTTATCTTGGTCACTTATTGTAACATGCTGTCTGCTTCACTGTTATAGCGTGCAGTGTTAGCCTGACATTTTCCAACATACATTCTAATCACAGCCTTTTGTTTGCCATTTCCCATTTTCTTTATATTAATCTCTAGCTGCCTGCATTCTTCCTTCTCCAAGACACTTATCCCCTGTCCCCAATCACCTTTTAGTACTCTAAAGCTCCCCATTCTCCATGATCCTTTCAGGATTTTACGGTGAGCAAATGATTCAGGCCCTATTTACGAGATTGCCAATAAGGCCAATCTTATGGCGCGTGGAGCTGCAGGAAGCTTGTGCAAGCTTGAAACCGAAATAGGGTGCATCAAAGCTATCCTGCAGGATAATGACTACCCATATCAGATCATTGCTTGTTGTGTATCACACATACTCATGAACAGGCCTAAGACCGCCACCTTTGTACTTGAAAAGTGCCTGGTTTACATCAAATTACCCTGGAAGGGTAAGGTATCTTAAAAGTTTGAGCAACAGGTGAAGCTACGATGCAGTAGCAGCACAAGTGGTATTTTCCACTAGCAGGATGCAGGCGTCAAGCCAAAAAGACATTCTGCCTGCCACATAAATGAGTAATGTGGTATATGAATACCAGTGCTGGTGCGATGCCAGATGTGTAGGCTCTACGTCCCAATGACTGGCAGCGAATCATATCAAACAGCATGTCCCTTTGACTGTTCACAATAGGCAGAGTACTCACCATAGTCAACCAGACCTAATGTGCAAAATTCAGAACACAACGTCTAACGTTAGATGTGATTCTGTGATTGGACAGCACTTACTGAACAATCCCAAGGGTGCTAAGAATTACACTGACAACCAATTTAAGATTATCAGTCGGGCTCGTAATGTGGCTTACTTACGCTTGCTAGAAGCTACATATATTCATATGGAGGGGCATGTCCTCAGCAGGCAAGAGGAACATGCCCAGATGTTGCACCTTTTTTGAATTAAACAAAAGTGTGGGGGACAATAGTTTCCTCGTGCATTTTCCATGGCAACATCTCAACCAATCAGAGTCGACTTGCCAACCAATCAACACCCTTTTCTCATGCAGTATAAATTGTTGCTCCCTTTGAAATCTGGCATTTTTGCATCTGTCCTCATGAGTGCAAGATGAAAAGCTTCGAAAGCACGTCTCTTTTTTCAGCAATACTCAAGTTCTGTACCACCAAGTGACTATTCCTGTTTATTATATACTGCTGATGTTTTGAAAAATATGGTAGCATAACCTAATGATATGGATGGTATAGACTTGCTAACTGTTTTGTACAATTCTTACACTTCAACTGACCTTGCCTATACTCTGAAGTATTGAATTGGTTATTTTAATTAAGTTTACAATCTGTATAAGTACAGATTGCCCAATGTTCTTCCCTTGGACATAGAAATATTATATATACTTCAGAACATATTCCCCCAAGGTTTCCCCCTGCTCTAGCTCTCAAACTGCAGCTTTCTCTAGTTTCTCCTGTCTCCCCTCATGCTCTCTCTGAGTGCATCCTGTTCCACCTCTTCTCACTAAACTGCAGAACACCCAACTTGCCTTCTTGGCCCCCAAACCAACTGACATTGGTAAACGGTTCTCTCTCCGTAGATGCTACCCCCTTCCCTTACAAATATTACCATCATCATCATCTCTAAAAAATACTCAATCCCCTTGGACTCCTCCTTTTCCTCAATGGTGACGTCTTCCAAAGGCATGGGATCAAGTTCCGCATGTATACTGACAACACCCTGCTCTACCTCACTACCACCTCTCTTCCTCACCACCTCTCTTGACCCCTCCACTGCCTCGATGTTGCCACCCTGGTTGACTGACATGCAGTCCTGGATGTTTGATTGACATAAGCTTGAGATATCCTATTACATCATGATGTGTGGCTATGCAGCTGGCTGAAGCCAATCGATACAGTCATCATTATATTTTTTTGTTCCATTAGTTGTGCATCGTCCCCATCTCTTCGGGTGGCATAACGTGGAAATAGGGTTTATTGAGAGTGTAATTGGTGACAACTCTGAATGATATGTCCCTCTCTGACAAATTAGAAAAACCAAAATGATCCTTTTTGCTATTTCAGTGAACTTCCTGTCAGTTGTATATCAATTGATTGTTAATTGTATCCAAGTGATGAATATTAATTGGGGATTCACCTGTGCTCATATCTATAGTCGTGCTGGATGCCGTTGCCGGGGATGTCTCATCCGCCCCCTCCTTGTCATGGTGAGGGGTGAGGGGGATGGTCCACCTCAGCCATGTTAATGAGCTGCCAAGTATAAGATCGCGGCGGCTCCATGGAGTGAAACCCGCGTGTGCTGGCCACCATCTTTTACGGCCGCTGCCATAGTCAGCCGTGGCAACATAGAATCCAACCCAATGTGTGTCTCTGTAAATAAAAGCTGGTAAGTGTATAAAGATTAGGCTCCAGTTTTATCCTTCCCTGCCTGGATATCTGAGTTCCCAGAGGGATTAACTAGAATCATAAAATCATAGAATGGTTACAGCACAGAGAAGGCCATTCAGCCCTTAGTGTCTGTGCCAGCTGTCTATGACAGCAACTCAGCTATGGAGAAAGATTAAATTTTCTCCTTCAAATGTACTTGGATTTTAAAACTTCCAAGTCCTAAGCCATGTATTAAGGAAATTAGAAAGGCAAGCTTTTTTTAAAAAAATGTGTTCAGGCACGAATCAGAGGTTGGTCAATATAATATTCTTCATCTATATTCCTGGAATATTTTGGTGGTGGTTGTAGTTTTGAATGCTTTTAAGGGACAAAGGATCTAAAGCTTCAAATTTGAAGCATCTTGAGAATTACAGAAGGAAGTGGGTTGTCTGAAGTTTGTCATTGAAAGGAAGTAATGGTGCTGAATGATGTTTTCGGTCATTACTTTTGACACCTGATAAAGGTGATATCACTGGCAGCACTGTCACCTCTGTCGACTCTGAAAGTTGTAGGGTCAAGTCCCACTCCAGAGACTTGAACTCAAAGAAAGATTCTAGGCTGGCACTACAGTGCAGTACTGAGGGAGTACGGAGTTAAACCAAGGCCCTGTCTGCCATCTCAGGTAGACGCAAAAGATCCATGGCACTATTTTGAAGATGTGCAGGGGAGTTATTTCTGGCCAAGACTTATACCTCAATCAACAGGTTATCTGGTCATAATCATATTCCTGTTTGTGGGAGTTTGCTATGTGCAATTTGGTTGCCATATTTCCTACATTACAACACTTCAAAAAGTGTTGGCTGTAAAGCGTTGGGACATCCTGAGGTCATAAAGGGTGCTGGAAGTGCTTATGGAAGTGAGAAATTTGCCATTAATTAATGACTGACCAATACCACAATACTAATTCATTCCAATACAGCGTTTATTTTGTGTTGACTGGTACAAGTCTGATATTCGGCCAAAGGAGGCTGATAGAATGGGAAATAGAATATGAACTATGTTAGGACCACAGTGTTTTTACAGGAAACTTGCAATCATAAAAGTCCATGACAGTACTCTCAATCTACTGCCAGGTATGAGATTCTCACCAATAATGTTTTACAGTTATTGCTTGATCTTTTCTCATAATGTTTTTAACCAGCCAATTCTTTTTTTGAAAAATCACTGTAACAGAGAATCCCATAGACTGTTCTGACAACTTCACAGTTGTTCATTAACAATGATCAAACGCTGTAAGTACAAAAAGAAAATTGTCCTATCATGATTAAAAAGACGCAGTCCATTTTTCAGAATAAGGTCACGGTAAAAATGATCAATGTTAGTGACTACAGTGAGCAATTCTGGATTGTGTTTTAAAATCAAATCTCAAAATACTTGCAGCAGAACAGGCTCAACCGTGTGCTGCTGCTTTGTTGTTACCAATACTTGGTTAATTATTTAACATGAAAACAAGCCTCTCATTATACATTTACTAATTTCAGGAAAAATAAAATACGTCTTGTTCTGTTTATGCTGAGCAAGAAACTGAAGACCAATAAGTCCAATTATTGTAAAGGGTAACAATTTATCTTGCAGTTAAAACTGCAAAATTGATTTCCAATGCTTTTCATTTTCCACATTTAGATTAATCTTGCACCATTTGGTCAAAAATTTATATTACAACACTCAGTCAAATCTATAGCATGGACGATCACACAGTTAGACTGCAGGCATCTTCTTTCCAGCATTATTATATAGTATAGACAGTTAGAAATAGATATTGTCATTTTAAAAATGCGATATCAATTGGTAATTCCTGTATATAAATGCTTCTCTATGTTTGTAAATCAACACTACCTAAAGTATGTGTAAGGGAATCAAAGGATACAGGGATAGGGCATGAAAATGGAGTTGAGGTAGAAGATTAGTCCTGATCTTACTGAATGGCAGCACAGGTTTGAGGGGTTGCATGACCTACACCTGCCCCCATTTCTTATGTTTTTATGTGCTCGCAGCTTCAATCAATATCAAAACATAGGGCTGGATTTTGTTTCCAGCCTGATGTCTGGTTCCATGGCGGGTGGGGGTTAGGCAGAGAATTGGACCAGCAGCGGCCGCCATGGAACCCGATGCTGAGATTGCCAGGCCCGATCTTCCCAGGGGCAGGATAGGCCAATGTCGGCCTTCCCGCCCAGAGGTCAATTGAGGCCCTTAACTGGTCTATTGACGGCCTAGTAAGAGCCTCTCCTCCCACCGCTGGGATCGTACCAGCGGCAGGAGGGGCCTCCGCCGTGTGGGGAGGACGCCTTGGAAAACGAGGTGCCCTCCCTGTGGGCTTGGGGGAGTGGTGGCTTCCCTCCTTCGTGGGCAATTTGTGGCCCACAGAGGACACCCCCATGAACCACTGTACCCCCGGGACCCCCCTCCCCCTGGACCGGCCGCCCACCAGCTCACCCCCACCCCCCTTCAGACTGGCCCCGGCTACCCTGCCGCGCCTACCTGGGGTCCAGGGTTCCAGCGATGGTCCTGGGTCTGAGGCCTCTGCAGTACCGGCAGTGGTCACTGCTCCCGGTGGTGCTGCCAATACTGATGTGCTGCCGGTCCTGTGATTGGCCTGCAGCTCTTCGAGGTGGGACCTCTGTCCCTATTAATTGTTTAAAGGGATGGGGATTCTGCCTCCTTCACCTTTGACCCCAAAAGACTGGAGGATCACTCCGGGGGTCAGAAAAAATCAGAGGCAGGGATCCTCCCCATCTTTTCTGCCCGGCGCTGGGAGCCCCGTCTCCTGCATAAAATCCAGCCCATAGAATCGGGGATAGTATTTGCGATGGTTTTGGGTATAGCTTGAATAGTAGCCTTTGACTTAATTTGGATCATTTTGGGCCCTTATAATAATGGTGATATACATACCCAAATAATGGGCTGGAATTTATGGGCCCCATGAGATTGGGTTGGAAGCGGGAGGGGGCCCATAGAATCATGACCGGAGGCCGGGGGTAGGGTGGCGGCCCATCGCCAGCCTATCGCCAAGCGATTTTGCTGGGGGCAGGATAAAGCTGGTGACAGCCTTCCTGCCCAGCGATTTACCAGAGGCCAACTGAGGTTCTTAATTGGCCTATTATTGGTCACTTAAGGGTCTCCTCCCCACCACTGGGATTTATCCAGCATCAGGGGGGTTATGGGGGAGGGTGCTTCTGCCACACAGGGAGAGTACCTCAGTAATAGGAGGCACTCTCCCTGCAGACTTGGGTGGGGGGATGTGTGGGTCCCTCAACTGTGGGCATTTTGTGGCCCATGGAGGACACCCACTGTCAAAACCTCCACCTCCATGGACATCCTCCCATGGACCTCACATCCAGCACCCAACCCCCCTTGATGGGGCATTCCGGACTGGCACCACGACTCAGCCTCACTTACCTGAGGTCCAGGATTCCAGCGCTGGGCCTGGATCCAAGGCCTCTGCAATACCGGCAGTGGCCACCACTCCCGGCAGCACTGCCAATACTGTTGAGCTGCCAGCCATGTGATTGGCTGGCAGCTGTTGGAGGCGCGATCTCTGTCTTTAAAGAGATGGAGATCCCGACGCCGGAAATGTCACTTCCAGAACAATGGAGGATCGTGTTGGGGAGGCTCAAAAAGGCCGAGGCGGTGTTCGGCCTGAATTTTGTCATACTATTTTTATTGTCCTGATTTCCTCAGTATTAACTTCCTACTCATGCTTCAGCTTGTGGATAAAAGCTCTTAATTATATGCACATTTAAGTGTCACTGTATTTAGCCATCTCCTTTAGCTTGCTGAAGCCACTGCATAAAATATGTATAGCAGATTAAGCTGTGCTCAAGCACATGAAGAAGAGCATAATATTTTGACTTGTATATTCATAAAAGAGAAAAACTGTGATTGCCAAAGTTATATTTGTTGAATGTTGCTTACCTTAGAGTTCAAAATCAGTGTAGTTATTTTCTGCTATAAATTATGAATAGCCCTATAGTGAAACTAGACTTTTACATTTTGGAAGCACAGCTAAAACAGTTAATTCCATTAAGTAGTACCTCAAAATAGGTGCATAGGAACAGAAGTAGGCTATTCAGTTCCTCGAGCCTGTTCCACCATTCAATGATACCTGGCTGGTCGGTGGCTTTAAAAAGATATCTGTATAGATATCTACATGGGAATGGATAGCGATAAGAACATAAGAAATATTCAGCTCTTTGAGCCTGCTCCACCATGCAATACGATCATGTTTGATCTTCTGCCTCAACTCCACCTTCCCGTACTACCCCCATAACCCTTAATTCCCTTAGTATCCAAAAATCTATTGATCTCTGTCTCGAATATATTCAATGACTCAGCATTCATAGCTCTCTGGGGTAGAATATTCCAAACATCCGCAACCCTTTGAGTTAAGGAACTTCTCCTCATCTCAGCCCTAAGCCGACCCTTAATACTGAGACTGTGACTCCTAGTTCTAGACTCCCTAGCCAGGGGAAGTCTACCCTGTCAAGCCCTCGATGAATTTCATGTTTCAATGCGATCACCTCTCATTCTTTTAAATTCCAGGGAATATAGTCCCAGTCTACTCAATCTCCCTCATCCCAGGAACCAGTCTAGTGAACCTTTGTTGTACTCCCTCCAAAGTTAGTATATCCTTCCTTACGTAAGGAGACCAAAACTGTACACAATACTCCAAGTGTGGTGTCACCAGGGCTCTATACAATTGCAATATGACTTCCTTACTCTGGTACCATAATCCCTTTGCAATGAAGGCTAACATACCATGTGCTTTCCTAATTGCTTGCTGTAGCTGCATGTTAGATAATGGTAAACACAGGTATAAATGATTCAATTCTGTGTGAAATATGTTGATTTTTGAACTTCTTAGAGCCATGTCATACCAAGGAGGGCAACAAGACAAGGACAGATGATGTATGATATAAGGTTAGCGTGAATTCTGACCTTTTCATTTGGAGCCAGGCAATCGTGACTTAAGCCACTGAGCTGCGATGATGGTTGTCAGCTACATGGGTATGGGAAGTGAATGTCTTAACTTCTGCATTATTGTATCTGTCACTTAAGTGCAACTTAGTTTTAAGGTGTGATATGTGGTGCAAAGTGATACCAACTCCTCAGTGAATTGTGGTTTGGCATTACAATCTAAACTCACAAAATATGCATTTACATATCTCATTGGCAAGTGTATGACAAACTGCAGCTACAACAAATCTTTTTGTTAAACAGCCCATTGTTAAATTATCAATATATTTCATTCAGATTACATTCAGAAGTATTTTAAAGGTAATTAATCAACTTAACAACCTCTTTCTTCATAATCACTATATTTTGTCTGAACGTCATTGCTGTAAATCTGTGCCTGCTAATTAAAATGGAGATCTATTAGCAAGTACACAAATTAAGTTCTGTCATTGGGATTGCTTTGACTATTGGTCATTTCTAAATGCCTTTTTAATCCCCTAATTTATATATTAAAATGCAATAGCTTTACGGTTTTAATCACTCTTAGATCAAATTTATCATTAGCAACAGGAAGCCAGATGGTATAATTTTGATTTACCGGAGTTAAGCATGAATTAATGTACTGAGTGCCGATAATGAATACATCAAACCTGATACAGCCGAATCTCATCAATCTGGCATATTGAATTAATAATACACACTATGTGTGGACTGAACATAATCTCATACACAACTGAAAAGCAATTTATTATAGTACAACATCGTAATGTTCTTCAGTCCTACTTTTGGGACAGCATTTAATCATCTTTTCAAGCAACAGTCCAGTGAAAAATAATGTAAATACAATAACATTACAGACAAAAAGGCTTTGAGCAGTTACTGGGCCCCAGCTTATTTTTGACACTTCTGCGGAAGTGTATCCATTTTTATACTGCTGTACGTAATCTAAAACTAAATGTAAACCTGCTATCGGTTAGCACTGTTGTGGTAGAGTTTATTGTTAAATCTACGAAATAATTGATGAAACCAATAACATTCTCTGAGATTGAAACTACCTTGCACACTTCACCTCAACAGCCTAAATTGATTGGGTTTTACTTGTTGACATCACTTGCCTAGCTGTTTGGTCAGTCCTTCTGTGGTTAAATAAAAAAAAAACAACAAAATAAATAAGAAAAAAAGACCATCTGATTTTATTCTAACCTTCCTGGGAGCATATTTTGAGAGAGATTTGGAAAATCACCTAAATTCAAATTCTGCACACTGGTTACCCAAACTTTCTTTAGGAAATTGCATTAGATCTGGTGATGGGAAATATTTGCATTTTTGTTTTATTCATAACCCAACAATCCTCTTTATTTGTGACTCAGTCAGGTACGTAACTAAAGTAGTGCCAGGCTTGAAGATCAAACAAAAACAGGTACAGATGCATAATATTAGCTCATCTGCAAAATAGAAGTACTTGATATGATGTTGACAAAAATAGCTGTTCCTCAACATTGGTTCTGCTTGTGTGCAGTACTTCGACTAATGGAATTTTAGGTAATGGATGCATTGAATTCCTGCTAGTCTAAGTGGAGAAGTAGAAATTGGATATATGTCTGTTGTGGTGACTGCATCTATGATCCCTGCCAGCCCACAGAAAGGAACTTTATGGGTGATTATCCTGGTGAAAATATTTTGGTGCTTCAATCAAGTTGCAGAAACATTTGACTTAGGAACAGAAGTCAAACCCAAAACGGGGCGGCACGGTGGCGCAGTGGTTAGCACTGCAGCCTCACAGCTCCAGGGACCCGGGTTCGATTCTGGGTACTGCCTGTGCGGAGTTTGCAAGTTCTTCCTGTGTCTGCGTGGGTTTCCTCCGGGTGCTCCGGTTTCCTCCCACATGCCAAAGACTTGCAGGTTGATAGGTTAATTGGCCATTATAAATTGCCCCTAGTATAGGTAGGTGGTAGGGAAATATATAGGGTCAGGTAGGGATGTGGTAGGAATATGGGATTAGTGTAGGATTAGTATAAATGGGTGGTTGATGGTCGGCACAGACTCGGTGGGCTGAAGGGCCTGTTTCAGTGCTGTATCTCTAAACTAAACTAAACTAAATTAAGACTCTGACTTTTATGCTTTACTGCACCAGGATATATCCCAGTTTAGATCTGGGCAGGTTGCCAAATTAGGCGTAAATTGATAGCGTGGGCTGTTCTTGTATACAAATGGTGATTGAATCATGGGGTGTTCCATCACATGTGGATTTTGAGGTATGGGCGATTACTTCATTTTAGAGAGATTTGGATAAGTATTTGGAAAGTAAGAATATGAAAGGATGTAGAAAATGAGCAAAGAAATGGGATTAAACAGAGCTCCAGTTGTCGAATTAGCAGTGAGCCAAATGGCCTCATTCTTCTTGTAATTTCTATGATACTATGAACTCATCACCCACAAGTTACAAAATTGTTTCTCATATTGCACACACAAATTATCATAAATAGATCACAGTCCATTGTGATAACCTGTTCTGATGAATGGTCATTGACCTGAAATGTTAACTTTGTTTCTCTCTCCATAATCACAAGATCAAAAAATTGCAGATGCTGGAAATCTGAAATAAAAACAGAAACTGCTGGAAATACTCAGTAGATCTGACAGCATTTATGGAGAAAGAAACAAAGTAACGTTTCAGGTCAATGACCATTCATCAGGACAGGTTATCACAATGGACTCTGATTATTCTTGCTGTGATCTATTCATGATAATTAAAATGAATGACGTGCACTATATGAAAATTATATGAAATACTAAAGGACCACAGGCACGCCAACCAAAAATGGGGATTTTGAGTATGTGCAAATTTGTTCGTCCCACATGGTAATGCATACCAAACATATTTTGCAGTTGGTTAGACATTTGTCAGTGTGTGGCCAAGCACAATGGGAAACTACAGCTGACTCACAGTTATATCACCAGAGTCAATATTTAGTTTAAAAATTAATTATCTGATCAATAATCTTGTACAAATTCATATATCACCACTTTTTTCCATATGCCTACTAGTTGTCAGTCCTATTGAGATGAATATTTTGGGTATATTCTTACCAACTTTTCTCTTAACACTATACAGTATCTATCTATCCAGAACAATGATATGTCAACACTTGAAATACCACACTCCAGACATCTCACATTGCTGAACACAAATTTCTCTATTGTACCCAATACTGGGACCAGTATTTGAAGCTTCTTAATTTACCTTCCCATAAATGGGAACAATAGCATAGCAATAATGATACTGGACTAGTAATCCAGAGATCCAGAATAAACATGAGTTTAAATCCCATCAATTCAATTAATTAATAAATTAAGAATAAAAAGCTAGCCTCAGTAATGGTGACCATGTAACCACAGATTGTCACAAAAACCCATCTGGTTCATTAATGTCCTTTTATTTTTATTATCGCCAATGCTCAGTTTAGGTTCTGCCAAGACCACTCAGTTCCAGCCCTCATTACAGTGAGGTCTAAACATGGACAAAAGAGCTGAATTCCAGAGGTGAGGTTAGAGTGACTGCGCTTGACATGAAGGCAGCATTAGAACGGTGTGGCATCAAGGAGCCTTAGCAAAATTCAAGTCAATGGGAATTAAATGAAAACTCTCAGTTGGCTGGAGTCACATAAAGTACAAAGGAAAATGATTGTTGTATTGAAGGCCAATCATTTCAGCCCCAGGACACTGCTGCAGGAGCTCCTCAAGGTAATGTCCTAGGCCAACCATCTTCAGCTGCTTCATTACTTACATTCCTTCCAACATAAGGTCAGAATGGAGATGTTTGCTGGTGATTGCACAGTGATTAGCACCACTCACAACTCTTCATATACTGAAGCAGTCCATGCCTGCTTGCAGCAAGACCTGGGCAACATTCAGGCTTGGGCTGATAAGTGGCAACTAACATTTGTGCTATACAAATGCCAGGCAATGACCATCTCCAACAAAAGCAAATCCAACCACCTCCCCTTGACATACAACAGCATTACCATCACTGAATCCCCCAAAGTCTACTCCAGAATGCCAGTGGTGAAGGATGATACTGGAGCCAATCTTCACTCAGTCTTACATTTATTTACAAAGTGAAATGTTCCAAGTAAACACTTTCCAACTCAACCACATCCCAGTTTCAATACGTGTCGCTGTATGTGCTCACGTTTAACCCCATTTAATGCCCACCACCTGCACACAATTAAACATAATGAATATGCAATTAACAGATTCCCTTCTTTCTCTTTAAATAAAACTGAGTTAATATGCACAAACAACATTTCAAAACAAATCAAAAAAACTTCCATATTCTGTACAAAGCATTACATTGTGAGACACCCATCTTCTAGGATCCCCAACAATTCCTTCATACAAGCATTTCATTTGTAAAACAATCAGACAGTTGATGGCTTGCATCACCCATTTAATTTTAGAGATTTCTCTCCAGCATTTGCTACAATCCAGCAAGGCCAATCGATAACCTTTTCTCACTCACACTGTTTGTGGAGTGTATTTTATCCCTCAAAGTACGATTATCCAATGGGTACAGAATCTCACTTAAAATATTTGACAGAGTCCCATAACCACTGCCTCCAGGAGAACCAGTGTTTCAGCAGCTAAAGTACTTTTAACCACACTTTTTATTTTCTTAGTTCCCAAGCTAAAGGACAACATTTCCCATTTTTACCCATCAGAAATATTATGAAACCAACTGCACTTGTACACCCATCAAGAAGATTGGCATGTGAAGCATCACTAAAAATAAATAGTTTCATGTTCTTTGGGTCACCTAAGGATGGGAACTTAAGAACGCATTTCTCCAGATTGAATTTTTTCAATGTTTTATTTGCCCTTAAAACATTTTCAGCTGCAGGGTTTCATCATAGTAGTTGACTCCAACACACTAAAACCAGCATCTAGTCTAGTTTGAGTGCACAACTGGCCAATAAAGCTTCACATTTGCTCTGTCTCTTTAGATATAGCATCATATTTTTGTGATGACCTAGCAGGATTAAATGGAATGGAAGTAACACACTCTAAATAGGATTGTTGATTTAAAGTTATTCCAGACCTACTCTGCTTAATATCTAAACCAATATATTTAAAAGTCCCAGAAGCCTGACTTCTAATCTTAAATACTAGTCTAATCTTAGGAATAACACATTTCTCAAATTGCACAGTGCCACCCGATAAGAAATCATCAGCATGCATCATGAAGATGCCTGAAATTTCCTTTTATGATATAAATCAAACATTGCAGGACCTGCTTTAGTTGAACACAACCGATCTGCAGTAAAACAGATCTCACCGAAAAATACCACACCCTGGAAGAATCATTCAGGCCATAGACTCATTTGTTTAGTTTCTACAGTTTCCCTTCTGCATCTGCTGCCTCTTTGGAAAATTTCAGAAAGACTTCTCTCTGAAAAGTATCACCCTGCAGAAGTGTGGCTTTCATTTTGATTGATCTACATTCCCATGAATATGTGGCCAAGACAGATAAAAAGAACAGCATCTCATTTACCGATTAGGCACACTACAGCCTGCCGGACTGAACATTGAGTTCAAATAATTTCAGAGCATGACAGCCCCCCATTTTACTTTCATTTTTAGTTATATTTTCTTCCTTTTTTTTAACATTCTTTTTTACATTTTTTACAATTTTTTTTTGCATTTATTTCATTTCATCTTTGTTTGTTCAGTTTGCTTACCCACTGTTTTTTTTCAGGTTTGCACTTGCTGCTGTTCAATATTCAGTGTATTTATACCTAACCTGTACTAATGCTTTGTCTTTCAACACACCATTAACATATTGTTTGCCTTTGCTCCGTGACCTTTTGGTCAGCTATGTGGCCTGGTCCAATCTAGACCTCCTTTGTTATCTCTTGCCCCACCCCCACCTCACTTGCTTATAACCTGTGACTTTTCTAATATTTGTCAGTTCCGATGAAGGGTCACTGACCCGAAACGTTAACTCTGCTTCTCTTTCCACAGATGCTGCCAGACCTGCTGAGCGATTCCAGCATTTCTTGTTTTTAATTAAAAAGATTTTCAAGATTGTTTTCCCAGCTGTGAAAGAGCCCACTTTAACATCTGTATCACCCAGTCGCTCTTCAAAACCCCCAGCAACTAGCCTCAGTTCAGTCTTATAAGTCCCACCTGCAAGAACTTTTTCAGTAGAAATCTTCTTTGTGACAAAGCTGGTTTCCCCCTATCTGGTACTTCACAATAAACTCCGAACTCTCTCCGATTATCTAATTCCTTTTATTTTGCCTGTCTTAGAAGTTTATCCTCAAGTTTATTGACAGCCACAAAAACTTCACAGTCATGAGGACTTCTGCTTCTAGTTCTGTTCCGAGACTGGTCTGTAGCCTTCATTTCATTGTGTAATCTATTCAAGCTACAGCCTCTACTTACACTTTGATGTCTGTCAGAACTACGACTGTGATCTCCTTCTTGTACAATCAGTGGTCTTTCTCTGGTACGTGATTGTTTTTTTGACACAAGAGTCAATCCGGGCCCATTATTTGAACTTGCGCTGTGCTTTCTTACCCTCCAATCTTTTACCCCATTCTGCCAGTCTATGGGCCTCGCTTCTTGGCCATCATCCTGAACATTCAACCAATATTTAAACTTGCCAGTAGATTTTCCTGCATGTCCTAAAATCATTGCATCCCTCCATTCCTGAGACCCCGCTGGAATATACGTCACCTGAGTACCCATTCTGGGCAATTGGCCTTTGAATGTGAATGTGATTGCTCTGTTCTGTGCATCATGATGTCTATCATCATTACCACTATCTAGCCCTTGATATACCGTAGTCGTTCCTCAGGATATTCACATAATGTACGAGCATTTGAGGTGCAAGGTGCCTCATTTACTTCTATCAGCTGCTTAGAGTCTGAGATTTTATAAATAATCTCAATTATTCATGAGGAATGAACCTGAACAGCTTGATTGCCATGTTTGATAACTATGTCACCATCATGACATATCACCTTACTATATTCCCTGTGGCCTTCTCTGTTATAGCACATCAAATCTTCTGAATTAAATTCTGTCTCAAATGGTCTTATGCAATGCTTCAGAGCTCTCCAAATTTTCTCCGAGATCTCAGCCTTGATGAAAGCCCATCTCCCTGCAGGTAAAGCATACAAATGTGCAGAAAAAAATGGAACTAATTGTAGTACCTTCTCGAGCAGGAGTACTATTACACAGCACAGAAAACAACTTGGGATTTAGCCATAAACCAATTGATAGGGACTACATCCTCCAACCATCTGAAGCAAATTCTTTGCATGAACTGCCCATGCTAGGGGATAATCCTAATTTGTTAAAGTTCCATGCCAATGGAAGGCTTAGAATAGGACATGGCAGCAACCTCTGATACTTTTTTTTTACAGATTTCACGCTTCTCACTAATATCTTCTATTAATCTTGTATATTCACCATCATTCTCAACTCTATCCTTTAGCAAGGTTTTTAATCTTTGAACAAGTAGGGTGAGTAAATTGTCTGTGTAACTTTAAGACAATTTTCTTTTTTTCTTCTCTGATTCTTATCACTTGATGCCATTGATACTTATCTAACCCTCTGATGAGAAACAACAGACTTTGTTAAGAGGATACAATAATGTCCCGATAAGGTAATCTGCTGATCCATTGACTTTCCAATAATTGCCTTTTCATGCTCCATGTCAAGTTTAATTTGAGCCTTTTTCATGGAAGGTTTGCTCAACAGCAATCTCACTAGAGATTACATCAGTACTGATAAAGTGGCTTCTCCAGCTATTTTACATGCAATTATATCTCTCTTTAATGATCTCAATGTGTTGACATCACCAAACCTAGAGCAAATAGTACTTTCATACTCCTTAACCTTGCATCGAGCCTCACTATTTAT
This sequence comes from Heterodontus francisci, assembly GCF_036365525.1. Classification (NCBI taxonomy): domain Eukaryota; kingdom Metazoa; phylum Chordata; class Chondrichthyes; order Heterodontiformes; family Heterodontidae; genus Heterodontus; species Heterodontus francisci. The sequence goes on along the minus strand of NC_090376.1, from coordinate 129,402,878 downwards.
TGAATCTAGATAACATTTTAACCAATCTGTTCTACAAACTGTTGAAATGCAAGCACTATCTAGCACAGCAAAGTTGAACTAACGCGCTACTAACACGTTTATCACAGGACTCAAACTGCTTGTGACAATTGGTTCAATTCATTATCTTCATTTTCTGCTTCAGAACTATCTGTGTCATTTCGAAGACACTTTTGGCCGTTCATTGTCATTCACTTTGAGTCACACCTAAAGCACCTATTAACTGTTCCTTGGGCATTCCTGGGATTCATTCACCTATTATTGCTGTTCCAATTTGGTCTTCTGCTGTAATAACCAGATCTGCTAAAGATGCTTCCATCCTTATTCCACCTGTATGTAATCCTTTCCTTCTACTGATGCCTGCGTCCAATATCTGGGCCATTTCGAAATCGGGCAATCATTGAGTTCTCTATCCTTTCTGTCACTACAGAATGTCCTGTTAGCTCCACCTGGGCTGCAAGTAATGACTTTCCCCAGGATTTTTTTCAAGGCAGTAGACACTTGATCCAACAGTGAGTGTCTCAGTTAGAACCAGGAGCATGTTCATATGCAACACCCTTAGCACAATCTAGCAATCTAAATGCTAGCACTGAACCAGGGATCTCTAAATTGAATATCCTCAATCTTTTATACATTCTGTTAATGTCCATGATATATTCCTCCATTGAATATCCATCTGTGTTCTGAAAGCTATCAAAGTCTCACCATGCCTCACAGGCATTTAATAAATTATTTTTCTTGTAAATTTCATCCAAGAGCTCTAATAGAAAATCCAAACTTTCAGCAGTATCCAACTGACAGACATCCCGTTCACAAAATAATTTATTTCTGATTTTACTTCTGGAAGGAAGCGATAATGCCAAGGCCGTACCTGTTTCCGCTTTGGTGGGGATGTAACCCATGTCTGCATATTGACTTCATTCTTTAATTGGTCATATGGTTCAGATTCAAAGAACATTGGAGGGCAATCATAGCTCGACAATTTACACTTGCTTTTTGCCATTTTCCACAATGGCTTCTTGGATTGCATTCTTATTTCTGAAAACAAAAGCTTTTTTTTTAGCTTCCAACCTTCACCTTTAGCCAACCATCCTCTGCTACCATGTTCTAACTCGGAAAGCCAGTTGGTGAAGGATGATACTGGAACCAATCTCTACTCAGTCTTAAATGTATTTACAGAGTTTCATTAAATGTCTCTTTATATGTTCTCAAGAGAATGCCCAATTAATGCCCTCCACCTGCATATAATTAAACACAGTTGATATACAGTTAACACTATCACCATCCTGGGGGTGGTTACCATTGACCAGAAACTTAAATGGACCTGCCATATAAATACAAGAACAGGTCAGAGACTGAGAATTGTGCAGCGAGTAACTTATCTCCTGACTCCCCCAAAGTCTGTCCACCATCTACAAGGTATGAGTCAGGAGTGTGACGGAATACACTCCACTTGCCTGAATGAATGCAGCTCCAACAACACTCAAGAAGCTCGACACTATCCAGGAGAAATCAGCCCACTTGATCAGCACCCCATCCACGACCTTAAGTATTCACTCCTTCCACCACTGGTGCACAGTGGCAACAGTGTGTACCATCTACAAGATGCACTGCAGCAATTCACCAAGGCTCCTTCGACAGCACCTTCCAAACCCCCGATCTATTACCTAGAATAACAAATGCAGCAGACGCCACCACCTGCAAGTTCCGCCCCAAGTCACACCCCATCCTGACATGGAACTATATCGCCTTCACTGTCACTGGGTCAAACTTCTGGAACTCCCTCCCTAACAGCACTGTGGGTGTACCTACACCACAAGGACAGCAGCGGTTCAAGAAGGCGGCTCACCACCACCTTCTCAAGGGCAATTAGGGATGGACAATAAATGCTGGCCTTGCCAGCGATGCCCACATCCCATGAATGAATAAAAAAAAGTCAGGGTTCTGATCTGCAGCCTGACCTATAACTTATCTGAAAATTCATTTGAAGAATGCAAAAGAAAGACTTGCATTTATATAGCACTTTCGTGACCTCAGGATATCTCAAGGCACTTACAGCCAATGAAGCGCTTTTGAAGTGTCGTCCCTGTTGTTCTGTAGGAAACATGGAGCAATTAGATCTTGTAGCCTTAAAGGGTCACACCTCGACAGTTCCGCAGCACAGTAATACATTGAGGGGGATAGTGTAGAATGAGTGGTTTCAGTTCAGTCTGTGATGGAAGGGATATTCAGGTGGAGTGTGTTACAGGATGCTGATCCAATATCACCAATTTTATAAGTTGAAATTATCCCCTTTGTGTTTTACTTGCTATAATGTTTTTGTCTTTATAAAACATGACACTCCTTGATGTATCATTTGCAATGCATGGAAAATACATAATTAATATTTTTTAAATGATAGAATATTACAGTTTCTATCTGTAACACAGGCATCATATTTCCTGTGACTACTTTGGTATCATCCTCTAATTGTCACACTTTTGGATTGGTGAAACAGTATTTTTTTTAGAAAACACAGTTTGGTATAGTTGGGTCCTTGAGAGGAAGATGCGTTACTGGGGGACTGGGATTCTTCCCACTTGGCTCCCAATAACCCTGATAGCCACTTTCCTAATGGGTAGAGTGGTCATTGCTGGACAAGCAGTGGAAGGCTTTTTGATAGAGTTGTTATAGCACAAAAGGAGGCCATTTGGCCTGTCCTGTCTGCACTGGCTCTCTGAAAGAGCAATTCACCTAGTGCCACTCCCTACCTTCTCCCTTTAACCCTGAAGATTCTTCCTTCTCAGATAATAATCCAGTTCCCTATTGAATGCCTCAACTGAACCTGCCTCCACCACACTCTCAGGTTGTGCATTCCAGATCCTAATCACCAGATGCGTGAATAAGTTTTCCTCATTTCGCGATTGCTATTTTTTGCCAATTACCTTAAATCTGTGCCCTCTTGTTCTCGATCCTTCCACCAATGGGAACAGTTTTTCCCTATCTACTCTGTCCAGACCCCTCATGATTTTGAACACCTCTATCAAATCTCTTCTCAACCTTCTCCAAGATAAACAGTCCCAACTTCTCCAGTCTAATTATGTAACTGAAGTTTCTCATTCCTGGAACCATTCTCATGAATCTTTCCTGCACTCTCTCTAATGCCTTCTCAACTTTCCTAAAATGTGGCGCCCAGAACTGGACACGATACTTATCAGTGCTGTACAGGTTTATCCGATAATACTCCAGCGATGCTAAGCCTTGGCTCTTGCTAACCTGCAACTGAATTCTTTGGGATAGGTAAGCAGGTAGTGTCCCTCTTGAGGGTGGTGAGAGGTCAATTGCACACTCCAGATCAGTCAAGCAAATACTGCGGTAGAAACTGATTTGGGAGACCTTTTGGCTGCCAAGATGGATGTCCATGGTTTACATACTTGTGCCTTATTGTAATACTGGCCACACATAGCAGTGACTAATTGGGACCCCCCAAGCATCTCATTGATCCAGGACTTTTTTTACACAAAAGCCATTGAAGGGAGGAGAGGGAAGCAAGGGGGTGTGGTGGGGGGTGGTGAGTGTGGGCCACGAGTGTGGGCTGTAGTGACGCATCAAAGTAATTAAAATCTAAACTACCTAACTCCATTTCCACCATCTGCAGCAGTCCCTTTAAGAGGCATTTGTTATGCTGGGGTGGAACGGGAAAAACTACACAGAGCATTCAGGGGCAGGTTCCATGTAGTTTCTTCGCGAATATTGCATAAGGGTCCTGAAACAAAGCCCTTCTTTGCATATTTAAATTGTGTCAGTGCTGCGTTCAGGTGGCCTCCAAGGATGCCTAAAAAGGGCAAGGGCTAATAGGGCGGCAACCATGCTGTCATTGCAGATTGGGAGCAGGACTTTGCGCCCAGAAATTGGATAAATGTTTTGCTTGTTTTATGCCTGAACAATGGCAACAATGCATAGCTAATTCTCCCCTGATCTTTTATTTGGATTGTGCATTAATGTGGGCTGGAGCTGCTTTGAGTATTGTAATGAGTTTCTGCCCATGCCAGATACTAGACTAACTAAAAGAAAAAATAAAATTTTATATTCACAGCCCAAGTAAAATTCTTTGCTTACAGCTACATTTCTTATCATTCCAAAGACCTGGATCACATCCTCCCACAATCTTATTTTCTTCAATGGAAGTAGATTCATCTCTCTGAATCTGTCTCTAGTATTGGAATTATCTGTATTATTCTTCCTTGCTCTATGACTTGTTTTTGAAGTGTCCTAAACAAAATATTAAAATGTGGCCTTACCAATTATGTATGCAAAGTTCAAATAATCAAATGACCTTAAGGTACAATATTGATCCTTGATGGCCGAGAAATTAATCTGGGCCCATTTTCTGCCCCAGACTCGGCAAAGTGCAACCAGTATGTGCCTGAATCAAGAGGACCAAGGGTCGATGGAAATCAGTCCTCAGGCCTCATCGGAGCACTCAGCACTGGTCATGCCTCTGCAGTTTGTTCGCAGATTGTGAATCCTGTGGAGCTGATGGGAATACTTGAGCTCACTTGGCTCCACAGGATGTATTTTCAATTATTTTTAACGTACTCAGAATTGGCAATGAGCAGGGCCACTGAAAAATCCACTGCTTGCCCCATTTATTGCCAACTAATCCAGCAGACACCCCTAAAAAAAAAGGGGTCCATGGATTTAGAAGTGGAACCAATGCCTGCACAGTTTAGGTATGGGCCCTCCCACTGCAAAATTAGTATACTTTCCACCTATTCTCTCCCTAAAAACACATACCAATTTCTACCCCTATGATCTTGTTGTTAACAGCTTTATATTGACTCCATGTTTTCAGTGGATCACAGCCAAAATCATTTTCATTTCCACCTTTGATAATGGACATCCTTTCATCATTTACAAGAATTTTATATTCCAAAATATATTATCTTACATTTATGTGCATTCAGATCAATTGGCAGATTCCTTAGCCTGTTTGTTTATTTGGATTGGATCCCTTTCAATGTTATTGATCTCCTTTATATCATCACGTAGACACATAGCTTCATGTCATTCACAAAAGTAACAGAAGTGAACCCAAGTATAGATCCCGACAGTACAATGTTATTCATTGCCTGCCTATGCAAGTTTTTTCCGCATATCATCACCTTTTTCTTTCTACTTTGAAGCCAGGTTTCAATTTAGCTAGTTAATTTAATACTAATTCCATGAGATGCTATTTTCTTTCAAGCCACACTTGTGGAATGTTATCAAATGCACCCCAATCTTAGTAAACTATACTTATCCATTAGTGTAGTTACCTCTTCCTCTGAACTCCTGCGTATTAATGAAGTGTAACCGGCCTGTTCAAAGGCAAGAAAAATACCCTTTCTCCCTGGATAAACATAAATTGCATTACATAAAATGCTCTTCAGAATCTCTATACTTATTGATGTTAGACTAACTGGTCTATAATTTGCAGCTTAATGTCTCATTCTCTCTTTCGAACATCTGAATATGATTCTTCATGCTCCCGCTATTAAGTATTTGGTAGTTCTAATAACATTAACCTGACCCTCGCCCAAATACATAAAGAGAGAGTTTCTGCTTGATTGATGTACAGAAATGAGTGGACAGAGGTTTTTGGGCTTGGGATATACCATTTCCCAATGTTTGCTCCCAGCATGTACAGGTTGCACCAAAGCAGTAAATCATTCCTTTAATTCATTGAATTTCTTCACAACACATGACAAAAATGTAGCATTTTCGATTTAATGAAGTAGCATGCAAGATGGATTATTGATTGAATTATTTCTTGCTGGTCACATTATGTATACATTATGCATGATGCTATGCTATGGAATAGACATTAATAAGTGCCTGTGGAGTGGTCTTATTCAATATATGGGTTGTTCCTGTGGAACAAAAGGTGGTTTAATATGCTACTGTCTGTTGAATGAAGAGCTGTGAGTAGCATTTTGTCCAGCAGCTATATGGGTGGTTGGCATCCTGGTAGTTATATGGGTGGTTGGCATCCTTCCATCTACGAAAGATGATGGACACGCAGCAAACAATCCATTTAGGTGGGGTGTTTTCTCTTGGTACAGCTTTGCTGATGGCTGTGAAGGCCAATCCTTGAGAGGCAGGTTTTGCCACAAGTGCTGCACGTGAAGCTGCCAAGTGACGCTGTGAGTTTTTTTTGACATTGGCTCCAGTTGCCAAGCTGCTGTAGCAACTGGTCGTCATGGTAGTGCACACTAGTCCATAGGATGTGTCGCCATTTCCTTCTTTCTAGCTAGTGACTCTCAGGTGCGATAGTCAACATTTAGGACCTTCATCTCATGCTTGTAAGCATCCAAGAAGCAGAGCTTTGGGTGCCCCACTGGTCGTCTGGCCCAGCTACCTCACCATACAGAAGATCCTTGGGTACGCAATCGTCTTCCTTCCTGCAGACGTATCTGATTCACTGAAGCTGCCTCTGTTAGATTTGTGCCAACACACCTGAGAGCTCTGCCTTTGAGAGGACTGTCACATTTGTGTTTTGTCCTGCCAGGATATACCTATAATGTGCCGCAGACAGCGAGGATGGAAACTATTGAGCTTCTTTTCCCGGTAGCTGTAAGTTGCCCATGTTTCACAGCCATACAGCAATGTGCTGAGAACACAGGCCTTATAAAGCAGCAGCTTTGTCCTTAGGGTCAGCTTGGTGTCATTCCATACGCATTTTGCAAGTTGGCCAAAGGTGATAGCTGCTTTCTCTATGCTATATGGATAAATATGAATGCTGTAAAGTTGCAGGTCATGAGCCTCAAAGAGTATTAGTGATCTTAATTGACCAGCAAATATCCCTGTTATCTGGAAGCCCGTGAATCTCTGATCACCTCAATGTAGTTGAAGAGTACAATTTTTAAAGTCTTTTATTTGATGCATCCGCAAGTAATTTTGAAGCTAAAAGGTTGATTCACCAATTGGGCACTCCCAGCTCGGAGCAGTATTCACAGAGAGCACTCACATGAAACCAAAAAGGGAAGGGTAAGGACGCTATGGTAGCAAATAGCCACACAAGAAATAAAGGAACCTTGTTTCAAGAATCAGTTTTTTTGCCAAATATCAGTGGTGTGTCTTTGTTGTCCTTGATATTCTGAGAACAGTAAAGTCTGCAAATTATTGAGAGTCTATTTTATTCACCTGTTTAATGGTCAATAAATCTGTCTACTAGTTTAGAGTCAGTCTAAATTATAGTCTGAGGGAATGTTTATTCTCTGCCTTCCAAAGTCAAGGGCATCACGTAGTGGCAGGAAATGCATACAGTAAGAAAGCCTATGTACAGTGATAAGGGTTCTCTGCTTAATCCCTGGCAGTTGCTACATTTACCATGATACTGAGCAGGTATATTTCATAATAGGATACAAAGTCCCCTTAAGGGAATGGTCAGTAACACTGAACCAAACAAGTATCTGGTGTAAAGACCCAAAATAAAACAATATGATTAGTGACCTCAGCATGTTACTGATTCCCAATTCAAACTACTGGATCAGGAATTTGCCCCAATCTTCATCTGTAAAAGCTGATGTGAATCTAGTTAAGGCACCTGTAGTTTCTTAGTCCTCTATAATATTTCTATCCTACTTAATCCCTTGTTGGCTATTATGGGTGTAAAAGGTCAAAAGCAATGTTGACTTATTGATTTACTGACAAAACACTGTGCTGTGGAAATATTTTATAGCAATCACTATGGCTGTTTAAGAAAGCCATTTAGAATTTAGAATTTAGAATTTTAGAATTTAGAATTTAGAACATTACAGCGCAGTACAGGCCCTTCGGCCCTCGATGTTGCGCCGACCTGTGAAACCATCTGACCTACACTATTCCATTTTCATCCATGTGTCTATCCAATGTCCACTTAAATGCCCTTAAAGTTGGCGAATCTACTACTGCTGCAGGCAGGGCGTTCCACGCCCTTACTACTCTCTGAGTAAAGAAACTACCTCTCACATCTGTCCGATATCTATCACCCCTCAACTTGAAGCTATGTCCCCTCGTGTTTGCCATCACCATCCGAGGAAAAAGACGCTCACTATCCACCCTATCTAACCCTCTGATTATCTTATATGTCTCTATTAAGTCACCTCTCCTCCTCCTTCTCTCCAACGAAAACAACCTCAAGTCCCTCAGCCTTTCCTCGTAAGACCTTCCCTCCATACCAGGCAACATCCTAGTAAATCTCCTCTGCACCCTTTCCATAGCTTCCACATCCTTCCTATAATGCGGTGACCAGAACTGCACGCAATACTCCAGGTGCGGTCTCACCAGAGTTTTGTACAGCTGCAGCATGACCTCGTGGCTCCGAAACTCGACCCCCCTACTAATAAAAGCTAACACACCATATGCCTTCTTAACAGCCCTATTAACCTGGTTAGCAACCTTCAGGGATTTATGCACCTGGACACCAAGATCTCTCTGTTCATCTACAGTACCAAGAATCCTCCCATTAGCCCAGTACTCTGCATTCCTGTTACTCCTTCCAAAGTGAATCACCTCACACTTTTCCGCATTAAACTCCATTTGCCATCTCTCAGCCCAGCTCTGCAGCCGATCTATGTCTCTCTGTACCCGACAACATCCTTCGGCACTATCCACAACTCCACCGACCTTAGTGTCATCTGCAAATTTACTAACCCACCCTTCTACACCCTCTTCCAGGTCATTTATAAAAATGACAAACAGCAGTGGCCCCAAAACAGATCCTTGCGGTACACCACTAGTAACTAAACTCCAGGATGAACATTTGCCATCAACCACCACCCTCTGTCTTCTTTCAGCTAGCCAATTTCTGATCCAAAGCTCTAAATCACCTTCAACCCCATACTTGCGTATTTTCTGCAATAGCCTACCGTGGGGAACCTTATCAAACGCCTTACTGAAATCCATATACACCACATCCACTGCTTTACCCTCATCCACCTGTTTGGTCACCTTCTCGAAAAACTCAATAAGGTTTGTGAGGCACGACCTACCCGTCACAAAACCGTGCTGACTATCTCTAATGTACTTATTCTTTTCAAGATGATTATAAATCCTGTCTCTTATAACCTTTTCCAACATTTTACCCACAACCGAAGTAAGGCTCACAGGTCTATAATTACCAGGGCTGTCTCTACTCCTCTTCTTGAACAAGGGGACAACATTTGCAATCCTCCAGTCTTCCGGCACTATTCCTGTCGACAATGACGACATAAAGATCAAGGACAAAGGCTCTGCAATCTCCTCCCTAGCTTCCCAGAGAATCCTAGGATAAATCCCATCTGGCCCAGGGGACTTATCTATTTTCACACTTTCCAAAATTGCTAACACCTCCTCCTTGTGAACCTCAATCCCATCTAGCCTCGTAGCCTGAATCTCAGTATTCTCAACAACATTTTCTTTCTCTACTGTAAATACTGACGCAAAATATTCATTTAACACTTCCCCTATCTCCTCTGATTCCACACACAACTTCCCACTACTATCCTTGATTGACCCTAATCTAACTCTAGTCATTCTTTCATTCCTGATATATCTATAGAAAGCCTTAGGGTTTTCCCTGATCCGATCCACCAATGACTTCTCGTGTCCTCTCCTTGCTCTTCTTAGCTCTCCCTTTAGATCCTTCCTGGCTAGCTTGTAACTCTCAAGCGCCCTAACTGAGCCTTCACGTCTCATCCTAACATAAGCCTTCTTCTTCCTCTTGACAAGCGCTTCAACTTCTTTAGTAAACCACGGCTCCCTCGCACGACAACTTCCTCCCTGCCTCACAGGTACATACTTATCAAGGACACGCAGTAGCTGCTCCTTGAATAAGCTCCACATTTCGATTGTTCCCATCCCCTGCAGTTTCCTTCCCCATCCTACGCATCCTAAATCTTGCCTAATCGCATCATAATTTCCTTTCCCCCAGTTATAATTCTTGCCCTGCGGTATATACCTGTCCCTGCCCATCGCTAAGGTAAACCTAACCGAATTGTGATCACTATCACCAAAGTGCTCACCTACATCTAAATCTAACACCTGGCCGGGTTCATTTCCCAGTACCAAATCCAATGTGGCATCGCCCCTGGTTGGCCTGTCTACATACTGTGTCAGAAAACCCTCCTGCACACACTGGACAAAAACTGACCCATCTAAAGTACTCGAACTATAGTATTTCCAGTCGATATTTGGAAAGTTAAAGTCCCCCATAACAACTACCCTGTTACTCTCACCCCTGTCGAGAATCATCTTCGCTATCCTTTCCTCTACATCTCTGGAACTATTCGGAGGTCTATAAAAGACTCCCAACAGGGTAACCTCACCTCTTCTGTTTCTAACCTCAGCCCATACTACCTCAGTAGCCGAGTCCTCAAACGTCCTTTCTGTCGCTGTAATACTCTCCTTGATTAACAATGTCACACCCCCCCCCTCTTTTACCATCTTCTCTGTTCTTACTGAAACATCTAAATCCCGGAATCTGCAACATCCATTCCTGCCCCTGCTCTACCCATGTCTCCGAAATGGCCACTACATCGAGATCCCAGGTACCAACCCATGCTGCAAGCTCACCCACCTTATTCCGGATGCTCCTGGCGTTGAAATAGACACACTTTAAACCAGGTTCTTGCTTGCCAGTGCCCTCTTGCGTCCTTGTAACCATATCCCTGACCTCACTACTCTCAACATCCTGTACACTGGCACTACAATTTAGGTTCCCATTCCCCTGCTGAATTAGTTTAAACCCCCCCGAAGAGCACTAGCAAACCTCCCCCCCAGGATATTGGTACCCCTCTGGTTCAGGTGAAGACCATCCTGTTTGTAGAGGTCCCACCTACCCCAGAAAGAGCCCCAATTATCCAGGAAACCAAAACCCTCCCTCCTGCACCATCCCTGCAGCCACGTGTTCAACTCCTCTCTCTCCCTATTCCTCGCTTCGCTATCACGTGGCACGGGCAACAACCCAGAGATAACAACTCTGTTTGTTCTCTCTCTAAGCTTCCACCCTAGCTCCCTAAATTTCTGTCTTAAATCCCCATCTCTCTTCCTACCTATGTCGTTGGTGCCTATGTGGACCACGACTTGGGGCTGCTCCCCCTCCCCATTAAGGATCCCAAAAACACGATCCGAGACATCACAAACCCTGGCACCTGGGAGGCAACATACCAACCGTGAGTCTCTCTCGTTCCCACAGAACCTCCTATCTGTTCCCCTAACTATGGAGTCCCCAATGACTAATGTTCTGCTCCTCTTCCCCCTTCCCTTCTGAGCAACAGGGACAGACTCTGTGCCAGATATCTGTACCCCATTGCTTACCCCTGGTAAGTCGTCCCCCGCAACAGTATCCAAAACGGTATACCTGTTGTTGAGGGAAACGGCCACAGGGGATCCCTGCACTGCCTGCTGGTTCCCTCTCCTTCCCCTGACGGTAACCCATCTACCTACTTCTTTTACCTGAGGTGTGACTACCTCCCCATAACTCCTCTCAATAACCTCCTCCGCCTCCCGAATGATCCGAAGTTCATCCAGCTCCAGCTCCAGTTCCCTAATGCGGTTCTCGAGGAGCTGGAGTTGGGTGCACTTCCCACAGATGCAGTCAGCAGGGACACTCTTGGCGACCCTTACCTCCCACATTCTGCAGGAGGAACATGCAACTGCCTTAACCTCCATTCCCACTATTCCAAATTCCCAACAAATCTACTGAAAAACCAAAAAAAACAAAAAGTCAAAACTTGTTAGGTTAGCAATCCAACGGACAGAACTTCCTAAATAAAAAGCTTACCTTATCAACACACCAGAGTCCTTTTTTTATGGTTAGAGGAGGAGGGTGGGTGGGAGACACTACACGTGTAGTGTCTCGGGTACAGCCACCACACAAATATATACCTTTTTCCTTACCCAGCAGTCCCCTGGTCCTCCGAAAACAAAAGGGAATTCACTTTTAAACTTACGCTGAAATTGACTTCACAGCTGTAAGCCCGTTCACGCATATCAAGTATAAGTGCCTGATATTAAAACAGTTGTTCAGTCAACTTGCAGGTGTGGCGCAGGCAAATCAAATAATAGTTCACACTGTCTATATACGATTAAGAATTCTAGTTTCCATCAAAACATGGAGAAGCACAATATATATGGAAGCATAAACACCTTAGATTATTCAATAATCTAAGTTTGTATTGCAAGTGAAGAAATAATGCTGAAATGTTGAGAGCTGGAAGAGTAATATTTTGTAATCCAATTTACATGTGAATGAACAAACATTCTCCATTCAGCTAAGTTTTATCTTAATTTTGCTTTGTGAGATTATTTTACAAATCCAAATAGTTAATGTTTTAAGTTTGCTCTGTAGCAGTATTGAAATATATGTGAAACTATGAGAGAGTTGTAATGTCCGAGGAGCAGAGAGCTAAATATTACTGTCGGCTTCAGGACCCAGATGTTGGGACCAAAAGGTCCTGAGCCCCGCACTTGCTGGCAGTGGGACAGGTTTGGCGATGTTCCAGGAGATGGCCTCCTAATTGGCTGTCTCTGGGCCCGCAGTCCAATTAAGAATGGCGGATGGGCTTGCGATGCTACCGGCCCAATCACAGGGCCAGCAGCTCTGAAGCCTCAGCAGCCCCACTGGCAGAGGTGGACGCTGCTGAGGCAGATCAGGGATCGTGAGGGCACCTCAACATGGAGCTGCCCTCGGAGAGGTAAGTACAAATGAAATATTGACGGTGGCCAAGCAGTCAGGCCCCTCTGATTGGAATGGAAACATGGGGGCTGCCTTTCCTCACCGTGGCCTCCTCTTTGGGGAATGGAGTGCCTGGTTCTGATGGCCCCCAGGCTGGTGCAAGGAGGCTGCCTCCATAAAGCTGGCAGCCTCCACAAGCAGCGGGGGGCTGCCCCACCGCTAGCAAAATGCCGACAGCCCAAGCAATTGCCCCAACAAGGGTCTTAATTATTTGAATTGGCTGCCCGCTCCGTGTGATAGACAACCAATCCGGCTCCCAGCCCACCGCTGGGAAACATCCCCGGCGGAGGGACTGTGGCGGGGAGCTGTCCTGATGTGGCTTCCTGCTACTTTATCGGCCCACTGCCTCCAAGCCCGCCATTAGGGGTCAGTAAAATGTAACGCATAATATCATCAGAATGTTTTGCAAGTACCTTCAGTCAGTGTAAAATTGGTCAAGAGAAAACTTTATGTAGTGGGCATACTTTGTCCATCTACTTGGCATGGGGAAATGCTGCATAACCTTTCCTTGTCTGATTTCCGATACTGCCAGAAAATTTTCCTCATCTGCTCCCAGGTCCTCTGGATATCCTTTATGAGACTCCTCCTATGCAGTAGACACTGCTGTCCTGTGAAAAGGGTGCCCGGAATGCCAAACAGGGCAGCCTTTCTTTTACCCACTTGTCGAGTGAGCTTCACAGATCCATCAAATAATAGAAGTGTTCAACAACACCGTTGAATGGATTTGGGGCTGGACATTTTCTGCCAGACCAACAAGGACAACTTCACTTTTAATACCTTTAGCAGCCCTTTAAGAGTTGCTGTGCACAGTTTTGTGCGCTCTACTTTAAGTGAGCTCCCGATTACAGGCAGGATCCAGGCAGTAATTTACCATGGTGAACCTTTATAAAACACTGCTTCTGCTTCAACTGGAGAATTGTGTCCAATTCTGGGCACCACACTTGAGGAAGAATGTGAAGGGATCAGAGAGGGTGCAGAGAAGATTTACGAGAACAGTTCCAGGGATGAGGGACTTCAGTTATGTGGATAGATTGGAGAAGCTGGGACAGTTCTCCTTATAGAAGGGAGGTTTGAGAGGGGATTTGATATAGGTGTTCAAAATCATGAGGGGTCTAGACAGATGAGATAGGGAAAAACTATTCCCACTGGCAGAAAGGTTGAGATCCAAGAGGGCACTGATTTAAGGTGAATGGCAAAAGAACCAAAGACGGCATGAGAAAAAACGTTTATACACAGTGAGTGGTTAGGATCTGGAATGCACTGCCTGAGAGTGTGCTGGAGGCAGATTCAATCATGGGTTCCAAAAGGGAAATGAATAATTATCTGAAGAGAGAAAAATTGCTGGACCACGGAGTAATGGCGGGAGAGTGGGACTAACTGAGTTGGTCTTGCAGACAGCCGGCACGGACAGGCATGGATGCATGGCCTCCTTCTCTGCTGTAACCATTCGATGATTCTATGTTTGTATAAGTAATTAATAAGCCAGTCCTGAAAAATCACTAAAGGTTAACAATTTCAAAAGCGTAAGACCACAATATCCACAGTACTCCCATCCTGGTGCCTCATTGGCATCAGCAAACGATACATCCTAATGCCGCAAAGTAGAATCAAATTTGGCTGTTCTATATTATGGTTTTTCACACTGAAGTGAAGTGAACCTAATTTTAGCTTCTCAAATTATGCTGCAGGATTCTAGCATACAGATACTTTACATGTTCATTTGAAGTTCGACTACTTTAGGAGGGTGAGGAATGTGAGACAAATAAATGAAGCAGTTGTACGTTGAATCAGGGGCCAAAGGGTAACAAGGCCAAGTGACACTGGATAATCCTGGGAAAAGGAAAGAAAATTTTATAGAAACACAACCAGTCGGTATGATTTCAGTCCATCTGGTGTACTCTGAGAAAAAGCACCATATCACATCCTCAAAGCAAAATGCAAAACTCTTTATAGCCCATGAATTACTTTTGAAATGCAGTTACTCTTGTTACGTAGGCAAATGGTCAATTTGCATACAGCAAGATCCCACAAACAGCAGATGAGATATAAGACCAGTTATTCTGTTTTTGGTGGGATTAGTTGGGGGAGGAATGTTGGCTAGGAAATTGAAGGAACACAATTGAATAGTGCCTGGGGACTTCATACATCCACATGAACCATTGAAGTGGTGGCGTAGTGGTAATGTCACTGGACTAGTAATCTAGGGCTCAGGCTAATGCTCTGGGGTCATAGATTCGAATCCCACCACAGCAGAAGGTGGCATTTGAATTCAATTAATAAAAAATCTGGAATTAAAAAGCTAGTCTAATGATGGCCATGAAGCCATTGTTGATTGTTGTAAAAAACCATCTGGTTCACTAATGTCCTTTAGGCAAGGAAATCTGCTGTCCTTACCTGGTCTGGCCTACATGTGACTCCAGACCCACAGCATTGTGGTTGACTCTTAAATGCCCTCTGAAATGGCCTAGCAAGCCACTCAGTTCAGGGGCAATTAGCAATGAGCAATAAATGCTGGCCTAGCCAGCAATACCCACATCCCACAAAAAAAATAAGCAGGGCCTCAGTTTGATGTCCCATTCACAAGACACTTGCTTCAGTCCTGCTCTAAAATGTCGGGCTAGATCATGTGTTCAAATCTTATGCTGGGGCTTGAATCCATAAAATTTGCCTCAGATGTTATAATGCCCAGCTTAAATGTAAAAATGAAATGAGATGGTTAGGCTCTTGGCAACAGCAATTACAGTCAGTCCCCATAAAAATGACATTGTTAAAAACATTGCAACAGACATTTAATTTACTATTCTGTTCTTAAACTAATCATAAATATGTTAGAGTGTCTTTGCTTTGGAAAAAGTTGCATCAACAGTCATTTGGATCTCCTCTGGCAGGCCAGACAGACTACTAATTGTAAATGTACTTCATGGAACACCAGTAGAACATTTTGCAGTCCCTATAGTCTATGCATTTACATTTGTGAAATTAGTCTCTCTAGTGTTAAATATTCATCTCTTTTTGAACAAAATATAGCCAAGTAAAGATCTATAAATTCAGAATGAGAGGCTGCTGCAATGGTTGAAAGGTGTCATAGCTTGTCGATTAATAAATAAAATTAATACTGATTTCAATAATGGATTTATGAACCCAAAGTAGAAAAACTGAAAATTGAATTCCAATTAACTTCTTTTCTTTTGGGTCTCCTTATCTCGAGAGACAATGGATACGCGCCTGGAGGTGGTCAGTGGTTTGTGAAGCAGCGCCTGGAGTGGCTATAAAGGCCAATTCTAGAGTGACAGGCTTTTCCACAGGTGCTGCAGAGAAATTTGTTTGTCGGGGCTGCTGCAAAGTTGGCTCTCCCCTTGCGCCTCTGTCTTTTTTCCTGCCAACTACTAAGTCTCTTCGACTCGCCACATTTTAGCCCCGTCTTTATGGCTGCCCGCCAGCTCTGGCGAATGCTGGCAACTGACTCCCACGACTTGTGATCAATGTCACAGGATTTCATGTCGCGTTTGCAGACGTCTTGATAGCGGAGACATGGACGGCTGGTGGGTCTGATACCAGGGGCGAGCTCGCTGTACAATGTGTCTTTGGGGATCCTGCCATCTTCCATGTGGCTCACATGGCCAAGCCATCTCAAGCGCCGCTGACTCAGTAGTGTGTACAAGCTGGGGATGTTGGCCGCCTCAAGAACTTCTGTGTTGGAGATACGGTCCTGACACCTGATGCCAAGTATTCTCCGGAGGCAGCGAAGATGGAATGAATTGAGACGTCGCTCTTGGCTGACATACGTTGTCCAGGCCTCGCTGCCATACAGCAAGGTACTGAGGACACAGGCCTGATACACTCGGACTTTTGTGTTCCGTGTCAGTGCGCCATTTTCCCACACTCTCTTGGCCAGTCTGGACATAGCAGTGGAAGCCTTTTCCATGCGCTTGTTGATTTCTGCATCTAGAGACAGGTTACTGGTGATAGTTGAGCCTAGGTAGGTGAACTCTTGAACCACTTCCAGAGCGTGGTCGCCAATATTGATGGATGGAGCATTTCTGACATCCTGCCCCATGATATTTGTTTTCTTGAGGCTGGTGGTTAGGCCAAATTCATTGCAGGCAGCCGCAAACCTGTCGATGAGACTCTGCAGGCACTCTTCAGTGTGAGATGTTAAAGCAGCATCGTCAGCAAAGAGGAGTTCCCTGATGAGGACTTTCCGTACTTTGGACTTCGCTCTTAGATGGGCAAGGTTGAACAACCTGCCCCCTGTCTTGTGTGGAGGAAAATTCCTTCTTCAGAGGACTTGAACGCATGTGAAAGCAGCAGGGAGAAGAAAATCCCAAAAAGTGTGGGTGCGAGAACACAGCCCTGTTTCACGCCACTCAGGATAGGGAAGGGCTCTGAGGAGGAGCCACCATGTTGAATTGTGCCTTTCATATTGTCATGGAATGAGGTGATGATACTTAGTAGCTTTGGTGGGCATCCAATCTTTTCTAGTCGTCTGAAGAGACTACGTCTGCTGACGAGGTCAAAGGCTTTGGTGAGATCAATGAAAGCAATGTAGAGGGGCATCTGTTGTTCACGGCATTTCTCCTGTATCTGACGAAGGGAGAACAGCATGTCAACGGTCGATCTCTCTACACAAAAGCCACACTGTGCCTCAGGGTAGACGCGCTCGGCCAGCTTCTGGAGCCTGTTCAGAGCGACTCGAGCAAAGACTTTCCCCACTATGCTGAGCAGGGAGATTTCACGGTAGTTGTTGCAGTCACCGCGGTCACCTTTGTTTTTATAGAGGGTGATGATATTGGCATCGCGCACGTCCTGGGGTACTGCTCCCTCGTCCCAGCACAGGCAAAGCAGTTCATGTAGTGCTGAGAGTATAGCAGGCTTGGCACTCTAGATTATTTCAGGGGTAATGCTGTCCTTCCCAGGGGCTTTTCCACTGGCTAGAGAATCAATGGCATCACTGAGTTCTGATTTGGTTGGCTGTATGTCCAGCTCATCCATGACTGGTAGAGGCTGGGCTGCATTGAGGGCAGTCTCAGTGACAGCATTCTCCCTGGAGTACAGTTCTAGGTAGTACTCAACCCAGCGGTCCATTTGTTTGTGTTGGTCAGTGATTATGTCCCCTGATTTAGATTTGAGGGGGGCGATCTTCTTGATGGTTGGCCCAAGAGCTCTCTTCATGCCATCATACATTCCTCTGATGTTTCCGGTGTCTGAGGCCAGCTGAATATGACTGCATAGGTGTTGCCAGTAGTCATTTGCGCAGCGCCTGGCTGTTCTTTGTGCAGTGCTTCTGGCTGCTTTAAGTGCTGCGGATGTTAAATCGCTGGGGGCTTTCTTGTAGTTCAACAGTGCAATGCGCTTAGCGGCTATGACAGGTTCCAGCTCTTCATTATGAGATTGAAACCAGTCTGCATTTCTCTTCACACTTTTGCCGTAGGTTGTCAAAGCTGACTCATAGATGGCGTCTCTGATGTGGGCCCACTTGGTCTCAGCATCCCCTGTGGGAGTGTTTTGAAGGGCTGTTACAAGTGAATTTAGAAACTTTTGTAACAGCTGTGGGTGAGAAATTCTGCTAGTGTTGATGCGCGGGTGGCCCTTCTGCTTGGAATGATGCAACTTCTTTGGTCTGAGTCTAACCTTGCTGCGCACCAGGGAGTGGTCGGTGTCGCAGTCTGCACTGTGGAAGCTGCGTGTGATTTGAACACTGTTTAAGGAGGCTTGCCTTGTGACAATGAGGTCTAGCTGGTGCCAACGACGCGATCTTGGGTGCCTCCATGAAACCTGGTGACAGGGTTTAGAGTGAAAGAACGAGTTGGTGATGCAGGGGTCATGATAGGTACACAACTCAAGCTGTCTCTGCCCGTTCTCATTCATCCTTCCAACGCCATAGCGCCCAAGGCAGGAGGGCCATGAGTCATGGTCGGCCCCAACCCTGGCATTAAAGTCCCCCAGCAGGAATAGGTGTTCGGTGTTGGGGATGCTGCTAATGATGTTATGGAGTTGCTCGTAGAACTGGTCTTTAGCTTCAGGAGGGGAGCAGAGTGTTGGAGCATAGATGCTGAGTAGGTGTTCTGGACCAGAGGTGGTGAGCAGTCGGATGGACAGAATGCGTTCCGAGCCATTTGAGGGAGGCTCTATCATGCTGAGCAAGGAGTTTCTGATGGCGAAGCCCACTCCATGCTGTCTTGGTTCTTCAGGATCCCTGCCCTGCCAGAAGAAGATGTAGTCTTGCTCTGCTAGAGATCCACTCATGGGGAGGCGTGTCTCCTGAAGTGCTGCAATGTCTACATTGAGTCTACTGAGCTCGTTGTTAATGATGGCGGTCTTCCAAGAATCGTTGATTTGTGTAAGGTCTTCCGACAGGCCAGGACACATAGTTCTGACGTTCCAGCTTGCAAAGCGAAGGGCTGGTACCTTCTTTCCTTTTTTCGTGTTGTTTGGTGCGGTGTATCAGTCCACCTTTCGAGCAATGACCCTGAGCTCCAAGCACCCATTGAAGCAGGTAGACTGTGGCGGGACAGAACCTTATTGACCGGGGGCTGCCCGGTTTGAGGCGGGCGGTAGCTGTCCAGTGAGGTGCAATGACCTCTCCCACCGACAAAGGCAACCCGTGGCGCCCAGTTTCTACGCCAATTTATCTGGACTTATAACCCGTAACTGCTGCCTTCCGTGTTGTTTCAGTCGCTGTGAGGCAACTATGGAGTGACCTCTCCATGGCGCATGCCTGGGCAAATTTATGGAGGTTGAGAGTTGCCCAGTCGTCAAAACCCCCCTCTCGGCCTTTCTGGTGGGGTCCAAAGGAGTGCAGAGCACGACGTTTGGCACCGGTTTGGCTGCAGGAACTGCCGGAAACATGCCAAAGGTGACACATGACCGCCTACGGGGTTCCACTCCGGATTATCTGTTAGGGTTTACTCCCTTAGCCTTGGTCTCTCCCGAGACGCCCACAAGGCAGTGGGGTTGTTAGGGCCCCTACACAGGTGTAGGATGGTGCCTGTGGGAGGAGGGGATGCGAGGGGGAGGGGTGGAGGGAGGGGGTGTGCGAGGGGGAGCTGGGAAGGGGGCTGTAAGGGGGTGGGGGGGGAATATGGTGCGGGGGGGCGGGCTGGGACGGGGTTGTCGGGGGGTGAGCTGAGAGGGTGGAGCAGGGAAGGGGAAGGGGGGAAAAGTGGGGGGGGGGGGGAAAGCGGGTGCAGGTAATAAGGTCCCTAGTGCCCACCATCGACGTCCGGAAAGCTCATCCATGTCCTTCAGGAGGTGAAGCATTTTTTGGCAGACTTACAGAGGTGATTACATTCACTAAGGGTTTTTTTTCCAGTGGTTTAAATAAAGGCATGCAGCATTGCCGACAGTGCACTGCAGATGCTCTCCGAGCCATCTCCCGCGGGCGCTTTGAAGTTGCGGCCGGGGGGCCGTTCGTGGATTTTTTGGGTGATCGGGGCACCTTTTCTCAAGACTTCTCTAGGGTCCCGCTGCTCCTTCTTCACCTCAATGGACTTACCGCATGCCGTGCAGACACTCTGGGCGGTGAAGACAGCAGGATCGGAGATTAAAGTATCGACAACTGTGCTCGTCAGTTTCATCCGGATCAATTTCATTGAGAAAACAAAGAGCAGGTGTGGCTGGGGGAGGGCAGTGGGCCCAGGAAACATACACTAAACTAACTGTTAGCTTTTAGTTAGGGCTAAAATGAACTGATTTAAAGAGCCAGGGGAGTTTAAACAGTTTAAGAGGGTAGATTGGGGGAGAAAACATTAGGAATGGGAGCAGATGGCCATGGATATCGTTGAACAGTAAGGGAGCTTCCTAGGGAGCTTCCAGCCCAGGAGCCATCTTGAATAGTAATTAACTTCAGGCTTTATTTAATCTATTTACCTGGCCGTGTAAAGGTGAAAATTCTTGGTGGTGGTAATTGTTGATAGGAACTGGGCACCATCACTTTCCCCACCTCACCTGGGCATTTTGATTCATCTGGTGAAACCCTACTCAATATCTGCCTCATCCAGGATATGTGCAACTGTGCTGGTGATGCAAACATTGGTGACAATGCGGAAGGCAGTGAGGTACTGGGTTGTTCTGGAACACCTGCATTGTGACCTCATTGCAGAGACCATCACTGAACCCCATCCATGCAGATGGCTGCAGAATGTGGAATAGAACCTGGGCCTCCCTGCCTGCACAGAGATTGTGTCCACTCCACCATTTTCCTGCTGCCAGAGAGATCCAATAGAAATTTCAGAGCCAATGTGGTTAAACTGCAAATATACGTATTTTGACCAACAAATTCCCTGGACAGAAATATGGTTTACAATGGTGTGGTGTGAAAATCAGGTTTCTAAAGCACAGCCTGAAATCATTGTGGCTACATGCCAATTCATCAACTTAATCAAAATAGGTTGCTAAGGACAACGCGAATAGTATTATTTTGTCCAAGGAATAAAAGGTATAAAACACACAAATCTTTCAGTGACCAGCAATCCTGATGCAATGCAGCATGTTTAGCTGTTTTGAGCTCTTATCATCAGGTTGCTTATGTATTATGAGGTATATTCCAGGAATTAATGCTCTAAGCACAAAGGTTCAAGCAAGGGGAGTACATATTGATTATTCAGGCACATGTCAGCCCATCATGGTATAATTATACTTCTATTAAAACACCATACAAAGGATGCCAATTCTGGTAATGCACATCTCCCTTGGGAGTGTACTGAAATGTCAGCCTACATTATGCACTCGAGTTCCAAAGCAGATCTGGAACCCAGAGCTTTCCGACATGGAGGCATGACCTCATAACTCACAAGTACCTTTAGCTGCCTAGGCCCTAAGCTCTGGACTTCCCTCCCTAAACTTCCGCATATCTCTATTTCTCGCCGCTCCTTAAAACCTACCTGTTTGACTAAGCCTGTCCTAATATCTCCTTTTGTGGCTCTGTGGCAAATTTTGTTGATAACGCTCCAGTGATGCAGGATGTTTTACTACATTAAAGGCTCTATATAAATGCCTGGTGTTGTTGTTGAGTGATAACTAGATCCTCATCAACAGTTAAATATGACACATGGTCCTGAAATTCCAGGTGTTCCCTTGGTTTCCTCTAAGAGCTACCAAGGGAGACAACAGGACCGCAGTGGAATTTCAAGGCAATTCTATTTATTACCACGTCAATGGCGGAAATTTCTTATAACTTACATGCTTGTTAACATCACAAGTAAATTTACTGTTTGTATTTTGTGTTCCCAAAGTTATCATGAATGAATTTTTTTTTCCAATAAACCATTGTTGATGAATGGGCACTCTTAATTGCCTAGTGGGCTAATGCATTGTGGTGTTGAGACACACAAACCAAGAGGTCCTCAGTTCAACAACCAGTTTTTTCAGAGTTAACTGATCTCAGCTGGGGCAACATTTAGGTGCTATAATTGTCCTTATGCGATAGGCAGTAAAAATCAGCCAGGTCAGTGCTCATCAGTCAATAGCTCTTTATGTATACACAGGCAGTGGGAGAAGGTGAGCTCAGGCTCAACTGTAATGCTTCCTAATGGTTCAATAGCCTAATGCTCCTGTCTAGGCTGACACCTAAACAATGGTCAGTAAGTTGAGATACTAGAGTGATGCCAGCACTGTGGAACTGCACCCCAAGATGAGTCATTACTTTGGCAGTGAAAGCAGGACAAGACCAACCCGGCCAATTACCACCCCATCAGTCTACTGTCAATCATCAGTAAAGTGATGGAAGGGGTCATCAACAGTGCCATCAAGCGGCATTTGCTTAGCAATAACCTGCTCAGTGAAGTTTATTTTGGGTTGCACCAGGGCCACTCAGCTCCTGACCTCATTACAGCCTTGGTTCAAACATGGACAAAAGAGCTGAACTCAAGAGGTGAGGTGAGGGTGAATGCCCTTGACATCAAGGCAGCATTTGACTGAGTATGGCATCAAGGAGCCCTAGCAAAACTGAAGTCAATGGGAATCAGGGGAAAACTCTCTGCTGGTTGGAGTCATACCTCGCACAAAGGAAGATGGTTGTGGTTGTTGGAGGTCAATCATCTGAGCTCCAGGACATCACTGCAGGAGCTCCTCAGGGTAGTGCCCTAGGCCCAACCATCTTCAGCTGCTTCATCAATGACCTTCCTTCCATCCATCATAAGGTCAGAAGTGGGGATGTTCACTGATGATTGCACAATGTTCAGCACCTTTCGTGACTCCTCAGATACTGAAGCAGTCCGTGTAGAAATGCAGCAAGACCTGGACAATATCCAGGCTTGAGCTGATAAGTGGCAAGTAACATTCGGACCACGCAAGTGCCAGACAATGACCATCTCCAACAAGAGAGAATCTAACCATCTCCCCTTGACATTCAATGGCATTACCATCACTGAATCCCCCACATCATAGGGGCTTCCATTGACCAGAAACCAAAATCCTGGAACTCCCTTCCTAACAGCACTGTGGGTATACCTATCTCACATGGACTGCAGCGGTTCAAGAAGGCAGCTCAGCTGCACCTTCTCAAGGGCAATTAGGGATGGGCAATAAATGCTGGCCTGGACAGCGATGCCCACATCCCATGCATGAATAAAAAAATATAGTAATGAAGTTTAAGTGCCTACTATTTTAGAAATGTGATGGCTAAGCAACTGGGCATGAAGCACAATTTTATTATTTTAAACTAACAGTTCTAATATTAAAAGGAATAACTATCACCAAAAAAATTTAAATAATTTTAAATGTGTAAATGGCTGTAACTTAAAAAGTGTAATTGCTTTATTGCAATTGATGTCTTTCTGTTTTGTTACTCAATCATGGAATCATATGGACGGAATTTCAGTAAAATGTATTGAAAAAGTGTGTGGCGCATGCACGGGATGTGTGCCGCAGAGCTGCCCCGATATTTCGCGTGGTTGCTCATTAGCACGGAGGGGGTGGAGCGTCTACCCCCGATGACATAAAGATGGTGGGCGCTCCATTCCTGGCAAAGGTTTCCGGCAACACCGCGCAGGCACCGGCGGCATTTTAAAGGGCTTCAAGCTCTTCAGTTGAATTAAAATTTTTAAAGAGAAACACATTTCAAAGTGAGATTTAAAAATTCAATAAAAGCTGGAAGCCCCGCTTCCCTCCGCCCACCCCAATGACCACACACTTTATTTTTGAGCCTATCCCACCAAAAAAAAATTTCTTCCCAACCCGAACTTTCCCCCCCGAACTTCATTACGTTTGCCCTTCAACCCCTTCCCACCATCCCCTCAGCCAACAGTAACAGTTTACCCCGCTCCCAGCTCCCTCCCGCCTGGATAATTTCACTCCTCCTCCTCCCTCCCCACCAGTGTAACACGTCGGATCTCCGAATGGAGATCCATAGGTGCGGGAGTTGTGGCCATCGGCCGGAATATCGGCGTGGGACAGCTGTCGGGATAAGGTAGGTGTTTTTGCATGCATTAAATATTTTGTTGTTTAAATATTGAAATTAAGGCTCCACCATCAAATGGTGGGAGGAACTGCCCTGAGGCTTCGCTGCCGCCGGAAGTCTCCGCGTTTGAGCCTTCCTGACATCGAGGCCCATTTCAGGCCTCTCCTGGAAGTATTTTCCGGCTGCCTCCTCCCCTCCCCCCTGTCATGACCCCCGACTTTGGGGGGCTGGTGAAATTCCGCTCTTAGTGTAGTACAGCACAGAAGGCGGCCATTTTGCCTATCAAGTCTGCACCGGCTCTTCCAAAGAGCATTCCTGTTAGTCCTACAACCCTGCTCTTTCCCTATTTCCCTGCAATATTTTCTGCTTCAAGTATTTATCCAATTCCCTTTTGGAAGTTATTTTTGAATCTGTTTCCAGCTCCCGATTAGGTGTGTTGTGTAAAAAAAATTGTTTCCTCATGCTGCTTCTGGTTCTTTTCCCAATCACCTTAAATATGTGCCCTCTGGTTATCAACCATTCTGCCATTGGAAACTGTTTTTCTTTGTTTTCTCTACCTGAACCCTTCTTGATTTTAAACATCTCTATCAAATCTCTTTTTCTGTGCTGTAAGGAGAACAGCCCCAACTGCTGCAGTTTATCCATGTAACTGTAATCCCTCATCACTGGAACCATTCCAGTCAATCTCTTCTGTACCCTCTCCAAAGCCTTCATGTCCTTCCTAAAGTGTGGGCCGAGAATTGACACGATACTTCAGCTGGGGCCAAACTAGTGTTAATTTCAAGCAATAACAACAGTTCATAATTACTATTATTACCCCTGAGTGTTCAAAGCAACTTCTGCCTGGTGCAGCTCATAAAGGCCAAAGCTACTTGGCCAGCCATTCCAATGGACTTCCATTGAGTGAGTCTAGTGGAATGGCTGCAAACTCCCCTACAACACAGTTAGACTGGATCCCAGACCTACCATGGTGTTTCCACTCAGCCAGAGGTATAAACTTCTAAGTATGTGAATTTTCTTCCCTTCCTTTTCATTAAGCTTATTAATTTCGCTTCCTGACAAAAGGGGACCAATGACTGGCAATCCTCGTCACCAGCCTGGGCAATAACGCTGCATTTTGAGGCATCCCTGGGCACCTGGTATCCCTGTTTAAATGAAGTGACCTCCCACTGACCTCACATACTCCAGTGCCGGATGCTAAGTGTAGACATGATCCCAACAGAACTGCTGGGTTTGTGGCTGAACATTTTGAGGCCCATGAAACCCATTGAACATTATGGAAACCTTATGTGGCGTCGGTCAGCTTCATATTTTGACATCGCTCCAGATTTTATCAAAGCTGCATATAAAGTCATTAACATCAGTATTATGTTTCTCCAAACCGCACCACTATTTGTCCTTACTATGTGTCAGGCACACTCAAATGCATATCCAGTGGTTTAAAATATTTAAACCCCAAGGACATGATTTTAAATCCCAAATAGCGTTGAAAGCTAGAAATCAAACTAAAATATTTAAGGTTATCTGCTGTGTCTGCAGTCAGTCATTTCTTTCACTTTCACTACACTTAAGTGACTATCTTAAAGTTTCATGTTGCAAATACAATTCAGGAGATGCTTTTCTTTACATCCTCCCGCAAATGAAATGGCTTCGGATTTACTTGGAGGTTGCTTCCATGTCAGATGTTGATCGCCTTGTACCTATTTCACTGACTCTGTGATGTGAATCTATTTATCACAGATTTGCAGGATTTTTCCTCAGCTGTCAACAATATACAGATAAATTATTGATTCCTTTAAATAGCTTATTTGCTGTCTGTTCATTAGTTCAGATGTTCAAACAAAACAAGGTCAGTGAACAATGGGCCACTACAATATATTAAACAGCAGATTGCAGCCAACAAATACACTCTGTTCAGAATGAATGGAACACTTTCCCACCGTTTTGTTCACATTTCTGAAACTAACCTGTTGTGACACAGCTCCAGCCATTTTCGAGCAAAAACGCAGTTCCAAAGAAGAAGATGCTTGTGTGGATCCACAGCTGGCAGATTAATAAATAAAATAAATTTGGACGTAAAAATGTGTGGTTTCTTGAAAGGAAAGGATATGTACTGAAAGGGTGCAGGACCCTCATTTCAGTAGCAAATTGAGGTCTGTGCTCATTTCAGGGCCTCAAAATAGCCCTGACGATTTGGCAGTTGTCCCAACATGCCTGCAGATCGGTCACAGACTATTGCACTGCCAGATTTGATATTGTTGCACCCGTTTTATGACTGTAAGTTGAGCACAATGATGTTAAATGTTTTGACCACTGCTATATTTGTCAGGCTGTTAAATGAGCACAGGCCTCAATTCGCTACTGAAATGAGAGTCCTGCGCCAATTTTAGTTCACATTTGTCCCTTCATTTCCAGTCCCATTGAAGTTACAATGCAAGGTAGGGAGAGCCCCAATTTCCATTTGTCGACCCTTCATACAATTTTTCCCTGGATGCCAACATAGACAACGATGGAATAACATCAGCTTTACTGAGCCTTTTAATTAGTTTATTGCTCGACTTTGTAACCTGAATGCTATTCTTAGATGTTTTAACATCATTGGTGAAATCCTATGGGAAGAAGACTAAATTGTGAATAATGTTTCAAATGAACTTGTAATCAGATCCAACCAACTGGAATGACTTGAATGAGGAGGTTCTTAAAGAGATATTGTACTCATCTGAATCCCCAAAAATGTTAAATTGAGATGGTTATTACATGTTATGGCATGGCTTAGCCTTCCTTAGTGTCTGTGCTTTATAGCTTCTGGTCAGAAACAGGCTTAAAAATACTTTTTTCAAATACTTTCCCATTCAAGAACATCATGCAGATGTACTGGAGCCACACCAGATACAGGCAGAATAACTTGGTACTTACACTTTTCATTCATGCACACTACAATTGTAATATCAACACCTATAGTTGCTTCAGCACAATGCTGTAGAACCATTTACTAAACTGAACACAGCCATTTTAGAACAATTAATTCAGCATCTGTAAGGCCTAGCAACATCTCCCTGTAAGTATTGTTGCATCATATAGTTAATTTGACATTATTTCTTGAAATCTGTATATTTAAATATCTTTACTCAAAGTCCTCCATTACTTGTTACTGCTTTAACATTCTCACTGTAGATGAATTTATCAATAGAGAATATCTTATTCGTCATCATTTTTTTTCTTAATCCTTGTCATATTTTATTCAGTCTGCTACCTTGTATTTAGAATAGCCCAGAATTTGCTGGGAAACTAATGGTGAGTTTAATCTGCGTGCAATTATTAGTATCTAAAGGACACTGGCCATCAGCCATTTTCTGATAGTCTGGGAAAATGCAGCCTGCACATACTTTGGGTTGGCAGTGTTAAGTATTTGCTCCTTGCCACATTTCATGGTCCACAAGGCAAATATACTGATATCAATACAGAGTCCAATGCTAAAATGTGGGCATGGCTGTGCTTTTGGAAAGGATATCAACTGTCACCAAAGTCCTGTGCATTCTCCCTCAGTGTAATACTGTGATGTAAAAAGGCAGCATTTTAAAATTAGACAAAGTGTGAGCACACTCACCCTGGCAACCTTTCAAGACATTTTGTTTTTCCCCTGATGTACTTCTAGACTTCAGTTTTCCTGCTCTTTCCATCCAGGCTGTTCTTGTGCTATTCTTCAAAATCAAATGCCTTCCTACTTCAAAAAAAAGCACCTCCTGCAAAAAGACCTCCAAAGTTACATCTTCGAAGCAAGTTATTTATCATTCTGGGCTTACTGCCATTTCTCTCCCACAGTTTTAAGATTACCAACAATCCTTTAGGATAGATGCGCTCCTGCCAACTAAAAGCCTCTTTGCTTTATATTCTGTGTGCTAAAGACACTGGGTTATTATGAAAATAAGCCGAACTTGCAGCTGGTAGGGTTCCTGACACTGGGCCAAAAAGGCGAGGGGAACCCTGCCTTGGCTGTTTGGGGAAGCCTGGTTGCATTTTACAGCACACAGGCAACTAACTGCCCAGAGCCGGGGTCCCCGCCCCGTTAAGGATGGGGATCCCGCCTCCAAGAGCTGCCAGCCAATTAAAGTTCAGCAGTCCCAGCAGTGTCACCAGGTGCAGTGGCCATTGCTGTTACTGCAGGTGGCCTTGGACCAGAAGCAGCACTGGAGCTTCGGAGTGTTGGGAAATGGGGGCAGACTTGCCGGGGCCAGTCAGGCAGGCATTGGCAAGGGATGGGGGGGTGGGTTGGGTTGTTGCGGGTCGTAGGGTTGGGGGAGTGTTGTTGGCACAGAGGCGGCGCGGCCTTTGCTGCCAGGCGCCTTCTGTGGGTCACAGATTGCCCAAGCAGGAGGGTCCACTGCCCGTACCCTGCACCCCCCACCATCAGCCCACAGGGAGGCCACCTGGTTTTACTGTGTGACCTTCCCACATGTTGGGACTCCCACCAGCTGCTGGAAAAATAGCAGTGGCGGCAGGAGGAGGCCATTAATTGGCCACTTCAGGGCCTCAATAGGCCTCTAGGTGGGAAGGCCGTCCTTGGTCTTCCCTGCCCCTGACTAAATTGAATGGCATCCTCCTCACCAGCCTGGGCAATGACGCTGCATTTTGAGGCATCCCTGGGCACCTGGTATCCCTGTTTAAATGAAGTGACCGCCCACTGACCTCACATACTCCAGTGCCAGATGCTAAGTGTAGACATGATCCCAACAGAACTGCTGGGTTTGTGGCTGAGCATTCTGAGGCCCATGAAACCTATTGAACATTGTGGAAACCTTATGTGGCGTCGGTCAGCTTCGTATTTTGACATCGCTCCAGATTTTATCAAAGCTGCATATAAAGTCATTAACATCGGTATTATAATAAAAACAAGAAATGCTGGAAATACTCAGCAGGTCTGGCAGCATCTGTGCAGAGAGAAACAGAGTTAACGTTCAAGTCAGAGACCCTTCTTCAGAACTGACAAATATTAGAAATGTGAAATGTTTTTAGCAAGTAAAGCGGGGGTTGGGCACGATTTAACAAAGGTGAAGGTGTTGATAGGACAGGGTCACAAAGAATAACTGACCAGAAGGTCATGGAACAAAGGCGAAAGGTATGTTAATGGTGTGCTGAAAGACAAAGGGTTAGTACAGAGAGGGTGTGAATGACTGTAAATCACAGAGCACTCCAAGCACTTTCATAAAAAAACACATTAAAAAAAACAAAACAGAGGGTAAGCACAGTGGAAACAAACTAAACAAGCTGAAAAACCTAAAATAAAATAACCAAATAAAAAATGAAAAAGAAAAAAAGAAAAAATAACTAAGCATAAAAAGGAGGACCCATCATGCTCTGAAATTATTGAACTCAATGTTCAGTCCGGAAGGCTGTAGTGTGCCTAATAGGTAAATGAGGTGCTGTTCCTCAAGCTTGCGTTAATGTTCGTTGGAACACTGTAGCAATCCCAGGACAGAGATGTGAGCAGGAGAGCCGGGGGTGGGGGTGTTGAAATGGCAAGCAACTGGAAGCTCAGGATCATGCTTTCAGACTGAGATGAGGTATTCCGCAAAGTGGTCACCCAATCTGCGTTTGGTCTCCCCAATATAGAGGAGACCACATTGCGAGCAGCGAATACAGTATACTAAATTGAAAGAAGTACAAGTAAATCGCTGCTTCACCTGAAAGAAGTGTTTGGGGCCTTGGATAGTGAGCAGAGAGGAGGTAAATGGGCAGGTATTACACCTCCTGTGATTGCAGGGGAAGGTGCCGTGGAAAGGAGATGAGGTGGTGGGGATAATGGAGGAGTGGACCAGGGTGTTGCGGAGGGAACGATCCCTTCGGAATGCTGTCAGGGGAAGGGAGGAGAAGATGCATTTGGTAGTGGCATCACAGTGGGCGGCACAGTGGCGCAGTGGTTAGCACCACAGCCTCACAGCTCCAGGGACCCGGGTTCGATTCTGGGTACTGCCTGTGCAGAGTTTGCAAGTTCTCCCTGTGACCACGTGGGTTTTCGCCAGGTGCTCCGGTTTCCTCCCACAGCCAAAGACTTGCAGGTTGATAAGTAAATTGGCCATTATAAATTGCCCCTAGTGTAGGTAGGTGGTAGTGAATATGGGATTACTGTAGGGTTAGTATAAATGGGTGGTTGTTGGTCGGCACAGACTCGGTGGCCGAAGGACCTGTTTCAGTGTTGTATCTTAAAATAAAAAATAAAATAAAAATCACACCAGAAGTGGTGGAGGATGATCCTTTGGATGTGGAGGCTTGTGGGGTAGAAAGTGAGGACGAGGGGACCCCTGTCGCGGTTCTGGGAGGAAGGGGTGAAGGTAGAGCTGCGGGCAATGGGCCAGACACGTTTGAGGGCCCTGTCAACCACAGTGGGGGTGGGGGTGGGGGTGGGGGTGGGATCCTCGGTTGAGGAAAAAGGAAGTCTTATCGGAAGCACTGTCGTGGAAGGTAGCATCAGCAGAGCAGATGAGACGGAGAAAGTGGGAGAATGGAATGAAATCCTTACTGGAGGCAGGGTGTGAAGAAGTGTAGTCAAGGTAGCTGTGGGAGGCGGTGGGCTTATAATGAGCAATGTAGGCCCACTAAAAGCTGAAAATGGAGATATTGTCATTGATAATGGGGAAATGGCAGACATGTTGAACAATTACTTTGGCTCAGTATTTACAGTTGAAAAGAAGGATAACTTGCCGGAAGTCCTGAAAAAATTAATAGCCGATAGGGGACAGGGTCTTAATACAAACAATGTAAGTAAAACATCAGTAACAAGGAAATTAATGGAACTAAAGAGTGAGAAATCCACAGGACCTGACGAGGGTGTTAAAGGAAGTAGGGGAGCACATTGTAGATGCCCTAACTATAGTCTTTCAGAGTTCCCTAGATTCAGGAGTGGTCCCTCTGGATTGGAAAGTTGCACATGTCGCTCCACTTTTTAATAAGGGTGAAAGGGGGAACCAAGGTAATTACAGACCAGTTAGCCTGACATCTGTGGTGGGCAAGTTGCTGGAGTCTATAATCAAGGATAGGGTGACTGAACACCTAGAAAAATTTCAGTTAATCAGGGACAGCCAGCATGGATTCTTGACGGGAAGGTCATGTCTGACAAATCTCATTGAATTTTTTGAAGGAGTGACTAAGGTAGTGGACAGGGGAATGTCTATGGATGTTATTTATATGGACTTCCAGAAGGCATTTGATAAAGTCCCACATAAGAGACTGTTAACTAAGGTAGAAGCCCATGGAGTTGAGGGCAAATTATTAACATGGTTAGAAAGTTGGTTGAGTGGCAGGCGACAGAGAGTGGGGATAATGGGTAAGTATTCCAATTGGTAGGATGTGACTAGTGGTGTCCCGCAGGGATCTGTGTTGGGGCCTCAATTATTCACATTAATTAACGACTTGGATGATGGCATAGTAAGTCATATATCCAAATTTGCTGATGATACAAAGTTAGGCGGCATTGTAGACAGTCTAGAGGATAGCATAACATTGCAAAGAGATATTGACAGATTAGGTGAGTGGGCAAAACTGTGGCAGATGGTTTTCAATGCGGGCAAGTGTGAGATTATCCATTTTGGACCAAAAAAGGATAGAGCAGGGTACTTTCTAAATGGGAAGAGGTTAAGTACAGTGGATGTCTAAAGAGACTTGGCGGTTCAGGTGCATAGATCTTTAAAATGCCACGAGCAAGTGCAGAAAATAATCAAAAAGGCTAATGGAATGCTAGCCTTTATATCTAGAGGATTGGAGTATAAAGGCACAGAGGTTACAAAACCCTGGTTAGACCCCACTTGGAGTACTGTGAGCAGTTCTGGGCACCGCACCTTAGGAAGGATATATTGGCCTTGGAGGGAGTGCAATGGAAGTTTACAAGAATGATACCTGGACTACAGGGGTTAAGTTACAATGAGAGATTACACAAATTAGGCCTGTTTTCGCTAGAATTTAGAAGGTTGAGGGGTGATCTGATCGAAGTCTTCAAGATATTAACAGGAAAAGCCAAGCTAGATAAAGATAAACTATTTCCACTGGTTGGAGATTCTAAAACTAGGGGGCATAGTCTAAAAATTAGGACCAGACCATTCAGGAGAGATGTTAGGAAGCACTTCTTCACGCAAAGGGTGGTAGAGGTTTGGAACTCTCTCCCACAAACAGCAGTTGAAGCTAGAACAGTTGTTAATTTTAAATTTGCGACAGATAGATTTTTGCTAAGCAAAGATGTTAAGGGAGATGGGCCAAAGGCAGGTTATGGAGTTAGGCCGCGGATCAGCCATGATCTCATTGAATGGCGGAACAGGCTCGAGGGTCTGAATGGCCTACTCCTGTTCCTATCTTCCTATGTTCCTATAATATTCTTAGACAGCCTGTCCCGAGAGATGGAGACAGAGAAGTCAAGGAAGGGAAGGGAAGTGTTGGAGATGGACCATGTAAAGGTGAGAGAAGGGTAGAAATTAGAAGCAAAGTTAATAAAGTTTTCCAGTTCAGGGCAGGAGCAGGAAACGGCACCGATACAGTCATCAATGTACCGGAAAAAGAGTTGGGGGAGGGGGCCTGAGTAGGACTGGAACAAGGAATGTTGAACATATCCCACAAAAAGACAGGCATAACTGGGACCCATAGCAACACCTTTTACTTGAAGGAAGTGAGTGGAGTTGAAGAAAAAGTTGTTCAATGTGAGAACAAGTTCAGCCAGGCGGAGGAGGGTGGTGGTGGATGGGGACTGGTTGGTCCACTGTTCAAGGAAGAAGCAGAGAGCCCTCAAATCGTCCTGGTGGGGGATGGAGGTGTTGAGAGATTGGACATCTCAGTTTCTCCGTCTCTGACGCAGCTGCTCTGATGATGCTACCTTCCATGACAGTGCTTCCGATATGTCTTCCTTTTTCCTCAACTGAGGATTCTGCCCCCACTGTGGTTGACAGGACCCTCAACCGTGTCTGGCCCATTTCCCGCACCTCTACCCTCACCCCTTCCTCTCCCTCCCAGAACCGCAACAGGGTTCCCCTTGTCCTCACTTTCCACCCCACCAGTCTCCAGATCCAAAGGATCATCCTCTGCCAGTTCTGCCACATCCAGCGTGATGCCACTACCAAATTACCAAATGCATCTTCCCCTCCCTTCCCCTGCCAGCAATCCGAAGGGATCATTCCCTCCGCGACCACCTTCGTCCACTCCTCCATTATCCCCACCACCTCGTTCCCTTCCCATGGCACCTTCCCCTGCAATCGCAGGAGGTGTAATACCTGCCCATTTACCTGCTCTCTCCTCACTATCCAAGGTCCCAAACACTCCTTTCAGGTGAAGCAGCGATTTACTTGTACTTCTTTCAATGTAGTATACTGTATTCGCTGCTCACAGTGTGGTCTCCTCTACATTGGGGAGACCAAACGCAGATTGAGTGACCGCTTTGTGGAACGCCTCCGCTCAGTCCAAAAGCATGACCCTGAGCTTCCAGTTGCTGGCCGTTTCAACACACTCACCTGCTCTCCTGCTCACATCTCTGTCCTGGGATTGCTGCAGTGTTCCAATGAACATTAATGCAAGCTCGAGGAACAGCACCTCATTTACCTATTAGGCACACTACAGCCTGCCAGACTGAACATTGAGTTCAATAATTTCAGAGCATGATGGGTCCCCCTTTTTATGCTTAGTTATTTTTTCTTTTTCCTTTTTATTTGTGATTACCCACTGTTCTGGATTTTTAAATTTATTTTTATGATTGTGCTTGGAGTGCTCTGTGATTTACAGTCATTCACACCCTCTCTGTACTAACGCTTTGTCTTTCAGCACACCATTAACATACCCGCCTTTGTTCCATGACCTTCTGGTCAGTTATTCTCTGTGACCTTGTCCTATCAACACCTTCACCTTTGTTATCTCTTGCCCTACCCTGCTTTACTTGCTTAAAACCTTTTACATTTCTAATATTTGTCAGTTCTGAAGAAGGGTCACTGACCTGAAATGTAAACTCTGTTTCTTTGTCCACACATGCTGCCATACCTGCTGGGTATTTCCAGCATTTCTTGTTTTTATTTCAGATTTTCAGCATCTGCAGTATTCTGCTTTTATTTTAACATCGGTATTATGTTTCTTCAAACTGCACCACTATCTGTCCTTACTATGTGTCAGGCACACTCAAATGCATATCCAGTGGTTTAAAACATTTAAACCCCAAGCACATGATTTTAAATCCCAAATAGCGTTGAAAGCTAGAAATCAGGCTTAAATATTTAAGGTTATCTGCTGTGTCTGGGCACTCCACCTCCCGCCTTCTCTCGCAATTTTATGTCCCCCATCTCACCCCCCACCACCCTGCCTGACCCTCGAGGGCTGATAAAATTCAGCTATATGAATTCAGCTCCTAGCACTACAAATGCCCAAAATGTGCCTTTGTTGCCATGGAACTGGGACTGCATCATCAGCTCTTCTATTCTATTACAACAAAAGTCGGTGTGAAAAAAATTAGATAATTTTATTTAATTTTGTTTTGATAATTCTTCCATTAAATACAGTAAAGGTAGTGTCTTTTCTTTCAAAAATACTGCAGTTCAGATTCTTGTGCCAAACTGATATTGATAAATTGTTGCCCGTTTTGGCAGCAACAGGCTGGAATAAGAGATAATTCAAACTTGAATAATGCTGGGTGATTGGCTCTATTTGCATAAGACTGACAGTTCCTTTTTAAATTGGCATGATCAAGCATTCAAAATCCAGGAACTCCCATAAGAACAGGAGTAGGCCAATCAGCCCCTTGAGCCTATACTGTCATTCTCTAAGATCATGGCTGACCCGTATCTTAACTGCATCTACCCGTTTTGTTTTCGAGATACAGCACTGAAACAGGCCCTTCAGCCCACCGAGTCTGTGCCGACCATCAACCACCCATTTATACTAATCCTACACTAATCCCATATTCCTACCACATCCCCACCTGTCCCTATATTTCCCTACCACCTACCTATACTAGGGGCAATTTATAATGGCCAATTTACCTATCAACCTGCAAGTCTTTTGGCTTGTGGGAGGAAACCGGAGCACCCGGAGGAAACCCACGCAGACACAGGGAGAACTTGCAAACTCCACACAGGCAGTACCCAGAATTGAACCCAGGTCGCTGGAGCTGTAGTGCTAACCACTGCGCCACTGTGCCGTCTTGGTTGAATAACACTGAATAATATTGCCTGACATCAATCTATCCTGATAATTCTTGTCTGGCTATAACAAGCAGCTGTTTTATTTAAATCGGAGAAGCAATTTGAAATGATCCAATCAACTTGAAATCCCTGAATGATAGAAAAATCAGTTCAAACTTACAAGAAGTATTTTATGTGAAGTGGACACTTACAGTGGTAAAAACAAAATCGGAGAATAAATACTTTATTGAATAATAATTTCTAAAGAGTTAGCTTAGTTCTTATAATTGCAATATTTTAATTATTTTGTCTACTTGAGGGGTTGGAGAGATGGATGTCTATTGTAAATATATGACTATCATATGACTGAACACGTTATTGGAAGTTTAGTAGAGCTCAAGGCAAGGATCGACATTTTTCAACAAATGTGGAGTTGGGGCTTGTAGTACAAGGAGGTAAAGGGTTAATACTGAAGTCAGTGAGAATGACCCCTCCTACTGTAAGAGTGATGATGTGACAGTCACATGGTATGGGCTTGCGAAGAAGAGATAGCACAGAGGATGCTAGTTTAGGAGGCTTGGGGAGAGTGTATACAGTAATTGTAAATCATAAAGAGTTGTTAGTTGACTTTCTCTGGAGTCTAAGACTTTCTCCAGGATGTCCGAGCAAAGCGATAAATACCACAACAACACACAACAGGGCTCAGCCATGACAGTGATCTGAGATATTGACCGTAATTTTACGGCCCCCCACACGAGCGGGCTGGTGGGGGGGTGGGCTGTAAAATAGAATGGGAGGTGAGGAGTGCCATTCCCAATGCCTTGCCTCCCCTGCTGCAATTTTTCGGAGGTGGCGAGAAATGGCCCGCCTGCCCCAGGCCAATCAAGGCCCTTAAGTGGCCAATTATCTGCCAGTTAAGGGCCTCCTCCTGCCGCTGTTGGTATTTTACCAGCAGCGGGCAGGTGGCTCAGGGCCCCAGAATGCTGCCATTTGCGGGCTGTGGGGCGGGCCCTGCTGATCAGGCACCCGGTGCCCCACCAAGAGTCACCCCTAAAGCACCAACTGCTCCCACTGAGCGAAAGCTTCCTTTCACCCCCAAACCAAAGACCCTCCCACCCCTACCCCCCCCCCCCCCCCCGCCTTGCCATGTCGGGGCCTGGCCTGTTGTCCCTGGCGAGGCCCCAAAAACCTACCTGTCTTCCGGGCCCATCGTCCCTCTTGCTGCTGTGGCTGGCTTGCAGTCCCAGTAGTGGCCACCGCTCCCAGTGACGCTGCTTGGACTGAGGGCTGCCGGGCAGCTGATTGGCCGGCAGCTTCATTAGGTAGGACGTCCTGCCTCAGGGACGTGGAAGTGCTGCCCAAGAGCAATTAAGGGCCTGCAGAGCGTAAAATCCCGGCGTAGCTCTGCAGGCATGGTGGTGGCAGGCTCACCCCAATGTTTTGGCTGGTGGGCGGGCCTCCCACCCAACATAAAATTCCAGCTATGAGTGTTGAAATAACTCTGCATCAGAATGTTATCAAGCACTCAGTAATGTAACAGTTGAAGAGAGTAAGTTGAGCTTTGTGATTCCAGTGTTGAGCTTTCAGCTTTCCTTCAGCAAAAGACAATAAAAACTACACCAATCATTCTCTTTTGCACCAGTCATTTCCTTGTTACTGTGCATGGTAAATTCGATGTTAAGACGTACTGTACAGTACTATCCTTGATGATCATATCCCCAATAATGGGCTGGATTTTGTGCTGGAGGTGGGCATCACGGTGTCGGCCTGAAAAAGTGTGGAGAACCCTGCCTCTGCATTTTCGTGGCCCCCTCAGATAGATCCTCTTGCCTTTTTGAATCAAAGTTTTAGGTGGTGGGATCCCCGTCCCTTCAAAGGCTTTAAAGGGACAGGGATCACGCCTCCAAGAGCTGCCGGCCAATCAGAAAGACGGCAGCTCAGTCTATCCGCAGCGCCACTGGGAGGGGTGGCCATTGCTGGTACTGCAGAGGCCTAGGCCCAGGCTCAGTCCTGGAAACTCAGAACAGAGGTAGGTGAGGCGAGGTCGCTGGGACTTGTCCGGAAGGCCCCCACATGGGGTGGGGCTGTCATGCAGTCCAGGGGAGGGGCATCCTGCAGATAAAGTTATTCCTGGTGGGGGTCCTCTGTGGGCCACAAATTGCCCATGAAGGACTGACACCTCCCCCAAGCCCACAGGGAGGGTGCTTCATTTTGCGAAGCATCCTCCCTGCGCAGTGGAGGCCCCGCCCACCCCCGCTACTGGTATGCCCCCAGCGGCGGCGGGATGTCCTTAGTTGACTGTTAATAGGCCACTTAACGGCTTCAATTGGCCCCTGAACAGGGAGGCCGACGTCAGCCTATCCGCACCCTGGGAAGATTGCTGGACAATGGGGAGGCCCCGCTGCCAACTGTCGCGATACTCTGTGCTTGCCCCCTACCCCTCCCCCCAGCTTCAGGGGGCATCACAAAATCCTGGCCGATGACTGCTCCTGTAACAGGCTGACAAAGCACCTTGTTCCACAATAATTTTTGTAAACCCACAGTGCTGTTAGGAAGGGAGTTCCAGGTTTTTGACCCAGCGACAGTGAAGGAATGGTGATATAGTTCCAAATCAGGATCGTGTGTGGCTTGGGGTGGAACTTGCAGGCGGTGGTGTTCCCATGCATCTGCTGTCATTGTCATTCTAGTTGGTGGAGGTCACGGGTTTGGAAGGTGCTGTTGAAGGAGCCTTGGTGAATTGTTGCAGTGCACCTTGTAGATGGTACACATGGTTGCCGCTGTGCGTCAGTGGTGGAGGGAGTGAATGCTAAAGGTGGTGGGTGGGGTGCCAATTAAGTGGGCTGCTTTGTCCTGGATGGTGTCGAGCTTCTTGAGTGTTGTTGAAGCTGCACCCATCCAGGCAAGTGGAGAGTATTTCATCACACTCCTGACTTATAAAGTTGCTTCACAATTTGCATCTGGCTTGACTTATCAGGCACTTTCTTAATCTGGCTTCAAAGAGTTTGGAGAAATATATGGGAAATATGCAAATAGACATGCATATCCAGATCCCAAGGTGGATCCTGTTCTTGCATCCCTGAGTTACTCTGTTCTATAGTTAGATATCAAGCAATACAGGAACACCCAGATGACACACAGGAGTGATGAGTGCTTCTATACCCAATGAGATATCTAAGCCAAGACCGTAAACTTGTAACAAGGATTTCTACCTAGATGTAGCACCTCTGATCCTAGGCAATCGCACTCTTGACAAAGCCTTGAGTGGCTACAACATTGACACAACATCCAGCTGTCACCAATGGATCCTGGGATTTGTTGATGCTCTGCAATATCACATGTTCTTGGGCTAAACATGGTGAGGGTAGCCAGTAGCTTATTGCTATTGATGATAGAAGGACTCGTGCTATGAGCCAGGCAGAGGAACTTGTCATGTTAATCAATGGCACCAAAGTTGCAACAACAAAGCACCTGATAAATAAGTGACATATCTTTGCTGAGAAGGAGATTAAGACCAACCACCACAGCAAGATTTTAAGGCAATACAGATCAAATTTTCCCCTTTACAAAGGAAATATTAATTATTTAACATACTTAAATAAACTTGTAGAATGACTGTGTAATTTGCAAATTGACTTCAATATAGATGATAGTAGATTTTGGTAGGAAGATTAAGGAGGCTACATACGCCTTGGAAAATAAGTATCTTAACTGAGTAGAGGAACAGAGGGATTTGTAGGTACAGACGCACTAATCACTAAAAATAATGATGCAGGTAAATAAGGCCATAAAATAAACAAATAAAGCACTGAGGTTCATTTCTAGAGGGGCAGAACTGAAAAGCATAGAAGTTAGGTTAAACTTGTATAGAATCTTGGTTAGATCACACTTGGAGTAATGTGAAGAATTCTGGCCTTCATATTATACAAAGGACATAAAGACACAGGGGAAGGTGCAAAAAAGATTTACTAGAATTTTTTGAGAACTGATAGGTTACACCTTATCAGGAAAGGTAGACAAGGTTAGGGCTCTTTTCTCTAGAATAGAGAAGACAGAGGGGTGACCTGTTAGAGGTCATCAAGATTATAAAAGAGTTTGATAGTGAAGACATAGCGATGTTTCCATTGCAGGTGAGACCAGAGCTAGGGGCCATAAATATAAGATAGCCACAAATAAATCCAATTAGGTATTCAGGAGAAACGTCTTCACCCAGAGAGTGGTTAGAACATGGAGCTCACTACCACAGGGAGTAGCTAAGGCAATTAGCATAGATGTGGTCAAGGGAAAGCTAGATAAGCACATGAGAGAGAAAGAAATAGAAGGATTCATTGATGGAGTTAGATGCAGAGGAGTGAGAGGAAGCTTATGTGGAGCATAAACATCGGCATGGACCTGTTCGGCCGAATGGCCTGTTTCTGCGATGTAAGTAATTTGTAATCCTTAAACTAGGTTCAGTGTATTGACTCAAATTATATGTAACTGAAAGAAGTGCTGCAGAAGAGAAATTGAAAGTCAAGTCAGCAATTTCAATATATTTATAAAATGTACACACTGATATGTTGATAAATGCATCTTTGTAATGCACCATAATACACAATGACTTAACATAGGGTAATGCAAGGTAAAAGCTAAACTGTGTCTCGAAACATTTGTGTTGTTAATACTGCATAAACCATAATCCAGGGAACGCTTTACAAGATATCGTAAATCCATTTGACATGTCATTATGTGGCATATAAGAATGTATTATTTGTCCTCTCTGATTTCACAGCATTTCAGGATGGATCAAGTTAATAAAGCTGTAAAAAAAAAGCATATGGCATTTTCGGTTTTAAAGTTCAATAGCAAAGAGGTAATGCCAAGAAGCCTATATGAATTATAGGTCACAGTTAGAAACTAAAGGCCAATACTTCAGAGAGCGGTCTCTTGCTATCAGTGCATGAGCCCAGGGAATCAGGTGGGTAGTTCTCGGTGCGCTCACCACTGAACTCCCAATTCTGGAGGGGGGAAAGCAGTTTCATTTTTTAAGGCATATACTGACCTCATCGCTACCTGCAAAAATATGCTAATGTTCTAAAGTTGATGCCACCACTTAAACCTGGATTGCTGGCTCCGTACAAATTTCATTTTGATTTGACAGAATAGAACGCTGTGTGTTAGAGCAGGGGTTACAAAGTCTGGTGCATTTCTGGAGGTTTCATCACCTGACCCCGTGTCTCGATCTGTCCCACCCCCACACTCCTGCCAGTGGTCCATGTTCCAGGCACAGTGCCTTCCCATGGCAAATTGGAAAGCAAACAGATTCTTGGTCACCCATTTGGGCTAATCTGTCAGTTAAGCAGACCTTTTGCAACCCTCCCCAAACCATCACCCCGTCCCCTGCCCTCCACACCCACACCCGATCTCCAATATTGATACGACTAATAAAAGAAAATGTTCAAGGATTTCTCTCCTTGGTTGCTCACAGCAGTGTCCTGGAGACAATTCCTGCAATTCCTAGGAGAGTCCAGGATCATCCGAGAGAGTTGGCAAAGTTAGTTAGAACTAGACTAGTGTGGTTCTGAGGGAGTGCAGCACTGTTAGAGGTGTCGTCTTTCAGTTGAGACATTAAACCAAGGCCCAGTCTGCTCTCTCCTAGGTGGACATAATAGAACTTGAAGAATATTTGGGGAGTTCTCCCTGGTATTTGGTCAATATTTATCCCTCTATAAACATGACTAAAGTCAGATTATCCAGTCCTTAGCACGTTGCTGTTTGTGGGAGCTTGCTGTGCACAAATTGGCTGCTGCGTTTCCTGCATTACAACAGTGAATGCACTTCAAAAAGTTCTTCATTGCTTGTAAATCGCTTTGGGATGTCCTGAGGTTGTGAAAGGCGCTATATGAATGCAAGTATTTATTTTTCTCTTAGTGCTTTTAATTTTTCTTTGCTGCAGTTTTGTTGCAATTTCATGCTTGTTTGGCGCACACCTCCAACAGCAGCATTCTTGCTACCACTAGTAGCTCCGAGCACAGTGCTCAGCATGGGCCTTCCGTTGGGCTTGCTAATGGTTCTGCTGGATTTGGCAAAGGAAGAGGTTTCCCTGTGGGGGGATGTAAGGGGCAGGTGGGCTGACACCTCAGGCAGCCCAACAATCACAATATGACCCAGGCACAACTACTTGAGCTTGCCTTTGACATCTACTGGACATTTAAGAAGAGACCTGCCTTCAATATGCGCGGTTCAGCAGGAACGTGGTCACTGAGCGCTGTAGTCTACTGGAGCTTGATCAGCAAAATACACGCAGCATGGGGGCAGTTCCTCCTCTTGCAATCAAAGTCACCACTGCATTGATCCTTAATGCTACCAGCTCATTTCAAGATCATTTCAAGCCACTGATGACTCCATGCATTCAGCACATCTCCACAGCCTAGTTCGTCAGGTGAAAACATCTGCAAGTACTGACAAATCTTGGATGCACATCTGACCCGGGCTGCTAGGAAATCTAGCCTCTCTGGTAGGTTTCTGGGGTCAGGAGTGGGGGCAGAGGTGTTCCAAAAATAATAGGCTCACTTTCAATCTTTGAGGTCAATATGCCTGTTAGTCCTTATACTAGCTTCCCCTGATGCAGGGGGTAGGGAGCTCAAATTTTAGCTAATAGATTAAGCAATCCAATAGACTCCTTCTAATGCAGAAGCAGATATTTGGTAGGATTTTCCACAGAAATAATGATTCCAGCTGGGAAAAATTCAGACTTTGCATGCAGGAAATGTACAACATGCAAAACAAATACATTTTGGTAAAGTCTTTCTGGATAACCACAAGTATGGTATGCAAGAAAAATGATGCTTGGGCAGAGCTATTGCAAAGAAGCTGGGCTGTTGAATATCATGGGGCTCAGGCAATGAAATTGAGAATGACATCAAATGTATTCTGCACATCAGACACAGGAGGTGTGGGCAATATGAAATCTTCCCCATTTTCATTAAAAGAGAAATTGCACTCCAGTATGATATCAGTTGTAAAGTCAAAGAATGCTTAGTACTTGATACGACCAACAAAAGAAAAAAAGATTTGAATTTATATATCACCTTTCATGACCTCAGTACATCTCAAAGTGCTTTATCGCCAATGAGGTACTTTTTGAAGTGTCGTCACCATTATAATGTAAAAAGTGCAGCAGCCAATTTGCACACAGCAAGGTCCCACAAACAGCATTGTGATAATGACCAGCTACTCTGTTTTAGTGATGTTGATGGAGGGATTATTTTTGGACAGGACAGAGGGATAATTCCCCTATAATAAAATCAAAATACTGCAGATGCTGGAAATCTGAAATAAAAACAAGAAATGCTGGAAATACTCAGCAGGTCTGGCAGCATCTGTGGAGAGAGAAGCAGAGTTAACGTTTCAGGTCAGTGACCCTTCATCAGAACAGGCAGAGCCAGAAATGTAATAGGTTTTAAGCAAGTAAAGTGGTGGTGGGGCGAGAGATAACAAAAGAGGTGTTGATAGGACAAGATCACAGAGAATAACTGACCAGAAGGCCATGGAGCAAAGGCAAACGGTATGT
This sequence comes from Heterodontus francisci, assembly GCF_036365525.1. Taxonomy (NCBI): domain Eukaryota; kingdom Metazoa; phylum Chordata; class Chondrichthyes; order Heterodontiformes; family Heterodontidae; genus Heterodontus; species Heterodontus francisci. The sequence goes on along the minus strand of NC_090376.1, from coordinate 129,360,057 downwards.
TAATGGTGTGGTGAAAGACAAAGCGTTAGTACAGAGAGGGTGTTAATTGATAGAAAACTGAACAGTCTGGCCCCAAGCACAAAAATGAAAAAAACTGTGGGTAGGCACAGTTGAAACAAACTAAACAAATTAAAATAAAATAAACACATAAAAAAGAAAAAATAACTAAAAATAAAAATTAAAAGGGGGGCTCAATGTTCAGTCCAGCAGGCTATAATGTGCCTAATCGGTAAATGAGATGCTGTTCCTTGAGCTTGCGTTGATGTTCACTGGAACACTGCAGCAATCCCAGGACAGAGATGTGGGCATGAGAGCAGGGGGGAGTGTTGGAATGACCAGCAACCGGAAGCTCGGGCTCATGGTTTCGGACTGAGCGGAGATGTTTTGCAAAGTGGTCACCCACTCTCCGTTTGGTCTCCCCAATGCAGAGGAGACCATATTGTGAGCAGCAAATACAGTATACTTTTTTTTTATTCATCCATGGGATGTGGGCATCGCTGGCCAGGCCAGCATTTATTGCCATCCCTAATTGCCCTTGAGAAGGTGGTGGTGAGCTGCCTTCTTGAACCGCTGCAGTCCATTTGGGGTAGGTGTACCCATAGTGCAGTTAGGAAGGGAGTTCCAGGATTTTGACCCAGCAACAGTGAAGGAACGGCGATATAGTTCCAAGTCAGGATGGTGTGTGACTTAGAGGGGAACTTGCAGGTGGTGGTGTTCCCATGGATTTGCTCCTTGTCCTTCTAGTTGGTAGAGATCGCGGGTTTGGAAGGTGCTGTCTCAGGAGCCTTGGTGCATTGCTGCAGTGCATCTTGTAGATGGTACACACTGCTGCCACTGTGCGTCGGTGGTGGAGGGAGTGAATGTTTGTAGATGGGGTGCCAATCAAGCGGGCTGCTTTGTCCTGGATGGTGTGGAGCTTCTTGAGTGTTGTTGGAGCTGCACCCATCCAGGCAAGTGGAGAGTATTCCATCACACTCCTGACTTGTGCCTGGTAGATGGTGGACAGGCTTTGGGGAGTCAGGAGGTGAGTTACTCGCCTCAGGATTCCTAGCCTCTGACCTGCTCTTGTAGCCACAGTATTTATATGGCTACTCCAGTTCAGTTTCTGGTCAATGGTAGCCCCTAGGATGTTGATAATGGGGGATTCAGCGATGGTAATGCCGTTGAATGTCAAGGGGAGATGGTTAGATTCTCTCTTGTTGGAGATGGTCATTGCCTGGCATTTGTGTGGCGCGAATGTTACTTGCCACTTATCAGCCCAAGCCTGGATATTGTCCAGGTCTTGCTGCATTTCTACACGGACTGCTTCAGTATCTGAGGAGTCACGAAAGGTGCTGAAAATTGTGCAATCATCAGCGAACATCCCCACTTCTGACCTTATGATTGAAGGAAGGTCATTGATGAAGCAGCTGAAGATGGTTGGGCCTAGGACACTACCCTGAGGAACTCCTGCAGTGATGTCCTGGAGCTCAGATGATTGACCTCCAACAACCACAACCATCTTCCTTTGTGCAAGGTATGACTCCAGCCAGCGGAGAGTTTTCCCCTGATTCCCATTGACTGCAGTTTTGCCTAGGGCTCCTTGATGCCATACGCAGTCAAATGCTGCCTTGATGTCAAGGGCAGTCACTCTCACCTCACCTCTTGAGCTCAGGTCTTTTGTCCATGTCTGAACCAAAGCTGTAATGAGATCAGGAGCTGAGTGGCCCTGGCGGAACCCAAACTGAGCGTCACTGAGCAGGTTATTGCTAAGAAAGTGCCGCTTGATGGCTCTGTTGATGAAATCTTCCATCACTTTACTGATGATTGAGAGTAGGCTGATGGGGCAGTAATTGGCCGGGTTGGACTTGTCCTACATTTTGTGTACAGGACATACCTGGGCAATTTTCCACTTTGCAAGGTAGATGCCTGTGTTGCAACTGTACTGGAACAGCTTGGCTAGGGCCATGGCAAGTTCTGGAGCACAGGTCTTCAGTACTATTGCTGGAATATTGTCAGGGCCCATAGCTTTTGCAGTTTCCAGTGCCTTCAGTCATTTCTTGATATCACATGGAGTTTGACTTCAGGAGGAGGCCGAGATGGATCATCAACTCGGCACTTCTGGCTGAAGATTGTTGCAAATGCTTCAGCCTTATCTTTCGCACTGATGTGCTGGGCTCCCCCATCATTGAGGATGGGGATATTTGTGGAGCCACCTCCTCCAGTTAGTTGTTTAATTGTCCACCACCATTCATGGCTGGATGTGGCAGGACTGCAGAGCTTAGATCTGATCCGATGGTTATGGGATCGCTTAGCTCTGTCTATCGCATGCTGCTTACGCAGTTTGGCACGCAGATAGTCCTTCACCAGGTTGACACCTCATTTTGAGGTATGCCTGGTGCAGCTCCTAGCATGCCCTCCTACACTCTTCATTGAACCAGGGTTGGTCTCCTGGCTTGATGGTAATGGTAGAGTGGGGGATATGCCGGGCCATGAGGTTACAGATTGTGGTTGAATACAATTCTGCTGCTGCTGATGGCCCACAGCGCCTCATGGATGCCTAGTTTTGCATTGCTAGATCTATTCGAAATCTATCCCATTTAGCACGGTGGTAGTGCCACACAACACGATTGAGGGGATCCTCAATGTGAAGCTGGGACTTCGTCTCCACAAGGACTATGCGGTGGTCACTCCTACCAATACAGTCATGGACAGAAGCATCTGTGGCAGGCAGTTTGGTGAGGACGAGGTCAAGTATGTTTCCCCCTCTTGTTGGTTCCCTCACCACCTGCCGCATACTCAGTCTCGCAAATATGTCCTTTAGGACTCGGCCAGCTCGGTCAGTAGTGGTGCTACCGAGCCACTCTTGGTGATGGACATTGAAGTCCCCCACCCAGAGTACATTTTGTGCCCTTGCCACCCTCAGTGCTTCCTCCAAGTGCCGTTCAACATGGAGGAGTACTGACTCATCAGCTGAGTGAGGGCGGTAGGTGGTAATCAGGAGGAGGTTTCCTTGTCCATGTTTGATTTGATGCCATGAGACTTCATGGGGTCCAGAGTCGATGTTAAGGACTTCCAGGGCAACTCCCTCCCTACTATATACCACTGTGCCACCACCTCTGGTGGGTCAGGACATACCCGGGGATGGTGATGGCAGTGTCTGGGACATTGTCTGTAAGGTATGATTCCGTGAGTATGACTATGTCAGGCTGTTGCTTGAATAGTCTGTGGGACAGCTCTCCCAACTTTGGCACAAGCCCCCAGATGTTAGTAAGGATGACTTTGCAGGGTCGACAGGGATGGGTTTGCCATTGTCGTTTCCGGTGCCTCGGTCAATGCCGGGTGGTCTGTCCGGTTTCATTCCTTTTTATTGACTTCGTAGAGGTTAGATACAACTGAGTGGCTTGCTAGGCCATTTCAGAGGGCATGTAAGAGTCAACCACATTGCTGTGGGTCTGGAGTCACATGTAGGCCAGACCAGGTAAGGACAGCAGATTTCCTTCCCTAAAGGACATTAGTGAACCAGATGGGTTTTTACAACAATCGACAATGGTTTCATGAACATCATTAGACTAGCTTTTAATTTCAGATTTATTAATTAAATTCAAATTCCACCTTCTACTGTGGTGGGATTTGAACCCATGTCCCCAGAGCTATACCCTGGATCTCTGGGTTACTAGTCCAGTGACAATACCACTGCCTCCTCGACTAAATTGAAAGAAGTACAAGTAAATCGCTGCTTCATCTGAAAGGAGTGTTTGGGGCCTTGGATAGAGAGGAGAGAAGAGGGCAGGTATTACACCTCTTGCGATTGCAGGGGAAGGTGCTGTGGGTAGGGGACGAGGTGGTGGGGGTAATGGAGGAGTGGACCAGGGTGTCACGGAGAGAATGATCCCTTCGGAATGCTGATAGGGGAGGGGAGGGGAAGATGCGTTTGGTAGTGGCATCAAGCTGGAGGTGGCGGAAATAGCGGAGGATGATCCTTTGGATGTGGAGGCTGGTGGGGTGGAAAGTGAGGACAAGGGGAACCCTGTCGTGGTTCTGGGAGGGAGGGAAACAGGTGAGAATAGAGGTGTGGGAAATGGGCCAGACACAGTTGAGGGCCCTGTTAACCACAGTGGGAGGGAATCCTCGGTTGAGGAAAAAGGAAGACATATCAGAAGCGATGTCATGGAAGATTGCATCAGCAGAGCAGATGTGTCGGAGACGGAGAAACTGGAAGAATGGAATGGAGTCTTTACAGGAGGCAGGGTGTTAGGAAGTGTAGTTGAGGTAGCTGTGGGAGTCGGTGGGCTTATAATGAATATTAGTAGACAGCCTATCCCCAGAGATGGAGACAGAGAAGTCGAGGAAGAGAAGGGAAGTGTCAGAGATGGATCATGTACAGGTGAGGGAAGGGTGGAAATTAGAAGCAAAGTTGATAAAGTTTTCCAGTTCCGGGCAGGAGCAGGAAACGGCACCGATACAGTCATCAATGTACCGGAAAAAGAGTTGGGGGAGGGGGCCTGAGTAGGACTGGAACAAAGAATGCTCGACATATCCCACAAAAAGACAGGCATAACTCGGACCCATGCGAGTACCCACAGCAACACCTTTTACTTGAAGGAAGTGAGTGGAGTTGAAGGAGAAGTTGTTCAATGTGAGAACAAGTTCAGCCAGGCGGAGGAGGGTGGTGGTGGATGGGGACTGGTTGGGCCTCTGTTCAAGGAAGAAGCGGAGAGCCCTCAAACAGTCCTGGTGGGGGATGGAGGTGTCGACAGATTGGATGTCCATAGTGCAGAGGAGGTGGTTGGGGCCAGGAAACTGGAAATTGTCAAAATGATGTAGGGCACCAGAAGAGTCACGGATGTAGGTGGGAAGAGACTGGACCAGCGGAGAAAAGATAGAGTCAAGATAGGAAGAAATAAGTTTAGTGGGGCAGGAACTGGCTGAAACAATGGGTCTGCCGGGACAGTCCTGTTTGTGGATTTTGGGAAGGAGGTAGACGCGGGCCGCCCGGGGTTGCGGGACTATGAGGTTGGAAGCTGTAGAGGGAAGATCTCCAGAGGAGATGAGGTCAATTACAGTCCTGTGGACAGTCTCTTGATATTCGGTGGTGGGCTCATGGTCCAGGGGGAAGTAGGAAGAAGTGTCTGAGAGTTGACGGTGAGCCTCTGCAAGGTAGAGGTCAGTACGCCAGACAACAACAGCACCACCCTTGTCTGCAGGTTTGATGACAATGTCGGGGTTAGACCTGAGAGAACGGAGTGCGGCAGGTTCAGAGGGGGACAGGTTAGAGTAAGTGAGGTGGGCAGAGAAATTGAGATGGCCGATGTCTTGCCGACAGTTTTCAATGAAAAGATCAAGAGCGGGTAAGAGGCCAGAGGGAGGGGTCCAGGTAGAGGGAGAATGCTGGAGGCGGGTGAATGGGTCTGCTGGTCAGGGGGAGGACTCCTGGTCAAAGAAGTGAGCCCGGAGACGAAGGCAATGGAAGAAGAGCTCAACATCATGCCGAGCACGAAATTCATTGAGGTGGGGGCATAAGGGGATAAAACTGAGTCCTTTGCTGAGTACAGAACGTTCCACATCAGAGAGGGGAAGGTCAGAGGGTATAGTGAGTACACGGCAAGGGGTCAGATCAGAAGGGGTGGGGTTAGGGGGTAGTGAAGGGGAAGAAGGATCTGGAGGGGCATTATTCCCCATCAGCTGCTGGAGTTTGCGTTCCTTAACACCTGAAAGGAAGAAAAAGATTTTTTTGTTAATAGGGATAACTCCCCTTCTTTTCTTGGAAATAGTGCCATGGGACTTTTTACATCCACCTTAGAAAGCATCCAAGGGCTCAGTTTCATTCAAAGGATTTAGATTTTTAGATTTAGATTTAGATATACAGCACTGAAACAGGCCCTTCGGCCCACCGAGTCTGTGCCGACCATTAACCACCCATTTATACTAATCCTACACTAATCCCATATTCCTACCACATCCTCACCTGTCCCTATATTCCCCTCCCATCTACACTAGTGGCAATTTATAATGGCCAATTTACCTATCAACCTGCAAGTCTTTTGGCTGTGGGAGGAAACCGGAGCACCCGGAGGAAACCCACGCAGACACACGGAGAACTTGCAATGTCCACACAGGCAGTACCCAGAATTGAACCCGGGTTGCTGGAGCTGTGAGGCTGCGGTTCTAACCACTGCGCCACTGTGCCGCCACTGGCACCTCCAACGGCACAGCTCTCTCGCAGTACTGCACTGGAGCATCAGCCTAGATTTTTATGCTTGAGTCCAGGAGTGGGACTTGAACCCACAATCTTCTGACTCAGAGACAAGAAGGCCAACAACTGAGCCACAGTTGACACTCCAAAGTAATGAAAAATGGACACTAGCAAAAAAAAACAAATAACTGATATATCAGTAAATAAGTACAAATATCATGGACCCTAAATCTGCTATAAATCTATTTGAATCCACAGTGGAAATCCATAATTGGCAGGCTAAGGGCAACATTACATTAACTCAATGCTGCATACTAAAATGTAAACTGGATATAACAGAACAGATCAAATAAAGCCATGATGAATATTTGCGCAGTTCGAGTCAAAGTCCCAGCTGCCTATCAAATAAACTTTATTGGCACCAGCTGTGATGTCATGTGTTAATATCCATAGTGAAATGAGTTTGAGCAGTCTCAGTCCAGTTCCCATGGATGCTGGTCCCTATCACAATCCTACTCATAATTCAGCAATAATTGAGCAATCTCGATTGGACAGGTCATAAAAGGATATATGATGTGTGAAAAGAGGATATTAAAATGAAACAAAAGCTAGGTTTTTATGACTTGTAATTCCAATGACCTGTTTCTCAGAGTTTAGGGTTAGAGCTTTGAAATTCAGAAGTTACTTGTTCTATACACAATGTCAAGATGCCTCTAGATAAAGTGGAGGTCCAAAGAGACTTGGGGGTCCTGGTACATAGATCATTCATGGGAACACCACCATCTACAAGTTCCGCTCTGAGCTACACACCATCCTGACTTGGAACTATATCGCTGCTCCTTCACTGTTACTGGATCAAAAACCTGAAACTCCCTCCCTAACCTACACCCCATAGACTGCTGCTGTTCAAGAAGGCGACTCACCACCATCTTCTTAAGGGCAATTAGCGACGGGCAACAAATACTGGCCTTGCCAGTGACACTCACATCCCATGAACGAATATTTTAAAAAAGTAATGAACAGGTACAGAAAATAATCAAAAAGACTAATGGAAGGCTAGCCTTTATATTTGGAAGAGTAGAATACAAGGGGATAGAAATCCTGCTTCAACTATACAAAGTCGTGGTTAGATCACACCTGGAGTATTGTGAACAGTTCAGGGCACCACACCTTAGGAAGGATATATTGGCCTTGGAGGGAGTGCGGTGTAGATTTACTGGAATGATACCTGGACTTCAAGGGTTAAGCTCTGGTTCGAGATGAAACAAACTAGAGTTGTATTTCCTGGAATTTAGATTGTTGTGATGATTTGAAAGAAGTTTTCATGTTATAAAGGAGAACAGATCAAGTAAATAGAGAGGAACTATTTCCACTACTTGGGGAATTTAGGACTAGGGGCATGGTCTAAATATTAGAGCCAGGCCTTTCAGGAGTGAAGTTAGGAAACACCTCTATATACAAAGGGTAGTAGAATTTTGGAACTCTCTTCTGCAAATAGCAATTCATGCTAGATCAATTGTTAATTTTAAATCTGAGATTGATAAATTTTTATTAACCAAAGGTAGTAAGAGATATGGAGTAAGGGCAGGCATATGGGGATTTGGTCGCAGATCAGCCATGATCTCATTGAATGGTAGAATAGGCTGGAGGATCGAATGGGCCTACTCTTGTTCCTATGTTCCTCTGTTTCTAATCTGATTTGGGAGAGTTTTTGATTCTGTGACTGAGTGTAAGTGAAAAATATTACATTTTCCAGTACTTGTTCCAAATCTTTGGTGTAATGTTCAAAAAAAGCAATAAAAAATTCTACAGGTTAGATTTTACTACCTTTGCAAAGCAGAACAAATACCCTTTTTTAACCTTAAAGTAGAACCTGGTAACTAACCATGGAAATTTATGGTTTTCAATCATGTGGTCTGCCGAATATGATTTAATTAGCTACACAATGGGAAGGCGGTGGCAAAGTGATAATGTCACTGGACTAGTAATCCAGAGCACAGGCTAATGCTCTGGGGATATGGGTTCGAATCCCACCATGACAGATGGTGAAATTTGAATTCAATCAATAAATCTGGAATTAAAAGCTCATTTAATGGTGACCACTCTCGATTGTTGTAAGAACCCATTTGGTTCACTAATGTCCTTTAGGGAAAGAAATCTGCTGTCATTACCTGGTCTGGCCTACATGTCACTCCAGACCCACAGCAATGTGGTTGACTCTTAAATGCCTTCTGAAATGGCCTAGCGAGCCACTCGGTAAAAGGGCAATTAGGGATGGGCAATAAATGCTGGTCTAGCCAGCAATGCCCACATCCCACAAAGGAATAAAAAAAAATCTAATAACCAATTAGGAGGCATCTGTAAAGATCTTTTAATGTTTCTCAGGCTGCCGAAGAGCCGCTTTATCCATAGAAATGTCAAAAAGTTAAAGTAACTGGACAAGTGTCCAAATTTTGTGCATAATTGAGGTAAACCCTAATGACTGTCCAAGCCTTGCCTGTACCAGTAGCCTATGTTCTGAATAAATATGAGCAGATTTTGGAAAGGCAGGGAAAGCCCTGTATTTTGCAATGGAGGCACTAAGTATGGTAATGCATCATTGAAATGGTCAGCTGGCATCAACTGCCTGAAGGATTTTGGCAGAGGTCTCGATGAAGCCGAAGAATTTAAAAGAAGAGCACAAAGATAATGCTGACATATTACTACAGAGCAATAGCACAGGATGTGTGTCTGCTGAGGAAGGTAGTATACAGAATGAAGCTAAAATGCTATGCTGACAAGAAAAATGTTTGCAAGAATGTGATATGTAAGGCATTAAGAATAAAATTAACAGCACTATGTAAGTGACATTATGGATGGCAGGATCGGAAAGAGAATATATCACAGGTAGTAATAGCTAAGTGTGAAATCATCATGCCTTAATCTTCAATGTTCCTATATTGAGAACGTAAAGGTCACACATAATAGGAAAGTATAATGTGACCAGGTGGAGGAGCCTGTCATATGACTAACCTGACAAGCTACAAGAACACTATAATTGATCTATTTTCCAAGGAGAGTCTGGAAGGCATTGGGACCATGGAGGGAGTTTTTGTAACTATTGGCATGTACCATATTAATTATATATTCTAGAATTTGCATAATTAACATTGACATGTCCATACATAGTAATTGTGCACAGCGCATAATTGTGCACATAATGGCAGCATATCCTTTGGGGAAAAGATTTTTTCATTATTGATAATTAGTACCAATTGGAGGCCAGGTGTGGTTTCATTGAGAACATGGTGACATCTGGAGTGGCAACTACAATTTTTCAGGCCATAGATACAGTTGGAGAGTCTTTAACTGCTCCCACTGCTCTTTCACAACAACTTGCATTTATATAGTGCTTTTAATGCAGTAAAATATTCCAAGGCACTTTACAGGAGTGTTATTAAACAAAATTTGACACCAAGCCACATAAAGAGACATTAGGACAGATGACCAAAAGCTTTGTCAAAGAGGAAGGTTTTAAGGAGCATCTTAAAGGAGATAGAGAGGTTTAGGAAGGGAATTCCAGAGCTTTAGTCTTAGGCAGCAGAAGGCACGGCCACCAATCGAGGAGTGAAGAAAATCCGGGATGCACAAAAGGCCAGAATTGGAGGAGCGCAGAGATCTCGGAGGGTTGTAAGGCTGGAGGAAGCTTTTGGGTCTAAACTTCAAAATGAAGTTATGGCTAGCTTCAACTTGCAGTTTCAGGCAATCTTTCCATGAAAATATTCTGAATCCTCATAGATATCCACTGTTCTACATTTATATAGGTCAGGGAACATTATAAAGAAACACCCTCCAGCAGAAGCATTCCTGGGATAGCGTAGGCATAGCTGGTTGCCTCTCATGCCAGTGCTAGTTCTATAATATTCAGTAGCCCTACACAAGTTTTATTTTATTTCCAAAATATACATTATTCATAAAAATCTGTAAAAATTACATTCCCAAACAGTTTTACAACAGCACCAAGTCAAAAAATACAAACAGTGCAAAGGTGATCAGTTTCCTTCGATACAATTATGAATTGCCTCACAACCCTTCCATTTCATTGTCATGCCATATACATTTTTACATTTACAGGACACAAAATTTTCCCGATACAGTTCGAGGGGTTTCCCATGAATCCAGCCCCTGAGTTCAGCTTGGTGGGGGGGACCTTACACTGTGGTCTTTCCCCATTGAGCCTTTGCTGCGGCTGCCCCAAGCTTTAGTGCGTCCCTCAGCACGTAGTCCTGGACCTTGGAATGTGCCAGTCTGCAACATTCGGTCGTGGACAACTCTTTGCGCTGGAAGACCAGCAAGTTTCGGGCAGACCAAAGGGCGTCTTTCACCGAATTGATAGTCCTCCAGCAGCAGTTGATGTTTGTCTCGGTGTGCGTCCCTGGGAACAGCTCGTAGAGCACAGACTCCTGTGTTACAGAGCTGCTTGGGATGAACCTCGACAAAAACCACTGCATCTCTTTCCACACCTGCTTTGCAAAGACACATTCCAGGAGGAGGTGGGCAACCGTCTCTGCCCCACCACAGCCACCGCGGGGGCATTGTGCAGAGGGGGCGAGACTTCGGGCGTGCATGAAGGATCTGTCGGGGAGTGCCCTTCTCACCACCAGCCAAGCTACATCTTGGTGCTTGTTTGAAAGTTCTGGTGATGAGGCATTAGTAGCCCTACATAAGTGACAGTAGGCACTGCTTCAGAAAACAATGAGACCAATGGATATACTGGAGCTAGATCAGCATTACTCACTGTAGTGGGCCCTCTGTTACACTCATGCTTCCCACCAATTTACCATGCAGCCATTCAGAAGTCGTACTTTGTCACTTTGGGGTGCATTTTGTCGCAGGATATACAGTCAGGCAGCATGAAATTCAAGACATGCAATAGTGGGAGTCAAATATAGTAAACAGATACATAACAAGTTCTGACAAATGTAGTGAAATTTAACACATCTTGCAATTTGTCATTCGTTAATAGTGCAGAAGTGAAAGCATCAATTATCCAAAACAAACCTGAGATGGCTCCTCTGTCAGGAAAGTCCTTGTGCAGAACTGATCGTGGACTGTTGACTGTATGATATATTTCTGTCTCCTGGGGAATCGGAGTCTACTTATGTATTTACTTTGTTGCAGTGGACCTGTTGCCGAGGGGTAGTACTTGCTTGGAATCTTGCACATCCTTTGCCATTAGCATTTTTAGAAGACCCTCTCCTCCTACTCGCCATTGCAATTGTCATTTCACTCATCAGGGTAGATTTTCTTGTTTGGGCTGTTACTGGGTGCTTGACAGGAATAGTGTACTTGAGACATGCTGTGCCTGTAAGGGGAGATGAGTGCTGTGTTTCCCTTGTGCTGAAATAGCAGGAAGTGGGGGCACAGTAATACTCCCGCCTGCTGGAATATGGCTGCTGGATACTGGGGTGGGAAGAGCATAAGAATCTTTTAATGTCAGGAAGGCACCAGTTTGCTGCAACTACCTTTGAGCTGTCCCAGCCCCCTTACCCTCCTCCCCCACCCTACCCAAACCCTTTCACAGGGATATCAACACAAGCCCCAAGGCCAGGTTTTTGGGGGACAATAGTCTACCTGGGTGGCTAGCGGGCTAATGAGGAGGAACATGAGTGAGGAAGCTGGGGATGTAGCCTTCTGACTCATTTCCAATTCTACTCCTGATGCAGGTCTGTTCACAGGTCTCTGCCCCCAGTCCTCCTTCACTGTGCGTTTCATGGGTGCAATAAAGAAGAAAATCTTCCTTCTAGTCTTGAGCAAGAAGCTCGTCCATTACTCGCTTCTGTCTGTGGTGATACTTCCAAACTTTTCCTTGCACTGAATTCATTAATATCAGATGATAGAGGTGAAGTTCTGACTTCACACATCTGGTGGGGAGCCTTACTTTCCGAAAGCCCAAACTGAAATCTCAGGCAGGCACTGCACACCATTTTCTGATCCTTATTTCAAATAGTTGGAAAGTCACATGCAATGCATACCTTGATTTCTGATGTATGTTTCTGGTGAAAAAGGCTCACTCCTGGGAGTATAAGTTGAAAAATGACCCGCCCTTTTCGACCTGACTCCTCAGCAGTACCATGTTGCATAACATAATCATTGATGATGAGTAAAAATCAGTTCTTTTTTGGTCTTTTTTTCACTGATGGAGGGCAGCACTTAGTGTGAGGCAATAATTTACTATCACTACGTGTTACTCGATGGCAATGTTTTTTATGCATGACTACCTTTTGTCTTAAATAGGCCAGTCCTCAGATCTATCCTGAGGTAGAGAACAAGTGACAGTGTCTGAAATTGTGCATTACCTCACTGCCCCTACGGCTCATGTCATATTTTATTTAAATGGCAAGTCCAGTGCTTTCATAATCATTTGTTTGTGTGTGTCTCTTGGTAGTTGGTCTGTGTTTTATGAGCTCAAACAAACAAAGAAAATTATATCATTGGTGCTTGATAGTGGCTTTTAAAAAAATTCCCATCAGTGCCCTTCCCACTGAAATGAATAAGAAGTCGAGAATGGTGCAAGCTGCTGGCATGAATAGTTAATCCGTACTGCAGGCACCGAGGGAAGCTGCTGAAATTCCTAGTTTGAGTTGGCTTTCTACCTGAGCAAAGTAAACATACTGGCAAAACGGACTGATGAAAAGGAGATTGTGCTGAGCAACCACAGGGTTTAATCTCCTTGTCATTGCCTCTGATACTCCAGTAGGTGCCATTAGCATTTGTTTTGGCATAATGCTGAAAGGTTCTAAGATTGATCTTTTCTGAAATGCAGTAGGAATTTTTTTTTGAAATGCAAATTTTGACATTTGCCACTTATATTCCAGATCTGTTTATAGACTGTAAAACTGTGCATACCATTAACTTGGAGCAAGTGAAACAACAATGTTTACGCAAATACACTTGGATATAATAAAAATCTGATTTATCGCCCATATAATAAAAGTTTTACTAGCTTTGATTTATGGCATGTGCTGTTATTAATTTTCATGAATCTAGTCAATGCATTTTATTGAGTTTCCTTTGTTTTGTGTTTTGAACAGTTCTAGGATTAAGATCTGCACAGACGCAACCTCACAAGAGAGCTCTACCCCAACAACCGCCCCAACCCTCAAAACTGTGTCAGCAGTTTTTTATACCTTTCAAGTCAACTTTTTGAAATCTATTAGCATTCTTAATTGCATCAGTGCAGTCATTTATTTCCAGCTGGCAAAACACCCAGTAGTCATATCATTTCCATTTTTTAAGACTGCAGATATGCAATGGGAGATTTAGGTTCCAAAGCTAAATCATTCCACAGCGTGCCAAGTGTGCAGTTAAGTTTCCTGTGGAAGACAATAACTGCTTTGCCCTGATTATTTTCTTAAGGGAAAAACAAAGACCAAGCAAATACTGATTAAAGCAATTAAAACTTTCATGCTGCTTTTAAAAGTAGCTGAGGTTCATTGGGAGATGCCTGCTGCGTTTACTGAGTTTCAAATTAGACAATAGCACAATGGGATGAAATCTGTCGTGCATTCTGTTTACTGTAGACACACTGGCTACTTGGTTGAAACAAGACACACAGGCACATGATCATAGTATCAGCATGGGTCCATTCTGTACACTCAAGCTTGCTTCTAGAAAACCCCAGAAAAGGCATTTGTTTTGCGTTGAGGTCACCTAAGCAGATGCGATCCCTTTAAATAATTTTAAAAATGAAATCTCATTCCTTAAACTCACTCTCCCCCACCATTAGTAATTAAACTTAAAGGGTATAAATTAGCCCCTTAATGCATCTGCTGACCTTTTCTCAATAGCTTAAGATTTTTCAGATATTATAACCATTGATACATCTTGTCAGAACTTCCTGCATCGCATCTCCAACCAAAACAGAAAGGACTACTGTAAATGCATTTCCATTTTATTAGAAGATTAGAATTGTATTTATTTTCAACATAATTCATTTTCCCCTCACCAACAACAGCTGCACATTCATTTCTTATGTGAATGTACAGTTATATTAGCAGTGGAAAACAGTGCACAATTTCCCAATATTACCTTACAAGTGCTGTGGGAGTCTAAAAACTGGCAACATAGAATCTTGGCTTTTGAATAATTTGACGATTTTAGCCAATAAAATTAAAACAATGCTGATAAACATAAACAGTTGGACAAACAATATCTGTGTAGCTGCCAGGAATAGTTTAACTTTGTATTGGTGCAAACTGCATTGTAACCTGAGTTAGCACACTGCCCTTTCATCTCTGGGATATCTGCTTATATCCAGACAGATTGATGAAATGAACACAACACTTCGGTTCATTTCTAAAGGGTGAGCACTGAAAAGCAGAGAAGTTATGCTAAACTTGCATAGAACCTCGCTTAGATCACACTTGGAATACAGTGAACAGTTCTAGAAAGGATATAGAGGCACTGGAGAATGTATGACAAAAATTCACTAGAAGGACACCAGAACTCGGAGCTTATACCTGTCAGGAAATATTGAGCAGGGTGCAGCTCTTTCCAGGCCTGATAGAGGTCTTCAGGATTTTGAAAAGGTTTGATAGGGTAGACATGGAAATCTTGTGGACGAGACCAAAACTAGGGACCATAAATATAGGATAGTCACTAATAAATCCAGTAGGGAATTCATGAGAAAGATCTTTACCCAGAGACTGGTTAGAACACGGAGCTCACTATCACAGGGACTAGTTGAGGTGAATAACACAGATACACTCAAGGGGAAGCCAGATAAGCACATGAGATAGAACAGAATAGAAGGATATGTTGATAGGGTGGGCGGAGGCTTGTGTAGTGCATTAACACCAGCATGGATCTGTTGGGATAAATGACCTGTTTCTGTGCTGTAAGTTGTAATACTTTGAATAGTTTCTCTCCATCGATACTAAGGGGAGTAACAGTTGCTCCAAGTAACATTTTGGAGGTATGCTGTACCCCTCCAGGAGCACATTTGAACCTTTAGAATTATTCAAATTCCAGTTTTATTTTTATATCATTGTGTTTGCTTAGTTGAATTGAGTGCCACTACCACTTAGAAAAATCCACTCTCAACACTGCTCCTCATTCCATTAATGATGGAGTGGTGCTGTGCACTTATAGTTTTGCAAAACACCAAATGCAAACAGACAAACCTAGGAGCATTAAATTTAAAAACTGGAAATATTAATGGAGCTTAGCACGGGAGGGCCAGTTCCTGTTCATTTACTTTTTTATTAAATAGTAATTCAAATCAATTTAAACATTAATCTTATTCATACCAATCAATACACACAAACTTTGTAAATGCCACAATTCAATTCTATGTGGTGATCCTTTTTTTTCTCATATACTGAAGTCCCTTTTGAGGCTTATTGTTTTAAATCAGATCAACACTTCTTCATTTTTCTCCCAAACAGATTTTAGTTTTTAAACTAACATGCTATTTTTACATCTAATCCACAGTTTAGAATTCATCCTAATCCGATGTTCCTCCAAAATTAACACATACTGCAGTTTAGTAAGATCAGTATTCTAAAAACACGAATATTCCTCATGTTTATATTAATTCTACTTTGGTACTTTTTACTTCAGAGCTACGTTAACATGAAATAACAATTTATCCTGACTTGGGATGAATTTAATAGGATATCCTGTCATTTGTCTCAGCACTCCTTAATCAAGCCCTCCAACCTGGGGCTGAATTTTACTGGCCCCTTGACACCGTGGCTCGCGGTGCAGGGGCCGGTAAAGTTTTGTGGGGAGAATCCCACCTCGGCCTGCGACGTCGAGAAGGGCCCGCTGCATATTACCAGCGGCGGGGGGGGGGACCTTGGTGCAGCCTCCCCTGCCGCCTGGTGGTGGGACCTTCATCTGCATAATCAAAGGAACCTGAATGAGATGCAAATAAATTTACCTGCAGGTGGCGGACGTCCCACACAGATTTTACTGACTCCGAACGCAGCTTGCGCGCCTTTGGAACTCCGTGTGGCGTTCCAAGGCGGGAATCTGGTGGGGAGGGGGGAGGAATAAAACTTTTAGTGCGGGAGAGGTGTAGGAGCAGGGAAAACATTTTTCATTGGCTGTGGGGATGGTAGGAAGTAAAGACCTGCTACCCAACCCGAACCCGACGGGACCCGACGACATGTTACTGTATGTGTGTAGACTAGAGTTCTGACAGTGATCATTTTATATTTTTTATATAAATACTGTATATTTTATAATAATTAATCACTCAGGACCTTCCTGGTCTCTGCATCTCTGCTGCTCACTGGATAAACTTGCAGCAAGTATTTCAACCTGTGAAGCAGGAGTCTAGGTAATGTATAATGATATTTTATGACCCTTCTGGCAATTGCCGTGTTTATTTTAAGCAATACAGATACTGGTTCGGTGTGGCACAATCTGTCTGGGCACAACTCCATGGGTTTCTGCTGAACTCGTGACCAAACAATCACTGACTTCGTTACTCCAATCTTCATGCTTTTAAACAACCTTTCAAGTCCAATTACAGTTTTTGTTGCTTACCTGCACAAACTGAAAAAGTGAAAAACAAATTCGGAATCGGAAGGTAGGTAAAGTGAACATTCCGGTGGTCGGGTCAGGCTCTGGTTGGGTTGGGCGCGGGAAAAAATGGAAGGACTCGGGCTGCGTCGGGCTCGTGTCCGATGTCCTTCTGTTGGGTTCGGATCGGGTTTTTTTTCCTGATCTGCGCAGGCCTTTAGTGGGAAGGGGTTAAAGGGCAAAGCGTGCAAAGCTTGGGGTTTAAAGGTCGGGACTATCAAAAATGGTTTTGGGGGCGGGGGGTAGAATGAAATAAATTTATTGTGTGATCATTGGTTGGGCGGGGGGGTTGGAAGTGGCGCTTTTATGTAAAATGTAATGTTTTTATTAAAAATTAAAGTCCTGGTCCCTTTAAAAATTAAAATTTCTGCTCAGGGTTTAAAGCCCTTTAAAAATGGCACCGGCGCCTGCGCAGTGGCACCAGACGCCATTGCCGGGGACGTGGTGGCCACCCCCTCTACGTTATTATTTAAATGAGCCCCTGTGCGTCATATAGCGGGGGCTCCTTGGCAGCACTTCCGTGGCGGGAGGCCGCCAAGTTGAAAGTGCACTGCTGAGGAGCACGGCACACGATTAAAATTCAGCCCCTGGTTTCTGCCCTATCCCCAGTACTTGAGGTTGAGTTTTCACATGGGGTGCAATTCGGAAATTGTGCCCAAAATGGACTTGAAATAGTGCTGCTTAGATTATACTTTATGTTTATGCTAAAATTAATTAGCAAAATCACAAATGTAAAATCTTCGATGAACTAGTGTAATTGGACAGCATAATAGAACATAATTGTTTCTTTTTTTCCTTCCCTTAAACTCGTACATGTACTGTACTGAACAAAATCAGAAACAACATCCTGTGTGGGTTGACTCCATGGGGCCAGATTTTCACAATGGGGTCGGGAACCTGATGCCCGGATAATTTCCAGGTCCTGACCATGCAGCTCAACTGCATCGCTGATGCAACACTATTTTCACATGTAAATACCCTAACTGGGCAGGGGACGAGCTTGGCGCCCAATTAGTGGCAGCATAAAACAAGAAGACGGTGCGCAACCATCCAAATCTATCAACATCCTGCGAGTTACCATTGACCAGAAATTGAACTGGACCAGCCACAAAAATACTGTGACTACAAGAGCATGTCAGAGGCTGGGAATTCTGCAGCGAGTAACTCATCTCCTAACTCCCCAAAGCTTGTCCACCATCTACAAGGCACATGTCAGGAGTGTGATGGAATACTCTGCACTTGTCTGGATGAGTGCGGCTCCAACAACACTCAGGACTCTCGACACCATCCAGGACAAAGCAGCCCCTTGACTGGCACCCGATCCACCACCTTCAACATTCACTCCCTCCACCACCGACACACAGTGGCAACAGTGTGTACCATATACAAGATGCACTCCCGCAACTCACCAAGGCTCCGTCGACAGCAGCTTCCAAACCCGCGACCTCTTCCAGTTAGAACAAGTCCAGCAGACGCATGATAACACCACCACCTGCAAGTTCCCCTCCAAGCCACACACCATCCTGACTTGGAACTATATGCTGTTCCTTTGCTGTCACTGGATCAATATCCTGGAACTTCCTCCCTAACAGTACTGTGAGTTTACCTAGACCAGATGAACTGCAGTAGTTCAAGATAGTGGCTCACCACCACCTTCTCAAGGGTAATTCTGGATGGGCAATAAATACTGGCCTTGCCAGTAACGCCCACTTCCCATGAAACAAATAAAAAATAGACATCTAAGGTAATGCACATGATCCAGCACAAGATCCCCAAGGGCCCCAAAATTCTTAACCTCAAAAAGTTGTTTCCCTTCGCCGGGTAAACCCGACAGCCGAGCACCAACATGCACCAGACTGTTCGGGGTTGCCGGAATCCAAATTGAAAATTCCGGTCCTGACCTCCCCAGCCCCTTAACAAGCTCCTTTCAGAGCTTAATGAGCCTTTAATTGGAAATGAATGGGTTCCCCATTACCTCCCCCACTGCCCTCACTTTAAAAATTGTAGTCTGGCCCAGAGGAGTCAGGATCCAGAGATGCCCTCCAGCACTGTGAATTTTAAACCACGTCCACACCCGGTCTTGACCTTGTCGGCATTTGAAAATCTGACCTCCTATCTCTCCTCTTCCTCCCAATCTCCAGCAGCCATTCCATCCTCCTCCAATCCCTCTCCTCTGTTGTTCATCCCTGCAGCATTGCTGTTTCCTAGTTCTGCTCTTAGTTGATGCAATACAGATATTACATTGTGCCAGTTTAGTGAAGGACTTCTAAACCCTGTTAGTGCTTTGTCACAGATCTGCCTCAGTGACCTTAATAACTGGCTTAAACTTCACAAAAAACATATTATGGCTGCTTACGCATACTAGTAGGTTTCAACTATAATCCAACAGATAATTGTTAATGTGAACAATGGCAAAGTAATACTAAAATGATTACTTTTTTCAGGTAATCTTAACTCTTATTTATTTCACTGAACACGTTTGGATCTCTTAAACATTTTTCTGTGTGGTTTATTCTAAGAAATTACTTAAGAAACATTGTAAAAAGCTAAAACTGGAAGAATAGCTAAGTCTGGAAATATAAAAATATCCCAATATGAAAATCTTTGAATTTAATTGAGGCAGGGACAATATTACAATGATAAAGAAGAAAGCAAATTTGCTATTAAAGTTGTAAATAGATCTAATAATGGGTTAATGCTCTTCACAAAAAGAAAAGTGATTAATTACATTGGCAATTAGAGAGTATACATGTTCTGAATTCTTACAAAACACTTTTTGGGGGGTATTTTAACTGATTGAAGAATTGATTATGTTTCAATGATTGTGTTTCTAGAATTTCACAAATGCAGTTGAGATTTTTCTTTTTAACAGAAGGGTAGAATTTTTGCACTCATCAAGTCAATAAAAGTTAACATTGTGGAATAGATCAGTTTGGATTTTAGACAGCTGGCTCTAGGACCCATCACTTCCAGATCAAGAACCACATGGCCAGCTTCAGAGCAAAGCTCCCACATTGTGCCTTAACTCTCAGATTGGACGAACACCTCCACTACACCTAGTGTGAATGCTTCCATTTCCAACATATTTAAAGCCGCTTTCAGTGACATTGTTAATTTAGTGACTATCTTCGGACAATTTTGTGCTTTCCCATTGGTGAAATGTATACAAATTCTACCCATTGTATCATTTAGTCCCACTCATAACTTGCATCCTAGAAAACTATCTCAAAATTGTCATAGATTCATAGAGTCGTACAGCATAGAAGCAGGCCTTTCGGCCCACCGTGTCCATGCCATTATTAAATTCCATGAAGATAAATGTCCATGAAATAGTTCCATTGGATTTCCACATTATAAGCTAATGTTGCGCCAACGGAGCAACTTTTAAGTAAGATTGAAAGAGACTATAATTGTGACTAATTCTGGTCAGTAAGTTTGACCCTTAGATTATCCAAATGCTGACTTTCTAAAACTCTATTATTGCATTATTATTTGCACTACTTAACCATTCCTCCTCCAATTTTCTGAATACTCACATGCTGAAAGCCAGAAGAATATGAAAATAACTTGCTGATAATTATGATACAATTGGAGTCATTAAAGTCAGATTTTAGTACCCATTTTAAAAACTCAAATTAAACTGAAGACCAGAGAAAATCAGTTTGTGGAGGGGGAATTGGATCCCCAAAACACCTGGGAAAGAAGTTAGAGAAAACTGGTTTAAAAAAATTAGCCTGGAATTTGTCCTAGTAATAACAGCAAAATTGTCAGTGCTGACCATTGTTATTGTGTAAAATAGAAGGCAATTTCTGGCGTCCGCAGTTAAGCACAGAAATCTGGAAATTGCTGTCGGTGAAACATTGCTTCTCCATAGGGTACACTGTTACAGTCTTTTCAGATTTATTTAGAAATCACTGAATTGTCATAAACCTCAACTATTAACACACTATTCTCATTGTAAGGAGCAATGATAAAATTAAACCTTGTTCAATCAATACTAACTGAGCTTTTAATGATGAACTAAGTTATAATAACTGCTAAACAATCCTCTCTTTCGCTGAAAAATTAATTTTGCAAGTGTGGAGTCTCATTCCCTCGGATGAACACTTAAAAATTGCAGATTTTTAATAAAATAATTTTTAAAAATTGTTCTGATATTTATGTTTCTCCCTTAACCCCATGTGTATGTCCAAATCTTCATTTTGCATTTTTGTACAATGATTTAAATGTGATTTATATTCCCTGCTTTTTACTTCCTGCTTTGCCATCTGTGAGAATTCTTCAATCCGACTGGCTGATTGCCCTGCCTGCTGCTTGCCCTGATGCTGGATGTCACAGACCCCCTGTAGAAGGCGCCAAATTCAAACCTACACCAGAACAGAGGAAGCCTACACTATAGAGCCCGTTAAATCTTTGTGGGCAGCTTTTCCGAGGTCAGTGATGAGTGCTATTCCTTTGTTACTGACCACAAAATCCAGGCTATTATATTTTATTTTGAACATTGCTAAAAATGAAGGAAACAAGCAAAGGATGTAAGCATACAATGAAGCTAAATGACAACTCTTTGTTATTTGCAGCAATCACAGACACCACTTTTATGGTGCTCACCATCAGATGCTTACTTAGCCCCTAGGTAGGTTTACTTTTACAATCACGAGGCTGTGCTTTTTTGATTTTGCTGCTGGAATTTGGTGGTGGAATCGCCAAGTGTTTCGCAGCATACACGGGGAACAGTTGTGATCTTGCTCTAAGTAAACAACACCTTGGTGTGTGACTGGAGTCAACACCTAATGACCTCATGTGTTCAGAGGACTATCGGCACCATAACTGCATTTGCGCACAGCTGTCCTTACTCCATAACTTAACTGGGAATGGAAGGCTGATGTCTCCTGCAGCATAAAGAATGTAACGCCCCCTTCAGGATTTAGAAAACATCCAACCCACCTCCCCTCAATACATCCCCCGCCCTACCCCCCCACCCCCGCCCCGCTCCGCTTTTGAAAAGAAACCCCTGATTTTAATGCAGCTTTTTCAACCAACAAATTGGGTCTAGACATGTATGTGCATCACACCATGACATCAGCATGCAACATGTGCTGATGTTAAGAGTTCAAAAATGTAAGAAATTAGAGCTTTTTTTCCTTCAAATCCAACTAGTACTTGTATTATTTTTCCCTTCCTAACAGCACTGTGGGTGTACCTACATCCCAGGACTTCAGTGGTTCAAGAAGGCAGCTCACCACCACCTTCTCAAGGGCAATTAGGGATGGGCAATAAATGCTGGCTTAGCCAGTGACATCCACATCCCATGAGCGAATGAAAAAAAACAATTCATAGCCTGAAGGGGTGGGTCTGATTTTAATGATCTCCAATCATAGTGCACTATCAACTGGTTGAGGCAGCTGAAATGCGATTTCAGAAGGTCAAAGGTCTCCTTGATCACACACCAAGTGGACTTATATATCTTTATGATTCTTCTGTTGAAAGAAGATAGATTAATATTCATAGATAAGCTCCTTGAATTTTATGGCCATTTAATAAAAAAAAGAAAATCCCATGGATGAGATATCTAAAGCACTATTTGAAACTGCTTTTGAAAATGTAGGGAGAAAATGTAAAATTGTACAAGGGTCAGGAAACTTTGACCTAATTCCTCTTGGCCCCTATTTAAGCAAAGATCTAACACATTCCAATACTGTGGACCCTACAACATTATCTAATTGGCAAATGTTAGTCAATTTTGTTAAGATAAGGATGAGTTCATATTTTCCTGAAATACAGGGTTCTGGTAACTTGGCTATTCTTAATCACAAGCACAAGAATTCTGTTTACTTAAGTTATCACCTTCATTTATGCAGAACAGTCAAACTTTGCTCAGCCTAATCTTAGTGGAAACGACAGGTGGTGAAATGTCCACAGTCAACAAAAAGACCAGCCAAGTACGCATTAGATAATGTGCTGAAATACAAAATAACATTCCAAGGCATTGTCAACTTGTGCTTTATCTTGCAGTAATAGCAAAGACAAGCAGAGGTAAATGTGGAGAGCTGAAACTTTCCAAACTATTGCAATCCTGCACATTTTAAACCATCGGTGACAATGTTAGCTTTGGCACTTTAATAGTTGTCAATGAGATAGTGTAATGAGAATGCAATGTCTGAATTTGCTGAATCTGTGCTTAGATATGAGAACTGGTAGCTGGCTCCTTCTTTTAATCATTTGATAGCTGCAGTGCACATTGCTTGGCACAATATTTTCCTACAGATGTTCTCTTTATTATATAGAGAGTTGTTTTACTGTTTGGAGCTACCTATGGATATGTTTTGGATGGGGAGGGAGGTTATATTTTGAGAATTTTGATGACAGAAGAGAGGGAACATGTTTACTCAAAACAATTTGAATATGCTGTATGTTATCTTCGACCATGTGCTTGGCTCATGCTGTACTCCAAACTGCAGTGGAATCTAGTAAAGCTAATGGTATGGATGCTTCCAAACATGGGAAGGAACTTATCTTACTACACCACTGAGAGAACAGTTTGATGCAATGAGTAACATATAAAAAACAGTTTACTATAAACTGAATAGACTATTACTTTAATTTTTTTATAACATTTGGCATATAATAAAGGTCACACAATATTATTTGTTGACTGCAATTCAGTGTAAAATCAGGTGGGTTGTAAAACCAACACTGCATCCAATCCTGTCAGGTTCCTGACTGGCAGGATTGGATAAAATTGCCCCCATTGGGTGGGCTGTCAAATCAGCTTTCCAACTGATCAGATGGATTTCCCACACTGGACTGGATTTAGTCACATTGGCTGGGTTCCCAGCACCGGGCCAAAAAGGCAAGGGGAAACCTGCCTTGACCTTCCGGAGCCCCCGCCCCGCACGATTCAATGGCACTCAGGCACTTAAGTGCCCGGCGCTGGGATCCCCGTCCCTTTAAAGATGGGTATCACCAATCAGAGAGCCGGCAGCTCAATAGTTTCAGCAGCGCCACTGGGATCGGTGGCTACTGCTGGTACTACAGGAGGCCTGGGAGCAGGCCCAGCAGAAGAACGGGACAAGAGGGAGGTGAGGCCAGTCTGACAGACCCTGGTGCTGGTGGGGAGGTGGGCAATGAGAGTGGGGGTTGTTCACTGAGGGGCGGCCTTTGCCACCAGGGGCCCTCTGTGGGCCACAGATTGCCTGTAGAGGAGGCCCCAAACCAAGCCCAGAGGGAGGTCACGTGATTTCACTGGGTGAATTCACCTACCTGGGGAGATCCACCCTCCTTGTCGCTGGCTTAATTCCAACAGTGGTGGGAAGAAGCCCTTAAGTGGCTAATAATTGGTCACTTAAGGGCTTCAATTGGTCTCAGGGCAGGAAGGTCATCTTTTCGATGTGGTGGGAAGGCGACGGACCCTTCGCCACATCTCCCGTTGCAATTCTATGGGCCCCTCCTGCCTCCCAGCCCATCTCTGGGGGGCCCATTAAATCCAACCCACTAAGTTAGATTAAAATTGTCCCATAGATGAGGGTAGAGAAACATCCATACACTACTGCAATATTTAAACTTTGTTTTTGTTCTTAAACTGAACAATTTTTGGTGACTCTTCATAATCCAATAGTCAAACAGATCAGTTCCAGCATAGCTTACTTGGTACAAACAACATATAAATTTTTTAAATTTAAAAACATAAGACACAAGGGTCTGGATTTTACACTTGGTGGCAGGGCCTTCATTTAAATATTAAAATTAGATAAATTAACACGCAGATGAACTTACCTGCCACCGCCGGCCGTCCCACGTCAATTTTACAGCCAACCGGCCACAACTTGCCCTTTGGACCTCCATACGGAGCTCCCAGGTGAGACACTGGTGGGGAGGGGGGAGGATTAAAATTATCAGGGCGGGGTGGGGGGGTTGTGGGGGTGAGCAAGGAAACGTTTTTTATTGGCTGTGGGGATGGTGGGAAGGGGTTGAAGGGCAAAAGTGACAAGATTAGGGGGAAAGTTCAGGGTGGGGCTAAAATTAATGTCTGTCAGATTGGCATATAAAACAACCATGTTGTGGGGTTGGGAAAGGGCCTCCTGCTTTTGATTTTTATTGAAAAAAATTTAAAAGGTCATTTCCCTTTAAAGATTCAAATCTCTCATGAAGGGCTTGAAGCCTTTAAAAGCGGCGCTGGACCCTGCACAATGGCACTGGACGGCGTTGCCGGGGATGCGGCGGCTCCCCCTCTACATCATCAGGGGCGGCTGCTCCGTCCCCCCCATTTTAATGAGCCCCCGTGCGCAGTATTGCGGGGGCTCAGCGGCGGCACTTCCGTCTCGAAAGGTCACCAATTTCACAGTGGCACGCCGATAAAATTCACCCCAAGTTGTTAGAAAAGATGCCTTTTCCTCTAAGACCAAATCTAAAAGTGCTTATTTTTATTTCTGAGTCAGGAGTATTCACATAAATGTAGAAACAACTTCCCTAAAAATGATGGCCCTGAAATTACACTGTACGCATGCTTTCCTGAAAGTCCTCTTTCCACTACTTAAACAGGGCCATTAACCAATTTATTTCAAATGGATTAACGCTTCTGCCTCAGTAGCAGAAAGCAGAATTTCAGATGAAAGCATTGAGCATGAAGCATGTTGATTTCTCACTGTTTAATTTCTGGACATAAATTTTATGATGCAACTTACACATTTTGCAGGACGATCTGAAAGTTTAACATTGAGCTCATGTTTAGGGCTGAAATTCCTCTTATTTGTTTTCAACTGGGAAAGTCAGCATGGGCATAAAGTGGGAACTCCTGTTTTGTACTCTTATCAACTATTTTGGTATAGTCTCCACTCCTCTCCCAGAAATCAGTGATTGGGGTTGAGCAATTTCCTGATCTATGCTCTTGGTAGGCGTTGGAATGCAGAAGCAGAATTCAGCCTGTTTCATTACAGCCCATGAGAAGGCCAACATAATTGCAATGTCATTTTTAAAGGTTTTCTCCCCATTCTTGTGTCAATGGATTTGATTAAGACCATTTGACAATCGTATAAAAGACAGACCCTGGATATACATATTTCAGCAATGAAATAAAGTAAGACAATTGGAGATTTAGGGTTTCTGATGTATTGTATATGTAATTCAGAAACATTTCTGACATACCAAGCCATTACATAGAAATACATAGAATATCTCGCACAGAAATAGGCCATTCGGCCCAATCAATCCATTCTGGTGTTGGTGCTGCACTTCAGCCTCCTCCCGTCCTTTCTTCTCTGTCTCTATTGATATAACCCTCTCTTCCCTTCTTCTTAGTTTTAGTTTAGAGATACAGCACTGAAACAGGCCCTTCGGCCCACCGAGTCTGTGCCGACCATCAACCACCCATTTATACTAATGCTACACTAATTCCATATTCCTACCACATCCTCACCTGTCCTTATACTTCCCTACCACCTAACTATACTAGGGGCAATTTATAATGGCCAATTAACCTATCAACCAGCAAGTCTTTGGCATGTGGGAGGAAACAGGAGCACCCGGAGGAAACCCACGCAGACACAGGGAGAACTTGCAAACTCCACACAGGCAGTACCCAGAATTGAACACGGGGTGCTGGAGCTGTGAGGCTGCAGTTCTAACCACTGCGCCATTGTTCTTCATGTGCTTATCTTGCTACCCTTTAATTGTATGTATACCACTCGCCTCAAATACTCACTGTGGTCACAATTTCTGCATTCTTACCACTTTCTGGGTAAATAAATTTCTTCTGTTCGATTTCTTGGCGACTCTCTTACATTGATGGCCTCCAGTTTTGCTCTTCCCAAAAGTGGAAACACTCTCTCTCTGTTGAATCTATCAAAACCTTTCATAATTTTAAAAACCTCTATTAGGTTACCCTTCAGCCTTCTGTTTTCAAAAGAAAAGACATCCAGCCTTTTCATCCTTTCCTGATAAATATAACGTCACAGTTCTGGTATCATCCTTGTAAATCTTTTATGCACCCTCTCCAGTGGCTCTATTGCTGGAATTTTACATAGGGGCAGAGGCCCTGCCCACCAGCTAAAAGGTTGAGGGCGAGTCCACCTCTGCTGGGCCTGATAGCCAGGCCATGGTTTTTTGTGACCCAGGCCCTTAATTGGCCCCTCTGAGGTGGGAAGTCTTGCCTCCAAGAGCTGCCGGCCAATCAGTGGGCTGGCAGCTCTTCAGTCCCAGCAGGGCCACTGGGAGTGGTGGCCACTGCTGGGACTGCATCCAGCAAGAGGAGCAGCAATGGAGGAGGCTCCAGAATCGAGGTCACCAGGGGCAATTGGCCGGGCCCCGGTGAAGCAGGGGGTTGGTCGAGGGGGTTTGGGGGGAGGTGTTCCAGTGGGGGTGGCTTGTGCCGTGGTGGGGCACCTTCCAGGGGGCAAAGAGTGCCCGATCAGGAGACGCACCCCCCCCCCCACCCCCTAGCCCACAAGGAGGCTGCCAGGTTTTACTGGGTGGCCTCCTCAGCTGGCGAAATGCTAACTTAAGGGCCTTAATTGGCCTGGGGCAGACAAGCTGTTTGTTACCTCCCCTGCTGCTCGTAAAATTGCAGTGGGGGCAGAAAGGCGACAGGAATGGCACACCCCCACCTCCCACCCAATTTTACGCCCAAGCCCCTGCCTCCAGCCTGCTCCCGTAGGGGGGGCGGGGGGGGGGGGGGCGTAACATTCCGACCTATATCCTTTTTACAATATAGAAACCAGAACTGCACTTGATACTCCAAGTGTGGTCGAACCAAAGTTCAATACAAGTTCAACATAACTTCTTTACTTTTCAATTCTATCCTTCTAGAAAAGAACTGAGTGCTTGGCTTGCTTTTGTTATGGCCTTATTGACTTGCGGCGCAATATCATTAAATATTGGAGATACTGCAAAGGCCTTAAAGTCTGAGCATTCCTTGAAATGCTGATCCAAAGAATTTAGAGACTAGATTCTGAGTAAAGCAGAAACATGATGAAAATACAAAATCTCTGTCTTTTCACACTGTGCAAATTTCCCTTTTTCACCCCAATCTTTGTGCTCCAAGTAGTCATCTTTCTTTGACATACCAGAAATAATAAAGATTTATTCCGAAAGCCAATGAATACTTTGCATGAAATTAATTAACAGTATCCATTCCCTGCTGATCACGGACAGGATATATCAAAAACAATAAAATCAATCAGTAGAAACGTAACCTGCAATTTATTTGTCCATATCTAAACACACCCTCTAATAATTCCAGCAAGCTGAATTGCAATTTAAACATTTTTCACCCTGCTAATGTTGTAGTACTATGTTAATCTATTTGATTAAGAATGAGAAGAAAACTGTTAAAAAATTATATTGCATTTTATTTTTGTGGTTCACACAGGCCATAATGAAGTACGCCAAATTCAGTACTAGCAGAAATTATTTTGGTTTTGGTTTGATTCAGGGCCAACAAGATCTATAACACAGGTTATTAAATACATAATGGCTTTATTATTAAACTGCCAGTTCAAAGCCACATTTACTGTAACCTTAAAGCTTCCAGTATTCAACTCTGTTCTCTAAGGCTGAACATAGCCTCTTCTCATTAGAACGGAGAAGGATGAGGGGTGACATGATAGAGGTTTATAAGATGATCAGGGGAATAGATAGGGTAGACAGTCAGAAACTTTTTCCCCGGGTGGAGCAAAGCGTTACAAGGGGTCATAAATTTAAAGTGAAGGGTGGGAGATATAAGGGGGATGTCAGGGGAAGGTTCTTTACCCAGAGAGTGGTCGGGGCATGGAATGCCTTGCCTGGGGAAGTTGTTGAGTCAGAAACTTTAGGGACTTTCAAACGGCTTTTAGATAGGTATATGGATAAAGGAGAATGATGGGGTATAGATTAAATTGTCCTTGACAGAGGACAAAGGATCGGCACAACATCGTGGGCCGAAGGGCCTGTTCTGTGCTGTATTTTTCTATGTTCTATGTTCTATAGCAACCCCTGCAGACAGGACACTTTCTAGGATTCAGTCACCTGTCCACATCCAATAATTGGTCAAGTGCAAAAGAACACTTACATAGTTATAAACAATGCACATATGGAACAGTCAGCTGCTGAATTATTACTTCTTGATCTTGTCATACCTTTTGGTGGGGCAATAAAAATTCTGTTTCTTTCAACTCATCAAAGACACGGGTCTAGATTTTCTGTTCAAGTTATGCCGGTTCCTGGTCAGAACTCAAACAAATGGAAGCGGAAATTTCTTCAGAGGCTGCCGCATCTGTTCCCCTACCACTTGAGGGATATCCCATTGGAATGTAGAACATGCCTGCCTGGTGTGCGCATTGTGCTGATAGATAAAAGGTAGAAATGTCGTGTGCCATCCAATTTATGGTCTGTCATTTTCACCTTTCCGTTGCTAGCACAAGGGAAGTTCACCCCTGACAGCCAAATATACAATGGACGGTGAAGTGACTTTCAATTACACATACTTAGGCACCTATTTTTTTCCTTTTGCAGGCAGCACATGGGCTATCAGCCATGCTTTGATGCAGCAGGCATTCCATAGCTACTTTCTGTCCTAACCCTTTCTGATGGGTGCACCTTTCATCATCAAGTGGCAATGGTTAAAGCCACTGGTTGGTTATATTGATCACAGGATTGCAATGTAAAAAAAGCAATTTGGTTTCTTCCTTGCTAATGTCTCACCTTAAAGCATCTAGCTGTATAGTGATTGTTTCAGTATGAGACATCTGCTTTCAGTGCTCGCCAGGAATGCAGATCAGAAAATTGCACAACTTGTGCTTTTCCCACCCATTAAAATGAATAGACAAAAATCATGGGCTCTGCTTATGCGATCCCCCAGTTTGTGCTTCCAGAACGTGCCAGGAGAACTGAAGTGGAAACTCCCCCTCCCCCCCATAATGCCATAATCCAGTGTATTTGCACAATATAATGAAGAAGATAGCATTTATTAAAGCCAGGCTTGCTTTAGTAGCATCTAATCAGAGGTCACAGATTTAAAATAATTGACAAAAGATCTACAGGATAGATGAGAAGAAATGTTTTCACTCAGAGATTAGTCATGATCTGGGACTCTCTACCTGAAAAGGTGGCAGAAGCTGATTCCATAAATAATTTTACAAGGGAGTTGGACAGGTACTTGAGGATGAGGAACTTACAGGTTTACGGACAAGAAGTGGGGATTTGGGACTAAGCACAACTGCTATTTCAAAGAACACTGAGATAATGGGCTGAATGGCGTCCTTCTGTGCTGTAAGTTTCTATGATTCTAATTAATTGAACTTTCTTCTTGCTCTTCTATGGTTCAAAATCTTGGCTATTGTGAACCCGAGAAATTAATTCTCAAAGTTAGTGATATTAAAAAATGATTAATACTGTTGCATGACCTTCCTCTGTCTACTGTTTTGGTGGTTATATTAGTCTATTTAAAATAAATGAATTACCACCTCTGGTTAAAAAAATTTAGACTGAGGAATGTTAAAAAATGCATTAAATGTTTGGACATTAATATGCCAAACAATAATTTCTAGGTTTAAATAACTAAAATGCCAGTTCAAGAACACTTAATAGACAAATCGTGAGATGACAAAATAGAATGAATATCTTTCAATAGAATTCATTGCTTTCTGTAAGCCCAATATTTAAAAAAATACAGAATTCACTCCTAAATGTTTTCCTGCTCCTTCACCTTTTCTGATGTCACTTCAGATGTAATCCATGTCGTGTTACAAGTGGCATTGACTAAACTGTTTGCATGAGCTGCCACTAGTACTGAAATTATTTTGGTTTTGGTTTGATTCAGGGCCAACAAGATCTATAACACAAGTTATTAAATACATAATGGCTTTATTATTAAACTGCCAGTTCAAAGCCACATTTACTGTAACCTTAAAGCTTCCAGTATTCAACTCTGTTCTCTAAGGCTGAACATAGCAACCCCTGCAGACAGGACACTTTCTAGGATTCAGTCACCTGTCCACATCCAATAATTGGTCAAGTGCAAAAGAACACTTACATAGTTATAAACAATGCACATATGGAACAGTCAGCTGCTGAATTATTACTTCTTGATCTTGTCATACCTTTTGGTGGGGCAATAAAAATTCTGTTTCTTTCAACTCATCAAAGACACGGGTCTCGATTTTCTGTTCAAGTTATGCCGGTTCCTGGTCAGAACTCAAACAGATGGAAGCGAAAATTTCTTCAGGGGCTGTTGCGATTGTACTCCTGCCACTTGAGGGATATCCCATTGGAATGTAGAACATGCCTGCCTAAATATGGGTGTGCACATTATGCTGATAGATAAAAGATAGAAATGTTGTGTGCCAACCAATTTATGCTCTGTCATTTTCACCTTTCCATTGCTGGCACAAGGGAAGTTCACCCCTGACAGCCAAATGTACAATGGACAGTGAAGTGACTTTCAATTACACATGCTTAGGCACCAATTTTCTTTCTTTTGCAGGCAGCACATGGGCTATCAGCCATGCTTTGATGCAGCAGGCAATCCATAGCTACTTTCTGTCCTAACGCTCCAGCCAGCCTTCCAAGCAGAGACCAGAAAGCCCATGTAAAAATGAAGAACTGCATGGTAGTAAAACATTGCCAAAAGAGAGTAGTGCATCCTTCTGGCAGGTGGCAAGTGTTGTCCTGCTGAAGATACACTGGGATTTCTTGAAAGCTGAAAACCCCGGCTACACTTTCTTCATGATATATTTTCAAGTTACAACAGAAGGAAGCAGCAGTACCTTTCTGATGGGCTCACCCTTCGTCATCTATTGCCATGTTTGCCCTTGTTACTTCTGCTGACATCAAACAGAACTCCCATATCATCTTCATTAGTAAAGCTGCTTCCAACTGCCCACCAGTCCCACCAAAAAGCTCAGTTCCTCTTCATGACATGAACCCATTTTCCTATCAGCAGCTTGTAACTCTTCATATTAAGCCCAGTTATTCCTAAGACTTGTACACTGTTACCATATACAAGAATACTCTTGGAACACCTTTCTCGCATTGCTGGATGGGATATAAGAGAAAGCTTGTTTTGTAGCAATCCCTCTTTTACCTCCACCCTTCAAATTTTATCTTTCTTTTATAAACTTATTTCTCTCTATTTCTCATGATGGCTACAGGCTGGTACGTTTTTAATTTTTCCACTCTTGTTTCTCCTAAGTTGCAAGTGGGCTGTCCTGCATGTTTATTTTTTTCTTCTTATATTCTCATTGAAATTAAGGCCCAACCTACAAAGTCATACTCAATTTTCCTGTCATGAGGGGAATGATGAGTGAAAGGTTAGAGATGAGAAAGAGATGACCCATCAGATAAAAGGTTTTTTGTTGTGTCCTTGTCATGGTTTGGGATTCTGTGGCCATTGTTTTTATGAGAAAGACTTGGAAGTAAGTGATTTTAATGTGGTTTCGGCAGAAGCTTGCCTGAAAGAGAATAGCTTACTCAGACAGCCTCATACTGTATTAACCTTACATAGGCAGACAAGAATTACATAGAACATCTAGCACAAATTAGGCAATTCAGCCAACTGGTCCATGCTAGTGTTTATACTCCACACACGCCTCCTCCCATTTCATCTAATGCTATCAGCATATTGTTCTATTCCTTTCACCCTCGTTCACCTGATCTATTTCTTGCGACAGTGATTTCCACATTCAAACAATGCTCTTGGTAAAGAAGTTCCTCCTGAATTCTTATTGGATTTATTAGTGGCAATCTTATATCTATGGCCCTTATTTTTGTTCTCCCCTACAAGTAGAAACATCTTCTCTGCACTTAGCCTATCAGGCCCTTGCTTAATCATGAAGATCTCTATTAGGCCACCCCTCAGCCTTCTCTTTCCTAGAGAAAAGAGGTGAAGTAAAAGTGAGATGTGCAGTTGTTTTGCACAGATTCCAAATAATGGCCCATTCATTTGAAATATTTGGTCATTCAGGTGGCATCTAGCAGCTTGAAGTTGATAAATTTCTTTGCTCTCTGATGTCTTTAAAGGGTCGCTTTTGAAGAATTAATACAAACATCTAAGTTCAGTCAGTTGAGGCAGCCGAAAGGATGTGAAAGGAATAAAGTGGTAGTAAGGATGAAAAGGGAGTTCAGGGAATAGAAAGAATATGAGGGAAAAATAACTTCCACATTATTAGTAGGACAGATCACAGAACAAAGCCATCTTTCTACATCAGGTGAGAAGCTGCCCAAATAGACTAGTGTATGTTGCTTCTATATTTTTGTAGCAGTTTCTAATTGCTAATATGAACTAATTGCTCCAAGTGTCTTTCACCATATTCAGTCTTCTGCATATTTTGGCTACTGTTTGTAATAAAGCAACCAATGGGCATATTGTTCTACCTTGTCTACTGTTAACCCTGTCCACCTTTGGAAAGATTAAAGGAGAGCATATATTTAAAACATAGCGATATGGTCTACATCACAAGGGAGTTTCTGTGAAGAAATCTGGCCACAATAAGGGATTTTAAGGTTAAAAGAGTTATTTTCCTATGAATGAGGGATTAAAAAATGGTTTAAAAAGTTCATAGATATGCCTCTGTGTTAGAAAGCTTGCCTCACCTTAGAACCATAAAGGCAGCTTCTGATAAGAGGGATTCGCTCCTAACCCCACCACATTGCAAAACTATATCATCAATGTTTTACGAACTGTCACACAAGCTACCACAGTGTAATAGTTGATAAGATGGTTTTATGCTGACAGCCCTAAACCACAGTCAACTGAATTTTTGACAAATTAACCAAACCTAAAAACTGAATTGAAATCTTGAAACGCAGTTAGATGACTAATGAGAAATTGACTGTCACAAGGCTGGCAACTTACCTCCCTTAGAAATCAAAGATGCCTGGACTTTACCTAGAAATTATTGGTTATACAACCTTCCTTAGCAATCAAAGAGGGTGGACCTTACCTAGAAATTAACTATTATACAGTCTTATTTGGGAAGTAAAGGGGGGCAAACTTATTTGCAGTCGAGGTAACACCCCTTATGTAAGGAATTAATTATGCATCTTGGAAAAATGTATAAATATTAGAAGCACACATTGGATTTTTAGATTCATTGGACACACTCTAACATCTCTCATGGTAAAGGTACAACTATTGGAGTGAGGGGATGATAGTTCTCCCCTTAACTGGGACAGAAGTATCTTGATTTTCTACTGGAAACACGATTGTACTTTCTTTCGTTTCCTGGAATTATTATTGCTGCGATTGACTGTCTCACCAACTGTGAATTTATTTATTTTTTATTTATTTAGAGATACAGCACTGAAACAGGCCCTTCGGCCCACCGAGTCTGTGCCGACCATCAACCACCCATTTATACTAATCCTACACTAATCCCATATTCCTACCACATCCCCACCTGTCGCTATATTCCCCTACCACCTACCTATTTATAATGGCCAATTGACCTATCAACCTGCAAGTCTTTGGCTGTGGGAGGAAACCGGAGCACCCGGCGAAAACCCACGCGATCACAGGGAGAACTTGCAAACTCCGCACAGGCAGTACCCAGAATTGAACCCGGGTCGCTGGAGCTGTGAGGATAACCACTGCACCACTGTGCCGCCCATTATGCATGAATTGCATGTTTCGTTCTTTAATAAACTTTTATATAATTTAGAAATTAGACTTCTATATCGCTAACTCATGAACCTGTTTCCATACACTCTTTGGTGGGGAGGTACATTACTGAGGAGAGATTCCTGCACCCTCATAATATCTGGGTTAATATAGTCTCACTGAAACTTATTACAAAGGCTATCTTGAGGACGGTAATAGTCTCAGCTAGTTCCTTTACTTTAGGGAGAGTTAGATCAGTCTTTCAGAAACATCCAAGTGTCATTCGGATCGGTCTTTCTCAACCTTAAGTGAGAGTGATCATCGGAGAAGTACACCTGATCTGGGATAGCCCCAAAAAGGGGCTAGGATTAGAATCTGCTATATTTCATTGTTTCCTCCTGGGTCCCATGACTATGCTAGCAGTTACAGGTTGGTGGGAGTCAACACCACTTTTCAAAAATAAAGATAGCCATGCTCTTTCCTTGGACTTCAAAACTGCAGAATTTCTTGTGGACCCAAACTTGGTCCTGATTTATTTCAACTTGTCTTTTACTCCTTATTTTTTGTTTGTTGTTGAGATTTGTTATTCATTCATGGGATATGGGCATCAGTGGTAAGGCTAGCATTTACTACCCACCCCTAATTGCCCTTGAGAAGTTGGCGGTGAGCCTTCATCTTCAATACAACTGAGTGCCTTATCAATTCAGACAGCAGTTAAGAATCAACTACATTGCTTTGGGTCTGGAGTCACTTGGCTAAACATGGCAGATTTCTTTCCCTAAATTACATTAGTGAAGTAGATGGGTTTTGTCATGACAATCTGGTAGTTTCATGGTCACCATTACCGATACCAGCTTTTCATTCCAGATTTATTTAATTAATTGTATTCGAGTTCCCCCAGCCTGTCATGGTGGGATTTGAACTCATTTGCCTGGATTAATGATCTGCCGTATTACTAGTCCAGTACCATAACCACTTTGCTATTCTACCAGATATGCGGATAACACTGGCAACAACATATTTATTGCTCAGCTTTATTGCCCTAAGAAGGTGGTGGTGGACCTTCTTTTTAAATTGCTTGTGGTGATGGTGCTCCCACAATAGTGTTAATTAGGGAATTCCAGAATATGAGCCAGTGACAATGAAGGAATGGTGGTATATATCCGAATCAAGATGGTTTATTGTTAGTATTCCCATGACATTGCGACTCATCTTTCTCTGGAGTAGGTATGGCAAGAGAGGGAACTGATAACAAAGTAATCTTGCTGAGTTGCGGTGTTGAGAATTTCATCACAGTCCTGACTAGAACCTTGTAAATGGTGGAGAGGTTGTTAGGGATCAGGAGTTGCCCTGCTTCTGTGGCCATGGTGGTGCAGTTAAGCCTCTAGTCGATGGTAATGCCCGACATGTTGGTTGTGGAGGTCTGAGTAATGGTGGTGACACTGAAGGCTAGTGAAAATGGTTGTGCTTTCTCTTGTTCACGATAGTCAGTTCCTAGCACCACATTGCATGAATGTTACCTGCTACTTGTCAGCCCAAGGCAGGATATTATACATAGCCTGCTGTAGCCTGGCATGGGCTGCCTCAGTATCAAAAGTGTTGTGAATAGAGCTGAATATTGTGAAACCATCAGCAATCAGCCCCTTTCCTGAACTTTTAATGGAGGGAAAGGCATTGATGAAGCAGTTGAATATGGTTGGCTCAAAAACAATTTCCTGAAGATCTGCTGCAATAGTGTTCTGGGGTTACAATGATTGGCTTCCAAAAACCAAAACCATCTTCTTTTATATTAGGTATGACTGCAGCCACTGGAGGATATTTCCTTTGACCTACATTTTGCTAGATTTCTTTGATGCTATTCTCAGTCAAATGCTGCATTGATGTCAAGGGCAATTGTTCTCGCCTCTCCTCTAGAATTCAGCTCTTGCTGAATGATATTATATGAGAGATTTAACAATTGCCTGGATTATTCAGTAGTAATGGCAGTGAAACTGCTGGCATTTGCCGTCATTACTCCTCTGAAATTGACAGCAACTTCTGGCTTACACACGTGTGCAGTTAAATGTGGAAATCCAAAAGATGCTGTCAGTGATTCCATGTTTCCCCACAGGGTGAACAGTTGAAGTTCCCCCAGACAGCAATCAAGTAGAAATCACTGAACTGACTAAAATTTGCACTTTTACGCTATTAGTTCTGTTGAAGGAAGTGGAACTGAGCTTTTAATGATTTCCTAAGTTCATAATTACTGCTGAATGGCTTATGAACCCAGGAAAACTAATTTTATATTTGTGGATGTCAAATTTCCCCACTATGATCAAACAGATTGTTTATATTTTAGTTTCTACCTTGATCTAATGTGTATTCCCCAATCATTCATTTCACTCTGTAAAATTGGAATGAAAAGTGAAAAATTTTTTAACATCCTGTTTTGCTGCCTATGAGAATACTTCAATGTGATTGGTTGCTTCCCTGCCTGGTGACATCATTGTTGCTGGATGCCCGGAGATTCTCTTGACTTGGCGGCAGATTCAAACTGATGTTGGGAAAGGAGAAATACAGACCACAGAGATCATTAGATCATTGTGGGTAGCTTTTCTCAAGGTCAGCTGCGGGTGCCACTGCTTCACGGGGACTGCAAAATCTGGACCAACGAAAATAACTGAAAGCAATAATAGACACTATTTATTGTAGATAGAAACTATTACAATGGTCTACAATATTCGAGAATCCGGGTCAATAGTTAAACAGGCATTACCACAATAATCAATATGGCTTCCCACAGTTACAGTAAAACACTATAATGTAATGGATGGTTTGTTTTTATTTATACAGAGCCTGTGTCTATATAAATGATGACTGTGGTGGTTTCAGATAACAGAAAAATAGCTGTCAATTTAGTTGATCATTCCTAATTCTTAATTTAAAAATATTTTTTTTTAAAAACTTTCTTTAAAATTTCTTGGAAGTGCTTAAATGCGATTGGGATAACATAGGTGGATTTTTAACCCAACCCTGCCTTGTGACTAGAAATAGTTGATTGAAAGTGATCCCAGAACTTTAGTTAGTTTGCAATCTCAATTGACCCATAACAATTTGATAAGGCTGCTATTTAAATAGTTGTTTAGATTCACTGTTACCAGTAACAAATGGAAAGCTACTGATTCCAGCTTCTACAATCTGCTATAATTTGTTGTGTCATGGTTTCAACTGGGCTATGTGATAGCCAGTGGAAGATGTGCACCTTATCACTTTCTCATAAACATTTATACAGTGTTACGTCCAGGTGAGAAAGAGGTCCAGGGTTCCCTTTCAGCCTTCACCTTGTTGTACTGTAACAGGGTTTAATTTTAAACACACCGTGTTTTTAGCTCCCCCTTGGTGAATCCTTGTTCACCGTTTTCCAATTATAAGGCAAAGAAACCAGAACAAACAGGCTTTGTTAGGTTTAAAGAAGAAAAGTTTAAATTTATTAAACTTAAGCTCTAATTTGGTTAATGCCTACGGATATACAACGCACCCCACGCTCACATGCATATGTGATACACACATGCAAATAGAGACAGAAAAGAGCAGAAGAAAAATAAAGTGGAAAAGTTTGAGACAATATCTGAAGAGATTTTATTCCAGTTCTTCGAGCTCACTGTAGAGTCCTTGATTGTAGGTAGATCTTGCTTTTCGTTGGGGACCAGTATTCTTCTTAAACCTTGTTCGCTGTAGGAGACTTTTCTCTCTTGGGGTTCATGTGTATTCAGTGGATTCAGAGGCTTGTGAGAAAGAGATGGGAGCAGACAGGAGAGAGATCTCCTCAGTCCAGGATCAAATAGCTTTGGAAATAGCACAATAGCTCAAACTGTTTGTACAAATTCAAAAAACTCAGGTTGCCCAGCAGGTTAGTCATGTGATTAGCTGGTTTGACCATGTCCGTTTGTGTATTCGGCCATCTGAGCCATCAACCTGGAATGCAAGCTCTCCCACCTTCAACGTCTGGTGATCAAAAGTCCATTGTGGGTTGAATGCCAGGGAATGGCTGCTTTGTCCTTCCAAACACTATCTGTTAATATGCAAATGTCTTTTCCAGCCATGGCTGATCTGTTTAACAAGTCCTTTCTTAACTTTAGTAACAGTTTAAAATCAGTGTTCATGACAAAATTAATGTGCCTCATTCGTGGCAGGTGGGGCCCTAGTATGAGGACAGTCATACAGTATCATCTGTGTTAAAACTTCACGTATGCTATTCAGATACATTATTTAAACACCTGAGCCTGGTTCCTATTAGTC
This sequence comes from Heterodontus francisci, assembly GCF_036365525.1. Lineage (NCBI taxonomy): Eukaryota > Metazoa > Chordata > Chondrichthyes > Heterodontiformes > Heterodontidae > Heterodontus > Heterodontus francisci. The sequence goes on along the minus strand of NC_090376.1, from coordinate 129,321,466 downwards.
AGCATTTCTGTGATTCTCAATCAAGATGAAAGGGGTTTTACAGCTTCTTCATTGACTGTCTTTTGCTTTTGAACTGGGAGCACCTGGTGTTTGCTTTCAACAGTCTCAAAGTTCAATGTAACTGATTGTTTGAATTAAATATTAATCCAAGCAATACAATTGCAAAACAATGTTGTCAGTTTACATGTCTGGAAGATGTGCCTAGCTCCAGCCTGACTGGAGCATGGAAATCTGAAATAAAAACAGAAAATGCTGGAAATACTCAGCAGGTCTGGCAGCATCTGTGCAGACAGAAATAGAGTTAATGTTTCAGGTCTGTGACGTTTCATCAGAGCTGGGAAAAGTGAGAAATGTAATAGATTTTCAGCAAGTGAAATGGGGGAGAGTGGGAAGAAGAACAAAAGGAAAGGTGTGTGATAGGATAGAGAGCAGGAGAGATTAAATGACAAAAGGGTTCATGATGCAGGGCCAAAGAGAGTGGTAACGGGACAAGTACGGAAACAAAAGTTGTGTCTAGAGGAGGTGTGAATGACAGCATAGCTGCTGTCCAAATGCAAAGCAAAGGAAATAACAAAGAAATGAGAGAAAAAAACAAACCAGCAAAGAAACACATAAAAAAATGGGTGCAGATGTTATGATCGAAAATTGTTGAACTCAATGTTGAGTCCAGACGGTTATAAAGTGCCCAGTTGAAAGATGAGATGCTGTTCCTTGAGCTTGAGTTGAGCTTCATTGGAACACTGCAGCAGGCCAAGGATAGAAGGGTCAGGGTGGGAGCAAGGTGGAGAATTAAAATGACAGGTGACTGGAAGCGCGGGGTCATGCTTGTGGACTGAACGGAATTGTTTTGTAAAGCAATCTGAGTTCACACCTGAGATACGATGGATGAAAATCAGCTGCTGTGTACTCCATTTTCTATTTCAGATAAAAACTAGTATTTGTTTGGAATATTGGACATGTTGTACACATATCTATTTTACATAAAAAGTAGAAATAAGGACACAAATCAACATACTGCAGGTGGATATCTGAAATCTGCATTTGGTCTCCCCAATGTGGAGGAGAACACATTTGTATTCAATGGGATTAATGATCTTCAAAAGCAGAAATGTATACATATGAACAGAATGGTAGTCTCATGTTGCACAACTGATATGAAAGAAATCTGTAGCATTTTCATGCAAAATTATACACCTTTATTATAAATTGTGTAGATTAAATCAAACTGTTTTTTATCTCCTTTCATCAGAAATTTAATTTTGCATTCATCTAATAATTTATAGCCGGCACATCTGAACTCTTTCATATATGCTCAACAATAATAAAATGAAGCTAGTCACTTACTCCCACCAACGCTCCTCGCTTTGACGTGATTTCCTTTTGCCTTTTACCCTGGCTGTCTTTATTTAGTATCTCACTCCTTGATTCTAATGGAAGGAAATGCCTGATATGTTGGCTTGTTGCTTCACTCCACAGGTGCTTTGCCTGACTTGTTGAATGTTTCCTGTATTTGGTTGCTTTTGTTTCAGATTTCCAGCATCCGCAGTATTTAGTTTTTTTGTTGCAGTATTTAGGTTATTGTTGCGCCAGTGGAATATCTGACTTGCAAGGATGTTTCACAAGATGCAAACAGTTTTTTTATGAATTGACAAAATAAAGCAGATTCCTGATGGAATTACATTCTGATCTACGTAACAACTCATCCAATTTTCTGAAGATGTAAGAGTATGTTTAAGGATTTTTAAAATTTTTTTCAGAGATTATATGTTTGAAAGCTAATTAAGGAGCCACTTAATGGCAATTATTGCAGCAGAACGACAATTTTGCCAGTGTCATACAGGTTGCCCACTGTGTGCGCACCCCTGAGAGGAGGCAGCAGCACAGCAGGAGGTTGAGGCTGTGTTAGAGCTGATGGAGATCTAAATGTCCGTGATAGAAAATGGCAAGGCTGCTGTCTTCTCACCGCACAGCAGTGTCACTGTGTGTGGAATTCCTGGAGATGGATGCCTAATGAGGTCTTAGCTGGCTCCCTGTTACTGATAGTGCCTCCATTGCTTCTCTGCTGCTCCTGCAGCTTGGACCTCAGCAGTGCTCCCACTAGTCACACAGTGACACACTGTCTTGCAGTGGGCTGCACTGTCTGCAGCTCCTGTGTCTGGAACCCTTCTGCCTTCCCTAATTGGACAGTGAACGCAGAGGTGACCTAATAATTAGCCCCCTCTCATAAAATTCAGCCGGAAGGTGCGCTGCTGCCTCGAGTGAGCTCACGACCCAAAATGACCGCAATGTTGGGTTCCTAACACAGGTGGCAAAATTCAGCCCAGAGTCTCCTGGCCACATTCTATTTCTTAACGGAAAAGGTGGCCAAGTGACGAGCTTCCAGGATTTTTCAATGCCACTCTTGAGTCAGTTGTTAGGAGATACTTGCGTCAGTGAACCAGGATAGCACACCCTCTGGTTGTCCATCCTTTCCTTTGGAAAAATACCTGAGATCTCCAATTAGCATCTCCTCTTCCTGTCATGACTAATATTAGATAACTCACTGGGCAGGAAATTGTAACATGCTGTGCCACTGAACATTGGAGCACATATACACTGCAATTCAAATGCCCATGATTTGACAATTTAATTTGTGTAGTCAGGATTTCAGCAGTTTCCAGATAACTCCCTGAGAGGAGCCCCTGATTGTCATTTATTGGCCCAGTTGAAGGGAGTTCTGGATAAAACAAAAACATAATATCCATCCAGCCAAGTGACCATCATAGTGGAAATCAACACTTAATATAGACACAATTAGAGCTATTCCAGTTGGCCTCGCATTGTAACATTGAAAAGAGCAAGTTGCTCAAATACTAGAAATAAGTTGCTGGCAGGCAAATTAATTGTTGTAAAGTGCTTTTACGTTGGCATTTGTTTAACTTGGATCACAGGAACAGTGTCCATGTGCTGGCTTCTCATACTTAAATTGCCACATCTGGGGCCCGTATCTCAACAGCAGAATTGCAACACTACAAGAAGGTGGGTCTAACATTCTGTCATCAGGAGATGGGATCCAGTGTTAGATTAGTAAATATGATCAACCGTAGCTTACAGAATGCCTGGGCTATCCAGCATTCTAAACTAACCTAGTGCAACTGTAAAATTGTTTATTGATGTCCAACAGATGAACTGCTCAGCTTCGACCTAGGCATCAGATTCAGATACGACAAAGGCAGACTCAGCCCGGTCAACCCTGCAAAGACCTCCTCGCTACCATCTGGAGACTTGTGCCAAAGTTGGAAGAGCTGTCCCACAGACTAGTCAAGCAATGGTCTGACATCGTCATATTCACAGAATTGTGCCTATCAACCAATGTCCCAGACCTCTCCAACACCATGCCTGGGTATGGCCCATCCCATCGGCAGGACAGACCTACCAGAGGTGGCGGCATAGTGGTATATAATCACACTGGAGTGTCAAGAGTCCTCAACATTGACACCAGATCCCATGGAGTTTCATGGTATCAGGTCAAACGTGGGCAAGGAAACCTCCTGCTGATTACCATGAACCAGCCTCCCTCAGTTAATGGATCAGTACTCCTCCATGATTGAACACCATTTGGAAGAAGCACTGAGGGCATCAAGGCCACAAATGTATTCTAGTTGGGGGACTTCAATGCCCATCACCAACTTGATAGTACCACCACCGGCTGAGCTGGAAAATCTTGAAGGATATAGCTGCCGGAGTGGGCTTGCAGTAGGTGGCAAGAGAACAAACAAGGGAAATCCTACTTTACATAGTATTACATAGTACTTACAGTATAGAAACAGGCCATTTAGCCCAGCAAGTCCATGTCGGTGATTAGGCTCCACATGAGCCTCCTCCCATGCTACTTCATCTAACCTCATCAATATATCCTTTTATTCCTTGCTCCTTCATGTGTTCATCTAGCTTCCCCTTAAATGCATCTATGCTATTCACATTAACTACTCTTTTTTGTAGCAGGTTCCACATTCTAACCACTCTATGGATAAAAAAGTTTCTCCTAAATGTTCCATTGGATTTATTAGTGACCATTTTATATAGTTTCTAGCTCTTGTCTCCCCACAGCAGTCCTCACTAATCTACATGTAACAGAAGTATCTGCCCATGATAGTACTGACAGGAGTGACTACCGTTTCTTATGGAGACAAAGTTCCCTCTGTACAATGAGGACACCCTCCATCGTGTTTCATGACACTACCATTGTGTTAAATGGGATAGATTAAGATCAGATCTCGCAGCTCAAAACCAGGTATCCATGAGGCACTGTTGCAGTAGCAGAATTGTATTTCACCACAATCTGCAACCTCATGGCATATCCCTCACTTCACCATTACCCTCAAGCCTAACGACCAATCGTGGTTCATTGAGGAGTGTCGAAGAGCAGCACCAGGTGAACCTGAAGATGAGCTGGTAACCTTATGTAGCCAGTTGTCAGTCTTCAGTGCCATGCATATCGGAGGTACGATGATACAACATTCACGGAGTAACTCTGAAGAGTTAGGAAAAAATGGGCTTTGTCTTTAAAAAATGAACATTTATTTTTTTTAAAGTGAACAATCATCCAAAATGGCCAAGGAAGAGGATTAACCTTTTGTACATTCAAATAGTCTGACAAAGACAAAGGACAAATCTTCAAAGCCAAAGGGTGATAATGAAACTCATCTCACACCTATCATAGAAACATTCCAGAATTGAATTTCTTCTTCTAAAACAAAGAAGGTGTGAAGTAGCCATGACCTGGACCATTGTGCGATCACCATGGGAAGAAACAAGAATGGCTCCCAACAGAAGGTGAGAAGTGACAGTTTTACCTTTAAAAAAAGACAGCCAGAAAGAAAGTGAATGAGAGAGAGAGAAACTGACCCAGAAGGTAAAGCTACTCGTAACTGCTGGCATTCCAGAGAGCCAGAAAGCTCACGCCCTGCTGGAAAAAATCCGATATCTACATCATACAGCAGAGATAGAGCTAGGAGTGATCCACCATCTGACAAAAGAGCCTTCAATCAAGAGAGAAATCTACAATCACCACAGGCCTGCAACTACCTGGACTTTGAGTCTCAAGAGAATTCAACAGGTTTATCGTAACCCTTCTCCCCCACAAAAACCCACCTACCTCTTTCCCTCCTCTATCTGTTTCTTCTTGTGTGTGTGCATGAGCGAATGTGTGAGTGAATGAGGTTGACACAATTTCGGGATAAGGTGCATTGATCAATAAACAATTGACTTTCTGTTTTTAAAAACCTACAAGAAAACCTGTCGCTGTCTGTTTATTTGAAAAATTAAACACAAAGGGGCTAAAATGTTAATACAAATACACTTGCTGCAGTCAGGTGGGGAGTTGAACAGTAGGAACCACCCGCATCACACCATGTGGCTGTAACATCAGTCAATTTGTTTCACTCTAGGTGATATCAAGAAAAGGCTGACACAGTGGATACAGCAAAGGCCATGGGACCTGACAACATCCTGGCTGTGGTGCTAAAGACAGGAAACACTGGCATCTACATAAGAAAATAAAATTTGGGGCATGCTGGCATAGTGGTTATGTTATTGGACTCATTAACTAATGTCCTTCAGGGAACAAAACCTGCTGTCTTTACCCGGTCTGGCCTACATGTGACTCCAGACCCACAGCAATGTGGCTGATTCTTAACTGCCCTCTAAAATGGCCTAGCAAACCACTCAGATGTATAGGGATGACCAATAAATGCTGGCCTTGCCAACAAAGTCCACATCCTGTGACTGAATAAAAAAATTGCTAAGGTATGTCCTTTTCACAAAAAGGACAAATCCAACCCAGCCAATTGCTGCAACATCAGCCTACTCTCAATCATCAGCAAAGTGATGGAAGGTGGTATCAGTGCTATCAAGCGGATCTTACACAGCAACAACCTGCTCACTAATGCTCAGTTTGGGGTCTGCCTGGATCACTCAGCTCCAGGCCTCATTAAAGCCTTGGTCCAAACATGGACAAAGGAATTGAATTCCAGAGGTGAGATGAAAGTGACTGCCCTTGATATCAAGGCAGCATTTGACTGACGAGTGAGACATCAAGGAGTCCTATTAAAAGTGAAGTCAATGGGAATCAGGGGATAACTCTCCACTGGCTGGAGTCATACCTAGCACGAAGGAAGATGGTGTGATTGTTGGAGGCCAATCATCTCAGCCGCAGTACATCACTGCGAGAGTTCCTCAGTGCAGTGTCCAAGGCCCAACCATCCTCAGCTGCTTCATCAATGACTTTCACTCCATCAAAAGGTCAGAACAGGTGATGTTTGCTGCTGCTTGTGCAGTGTTCAGTTCCATTTGCAATTCCTCAGATAATGAAGCAGTGCCTGCATGCAACAAGACCTGGGCAATATCCAGGTTGGGGCTGAGAAGTGGCAAGCAACTCTCCACTTGCCTGCATAAGTGCAGCTCCAACAACACTCAAGAACACTGACATCATCTAGGACAAAGCAGTCCACTGATCCACCGCCTTAAACGTTCACACCCTCCACCACTGGCACACCGTAGCTGTAGTGAGTACCATCTACAAGATGCATGGCAGCAGCTCACCAAGACTTCTTCAACCGCATTCTCAGACCTGCAAACTCTACCACCTAGAAGGACAAGAGCAGCAGACGCATGGGTACACCAGCACCTGCAAGTTCTCCTCCAAGCCCAACACCATCCTAATCTGGACATCACTCGCTGTTTCTTCATTGCCGCTGGGTCAAATCCTACCTAACACTACGATGGCAGTACCTTTACCACAAGGGCTTCAGTGGTTTAAAAAGGCAGCTCATCAACACCATCTTCTTACGTGAACAGGGAATGGGCAATAAATGCTGGTCTTGCCAGTGATGCTCACATCCCGTGAATGAATAAATTACATTTCAAAATACCCTGATCTATATCTCTTCAAACTAGCACATACTATCAGATGAAGTATGAGTGAGAAAGATGGCAGTGGCATATGATAGCTCTGTGCCTTAAGGGAAAGGATAGAGAAAACCTTTTCAACAGCAGCCTTACTATACTAAGTAGACTACCCTGCAAGTTGCCAGTCAAACTTTATCAAAAATAGTCTCATCCTCATCCTTCCAAAATAGTTGCTATGACATAGGAGAGAAAATCTCTGGAACAAAATAGTTTAATAAACTAGTTAGTACCTTATTCTTTTTTCTTCTGCAAATGGGTTATTAGCTAGTTAGTGGTCAAGATTCTAAAAGTGTTGAATTAAATCTACGATTGAATGTGACTGAATATGCTGCTCTCTTTCTTTTACCAAATTGCCAGCCTGTAAATAATGCTTAATCCACCATCTCAATATAGTTACACGTCTTGTAGCACATACGTTTCATTACAAGAGAATTCCACTCCTCGTAAAAAAATCAAAAGTAGAAAGCAATGTCTTGATGCTAAAACAAAAGTTGTTACTTTTGGAAATGTCTCTTCTGGATCATATCAATCAATCAGGAACTGAATAACATAAATGTTAATTTTGCTTCACATAGCTGTTCCAATGTACTGAATAAAAATATTGTACCTGGTCTGTTCACACCAATTTAACAGGAAGTCAGAAGCAGCTCAAAGGATCAAAAGTGGACAATAGATTATAGTCTGGAATTATTCAAAATTAAGAAGGGTTTTGACAAATAAGGAGAAACTATTTCCACTGACAGGAGGGTCAGTAAGCAAAGGACACCAATTTAAGATAATTGGTAGAAGAACCAGGCAAAAGCTGAGGAATCTCCACATCACTGGGGAGACCAAACACAGACTGGGTAACCACTTTGTATCTCTTCCATTCAGTCTGCAAGCGTGACCCTGAGCTTCCGGTCGCATGGTCATTTTACCGAGTAACATCAGTGAAAGCATGGAAAATACAAGTCTGAATTTTTAAAATTTTCCCAATTGATTCCAAAATTCAATGAGGAAGATGTGGAAGCATTGTTTGTATCTTCTGAGATACTTGCAAGGCAGTTAAAGTGGCCGGCTGAGAGTTGGACTCTTCTGCTGCAAAGTAAGCGTACTGAAAAAGCCCATGAGGTTTATTTTCAGTTGACAAATGAGAGTTCATCAAACTATGAACTGACAAAAAATGCTATCCTCGGGGCATATGAGCTAGTACTGGAAGCCTACTGCCAGAAGTTCCGAACCCTCAAGAAGCAGACTGATCAAACTTACCTGGAGTTTGAGAAAAATAAGCAGCTGGCTTTTGACCAGTGGTTGAGGGCTCTTAAAGTGCAGCCCAGCTATGAAAACCTCAGAGAGGTGATTTTGCTAGAGGAATTTAAAAACTCTCTCCCACTCTCCATAAAGACCCACGTGGAGGAACAAAAAGTACATAGAGGAGGCAAGCCACAGTTCGGGCTGATGAGTTCGCATAAATATACAAGTCGGCTCCCCAGGGGAAACCCTTCCCTAGTCACCCCCATGAAATCTGAAAAGGACAAAGTGTGGGAAGGTGATAGGAGCCCAAGAAGTACTGGAAGAGAAAAAAAAGCAGGCCACACAGGGGGCCCTCCTTCAGGCATAAAGAATAGTGCTGTAAGACCCGGAGACCTGTGTGCTTCCGTTGTAATAAGGCAGGTCATCTAAGAGCTGACTGCTGGAAACTACAAGGAAAGTCTGTAGGGTTAATCAGGGCACACCCGCTCAGTGAAGGAGAAGGGACCCTGATGGAAAGCATAGCAGAACAAGCTGTGGCTTTAACTGCAGCAATAGTAAGACCCAGAAAACATACTGCTGTGGGTGCAGGAAAATTTAATAGGATCCCTGAAGGTTATCAGGATTTTGTATCCAAAAGGTGTGTGACCCCATACTCCTCGAGTGGGGCAAGCAAGCCCATAGTGATACTCAGGGTTACCTTTTACTGGGAAAAGGCCTGACCTTTCCCCCAGAGAGTGCAGTAAATATCAGAATGATAGTAAATGGTATCGGAGGGCTGTGTACACCTGTACCTGTACATCGGGTGCACTTGGAGTGCAACCTAGTTTTGGTGACCATAGGGATTGTCCCTAGATTGCCTGTGGATGGGGTTGATCTGCTCCTAGGTAATGATCTGGTGGGGGCGAAGGTGGTAGCTTCCCCAAAAGTGAAAGAGAGACCGCAGGAGGTCTGCAATGGCAGTAGATGGTCCCCTGCAGTTTCCCTGAATGTGTAGTGAATCGGGCCATGACCAAACCAACTCCCCCAGAGGAGACTGAATTGGCACTGCAGGCAGCTGACCATGAGGTCTTTGGAATGTTAGAGGACATAGGTAATGGATTAAATGGACCTTCCCCAGCTGAGGCTCAGCAAGCCGACCCAGCACTGAAAGAGTTAGCACAGGCTGCCCAAATTGAAGCAGAGGGAGTCCCTGATTGCTGATATTTAAAGAATGATTTACTGATGAGGAAATGGAGTTCTCCTCACAGACCTGAGGGCAAGGAGTGGACAGTGGTTCACCAGTTAGTGGTGCCACAGACATACCAGAGAGAAATAGTAAGAAGGGCCCATGAGATTACAGTGGCTGTACATGTTGGTATCCGCAAAACCAAAGCCCGTATAAGACAGCAGTTTGACTGGCCAAAACTCCACAAAGATGTAGTGGAGGACTGTAGGAGTTGCCACATGTGCCAGGTTGAGGGGAAACCCCAACTTACAGTGAAATCTGCACCCTTAAGTTCTGTACCGACGTTTAGAGAACCCTCCAGCAGAGGGCTGGTGAATTGTAAGGGACCACTGCCGAGAACAAAAGAGGGCAAACAGGCACAGGATTGGCAAAAATTTAGAGAGAAAAGGGGAAAAAGGGACAAAGAGGACGGGTTAAAGGAAGTCTGGGAGGATTCTCAAATGAAAACCCCTACTGTCCAGTCAGCCAACCCCGAAATGTTGGAAAAATTAGACCCCATATCCTCCTATGTAAATGCAGGCACCAGAAGCACCCCACCAGAATTGCTAACACATTTGCAGGAACCTGCAGGGACAAAGGAAGTCCTCAAGCAGGCAGAGAAACTGTAAGGATGATGTCTCACCTAGTTGAAGTGCTGCAGGGGAGTGCAGTAGAATCTGGGCAAATACCTGCAAGCAGGAGTGTCCCAGAGGACAAAGGGGAGATTTGAAGAATCAACAAATCCCATAGACAATGCCGTTTCAAACTGCTGGCCAACCTGGGAATTGATTGAATTGTGCTCACAGTAAAGTTTTGAGGCAGACTGCTTTTGAAGACCAAAGGGAAGCAAGGTCTCTCTCTCTCTCTCTCTCTCTCATGCCAAGTTCCAGGGACCCATGGAAGTAACTTAAGCCTCAAGACAGAAGACCCTGCAGCCTTCTGGGTACCAGCTAAGCAAGTTTGAAAGTGTGCACTGGGCCTCAACGAGAACTGCAAGACTTAACTTCAATCAAAGACTTTACATCCAACCCAAAACCAGTAACTGAATTCCATCTACTACTTCAAACCCCTTTAATTCATTCTCTTCCTCTGTATCTATTTATTGCATATGCATACTAGTATGGTTGCGTCATGTATTCTTGGTAGTTTTAACTGAATTAGAGTTTTACGGTAATAAACTTACACCTTTCTTGCTTAAATCTGAGAAAACCTGTCTGGCTGATTCCTTTACAACTACAATCAGGCAGCAGTGAGCAAGGACTCACTGAGGGGAGGCTAAAAACACTGGGCTAAATTTTACCAGCCCCTCGACGCTGGGGGTTGTGGCGGGGGTGGGGGGGCCATAAAATTCTGATCGGTGAGGGCCACCACAACCTCCGACGTCGAAACGGCCCCGCCGCATTTTTCCGGCCTCGGTGCAGACCCCCCGCCACCTGGCGACGGGGCCTTCATAACCTATTAAAATTAGCCACATTAACATGCTAATGAACTTACCTGATGCCGTCGGCTGTCCCATGCCAACTTTACGGCCAATCGGCTGCCACTTATATGCCTTCTGAGGCGAGACACTGGTGGGGAAGCGGGAGGAATAAAATTATCAGGGTGGGGTGGGGGGAAACAGGGAAACTATCCCTATTGGTTGCAGGGATGGTGGGAAGGGGTTGAGGGTCAAAGGGAATAAATTTTGTGGGGGGAAAGTTTGGTTTATAAATAAAAGTTTGTTCTGGGAAGAGAGGGCAATTTATATATCGATTATCCATTGGGGGATGGGAGACGGGATTTAAAGTTGTGTTAAAATTTTACTTTTTTTTCCTAGAGACCGGGACCTTTAAAAATTTAATTGTCACGGAAGGGCTTGAAGCCCTTTAAAAATGGCGCCTGTGCCTGGGCAGTGACGCCGGACGCCGTTGCCGGGAATGCAGCAGCTGCCCTCTTTACGTCATCGGGGACGGACGCTCCGCTTTCTCCATTTAAATCAGCCCCGCACTTAATATCTGTGCGGCGGCACTTCTGTGTCGGAAGGCATAATATGCACCTTCTTTATATACTAAACAAAATATTATATTGTAAGCTTTAGACCTAAATTATCACTGATTAGATAGTGATGAATCACAGAATTTAAAAGAAATCATTTCAACAAACTTAGACTTAGAATATTTGCTCTTGCTCAAAATAATCTAAATTTCTACAACTTTTTTCTGTTGTATAGTCTCACTACAGTTTTAGAAATTTTCGGCAGTGTAAGTTCTGAAGGGAACATTAATTTCTTTCCTCTTGGCTTGGATTTGAATCAATCTCAGCTTAATTGCACGACAGTATCTTCTTTGCTACAGCAACAGGAACTCCACACATCCCATTCCACAACATTGATATTATTTCTCTTAATGACCATCACATTCACCTATTCAAATGCAAAAAGGAACCATCTTCACCTGCAATAATAAAAGGGATCCTGGAATGGAAACCATATGGATGATTTCACAACAAAACCTTAGGAAAATTGATACAACATTGAATATTCTAGATATTACACCAGTTTTGTGGTGTTATCCCCGTCAGTAACTAAAAATCTGAATGTCACTTAGCAGCTCCAATTATTCTTATCAGACAGATCTAAAAAAAATTATACTATAAAAACTGATGGTTAAGTTATTTGCTTATATGTAATAGACACCAAATCATGCATGAAGGTAGGATCTCTTAGCAGATGTTAGAGTAATGTGTAATATTACTGAGAATGGGAGCTGCTTTAATTCAGAATTGATATTGTTAGCGACCACAATAATTCCAAAATTATATAAATCTGATCTATTCTGCTTTGAAGTGATAATAACAAAGAAAGTGTACCTCGGGCGATTGGCAAAACATTGCTGCACACTGGTCTAAACGTCAATGTATTTTTTTTTAAGAATCCACTGTTTCAGGATAATCTAAATTTTTCTTCTGCCTACATGTTCATTATGATTCATACCTTTTTTCAATTCAAAAAATGCCTAGAAAAGTTTGTATCAGCAAATAGAGTTCAGGGTCATTAGCTTTAGAAATGTGTCAAGATATTCCTTTGGGAATTTGAATGGGCAGGCTGGATGGACCAAAGATCTACTGCTGCCTGAAATTATTATGATCGTGATACATCCCAACCATTCATGCCACCACAGTGTATCATCATCTGAAAGTGACAGGTGGCTTTGTGGAGTCAAAGTCAACAGATTACAAGCGTCCTTGTTTCCAAGCATTAAAACTATGTTGTATAATGTATGCCGGTGATGGAATTTCCCAGTAAATCAACTGCCAATTATATTTTGATAAACTTGCAATGACTTCATAATTGAAATATCTTCATGCATCATCAACATGGAGGGCACTTGTTGACATTTCCTGAGAAATGCTGTTCAGACAAAAACAGAACAAGAATGAATAAAACCACCCTTTAAAATTGGTGTAACTTACAAATGACACGTAAATTTAAGTGTTTTATAAACAAAATAAAGGCTTGCATTTAAATAGCATATTTCATAACCTCAGAATGTGCCAAGTGCTTTACAGGTACTGGAGTACTTTTGAAATGTGGTCAATGATCTAATGTATGAAATGAGGCAGGGAATTTGTGTACAGCAAAGTTCCACAAACAGCAATGTGTTAATTGTAGTATAATGTACATAAGCTGTTGCTGGGTAGATTATGTATACGGACCGTAAGCATCATCACAGGATGTAATGTCACGAGTCTGTACCTTGTGCTGCTCAGTGTTCATGAAGATATCTTAGGAAAGAAGACCTCTGTAAATAAACCCCTGTTAATTTGACCCAGAGTCTGCTTTCCTCATTCAATACTAATAACACGCTGACAGGATAGTACAATAATGACCAGATGATCTATTTTTGTGATGTTGATTGAGGGATAAATATTGGCCAGAACCCATGGATACGTCCTCTACTCTTCTTCAAAATCACATCAAGAGAGCAGACACGGCTTCAGTTTAACATCTCATTTGAAAGACATGTCTGACAATACAGCATTCCCTCAGTATTGCACTGGATTTTTGTACTCAAGTTTCTGGAGTGGGACTCAAACCCAAAACTTGCTGATTCTAGACTACTACCAACTGAGCCATGACTGACACACGTAGTTCATTAAAGGGTCAGGTGATAGCAGAAATTGTTAGAGCAATTCACCAAAGTCATCTCATTCAAAACAATGGGGCAGATTTTCCCTCCATACGGTTTTTGAGTGGCTGGCCAGTAACTCGATTAGTGCTGGCAGCAGGCCAGGTCCATTTTGAGATGGACAGTGGACATAAAAGTAGTGCCCCTAGGGCAACCTACTGGCTCTGGACCTCCACAGTATCGGATATAAGGGGATATATTCAATGTGTAGGTAAAGTCTGGGCAATTTATAATGGGGTGCACCACATTTTATTGAACAATGAAGTGCATTTTACTGTTCTTTATGAGTTGAAAAATAATAATAATAATGAATAATAATGTTCAGATCCTTGTTGTAAGATATCAGTTTGACCCTAACTGAATTAAGACTCATTATAGTCATTACAAATTAACAGTAATTTATACTAGGCTTTTATAATACATTAGAACTTAATATGAACTCATTTAGACTGAAACTATGAGTTATAAAATGTTCAATTAATTTACATATAATGGACTAAAATAAACCTCCAATTATATGGCAAATGACAGAGGTAGAGTAAGTTTAAGCTGTAAATTGTGTTTAATTCATCCAAAATGATTTTTTTTCAAGTTGCATTGAGTGTTTGTAGAAATGCACTGACAGCAACCTTTGGATTTCCTCATTTAACTGCTTATGTGTGGACTCCAGAATTTGCTGTCAATTTCAGAGAAATAGTGACAGCAAACCTGGAAAATTTCACCATCATTACTACTGCAAAATCTGCACCATTATTTTTCATTTTTGCTAATGAACATAACAAAAAAAATTTGCCCACAGGCTAAAAATTCCCTTCTTTTTTGTGTGAATGGCTATAAATGAAAAGGAATCAGATAATGATTGTGTTTTCTGCTCTACTCAGCTTATGGTACCTGGTTTGTAGTTCCTTGATAATGAGATAATATTTGGTGCAATTTAGACCCATCAGAAACTATACACATATATAATAAAAGCAAAATACTGCGGATGCTGGAAATCTGAAATAAAAACAATAAATGCTGGAACCACTCAGCAGGTCTGGCAGCACCTGTGGAAAGAGAAGCAGAGTTAATGAAACTATACACAAATATTTCTCTTTATTTAATAACAAGCACATACAATATTAAGAAGTCAACATTGGTATGCAGTATATTGCCAAGTGTTATTAATTTGTGAACATAGAATGCCAACAGGCTACTTTGACCAATACTGACATTAGAACTGAACCTGGAACTCTCCTTATTCAACAGCGACACATTTTACTTTTCAAAAACTAGATAGTCATTGGGAGAAAACCTGATTAATTTTTCTCCTCCTTAATTGGTCAGCACTGAAGTTAATAGTAAATTCTCACAATGTGATCACTAACTCGGTACAGACTAGGCATCAAGCCTGGTGTGGCCCTTAACTAGACAATGTGGTGCATTTGCCCCACTTGAACATTGTTTGTGTGTCTCAAAGCATTTTTTTCAGCCTTTTAGCAGGATGGGTGGCCAATCCAGTTGCTTCCACTGATCAGCTCTATCATTAGATGCTTGAGAAACTGTCCATCCCTTCCTGGGGGGAACCCATTTAATTTTTCCATCCCTACTGATCTTGGTGTCCTTCCCCTAGCTGCATATGAGGTGCGCAAGGGGAAACCAGGATCTAGATTTCATTGATTAAACAACTCGAAGGAGCCTTATTAGGGGACAACACTTTATGTTGTAAAGGTGAAATAGCTACAACAGCAATGATAATACATTGTTATTGGCAGTTCTGTGATTCCTGGGGAAGCATGAATTATCTAACTAACTAACTATCATTAGTAGTTAGGTTAATCAGCAGCACCGCAACACTTACATGAGGCACAATGGAGTGAGAGGATACAAATTTGCACCAACAATCGTCCCTGCTGCTGAATACTCGATCTAAGTTCTAAGAACCATTTTGAGGTCAAGCACCTCTTTGTGGTAGACTGAAAAAATTTAAACATTCCTAGGCCAATTTTGTAACTCTTGGAAGCATTGTGAACTGTGAGGAGGATAGTGTAGAACGTCAAAAGGACATAGACAAGTTGGTGGAATGGGCAGACAGGTGGCAGATAAAGTTCAATGCAGAGAAATGTGAAGTGATTCTTTTTATTAGGAAGAACATGGAGAGACAATATAAAATAAAGGATACAATTCTAAAGGGGGTGCAGGAGCAGAGGGACCTGGGTGTATCTGTGCACAAGTCATTGAAGGTGGCAGGACACGTTGAGAAAACGATTAATAAAGCATACAGTATCCTGGGCTTTATTAATAGGAGCATAGAGTACAAGAGCAAGGAAGTTATTTTGAACTTATATAAGATAGAAAGTTCGGCCTCAGCTGGAGCATTGCGTCCAGTTCTGGGCACCGCACTTCAGAAAAAATGTGAGGGCATTGGAAAGAGTACAGAAAAGATTCACAAGCCAGTTCCGGGGATGAAGAACTTCAGTTATGAAGATAGATTGGAGAAGTTAGAACTGTTTTCCTTGAGAAGTGAGGGCTGAGAGGTGATTTGACAGAGGTATTCAAAATCATGAGGGGTCTGGACAGAGTGGATAGGGAGAAACTATTCCCACTCGTAAAAGGATTGAGAACAAGAGGGCACAGATTTAAAATGATTGCTAAAAGAAGCAAAAGTGACTCAAGGAAAAGCTTTTTCACTCAGCGAGTGGTTAAGGTCTGGAATGCACTGCCTGAGAGTGTGGTGGAGGCAGGTTCAATTGAAGCATTCAAAAGGAAATTAGACAGTTATATAAGAAGGAAGCATATGCAGGGTTATTGGGAGGAGGTGGTGGAATGGCACTAAGTGAATTGCTCTTTCGGAGAGCTGGTGGAGACACGATGGGCCTAATGGTCTCCTTCTGCACTGTAACAGTTCTGTGATTCTGTGAACTCCTACTGGCTGCTTTGAAATGGTACTCATAGAATCACAAAACACAGGAGGTGGCTGCTCAGCCCATCGTGCTTGTGCCAGCTTTTTGAAAGAGCTATCCAATTAGTCCCATTCTCCAGCCCTTCCCCATTGTCCTGCAAATTTTTCCTGTTCAAGTATATATTCAATTCTGTTGTCAGAGATTTTACACCAAGTCACTAACCTTGAGATTCCTTGAGAGGGTGCAGAGAAGATTTACCAGAATGGTTCCAGGGATGAGGGAATTTAGCAAAGTGTTATGTAGGAGAAACTGGGGTTGTTTTTCTTGGAGCAAAGGAGATTGAAAGCAAATCTGATAGAAGTGTACAAGATTATGACAGGTTTAGATAAGGTTGACAAAGAAAAACTGCTCCCATTAGTCATAAGAACAGAGGAAATAGGAGCAGGAATAGGTCGTTCGGTCCTTCGAGTCTGCTCTGCCATTCAACTGGATCATGGCTGATCTACCTCAATGGCCATTTTCACGTACCATCCCCTTATCCCTTGATATCTTTAATTAATGCAATGAAGTCGATTGGACAAGGACTAGGTGACACAGATTTAAGGCTTTGGGCATGTGATACAGGGGAGATGTGAGGAAGAACATTTTTTACGCAGTGAGTGTTAATGACCTGAAACTCACTGCTTACAAGGGAGGTGGAAGTGCAGACAATCAATGATTACAAAAGGAAATTGGATGGGCACTTGAGGGAAATAAATTTGCAGGGCTATGGGGATAGAGCAGGGGAATGAGACTGACGGGATTGCTCTACAGAGAGCCAGCAAGAACTCGATGGGATGAATGGCCTCTTTCTGTGCTGCAATGACTCCATGACTATATGACCTTCTCTCTAAGCTGAAGTCCATCTTTTGCCCAGGATTATCAGGGAATGGAAAATAAAAATACCAGAACTAGAAACAAAATCAGTAGTTGTACTCCATACTTCAGAACAGGTGATATTTAATTAACACTTGCCTTTGTGTTTTTCTTCAAGCACCTATATTCCCACAAAATGGGTTGTTAAAGATGGTGTTTTAATTGATCTTAAAATTAAATACTTCACCTGTAATGTGCAACCTGTCAGTTGAGTTGAGGTGGAAACCACATTGCTCTCTTGAAGCTGACTAATCAGCACACAGCTGCTGCATCCATTCAACTGCAGTCATGTAAAGAAGTTTCCAGAACTGTTGCATGGGAATTTGCACTGTAAAATGCAGCGGATTAAATCACTTACTAAATCCAGATAATTTGGACAACATTGGATTTAATAATTCCCTATAGATTTGCAAGACTTCAAGACACACATTTCTTCGTAACATCTGCCTTCAAGTCTCCAATGGCAAAGGCAGCATGATTGGAATTTTAGAAAGTTGCTGTAACTTGAGGCAGGAAGCAGAAGAAAACATGCAACTTGTGTTTTGTATTGTGGAGTTGAAATTGTGTAGCTTCAAATAGTGACCGAGATGTGGCTGTTGGTTTTATTTTGAGGGGGAAACATTATACATTTCCCCAGATATGCAACCTTCATAAGATCCATCTGAAAGCTACAGTAGGACAGTTCACTAATTAAACTGGAAGCAGGAACAGCACCATTATTGAACACGTTTCCTACAAGCGCAACAAATGTCCTTCTTGCACTGCAATTGAAATGTGATTGTTTTTAATCAATCAAAGAGGTCAAAGAGCAGCTTCTGTCTATATTTTTAATGGCGAGGTCAAATGGGATTCATTTAAATCATTCTGGCTGCCTGTACATAAGAACAACAACCTCTATCAATGGCAATGTAATTACTTGTGCTCATCCAGCTTCTCTGTGTTAATTCACATGGCCATAAATTCCAGTTAGTTCTATAGTGGCTGGCTGGTTTAAAAAATACTACCCACACATCGTGATTGTTTTAAAGAGGCATTTATTTAATTGGTGCAGTTTGTCATGGATTCCAGTTGTGACTGTCTTTCTTATAACATAGAGTACATTAAGCTTGCAGTTCAACTCCAATTTAAAAGACACAATGTTGCAAGGTCCCCACTATAACATGTCTATCATGCCCTTTGCAATCTATAGGTACTTCCTATTTCCTCTACAGTCATTAAAGGCACTGTATGAACCGTTTAGACCCTTGCAATGCAGTCTGTAGCTCAGACATCTGTTGGTCAATGGCCTGGTACAATGCTGGAGGAGCCAATTGCAGTGAAATTGTCAGCAATTTCTCTATACTGATATGTAACCCATTTTACTTTGGATACTGCTTTAATGAACACTGGAATTCAAGAACACAAGATATAGGAGCAGAAGTAGACCCTATGGCCCATCAAGCCTGCTCTGCCATTCAATACGATCATGTCTGATCTTGGTCTTCAATTCCACTTTCCTGCCTGCTCCCCATATCCCTTGATTCCCTGCGAGACCAAAAATCTATCGATCCCAGAATTAAATGTATTCAGTGATGGAGCATCCACAATCCTTTGGGGTAGAGAATTCCAAAGATTCATAACCCTTTGAGTGAAGTAATTTCTCATCATCTCAGTTCTGAATGATTGGCCCCTTATCCTGAAACTGTGTCCCCATGTTCTAGATTCCCTGACCAGTGGGAACAATCTCTCAGCTTCTACCCTATCAAGCCCTTTCAGAATCTTGTATGTCTCAATTAGATTGCCTCTTATTCTTCTAAACTCCAGAAAATATAGGCCCAATTTACTCAGCCTCTCATAATAGGACAACCCCCTCATCCCAGGGACCAATCTCGTAAATCTTTGCTGCACTGCCTCCAGTGCAAGTATATCCTTTCTTAAATGTGGAGACCAAAACTGCACACAGTACTCCAGGTGCGGTCTCACCAAAGCTGTACAATTTTAGTAAGACTTCTTTATTCCTGTACTCCAATCCCCTTGCAATAAAGGCCAACATGCCATTTGCCTTCCTAATAGCCTGCTGCACCTGCATGTTAACTTTGTGCGTTCCTTGTACGAGTATTCCCAAGTCTCTCGGAACGTCAACACTTACCAGTTTCACACCTTTTAAAACATATTCTGCTTCAATTTTTATGACCAAAGTGAACAACTTCACACTTATGTACATTATACTCCATTTGCCATCTTGTTGCCCACTCACTTAACCTGTCTATATTTCTTTGCAGCCTCTCTACATCCTCCCCGCAGCTTACCTTTCCACTGAACTTTGTATCATCAGCAAACTTAGATACATTACTCTCTGTCTCTTCATCCAAGTCATTAATATAGAGTGTAAATAGCTGAGGTCCCAGCACTGATCCATGCAGCACCCCACTATTCACTGCCTGCCAACTTGAAAATGCTCCATTTTTGCCCACTCTCTGCTTCCTGTCTGTTAACCAATCCTCTATCCACACTAATATATTACCCCCAACAGCATGAGCCCTTATCTTGCCTATTAATCTTTTATGTGGCACCTTTCAAATGCCTTTTGAAAATCCAGGTATACTACATCTACTGGTTCCCCTTTATCTACCCTATTAGTTACACCCTCAAAAAACTCTAATAAATTTGTCAAACAGGATCTCCCTTTAGTAAAACCATGCTGACTTGTTCTAATCATACTATGCTTTTCCAAGTGCAATGCTAAGACTTCTTTAATAATAGTTTCCAATGACTGATGTTAGGCTAACTGGCCTGTAGTTCCCTGTTTTCTCTCTGCCTCCTTTCTTGCAAAGCAGAGTAACATTTGCCAACATCAAATCTGATGGACCATTTCTGAATCTAAGGAATTCTGGAAAATCATAGCCAGTGCATTCACTATCTCTGCAGATATCTCTTTTGGAACCCTATAGGAATAGTTGGATATTTAATGGAATACCTTTTGATGTAGGGAAAAATGAACTTGCAGTTATCCCAGAGCTTCAATCAAGTTTTTCTAGAGAGTAAATAACTTTTTTTTCCAAATGTTTCTTGTAAATTTCCTCCTCTCGTGCCTTGATTAAGTTTACTACCTGCTGAGGCAGGTTACCAGGAATACCTTCAAAAATATCACATATGCTGCCATTATTCTTGTCTGAGTTTTGACACTGTCAACAGAATATGCAACAATAATATCATTGAAGAACATCACTGTGACCATGCAGGTCCCACAGTGCTGCCTGTCTCCCAGGAAATTGAGGTTTCTCCCCCTTACACTCTTCTACAACAACAACTTGTATTTATATAGTACCTTTAACATAATAAAACATCCCAAGGCGCTTCACAGGAGCATTATAGAACAAAATATGACACCGAGCCACATAAAGAGATATTAGGTCAGATGACAAAAAGTTTGGTTAAAGAGGTAGGTTTTAAGGAGTATCTTAAAGGAGGAAAGCGGGTGGAGAGGTGGAGAGGTGTAGGGAGGGGATTCCAGAGCTTAGGGTCTAGGCAACTGAACGTGCAGCTACCAGTGGTGGAATGATTAAAATCGGGGATGCTCAAGGGGCCAGAATTAGAGGAGCACAGCTATTTTGGAGGGTTGTGGGGCTGGAGGAGACGACAGAGAGAGGGAGGGGTGAGGCCATGGAGGGATTCAAAAACAAGGATATGAATTTTAAAATCAAGACGTTGTTTGACCCAGGCGTCAATGTAGGTCAGTGAGCAGAGGGGTGATGTGTAATATGACTTGGTGTGAGTTAGGACACAGCCGAGTTTTGGACGACCTCAAGTTTACAGAGGGTAGAATGTAGGAGACCAGCCAGGAGTGCATTGGAATAGTCAGGTCTAGAGGTAATGAAGGCATGAATGAAGGTTTCAGCAGCAGATGAGCTGAGACAAGGGTGAAGTCGGGTGATGTTACGGAGTTGGAAACAGGTAGTCTTAGTGATGGTACGAATATGAATTTGGAAGCTCACCTCAGGGTCAAATGTGACGTCAAGATTGTGAACAGCCTCGCTTAATCTCAGACTGTTGCCTGTGAGAGGGATGGAGCCAGTAGCTAGGGAACGAAATTTGAAGCAGGGGCCAATTCTGGCAGGTGTTGGTAGATAGTGAACAGGGAGGAACCTTGACTGCTTTTTGCCTTCCTAGCCCAAAGATGACGAGACCAATTATAATTCCCATCACTGCCTCAGCTAATATCATCCAATTCAGGGTGACACCGTTACCTTCCACATCTGCATGGCTAGGCCACTGAAGTGCTTTCCTATGTCATCACAGAAGCTCCTCTCTGTAAATGTATAGCTGTAATGGTGGTAATGTGGCTCAGTTGTTGGCATCCATGTTTCTGACTCAAATAGATTGTGGGTTCAAGTCCTACTCTAGGGAATTAAGCACAAAGTCTAGGCTGATACTCCATTGCACTACTGAGAGATTACTGTACTTTTGGAACTGCTGTCTTTTATTTGAGACATTGAACCAAACCAAGGTCCTATCTCCCCTCTCTTTGAACATAAAAGTTCCGATGACACTATTTCAAAGAAGAGCAAGGGCATAGTGTCCTAGCCAATATTTATTGCTCAATCAACATCTAAAAACAAATCCAGTCATTAACACATTGCTGCTTGTGGGAGCTTGCTGTGTGCAAATTGGCTGCCACATTTCCTCCATTACAACAGTGACTACAAAGTACTTCATTGACTGTAAAGCACTTTGGGATGTCTTGAGGTCATGAAGTGCCGTGTACAAATGCAAGTCTGTCTGTCTTCCTTTCATATGTTGTTGTATTGCATACATCAATGTGTTGTTAGATTGACCCATGTATGTGTGATGCTTTTAATTTGCTACTAGCTGACTGTTTTCAGCCACAGAAACTGACTCCTGTTATGCAAATCATGTGGAATGAGATGAGTTGGAACCAGAATCATCAAACACAAAAGCAAAATACTACAGATGGTGGAAATCTGAAAATAAAAACATAAAATGCTGGAAATGCTGAGCAGGTCTGGCAGCATTTCTGGAGAGAGAAACAGAGTTAATGTTTCAGGCTGATGATCTTTCATCAGAACTGGTCTGATGACAGGCCATCGACCTGAACCATTCACTTTGTTTCCCTTTTGACTATTCACCCTCAGTCTCAGGGCACTTCCAAACATGCCAAAAACTGCTAATATATACACTATTTATAATCCCCTCACTGTCAAAGAAGCATAGATTAATTTACGGCAAAGAAGAAGGCCATTCGGCCCATCAAGTCCATGCCAGCTCTCCACAGAGCTACTCAGTCAGTCCCTGTAGCCCTGCAAGTCTATTTCCTTCAAGTGGCCATCAAATTTCCTCTTGAAGTTATTGATGGTCTCTGCATCCACCATCCTTGTGGGCAGCGAGTTCCAGGTCATTACCACCCACTGCATGAATAAGTTCTTCCTCAAATTCCCCCTGCATCTCTTGACCAAAACCTTCAATCTGTGTTCCCTAGTCCTTGTACTACTAGGTAATGGTGTTACGATGAGGTGAGAAAGAGGTCTAGGGTTCCCTTTCAGCCTTCACCTGGTCTTACTGTAACAGGGTTTAATTTTAAACACACCATGTTTTTAGCTCCTGCTTGGTGAATCCTTGTTCACTGTTTTCCAATTATAAGGCAAAGAAACCAGCACAAACAGGCTTTTTAGGTTTAAAGAAGAAAAGTTTAAATTTATTAAACTTAAACTCTAATTTGGTTGACGCCTACGGATACACGACACGCCCCAGGCTCGCATGCATACGCGATACACACAAAAAGATAGAGACAGAAAAGAGCAGAAGAAATAAAGTGGAAATGTTTGAGGCAATATCTGAAGAGTTTTTATAATAAAAGCAAAATACTGCAGATGCTGGAAATCTGAAATAAAAACAAGAAATGCTGGAACCACTCAGCAGGTCTGGCAGCATCTGTGAAAAGAGAAGCAGAGTTAACGTTTCAGGTCCGAAGGAGGGTCACTGACCCGAAACGTTAACTCTGCTTCTCTTTTCACAGATGCTGCCAGACCTGCTGAGTGGTTCCAGCATTTCTTGTTTGTATATCTGAAGAGTTTTTGTTGTGGTTCTTCGAGCTCACTGTAGAGTCCTTGATTGTAGGTAGATCTTGCATTTCGTTGGGGCCCAGTATTCTTCTTAAGCCTTGTTTACTGAAGGAGACTTTTCTCTCTTGGGGTTCATGTGTCTTCAGTGGATTCAGAGGCTTGTGAGAAAGAAATGGGAGCAGACCAGAGAGTGATCTTCTCAGTCCAGGAGCAAACAGCTTTCTGCCCAAACTGTTTGTACAAATTCAAAAAACTCAGGTTGCCCAGCAGGTTAGCCATGTGACTAGCTGGTTTGACCATGTCCGTTTGTGTATTCGGTCATCTTAGCAGTCAACCTGGAATGCGCGCTCCCCACCTTCAACGTCTGGTGATCAAAAGTCCATTGTGGGTTGAATGTCAGGGAATGGCTGCTTTGTCCTTCTCCACACTGTCTGTTAATATGCAAATGTCTTTTCCAGCCATGGCTGATGTGTTTAACAAGTCTTTTTCGCTCCAGTAACAGTTTAAAATCAATGTTCATGACAAAATTAATGTGCCTCATTCTTGGCAGGTGGGGGCCTAGCATGACACGGGGAACAGTTTTTCCTTGTTTAACTTATCTAAGCCTGTCATAGTCATGTACACTTCCATTAAATCTCCACTCAATCTTCTTTGTTCTAAGGAGAACAAACCCAGGTTTTCCAACCAAACCTTGTAACTGAAATCCCCCTTCCCTGAAATCATTCTGGTAAATCTCCTCTGCACCCTTTCAAGGACCCTCACATCCTTCCTAAAGTGTGGTGACCAGAATTGGATGCAATACTAGAGTTGGGATCTAACCAGAACTTTATAAAGGTTCAGCCTAACGCTCTGCTTTTGTACTCAATGCCTCTGTTTATGAAGCCCACGATCCCATATGCTTTACTAACCACTCTCTCAACAGGTGATTTTATCGAATTTATTGATAAACTTGCACCAGCCATGTCAGGACAATTAATCCTTCAGTGTGAACATTACGTAGCATCAACAACTCAAAGCACAACCCTAACAACAGCCACTGCTGCTACACAAACTGATCAAAGGCAAAATAAAAGTAAGTGATCAGCATGACAATCAGTTTATAGAAATAGAAGTAAATATTCTGAAGTGATTTCAAGGCAGAATTGCAATCTGAGTGCTACAATCACTCCGAGCTTTGATCCCTATTTACAACATCATCTGAACTGTAAGCATTCCCAGGTATTAATTATTCTGTACACAACCGCCTGTCAATAATACTGAAGCAGAATTGTTACTTCACTCTGAAAGGAAGAATCACTGATAGGGTCTACCAGATACATTGGTTTAAAAAGACGCTTCTTACTTAGCAGCAACTTTACACGTAGGTTTTTCTGTGTACAGTTTGGGTGTGTGTGCATTGTATATAAATAAGGAATATTAAGTCCATTAAGCAATTCTGTCGCAGTGGCAGCGTGACTGTTTATCTTTGAGCATCTTGCCTACCTGCATCATGGATAGCAGGCCTTGGATTATAAAGAAAGAATGACTTGCAATTATCGAGCGCCTTTCACAATTTCAGGATGTCCCAAAGCGCTTTACAGCATATTTAATATTTTTGAAGTGTTGTCACTGTTGTAATATAGGAAATACAGCAGCTAATTTTTACACAGCCAGCTCCCACAACAGCAATGTGATAATAATCAGGCAGTCTGTATTTTTAGTGATGTTGGTTGAAGGAAATATATTGCCCAGGACACCCGGGCAGAACTCAGCTGCTCTTTTTCTGTTAAAACATGGCAGTTAATTAGCATAGCATTGCAGCACACCCAGTGCACATTGGATGAGGTGTTTGGAACACACCAGGATCAATGGTTGTCCTCAAAGTTGTCCTGCTACTGAAGATGGAAAATTGCCTACATTTATTCAAAGGTGTACTGCTGCATTTGAAAATGCACCTTTCCAAAGCTGTTGCAGGAGGTCTTGCACAGAATG
Organism: Heterodontus francisci; assembly: GCF_036365525.1. Classification (NCBI taxonomy): domain Eukaryota; kingdom Metazoa; phylum Chordata; class Chondrichthyes; order Heterodontiformes; family Heterodontidae; genus Heterodontus; species Heterodontus francisci. The sequence goes on along the minus strand of NC_090376.1, from coordinate 129,296,088 downwards.
GTGTGCCTACTTGAGACATCCTCCTGTACAGACAGAGGCTGGGGAAAGAATGAATTTAGTGGCCCCAAAATTCTTCAGCAGTTATGTCAGTGTCCAGCTATAACCACCAGAAAATGGCTGAGATAAGGTTGTAGCGGCCAGTAAGCCGATTGAGCGGAGATGTGCCAGTCTCCACACCAGAAGTGGGCACCATCAGTGGGCTCGAGGAAGAATGTGCAGAGAATTGTTATATATTAGTGGTTCAGGCGAATAGCTAAAGCAGTCATTTATTCTTTGGCCTCCTTATCTCGAGAGACAATGGGTAAGTGCCTGGAGGTGGTCAGTGGTGTGTGGAGCAGCGCCTGGAGTGGCTATAAAGGCCAATTCTCGAGTGACAGGCTCTTCCACAGGTGCTGCAGAAAAATTTGATTGTCGGGGCTGTTACACAGTTGGCTCTTCCCTTGCGCCTCTGTCTTTTTTCCTGCCAACTGCAAAGTCTCTTCGACTCACCACACTTTAGCCCCGCCTTTATGGCTGTCCGCCAGCCATATTATTAAAGCTAGTCTTAACATCCCTTCTGACTGATGGATACATTTGGTAGATATCTCGGCTATTGTTAACCTGCAATTGGTTGATGGCTGGTTCTTTTCTACCTACACTGTTGTAATTCGCCTTGGCTGGGCAAAGTTGAAAGTAGCAGACTGAAATAACTTTTAATATTCTGGTCAGGATACAATGCAAGACTCCTTCTGATGGGCTGAGGCATCTAAACTTTTGCTTTAGCACCCTGATGGTCAGCAACAGCAGAATCATGGTAGCTGTTTGCGTCTTATTGAGGTAGCCACAGATGAGGTTGGGATGTTTGACAGCTATCTCCTGCAGTTGAAGTAGCAAGAAAAATTAAAGCAACAGTCACCTTGACAGTCACTGCCAGAGCTGCACTCATCCTGCAAGTGGTTTATAGTTCTTGCTTTTGGAAACTGTATAGTTCTAATATATGCCAGGGATTTCCTTAGAGCTGCTCCCAATCTGGCACAGAAACATTTTTTTTATTCACTTATGGGGATGTGGGTGTCGCTGGCCAGGCCAGCATTTATTGCCCATCCCTAATTGCCCTTGAGAAGGTGGTGGCAAGATGCCTTCTTAAACTGCTGCAGTCCACCCACTGCACCCACATCAGAGATGTGGCAGAAATCCTGTTTCTGTTGCACATCCAGTATGGTGGCTCCAAGGAAATTCCGATCTTCCTAGTTCCCTTGTGAATTGTAGACCCTTATGGTTTTCTTGAATATATCCAGCTACAGTTATTTTGGCTGGCATGCACAGGTGACATAGTGAGGGCATGAATGTCTTGAGCACGTAATGTGTAATGCATTTTCCTTGCATGCTTCCTTTGATCCTTCTCTGCTTTCTTTAGAAACAGCACATAGAGTGGGTTAGCCATGAATACCTTCAAACATCTGGACAAAGAAAGCACCATTGTCAATCAATGGGGGACAGGATACAATTGTAAGAAAGTAATTATTGCTTCAGTGGTGAAACCAAAAATGGAGTCAAGTAAACAGACTTTTTTTTAAATTACTTTTATAGAAACCTGATTCAAACATTTATTAAGTAGATTTTCCTTTGGGAAAAGAGGACCCAAAGATTGATAGGACCTGCCAACCAGTTTCCATTTTATATGGAGGCTGCATGACAGAAATGCATTTCAGGAACTCTCACCATGTTATTGGGCCATCAGCTTATTTCAAATATTTTAGGGCCTCAATGAACATGCATTAGGTGCAAATGCCTTTAGTGCTACATAGGTCTGAAAATTGTGGCCAATGGCAAAGGAATGGTGCTCATGATTCATTGCACTGAGAGCTGCCACAGACTTTTTGTGGGCTTTTGAGCAGCAACTTGCTGTTATTGGGCATATGATCCAGTACAGCACCCTCTATAGGGACTTTTGGCATGTGCAAGCAGGGAAGCAACAGTGTTGTTCTCCTACGAAACATATTGAAGAATTCTCACTGAGACGCGTAGAGTCTAAACTAGGAAGTATAAACTAAGAAGTATAAATTAGATTTAAATCATGCACAGAAAGCAAAATAGAGAGAAAAGAGATAGAAAGAAAAAGTAAAAATAATTTTTAACTTTTCAAAAAATTTTCAAACACTGATTAAATTCTGAAGTAATGAGATGCCACACTTGTAAAGTTAAAGTTTCAGTACTAGAGAGGTTGTTTGAAAGTTGCTATCCAATTTACTCCACAATATTGGTGAAAACAATGATAGCCTCATTGTTATTATCAACACAAAATCTGGGGCAAACACTTCCTGCCCTCAATATGGAACTGTGCAGAACAGGCCTAAGGACAGAGTACCCACTATCTAGATCACTTGCATGCAATGTGCATCTGTGTAAGCAATGCCAATCATCCACTGAATCAGCCCCTATATTTTTTAGAAGTTTAATTATATAAACAGACAATATTGAAATGAGCCATAACTATGTAAAATCCAGGTACTGATGTCATCATAACAGCTTTGTTGTAAAAGGATCTTGCATGCCAGCATTAACATCCTTTACACAATCTCCCCTGGGTTTTATTTGTACTCAATTAACAATGCAGCTTTGTTATTTAATCAATATCAGATCTGTTCAGATACTGGAGGAAAAGACTGAAGGTTGAGTTCATTAATCATCCAACCTATCATCAATTTCAGAACAGTACTAGGTACATTATTGCCATTCAATCACTCATTAATGATCTTTAGCTTTCAGTTAAATATTTTACTTGAAAAGTTATTTTTTAACACATACTATTTGTTCTTTAGCTGGTATTATGTCCATCTGTGAGTGTGATACCATTAATATATTTGCACTAGAGCTCATTATTTCAGGATACCTATTGATTATATTTCAGTATTCCAATGGGATGTGTTTAAATTAGTTTTGTAACAAATATTGTGTAGGTATAAAAAAAGAGCCTTAAACTCTCACCTCTCCATCCTAAGGATTACTTACTTCCATCTCCGTAACATCACTCATCTCCAGCCCTGCTTCAGCCTATGTGTAATAGAAACACTCATGCAAGTCTTTGTCACCTCCAGACTAGACTATTCCAATGGTCTCATGTCATCTGTTCATTCTCCACCCTCTGTAAACCTCAACTCACCCAAAAACATCCTGTCCATATCCTATCCTGCATTAAATCCCACTCATTCATCACCCTAACCCTTGCCGACTTACATTGGCTCCCAGTCCCCCAACATCACAATTTTAAAATTCTCATCCTTGCGGTTAAATTGCTTAATGGTCATGACCCTACCTATCTCTAAAATTTCCTCCAGCCCTACAATGTTCCCCTCCCCCACCAAACTCTCAGTTCTTCTTACTCTGGTCCTTTGTGCCCCCCAACTTCTGCCCCACATTTATGGCTATGCTGCTAGCTTATGCTGTGGAATGCCCTCCCTAAACCTTTCTGCCTCTCCACCTCCCTCTCCTCCTTTAAGGTGCTCCTTAAAACACACTCTTTGGTCAACCTCCTAATATCTCCTTCTTTGTCTCAATGTTCATTATGGTCTGATTACACGTCTGTGAAATGATTTGAGATGGTTTTCTATATTAAAGTAGCTATATAAATACAAGTTGTTGTTGACTAGATTAGAGCCAGCAATACTGTACATCACTACCTTGATCATAATAATAGGATCAGAAATCTATATTAAATGAATGTGGCCTTTACAAAAAATTGTTTGGTAAACGAGGAATAATTCTGCTATCCTGCACTCATGGCAGGGAGCCACACTTGCAGGGAGCACTGGCGTTTGCATTTATATGCATGTTGCTGTAATCTATATCCTGCTGGCCTACTTTGTGCGTGACTAATAGCTGAATCTAGCGACTGGTTGATTTTGTCTCATTTTCACCCACGAGCTGAAATTATACGTCCATTTTTCCTTCTGCTTCAGTGACTTTTTTTCTGTTTACAACTCTGTCCTTGCCTTAGCTTTATAGCCTTTTATTACCACCTTTTTGATGTTATTAAGCCTCTTTTTACAGTCCACTAGATCTCTGTTGGTTTCTGAAATGTTATTTATTTTGCAGATGCTGATAGCCCCAGCCATTTCAAGAATCAGTAACTGTAGGTAAATGGCTTTTTGCACTCATGATATCTTCTCTCTCGTTTAATGAATTCTTTCAATAAAATATGAAGCTCATGCTCCCTGAAACGTGACTTAGATATTAGTGCGGTTGAGTGAGTCATTTTGGTTGAGTTACATCACAACAGAATAAGTTACATTCGTTAACAAAGGTCGGGCAGGTCAGTTCCAGTTGTTAAGCTGTTTAATATGTATTATTACATCTTGCGTTCCATTGGGTGATTTAACTTGCAGTTAACATGCAGGGAAGCAGAAAATGGCATTTTAACAGTTGAACAGTAACTGTGGGTAATTACCGTGCATTAACTGCCCAAATAGTCTTAACAGCTTCAGACTGGAAGATCCGACTGCTGTTTTAAAAAAATACAAGTGTTGTAGATGAGACTTAACTTAAGAAAATCAGAAACTTAAAATGTAAAACCAAAGCATTGGGCATTGCACAGGAGCATACAGTTATCATTATTAACTAGAATCAAAGTATTTCAAAAATCACTGATAATTTCTTTATTAAAATCATATGATTGAATATCCAAATAATGAAGACTGCTTTTTTATTGATCTTGGTGGGCTTCCCTATTCTTCTTCAAAATAGTGCCTTGGGATCTTTTACGCCCACCTGAGAGGGTAGATGGAGGTCTTAGTTTTAAATCTTATCCAAAAAATGGCAGCTAAAACAGTGCAGTTTCCCCTCACTGGTACAATTTGCTCCAGTTGCTGGAATGAGACTTGAATACAGAACTTTTGACTCAGAGGCAAGAAAGCTACCACTGAGCCACAACTGCCCTTTGAGCACTGCAAGTCAGCATTGATACAAATGTAATAATGATCTCTCCTCAAGCTGCAAAAGAACCATTTGATGGTCCAAAACATCTAAAAGGATGAGAATCTAGCTGTGGAGCATGGAATAGCAGTGGAACGTAGCTGAATATCAGCAGCACAAAATTGGTCCCAAAAGGAGGCTCTTATCGTTACAAAATAAAATAACTGTCGAATTGAAGGTTTCCCTGGATGAAATGGGCACAAATTCTCACAAACCTGCATCTTGGTCTGGAATGATTGATCTGCTGCTGGCTCTTGTCAAAGTGTGGGTAACAGGGTTTGTGCTGGTACAGAGCTCCAGTTGCTTCCCCACTGGAGCAGTAAGTGGTAAGGTAACTAATTATTGAGGTTATTCCTTTGGGTATCTGAAAGGTCCAAGTGGCATAAGAGTTGAAAACAGAGGTGAGATTCATTGCCACTGATACGGCATGGCAGATGGTTGATTGCTACTGTAGCTCTTCAAAGACAGTTACAATCTCCCTGCTGAACCTAACCCTCCTCAGGCACTGATCCTCTGCCATGTCCAAGAAACAATGCTTTGTGGTAGCTTTGTTGCCTGGTTTAATATTTGCTACAACTCATAAGCTTCCCTGCCACTAATCACTGCTCTCCAGAGACCTGCAAATCTTGTCCATAATTGTCATTTACGCTAGGTCTGAACTAACATTAAATAGTTTCCAATGTGCTTTCATGTGGAATACTATATTAGTTACTTATACGTGACCTTTAAACAATACCTTAACAAATTCCATTGATCTTTTTTGCAACTTTTATCACACATTTTTATTTTTGCAAGTTAAGAATATGAAAAATGAAAAATTAATCTATGGCCATTTCATCAGTCATTCCAACACTCTTTAATTCTGTCTACTTATTATTAGATTTCCTAAATGTTGGACCTGGATGTTCTATTCCAGAAAGCCAAGCGGTGAGGAATAGAACTGGTGCCTAATCTTTAATTACTTTATCAACTTTCATTTACAGAGATGCACATTACAAACCTCCTCACCGAACAAACAGTTTTGGTCAAGTCTTACTTATAAGAGCATAAGTGAATCTCAGTTCACTTGGGCCCCCTCCCCCAACTCTTTTTCTGGTACATTGATGACTATATCGGTGCCGTTTCTTGCTCCTGCCCCGAACTGGAAAACTTTATCAGCTTTGCTTCTAAATTCCACCCTTCTCTCACCTTTACATGGTCCATCTCCGACACTTCCCTTCCCTTCCTCGACATCTCTGTCCCTATCTCTGATGATAGGCTGTCTACTAATATCCATTGTAAGCCCATCGACTCCCACAGCTATCTCGACTACACTTCTTCACACCCTGCATCCTGTAAGGACTCCATTCCATTCTCCCAGTTTCTCCATCTCCGACGCATCTGCTCTGATGATGCTACCTTCCATGACAGCGCTTCTGATATGTCTTCCTTTTTCCTCAACCAAGGATTCCCCCCCACTGTGGTTGACAGGGCCCTCAACCGTGTCCAGCCCATTTCCCACACCTCTATCCTCACCCCTTCCCCTCCCTCCCAGAACCGCGACAGGGTTCCCCTTGTCCTCACTTTCCACCCCATCAGCCTCCACATCCAAAGGATCATCCTCCGCCATTTCTGCCACCTCCAGCGTGATGCCACTACCAAACGCATCTTCCCCTCCCTTCCCCTGTCAGCATTCCAAAGGGATCATTCCCTCCGTGACACCCTGGTCCACTCCTCCATTACCCCCACCACCTTGTTTCCTTCCCATGGCATCTTCCCCTGCAATCGCAGGAGGTTTAATACCTGCCCATTTACCTCCCCTCTCCTCACTATCCCAGGCCCCAAACACTCCTTTCAGGTGAGGCAGCGTTTTACTTGTACTTCTTTCAATGTAGTATACTGTATTCGCTGCTCACAATGTGGTCTCCTCTACATTGGGGTGACCACTTTGCGGAACACCTCTGCTCAGTCCGCAAGCAGGACAACGATCTTCAGGTTGCTTGCCATTTCAACACTCTCATGCTCACATCTCTATCCTGGGATTGCTGCAGTGTTCTAGTGACGCAAGCTCGAGGAACAGCATCTCATTTACCAATTAGGCACAATACAGCCTGCCGGACTGAACATTGAGTTCAATAATTTCAGAGCATGACGGACCCCCATTTTACTTTTATTTTTAGTTATTTTTTTCTTTTCCCTTTAAAAAATTTTTTTTCTGTGTTTATTTTATTTTATTTCATCTTAGTTTGTTCAGTTTGCTTACCCACTTTTTTTCATGTTTGTACTTGCGGCTGTTCAATTTTCAATCCATTAACACCCTATCTGTACTAATGCTTTGTCTTTCAACACATCATTAACATATTGTTTGCCTTTGCTCCACGACCTTCTGGTCAGCTATTCTGTGACCTTGTCCTTTGTTATCTCTTGCCCCACCCCCGCTTTACTTGCTTATAACCTTTTACATTTCTAATATTTGCTAGTTCTGAAGAAGGGTCACTGACCTGAAACGTGAACTCTGCTTCTCTCTCCACAGATGCTGCCAGACCTGCTGAGTATTTCCAGCATTTCTTGTTTTTATCCCAGTTAATGCCCATCACCTGAATACAATTAAACATTCAATTAATATATAATTAACACAAGGAGCCTAGAAATAGGATTATGTAATTTTTTTTATCATAGTCGGTGTGAGAGTCACTCTGTAAATGAGTCATTGCTCAAGATCCTGACTAACAATAAGTGAGCATGCTGAGACTAAACAATCACCAAAATAATGCATTAAAGTTACAAAACGTTACTCACACATGACGCAATGCACTGCTTGCAATTTTTTTTAAAAAACAACTTGATTAAGCAATGTTTACATACAGTAAAGACAAGTGTTAATTTCCTGTTGTTTTGTGTTGAGATGCAGGTATTTTGCCATTATTAGAATTAGAATTAGAATTAGAACATTACAGCGCAGTACAGGCCCTTCAGCCCTCGATGTTGCGCCGACCTGTGAAACCATCTGATCTACACTATTCCATTTTCATCCATATGTCTATCCAATGACCACTTAAATGCCCTTAAAGTTGGCGAGTCTACTACTGTTGCAGGCAGGGCGTTCCACGCCCCTACTACTCTCTGAGTAAAGAAACTACCTCTAACATCTGTCCTATATCTATCACCCCTCAACTTAAAGCTATGTCCCCTCGTGTTTGCCATCACCATCTGAGGAAAAAGACTCTCACTATCCACCCTATCTAACCCTCTGATTATCTTATATGTCTCTATTAAGTCACCTCTCCTCCTCCTTCTCTCCAACGAAAACAACCTCAAGTCCCTCAGCCTTTCCTCGTAAGACCTTCCCTCCATACCAGGCAACATCCTAGTAAATCTCCTCTGCACCCTTTCCAAAGCTTCCACATCCTTCCTATAATGCGGTGACCAGAACTGCACGCAATACTCCAGGTGCGGTCTCACCAGAGTTTTGTACAGCTGCAGCATGACCTCGTGGCTCCGAAACTCGATCCCCCTACTAATAAAAGCTAACACACCATATGACTTCTTAACAGCCCTATTAACCTGGGTAGCAACTTTCAGGGATTTATGTACCTGGACACCAAGATCTCTCTGTTCATCTACACTACCAAGAATCTTCCCATTAGCCCAGTACTCTGCATTCCTGTTACTCCTTCCAAAGTGAATCACCTCACACTTTTCCGCATTAATTATCATTGCATCCATTGACTTGCAAGAGCAATGTGCTGTTTAATCCATTATTAGCAATCTAGAAGACTTCGGAGATAAATCTGTAAGGAATACTGGTGTATGATGCATATATGTTGACATAATACTCAGAAAATTCCCTATTTTATAAATTTATTCGATTTCAGTTCTTCTTTATTCTGAGCTATTTTGCAATGAAAAGTGCTGCCCTGGGGATCTGTATAAATATTGCTTTACCATATTTCACTTCGGATCTTGACAGCTATAATATCTCTAAAATGTACAATTGCAGATGTACACTTGTATAAAAGGAATATTGAGACACTATTTATTGATATAAATTTATGGGCCCATATTGGTATGAAGTCACCTGCCATCTCCAACATCTATAATCCAAAGATTGTTATAGGAACAATATAAAAATATTCCGGCACCCTTAGCATGAAAGTGTGTTAGTATCAGTATTTCATAAATGTATATAGTATCCAGGCTTTAGATTAGTGCCTTTTATTTATAGTGCCTTTAACAAAACAATATGCCCCAAGTACTTTGCAGATTGAAGTGAAAAATTGGTACTCAGGAGACATTTGAATAGGTGACCAAAACAGTGATCAGAAAGATAAATTATAAGGAGACGCTTAAAGAAGGAGATTGATATGCAGAGGTGGAAGGGTTTAGGGCTGGAATTCCAAAGAATGAAACTTACCTAGTTGAAGACATGACTACTGATAGAGGGACAAAAGAAGAGCAACACTCATCAAAGGAACAGAGAGCTCAGAGTGAACTGGAGCCAAAGTTGAAGGCCGGGGGCAATGTGGGGGGCAGATGGGGGGGCAATGTAAGAATGAGGGAGATTATGGATACAGAGAGAGGTGAGTCCATGAAAGGATTTAGAAATGAAGAGAAGAATTTTAAATTTGAAGTATTGGCTGACTTGGAGGCTATGCAGATCAGCGAGGAGAGGGATGATGGGCGAGGAAAACTTAGTGCAGGATTGAATATGCCATGAACTTAACTCAAGGCTTAAACAGGAATGGTAGCAGTTATTATCGGATGTGAGATGGACTCCAGAAGACAAAATGAGGACAGCCTGACATTGAACCCAGTTGATAGACCAAAGGCAAAGTTTTTCCACTGATTGCGCCTTTCAGCTATCCAAATGCCCTATTATGAAATTATATATTTATATTAAATAGATGTATAAATGTATATCATACTTACACACATATAACTGAATTTTATGTATCCATTACACTGCCGCACATGAACATTTCTGTTTCACATTCTTCCTAAGTATGAAATTGGAAAAATAAGCTCTAAGGGGGAGAAATTTGTCCACATAGTGCCAACGCAAACCACCATCAATTGCCTGAGGGGAGACAGCACCATGGGCTGCTACCTGCATGATCCATGCAATGCTCTTCATTGAAGCGGTGTTAAGCAAACAAATTTCTCCCCATCATTTTTTGTTGGCTTCAAAGAATTTTCCACAGCAGCAGAAAATACTCTTTAATTGACCTCAAGGTGTGCTTAGAGCAACTGACCTGAAGGTGTGGCTTTTTACAGCAATACAACCATGCGATCTTAAAGGAGCAGGTCACATTGCGTATAACTTTTCCTTTGCCGCAAAATAATACATTCTGCATTCTCTGGCATAATGCTCCCTTTTCTGTTAAATAGTACAATCGCTGACTTATTGGGAGTAACACCAGAGGAAATCTGCTGGTTGCTTGTGAAGTGTAAGACTCAATTACAACCTGACTGTGCTAGATAAATGTCAAAGCTGTAGGTTGAGGTGGCTTTTAAAGGGAACACATTGCTTTAACATTACTGTTATTGTTATTAAACTATAGGCTGAATTTTGTCTACGCCGATGAAGGCCCACCGCTGTGCCTGAAAATGGGAGCAGACCTCATGCCAATGGGTGGCAGGATCCAGGGGCAGCATTTTGTCAGCGGTGGCCAATTAACAGGTTGCTGCCAGAGCCATCATTCAATTGAGGACAGTGTGGCCCGCCCCTTAGAGCTGCCTGCCCAATCAGAGAGCCAGCAGCTTTGGCAGGAGCATCGCAAGCAGTGGCTACTGCTGAGTCTGCAGCACGAGGGAGAGACGCCTCAATGTTGAGGTACCCTCAAAGACAGGTAAGTTTTCCTGTGTAAGCCAGGGCCAGGCAGGCAGGCGCTGGTGATTGGAGGGAAGGGTGGGGTATGGGTTTTTGCAGCAGCGGCCATAGAGCACCCATCAAGGAGGGCAACCCCAGGTACCCGCGGGGAGGCCATTAGGATTTACCTGGTGGTCCCCCGACATGGTGGTGAGCCCTTCTGACATGGGCAAAATGCCCGCGGGGGCAGGAAGTGGCCCTTATGGGCCCTTAAGTGGCTCAGTTGGTCACCTGGTGGGTGGCCATGCCCCTGTTTCCCACAACTGGCAATATGCCATGGTGATGGGAAGATGGCAGGCCCCCCTCCCAATGCTTTATCCCATTATATTGCCAGCCCTCCTGCCTCCCAGCCCATCTCTAAAGGGCTGGGAAAATCCAGCTTTCTATAGTTAAAGAAAGAAAATAACTGATCTAACAAGAAATAATTCAATTAGTTGAGACAACTGAGCCAATTGAGATAAATTCACTCAATTAGAACTCCTTTGATGTTAATTGGTTTTATACAGGACAACCTCTTCCTGGATATATATCCAATTATTTCTTGCTGTAATTTACTATGCATGGCAACTTACTTGACTTTGCTGAAAATAGAGACATGTTGTTGAAGCTTTTCATCTTGCACTCATCAGGATAATCTGCAAGAATACCAATGTAAGGGAAAACAACAACTTTATACTGTATGAGAAGAGAGTGCTGATTGGTTGGCAAGTGAACTCTGATTGTTAGAGGTGTTGCCATGGAGAATGCACCAGTCTATGGTTACGGACAGTTAACTGCCAAGCTTTGTTCGAAATTTAAACCAGGCAGCTTGACTCTGATTGGTCAAGGCATTGCCCTGAGGAATGAACCAGCAAATGGCTGTCAATTATTTTGTTTAGCTGAAACAGGCGCAATGTGCCTGTTCTTCATGTGGAAAGAGCTGCTCATTATTCTGCTATTAACACTCTCTCCGGTCTAATGTTTTGTCTTTCGCCACAAGCATTAACACGCTCTTGCCTTTGTCCCATGACAGCTTTGTCATTTAATCTCTCCTGCCCTCTGCCCTATCACACACCATCCCTTTTGTTCTCTTTCCCACAAACCCCACCAGCTCCTTCACTTGCTTAAAACCTAATTCTTTTCAAAACGTTGCCAATTCTGATGAAAGGTCACAGACCTGAAACGTTACTCTGCTTCTCTCTCCACAGATGCTGCCTGGCCTGCTGAGTATTTCCAGCACTTTGTGTTTTTATTTCAGATTTCCAGCATCTGCAGTATTTTGCTTTTATAAAACTTCCTTCAGTCTGACTGAGCCCTTCCTTACTGATGACAACTTCTAGTCAGCTCAATTGCAGACTGAATCTGGTACGAGAGTTAAGCACAAATTCTTGGTATGAATATGACTTGTGCACAAGGTACAATAACTGCACAACCATTCTAAACAAAATTACCACATTGAACTCTAACCGGCTTGATTGTGATGAAATTTCCTGTTACCTTAATGCATATATTTCATTGTAAAATAAAATTACATCATGCAATTGGAACACAGCCTTTATTAGTCGAATGCCCATGGCTGTAATTTAATTAAGTGACAACATCTCACATTGAGTGCACTTGATTAAAAAAACTTGTTCTGGATAAACGGCTCAAGCCATTTTTTTATATATTATCAACTCGTAGAACCCTGTTTTCTAAAACTGGATAATACTTCACATCACATTGTACGTGATTCTATGACTCCATTCTTAACTGTCAGCACACTTCAGTGTGTCTTAAGATTTGTATGTTTTACGTTATATCACATTTGTCACCTCAGGTGTTATTTTTGCACCCAAATTAGCAATATTTGAAGGAAATCTATGGACTGGCCTATGGTCCTTACATTTTACTTACAAGCGCTTATGTAAGTACAAGTTACAGGAAAGGTCAAGGTTCTATATGACAGAGGAATTGCAAAAGGTGTATTTTTAAAGGTTTTTTGGGGTTGTGGGATTATTTATGCTTGGAATGTAATTGGTTCTTCTGAGGATTGGGACACTCCGTTTTACAACTGGGGTGGGTTGGACAGGCATCAAACATTTTTGTCGAGCATTGCATAAATGTGACCCAATTTGCATTTTGATCCATCAAGCCACAGGCTTATTTATTAATCATCGTAACTCTGGACTAGATATTTCTTGAGCCTCTCCAGTTTTGCAGGCATAAAAAATGGTGCCTAAGCATCCAATATGGCAGGTAGCTCGTGCATGCACATTTCACACTAAATCTGCACATCCACCATATTGATAAAGTCTCCAAATTTGGAGGCCAGGGTCCACAGAGCAGAAGCTCTAACTAATTTGAATAAATTTCATGAATGAGTCTGGAAATGAGCACAGGAGACTCAGTTCAATATGGAAACCCTTTGTAACTGTAGTAGACCTCACGGATGCTATGCTACGAGTTTCAAACCTGCTTACCAAAAACAAATGTTTTTTGTTGGTGCACGACCGTTTTAAGGTGCCCCCCCCGCCTTGCCGCCCCTCCCCCCCTCAGTGACGAGCTCCCAACTGGAGACAGAAACACTTCTAGGAGCTTACCTTCAATTATTTATATGAAACTGGAATATTTGCTGGGGCCAGCATTGGTTCATTAGAGTGGGAACTGGAAATAAAAAGTTGTATCAGTAAAAGTGACATGAAGCTATCAAATTATCATAAAAACCCAACTGGTTCACTAATGTTCTTTAGGGAAGGAAACCTGACAGCCTTATCTGGCCTTGCCTATATTAGACTTCAGTCCTACACCAATACCATTGACTCTTAATCATTACTCTGAAGTGGTCTAGCAGGCCATTCAGTTGTGTTGAAGAATGCGGAATACAGCAGTTCAAGTAGACAGCCCACCTCCACTTTCTCAGGGCAAATAAAAAAATGTGCAATAAATGCCAGCCTTATCAGCAATGTCTGCAAACGGAGAATGAATTAAAAAATAATTCAATTCTGTGCCATTTTTAAGATATATTCTGTACTGTAATATTTTTGGTTGCAAGAAATTTGTGTATCAACTCTATATTTAGGAGTGATGATGTCTGAAATCAAACTATTACTTTCTAGTTCCGTTCTGCTCCAATTTTCTCCATTCCTGAAAAGGACAAGTACAAATATATAATATGAGAATGTTTTTCAATTAACGTACTATTGATTATACATCAGATCATAATCAATCACAAAAATCAATACTTACTTGTACAACAACTTTCACCATTTTTACCTTAAATATCTACAAATCCTAGACAAATGCCAATACAGTGAGATAGACTCACAATTCATTGAGAGTGCTGCTTGGAAAACAAGCAGTTCCAAATGATAAAAGTCACTATAATGCAAGGCAGCACAATTGCAGTTTAATGCTTTAAGTGAAGGATAGTAATCAAATTAATCTCTTCCCAGAACATTTCCTATTCTCAACTTTATTTGAGAAAGGAATCCTTTGCGGCAACAATTCCAAATTAAGATTCTCATGTTCCAGCTAAATTTCTTTCCGCTAGATTGGGAGCAATAAAGCTCCTTGCGAACATCCTCAGCAGGAGGAATTTGAAAATACTGTTGTATCAGTAGCTTTTATGTAGCTTTTAACTGTACTCTGGAGACCTGCAAACTATGTATTAATATAGCAAGCAATCGCAGTGCAGAGATCTCATAATTCTGGTTCATGGACTATAGGGTTATTGATTTTGCAATTAAACCATGCAACATTAAGAAAATACATAGTATCCAGCTTACGACGAGAGATCTATTGCAGCACAAAAAGAATAACGTCACCTTTTACTTTTCCCCAATTACAGTTTGCTTAATGTCTGGTAAAACTGCTGGACTCAGAAGTTTACAAAAACTCAAGGAGATGTAAGATAGTCTTTCCATGAAACTGGCATAAAATTTAAGTGCAATAAATAACTTGTTCACCACATTCTATTTAACACGAGCAGATATTCCATATGTGGTTATTCCTGGCCATATTTAATACAACTTCGGATCTTTTTACACTTAATAAGGGTTAGACAGCAGACTTGTGCATTAGCATTTACATAGGAAATTTGTCAGCCACCAAATTGAGTGTCTGCTGTTTTATGTACAGCAGATCTGTCAAAGGCAGATGTTCACTCAAATACCATGGTCATTTCAAGGACTTTGAAGGAATGTTATCATGTTCAGGGTGCCAAATATCATTTGGTTACATGATAATCACAACGTGTATGCAAACCACTTTGATTGCTACTCCACCATCACATTGTACCTTTTTTTCGCTGTATTATCGTAAAAATTAATAGTACTGTAATATAATGTACAGTAGATACCAAATTGTTATGCAATTCACCATCAAAAATAGTCTTGGGTCCAATGAAATTCCTGGTCATGAAAGTCAAATTCGGTAAAACCTTAAGTTTTGCAGAACAACTTTAATTAATATATCAGTGAAAATAAACAACTACATAATGTACTATAACAAATTAGCTACGTCACAACAGTGACTACATTTCAAAAGTACTTCATTGGCTATAAAGCTTTGTAGGACATCCCGAGCTAGTGAAAGTCATGATATAAATGTGAGTCTTTCTTTTCAGAAATTATGCAAGATGGTGGCGATGGTGAAACAATGAATGTAATACAGCATCATTAGAACATTAAGACCTTGTCCCAATCCTCAGACTGGATTACTTCTTTGCATTTTGTTGACAGCCACTGCGTAGCCTTTAAGTATTTCCGTATTTCGTATATTTAACAATCACTTACAATATGACCTTTAATATATGTAGTCTGCACAGCTATTTGAAGAGTTTTCACACTGATTTCTGCAATTATCACACCTACCTCTAATGGGTAATTAGCCATTATAATAACTGTAGATAACTATTGGAGTGCTGTAAAAGTAACAGTGAGTGTAAAGGAAGAGAGAGTGACAGCTCTACATTTTCCACATTGATTCTAAAGTAGACTATAAATAATGCATCTGACAATATGGCGTTTCACTAGGGATGATGCACCATTTATAACCAAACAGGACAACAGCTGGAACAGAAGCAAGTGAAAAATAAATCAAATGGCTTTTAGGAACAGACACATCAATATCAAATTTTCTTTCCTGCATTTTATTAAATCTCATTGTAACAAGGTTAACAAACGTTAATCAGACAGATATTTAAAGATTGCCTAAGGTCATCTGATACTTTAAAAAAACAATCATCTTGCGAATGTAATGCTCTTGAAGTGAATGATGGTATTAATTAGCAATCTTTGGAACTCTTGGTTACAATTTCTTTTGTTGTTGAATTAATGAATTATGCCTTATGATAACTGACATTCGCAAAATATAAAGAAATTCTTCAATTAGATTATTCTAATACATTTAAATCGTCACATGCAATAGTACACATGGTATTTTGTTAACAAACTTATGCTGATGTGGAATATATGGGGAGTATTTAAAGATTTACTGTGATGCAACATATCTGTTCAGTTAAATTTTCCATTGCATAAAGCAAAAATTAAGGTTTAAGAAGAAATCTATAGACAAAATTTAAAATATGGCAAAAGTCTTAGGATACAACCATACTGGAAATTTCAGATGTTCGTTAATCAAATAGTTAATATGCTGAATTCTGAAGGAATCAAACTAAATATAAAAGGAACCCAAATTCAACCCAGACTGTGGGGATGAAAGGTTTAAATAAAATCGGGAAAATGCTGAAAACATTCAGCAGGTTAAGCAGCATCTGTGGAGAGAGAATAGATTTAACATTTCAGGTCGATGACCTTTCATCAGAATGGGATGAAAGTCTCCTCTTTCTTGGCAATAAATGTCTTATATAAAATGAATTTTGGTAGTCATAACTGAGGTGCTTATGTGTGCAAATTCACAGCACAAGACAGCCCATAATTTGCAGAAATAGCTATCAAATTGGCAGTCTCAACTCGTGGATATGACACAAATGGAAGTGTCACATTGGTGCTATAAAGGATGTTCTTCTGAGAATGGCACATTCATCCAGAAATTCCTACTTTCTCGACAAGAACTCTCACCTGAGTATATTTTTGAGTTGATGGTTTTTCTTTCATAATATAACCTTGGTGTGACCACTCTGCTTAGACATGACTCACTCACTAACCAACACCAAAACCATATAAAGTGCTTCTATAACAAGCCCTTGTTATACCAATAATTATATTTGGTTCTCCGACAGAGTATTTTAAAAAGATGAATTGAGTGAAATGGATCAAATACATATCAATTAGAACCTGTAACAATCAGAGAGGAGAACATAATGCAATCTAATGTGGATTTAAACACAGGTCACTCAGATCAAAGGACATTACTCTAATCCACACCCCCACCCAAGTCTCCATCCTGCGACTTTCCTTAAGCATGGGGCTGAATTTTATCATTGCGCCGCACTATGGAAGCGGCAGCCTTCCGACAGGGAAGTGCCACCGCCAAGCCCCCGCGATAAAGGGGGTAGAGCGGACACCCCCAATGACGTAGAGGGGGCAGCCACCGCGTCCCCGGCAATGGCGTCCAACGCCACTGCTCAGGCACAGGTGCCATTTTTAAAGGGCTTCAAGCCCTTGGCAAAGATTTAAATTTTTAAAGGTGTATTAGGAATAATTTTTATGAAATAAATACTTCAGAGATGTAGGCTCTTTCCAAACCCTCCCAATGGTATTTACATTACCCTATATTAACAGCCATCAAGATGGCTCCTGGGCTGTAAGCTCCCTTGGAAGCTCCCTTGCTGTTCAACTCTATCCATGGCCATCTGCTCCCATTCTTAGTGTTTTCTCCCCCAATCTACCCTCTTAAACTGTTTAAACTCCCCTGGCTCTTTAATCAGTTCATTTTAGCCCTAACTACAAGCTAACAGCTAGTTTATGTTACCTGGGCCCACTGCCCTCCCCCAGCCATACCTGCTCTTTGTTTTCTCAATGAAATTGATCGCAGTCCGGATGAAACTGCAAAGTACAGCTGGTGATACTTTGATCTCCGATCCTGCTGTCTTCACCGTCCAGAGTGTCTGCGGCCACGGCGTGCGGTAAGTCCATTGAAGAGAAGAAGGAGCAGCGGGACCGCTGGGAAGCCTTGCGAAAAGGTGCCCCGAACACCCAAAAAGCCACGAACAGCTCCTCGGCCGCAACTTCAAAGCGCCCGCGGGAGATTGCTCGGAGAGCATCTGCAGCGCACTGTCGGCAATGCTGGTACCGGCGCCCGAGGATGTCGCTCACCTCCCGAAGGACGCGGACGAGATTTCCAGGCATCGATGGTGGGAACTGAGGAAATGGCTTATTACCTGCACCCCCTTTCCCCCCACTTCCCAGCTCCACTCTCTCAGCTCACCCACCCCCTGCATCCCACTCCCCCCTCACAACCCCTTCCCAGACCCCCCAGCACCATCTTCCCCCTGCACCCCCTTCCCCTGCATCCCCCCCACCCCCTTACAGCCCCCTTCCCAGCTCCCCCTCGCACCCCCTTCCCTCCACCCCTCCCCCTCGCACCCCCTCCTCCCACTGGCATCATCCTACTAACTGTGTAGGGGCCCTAACAACCCCACTGCCTTGTGGGCGTCTCGGGAGAGACCAAGGCTAAGGGAGTAAACCCTAACAGAAAATCCGGAGCGGAACCCCGTAGGTGGTCATGTGTCACCTTTGGCATGTTTCCGGCAGTTCCTGCAGCCATACCGGTGCCAAACGTTGTGCTCTGCACTCCTTTGGACTCCACCAGAAAGGCCGAGAGGGGGGTTTTGACGATTGGGCAACTCTCAACCTCCATACATTCGCCCAGGCATGCGCCATGGAGAGGTCACTCCATAGTTGCTTCACAGTGACTGAAACAACATGGAAGGCAGCGGTTACGGGTTATAAGTCCAGCTAAATTGGCGTAGAGATTGGGCGCCACGGGTTGCCTTTGTCGGTGGGAGAGGTCATCGCACCTCACTGGACAGCTACCACCTGCCTCAAACCGGGCAGCCCTGGCTAATAAGGTTCTATTCCGCCACAGTCCACCTGCTTCAATGGGTGCTTGGAGCTCAGGGTCATTGCCCGAAAGGTGGACTGCAACACTGCACCAAACAACATGAAAAAAGGAAAGAAGGTACCAGCCCTTCGCTTTGCAAGCTGGAACGTCAGAACTATGTATCAGAAGACCTTACACAAATCAACGATTCTCGGAAGAGCGCCATCGTTAACAACGAGCTCAGCAGACTCAATGTAGACATTGCAGCACTTCAGGAGACACGCCTCCCCGCGAGTGGATCTCTAGCAGAGCAAGACTACACCTTCTTCTGGCAGGGCAGGGATCCTGAAGAACCAAGACAGCATGGAGTGGGCTTCGCCATCAGAAACTCCTTGCTCAGCATGATAGAGCCTCCCTCAAATGGCTCGGAACGCATACTGTCCATCCGACTGCTCACCACCTCTGGTCCAGTACACCTACTCAGCATCTATGCTCCAACACTCTGCTCCCCTCCTGAAGCTAAAGACCAGTTCTACGAGCAACTCCATAACATCATTAGCAGCATCCCCAACACCGAACACCTGTTCCTGCTGGGTGACTTTAATGCCAGGGTTGGGGCCGACCATGACTCATGGCCCTCCTGCCTTGGGCGCTATGGCGTTGGAAGGATGAATGAGAATGGGCAGAGACTGCTTGAGTTGTGTACCTATCATAACCTCTGCATCACCAACTCGTTCTTTCACACTAAACCCTGTCACCAGGTTTCATGGAGGCACCCAAGATCGCGTCGTTGGCACCAGCTGGACTTCATCGTCACAAGGCGAGCCTCCTTAAACAGTGTTCAAATCACACGCAGCTTCCACAGTGTGGACTGCGACACCGACCACTCCCTGATGT
Source organism: Heterodontus francisci (assembly GCF_036365525.1). Taxonomy (NCBI): domain Eukaryota; kingdom Metazoa; phylum Chordata; class Chondrichthyes; order Heterodontiformes; family Heterodontidae; genus Heterodontus; species Heterodontus francisci. The sequence goes on along the minus strand of NC_090376.1, from coordinate 129,276,428 downwards.
GCAGCAAGGTTAGACTCAGACCAAAGAAGTTGCATCATTCCAAGCAGAAGGGCCACCCGCGCATCAACACGAGCAGAATTTCTCATCCACAGCTGTTACAAAAATTTCTAAATTCACTTGTAACAGCCCTTCAAAACACTCCCACAGAGGATGCTGAGACCAAGTGGGCCCACATCAGAGACGCCATCTATGAGTCAGCTTTGACCACCTACGGCAAAAGTGTGAAGAGAAATGCAGACTGGTTTCAATCTCATATTGAAGAGCTGGAACCTGTCATAGCCGCTAAGCGCATTGCACTGCTGAACTACGAGAAAGCCCCCAGCGAGTTAACATCCGTAGCACTTAAAGCAGCCAGAAGTACTGCACAAAGAACAGCCAGGCGCTGCGCAAATGACTACTGGCAACACCTATGCAGTCATATTCAGCTGGCCTCAGACACCGGAAACATCAGAGGAATGTATGATGGCATAAAGAGAGCTCTTGGGCCAACCATCAAGAAGATCGCCCCCCTCAAATCTAAATCAGGGGACATAATCACTGACCAACGCAAACAAATGGACTGCTGGGTTGAGCACTACCTAGAACTGTACTCCAGGGAGAATGTTGTCACTGAGACTGCCCTCAATGCAGCCCAGCCTCTACCAGTCATGGATGAGCTGGACATACAGCCAACAAAATCGGAACTCAGTGATGCCATTGATTCTCTAGCCAGCGGAAAAGCCCCTGGGAAGGACAGCATTACCCCTGAAATAATCTAGAGTGCCAAGCCTGCTATACTCTCAGCAATACATGAACTGCCATGCCTGTGCTGGGACGAGGGAGCAGTACCTCAGGACATGCGCGATGCCAATATCATCACCCTCTATAAAAACAAAGGTGACCGCGGCGATGGCAACAACTACCGTGGAATCTACCTGCTCAGCATGGTGGGGAAAGTCTTTGCTCGAGTCGCTCTAAACAGGCTCCAGAAGCTGGCCGAGCACGTCTACCCTGAGGCACAGTGTGGCTTTCGTGCAGAGAGATCGACCGTTGACATGCTGTTCTCCCTTCGTCAGATACAGGAGAAATGCCGCGAACAACAGATGCCCCTCTACATTGCTTTCATTGATCTCACCAAAGCCTTTGACCTCGTCAGCAGACGTGGTCTCTTCAGACTACTAGAAAAGATTGGATGTCCACCAAAGCTACTAAGCATCATCACCTCATTCCATGACAATATGAAAGGCACAATTCAACATGGCGGCACCTCATCAGACCCCTTTCCTATCCTGAGTGGCGTGAAACAGGGCTGTGTTCTCGTACCCACAATTTTTGGGATTTTCTTCTCCCTGCTGCTTTCATATGCATTCAAGTCTTCTGAAGAAGGAATTTTCCTCCACACAAGATCAGGGGGCAGGTTGTTCAACATTGCCCGTCTAAGAGCGAAGTCCAAAGTACGGAAAGTCCTCATCAGGGAACTCCTCTTTGCTGACGATGCTGCTTTAACATCTCACACTGAAGAGTGTCTGCAGAGTCTCTTCGACAGATTTGCGGCTGCCTGCAATGAATTTGGCCTAACCATCAGCCTCAAGAAAACGAACATCATGGGGCAGGACGTCAGAAATGCTCCATCCATCAATATTGGCGACCACGCTCTGGAAGTGGTTCAAGAGTTCACCTACCTCGGCTCAACTATCGCCAGTAACCTGTCTCTAGATGCAGAAATCAACAAGCGCATGGGAAAGACTTCCACTGCTATGTCCAGACTGACGAAGAGAGTGTGGGAAAATGGCGCACTGACACGGAACACAAAAGTCCGAGTGTATCAAGCCTGTGTCCTCAGTACCTTGCTCTATGGCAGCAAGGCCTGGACAACGTATGTCAGCCAAGAGCGACGTCTCAATTCATTCCATCTTTGCTGCCTCCGGAGAATACTTGGCATCAGGTGGCAGGACCGTATCTCCACCACAGAAGTCCTCGAGGCGGCCAACATCCCCAGCTTATACACACTACTGAGTCAGCGGCACTTGAGATGGCTTGGCCATGTGAGCCGCATGGAAGATGGCAGGATCCCCAAAGACACATTGTACAGCGAGCTCGCCACTGGTATCAGACCCACCGGCCGTCCATGTCTCCGCTTTAAAGACGTCTGCAAACGCGACATGAAATCCTGTGACATTGATCACAAGTCGTGGGAGTCAGTTGCCAGCGTTTGCCAGAGCTGGCGGGCAGCCATAAAGGCGGGGCTAAAGTGTGGCGAGTCGAAGAGACTTAGCAGTTGGCAGGAAAAAAGACAAAAGCGCAAGGGGAGAGCCAACTGTGTAACAGCCCCGACAAACAAATTTTTCTGCAGCACCTGTGGAAGAGCTTGTCACTCTAGAATTGGCCTTTATAGCCACTCCAGGCGCTGCTCCACACACCACTGACCACCTCTACGCGCTTACCCATTGTCTCTCGAGATAAGGAGGCCAAAGAAGATTTTATTCCCGACCTGAATGTCCCCCCAACCTTCTCACATTTGCCCTTCAACCCCTTCCCACCATCCCCACAGCCAATAAAAATTGTTTTCCCCACTCCTCCACCCCTCCCACCCTGAAAATTTTACTCCTCCCCCCTCCCCACCAGTTTCTCGTCTTCGGAACTCCTGCGGCCGCTGCCAGCAGGTAAGTTCATTTGCATTTAATTTTTGTTGATTTAAATATGTAGAGAAGGCCCCGCTGCCAAGCGGTGGAGGGGGCACACTGAGATCCCCCCGCCACTGGTAATATGCAGCAGGCCCTTCTCGACGTCGGGGGTCAAGGCGGGCCTCTCTCCGCAGAATTTTACCACCCCAACCACGACCCACGGCATCAAGGAACTGGTAATATTCAGCCCATGTTGTTACGATCAGGAGAGGAGGGGTCTAAAGGTTCCTTTCCTTGTTTCACTGCAACAGGGTTTATTTCTTTTAAACAGTGGATATGCTTATCAATTCAGTGAGTGTTTAACCCTTTATGTGCTATGATCATAAAAGAACCAAGAGGACAGATTTCTTGAGTTTAAACTAGAAAGAGGTTAGTTTATTGTACTTGAAACCAAAAACCTGATTTAAATAAAATAATAAACTACATTCCAACTTTCACACACACACGCACAACAATTACACACACACACACACAAATAGGTTTACAGAGTGGAGAAGGACAGATTGGTTGGATTAGAGTCCGGGACAATAAAAAAGAATATCCAATCTGTGGAGTCTGGTAATTCAGCTGTCTTCTCGCTGAACTCGGTGGTCCTGAAGTTTCTGGCTGGTAGATATGGCCGACTGGTTCAGGGCTTTTTTGGAGACAGTGATGTAGATGGTTTTCTTCCCGTGGTTTCTGTCTGCAGCAATGCTAGGCTTGGATGTTTATAGCCAGCAGGCAGGATTTAAACTTGCAAGGTCACCTGGAGAGAGAAAGAGAGAGACCCCACTCATTCACTGGTCAGTTTCAGGTCCTTGCTCGTCTGTAGAGAGAAGGAAAAGATAGTTTCACACAGATGGAGAATCTGTCACATGATGACCCAGTGTATTCTGTCTTTTGCAATTTAATTAACAAAGTAATTCATGACAACGCTACGTCATCGCCGACGTCATCAGGAGTGCCGCGGTGCGCACATGCGCAGACGGTCTCATGCCCTCTGCGCATGCGCTGCGGTCCGGCTTGTCAGGACCGCTTTGCGCATGCGCAGATGACGTCATCGCGTTACGTCGTCTTCCTTGGGCAACGCGCCAGGTTGGCCTCTGCGCATGCGTCAAAGCTTCGGCGCGACTTTTTGAAAGTGGAAGGAGGAGAGGTTTCGTCGGGCATTTTCTGGCATTTTATCTGAATTATTTATTCGTTTTGGAGACTTGCTTCATTTTTATTTGACACAGGAGATTGTTCCAAGGTAGGTTGCTCTGCCTTTGTAAGTTGCTTTGAAAACATTTCCATTGTCTGGGCCACCGCATGTTCTCCAGTCCCTGTTGTGAGTTGCTGTGTGCAGGCAGTACATGTGCTGCAACCTACCATCTTAACGGTCACTTTCGTTTTTGTAACGTTTTAATGGAGTGCATTCTGTATTTCTTATCTCATCTCATGTTTCCCGTGAGGAGACTGGACTGGCTGCGGCAACAGACTCTCTGCTGGCAGCAAGGACTGGCTGATGAGATGGAGCCATTTACTATGCCCAACAATTGCCCGGAAGCACCTTCGGATGGAGGTGGCCACGCGCTGGACATCAGTCACGTGTCACAAACCCTGGATCCTGAGCGTCTCACCCCCTGGCCTAATGATCTGATGGACCATACATATGCCTGCCTGTTCAAAGCTCCACTTCCCCTACCTGCGGTACCCTCTCCTTGCTGCTCAGTTACACAGTCACCTGTTCCTGCACCCATCAGGGCAGTGCACATGGACACACAGTTACCTGCTCCTACACCCATCAGAGCAGTGCACATGGACACACAGTTACCTGTTCCTACACCCATCAGAGCAGTGCACATGGACACACAGTTACCTGCTCCTACACCCATCAGGGCAGTGCTCATGGACACACAGCCACCTGTTCCTACACCCATCAGAGCAGTGCACATGGGCACACAGTTACCTGCTCCTACACCCATCAGAGCAGTGCACATGGGCACACAGCCACCTGTTTCCCCATCCGCCTTTGAAACAACCATGCAGAGCCTTGTGAGACTCCACAATTGCCAGCTGCTGCCTGTCAAGCAGAGAGGGCATCCAAAGGGGTCAAGCACTCGGGGAACATTCAGCAAGAAGAGACTGAGCACGAAAAGAAACAAGCATGCCGTGTCCAGTGGTAGCAGAAATGTGAATGCTCTTGCTGTGAACACAACTGGTGATAGTAGTAGGCAGGATTAAATGGGAATGGATGGGAAGACGCACGAGTAACATAACCACTAGCAAGGAACTGCTGGGCTAAATGGCCAGCTTTATGTTCATAGCCCAAAAGAAATGTGCTTCTTTTCCAGCACCCTCACATCATTCATATTTTCCCCGAGAGCAGCATTGAACCATCACGAGATAGGGGCAGTTACATCATCCTGACTCCTACAGCTGAGGTGGGTACTAAGTGATTCATTGGCGGTGTTATCAGTACATGCCTTTACCGCAGAACACAAAGCATGCTCAACAGTAATTTCATTGGAGGGAGGGAAGCTCTGACACTGATGTTCTTTCCTTATTTCCTTTCATGTAAAACATGCCCTTGAGAAAACAATCCTTGACACTTAAGGACGGCATTCCAGCAAAGGAGGCAGTGCAGGAGAGGACGCAAGGATGTGCTGATTTCTGCATCTGAGGTGGGTAATAAGTGCTTCATTGGCGACGTTATCAATTGGTGCCTTCACTGCAGAATTTAAAAAGGTGTGCACAACAGTAATTTCAGTGGATGGAGGGAGGCAAGCTCTGACTCTGATTTGCTTTATTTCTTTTCATGTAAAACATGCCGTCGAGAAAACAATCCTTGAGACTTAAGGTCAGCATTCAAGCAACGAAGGCAACTGGATCATGCTGCGGAGCTGGTCACGATGTGGAAAGGAACATTGCATCCCTCCCTCCTTCCCTCCTCCCCCCTCCCTCCCTCCCTCCTCCCCCCTCCCTCCTCTCTTTCCCCCCTCCTCTCTTTCCCCCCCTCTCTATCCCCCTCCCTCCTGTCTTTCCCACCCCCCCTCCTCTCTTTCCCCCCCTCCCTCCTCTCTTCCCCCCCTCCCTCCTCTTTTCCCCCCTCCTCTCTTTTCCCCCCTCCCTCCTCTCTTTCCCCCCTCCCTCCTCTCTTTCCCCCTCCCTCCCTCCTCTCTTTCCCCCCCTCCTCTCTTTCCCCCCTCCTCTCTTCCCCCTCCCTCCTCTCTTTCCCCCTCCTCTCTTTCCCCCCTCCTCTCTTTCCCCCCTCCCTCCTCTCTTTCTCCCCTCCCTCCCTCCTCCTCCCCTCCCCCTCCCCTCCCTCCTCTCTTCCCCCCCTCCTCTCTTTCCCCCCCTCCCTCCTTCCTCTCTTTTCCCCCCTCCTCTCTTTTCCCCCCTCCTCTCTTTCCCCCCTCCTCTCTTTCCCCACCCCCCTCCCTCCTCTCTTTCCCCCCCTCCTCTCTTTCCCCCCTCCTCTCTTCCCCCTCCCTCCTCTCTTTCCCCCCTCCTCTCTTTCCCCCCTCCTCTCTTTCCCCCCTCCCTCCTCTCTTTCTCCCCTCCCTCCCTCCTCCTCCCCTCCCCCTCCCCTCCCTCCTCTCTTCCCCCCTCCTCTCTTTCCCCCCCTCCCTCCTTCCTCTCTTTTCCCCCCTCCTCTCTTTTCCCCCCTCCTCTCTTTCCCCCCTCCTCTCTTTCCCCACCCCCCTCCCTCCTCTCTTTCCCCCCCTCCCTCCTCTCTTTTCCCCCCCTCCCTCCTCTCTTCCCCCCTCCTCTCTTTTCCCCCCTCCCTCCTCTCTTTCCCCCCCTCCCTCCCTTCTCTCTTTTCCCCCCCTCCCTCCCTCCCTGCTCTCTTTCACCCCCTCCCTCCCTCCCTCCTCTCTTTCCCCCCCTCCCTTCCTCCTCTCTTTCTCCCCCCTCCCTCCTTCCCTCCTCCCCCTCCCTCCCTCCCTCCTCTCTTTCCCCCCTCCTCTCTTTCCCCCCTCCTCTCTATCGCCCCTCCCTCCTCTCTTTCCCCCCTCCTCTCTTTCCCTCCCTCCTCTCTTTCCCCCCTCCTCTTTTTCCCCCCTCCTCTCTTTCCCCCCTCCTCTCTTTCCCCTCCCTCCCTCCCCTCCCCCTCCCCTCCCTCCTCTCTTTCCCCCCCACCCCCGATACCCTCAACGCTGCTCTCCCCGGCCCCCGTGCTGCTCTCCCCGGCCCCCGCGCTGCTCTCTCACTCCAGCCATTGTATACTGCCACGTGTTTGTTAGGTTGCCTCTGTGTGATTCTTTGAGCAACGCCATCTTTATTCCTGGCAGCTACTACAGTCGCAATCTGTGACGTTTTCGTGGCACATGCTGTATTTGCGCATGTGCCAAAACAGCGCCACCTACCATTCGCGTTGTCAACAAATGCGGTCTTTAATTAAATCAGGTCTAAGAATTCCAATCTCTCTCAGGTCCCATTGCTTCAGTGTTTAACCTTTGAGTGATCTGTCTTCACCAGTGTCAATGCTCCAAGATTGCCTTTAATGTCTTGTTAATGAAGACCGGGCAGGTAGCCCATTCTCAGGCTATGGTTCTGTTTGGAGATTTACCAGACCTGTGTCTCCACCTCGTTACATTGATATGTCTTGTATTTAGATACAAATTGCAGTGACCATTTAGCTGCTAGCAGTGACCATTTATCAGTAATTTATCTCCCGCATATTTTGTAGAAGTTTAATTCAGGTTTCTAACCGACGGTTAGAAACCTGAATATCATCATTCAGCATAGCACGTATTCATGACAATGTGCATATAAATGTTCTTCCCGAACAATCTTTTTTAAGCAAAGTTTTCCCTTCGAGTGTCACCCTATAAGAGAACATTCTACTGATTGAACTTGAGAAGGTACATAACACAACTGACTGACAGCAATACAACAAATGAAGTATTATGGGTTGGGAGTGGTGGCATTTAAAAGTCACTGGATCAGATTGCAAGCCTTCCTGAAGATCCCAAACCAGTTACTTACTTCACATGACTGGCACTGTAATGGAGACAGAATTGGAGCAGAGATTATATTCCACTTCCATCAAAACAGTTTAAATCAGTGGGTGAGGTCAAAATGTTGTTTCCATGAAACAGAGACAAAATAGAAACTTTTTTTATTGCGAAGTAAGGCCTGCTCTTGTTAAGGATTTTGTCTCGCCTCATTGAGGTGGAAATTGACAATGCTGGAGGCAGTGAGGCATTTATCTATAATAAAAACAAGAAATGCTGGAAATACTCAGCAGGTCTGGCAACATCTGTGGAGAGAGAAGCAGAGTTAACGTTTCAGGTCAGTGACTCTTCTTGGCAGCAACTGCATAATAGAACATTCTAGTTGCTCTTTAGGAATGCAGGTTTTTTTTTTAGCCCAAACAAATCTTGATTCCTTATTGTCAACAAATGTTTTTTCTCTTAAAAAGCAGTCAAAATGCCTTAACTGTTCTGATCTATCATTCAGTCCAGCTTCAGAATGCAAACAGTGGAACCTTTTAAGTTGCAAAGAAATGGCCAGTAAAGCAGAAATATTCTTAGTAGCCACTTAAGCAATTTTTTTGAGTCAGAGTGCGATCACTGGGTGAGATTATGGCCTAGAAATGTGATCGTGTTGTGCCCGTTTTACGGGCATGAATAGATGCCTATGGGTCCAATGCAACAGGTGGAGTCGGCCCACTCATTCCATGCTAGAAGTGCACTATCTGCCATATTGATTTGAGCTGCTCGGTCGGCATCCAGAGCACATGCTGGAAGGATTAAAAGGACTCTATTATATTGAGAAAAGGGTCCTGTGCATGCTCTAGGACTCTTTTGTGAAATTGGTATGCCTGACTCTCACCGTGATAAACTCGTTCAATAAATCAGGGTGCTAACAGTCAGAAAGAAACTGTCAGGAAAGCTATTTAAAGGGCTCATCTACTCAATGCAGAATAATTTCTGGTTTGGCCTCTCAGGCTGGCAATTATCTTCTGGGCCTCTTTTGTCCATTTTCTACATTCCACAAGTGAATTCTGAATTCTGAGAACAAATTTGTGCTGGTACTAGATGTTTTTTTTTTCTGCTTTGTAAACAGTTTATTCCAGTCATGGATGTTTTGATAGGCCACCCTTTGGGGCTGGAGGACAAGAGGGAAGAATGAAGAAGTCTGGAGAGAGCCAGAGTAGCTGAGAGAAGAGAAAAGAGGGCATTGCACAGGAGTCCTTACTCACATCAGGTTTTGAGAAAACATTTCTCATACCTCAACTTCATCAAGGAGCAAAGTATGAAGTTGTCACCAGCAATGTTTCCACTATGCTGCACGGGTGCATGGCCATGCAGCAACCCTAAACGTGCTGTGAAGTGCAAACAGGCCGCGCACAACCAACGTTCTTTTTAATTTGCGCACATGCGCGTCTGCGCAAAAATCTTAAAGGGACTGGGCACTGCAATAAACAGGTCACACACAACAAAGAAAAGGTAGAGAGAACATTGGTTACCAGTGGTATTATCTACTGAAGCCACAACCGCAACCTCAACCAAGGATGTGGGCACCACGGGCTCATTCCAGACTGCAACTGCAACAGGTGATATGCGTGACATCCCTTGGTTTGCTGAGATTGGAACTGACTACTCCCTCCACGTTGAACAGAATGGTCTCCATGCTCTGAACCATTGTGCTCAAGCTCACTGACTGGCTTCCCAATGCACTGAGCATTTCCTGGCACATGCCCAATTTTACACTGTCCCTCCACCCATGCGAACAGGTGCATACAGTCAGCACCCCCAACCCCTCTAAATGACCATTTTCAGGTGTGATCGACAATCTAGGACATTGACGTTCTCAGCTTGGAATAGTAAAGGCACCTGACAATGAGGGTGAGTTCAAAACCAAAGAAAGAATATCTAAAATAAACCAATTTAGCAATAGAGAGCGAGAAGAATCAGAATTGGTCCTATTCAGATGTTTCAGTCTCTTTCATAGAAGTGCTATGTGTGGGACATTTTGCCATTTTCTATTTGCACAAGGGAAACTCGCAACAAAGGAGGGACTAGCATCTTCAAGGAATAACTCCTGAACAGTTGGGTGTGTTTTTTTTTGTTTTGCTGCTTGTTTCTGGTTTAGGTGTTCATACATATCATTGTTTGTCTGGAGGTATATCCTGTGAGTATTGTGGCTTCAAGCTAGGTATGCACTTCATCCCAATGGTGGGTTTGTGCCCACACCCGCTCCTCTCTCTAGAAATCAAGTTGATATGCGCTGATTCCCTGATGATCCAAGTGCTCTAAGTGATGAGTGTGCAACTGACTTCCTGGAGGTTTTCCCTATTCATAAAGCAGTGCAGTTTTAAATATTTTTAAACTTATTTCAAATCTGGAGATTCCAACATCCCCTGGATTCTCCAATCTTAATCTAAATTCAAATTTAAAGTCTTGAATTAAACACAAAGTTCCTGTTGGGTGGACGTTCCCAACTCTTTGATGATTAAGTATTTGGATTATGACCTGTTAAGCATTAGATGCAGAGCATCACATTTATTTTCAGCTCTTTACTAAAAGGAAAGACCGCATTTATACAGCACCGTTCACATCCTCAGGACATCACAATGCATTTCACGCAAATTACGATGCAAGTGTAGTCATTGTTATTTTGTATGCATTAATGCTGTGAATTAATGCTCAACTTTAGGCGCCAAAAATATTTTTAAAGATCTGCTCAGTAATACAGGATATAGTTTAGTACTTGTGGTGATCGAGACCCTTTCCTTTTAGTTACTTTATTATTTTTCCTTCCCTTTTCTGACTAGTTTCCTGCCACCCACATTACCCTTGGAAGAAAGGATGGGATGGAGTAGTCTCAGAAGTGTTTGATAATGGTATTGTTGAACAATGGGTTAGCATGGCTGCGTCTCAGAATTTCCTCCTTTCTCAGTGGAATGTGTCTGACCTCTTAAGTGCCCAATTAAGGGTTATTTCCCGCCCCCACCGGCATTTTGCCAGAGTCCAGGGAGGCAGACCACCTGGTAAACCCTGGTGACCTCCCAGCAGGTTCCTGGGTTGGTCCACTGCCCCCTGGCAGCAATGGCCTTCCCTGCACCTAAGGCAGAGATCCCACTTCCAACAACTGCTGGCCAATCAGAAGGTCGGCAGCTCAGTAGTATCGGCAGCACCTCTGGGAGCGGTGGCCACTGCTGGTACTGCAAGAGGCCTTGGACCCAAGCCCAGCGCTGGAGACCAGGACCCAAGGTAAGTGAGGCGGGGTGGGGAGGAGGGTGGGCGTCTGGTGCAGGGGAGGTGGGGGGTTAACATGTGTAATGTTTTTCCTGGCGGGGAGTTCTCTGTGAGCCACAGATTGCCCATAGAGTCGGGCCAAAACGAGGCGACCTCCCCACATGGCGGAGAACGCCCCCTCCCCACCCCACCACCCCCCTGCTTCTTCTTCTTCTTTGGTCTCCTTGTCTCAAGAGACAATGGGTAAGCACCTAGAGGTGGTCAGTGGTTTGTGAAGCAGTGCCTGGAGTGGCTATAAAGGCCAATTCTAGAGTGACAGGCTCTTCCACAGGCGCTGCAGATAAAATTGGTTGTCGGGGCTGTTGCACAGTTGGCTCTCTCCTTGCGCTGCTGTCTTTTTTACTGCCAACTACTAAGTCTCTTCGACTTGCCACACTTTAGCCCCGCCTTTATGGCTATCCACCAACTCTGGCGATCACTGGCAACTGACTCCCACGACTTGTGGTCAATGTCACAGGACTTCATGTCGCGTTTGCAGACGTCTTTAAAACGGTGGGTCTGATACCGGTGACGAGCGCGCTGTACAATGCGTCCTTGGGGATCCTGCCATCTTCCATGCGGCTCACATGGCCAAGCCATCTCAAGCGCCGCTGGCTCAGTAGTGTATATATGCTGGGGATGTTGGCCGCCTCGAGGATTTCTGCATTGGAGATACGGTCCTGCCACCTGATGCCAAGGATTCTTTGGAGGCATCGAAGATGGAATGAGTTGAGATGTCGCTCTTGGCTGACATACATTGTCCAGGCCTTGCTGCCGTAGAACAAGGTACTGAGGACACAGGCTTGAAACACTCGGACTTTTGTGTTCAATGTCAGTGCGCCACCCCCCTGCCGCTGGTTAAATCCCAGTGGAGGCAGGAAGAGGCCCTTAAGTGGGCAGTAATAGTCCTCCTAAGGGCCTCAATTAGCCTCTGGGCAGGAAAGCCATAGTTGGGGTATCCTGCCCCCGACAAAATTGTGTTGAAACAGGAAGGCAACGGGTCTTCGCTCCCTGCTTCCCTTCGCAATTCTATGGGCCCCACCCCTCCCTGCCTCTGAAGCCGTCTCAGGGGAGCCGATAAAATTCAGCCCATTAATTCTCACAAGAAGGCATTTTTATTGTTAGCCCCGAACTGTTGTACTCTAGCATTCCAGTTTCTTATATTTCAAAATGGTGGCCGAACATTTTAAAAAGTTTTTAAAAGTAAATTACAATAATTTGGAATAGATTTAATGCACAACACAGTGCTTACCTTTCCTGCCCTTCTTTCCACCCCTATTATTTTTAGTTTTGCAATTGCCAGATATGTAGCTTGTGGTGTTCTACAAGTATTTAAATTTTCTGGCACCTTGGATGAACTGAACATTCTTAAATTACTCAACATCTCTCTGTTCTTCATGCACTCAGACTGATAATTATTGCAAACGATGATAGAAATGGCCCATGCCACTCTCGCTTATGTGCTCACTAGCCTACATTGGCTTCTGATTAAGCAACACCTCGATTTTAAAATTTTCATCCTTGTTTTCAAATCCCTCAATGGCTTCACTCCTCCCTATCTCTGTTACCTCCTCCAACCCCACAATCCCCCGAGATCCCTGCACTTATCTAATTCTGACCTTTTAAGCATCATCAATTTTAATTGCACCATCATTGGTGGCTGTGCCTTCAGCTGCCTAGGCCCAAATCTCTGGAATACCCTCCCTAAACCTCTCTGACTCTTTGGGCTGGATTTTAAGAGCCCTCCACCACTCTCAGCAGTGGGCGAAAAATATGGCAGCCCACACGCCGAGAGCCGCCGCGTTCCCCCGCGCAGCGGCTCATTTAAATCACCAGGGCAGCCGGAGCCCCCCCCCCCCCCACACCAATCACGTGGAGGGGGCGAGCTGTCCGACACCGGCAATGGCGTCAGCTGCTTGTGCGCAGGCGCTGGTTCAATTTTTAAAGGGCAGCCAGTCCTGTTGGTCAATTTGAATTTTTAAAATACTATCCGCCCCCCAAAATCTACCAAATAAAATGTTAACGTCCCTTTCCTACTTCCCAATAATAATTACATGAACTATTTTCCCTTTCTCCCCAAAACACTTACCTTTGAAATCTGACCTTCTCCCCCCACCCCCAGACTGTACAAAGTTTAAAGTTCACCCCTTCCCACCATCCTCTACACTCATTATGTTTATTTGACCCTGTTCCCCCATCCCGCACTAAAAATGTTAAAACCACCACCACCACCACCCCGCACCAGTTTCACGCCGGCTTTTCCCAGACGGGGAAGTGAAGACTCGGGAGTTCGGGCCGCTGCACTGAAGATCACACGTGCCCGGGAGATTGGAGATGAGTGCATTTAAATTTATTCATGTTATTGATTTACATATTGAAATTCAGGTCCCGTTTCCCAGCAGCAGGGGTGGGGGTGGGGGCGGGGGCGGGCGGGCCACGGAGTCTTGCCACTGGCAGGAGGATCGGGCCGGGCCCTCCTGGTGTCTAACTCCATGGCGGGCCTCTGCCGGAAACATCTTCCAGCTCCCTCCACTACGGAACCTGATGTCAGGGGCCCGCCTCATCGCTATCTCTCTTTCTTCCTTTAAGACACTTCTTAAAACCAACCTCTTTGACCAAGCTTTTGGTCATCTGTCCTAATATCTCCTTATGTGGCTCGGTGTCAAACTTTGTTTTATAATGCTCCTGTGAAGGGCCTAGGGACATCTTATTACATTAAAGAGACTATGTAAATACTAGTTCTGGTTATTATTGAAATAAAGAAAAGAAAAGCAATCATTGTAATGAAAAACTCCAAATCCTGCTGGATCTATTAAAAAGCTGCACTGAACTACTTGAAGGGTTAGGGATATTCCTTAAACATTTTCTACTCATTTTCATTTTAACCTCTTGGAGATGCCCTATCATACCGCCTCAACTGAGAGCAGGAGATCAGCAGGAGATCCTGATGACTCTCACTAAAAGTACACTTTCAATCAAAACCGTTTTGCTTTCCCAAGTTAAAGAAGCACAATTTTCCCATTTTCCCAGACTTTATACATAAATCTTTCACAATACATTATGTTCACAAAAGCTAATTAAAGGAGTGTTTAGCTTCCACACAAGACCCCTACAGGCAAATTGCAAGGCCCAATTAGGCCCTGCTGTGCCAAATGGCATGACACTTACTTAATGTAACAATAATCCTGCCTAAACAAGCCTTGCAATATGACAAAAACCAGCAAACATGATGAAAAGCTAAAGGTAGAGCATCTGAACTGAAGCAATGGGGAAAATGGGATAAAGTACTGGTTGCCATTTACAACAACCTGATCTAATTAATCACCAATTACTTTAGCAAGCTACATTCTATAACTTGCTAACCCGAACAAAGAATTTCTCATTGCTAAACCCTGCACTGTTACCTGAAATTTTTTTTTGTATTTTCTGTTCTGTCCAGTTCATATTTAAAGCAAATTCTTGGATAGCTCAACTAACACATTGAGGTGTGAAGTGTGCATTTGTAATAGAAACACACAAATTGCATTTGACTTGTGCACAGGAATATCTACACATACATTGGCAACTTGCTCAAGTGCAGCACTATTACTCCTACATTTCCTGTAATTGTTCTATGCATTCACACACAATCTGTTGTGTCTGAAATGCATCTATGTGGATAGGCACTTTTTGTGAGGATATGATTCCAGCCCATGCACAGCCATGCTCAGGAGGGTAGATAAGGGACTTGTTTTCTCGGCTTCCAGCATATGGAAGTGCCCAAAAATAACCCAAAGACCTTTCCAGAGAGTTACTATTTCCTCTGATTGGGGAGTCTAGGACTAGGGGGAATAGTCTAAAAATTAGAACCAGGCCTTTCAGGAGTGAAATTACGAAACACTTCTTCAAGCAATGGGTGGTAAAAATTTGGAACTCTCTTCTACAAACAGCGATTGATGCTTGATCAATTGTTAAGTTTAAAATTGAGATTGATAAATTTTTGTTAAGCAATGGTTTTCAGGGATATGGAGCAAAGATGGGCAAATGGAGTTAGGTCACAGATCAGCCATGATCTCATTGAATGGCACAACAGGCTCGAGGGGCTAAACGGCCTCCTTCTGTTCCCATGTTCCCTGTCCAAAAGCACAACATATAGGGAAAGAAATTCCCAAAAGCAACAAGGAATAGCATCAACAATGTGGGAAATCACAGCAGAAACTCAAGTCCCACCACTTTGCTTTGCTGTGCATTGGCACATTAAATCACCCCTAGAATCAGAATAGAGCACAGAAAGAGTACATTTACACCTTCGTGCCTGAGCTGGCCCTTTGGTAGAGATACCCAATTATTCAATGCTCTTTCTCTATAGCCCTGTAAAGTTTCTCCATTCAAGTATTTATCCAATTCCCTTTTGCAAGTTATTATTGAATCTGCTTCAACCACCTTTTAGGTACGGCATTCCCAATCACAACAACTTGCTGTGTAAAAAATAAATTCCTCATGTCAGCTCTGATTCTTTTGCCAATCACCTTAAATCTGTGTCCCCTGGTTACTGACCTTTCTGCCACTGGAAACAGTTTCTCCTTATTTACTCTATCAAAACCCTTCATGATTTTGAACACCTCTATTAAAACTTCTCTTAACCTTCCCTGCTCTAAGGAAAACCACCACAGCTTCCCCAATCTCTTCACATAAATTAAGTTGCTCGTCCCTGGCACCATTCTAGTAAATCTCTTCTGTACCCTGATGTACTTTCACGCCTCACTAAATAGACAATTTTTAAATATGGAAAGGGTTACCTTCTCCTCTCAACTCTGATTGCTCACTGTGTGTAGATGTTGAGTACATTTTACTGTGCGTAAATATCAATGTGCATTGAGACAAAAGCCTTACAGGTGCCAATAGAAATTTTCATCAGAAAGTTTTGTTCAAATGGAGGATCTTTTGGGACATTTTAAACCTCAAAATCGAATCGCATAAATAGTTGCAACTGATCGGAATATTAGGATGGCTCACTAATTGTGTGTGTGTATATACACTGTGTGTGTGTGTGTATACACTGTGTGTGTGTGTGTACACTGTGTATATGTGTGTGTATACACTATGTGTGTGTGTGTGTATACACAGTGCGTGTGTATACACTGTTTGTGTGTATATATACAGTGTGTGTGTGTGTATACACTGTGTGTGTGTATATATACAGTGTGTGTGTGTGTGTGTGTGTGTGTGTATACACTGCATGTGTGTGTTGGTACATTGTGGATATGTCTGTCGTTATGTGTCTGTATCTATGTTTCAGTGTGCCTGTATCTATGAGTGTGACTGTATCTGTGTGCGTGAATGTGTTTGTATGTCTGAGGGATGGTGTCTGTATCTGTGTGAGTGTGTTTGTTTGTCTGGATCTGTGTGTGTGTATGTGTGCCTCTGTGTGCATCTGTAAATGAGTTTGTGTGAGTAAGTGTGTCTGTATTTATGTTCTGTATGTGTGTGAGTGTGTATGTGAGTGTGTCTATCTGTGTGTGTCTGTGAGTGTATGCGTGAGAGGGTGTCTGTAACTGAGTGTGTGTGTCTGTGTGTGTGTGTCTGTATCTCTGCGTGTGCCCATATTTGTATGTGTGTGTCTGTATCTCTCTTGTGTGTATCTGTATCTTGTATATGTCTGTGAGTGTGTTTGTATGTGTGAGTGAGTGTTCATATGTGTGTGAGTGTATCTGTCTGTCTGTGTACCTGTGAGTGTCTGTACGAGTGAGTGAGTGTTTGTATGTGAGTGCATCTGTGTGTATGTGTGAGTGAGTGTCTGTATGTGAGTATGAGTGTCTGTGTGAGTGAGTGAGTGTGTTTGTGTGAGTGAGTGTGTCTGTATGTGTGAGTGAGTGTCTGTATGAGTGTGTGTTTGTCTGTTTGTATGTGTGAGTGAGTCTGTCTGTATGTGTGAGTGAGTATGTTTGTGTTTGTGTGTATGTGTGAGTGAGTGTGTGTCTGTGTGTGTGTGTCTGTATATGTGAGCTCATGTGTATGTGACTGTCTGTGTGTGTGTGTGTGTGAGTGAGTGTCGATCTGTGTGTGTGTGAGTGAGTGTCTGTGTGTGTGTGTGAGAGTGAGTGTCTGTGTCTGTGTGTTTGTGTGAGTGAGTGTCTGTGTGTGTGTGAGTGAGTGTCTGTGTCTGTGTGTGTGAGTGAGTGTCTGTGTGTGTGTGAGAGTGAGTGTCTGTGTCTGTGTGTTTGTGTGAGTGAGTGTCTGTGTGTGTCTGTGTGAGTGAGTGAGTGTCTGTGTGTGTGTGAGTGAGTGTCTGTGTGTGTGTTTGTGTGAGTGAGTGTCTGTGTATGTGTGTGAGTGAGTGTCTGTGTGTGTGTGTGTGTGTGTGAGTGTCTGTGTGTTTGTGTGAGTGAGTGAGTGGCTGTGTGTGTGTGTGAGTGAGTGAGTGGCTGTGTGTGTGTGTGAGTGAGTGAGTGGCTGTGTGTGTTTCCTGATTGCTTTGTGTCTCGGTTGTGTTTTATTTCCAGGCAATTGGAAAAGAATGAACTTTGGCCCGACAAGAACGTAAACAAGCCCGGCACCAACCTATCATCATCATCCTTTGGCAAAAACAGCATCAACTTTCGCCCAAATCAGATTACAGGCTGTCAATTGCCTGACCACATGGGCCTCGCTCCAAGAAGATTGTAGTCGGAATTGGCTCAATCTGACTGTGGTCCAGGTTGGACTTTAGAATGTATCTTTGGATATCGCTTTGCCCCTTGCACAGTATTGCTGTGTGCACACAAATCACAAGGAACATGGGTTGAAGAACTAAGAATGAAAGGACAAGGATTCTAATGCAAGGCACCCCCAAGGAAGAGGAGAGAAGACTCGTGCAAACACGAGGGGACATAGCTTTAAGTTGAGGGGTGATAGATATAGGACAGATGTTCGAGGTAGCTTCTTTACTCAGAGAGTAGTAGGGGCGTGGAACGCCCTGCCTGCAACAGTAGTAGACTCGCCAACTTTAAGGGCATTTAAGTGGTCATTGGATAGACATATGGATGAAAATGGAATAGTGTAGGTCAGATGGTTTCACAGGTCGGCGCAACATCGAGGGCCGAAGGGCCTGTACTGGGATGTAATATTCTAATAAAGCTAAAAATAGTTTGAGAATTTTTCTACCTCTCTTGTCTGTGACTATGGAGAAAGTAAAAGGCCCACGAAGTGAAACATACAGTTTGTATAGCCTGCAAAAGTGCATCATTGCAATGATCAGTGGGAGGTCACAGTGGATAGAATGTAACTTTAATGTTGCCAGCTATGTTTAATATGTATAAATCTTCAAATTTGCTGCTGTCACTAATCTGATGATCACTTGAAGAAACGATAAAATCAGAGAGTGTGGTAATTGGAAATGTCATGCTGCTGAAGCTTAGGGTTACGCTATGTTATAAGGGGTAATGCACAGTGAGCTCTTGAAATTTACCAGACCCGTATGAAACAATTACTGAGGGTAATTAATGGCATCACCCGGGGGTCAGTGACCTGGACCTCAGCAATCTCTCACCTCAAAAGACAGATAGGCACACACAATAATATTAGTTAAAAGAGTAAGAAACCATTTTAACACTTTAATAAAAAAAAACCTGGCATGATTTCAATGATGTTGGACCACTGTTAAAGCATGGGATTTGTCTTTGTTTCTTAACACAAATACTACCAAACAAGTTGGTAAATAACAAATGGGGTTCTTTATTCAGGAGAGATCTTTCTGTGGCTGTCGATTGACTAAAACCAACACTACAACTACTGAATCACTTGATAGACAACATGACTTCCTGTGATGATGTCTGTCTAACCTATTTACATATTCAACAGTATGCTCGCTTAAATTCAGTACAAAGTCATATCACAACATAGGAAATGTCACATTTTTAGTATGAAATTCATTGAATAATATAACATTTAATTTTCTGTTAATTAATGTTTAATATTAGATTCTTGGAGATTGCCAGCTATTTTCGTATCAGACAGCAGGATGTTAATTGCTAACAGTGCCTTTGTTAGCTTGCTTTCCTTAGAGGAGTGAGACCTGCCATTCACAAAACACTGCAGCTCATTTTATTTCACAAAGCTTCCCTCTTAAAAGGACCTGCAAGGTTCAATGAGATCCTGCCTGCTTGTCCAACTTTCCCCTTTGAAACAGAGCCAGTTTTTGCAACAATCTTTTTTTTAAAAATAAACCATAAATTCATTTTTACTTTGCAATGTATCCGGACAGTTATAGCATTCGTTAGGGTTTTCCCATTATTGTTGGACAGCAAATCGAGCAGTCATTTGAATTAGTTTGTTTCATTACAATATGGTCTACAATGATTTGGTAGATAATTCTTTCCAAAGATCTCACAAGAATCATCCTTTATGTATAATTCCAGGGGTCTGCAGGCTTCGCATGTTTCAATGGACTCCTTTTACACCTCGCAATAATTACGTGTCCACTTGATGTGAAAAATCCTTAGACCTGAGTGGTCAAACAAAGCTTATAACTCAAATACTTCAATGAATGCATGAGGATACTGTTTCTGCTGCTAACCACTCCAATTATGGTATAAACATACAAAGTGATCTGAAACCTGTTGATGGCTGCTGGGTCTTCTTGACTTGGATCATCTGGAGTGACATTTGCACCAATGTATAAAAGAAATATTGCTGGATCTTAAAGCACTCTACATCTACACATTAGCGAGGGTGCATGATGCCACTTACTATGCTTTACCGTCAATTACTGTTAAACTCACAGGGGGACTTTTATAGCTAAACAGTAAACTTACTTTGCACAAACACTAAATGATTTAACTGCAAGTAGCACACCGAAGAAATCTTGATCTTCACACACCCCATGTCACAGTTCATTAAAGTAATTTGTCCAATAGATGACCTCATTACTTGTTACCTGTTGGATATCTAGGGCACATTGGGGAATAATGGGAAGTAAACCAGTGTGCTGTCAATTGTGGCAACTCATTCTGTGACTTGTTCTCTGTTTATTCTTGTGACAAGAGTCCAGAACAAGGGGGAATAACCTTAAAATTGGAACTAGACCATTCAGGGATATTGTCAGGAAGCACTTCTTTGCAAATAGGGTAGTGGAAATCTAAAATCCTCTTTCCCAAAAAGTTGTTGAGACTGGCATCAGTTGAAAATTTCAAACTGAGTTTGAAAGATTTTTGTTCAGCAAGGGTATAAAGGAATACAGAACCAAGGCAGGTAGATCGAGCTTTGATACAGATCAGCCTTGATCTAACTGAATGGAAGAACAGACATGAGGGGCTGAATTGCCTACTCCTGCTCCCATGTTCCTTCATGCTGAGAATCCTATTTTGTTCTGACCAACACACTAATTATTTACCTGTTTCCTGTTTCCAGTATAGAACCTACAATGGACATCTAGTTAGCAATTCAGATGACACGTATATTGTGACATTACGTGCTCGCAGATTAAGGCAGGAGGTTGAAGGGTAAAGTTGCAAAACTAGCTTTAGAAAACTTTGTCAGTTATGATTTCATCTTCCTGATTTATGTGAGAAGTACTCTAAATGAATCTAAACATACATTTGATCAGGTATATAATTAAAAATTACATGTTCATGGTAAAAATTTGTCACAAAGGGATCTTTAAAAGCAATAGAATCTGAGCTTTGAGTTTTGCATTGGATTTGAATAAAATGCCTCAAGTACCTTAGCAGAGAGATAAACCATTGTTGTAGAATCACCACATATTACATAATATATAATAAATGTTTCATGTACAACAATCACAAATAAAGTGAACAGCAACCTTGACAATACAACTTATTCTTATTTTACTCAAGTCCTTTGTAGTGTAAATTACTTGATGCAATAGACACAGATTAAAAGTTCAAAATCTTGAAGGTGTAATTATATTTTTGTTATTAACAATAGCTGTAATTATTTTTTCAACTGTAATGGGAGTTGTATTTTGATACTGTTCATTGTTATCTACTCATTTCTCACCTTCTTCTAATTACAGTATACTATTCTGCTCTTGTCATTTATAAGTTTAATTACACAGACCAACAGAAAATTAGAAAAGGAACCAATTATTCCTTTTATTTGCCTAGTTACACAATAACTAATAAGTTGGTTTTCATTTATTATACATATTGATTTTATCATGAAAACCCTATATGCCAAATGGGAAATATTAATTTAATCAGTTGGAGTCTTACATTAAATTTTTAATGGAAAAAGCCTACAAGTTAACTTTTTAAAAACTGGCAGCCAAGATGGCCACTGCAATTTACATTTGAAACACCAGAAGATTAAACTGGAGGTGAAAGGCCTCACCCAGCCCAGCCAGCTCACTCTCAGTGATTGAATTACCTAGAATGGCTTTATTAACACGGTCGTCAAGGTAACCTACACCCATTGACTTTGAAAGAGCCAACTCCCTCTAACTGTGACTGAACATCTTGAGACATGTAGCACCTTGAATCTCAGAAAAGATTCCAGAAAAAAACTCATTAAAAACAAAGGGGTTTGGTAGACCCATGTGACTGCCTGCACAGCTCTGAAGGAACTGTAAGCTTTGTCACACAAACAGCAGAGTAGCAACTGAAAAGCCATCAACAAAGCAGGCGCTCTCTCTCTCTCCCCAGAAAGTATCAAGGGAAGATTCGGCTGTGACTGGGAACCGCGCCCCCACCCCCCCCTGCCCTCCCACCAAGCCTACAGACTGCTACTGCCAGCAACCAGGGGATGAGAATCAAGCCCTTCTTCTGCTTTCAGTAGCCCTGAGCAAAGCAAGCCCACTACCGTGCATGTGGCCCAGTGAGAACCTCAGGATTACAATTTCAGCTGAAGACTATTGGATTCACAAACTGCATGAAAATTCTATTTATTCCGAATTTTAATCCAACCACCAAATCTGCTTCCCTCTGTAATCTATTTGTCAAGTGTGTGTGTGTGACTCTCGTGTGAATGTGTGCGAGAATGTGTAGCGTATTTTTAATATTTTAAATCTTACCTCTTTTTTGTTTAAACTCAAGAAAACCTGTCTGATTGGTTCTTTTGCAATTATGTTAGAGGAACAGGAGTAAGCGCTTACCGAAGTGGTAAGCTCAACCACTGTGTTAAAAAAAGGATAAATCCTGTTGCAGTCAAACAAGAGAAGGGGCGAAAGGGGAGCCTGAGACCACCTCCTCACCTGGCCGTAACAATTTGCATCACTTTTTAAGTAATTTTCAGTGATTTTAAATCATATCACTCACTGTGATGGAAACCACACCTGCCGAATGGAAACATATCAATTTTGTCATATGGAAAATTATTTGAATGCCTACTGGACATTGAGCATAACTTGTTTTTAAAAGACCGCAGAACAGTGACTGAAAACATGGCTGCACATTTGCATTCTGAAAGACAGTTGCATGGAGAGACAATGGGAGTACTCCCTGATCTAAATCACCAGGTCGGTTTTGTCAATAGTGATGATCAAGAGACATTGAGAGTCATTGACTCTGTAAGAGCCAGAATTCCAGTAGCCCCTCCCCCGCCTCGCTGAGTGTGTCTGGTAAGCTTGGAAGAATTAACAAACTTCGTAGGCGATACTGTTTCAAACAAAAAGCTAGTCACATGATTAACCTGCTGGTCAACCTGGAGCTCATTGAATTGTGCTCACAGTAAAGTTTTTAGGCAGACTGCAAGTTGAGAGCCAAGGTGGAAGGTCTCCCTCTCTCTGTCTCTGTCTATCTCTCTCACGCAAAGTTCCAGGGACCCACGGAAGTAACTTAAGCCTCAAGACAGAAGACCAGAGAAACAAGTTTTAAAGTGTGCACTGGGCCCCAACAAGAACTGCAAGACTTAACTTCAATCAAAGACTTTACATCCAACCCAAAACCAGTAACTGAATTCCATCTACTACTTCAAACCTTTCTCTTTTAATTCTTTCTCTTCCTCTGTCTCTATTTGTGTGTGTGTTTACCACGTATGCATGCTGGCATGGTCGTATCATGTATTCTTTGTAGTTTTAACTGCGTTAGAGTTTTAAGGTTAATAAACTTACACCTTTCTTGTTTAAATCTGAGAAAACCTGTCTGGTTGATTTCTTGACAATTACAATTAAAGAGAAGTGAGCGAGGACTCACTGAGGGGAAGCTAAAAACACAGTGTTTTAAAAGTTAAACCCTGTTATGGCCAAACCAGGAAAAGGCCAAGAGGGGAGCCCTAGACCCCTTCCTCACCTGTTTGTAACACTCACCTTATTAAAAATGCTTCCTTTGTGTAAACCCATTATCAGCTGTATTAATGAAGGTGGACCAGGTTACTGCTCTTAAATAAATCAAGGACTACTTCTTGATGGGAAGAGAAAACAAAAAATACTTATCTTCTATTACTCTGCCCTCTTATGTTGGTTTATGGAAAATGTTATATTTGTGAGTATTCAAATTATTCATGTTGGAAACGTGAACCATAACCTAACTGGCACAATTTAGAATAGATTTTGGGTGTAGTTTTCCAACTGTGGCCAAAATGGAAACTGCACCCTTCGATCTGTATTGGTGCCCTCTGAAATTAGTTGCAAAACAGCGACAAGTAAATGCCTCTCGACATGGTTGTAAAATATCTAACCTCTCAGACTTCACACCTTTGAATGTTTGAGCAACATAATGTCTGGATTTTGTGGACAGTGGCAAAGCAAAGATAGTTACTGCTGATGTCAAAGAAAGCTGCCCACAAAGAGCCAGCGATCTCTGCAGCATGGATGTCTCCTTTCGTCACAGCGGTTTAAATCTGCCACGAAGTCAAGGGGATCTCCAGGCGTCCAGCAGCAATGATGTCAGCAAGCTGGGTAAGCAGCTTTAAGGTATTCTCAGCAAACCAGGAAGTGAAAAGCACTGATTATTCTTCACTTTTAATTTACATTTTCAAATAGCAAAATAAATTATTATGACTGGATTAAGATAGAAGCTAAATTAGTCATAAACAAACATTTAAAAAATCCAATTTTAAAAATGTGTATTTTTTTCATAATAGTGGAGAAATTTGACATTCCATACAACCCACTGACACCTCGTTCAACAAGATGTAACTTTTTCAAGGGTTTTTACAGCGAAACTAACAGTATAAAAGTGGAAGTTTACAAAAATTCACTGATTACTCGGGATTGCACTTTGTGCTGAGCTGTAAGCTTTAAAGTACTGTAAATAAACTAATTGCTGATTTAGAACTAATGTCATATCTGCATTTATCTGAGATAAATAAGATATATAAAATATCCTGCAAAACTGGCTAAAATATAACACTCAGTAGAGTAACGATGGCCTTTGGTGACAGCTTTTCCATCATTACCACTGCAACATCTGGGCGAATGACAATTTTAAACAAACATTTTGCTCTTTGAACAAAAGCACAAAAGAAAATCTTAATAATTCCCATTTTCTGTTGTCATTCCCATCTTTTCCACCATTTTGCCTTGATTAGTTTCTCCATCACTACCATTTGCATGTCAGTTTATCCCACGTTACTCTTTCAGCTATCCCAGTGTTTCCAATACCTTGCAAAAGTCCTGTGACTTCTTTTATTTGCTTAAGTGTTGTGCTGTTCAAAAAATAGGGATAATATTGCTGGGGAAACACAATAATTTTCCTTTCTGCATCCATTTTTAGAGATCAAGAAATTCCAGATCAGATATAATATGAATTAGATGCAGTAAGTAGCTCCCTGTAAACTCTTCCAACACTTGGCAGGATTTTGCTTCCATTTTTAATGCACGAAGAAAATGATTCCTCTCCATGTAACTCAACCCCAAGTTCAGAAATTTCTGATACCAGCTATCTTTTATGGTCTTTCTAAGAAAGATTTTCCCATTTAGTAATAATTAATACTGAACTATGGGCTTTGCTGAGTTCTGGACCTAAATCTGCTGGGACTTGGATGAGATTGGCCAAACTCATTTAGCTTAGGATACATACAGCAATCAAAAGGCGAAGAGTCTTCCCATCGGTCAGGATTTGAACTCAGCTCCCAGAAGTGAAAGGATAAAACTGTTGCAGCAGCTTTGTTTTTTTAATGAATTCCTTAAACGTTATATGATTTTATGAACTGTGTTGCTATATATCTCCAATTTACATGTTCCTACCTGCGACAATGCTCTGAACTAAGTTTTGCATACAGATCTCTGATATATCTTGTATCTTATTTACCAATTTTGTAACCCTTACTTAGTTTGTACTCTAGTCAAGCAACTTCAAGTCTAGTATGATTGTTTACCACTATTGTACACCCCTCTGCCTCCCATCCAAATCACGGTGATAATTCCTTTTGATGTATGATTTAATTTTCCTTATTATCTCATACTGTTTCCATGAGCCAAACTGTTCCCCTTGGCCAAAGGATCCAGAAGCAGAGGACACCAATTTAAGGGGATTGGCAAAAGAAGCAATAGAGACATGAGGAAAACGTTTTTACATGGCGAGTGGTTAGGATCTGAAATGCACTGCCTGAGATTGTGGTGGAGGTAGATTCAATCGAGGCCTACAAAGACAACTGATTAATTATCTGAAGGTAAAAAAATTGCAGGGCTCTGGGGAAAAGGCAGGCGAGTGGGATGAGGTGGGTTGCTTTTGCAGAGAGCCGGCATGGATACAATGGGCCGAATGGTCTCCTTCTGTGCTGTAACCATTCGATGGTTCTCTCTCTGCCTTTTTACTTTTCTGCTATTCCTTTGATCTTGACTATTATTACTCTTTCATTTTAGCATATCCCTCGCTTTGATTCCATCAGAACAATCTATTTCTTTCACTCTTATTTCATTTTTATATCAGAATTATTTGCAAACTTGCTGTCCGGCAGCATCTGTTACCTCACCCAATGCCCAATATGATTATCTAAAGCGAATACATTTAGTGCGTGTATTGTCTATTGCACTTCAGATGTTAAAGCATTTTCGATCTGGATCCACCCCTCCTGTCAGGAATGAAAGACCACTGACACTCCCATGGGTCTGAGACTCATCAGTATCACCTATCTGTTGGAGAGAAGACAGCAGAAGTTGACTGACTCCTTGAAAGCCCCTACCTATTCAGTCTAGCACTCTGCTCAAGGTGGACATGGTCCCTCCTAGAGCCTGAATGGCAGACATTTGAGCTTCCACCTAAGTTGCAAAAGCTGGTAACATCAACACCAGTTGTGGGAGTCCAGCTGAAGTATCCTTGGAGATGGCCAAATGTTTTAGGGTAGACTGCAAAGTGATGATGTGTGAGATGACACCACACAAGCTGGAGGGGACTTCTCCATACTTGCAGCCCATGTTGCTGAAACTCCTTGGCAGGCCTTCCAGTACTTTGTATCACAGTTTATGTGAGACAAGCAGTTTTCTTTTCATAGCTGGGCTCTGGAAGTTGGCATCTCTGTTCTTCTCAGCAAAGCTGGGAAAGGACCTTGCCTTCCAGTGAGTCATATCCTGGGATGTCCCTGGTGCCAATATCTGCTGTTACTCACCAGTGTCACCATGTGTGGACCCCTGTAACTCACTGACTAATCCACCTTAAGTGTCAGTCTCTGTGTTGGTGCCTCCTCAGGAGGATTGTCCTCCCCAAGGGTATCTTCTTGTGCAGGGTCTTGTGCTGAGAAGGAGCTAAAGAAAAAGCATAAGAGTTAATCTGGTATTGAAAGTCTGCACAGTGGCAGATGATAGACTTCACATTGCAACTTGATTTTGGCAAGTTGGTTGAATGTCTGTTTTTTCTCAGTTACATAAAGAGGTACAAGTAATAGTCAGAGACCCTATTCAGACATGCCTCCAGTCTCAAAATCTGCAATACAAGCAGCTGTCGAGAGCTCACTGCTCCAGCTGGAGAGAATGATGATGCTGGGTATTTCTCTCCCAGTCTTACTCCTCTCCCTTGTGCTGCAGGCCATTTTCTCCTGTACCTTGTTGTGTATATGCAACCAGGGTGGGGAGGTATCTAATGAAAGCAAGTGGCTGGTGGGGAAGTCGTCATCAGAGGAATTCCTTGTTCTGCGATTGCTACCATGTGAGAAAAGGGTTAGTGGCTACACTGAAGGCAACAAACAAGTGGTGAGTGTGTTTTTGGACTGAGAATGGGAGATGGCATAGTGTACCGAAGGGATTGGTGGTAAAGGATGTGTTGCAGGAGAGAGAATTGTTCAGAATGCTGAGGGGAAGGAAGGATTGTTGCTCGGTCTCATTGGGAGAGACAAAGAAATGAAGAACACCTTTGCTCTTCTTGTTAGATCTTTGAAACTTTTCCTGCATTGCACCCAGGCCCTGAGGGATGATGCTTGTGGAACTGATGATCTTACCCAACTCGATCTAGGTCTGCTGAAGTGGCATTTTGAGTTGCTCACTTCCATTACCCTGACAGAGAACGTCCCACTTGACCCTCACCTCTTCATCCAGGAAAGCTTCAGTAAACCTAGGGGCTTGCTTTTGACTTATCTTACATTTTACAGCACTAAAGACACCAAAGTAGGTAAAAAGAATGTGACCTCCCTTCTGCTTTAAATAGATCCCTGGATCCATCCTGTTCCTAAAGCTATTAGGTGTGTTGTGGCCAGGTGAGGGGGGGGGGGTCTCAGGCTCCCCTCTTGCCCCTTCCTCTTATTTGACCGCAACAAGGTTTATTCCTTTTAAACAGTGGTGGTACTTACCACCTCTGTGAGTTTTTTTTCACCTTTTTCCTTGACTGTGATTGCAAAAGAACCATATCAGACCAGATTTCTTGAGTTTAAACAAGAAAGAGGCAGGTTTATTATACTTAACACTCTAACCCGATTTAAAAATAGAAAAGAATACACACACACACACACACACACACACACACACACACACACACACACACACACACACACACACACACACACACACACACACACACACACACACACACACACACACACACACACACTCTCTATAGGAGGGAAAATAGATTTGGTGGTTGGATTAAATTCCAGAATAAATGGAACTTAAATACAGTCTGTAAATCCAGTAGTCCACGCCTGAAGCAGTATTGTTGAAGTTCTCACTGGTCAAAGTGTACTTGGTTGACCTGCTTTGCTCAGACCATATGCCGGTCCTGCGCCCACGTGGGAGGGCCAACAGGACCGCAGTGACAATCTTCCTGGCGATGGCCTCTTAATTGACCGCCATCGGGCTGGCCATCCATTTAAGGGTGACAGGCTGTTCTTTCCACGCTCCCGGCCCAATCAGAGGGCCAGCAGCTCTGCAGCCTCAGCAGCACCACTGAGAGTTTCATACTGCTGAGGCTGCAAGGAGAACCAGGCAAGCAGACCCTGGCAATCGGAGCGGAAACCCCTTCAGTGCTGGCATTGGGGCCGCGGGGAAACCTTTGCTGCCGACGATCCCTCCTGGGGCCATGAAGCCTCCGGATGCAACGGCCACCCCCCTCCCCCCTCCCAACCCCCATCGGGAAGCTGCTGGGAAGCCACCTCCCCAGGAACCAGCAGCCGTACTGCCACCGGTCAAATACCGTCGGCCCAGGAAGATGGCCTTCAATTGGGCCTATGATTGGCAATTGACTGCCCAACTCCAGTTGGCAGGCAGCCGAGCTGATGCCATTCCCCCACTGCTGGTAAAATGACCTCCCTTTATGTTGATGGAGTGCACCAGAGATTCCTTCAACTCCTTCCAGTCCAGCAAGGGAAATATCCAGAAACCTGTAAAGTAACCGAATATTTCTTTCGTACAAAATCAACTTAAACCATGAACTTTTAGACTTTTTCTGAAGTAAATGATATAATCAACAATGTATAAGGCAATTTTTAAATGTAATATATGCTTATTAAAGCAATCATTTTTGCAGCTACCTCTCATTCCTTCAGTCAGTCTCCTTCAAGGTAAAGTACACACCTTTTAACATTTTCTGAGTTAATTATTCTGACAAAAAGCAATTTAATTCCGACATTCAAAGGATGGTTACAGCATGTTACATGCATAACAAATGACATTTTCACAAATGCCAAATTTCACCATGGATGCTGTATGTTTTCTACTGTATTCTAAAGAGCTACAGCAGCTGCCTCTATTTTGTTTGCTTATTGCGAGAAATCAATAAAACTATGATTTTTTCATATCAATAGATTTGGGTGAGGAAGGTATAATTATTTATTATCTGGGAACCAATCAAAAACATTTACTTCATTTTCTGTGACGAGATGACTGAAAAAAATTGTATGGAAATATATGAATTACACTTGGAGTACATATTTTATGTCTGTCACACTTCCTTTGTTACACTTTGGTCTTGCACCAAATTCCTATATCACCCATGACTGCCTAAAATTTCAAATTCCCAAAACGGTGACCGTTGGAACTGAACAGCTCGACAAAGCACCAATCAGGGCACAGCAAAACAAAATGAAATTATCAAGTAGCAATTTCAAAAGCTTCCAATCAAAATCAGCTGTCAGCAATGGCTACCAATAGGAAAGAACAGAAGGGAAGCCAAGCTCGAAACATGTTTAGAAAACTTTTAGCCATCATCTTTCTCCACTAAATTGGAAATTATAGCCAAATGGAAATTAGATTTGTAACATAAAAATGATATCAAAATGATAAGGTATATAGGAAAGGAGCAAACTCACCTTCAAAGTAACATTTTCTGCATTTGAAGTGGGTATAGCCCTGTTTTCTTCAGAGGCCTACACATGTTGGAATACCTTAAATCTTGACTTCCCACAGATTCCCAGCTCCATCACTGACACCTGAAGGGTCTAATCCCAGCAGACCACAGTTCCCAACATGCACCTGTGTTTGCTTCTCTCTTCAACCAATAATCAAGTATGGCTTTGCAGCATGACGATGTGATTTCATTAGTGCCTGATTAATCACAATAAGAAATTATTCAAAGGGGAAATTCTGTTGTAACGTCTACTGTAAAATCAAGATGTTATCATGTCTTGCAGCACCTAATATTCTGAGGTTTTCCTCACTTTATATCTAACTTATCTATCTGAACTTGTGGTAAAAGTTCAAAATATAAAACCAAAAATACCGCTCAATTGACAACAAAGCAATCATGCAAAGCTCCATGGAAGAATCCTGGAGATGTACAAAACCAATTGATTTATAACCATCGGATATGATTATAGGGTGAATTCTCTGAATTCACATCAGCAGCAGGGAATTGAGGGCATTATGCCTGAGATATCCTGATACATACAGCCAGCCAGTGAAGCTCCCTGCTGCCAGCTCGTATGCAGAAATTGGCACCAGAGCTAAGTACTTACTGCCTTGGCGGTCAGCCTCAGATAATCCTTAACCATGGTTTTTTGTAGTTTGTTATTTTTCTATGCTGCGTTTTAGCTCCCTATATTTTCACTTTTGTATCAGGACAAATTTTGCCAGTTGCAGTTATCTCCTATTAGTTCCAAGCCAGTTTGCATATCAGCCTATGCGCTATAATTTTTATACTTTCTTCTGTATGTGTTTAATTTCCATTTGATTTGTAAGTTGTATTTTTCTTTCCTTTTTTTCTCTCAATTTTCTTGCCTCTATGCCTGAAAGTATTGACTTCTGCTGGGGAAGCTTTCATGATTTCACAGGTTTTGGTTGTCTCCAATATCTCATAGCCCTTCTCCTCTGGGGAGAGATTGAGGAGACTGGGCCTGTATTCTGTCGAGTTTAGAAGAATCAGGGGAGATCTTATTGAAGAATAAAAAATTCGTATAGGGCTCAATAGGGTAGATGCAGGAAGGATATTTCTCCTGGCTGTGGGTTCTAGAACCAAGGGACACAGTCTCAGAAGAAGCAGTAGGCCATTTAGGACTGAGATGAGGAGGAATTTCTTCACTCAGAGGGTGGTGAATCTGTGGAATTCTCTACCCAAGAGGGCTATGGAGGCTCAGTCATTGAATATGTTCAAGACAGAGATCGATAGATTTTTAGATATTAAAGATGTCAAGGGATATCGGGATAATGCGGGAAAATGGCATAATCTAGTTGAATGGCGGAGCAGGCTCGAGGGGCCGAATGGCCTACTCCTGCTCCAAATTCCGAGGTTCCTATGTTTCTATGTAAAACCAAAACAGTGAATGCCAGCAGTTTATTTGGCATAGAACCTTCAGAGCCAAGCCCAATCCTACCCTCACATCACCTTCACACATGCACACTTTCCAACAGGCTATAACGTGTTCAGCAGCATAAACCTTAGTTAGGTGTTGTCTCCTTGAGTCTACTTTCACAGGAGATGGTATTGAAATAGAGTGATGCTGAATCGACAACTTTGCCTCAATTTTCACTAAAATGGCTACTAAAGAGGAAATGACAACAGATGAAGAAGTCTAAAGTGATATTACAACAGTTAAGATAGCAAGAAAGGAGATACTGGACAAACTTAAGGAAGTCAAGATCCCAGGTCCAGATGATTGAACTCATGGATATGCAAAGAAATTAGGATATAGATATATAAAAGAAACAAAAAAAGGAATAGTGTCAGAAGACTGGTGAACAGCAAATGTAGCTCCTATCCAAAAAGGAGATAGAACTAATCCAGGGAACTGAAGTCCAGTTTGATTAAAGCCAATGGTAAAAAAGAAACTATAATCTTTGGTGAAGGATCAAATAATAAAGTATCTAGAGATGGTGATTTTTTTTTAAATCAGAGTGGAAGGAAGGACATGTTTAACCAACCTTGTTGAAATTGTTGAAGAAATAATAGATAAGGTAAAATACTATACA
The DNA here is from genome assembly GCF_036365525.1 of Heterodontus francisci. Lineage (NCBI taxonomy): Eukaryota > Metazoa > Chordata > Chondrichthyes > Heterodontiformes > Heterodontidae > Heterodontus > Heterodontus francisci. The sequence continues at coordinate 129,244,875 of NC_090376.1, read as the reverse complement.
TGGATTTTCAGAGTGCTTTCAATACGGTATCACATAAGAACTCATGACAAAGATCAGGGAACATGGAGTCAGAGACCAGCTAGCAGAATGGTTTGAAAGATGGTACTAAAAACAAAGTGTGGGACTTAATGGAATTTTCTCAGGCTGGCAGAAAGTGGTGTCCTACAGCATTCCATACTGGGATTGCTATTGTTGGCATAAATGAGTTGGACTCAGCAATTGAAAGCATGATGTCAAAAATTGAGCAGGTTAGTGCTGTTATCTACGGAAAAGAGGAGACTTGATAGAAGGCTTAAAAATTAAGAAGGTGATTAATAGGATGCACAAATCCAAAACAAGGGAGTTTTATGTCTAAGATAGCCACGAACAGATCAAATAACGATCTCAGGAGGAATTTATTTACCCTGAGAATGTAGAACTCACTTCCCTGTGGAGTGGTTGAAGCAGATGGAAATGACATATTTAAGGGAAAGCTTGATTTATACATGAGAAATAATTTAATAGGGTGATAGGGGAGTAGCGCCAGAGGAGGTCATTAGAGAGGGAAAGACTTGTGTAGCGTATAAACACTGGGATAGACCAGTTGGACCGAATGGCTTACTTTGTGCTGCAGATTTTATTGAGATAATTAGATAGCATTGGTCTGCTGCCATAGACTAGGCAAAGAGAACAATCCCTGCACTGGAATAGATGGACACAGAGCATATTCAACCTTGGACCTTTGGCCGTATTTTATATTTATTTATTCATTCATAGAATGCGGGCACTGCTGGCAATGCCAGTATTTGTTACCTTGAGAGGGTGGTGGTGAGCCACCTTCTTGAACCGCTGCAGTTCATGTGGTACTCCCACAGTGCTGTTAGGTAGGGAGTTGCAGGAGTTTGACCCAGCAACAATGAAAGAATGGCAATATATGTCCAAGTCAGGATGGTGTGTGGCTTGGAGGGGAACTTAGAGGTGGTGGTTTTCCCATGCATCTGCTGTCCTTGTCTTTCTAAATGATGGAGGTCACCCATTTGGAGTGCAGTGGAAGAAACCTTGGTGAATTACTGCAGTGCATCTTGTAGATGGTACACACTGCTGCTACTTGTGGTGCAGGAAGTGGATGTTTAAGGTGGTGGATCGGATGCCAATCAAGAAGGCTGCTTTGTCTTGGATGGTGTTGAACTTCTTGAGTGATGTTGGAGCTGCTCTCATCCAGCCAAGTGGAGAGCATTATCCTACCTCTGACATGTTCTTCTGGCCACAATATTTATGCTGCCGGTTCAGTCAAGTTTCTGGTCAATTGTGAACTCCAGGATGTTAATGGTGGAGTTTAATAATGGTAATGCCATTGAATGTCAAGAGGAGGTGGTTAAATTCTCTCTTGTTGAAGATGGTCATTGCCTGTCATGAATGTTACTTGCCACTTATCTGTCCAAGCCTGGATGTTGTCCAGGTCTTGCTGCATGGGATTGCTTCTTTATCTGAAAAGTTGTGAATCATCAATGTACATCCTCACTTCTGAACTATGATGGAAGGAAGGTTATTGATGAAGCAGCTGAAGATAGTTGGGCCTAGAACACTGCCCTGAGAAACTCCTGCAGCAATGTCCTGGGGCTGAGGTGAATGGCTCCAAGAACCACAACCGTCTTCCTTTGTGCTAGGTATGACTTCAACCAGTTGAGCGTTTCCCCCTTATCTACACATTCAGTTGCCTAGGCCCTAAGCTCTGGAATACCCTCCCTACACCTCTCCGCCTTTCTACCTTGCTTTCCTCCCTTAAGACACTCCTTAAAACCTACCTCTTTGACCAGGATGTTAGTCATCTGCCCTAATATCTCCTTATGTAACTCGGTGTCATATTTTGTTTTATAATGCTCCTGTGAAGCACCTTAGGATTTTTTATTACATTAAATGTGCTATATAAATTCATGTTTTTGTTGTTGTTATCCCTATTAACCTCATTTTTACTAGGGCTCCTTGGTTCCACACTTGGTCAAATGCTGCCTTGATGTCAAGGGCAGTCACTCTTACCTCACCTCTGGAATTCAGCTCCTTTGCCCATGTATGGACCAAGGCTGTAATGTGGTCTGGAGCTGAGTGATCCTGGCAGAACCCAAACTGACATCAGTGAGCAGATAATTGGTGAGCAAGTGTTGCTTGATAGCACTGTTGGTGACACCTTCCATCACTTTGCTGATGATTGAGAGTAGGCTGGTAATTGACTGGATTGGGTTTGTTGACAGGACATACCTGGACAATTTTCTGCTTTGTCATTTAGATGACATTGTTGTAGCTGTGATGCAACAGCTTGGCTACAGATGTGGCTATTTCTGGAGCACAGGTCTTCAGCACTGCAGCCGGTATGTTGCCTGGACCCATAGACTTTACCATATCCAATGTGCTCAGCCATTTCTTGATATCACGTGATATCTTTCCTCATAGCTGCAACCTTCAAGCCCTGGCAACATTCTTGTAAATCTTCTCTGTACTCTCTCCAGAGCAATTATGTCCTTTCTCTAAGTTGATGACCAGAATTGCATGCAATGCTCCAACTGTGGCCTAACCAATGCTCTGTACAGTTCCAGCATCACATCCCTGCTTTTGTACTCTATACTTCGGCCAATAAAGGAAAGCAATCCATATGCCTTCTTCATCACTCTATCCACCTGTCCTGCCACCTGCCACCTTCAGGGACCTGTGGACATGTACTCCAAGGTCTCTCACTTCTTCTCCCCCTCTCAATATCGTCCTGTTTATTGTATATTCCCTCACTTTATTTGCCCTTCCCAAATGCAATACTTCACACGTCTCTGGATTGAATTTGCCACTTTTCCGCCCACTCAACCAAAACATTGATATCATTCTGGAGTCTACGGCTTTCCTCCTCACTATTAACTACACGGCCAATTTTTGTGTCATCAGCAAATTTCCCAATCATGCCACCCACATTTAAGTCCAAATCATTAATATATACCACAAACAGCAAGGGACCCAATACTGAGCCCTGTGGAACACCACCGGAAACTGCTTTCCATTCACAAAAACATCCATCGACTACTACCCTTTGTTTCCTGTCACTGAGCCAATTCTGGATCCAACCTGCCACCTTCCCTTGTATCCCATGGGCTTTCATTTTACTGACAAGTTTGCCAAGTAGGACCTTGTCAAATTCCTTACTAAAATCTATGTAAACCACATCCACTGCACTACCCTCATCAATCCTCCTTGTCACTTCCTCAAAAAACTCAATCAAGTTAGTAAGACATGACCTTCCCCTAATAAATCCATGCTGACTCTCCCTGATTAATCCATGCCTTTCTAAGTAACAGTTTATCTTGTCCCTCAGAATAGATTCTAACAATTTACCCACTATTGAGGTCAGACCGACTGGCCTATAATTACCTGGCTTATCCCTCGCACCTTTTTTAAACAATGGTACAACATTCGCAGACCTCCAATCGTCTGATACCGCGCCTGTATCTAGTGAGGATTTGAAGATGATCCTCAGCACATCCACTATCCGCTATTCTGCCCAGTATTACTCCAAATGGTGTTCAACAGCTGAGGGAGAGCAGTAGGTGATAATCAGCAGGGGTTTTCCTGGCTCATATTTGATCTAGTGCCGGGAGACGCCATGGGGTCTGGAGTCAATAATGAGGACTCCCAGGGCCACTCCGTCCTGACTGTGTATGACTGTGCCGCCACACCTGGTGGGTCTTTCCCACCTGTGGGACAGGACATACCCAGAGATTGTGATGGAGGAGTCCGGCTGATAGATAAAATTCTGTGAGAATGACTATGTCAGGTCGTTTTTTGACTAGTCTGTGGGACAGTTCTCCCAATTTTGGTACGTGTCCTTGGATGTTAGTGAGAGGACTTTGCAGGGTTGACTGGACTGGGTGAGCCTTTTTCATACGCAAATCTGCTGCCTAGGTCTATGCTGTGTGGTCTGTCCAGTTTTATTCTTAACATACTTTTACGCAACAGTTTGATACAACTGCGCAGCTTGTTAGACCATTTCAGAGTGCCGTGCATTGCTGTGGGTGTGGATTCATTTATAAACCAGACTGGGGTAGGACGGCAGATGTCCTTTCCTAAAGGATATCAATGAACCAGATGGGTTCTTCTGGCAATCCTGTAGTTTCATGGTCACCATTACTGCTACTAACCTTTTTTATTTCCAGATTGATTTAATTAACTGGATTTAAATTCCCCAGCTGCCATGGTGGGATTTGAAATCACATCTCCGGATCATTAGTCCAGTTCTCTGGATTACTAGGCCAATAACCACTAAGCTACCATTTAAGTTAGACAGTGAGCTGTGAATGCCTGTGTTTGGTTAACAGCACAGTCCGTTTACCACTGGAGCCATTATGGTAGCCAAGGATTTTGAACATTAATATTGCTATCATAATTGGCTTTGTCATGTAGTTCTGACCTTATTTTGTATATTCAGGCAAAATGTTTCCATTATGACAATCATGTTATGATCCAAAGTAAGTATGATCCAAAGGAAGTGTTTGATAATTCCCTTTCGTGAAATGTTGTCTCATCATTTTATTTGCAACATATGTAAGTTGACTGTATTCCAAATTACCTGTCACAGATGCATCTACCAATGACAGTATTGGTAGAAATGACCACCACAGGGTTCCTGTGGAGATAAAGTCCCATCTTCACACTGAGGACACCCTCTGTTGTGTTGTGTGGCACTACCACCATGCTAAATGAGATAGATATGGAACTGATTTAGCAGCTCAAATCTGAGCATCCATGAGCTGCTATGGGCCATCAGCAGCAACAGAATTGGGTTCCACCACAATCTGTAATCTTGTGGCCCATATATCCCACACTTTACCATGAACATCAAGCCGGGTGTCCAACCCTGGCTAAATGAAGCTTATAGAAAGGGCAGTCTCAGGTGATCAGGATGACTGAGGCAGGAAACATTTGAAGCAATAAAGCCTCCTTGAAACAAAAATAAAGAAAACGTTGTTGCATTGAAGAAAGTGTCTGCATTTATCACTGCCTTATTCTCATGCCCTCTTCCCAACAATCTATCTGAGCTCGGAAGCAGAATTAAACTGGACAATTTTAACCTAACTCTCTTGGGAATCCAACGGGATTGGGTGGAATGCTGGATTTACACCTGGTCCAGTATTACTCTCCATTGCAACTGATCCCTCCAGTTTCCTGAGAGCTGTGTATTAATGCAGTTCTTTTAATCAGAATCTCCATTTTGGGCTTGCAAGATGTAAAGAAAATACAATGGGAATTTCCTTACGATAACTAATGATGGAGTATTTGCTTTGCATAATCAACCTCAAAAAGATCAGTTCTGAGTAAACACTCAGGTACACAATGCTATCAGGCAGACTCTTTCAAAACCTCAACTTGCTATTTACTTGAAGTGCAGCATTCCAGCCAAGTACACTTCATCATAAGCAGTGTTCACGTCAGTCAAGAATGCTATTGAGAATTTCAGGTGTCTTTTGAAAATGTTTTTTGAATCTCCTTTTGATTAGAAATAAAAGACATTGCAAAGTTTCACAAAAACGATTCCACTTTGATTACGTTCCAGATATAGATTTGTTTTACCAGGTAAAATCTCAAGTATTAAGTCTTGCTCCCACTTCTGAGATATATGCTGTTCTAGGGTTCGCTATGGTTATTGCCTAGTAGCTCTCATGTCTTGGAATACAGTCAACTTATATACATTACAAACAACATGATGGGACAACATTTGGGGAAATGGAATTGTTAAAGATTTCCTTTGGATTAGCCTTCATAACTGACATTATTGTCAGATTTGTTGGAAATTTTTTGAGCAGAACTTGCTGAAGTTGTTTCTCCGACAAGAAGGAGATCTGTTAGTGACACTAATTCCATTTGCCCATATGTTGTCCCTTTGTGTTATTTCCAATGTATAAAGACTTCTAAAAAGTGAAAAAAGAACTTGCATTTTATATCGTGCCTTTCACAATCACAGGACATTCCAAAGTGCCATTGAAGTACAGTTGTAATGTACATCAAGCTTTTGGTCATCTGTCCTAATGTCTCCTTATGTGGCTCTGTGTCATATTTTGTTTTATAAAGCTCCTGTGAAGCTCCGTGGGGAGTTTTATTATGTTAAAGGCACTGTACAAATATAAGCTGTTGTTATCGGCAGTAAGAATGCCACTTCTCTTTAAGAGGTGCTGGCTACCTTTAAATGGCGCCAGTAAAGCTCAATGTTGTGACCCCCTCCCCTATCTGGGAATGCAGCCAAAGAACAGCTCAGGTATTGCTGGCTGCTCAACTGATACATTATAATTTAATGTGATCCCTGAGACCACGTGAATGTCATGTGCAGCATGTGCCTTGCCTCCACATGTCTATTTCATGCACTTAGACCTTCTAGGTCTATAGTCTCAATTCCAGAGGTCAGTGATTAGCTGGAACACAATGTACTCATTTGAGTTACTCATTTAGCAAATCCATTTTCACTTTAACATTTCTGAAATTTCTGGTATTTTTTTGAGGCTGCTAGCAACTGGGAAGATCAATGACTTCAAGTTGTCTCCCTGTTGTTGTATGGCAATATCTCAAATATCCATGAGTTTTCCCTCTGGAATTTCATGCTGGAAGTTGGACTCCAGGATGTGCTCACAGCATGCTAGTGACATAATTGCGTGCATACTTTGTCTTGCAATCTCTGCAAGAACATCACAAGCTCAATGTACTCTCATCTTGCGATCCATTGGGATCAGGGGGAATCTGATCTTTGAAGCTGAGCAATAGGCAGAAATCAATTTTTAGCAATCCGCCAACTACAGGAAAATCTCAAAATGTATTAGTGGCAATTAGTAAAAATTTGTTTTATAGATATCTGTGTATAGTATGGAGAATTTGAAAGGTGACACAAAATATTCAGTTGTGCCCAACCAAGCTAGGTTGCTGGTATAATTAACTGCAGGCAGTTCACTTAGGTTTTTGGATATTAGGCAATGGCATTTCTGCATCCTGGCTGTGGCAATCAGGCTAATCTTAAATCAGTGAAAATTGACCAATAATTTGAACCAATGGACACAAAAACATCAACTTGCATTTAAAGAGCACTTTTAATGGAGTAAAATGTCCAAAGGTACTGCACAGAAGCATTATCAAACAAAATTAGTCACCGAGCTACATAAGGAGATATTAGGATACGTGACTAAAAACTTGCTCAAAGGAAGAGAGGGAGAGGTAAAAAGGCAGAGGTTTAGAATGTGAATTCCAGAGCTTAGGGCCTAGCCAGCTGAAGGTAGGGCGAAGAGAATCAGAGATAAAGAAGAGACCAGACTTGGAGGAAAGCAGAGTTTCTGGAGGGATATTGGAGTGGAGAAGATTACCGTGTTATGGAGGGATTTGAAAACGAATGTGAGAATTTAAACTTTGAGGTGTTGTTGGACTGATGGTGTTATGAAAGTGACTCTGTTTTGTTAAAAAATAATATTTTAAAAATGGAATTTATAGTTAAGCTAAATAAATGTTGGATCAGTTTTTTAATCAAGAGGAATGAGGGAGTCAAATTGGCAAGTGTTGCTGTTTGTCACATGGCTCGGGCTAGGCTTTGAACAGAAACCCTGGCAACAGGGGCAGAAAAATGACAAGCACTCCTTTGTTTAGACAAACCCAGTAGTAACAGAGACCATGTGGAAGGGCTGAAAACTGTCAAGCCTTCTGGTTGTCTATCAGTACATGTGTGTGATACCTTCTGGAAGGAGATAAAAGTCAAGTTTGCTGCAGAAGAAGGAGAGAATTCCAAGGAAGAACAGAAAACCGCAACCTAGCTCATCTTCTCGCAATTCCCTAAAAGACTCTGTGAAGTTCACTGTGTCAATTCATCTTGTTTCCTATATTTGAAGAAAGCTTGCTAAATTACCTTTCAATACCACCTGAAGAGAGCTAATTCTGGAAGATTCTAAAGATCCTGCCTGTGTGTGCTCGAAGGTTGGATTGTGTGCCAGTTTGGTGCAGCGTGTCACATCTGTTACTTTTTCCAGGGGTGGACAAGTGATCTACCAGGGATTTATTTTGATAATAATAGAGCTCTGACCTAAAAATCCTTTTTTTAAATTATTTCAGTTAACTGGTATGTGTGTGTGTGTGTGTGTGTGTGTGAAGGGACTAAGGTAAAGGGGACATTTTAAAATTTAATGTTGGATTTTTAAAAATTTGATCTATGTGATATTGTTTTACTTCATTACTAGATAAGACTTGTTTTATAATAAACTGTTAATTTTGTTGTTCAGTAAAGAAACCTGGTTAGTGTGTTCTATTCTGAGGAAAATAGCATATCCGATTGACTATGTCAGTAAGTGGGAAAATTTAACAAATATGTTGTGATCTGTGGAGAAGTGGGACTGAATTAACAGTGCACTCCTCCCACCTCGGTCGTAACAATTGCCACACTGCAATTGAGTAGATCACTGCAAAAGTAGATCAATATGCGCAGTGATAATGGGTAAATGGGATTTGTATAAGTTAGGATACAGGCAGCAGATTTTATGATGAGCTGATGTTTACAGAAGGTCAAAACTGAGAGATGGCTCTGACAACTGACAAAGTGATAATAGCCCTGAATATAAACTTGGAAAACAAATAGTTACACTGCAAGTGCAGTGGGTTACAAGTGTGCCATAAATTAAGCTTCAAGTAGACACAGGATTCCAATGTTGCATCATTTATATTGAGGCATCTGATTTCAGATTTCACACACACACACACACACATACCAGTTAACTGAAATAATTTTTTAAAAGGATTTTTAGGTCAGAGCTCTATTATTATCAAAATAAATCCCTGGTAGATCACTTGTCCACCCCTGGAAAAAGTAACAGATGTGACACGCTGCACCAAACTGGCACACAGTCCAACCTTCGAGCACACACAGGCAGGATCTTTAGAATCTTCCAGAATTAGCTCTCTTCAGGTGGTATTGAAAGGTAATTTAGCAAGCTTTCTTCAAATATAGGAAACAAGATTCAGAATTCAGAACATAGGGAGTTCCAGACCAAGGACCACAAATTTCACTACCTATCATCCTGCTAGTCACATGGTACAACAATAATGGATTTGTTGACTAATCATGGTGATCAATTTAGAAATTTTTTAAGGGAATGTAAATAGACAAAAAGATTTATTTTCTAGAGAGGTCGAGGACCAGGCCAATGCTCACAAAAGAATAATAATTTGAGCCCCAACTATGGTGCATTGGTAAACACTTTGAAGCCTGCTATCAATCAACCTGTGTAGATGGCGCATTGCTACCTCATGAGCATTGCTGCTTTGAGTACAGTCACCAGTCTGGGAATGAGTTTCCAACACAAAATAATTAATCTTCAATTATAGATATTTTAATTATTAAAATAACAGTTGTCCAGACTTCAATCCAACTCTATATAGTTCAGTTCCTTCCACTGGACTTCAGCCCATCTGTGGCAACCATTATTTCAGACACAGCATCTGCTTCCCTACGTTTGTTGGTTTAAAAAATAAATCAACACACATTTAAATTTCCCACACTCCTCCTAAGATACCACATTCAGCAGTGTGGTTTGGGGTTCTATGCTTGAACTGGGATAGTGTTTGGGGTTCTGTGCATGAGCTGGGATATGGTTTGGGGTTGTGTGCATGGGATGTGATGTAGCCTCCACATTTTCCAGGACAGCTTATTGATTGTCAACTTGAGAGGGAGAGAGCCGGATGGAGGAATCTGCTTGACTGCACCAGAAACTTTGTGAGGTAAACTTAAATCTGAATTACTGTTTTATTTTATCTCCTGCCATGAATCACCCACTGAAATATTGGTTTCAGTCATGCTGCAATTAATATTATTATTTAAGCTATAATTATCATTTTTGTTCATTGAAATTAACATTTTAAATCACACTTCAGTGAACTACTGAGTTTAATCATACTGTGGGTAATAATTTAATCAGAATGAATTGTTTAAATTCCCAGAACCTTCTGTGCAGTCTGAGTTCAGCTGAGTCTCTCACTCTGCTGTCTTCTGCTTCACGAAATGTCCCACCATGTCTGAAAGCCATGCAGTGTATGTGCTGAAGAACAGAGCTGTGGCGGCTAATCGGCTGACCTCTGAAGAGCAGATGCAAAATGGTAATGAAACATTTAATTAACAATATCAAATTACAGAGAGACAGCAGTTAATGGTCTTTCACCTTCAAGTCCTTTATACACTGCAATCTTATAAATACCTTCTAAATACTGCTGCTTAAATGGTAAGGCATCCAATCTGGGAAGGGGCTTCATTTCCTAGAAGATAATGGAGCACATAAGGGACAGATAAACCCTTCTGACACAGCACTGGTGGGACCTTCAGTCCTGGGGCACTATTTATCTCTGCATGATAATGCAAGGTCCGTTCATTTCACTAGCCCCTGACACAAACAATATTTAAATGGACAGGCATCATTGTGTGATGCCATTTACTTTGGTCAACTGGAATGCTGGGCACCAACAGTGGGGCTGTTCTTATGCCACCAAATGGCCCACCATGTCCCCTTTGAAAAATTGGCCATTGAAGGCCATGGCAAAGAAAAACAGCAAAGTGAAGGGTCAACTTAAAAGAAAAGGGCCCTCCAGGATTCCAATCTGAAAACTTTTAAGTGGGCTTTCTTTTCAGCTGCATTGTAGGAAGGTCCCCTAATTTGCACAATGTTTCAGACCTTAAGAAGTCTTGTGCACAGCTTTTGTATGGACTCCCTGGACTCAATGTACCTACTGATTCTATAGACAAGGATTGAGCTCATAGGGCAAGCTATAAGCCTCAGAACCCAAACTGGGCATTCAGTAGGCCCTGTTAATATCACACTCTTGTGCCCAATTTGCCGATCACATTATCAGCCCTCTACTCCTGGTTTTTTAATCATAGTAATCACAGAATAGGAGGGAATCTGGCAGAGCTGATTACCAATCCATTTTAATTCGGTTAAAATTATTAACAAGGTATATTAGTAAAAAGAAAAAATGCTGTAAGTATGCGGTATACCATTTTTTGTATGATTCCTGTTGTTTGCCGTTATTTGGTAGATTTGTATTGTTTTTGCTATCACTTTGGGTCTGTGATAATCTAGTGAGCAGCATGAATCATCTGTCTGTCAGTCAGACCTAAAGAGTATAATGGCAAAGGCATACATCTATACATCTGAACTCTGTCTGCATTGTAGAAGTGATGGGTGTATATTAAATCCTTGGTAATCCAATGAAGGATGGTATGCTTCAAGTCCCTTCTGGTCTAATTGTTGGAGAAAGTATGTAGGAACTTTGGTGGTTATTTAGGAGGAAAGGTATGCGTGGCGTAGCAGTTATGCATCCAACCCCTTGAATACAATTTTGCCACAAGCATATTCCCAGGGCGGCATCCTATTGGATGGGAAATCATGACGATTTAGCCTTTGGTAGGTGGAGCTCCATTGCAGGAGCACACAATTAGAAAATCATTTCCAAATGTCTGAGTGGTTAGTCATCTAATGAAAGCCTCCTCTCAGTTGTCACACCATTGAATTTTGAATTTGATGGATCTCATCTAAATATATTGGATTGTTTAATCCCAAGTATGACCAGACCCCACTCCAACTGAATGCAAACATGTTAACTGTATCCACAATCAATTGTATGGAATTGATCCCCCATAGTTATAACAAGGTGCATTCTTTATCCCCTCTCCCTGTTAACTGTCCCCATGATAGTACAGGCCATACCTCCAACTCTTGTTTATTGCCTATTCATTGTCATGTGATGCAGAGAGACATGAGACCGCCACTGACATTAAACTTTAATTAGAAAACTCTGAAATCGCCAGGTCTAAACAGGTCTATCAAATGATATTATTTCAGACTTCCAACTTGTGAGGAAAGTAAGTCAATTTGCTGTTGAAAATAATTTTAGAAATCAGATTTCTGACAACTGAAACTGAATAAGCAAGTTCAAACTCATGCACACTCAATACTTTTCAGGGAGGGTGCACATTTCAAGGCATTGATTCCACTCTGAAAGTATATCACAAAACTGTATGATATACGAGCAGAATGATGGTGTAGACACATTGATTGATGATATAATAGTGTGGAATTCATCCAATGAAGAACTTGACAATAGACTTCATAAAGAACTCGAGGTTACTAGAAGATTCAATCTGAAATTTGAAAAGACAAATGTTCATTTGGAGTCACTGAGCTGACATTTGTGGGTGACATGTTGACTAATGAAGGCATTTAACCTGACAATATGAAGGCCTCAGCTATTGCCCACAGTGAAAGAAAGACACAAAGAGTCTTAAGTATGGGTAATTGCTTGTGCCAATTCATATCTAATATTTTGGAAAAGGTACCACCACTTAGTAAAGTGTTAGGAAAGAGTACTGAATGCAGTTGGAGTTACAAACTGGGAAAGGTTAAAGAGCCTGTTCAGTGCAAGAACTGGCATATGATCAACAGTCCTGAAAGACCATTAGAAAATTTCAAATAATGCTGAATCCTATGGCACAGAAGGAAGCCATGTGACCCATCGTGCCTAAGCCAGCTCTCTGAAAGAGCCATCTGTGATGTATCTCGGGACTGGAGTGAGATTTAGCCAAGTTTAGTACAAGGTATGTGAGACAGAGACTGCAGGCTATTGAACATAATGGAGTCTTCTTTATTCGGTATTACTTTCACTTTCCCTTTGCTAGTATGTGTGTTCTACAGCAGCTCCAAAATTATACAAAGCATATTGCAATTGCAATTTCAAAACACTATGTTACATCCCTCCCCTTCTTAGTAAATGAGAGACATAGCGTGTTTCAATGGCTTGTTTCCAAAACTGTAAACAATAAATTTAAACATGCTATATCCCTCATTTACTAAGAAGGGGAGGGATGTAGTGCTGTAGTGTTTTGAAGAATGACGTGTTTCTTGTGATGATTTGTGAACCGTGCTTAGCAGTGATTATTGATCCTTTTGTGTTGGCGACAACAAATGGTTGGGTGTCATAAGGGGTTGTTTGCTTTCCAACATGACCATAACATTCCACAAGTACTTTATCTCTTGGCTTTAGCGGTGTAGCTCTAAATTTCATGTGTTGCTCTGCATGTTCTTTCATTCGATTCTTCGGTGCTCGATCGTGATTGCGTACATGTTGATCATTAGCTCCGCAGGATAGTTCAGGTAGACGCGTGCACATAGGATATGCAAAGATGTGTGTAGCTGGTGGTTTTCCAGTAGTCAAGTCAGGATTCATTCTGTAATTACAAAGAAAGTGATGTAGCTCTTGCTTCTATGACATATTCTCAGCTGTAGCTGTACATATCACTTTTTTCAAAGTTCGCATACATTTTTCAACTTCTCCATTAGCTCTTGGTCAATGGGGTGTGATTTTTGTCTATGAGTGAACCCTAGGTAGTTTGCAAATTTGCTGAACCCATCACTGTTGATTGGGGTCCATTGTCACTTCTTACCGTTTGAGGGATTCCAAACAAGGCAAAGATCTGGTCAATTGTCTTCTTTGCTTCTTGCTTAGTGTGTCGGAATACAATGGTTTTGTATATGGTATTTTTCTTGGGTGTATGAGTTGTAGTCATTTCACTGAGGTGTAAGTATCTCAAAGATATCTTCTAATTCTTCACTTCTATGGTGTCGAAGCAAGCCTTTTTCTTGTGTCGTTAGTGATTGTGAAACTTGCGATTGTGCCTTCAAAACATTGCAGCCACTTTTGCCAACGTGGGGAGACATGATGGCTCTGAATACACATCAAAAGGTGGTAGGTTGGGCATAGACAATGTCCTACTGATCAGCAACACAGTGATAAATGATGTGGGATTGCATTCCTTTCAGAGGAAACTTCTCTGCAGTGATCTGAGATGATACTTTTTTTGATTGGATGATTATTTTGGAGAGATCAGTGTGTCAGTATAGACTGTACAAGCTTCCTATGTTCCACTCGAACACAGACTGAAACTGTATCAATGACATAGGCAGGAAGAGTGACGAGGTCCAGCAGGGGGAGTTTAGGGAGTTAGGTAGAAAGTTAAAAGACAGGACCTCTAGGGGTGTAATCTCGGGATTACTCCCTGTGCCACATGCCAGTGAGGCTAGAAGTAGGAAGATAGTGTAGCTAAACACGTGGCTGAACAGCTGGTGTAGAAGGGAGGGTTTCAGATATCTGGATCATTGGGATCTCTTCAGGGACAGGTGGGACCTGGACAAGAAGGACGGGTTGCATCTAAACTGGAGGGGCACAAATATCCTGGCTGCGAGATTTGCTAGTGTCACTCGGGAGGGTTTAAACTAGTGTGGCAGGGGTTAGGAACCAGAGCAGTAGGACAGCAGGTGACATAAATGAGGGGGAACTAGTAAATAAGGCCAGTAAGACTAAGAGGAAGAGCAGGCAGGAAGATGTTGCAGAGCACAGCGGGACTGGTGGTCTGAAGTGCATTTGTTTCAATGCGAGAAGTATAACATGTAAGGCAGATGAACTTAGAGCTTGGATTAGTGCTTGGATCCATGATGTTGTTGCTATTACAGAGACTTGGTTGAGGGAAGGACAGGATTGGCAGCTAAATGTTCCTGGATTTAGAAGCTTCAGGCGGGATAGAGGGGGATGTAAAAGGGGTGGGGGAGTTGCATTACTGGTTAAGGAGAATATCACAGCTGTACTGAGGGAGGACACCTCGGAGGGATCATGCAGCGAGGCAATATGGGTGGAGCCCAGGAATAGGAAGGGTGCAGTCACGATGTTGGGGGTTTACTACAGGCCTCCCAACAGCCAGCGGGAGGTAGAGGAGCAGATGTGTAGACAGATATTGGAAAGATGTAAAGGTAACAGGGTTGTCGTGGTGGGTGATTTTAACTTCCCCTATATTGACTTGGACTCACTTAGCGCTAGGGGCTTGGATGTGGCAGAATTTGTAAGGAGCTCCAGGAGGACTTCTTGAAACAATATGTAGATAGTCCAACTGGGGATGGGGCCGTACTGGACCTGGTATTGGGGAATGAACCCGGCCAGGTGGTCAAAGATTCAGTAGGGGAGCATTTCGGGAACAGTGACCATAATTCCATAAGTTTTAAGGTACTTGTGGATAAGGATAAGAGTAGTCCTCGGGTGAAGGTGCTAAATTGGGGGAAGGCTAATTATAACAATATTAGGCAGGAACTGAAGAATTTAGATTGGGGGCGGCTGTTTGAGGGTAAATCAACATCTGACGTGGGAGTCTTTCAAACGTCAGTTGATTAGAATCCAGGACCAGCATGTTCCTGTGAGGAAGAAGGATATGTTTGGCAAGTTTCGGGAACCTTGGATAACGAGGGATATTGTGAGCCTAGTCAAAATGAAAAAGGAAGCATTCGTAAGGGCTGGAAGGCTGGGAACAGATGAAGCCCTTGAGGAATATAAAGACAGCAGGAGGGAACTTAAGCAAGGAGTCAGGAGGGCTAAAAGGGGTCATGAAAAGTCATTGGCAAACAGGATTAAGAAAATCCCAAGGCTTTTTATACGTATGTAAGGAGCAAGAGGGTAACCAGGGAAAGGGTTGGCCCACTCAAGGACAGAGGAGGGAATCTATGTGTGGAGCCAGAGGAAATGGGCGAGGTACTAAATGAGTATTTTGCATCAGTATTCACCAAGGAGAAGGACTTGTTGGATGATGAGTCTAGGGAAGGGAGTGTAAATAGTCTCGGTCATGTCGTTATCAAAAAGGAGGAGGTGTTGGGTGTCTTGCAAAGCATTAAGGTGGATAAGTCCCCAGGGCCTGATGGGATCTACCCCAGAATACTGATGGAGGCAAGGGAAGAAATTGCTGGGGCCTTGACAGAAATCTTTGCATCCTCATTGGCTACAGGTGAGGTCCCAGAGGACTGGAGAATAGCCAATGTTGTTCCTTTGTTTAAGAAGAGTAGCAAGGATAATCCAGGAAATTATAGGCCGGTGAGCCTTACGTCAGTGGTAGGGAAATTATTAGAGAGGATTCTTTGGGACAGGATTTACTCCCATTTGGAAACAAACAAACTTATTAGCGAGAGGCAGCATGGTTTTGTAAAGGGGAGGTCGTGTCTCACTAACTTGATTGAGTTTTTTGAGGAAGTGACGAAGATGATTGATGAAGGAAGGGCAGTGGATGTTGTCTATATGGACTTCAGTAAAGCCTTTGACAAGGTCCCTCATGGCAGACTGGTACAAAAGGTGAAGTCACATGGGATCAGAGGTGAGCTGGCAAGATGGATACAGAACTGGCTCGGTCATAGAAGACAGAGGGTAGCAGTGGAAGGGTGCTTTTCTGAATGGAGGGCTGTGACTAGTGGTGTTCCGCAGGGATCAGTGCTGGGACCTTTGCTGGTTGTAGTATATATAAATGATTTGGAGGAAAATGTAGCTGGTCTGATTAGTAAGTTTGCAGATGACACAAAGGTTGGTGGAGTTGCGGATAGTGTCGCGGTTTGTCAGAGGATACAGCAGGATATAGATCGATTGGAGACTTGCACGGAGAAATGGCAGATGGAGTTTAATCCAGACAAATGTGAGGTAATGCATTTTGGAAGGTCTAATGCAGGTGGGAAGTATACAGTAAATGGCAGAACCCTTAGGAGTATTGACAAGCAGAGAGATCTGGGCGTACAGGTCCACAGGTCACTGAAAGTGGCAACGCAGGTGGATAAGGTAGTCAAGAAGGCATATGGCATGCTTGCCTTCATCGGTCGGGGCTTAGAGTATAAAAATTGGCAAGTCATACTGCAGCTGTACAGAACTTTAGTTAGGCCACACTTAGAATATTGCGTACAATTCTGATCGCCACACTACCAGAAGGACGTGGAGGCTTTGGAGAGGGTGCAGAAGAGGTTTACCAGGATGTTGCCTGGTCTGGAGGGCATTAGCTATGAGGAGAGGTTGGATAAACTCAGATTGTTTTCACTGGAACGATGGAAGTGGAGAGGCGACATGATAGAGGTTTACAAAGTTATGAGCGGCATGGACAGAGTGAATAGTCAGAAGCTTTTTCCCAGGGTGGAAGAGTCAGTTTCTAGGCGACATAGGTTTAAGGAGCGAGGGGCAAAGTTTGGAGGGGATGTGCGAGGCAAGTTCTTTACACAGAGGGTGGTGAGCGCCTGGAACTTGCTGCCGGGGGAGGTGGTGGAAGCAGGTACAATAACAATGTTTAAGAGGCATCTTGACAAATGCACGAATAGGATGGGAATAGAGGGATGCGGTACCCGGAGGTGCAGAAAGTTTTAGTTTAGGCAGGCATCAAGACCAGCGCAGGCTTGGAGGGCCGAATGGCCTGTTCCTGTGCTGTACTGTTCTTTGTTCTTTGTTCTTTGAAAATGCTTTTCTTTGAAAAAGTAGACCAAAGGTTCCAGAATTTTCATACCTGAAAGCAATGTTTCTGTTTTTTTCACCATCCTTTGCTATTTATCATGTCGCTATTGTGATGTCTCTTGGGACTTGAGTGAGGTTCAATGTGAGACAGAGACTGCAGGCTGTTGAACATAATGTAGTCTTTTTTTTTGTTTTACTTTCCCTTTGTTGGCATGCGTGTTCTGCAGCAGCTCCAAGATTACACAAAGCACAATTTCACAACCCTACAACACTACACTATCCAATTTTTCCTACTCCCCTTCTCTTTCCCAGTAGCCCTGCAATTATTTTCTTTTCAAGTATATATCCAATTCTGTTTTGGAAGTTACGATTGAATCTACTTTCAGGCATTGTCTTCGAGATCATAACAACTTGCTGAGTAAAAAAATTTCTCCTCATCTCCCACCTGGCTTTTTTGACAATTATTTTATATCTTTGCTCTTTGCTTACCGACCCTCCTGCCAGTTCCACATATCTGCATTGTCAAAACCGCTTATAATTTTGAACACTTCTATGAAATCTTCACTTAACTTTCTCTGCTGCAAGGGGAGAACAATCATTGATACAAGTTGGAGCCATGCTTCTATAAAATTATGATGACAATGCAGAGATGCAAAACATAGAAAAGAGAAACACAAGACTGAACGAAAGTTTTATTCTTTATAAGCGTGTATCCCCACTTCCATGACTGAAAAGTATTTCAGTGTGCCTTAGAAATTACAAATATATGGGAACAGAAAATTATCGTCAAAGCCATTGCCAGGTACAATGAATGGGAAAAGGAGCCAGAACAGGTCCAAATGAATAAGTTCTTAAAACTTCTTTTTGCTTTCCTTATGGGACCCCTTGTTCAGGCCTCCCCTGCCCCGGGTTTGGCCACAAGGCACTCTGGAAACCCCTTCCCCCAATGTATCTGAAGCCTGGGAACGGTTCCTTTAGTCCTCTCTAGTGGTGTCCTTCTGCCTGACATTCTACTCCCGCCCACCGGCCAACTGTCACTTCCTGTGGTTTTGGGCAGACAACTGACCAGGGGTATGCAAATCACACCCAGGAGTTAACATCACCCACATTTCATGCTGCAGAGGTCAGTGGGGGTTGCAGCTTTCCTCAACTCCGTCCTACCCTTATTTTCGCCTTAAGTTAAAATCAGGGCTTGCATGTTTATAAGTATAAAATTTTAAAAATTGTTAAAGTTTCTCACAAGGAACATGCCTTTTAATAAATTACTTGCCCTCATTCTTACAAACTGTGATGACATTTCAACCCATCAAAGTAACATATTCCAGTGTATGTGTCATGCTCTATATAATAGCTTATGTATAAACTAACAGTCGCAAGGACTGTTTAAATTTGATATCCATTTCATTATAAAACAATGGGAAGTAAAAAAAAATAATCAGTTGGTATTTACATGACACACTTTCTCAGACCTTAAGGGCACCCTACAGGATGTGGGAAGAAAAGCAATTGTTATCATTGATACATGGATGTCGCCAACAAAAGTTGTAATCAGAAGCAATGAAGGTCTCTCTGTTCCTTACCATTGTCCATGAAGGACAAGGTTTTTATATGGTATCTTTCACTGCAATTAACTGATTTTTGTTAAAACTAGTGACTGTTTCAAGAACACAATCTCACATTTGACTGTTAAAGACTGATTGGTTATTACCTTTCATGACCATTTGTTGCCAACTGTTGAATGGAATGACCTCCTTTGGGCACTGAGCATTCAGTGTAACATAGCCTAGATGCAAAGTAAAACTCCCCAACCACTTTCATAAAATGTGTCTTAATTCCATCCTCAGGAGAGTCGGGTTAAGGCACATTCTCAATAGGGTACGTTTTCTTCACTTCAATTCTAGCCTTGCTTCTGGCTTCTCCCTGATTGAGGGGTAATTTTATCAATTTTCATTTCCAGCACAAAGATTTATCCACAGGGGATGGGGATCAGGAATTCAGTTAAGTAATTCCCCAAAATGTTCTGTCCATTAAATTCTAAAGGGAAAATCACAGGTAGTATAGTCTCAAATTCTTATACTCCTGTGAGTGAACCTCTGCATCAGGAACGCAAGTTCATAAAACAGCCCCTTTAGAATCAATTAGTGTTGAATCTGCAGTTTTGTGATGTAAGCTGGTTCTGTGGCTTCCATGAACTGGATGGAAAGTGCCTAAATAATTTTGACCTAAGATGGTTATGTCTGAGAGAGAAATGGGGCTATTATTCCATCAGTCTGAGCCGGTTTCAAATTTAATGGTGAAAGGACAGTGTGCTAAACTACCATGCCTCTACTAATATAAACCTTGTTGATATATATTAATGGCCTGCACTTGAGTATCCATGGCATCTTTTCAAACTTTGCAGATGGCACAAAGCGTAGAAATGTAGCAAGCAGTGAGGAGGATAGTAACAGACTTCAGGAGCACATAGACAAACTGGTGAAATAGGTAGCCAAATAGCAAATTATATTTAATGCTAAGAAGTGCAAAGAGACTTATTTTGGTTGGAAGAATGAGGAGAGTGAACTAAATGGTACAATTTAAAGATGGTAAAGGAACAGAGACATGGGAACGTAAGTACACAAGTTTCCGAAGGTAGCAGGATAAGTTGAGAGGGCTGCTAAAAAAGCAAATGGGATCCTGACCAATTCTGGCACCACGCTTTAGAAAGGATATCAACGCTGCCATGCTCACAAGAAGTACAGTGATGAAGAAACAGAACCAAACTGAAGAGTTATAAAAACTTGACTTTTCCTTTTTTAAAAGTGGACAATGTGCTGCAAAATGACTGCCAAAGGTTGGGCTGATTGGGGCTATATATTCAAGCTGTCTCACTGTCTGTTAAGGACAAAAGGCTACATTCCAAGCTAAGAGGTGTCAATTACACCCATCCTGAACCCATCAACCGACAATCCTGAATTGAATGGGTTCTTCTAAAACAAGGAATGTGTGAAGTAGCCACATCCTGGTGCATTGTTGGTCACCACAGGAAGGGGCCCTGTGTCTCCTAACAGAGGCAACATGTGAGAGATTTTTACCTTAAAAAGTAGCTCTCTGGAGAGAGAGGGGAGAGATCAAACAACATCACAAAAAGCCTGTCCGGCCGAGAGCTGTGAGAGATCCAGAAAAAGAAGGAACCCTGCTGTGAATTCTACTCTTCAACTTGGTGCAGCAGAGAACTAAAAGTAATCATCACCTCCAGATTGAAGCCCTAACCACCAGAAAATCTACAAACAACCCAAGCCTGCAATTTTAAAAGAGAAACTGTCCTCCAAGGAGATTCAACAGGATTGACCATGAATCCTGAACACCTACCTCACTTCAAACCACTTATCCTTTTCCTCTCTATCTATCTAGTCTTGTGTGTGTGTGTGTGAGTGTGCGCGCGCGCACACACGCGTGTGCAAGTGAATGTGTGTGTGAGTGTGGTTGTGACCATTTTGGGAATGAATATTGTTCAATAAATAGTTAATCTTCTGTCTTAAACCTACAAGAAAACCTGTCACTGTCTGTTTATTTGACAAATAAAACATAAAGAGATTAAAACTGTAGTAACAAAAATAGTTGCCGTGGTCAGTTGGGAGGTGAATAGTGGGAACCACTCATGCCCCTTACCACTTGGCCATAACAACACCTTGAAGAAGGTGCAGAAGAGATTTACTAGAATGGTACCAGGGACAAAAGACTTCTGTAAGATAGGGAGACTAGGGCTGTTCTCCTTAGAGAAGAGAAGCTTAAGGGGAGATTTGATAGAAGTGTTCAAAATTATGAAGGAGAAACTGTTTACTGGCAGGACGGTGATAACCAAATTTAAGGTAATTGGCAAAAGAACCAGAGGTGACATGAGGAAAAAAATGTTTATGCAGTGAATTATTGTGATCTGGAATGCATTGCCTGAAAGGTGATGGAAGAAGATCCAATAATAACTCTCAAGGGATAATTGAATAAATACTTGAAAGGGAAAAATTTGCAGGGCAAGAGAGTGGGAGTATTTGGATAGCTCTTTTGAAGAGCCAGCACTGATACAATAGTCTGAATGGCTTCATTCTGCACTGTATCATTCTATGATTCTAAGATTCCACATTAGCTTTAACAAAACAATAATATCTCTTCCTATTGTATGTGGGATGGTGAATTTTTCTGCATTTCTCCGTCCAAAACATTAGGGTATCCTGAAAAGCTCCACACTACAAATCTAATACTTTGTGAAGTTGCACATCTCAAAGTGAATCAGCAACCCCGAATCGAATCAAAATCTTGGACCATCTGAGCAACTGACTTGTAGAGTCATTGAATAACTGCTGTCTGTCATTTGATCTGCCATTTGGAGTTTATTTACAATATAATATAAAATATTAACAAAAGTAGAGATCACATCATACAACCAGTACTATATTGTTCATACTTTATGCACATTCCTGATTATCTGGCAGAATCTTTACAGGACAAAGCTTCATGTAAGACATTATTTAGTTGCTCAAGATGCAATTGTTTCTTTATTACTTGGACTTTTTTTCAGTTTCCTGGGAATGGAGCAACTTTAAGTATCTAATTTTATTTCAATTGTGTTTGTTCTTATTCTCAAGCCTAGGTCTTGATTATCCATCAGTTTCCAATATCCTTTGGAGATGGGGGGATGGGTGATAATGGAGGTTGCACCCTATAATTTGATCTCCAAACTTGTTAGAATTTGGCAATATAATTAGCAATCTACCTCAGGCAGGCCACAATGAGAGCATGTGTGGGTAAATTGGCACAAGTACAGTCGTGCTCTTCTGAGGCTAAGATGAAGGCACACTCTTGAAGCAAAATAAAAAGAGCTTCCCTTTCCTGGCAGTATGGCATCTGACCTGGAAGTGCTTGATGCCAACTCTGTGTGGCAAAAGCCACACAGCATGTCTTGCATCTCACTTTAATCCCCCAAAATTATATGATTTTGTTTACAACTAAAAGTTCACAGGAGAACGTACCAAGGGTGAGCCATGAGCAAATGACCTAACCAATAGAAGAGTGCTAATTCAAGAGTTAAATATCGCCAAACAAACACCTAAAATTCACTAGCCCTTTACCTCACCACCAACAGGAAACTGATTGAATTCTAAAAGCTAAAATATGTAGCTCTCTTAATGTCTCAGTGGGCAAATGCACTGCCTGATGAGGCATGGAGCCATGCAGATCAGTAAGATCCCAAGTTCAATTGCTGTGCTGTGCTGTGTTAACTGATTTCAATAGGAATGCCACAGTTGGCTTCACTGAACCTGGCCTGTGAAGAGGGAAAGTCAGCTGGGCGACTGTCGCATATCCAATGACTGCTGTTGGAAAGTATGCATATGCAAACATTAAAGTGAGGGTAGTATTGACCTTGACGGCAACAATCCCTATGGTAGTCTGTTAACACTCTCCAGGTTCGCACATAAAGAATGGTCAATTCGATGGGGGTGTCAGCAGCTGGCTAGAACCTTTGGAACTACACTCCAGATTAGATGTGGCCATTGCATTCTTAGAATTGGTCAGTGTTGTGCTTGGCTTATACCTGAAAAATAGCATGCAACAGATTCCAAATTCACCTCCTCTGTATATAGGAGCGTGGGGAAAGAAAACCAGAGGGGAAAAAAACTTCCCAAAATATTACACATCAGGTATACTGTAGAACAACCCCGGTGAACTTAGTCCTTCAGAGCTGCGCTCGCTTCAGCACTGTAAATTTGCTAGAACTTCACGCTCACAAACAAGGTTTGCGGCACACTTCTGCCACAGTTACACCAGCAGAGCAGGAGCAGCTCCAGGGAAATTCCCAACCCTTATGTCTGCAATGTGACTGCCTCCCAAAATTAGACTTATATCAATATTCTGTTACGGTTTGACTTAAAAAAAATATGCAACAAGGCAGCTAAAATATTAACAGATTATCATACCAACATAGAGTAGGACAGAGGAGTGAAATGAGTATGTGGCCTACATTAATGGAACATTACTGCAACTAAATAGCGTACTAAGGTTTCCTAGGTTGATTTTACGCTGGTCAAGTTGAAAAAAAAATATTGTAATGTCTATAGCATAGTTAAGCACTGACAGTTAGCTTTTTGGCATTTTTAAAAGCCTACTTTTGTCAACTGACTTCAATATAATTTCTTCATTAGCACAAATCTACACTGAAATCTGAGCAAAGGAACACCAGACAATATTAGGTTTGATTCCTGTTTGCTCTGTCTTTATTTTTCTGGCCCCAAACTGACAATTTGTGAATCAAAGGTAACTAAACCACATAAAACTGAACAGGAGTTCCATCAACATTAATTCAAAAATAACCACGCGCAGACAAAGAACTTTTTCCAAATCTCAGCTGAGAGAAAGGTTTAAAACAACCAGTAATGAAGAGTCTTATCCAAAGGTTTAATCTACCTTTTTCTTGAGATGCCGGTCTTATTTCAGAATTCCAGCATTCCCAGATTTTCTTTTTCACTCGCATTTTAGTGTGAGGTGTATCTCCATTTTCCTCTTCCTCATTCCTTCTCTTCAATTTAGCTTTTCATTTCTGTTACTCTGAGCAAGAACACGTTATTCTTTTAAACAGATGCTTGGAACTGTGCTAAGCTTAACAAGTTGTCACCATGGGTTATTTCTGCTATATGTTCATTGCATAGAATCTTTGAGTAGTTAACAAGAGTATTTCTTTGTGCGTCACAATTGCCTGTTAATATTGTGCTGCACTACGGTCAGCTGTCAGTTTACCTCATAAGCCCGCAAAGCTACCGAAAACAGTATCTCAAAATGTATATCTTCTGTCAATCCTTGTTTCATTGCAGTCATTAACAGTGGTGTGCTATTTGTATCCAGCAGCAGACCAACAACAGGCTAAAAATATTTTTTTTAAAACAGTAGCTGAGATAAAACTTGTCTGCAGGTACCTTTTTGCTATGTTAGGTGGTGTAATGGGATGCAGCGGGAATTGAGGAAAACGTTTTACAAAATAGGCTGTGGTGCTTGTTGAATAGTAAAGGTCCAGTGGGTTTGTGCTAGAGCATCAAAGTTCAAGCACTGATTTGTCCCATGGCTCGCTTAATGCACGTCGCAGCAACCATTCTGTAGCAGGTGATTGTTAAAGTTGTGTTTGAACCTCTTGCAGCAAGGAACAGAGCTCCACCTTAATGACACTTTCTGCAGAGGAAGCGGCAAGTAATGATTTGCTGCTAGTAACTCTGAATAGGCGTTCGGAACTGAGACAGAATGGTAAATTTTAAACATCTCCAGTGTTCCATATATAAATGTGAAAACATGTGTTGTGATTATTGCTCTGATCTTCTGAGGAACTGACAACACTGGCTACAGCTTTGGGCTAATGTTGCGAATAACCTTTGCTCAGCTTTGTCATGTTGGCATCCTTCCATCGATGAAAGATAATGGACACGCAGCAAATAATCCATTTAGGTGGGGTGTCTTTCTTGATTCACCTTTGCTGATGGCTGTGAAGGCCAATTCTTGAGAGACAGGTTCTGCCACAAGTGCTGCATGTGTAGCAGTCAAGTGATGCTGTGAGTTGTTGTTTTTGATGTTGGCAACTGTTGACAAGCTACTATAGCAACTGGTCGTTGTGGTAGTGCACACCAGTCCACAGGATGTGTCACCATTTCCCTCTTTCGCCTGCTAATGACTCCCAAGTGCGATAGTGGACATTTAGGGCCTTCATGTCATGCTTGCAAGCATCCTTGAAGCAGAGCTGGTCATCTGGCCCCGGCTACTTCAACATACAGAAGGTCCTTGGGTATAAGACTGTCTTCCATCCTGCGGACATGCCCGATCTACCAAAGCTGCCTCTGTTTGATTAGTGCCAACACACTTGGGAACTCTGCCTTTAAGAGGACTGCTACATTTGTGATTTTGTCCTGCCAGGATTTATCCATAATGCGCTGCAGACAGCGAAGATGGAAATTATTGAGCTTCTTTTCCTTGTAGCTGTAAGTCACCCATGTTTCACAGTGACCTACTTTTCCCCAGTCCAAAGTGGATGTGGGACGTGGAATCACAGAATCATAGAATCATAGGTTATAGCACAGAAGGAGGTCTGTCGAGCCCGAGCCAGGTCTCTGCAAGAGCAACTCACCTAGTTCCACTCCTCCACCTTTTCCCTGTAGCTCTTCAGATAATTATCCAATTCCCTTTTGAAAGCCATGATTGAATTTGCCTCCACCATACTCTCAGGCAGTTAATTCCAGATCCTACTCGTTCTTTTGCCATTAACCTTAAATAGGTGTCCTCTGGTTCTCGACCCTTCCACCAATGTGAACAGTTTCTCCCTATCTACTCTATCCAGACCTCTTACAATTTTGAATACCTCCATCAAATCTCCTCTCAACCTTGGCTACTCCAAGGAAAATAGCCCCAGCTTCTCCAATCTATCTATGTAACTGAAGTCTCTCATTGCCAGAACCATTCTCATAAGGCTTTTCTGCACCCTTTCCAATGCCTTCACATTGTGTGGTGTTCAGAATTGGACACAAAACTCCAGATGAGGCTGAACAAGTGTTTTCTAAAGGCTCACCATAACTTTCTAGCTTTTGTACTCTATGCCTTTATTTATAAATCCCAGGATCCCATATGCCTTATTAATCACTTTCTTAACCTGTCATGCCACCTTCAACACTTTGTGCACATATACCCCAGGTGTCTTTGTTCCTGCACCCCCTTTAGAATTGTATACCTTATTTTATATTACCTCTCCTCATTCTTCTGACCAAAATGTATCATTTCACACTTCTCTGCATTAAATTTCATCTGCCACATATCTGTTCATTCCACCAGCCTCTTGAAGTTTATCACTATCCTCCTCACAGTTCACAATACGTACACGTTTTGTGTCATGTGCAAATTTTGAAATTTTGCCTGCACACCCAAGTCAGGGTCATTAATATAGATCAAAGAAAACAGTGGTCCTAATACCAACCCCTGGGGAACCCTTGCTCCACTATTCTGTTTCCTGTCACTCAGCCAACTTTGTATCCATGCTGGCACTGTCTCTTTTATTCCATGAGCTTTAACTTTGCTGACAAGCCTGGTATTTGACACTTTATCAATTGCCTTTTGGAAGTCCATCGACCCTCTCTGTTACCTCATCAAAATACTTAATCAAGTTAGTTAAACAGATTTGCCTTTAACAAATCTGTGTTGGCTTTCCTTAATTTATCCACATTTGTCCAAATGACTTAGTTTTGTCCTGGATTATCATTTCTAAGATCTTTCCTGCCACTGAGGTTAAACTGATTGGCCTGTAGTTGCTGGGCTTATCCTTACACCTCTTTTGAAACAAGGGTGTAACATTTGTAATTCTCCAGTCCTCTGGCACTACCCCTGTATCAAAGGAGGATTGGAAGATTATTGCCGGTGCCTCCGCAATTTCCACCCTGACTTCCCTCAGTATCCTCGGATGGATCCCATCTGGTCCTAGTGACTTATCAACTTTAAGTACTGCCAGCCTTTCTAATAACTCCAATCCAATTTTTAGACCATCCAGTGGCTCAATTACCTCCTCTCTCACTATGGCTTTGGCAGTATCTTCTTCCTTGGCAAAGACAAATACAAAATACCTTTTAGTACCTCAGTCATGCCCTCTGTCTCCATCTGTAAACCCCCTTTTTGCCCCTGATCAGTCCTGCCTTTCCTCTTAGTACCCTTTTACTATCTATATGCCTATAGAAGACTTTTGAATTCCCTTTTATGTTCTTCTCATACTCTCTCTTTGCTTTTCTTCTTTTTCCCTTCCCCTCTGAGCTTTCTACATTCAGCCAGCTTCTCACTTATTAACCTGACATCAGTCATACACACCCTTTTCCTGTTTCATCTCACTCTTCGTCATCCAGGGAGCTCTAGCTTTGTTTGCCGTACCTTTCCCCCTCATGGGAATGTACCTTGACTGTACCCAAGCCATCTCCTCTTTAAAGGCAACCCATTGTTCCAGTACAGTTTTGCCTGTCAAACTTTGATTCCAAAAAAGGGATAGATATTCACGTGCATCTGTTTTCAGGCTTGCAGGGAACAGGAATTATTTCTCTAAAATAATTATTTCCAGCTCCCCAATTTATTTCCCAAACTCTCTGTATTGCAAAACATGCATTTTAACCATTTGTTTTATTTTTGGGGTGCTTACTCTTTTTACTATGATATTTTTGCTAAGCTACCTTCATTTCAGTCTTTCACCTAGTTTTACCTATAACAGTGACTATGCTTCAAAAAAGTACTGCATTGGCTGTAAAGTGCTTAGGGGTTCTCTGAGGTTGTGTGACTTGGAGGGGAACTTGCAGGTGGTGGTGTTCCCATGTATTTGCTGCCCTTGTCCTTCTAGTTGGTAGAGGTCGCGGGTTTGGAAGGTGCTGTCTAAGGAGCCTTGGTGCATCTTGTAGATGGTACACACTGCTGCCACTGTGCATCGGTGGTGGAGGGATTGAATGTTTGTAGATGGGGTGCCAATCAAGCAGGGTGCTTTGTCCTGGATGGTGTGGAGCTTCTTGAGTGTTGTTGGAGCTGCACCCATCCAGGCAACTGGAGAGTATTCCATCACTCTCCGGACTTGTGCCTTGTAGATGGTGGACAGGCTTTGGGGAGTCAGGAGATGAGTCACTCGCCTCAGGATTCCTAGCCTCTGACCTGCTCTTGTAGCCACGGTATTTATATGGCTACTCCAGTTCAGTTTCTGGTCAATGGTAACCCCTGGGATGTTGATAGTGGGGGATTCAGCGATGGTAATGCTGTTGAATGTCAAGGGGAGATGGTTAGATTCTCTGTTGTTGGAGATGGTCATTGCCTGGCACTTGTGTGGCGCGAATGTTACTTGCCACTTATCAGCCCAAGCTTGGATATTGTCCAGGTCTTGCTACATTTCTACACGGACTGCTTCAGTATCTGAGGAGTCACGAATGGTGCTGAACATTGTGCAATCATCCGCGAACATCCCCACTTCTGACCTTATGATTGAAGGAAGGCCATTGATGAAGCAGCTGAAGATGGTTGGGCCTAGGACACGACCCTGAGGAACTCCTGCAGTGATGTCCTGGAGCTCAGATGATTGACCTCCAACAACCACAACCATCTTCCTTTGCGCTAGGTATGACTTCAGCCAACGGAGGTTTTTCCCCCTGATTCCCATTGACTTCAGTTTTGCTAGGGCTCCTAGATGCCATACATGGTCAAATGCTGCCTTGATGTCAAGGGCAGTCTCTCTCACCTCACCTCTTGAGTTCAGCCCTTTTGTCCATGTTTGAACCAAGGCTGTAATGAGGTCAGGAGCTGAGTGGCCCTGGCGGAACCCAAACTGAGCGTCACTGAGCAGGTTATTGCTAAGCAAGTGCCGCTTGATAGCACTGTTTATGACACCTTCCATCACTTTACTGATGATTGACAGTAGACTGATGGGGCAGTAATTGGCCGGGTTGGATTTGTCCTGCTTTTTGTGTACAGGACATACCTGGGCAATTTTCCACATTGCAAGGTAGATGCCAGTGTTGTAACTGTACTGGAACAGCTTGGCTAGGGGCGCGGCAAGTTCTGGAACACAGGTCTTCAGTACTATTGCCGGAATATTGTCAGGGCCCATAGCTTTTGCAGTATCCTGTGCCTTCAGTCGTTTCTTGATATCACGTGGAGTGCATCGAATTGGCTGAAGACTGGCATCTGTGATGCTGGGGACTTCAGGAGGAGGCCGAGTTGGATCATCAACTCGGCACTTCTGGCTGATGATTGTTGCAAATGCTTCAGCTTTATCTTTCGCACTGATGTGCTGGGCTCCCCCATCATTGAGGATGGGGATATTTGTGGAGCCACCTCCTCCAGTTAGTTGTTTAATTGTCCACCACCATTCACGGCTGGATGTGGCAGGACTGCAGAACTTAGATCTGATCCGTTGGTTATGGGATCGCTTAGCTCTGTCTATCGCATGCTGTTTACGCAGTTTGGCACGCAGATAGTCCTGTGTTGCAGCTTCACCAGGTTGACACCTTATTTTGACGTATGCCTGGTGCTGCTCCTGGCATGCCCTCCTGCACTGTTCATTAAACCAGGGTTGGTCTCCTGGCTTGATGGTAATGGTAGAGAGGGGGATATGCCGGGTCATGAGGTTACAGATTGTGGTTGAATACAATTCTGCTGCTGCTGATGGCCCACAGCGCCTCATGGATGCCCAGTTTTGCACTGCTAGATCTGTTCGAAATCTATCCCATTCAGCACGGTGATAGTGCCACACAACACGATGGACGGTATCCTCAATATGAAGGCGGGACTTCGTCTCCACAAGGACTGTGCGGTGGTCACTCCTACCAATACAATCATGGACAGAAGCATCTGCAGCAGGCAGATTGGTGAGGACGAGGTCAAGTATGTTTTTCCCTCGTGTTGGTTCCCCCACCACCTGCCGCAGACCCAGTCTAGCAGCCATGTCCTTTAGGACTTGGCCAGCTCGGTCTGTAGTGGTGCTACTGAGCCACTCTTGGTGATGGACATTGAAGTTCCCCACCCAGAGTACATTTTGTGCCCTTGCCACCCTCAGTGCTTCCTCCAAGTGGCGTTCAACATGGTGGAGTACTGAGTCATCAGCTGAGGGAGAGCGGTAGGTGGTAATCAGTAGGAGGTTACCTTGCTCATGTTTGACCTGATGCCATGAGACTTCATGGGGTCCAGAGTCGATGTTGAGGACTCCCAGGGCAACTCTCTCCCTACTGTATACCACTGTGCCACCACCTCTCCTGGGTCTGTCCTGCCGGTGGGACAGGACATACCCAGGGATAGTGATTGCAGTGTCTGGGGAGTTATACTAATGGAGTTATACTGGGTCCAGTGTTAATTCAAAGCAGTGCAAAATGTCCCTCTGGTGGAATCTCACATCACATGGTTTCAGCACGCTTGACTGTCAGATTAGAACCTGATTCCATGCCTACTACTGCCATGTACACATTGACATGCAAAAAATCTGCTTCATATTAACAAAAAATGGTCAGCGTATTTCGATAAAATAATGACATGTATCTAAGTGATGTGTTGCCATGACCTGTGCAAAAACAAATTGCTGCAAACTGACTGATGCAGTTTAAAACTTAGATGAAGAGAAAGAAACATGACGTTTTAACCATTTTTTTAAGGTATAGTCCATCAAATATATTTTGATTACTCAACAGCTTCCTGTGTGCATAATTTATTCATTTGTGTAGCCTGGGACTAATTTCCTACTCTACTTAGTCTGTGGAACTGCCTCAGTTAATGCACTGAAAACAGTATATTTTAGTAATGAGTCATTTGGATAGCTTTATTTTATCTCAATAACTTGTTAGTACTATAATTTTAAAAATGTATTTTAAAACTTGCAAGGAACTTATGTGTTGATTGTGGTTCTGTTATTAATAGCGAGATTTTTTACAGCATACCAAGATTGAAAAACAGAAATATAAGTTTAAGCAGACTCTTTCTTTTTATAAACCAAACATTACTGCCTGCATTCTCTAAACATGCTGGCTCGTGAGTGGGGCCTTTGTGCATTCCCATGCAGAGGTCTGTTTTGGTGGCCATATCTTTTAATGGAGGATTTGCCAGTTGTGAGTTGCCCTCTGCACCTACAGATTTCTGACTGGTCAGTGCAATGTAGCCAGTGCAACAGTGTCAAGAAGCTAGGAATGTAAACTTACTCTCCGAAAAGTTCTTAAACTATACGTTGTTGCCAGTAATTGCTTTAACTCCTGCTGACAGAATGTTCAAGATGGCGGACAAGTGTCCTGGGACAGGGTGAACCACTTCAGATGGGAAGTATTAATGTGTCCTGTGCTTTTGCAGTAGCCTTCACGATGGTAGCCTGCCCACATTAGGTTACTAACTTTGTTTGGATGCATTCCTGGAGCTTTCAACACATGACCTCCTGCCTTAAATTGCCTCAAGCTGCCCCCACACTCCTGCCCTTGGTCCATCTTCAAGGCACCCTGCCTTCCCATGTCAATTGGAATGCAAACAGACTCATTGATAGCTGATTGAATTATTCTTGACTATCAAACAGTGTATTATCCCCCATCATCGATATTTTTATAATTATTAATTATAATTCAAAGAAACTGAAAAAACACTGATTTTTTCTCTCTGGTTGCTCGCAACATTGTCCTGGAAATTGGTCTTTAACTCCTGGAGACTCCAGGATAATCCTGGAGGCTTGGCAACCCTATGCCAACATCATGTGAATGTGGATGAAGTGTAGCTCATTTTTTTATCTATGTCTGCAAAAAAAAACCATTTGAACCCTTATATAAACTACCTTTTAAAACCTTGTGGAGATATTCATAGCAAAATATGAGCTTTAAGAGTTACAAGACTGCCAGCAGGTTTGGATCAGAAAATCAGGACCCTGACTGGCTGACAGATTTGCAAGATGCCAATTTTTTCTAACGAATGATATGGATGAAAATGTTGCTGCCATGCTACTGACATACATCGGCCCAATATAATATTTAAATTTCATTAAAAGAGTTCCATGATAAATTTCATGTCTTTAACCAAAGCTCTGCATGAGCCTTACTCAAATGAATCCTGGAATCTGGTTTGCTTAAGCAAACTTCTTCAAATGAGGTAATGGTTTTTGGTCAAGTTTTTTGGTGGTGTTGGTTGCATTTTTACGTACCCTTTGCTGCATCATGTTCCATGCACTAAGTTTGGTGTAGAGTTCCTCTATTTTTTGCAATTTTTATTCCCCAGTAACGCTTCGCTAATTTATTCTTCATTGTCGCTGACTATGACTTTACACTATACTCAGAGATGAGGATGAGGGTTCTTTGGAGTGAGTGGGGGGGGGGGGGGGGGCGGGGGTTGGGGGAATCCCAAGTATAATGCATAATTCAGATGAGGAGCAGGAATCTGGTGAGGGACCACAAAAGGCAAGTGCAAAGACTCATGAGGTGGAATGGCCACATCTGTCATTACCCCAAGACTTGCCTTAATAGACTCCTTCACATGTATCTAAACATCTCAGGGGAGATCTATCTTTGTTGCCTTTCCCTCATAAGACACAGAGTTGTGGCATCTACTGCACATTGACCTGCAGGCGCAATCGGAATCCCTCCTGTAGAATTGAACATTCATGCCACCTCATCCTTCCAACCAATTCAGGAGACATAAGTCACATCAGGCAATCTGCAATACATGCATGTATCAATTAAGTGAAAATTACTATATTTGTAAAGGGCAAATTTTTTATTATTTCTTCTGTGGAAAGAAGACATCAGCTGGACAGAATCCTCAGATTTCACTGCCTTCTCTTCATTGAAAAGAGTCACATATGGTAGCCATCTGGGTATTAGAGCTCTTGATTATAAACTCCATGTTCATTTGAACAGAAAGAGTTTGCAGTCAATTAATGTTCAGATGATATCTGACCACAGAAACATAATTGTAGATATCAGTGGCCATTATTCTGGAGAAACCATAACGTCATTGTTGGGCAGCGATAGTAAATTGCAAGAAAGAGGTGTGAGGGACAGCTTAATCAGAGGAAGCAATTAGGAAATATAAAAGGAGTTAGATGAAGTCAGTAAAAGGGCAGAACAGTGGTAAATACAATTCAATAAGGACAAGTGTAAAATATTAGAAGGAAACAAATTGATGTTATAGATATATTATGGATGGTATAGAAATAACCAAGAATGAAGTTCAAAAGGTCTGGAGGTAATAATAGTTAACATGATGAAACACTATAAATCAGCAGTACACAACGTGAATAGATTGCTTAATTATTTTGTATCTAAATTTGTATTGGTAGACTATAATTTGGAAGGTGTCTTGCTCAAACTCCAACTCCAGTAGTGTGCTCAATGTTGGGTCAAAAAGACGATAGGGAAACATCCAAACCATGAAGAGAAGAGATGTGAGGCTGAGCCCTGACATCAAAGGATTTAAGTGCAAAGCAACATTTGAGAAACCAGGCCTCATTAGCTTTGAAAAGAGACAAAAGCGAGGTGAGTACATAGAAATATACATAATATTGAATGTTATAGGTAACAGCAACAACTTTCATTTACGTAGCACCGTTAATGTAGTAAAATGACCCAAGTTGTTTCACAGAAGCGATTATCAAACAAAATTTGACTAATATCCACATAAAGGAGATATTAGGACAGGTGACCAAAACCTTCATCATTGAAGTCAGTTCAAAGGAGCATCTTAAAGGAGGAAGGAGAACTGGAAAGGTGGAGAGCTTTAGGGAGGGAATTTCAGAGCTTAGGGCCCAGGCACAGTTGCCAATGGTAGGCGTGCACCAAAACCTGGAAGGAGCAAGTAGCCAGGGTACACCATAAACTGAGCATGTGGGAGCAGCATTCTCTCTCCATTGTGGGTAGGAACCTGGTCATCAGGTGCAAGGCGCTCACGCTGTTGCTGTATGTGGTGCAGGTCTGGCCCATACCCCACTCCTGCGCCATGGAGGTCACCCGAGCCATTTTCCACTTTATCTGGAGATGCAAAATGGATCAGGTCCAGAGGGGCATGCTGTTCAAACTTCTGGATAAGGATGGAAAAAACGTACCCAACGTCGCCCTCATCCTGATGACCATCTTCGTGTGTAGCTGCATCAAGCTGTGAGTAGAGCCCCAGTATGCAAACACCAAGTGTCACTGTGTGCTGAGGTTCTATCTGTCCCCGGTGTTGTGAAGGAAGGGTCTGGTCACATTGCCGCAGAACGCTCCATCCAGTCCGACTGTGCCGTACCACCTATCCTTCGTGAAAGGTTTGTGGAGAAAAACACCTCTGACCACCAATCTATCAGGCAGTGGTCTGCACGGAATGTCCTCAAGGCCCTACGGGAAAAGGAGATGGTGGATCCGGTTGGATGGTTCCCTGAGCAGACTGCCAAAGTCTGGCTGGTGGTGAGAAGGGCCCTCCCCTTCAGATCATTCCTGCACGCCTGGAATCTCACTGCCTCTGCATGCTGCCCTCGAGGTGGCTGTGGTGGGGAAGAGACTGTTGTCAACCTCCTTCTGGAATGCGCCTTTGCAAAGCAGGTGTGGAAAGAGATGCAGTGTTTTTTGTCGAGGTTCATCCCAAGCAGCTCTGTAACACAGGAGTCTGTGCCCTACGGGCTGTTCCCAGGGACGCACACCGAGATAAACATCAACTGCTGCTGGAGGACCATCAATTCGGTGAAAGACGCTCTTTGGTCTGCCTGAAACTTGCTGGTCTTCTAGTGCAAAGAGTTGTCCATGATCGAGTGTTGCAGACTGGCACATTCCAAGGTCCAGGACTACGTGCTGAGGGACGCACTAAAACTTGGGGCAGCCGCTGCAAGGGCTCAATGGGGAAAGACCACTGTGTAAGGTCCTCCCACCATAGTGAACCGAAGGGCTGGACCCATGGAAAACCCCTGGGGCTGTATACACCGAGTATATGGTTTTGCTGTAAAATGCACATTGTATGTAAAATGGAATGGAAGGGTTGTGAGGCAATTTACTCCTGTTTTGAAGAAAACTGATTTCCTTTGTACTTTCTGGAATGTCAACTTGGTGCTGTTTTGAACTGTTTTGTAATTTTTTTTTTACAGATTTTTAAGAATAAAGTATATTTTTGAAAAAATAGAGTGAAGAAAATTGGGGATGCACAAGAGGCCAGAACTGTATGACTGCAGAGCTCCCCGAGGGATGTAGGTCTGGAGAAGATTATACAGATAGGGAGGGGCAAGGCCCTGGGGGGATTTGAAAACCAGGATGATAATTTTAAAATTGGGCATTGCTAGACAAGGAGTCAATAAACGTCAATGAGCATATGTTGATGGGTGAACAAAACCTGGGTTAGGAGTTGCACAGTGAGTTAGGATATGGGCAGCAGATAAGATAAATCCAGAGCCTACTTCAAGATAAAGTGGAATTTAGAACATGGAGCCATAGGTTAAAATTGATGCAAGGTAAACTGAGGACATTGTAGGGATAATTTCTTTACACATAGAGTGGTCAACTTCTAAGAATGGTCTTTGGGCTGGGAGAGTGGAGCTGAAAACCTCGGATTTAATAAGGATACAGTAAGATAACCTGATGAGGGATCTGTATGATGTTTTTTTTTTGCTTGTATGAACCAAAATGAAACAAATAACTTCTACCATGCGCATATCTTGTGTGTCCTCACTTTAATCCAACCAAGCCTGAACAGCTCACTAAACTAGAAAAAGATTCTGCTAAATTTGGTGAGATCATGAAGGAAAGGACACTGGTTAACCAAATTTATTTTATTTATTATATATATTGCTAATGTAACTTGTATAAATTTGATCAAATAAAATGGAATGCACTGGGCACCTGAAAGATTTTGCAAACATGTCTTTTTTAACAATGGGGCAAAAAAGGAACAATTATTATCTTTGTCCTATAGAGGTCGCTTTTATCTCATCATTTTGTTTCCGCCCCGTTATCAGAAAGCAAACGGATCGCAAAATATCCAGAATCAATTACATTCATAAAATTACACCTTGTAAGATAGCTGCTCATTTAAAAGTCTCATCGTTTTTCTGTTTACTGTGAAGAGTAATGTGTAACGTAATATGCAACAAAAGGTAAAAACAGGCGAAGACATATTTCATTTTAAAAAAACCTTATTCAATTGATTATAAACCACAAAATGTAACAGAGATTAAAGGCTTTAAAGTTTAGCACTAGCAAATTACAAGAGTGTTTTCAGAACAAAAATGTTTGAAATGCAAACAAAATAACGGGCTTCAACCTGCAAATTACAGACTAATTCAAAGTGAGATCTTTGCCTGAAAGAAATGCATTAATTTACTGATTTATAGTGGATGGAAACGATGCAAACTCCCAAAAGTCGGGAGTTTGGACAATAGAGAAGGTAATGTTGAATAGCTGATTTCACATTCAGCAGAGCTCTATTTAGTATGATTAATTCCCCAGAAAGGTCGCTTTGATGCAAGGCGATAAAATGAAAACAAAATCGATAATCTCCCTCATGTTTGTTTACTGTTTTAATGCATTTGATGGTGCCTGTAAGTGTTTCACTACCTTTTAGAGAACACCAGACCGAGACTTTGCTGACTATTGAGGGTCCGAAAGAAAAACCATCTCTACAAACATATATGTGTGTGTGTGTGTGTGTGTGTGTGCACTTTATAATTATTACAGCTTTGCGGTGTTCATGTCACTTGGAAAATTATCCCTGTAAATATGCATGCACATTGTTCTCATTGCACAAAGAACGAGTCAGCATTAATTCGACTGCTCTCTGCCGTACAGTTTTGTAACTTAGATATGCAGACCTTGATCTTTAGTGCGTTTTCTTGGCCAATGAGGGAACAGTCCAACAATGTGTTCACCAAAGGTCATTTTTATCCCATGCCACTTAAAATTATACTGATTAAGGGTTTCAAAGCTATCTCGGTTGGAAATAATGCGGAAATTTCTTGCTGACTACAATGTTTAGAAATCTTTAAAGCACGTTATATGCATCTTTCATATAAAGTGGTTATGAGGTGATCCAGTTGATCAAATTTAAATTGATACATCTCCAACCTTGAATGTCCCTGTTTTAAGTCAGCAATAAACTTAAAAATGCATCGACTTTACTTCAAAGGAATGTTTTAAAAAACTAAAATTGTTTCTTTTGAAAAGTTCTATCCGTTTTGTTACAGTAATCTGCTATTTTAACCACTCCGCTCCTGGATCAATCAGCATCCAGGAAACTATAGCATTGGTTTTGAAACTGAGTAGAAAATTGTCTTTAAATCGATACAAAGTGGGAGGGAAAACACACAGGTGATTGTGCAGCGAAATATAGCTGACTATCAGCTCAAAACAGACATGAATCACGTCTACATTGGAAATTATAGAAATCTCGCGTTTTAATAATAAGAAAAATCATACAGAAAGATTGTGTACAGTCTGTCTTTCGTTTGATTTCTCGCTTCCCCTCTTTGGCAGTCTGTGTCAGGTATTAATCCTGGCCGTTAAGGGAGTTGCGGTGATTTCTCACATCTCTGCAGATCAGGCAGCTTGTGCATGCTGATGAAACTGACAAGCAGCGACCAGATCCTTCAGGGACTTGTCCAGACAAGATGGACCTGTTCACAAAATGTGTCTTTTTATTTGTTTGCTTGCTGATCTGCCACAATCCTAGAGATGGAAAATTAACATGTTATTTTACTCTTGTCGATTACAGTCACTTTCTCTCTTCCTGTGTAATTATGGATATTGGTTCTTTGCAGTTCGCACAGTTTCCGCAAATTATTGATCAATTTGGCAATTTAATTCTTCACATTCAATAGACACAGACATTTACTCGCAGTGTGATTGGTTATTGTATATTACCTGTAATGTACCAAATAAAACATGCAGTTGTAATGGTCAAAACACTATTAATAAAGAGACAATATACGCGAAAGGTTCGTGAATGCACTTTTGATTTAAAGAAACAATATATATATATATATATATGGCCAATAGAAAACCATATTTTCGTGATTTTATTAATGAATTAACGATGGAAATGATTTATTGAAAGAAAGTTCTTGCACAGCATGACAAAGTGATGAAGGTTGAAGGGAGATATGTCTCACTGGTAGAAATGTGCTTACCGCTTCAGGAATAAAAATGCAATAAAACCTCCATTAGGAGGAGCTTGTGACTTACATTGCTTAATGTGATTTCGAATTTCGGGCAGTTCACCGTATCTTCTAAGCAAGCCCGCGTATACTGTAGGTGTCAGTGGCTACCTAAGGACGAGTATTTACAAAACATTTCAGGTGTGATAAGACTTCCTCTGCTGACTTAACCTTCTTCCTGAGTTCCTTTTAGAGCCAGTATTAAAACGTTGGCAGTCAAATGATGTGTGGTATTTTGACGGTAATAACCAATCCAACAACTCTGAACTTGCGACCATTTCATATCAGTGAAATTAGAAGACAGTGTGTGTGTGTGTGTGTGTGAGAGAGAGAGAGAGAGACAGGGATAGACGATAACAGTAACACAAGATAATGATCTCAGGATGTCTGACTAGATCAGTGTGTATTTGTATTGGCGGGATAACAAAACAAGTCTGCAATCTTTTTTTGTACAGTGTTGGTCGTCTCACAAAGAGCAATAGTTCCAATTTTCCAATCTCTGTGGCTAAGCTTTTATTGTTCTATTTTCTGATCCGTCACAATTTACAGTCAGAACAACTCCACAAACTGGGAAGGCAATGTGATGACATTGATCTGTGTGGCTGAACCGGAAAGCCTTGTTAGATTTTGCCTGCTGTGCGCGGTTAATTGTGTGTTATTTTCGTTTTATTTACTAGTTCTGCAAATTGCGAAATATCGCCTGTTTGTCAGATCAGCCTCGGTCTTCATCTACATATCTGCGGTCAAAACGGCTTTTTTTTTAATATCCCTTCCACATGAATTCAAATGGAAGTTCTTCAAGTGCCCTGGCGTCAATTAAAAGCAAACACAATTACAGTGGGTCGTGCTTGGAATACAAGTTCCACACTTGCATCTATTAATCATGAGATCCTTCTGGTCGCTATTTAAATGAACTTCAAGTTTGACTGTCAGCTGCATTGGGAGCTAAGCCATGTTTATTCACAGCTCCTGATCTCACATATACAGCCCTGTGGATAAGGACAAACACAATCCCTTTTGAGTAAATATAAACAACCCGACTCACTCCCTGTGCCCCCAATCCATAAATCCATTATGAAAAGACAAAGGTAACGTTTGTGTGT
The DNA here is from genome assembly GCF_036365525.1 of Heterodontus francisci. Classification (NCBI taxonomy): domain Eukaryota; kingdom Metazoa; phylum Chordata; class Chondrichthyes; order Heterodontiformes; family Heterodontidae; genus Heterodontus; species Heterodontus francisci. The sequence goes on along the minus strand of NC_090376.1, from coordinate 129,205,821 downwards.
GGATGGGAGGGGAGACTTGTTGAAAAATAAGCATGTATGGAACTTTTCAGTCCTAACGGCCAGATCAATAGTAGAACATCAGTTGTTACGTCTAATTCTCTGAGATTTTTTTTTCTTTTTTAAATGAATTTAATTTAAATGACTGCCGCACTAACCAACCATTGCTGTATTCCCAATACCACAAAGTGTGAGGATGTTGATGAAGTCAGCATTTTATCCAAACGTAGGCGAATGTTAACTGTGTCCCCCCACCCCCCCCCCCCCCCCACCCCCCCCAAAAAAAAGCTGTTTGTGCAGAACTGGCGTTCTTCACGCTCCCTCATGGAGATTAGAAACTGTGATTAGAGCTCAGGATTTGTAAAGGACAATAACAAAATGACAAATTGAAGCCGTTGTCTCAGAGCCTCTGAATTTTAAATGATCTTATTGATTTATTTTGCATCACAATCCACCTCTTCCGCACTTAAAGACTGGCAGTTCTTTAGGTTTAGATGTCATTTGACCACCCTTTTGTTAAATTAAAATGAAGGAGGGGGTAAATATCTTATATTTTAACTGCAAATTAAATGTCATTTGCTTCGCTTTCGCAGTAGGAATAATTTTTCCCTCTGCACTTTGAAACTGGCTTTTTGAGTGTCACCTACATCTTTAATTGAGAAACAAAATGACAGGTGCTGAAAAGAAAATTCCACTGTAAACAATGTTTTTTTTTTGTCTCAAACTTTTCCCTGAACTCCGCCTTTTGCCAGAAGGGTGCTTTTCGAATAGCTTTTTGCACGTTTAATTATGTTGTTTTAGACCAGAATGATTACAGTAGGTTTAAAGAGCGAATATGCACAAGAAAAAAAAAGATGTGTAAATTCTATTGTGCTGATGCTCTTCAGGTTAATGTCATCTGATTCCTACCCTGTATTGAATATTTGGGTGGGGATCGATTCTGTGCAGTTATTTGCTTGATTGTGTGTGTGTGTTAATCGTTACAAAATCCCTTGACTAAGGTATAATTTCCATCCGGAGGGCCAGAAACTGAAAAGGCTGACCTATTTATTCTGTCTTGGTGTGTTTTTAATAACTTTGGTATTTCTTTGTGTTTTCATATAAAATGACAGACTTCGCTGAGAGGGGATAGAAGGGGAGGGTGGTGCTGTGTATTGTTTATTCCCTGGGTCTGAACGCAGATTTTCGAATTTAAGATTGACTTTAATTAGTAAAATAGGTCCGCTTTCCCTCTTTTTTAGTCTTACATTAGTGTCGATGGACTTGAACGGGTAATCCATCTGATTGATATGTTCGTGATTTAAAAGTGAATCACGTGCAGGACATATGTATGCTCTCAAATATACCCCCCTTCCCCATTACTCTACCGATGGGGCACGGTCTGTAATGTAACTGCAAAGTTGATCTGCTGATTCCTCCAGATTTTTCGCAATGATGCTGTCAAAGTATTGAGATTAGAGGAATGACCTGTTTTGATTTATTGGGGCGGGTGGGGGACAGTTTCATTGGAGTGTGTCTTTGAAGTGGGGGTTAAGATTTGAATGCAGTACACTTTATTGCCTTGTGATCACGGCTGGGCAATTTCTACTACCTGCCACACTGCTGGTTGGAAAGTTGATCTCTCTCCGTTTCCATTAGATTGCAATTATAAGATCAGAGAAGCGATTTATTGTAAACTTGTCCCATCTCTCTCATAACTCGCTGTCCTTGCTATTCGGTGCAAGAAGCGGTGTCTTGCCCTCTCTCGGTGCGAGTGGAAAGGGTGCTGTTTGATTTATTCCTGGCTGGAAAGTTAATTGCTCCGCCCCCGGGATACCGTGTGACAAGTCATTTCTCCTTTTGATGTTTATGTGTATGTGTGTGTTATGTGTGTGTTTGTTCGACAGTCCTCTCCTGCTCTCCGCTTCTTTGCGGAAAAATAACAATAATAATAACTTCAAGGAGGCAGTGGCGGACTGCAGAGCAAAGGACAACTTTGATCAGCCACAAAACCCACCTTGAACATTTTTTTTTAATGAACGTGTGTTGATTTTTTTTCTGTTCTTAGGAGAATATAGTCGTTTTTTTTTCTCTCTTTTCAATTTCTCTATGTACCAGCGACCATGGCCGTCCCGGTTGCCCTGATCCCACCAGCACCGGTAAATCAGACTCCAATCTCAACCCCTTCATCTTCCTCCTCCTCCTCATCTTCCTCTTCTTCCTCATCCCCCGCGATCTCTTCAATCTCTGCTTCCTCGGCGGCGGTGGCGGTGGCGGCGGGAGCAGGAGGAACAGGAGCCACTTTATTCCGGCCAGACGGCAGCTCCAAGCCGGTTTATTCCACGCCGTCCCCGGTGGAGAACACGCCGCAGAACAACGAGTGCAAGATGGTCGAGCTGAGGGGGGCCAAGGTGGCTTCGTTCACCGTGGACGGACACGAGCTGATCTGCCTGCCCCAGGCTTTCGATCTCTTCCTCAAGCACCTGGTCGGGGGGCTTCACACCGTCTACACCAAGTTAAAGAGGCTGGATATAACGCCCGTGGTCTGCAACGTGGAGCAAGTCCGCATCCTGAGGGGGCTGGGTGCCATCCAGCCCGGGGTGAACCGCTGTAAGCTGATCTCCAGGAAGGACTTCGAGATCCTCTACAACGATTGCACCAACGCCAGGTAAGAGTGGAGAGGGTGAGCGTGCGGGCAGAGGTGAGCAAGAATGGACAGAGAAAGGGTAGAACAGAGGGGGTTGTAGTGAGAGCCCAGCCCAGCACAGGCAAGCACATCGAGGGGACGATCAGCGAAGGGAGCTGTCGTCCCTGGTCTGCTTCCGCCTAACTTTACTTCACTGCCAACTTGCCCCCCATTCAAAACCAAAGTTTGGCACTTCTGCTTTTTAAGCAGCAGAAATGAAAAGTTCAGCCACAGCAAGAGCAAACTTTCAAAGTCAATGGCGGGGGTGGGGGGGGGGGGGGGGGGACGGACACTTTGAAAACGCCGAGCTCAACTTCGCCCAAGTCACACAAGGTTAAAGTTTAGATGGCAAATCTTTTCTCCCTCCCCAACCTCCAGACCCAGACGGTTTACAGTGTTCGGGCGTTGAGTTTCCAAAGGGGAATCTTCCCCAGCGATTTCACGGCAGTTCCCGTAGGTTCAACTGCTCTGGGAAAACTCTTCCAAACTGAGCCTAGGGCTTGTGCACAGAGTGCTTCAGTCAGGCAACGGTTTTCACTCATTCTAACATTATTGGCACCACCTGTTCACTGTCCCCTTGTTTCTCACTAATCCTCATCTTCGACCATAACCAGTCCTGATGACTAAAGTAGCAGTACTAATATATATTTTAAAAAAATACTCCTGGGGTTGATTCACTCCAGATTAGGGTAATTCAGCTGTAGTCGCGGATCTCGCCTTTCCAGTACCACCTGCTGACCATATCAGAGATCCTAAAGTAAGGTGATATTGGCAATCCTACAAAACAGTGTGCCTTTGGTGTGATAATGAGGCGTACTGTAGCCACGAGTGGTCTATTTTTAGATGGGATCCACCCGAGTGGATTTTCTAATTTGGAACTGGTGTAAAAAAGGTTAAAATTTGCCAACAAATACTGTTCCAATACAAGTGAATTTTCTTCAATTCATGCTGTTGTCTGTCGGGCAAGAACAGGTTCAGTATGCTGTCCTGAAACTTTGCAATAGTGTCATTTTTTAAAAACAACTGATTTGTGTCAGGTTTAAAACATAATCAATCTGGATGGCAACTTTTGCTCCCATGTTTGTTTTGCTCTAAACTGAGCTTTAAGCTAACGCGCGTCGGTTTATAATACTCTTTCACACATGTATCTTAGAACAATAAACTGCTCCATACTATTCCTTGGAGCGGGCATATGAGCCTCCAGTATTTTCCTCCCATTAAGAACAGGCAGTACTAACTTTCATGTGAGTACCTGTTACAAGAAAATCCAGAATTACAGATGGTGCATTTTACAGTAATAAGCGTTAAAATCTTCCATAAAAATGCTGTCTCTACTTTTGATGTCATCCCAATACAGTCCTCCTAAGGTTTAATGTTACCTAGCCCTTGTGTAATTATTAGCCACATCAGTTGAAAGGGAGATAAGATGTAATTTGCAAAACCTCTTGTTTTTTTTCTCTTACTACAAAATAAGAGGTTTTCATGAAGAAATGTTTAAACTAATAAAAAGCCATTGAGTGTACCCTCACTTATATGATGTGTTCCAACATAACAAGCTGTACCAGATGGCTGCCAACAATTGTGCCTTTACACTACCCATTAATAGATTTACTTTGATCTTTTTATGCTTTAAAATATATGGCACATCACAGAGTTCTTACATTGTACTGTGCTCTTTAATGATCCATATCAATTTAAAAGAGAGTCTGGCTGTATCACATGTTGCAAAGGCAACATTCACAACACCCACATTGATAACTCTTTCTTTGCCCTCATCAGGTTTCAGTTGATTTAGAGTAACAGAACCAGTTTCTGTGTTTTTTGCGTAAGCAAATTTTTTCAATAACAAGTTGAATTCATAATTTAAAGGAATATTAGAGTTGAATAACACTTCTATCCTTTTCTTACTATCACTTATCCTGTTATATTTCTGTCCACCTGAAGGATCCATTAGTGAATTAGAAGTGTAGGTGTCTTTTCTGAGACAATGTGGTCAAATGTTCAGAAGCATGATCTCATCTCTTGAAAGAGTTACTTTAATATATGTTACCTTGACAACAACCTTGTTGAAACATATCATAGCTTTGTTATATGTAAGGTTAAATAGAATATCCTTAACCTATCTTACTGAGAATTTCACTATGATCTGTAGCTACTGCAGTATGGTTCCATTTGTCTTAAAATGAGAATTAAAAGTAAGTTTCTTCTTTTTGAAAAAATATGTTCCACTGCTTAGTTTTTAAAACAATCAAATCATGGACAGCTCATACCCATCAGACAAGGTTACAGCACCCTGCTAAGCAACCTCTGTCATTTAATGCTTACTGATGCACAAAGAGCTACAGAATCAATTTACCCTTCAAATTATCAAAACAGTTAATGCTGTGGAATTATTAAAATGACTTCATACTATGCAGTTGGCCAGTCAGTGGCTGATTCAAAAATCACAACGTTACCCCACCTCCTGTTGACAACAGTATTTACTTTTGGTGATATGTAATTTTGTGATTTCTTTTGCTCCCATGATGGGGCATAAAATACTGAGTGAACAGGGGTATCTTTATGCACCACGTGAGTGCCTCATGCATGACTTTATACTAGGATAAGCCTTTCCTTGATGCAGTAATATGGGATGTGACACACATTGTTTGGTGCGAGCAAATACACAATTGATTGATGGAAGTCTGAAGATGTGAATAATTTTGATTTTTTAAAAACTTATTGCTGTAAATTTTCATGAAAAGATTTAATTATCACTAACTGCAGTTTTATATCTTAATAATTTAATCTTTGGGTAGTGAGCTGGTACTGCACGTTTTAAAGTAGTGTTGTACACAAGGACCCTTACATGCAATCATTCTGCTCAATATTTTAATACAGGCCATTTTTGGCTGATATGTTATTAAGATAAAAGAATCAATTTTTAATCAGGTTAATGTTTAGCATCAGGTGTATGGCACTTAAAATGGAATATTCCCTGAAATTATATGAATCTTGTTCTATAACAATACATTATAACATTGTCTAGTATTCTGCACACATTATTTGACTAGATGAATGCATAACTAAAAGTATCTCTATTCTTTGATCATGTATGTGAGCTTGAACAGAATGCATAATATGGCATTTCATTGATGAAGTAAACAGTATACATTGTCAATTGGGTCCAGAAATTATACTTTGTTTAATGCATGCACTATATGTACTGTACAAGTTTCCTCTCATTTGCAGCATGATTTCTCAGATCATTATATATATTGATATTAGTTCTTGGCTTCGACACTACATGATTTCATCACTACACATTTCTATTATAATATTTCATTGAGAACTTTTTTTCTTTTTGTCTATAATTCTCAAATTATACCTCTTATGTATACAATATATTCTAAGGAAGGCTGAATTTCTGTCCTGATACTTTCAGAAAATTCTTAAAATGCTTCACTTGGCTTCTCCATCTAATTTCAAACTTACGAAGATGGCGTCTGAGACTCAGTAATTTCTCACATTACCAAGTAAATTGAGAATCAATGTACAGAACCATGGACACTTTCAATTTTCAGGAACTATCCAAATAGATTAACAAATGGAAATTCGTTCTGCATCATGTTTTGCTATTAAATAAATGTTACTGCTGTCCATTAAAAGGTTCAGATTATAAGCCCAGATATTGTGCTATTCTCTTACTTCAAAAATAGTGTTGCATGTCAACTGTTTGAACAGTGAGATACAGAAATTTCAAATCTTTCTGCATAACTTATAAAAGAATACATTTTTTCTTCTTAAAAGCAGTTTCCAGATAATTACTTTGCTAAAAAAAAGCTGAACAGTTTTAGAGAAAACCAAATCCATTCAATGACAACAGCAATGTGTCATGTACATTGTGCATAAATTCTAAGTAGGCACAAGAGCAGGAGTTCCCCTGTCAAATACAGTTTCTGATGGTATGAGTTGAATTTCCATCAGAAAGTCCACATTAAGTGGAAGATTGAAAAGGAAAGAGTTTTCATTATAGCTAACTGATGTTTACAGATATATCTAATCATTCAATGAGTCACTATGTGTGATACAGTATGTTACTCAGATTAGTCTTTGTACAAGGGAAAAGTACAAGTAACATTCTACCAACTGATACATGTACAAGCATCCTGAAGTGTGTAACTCTTCCATGCCTACTAACTATGCAGAGGCTAGTTTATTATAAAGATGAATGAGACAATAGGCTAAAACAAAGGTTAGTTATAATATGCAACGTGATTTTGCTGATAATGTGACCTGAGGCTCTATAAGTTATGTTCACCCATTCCAGGGTCTCATAGTGAGAGAAAGGGCAAGATATCTATGGCAGCATTATTGAATTGAGATGCTAGATTTTATATTGTCACTTGAATGTGACACAAATTGATTTTTTTTTGTATAACAGATATAGGAAGGGGAGCTGTGTTTATGATTAAAGAAACCACAACTGACATTGGGAAGCAATTAAGTCATACGTTTGAGTTACTGCTTGATCTCACATGTTGGAATCTTATCTGATTGATAGCAACACAGTTTTATACAGGAACAAAAAAAAAGTAATAGAGATAAAAAGACAGTTTGGAAAGTTGAACTTCTGGATAAACAAAACTTAATGCGACTAAATTCTAAGTCTACAGACTACACATAGGAGATGAACAACCATAACTTGTTAATAAGGACTATGCTACCCTGTTGATATAAAGCTTGTGGTGCCATCAAATATTTGAGCAGATTGAAGGGCTGCCTTGTTTAGTAGAGATTATAATGTTAACTGGAGTTGCCCTCAGCTTATTCTCTGTGATTTCTGAAATAATCCACTTTATTTTTTCTTTCTGTGTTCAAAGTAAACAGTTGTTTGAAGAAACCATAATGGAAATGAATCCAGTGTCAAAGGATTTGCTTATGTCCTATAGAACAACCAAAGTGCTACATTCTGCTATTTCAATTAAGTGAGCTTCACAGTGTAACAGTGTTTGAAAACAATTGTATGAAGCAGTCGTTAACAGGAAAAGTGCAGTGAGGTACTTGGAGAGTGAGAGATATCTGAGACCTTGCCCAATCGGCTAAAATGACAGGAACCTGTTTCAGTGACTTTTCACTGAAGTTGATGACCGTCAGCATTCCTGAAAAGTTGTTTTCATGACATAATTTCTGATTGTAGAACAAACATTTATTTTGTACACCCTGATAAAGGCTAGCTGTAGTCATCAGAAAGATCAAGTCTTCAGGGCCACATATTTAATTATATCACCTAACATTAATCAACATCCATCATTTTATATGCAGTACTTCCAAAGTCTGATCATTTCAAAGTTAAGTGCATTTAGATTAGAATCAGTACTGGAACAATAATTAGGTATTGAGCAATAGGGGAACTGTAATTCTGACATAATACCTGCAATAAAACTCTGCGCTGTGTATATGTGGGGGTGGGGTGGCTGTTCTTTAAGGCAATGATACATGGGAGTTTAATGGCAGTAAGGTGCTTGGCTAATACTGTAACACGCAGGTCTGTAATTGCCTTTCAAAGCACCTGGTAGTGGTCGTGTTAGATTGAAATCAATCACTTTCACGATCGCTCGGAACGATTTCAGAAGCCATTGCATCATTGCTGAAAATGCAGGCCTACACTCAATCGGAATTAAAGACATCTTCAATCAGATAGTGAACAGATTTGATCCTCGCATATGCACATCTTTAGGTGGCCATTCCTCTTTCAGAGGGATGCTAACTTTGTTGTTTGCGATGCCATTTGGCGTCATCTGATAGCTTGACAGCGATATGCGTCTGCTGCCAAGAAGTCATCAAAAGGTCATGGTTTCTAAGCGGTATTTCAAATCAAATCACTTTGAAAAGGCTACATTAAAGGGATCTTACCCTTTGACTGGCCTATACAGAGTGGCGTTCCAAACTACCAAAATTTAAGTATACCATTATCCTATGTAAGGTATTTGAAATACTGTCAGTCAGAGAAGATTTCAGTATTTCTAAGGCACGTGGCTGAAAATGCCACAGCTGTTTGGAAATTGAGACTTCAAAACTGGATATGTTCTTGCAAAGTTCAATCATTTGAATTAAACTTAAAACTAGAACCATCGAATTGGTGTTAATGTCAAAGCCAACCCATCCCCCAGCTAATCTCTTAAATAGATATATCATAACTCTTCTTTAAGTTGCAATTTGTGTTCTTTACCTGAAAGTAAAGCTAGAAAAGTCCTGTGTTCACTAACTTCACATTAGCTCCATTACCTTTTATGATGCCAAAGTTATCTGCAAGCAAATAAGAACTCTATAATACGGAACCGTCAGTGTTCACAGAGGGAGTGTGATAGGCGATGTTTTGAGAGGAATGGGCAGGAATAAAGCTATTGTGGTCATTTGACATTGTTGCATTGAATTGAATCCATTCTTCCTTCAGTCTAATGACATGCGGGTTTTAATGAGGCTGATGGTATTCTGACATTCATAGGAAGATTGGTTTATGGAGACTTTACCCTGCTATGTCTATTGCACATCGTCAGTGAAGTGGGACTGTGTCGGCGACAGAAAGGACAGTCGAAAAAAAAACAAAGGCAACTTTTTTTCCTGCCTGATCCATGTAGATGTTTATTTTATGAAGGAGCTGCGCGCTTTTTTTATGTCGCCCATGGGAATTGCTGGATCAGATATAGAGTGGAAATGGGTGCTAAGATACCAGTCACCCAGCAACCGCATCCAAGTGGGAATTGGGATAATAATAACTTCAAAAAGGAACGCCATAAGGCTGATCAGGGTGGGAACCAAGCTGCATGAAAAATGAGGCAGTGCAGAATTCACTCAAGTGGCCTTAATGCCAATTAAGGCAAAATGGCGCAGTCGAATCCAATAGAATCATTTTAAAAATCATGTCGTAGTTTCTGAGCTCGGCCTCTTAGAGGAAAAAAATGCATCTCCATAGAGTCTTTAAACACGCTCCCATCTGTTAGTGCACGTTGACTGCCCTGCGAGTCCTACACGTTGTTTGCAGCTTTCAGAGATAGAGACAGGTTCAACTCATTTCTGCAAATATAGTTTGCATTCCTAATAACGTATGTCACAAAGTAGCACGATCCGAGGCCATAACAAAGTGTAACTTTATTCTTTTAAGCGCACTACATCCGTTTCTGCTTCAAGCTGAGGTGCTGAATTATTCCTGGCAGCCTTGAGAGGGTTAATACTTACCTCGGAGTGTTTGCTGCCTCACAAGGCCGCGACTAAAGCTGTGCTTAAAGGAAACACAAGGCTCTTCGACGATTGCTACCTTAAAGAGACAGTGCTTCCCAACCGCCCCTCCCCCTCCTTCCCCAATCTGTTTAGGCTGCAATTCACAGAGACGAATAATTCCAAACTGCATCACCAGTACCTTTTTATCATGCAACGACCTTCTCAAAATGTCCAAGACACTGCCTTTAACAATTCCGTTGATGTGCTGTGAAATAATATTTCAGAGGGGGAAAAAAGATGATTGCTAATTGCATTGTAATATTACTGTCATGTTATTTTTGAATGCATTACTGCTGGGGAGTGAATTAGTGAATAATCAATTACAGTGGCTGAAGGCAGATTCTATTGGTGTATCAAGACTGCTTGACTCAGGAGGAAAAAATGTACAAATGTGAAAAACTGACCCGGGTTTGATTGCCAATTGCGGCCGTCTCCCACCACCAAAAAACCCCCCCCAAGATCTACAGGAACACATCACTGCTCCCTTTCACTTCTCCATCATGATGTTTCCTCCGCGCAGCTGACATCTTCGCTCCGAGATGACTTGAAGGAGACAGGACTCGGGTCTTGGTTAGGCTTATGTTTAATATGGTCATTGATTTTCTTCAGAAATTAATTAATTTTCATATCGCCCTAAGCTGCAGTTAAAAAGAGTGCACACTTGCCTGTTTTTTTTTTGCAGAAATATTGCCTAATCATATTAATACGATTGCCCCAAGGATGGGAAGATAATTGTACAAACACGTTTGGAAATATGTATCACCGAGTATTTATGATTAAATTATGCAAATCGCCCATCTCCCATCCTTTCCGGCCCCAGATTCTCTAATTAGGATTGATATGTTGAATAGATGTTGCTGAATCTAGATACAAGCATGACCAAAAAGCATAAAATTGGAAATGACAGGGCCGGAATTTAAGAAAGTATTTCCCCACTCCTTTGCAAACTTGAGTGGTGTAATGGAGCTACAGGAAGGAATGTCCCAATGACCTGTCAGTGCTCCAACCATTGTTAGCAGTGGGTAGTCAAGTCACTTTTCTAACTCTGCCGGCTCCTGCTTGCCATCTGCGGGATGATGAATTGCCGTGTTTAATATATTTCAGCTTTTGTCTGACTGTCTTGCTGGGGAGAAAAGACAGACACAGTGAAGAGTTTTCAGCAGCGATTACAGAAACAGCTCCGCGCTCTCTTTCTCATGTAAAGCCTCAACCCTGGGAAGGTGAAACTCGGATGGGCTTGGAAGTGCGACCACGGCGCCGAGCAACGTGTCGACCCCAATGTTAACCCTTCAATCTGAGCCGTGCAAAGGAATAGAGGAACTGGTCAGCGGAGACCTCGAAGTCGTTTTTAACGATCTGCCGGCCTGTTTAGCTGACTTGAACAGCCAGTGTTTTGCACTACATCCCCATTCGCTGTTAAATAGATCGTCAGCACCCGCAGCTTCTTTGAAGTTTGTAGTCTGCAATCTGGGATGGCTCTGATAAAAGGGGGGGGGGGGGAGGGGGCGTTGTCTGGGTAACAAAGAGAAACTTGGTGCCACTCGCCGAATGAGTATTCAATACACCCAATTTATATAATCATAAACTTGATTCGCATACTGTTAAAAACAATGGTGGGAATGTCTTTTTCTGTTGCATCTACAGATTGCTGAAGTATAACTAGGGAGATTTGACTGTCTGCTTTCCCTGCTGTATAAACAGAAGCTCCATATGGTTAGCACAATAAATGCTGTGATTAACGCTTTAAGGCTAAAGCTGTACAAACATCTCATTCAGTGGGGCTGAATGTGGCTGTAATGATCCCTGGTAATAGAGTTATGAGGATCAGAATTGGTCACTTTTGAAAGATTCAGCAGGCGCACGTCAGCCTAGTTTATCCCCCAAAAATGGTCCTGAAAAAGTAATTTAATTCGAGAGGCAGTGACAGGGAAATAGAGGAGTTGAGGTGCATATTAGTTTTCTATTTGACGAGCTAAACAGCCCGACCGCCTTTTCCCAACATTTAAATGACATGTAACAGGCACTTCTATAGCAGAGGTGTACAGAATGATTTGGAAAACCTGGGTTCTCGATTCCTTTTCATTTAATTGGATGTGACCATCTACCCCAACCCCCTCCCCTCCTCTCCACCCGACCCCCAGTCAAGTTATTTTGTTAATTGCCATTCAGTTATCAGGCTGTCTTGCCATCCTGCACAGAAAGCTGGTGTTTGTATACTAAGTGGTTCGATTCATGTAATCTCAAAGTTGAGGTGGGCAGGATTTAAGTGCGCTCTGATTTTAAAGCCACCAGGGATTTTTTTTTGTGTGTGAGTGGGGGTATGGGGTGGGTTTTCGAAGGTGTTTTCTGTCTCGTTACCATCTAGGTCAAAGCTTTGAAACTCTTCCAAAAATACTTAAAAGAAAAAGGCAGGCTCAAATGCCTCCAACAAGTTGGATACATGAACGCAGAAAGCCTTTGACAAACAGGAATTTCGGGATTGCAAGTGCAACATTAGCACAGATAATCAGAAGGTCCACTGTAATTGTAATGAAGTACAATGCTTAAATCTGGTAAGAGTACAAACGATGACATCAGATAAGTTGTACTATATTGACTCGTTTAAGCACACAAACTAATGGTAAGACCGTTCTTTCCATGTACATTAGAAATACTACCATATTTCCACTAGCAATTACCTACTAATGAGCAGTCCTACTGGCATAATAATTATGAAAATAGCACGAATAGATAATACGTGTAATAGCTGCAGACAGCCACAGCTCATAATAATAATAGTTCCAAAACACTAGTGCATTTATTAATGAAATCCAAGATATTAGTGAATGCTGGAGGCAGGCAGAAAGTTTTCTGAAGCTTGCGAAATGTAATGATGACCTGGGGGGTGGGAGGCAAACTAATATTTTAAAAACATTAATAATCGTAATGGGAGAAAAAGAACATGGTTGTTTAATGACATGATAGACGGTCTAGAATCTTTTTTAATACTCAGCAAGTTAGAAGCCAAAGTCTGACATCAAATCGTTTAAATATGTCAAAATGAATGCGAATCGAAGAAAAATGCTTAAGCAATCTTTTGGAAAGTGCAGTGGGAATAACAAAAATAAAACATGATAAATAAAAGGTCTCCAGTCATTATTCCCCAGTGCTTGGAGAGCTGCTTAGATGGACTTTCTGCAAAGCTTAATGCTGTCCCATCGGAGATTTCAATCCCTGCATGGTAAATATAATGTGAAATGTATCGCTGGGAAATCAACAGCAGAAGTTTAAAGAGGTTCACATGATCCTTCAAGGCCATCATTTAGCACAGTGATTTATCTAGTGTCGTCCGCGGTTTGCAGATTGTGGATTGGTTATTCTGAATGGAGAGTGAATTAAATTGAGCTGACATCGCATGCCGATAAGCATTGTTTCATTATTGAAGCGGAATTCATTTTTGAAGCCCAATGATTTATTGCATGATTTGCAATTTTGAGCAGATGACCTAGTTCTTTGGAGGAGAACACAAATGATTTTCATGGCTCAAAACGTTTCTTGAGACATTGCCTTTCCATTACAAATATAAGGGACTTTAGTGCAGCGCGTCCAGTTTTCAAGGGACTCCCTGTGACACGTGGGGAAAATGCTAACTAAGTGGAACCACAGTGGAATTCCAGCAGGGCATTAAATGAAAGCATGCACTGAAAGGTTAATATTTGCAAAATTGTTCTGCACAATGTGATATAAAATGGTGATTTAATGAGAGAAGAACACAGAAAACATTTAGACTCAGTACACAAGTTAGCATGAGTTTATTGGAAAATGAATTCGATAGAGAAAATGCCATCAAAATCATCAGGAAAATATAAAATTAGTGGGAAGGACATGGGCACCAAGGGATTTCATGTTCCGCTTTTATCACGTAGTATGTCTTTGACCTCGTCAGCAGACGTGGTCTCTTCAGACTACTAGAAAAGATTGGATGTCCACCAAAGCTACTAAGTATCATCACCTCATTCCATGACAATATGAAAGGCACAATTCAACATGGTGGCTCCTCATCAGAGCCCTTTCCTATCCTGAGTGGTGTGAAACAGGGCTGTGTTCTCGCACCCACACTTTTTGGGATTTTCTTCTCCCTGCTGCTTTCACATGCATTCAAGTCCTCTGAAGAAGTAATTTTCCTCCACACAAGATCAGGGGGCAGGTTGTTCAACCTTGCCCGTCTAAGAGCGAAGTCCAAAGTACGGAAAGTCCACATCAGGCAACTCCTCTTTACTGACGATGCTGCTTTAACATCTCACACTGAAGAGTGCCTGCAGAGTCTCATCGACAGGCTTTCGGCTGCCTGCAATGAATTTGGCCTAACCATCAGCCTCAAGAAAACGAACATCATGGGGCAGGACGTCAGAAATGCTCCATCCATCAATATTGGCGACCACGCTCTGGAAGTGGTTCAAGAGTTCACCTACCTAAGCTCAACTATCACCAGTAACCTGTCTCGAGATGCAGAAATCAACAAGCGCATGGGAAAGGCTTCCACTGCTATGTCCAGACTGGCCAAGAGAGTGTGGGAAAATGGCACACTGACACGGAACACAAAAGTCCGAGTGTATCAAGCCTGTGTCCTCAGTACCTTGCTCTATGGCAGCAAGGCCTGGACAACGTATGTCAGCCAAGAGCGACGTCTCAATTCATTCCATCTTCGCTGCCTCCGGAGAATACTTGGCATCAGGTGGCAGGACCGTATCTCCAACACAGAAGTCCTCGAGGCGGCCAACATCCCCAGCTTATACACAATACTGATTCAGCAGCGCTTGAGATGGCTTGGCCATGTGAGCCGCATGGAAGATGGCAGGATCCCCAAAGACACATTGTACAGCGAGCTCGCCACTGGTATCAGACCCATCGGCCATCCATGTCTCCACTTTAAAGATGCCTGCAAACGCGACATGAAGTCCTGTGACATTGATCACAAGTCGTGGGAGTCAGTTGCCAGTGTTCGCCAGAGCTGGCGGACAGCCATAAAGGCGGGGCTGAAGTGTGGCAAGTTGAAGAGACTTAGTAGTTGGCAGGAAAAAAGACAAAAGCGCAAGGGGAGAGCCAACTGTGAAACAGCCCCGACAAACAAATTTTTCTGCAGCACCTGTGGAAGAGTCTGTCACTCTCAAATTGGCCTTTATAGCCACTCCAGGCGCTGCTCCACACACCACTGACCACCTCCAGGCGCTTACCCATTGTCTCTTGAGATAAGGAGGCCAAAGATTGATGTCTTATCTCAACATGTAAATGCCACTTTGATGCTATGCCAGTCTCCACCTATCCACCTCATATATTCTCAATGTGAAACAGTTGAAAAATAATCCAATGAGGTCAGTTTTTGGGTGTGATACAGAACTGTTGGGTAGAGCTTAAAACAGGTCATGGATCAGCTGAAAAGTTGTCAAGATTGCTCAGTCAAAGAACTAAATATAACACCCAATTTGACCACCCATCTTCCTTGTGCTAGAGTAGAAATATGAAATACACTGACTGGGAGGGAACACAAAACCTCCTGCAGACAGAATTTTTTTCCTTTGTATTTAAAAAAAAATAATTTTCAACAGTTTCTTGGTATTCAAGCAACTGAAGAATATAATTTTGATCTTGGAATTGGAAAATAGGTCTCACTTTCTCAAAGACCTCAAACGGTCTAGAGATCAAAAAGGGCTTATTACAGACTAACGAGTCCTTTTGATTTAGGTTTAAAGAGAATTGTTAGCCTTCTTTGAATTTTGTTGGTTACGAATGGTTTGTAGTATTAGGTTTCTCAAAATAGTACTTAGAGTACTTAGGTAGTGGGTCAAAATGGTTAAAATAAATTCAGCTGGAACATTCACTCCTGTTCACCATCAAAGGTCTCCTCCGAAACCAACCTTTTCCTCCAAATTTTGAATCGCTTTCGCTAGCCCGTTACATCTGCTTTGTGGCTGCTCCATCACCATAAAGGCATTGGGACATTTACTATGTTAAAGGATCTGTATAAATGTAAGTTGTTCCTCACAGACAGTAGACATGCCTGGTCGAAAATTCATTCATGTGTCTTCGCTTGTTTTGTGAGGGCTGCCAAACAAAGATGGCTGCTGATTTCTGTTATAAGTACTAACTTTTAATTGGCATCCAAAGAACTTGAATATTACAAAGCCAAGGTTCATCAGGACACTTCTTTGGGCCTCCTTATCTCGAGGGACAATGGGTAAGTGCCTGGAGGTGGTCAGTGGTTTGTGGAGCAGCGCCTGGAGTGGCTATAAAGGCCAATTCTAGAGTGACAGGCTCTTCCACAGGTGCTGCAGAAAAATTTGTTTGTCGGGGCTGTTACACAGTTGGCTCTCCCCTTGCGCTTTTGTCTTTTTTCCTGCCAACTGCAAAGTCTCTTCGACTCGCCACACTTTAGCCCCGCCTTTATGACTGCCCGCCAGCTCTGGCGAACGCTAGCATGTTATGACTCCCACGACTTGTGATCAATGTCACAGGACTTCATGTCGCGTTTGCAGACATCTTTGAAGCGGAGACATGGACGGCCGGTGGGTCTGATACCAGTGGCGAGCTCGCTGTACAATGTGTCTTTGGGGAACCTGCCATCTTCCATGCGGCTCACATGGCCAAGCCATCTCAAGCGCCGCTGACTCAGTAGTGTGTATAAGCTGGGGATGTTGGCCGCCTCGAGGACTTCTGTGTTGGAGATACGGTCCTGCCACCTGATGCCAAGTATTCTCCGGAGGCAGCGAAGATGGAATGAATTGAGACGTCGCTCTTGGCTGACATACGTTGTCCAGGCCTTGCTGCCATAGAGCAAGGTACTGAGGACACAGGCTTGATACACTCGGACTTTTAAATATTGTATGAAATTAATTACTAAACCCAAGACTATCTATATATTAATGTTTACTGATAAGGCATTATTACTTTGTAAGTAAATCAACAACCAATTATGTTAAAAGGATCGTTTTGCTACCCTTTAACAGAGATCCCAAGCAGACAGTCATTAAAAGGAGACATTTGTCTCTCTGTCTCTCTGTGACAGTATTGCCTATTTATGCTATCTGACATATGAAGACTTGCAAATTAAATTCTGTTGGATGTGTGCAATAGAAAACGTAAATTTTGCTTGTTGATTGCCTCGACAACTGGGCGTCAAAGCAGTCACTCTTCATTGTTCCAAAGAAACATGCTGACTAATTGTACAGGCAGAGTGGAAACAGGCACAGCTCTGTCGCCAGTCCCTCCCCCAACCCCTCCCCACCTACAAAACAAAGTCATTTTAATTAACAGAAAAGTACAAAGGTTGGCCAGAGATCTTGCTCTGTTGAACGGTGCTAGATACTTTGGGAAAATGTTATCCATTTTTAACTGTAACCATTGCACAATGGAAAGTTGTGGAGCATTCCACATCCAACACATTAAAATCACACAACTGGTATGGAAGAACATTCATGCAATAGGAGGAGTGTCTGCTTGGAGAAAATAACAACTTAGACCAAAATGTGTTTTTGAATACTTTTAATATTTTTTGTCTTGTCAAACATCCATTTGCTACTCACCTCACTTTCTTGCTTTATTTAATCTCTTCTCACATAAACATTTTCCAGTAGAATTTCTTTACATCTGGCTTCTAAAATACAGTAAATGTAGCCCTGAATGTCTCATTATTAGTTAGTACCAAGGCTGAACGTCGCAAGGATAAAAACATCATAATTGCTTACAGACAGTAAATTAAATGCAATAAGTGCCCTTGGTTTTTGCCATGAGTAGCTAGGACCATGAAATGTGCCCTCTTTGTCAGTCAGCGTTCTGTTCCCAGGACACCTCAACATTTGGGGACAATTTATGAAAGTTCTATATGGAACTGGGAGGTATTTAGCTCTGTGTGGAGAGGACCTTCATTTGAACCCTGCCACAACTGTTTGTGCTGACACTTTGGGCCTCTTAGTGTGGGGAGAAATCAGCTCTGTGACATACCTTTAAGACGGAGGGCAAGTGCTTCCAAGTGCTGTCATAAAATTTTAGTTGCTGGAGTTGCTGAGTATATTGCCAGCTGCTTTGAAACGTTGCCATCACTTAACCTTTCTTAATGGCTGGTTTCAGATACTGTGGGGTCGGGCTAAAGTTACATTGTATTTTCTTGGATATTTGGTAAGCATATATTCAAATCTGAAGTGGAAGCTTACTGCTCCCTTTGAGTCTCTATGATTATTGTATCAAAGTAAATGATTGTAAATGTTCACACTTTCCCTGTCCACAAGTTTAAAGCCTCGCATTGCATCCTGTTTGGATAAGGGTACTAATCTTGACTCCATTTGTATGTGATCCAAATACATCAAACATCTATGCAGGATGCCTATTATCATTATTTCACCTTAGAAACCAATGGTAAAGTGGTACTGTAAACAACTCCACCATTTTAAGAGAAAAAACACACTTAGTCAAGCCTTGACTCACTTAGTAACACTCTTGTCTCTGAGCCAGAAAGTTGTGGCTTCAAGCCTCATCTCAGAGTTTGATCTTATAATCTCACTGACACAGTAATGTAGTATCAAGGGAATGCTGCATTATCAGAGGTGACGTGCTGTGGATGAGATGTTAAACTGAGGTCATGTCTATCTATTCTGATGGCTCTGGTGGACATTAAAGATCTAAACCACTGTTTAAAAAATGGTCTCTTAGCCAATATTTCTCCTGTGATTAATACCACCAGAGAAAAATTCATTCATTTCATTGCATTTGAGGAAGGTTCAAGGTTCAGAATGGTTGCTATGTTCATCCATATAATAGCAGTTATTGCACATCAAAAGTAATTAGTTGCTTGAAGCGCTTTGAAATGGTTTGATCTGATAAGACCCTAAATAAAATCAAGTATTATTATTTTTGCCTGGCATGATTGAAGTGACCAGTTTTGAGTTCACTTGAATTTCCCTGGAGTTGCACTGATCACTTCTATCCTATAGGCAAGCTTAAGTTTCTGTTGGATTTACTTAGCATTTTGAAATGGATCATATAGGAATGGTTCTTAAATGTAAAACTCTAGCTGATTATAAAAATCCTAAAAGCTCCAAAGGGTTTTGAAAGAGGTAAGCCAGGATGTTTATGTTAGTAATAGGTGATATGGTCACATGACAATTTGACTAATTTTCACAGCACCTCGTTCGTTGTTGTAGCTGAGCTGAGAAAACTGCAGATTTTATAATGTGTTAGCTAGGCTGTAAAAATAACCAAGGCCCAGATGATCCAAATGTTTTAATTCTTTGTATATATTTCCAAGATAAATCATCATAGATTCCGTATTTATTTGAGCTTTTCAGTGCCAATGATATGCACAGAAGGACAATTTGAGAAAGTTTGGTAGCCTGTTTGATGTACCATTACAAATGCTGGCATATTTTTATTGACTTTTTCTATATTGGTATCCCATGCTTGATCAAAGGAGGTATAATTTGAAGTCAGTAATTGCAAATGTGCAGAAAGTCGTTCTCTACTTTCTTAACTTCTGTTGCATAAATACTTGAAAGGCTGCACAGAAAACAATGTTAAATTAATTAACCTAAACAAATGGAAAAGAAATATAGCACCGAGAGAAGCAACTTTTTCTTATAGCTTTCTTATAGTTATTGTCTAATGTCAAAAGTACATGAAAGTAAATATAACAGATTTTCTGACGCCCAATTCATTATCCGACAGTTAATGTGGATCATGAATCATCTTGAAGAGCTCAACAGTTTGTCAAATCTTTTAACTTTTCTAATTGTGTGGCGGTTAACATAGCCCTTATTTTAGGTGGGTCAAAGTACATACTATAATGGTACAAGCATTGAAACTGTGCTAATTTATAGTTTTCCTCTTTCCCTTTCTACAGCCTCAATAACATCTCCATCTAGCTGAGAGGATTAATAAGCTTAACTAGGTTATCTTTATTTACTTGGTTTACATCACCAATGGTAAACACATGTAATTCAAGAGCCAACATTTAGATTAATTTTTGCTAGTGTGGGTTGGTTGAATTATAGCAAGCATTTTGTTAGGTTTGGATTCTGACAAATCTTTTGATTTATTTTTCAAGAATAAAATGAAAGCATGGAACTAGGTCAAGCTTTCACTTTGCCATTGAGTGAGAGAATATTCATTTTAGTGGTCTGGTTTTGGTTCATATTAGGCAATGACCTGGACTATGCTATTCATGATTCTATGCTAGTTACTTCACTCATAACGACTTTGGGCATCACGGAGGACTAAGACAAAAGTCTCGCTTTTTGGCTGAAGTTCCTCAGCGAAATGATTGCAGGCATTAACAATCCATTTCCTGATAGCTATGAATCCACAATAACACAATCCTGCTCATGATTCAGCATTGATTGAATTGGGCAATTTCAGTCTGAGAGAAAATAATGATAGATGGTGTGGGGAATGGAAATATTACACCGTGTAGTGTGGATATTTTCATGAGGTTGGTGGTTTAGGCATTGCTGGATGTGCTGTATCTGCACAAGTAGCATTAGCTGATTGAAGAAGTGAAAATTGAAAATGTTTCAATTCCTGATGCTGTCATCTCTCACTTTAAGAATCATATCACTGCCCTAGAGTATCAAATTATCTTGTGAGGGGGAAGGGAAATCAAATAGTCATTTTGGTATTAGATAAGTCAGCCATTTACAGAGTGCTGATTCTGGTTTAAAATAACTCCACACAAGGGAAGTGAATTTCTATACCAGTATATTACCACTATGGATGGTTTATTCTGCCAAAGTTAATTTACCTCAGAGTGGAGCCCATACTTACTCTGGGATGAACTCTGCAGTCTGAGGTGTTCAGTCTTGCATCCATTTTTAAGGAATTTTTCCTAAAAGTCTAATTCATTTTAACTGTGTTCACAATGGAATAAACTGGATTGGATATTCTCTGAAATGATGATCCGCTCTGTGCTGCTTAGTTGTCATTTGCCGTTGGCTAATGGAAATCTCATATAATTGTCTTTATATTTTTTATTAAGTTGAAATTCAGTTGAACTAACATAAGAGCAATGCATGTAGATAATGTGGTGTGTCAGAAATGCTTGTGTGATGACAGACATCCCACAGTGTTGTCACAGCAGGAAGACATCAGTTAAAGTAACAGATATGGCCCTTATATAAAGTATGGTCAGCAGCATGGAGAGAGTTTCTCAAGATTATAAATCACCCCAGGGTCACTGCTTTCCCACCAGAAGGACTGGGCTGTTGTTTTATTATTGTAATTTAATAAGTGAAGTTAGCAGAGGACAAAATGAGCCTGTTGCCCTGACCCTCGATTGGTTTTCTTTGAAAGTAAAGTGTACAGTTACCTTTCCTCTGATGTTGTGTAGGTTTATGTGCAAAGGGGATGCTTTGATCCCAGTTGCTCTCCATGACACAAGGAGAGAGTAAGACTCCATAACATTTCCATTTGTAGTATGAGGAGAATTGCTTGGGAAAATGATAAACCATAACATACAATCCTACTTGAGAGAAAAAAAAATTTTCAACCAAAATGAAAGCAGCCCCATTGGCACGACAAGGGGAAAAAATGGTATCAAGCAAGCGTGAACGAGAATTTGAATGCAGTGATGTAATGGCTATGGGAGATTTTATAATGGATATGTTTTCTAAAATTGTTATCCTGGTATTAAAATGTGTATGATTTTGTTTTAAGAGCTCTATTATCTAATGTTTGGGCGGCGATATAATTATGTGATTCTGGAGGAAAAAATTGGATTGGTTAGAGGCCTGCTGAAACTAAAGATAAATATAGTCTTCAGTGATCTTTAAATGTATTGAGCAAGCAAAGTGCTCTTTTTTTCAAATGTAAGCTCAAGAACTACTTTAGCGCAAGACTTTGCTTTGCACATGGAAAATCATGACAGAATCCTGTGCCCTTGCTTACTATTCCCAGGATAGTACACATGTAAAAATAATTTTGGTCAACAGTACAAATCCTCACAGAAAATATTTGTCCAAATAAAAAGACCCATAAACTCTTGACTCCAATTTGAATCATTTAAAGTGACTGGAAAGACAATCTCTATCTATTTATCTTTTCTCTGTGAAGTTGCTTTTTGGGAAAGCAAGGGGTTGAGTTAAATACGGTTTGGATTTACTGTTTCTTTCTGCTCGGCGTATTAAAATCTCAAGCCTTATCTATTCAGCTTTGACTGTCAGTGGGTTATGTTGGGAGTCAAACTGACCCCTGGAGATAAACTCTGTCAGATGTTAGGGTGATTTATTAAATTTCGATTTGTGCAAAGCACTTTAACGTTGAGAGAATGAAAATACATTGCAGGTGGCTGACAGCTCGAGGCAAAATTTGTGCTAAATTGCACACTCCAAAGGCAAATGAGACAAAAAAGCAAATAAGAAACTTCTGTTAGATTTCATCACTTTGTTGTGGGATGGAGGTAAAAATTGCTTGATCTAAAAATTGGCATATTTTATGATCAGCTTTTTAAAAAAGTTACCATTCTCTCTATTTATTTGGAGCCTTTTAAAGAGGTAGTGTTTTATTTTACCAAACCATTGCTGATTCTTTTTTTTTGAAGTTACTACAACTTTCCAGGGTAGTCTGGTAGCTGTTCACAATGGACTGGTTTAGCTTTTTAAGAGTTTCAACCCTGACATCCAAACGCAACCTGCTCACAGGCTAAGTTTTGCAAAGCTCAACTGGGCCACTAGATGGAGCACTGCATGATAGAGGAGGGCTTCGCCACAGAGGGGCAAGGACACAATTATTCTGGTCATGGGCCACTGGCCTAATCACACCAGTGAACATGGAGAGTTGTTGACGCGAGCTGTAGCACATAAATCAGCTTGTAGTTGATCTTGGGGGAAAGTTACTGTGATACTGAAAGTACAGTCTTCACAAAGTTAGTAACATATTGATTGTTCCTTGTTTTGGAGCCTGGTTTCGAGAGTACAAGGTGCTCGCTGGAACAACCCACTACAATGTACAACTTGAGATGTTACATGACAGTGACGCTGAGATTTAGAAAAAAATCCATTTCATTTCAAAAAGGGAAGCCGCTTTTGCTTTATTTGTAAATATAACTACATGGGTACAATATTTAAAAGTTTCTTTAAAAAAATGGGAGATGGGAGAAAATATTCAGGGCTTCTTCCTCTGCTAAGACTTTTGCCCTTCCATTCAAAATCCCAAATATAACATATTTAATTTTAATTTTCCTAAATTGACTCTACTCCAAGGGTCTGATTTCCAGTATCCTAGCTATGAATTGTGAGTTTCATATTATCTTTGGGTTCTGGAAAAAGGAAGCTTTAAAATGTTATTGACGATCATGGATAGCTTTCCTCATTTTATCATATAAACATTGTTCAAACTGTGCAGAAAAGAACAGGGTCCTAGAAATATAGATAAGTGTAAATCAAATGAGCTTCCTTTCCATTGAAGTGAGAGGGGTGCTCATCGTCTAGTAGCTGTATCATAGAATCATAGAAGTTTAAAGCATTACCATTTACTGTGTATACACTTGCCTTGTTTGCCTTCCCCAAATGCATTATCTCACACTTCTCCGGATTGAAATCCATTTGCCACTGTCCCAACGACTAGTCCATTGATATCTTCCTGCAGTCTACAGCTTTCTTCTTCATTACCAACCACACAGCCAATTTTTGTATCTGCAAACTTCTTCATCATACTGCTACATTCAAGTTCAAATCATTGATATATACCACAAAAATCAAGGGACCTTGTACTGAGCCCTGTAGAACAGCACTGAAAACAGCCTTCCAAACACAAAAACACCCATCGACCATCACCCTTTGCTTTCTGCCTCTGAGCCTATTTTGGATCCCCTGGGATTTTACTTTCATGACCAGTCTGCCATGTGGGACTTTATCAAAAGTCTTTCTAAAATCCATAAAGACTACATCAACTGTACTACCCTCAATGACCCTCCTTGTTACCTCCTCAAAAAATTCAATCATGCTAGTCAGACATGATCTTCCCTTAACAAATATGTGCTGCCTTTGATTAATACATGTCTTTCCAAATTAAGATTTATCCTGTCCTTCAGACTTTTTTCCAACAATTTTCCCACCTTCGAGGTTAGGCTGACTGGCCTGTAATTACTCAGTCAATCCCTTTCTCCCTTTTTAAGTAATGGTACAGCATTAGCTGTCCTCCAGTAACACACCTGTAGCCAGAGAGGATTGGAAAACGATGGTCAGAGCCTCCGCTATTTCTTCTCTTGCTTCCCTTAACAGCCTAGGACACATTTCATCCAGGCTTGGGGATTTATCCACTTTTGAAGATGTTAAACCCCTTAATACTTCCTCTCTCACTATGTTAATTTCATCTAATATTTCACACTCCACCTCCCTGATTGCAATGTCTGTATCGTCCCTCTCTTTAGTGAAAACAGGTGCAAAGTATTCATTAAGAACCATATCCGCATCCTCCACCTCCACAGCCAGGTTACCCTTATGGTCCCTAATAGGCCCGACTCTTTCCTTAGTTATCCTTTTGCTGTTTATATATTTATAGAATGGCAAAATACATATAAGGGTGGAATGTTAAACTCCCAACAAGAGGGTCATGAGTTTGAATTGAAGGCGTGGCTGTCATTTAAACTCTATTTTCTTTCAACCAGCGTGCTATCTATTCCTGGCTAGTTGCCAGATGGAGCATTGGACAGGAGTGGAGGAAAAATGATCAGGCTGTGTCACAAAATTAAAATGGGGGTGAAAAAAGACCAAATGCTTCCTTTTTGTTTTCTTTCTTCCCACCCATTCCTGGAAAAGTTCATTCCTTGCTGGAGTATGGTTGCAGACAATTTTATCGATTGGGTGATTCTTCATTTGTGAGGCTAGGTGGAAAGTGTCAGTAGATTATTCATTTGTGGAGAGAATGGATACTGATGCCACAGCTGAGCTCAACCTCGACCTCCACCAACATTCACACATCAGTGCTTCCAGGAGGGGCCATTGGATGCCAGCGAACTGCAGAAATCTTGACTAATTGCCCCTCCCTAACTAAAAGATTCAGCAGTCACATTCCTACTGCCGTTATAACTGAGGTTAGTGAACTCAGAGATCAAATTTGGGATCTTCATGGTCTAGATGGCTCAGCTGCTCACTGGATAAACTCGCTGAGCCATTGAGGGAGCAGAGCAAATGCTTCTTTCTGGATATTAACAGTCGTGTTCCTCCACTGCCAAACAAATCATTTCAATACCTTGCTCTAACATACATAAAACTCTGCAGAAACATTATTTCAATATTTGCCAGAGGGCAAGGGGCAACATTTTATATTGACTGTAATCCCCAGTTTCTTTGTAAGGATATAGTAGCATCATGGTTACATTACTGGACAAATAATCTGGTGATGTGAGTTCCAATCCCACCATGGCAGTTTGGGAATTTAAATTCAGTGAATTAAATAAATCTAGAACGAAAAGCTACTGTCAGTAATGGAGACCATGAAACTATCAGATTGTTATAAAAACCCAGCTGGTTCACAAATGTCCTTTGGGGAAGGAAACCTGGCATCCTTACTCAGTTTGGCCTATATGTGACTCTAGGCCCACAGAAATGTGGTTGACTCTAACTGCTCTGCGATATGGTCTAGCAAGACAATAAGGCAGGTCACTGTCAACTTCTCAATGGCAATTAGGAATGGGCAATAAATGTTGGTGTTTCCAGCGATGCCTGCATCCCCTGAATGAATAAATAAAGTGTGTAGCTGTCTGATAGAATTCTTCCTGCATTTTCACAGTTACGAGTATTTTAGGATTGCACTTGTATATCTGCAATGCAGCAAAAAATAAAATCTTTTTGAACTACATATTCAGGAATTTCCTATGGTCCCCAGACTCCTTCTGCTTTGTAATAGGATTGGAAATGTAGAGGAAGTTGTTTAGGAAGTTATGACAGAAAACATTACGCTTGTTGAGAGCTGCCATTCAGGCATCCAGCACTCCGAGGGTAAGAGGACCTGCTCTCCCTCTCTCGCAAATAAAAATCTTGCAAGCTAATTCTATTTCTATTGCTAGTTACTGTCTATATCAGCACCTTTAGGTGAAATTGCTGTGGGATAAGTAAGTTTTACTGTGGCAGCATTGACAATTTTCCAAAGTAGATCTTGTGAAGTAGATTGCCTTACTCACAAGGTTCCCTGAAAGGATATTGAGTGGAATTTTTTGCTAGACCCATATTGTTATGTAGAAGTGAATATTCTGGATGAGAAAACAATATTTAGAGGTGAACAAGCTACTCATTTGCAAGGAATCATCAACACCCCATTTTTAGATATAATAATAACCTGCATTATAGCATTGAAGAATTCAAACCTACTGTTTAACTTAGTCACCACCAGTACCATGGTGCCTCAGCACAAGGAGAAAACCCAAAGTGACACCATCTGAGCAAATGAAATGAATTCAGTGCTGGCTATCATTTTAAACTGATTTAAATTGATCTGAATTAGATTTATCCACACAGAGTTGGACCTAGGGCGGATAGGGATTTAGATCAATCTGCTTTAAGCCTAAACTCAAAACCATCTGTTACACGGAGCTTGAATTGATCTTAAAAATGCTGATACGCAGACATGGCACTGCAGAATATGATTACTGTATGAAGCAACAGATCACCTCTCAGCAGCTGAGACCAGACACAGACCTGACTATTGAGCACTTGGGGTTTTTTTCTCAGCAAGACAATTGCAACATTCGTGAATTCATATGGTAATTATTGTTGTGCTGTAGCTGAAATTGTCAGTTAGCAAAGAAAGCAAGTCTGACTGGCGGTATTCAGGCAAATAAATTAAATAACACACCATTTTGAACAGGCACAAAATAATCCTTTTATTGCATATGTGTCCAAATTTATACCAGCCAACTTGATGAATATTACAGCAGTTCAAAAGTTGAAATCAAATTGATACTAAATAAATGAACAACAGATTGAATCTCATGCAAATAACAATCTCAGTTCACGATATACTTATTTGTTTTTTTCTGAAGGTAAACATCATCTTTATATTTTTTCTCTGGAACGTGCATTGGTTTATGACTGAGCAGGTGGGTTATTCTGGGCTGCTTTGAACTAGCTAGAGAACACCGCATTAAAGGTCCCCAGAAATTATTGTTCCTCTGTTTCTTTGCCCCTCGTCCTAGAACCATAGAACCATAGAAAAATTCCGGCACAGAAAGAGGTCATTCAGCCTGTCGTGTCTGCACCGGCTGAAAAAACTATCTGCCCAATCTAATCCTCCTTTCCAGCACCTGGTCTGTAGCCTTGCAGGTTACAGCACTTTAGGTGCATGTCCAGGTACCTTTTAAATGAGTTGAGGGTTTCTGCCTCCACTACCGATCTGGGCAATGAATTCTAGACACCCACCATCCTCTGGGTGAAAAAGATTTTCCTCATGTCCCCTCTAATCCTTCTACCAATCATCTTAAATCTGTGCCCCCTGGTAATTGACCTCTCTGCTAGGGGAAAACAGGACCTTCCTGTCTAATCTATCTAGGCCCCTCATAATTTTGTACACCACAATTAAGTCACCCCTCAGCCTCCTCTGTTCTAAGGAAACAACCCGAGCCTATCCAATCTTTCCTCATAGCTGCAATTTTCAAGCCTGGCAACATTTTTGTAAATCTCCTCTGTACTCTCTCCGAGCAATTATGTCCCTCCTGTAATGTGGTGACCAGAACTGTAAGCAATACTCCAGCTGTGGCCTAACCAGTGTTTTATACAGTTCCAGCATTACATCCCTGCTTTTATATTCTATACCTCGGCCTCCTCAGTGTGACACTGGGATGATCGTAAACTTATTGGGAAAGAACTTGTGTCTCAATGTTTCAGAGCACAATACATTGATCGGACAATGTGTTGCAGAAACCTGCTGTTCATGTTTCAAAGGAATGAACTTATAGTCCCATTTGTGGTTAATGCAAAGAATACTTAGCGGGATGTGTCTTACCTCCAGTTTGTTGTTGGCAGTAGGATTGTCAACCCTCCAGTTTTGTCTTGAAGTCTCAGGAATTAAGATTAATATGGACACTGCTGCAAGGGATACTAAAAATTGAAGTGTTTCCTTTTCATTTTTTTAAGCACTTTCATTTATTAGTTGTAAAAATATTGGAGATGGGTGGGACAGTTTTTGACTGACATCTAAGAATCACCCAATTGGGGAATGAAAAGACTGTTGACTTTCCTTTCAGGAATGGGAAGTTGGGGCACCTGAGGATGAATGGGTTAGGCAGCCAATGGCAATGCCTGGGGAGGGGCAGTGTGATTGGAGGAAGGGGGTCATGTGATGAAACCTCCGGAATATGTCCGACTGGAGTTGGCAACCCTAGTTAGCAGAAGCTGTAGAGCAGAATAAAAAAGGTGTAACTTCAGCTGGAACTAGGAGCGGATTTGTCATAGGCCGTGTATTGTTGGTTCTTAGCTAGAAATGGCAGCAAAGCCCTTCAACTTGGGGCAAGCGAAGGTGAGCAGAAAGAGTTAATAAGATCAGATCTGGCCGGCAGGGCCATACTTCCTACCAAAGAGTAGCAGAGGAAAAACGTTTCTTAATATAAAAGCCAAATACTGCAGATGCTGGAAATCTGAAATAAAAACAGAAGGTGCTGGAAATACTCAGCAGGTCTGGCAGCATCTGTGGAGAGAGAAACAGAGTTAATGTTTCGGGTCTGTGACCTTTCATCAGAACTGGCAAAAGTTAGAAATGTAATAGGCTTTGAGCAAGTGAAAGGGGGGAAAGGGGAAGTAGAACAAAAGGGAAGGTATGTTAGGGCAGAGGGCAGGAGAGATTAACGACAGAGATGTCACAGAATAAAAGACAAAGGGAGTGCTAATAGTTGCGGTAAAAGACAAAGCATTAGTCCAGAGAGAGTGTTAATGGCAGAATAATGAGCAGCCCTGTCCAAAAGCAAAAATATGAAAGACAGGTTTAATACAGGAACATGCTTAAAAAAAACAAATTTTTAAAAATTCAAAAAATATCAAAAAGACAGTCATGCTCTGAAATTGTTGAACTCAATGTTGAGTACATCGGAAGATGAGGTGTTGTTCATCAAGCTAACGTTGAGCTTCATTGGAATAGTGTAGCAGGCCAAGGACAGAAATGTGGGCATGAGAGCAGGATGGTGAATTAAAATGACAGGCAACCGGAAGCTTGGAGTCATGCCTGTGGGCTGAGCAGAGCTGTTCCGCAAAGCAGTCACCCAATTTGCGTTTGGACTCCCCAATGTAGAGGAGCCCACATTGTGAGCAGCGAATACAGTATATTAAATTGAAAGGAGTACTCTCTTGGAAATGTAAAATTAGAAAATAAGCAGATGTACAATCAAAGTAGGAAGAAGTGAGTGACACATTGGCACAGGCTATATCACAGAGGAGTAAGACTCTATTTAAAAATTCTCATCCTTGCTTTCAAATTCCTCCATGGCCTTGTCCCCATCTATCTTGATCACCTCCTTCAGCCCTCCAACCCTTCAAGATCTCTGCGCTCCTCCAATTCTGGCCTCTTGTGCATCCCTGTATTTCATTGCTCCACCATTGGTGGTTCCTTTCAAAATGAAGGAAAATTGGGAAGAAAATCAACTGACACTCCTTTTGCACATCTCCCAGTCACCAATTATGAAGCAACATGAGTACAAATCTTGAAGTAAAGGCAAAATCGCTGAAACAACCTGGTCGGTCAGTCAGCATCTATAAAGAGAAAAGACCAGCTATTGATATATTGGGTATGTTGCCTGAAGGGAGACACACCCAAAATATCAACATCCTATTTATTCTCCTTTTCTAAGCCATTGACCTGCTGCCAATTTCCATCATTTTCTGTTTCCATTTCAGATTTTTCCAGCATTTGTCGTTCCTTTACTGTTGCATGTGTAAGTTTTGGAGTGTTTTGCTTGTCTACACTTTCAGCCAAGAATGTCATGTAGTCCTGGAGTTTGATACACAGAGATGAGTGGTGCAGGAAAGAGGAGTTAAATATTTTACCAAAAATAGAAGGTAGTTGTGTGAGGAAATAGTCAGGATGTAGGGATGCATGTCATAGTTACAATTAGAAAATGGATTTACTTTTCCCTTACCAATTTCTACAGCAGATATGCTTTATTAGGTATTCACTTTAATGTAATCGGTCCTCGAGTATAAAGTGCTGTAAATATCTGCACTACGATTCCTTATAACAGCTTCCGCTTTCTCTGTTATCCTTAAAAATAAACATCAAAAAGAAGGCAAGATATTACCAAGACAAATTAATATATTTTTTATAAGAGCAAAGCTCAGGAAGTGCTCAGCAGGTTGCCGACCTGAGATGTTAGTTCTGTTTCTCTCTCCATAGATGCTGCCAGACCTGTTGAATATATGCAGTGTTTTCTGTTCTTATTTAATATAGTTTGTAGTAGTTTGTAGACCTCCATTTGTAGCTCTGGTTTAAACAGCATCCACAATGATGGAGCAGTGAGATGCCCAGTTTATTGCACTTGTGATTTCGGCACCCATAACAACCACAGCTTGTATTCATATAGCATAGTACATAGTAAAACATCTCAAAGTGCTTTAAGGGGCATTGTCAATTTGCCACAAAGCCAAAAGCTTTGTCAAAGGGATAGGTTTTAAGGAGCTTCTTAAAAGAGGACAGAGAGATAGACAAGCTGAGAGGTTTAGGGGGTTCTAGAGCTTAGGACCAAGACAGCTGAAGGCATGATGACCAATGAAAATCAGGGATACGCAAGAGGCCAGAATTAGAGGAGTACAGTTTGTGCGTTCTAAGAAGCCGTATTCCATTGTTTTTCCAGACTGCATCTATCCTCTTGTGTATTTCATAACGTAAACCTTGGAGGAACAGGCAAAGATTAGAGCTGCTGATTTAGAGAGGAACTCAGTAACTTTGATTTATCACCTGTGACATTGGCATACTCCTCGCTGCCCCCTTAGAAACAAAATGAAAACCCATCTGCACCTAAGGACAATGATGTAAACATCACTTTGATTATTAGCAACAAACCATTAAATTCTGATGCAAATACCATTAAAATACCATTCAATCACAGAACTGCATTTCAAAGGGCAAATGCAGCTCATGAGGTAACGGATGAACAGCCTGCAAATAGGTATCGTAAACAAGCTGTAATTAAAGAGACTGGATTCCTGTTTCTTAGCTTACACAGATAGTATTTCATAGTTATTAGAAATTAGATCTGTGGAACATCCTCAGAAATATACATGCTCTGGGCAGGCCTTAAAGCTATTGCTCTTTAAGCTTATTATTGGGCTGTTGAATAATTATTCTATTGATCTTTTTCACAAACACCCTTTTCATGAAACTGTTGGAGAGAAGTGTGCTTACACTCGTGTGAGCATGTGTATGCATGTATGTTTGTGATTGTGTGTGTGTGTACATGTGGTTGCATGTGTGCATGTACATGCAAGCGCTTGTGCATCTGCATGTTTGCATATGAGTGTGTGTGTGTGTGTGCGTGATTGCATGTGCATTTGTGTGTGTGCATGTGAGTGCGGCATTTGCATCTTCATATGCGTGTGTGGGGGGAGTATGTACATGTGGGTGTATGCACCTGTGTGCATGTGCCTGAGTGCGCACACGCATGTGTGTGCAAGTGTGTGTGCATTTGCATGTGTGCATTTGAGTCTGTGCATGCGCATATGTATGTGTTTGCATGTGCTTGTGCGTATTATTGTCAGCACATAAGGCTGAATTTTATTTTGCACACACTCAGTAATGTATGAAGATTGTCCTAGGATATTCCAATTCATGATTTTGAATCAAAATGTTCTGGGGGAATTTCTATTGAAGCAAAAGACGCAGAAATTCATTTCACTGTGTACAAATCAGCAAGCACCAGGGAAGAATTTGTGGACACACTCAGAAATTGCACATACTCTTCATGACAACAACTCATCACATGGAAATTTCCGGTCTTTAGTTTTCGCAGGATGTTTGTGACAAAGTATTGAGGAAGGTAGATATTACCTAGAATTACCTAGAATTACATAGAATGTACAGCATAGAAATGGGCCATTCAGCCCAACTGGTCCATGCTGGTATCTGTGCTTCACACGAGCCTCTTCCCACCTCTCTTCATCTGACCCTACCAGCATAGCCTTCTAATTTTGAACCAAAGTACCTACTCATTTATTTATGACTGTCCCTCAGAGTATGAGGTGAGAGATACTGGTCACCATGTTTTTCTTTACAAGAGTTCATGAGTCCCTAACTTAGATTTTTATTAGTTATATTAAAAGAATCGAATGAATATAATTGTGGTTCAGGAGTCTACAACATGTTTGGAATGGATTAATGTCATTATGGATCAGCAAATTAATTTGGAGGGAGGTGAGTTGGGGCGGGGGGTGGGGGTGGGAGTGGGGGTAGTGGTAGAGATCCTCCTCGGACATTCTTGCTAAAAATTTTAAGCATCTGACCTTTGAGGATTTCATGGCCCTGAACAGCAGTGTCAGCACACATCGGCTCTTGTCATAAATCGTCAAAAAATAAAAGCCCTGCAGTGATTCATTTTTATTGGTGTATTAAAATACTGCCTCCTTTGCATTAACAGTGCCACACTTTTTGACTAAAATGCTTTGAGAAGATTAGTAAAATGAAAGGAATGTTCGTGGTATAACGTTTGATTTTCAACTACTTTATTAATCTCGGGCTTTGCAGAAGGAAGCTTCAATGACACTTTGCAGGAAATACTTAGAAAGCTTTTGATATCTTTAAGGCTAAAATAACAGTAAAGATTAATTTCTTATTAACTTGCACCTGCCTCTCCTCTTTCTCCCCTAATTACCACTGCACTCAGACAATTCACAAAGTATGTTAATAAAAGCAAAATACTGCAGATGCTGGAAATCTGAAATAAAAACAAGAAACGCTGGAAACACTCAGCAGGTCTGGCAGCATCTGTGGAGAGAGAAGCAGAGTTAACATTTCAGGTCAGTGACCCTTCATCAGAACTGGCGGATATGAGAAATGTAAAAGATTTTAAGCAAGTAAAGCGGGACGGTGCAAGAGGTAACAAAAGAGAAGTTGTTGATTGGACAAGGTCACAGAATAGCTGACTAGAAGGTCATGGAGCAAAGGCAAACAATATGTGTGCTGAAAGACAAAGCATTAGTACAGATAGGGTGTTAATGGTTTGAAAACTGAACAGCCACAAGCACAAACATGTAAAAACAAAACAGAGGTAGGCACAGTAGAAACAAACTGAACAAACTAAAATAAAATAAACACAAAAAATATAAAAAAAGAAAAAATAACTAAAAATAAAAGTAAAATGGGGTGCCCGTCATGCTCTGAAATTATTGAACTCAATGTTCAGTCCGGCAGGCTGCAGTGTGCCTAATCGGTAAATGAGGTGCTGGTCCTCGAGCTTGCATTGATGTTCACTGGAACACTGCAGCAGGCCAAGGACAAAGTATAAAAGCAAAATACTGCGGATGCTGGAAATCTGAAATAAAAACAAGAAATGCTGGAATCACTCAGCAGGTCTGGCAGCATCTGTGGAAAGAGAAGCAGAGTTAACGTTTCGGGTCAGTGACCCTTCTTCGGAACCCTCTAGCCTGTCTAGTGAACCTGCTTTGCAGTCCCTTTCGGGCAAGTATGTCATTCCTTGGGTAAATAGACCAAAACTTCATACAGTACTCAAGGACAAAGTATGTTGTTCAGGATACACCTGTAAAAGTTTGACGCATAGCCTGAACAATTGGAGTAAGAATATAATTAAATAGAACATAAGAACATAAGAAATAAGAGCTGGAGTAGGCCATTCAGCCCATCGAGCCAGCTTTGACATTCAATAAGATCATGGTTGATCTTATACTTCAACTCCACCTTTCCCACTATCCCCATATCCATTAATTCCTTCAGCACCCAAAATTCCACTGACCTCTGTCTTGAATATACTCAGAGACTGAGCATCCTCAGCTCTCTGGGGTAGAGAATTCCAAAGATTCACAACCCTTTGAGTGAAGAAACTTCTCCCCCCCGCAAACCCCCACCGCCCCCCCCCCCAAAGTCCTAAATGGCCAAACCTTTATTCTGACATTGACCCTGTGCTCTAGATTCCCCAAGTAGGGGAAACATTTTATCAACATCTACCCTGTCAAGCCCCTTCAGAATGTTATATATATCAAATAGATTACCTCTCATTCTTCTAAATACCAGGGAATGTAGACCTAGTTTCATCAATGTCTCCTCAGAGGACAAACTTCTCTCCCCAGGAGCCTGTCTAGTGAACCTGCTTTGCAGTCCCTCTCGGGCAAGTCTGTCATTCCTTGGGTAAATAGACCAAAACTTCATACAGTACTCCAGGTTTGGCCTCACCAATACCCTGTATAATTGTAGATGATCAATAAAAGAAGCACAGAAAATGCTGGAAAGCGCTCAGCAAGCCAGGCAGCATCTGTCGACAGAAACATAGTTAATGTTTCAGGTTGATATCCTTTCATCAGCACTCTCTTTTTATAGCCAAGACTAGACAACGCATACTCCTCAATAACAGTATCTGCACAATAATTTAATCAGAAAAAAATAACAAAACGCAAAAGAAACAACTTTGCTGACAGGTCATTGACCTGAAACGTTAACTCTGCTTCTCTCCCCACAAATGCCGCCAGACCTGCTGATTATTTCCAGCACTTTCTGTTTTTAATCCACTTCCCAGCTTCCACAGTATTTTGCTTTTTAAAAAACTGATAGATACCACTGTCCAGTTCTGATTTTCCAATTTCCTAAATGCATTCCTGATGATCAGTATTGATGGATTACAGTTAGAAAGTTCACTGAAGCACCTATGTTCCTTTTCAATTAAATTATAGTGCAGGTGCTGTTGTTGGGGAGTATGCATTGTCAAAGTCTCGTTTATAAAAACAGAGTGCTGACGATAGGACATTGACCTGAAAATGTAACTATGTTTCCCTCTTCACAAATGCTGCCTGACCAGCTGAGTATTTCCAGCATTTTCTGTTTCTATTTCAGTCTTCCAGGACCCACAGTATTTTGCTTTTGTCAAGCCTTGACGCTTGGTTACCACTAAAGCTAAGCTTCAATTAAAAGATCGCTAAGACTGTCGTATTGTTTTCCAATATGCCACAGTTTATTTCTGGGCCCTACATGAGATTAGTGGTAGGATCAGAGTGCCCCTGAAGGTATGGGTTTTCTGTTGTGTGTAAGACTGATCTATTGCAAGTATACGGCCTCAATACCTATTTTAATACATTTTTGAAGTAACGTTTTTGGTGTTCAAAGCAAAACAAAAGTAGCGTTTTAGTTGCTTTTGATCTAGGAGCTAATTTTGGGCTAAATTTTGACTCGAGATTGCTCACAATTTCAAAACTGAATGAATGATGACAGCGAGCAAACACTAACAGTGGTGCGTGCAAATGTGGCTCTACATCATTTAGCCTTAGTCTGCCGGGCATCTGAGGGCCCAACAGGATTCAGTTTAGAGATTAATATGGATTGTTATGGCTTCTTGTAATCATTTTGAAGCTGTGTGGTGATAAGCATGATATGGACAGATTTGCTAAGTGCTGATTTGGCTTTGTCCAGATTCCTTTCCAAAGATGTCCAGCCGGTGTCTCATTTGACAACAGCTTTTGCTGCTTGACTGGTCTTCTGAATCTGTATGGAGATTCTGAGATGTCTCTTTGTGAAGGGAGGCTAAATAAAAGGAGATTAGGCAAATTAAACTGATGTCAGTCAAAAGTCTGTAACAGAAACTACCTTGGCTTGTTGTCCATTGGATAGCTTGCATTGTTATGTTCTGTTTCTGATATCAGAAAAATAACTTCTTTCAGTGATTTGTTTTTATTATAAGAAGATTTATATGGCTGAGAGTTTCCACTTTGAAGTTGGCAATCCAGACTCAAATTGGGCTCAAATTGCATTGGTTTTCCAAATTGAATTTTTGCTCAAGTTTCCACTAAAACCCATTTTAATATCGACCAATGTAAAATCAAGCACCATTTTAGAACATATTTTCTCATGCATTATGAAGTATTCCTTGATATATTTAAGAGTGGTGACCTGGTGCAGTTTGATTAATACAATTGAAAATGGGTTTATCATGAAAAAATGAACATTTTAGTCAAAGAGTCAATCCATCACCTGTGAGAAACCCAATTTTGAAATAGTGAAAATGACTTTTTAAAAAAATTATACAGAAGCATTTAGAAGTTACTTTGGTGTACGGTAGTCAGTTTCTTAGTAAATTAAAACAACATAATATGTAAAAGCTTTTAAAAGGTGCTCATTGTTGCCCTTGAGCCTAAAAAAAAGCTTAATTTTAAGAGCCTCTTTGAAGGGCTGCAAATGGGCGCAATTAGCAGAAACTCACAATGGTAATTAATTTGATCTGGGGGCATGGCAAGTTTTGTGGGTGGGACTATTTTAAATGAGGACAAAAGATCACGGAAACTCAATTTGCAAAGGGTGACACTTGTACTTGAAGTTCCTCAATCTTTTGCGCTGATTTAGACGGTTGTGGGTGAATTGCACTACCTAGCGGAAACTCCAGGGCTATCATTTGGAAATAATATAGATTTATTCTTATGTGATTATGCCAAACAGAAGACAAGTTCAAAAAGGCTCGATGGGGTAAAATTGTTCTATGAACAAAAAATGAGGAATCTTGTGTGTAATCAATGAGCTTTAAATCACAGGAGTATACAGCATTGAGATGTGCAATCTCTGAGAATGTGACTGTGTTAGCAGGCCACTAATTATTGCCAAAAACATTTCCCCCAATTTTTTTGTCAAAAGGAGCCCGAGCCTCCTGTGGAATATTGTATTCATAATGCAAGCCCTCACCATAAGAGTTTCGCTCTCAGTCTTGGTTGATGTTCAGACTCGATTGCTCTTATTGGACTCAATTGTCCCTCATGGACTCTGTCTTTACAGACAATCTCATTTGGGTCAATAGCAAAACAACTTCTGTGGGATTGTTAACTGTCTGCAGCTCAAACTGGCTATGTTCTTTTCTGAGCATATGCAAATGTAAACTTTCTATTCTTTAGGCCTTTAAGATTGTGAAAGGGTTTGATAGGGAAGATGTTTCCACTTGTGAAGGAGATCAAAACTAGATGTCATAAATAGTCACTAATAAATCCAATAGGGAATTCAGAAGAAACTTCTTTACCTGGAGAGTGGTTAGAATGTGGAATTTGCAACTACAAAGTGTAGTTGAAGTGAATAGTATAGATGCATTTAAGGGGAAGCTAGATAAACACAGGAGGGAGAAAGGATTAGAGTTTCTGTTGATAAGGGTGGGAGGAGGCTTGTGTAGAGCACAAACACCAGCATAGATCTGTTTTCTGTGCTGTTAATCCTACGTCATTCTATGTAATAAGCTCTATAAGGAAAGAAGTACAGAACAGTAAAGATATTTTATTAATGCTACTTACTTGAAAACTAATCACACTCATTACTTTGGTTCAAAGCTATTGCTGTATTCTTTAAAGTGCTATATAAAATGTGCTCAGTGCAAGGTAGCTCACATATATGAACTTTCATTCAACTTTCATTTGCATTAGCAAACCAGGTTATAGGTAAATACTTGTTTTTGTTTTCAAAGTTCACCAGCAAGCTTGGTTAATTACCAAAGAACATTTTGAATATGTTTAAATTTTAAACTATTTAGACTTTCATATGATTGACATATGCATTTACAAGCAGAATGAAAGCACAGTGAAGTGTTGGTTCTGTGTTTTTTAATCAGAGCCAGAGAGTAGCTCTGCGAGTTTGGTCTTAATATGATTGACAGTATTGAAGCTTGAGAGTTAAATGAATATCTCTTCTTTTACATGTATACATATTTTATACATCATTCAACTGTGCATCATGTGATAGATTTTTAAACATTTAAGAAAATTAAATTATGAAAGCATGTTTCAGGGTAGATGGAAACAGACTGTTTGCAGTAGTTAAGGGGTTTAGCATGAGGAGACACAGATACAAGATGTGAGAAGAGCAAGAGAATCTTCCTTACACAGATAGTTGGGAGGGACAGATTGACGTGTTCTAAAGTGGCTAGAATTCACTTCCAGAGTTAATGATTGTTGCTGCTTCAATATCACCATTTAAGATTAGATTGGCTAGGTAGATAAAGAAAAGGAGATGGAAGGATATGGGCACAAGGCAGGTAGCTATGCTTAAAACCACATGCATGCAGGATGAAAGCCAACATGGACTTGTTGGGCTGAATAGCCTGCTTCTGTGTTGTAACTTCACAAAGTCATGTAGAAATACATAGATGTTTTACTCCTGTGACATTGTGAATGGAAAGTGGATCTTTAGCAGCACCCTCATTCATAACATTAATAAAGTAGGGCTTTCAAATGTTTCAGCAGCTACTTGAAATGTCTGTTTCTAGGCTGCGTATAGCTAGTATTCCCAAAATATTAAGCAGGGTTACAAGAGGTAACTGGGAGACACCATAAGTGCACAGGTATCATCTTTAGTAATACTTTGGATTATGGCACAATTTGGTAGACTGTACTTCCCTTTTAACTGGTAATAATGTGGTTGAAAAGTAGTCCAAAAATGGCCGTGTCTGCTTGGTCAGTATCAGATAAAGAGTACTTTGTGGATAAGCAGATTTTATTTCTAGCTCTTCCTTTGATGGGTGAAATGTGAATACAGAAATAACTTCGCTGGATTGCATTCAACTGGGCATCATGTGATAAATTTCTAAACAGCAGCAGAGACACTTCTTTATAAAATAAAAAGGGACAAGTTAATAATTCAGTCACATCCTTGAGGATATGTACTTTTTAATCAGTGTTTATTGGACCTGAATGCCTAATGTGGGTAAAGTGTATATTTGCATTCCACAAAAATTGCAGCAATATCCTTATTAGATTTTACTTTCCACGTAGACATATATAAAGTTTATGAAATTTTTAAAGGATCATCCCCTGCACTCAAAGAAAATGTTTGGCTAAACTTTTCCATGTGACTGCAAATGCACAATACAGTGATGTAAAAGTAACACAATGATGACTTTTACTTATCAATGATGCACAATACTGCTGATTCCTGCCCATCTCCAAATTAATCACAAATACTCTTCCTTTGATATTACATTGACTAGTAGTACAAAGAAATCGTGCAGTGAAAAGCTCAGATAATCATACAATATAGTGTGTGATGTTATTAGTTTTGTCTCTCCATTACATCAAGATGAATAGCAATAAAATGACTTTCAATGAGACGTGATAAAAAACAATCTGTGATATTAAAAGTTGTGACCTTAGCCAATTTAGACTGCCTTATAATAAGATATTGGTTGGCCAATTCCAGCCTCATCATCGATGAGCGTGGCAGATCCACGTATTTCACGAATCACTGTATCTTCCAATCATCAATTACATTGCCATTACCATTGTTGAATCCCCCGCCATCAACATCCTGGGGGGCGGGGGTGGGGTGGGGGGGAGGTCACCAATGACCAGAAATTTAACTGGGCCAGCTACTTAAATACTGTGGCTACAAGAGCTGTTTAGAGGCTGGGAATTCTCTGGCGAGTGACTCACCTACTAACTCACAAAGTCTTTCCACCTCTAAAGGCACAAGTTAGGAGTGTGATGGATGAGTACAACTCCAACAATGCTCAAGAAGCTTGACACCATCCAGGCAAAGCAGTCCACTTGATTGGCACCCCATTCACCAGCGTAAATATTCACTTCCTCCATGGCTGGTGCACAGTGGCTGCAGTGTGTGCCATCTACAGGGTGCATTGCAACAACTGGTCAGGGATTCTTTGACAACACCTCCCAAACTCACGATCTCTACTGCCTAAAAAAACAAGGACAACATGGGAGCACTGCCATCTCCAAGTTCCCCTCCAAGTCACACACTATCCTGACTTGGAAATATATTCCTTCATCGTCCTTGGGTCAAAATCCTGGAACTCAGTCCCGAAAGGCACGGTGGCAGGACCTTTACCACACATACTGCAGCTCACGAAGGTGGCTCACCGCAACTTGTGTAGAGAAATTAGGGATGGGCAATAAATGCTGGCTTTGCCTGCGATGGTCACATTCTGTAAATGAATAAAATAAATTGAGCCTGTGTTCTTCATTACAAGTATTGATCTCTTGTTAAACTTCTGATGCCTTTATATCCTCAAATGAGTAACTACCCCTCTGAAAACTGCACATGTCCAAGCAAACTGTACATCACTATTTGTAACATGATTGCAGAGAAAGCTTTAATTTATTTCTCTCTGTTAAGAATCCCTCACCTTTTTGAGAGAGTACACAAGCAAGCAACAAAGATGATTCTGGATATTAGGCATTTAGTCTTTGAGACAAGGTGAAATGAGTTGGGTTGATCTTCTTTAAATAGTTACTTCAAGTTGATCAATTAATATTTTGAAGATCATGCAAAGGGTTGACAATGTTAATCTAAGCAAACTATTCATTGTGGTGAAGAGTCCAAATACCAGGGGACACACATCTAAAAAACTAGAAAGATAGGAATAGAAAGAGAAGTATTGTGAAGTTAGGCAGAATATGTTCATGTGTGGAATAAGTTCATAGATGTGGTCACTGCCATGGACAATTTAAATAGAATCATAGAATGGTTAAAGCACAGAAGAAGGCCATTTGGCCCTTTGTGTCTGTGCCTACTCACCGCAAGAGCAACTCAGTTCCACTCCCTGCCCTTTGCCCGTACCCCTGCAAATTTTTTCCTTTCAAATAATTAACCAACTCCCTTTTGAAAGCCACGATTGAAATCTGCCTCCACCACACTCTCAGGCAGTACATTCTAGATCCTAATCACTCGCTGTGTAAAAGTTTTGCCTTATGCCACCTTTGGTTCTTTTGCTCTAGTTCTCGACCCTTCCGCCAATGGGAACAGTTTCTATCTATCTACTCTGTCTAGACTCCTCATGATTTTAAACACCTCTCAACCTTCCCTTCTCTAAAGAGAATTGTGCCCTGCACACGCAAGTCTAGGTCACTAATGTAGATCAGGAAAAGCAGTGGTCCTAGTACAGACCCCTGAGGAATCCCACGATATATCAGCCTTCAGTCAGAAAAATAACCGTTCACCACTACTCTCTGTTTCCTGTCACTCAGCCAACTTCATATCCATGCTGCCACTATCTTTGACTTAGATGACAAGCCTGTTGTGTGGCACATTATCAAACACCTTTTGGAAGTCCATGAACATCACATCAACCACATTACCCTCATCAATGCTCTCTATTACTTCATCAAAAAACTCAATCAGATTAGTTAAACATGATTTGCCTTTAACAAATCCGTGTTGGCTTTCTTTAATTAATCCACATTTGTCCAAGTGACTGTTAATTTTGTCCCGGATTATCATTTGTAAACGCTTTCCCACCACTGAGGTTAAATTGACTGGCCTACAGTTGCTGCACTTATCTTACATCCTTTTTTGAACAATTCTCCAGTCCTCTAGCACTATCCCTGTATCTAAGGCGGATTGGAAGATGCTGGCCAGTGCTTCTGCAATTTCCACCCTTACTTCCCTCAGATGCATCTCAGATGGTCTTGCTGACTTATCAAATTTAAGTAGAGCCAGCCTTTCTAATACCTCCAGTTTATCAATTTTTAGCCCATCAACTACCTCCTCTTTCGCTACGACTTTAGCAGCATCTTCTGTCTTGGTAAAGACAGATGCAAAGTATTAATTTAGTACCTCAGTCATACCCTCTGCCTCCCTGCGTAGACCCATTTTTTGGTTGCTAATCAACCCTATCCCTCCTTTTACTATTTATATGCCTATAGAAGACTTTTACATTCCCTTTTATGTTAGCTGCCAGCCTCTTCTCATACTGTCTCTTTGCTTCTCATTACATTTTTCACTTCCTCTTTGAACTTTCTATATTCAGCCTGGTTCTCCCTTGTATTACCAACCTGACAGCTGTCATACACGCACCTTTTATGCTTCATTTTACTCTCTATCCCTTTCATAATCCAAAGAACTCTGGCTTTGTTTATCCTACCTTTCCCACTCATGGGAATGTACCTCGACTGTACCCGAACTATCTCCTCTTTAAAGGCAGCCCATTATTCTGTTATAGTTTTGTCTGCCAATCATTGATTCCAATGATAGAAGAATATCATGTGAAGGTGGGTAGCTAAGGTCAAGACCTATCAAAATAGAACTGGCTTTTTTGCTCCAAATAACATTATTCCAAAAATATCTAATGTTTCCTGCATTGATCTCCCAAAAATAGAAAGGAATACTTCTATTTTTCAAGTGCCTTTGCATAACATCATTTGACTTGCGCAAGAGTATCAACTTGATACTCTTGCTTCTCATCTCTCTCTAAAACAGAGTTTTGACAAACTTTTTTATTCAATGTAGGCAGTGACCTTTTAATGGCAAGACGTTGAACTGAAGATGTCAAGGGCTATGATCACTATTATACTTAGATTCCCCCACTCCCAGATGATATTATTGCTTTCTGGCTTATGATATTCATAAGATTGTATTCTCATGTAGTATGCCCTTGACAAGCTGATGTGTACGGACATTCAGTAGCGGTGTTCTGTTTCCTCTTCTCCGCTCACTGTGGAAACAAATTTGGATTGACCTACATTAAAGGGAGGTGTAACTTAAGCTGCTCCTACCCTCCGTGACCCCAGGCAATACAAAAAGCAGGTTTATTAAAGAACTAAACAGGAGGTCAGCTCAGCCAGGCTTATGCATAATGTTCTGTTCTTTCTGGGCTTGCCTTCTGCTTGACTTTCTTTGCCTCATCGACATGGTTGCAGTCCTGATTTCTTTTGAGATTTTTCTCCTCTCCAACATTCAGCAACTACATCTGATTCCAAAAATATAAATGAGTGAAATGGTTTGGACTCTGGGGACAACAGAGAATTTTCACATGGAAAATGGTGTTTGCATTTCTTGTGGAATAAAAAAACATTGAAATAGTTCTGAATGACGAAGCGTAGATTAGATTCCATTTTCAAAAATCTTGGTTTCGAATCAGTCATCTTATGTCCCTGGTTTTATATCAAGAACAGTACTTACCTGGAACAGGCCAGGTGCTGCAACCTACTGACTGATCTCATTGAAGAGATTGGTTTCGATCTAGATTTACAGACATTTCAGCACTCACGCTTATTTGTGGCAAGAGATATACCTGGGGAAAGTGCTGCAGACCATTTTACTGCTGCATTTAAATAAATGATTTGGTTCAGTTGCTAACATTTTTACCTCTGAAATAAAATGTTGTAGGTTCAAGTCCCATGCCAGAGACAAGAGCACAAAATCTAGGTTGATACTCCAATGCAGTACTGAGGGAGTGTTGCACTGTCAAAGGTGCTGTTGTTTGTATGAGACAATAAACTGAGGCTCCATCTGCCCCCTCAGTTGGATGTAAAAGATCCCATGGCACGATTTCGAAGAGGTGCTCTTCCTGGAATCCTGGCCAACAAATTATCTGGTCATTAGCTGTTTGTGGGATCTTGCTGCACATAAATTGGCTGCCATGTTTCCTCCATTACAATGGTGACTACACATCAAAAATACATCATTGGCCGCAAAGTGCTTTTGGCACATCCTGAGGTTGTGAAAGATTCTTTATAAATGCAAGCCTTTCTTTCTTATAATATTTGCACCCTGTTTAATCTTTAAAAATGCACACATTTCTCTCTATGACTGTTAAAGCAATGGCCTGGGATGACAGTTAAAGGGACAGTAACATTTAAGTTGGCCGCAAGCTAAGATGAAATATAAATCAAACATCCTCGATATTCACTTTTACTTTAACTGTCATAAAGTTCAAGGCATTTTAATTATATCCAGTTGAGATGACAGTTGTACTGCTGAAATCAGCTCTCATCTTTATTTATGGTTCCATAAACATTATCATGTAGCAATCAAACTAATTTGCTTTTCAAAGTGAAGACATGCAATGCAGGCCTGAGCACTGGTAAGGGGGAGGGAGAAGAAAATGATGTAATATGAGGACATTTAATCTTTAATAACACAGTGGAGCATTTTGTAGAATCTCAACAAGCCCAAAGGATCAGGAAACTGTCCTGTACATTTCAAGCTTGCTCCCTGTTGCAGTGCAGTGCCATCTCGAATGCAACATCCACATTGTGACGTATGTACCACAGTGTAATCCTAACCCCACACTGTCACAAAACATCTCACTGTGAAGCCTTGCATTACAGCATTAGCTTCTACATCCATCCTCATAAATTAATAATTAGCCTTACATACACTAGCACCTTAACCAGCTGCATTGAGATGAATGCGAGGCACATGACGCAGCTTATTTGTGGCAAAGCTGGACATCTGGTTTGTCAAAATAGTT
The DNA here is from genome assembly GCF_036365525.1 of Heterodontus francisci. NCBI lineage: Eukaryota > Metazoa > Chordata > Chondrichthyes > Heterodontiformes > Heterodontidae > Heterodontus > Heterodontus francisci. The sequence goes on along the minus strand of NC_090376.1, from coordinate 129,161,572 downwards.
TAGAAGGAAACAATTTAAAAATAGAAAATTAACTGAATGCTTCCTTATTTACAATCGAGAGAACAAATTATTTTGAGTTTTGTATGAGGATGAGAAAAAAAGGGCAGAATATATTTACTTAAAAAGCAGACAGGGCGAGGGGATTAAAAAGCTCTCTAATCAGATAGAAATGGTTTGGCCACTTGATTAGGACTGATTTCCACCATCTGGTGATACTTAGGGAGGAGCTACCCTTGCTCAATGAACACTGTAGCTGCTTAATTTGTGCAGTTCCTAGACATTTAAAGCTCTCTGCGAGCAAATTAACAAGAGGGGGGATTGGGTAATAATGGAGTGCTTCAGCTTTGTTCGCACTGACAGATGGATGGAGTGAGCTCAGATTGAATTTAGCCTAATTGCATTGTGCCATTTAAAATTCTATCTGCTCCGTGTGTTTTGTTTACAGGTTTCTGGATCCAAAAACCTTGGAAGTTTCAATGCAAAGTGAGACAAAGCGCTCTGTAATTCTTTATGACTAGGTATTCATTACCGCTGTTTGCCCCAAAGGCAAAAATGTTCGAAAGGGCAGAGAATTATTATGTATGGAGCATTGCACAAGGGGCAGGAATATTATCCACTCCAAAGTGTCGATTTATATCAAATTAGCAGCTGGAAAAGTGGTGGGATGAGCTTAAAACTTGCCTAGTGGTATAGTTTTCAAAGGAGGTCACCTTACAAAGAGACAGTATCCATTTTCTGCTCCTCTCCCCAGTTCCCAAGCCTGCCAAGGCTATGCTTAACAAAAAGTATAATAATTTGAGCTAATTCAGCCAATTGAAATAAATATGTTATGTTTACCTCACAAATTCTGAATGTGACCCAGAGTAATTTTTGCCTCCATCATCGATTCTAGGACAGATTGCGCAGAGCTGAGCACATGCTTAGTGCCTGTGCTACGAGAAATTTATTCCAGTGTTGCCTAGTTCCAGCAACACATTCCGATCACTTGATAGGTGGACGAAACTCCACCCCAACTTCTTCCTCATTCAGTGCACAAGGAAAGAAACCAATACATTATTTTTGGCACCAATCTCTCTTGTTTTCATGTTGTTGAAAATAAGTTGCTTAATTTATACCTGTTTTAATGAATACAATGATTATTTTTTATTAGTTTGAACCACAATTTGCAAAAGGAAACATCCAGCCTGATGTATAGAACATTGAGATTAGAAAACAGGCCACAAAAATTTCACTAAATTCCGGCAACGTCCCTGCACTTTCTAACTGACCCGCTATACAGAAACCAGAAAGAAACGGCAAAGACAGAAAAAGGCAGCAAAAATAATAAATTACTACCGCGCATAGGAAACATTAAGTTGTAGGACAGAAATGGTGCATTATTTATAGGAATTAAAAAATAACGTTCTGCAAATGAGTACGCATTAATGATTGAGTGAACAGGTCAAAAACTGTGAGGCTCACGAAAGCTCACCCAGTGTGCATTCTGGGTCTGCAGATTGGAAAAATTGCGAAAATTGGTGAAAAATGGTTATAGGTACATGGTTTGAAGTATTTTTACTTGATTTTTTTTCATGCAGATGACAGAAAGTAAAGAAGTCTCAGGACAGATGTTGTTAAGGAGATTCAAAAACTGGTTTATTGATTTTTTTTCAAACCTCGATTCCAGATGTCTTTTTGTGTGATACAGTGTACTAGAGCTAGTTAAGTTTGGGTTGCAATGTGTCAGAAAATTGTACCATCTTACAGGGTCTGTTTGCTTCATGTGTGATATGTTTGATAGGGCAGCCTGCATGCAGTGTCTTTACAAAACAGAAGAATTAACAGCAAGTCTTTCATTAGGCTAGTGCGTTTGTTTCCTTGAAGGCTTTTTGGGAGTGAAGAGATCAATTAACAGTGTATAAACAACCAGCAGACGTGAAACCTGAAACACAAGCCTGGCAATAGCAGCTGATCTTCACTGTAAGCTCCAAAGGCCTGGAGGAGCAGAGTTTCATTAGAGATTCTGGTCTTTCTATAAACATGAGCCTCTTTGTCTGCATTAATTAAAGATTGGGCCAAAGTTTCTGACCCAGCAGATATTCAGGGTCACATGACTGGGGCATTGGCAGCCATGATGTTGCAGTGGTCATAAAATAAGACAAATCGTGTTTTTTTTTTAAATGCAGTGTGCACTTGGCAGGAATTTTTCCTGAAATTGGTTTGGCATTTCTGAGGGAAAAAAAACCAACTTAAAAATAAAACATCTCTGTGTCAAATGCAGAGGTTTTGGTCAGAAGCAATGCCTTTCACACGGGAGAGGGTGTAGTGAGAAGCCTAGTGACATTCTTCTGTTGCAGCAATTTTAGATGGACAAATTGCAGTCGAGAAAATTTCCTGACTCTGTAAAATGAGCAATGATGACATCTGCGGATGCAGGCCTGTTCATATCTTTGTGAAGCCTTTGGGGAAATAAATATCTCTGAACATTCGGTGAAATGAAGCTCACTTAATAAATCAAACTGACACAATAACACTTCTGGCACATGACTCTCTCCCTCTCTACCACCCATCCCCCCCCCCCCTTCCCCTCCCAGCGGTACCTACTGTCTCTATTCTTGCACCACCAAATGGTGTGTCTCTACAGGCGTCTGAATCAAATCAGCACAGAAAAACAGGGAGAATTTATTGAGAGCTGCTTCTGTTTTGTGAGAACGTCAGTTGTTAAGCAGGCTGAAACAACAATGGTGCTTGACCCTTTAAGCACTGTGCAGGTTGGCGTAGCTTCTGGACCCAGGTAACCGGTTAAGTCGAACTGTGCTGTACGCCAGAGCTCTTGCAGGAGGGTGATAGGGTAAAGAAGAGAATATCCTGTGAACTTGGTGAAAATGGATAAGTAAGAGACTTGTTGGACCACCTATTTTTACTTGTGTTAAAGCAATGATTCACTGAGCCTGTGTTCGTGTTATGTTAGTTCACCAGCATCATAAGGTTCAAAAACCACAGCAGGAAAGTGGTTTCCAATATGATACATGTTAACTGCTGACATTAGATGAAAGTTGGTACATTTGTTTTTTTTTTACCAAGTTCCAGAGCTAATGGAAAACTGTGGTATTAATTTTCGATTACCAAACCAGTCAGCTGGGACAAAAAACTGCGCAAACCTGCTCAGTGCTTAAAGGGTCAAATGTCATTATCGTTTCAGCCTGTTTAACAACTGACGCCTTCATAAAACAGAAGCGGCTCTTCATAAATTCTCCCTGTGTTTCTGCGCTGATTTGATTCAGGCGCCTGCAGAGACACACATCCTAGCCAATGACACCCATTTGATGAGGTACTACTCCCAGTATTTGTTTTTGAGCACAAGGAAGCAAGGATAAGGTCTGATCTCTACGTTCCTCTATCACGCACTTAATATAAAATATACTGAGAACTGTGCTCTACTGGGAACCAAATTCTTGACTTAAATTTTATTCTCCTAATCTTTTACTGAATTAAAATCTTAATATTCACTAGGTGTTTCACTAACTCTCCCTCCAATTTCCATCAATTATGGTTTGGTTAATGTCAGCAAGGTGAAACTGGGGTTTAACGCTGGAACTGGTGACTCTGACTTTTTCTGTCCTGTCACCTCTGGGATCTAAATTTGAGTGCAGAAAATGGATACTGCACAAGGTATCCTCCCAGCAAGCACTGGCACTGCAAGGGGAGCAAAGGTCAACTAGACTTTGGGATGTGCGCTAAGCCACACTATGCATCTGCACCATGCGCAGATTTTACTTGCACTTCTATGTCCGTCAAAAGTCCAGGCCCATTATAATTGTACTTGTTCGATTAATGTGTTTACAGTTAGCTGTGAATTCCTGATAAGTAAGCAACTGTTGCTAAGATTTTACGTTTAGTCAGATTTATAGCCCATTTACTCAGTCAAGGTCAGGCAAGTTTCTCTACATATTTGGTTCAGTCATACATTTATTAAGTTCCAGGAAAGAAATTTGGCTGGTTGTTTATCAGTGTTGATAAAGGGGAGGGTTGTCAGTGATGACAAATCGAAAATTTTTGCATTCTTTGGTACCCACTATCAGCTTTGAGCAGGTCAAGTATAACAAGGGTTAGATGTGGATTAAGCCAACCTCCACTGTGCCTTTTTATTGGATGATCAATTGTTCCCATATTTCTATAATACATCTTTGGGAAGAGCTTCATCAAAAGAGTTCCTTTTCTATTCTTGTTACAACAACTGGGAATTTTCAATGGCACCAATTTAACAGTCTGATAATGCTGCTCTCAATCAATGATAGAGATTTAAGCTGAAATTTAAACTGAGCTACGCACATGTGTTTTCAAATATTAGTTGACGGAGGCAAAGTGGGGCTTTGTAATGGAAAATTCTTTCAACTCCTTGCTAAAATTGGACCCATTAAGTTAACGGGAATAAACTGCACATGTGATTTTTAAAAGAAGCCTGTGCGGCAAAAGAATAATTTAATTTACAATGAAAATTTTGACTTCTGTTGCCCTGCTGAACCATTTCTGTAGTTAATACATACATAAATCAATATTGAAAGCTGGGACAAAGTTATCTAAATACTTTGTGGTATTGCTGGTAATCTGCAAATGTATTAAAATAGATTCCCTTAAAGGGCCAATATGATCTCATTGGGGAAGCTTATTTCCCAGAACAACCTTGTCTATCCTACTGTAATCACACTGCACTGTTCACCAGAACTTTCTCATAGTAACAAGTAGTCCATCTAGTGAAAAAGAAAATAAAGACTTGTATTTATAAAGTGCCCTTAATGGCCTCAGGACATCCCAAAGTGCTTTACAGCCAATTAAGTAATGCTTGAAGTGCAGTCACTGTTGTAATGTAGGAAATGCAGCAGCCAATTTATGCACAGCAAGCTCCCACAAACAGCAATGTGATAATGACCATATAATCTGGTCTTGTAATGTTGGTTGAGGAATAAATGTTGATCAGGATGCTGGGGATAACTCCCCTACTCTTCTTAAAAATAGTGCCATGGGATCTTCGCGGCCACCAAAGAGGGCAGACGGGACTTTAGGTTAAAGTCTCAACCAAAAAATGGCACCTCTGACAGTGCAGCATTGGAGTGTCACTCTAGATTTTTGTGCTTAAGCTCCTGGAGTAGAACTCGAATCCATAACCTCTGACTCAGAGGCAAGAGTGCTACCAGATGAGCCATGGCTGATATAGTTAGAATTTCTTCAACATGGTTCTCATGTTGTTTAGTTTTCACCATTAATAAAAATACTCTTTTCTCAAACTAATAGTTACCATGGCCGGCCGGGCTTTTATGTGGCAAACGGGGATCTCGGTCACCGACTAAAACGCTGGCGAGAGGGGAGACGGCAGCAAGGGCAGAAGTGTGGCTCTCAGTTGCACCCGCCCCCCCCTCCCCCCGGCCCACCCCCAACTTCGCAATGCGAGATCCTTCGATCAGGCACTCAGTGCCTTTTAATGAGAGACCCACCCTCCACCTCCGGGAGCTGGCCAGCAACCCACAAGGGTTGCTTGGCGTGCTCCTCGTGTAGCAACAGGCCTGTCCACCGCTGGGCTACTATGCCCCCACCCGCCACCTTCCCACCTGATTATATGCTGTCCCCACCACCAAAGTCGTCGGGAGTTTCCCCCAAATAACAGCCTAATATTTTCATTTTGCAGTTGATTGTCGCATTGTATTCTCCAATCCTTTCTCTATTTGTTTACTTACGATATCTTGTAAGATAATTCAAGGACAACATTTTTGAAATGATCCCTTGTCTTCACGAAAGCAACACTTGACAGACTTCAGGGGGAAGAAGTGAATTGTGTATCATTTTTGGCACAACAGCATCATGTGGAAGTGACACAATGATGCATTTGTATGCAGTTTACACCATTGCACTGTGATTTTTCTCCTGGGTTTGCTTGTAGCAGTGTCCAAGAGATTAATCTTTCATTCCGGGAGACCCCAGCACCATCCTGGAGGATTGACAACCCCACTCTTACTGTGAATTAAAGGAATGTTGGCAGGGCATTGGGCAGCTCATTTTCAAATGGTATTGTGGGACCTTTAATGTTCACTTAAATTTCTGGAATCTGAGTTTAACATTCTGTCCAATGCACTGCACCTCTGACAAAACAACACTAGATCATCAGCATAGCTTATGCGTTCAAATCTTGGAGAGGGACTTCAAAGGGGAAATTGCTACCAGCTGAGAACAATTTATACTTTCAACTTTTCACTTACTTAGATCCAGATAGAACAGGGAAATAGAAAACTGCCAAGCAAATTGTTCTGAATCCTTTCTGAATGAAAGAAGTTTTTTTTAATAGGTAACTCAAGAAATGTGACTTATCCTTTAAGTGTCAGTAAAATTTGTGATTGAACAAAAACATTATTGCCTATTTCCTCATCTCTCCTGAAGGTATAATATGCTGCTGAAGTATGGTTCCTTAGGCACCAGCTACCCTCTGTTATCTTGCCCAAGTGGTCAGTATTAATGTTTGGGCCCTGACAGTGAGTTGCCATCTCTCCAGGTTTGGCCTGGAGACTCCAGTAATTGAAGATTAATCTCCAAGATACTGCTGCCAATTGTGCATTCATTTTCATTTTCTTTGGACATTTCTTAGTTTTCAAAACATTGGAGATGGGGAGGAAAGTCTGTTTGACAGTCAGGAATCAACTAACTGGGAATGAAGACTCTTTTCACTTTCCAATTGGCTAGGGAAGGTGGGACACTGTGAGGATGGGCTTGTTGGGCAACCAATTGAGTGTTGGGGTGGAGGGATTGAAGGCAGACGATCTTGTGATGAGACCTCCAGGAATTGGTAACCCAATGGCGAACATTAGGAGCATATTCAACCATTGCTGTTTTAGATGATGGGATCGACAGCTACATATCCAAGTTTGCCGATGACACAAAGATGGACAGCATTTTAAGTTGTATATATGGAAACATAAAATTAAAAAGGAATATTAATAGGTTAAGTGAATGAGCAAAACTGTAGAAAATGGAATTCAATGTGGGCAAATGTGAGTTAATCCACTTTGAACCTAAAAAGGATAGAAACATTTTTCTCAATGTTGAAAAGCCAGAAACGTAAAAGTGTGAGGTGATGCATTTTGGGAGGACTAACAAGACAAGGGAATATACAATGGGTGGTAGGACCCTAGGAAGTACAGAGGTCAGAGGGACCTTGGTGTACTTGTCCATAGATCACTGAAGGCAGCAGCACAGTAGATAAGGTCGTTAGGAAGGCATATGGGATACTTGCCTTTATTAGCCGAGGCATAGAATATAAGAATAGGGAGGTTATGATGGAGCTGTATAAAATGCTAGTTAGGCCACAGCTGGAGTACTGTGTACAGTTCTGGTCACCACACTAATAGGAAGGATGTGATTGCACTGGAGAGGATGCAGAGGCGATTCACCAGGATGTTGCCTGGGCTGGAGCATTTCAGCTATGAAGAGAGACTGAAAAGGCTAGGGTTGTTTTCCTTAGAGCAGAGAAGGCTGAGGGGGGTCATGATTGAGGTATACAAAATTATGAGGGGCATTGATAGATTAGATAGGAAAAAAACTTTTTCCCTTAGTGGAGGGGTCAATAACCAGGGGGCATAGGTTTAAGGTAAGGGGCAGGAGATTTAGAGGGGATTTGAGGAAAAAAAATTTCACTCAGAGGGTGGTTGGAATCTGGAACGCACTGCCTGAACAGGTGGTAGAGGCAGGAACCATCACAACATTTAAGAAGTATTTAGATGAGCACTTGAAACTCCATAGCATATAGGGCTATGGGCCTAGTGCTGGAAAGTGGGATTAGAATAGGTAGGTGCTTGATGGCCGGCACAGACACAATGGGCTGAAGGGCCAGTTTCTGTGCTGTATGACTCTATGGCTCTATGAGTCTATGAGGTCCACAGAGACTTGTGGGTCCATGTATATAGATCATTAAAATGTCATGGACAAGTGCAGAAAATAAGCAAAAAGGCTGATGAAGTTCTAGCCCTTGTATTTACAGGACTAGAATACATGAGCGTGGAAACTATGCAAAGCTCTGGTTAGATCACACCTGGAGTACTGTGAACAGCTCTGGGCACCGCACTTTAGGAAGGATGCAATGATCTCGGAGGGTTAAATTATGAGGTGAGATTACACAAGTTTGGGTTGTATACTCTGGAATTTGGAAAATTCTGACCTCATTACAGCCTTGATTCAAACATGGACAAAAGAACTGAACTCAAGAGGTGAGGCGAGAGTGACTGCCCTTGACATCAAGGCAGCATTTGACCGAGTATTGCATCAAGGAGCCCCAGCAAAACTGAAGTCAATGGGAATCAGGGGTAAAACTCTCCGCTGGTTGGAGTCATACCTAGCACAAAGGAAGATGGTTGTTGTTGCTGGAGGTCGATCATTTGAGCTCCAAGACATCACTGCAGGAGTTCCTCAGGGTAGTGTCCTAGGCCCAACCATCTTCATCTGCTTCATCAATGACCTTCCTTCAATCGTAAGGTCAGATGCGGGGATGTTCGCTGATGATTGCACAAATGTTCAGCACCATTTGTGACTCCTCAGATACTGAAGCAGTCCGTATAGAAATGCAGCAAGACCTGGACAATATCTAGGCTTGGGCTGATAAGTGGCAAGTAACATTCGTGCCACACAAGTACCAGGCAATGACAATCTCCAACAAGAGAGAATCTAACCATCTCCCCTTGACATTCAATGGCATTACCATTGCTGAATCCCCCACTATCAACACCCTAGGGGTTACCATTGACCAGAAACTGAACTGGAGTAGCCATATAAATACCATGGCTACAAGAGCAGGTCAGAGGCGAGGAATCCTGTGGCGAGTAACTCACCTCCTGACTCCCCAAAGCCTGTCCACCATCTACAAGGTATGAGTCAGGAGTGCGATGGAATACTCTCCACCTGCCTGGATGGGTGTAGCTCCAACAACACTCAAGAAGCTCCACACCATCCAGGACAAAGCAGCCCGCTTGATTGGCACCCCATCCATAAACATGCACTCCACCACCGACGCACAGTGGCAGCAGTGTGTACCATCTACAAGATGCACTGCAGCAACGCACCAAGGCTCCTTAGACAGCACCTTCCAAATCAGTGACCTCGACCAACTAGAAGAACAAGGGCAGCAAATGCAGGGAACACCACCACCTGCAACTTCCCCTCCAAGTCACACACCATCCTGACTTGGAACTATATTGCCGTTCCCTCACTGTCGCTGGGTCAATATCCTGGAACTCCCTTCCTAACAGTACTGTGAGTGTACCTACCTCACATGGACTGCAGCAGTTCAAGAAGGCAGCTCACCACCACCTTCTCAAGGGCAATTAGGGATGGGCAATAAATGCTGGCCTAGCCAGCGATGTCCACATCCCATGAATGAACAAAAAAAAGGTAGTGAATTATTAGAGATTTAAAAAATGTCAAACATAATTTATTTTTTCTTATTTTTCCTTTCTGTCATAATCCAGTCTTTCCCTTTCTTTATTTCTCTTTCTTCACCTAATTTGACTCTAATTCACCTTATTTACTTCTCAGTTGTTCCTCTGTTTCTTTCTCAATCCTTAAATCTCATTGGTTAAGGAGCTAGACGGCAGGTCCCATCATTCACCCAGGTCCCAGTTATCCCGTTGCCCTCGTTGTGCCATTATCAGCTTGGATTTCCAGCAAGTTCCAGGGCAAAAACATTTTATGCTAAAGCGCGCAAGAAAAAGTCTCATTAATGATATACACTGTGTTACAACCCGGTGAGAAAGGGGTCTAGGGGTCCCTCTCAACCTTCACCCGGCCTTACTGTAACAGGGTTTAATTTTAAACACTTTTTTTTTTGGCTCCCCCTTTGTGAGTCCTTCTTCATTAACTTCCCATTCTAAGGCAAAGAAAGCAGCCAAACAGGTTTTCTTAGGTTTAAAGAAAAAAGGTTGAACTTTATTGAACTTAAACTCTAATTCGGTTAACGCCTACAGATACAAGACACGCCCACATTAGCATGCATATGCGAGACACACAAGCAGATAGAGACAGAACACAGCAGAAGATATAAAGTGGAAATGTTTGAGGTAATATCTGAAAATGGTTTTGGTTACTGTTCTTCGAGCTCGCTGTAAAGTCCTTGTAGGTTTTGCTTTTCGTTGGGGCCCAGTATTCTTCTTAAACCTAGTTTGATGTTTCTCTAGTTTCTCTCTTGAAGTTCATGTGTCCTCAGTGGGTCCAGAGGCTTGTGAGAAAGAGATCGGAGTAGACAGGAGAGGTCTTCTCACTCCAGGAGCAAACAGTCTTTTCTCAGTTCAAAAACTCTGTGGCTAGTTCAAAAAACCCTAGACCAGCCATGTGACCAGCTGGTTTAACCAGTCCTGGCTTTTGTGGATTGTATCACCTTAGCAGTCTCTGGAATGCTCTTCCTTACACCTTCAATGTCTGGTGATCAAAATCTGTTGTGGGTTGAATGTGCCAGGGAATGGTCCTTTTGTCTCCAATAGCACTGTCTGTTTGTATGCAAATGTTTTTCAGCTGAGTATTTGGCAGCCCTTGTAACAGGCCTTCTCTTCCCAGCAAGTTTAAAATCAATGTTTACATGACAAAATTAATATGCCTCATTCTTGGCAGGTGGGGACAACTGTGAAATGCCCCACTCCAGCAAGATCCAGCCCATTATGTCTATAAAATTCATGATATGATTTTGAATTCATTGCATTTACAAGGTGAAGCAGATCAGAAAACTTGCTAGCCACAATTTATTTTTCTTAACATGTGTTATGTAGCCTTTGGGCTACAGGATACAAAGAAAATGAGTGAACAAACCCACAGGATCAAATGACCTTTTTTTCTGTTTAACTGCTCACTTCTCTATATTAGCCCAGCTTTTGTGGTCAGCGGTGAAGCAATGACCTCACGACTGACCTCGAAGAAAACTGCCTACTGAGATCGAATGATCTCTGTGGTGTGGATTTTCCCTTTTTCCAACAATAGCTTCAATCTGGCACCAGGTAAAGGGGATCTCCAGGCGTCCACCTGCAGTGGAGTCAGCAAGCAGGGGAAGCAACTAATCACATTGATGCATTCTCACAGATGGCAAACCAGGAAGTTAAAAGCACTGAATCCCTTAATTTTTAATTTAAAATTTCAGATAGCGAAATAAATGATTATGATGGGATTGCAATTAGAAATTAACTTAGCTCCAAAAATAAGTCAGTCCAGGAAAGGAACAGGGTGTGTGGTTTCTTTTTTTATCGTGTGAAGAGAAGTGAGATTATGTTAAATAAGTGGAATTTTCTTTGGTTCTTACTCTGCACTTTCACTTGCTAATTGTAAAATAAAAGAGTTTAACAATTTGCAAGTGGCATTCTATCACCACAGTTTTTCACACTGCCTTCAAAAGGTTTCATGAAACACATAAGGATGTGTACAAGAGACCTGATACCCAGTCTCATTCACCCATCACCCATGTGCTTTCTGACCAATGATGGCTCCCAGTCTAGTGATGCCTCAATTTTAAAATTCTCATCCTTGTTTTTAAATCCCTCCATCGACTCACCCCTCCATATCTCTGTAACTGTTTCTTGCCCGACAACCCTTTGAAATCTCTGTGCTCCTCCAATTCTGGACACTTGCAGTTCTCCTATATTAAATGTTCCACCATTGACGGCCGCGTCTTCAGCCCCTAAACTCTGGCATTCTCTCCATCTCTCTACCTCTCTCTCTTCCTTTAACACGCTCCTGAAAATTTATCTCTTCAGCCAAGCTTTTTGGTTAGCTGCCCTAATATCTCTTTATCGCGGTGCTCGGTGCCAAATTTGTTTGAAAACGCTCTGGTCAAGTGCCTTGGGATGTCTTACTACATTAAGGTACTATATATATGCAAGTTATTGTCATGTGATTGCTCCTCCCCAGAGTTACACTTTCATAAAATTAGATATTGGGCCTTACAGTCGTAATCCTGAACGTAAGGTGTTTGGGTTGCTTACTCGAGTGACCAGGGCTACCACACCTTGAATGTCGAAAGCAGATCCTAACTTTGTAACGGTGCCATGATTTCTCTCTGTGACCTGCTTTGAGTTACCTTGAGCCTCCTTACATTCAGAGTTCATAAACTTATGTTGACAAACGTTTTGAAAATAAGCCTGCGTTCTGCTATTTGCCCGAGGCAATGTGTTGGAGCTCCAGTGTTACTACTTAATATAAAAGTAATTAAAAGTAATTTTAATGATTCTATCTAAATATGGCAGGTTTATTAATAAATTGTTCAATTATGAGAACCCATTTGATTGCAGAAAATGGCATTATATGTGCCCGTCACTTTCACCTTTACAAGTGATGATTTGTCGATCAGAAGTGTATCCAAATTCGAGCAGTTCCAAACTGGGTCAGATTTGAACTTTTCCAAAGACCATCACCTTAGCCAGTTCAGTTAAATATGTATACATCACTGACTAACCAAGTGAAAAGTACATTTAACCTGTTTACTGGAGTTAGGTCTAAAATATAAGCAATTAAAGTTTTCAATTATCCGTACTTCTGCTGATATGAGTCATTGACTATGTTCATTCAGAGATGTTGGAAAGTACTTGAGATTTAGTCCTGGTCCTATGGTAGTTGTGCTATATTCTATCTTGTTAAAATAGTTTCTGTCTCAATGAGAAGTAGTGATGTCTCGCTTACTGTGCTGCTCTGCTTCCAGTATACTTCACAAACTTAGAATACTATAAAAATCTTCCCACAATCCAAAACTGGAAGGATTACAAACTTACAAAGATTAGAGCAGGGAATGATTTGAATGTCTGCTAATGAGAGTCTTGATGATCATTTCCATTCAATTTTCGCTCCTGCAGTTTACGATGACAGCCTTTGAGTTTGCCCACTGATATGTATTCTGAGAAGCAGTATCCTAAATAATCTGCATTAAGTCAGCTGACATCAGCTGGGTGGTGGTGGAGGCTTCCAAATTAGTTTCAGTGTAGCTGAGGCCGGGAGGGGTAAAGTCAATGAGGCTTCTGCTACTGACCACAAACCAGTGACCCGTGGTGAAAGAGCATGTATGAATGAGAACAGGGTGGGGCATAGCCCCTCCCCCAACCACCAGTGACTGAATAGCCTACCAATGTACACTTTACAGGCATAAAATAGAGGTCAGCATCAATACCAAAGCAGAGGTCAGTGCCAGGTCTTTGAAAGAACTATCCAATAAGTCCCACTCTTCTGCTCTTTCCCCATAACAATGTTTTCCCCTTCAAGTATTTATCCAATTCCTTTTTGAAAGTTACTACTGAATCTGCTTCCACCACCCTCTCAGGCAGTGCATTCTAGATCAAAACAACTCACTGCGTAATTCTTTTTTCCTTATGTCACTTTGGTTCTTTTGCCAACTTGCTAAAGCTATGTTCTGTGGCAAGAGTGAAGGGGTGAAGAAAGAGAAATACATAATGAACACCAACCCAGAATCACTGTACAAACTCTACTTTGTAATTTTGGGCTGTATTTTGCAGAACGGCAAAGGAACAGTGACAACCTGTCATGACACATACACATACCTACAGAATTTCTGTGGGGTTTTGAACTGGAAGGGTGGTATTTCATTTAGGCAATGGAGACCTCAGCCACTGGCTAAAGAGCCGGCGAGAGTCCCACGTCGCCTCTTTGCAGGAAGGCCCGCCACATCACATGCCGATCAGGTACTTAAGTAGGCAGCAGTTGGCCTTCCCCCGGATTAAGGACCACGATGATGGAAGTCCACCCATTGAGAGCTGCCAACCAATCAGAGGCTGGCAGCTCTTGTACTAAGCAGCGCCACCGCAGAGGTGGGGGCTGCAGCCAGTAATGCACCCTCCTGAGGCCTAGGATCATCGAGGGACCCAGGCCACTGGTGAGTCATGGCGGGAGGGTTTTCACGGGGTTGGGGGTGGGTCACAGGGAAGAGGTATAGGGGAGTTGGCAGCAAGGGCAGTGGAATAGCTTGCAGCCGGCACCCTCCTTCCCAATGCCAGATCCCTCGATCAGACACTGTGCCTTTGAACAGGCAGACCCCCCATCCCCTAGGAACCAGCAAGCAAACCGCACAGATTTGCTTTTTGCTTGTCGTACTCCCCGTGAGGCGACAGGCCCACCCCTCACTGGACTAATACTGGTGGCAGTGGGATGAGGCCCTTAATGGCCCACTTAAGGGCCTCAACTGATGGCGGGTTGGAAATGCAGTCCACGGACCTTCCCGCCACGGACTTTAGTTGGGGTGGAAGCGGCAAGGTGGTGGGGTCTCCAACTGCCACCATCCTGCCCGATTAAATACTCTTCCCACCTTCAAACTCACTGCTAGGGATAGCATAAAATCCAGCCCAAATTTGTGATTAGAAATCCAGTTTGGCACAGTGCCCTTTACAGGTGATCTAGATCCTCTGTGAACAGGGTAAGCAATAGTGTGTCTCCTTAACCAATTGGTTTGAAGAATTGCTACTAAGCAGCACAGAGTCTGATTAAGAAGCGTATGTTAGAGTCGTGAATTCAATGTCAAATCATGTGCAGAAAGCAAGATAACAGAGTGAAAAAATATGGAATTGAGAGAGATAAAACAGACAGAAAGAATAAGTTAAAAAGTTACATTATTTTTATTTTTGGAAATCTCCAACAATAATTAAAATAAAAAGGAATGAGAATCATACTTGTCAAAGTTAATTTTCAGTGCCAGAGAGGTTATTTGACAGTTAAAAGGGTACTTCCACTGGAATGAACAAGTTTAGTGGGTGTCTACCACGTAAGTACAGCAACCTTACTCTGTTTCATGTGTTTCGATATTGAGTCTCTTAGTGAAGCTTCTGGAGAAACATGGCAATGAGGACAGAAACTTTCTGCGTTTAACTGCATATGTGCAGTTGCTGTCCAATTTACACTTTAATAACAGTGAGCGCTCATAGTCTCACTGTTATTTTTAACCACAAAATCCGGGTCAATATAAATAAACTCAGCAGAGCGCAGACCTCCCTGGCAGTCTGGTGATTGGGAAATGACAAACAAAGTTACGGAAGGCAAAGGGAAATGAGGAACAAACTGACAGACCAAATTGCCTGTGCTGGGTTTAGTAATTAGCTTTTAACAAGACACATGCCATCCTCGTTGCAGTTAATGAAGCACAGGCGTGGCACTGAATGCTAGGTGCAGCTGGCATGATCAACCTTATTTGTTTTCCTGAGGTCCAGAGAAATTCCCATCTCAAAGCCTTGCGCACCGTGCCCCTTATCTCTGTTTGCTCAGTTGTTTGTGATATTGCCTACTGAAAGAATTTCAATAGCTTGCACCATGAAGTCATTTGTTATCCTTCACCAGCCTTACTTGCCTGATGAATTGTGAAGTAGCCTCATACGTATAGCCTCCACATGAAGCAGTTCATAAGCGCTCGCAGATACCTCTTTTAAGTATGGAATAAATATGTTGTTTGTCTTTTCCCACAAACATAGAAAGAAATGTCAAACTTAATGGCATCATAAATTCATATAATGGCTGGCTGTTGGGATCTTAAGTAGTTCTCTTTTGAGTTTCTCAGTGTCACAGACCCTGAGAAACCCAATTTTATTTTGTTTCTGAGTGTGTTATTAGTTAACTAGGAGCTCAATAAAAAAAAAGCCAGTGAATTTGATTGCATTGTTTATGTTTGCACAATTGTCTAATTCAGTTGCAGTTTGCCGTGAGGAAGTACAATTTGCATGTTTCCCAGGCTTCTTGTATAAGCAGTAGCTCAAATTCCCAAATCCGTGTGGGGAAGAAGTTCAGAATTGGGAGTGAGGACTGGTTGTGAGTGCACTGTTGTTTTATCTTTCACAACTAAAACGCTCAGCTCGTCCTTTCCGAAGCTGTGGCCGCTGCAACATGTAAAGATGACAATATGAAAATCAGATTAGTGAAGGCTGTAGGATTTTCTAGACGTTTTCTCCATCTGTAAACACATGTGATTGGGAGTTAAAGGTGAGGCCATCTCTCCCAAAAAACTGGCCCCCACCATCCAACTCCACTCTTCCCCACAACCATGTAATCTCCTGGGAGGGGCAAAAAAAACAGAGATAAAACTCAGGGCCAACAAGGCAAAAATTTGTTAAATTATTATTTTGATTTGCACAATGTTTACCTACTTATTTACATCTTGTGCAATACAGAGAGTATTTGCTGCTTGCTTGCAAATACTTGGCAGAGCAGTGAATACTGGGAGTTGCCCATTAAAGCAAAGGATGAACTGGGAGTTTATACTTTAATAGAAATAAAGAAAAAAAATCCTTTTACATATCACCTTTCACATCTTTAGGACATTATAAAGCACTTTACAACAAATTCAGTACTTTGAAAGTGTAGTCACTGTTGCAATATTCGGAATTGTAACAGCCAATTTATGCACAGCAAGGTCCCACAAAGAGCAATGAGATAAATGTTGGTTGAGGGATGAATGTTGGCCAGGAGATCTCATGCTCATCTTTGGAAAATGCCACAGACTTTTTTACGTCCACTTTGGTTATTGTCGCAAATGAAAAGTGGCACTTCTGACAGTACAGTACTCCTTCAGTAATGCACTCAGGTGTCAGCATAGATTATGTACTGTCAAGTGGCACTTGACCCCTCGATCTCCTAACTCAGAGACATGAGTGCTATCACCGCATCAAGAGTTACACCAAATAATTCACACACCAATAAAATATCCTGTAATGATTGGCTGAGCACTGCATCTTTTACTTAAGGACACCTTAATTAGTGCGATTAGTGAGAAAATCAAATGACTGTGTCGTACACCGTTTACAGCAGAAGCTGATTTTGTTGTTTTCATTGCACAAGTGGGACTGTTGAAAATAGCTCTGAATGGCTATATCTACCAGTTAATATTTCTGAGATGTTAGACTGAAAGCACTTTTTACATTTACCAGCTTCATTTGGTTTTCCATTGACTTCTTGTGTTGTGGTATTCCCATATTTTTCTGGAAAGTCTTATCTCGCTGTCTGACTTTGTTTACTGTAATGCTGTAGCCATAAACATTC
The DNA here is from genome assembly GCF_036365525.1 of Heterodontus francisci. Classification (NCBI taxonomy): domain Eukaryota; kingdom Metazoa; phylum Chordata; class Chondrichthyes; order Heterodontiformes; family Heterodontidae; genus Heterodontus; species Heterodontus francisci. The sequence continues at coordinate 129,144,559 of NC_090376.1, read as the reverse complement.
TGAATCAATACTTTAAATGTTTTTCAAATATTGCTCCAGTGGAGTTGCTTAACTAAGCATGAAGTCACTCCATGTACTTAAATTTTAAATATTGCTTTTAAAATCATAAATTTTAAATATTGGTTTTGACAGGAAGTTGATTTCATTTAGAAGATTATGTAATCATTCCATTTGTAATTTGCAATTTATTTCACTCTGAAAATGCTTACATATAAAACTACATAGAATGGCACAGAAACAGGCCATTCGGCCCAACAGGTTTATGCTCCATGCAAGGCTCCTCCCACCCCTATTCATTTAACCCTATCAGCATAGCTGTTTATTCCTTTGGCCCTCATGTATTTACCTAGCTTCTCCTTACGTGCATCTGTGCCATTTGCCTCAACTACCTGAGTTCCACATTCTAACCACTCTCTGGGTAAAGACGTTTCTCCTGAATACACTATTGGATTTATTAATGACTATCTTATGTTTGTGGCCTCTAGTTTTGATCTTCTCCACAAGTGGAAACATCTTTGCGAGATCTACTCTATCAAATGCTTTCATAATCTTAAAGACCTCTATCAGACCTCTATATTTTTGGCACCTTCACCTGTGTCTCTATTTTCTTTTATACTATGGAGATCAAAACTATGCATAGTACTCCATGTGTGGAGTTATAACCAAAGTTATTTGCAAGTTTAATAATGTTTCTCTGCTTTTCAATTCTATTCCTGTAGAAATTAATCCCATTGCTTTGTTTTCTATTTTAATGACTTCATTACCCTGCTATCGCTACCTTTAGTGATTTGTGTATCTGTAACCCCAGATCTCTCTGTTCCTCCACCCCACTTAAACTCTAATTTTCCAAGAAGTATGAGACATCCTTTTCCTTGCTACCAAAATACACCACCTCACACTTGTCTATATTGAAATTCATTTGCCAATTATACATTCATTCTGCAAGTTCATCCATGTTTTCTTGTATTTTGTTGGAGTCTTCTTCAGTATCGACTATAAACTAAATTTGGTATCACCTGCAAATTTTTTAACTTGTGTTTCTGATTCTCGAGTCCAAATGGTTTATTTAAATAACAACAGTTTGCATTTATGGTGAACAATAGTAGTCCCAACACCATGGAACATCAGTTCTCACCTTTTGCTCCACCTTTATGGCGATTTTGAACACTTGTATTAAGAAATATGTTATGTCAGAAAAACTGGTGTTCAAAATCCCGAGGAAAGTGGGGGTGGGGGAAGGGGTGCATGTTGAGATCAGTTAAGATGACATTGAGGGAGAGGGGGTGATAGAGTGATGAACCCCACATTGAAATTCTGGAATGTTAGTGATACAAATATTGGGTGTGTCTTCGGTATTCCTTCAGGTTAGTGTCATTGGTCTCTCCCGTAAGTTGACCTGCATCCCTTAGGAGCAAGAGTTTACTTTTGCTTCACAAAATCAAGGTGTACAATAGCATAACCTGAGCCTGTAACAATGAGACTCCCTTACTATAAGAACTGGATGACTTGATCCTTGCACATGCCCTCACATGCACTTCTCTGATCCTTCGATAGGCAAACTGATTGCTACTTTACTGAGATGCACTCTGATGTGAATCATTAGGCTGCTTTATTTTACAGTCAGTAGACATAGAAACATAGAAAATAGGAACAGGAGTAGGCCATTCGGCCTTTCGAGCGTGCTCCGCCTCTCATTATGATCATGGCTGATCATTCAACTCAGTAACCTGTTCCCGCTTTCCCCCTATATCCTTTGATCCCTTTCGCCCCAAGAGCTATATCTAACTCCTTCTTGATAACATACAGTGTTTTGGCCTCAACTGCTTTCTGTGACAGTGAATTCCACAGGCTCACCATTCTCTGGGTGAGGAAAAAAAAAGTAACATCTAGAGTAATAATTATAGGAAATTTTTATCATGCTTCAATCTCTCTTTAAATAAGAAAAATATTTTCTAAAAATGCTACTCTGTCAGAGAGAACTGTCTAAGTAACATTTTATTTTTGACAGCCTAGTTACCGAATCAGATTAAGACTTGTCCAGGACCTGGCTGACTCCCTTCTTAAGATACATTAGTGTTTATCTTGCATAGCTTTCTCAGCAGACCTTAACCACTGACCCTAAACATATGAGATTTTGTTCCTTTTTGGCCCTTCTCTCTAGGAAATTTGATAATTTGATACCTGACTCCTTTCCTGTCCAGGGGTTGACCAATAGAACTGCCATTTAAATTGGATCCTGCCTTGTAAAGCTTAAAAGATGAGACATTCCAATCTCTAAAGTGTGAATATTTGCTGGGATGTTGTTTACAACAAAACTCCATTGTGTAAGGCCACCTGCACAGATGCTTTGACTTCTGATCTATATCCTCAGCATGTGGATATGCTGCAACTTTAACGTAAAAGCACATTTTAATGTAAACTACACTTCCTGTGGCAAAATGGTTGAAAATTCTGGAATGTAATATTTACTGTAAGATGCAGGGGGAAGAAAAAGTCTCCAAATCGAGAAAAAAAATCAGCATACAAGCCAAGCAGGATGACCTCCTTCTGAGCTGCACGATTCTAAGCCAAGTGTCTGAAAAAAAATCAGGACTCTTCTTTCCCTCAGGGAAAAGAAAATATTGTGGCATTCTGCACATCTCCCGTTTCCATGGTGTCATTGTCCTTTCAGAGATATTTCCTTTCATTTGCCAGACTCTAAACTGACTTTTACGTGGGTCGCAAAGGCAATTCTGAGTACATATATCCTTCTTTCTCGTAACTGTTTCTGTGCCTTTCTACATCAACACCCGCTGGGCCCTTTCATTCACGTCAATAAAGCCACTGAAGGAGCTATGTTTACTGTAAGTAGTGGCCTATTTACTTTACTGTTAACCCCTCCAAGCTGTAATGGACTGATGTCTCAATTTACTAGGCCACTTCAAATGTTCAGTTCCTTCCTTGTGTGTGTTTTGTTTCCCTTCTGCTAAGGTACTTCACAATACTTCATACATCCTCTGCAAAATTATAATATGCAATCTCTCAGGTAGGGATTTAAGTTGAGCTGACATGTACTAGGCTAGGAGGAATTGGTTCATTAAGATAGATGCAGATTTTTTTTTCTCTCTGACCAGAATCTTTTTGAAATCGGGTAGGTCTCTTCTTTGACATAAATGAGTCTGACAGTAATTTGAGGAATAGTAAATCTGTCTTAAGTACCCCAGTGACCCATCCAACCCCAAGCTGTGTCAATAGCTGTGATGTAATGGACCAGAAGAGTGTAGAAGCTATTGGAACGTGTCTAGGCCTATGTCTGAAACTCGGAATTTATCCTGTTTCTGACAATATGGTTCCCTACTTTATTATGGGATAAATGTTTACTAGGTTAGCATTTACTAGGAGGCGGTACTGTGAAGGATAAATTGATTTCTTTCCTGCTGATAGTTAGTATCATTTTCAGGCAATGCCTCGATTTAAAAATTCTCATCCTTGCTTTCAAATCCCTCTATGGCCTCTAACTCTGTAACCTCCTCCAACCCTACAACCCTCTGAAATCTCTGTGGCCCTCCAATTCTAATCTCTTGCTCATCCTTGATTTTAATCACTCCACCATTGGTAGCCGTGTCTTCAGCTGCCTAGGCTCTGAGTTCTGGAATTCCCTTGCTAAAATGCTCCACCTCCCCCTGCTCCTTTAAAGATGCTCCCTAAAACCTACCTCTTTGACCAAGCTTTAGGTCACCTGCCCTAATAGCTCCTTAATGATCCCATGAAGTGCCTCAGGATGTTTTACTATGTTAATGGTGCTATACAAATGCAAGTTGTTGTTTCTCCAGCAATGCATTTATGGACAGCAACTCAACACATAGGTTTGTCAGCCGAATTACTGTATGGGTCAGTTGTCTGTTCAAGCTCTGTTAACTCCTTTTATATTCAGTCTGCATTTAAGCAGTGACCATTCTAAAATAGGCATGAATTTATTTAGTATTTATATATAATTGTGACTAATTTATACTTTCTGATCATTAACTGTTGATTATCACTTTATTTAAAAATAATGAATCTTGCATCAATTACATTATCACACATCTATGGCATGGCATGCACTGGTTGCTGACATCATTGTGGTACCTTGTGCCAGAAAAGAGAATTACAAAAATGGAATAAACATACTCCATTAAACAGCGATCTCACGCCAGTCGTCCTTTTGCATTACATAGTGCCTTTCATGACCTCAGGATGTCCCAAAGCACTTTACAGCTAATAAAGTACTTTTGAAGTGTGATGCCTGTTGTATGAAATGAGGCAACCAATTTTGTGCATGGCAAGATTCCACAGACAGCAATGAGATAATGACCAGATTAAGTGTTTTTAGTGATATTGGTGGAGGGATAAATATTGGCCAGGACACTGGGGAGAAATCCCCACCCTTCTTTGAAATAGTGTCATGGGATCTTTTTGTTTACCTCAGAGGGCAGATGGGGCCTCGGTTTAAAGTCTCCCAAAGATGGCACCTCCAACAGTGCTGCACTCCCTCAGTACTGCACTGGGGTGTCAACCTAAATTTTGTGCTCAAGTTTCTGGAATGAGTCTTGAATCTTCTAACTTAGAGGTGAGATTGCTACCAACAGATCCATGGCTGCCAGGTTCAAATGATGGTTAAAAACTGTTTGCTCTTGTGGCTTATGTCATTTAAATTCCTCAATGAGTTTTGCCTCGAAATCTGTTATTCTCTGTGACAATAATTTCTGGTTAATGCTGACTTTGCTTTCCCTGCATTAATTACCCCTTTGCCTCCAGAACACTACAACTAACCAAAGTGAAGAGCTGTAGTTGATGTTAGTATTGATTGATATTCCTTATGTTGGCTTGTAAAGATTCAGCTGTAATGATGTAAATTATGGGGGAGGAAAAATCATTCCATCCATAAAGCCTGTTCATACCACAGACCATACAAAATCTATCCTTTTACTCGTTCCTCGCAATTCACTCAGCCTGCTGCTACAGATCGACATCCAAGAAACCCTATGGAATTTCTTCCAACCCCCTACAAAGACAATTGCCAAAATTGCAGAATATTAATTGAACAATACAGCCAACTGTACAACGGTAGCTGGTTGCATTCCACAGATGACTCATTTCATGGCTCCAGGACAGCACAGATGATCGTATTTCAAAGTGGATTTGATCATCTTCATCTATCTTTAACTCCACAGTCTTCAATCCCATTTTAAATACTTGTTCAGTTTTTAAAGCAATTAATCAACTCGGTGTTATACGTTTTAACTTGGGATCTATTCCACATAACCATTACTTTTGCAGGGGAATAAATTCTAATCTCCAGTTTCTATTCAGGATTGTGACTCTAGTTCTGCGGTCACATGCTAAGTTAGAACTCACATCAATATAATGTGATAGTTTTGATGGTCTGAGTCATGTTCTTCTTCACCCTTAGATTGCTGGTAAGTGTTTTGATAGGATCTGTAGATCCCTGAATAACCCTGTTCTGCAAAATTCAGGTGTCTTTATAGTAGGATACGCCAAAATATTCTAAATGCGGTTTTACCAATGAGTTACAAAAGAGGGAATGACTTTCAGAGGGGAAGCAGCAATGGGAGGCACGGTCCATTTTAATGGCTGTGCCTCATTAACATCATGCTGGTCAACTGCCTATCTGAAATGGGTGCCCAGACATAGCTCTCTGGGTCTATGAGGATCAGATGGCTTCCAGGCTGACAATCAGATAAGTTGCTGGCTGGGTTCGGTGGATGGGAAGGAGCATCCAGGGTATTAGCACCCCAAACTTTCTTTATGGGTTTCAGTGGAGCAATCCTGCTCCTCTGGGTCCCACATAGATCCACTTTACACTTACCTTACTGACGCTGATTCGGCAGGCAGTTAAGCAGTTACATAGAATTTACAGCATAAAAACAGGCTGTTCAGCCCAACTAGTCTATGCCCATGTTTAAGCTCTACATGAACCTTCTCCTACCCTACTTCATCTAACTCTATCAGCATAACCTATTCTTTTATCTCTCGTACTTACCTGATCGTCCTCTTAAATGTATCTATACTATTAGTGTCAACCACTCCATGTGATAGGATAGGACCTCAATTTGATTCTATTTATGAGGCTCCTGCCTGGAACAGAAGGTGCCCCAACCTCTCCAAAAAACATTGGTTTTAAAGTCTCCATGAGTTGGGAAATAAGCAGTAAGGATATCTTTTAGATTTTAACTCCAGTTCCACCTGGTTTCTGCTGGGTGAAGTGAATTAAAATCCCCCCCCCCAAAGGGTGAAAATAAAGATGTGCATCCCAGTGCATGGATAGTGCTGTTGATTACAGCTTCAAACTAAATGAATAATCATAATGACCACCACATCGCCTTCTTTTTCCTAAAAAAAAGTATAAAATCTGACTAATTTTTTGTGTGTACAATTCACGTTTCCCCTTTCAATTTGTACATCTCATGTTCAACCTTTGCATTCTAATCTGTTGAAGTAATTTGAAAAAAATTAAGAAAACATAGATGGTACCTCCATTTCACATGACCTAAAATTCACTGGCATATTAATGAAATTGAAAATTCTGTGAATTTTAGAAGAGGAAAACTTGGATGAATGTTGTGAATTTCCCTGCAGCTCATGTAGTCTGATAAATGCAGGCATTTAATAGATATACAGTAATAACAACCCACGCTGAGATGTAGCTTTGTATTTCTGAGTAAGCTTTGAGTCAGATCCAAGTTATTGCTTATAATTGGACTGGGGGGTGGGGAGTATTAAAATGTTTCCATTTTCCTCTATCCCTGGCAACTGTCTGAGGCTGAACCAGACTGTTTGCAACCTTGGTGTCATATTTGATCTTAAGATGAGCTTCCGCCCGCATATCTGCACCATCACAAAGACTGCCGACTGCTAACTCTTTAACATCGCCCGACTCTGCCCCTGCCTCAGCACACCTGTTGCTGAAACCCTCATCCATGCTTTGTTACTTCTGGACTTGACTATTCCAATGCTTCCCCGCCCGACCTCCAATTTTCCACAATCCATAAACTTGAACTCATCCAGAATTCTGCTCCCATATTCTAACTTGCACCCAGTCCCATTCACCCATCACACCTGTGCTCACTGACCTATATTGGCACCCGGTGCGGCAACAGCTTAAATTTAAAATCTTCATCCTTGTTCCCAAATGTCCCCATGGCGTCACCCCTCCCTATCTCTGTAATCTCCTCCAGTCCTACAACACTCCCAAGATATCTGAGCTCCTCCAATTCTGGCCTCTTGTGCAACCCCAATTTTAATAGCTCCAGCATGAGTGACCATGCTTTCAGTTGCCTAGGTCTTAAGCTCTGGAATTCCCTCCCTAGACCTCTCCACATCTCTCTCCACCTTTAACGCACTCTTTAAAACCTACCTCTTTGACCAATATCTCCTTATGTGGCTCAGAATTAAATTTTGTTTGATTTTGCACCTGTGAAACATCTCAGGACATTTACTACATTGAAGGTGCTATGTAAATGCAAGTTGTTGTTTGTTCCTTAAAGCTGTTTAGATGCCTCCCTACAATTTTCCTCAAAACTTAACAAGAAGCAAAATAGTTCAGATGTTGGAAGTCTGAAATGAAAGTAGAAAATGTTGGACACTCTCAGCAGATTGGACAATATCTCTGAAGATAACAGCCAAATTGTCATTTGCGAGATTCAGGTGTCTTTATAGTAGGATACTCCAAAATATTCTAAATGCGGTTTTACCAATGAGTTACAAAAGAGGGAATGACTTTCAGAGGGGAAGCAGCAGAAAAAGATGCTACAGTAAAGTAGGAGATATTAGAAGGAGTAACCACAAGCTTGATCAAAGAGATGGGTTTTAAGGAGCATTTTAAAGGATGAGAGAGAGATGGAGAGGCAGAGGGATTTGGGAAGGAAATTCAAGAGCATGGAGTCTAACTGGCTGAAAGTTTGAACCCTTCATCAAAACGCTCCTTTGAACCTACTCTACTCTTGGAACTTCCTCTCCAAATTCTTTCACCTTGCATTTTCTCTCCCAACATTTAACTGTCTCCTTGAAACCTATATTGTTTTCCTAACTCAAACTATCACTCAGCATTTTGTTTTCTTTCAACCTGAAGGGCCTTGTGAATGTTTTGTGTAATTAGAAATGTAAGTTGTATTCATTGCTCTATCTCTGTAACCTCCTCCAGCCTTACAAGTCTCCGAGATCTCTGCACTCCTTTAATTCTGATCTCTTGCGCATCTCCGATTTTAATCAGTTTATTATTGACGGCCTTGCCTTCAGCTGCCTAGGCCTAAACTCTAGAATTCCCTCCCTACACCTCTTCTCTCTGTCTTCCCTTAAGATGCTTCTTAAAAGCTACCTCTTTGGCCTGTTCTAATATCTCCTTATGTGGCTCAGTGCCAAATTTTATTCGATAATCACTCCTGTGAAGTGCCTTGGGACATTTTATTATACTATGAATGTGTTCTATAAATGCAAGTTATTGCTAAAAAATAATGAACATTTTGCTGGCCTGTTTCCTCCATAATGAAGTCTCTAAGCACTGTGCTGTGTTGGTGAAATGGTTAAATATGACTAATGTCTGTCTTTATAAATTTCCCCACCTGAAGGAGCAAGATAGTGACATTGTGGAAAAGCAGTAAACAAGCAATGAACAATGTTTTCATTGTCCTCCTGAGAAAGTGTGAATACTATGATCCTAAATCCAATCATCCTTGATAGAAGGAACTGTTAACAATTAAAACTAAATGTGGTATGAGTTTGTTTGAAAAAGTTAATAAAATATATCACCAAACAAAGAACAGGGTTCTATTCAAATAGTTTTGTCTTAGCTCAGGCATCATCATTGACAAGCTCTCATCTCCACAATTAAATCGGGTTAACTTTGCTAAAGTTGCACCAGTTTGTGAAAATAAGTTTTCTACTTGTTTTTACAGTTTTTAATTTTCTTTTAAGCAGGAATCAATACTGAGTAATATGCAGTGTTTTTTTTTCTTACAGGGAAGTGGAGTTTTACACCGAACCTTTGCACCATGATGTAGTTCCTGTTAATAAGTTTAAAATTTGAGAGCTCTTTTAGGCTCAGCAGTGAAATGTGACAGGTATTTGGTTAGCCTCATTTGTGTGGTTAATGGGTCATGGGTCAAGCCTCGTACAAGGCTTGCACAGCATTACAGACAATCTTCTATTTATCACACTTGTAGTATTTTTTAATTTCTGCTTTTTAAGTTACATTATAATCTCATCACTTGCCAAAGATTATCCCTTGATGAATTATTTTACTGGTCTAGTCAGCATGTGGGCACTTCAGACAAATGACCGTTCTTCATATGCAAGGATCATGTAGACAAGCTACCTGACTGACCATACTGTACAGCTAGCAAACCTGAACCTATCTTCATTTTATGTCCATGAATTTGTCCAATCTGTAGGGCAAACCTGGGCTAATTTGTCATTTCAATAGTCCACGGGGACTGAAGTCAATTGTAGCACCTTTCCTATTGCCACAAATTAGTTCACCTACTTCAGCACAACCCAAGGACTGAACCTTGGACTTTCTCTCTATTGAGTATTGGAAAACTATGGGGAGAGTTTGTCCACTTCAGTATTTGTGGAGCTTTGTGGTATATAATTTTCCCCTCATTTTATTTTTCTTCTCATATACTCCCCTTTCCTGCTACCTTCCTGAAATCATTGATTCCTAGCTGAGGAACAATTCCACAGGGATCAGTTGCCTTCAGTACCTTGTCCAAGTGACCATTTTTTAAGTGTAAACCCAGACACTGAATGTTACACAGCTGAGGATAAACTTGCCATTATGTCACAACCGCACATGCACTCTTTCCAACAGGATGCACTAGATAATGATCAGTATTGGAGATGCTGCCTGTATTTCTTACTGTGCCTTCCCAAGTCCTAGAGCACTAAGGACAATGGCACTACCCACACTGCCATCCCAACTCAGATCTGCTAAGTCAGCACAGACTGGGACTCAAGCCTGGGTCAACTTAATCTATATTTCTCAACTGAGTCATTAGGCCCTTATAGTTTTTCTTGGGGTCGAAGTTTATTTTTTTTATATAGATTTTGGTTCTTTCCTTCCTATAACAAAGACAATTATCTGAAAGTTCTCTCTGGTGTTACTTTATTGCTATGATGTCATTCAAGCGGCCATATCCCTCCCTCCAACGACTTTTCGCCGTAAAATTTGTTTTTTTACCCCAGCTTCACTACAATAACAGCTTGTATTTATATAGCATCTTTAACATGGTAAAACATCCCCAAGACGTTTCCCAGGAGTGTTAACAAACAAAGCTTGACACAGAACCACTTAAGGAGATATTAGGACAGGGGTACGAGTCACAGAGGTGGGCTGTAAGGACTGTCTTCAAGGAGGAGAAAGAGGTAGAAAGGCAGAGATGTTTAGCGAGGGAATTTCAGAGCTTATGGCCTAAGAAGCTGGAGGCATGGCTGCCAAGGGTGAAGAAAATCAGAGACGTGCAAGAGTCCAGAATTGAAGGAGTGCAAGAGATCTCAGAGGGTTGTAGGGCTGGACTAGGTTATTGAGATAGGGAGGGGCTATAGATTGAGTATGAACAATCTTGCTTTCACAGGCAAGCTTCTTCAGCCCCAACCTATGCGTATGGAAAAGTGCAATTAAGAGACACTTCAGATTTAACCATTTTCTTCATTAAGGCATTATGATAGTGTAATATTTTAAGTGTGTGTTGCTACTGCAGTGGGCTCCCCTGCAGTTGGGTAAAATCTTTTTTAATCAGTCCCATTCTTTTAATGTACAAGATGTTTTCAGGTTACCACAATAAATGAGCAGATTCCCTCCCATACAAAACACTACAGTAAAAAAAAATGCAGTGACTGTAATGCTCACACCAACATTGAGGGCTCACAGACTCAATTATAAGAACATTACTGGCCAAATAGCAGTAATTAAATTCAAGTGTCCATGGCTTCCTTCAGGCATATAGAAAATGTAAGTCATCCTGAATCTTTTCCAGTGGATGGGTTAGTCAGCAACATGCAGAGGATTAGCTATATTATGTTATCCAAAGGGGAGCAAATGTGTAATAAAACTTTAACAAGCACTTCCTGACTTGCAGCTATTTCTCCCCCCAACTATTTTGCTTTGTTTCCAATGATGCTGCACAATAAAGACCTTCAGACTTGTGGGTTGTATGTCCTGATGTGGATGGTTTATTATTACAGCATGGTTTCTGATTTAAGGTTTAAAATCACTAAAATCCTATTTTCTTCTGTATCACAATCTCAACTTAAGAGTTCAACTTTAGAATGATACTTTCCCTTCAACTTCTGTAAACACAGAATTGCGTTGCGATATAGTCTAAATTTAATGATTGTTCGCTCCCTGCGTGGAACCTCACTTAATGGGTGGGGAGATCGAACCACCAGGCATAGAAATCAATGTGGTTGGTTCGCAGTGTACGATTTTACAATTTTTAAAAAATACTCGTGGCCAGAAAATCAGAAGGGCAGCAAATTGGCTGTGCTAACCTCTATGTTTGATTGCTCTATCTGCCCTCTCATCAAGGGCGAGTTAATACTTGTGGTGCTAATTCATTAAATGTACCTTGTAGTTCTTCGGGCAGTGCCTGACTCAAGTTGAATCTTTCATTATGGGTGATGGAGCCCCTAGGTGTTAGCAGGTCATTTCATCCTGGGAGCCATTGCAGGGAGGCCCCATTCTATCCTCATTTTGTATTCAGTTTATATTCACTTGTGTGTACCTTGCAGCTTGGAGGCAATGGGGAGCAGGGAACTAACCCCACCCACCCCACCATTCCAGCAACATGAAGGCCAACTATAGGACTGCCATTGTTACCTAAGCATTGAATGTGGGTGTTTCCTGATCTGCATGGCTCATTAACATCACATCCAGTCTACTTATGCACTGAGCTAACAGGAAAGCCACAAAGTGATTCTTTTTAAAACCAGATATTTAGAAAAAATTCTAAACCTTGTACTGTGCTTGCAGATTTTCCCTTGAACTTTCATTCTCAGTTGAAGAGAACAAGCTCCACCAATTTCTGCATTTTTGCGAATTTCTGATGCGCTGAGTAAACAGCATCCAAGAGCACGGTTTCTGTGACCTGGCTCGTTAAAATGCCTGAACATCGTTTCTTTTACTTGTTTGCCAAGGAGTGGAGAATGCACAATGCCAGTGGGATATATAGACTGGGGATGGGGTTGTAGCACTGGAGAAGTTTACAGAGATGGCAGTGAAGCCATGGATAGATTTAAACATATGGATTAGAATTTTAAATACTAGGCATTGCGGGGACCAGTGTAGATCAATGAGAACAGTAATGATGTGCTGGATAAGAATTTAAGATGAGCTGAAATTTGTGGAAAGTAGAGGTGGGCCAGGAGAGCATTCTTGAATATGGAGGTGGCAAAGACATGGATTCAGTACCAGATGGGTGGAGCTGAGTGGTGTTACAGAAGTGGAAGTAGGCGGTCTTTGTGATTGAAAGATTTGCTTATACTTGTTATTGAAAGATTTAAAATTCTTCTCACTGAACAGTGCACAATATTCCAATAAAGTTATTCAAAATATATTACAAGCGGGGCATCTAGGAATCTACCTCCTAGTTTTGTAATATGCTGCCAGTCAACCAATTAGATGTCTCATTTGCCTGCCTTCACCCTTTTAAATTGGGTGAAATTGGCTCAATTGGAAAAAGTATCAGAAGTCAGACTTTAGGCACCATTCACTTTTATTTGCCCATGAATTTGACACTGGAACCTTTAGCTCTGATATGTGCTTTATATTAAACATTAACAATTTCACTTTAGCCATAGTCCCAAAGGACCATTGGCATCTCTCCCTATTGGAGAGAGAGGGAGACAGTAGATATAAGCTTGAGGAACACTCCTCAAGCACAGGGTAAGGTAAAGAGGAGGTCCTCCATGAGCTACCAAAGCTGGCATGGGGATTGAACCCACACTGTTGGTGTCTTTCTGCATCACAAGCTAGCTGTCTAGCCAACTGAGCTAACCAAACCCCTGATATGTGCTTGGTAACTCACTCAGCATTTTTCGTATTTAATGATTAATGCAACTGAAACATTAATGTTTTTACATATTTTATATATTAAACTCTGCTGCCCTCGTCCTAATTTGCACTAAATCTCGCTCATCCATCTTCTTGTTCTTGTTGACCTACATTGGCTCTCAGTTAAGCAACACCTCGGTGTTAAAATTCATATCCTTGTTTCCAAATCGCTCCATGGCCTCACCCTCCCCTATCTCCATGATTTCCTCTAGCCTTACAGCCCCCCAAGGTCCCTGGGCTCCGCCCATTCCTAAATCTCTCCACCTCTCTCTCCTCCTTTAAGATGCTCCTTAAAACCTACCTCTTTGACCAAGCTTTTGTTCATCTGACCTAATATCTCCTTCTGTGGCTCAGTGTCAAATTTTGTTTGCTAACACTTATAAAGCACCTTTGGACATTTTGTTTTGTTAAAGTTGCTATATAAATGCAAGTTATTTATACTCACAATATATACACTGATTCCGATTGTGTTTTTTCTGCTTTAAAGAATGCATTGCCATTTTTCACTGGTTGCAGCCAATGTCCATTTTATAGTTTGTGTGTGTGGTTGACATTTAATGACAAGTTTTCTAATTTGCCTATTCACACATGGCACTGTTTGACACAGGCTGAAACAATTCAAACATGTTCACAGGGACTGTTCACTTGATCAAGAACAAAAAATTAAGTGTCTCATTCTTTTCTTATTTAAAGAGAGGTTGTCACCTAAATTGGGGAATTCTTTGGCAGAACGTGTTCCAAGAAAAGCCTGCAGCCTGTTAGGTTGGCTGGTGAGAAAGTTTACACTGCAAAAGATAAAGTACAAATTGAAAGGTGGATTTTTTGTAACAGGCTTACTTCTCATTAGAATTTTAAAAAAAATTAATCTATTTAAGCAGCAGCCAAACTAAAATACTGCAGATGCCGGCGACTGAATTTTTTGGCCCCGACAGGGGCGGGCGCAGAGGTAGGCAGGTGTAGAATTTCATACCGCCGGCTGGTATGCCAGTTCCCATCTCCATCCTGTACCTGGACCATTTTCCCAGAGGTGGGATGTGGGGGGGAAACAGAGCTACCTGCCCGCAAGCAATGGGTAGCTGACTCACCTAATTAAAGGCCTACTAAGGCCTATTGTTGGAGGCTTACTGGGATTTTCCAGCCCAGGGACCAGCATAAAATGATGGCCCAGTTGCTTGATCTACTTTTATTTTCAATTTTAAAAAGTTGGAGAGAGAGCACCTCCATTTTGGTGCGCCCTCTGCCTCACTTACCTGCCATGGCATCTTGTTGCTGCTTCCGAGCTGGAGGGTCTCCTATTTGCCCTCTGGCTTTGAGAGCCTGCTGGATGGTCTACCACCTTCTGGCCATCGATTGACCAATTCAGGGGAAAGCATAGATGAGTGACTGTTCCCCACACAGTGCAGGCTTCTGACCCCCATTTGAGCCTGACCGTAGGGAAAGTCCTGCCCTGGAGATCTGAAGTAAAAACAGAAAATGTTGAAAATGCTCAGCAGGTCAAGAAGTATTTGTGGAGCGAGCAACAGAGTTAACATTTGAGACCGCTCATCAGAACTGGAAGATATTCGAGGTGCACATCTTTTAACCAAGTGCTGAGCCAGGGGAAAAATAAAACAAAGAGAAAGGTCTGTGATAGGGTTGAGGGCAGGAATGCTTAAATGCCAAAAATTGCAAGGCAAAATGGGATGATAATGAGCCAAGAAACAAAAGTTGGGTCCAGAGGAAGTGTAAATGGTCGTAGCAAAATAGGAGGCAAAGAGGGAAACATAGAGAATCCCAAGAATGTGTTGAAAAAATGGCAGTAGACCCCAGCAGTGAAAACCACCCTGGCAACCATGAATCAGCAGGGGAATCCCAGGCCAAGTACCAGCCCAAACCCCTATTCCCAATGCTTCTGGTGTAGCCATCCTCTATTGCCAGTTTAACTACTCCCAAAACCCTCATCCATGCCTTTGTTACCTTTCGACTTGACTATTCCAACACACTTCTGGCTGGTCTGCCACATACTACTTCATAAATTTGAGGTAATCCATGCCCGTGCCCTTACTCGCACAAAGTCCTTTTTGCCCATCGCCCCAGTGCTCACTGACCTACATTGGCTCCCGGTCAAGCAATGCCATGAGTTTAAAACTCTAATCCCTTGTTTTCATCCCTCATGGCCTCTCCCCTTCCCGTCTTTGTAATCTCCTCCAGCCCCACAACCCTCCGGGAAATCTGCGTTCCCCTAATTCTGGCCTCTTGAGCATCCCTGATTTTAATCGCTCCACCATTGGTGGTCATGCCTCCAGTTGCCTAGGCCCTAAGCTCTGGAATACCCTCCCTAAACCTCACCGCTTCTCCACCTCATTTTCCCCCTTAAGACAGTGCTTAAAATCTACCTCTTTGATTAAGCTTTTGACCATCGGCTCTAATATCACCTAATTGCTTAATAATGTTCCTGTGAAGTGCTTTGGGATGTTTTATTATGTTAAAGGTGCTATATAAATACATGTTGTTGTTATTCATTGAAACAGTGTAGGAGGCTGAGGTTAGAGTTGCCAGAGTGGGAGTGGATGGATAATTCTGTTTTCTGATTTATTTTCCTCCCTTCCTCGCCTGATAAGTTTAGCTCCTTGCTGATGTACAGTTCTGCAGTCCCCGGAAACCCTTCAGCATCTCTCCTAAGTGGCCATTATGCATATATGTCTCGAGAGTGAGTGGCAGGAGGGGCATTTTGACTGGATTTTCTTCACAAATGAACTTTATCCAATCACTACTTACCCACTTCCAGCAATGCTTGCTAGATAGTGATTAGGACCAGGAATCGCGCATTCTCCCCCACCCTCCTGCACCCCGCTCTGCTTGAGATCGGTTAACAGCATAAATTGGGGATTGTACCTGAGATTTTCTTGTGAGTATGATTCAGCTGCTCATCAGATAAACTTGATGAACCTTCAGGGCAGTTGTCTGATTGGCTTCTAGCTTAAAGAAATAGTTAAGAACATAAGCACATTAGAAATAGGAGCTGGAGTAGGCCATTTGGCCCTTCGAGCCTGCTCCGCCATTCAACAATCATGGCTGACCTACTTCAATTCCACTTTCCAGCTCCATCCCCATATCCTTTAATTCCCTTTGTACCCAACATCTATTGACCTTTGTCTTGAATATGCTCAATAACTGAACATCCACAGCACTCTGAGATAGAGAATTCCAAAGACTCACAAGCCAATGAGTAAAGAAATTCCTCCTTGTCCCATTCCCAAATGGCTGACCCCTTATTCTGAGACCCTGAATCTCTGTTCCGGATTCTCCAGCTTGGGGAAACATTGGCCGGAATCTTCTTCTGCCACTGCTGAAGTCGGCAGTGGGCGAAGGAAGCAGCAACCGGCCCATGCCGGCCGCATGTCGGTGAGCCACTGCAATTTTCAGTGCGGTGGCTCATTTGAATGGACAGGGCGGCCCCCCCCCCACCCCCACCCCTGATTATGTGGAGAGGGTGGCCTGTCTATCACTGGCAATAGTGTCAGCTGCCTGTGCTCAGGCGCTGACTCCATTTTTAAAGGGCTTGGAGCCCTTCTGGGATTTTTAAAGAAATCACTACACATTTTTGAAAACAATTGAAACCTGTATGTTTGGACCTCTCCCACCTTCCCCTCCCCACCCCACCCCCAATACCCATCATATTAAATTCTTTCTCTCTCCACACCAAAACATTTGCTTTTTCCAAATGACCTTTCGCCCCCTCAAAGTGCACAAACTTTCCACTTCGCCCCTTCCCACTATCCCCTCCACCAATGAGGGATTTTTATTGCTGCTCCTGCCCCCTCCCACACAGGACAAATTACCTGCTCCCCCCTCCCAATCAGTTTGGCACCTCGATTCCCTGGATGGGGATTGGAAGGCGCGGGAATGCCGGCCAGTGGCACGAAGATTGGACTGGGACCAGATGCGGTGGTGGGCTTGCAATTAAGTCAGATATTTAAATTTATTTAAATATGTAAATGCCGGGCCAGTCGCCAAGTGGCGGGGGGCCGCCATGAGGCCTCTCCGCTTCCTTGAAGATTGGGACGGATCCTCACGGCATCGGGGTTGTGCCACCTCCCGACCAATCTTCAGCCCTCCCCCGCCACGGACCCTGACGCCTGGGGGGAACTAAATTCAGCCCATTTTCTCAGCACCTATCCTGTCAAGCCCCTTAAGAATTTTATATGTTTCAATTAGATCACCTCTCATCCTTCTAAAATCCAGGAAATATAGGCCTAGTCTACGCAATCTCTCCTCATAGGACAAACCTCTCATCCCAGGAACCAGTCTCATGAACCTTTGTTGCACTCCCTCTAGAGCATGTATGTCCTTCCTTAGGTAAGGATTCCAAAACTGCACACAGTACTCCAGTGCCCTGTATAATTGTAGTAAGACTTCTTTACTCTTGTACTCCAATCCCTTTGTAACAAAAGCTAACATACCATTTGCCTTTCTAATTGCTTGCTGTAACTGCATGTTATGTTTCTGTGATTTATGTACAAGGACACCCAGGTCCCTCTGAGTGCAAACATTTCCCAGTCACTCACCATTCAAAAAATATTCTTTTTGATTGTCCCTACCAAAATTAATGACTTCATACTCCGTTTACTTCTCAATTAACTATTTACTTCCATTCTCAAAATGGTGAAGAAGGATTCGTGTCACCAACATAGCTAAATGGGCGTTTATGATTGGGACTTACTGAAGTAAATCAGTGACGTTTTAACTGGTATATTGCACGTTGTGAGACATCTGAGGGAAAATGCAGTTTGAAAGTTAATTATTCAAATTTCTTATTATTTCTGACCTGCAGACAGGTTAGGTCATGGGTGAACTATCAGTCCCAGTGCTGATGGAAAAATGATACCATTTATCAAAACTATTATTAGCCAGCATTTGTTTGCAAAATCAATTCTGACAGCACAGCGCACAGCACGCAGAAATAGTTTCATCTTGTATGTGTGGCCTCAATACAAATTGTCTGTTCAGCAGATGAGATGCTATTGGGGGAGGGCATTCTGTTTTCTATTTGTAGCAAGATTGTTTTCCTGTGATTAAAGCAACCTTCCCCAGTTGAGACATTTGGGGACATTGTGGGAGGCTGTGCTCCTAGCGTGAGGGGTGCTGATTGGAGAATAAGGCGCGGAAGTCAATGAGAGTTGCCAAACCTCCAGGATTGCCCTGGAGCCTCTAGGAATTAACATCTAATCTCCAGGACACTGCTGCGAGCGACAACCCAAGAGAAAAGTCAAAGTCGCAATAAAAAATTGTTTTTATGAGAAGACATTTCCTTGGACACTTTTCATTAACTCTAAAGACATTGGAATTGGAAACAAAGGCTTTTTGATTGATAGTCAAGAACCATCCAATCAGATAATGAAGTATCTGTTTGTTGTCCAATTAGTGTGGAAAGGCGGAGAACCACTAATAGGGACATGTTGGGTGAACAAATGGTTGGAGTGTGCGGTGGGGGGCAGGGGGCAGGTGCAGAATGTCACGTGATACCGGTTCCAGGAATATGCCCAACCAAAGCTGGTAGCAGTTGGCGCTCCTGATTCTTGCACTCCAGATTTTATCCAGTGATTTAATATGAAAGACTAAGTTAAAGGCCAATTATGGATGTGTGAAATTCATGCACTATTTTCTCTACAGCTGTGGTAGAGTCCGAACAGAACACTTTGACCTACCCAACACTAAGATGACATACCAGTAGCTCCAGGTCTGTTGCTGAGGTGGTTGTGGTGGAAGTCATTGAATTGATAAAATAGGAATGTCACACAAGAAGCGTATTGCACTTAAATGTGCATCAGTGAGACCTTTTCTCGCTTATCCGTCTATTCATATCAATGCACTAAACATGTCCAAATGCGACACCGAGTCGAACCAGGCAGTAATTGAAACATTGTTTCATTGCTAATATAGATTTTTATTTCCAATCCAACATATCAGCAACTTGATGATTTAGTAAATACTGAAAATTATTGGTTAAATATATCCAGGGTACATTTTTCCCTGAAATGGGCCATTCTCTCTTCATTTTCTTTCAATAACTATTTGATGAGGTAAAATGCAATCTCTTAATTTTACATATTTGCTTCATTTTTCGATGAACACAACAACTTGCACGTATACTAGCATTGTTATAGTGTAGTAAAATGTCCCAAGACACTTCACAGGAGTGTTATCAAATAAAATTTTACGCCGGGCCAAGTTAGGACAGGTGACCAAAAACTTGGTCTTGAGCTAGGGTTTTAAAGGAGCATCTTTAAAAAGGAGAGGGAAGTGGAGAGGTGGAGATTTGTTAGGAAGGGAACGCCAGAGCTTGGGGTCTCGAAAGCTAAAGGCACGGTCATCATTGTCGGAGTGATGAAAATCGGGGATGAGGAAGCAGTCAGAATTGGAGGAGCAAGAGGTCTTGAAGAATTGTAGGGAAGGAGGAGATCACAGAGATAGGGATGGGAAGGATTTGCAAACAAAGATGAAGATTTTAAAGTCGAGGTGTTGCAAGCCTGGGAGGCAATGTAAATCAACAAGGACAGAAGTGATTAGTGAACGAGACTTGGTGTGGTTAGGATACAGGCAATAATTAATATAACACTTTGTACAATATATAACCAGAATATTAACCTACTTCTGAGGGAAACAATTCACCTTCAAAAGGCTGTTAGGATCGTGGAGAAATCTATGACAACTGGTGAAAGAAGATTTGTCAAACAGATGACATTTTTTTTATTCATTCATGGGATGTGGGCATCGCTGGCTAGGACACCATTTATTGCCCATCCCTAATTTCCCTTGAGAAGGTGGTGGTGAGCTGCCTTCTTGAACCGCTGCAGTCCATTTGAGGTAGGTACACCCACAGTGCTGTTAGGAAGGGAGTTCCAGGATTTTGACCCAGCGACAGTGAAGGAACGGCGATATAGTTCCAAGTCAGGATGGTTTGTGACTTGGAGGGGAACATGTAGGTGGTGGTGTTCCCATGCATTTGCTGCCCTTGTCCTTCTAGTTAGTAGAGGTCACGGGTTTGGAAGGTGCTGTCTAAGGAGCCTTGGTGCATTGCAATGACATCAAACATTTTGTCTTCTTCCTGGTTATGAAAACAATCACAGTTAAAGGGAAACTGTTCAATTTTTCTGTTTGCAAAAATAAAACACCAGTCCACGGTATACCAGTGACAGCTAACCTGAATTGCTAAACTGTATATGGTACCAATATAGCAAGAATTCAGCAATTTAAATTATTTCAAGTATGGTGTCTCTTTAAAGACAATGCAAGTTACCAGTTGCTGCCAAGCTGAGGATTCCTCTTCACCCTCACTACATGGCATTGATCACAGCTAACTCAATTCAACGATTGACCATGGAATCAGACAGCACATAAGGAGGCCATTTGGCCCATCGTGCCAATCTTGGAAGCCTTGACCCATGGAAAGAGGATATATGAAGTAGGGGGTTAAAGGGAAAAATGTACAATATACCCAAGAGGTGTGGGGTTTGATCAGCAAACCCACTTACCTCAAGACAGGGCAAAATATTTTATCTGTTTTCCATCTAGTTTCTGAAAATAATTTCCAAGCTTGGGTATTATTAGCTCTGTAGGCTCTTATTTATAATATTTAATTTTTATATTTAAAGATAGAAGTTTACTTATCACACAAGCTAGAACTATGTTTCCTTAAATCATGCCAAACTCAATCTATGGTTAGGTTGTAGGGAGGGCTCTACAGGCAGCCTAATCTTACTGCTCCAAATAACCTCTGAAAAAATACATCTGACAATCAATGCTGAAAATTGTCGCTCAACGTATCTTGCTATAAGCATAACGTGCCTTTCGTTTTCCACTGTGTTTGCATTATTCACTTGAATGCACTGTGAGAAAATCCGAATGCATGTCATAAATTTGAATATTTTGACAAACAAGGTTTAAGCAGTTCCAGAAGTAACAATGCAATGGCTCTCTCCACCCACCCCCCAACCCCCCTCTCCCTTTCTTCTTTACATCCCTGTGGGAGCTTTAATTGCATCTGCTCTTTCACAGTCACTGGCTAAGGAGTGTCTTACCTCCCTGCTGATGCCTTAGTTTTCCAGCTGTATTAATCTGTGAAGGAGAATTTTTTTCCCCCAGTCCTGACGGCTAAGGGCTGGTGATGAAAGAGCTGGAATGAAGTATTGTCCGTGACTATGTCTCACAGTCACTGTCGGAACATGAAGCAAGGAAATGCATGACTAACTGCAAGACCAGTGACATGGCTTTAGCCAGTTCAGTGGAAGAGGCCTCTCAGCAGATTAATGATATTTGTGGTGATCGGAATACTGCTGGGAAAGGAACCGCAGCATGCTTTGCCCTTTTTCCAGAAAACAACAGGAGTAAAAAGTATTGAAAAGTTCTGAAGATCAGATAAATTGATTGACTTATATTTTATGGTTTGATAAATATAAAGATATATTATACATTTTCGTTAACAAGAGTGTTATTATCCTGTCAGCTGAACATGTAGGCCCGGATTTTGTCGTCAGTAGCGAAAAAATGGCGCTTGCCATTGGCCTCAAAGAAAGCTGCCCACAAAGATCTAGCGATCTTGTGGTGTGGATTTCTCCTTTCCTGATGTCAGTTTAAGTCTGGTGCCAAGCCAAGGGGATCTCAAGGTGTCCAGCAACAGTGATGCCATCAAGCAGGGTAAGCAAACAGCCAATCACATTCAAGTATACTCACACACGCAGCAAACCAGGAAGTAAAAACCACTGAATCTCTTCACTTTTAATTTTTACATTTTACAGAGAACGAAACAAATGATCAGAACATAATATGGGATAAAGGTCAAAGTTAAAATATCATAAACACATAAACATTTAAAAAAAATCTTATTCTAATGAAGAAATTTGACATTCAACAAATACAAAATTATTCTTTCAGGACCAGTGAACTGGTTAGCAATATTAATGAACTTAGTACATCTTTATAAACCCAGTTACACCTCATTCAATAAGATGTAACCTTTACATGGCTTTTTTTTTACAGTAAGACTTAGAGCTTATGAGTGGAAGTTCTCATCAGTTCAGTGATTTCTAATTGAATACAGCATGGGAGGATCTCTGGAGCAGCATAGAATCACTGAGAGCAAATTTTGGATTTCTACATTATTCTATGCCCATGGCTCCCAAAGCTGCTGTCAGTTTCAGAGGAGTAATGATGATGAACACTTACATTTTTTCTGTCATTACCACTGCAAAATCCAGGCCAATATAATTCTGGTCTGATGTCATAATGTAAAGTTTCCCCCTCGGTGTGACACCTGTGAGAATAATTCTCAGATTTAATGGCGGTATTATGGAAGAATACAAACTCCCGTCAAACTAACTGGAATTCTCCGAGAGGTTGCGTATCACTTAACCACACATGTGCATAATATTTATTAATATCTTATCTCTGGGTACATTTCTTCTAAGTATTACACTTACTTCTTGTAACACTTCCCTGTCACAATTTGGTGACATCACTGCTATTGGCATGAAAAAGCACATTCTTGATACAATAAATTTTCCATGGCTTTATCCACCAGAAGTCAGAGGAATACAATGTTTCCTCAGTAACTGGGTGCTTTGTGGCTTTGGTCATAGTGGGAAGATAAGCTATTTGGGAAGTGAAGTTGGGTTTGTAACTATTTAGCAGGTCAATGGGAGTAGTTCAGGGAATGACTAGATGTGCAGGGTGCAGAGTAAGTTGGGGGGAGGAGTGAACAGTGAAGAGATAGGAAGGCATGGTGAGTAGCTGAGGGGAGCAGTATATATTGTCAGTAGTCAGGGTTTAGGGAAATTGGGACAACATTTGAGATGAGTGAGTGTTAGATGTGCGTCGTTGGGGAGGGAGTACTTGGTATTTAGGGGAGGGACTGCGCATGGGTGATAATGAATAATTTGAAGTGTACTGGAGACTGTGCTTAGTTAGGGTGGAATGAGCTGTATAGCTGGTGGGTAGCGGTCAGGCGGTGCTATTGGAGATTTAGGTTTGAGTAGGTCGTTGGGAGCTGGCAGTGGGCACTGGGGAGACTTGGATGGTAGTATATTGTGCAAGATGAAGGGATTGGTCAAATGACTGGACCAAGAATTTGGGATGGGAGGGAAATAACTGAAGCAGTTTGAAATGAATAAGTGGAGAATAGGAAAATGGCTGAAAATAAATAAATCAATAAGTCTCGTCCTCAAAGTTAAAAGGTTAGAGAAGAACCATTTTTTCAATTTTAATTTCTTTTTGGCTGCTGCGAAAGGAAATGGGTGTCAGGTCAGGTTTGAGGGGGAATATTTTAAACTTTGGCAGAGGATCTAGCAGTGGATGCAGGAGTGAGACGGACAAACGTGAGGAGTGGGAACTGGGGTTGGGAGGAGCCGGGGAGAAAAGCAGAGCCGAGGGGGAGGCAGGGAATGCTGCAAGAGGTGCTGGAGCTCAGGTGCAACAGAAATCTGGGGAAACCTGGGAGATGCCAGGAAGACCTGTAAAGTGCCAGAGACAACAGCATGAGGTGGCGAAAGGCTGAAATGAAACAGAACAAACACACAAAATTAAATGTAAATATAAATGAACAGAAGTGGCTGAAATGAAAAATATATCTTATAAATTGGCTAACAAGAAGTATGAGTGGATCTGGGTACTCTTGCCCCAATGCTACCAGTGTTGAGAGGTCTGGACCTTCATGTAGAAGATTCGAAGATCAGTATTACTGAATGTTGATAACCCAGCTGGATTAGCTGGAATGCATGCTAGATTGATGAAAGAAGCAAAGGTAGAAATAGCAGAAGCATTGACTGCAATCTTTCAATTTTCACTGGATACAGCTGTAGTGATTAGATTAGATTAGATTAGCGATACAGCACTGAAACAGGCCCTTCGGCCCACCGAGTCTGTGCCGAACATCAACCACCCATTTATACTAATCCTACACTAATCCCATATTCCTACCAAACATCCCCACCTGTCCCTATATTTCCCTACCACCTACCTATACCAGTGACAATTTATAATGGCCAATTTACCTATCAACCTGCAAGTCTTTGGCTTGTGGGAGGAAAGCGGAGCACCCGGAGAAAACCCACGCAGACACAGAGAGAACTTGCAAACTCCACACAGGCAGTACCCGGAATCGAACCCGGGTTCCTGGAGCTGTGAGGCTGCGGTGCTAACCACTGCGCCACTGTGCCGCCCAGTGCTGGAGGACTGGAGGGTTGCTAATGTTATACTGCTACTCAAGAAAAGGGAGATAGATAAACCAGGAGGCTACAGGCCAGTCAGCCTAACAGTGTGAAAGAGAAGTTAGTGGAAATCATTATCAGGGACAAAATAACCTTTCATTTGCAAAGGCATGGGTTAATCAAGGAGAACCAGCATGGATTTGTTATAAAGGCAAATCATGTCTGACTAACTTGATTGAATTCTTTGATGAGGGAGCAGAGAAAGTTGATAGTGCAGTAGATGTTGTATATATGGACTTTCAAAGTGCCACACAGGAGGCTTGTTAAGAAGTTGAAAGCCCACGGAATTAAGAGGGGGGTGGCAGTACGGAAACAAAATTGGCTCAGTGACAGGTGGTGGATGGATATTTTTCAGACTGGAGGGTAGCTTGCATTGGTGTTCCCCAAGGAACAGTTTTGCGTTCATTATTTTTTGCAATTTTTATAAACATCCCAGACTCGTGTGTAGGGAGCATCATTATGAAGTTTGCAGATGGTATGAAAGTTGGCAAAGCAGTAAATAGTTTTGGGGATAGTTGTAGGCTTCAGGATGAGTCAGACAGGTTGGTAAAATGGGCAGAAGCATGGCAGATGCAGAGAAGTGACAAGTGGTGCACTTTGGGAGACTAATATGGAAAGAGAGTATACCATAAATGGCACAATTTTGAAAAGTGTAGATGAGCAGACAGAGCTTGGTGACCATATACACAAATCCTTAAAGGTGGCAGGGCAAATTGATAAAGTGGTTAATAAAGCATATGGGCTACTTGGGGCTATTAACAGAGGAATAGAATATAAAAGCAAAGAGATCATACTAGGAGTTTATAAATCACTGGTTAGGCCTCAGCTGGCACATTGTGGACAATTTTAAGCACCACACTTCAGGAAAGATGCAAAGGCCTTAGAAAAGGTGCAGCAGACGTTTATCAGCATGTAACCAGGGCTGATGGACTTCAGTCATGAGGAGAGGTTAAAAAAGTTAGGAGTGTTTTCCTTGGAGCAGAGAAGGTTAGGAGGTGATCTTCTAGAGGTTTCAATGATGATGAGAGATTTTGATAGAGGAGATAGAGAAAAATTTTTCCCTTTGGTGAGTGAGTCAATAACTAGAGGACGTAGACTCAAAATCGCTGGCAAAAGATCTAGAGGGGAGATGAGGAGAGCTTTTTTTTCATTCAGAGTTGTCGGGATCTGGAAATCTCTACCTGAAAAGGTGATAGAAGCTGATTCGATAAGTAATTTTAGGAGGGAGTTGGACAGGTACTTGAGGATGAGGAATTCACAGGGTATGGGGAAAATACGGGGAATGTAGGGCTAAGCTCTTTTAATGAGCCAGCACAGGCATGATGAGCTGAATGGCTTCCTTATGTGCTGTAAGTTTCTATGATTCTATGATTCAAAGAATTTTTAGTGATTTGTTGCAGCGAGTGTTACAAGTCAATGGTCAGATTAACATTGGAAATCCTATTAGAGTGTCATCTACTGGCGTTACAGGGAAAGTGCAATCACTACCAGTGGACGTTTTAACATAGAAATGTTTACATAGGATTTTTCAATGATCTATGTACTTACTGTAAAATTTTTTAAAATGTAACTCATCTCAAGCCTTGCTCTGATTTCCTTACTAATATCAAAGAGACCGTGCCACCATTTTGAAGTAGTCATGCACAGACAGGTTATGAAAGCATATTTTACATATATCTTTAGCAACTAATGTTTTCTGTCTTGTCCATTATGTTCTGTACTACTACTTTGCTGTTATATTCGTGCTTCACCTTTGCGCTCTTTATTTTAAAGTGATGCAGCTTGTCCTGGATCTCAGCCGGGTCCTTCAATTCATTGAAACAGAGTTTACTTTATCAGTGACGATTGCCACGCATGGCACTTCTTTTGCACATTTACAATGCATATTTGGAGTCTGCCTTCATAACAGAAGTTACGAGGGCTAATGGGAAATCATGGTTGAGACAGTATGTTAAATGCTATCTCTCAAGCTCCTTCACTGAAAACACTGCCTTCCACATTTGAATTAATAACGTCTTTGATGACTAAGTTTTTGAAGTTAAGCAACAATTTTTCTGGTGGTCCATTAATTGCACTTACACTTCACAGAGGCGCAAGGGGAGAGCCAACTGTGCAACAGCCCCAACAAACAAATTTCTCTGCAGCACCTGTGGAAGAGCCTGTCACTCCAGAATTGGCCTTTATAGCCACTCCAGGCGCTGCTTCACAAACCACTGACCACCTCCAGGCGCGTATCCATTGTCTCTCGAGATAAGGAGGCCCAAAAGGTACTTCAAAAAAGGCAATGCTGCCCCGAAGCTTTCTGGTTGATGGTGTCCGTTGGAGGAATCGGCCCTATTTGCATCATTGGTTGCTTCATTTTTGGGAGTTCTGCAGCCTGTTTATGATGCAGGCAGGGAAACCATTTCTTTCTCTTGACTTCTGTATAGTTGAAAGCCTTCAAACCAATGAGATTGGAGGAAGGTGACATCCTCCATGCTACAGTTCAGATTTCAGTATGGCCATGAAGAAGACACAGTTGGATTGTTATGACCAGCAAAGTAACAATCTCTTGCTGAACAAAGATCACGGATCAAGCGGTGGATAACAGAGCTGAATGGACACTCCTATCAAGAAGCCACACCTGCAGTGAAGCCTCGTTGGGAAATTGTGGGCCCCAAAGACCCTTATTAACTGCCCATTTAACTTAATGGATGGTGAATCGGAGGCTGAGGAGCCAAAGGTTCCCGCTGTCTGTGAGTGCTACTTCTTGTCGGGAGCATTCAGTTAGGGAATCAGCTCCAACAAGAAACATTTCCTTTTGTTGCCTCAGCCAGCGTTCAATTGGTAGTACTCTCCCCTCTGAGGCAGGAGGTTATGGGTTTAAGTCCCACTCCAGAGAATTGAGCACAAAATCCAGAGTGACACTTCCAGTGTATTACTGAGGGAGTGCTGCACAGTCACAGGTGTGGTCTTTTGGATGAGATATTAAACCGAGGCCCCGTCTGCCCTTTCAGGTGGTCATAAAAGATCCCGTGGCACTAATCTGAAAAAGAGAAGAGTGTCCTGGCCAATATTTCTCCCTCACCCTACATCACTAAAAAACATATTATCTGCCCATTATCACATTGCTGTTTCTGGGAGCTTTCTGTGCACAAACTGGCTGTCCCAATTCCTACATTACAACACTTCAAAAGTACTTCATTGACTGTAAAGTGCTTTGGTATCACTTGAGGTCATGAAAGGAGCTATATAAATACAAATTATTTCCTCCTTTTCAGCCCAATACCATTTCCTCTTTTTACTCTCAACACCTACCAGCTTCATTTGCTGACTCATTTACCCCTTTTAGAGGTGTCTTTAACTGCATTCAGTTGTTATACCACTTACTAATATCCAACCTGCACACTTGTGATTGGAAAGGGTTTTGACAGGAGGCACCCCATTTAAGCAACAAAGTGGTTAAAATCTTTTCTTACCACCC
Source organism: Heterodontus francisci (assembly GCF_036365525.1). Classification (NCBI taxonomy): domain Eukaryota; kingdom Metazoa; phylum Chordata; class Chondrichthyes; order Heterodontiformes; family Heterodontidae; genus Heterodontus; species Heterodontus francisci. Next base: position 129,116,766 of record NC_090376.1, on the reverse strand, counting down.
AGCCCCACCACCCCAAAGTCTCATTTTAGCTGCCATTTTAGATTGGCAGGTACTTCTTGTATGTGTCTTGTCACCAGTGACAAGTGACATGCAGGAAGGACAGGGGAGAGATGTTTAGGTTTATTAAGAAATCGACTCAAGATGCCGTGGCTGACAGGGATGTGCTGATGCAGCTTTCAAACAGACTCCGACCCATCCGAGAATGTGGCGTCTGCATTGTGTGGGACAAAAGTGATCTCCGGACTCCCCCCCGACTTGGCTTTATCACGGCTGCCTCTCCATTCACCCACTCTGCCCTACAGATAACCTTTCTGATCCAAAGAAAGGAACAGTTGAGCAGAGATGCAGCATTCATTCAGAGTGAGTGAAAGGTGTATTGGAAATCTATGATGATTATGGCTGTGTAAAGTGCACCTACTCTGCTGACATAGATATTTCGGGGTTTTTATTTTTATGTTTACAAAGAGCTCATCTGCACAAACCTATATTTCTCACATCTCCTCACTCTATTCTTTCAGGAATATCAGAACACTGATGGGAAATATTCCTGCACATGTCACAGATTAATAGCACAAATGAGAATATCCAATAATGCTGCATTACTCCTAAAGTGTCAATTCGGCAAGTCAACAATTTAAGAGGTTTTCATACCTTTTATTAAAATCTCATTTGTATGCTCCCTTGGTGCCTCAATGAGCTTAAAACGTGAGTAAGCTGAGCCACGCACAACAGAAAAGTGCCCACTTCAGTGCTCAGCCTGTGTTGAGTTAGCGGACATTAGTTGGTCTGGAAGTAGAAATGATACAGTTAGCTTCAGTGCCCTGGGTTCAGGAAGTAAAATGGGCCAATGTTCCTTCTCCTGCTCACTGCTTAGTAACTCCTGGTACATATGCGTATGAGTGCACAGTGTGCGATGATAGGATTAGACTTGGCTGTGATTGTTAACAAGGCTGCTTACTCTCACGATTGAGGCTCACACATTACAATTGACCACATGAGCAGAAGATGGAGGGTACCTAGTGCCTATGAAACTATATTCTTACAAGGATACCTTTAGGAAGGGAGAAAATTTGACAAGAAAAGCAAGTCTGGGAGATGGTGGGGAAAAACTGCAGGCTGGGAATTACAGTGAGAAATATTGTGTGAATGCCGATTACATATTTGTCACAATGTAATTTGGGGCATTTTATTGTTTATTGCAAATGGTGATAAGCATTCATATGTTAACATCAGTCATTATTCCCGGTTTATATATTTTTAAAAATCAGTTAATTCCAAACCCTTGTCTTGATTTCTGTAGCTGGTTTCCAAATCCCTACAACAACTTGTACCTATGGCATGTCTTTAAAATAGAAAAATGTCCCAAGTGGCTTCAAAGGCATCATCAGATAAAAACAGATATTGTTTGTGATTTTGTTTTCCTTATTGGTTTGTGACAGATTGATTTTGTTAGATCTTAAGCCGCAATCTATGTTACATTTCCTCTGTTTCCTGGCTTTGTTAAAATGTTTCGATGGTATCCTCTTTGATTGAAATTAACACAGAAATGAATTTCGTCTGGTCTTAATTATTTCAATTACAGTTCTATTGCATCTGGGGGAAATGAGGAGATGCAGAGTTTTGGCAGCTTTAAGATGCAATTATGTGCTTTAAACTTGGGTGAGAAACACCTACAGCTTCCTTTTTACAGGAATTGCTGTCTGTGCAGTGTTTAGATGCACCTCTTACAGACAAATGAAGTGCGCCACAATTTCAGGTAACATGGGTTTTCTGTCTTGTTGATTTTTATCGATAAAACATACTTTTGCTCTCTCACCTCAAATACAAAAAGCTGCATTAATGATAAGTACTAGTGAGTCGAGGAAGTCAGAGGCTAAATTAAGAGTAAAGCTATTGCTATTGGGCACACAGAAGGGAATCATAAGGTGTCTTGGAGTATGCTTATCCAGGAACATTTTAGACATTAGTTATAACTGCAGTCATGCTCCTATTTTTCTGCTAGCAATGGAGGGCAACATTCAGTAACCGACTCCTGCATCAGTAGAATGTGGACACTAGGGAGAATTTGAATCAATTTGAACCCATGGAGCGATCTCAATCAATCTACGTAAAGTGGGTTAACAGACAATGTCTCAAACTGGGGACAAATGTTGTGGACTTTGTACATCCCCTGTCTAGCTTTCAGCAAATATACATATGAATGCATTTTGTGTGACTGGTTGGACAATGTTCATTTCTGGGGTTGACATTACTCTGGTAGCTCACTGGTTAAAGGGATTGAGTAAAATTCCTTTGTGTGCTATTTTAAAATCAAAGAAAACTGTTTAATGGCTACATTAAAGTAGTGCACAAAGGAATTTTACATAGATGTGTTAACCAGAGCGTAACATGCTACCAGAGGAAATTAAAACTCTCTCTGGTGTCTTCTCAGTCTAAACTGTAAAACTCATTCCACTCATGGATTATTGCTGCCATTGCTTTATGTTGAAAACTATCTGATAAGGACTGGTTTTAATGCCCGATGAGAACAAGCCAGTGAGTGCCTCATTGACATGCAAAGGTAGAGCAATGATGACATCACTTAAACGCAGAGGCGATTTTGACACTTGTTGCGCACAATGCTGGCCTTGTCAGAAACAGCGGGATGGATTTTGTGGAGGAGGCGCAGCTTCAGGCACCAGGCCAAAAAGGTGGGAGAGCCCCGTCTCAGCCTTTTTGCGCCCCCATGGTGCGATCCTCCGTTGTTCCGGAGGCAAAGTTTCTGATGCTGTGATCCCTGTCTCTTTAAAGATAGGGATCCTGCCTCCAAGAGTTGCCGGCCAATCTTATTGGTACTGCAAAGGCCTTAGACCCAGGTCCAGCGCTGGAACCCCGGACCTCAGGTAAGTGAGGTGGGGTGGCCAAGGCTAGGCTGGAAGGCCCCGGAAAGGCGGGGATGGGGGAGGGGGCGTGGTCGTAAAGTCCGGGGGAGTGGGGTCCTGGGAGGTGCATTGTTTCCCAGCTGGGGCCCCTCTGCGGGCCACAGATTGTCCATGGAGGAGGGAACCCCCCACTCCACCCCCGCCATGCATGCAGGGAGGGTGCCTTGTTTAACAAGGCGCATCCCTGCATGGTGGAGCCCCCACCCCCGCTGCTGGTTAAATCCCAGTGGTGGGGGGAAGAAGCCCTTCAGTGGCTGTTAATAGACCACAAGGGCCTCAATTGGCTTTTAGGCAGGAAGGCTGTCGTCGGCCTATCCCGCCCCAGGAAAATCACTTGGCAACGGGGCAGCGATGGGCTGCCCCCTAACCCGTCATGATTCTATGGGCCCCCCGCCTCTGACCCTGCATCGGAGGGCCCATAAATTCCAGCCCAGCAGGTGCAAAGGAGCATGCATGCAGAATTGAGCTGAAAAGGTTTTATTTTTGTTTTCTGAGGTTTTCTGTGGGCTAGGAGGAGCAGAAGTGCTCCTTAGACCCTTTAGACCTCACCCCATGCATTCCGCGCCCCCCCCCAACATCTCCTTTACTGTGATCACATCCACACCCCCACTTCCCCAACTACTCACCTGACTGCTGGAACCATTCCTCTGGGCCCTTGTCGGTGGCCCCCTGCTTCATTCGCCCCACTCTTGCCCATTGGCCTCATGGGAGTCAGGCCTGCACTATGACAATGAGGCCTGGGAGTTAAAATCGCCCAGGCCAGATGGGCCACAAGTTGGAGCTCTTGTTTGCAAGTTCTGAGAGAGACAAGTTTCCTCCCAGCAGGTTTGGGCATCAATGATAAATAATGATGAGGTTCCCACAGATACCTGGAGTTATTTCTAAAATAAATATTCTGACTGTGCTTTTTATTAAAATAAAGTTCAATACATAAATAACCCAAATAAGAACACAAAATACGGAATACAAAAAGCCTGTCCCTGCTAGGGACACTAGACAATGAACATGACCCATTTTATCTTCTAAGTGAAGGTTCTCCAATGTTTTCTCCTATATCAACATACCTAGATGCCTTCAAAATACTGACAGTCCCCACTTTGTGAAGAATTTCAATATTCATGTTTACTTTGTAGAACTTCTTTACCAGACAAATACGCTTCACAGAAAGTCCAGTATAGCACTGAATTCTAGTAATCATTGAATGTGTTTCTTTCTGTTCCTGCATTAATCTACTGAATATTATTTACTAATTGCAGTAAATTTATATGAGCAGATTGAGAGAATTTTTCTCTATTTGTCCATGCTTTATCCAATCATGCGATTCATCCCAACATTGCGTGATAAAAACAAGGAAATGTTCCCTTCCTCTGCCTCAACACCCTTTATTTGGCATTTTGGAGAGCATAAAATTCCCTAACACACAAAAAAAGAGTAAGTATGGGATCATCAAAACAGTATGAAAACCTTCAGAAACAGCTACAGAATAGTGAAAGACACAGAATCTATCTGAGTCCTGGAAACATGTACAGCAAAAACTCAGCCGACTCATTCTGAGACCATTTATGGGTTTGTAATGGACCATTCTGAGCCCATTTCCTTGCCAAATAGTAAAATAAAATAAAATAAATTGAATTCAGTTGCTTAAGCTCCCCAGTGTGTCCAGAAACTGCTTCATTGTTGAGTGGAGTTATTTTAAACCATTTGTTTCCTTCTGCTTATGCTTGGCTTGTTTCAGGAAAGTGCCATGTGTAACCACTGACTCTGAGTGAGAGGAATGAGTTTGAGAACGCTAGAATGAGTTCAAAGGCTCTTCTGTACACAGGGCGGGAAGGCAACCTGATGCCAACAACAGCTTAAAGGGAGATTGCTGCTGTTTTGGAGGAGACAAAGGAGCTCGAAAAGCTCGGTATCATTGTTGCTATTCGCACATCGCAATGGCACGATGCACAAAAAAATGCAAATTACACTTTTGCGGCATTCATATCATATAAAGTTTAGAGTTATCAAAATAACATGCATGTATATCCCTTTAACGCTATTAATGCGTCTGTGGTAGCACTGAACACCGTGGCATGCTTTTAGAAATGTAATTCCATTTCAGGATTCAGATAGTGGTTGGGAAACAGTCAGAGCTCTCTGTTGTGTTATCTGAACACTTTGATGAGGTTACAGTCTGGTAATGACTCCCAGCTTTCCATCATTCCCTACTTACTTGGCTGAATGTCTGTGAAGTACCACTTTTATGCCGTGAATGAGAAAGACTGTGGAACTGAAGAGTGACAAAATCTTGAGCAAGTTGCAAAGATTGTTCCTCAGAGTGTGATAACCAAGATGGTGCCATTGAAGATTCAATTTGTAGGACATAAAATCATTATTTCAAAATTTTTTTCTGCTTTAATACCAGGGTAAAATGTTCCCTGTAGGCACGTGATGATTTATTTTATAAATACATATTTTTCTGTCACCGTCAAGATCTATTCTTTCCACCTGGCTCATGCAAAAAGCCTGCGAGTGTTAAAAGCTAAATTATCATATATTTCACATCATGCTCTGTACAGTTTGCACATGATATCAAGAAACAGTGAAGGCACTGGATACAGCAAAGGCTGTGGGCCCTCACAACATCCTGGCTGTAGTACTGAAGACTTGTGTTCCAGAACTAGCCAAGCTGTTCCAGTACAGCTACAATACTGGAACCTACCCGGCAATGTGGAAAACTGCCCAGTTATGTCCTGTCCACAAAAAGCAGGACAAATCCAATCCGGCCAATTATCACACCATCAGTTTACTCTCGATCATCAGCAAAGTGATCAAAGGTGTCATCGACAGTGCTATCAAGCGCGACTTCCTCAGCAATAACCTGCTTACGGATGCTCAGTTTGGCTTCCGCCAGAGCATCTCGGCTCCAGACCTCATTGCAGCCTTGGTCCAAACATGGACAAAGAAGCTGAACTCAAGAAGTGAGTTGAGAATGATTGCCCTTGATATCAAAGCAGTATTTGACCGAGTGTGGCAGCAAGGAGCCCTCGCCAAATTGAAGTCAATGGGATTTAGGGGGAAAATTCTCCACTGGTTGGAGTCATACCTGGAACAAAGGAAGATTTTTGTGGTTGTTGAAGCCAATCATCTCAGACCCAGGACATTGCTGCAGGTGTTCCTCAGAGTAGTGTCTTAGCCCAACCGTCTTCAGCTGCTTCATCGATGACCTTCTCTCCATCATACGGTCAGAAGTGGGGATGTTCACTGATGATTGTATGAGGTTCAGTACCATTCATAACTCCTCAAATACTGAAGCAGTCCCGTGTCCACATGCAGCAAGTCCTGGGCATCATTCAGGCTTGGGCTGATAAGTGGCAAGTTACATTCATACACAGAAGTGCCAGGCAACGATCTCCAACAAGAGAGAATCTAACACAGGGTTGTCCAAACTTTTCACACGAGGGGGTCACATTACAATTTTGTCTTACAAAGAAGGCTGATGAGACAATTTCGGAAAGATAAAGGCAGTAAAAGTTTATCTTGCTATTAATCAAAGCAACAGCTCATGTGAATTTTTGTGAAGAAGGTTTAAATGGGAAGATTAATTTATTGACTTACTTTCTCGTCACTATGTTGGACACAGATTTAGTGAGATGCCTGGCATTTTTTAGCTTGTACAAGTAGTCAATGTTTGCCCGCACACTTGTAGCGATGCGGAGTATTCGAGATCGATGTCCATCTCTCCGGAGTGATCTTGATCACTCTCACTTCCTCTCTCCCTCTCTGTCTGTCTCTGTCTGTCTGTCTGTCTGTCTCTCTCTCCCTGTGTCCCCTCTCTGTTTCCCCCCACTCTGTGTTGTCCCTTTTTGTGTTGTTCTCCCCTCTCTGTGTTGTCCTCGCTCTCTGGGCTGAATTTTACCAGCCCCTTGATGTTGGGGGTCGTGGCGGGGATGTCCGTAAAATACTTGCAGGAGCAGCCCGCCATGACCCCCAATGTCAGGAAGGCCCCGCCATATTTTACCGGCAGTGGTGAGGCCTCGGTGCGGCCCGGTGGGGCCTTCATTTAAATATTAAAATTAATTAAGATAAGATGCAAATCAACTTACCTTGTCCCAGCAGCAGTCCCACACTGATTTCACGGTTGCCAGCTGCAACTTGCACGCCTTCAGAATTCCATACAGATTCTGAAGCAAGACACTGGTGGGAAGGGGAGAAGGACTGAAATTATCATGGTGGGGGGGAGCAGGGAAAACCTTTTTTATTGGCTGTGGGAAGGTGGGAAGGGGTTGAAGGGCAAATGTGACTAGGTTGGGGGAAAGTTTGGGATGGGAATTAAGTTAATGTTTGTCATATTGGTCTATAAAACAACCATTGGGGGGATTGGGAAAGAGCCTCCAACTTTGATTTTTAAAAAAATTAACAATAGTTTCTCTTTAAAAATTTCAGCTTTTGCTAAGGGCTTGAAGCCCTTTAAAAATGGCACCGGCGCCTGCATGCTGGTGGCGGACGCCATTGCCGGGGACAGAGTGGCCGCCCCCTCTACGTCATTGGGTCGCTCCGCCCCCTCCATTTAAATGAGCCCCTGCGCAAAATATCGCGGGGGCTCAGCGGTAGTGCATCCGTTTCTGAAGACCGCACACTTCAATGTGCGCGGCCGTGATGTGCGGTGTGCTAATAAAATTCAGCCCTCTGTGTCGCTCCCCAACCCCCTCTCTCTTTCTGACGCTCTCTCTCTGTCCATCCCGCTCCCTCTCTTCCTCCCCCGTCTCTCTCTCTCTGTCAGTTGCAAAGAGCGGGAACACTCAGCAGAGCAGCTTTGTGATTGGTCAGTTTTGAAAAAATAAATCATGCTGTCAGTTTCACAGCTGACAGCAGGAACAGTGGTTTCTGAACTTCGGGTAGATTCGGTGTTTTCTGGCGGGCTCAGACTTTTTTTAAAAAAGCCTGTGTACCCACAGCAAATGGCCTGCAGGGATTCAAGAAGGCAGCTCACCACCACCTTCTCAAGGGCGTTTAGGGAAGGGCAACAAATGCTGGCCTCGTCAGCGATGCCCACAACCCATGAAAACAGATTTTTAGAAAGCAGTATAATAAAAATCAAATCTTAATTTCTGCGCCTTCAATTCATCTCTATATAGTCAGGACGGAAATTACACAGATGATAATTACAGTATCTTCTGTCTGGTCTAAAGGCACTGTTAAAGTAGATCTGCCTACTCAGTGTCTTTTGAAGAAAGTAGTTCCTGGGTTGTGTTTTGTTGCACACTGAATTTCTGACCTTGGCTACATGGGCTGAGACTGGATACTTTCAAACAGGAAAGACGTTCCCAGTTGTCCTTTGACACTTGGTTAAATCTAACCTCCTTTCAGGAAAGGAAAACTTGCATTTATAGAGCGCCTTTCACAACCTTACAATGTTCCAGAGTGCTTTACAGCCTGTGTAGCACTTTTGTAGTATAATGTAGAAAACACAGCAGCCAATTTAAACAGAGCAGGTTTCCCACAAATAATGTGATAATGACCAGAAAATCTGTTTTGATGTTGGTTGAGTAATAAACATTACCCAAGGCAACAAGGAAGAACTTTCCTGCTCCTCTTCAAATAGCGCCATTGAGTCAGGGAATGTCATAGAGTCATTCTGGCACAGAAGATGGCCATTTGGCCCATCAAGTCAATGCCAGCTCTCTGTACAGCAATCCAGTCAGTCCCATTCCCCCACTCTATCCCCTCACATAGCCCTGCATCTCTTGCCCAAAACTGTAAATCTGTGTCCCTTGTCCTTATACCATCAGCTAATGGGAGCAGCTTTTCTTTTTCTACCTTATCTAAACCTGTCATAATCTTGTACACCTCCATCAAATCTCCCCTTAACCTCCTTTGCTCGAAGGAGAACAAAAAAAAGAAAGACTTGCAATTATATAACGCTTTTCATGATCACTAGACATCTCAAGGCGCTTTACAGCCAATGAAGTACTTTGGAAGTTATACACTGTTATAATGTAGAAACAACCCTATCTTCTCCAACCTAACCTTGTAGCTAAATTCCCTCATCATGGAATCATTCTGGGAAATCTCCACTACACCCTCTCAAGGACCCTCACATCCTTCCTAAAGTGTGGTTACCAAAACTGGACGCAATACTCTAGTTGTGGCTTAACCAGAGCTTTATAAAGATTCAACATAACTTCCCTGCTTTTGTTCTCAATGCCTCTATTTACAAAGTTAATTACTCTCTCAATTTCTCCTGCCACCTTCACAGATCTATGTAAATGAATCCCCAGCTCTCTCTGTTCCTGCACACTCTTTAGATCTGTACCATTTAGTCGATATTGCCTCTCCCTATCCCTTCTGCCAAAATGCACCATCTCACACTTCTCTGTATTAAACTCCTACCACTTGTCTATCCATTCTGCTACCCTATCTACGTCCTGTTGCAGTTGATTGGTATCATCGTCACTGTTTGCCACACCTCCAAATTTGGTGTCATTGGCAAATTTTGAAATTTTACTCCACATGTCATGGGATTTTTTACACCCACCTGAGAGGTTTAACATTTCATCCAAAGACAGCACCTCTAACAACACAGCAGTCACTCAGTACTGCACTGGATGGCTAACCTAGAATTCTAGCTGCAAGTCCCTAGAGTGGGACTTGAACACACAACCTTCTGACTCAAGAGACAAAAAGTGCTACCAAGTGAGCCTTGGGTGATACCTAGGAAAGGAAGGAAAGAAAGACTTGCATTTATATAGCACTTTGCACAACTTCAGGATATCCCAAAGTGCTTTATAGCCAATGACGTACACCTGAGAGTGGAGGCCTGTCTGCTAGCACATCCTCTCATCTATGAATGGTACAGAGAAAGAAAGTAAAGGATAAAAGGAAGCTTGGGAATCCCTTTCTGATGAAGCATAGGAATGTTTTTGAGTTACTGGTTTAGGATTAATCCCGGGTTTCCCTCCGAGACTGTGGGTCACAAAGGTTTTAAAAATATATATTTTCATGTTGAATAACAGTCAAAGTGTTCCGTAAGTATGTGAAAGTTTGACATCCCTGAATAAGTGATATTGACGTTTATTAGTGTGAATAGTTCTAGAAGTAGGTACTGTGCTCGATTGATGCCCTGTCTCCTTTGGCATTTGGAGTACTGTGATTCTCTCTGGCTTTTTTAAATGGGTGAAGAAGGGAGATGAACTGAAACAATGGATGCTTCTATCTCTGAGTTAACCAATACCAGCCACTGTTGTCCACACGAGGACAATGGTTAGGGAAACTGAGTTGGCATGTCATGACATCTCATGTCAACTCCTATATATTTCTATATTTACCCTGGCGTAGCATGATATAATTTCAGAGTCTGACAATTTTGTATAAAAAGTGCCAAAGATAGTGAAAGCACTGGCATCCGAGCAACAGCAGGTCCTGAGTTGCAACACATCACTTACCTGAACTCTGTGCAACAACCGATTTTGAATTACGCATCGAAATGCATTCCATCATTTTTCTTTGTAGGGCTGTGGACCACCATCACTGACATCAGTCTGATATTCTTGAGCTCGCTTGTTTGGCAATTCATCTGATAAACAAAGTTTGAAGTAAATAAAATTGAATTATGGCAACTGAAGCTCAGCCACGATGTCTGTGAAAAATTAATTGCATGCAATGTTTTTATATATGTGTGCATAATATATGTGGTTCTTTGTCTGATTTTAAAGAAAGCTGTTCAAAAGAGCAGTGTAATAATACCTGACTTCAGACATTGCTCCCTTTTTGCTGCAATTTCAAACAGGATTGTCAGACTGTGCACTCAATGCCAATAGCTCATAAAATACAACCCCTGAACATGATCCTGAAGGGTCTAGATGAATAGGAGTTAAAATATATAATTATCTCAAAGTGCACGAGCAGGTAAATAAAACCATAGAGAGCCCAACAGCAAAAAGTGAACTTTATAAATGGAGGCATGGAGTATAAGCATAAAGAGGTAATGATACATTTGTACAGAACCTTTTGTAGGCTACAGCTGGTGTGCTGTTTAGTGGACCATATTATAAAAAGGACACTAAAACCTTAGAAAGCACACAGCCAAGACTCACCAGTATGATGCCAGGGATGGTAAACTATATTCATAGGGAGGGACTTTAGATGTTGGAATTATTTCCACTGGAGCACAGATGGGTTAGAGATTTAATAGAAGTTTGTAAAATTATGAAGAGTGCTGATGGAGTGAATGGGGAAAGACTATTTTGTTTGGTTGGGAAGTCTGCAAACAGGGGTCACCAATTTAATATTGCCACTCAGAATGAGGAGCCAAATTAGGTTACACCTCTTTATGCAATGGGATTGTTGGAGCATAGAGTACTCTGCCACAAGGACTTTTCAGGCACAGACAATTGCATCTTTTAAAGAGGAAATTGTAAAAACATTGAAGTAGAGGAAGATGAAGGGCTATAGGGGAGAGAGCAGGATATTGGGATTAATTTGGGATTTTTCTAACAAAGAGCAAGTAGAGGCACCATGGGCTGAGTGACAACCTCCTGTACTGTAAAATCTTGTAGGTCTGTGGAGAATGGGAGTTTATAGTGCCAGTCCTGCCTATCCTAGGACATGTGCATAAATTGCTGGACTGCAGGCCTAACTGATGACCAGTGACTCACATTGAGCATATTATATTGAGCAGAGCTGATCCTGGAATCTGCAGGGCACAGGGCTAAGTGTCTTAGAATTTATGTTAGTTCTTTAACACACAGTCAGCATGACAAATGATGTTGCTGGAACTTTAAAAGCTACAGATTTATACATCCATAAACATTCTTGCACAGTATGTAGAAATTTTTTGGTGGCAAATTGTAAGCAAATGCAAGTTTGAGGGTTCTTGGGATTCCTTTATAAAATATTTGAGAAGAATGGATTATTCTTGTGCTATACGAAGAACTACTGACCGGTTTCCAAAAGAGTTCTCAAAAATATGGTCGAAATTACAATCAAACGAAACTTGAGACTGTTCAATAAAAATGACTTAAAAATATTGTGATCCAGGTAAATCAGGCTTAAAATGGATACTTTCCCTTGAAGATCAGGGGAACAGTTTTTTTTTTGCAATTGTTCAAAAGGCAGTAAGTAAAGATTAAAATAGCAATGTGAAATGCTGTGAGATTAAAGTGATGCTAATGATAACTGAAAGAAGAAAAGGGCAAGCTATATTTTAATCCCTGAGAGAATGGTTAATGACTTCTATTGCTTGAGATTAAACTAAACCTGTCTCATCAGCTCTTTCCACTGAGCAAAAAAGCTTTCCGCACTTCAATATATTAAAGTCTGTTCTAAGATACTGCATTTAACCATAGAGACACTTAAAAGCTACACAAAATACATCGGCCAGATTTATTGAGTGATTGTGTTTCTTTTGTGCCAGAGGTCTGTTCTTGGTTTCATGAAGTATTTATCTTGCTAGCTAACAAAAATAATTAGGAATATGAATGATTAAAGCAAAAATCCTTTTTCTAGTTTGAGACATTTCCTCTGTATGAAGAGCAGATATTAGTTGAGTGGAAGGTTCAGTTAGACTCTCTCATATTCTAAAGAATTTTTTATTTTCAGGTGCCTGCACTATTTGAAGCAATCGGTTAAAATGTAATATGCTGCTTCCAGCTTTAGGACATCCAAAGGACCATTACGCCTACACTAATATTAATGGGTCGTTGTTGGTTAAACACACTTCCAGTTCTATTGAAAGGTTTCCTTTTATCTCCATGGAAAACCTTTCATTTTACCCCCTATGCATTCTTTAATAATTAAAACTGAGAAAGTGCGTTAAGCAACAGTATGGAACAATGGTCATAACAACTCCTGTGTGGTTTATGCACTTATTCTATTACCCAGCAATGAAAATCAACAAGGAAGAATACTGAGCTATTCAAAATATATGTTCATCAAAAAAGTGTTTGTTTTAATAATGTGATTATTGCACAGATATCTGACAGGCCATTTACATTGCTATATTCAGAGGAAGAAGGAAAAGTTACAAATTTGAGCACAGAAATTTGTCGATGTGGGCTAGCAACGCACTTAATGCTAGCAGTCTCGGCAAATCAAAACAACTGTTTGATTTAATTTGTTTGCTACTGATAATTCAGTGAACCGTGTCATTTTTGCTGCTTGATTTTTGGCTATCACACAGGATAACACACAATTTGAGAAGGCAGGGTTAGGTTATTTCACTCTACTTGTAAAGGTAAAAGCAAAGTTATTTGGTTAAGATTTTATTCATTTAAAATGGCAGTTCAGTTTCTTTATCTTTATGAAAAAGTACCCCAGGGTCACCATAACCGAGTGGACTGAGCAATATGTCAAACATTTCTGATGAGTTTTGAAAAGACTTTTGTTACATGTAAAATGATTAGAAATCAAAGTCGCACACCTTTGAACACACTTCAAGTGATGCATATTCTACTTTTCTTGCAAGCTTTTCAAAAATGTGAGATTAATCTCTGTAGTTAATTTTTACAAGCTGCAGGCATAATGAGGGTAGCCTATTTCATAGAGTTGAAAAGTAAATCACACCATCAGAAAACTTCTTTTGAAAATCAAACACCTGCAAAGAATTATTATTGGCTTTGCATGCTTTTGATCAGTGGCATTAATTTTTGGGGGAAGGGAATGTTGCGGTGGGAATTGGAGATTTTTTCAGACTACTATTCCCAGCAAAATGCATAAATGAGAAGCCAGAAATTGTGAATCTAGGAATTTTTCATTCTATTTATGATGTTGCTTATGGAAAGAAAACAGAGGAAATTTCCTGTTTTGTTCTTTTTTAAAAAGTGCCAATAGCATTAGGATTAAGAGTTACTGAAGCTGATTAATTGGGATAAAAGCAAAATACTGCAGATGCTGGAAATCTGAAACAAAAACAAAAAATGCTGAAATACTCAGCAGGTCTGGCAGCATCTGTGGAGAGAGAAGCAGAGTTAACCCTTCTTCGGAACTTCTTCAGTTCTGATTAATTGGGAGCCTGGAATATATAGTCAATACAATTGGATGTTTCTGTGAACATACAGTTTCAACTGTGCATGCAAGCTCGTTCAACTCCCTCAAATTGACCGGTTCAATGATTCTTTAACAGCATTGTCCCCTAGTGATGTCATGGCCGGAATTTTAGGTTGGCCAGAAGGCCCTGCCCATTGGCCGAAAAGTGGGTGGCGAGTCCACCCCTGCCAGGCCTGGGGAGCCACACTGGGATTTTTTGCTCCCCAGGCCCTTAGTTGTTCTTGGGCAGGACTTCAACCTCCTTGAGACAGGAAGACCCACCCAATGGAGCTGCCGGCCAATCAGCGGGCTGGCAATTCTTAGTCCCAGCAGCGCCACTAGGAGCGGTGGCCACTGCTGGGACTACACCTAGCCATCAGAAGCAAGGTGACGGATGACCGTGGAACTCAGGTAAGTTTTTGGGGCCTGGCCGGGGACATTCGGCTGGGCTCCGGCGAGGCAAATGGGGGTGGTTGGGGGGGGGGGGAGGGTGTGGTGTAGAGGCGTGTTGTGCGTTGGGGGTGGTTGGGGCTTCGGGGTGCCCTTCGTGGGGTATAGGGTGCCAGATCAGGAGGTGCCCCAGCCCTAAAGAAGGCTGCCAGTTGGGATTCTTGAGGCTTTTGCGATCTAGCCACCATGGGTAAAATACCAGCGGCGGCGGAAGGAGGCCCATAAGTGCCAGTTAACTGGCCACTTAAGGGTCCTGATTGGCCTGGGGTGGATGGGCCGTTTCTTTCTGCTGCCGCCCAGCATAAAATTGCAGTAGATGCAGGAAGATGTCGGGAACGGCAACCCCCAGCCCCTCCCCCCACCCCCCATGCCTCCCACTCAATTTTTCCGCACTCCCCCGCCACCAGCCCGCATGCTGGGGGGTTGTAAAATTCCAGCCCATCAGTTGCATACATTCCAAACTAGAAAAGCTGCAAAAGCTAAAAAACTGTTCCATAATTGGTGGCATAGTGGTTATATCATGGGATGAGTAATCTAGAGGCCTGAGCTAATGATCTAGAGACATGAGTTCAGATCCCTTCATGGCATCTGGGGAATTTGAATTTAGGTAATTAAATAAATCTAGGGCTTTTTTTAAAAAAAGCTACAATCTGTAATGGTGACCATGTTACTACCGATTGATGTAAAAAAACTTCTGGTTCATTAATGTCCTTGAGGGAAGGAAATCTACAGTTCTTACCTAATCTGGACTATATGTGATGCAATTATTTAACTCATCCTGTGAATGAATGAATAAAAAAAAGTCTCAAAAATCTGACAACTCTAAAAGAGCACTGAATGCAGACCCATTACTTCACAGTGATAATTAAGTTCTGATTGTTATTACATGAGAGTCCAGGATTCTTATCACTGTGTGATGATTGCATTGCATAATTTAACTTATTTTTATTGAAAACTCCAAACCCAATGGCTTTGTTTATGGTGTGAAAACAAATAGTTACACTGAGAGTGCAGTGGGATATGAGCTTTGTCACCACTTAAAACTGCAGGTGAAATCAATATTTTATCACTTGTAGTGTAGGGAAAACTTAAAGTGAACAAAAGTACATTTGTTACAGTGATGATTTTTGAAGCAGGATGCAAACACTGAAAGTGTGACGTATTTCTGGGTGGGGCGTCCGCAAGTAATTTTGATTTTTGAAATTTGGTGCCTTTCCAGCCTTTTGGAGCCTAATATTCTCCTGCTATCTTGGAAGGCTTACAGATAACTAAAATATTAAAATAAAATATTGTTTTAAGTTACAAATAATTATACCATTAGAATTTAATGCAGTACAAGCATGTCACAGTGTAATTCCATGCCTGTGTGTAGCATTGCTGAATAATTTAATAACGTATAGACTATTGGGGTCCACTTCTAGGATGCTTACAAGCGTGACATGAAGGCCCTAAATGTTGACTATTGAACCTGGGAGTCACCAGCTGGTGAGCGAGGGAAATGATGACACATCCTGTGGACTGGTGTGCACTACCATGATGACCAGCTTGGCAACAGGTGCCAACGTCAGAAACAATAGCTCACAGCGTCACTTGGCAGCTTCACATGCAGCACTTGTGGCAGAACCTGCCTCTCAAGGATTGGCCTTCACAGCCAACAGCAAAGAGAAGACACCTCACCTAAATGGATTGCTTGCTGCATGTCCATCATCTTTCGTAGATGGAAGGATGCCAACCAATCGGCTGTAGGCTTACCTTCATTTGAAGCTATTGAAATGGATATGTAAACTTATGCTTTTAGTGCAAATAACATTGGCATAAAGAACATTCTAATAATAATTTGCTTCCTCAGTCCCTTGTGTACAAAGATGTCTCAAAGCACTTTACATTAAAGGAGGGAAAAAAGATTATATTGTCAGCCCTATCAGGGTAGTTATCTACGGTCTGAAGTACTTAAATCACCATTTCATCACAAGTCAGCACAGGAAGAAATGTGCTGTGTAGTATTCTGGTACAACCTCAGGGCAGCACATGACCGGTGGATACTAAGAAATAGAGATTATTGCTGAAAACTAGTGAACAATTAATTAAAAAGAAATGAGTGGAATGAAAAAAATAAGAAAAAATGGGAATTAAAAATTTATTGTAATTATTTATAATAATTCTATAATAATTCTAATTCTGAGATACGTTTGTGACGGTGTTAATTTAAAGCTTACAAGATGCTGGCAAAGTTGCTTGTCTCCCTTTTGAGCTAAGGGTGATGTTGTTTGTCTCTCACTCAATGTTCAGGCAAAGTTGCTTTCTCCCATTTAAGCATCTGCAACAGAACTGTAGCTCACAGTGGTTTACGCACACATATTACTGCCTTTTTTTCCCATCCATGTTGCTTTTGGCTCTGTGATTAGCAGGAACCCAGGTGGATGCCAATGGTGGGAGTGGATAAAGACTACAATGCTAATCTCAATGTCTGCTGTGAAACTAGGAATACCTTGGATTACAGGAAGTTTAACAGATCGGTACTTCACAACTACACATTGGAGAATTGTAACTGAGTCAAAAACGAGGTTCTGAAATTAAAATGAACAACATGTTACAGTAAAAAAAATTTTGTTTGGAATTGAACCCTCACTAACATGGGAGATACAAAGTTTGGGGAATTTACTCTTTTTGTGTCCTTTGTTAGTTTTAAGCAAACTGAAGAACGCTCTTTATTTGAAGCAAAATACTGCGGATGCTGGAAATCTGAAATGAAAGCAGAAAATGCAGGGAATACTCAGCAGGTCAGGCAGCATCTGTGGAAAGAGAAACCAAGTTAACGTTTCGGGTCGATGCCCTTTCATCAGAATTGAAAACCTGAAATGTTAGCTCTATTTCTCTCTCTACAGTTGCTGCCAGAATGGTTTAGCATTTCCAACATTTTCTGTCTTTCTTTATTCACCATTGTTAACAAGGGATCATTGACAACAAAGGAATATTTCCTCTTTGTGCCATGTTTAGTAAAATTGTAAACTTTTCTTTATAAATTGGTTTATGATTTTGTCACATATACCACACAAGGAAATCTAGGGCTGAATATTATAAGCCCGCTGCCAAAATCGGCGGCGGGCGAAAAAAATAGTGGCCCGCACAGTCGCCGTCATTCCAAGCACGGCGGCTCATTTAAATAGCCGAGGCAGGCCACCCTCCCAATCATGTGGAGGGGGTACGCTGTCCGTTCCCGGCAATGGCGTCAGCGGCCTGTACGCAGACATGACGCCATTTTTAAAGGCCTGTGAGCTCTACTAGGAAATTTAAATATTTAAAGATAGATTGAATGAAAAAGAAATCTCTTTTGCCCCTCTCTCAGCCCTCAATAACAATTAAATTTATTATTTGCCCTTTCCTCCCCCAAAACACTTACCTTTACTATCTGACCTTCCCCCCACAACTTTGCAAACTTTAAACTATAACCCTTCCCACCATCCCCTATACCCATGACGCTAATTGGACCCTGTTCCCCCCTCTCCACACTGAGGAACTGATATCCTCCCCCTCCCCACCAGTGTTGGCCCTCATTCCCTGGATGGGGGTCCAATGGTGCGGCAGTGCCAGCAGCCTGGGTGAAGATCGTGGCGGGACATTAGGAGGCGACAGGAGAGTCATTAACTCAGGTGTTGTAATTTATTTTAAATTGTGGTCCTGTTGCCGAGTGGCGGGGGACCACCAGCAGGCCTCGCCGCCGGTGTAGAGGTCCGTGGCAGGCCTTATCTGGGACCATCTTTAGTGCCCCCCGCCACGGATCCCCACGCGAGGACTTTATAGAATCCAGTCCCTACATCTGCATCCCTCTTCCCCTTCATCATGTGCTTCAATTCTACCCCTTCCGACTTCCTCAATAACCTCTTTGAGTTCAAATCAAATAATCCTAATGCGTGTGGAATTGTCGGTAACCTTCTGTGTCCTCTATTAAGAAAGCCGCAGTGTTTTGCACCAATTGTGAAATATCACCTTAAAGTGTTTTGCTAAGCCCAGGCGTATTTGTTCTCTGAAAGGCTGGAGGAGTATTTTTGAAAGGTGATTTGACACTTTTTCTTACAGTGGGTTGTTTTATTTTTGTATATGTTCAGTGCAATTTGTGAGTGTGTGGGTTAGTCAAGGAGTCTTGTGTGAATGATGATCACTGTTATTGAGAATGGAATTCAGAACATTTTAGTGATGTTGTTTCATTATTCAGTTTGTGCTAAAAGGAGAGTAACAGGGATATGGGTATAATTTCCTTCAGTCACCGAAGGCACTGAAGAAGTAGATGCAAGTATACAAAGGGAAAACCTGTTTTTTTACTCACACTGCCATTCTCATATCAATGACCAGAGGATGCAATATGTGGCAGAATTCTAAAACCAGCAAAAGGGCTCTCTCATCTGCTGGGCTTTCTTGTTGTCTGTCAAGTTAGTAATGACATGAGTGGTATTGTCTTCACAACTTGATCTAAATTTAGACTTGCTCAAAAAATCTCTAAGTCCACATTTCAAATATTTCTGCTGTAGGTGATATATATTCATGGATTCACATAAGGAGATATTATAGCTTGGCCAAATAGATAAGCAGCAATTTAAAGTGGTAATGTCGCAGTGAAATTTTGGGAGCAAGCTGTTCATTGCATCAAGCCAAATCTCCACTGAGCCAAGAGCAACTTCTTACATAAGCAACCATATTACGTACTTTGAGTGTTATATATTGTTATATCATTCGTAAAGAGCTAGAAACTATTTAGCTAGGAACTAATTGTTATGTGTAAGTGTGTTCCAATGTGCCAGATTCACTGCTGCACTGGAGTCATGTGACACATAACACAATACCGGACAAAAACAGTCTTTGCCAGGCAGCATGGCAGGCTATATGAAATAACCAAAGAGCTCCAGCATTTTCAAGCCTAAAGTGTGATTATTTCTAACTTATGCAAATCAGAAGACATAACATTGAGTATAATATTTGAGAAGAGATCTTTCAATTTTTTATTCACCAAGGAGGAAGATCAGTTAATTCTGAAGCAGTACAGGATAGTGCAAGCATTCCCATGTGTGAACTATAAATCCTGTTTCAGCTACTTAGCCATTGTCTGCATGTGGTCTCTTTAAGAAATTTGGAATTTTAGTTTCTTTTTGCACCTATTTCATTTAAACAATGGAACAAACATAAAATTGTTTGATAGTCTCGATCTGATACTTTTTGCTTTAATGTATGCGTGTATGTTGTGAAAATGACACTGGTGTGATAAACCATACCCCTTTATTCATTGAGCTGCCAGTGTTGTACTACTACTAGAAGCCTCCTGGGACATTGTGTTATTTTTGTAATGGTGACGCAAATGCCATGATTAGAGCTGTGTAAATGAACACATGCCATTTGGGTTTGAGTTACTAGAGTGCAGATTGACTGCCTGATGCCAGTGCAGCTCTGTGATTCATCTGAATGGTGTTGTTCTTATTGAGCACAGATCGTGTTGTGTGCTGAGGCTTGGTTTCGTTATCTAGCCGCGTAATTTAGAAAACACTCAAAAAAGGCCTTTATCGAGATGGGCCTGTTTCTATCCTGCTGGTAGCTACACTGGATAAAGCTCAGTTTAAAACCAGCGTGCTCACATGCAAGGCAACACACTTTAAACATTTCCAAACTAGTCATTTAAAAATAAAGAGTTAATAGCAACTGGGGGAGGGAAGCAACAGACGAGCAAGGAACACCCGCTACTTGGAGCAGTGCGGCAGGAATAGTGCTGATCCTTCGCACAGCACTTTGCACTGGGATTTCAGCACATTAAGGGGAGAGCAGGAAGTGGGTTTTATGGAGTAAGTGAGTCTGATGGTGGTGGTAGGAGGGGGGGATTGTAGCAGAGAAGCTACAGAATAATAGGTGAGTGATAAGGTAGGAGCTGGGAGATCAGAGGTAGGAAAGGGAGGAGGAGATGTGGGCTGGGTCAGTTGCATAGGTGGTCCCATTTGAGTAGTAACAGTAGCATGAAGCATCCATCATAATCATAATTCCACAATTCTAATTGATCACAGGCATTTTTGCTGTGAATAACCATTGTACTACTTGGTTTAGACTTCTACAGCCAGTGATTGCATACCTGGTGAAAGTAATGTCTCTGCAATGCTATAATATGTATTTTGATGACTTAAATGTACAATATAGAACCTCAAGCTCTTCATTATTAGCATCTCACCAGAGTGAACAGCAGGCTTAAGCCCATCTTTACTTTGTGCTCACACGTGTTGCCCTAAGCTTATGCAGTTAAGATGTATTTACAAGGGCTGTGGTGCCTGAAGTGCTTTGAGGTACTGGCAGTGACATGATTGGTTAAGGTCGCCATAGAAACCGATTAGCTTTCATTTCTGTGACAGTGTCAAGTGTATTGTACTACAGCCATAAATTGCACTTTAGGAAAGGTTCTGACAAAACAGTGCAAAGGGGCCAAGGAGCCTTCAAAAGCTGAACAGAAGAGGCCTTTGCAAACTGCAAAATATGAGATAACGATGAGCAATGTAAAGCAGCCTCTGTAGCAGTTGTTTAAAGACAACAAATGATGTATGAATAACACTTGAAAGGTGAGCAGAGAATACATGGGTTTTCTGATGATGTATGTTTGTCACATGCAGAATGCAAAACAATATATAATAACTTACAATGCATTACTATGGAAACAATAAGTCACAGCATAAATTTTTCTTTTGATTGAAGGACCTGCCCTGATTTAAAGGGCAGTGCTAGGCTTAATGACTAAAAATGCTTGTCTCATGGACATTGGTTGGCTTAGGCTTGGTGCAATATAGATGATAGAAACAGTAATGGCTTGACAATAAAGGATAGATGATATCTCTGAAGAGCATTAAACAGTTGTCATGCAGGCCCCCAACTTCCAAGAATGAGGCATATTGGTTTTGTCATCTGAACATTGATTTTGAACTGTTGCTTGAGCAAGGAAATGACTTGTTGAACAGTTCAGCTGTGGCTGGAAAAAACATATACATACTCACAGACGGTGCTTGTGTAGACAAAGGACCATTCCCTGACACATTCAACCAACAATGAATGTTGATCACTGGACAGTGAGGGGGTGGGGAAGCGCATTCCAGGGCCTGCTGGGGTGATGATGCAATCCACAGGGGCCAGGACTGGTTGGAACAGCTGGTCACTTGACTAACTGGCTGTTCCAGGGTTTTTTGAACTAGCCACAGAGTGTTTGAACTGAGAGTGTCTGTTTGCTCCTGGACTGAAAAGACCTCTCCTAGCTGGCTCGCTACAGCCTCTCCTGTCTGCCTGCTCCCATCTCTTTCTCATGGAACTCCAAATCCACTGAAGACACATGAACCCCAAGAGAGAAAAGTCTCCTACAGCGAACAAGGTTTAAGAAGAATACTGGGCCCCAATGAAAAGCAAGATCTACCTACAATCAATACAGTGAGCTCAAAGATCCGTACCAAAAACCCTCTTCAGATATTGCCTCAAACGTTCGCACTTTAATTCTTCTGCTGTGTTCTGACTCTATCTGCATATGTGTATCACGTATGCATGCCAGTGTGGGCGCGTGTGTATCCAAAGGCATTAACCGAATTAGAGTTTAAATTTAATAAATTTCAACTTTTCTTCTTTAAACCTGTTTGTGCTGATTTCTTTGCCTGATAATTGGAAAGAAGTGAACAAAGATTCACCAAGGGGGCGTTATAGACACAGTGTTATAAAAATTAAACCCTGTTATGGTAAGACCAGGTGAAGGCTGAGAGGGACCCCTAGACCCCTTTCTCATCTGCTCATAACACAGTGCAATGATCATAGAAAAACAGCTTCTGCAAAGATTACCTATATGAATGGTCCAAAAATGTGATAAAATTACTTGCAGTCTGTTTGTATGTTCAAGGCCATATTTTGATGATCCAAACCCTCTCCTGTCAGAATGCCATAATTTTCAGGCTTGCAAGTCAGAAATTCCTTATAGCCCTATTCCTTTGAAGATGCACCATTAAAGTACCATAACTGAACATGTATTAATTGAGGTCAATTGTTTCTTCATAAGGGTGTTAATCAAGAAATTCCTTACTCTTGGCTCTTAGTTCACTCTTTGTCACGCAGCTGACAGAAAGACAAAATTGGAGCTGCAGAGTGGAATGGAGAAGGATCTTTTCAATCTGCACACAGTAGGCAAAGTGTTAAAAGGCCTAGAAAAACATTATTTCATCACGTCTGTTCCATTAGAATTCACTTGGGTGGCTGAGAAAATGGTTTATAGATCCAAGAGGGGAGTACAAGCAAAAACATTCCATGCCTTCATGTGTGATAAATTCCCAAAACTCATTTCTCACATCTCTGGGCTATAAATAACAAACATGTTTTTATTTGGGGAGGGATGGAGGTGCTGGGATGAAGCATGCCAGGAGTTTTGTCTGTAAGTGACCCTTTGTATTGTGAACTAATTAAATGTAAAATATTATTTACACTTTAGTGCACGAGAGCACGCTTTCAGATGCAACTAAAAAAAACGCATTTTGCAAACTCAGCTTTGTCAGTGTTGCAGGGGCTGGGTGAGATGAAATTAATCTTTAGTTCTCTGTCAATAAGCAACAGGGGAGAACAGCAAACAAGACAATGCAAAAGCTCATAAAATATGCTGTAAAATGATGGCAAGCCACTGCTCCTTAATCCTTGAAGGTCTACAACAAAATGCTTTATTCAATGAATATGGTGAATGGAAATGTTTTATGATTCTGGTTCTGACTTATGGAACATCACTCTAAATGGATAAAGTGTGTGGCATGTATTTTTAAATCATTAAAGAGCGATTTGTGCGATATATTAAAAACTTGAAAGCTTCAGAAAGGTATAGCCCTGAGGGTTTTTTGTGTGCCATAGAATTCAGAGTTGTGGGAGAGCAGCTTTCCATTGGGTGTAAGATTTGTGATCTTTCCAGGATCAAATTGGAAAGGAACATGGATTTTTCCCCATACTGGGGTTGCCAACCTGGAATCACTAGGAATTAAAGATAATCTCCAGGACACTGCTGTGAGTAATCCGGGAGAAAAATAATAGGGAGGTTTTTTTAAAATTGCATATTTTTTCTCATTTTCTTTGAACACTTCCATTGTTTTAAAAATAGTGGAGATGGGAATAAAGGCAGGTTGACTGGGTGGGATGATTGATGGTGAAAGGTCATCCCATAAAATCTCCAGGAATATGGCCACCAGAATTGGTGACCCTATCTCATACCCCACAAAAAACAAATATTCTACTTTTTCTTAATTACTGATTGAGATCAGCTAGTTTGCCACAAACCTGGGGCATTTCTGGATCAAGTTTGGAAGAAGGGCCTGTTAATGCTTGAGATTGTTGAACATGTGAATTAGTTTTCATTTTGCATATTTAGTCTGTGTGGCTTAGTTCCCTGGTGGTCAATACATTTATCTACTGAATAATGGATGGAAAGAAAAATTAAAGATGTGCATTTGCATATAGCATATCACATCTTTCTCAGATGTCTCAAAGTGTTTCACATACATTGGATTACTCTGCAATGTGATTGTTATGTAGACAAATGTGGCAGCTATTTTACACAGACCATCTCCTACAAACCGCAATGAGGTAAATGGCCAATTAGTCAGCTTTTGGAGGTGTGGGTTGCTTGTTTGGCATCCTTCCATCTACAAAAGATGATGAACATGCAACAAACAATCAATTTAGGTGGGGTGTCTTCTCTTGATGCACCTTTGCTGATGGCTTTAAAGGCCAAGCCTTGAGAGGCAGGTTCTGCCACAAGTGAAGCTGCCAGGTGATGCTGTGATAAAAACAAGAAATGCTGGAAATACTCAGCAGGTCTGGCAGCATCTGTGCAGAGAGAAGCAGAGTTAACGTTTCAGGTCAGTGACGCTCCTTCAGAACTGACAAATATTAGAAATGTAAAAGATTTTAAGCAAGTAAGGCAGGGGTGGGGCAAGAGATAACAAAGGTGAAGATGTTGATAGGACAGGGTCACAGAGAATAGAGAGATTGGACGTCCATAGTGAAGAGGAGGCGGTTAGGGCCAGGAAACTGGAAATTGTCAAAATGACGTAGGGTGTCAGAAGAGTCACGGATGTAGATGGGAAGAGACTGGACCAGGGGAGAAAAGATAGAGTCAAGATAGAAAGAAATAAATTCAGTGGGGCAGGAACAGGCTGAAACAATGGGTCTGCCGGGACAGTCCTGTTGGTGGATTTTGGGAAGGAGGTAGAAGCGGGCTGTCCGAGGTTGCGGGATTATGAGGTGGAAGCTGTCGAGGGAAGATCTCCAGAGGAGATGAGATCAGTGACAGTTCTGTGGACAGTAGCTTGATGTTCGGTGGTGGGGTCATGGTCCAGGGGAAGGTAGGAAGAAGTGTCTGAGAGTTGTTTTTTTTACATTTGCACCTGTTGCCAAGCTGCTGTAGCAACCAATGGTCATGGTAGTGCACACCAGTCCACAGGATGTGTCGCCATTTCCCTCTTTTGCCAGCTAGTGACTCCCAGATGCGATAGTCAACATTTAGGGCCTTTATGTCATGCTTGCAAGCATCCTTGAAGCAGAGCTTTGGCTGCCCCACTGGTCGTCTGGCCCCGGCTACCTCACAATACAGAAGGTCCTTAGGTATGCGATCATCTTCCATCCTGTGGACGTGTCCAATCTACCAAAGCCCCCTCTGTTTGATTAGTGTCAACACATTTGAGAGCTCTGCCTTTGAGAGGACTGCTGCATTTGTGATTTTGTCCTGCCAGAATATACCCATAATGTGCCGCAGACAGTGAAGATGGAAATTATTGAGCTTCTTTTCCTGATAGCTGTAAATCGCCAGTTTCACAGCCATACAGCAAGGTGCTGAGAACACAGGCCTCATAAACCATGAGCTTGGTCCTAAGGGTCAGCTTGGTGTTATCCAATGCGCGTTTCATGAGTCGGCCAAAGGTGGTAGCTGCTTTCCCAATGCATGTATCGAACTGACACTTGATGCTGCGGGTTGAAGGAAGAATGATGTCCCGGGATTTTGGAGAATTCCAAGTACTTCTTGCAATAATATTGTGGGATCTTTAGTGTCCACCTGAACCACCAGAATAGGAAGAAGAACATGTCACATGAAAGACAGGGTGACAGAGGAATAATAGGAATGATATGTCAATATGTTGATTGTGGAAACCTTATTCTGTCTTTGTCCAATGTCTACACAGGTGCACTCTCCAGGAGGGGTCACTGAGTACTGATCAGGCCAATGAGAAAAAGCACAGGAAATGCCAAGTGTTACAATGGAGTGTGTACACGTGGGAGATTATGTTCCTGAAATAGGACGGTGTACAGGTTTTGCAGTCTTCCCTTAAAAACAGTTTTTCAGGGGTGGTCTTTCCTTTACAGCTGTCTGGGCTCTTCTGGGAAGCCAGTCTTACTCAGTTTATTTCTAGATATCCATTTGGTCTAAAAATTCAGCAAACTACAATACTGATGAGACTTCAGTTCAGTCTACTATTTTACCCAAAATTTCATTTTCAACTTTAATGTGGTCTTTCTTTTCTAATTTTTCTGATCTCTTTGGCCTTTTTAACTTTTTTATATTTCAGGTTATATTAATCTAGTGTCTTGCTTTTTGCCCCTTCCCATTCTTCGTCCTCTTCTGGGCTCATTCATTGCTGCCAGTCCTTGCTGAACATTTTCCTTTCCCAAAGCTGGCTCTTGTGCCCATCCACTTACAGTTCTTCACTGTCTGATCTGTTAACATGGAGCCTTGGACACGGCAGCAGAACTGCAATGATGAACTTGAGGTCAGACAAGGGTTGCCAGCTCTGGTTGGACATATACCTCGATGTATTATCACATAAAGGCCGGCTACCTCACCCGAACTCGACAGGACACGATAACATGTGTCGGATCGGGTCGGGTCGGGTTGCACTTCCGGGTCCGGCATTCAGGCACGAGTCGGGCCGGGTTGGACACGCTCTATCACAGATAAGTGGCTCCAATCTTAATTTAATTTTTGGACTAGAATGGTGCTTTGGTTACAGTTATTTTAAGCTTGTGCAGATCAGCAACAAAGTGAAAATGGAAGGTAAGTTAACTGATGGTCGAGCTTGAGAAAAAAGGGAAGGACTCGGGCCGGGTCGGGCTCAGGTCGGATGTGGTTCGGTCGGGCTCGGGTTGGGTTTTTTTTTGCAGACCCGAGCAGGCCTTTAATATCACATGACCTCCAGCCTCCAATCATGCCGCCCCCTACACCCTTGCCATTGTTTGCCAACATGTCCATTTTCACTGTGCACTGCCTACTCACAC
The DNA here is from genome assembly GCF_036365525.1 of Heterodontus francisci. Lineage (NCBI taxonomy): Eukaryota > Metazoa > Chordata > Chondrichthyes > Heterodontiformes > Heterodontidae > Heterodontus > Heterodontus francisci. The sequence continues at coordinate 129,090,097 of NC_090376.1, read as the reverse complement.
CAATTGGAAAGTGAACAGACTCTTCATTACTTGATTAAATGATTCTTGACTGTCAGTCGAACAGCCTCTCTTCCCCATTTCCAATTAATTTTTAGAACTGGTAAACAAAGAAATTTTAAAAAAAGACAATTTTTAATACCCCTAGGATTTTCTCCTGGGCAGCTCCAAGCAGTGTCCTGGAGCTTAATATTTAATTCCTGGCAACGCTAAGTCAGACAGCTCCAAATGCAATAGGCATTTTGGTCAGGTTTAGAATAGTAAGAAGATTGGTGGAAATCTTCTTGGGAGTCATCGTCTTAATTTTTTTTCTCTGTTAATGGCATCAATGAAATGTGTGGATACATGACTCGAGCTGAATGTAGTGTCTGTGGTAGTTGTCTGACTGAAGTTTGACAGCTTAAAGGCTTCACATGCTGCCTGTTGCAATGTGAGTCTCCTTCCTAATGCGGGAGTGTTAGCTGGCCTGATTGTGACAGCGACTAAACTACTGACACATGTTATGAAAAGAAAAATTGTAAAAGAAATTTATGGTCTGCTGGATGAGAAAATGGGGGGAGGGGGAAGGGGAGCAGTAGAGGTATGTCGCCTGATTCAAATCTTCATTTCTTTTCTAAGTGGTATGAGAAGCAAAGGGGATGGTGACAGGATATGTAATACTAACATTAAATCCATCTGGCCATACAATCCCATTCTGAATAGAGTTAGGCTGAAATATAAGTGATGATCAGACTTTTTCCTTGAATGGGTATGCTGTTGGGGGCCTCCTCAGTAGTACTGTGCCACTTAAAATAAAATCTAATGTGGCTAATAGCTCCCATTTTTGCTTAACTGCAAATACAAAATTGTTACTGTATGGCAAGGCTCAATAGAATGTATCTGCTGAATCACTGCTGTATCCTAGTCACACTTTATAGGGAATTTGTGGCGTGGAAGTGAGGTACAATCCAAAGGGATAAATCAGAGGATATGTCAACCAGTTCTGCTCTAACTTTCCAGCAAACAGTACTACAGTGACAATCAAAGACATCAGATTAAAGGTCATATTTCCACACTCTGTGCAGTGATGGCGGGGGGAGGAGAGAGAGGCCAACTAAATAAATAGCTTAAAAAAAGCATGGAAAATCCTTTTCTCATTCCTATAGATCTCCAGCTGAGATTCTTTTTAAAAAAGGGGCTTCATTAAGTCAGCTGTTTATGCTATCCCATAAGATAAGCAGCAGTGCATATCTTTTATTTGAATTTGTGATCTGGTTCCCAACAGCTATTGGGCCCAAGTGCAATGTGTTTTGCTTTTTGCATTTGTTCACTGTGGAAAACCAGCCCAGCCTTTGTGTTCTGCCACTTTCAAAATCGGTCTGGCCCTATACTGGTGGGTATGTGCCCAGTCCAATACCCTTGGACTCTGCCGTGTGGTGATAGGGCACAGGTTTCTTCTCCCAACACAGTACTCCACAAAGTGACTTCAGAAAGTGGAGGTTGTGGGCAGAAGGAGGGAGTGAGGGGGGTGGAGGAAAGATAGGGGAGGAGGGAGGGAAGGGAGAAGGCAGTGAGGGGAGGATGAAGAGAAGGTGGGAGGGAAAATTGGAAGTCAAGTCAATGTGAGGGACTATACCCTTGTTCACCTCCAATCGAACAGCTGCTTGTCTCGCCATGAGATAATAATTCATGTCATTGGGGATCGAAAGAGTCAAGTAAAATGGAGAACAAGACCTACATAGCAACAAGTTGAGCATTCATTGCACGGGGGGGGGGGGGGAAAGAAACTTTCAGCAATAGAAATCTCGAAAACAAAAAACACTCCGCCCTAGACTGCCGTACTCTGTTAGCAAAATTCCGTATTATCCTTTCAGAAAAAGCAAAGTACTGAGGACGCCCACCAAAAATAAAGCATTTTAGACTTCAGAACTGTCCACACTTTCTTTCTTGGCTGTTCTATCACCAGTATCTCCTTTTAGAGGCTCTTTGTACCACCCAGAGTCTGGGAAATGTATAATTCAGGCTAACCGTGCATAAAGCTGTTAATTTCACTCTTGATTAGGAATCTCTTGTGGCATCTCACGGGTTTAGCATATCTATAGCCTCGCGCTCCTCTTTTTTTCCTCCTTCTGCTTTCAAAAAAAAAGTCAGCTACCTCCTCACTTTCCGCCCTTGACAAATGGATGAAGGATGAGAAATCTGCCATGATTAATGGCCAAGGAGCACTGAATGTCCTATATCATCTTTCTCTCTTGCATTTTATTTGAATTGATAATGAATTTTTAGAGCAATGGCGTACTTTTTCTTAATAAAGAAAACAAACGCTGTCCACTTTTCTTTGGAGGCCGAAGTTGAACAGCGACAAAAGATGACAGAGCTGTAAATTTTTTATTCTTCCCTCCACTGGCCCCCTTCCCTTTTCAATGACATCCCCCTTCCATTCCTCCCTTCACCCCCTCCCCCTGCTTCATTAGATTGGCTGAATGTTTATTTGAAATTGTAATGAAATATTTACTTTATATTGCAATAAGGATTAGTAGAGATAATTGACTGACGTCTGCTTTGGAGCTTTGGTTATAATAGGGCCCCTCTTGTTTGAATACAGTCTCAATGTGGCTGGGGGAGTGAGTGTGTATGTGTGTATGTGTGTGTGTGTGTTTTTGCCTGTCAGTTGCTCTCCACATGTTGCTTTTTCTTCTGGAGATAAGTGGGCCTAACACTGAACAAATAGTGGAAATGAGAATCCACTGAGAATCATTCACTTCTCGTTTTCCCATGGCAGATTGATAGGCGCCCAGTCACAAACCCACCCACCCCCAACCCCCTTTAGCAAAATTATTTTGTCACCATGAGCAAATCCAATTGAAAAGTCCCCTGGATGGTAAAGGAACACCAGTTGTCAAATTCAGCAAATGTAATGAAAGGAGCCGAGTGGAATAAATTGGCATCAGGTGCAGCGCTGTGCGTATGATAGGCTGCCGCATTGTGTCTGGTAGACATTCAGCGATTTCAAATATAATGGGAGAAATTAATGCAAATGAGGGGACAGAATTGAAATGTATTTTAATGCAGATTCGGGGAGACCTGGTGAATGCTTGATAACAAGTTGCTCCAGGAAAAGGACTACATTGTGCTGGGTCATTTTTTTCCCATTTCTTGTCACTTGTGCTTTATAAGGGTCCATTGTTCTCTTAAGTAAACTCTTTTAAACTATTGACATTACTCATTTATTTGAATTTCAGATTTTTTTCCCCCCTTCTCTGCTGACACTGTTGCCACAGGAGATCTGGGAAAACATTAATAGCAAGAGAACAGGGGGTCTGTCTGCAAAACAAGATGAAATCATTAAGTGTAACATTGCTGCTGTCCTTACCTCATTACAGCCTGCATTCCAGGCAATAAACTACATTTTCACAAGTAGGTTCCTTGCTAAATGAATTACTCCAGGCCTGGGACAGTTCAATGTGACATGGTGCATTACATTTACAGAGAAAAATGCAACCGTTACAAACATTGTTCCTTTTATCAGCACTTCATTAATTGTCCTCTTTTCATCTCTTTTCTTCCCCAACCTCTTTTTGCCTGCCGTCTTTCTCTACATGTTGCGTCGGGTTTCTACACACAGCCGTGGATTTGCTGGGGAGGACTGGGGGAGCTGAACTCTCTGACATACGCAGTGTTCAGTCGTTGTGACTGCTTCATCACTTGCGTGTTATTGTCATGTTGCCATGTGACGGAGCATGCCTGCATCATAGTATGCATGTGTCATTGTGTGCATGTGCCATGGCTGCGAGATGAGTCCGTCTAAACTATCCTGCCAGTGGAAAATAAATCCTCCCTGAATCCTGCAATAAAAAGTTCTTTTTGACAATTTCATTTAAATAGAGGATGTGTACTGCATAATAAACAAGCAAGTCCATCTGCCTTTGGGGTAAATATTGCATCTAGTGGGAAACTGGCAGCATATTTTCTACTCAAAACATAATAAAACAATGTCTTATAAGCACTAGACTTACTGACTAGTTGATTTGATGTGTTATCAAGTCATGAAGTTACAATTGCAGGAAAACCTTTATCTATTGACGTTACCAAAGGGTTGAAGAATCTAATCTATGTTTAGAACATTTTAGATACAAGTTTCATTTTTAAAAGAACAGCCTCTTTTTCTCTTTGGGACACAGTGGTAGATTTCAACTCTCCACCTGGGCATGTTACTGCAGGTGTGGATAGGCTGCCCATTACAAATCCTGGTTTCCATTTCCCCTGATGTCGATGGATATGAAGGTTGGGCAGCTTCTGTCTCAGGCAGTCTATCTGCAAACCCGGGCGGCAAGGTGAGGAGCCTTTGCATGAATTCTTTCACGTGGCGTGGCGGTTGTAGAACAAGCTTTATGCAGGACCTCCCCTACAGTATTCCTGGCTCAGATTTCAGGTAACCTCCCATATGCATAGGCCTCTGCCAATGCCACTTTGAAACTGGACGTACATGGGATTGATTTTTCCCCACCTCCCCACAACCCCTCTATTTTACCTCATTGTGGGCACAGCTTCCTTCTGTTCAGTGGCCCCTCATAATGGGAGCTTGATATGTGGTAATTTCAGGTGCATAGTGTTGTGCTATTATACCATGGAACAGCATGCCAGTGTGTTCGGCCAACCACTACATTTTATTAACAAGTAAGGTCTGAGAAAAAACTTACCATTTCAATAGGAACATAGGAGCATAGGCCATTCAGCCCTTTGAACTGATTCCACCATTTAATTAAATCATGGCTGATCTGTATCTTAACTCCATCTACCTGCCTGGGTTTTGTAACCTGTAATACCCTTGCCTAACGAGTGATTTGGAAATTGTAAATAATTCTGAATGAGGGAAATTTTAATTATTTTCAACAGAGATTGACCACAAGAATATAAGCAGTGGCTTCTGCAAATCAGTCCTGAGACTCAAACTCTATGATTTATGGAAACGCGAGAACTAAGCAGAGATACTAATGCTGACAATGCGCAGGATTTTTCCGCAGGCTTTGGGACTCCCAACATCGGGACCAAATGGGGGGGGGGGGGTCCCAAGCCCACACTTACCAGGAGATCACACTGGTGGAGCTATTTTCCCGGAGGCGACCTCTTAATTGACCGCCTCCCAGCTCGTCATCCAATTAAGGACGGCGGACAGACTCCGGATGTTGCTGGCCCAATCAGAGGGCCGGCACTTCTGAAGCCTCTACAGCCCACCAGTAGAGGTGGGCTCTGTTGAGGCAGTTCGGGGATCATGCCTCAAAATGGAGGTGCCATCAGAGAGATAAATTAAAAATAAACGTTCAGAGGGGCCCAGGCAGGCTGACCCCTTAAATCGAAGGGGAAACCCCTTCTGAGGGCATATTGGGGCCGTGGTGGCAGATTTCCCCCTCTTTGGGGGATGGAGCCTCTGGCTTCAATGGCCCCCCCAGCCTGCTGCAGAGAGGCCGCCTGCATGAAGCTGGTGGCCTCTGCACGCGATGGGGCAAAATGCTAGCGAGTGCAAAAAATTGCCCCTAATTGGTGTCTTAATGACTTTAATTGTTAGCCCACTTCCATTGGGTGGACAGTTGATCCACATACCATCCCAGCCCTGGGAAACTTCGCCGGCGACTCCTCGCTATTTTCCCACCCTCTCCTCCTCACAGGCAAGGCCAGGAAAATCCTGCCTCATAACGTTAAAGGGATGGTCTAGTGGTTTTCCAATAAGCTGAGGTCCTGCAACTCCAATTTCCTCCAGGTAAATGCCGTGTGTGCAGTTTCATATCTGCTGCCTCACAGTTATTCCCGCATGCCAATCGTCCACTTTCTATATTGACAGTGAACACTTTGAGCTTAAAAGTCCACAGGGCAGGAATTGGTCCCCATCACGCCCCCTGTTTTTTTGGGGTGCAAAATTAGCACTGAAAGAACCAGTTTCGGGTTGATTTGCCTTGTGTCCTATCTCCCCGAGGAGTGGGCTAGCTGCCAAATTGGAACAGACATTTTGACTCTTTGAATATGAAAATCAGAGTCTTAATGTTTGTTTTAGGATCCAGCTCAATATTCATCTTTAACTGGGCAGAGTATGCTCCCGGCTTACAGCAGCCCAAATCAATGGTCCTTAAAGGGACTGCTGGAAACCAAACACAGAGAGGTAAGTAACTTTTGAATACTTTTTGTTTCTGTGAAGCCAGGAAGAGAAGGACGACTACTCGCTCCTGGCTCCACTAATATACAGTGTTGGCCTAGGTTTATCTGTGCCATGGCGCGCCTCCCTCCACACCCCACCCCTTGACCTACCTGCGGGCTGGCATTGGAGCCAACTAAATTTCCAAAGGCTCCCAGCCGACAAGATACATTGGAGTGCTCAATTGGTGTCCGCTGCTCACTGGTTTTATGCAGGCCCAATTTCCAGCCACATTCCAGTCCCACCGCCAATTTTGTGCCAGTTTCCGGCGCTACATGAATTTTTCCCCCTACGTATTTATGTTTGCAGCAACAACTCAGTACACTCCTTGACAGTCCATATGCCACCATGCTAATGCAAGTATGTGACCCTGTGATGTGACACCCAAGCCTGGTGGCATAGCTTGGAACCTTTGTTAAATGCCAATCACCTGGTTATGCCACGTCCAGTGAGAAGCAGGCAGTGAGTTTTCAACCGATGTTCTCTGTTAAGCGCAATATGACCCTGTTATACAGCTGAGTTACAGATCAACCACTACAGAGAAGTGGTAGACCCAACCACTCACACCTTTCAAAGGAGACAGTTTTATGTTACAGCAAAGGGATTGGGCATTCTAAAGGTGGAGCAATGAGGCTGTGCAAGTGGTGCATGTACCCGTCAGTCAGTGGACTGATCAATGTGACGCATGTCACTGGAGTCACTGAAAAAATGGCTAGGTGCTGTCAGGGGAAAAGACCCATCAACTTGGTATTACGGAATGGCAAAATTGATTGAGGAAAAGGGAGAAGGGAGCTTCATCAAAAGGCAGAAAGGGAGCCAGGTGTTCTTCTGCAGTCCAAAGCTTTTGTGAATTGGGAGCTATGCTAGCACTGATATGTTCCACATAGGTCAGTGCCACTCCTCAAACGAGCAGAAGAATCAGTGTTAGATAGTGATTTTTCTTTAAAACAGCAATTGATATAAATGTGTGTGGATGGGCTTCTCGGCTGTGGTAACATAAACACAGTAACTTGTTTACTTATTTCTTAAATCTTGCTCCCACATGCGCATCACAATTATCTGAAGAGTGGAAAGGAAGTATTTTGCAATCTGTGTATTTTGCAAGAGGGGGAATCGGAGAATAATTTGTATATTTTGTCAGAGAAGAAGGTAATAATCTCTAGAAAAGGAAAAATTAGGGTGGTAATGGTGGAGGCAGTTGAAAGTAGTTGTAACCATAAAGCAGGGGAGAATGGGGGATAACAGTGCTGTACTGGAAACAGTAGTGGGGGATGGGGGTGTGGCCCTTTACTGTACACAGAGGATTAATAATCCTGGGCTGTATGGAAAGTGGGAGGTGTAATAATCTTATATAAAAGTCAGAGAGATTAATAATTTTGTACTGTATAGAAAGGCAGAGGGATTACTAATCCTGTACAGTATAAAAAGGAAGTAATAACCCTGTATATACATAAGTAAGTAAATAATCCTATATTTTTGAAAGAGAAGGAGGAATCCTATAGGAGAGGTAGGTAGTAATTCTGCAGTATGGAAGACGACAGGTTAACAATCTTGTATTGTGCCAAGGACAGGGGTAAATAATCCTGTACATGCTCCTTTCTCCTTTTCAAGTTACATGCGTAACTGTGCAGGACATATTACCACCAAAAGATTGGCGGGGCAGAGTGCGTTAACAAGCTCCATGTCCTGGCTAGCTGGAACATGCTATACCTGAATTTACAATGTTATTTTCCGCCGTGGGTCATATTCATTCTATGGATCGATTATTCCTATTTTAAAAGAGGGACCATCTAGATTTTCAGTAATTAGTCTGTTTTGACTTAGAGCAATTTATTTTTGTAACCCGAATCTCCTCGAGAAAAATGATCTTTTCACCATAAAAGAACTGTTGAGACAAATGAAATGACCTGTGATACTGGGCTATTCAGAGAGTAAACAAAGTTTTGGGTTAGGCATTAAGAAAGTCTACAGTGTGTAGTCAGCTTCAAATTACTTTTTTACATGTAGTAATCTATAAAATACATGTGAATCACTATAACAGGAAGAGCATTTTTAAAAAGTACAGGGATGTGAGCGTCAGATGGTGACAGGATCAGGGTGGCTGAGTCACTCCTTAAAGAAACAGAACAGGTCTAGTTTCTCCTTGACTAAAGTACTAAGGCACCTCCTAGAATCATCTATTTTTTTCCTTCACTTAAACAGTCAGGAAAGTACCTTATTTCCACCACAATCACTGTCATCTGGCAGCTAGTGGCAAAACTATGAGAAGAAGATAATGACCAATTAAGTATCTGATATTCTAGAATCGTTCCAAAGCCAATTTTGAGTCATACTTTGTAATATGTATCCACAGCAGTTGAATACTATATGAATACTGAAAACTATTGAATAGCAGTTGCTAAATTAAGTATTTTTTACACAAAAAAGTGTTTGTGTAACATCTTTTGTTTTTGACTTCACAACTGTGGTATGTGTAGTCAGAGTTTAACTTAGTGTTTCTTTCATTTCTACATGTTGAATGATTCAGACTCCACCCCTTTTCGAACTGTTGTTAAAATAGTGCCTTAGTGCCTTGAATATGATTTCCTGCTGTGTGATATATTTGAACAGTGCAAGCACTTCATTTTCTGTTTCACTGTCCTTATACAAAGATTCAAACAAGTACGTGGTCAGATCGTTTAAAGTCTCTACACTCCCCCACCCCCTTCCCTATTCAAAGAGAATCAGCCATTGCTCTGACCTGGGATTCTCATTGTTAGTTGTTACTCAGAGATTAGTTTCTGAAGGTTTGAAAACTAGGGCCAGTTGTGAAATCAAGTCTGTCTTCTATCATTAAACCTCATATAATGGAGCTATATCTACCTTTCTGAGATACGACATTGTCTCCACTCTTCTTCTTCTTCTTTGGCCTCCTTGTCTCGAGAGACAATGGGTAAGCGCCTGGAGGTGGTCAGTGGTTTGTGGAGCAGCGCCTGGAGTGGCTATAAAGGCCAATATTAGAGTGAAAGACTCTTCCACAGGCGCTGCAGAAGAAATTGTTTGTTGGGGCTGTTACACAGTGGGCTCTCCCCTTGCGCTTCTGTCTTTTTAAAGTCTCTTCGACTCGCCACACTTTAGTCCCGCCTTTATGTCTGCCTGCCAGCTCTGGCGATCGCTGGCAACTGACTCCCATGACTTGTGATCAATGTCACAGGGCTTCATGTCGCGTTTGCAGACGTCTTTAAAGCGGAGATATGGACGGCCGGTGGGTCTGATACCAATGACGAGCTCGCTGTACAGGAGAATGTAAAAGAACCAAGGTTACTATTTTGAAGAAAAGCATGGGTATTCCCCCCAGTGTCCTGGGGCCCAATATTTACTGCTTAACCAAAATTACTGGATACAGATTATCTGCTCATTATCACATGTTTATGGGAGCTTGCTGTGTCGACATTGGTGCTGTATTTCCTACTTTACAGCAGTGGCCACTCTTAAAAAATGTAATGAAAAGTGCTTTGGGCTGTCATGAGGTCTTGCAAGGTGCTATATAAAAGCAAGTTCTTTCTTTATTTTCAGATCCCTACAAGACCTCACCCTTCCCTATCTCTGTAACCTCCTCCACCCCTGCAACCTTCTGAGATTTCTGCGCTCCTCTGGTTCCACTTGTGCTTCCTCAATGGTTATCGCCCCACCCTTAGTGGCCATGCCTTCAGCTGACTAGGCCCTAAGCCTGGAATTCCCTCCCTAAACTCTCCTCCTCTCTACCTCTCTCTCCTTCTTTAAGGTGCTCCTTAAAACCTACCTTTTTGACCAAGTTTTTGGTTACCTGTCAAAATGTCTCTTGGCAAATTCTGTGTGATAATGTTCTTGAGAAGCATTCCTTGGGAAATTTTACTATGTCAAAGGCACTATATAAATGCAAGTTGTTGTTATAAAAAATATCTACAGCATCAGCAAAACTTGCAAAGATCAAATACATTGAACTGTCCAAAATGAGTCTATTCACAATATAAATAAAACCAACATAGACACACTGCTGAGCCAGTGGATTCAGGGGTGATGCAGGCAGGAAGAAAAAAGCTGTAACAGATTTGCTGTTGTCTGAAAGTTACAGAATGTTGATTAATGTGTGAGATAATGGACTTGGGAAATGAGTAAACACTCCTGTGCTCCCTGCTTTGTGCTTGAATAACTTGATGACAAGGGCAGCGCAAGGTGAGAATTTAACAGGACTGCAGAAAAGCAGGATGGAGTGAAGCATGACTGAGCATGGCAACAACATTAGCTGAGTGGGAGGCTTTAACTTAATAAAAGAAAAAGTGGAAGTTTTTAGAACACATATAATTAAAATAGCTCAGGGGAATGCAGTGTAATTTCTCTTGTAAGTCTATGCAGATTTAATTTGCAGCTTTAAAGCATCTTTCAGGCTACAAGGAACGATACCAGTTTAAAAGACTGTAGGGAGCAATCTCAAGTTTCAATTACTTAAACATACTTTAGCAGTTCAAATATATTTTAGGTGTTTAATAGATAAGAGTCCATGACATTCTTTGAATGTTTTAATTTACTTCCTTTTGCTTGTTCGATGGATTGTAGCCTGCTTAGGTACAGAAAGTGGGACTGCACATGTGTTGTGAGAAGTGATGCATTTGCTCTTCCAGTCCCTTAAGAAATAATCCTTGAATATTTGGAAAGGTAATGAAAGTAAGATTCAATGCACGGAGAATGTTGTGAGTATTCGTGGAATAACTGTGAAATTCTACCCCTTAGTTCTTAGTCAGTGCAAAGCTCTTGTAGGCCTTAGAACTGTACCAACAATTTACATATATAATGCCCTTCATGTCCCAATGTGTTTACAGTGGGCAGCAATGAACAGCGAGCAGAATGAAGAAGAAAAATTAGGACAGGTGATTAAAGGCATGGTTAAAGAGTTCATTTTTTTAAGGATATTTTTGAAGGAGTGAAGCAAAGGGATTTGAAAAAACAATTCAGAGTGCAAAGATATGGTTACTGCAACCGTTTATGGTGGAGCAAAGGAGCAAGAGGTCCCTTTAAACCAGAACTTGGAGACCACCAGATGTAGGGCTGAAGAAGATTGTGGCAGTACTGTTGAGAGAAGCCATGGAGGAATTTGAAGACCAGGACAAAATCAAAGTGCTCATAACACTGGATTGTGAGAGGGGTGATGGGGGTGGGACTTGGTCTGGGATTGGATATGATGAGCTCCGGAGTTCTGAATGAGTTAAGAGGGTGTATAGGGTACAGCTGTCAAGGCTAATGTAGAGAATGTCAGACAAATCGACCCTTGAGATCTTATTGAGGGTATGGGTAAGGATTTTGTAGCAGAATAGCAGATGTAAGACTGCACTGTTTGGGAAATGGGACGTAGCGATCTTGGTGATAGATCAGAAAGTATTTGTGGGCACAATCTGATAAGCAGCTGGGAATGGAAATAAGATTGGAATTAAATGCATGAAGACTCTGACAGGAGATAACTAGGGTTGCTTCAATCCACAGATAATAGACATAGTTCCAACTCATTTTGAGCTCAGAAAGGCATTTGAACAACAGAGTATCAGTTGCGAAATAAAGGTGGAGGCAGAGGAAGTGTTAAATATCACCAGTGTACTAAGGAAATGGAATCCATGTTTGCAGATATGTGTCAACATTTCAATGAGGAATAGAAGGTGCCAAGAATGGAGCCTTGGACACAATGGAGATGAAAGCATAAACCTGAGAGGGAGAAATGATTGTAGGAGATGAACTAATTGTATAAAGACAGATAGGAAAGCAAGCAGGTGAAAATGGTGCCTTAGTAATTTATGTAAACAATCCAATTGATGGTCTGCGGAAAGAGGGGTAGGATTTTTAGCCCCCGATGGGGGCGAGTACAGAGGTGGGCAGGTGCATAAATTCACACCGCTGGCCAGTGTGCCAGTTTGCTTGCTCCATCCCGCCCTCAAGCCATTTTTCCAGAGGTGGAAGGTAGCCACTTAACGATAGTTGAAGGCCAATTAAGGCCAATTTTCAGAGGCCAACAGGAATTTTCTAGTCATCCCTCGGGCCTCCCTAGGCATCAGGGAACAGGCCAGCTGCCTCGAGGCAGCCTCCTGGTGGCATATCAGAGGGCCAGTGCTCCAGGCAGGATTTGAGGCCCTCCCTGCCCTGGCCTTAGCTGTCGCCTGGCTGCTGGGAGGATTTATTTTAAGTTAATGTTAAAAAGGTTGGAGAGAGGTACTTATTAAATATGCTAATTGTCTGTGGTAACCAACTGAGGATCCTGCATGTAAACTCAGGGAATTCTACTCCACCTTCACCTCCATCTTGAGGCGCTTCTCTCTCTTACATGGAAACGCAAGTTTCTGCTTCTTCAGTGCTGGAGGGCCTCCTATGGGCTCTCTAGATTCGAGAACCCGCCCGCCATCCTTCATTGGACTGTGAGCCCACCCCCTGGCCATAATTGGCCAATTCAGGTAAATCATTGCCTGTTGGCTGTTTCCCATGCAGTGTGGGCTTCTGACCCCAGTTGACCCTGACAGTGGGGTCACGAAGCCTGTGGGGAAAATCCTGCCCAAGGTGTCAGCTGTGGCTCAGTGGTCGCACTCTCACCCCGAGTCAGGATATGATTGTGGGTTGAAGTCCCACACTGCGAGCCTGAGCTCAAAATCTAGGCTGACACTCCATTGCAGTGCTGGACTGCTGTAGTGGCAGAAGGATTGTCTTTTGGTTGAAATGTTGGACCAAAGCCCTGTTTGCCCTCTCAGGTGGATTATTTAGAAGAAGAGCAGGGGAGTTTTCCCCAGTGTCCAGGCAATACTTACCCCTTGACAAATCATCCAGTCATTATCACATTGATGTTTCTGTGTGCTTGCTGTGCGTAAATTGGCCTCTACATTTTTTACATGACAACAGTAACTACACTTCAAAAGTACTTCATTGGCTGTAAAGCACTTGGCAAAGTGCTGAGAATCATGCTATGTAAAGGCAAGTCTTTCTTTACATGTTTTTGTGAAGTACTATTTCAATCTGCCATCCATAAATGAGGATTGATATGGTGGCACGTGTTATAATTCAGTAAATGGTAGACGGAGTAACAGTTCTCTGTTGCTATCCCTGGATCATATTATTGTTTAACTAGATATTATATGACAGAAATGACACTCCACATTGTCGGGAATGTGAGGCCCACTTAAGGGAGTGACTTGTGATCCCAAGAGAATATCTGATATAAATCTATAAATTGTGACCGAGCCCTCGGGGGGTTGTTTTAATCCTACATGGAAACCTGGCGAGTGAGCAGTTCTAATCATCTAAGTTACTAACCTGCCTTTGAGCTGCCAGAAGCTGACAGGTTTGTATTTTAACCTCCTGAGTACATGGCATGGGAGTACCATTATCCCTGCAAAGTTGTCAAGCTTGTAACAGAGCCTCATTCATATTAAAGATTTTAAATTTGTAACAACAATGACAAGTGCATCTTCTAGGCTCAATCACTTCCCAAATATAAAATGATTTTTTCTTCAAAAGCAAGAGGAATCGATGCAAACGTTTTGCTCATGTCAGAGCAGAGAAGGTTATGGGAAGATTTGATAAAAGTGTTCGAAATCATGAGGGGTTTGGATAGAGTAAATAAGGGAAAACTGTTGCCAGCGGCAGAAGGATTGGTAACCAGAGGGCACAAAGTTAAGACAATTGGCAAGAGAACCAGAGCGACAAAAAGATTTTTTACACAGTGAGTTGTTATGATCTGGAATGCACTGCCTGAAAGAGTGGTGGAAGCAGATTCAGTAGGAATTTCAAAAGGGAATTGGATAACTACTTGGAAGGGGAAAAAAAATGCAGGGCTATGGTGAAACAGCAAGGGAATGGGACTAATTGGATAGCTCTTTCAAAGAGCCGGCACAGGCACGATGGACCGAATGGCCTCCTTCTGTGCTGTATGATTCTGAGATTCTATTGTGTCTTTTATCCCATAGGTCTTGCTGGAAACACATTAATGTAATTTGCAGATTTGGGAGATTCCCTGTAAATGTATATGTGGTCTAAATATCTTTATATTCTTTAAAGATTGCCTTCTCATTAAAAAGCTCAAACAGTAGGAAAATCTTCTGGGAGGTTTATTTGCCAATATCTTGCCTCCCTTAGGACTTTATTAACATTCCCATTGTGTGGATCTCGGCGGTGGGCGAAAAAAATGGCATGTCGCAGAGCCGCTGCAATCCTAAGTACGGCGGCTCATTTAAATAACCCGAGCGGGCCGCCCCACCCCGCCTCCCCTCCCCTCCCTTATCACGTGGAGGCAGAATGTTCATCCCCAGCAATGGCGTCAGCTGCCTGTGCACAGGCGTTGAAGCCATTTTAAAGGGCTGTTAGCCCTACAGGCTAATTTAAATATTTAAAGAGAGATTTAATGAAATAAAATAAATACATTTCTTTTTCCCCTCCCCCACTCCCCCAATAACTATTACATTAATTATTTGCCCTTTCCCCCCAAAACACTTACCTTTACTATCCGACCTTTCCCTGACAAACTGCACAAACTTTCAACTACAACCATTCCAACCATCCGCTACACCCATGACGTTAATTTGACCCGGTCGCCCCTCTCCTGCAATGATAAACTTGCCTCCCCCCACCAGTGTGGTGCCTCATTTCCCCAGACGGGGATACGAAGGTGCGGGAGTGCCGGACACCGCACCAAAGATTGCAGTGGGCCATCAGGAGGCGACGTAAGTTTATTTAAATTAATTATTTTAATTGATTTGCATATTAAAATTGTGGTCCCATCACCCAGTGGTACGGAGGCTGCCACGGTGCCTCGCCATCACCGGGACGATCAGGCCAGGCCCTCCCGAAGTCTGTGGCAGGCCTCATCTGAAGCCACCTTAAGGCCCCCTCCCCCCCCCCCCTCCCCCCCCACCCGCCACGGAACCCAACAGCTGGGGGAGAACAAAATCCAGTCCCTAGATTCAGAGAGCTTGTAAAGAAATCCATTGCATATGCCTTTGGAAAAAGGAAGTTTTTTCAATACGTCTCTGTTTTTTATATATTGCTTGATTTCCATAATTAACAAAAATGTTGGCAGTGATTTCCCCAGCACAGCCCATTAACTGAAATCCTCCGGTTTCCTCATAGGTGCATTTCTGATTGTCTGCAAATTGCATTTCTTTTCGTCTCACGCATGGGAATACACACCAAGAAACTTTTCCAGACAACCTATGCAAATTAACACACTTTATCTGACATTGGAGTATTTTGTGCTCATCAGTCTCTAATCAAACGCTAGCAAGTTTGTCGCAGAAGGAAAAAGCAATTCTTTTAATAGCATTAAACGAACCATGAGGATTCACTACTTAATGGTTCCTTTACTAGTTGCAGCTGTGGCTATGTAGCTGTTGCTGAGCTGAAGCACAAATTTGTTTTCTTGGGAGAACAGATAGATGAGAATTCTGAATTTTTTGGCTATTTATGTGATACATATACACACATACCAAGGCGCAACTGTGAGGAGAGCGGTTTCCTAGTTTGGTGTGTGTTTCCCAATGCACATAAATACGATGTAATGTACTTCATATTTACTCATTTAAATGTGTGTATTTTTAAAGGACCATTAACTGCATTTATTTGCGAATTGAACTGTGGATTAAGCAGTGTACTGTATTAAACCAGGACTAGGTTTTTTTTCGCAAATGATATGGAATTTGCTTCCTACGTTGAAATTATCAAATCTTTGGTTAATCTGTATCTTCAAGTCTCAATGGGGAAGTGAGGGCCGGGGGATGGGAGATGGGGACTCTGGGCGGGGGGATGGGAGATGAGGACTCTGGGCTGGGGCCTGGGAGATGGGGACTCTCAGCTGGGGGATGGGAGATGGGGACTTGGGGCTGGGATGGGAGATAGGGATTCAGGGCTGTGGGATGAGAGATGGGAATTCTGGTCAGGGACTGAAGGTTGGGTGGTGGGAGATGGGGACTCGGAGCTGCGGGATGGGAGATGGGGTGTCAGGCATTCTGCAGGGCTGGTTTCTCTGAGTGCAGCCTGTGGTGTTGCATGCTGCCTCAGGGCAAACCAGTCTTACAGTGGTGCCTCAAGCAGGCTTTAGGCATCTTATTTGCATATGCAAAGGGCCTAATACCTGTTTCATATGTCAGTAAAGGACACTTCTTGTTTGTCCTTACCCAATATGGCAGGCGGGGTACATCAGGCCATATGTGGGTGCACGCTGCCTGTCCAAAATTTTGGGGCCTTCGTAGGCCACATAACGCCTGAAAAATGGGCACTACGCAACCCAAATTTCTACACCTAAAAATTAGCAATTACGTTGCAATCTGAATTCCTGAAAACATTTATGTTCCTTCCAAGAGGCCTTCTCATATTGGCTTGAGTTTGCACTGGCGGTGCAGTATAACCTGAGCCTTAGGTGACAATTACAGACATCTACAATTGGTATTTCTTTAAATTATGATCATTTGTCATGATGTGGAACCTTAGCTTAAAAAATACAGAGGCAAAGCTTGAGGCTAAGAAGGAACACGTTTCCTTTTATATACTGTCCCATCACATCTCCCAAACAACATATTTCACTTCACATACAATGAATTGGAATCACTGTCACTGTTAAGTAGGCAAATGTGCCAGTCATTTTGTGCACAACAAAGCTGAATAAATGGCAATGAGATGAATAATCGGTTCACCTGCTTCTGGTAGTAATTTTATTAGAGGAGAATTTCCTGTTCCTCCCAGGAATAGGGACATGGAGGCCAGTTTTCACTTCCTGCACAGGCAGTGACATGGTAGTAGCAGCTTAGCTACTCAATATACCCTTCGCCAATTTTCAGTTCCATTGAAGTCACTGAGAGAGAATTTGACAGAGACATATAACGGGGGGAGCCTCTATACAACATGCATCTGCCGCAAGTTCAAATTACCCCTCTTGGGATCTTTTACCTATACAGTCAGTTTAATGTCTCATCTGAAGTCAAAGACCATCTTTCCTAATTATTTGCATCTGATGGTAAAATTAATAAGTTGGTAATTGTGGGTGCATGTGTACAGTGGGTAATTAATGAGCAGGCAGGCCTAGATTTACAACAGCAGCAATTGTTCTCAATGAGTGTAGCAAAACTTTTACAACACTATGCTAACCAGTCATGGCATTGATATCAACTGCACTGCGATCCAGTGTTATTTGTCAATATAAAACTAAATCACAATCACGCTCCACCACTCAGGACAAAATAACGTGGCACACGTACCTCTGTGTCACAAACATTTTCATTTACTAACCTTTCCATTAGAAGCTTGGTAAAAAAAAATGTCTCTTCTAAAGTAAGAGCAAAGTACTGTGAATGCTGGAAAACTGAAATAAAAAACAGAAAATGCTGGAAATACTCAGCAGGTCAGGCAGCATCTGTGGAGATGGAAACAGAGTTAATGTTTCAAAACATTCTGACGAAGGGTCATTAGCCTGTAGCGTTAATCCTATTTCTCTCTTCACAGATTCTCCCAGACCCGTTGAGTATTTCCAGCATTTTCTGTTTTTACATCCCTTCTCAAGGTTTTTTTTTCACCAATTTCCACTCTAGCACTTAGCACAAATTGTGATATTTATGCTTTTTGTACAACTCTTCAAGGTGGGGGAATGAAGATGCTGGGAAGTATTAGAATTATAGAAGGAAACAGCACAGAAGGAGGCCATTCAGCCCATCATACAAGGGACCAGCTCTATGAAAATGCAGCCCAATTAATCCCATTCGCCCTGCGTTTTCCACTGTGTAGTGGAACAGTCTATAGCAGTTTCAACCCATGTCGAGCATTGTTGGCTAAATTACAGCACAGGTGAGATGCAGTAAAGTCCACAGCTTTCAATCCCTAGTTTTGAGAAGCCCTAGGTTTGGGATGGCATTTCTATTTCTTCTGTTTTCAATCCTTATAGCCTCTCTCTTAAATTGAGATAGTCCAGCTAGTGCTGCAGTATAGAAAGTGTTCTGTTGCAGTCTTGAGTTCATCAGGAAATAGATTGTCCTAACTCATCCTTGAGCATCCATAATAGCCAGTTTAGCATCCTAGGTGAACTGGCAATATTTGCTTCTGGCTTTCAGGGATCTTTTCGCCCAATGCAAGGCATCCTGTTCCAATTGTGTAAAGGCCCATGTCTTCCTAGAATGTTCAGTCATCCTCATCTGAAGGAACGAAAAGCCTCATAAAAATATCAGACACTGATCTGGTCAATGACATTATTCCTTGTCTGGAAACATCAATGCAGCAGAATGCATTGCCGGCACTGGTATTGAAAATGAATTCCAAAGCAAAAAGGACCAGCATTAAAAATTGGACAAGAGATAATTTCCTTTTTAAGCCAGTCTCTGTTTTGGTAAATTACCTCATTTTCTTTTTGTCTTGTCACTAACTATATGCTCAGCTGAGAAGGTGGGCAGGAGACCTGCTCCTTGGCACCTCTGATTCTAAGTTGGCTTCAAGGAGGTATTTGAGAAAGCAATGTGGACTGATTCCTCCACTTTTCCTTCTTTGTGAGCCAGTGGCAGTGGTTTACTCTATGCTTTTCTCTGAGGCCTGTGTGACGTAATGTCTGCTTCCCGACATGTTGGAGCTGTACCACTACACTATCTTTACCACACAACATCATCTAAGCTGACAGTCTATTGCAGTACTAAGGGAGTGCTGCACTGTTGCAGGTCCTGTCTTTCAAATGAAACATTAAACTGAGGCCCCATCTTTCCTCTCAGGTGATGTGTGAATCGTATGGCACTATTCGAAGAACAGGCATCCCGGCCAATATTTATCCCTCATTCAAGATCAATAAAACAGATTAACAGATTATCTGGTCATGTGTCTTGATGCTGTTTTGGGACCCTGATGTGTGGTGCTACGTTCCCTACAGTACAACAGTGACTATAGTTCAAAAGTACTTCATTGGCTCTATCTAAATCCATGTTCTTTCCTTTCTGATTTAATGAAAGTTCGATGATGGAGGACATTGATTAATTTGCCACTGTATCCCTCCCATATATTGTGAATTTATGCAAGAAACTATCTAATTTAGCAATGGGGAGTAACATGATTTGGACAAAATGATTAAGGGGCTTATTTGGGATTGTGAACCTTTGTATTTGCTTTTTAACAAGGGACACATTTTGTTGGCCTAATTTGAAAAGTATGCTGTTAACTTGAGGATTTATAGTAAATAGGATATCAAATTTAAACCTTTAGTCATTTCTATGTTTCATTAGCTCAGTAACAGGAGTACAAAAACTGGAAAAAGAGATTTTTTAAAAATGTCTTTGGGTGTAAAATGTATCAAAATGTAAAGATGTGATTCTCCAAATAGTCTAACTCCTAAATTTTCACTTAATTCCAGAGAAAACAAAAGCATAGCTTTGTCCAAACAAACCTCCAAGTTGATGGAAATGCTACATTATTCCGACCACAATTACTTTGCAATACTGTCTTCTTCATTAGCATGTACTTAACTAGAAACAGAAGCACAGTCCTCTGGGGGATTGTTCTCTGACTTGTTCAAGCCTTCTAACATTGCAGCTCCTTTGGAGTCACATCTAAAGAAAATGTTGTTTCTAGTGAGCATTGCGACATATGATACTGTTTCCCTGCCGTTACTAGACCAATGGTGGTCCCCTCACTGTCTTGCACTTGCAAGTCAGCTGCATTGCTCAGCCACCATTTTTTGCTGGATTCTCCTGCTCTTAAATACCAAATGATCATGTTCTCTTGTTTCACCTTTCCAATTAAGCCCTTTTCATACCTCTGCAGAAATCAACTGTCTTTTATACTCAATTTCCTCATGCATAACATGATTAAGGAACAATACATTTCTCTTCATGCTTTGTTCCTACAGATTTTCAGACTTTCCAATCAGACATAGGAAAACATTTATACCGACGCTGTAATATATGGTTTGCTTTGAAGTTCAATATTTCCTTTGCAGTGGAGTCATATGATCTAAATTCAAACATACAAATGGCCCTGTGGACTTTGCCAGTAGATCAACAATCAACATCCCTCTCTCTCACTCTAGAATGTCCGTTCATTGATAAGTAAGACTCTTGGCATCTATTACCTTAGTATGGATGAATATATTTGACAACCTGGCTTTGACTGAAACTTACCTCATGGTGGTGTCATCTTGCCCTTTACTGAAGCATTCCTGGTGATTATACTTTTGATCACCTGCCCACCTATGCCACCACAGTGACAGAGTGGACCTTATTACCAACTTGTTCATTGCCTCTTCCCCCTACTCCTCGTACTTTCTCCACCTGTGGGCACCTCACCTTGTTCCACCCCATCTGACCTCTCCTTTTAAAGCTTCACTCTCTACTGTGTCTCCAAGACCCACTCTTGAGTTTCTCACTAAGGCACCCTCCTTCCTCTCCTTCCCCAGCCTTTGCACTGAATCTTATCGCAGCTGTGACAGGGAAGGAGGAAAATGGCAGCAGAAAAGAAATGACGAATACAGTATCGAAGCTTGAGGATTCTTCAACCTAAAACACGGTGCTCTCACGGGAGTCAGCTTGTTGTGAAGAGAAAGGGAGAAAAAGGAAATTCTCCAGAACTGTCAGTTTTTCCAACAATGAGCACAGGAAAAAAAAGAATAAATTCGGGTAGTATACTACTCCCTAACCAATAAAGCAAAACATTTTACCATTGTATAACGTGACATTAAAATTTTAACTGTCCTGATAGAGATGTGTGCTCAGTTTGAGGACAGTTCATTACCAAGAACTCATTATATTGAAACCTCATTTTTGCATCAGGTTGTAAAATGATGTCATTGTTTCCATGCAGTGTTTTCTTGGAACTACTACAAATGGTGACAAAGTGTAAAACTGGGATAACATTTGGTATAAGCACTGGAAAATAATCTTTAAACATATGTTTATGATTATTCTTCAGATAGAAATCTGAAAAGATCTTCCCCCTCCACTATGTGTTAAGCATGGTATGTGGAACATTGTTGTGCGTTGCATTTTGGAGGCCCAGGAACACAATATTGTAGAACTAACTATGGAACAGGCTATTTTAGATCATACCTTGTGTAATGAGATAGGGTTAACTAGTAATCTCATAGCAAGGGATCCTCTGGGGAAGAGTGATCATAATATGATAGAATTTCACACTGAGTTTGAGAGTGACGTATGCAAGGCTGAACTAGAGTCTTTAAACTAAATAAAGCCAATTACAAAGTTATGGGAGTGAGTTGAGTAAAGTAGATTGGGAAATCAGAACTAAAGGTATGACCGTAGAAAAACAATGGTGAACATTAAAAGAAGTAATTCATAATAAGCAATAGATATATATTTCATTGAGAAATAAAACCTCCACAGGAAAAATGATCCATCCATGGCTAACTAAGAGGTTAAGGATTATATTAGAGTAAAAGAAGATGCTTATAATATTGCCAAGAAGAATAGCAAGCCTGAAGGTTTGGAGAGTTTTAGCAAAAGACCAAAAAATTGATAAACAGAGAAAAAATAGGGCGAGTAAATGAACCAAAATATTTTTAAAATTATAAGAGCTTCTACAAGTATGTAAAAAGAGAGTAGCAAAAGTAAGCATGGGTTCCTTCGAAGCTGAGGCAGGAAAAATTATAATGGGGTATAAGGAAATGGCTGACACTAAACAAATATTTTGTAACCCATACACAAAACACATACCAGAACTAGTGGGGAACCAAGGGTCTAATGAGAGATAAGAATTTAAAGTAATTAATAATAGTAAAGAAAAATTACTAGGGAAATTAATGGGACTAAAAGCCAACCAATGATAGCCTACATCCTAGAGTTCTAAAAGAGGTCGCTACAGAGACAGTGGATTCATTGGCTGTGACCTGTCAAAAATCCCTAGATTCTGGAACAATCCCAGTGGATTGGAAGGTGTAACATCATTATTCAAAAAAGGAGAGAGAGAGAAAACAGGAAACTATAGATCATCTAGTCTGACATCAGTCATAGGGAAAATGTTGGAGTCCATTATTAAGGAAGTGCTAACAGGGCACTTAGAAAACTAGAATATAAAAGGGAAATCATGTTTTACAAATCTATTAGAGTTTTCTGAGGATGCACCTATCAGGGAAGATAAAGTGGAACCAGTGGATATATAGTATATCTGGATTTTCAAAGGGTGTTCAATAAGGTGCCATATAAAAGGTTGTAACACAAGATAAGGGCTTATGGGGTTGGGGATTATTTACTAGCATGATAGAGGATTGGTTACAGGGCAGAAAACACAGAACAGGAATAATGGGTCATTTTCAGGTTGGCAGGTTGTAACTAGTAGAGTGCCGTAAAGATCAATGTTGGGGCCTCAGCTATTTACAGACTATGTTAATTACTTAGATGAAGGGACCGAGTGTAATGTATCCAAGTTTACTGATGATGCAAAGCTAGGTAG
Source organism: Heterodontus francisci (assembly GCF_036365525.1). Taxonomy (NCBI): domain Eukaryota; kingdom Metazoa; phylum Chordata; class Chondrichthyes; order Heterodontiformes; family Heterodontidae; genus Heterodontus; species Heterodontus francisci. Next base: position 129,067,527 of record NC_090376.1, on the reverse strand, counting down.
GAAAGTAAGCTGTAAAGAGGACACAAGAAAGCTACAAAGGGATATAGACAGATTAGGTGAGTGGGTAAGAAAGTGGCAGATGGAATATAATGTGGGGAAATGTGAGGTGTATTCACTTTGCTAGGAAGAAAAGAAAACCAGAATATTTTTTAAAAGTGATAAATTATTGAACATTCAGAGAGAATTGGGTGTCCTTGTACACGGAACACAGAAAGTTAACATGCAGGTATAGCAAACAATTAGGAATGCAAATGGCATGTTGATGCAAGGGATTGAAGTAAAGGAATAAGGAAATCTTGTTACAATTGTATAGGGCTTTGGTGAGACCACACCTGGTGTAGATGTACAATTTTGGTCTCTGTACCTAAGGAAGGCTTTCTTGCCTTTGAAGTGGTGTAACAAAGGTCCACTAGATTAATTCCTGGAATGAAAGGGTTGTCTTCTGAGGATAGATTGAGTTGAATGGACCTATGCTCTCTGGAGTTTAGAAGAATGAGAGATGATCTCATGCAAACATATAAGATTCTGAGAGGGCTTGACAGGGTAGATGCAGAGAGGTTGTTTCTCCTGGCTGGAGAGGCTTTTTTTTATTTGTTTATGGGATGTCAACATCACTGGAACTAGGGTACACAGTTTCAGGATAAGGGGTCAGCCATTTAGGACTGAGATGAGAAGAAATTCTTTACTCAAATGGTTGTGAATCTCTGGAATTCTCTACTCCAGAGGGTTGTGACTTCTTAATCGTTGAGTATATTCAAGGCTGATATTGATAGGTTTTTGAATTCTAAAGTAATCAAGGGATATGGGGATTGGGAAGGTTGAAGATCAGCCATGATCCAATTGAATGGTGGAGCAGGCTCGAGGAGCCATAAGGCCCTCACCTGCTCCTATTTCTTATGTTCTTAGGTTGTACTATGGATGCGATGAGCCACAGATTCATAGTTCCTCACATCACTTCCTTACTTTATGCCTGTATAGGGAGATCCCAAGATGAAACAATAAGGAGGAAAGGCGGAATATTTGTAGGGAATGTCACTCTTGGCTGCTCTTATGAAGCTCCTCTTGGCCAATTGTTGACCAATGGCTGGCAGGACAAGGTCAAGTGAATTTTGGCTTGATCAGAAATTTCAAAGCGGTAAAAATACTGTTTAACTCTATTTTATGTAAAGCGGTTATTATATTCCCTATATTCACCTTTCAAATTCATAAATTAGCAGAGTTAACAAATTTATGCCTCTATACTAGGGAGGGCTTTGGAAAGATCCGATCATGTGACCAGACTGCCTGAAACATTAGATACTCAGACTGCCACTTTCTTGGTTGTGAGCCAGCGTTGGATATTTTTACACATCATCATCACACAATATTTCAATGAGAAGTTTCAGGGAGTATTTGTCTGCATCCTGAACATTTTATTAAACCAGAAGTTTCTGTTTTCTTCTTGGAGACCTTATTGATAATGAGTTTGCTTATGAAATATATTACTTCTCTGAAGTTCATAAAAATGCATTTCTATAGCAGGCCAGCTAAAACAAATTAATTAAATTAATCCAAATATTTCAGTTTTGAGTTTCCATCGCTTTCAAGGGCTAATACCTATTGATCAGCACCAATCAATTTTATATTCTCATTGTCTATACAATACATTCAGCCACAGCAATGATAACACATTACTTTGGACATTATACAAATTGATGTGTGTTTTTTTCAAGATTATGGCCCTGAAATGACATCGTGGGAACATGTTGATCCATTTATTTAAAGTGGGTTAGCACATTCATTAACATAACAGAGGAAGACATTTCATATCGCCATGTTAGACATTTGTTTGGACGCTAATTTTCCATACAGTAATTTCATGGTCTATGCAGCATTTTATTACAAAAAGAAGGTAAATGATGTATAAGATGGACAGAAAATCAAAACATTAAACAGTAAATATAGTTAATTTTTAAAAGCACAGACCAAATAGACCCAGTGAAAATAATTAATTTTTAAAAATTGGCATCAAATGGACATTAGAATAATCCATTGTTACTGTCTGTGGTAACTATTTGGATTTCAGTCATCTGTTTAATTTGAATAGTGTAGGAAATTCTTGTTAAAACTAAAAGATACAGCAGCAATAATCAATGCAAAATTCCTGAAGGGCAAAATCTGTTTGGAGAGAAACCATTGAATAAAGCCTGCCTCATTAGAAAGACAGCACTGTGTCAGCCTCATTAGAGTTGATCCAGCATTAGTGTGCACTGGAAATGGATTGTTAGACACTGGTGAGAAAGCTCCCACATAATAATCACAAATATTTTCTCAGCCCTTCATGCCAAAAGGCAATCTTTGTGTTTCTAACATGGTGGCCACTTTTCTGTGTTTGTATATTGGTTATTGAAATGTTACCAATGAATACCCTGGGAATGTTATTGCGCATGTATTGATACTCACACACACTCATGCATTGATAAATTACCATAGTGACAGGGAAAAAGATGTGGGGTTAAACAATATTATCATGATGACACAATAGGAACATAGGATTAGGAGTTGGCCATTTAATCCCTCGAGTCTGTTCCACCACTCAATGAGATCATAGCTGATCTGTGACCTAACTCCATATACCCATCTTTGCCCCATATCCATTAATACTTCTGGTTAACAGAAATCTATCAATCTCAAATATAAAATTAACAATTGACTTAGCATCAACTGTGGTTTGTGGAAGAGAGTTTCAAACTTCTACCACCCTTTGCATGTAGAGGTGTTTCCTAACTTGACTCCTGAAAGGCCCGACTCTAATATTTAGACTATGCCCCCTGGTCTTACACTCCCCAGTCAGCAGTATTGAATTGTATTGAATAATTGAAGGAGAGAGAAAAAGCAAAGTTAAATTATTACTTCAGTTCAGCGTGACTGAAACGCACCTCATTACTAATGCACCATGCAAACAAACCTTTAGTTCTGTTACTGTAAGGAGATATTGATCAAGTAAAATGGTGCCAAATTGGAATTAATCTGTCATGGTATCCATTGTACTGTCATTTCTTAGTTATTGGAATGTGATGTGGAGTACATTATGTCTGAATACCTAGAAAATGTTGTGATATTTACTGGAATTTTTCTTTTAAAAAAGGAATTGCACGAGTGCCATTTAAAGTACTGAAAAGGTTCAGTATGTTTTTCAAATAGTATTTTGAAATGTATGTTTTGGTAGCTGGCAAGCTGCAAAGCTGATCTTTGCAATTTATGACATATGTATAATAACTATTACTTAGCAAGAGCCATTTATAGACAATTAAAATAAGCCATTGAAAAAAAAATGTTCTGCTGTTTTTCTGCTGTTATCCTGCTCCCTGTTCCCTCTTGGTTTCTAACCCATTTGCTGCACCCATTATTTTTTCGTAACTGGGATGGTGAGCAAGTGACCTACTCTCGGGATTCTGCCCATTTCACTCCTTAGGTGGATTGCTCGGAAGTACATTAAACCGGCAGGGAGCTGGCCTTTTTTTATCCTCATACTTTCGCCTGATTTGTGGTGATGTGCTTCACCTGAATCACCTTCCCGAAAAGGGATAATTTTAACGTCTAGTAGGAGTGCAGGACAAGTAATCTGATGGGTATACCATATTACAGTATGGTTAACTTGAGTGTACTCACTGCACATTCTTCGTACAGGAGAGTACTTCAGCACCAAACTGGAGTGCACGGAGTTGACACGTACCACGAGGGCAAATATAGTGCTTCACAATTTTAGCCTAAAGCTGTTGTTTCATCATTACCTCTTTCTTACATTGAGACACAAGTAAGCACTTAGTTAAAGATTGTTTTTTCCAGTGGTTTGACATGGAGGTGTATCGTAGAATACAAGACAGCACCACCTTAGCAATCAGCTGAATAGTTAACCACAAACTATCACACAGTCAGATTGCAGAAACTTCCATCAGGCACATGTTCAAGAACAGAACTGAACCAACCTTATAGAAGATGGCTGGTGAGGTTGCTGAAGGTCATAACGATTTTTGCCAGTACATAAATTCCTCCTTTACTTTTTATTTTAACAGACAATTGAAAAAATAAATTAATGTCATGCAATGGCCTTTAATCTGTGGTCGAAAGGGCTTTCTTTCTAAATCAAAATGAAGAAAAAAATTGTTTTCTTTCTTTTGAAGAACAGCTGATTGCTGAGAGCTGTTCTATTCTGATGAGGCGATGTGACTAATTTTATCCCCTAAATGCATTTAGACGCTGTCAGGCGGCTGGTTTTGCAAGTGAAAATGCAACGTGATGGTATTATAGTAAACAGCACTTAAGCGCAGCTGGCAGAATTGATCAGGGCCACGTTAGAACGAATTTCAGCAGATGACTAGAGCAGCAGAAACAATAACTGAATATGCAAACAGTTTCTAACAGCAAATGCTCAGGGGATCTGGCACCATTATTTCCGACTTTGAAGAGGGAAAAGAGTGCAAATTTGTAACCTCCTTCTATACAAAAAGGTTTTGGGTATTGTGTAGGCATCTGCCTGTGATTATACTGTCATAGTTAGCAATTCTAAACTGTTAACTCCATTGACTTTATTTACATTTCATTAATTATTAAAAAGGAAAGAATATAAACATTTGATAATTTTTGTTTATAAGGACATATCTCAGAATCAGAAGGCCTTAAACCAATCAATATTAATCAGAAAGGATTTCCTGTTGAACTCAAATGTAAAGGCACATTAATTGTCTCTATTTCAAAAATCTGTTTTCTTGCTATTTCCTGTGAGGGTTAGCTGATTACACGCTTGAACACAAAGAGATATTTTCACTTTAGTTAAAATAAATCAAAACGGGAAACGGCAATAAATCTCAGCTGTAAATATGATGATTTGGAACTTGCGATTTCTTGATTATCAGAGCTGATTGTAAATTAGTGCAAAGTATTCTTGCGCACTGAAAAACATTTAAGGTAATTGTATAAAATTGTGTGGTCAAAGCAAAGCCTCACCTATTGGGAGAACATATTGGGAATTTGGGCCTGTGCTCCTATCCATTTTATGACCATTAGTTTTAATGAACAGAAATTTGTGGCGAGCACAAATCCCTGATACATACCCATAATGGGCAAGGTTGTGCAGCCTTCTTAAATTCTCCTTTTCAGCAAATAATTTCCATGTCTTGATTTAGTGAATAATTGAAAGTACCTTTTATATTGTGTTGCCAATACAAATACAGTTAGGAATTCTTATATTTGTAACTGTAATTGTACAGATTTTATATGTATTTTAATGTAGCATTTTATTTCATTCCTCTGTTCTTGTTATCATTGAAGATTGATTAATTACAGAAACTTTGATTCACTATAATAAGATCAAGTAATCCAAAAGTTCATTCTAAGAGAACACACTTTAATGTGGCACAAATTAAAAGCTATATGTCCTGTCCCAACAGGAATAGAACTGAATTTCAGACAGGGGCATCTAATGGGTGACCAGTGGGATACTGCATCTAAATCCCTGCTTGCAAGCAATAAAACAAAACAACTGTAAACAGTCCAGTGTGGTTACCCCATCACGAAGTGCTGATGAGATATTATTGGGCTTTGCACATGCAACGTATTTGATTTCAGGTTGCCGTTGACATAATATAGACAGCACTACTGCGCACAGACTTGAGTTTTCCAGCTGCTGCACTTTCCACCAAAACAGCTGGCAGCGTGACACACAATCTTTATATGCATTCCGACCCTAATTAACTTTTCCAACCCAAACACTTAAATGCAATCCTTTGTTTAGTAATCGAGTCCTGCCTAATGTTAGGGTTAATAATATTGAGTTTTAGATTAAAAAAAAAGCTCCTCATGCGCTCATTCACTTTCCATAGCAAGGCTACTTGGTGCCTTCACATACTGATTACCCCAGAAGGTTCATTACAGGATAAGCAGTCTGAAATTTGACAGAAATCAGCGAAACAAATCACTATCCTGTAATGCAAACACTTGTACCTAACAGTTAAGGGAGAGTTTTTTTTTTAACAAATTAGAGTTCCCTTTTGCAATGCAAGAACATACTGGCTATTTGGACATGGATATCAGTGTGTCTCACAGAATGTTTTGCTTATTAATTGATAATGGTTAGAAAATTGCGCAGGATGCACTTCCTTTCCCTGCTGGCCCCATGCCTATATTGCCAATAAAAACAGAAAGTGCTGGAAATACTCAGCAGGTCAGGCAGCATCTGTGGAGAGAGAAACCAAGTTAACGTTTCAGGTCTGTGACCTTTCATCAGATATATTGCCAATATCCTTTCCCTTTCCACAATAATCTACATAGGGAGTGTCAACCCCAGGTTTTTTCAAACTTTATTTTATTTTTCCCCGTACACAATTAGTCAGATTACTGCCTTCTAGCTGGCCTCTGCTGAGGTTAGACTCTATGACATTTCAAAGTGAACGGGTTAGTGCCAGTAGACCTAGGTCAGTGCATTTTGTAACTGTTCCAAAAGGGCTCCAAGCATGGAGGAACCTGCACCTAAGTCAATGGTTTCCCCTTTGTTAAACCAGTGCCGTTTACCGTTTCCACAGTCAGTTTTCGCTGATCCTTTTCAAGGTTGTAATTTGAAGCAACTTCTGGCTATCTCAGGCAAGCTTCATCCTGGGGTGATAACAGTAAGAATAAATGTATCACCTGGCATCATTTCTGAAGCTGAGTTGCAAGGTACATTATTGCTATCTTTCAGCCTTTTGAATATTGGAGCATTTCCAATGATGGCACAACCAAGAAGTCCATATAACTTTCCACCCTCATTGTATTGAGCTCCAAATAGTTTGGGACAAACACAAATACAAACTTTCTATCGGTGAGTTAAGTAGTTTTCAGCTTAGGGATACCTATAACAGCTACAGACCAATTTCCTTTTACTTAAATCTTTAGCGCGATTTCTGCTAATTAGCATAAATCATTAAGAGCCTCGCCTTTTAGATTCAAAATGCCCAATCAGAAAACTGGATTTATGATTCAGTTGAGGTGAACGGATGGTTTGCTTCATCAGATGATCAATCTTGGATTATGCTATCATTTGATTGAGGCATCAATTGAAAAAAAGACTTCTTCATGTAGTGCCTTTCACAACCACAGGACATCCCAAAGTGCCCGACAGACAGTGAAACATCTTTGAAGTGTAGTCACTGTTGTAACGTAGGAAATGCGGCAGCCAATTTGTGCACAGCAAGCTTCCACAAACAGCAATGTGATAATGACCAGATAATTGTTTTTTAGTGATACTGATTGAGACATAAACATTGGCCAGGATGCTAGGGATAACTCCCCTATTCTTCTCTGAAATTATGTTATGGGATCTTTTACACCCACCTGACATGAGGGACAGGGCCTTGGTTGAATGTATTATCCAAAAGATGTCATCTCTGACAGTACAGCACTCCCTCAGTACTTACTGAACTGGAGTGTCAACCTTGTTTTTTGTGCTCAAGTCCTGGAGTGGGTCTTGAACCCACAACCTTTTGTCTCAGAGAAGCCTGCTACAGTAAAAAGTTGTGCCTCTTTTAAGAAAAAGGCCAAACAGAAAGATTCAAAAGTTGAAAATGACCCTTATTGTCTTGTTGTATTATCTATTTTGCTTCTCAGTGAACAAACTATCTGTGGAAAAACAGGCCGCAAAACAGTTGCCAATTAGCTCAGATTTTCTTGGCAGAAGAACCAGTGACATTTGGACTGTGGGTAGCGGTATTGGATAAAGATCCTTATTTCCCCAGCTGTTGCTGTTCCCAAGCAAGGATCAGTTCCGTGCATCCTCTAGCTACAGACAGCTCTTAGTTTCCACAGTCAAGGCAAATAAAGAACTCTACAACTGCAGCTCCCTTTCAATCACTACCTTTCATTAAATGCTTCAGTCTCAGCCTGATGTCCTGTTTCACCATTCTCATGATCATGTTGTTTAGCAGAACAGGTGGTACAGATGGCTAGAAATGAAATAATGTGCCTTTTTTATTAGCAGGAAAATTCTTTTGCCATTGCAACACAACTTGGACCAATTCTCATCGACAGCTCATGCTGGGAATCTTTGGAACTAAAAATCTGTCTATGATCAGGGAAAAAAATTGCTGAAAATAAGTTTTAGTAATATTTTACAAATGGAACAATCTGATTTATTGGAGGTTGTTAATGTCAAGTGAGGCACTGGGAGAGGGATTGTGTTGATTTTGCTTGTAGTTAGAAAGTTCCATTTAATAATGCGTATAAATGATTGCATTGTTCTGGTTATAATTACACAGCTGATGGATTTTTTTTCCAGGAAGCTTGCAGTATTCATAACTTTACATCCTTCTCCTGAGAACTTTTTCCACTGTGATACGAGCATGTGGAAATTCGTGCAACGGTGCTCCAATGAGTGATGAGAGATGGAGAGCTTGTGACGCCTTTTCACACCTGATACAAGAGGCACCAATAATATGGAAGGAAGGACGAGTCTGGTGTGTAGTAATATCCTAAGCACCTTCAAAAAGATTTCCTTTGCATGCCTCTTCTAGTGAAATCAGAAACCTGTTAGAAAAAAAACAGTGTTGTACAATTTTGTAGGAATACCAATCGAAGGCAAAGCATTACGAATGTGCTTATGATATTGGTGCACACAAGGCAGAGCAACTACTCCCCATCCATGATAATGATATCACTTCGGTGAAACATCAGATTTATTATAGATGCTTTACGTAGCAATTCACCTGGAGCTGTTTTACTGCAAGGCACAGTAGTTGTGACAAAACATTTTGGACGGTTCCTGGCTGAGAATGAGCAGTAGGCAACCACAGCTGTAACCAAAATTACTGTGGCTAACAACCAATGTGCACATGCCCACAACTAAAGCATGCCTACCGCAGGGTCCTATACATAGCATGCTGCTGGTTTCAAGCAGCACAAAAGGCTGTCATATTGAACCAGAATTCCAGTAATAAAAGATAAGTTTATGTCAATATATGAACAGGATTATATAAAACTGAAGCACATTACACTGTGCGAATAAGATATTGGGCCAAAAGCTGCTGTGACATTAATGCCTGGAAGTGCGAGTTGATAATGGCGCAATGAGGGCAACGGGGCACCTGGGACCTTAGCGAATGATGGGACCAACAGTCTATCTCCTTAACCAATGAGATTTAAGGATTGAGAAAGAAACAGAGGAACAACTGAGAAGGAGGGTGAATTAGAGTCAAATCAGATACAGGAAGAGAAATAAAGAGCGGGAATAATTGTTCACTTCCTGTCCCGAGAGATTGATTGACATTGCAGTAACAATTATCACACCGTAAAAAGGGTAATTACGCTGTTAAGTATGAGCCCTAATATTTTGTGGAGAGTTCAGTGCACAATTAAGGCGGAATTTAATTAGCCCCCAGAGACAGGCTAGGAGGTGGGGGGACCCATAGAATTAAGACAGAAGTCGGGGGGGAGAGGACCCGTCAGCTTCCAATTGCACAGTGATTTAGTTGGGGGCGGTGATGCCAGGAAAGGCCAATTGAGTCCCTTAAGTTGCCAATCAGTAGGCACTTAAGGGACTCTTCCTGCCATCGCTGGAATTAAACAGCAGCGGGGGGAGGGTCCTCATCCATGCAAATCTGTGGCCCAAGTTGGCCGCTGGCAGCATAGGCTGCCCCTCTGGTAATATCTCCCCCCCCCCGCCCTCATTGCCTACCCTCCCCCTATCATTGGGGCTTGCTGGACTGGCCCCGGCGATCCCACTACAGAAGTGTGAGGTGATGCATTTTGGGAGGACTAACAAGGCAAGGGAATATACAATGGATGGTTGGACCCTAGGAAGTACAGAGGGTCAGAGGGACCTTGGTGTACTTGTCCATAGATCATGGAAGGCAGCAGCACAGGTAGATAAGGTGGTTAGGAAGGCATATGGGATACTTTATTATTAGCTGAGGCATAGAATATAAGAGCAGGGAGGTTATGATGGAGCTGTATAAAATGCTAGTTAGGCCACAGCTGGAGTACTGTGTACAGTTCTGGGCACCACACTATAGGAAGGATGTGATTGAACTGGAAAGGGTGCAGAGGAGATTCACCAGGATGTTGCCTGGGCTGGAGCATTTCAGCTATGAAGAGAGACTGAAAAGGCTAGGGTTGTTTTCCTTAGAGCAGAGAAGGCTGAGGGGGGACATGATTGAGGTATACAAAATTATGAGGGGCATTGATAGATTAGATAGGAAGAAACGTCTTCCCTTACTGGAGGGGTCAAGAACCAGGGGGCATAGATTTAAGGTAAGGGGCAGGAGGTTTAGAGAGGATTTGAGGAAATTTTTTTTCACCCAGAGGGTGGTTGGAATCTGGAACACACTGCCTGATGAGGTGGTAGAGGCAGGAACCATCACAACATTTAAGAAGTATTTAGATGGGCACTCGAAACGCCATAGCATACAAGGCTACGGGCCAAGTGCTGGAAAATGGGATTAGAATAGTTAGGTGCTTGATGGCCGGCACAGACACGATGGACCGACAGGCCTGTTTCTGTGCTGTTTGACTCTATGACTATGACACAATCACACTGGTCCAGGGCTCCAGCACTGGGCCTGGTCCCAAGCCTCCTGTAGTTCCGACAGTGGACACTGCTCTTGGTGGTGCTGCTGATACTACTCAGCTGCTGTCCCTCTGATTGGCTGGCAGCTCTTGGAGGCGATATTCCCATCCTCAAAAGGATGGGGATCCTGGTGCTGGGCACTTAAGTGCCTGAGTGTTGTTGAATCATGTTGGTGCTAGTCCAAAAGGCTGAGGCAGGGTTCCACTTGACTTTTCAGCCTGGCTCCGGGGCCCCCACCAGCTCGACTAAATTCAGCTCTTAATATGCAAATCCAGCAAATCCTTCAAAACAATGGAGAGTCTAAGGTCGAGATATCGTTTCTGCAAAGTAAGTCAACTAGGAAGTTCTGGAGATTCGCAACTCACACTGTATCTTTTAATCCCCTGAACTTGCTGGTCAATTTGTGCATTAATAACGGCGTGCGTCATGAACTTGCTGATATTTTTACAAAAGATTTGACCCATTGGATTGAAAGTTATTAAATATGATATTTATTCAGCTCATAATGTAGATGGAATATGTGTCACTTCTCCAGACCATTTACATTTATGGGGAAAACATCACATTCCACAACTTTTTACACAAAATATTGTTATGATCAGGAATGTGTTGCCTGAAAGGTGGAAGCAGATTCAATAATAATTTTCAAAAAGGAATTGGATAAGGAATTGAAAGCTTCCAAGTTCAGTATTATGGCTGGACCAAGTGGAGATCTTGAAGGTATTGAATGAAGGGTAATGGGGAAAGTGCAGGGGAGTGGGAATAATTGAATAGCTCTTTTAAAGAGCCTGCACAGGCATGATGGGCTGAATGGCCTCCTACTGTGCTGTTTCATTTGATAATTCTATGAACTTTCTATATAGCTTTTATGATGTATATAGTGACCATTTAGGATTATGTCATATCTGACTTAAAATATTCTGAAAGCTTTGAGTTCTCAGGCTGAATCATTATTGTCAAAGAGGGAGTTTAGTCTGCATTAGCAATTCAGAGAAGCCTGTTATACGCGTGAGCTGTTTTAACTATCTGCATCACTAGATATTTGTTGATTATTTTATTTGTGCTTGGGTGCCACACGAAGGTTTCACTGGTTTGATTCAGTTTATAAAGGAGGCAGGTGCTCATGCATTGACAGATCTGTTGCTGTACGCCTGACATGAAGAAGAACCTGATTCCAAGATGGATTCAAGGCAGCTGCTGTTAATGGGGCAGGTTTCACAATTGAGCCTCCTGAAAGCTCCAGCCCATAAGTAATTGTGTACCGCAGGCCCTGAATTTCCATCAGAGATCCCGCTGCTGTGCTGCCCTAGCTTTACCGGACATACAGTGAAAATCTCGTTTCGGCCACATTTCCGTTAAAGTTACGCCGGCACTAAGACAGAAAGTCTGAAGAGATTTAGGACCAAAAAAAAGCATATTCTTTTCCTCAGTGAAACGCCACAGCCGACTCCAATCCTATCTTCATCTGAAGCTGACATCCTTGCATTTTCCAAGCTATTGTACAGCGGGAACATCGCAGCTCTTGTCTTTGCCCAGGATCCACATCCATACGCTTCCAGCAGGCTTTGCTGGACAGCAGCCAGCTACAGGAACACTCTGTAAGCCAGGGCACTAAGGCCAATTGTAGAAGCCTTATCATGTCCCAGCTAAGATCAGTTAATTGGGCATCCACTGGGGATCAAACCTGCGGCCTTCCCAGCCTACATGTTTTGTCATGAAGCTCATTGAGCAAAATAAGCCATTAAAGTTTTCCTCTAAAGTTACGTCATCTTGTGACTTTAGAGAACTACAGCCCAAGTATGCATTGAGTGCAGGTGCTCGAACTGGGGTGCATTTTGGTAAACCTGGGAGCTTAGATTTCCACATTTGTTTTTAAAATTCAGACAGAGTGCACGAGATGGTTATAATTAATGCAACTTTTAAGATATATATCACATACTCTGCAAAACTCCGAAACAAGACTGGTAAGACAAAACATGAAAAGGCGCTGTTACATTTTGATATGGAGAGCACAGACCGAAGCTTAGAGCACTTTGCTTGTCAAAGGTTTGTAATGAAGGGATAAAGATTACAGCAAGCTAACAGGAGATGTTTGGAGGAAAGTTTGCAACAGCGCATGACAGCCTTGCTCTCTCTCCCTCATTTCAAATGTTGGCTGAGTAGCAGTCAGCTCCAAGGGAAATGTGGTGCTTTCATACTTGAGTAATTGATGAATTGTATGCAATATGCAAATGAGAATACATAAATCTTATGAATGACAGCTTAATTTATGTGAACCTTAATGAATGCAGGATTAGATTTTAATTAAATATCCTCAAAGGCACCCTGACTTGTAAGTTTTTTTTCTGGCCTTCTTTTTGAAGACTTGTTCCACATTTAATGGATTTTTGTGAAAAGTAAGGGAGAAGATCAGTCATAACAGGTTTTGCAGAATTGCCTTTTGCTTTAATGAGATTCAGCATTGCCTGTTGTTCGAGTAGACAAGCATTTAATATCTATCAAAAATTGGATCTACATAAAAAATGCACTTTTTATTTCTCTGCCAAATTTCTTATGAGCCTTGTTACATCAAAGAAACAGCATGTGAATATTATTGTAGAAGTACTATATTTCTTTCACTGCAGTAGGAGTGACATCTTGAACACAGTGCAAGTGGATTTGCTTCCAAAGTCCATAAATGCCATATGGAATCGCCTGGGATTTTCTCCCAAGATTTCCTATAGGATATTTATGCAAAAGGACAATAGCATGACATTTTGTTTTTGAATGCGTGCGTTTACACATACAATATGCCATTTTTGTGGCACCACTCTCAATATGTTGCTGGATATCAGTCTGTTTAATGTTGTTTTACCCTGGTGCGACAGCAAACCCAGTGGAATAGTCATCTGCTAGATTGCACACAAACACCTGAGCCCTATTTGAATGAACCTCCATTCAGTGAAGATGGCATGATAAATGTACATCTGCAAAATGATATACATGCCTGCAAAAGGATGTAAATAATAATCATAGGTGTATGGGGAGAGGAAGGGTGCAGGTTATTAGAGTGCCAAGGATAACTCGGGCTATTTTTGACTTGTATTTCGCTGCTACTGTCTGTTCCAGATAAAACAGCTGAACCCTGGTGATGGGATGACATCATGAATTATCAATAAACATGATTGTGGCCAGAAGCAGACAGCTTGGCGAGGCCTTTCTTTTCTTTTAAGTATCTGTATCTTTTATAAGTGTTGCAAATTAGCAGGAGATAATGACAGATCTGCAGCCAACATTTCCCGACTCAGGTAGCAGCAGCTGTCTTTTTCCCACTTTTTTTTCTTGAGTTGAATTTTTTTTCATTTGCTGTCTCCCGTTGCCCTTAAAAATACAAGGTGCTCGCTGCAGAAAAAGAAAAGGAAGTTGCTTTGAACACTGGTAAGGAACATTACACGTACGCCCATCTGATAATCCAGCCACAATTCTGTGGATGTTCCAGCACTCTGACAGTTGTGAGAGATGAATGATTGATAATACACTCGTTTCTGCTCAGTGTAAATCAACAGTTTGATGAGGCTGTCACAGCATGTGCTGATGAACACACACTGCATTACATAACATCTTGCTCAAAAAGACAGTGTCCCTTTATACCTGGCCTGGTAATGATAATAGTTCAATTCATTCAAATCCCAAATCTACATAATAAAACCTTTTAAAACATCTCAATCTTCTTTAAGAATTTAATGTGTATCCTTCTTGATTTCAAATCTGGTTCTATTGCTCTCTGTTATGCACTAAATGAGCATCTTAGACAGAAGATTATGTAGTAACCACTGTTACTGGTGTTTATTTCCAACATATTGACATTCAATAGGATTGAGCTCTGCATGTGGTAGTCGTGTGTACGTTCATGTTTTGATATCTATTGGTGCCTGAAATGGAACACTGCCTCTGTATTTTATCTCTTCTTTTGTAGACTTATCAGAACTGTAACTTGCACGAACTAGCGTAGAGTGATTTCTCGTAACTAGTATCAGATAATTATTATCTACCCCAGGAGGGGATCGAGTCTTTGGGAACGATTATGCCACCCTTTTCCAGTTGGAAATGCCTTCCCAATTTTGATATCAAGACTCAATGACTTTGAGGTGAGCTCTGAATGAATTGCCAAATCTGAATAGGTCCCACTTTCGCTGATGGCATGTAGGGCAGCGGTGGTCAAACTGGGGTGGGCTTGGTGTGAACCAGGAGATGGGAGCGGAATGCAACCATTACATGTGGGCTGATGTGACAAAGAGGAGTGGAGCTTGCATGAAGAAGCACTGAGATTGGCATGAAGATCACGATATCAGGAAGTAATCTGTAAGCAAATGTCTGTAAGTAAATACCTGTAATCTTAAAAGCATTATTAAAACACTCCTTACATGCAGCACTTCCATAATATGAGTACCATTTAATATTATAAATTTAGATGGGGGAAGGGGATGTGAGCAGGGTCCACAACTACTAATCCATTTCCAAAGCGGCCTTGCAACCAAACAAGTTTGGGAACTACTGATGTAGAGTTTTGATGGCACTTGTCGGAAAAAGGCCATTGGCGTCGATCGCACTGCTGTGGGGAGACACTGAGCGGAGGCCAGGGGGCAAGATTTAACTTATTCAAAACCAAATCATTTACACAGAGTTAAAATTGGGTACCCAGAGTTAAAATTGGGCCCCTACATGGTTCCCCATAGGACCAGAAAGAAAAATTGGTGAGGGAGTGACTCTCGTGCTCTCTCACCCCTCCTAGTGGCCAGTTTTAGAGTGGCATCAGTGGAGATCTCCGAACAGGTCCTCTCAATAGGGCTTAAGGAAACTCAAGAAAGTGGTGGGGGGAAAGGAAGGGTTGAGAAAAGTACCGCCTATGTACTGTGTGAATTATTAGTTTATTGCTGATGAGAAATTGCATAGAGGCATTGATGTCATTTTGAAGGCAAGGGCTGAAAGAATTCTGCACTGTCAATAAACGCTAAAGTAATTTGTTTTTAAGATATTATCTATTCCTGTGTGAGACCATAATCGTGTACACATATTGTAAATGCAGACATTGATTCTGCAGTGTCTCTTCATTCAATCACAGAGGTGAGAACTAGTTATAGATTTCATAATGTATTTCACATGTGAGCTCTCAGTTTTACTGCTCGTGACATGAGCATAATATTTGTTTTGCAAATTTAAAACCTTTTAATGCTCACTTGAAGGGGCTTCTTTTGAAAACTAAGCCACTGTTTCCCCCAGCAATTCAATTCGCCCTAACCAGTTTTGAATTGAGCTGCACAGAACAAGAAGGTTCCAGATTCAGATCCCCAGAAACTACTGAAATGGCTAGTCTCAGCAGGGTTGACTGAAGTTGCTTGACATTTAGCTTTGATATTCCTTGACCACTGCTGGAAATGGAAAGTGTATTGATAGCAGGTGAGAAAGCTTAGGATCAAGCTTAGTTGCGATGCACCACACAAGGGAATAGCCCATTGACACTCGGGCTGAGGTTGGGGTATATTTTCCCAGCCAGTGGGATTTTTCCTGTTTTACTTTTTAAGGCACGTGGAGCCAATGAAATGACATGCTTGTGCAGTTTCAGACTCTGATGAACTGCATTTGCACAAACCCTATGAGAGCTTAATTGACCTGGTCAATTGGATGTTATTGCAGTTTACTGCAATCTCCTGAGTGTTACAGAAACCTTACACTCTGCACTTATCCTGTCCATATGAAATGGGTGTTAAAGGTTAATTCACGTGACTTTGCATGAAGCAGATTCTTCAATGTGTAATGTTTGCAGTTAGATTTTCACAATCAAAGTTGTGAAAATAGATTTAGCATTCGGTGTAACTAAATCTGTTTTATTTTGGGTGGGGGGGGGGTGGGGTCGCATGGGAGCAAAGAAAAGGATCAACAAAGGGTTGTCAGACGTGTTCACCTGCACTTGTTTTGATTTGCCCATACCTGCCATTATCCTAGGACCATGTGTACAGATCCAGGCACTGTTAGCTGTGCAGTAGGAAGAAAACTGTCTTCACAGGTTCAGGTTTACCAGAGAGGCTGGTACAAAGTTATGCTGCCTGCTGAAAGTGGAGCTGCAGACCAACTTAACCATATGAATGGCATTGGCAGTTGCTGTCAATGTCACCACTACCCTCAACTTGTATGCCATCGAGTCCTTCTAGTCTAGCACAAGGGACATCTGTAACATCAGCCAATTGACAGTGCAGAGTTGAATCTAGCAGGTGCTTTGATTATAAAAGAAAACATCTTTATTACTTTTCCCCAGGGAAAACTGACATTAGAATAGTTGGATTTCCTCAAAGTCCAGGACATTATTGATGGCACCATTATGACAATCAGGACGCTGAACATAATGGCATGGCATTCATGAACTACCAGTGCCGTCAATGTGTAAAGGTGTTAGTCACCACCTATACAGACCACACGATTAATGGATTATTCCCAGACAGGAGCCTAGTTTTTGTTTATTTTGAAGCAGTCTTCTGTGTCTGAGCTACTTGAAGAAGGCAAACTGGCACAATGACTTGTAGGAAACCAGCAAGTCCCATTTAGTCTGAATCTCTGGTTTCTGCAGCTAAAAAGGGATGTGAGTTGGTCCTCTAAAACCAGCAGCTTCCTGCTTCTCCACCTCACTCGTGCGCTGCTTCACCTGGTGCTCCCTCCTCCACTGTATCGCTAGGTAGCAGAAACAGCTCTGAGCCAGGAGTTTTTGGGTTTGACCCCACTCCAGGGACTTGAGTACAAAATCTAGCCCAACAGTTCAGCGCTGTGCTGAGGGAGTGATGCATTGCCATCTTTCAGATGCAATGTTAAACCAACATCTATCTGTTCAGATGGATATATCTGCCAAGAGATTCATAGAGTCATACAGCACTGAAACAGACCCTTCGGCCCACCGAGTCTGTGCCGACTAACAACCATCCATTTATACTAATCCTACATTAATCCCATATTCCCTACCATATCCCCACCATTCTCCTACTGCCTACCTACATTAGGGGCAATTTACAATGGCCAATTTACCTACCAACCTGCAAGTCTTTGGCTGTGGGAGGAAACTGGAGCACCCAGTGGAAACCCACACAGTCACAGGGAGAACTTGCAAACTCCACACAGGCAGTACCCAGAACTGAACCAGGGTTGCTGGAGCCGTGAGGCTGCGGTGCTAACCACTGCACCACTGTGCCATCCCTTCACTGATAAGTTGCAGCCAGAATTTGTGCCATGCTGCATGACAGTTATTCAAAGGAATGCAAGGTGCCCGGGGTGCTTTGCATGGGACAGCAATACATAATAGGGTGTGAGCAAGCACTTGATGTCATGCAAATTATACCCATCTAGTTGTTATGCTTTCTTCTGAAAACTTCATCCTGACTTGGTGCCAGTGGCTCTAGGTGGCAGGGGCTGCATTGCATTACCTCTGACTAGGCATTCTTGGTCACGCTTCTGTGCAGGCTACCAACCAAACAGCTCCCGCTGTCTCCTGCTTGTTGTAACAACACGGTGTTTTAAATAGCTATGTTTCTGCCACATATCCTGCTCCTGAATTCGTGACCTCCCTACGATTGGTGAATTATATATCAAATATATTGCATCTCAAAGATTTATTAAGATTGGCTATGTGGTTCTTGGTCAGGTACAAAGCTTGCAACGTTGGTGGAATTTTACGTTCACCCCCGCGGTGGCTTTGGAGGCGGGGAGTGCATAAAATCAGGTGGGATGGTGGCGGGGGAGTTCCCACCACCAGCGTGCCTCCTCTGAAATTTAGTCTGGGGCAGGAAGGTAACTGGGTAATTAGCCCCCAAGTAAGAGCCTCTTCCTGCTGCAGCTGCAATTACCCACAGCCATTTAGTGACAAGGAGCTAAATTGTTTATCAGTAGAAAATCTCTTGACCCACATCGTTTCAGCAATCACGTCCTTTCAGCTGTTTGCATATTAATTCCGTGCCCTTGTTCTCCTGAGCGTTATGGGTAATTTCAATCTTCAAATCATTTCCAGAAGTTTATTTTGGTTGGAAATTCTTACCTTTGCTGTCTGGACTTACAAATAAAGTGACTGCTGGTCTAGCATGGTCCTCAATTAGAGGAGACTCAAATTGAAGGATAGAGACATAGGGACCGATATTAACCTAACTTGCCGGACGGCAATCCCACAGGATCACGGTCTTTACACTGTGCCCATTGTCACTCTCCACTGACTTCAATAGAAAGTAAAATTGGGTGGGCATTAAAACCAGCCTTGCTCCTGATCTCAACAGTTTCCTGATGGGCAGTTGAAATTAAAATTCCTTCAAGAGAAGCTGATTATTTCTGATATAGTCTAAGGGAAGTTGATTGCTTTTGGATGTGGCACACAAATCTGCTCTCCAACTTTTTAAAATTCAAAATAAAAAATAGCTTTTGCAGCCAGGCTATCACTGGGTAGGGAATGGGAAAAACCCCTCCACAGGGCACCCTGAGGCTGCTGCTGCACCCAGGCAAGCAGGGAGGGCCTCTAGTCCTGCCTGGAGTGCTGACCCCGCAGTCATCCCCCTGAAGGCCACCTCCAGGCAATTAAACTGGCCCTCATCGCCTGCAGGAACCTGGAGGCCAACTGGAAAGTCCCAGTCAGCATCCTTCAATTGACCTTAATCAGCTACCCGCTGCATATGGGCAGGTAGCCCTGCTACCCCCCCACCCCCCTCCCATCCCACCTCCGGGAA
Organism: Heterodontus francisci; assembly: GCF_036365525.1. Taxonomy (NCBI): domain Eukaryota; kingdom Metazoa; phylum Chordata; class Chondrichthyes; order Heterodontiformes; family Heterodontidae; genus Heterodontus; species Heterodontus francisci. The sequence goes on along the minus strand of NC_090376.1, from coordinate 129,048,225 downwards.
AAATGGCCCAGGGGCAGGATGGAGCCAGGTTACCAGCGGGCAGGCTAGCAGCCAACCAGCTCTGTTCCCGGGCCCAGCAGGGCCTAAAATCAGGCCCATCATGTTTGGTACGGTTTCAAATTCAAAATATTTTCTGTTTCAGGAAATATGAATTAGTTGTGCACTGTGGACAAAACATTTCGCGTGCAAATGCCTGTCCACTCTTCCTCCACATGCACTTGTATTTCTAACCATGAGGCAGCTATGGTTTACCTCTGCGTACCCACAAGGCCAATGGTCAGATATTGGACCCATGGCATGTCTGCATGTATATTCAAGGCATACTTTCAAACCAAAATAGTTTAAGTCTCCCTCTGTTTGTGCTGAGCAAATCTGTTTTCAAGTTGTCACAACCTTCAGGAGTAGAGGGGAGAAAGTTATCTAGCAATATTTTTTTCTCTCACACGTCCTCGTCTAAGGACCTAATTGAATCATCTGCGACAATGCAGTTTATCAACGGTGAAACTTTGGGGTAAAAATGGAACGTCAAATTCAGCTCTTTCTGACAAAGTACAGCCAGTTATTCTTGACAATTTTGGTTGTTGACCTCTGCACGTGATTGGTATCAGTCCTGGAAGATGATTCATGAGTTTATGCTATGGCTACCTGACTGACTGTAGGCTAGGTGCTGACATGGGGGAAAGAAGCATGAGGTGACAATAGATTAATCAGATTAGTGGCCTGTTCTACTGCAGAACTTATTACAGACTGAACCACAGCACTTTGTATCAATAAAGGGAATACTCATAGGGTTTGTTTTAAACTTCTATGATGTCCTTGGAGCTCAGGACGCTGTCAGGAATAAGTTAACTGTTGAAACAACAGAATTCCGTGCTTTTCTCCCAACAAAACCCTAGTTTGCTCACTCATAACATCAATTTTGGATTTTAATTTCAACCAAATGCCTTTAAATATCATGCTCAGTGTGAAAATGCAGGGAATGTTGACATATTTGGGGGTAGTATATTTTGGTCTATAATGATCTGAGCTTCTACATTATTCCTCACTTCAATTCTATGTGGACATTTTTTCCAAGACAATTTTATTCACTGTCTTAAGTTAAATGTCTTGAAGTCATTATTATCCCACAGTAACATTGGATTCCAAGGTATCTAAATTGGAGTTTTATTGTGCCGGTCACTGTTTTAGTTGCATTGAAACAATTAAGATCATAGAATCATACAGCACAGAGGCAGGCCATTAGGCCCATCATGTCTTTGGTGGCTCTTTGAAGGAACTATTAAAATTATTTGTGTTCTTAGCCAATACCATCATCAAATATTAACCAACAGCACCAAAACAAGTTACATGTATCATTTTCTGTACCTGTTGCCTTATTATACACAAGTTGACTGCTATGTTTGCCTGTGTAACTGTTGTGACTATGAAGGAAATTCATTGCCTATGAAATGCTATGGGACATTGAAATGACCCAATAAATAATTATATAACTATATAATTTATTTTGTAAACCTCTTCCTCCATCCTTTGCCCGCACAATCTGGTTCTCTTGGCGTTTACTGATGGGCAAGGAGACATTAGTTTGGCAGCAATGTGGTAAGATATTAAATTGCTTCTCCTCAGGTCCATACATGCCAAAAGTCTAAATAAAGACCAAGCGATGTGAAAAAACAAATACTTTTGCTTTGATTTGTAGAGGAAATCTCTTCCTGAAACACAGGGATCCTTTGTGAGTGTGGAATGTTTAACTTGTGTCAAGTTTATTATCTCCATTGCAGCTTCTTCTTTTTTGCACTATTTTGCTGAAGTTCTCAACATACATTGGAATCAGTAGGTTAACCCTTCTTGTTATAGTGTAAGGCAGTGCTTTGGGAATGAACAGGGTTTAAATGTCCCTAGAAGTTTAAGTCACTTCTCAGGTCATTGCTTTATTCTTTAGAATATATTCACATAAGTTTCAGATCAAAAACCTGGCTGTTGTGCTATTATTTTCAGCAGTGAGGTGACATATGGAAGTCAAGTGGTCTGACGTTAGGCTAGAGGTCAGAGGTCAGAATTCGGATGCCACCATTAAATTCAGTAATTCTGCTAATTTGTGAGCTACAAGATTCTGAATGGACTTGACAGGGTAAACACTGAAAGGTTGTTTCCCTGGGGCTGGGGGATCTAGAACATAGCGGCATAGTCTCGGGATAAGGGGCTGATCATTTAGAACAAGAATGAGGAGAAATTTCTTCAGTCTGAAGATTATGAATTTTTGGAATTGTCTACCCTAGAAGGTTCTGGATGCTCCATCACTGGCTATATTTAAAGCTGAGATAGACAATTTTTTGGTCTTCCAGGGAATCGAAGGATTTGGGAAGCTGGTGGGAAAGTGGAGTTGAGGCTAGAAGATCAGTCATGATCGTATTGAATGGCGAAGCAGGCCTGAGGGGCCGGATGGTCTACCACTGCTCCTATTTCTTATGTTCTTATTCGAGCTCCCAGCACAAAGCTGGATGCAGAGACCAGCACATCTGCACAATCTTACATTTCTATGGATGGAAAGTTTTGTGTGATGTACCAGTGTTCGGAACCATAATTCCCAATATGCACTCCTGCTCTGTGCTGGAAGCTCTAAATCATAGAACAAACTACCTCATGGAATCTTCCATGAAGAGAAATTAAAACTCTGGGCACTGTAGAAACCCACCTTCCAATCGATTTAGGCTGTGTTTGAACATATTGGAGGGACATTTCCATTTGTTTCTGTTAGGCTTGCATTCAGATTCCAGCTTGCGTTTTTCACAATCTTTTAAGCTGGTTCAGATCAGCCCCAAACCTGGCCACACCCGCAGGTCAAGATTGGGCGATTCTGAGATCCTGTCAATTCGCTGATTAGTGAAGCCTCGGCAAAATACGTTCATTTTCTTCCACACAGAGGCACATTTTAGACATTTTTATTCTATCAAAAAATGAAGATACTGACTAGTGTATGCCAAACAAACTATTAAATGGTTCAGTATCATTTTTTAAGTCATTTTCAGTGATTTGAAATCAGGTTACACACAAGTGGAAGACTGACATCCCTTATTAAAAATGCTTATTTTTGCTGATAGACTAATTTTTAGCTGTATTAACAAAACTGTGCCAGATTACCAAATACATCAAGGAATGTATTTTAATGAGGGGGGCGGAATTTACGCCCTTTGCGCTGCCCGATTCCATTGGTTCATGGCAGATTTTACGTTTGTGATTATGCAAATACATTTTAGCAGAAACTTGAAACTTAAACTAACCATCGAAATTTCAAGCGCATTTTGGGCGCAATTTCCCAATTGCCCCCAAAGCGGAAACTGTACCCCATCATTCCTATTTGGTTGGCGTCCCATTCTTTTGTTCTCGTCCCGTCAATAATCAGATTCTCCCAAAAAACCTACTGGTCCCCTGAATTGGTCTTTGTTGGCTCCTGACGCTTTTGGCGCAAATACAAGTTGCTCCTGATTGCCCAGGAGTTCTGGTTATGCAAAGATTATTTTTAAAGAAGGCTGTATCTTTTACTCAAAAGTGCTTTTCCAATTTAATCCTTGGATCCCTGTGTTAAAAGATAACTGACCTTGGGAAATCTCCATTTGAACTGTATCTTGCCACTGTGTAAGCGAAGCAAACTTGCCCTATATGACCCGGGCTGTCAGTATCCAAGAAACAGAATTCTGCACACACGACGTGAAATAGCTTTTGTGTATGTGTGTGTGTGTATGTGTGTGCTTTTACCCTGGTTTGCGACAATTATTGGGAGACCTTGCTTCCATGTCTGGTCACAGTCTCAGCAAACTAATCAATAAAGTATGAACTGTTATCTGCTGTAAAAGAAATGAAAAATAAACTGGAGATAATGCTTCTGTTAAAAGGTTACGCTGCATGACAAAAAGGTATTTTGTTAATTTATTTGCTTACTGGTAGCGAGAGATAACATTGAGAACAATGAGTGAATACTTGGTGAAGGATTTGCAAAGGTAATGACTACTCCTGTTAGATTGGAAAGCTTCATTTTGCAGCTGTGCAAAAAAGCCCCAAGGAGAAAATTCAAAGTGTAGATGTTATTAAAGGTGAATGTATCATTGTTTAGTCATTTGGTCAGCCATTTTGAAAGTCGAAACAGCTTTGAGTACTAATATGCTGCTGTACTGATGGAGTGCTGTACTGTCAGAGGTGCTGTCTTTCAGATGATACATTATACCGAGGCCCCATCTTCCCTTTCAGGTGAACGAAAAAGATCCCATGGCACTCTTTTGAAGAAGATCAGGGCAGTTCTCCCCAGTGTCCTGGCCAATATTTATCCCTCAACCAACATCACTGAAACAAATTATCTGGTCATTATCACATTGCTGTTTGTGGGACCTTGCTGTGCATAAATTGGCTGCCATGTTTCATGCAGTAAAACAGTGATTACTCTTCAAAAGTACTTAATTGGCTGTAAAGCACTTTGGGACATCCTGAGGTTGTGAGATGTGATATATAAATGCAAGTTTATCTTTGTTTTGTTCAATGAAATGATAAGCTGTGATTTAACTTTCTTTATGATTCATTAATTCTGAGCAGATTAGAGCTGGCGGGTTGGGGGTGAGTTTGCTGCCCAATAAGGGGTGAGGTGTTCCTTCAAAATGAGGAATGGTGAGGCCTGTGCAGGCTCTCTTGCTGCACCAGCCAGCAGGCAACCATTGAGAGGGACTGGAAGAATCTGAGGAGCACACTTCTTTCTGGCTGCCATGTCTCATCGAAAGAATGATGCATGGGTGCCCAGTAATATGGGAGGAATATAGAAAACTATCCAATAAAAATTGGTTGTGTATAGATAGGAGTTCTTAAATAGTTTCTTCATGCACTGAGAAGTTTAGCACATGCTTCGCATTGCAGCAACAAAACAGATTAGACTAAACTCTGCATTAAGCAGTCACCCATGGGAATGAAGCCAAGTGTCTGATTAAAATGTGAGTGGCTTCATAATCCAGCTTTGGTTGCGACAACCATTACAGATCTATTCCACACCTAAATTATACCCTGTGTTCCTTAGTCCCTATGATACCTGATCACTGTGATTTCTAAAATGAATTGTGTCATATTGCTTCACCACACCATAGAACTGCAGTGACTTCAGCCTAATTGAAATTCAAAAAATGCAGGAAACGCTCAGCATCTGTGGAGAGAGAAACGGAGCTAAACTTTTATGGCAGTGATCTTTTATCGGGACTGGAAAAAATTAGATGCAACACCAGCCCTTTTTCCTCCTCCCTTCTCACTGTATAGGGCCCCAAACACTCCTTCCAGGTGAAACAGTGATTTATTTGTACTCCTGTCAATTTAAAATGCTGTTTTTGCTGCTCACAATGCAGCCTCCTCTTCATTGGGAAGACCAAATGTAGGTTGGGTGGCTGCTTTGCGGAACATCTCTGTCCAGTGTGTAAGTGTGACCCCGAGCTTCTGGTTGCCTGTCATTTTAATTATTTACCCCTCTTTCACTCTGACCTCCCTGTCCTTGACTTCATACACTATTCCAATAAAGTTCAACATAATCTCAAGAAACAGCACCTCATCTTTTGATTACGTGCTTTACAGCTTTCCAGACTCAACACTGAGTTCAACAATGTTAGATCAGATCATAACCTGTGCCCCCATTTTTACGGATGGGAGCTGTTGGTAATGTTTCTGCTAATTCCCATTTACACCTCCACTAGATCTATCTTTTGTTTCTTTACTTGTCCCTTTACAATCTCCTTTTGCCTTGCACCATCATCCCTTTTGTCATTTAATCTCTCCTGCCGACCAGTCTATCACTTTTGCCCTCCCTTTCCCTGCCTCTGTACTTGCTTAAAACCTGTTACATCTCTAACCTTCTCCAATTCTGACAAAGGGCACAGGCCTGAAACATGGGCTCTGCTTCTCTCTGCACAGACACTGTCTGACCTGCTGAGAATTTCCAGCATTTTCTGTTTTTATTTCAGATTTTCACCATCTGCAGTATTTGGCTTATGTAATTAAAATTCAGACTTGACATGTGGATATGTTCATTTGGCATTGCCAGTTGTGCAATGCAGATTCTGCATGCTAAGGATCCTTCGATTCACAGGCTGCTTTGTGGCATTCTCAAAAAATCACACGCGTTATATGCTAGCACCATGAAATAAACCTGCAATTTAGACAAGGCACTGACCATTCATACAGCCTATTTATACATGTTAAACCTGAAGTAAATCCAGCTTCAGGCTTACTTTAAATAGTGCACTTAAGACCAGCAGTGCATAGTGACTAAATTAACTCTGTACAAATAGGACCTTGAAGAATTCACTATATTTCTTAATAAATCAAAGCTGCCTGGTGATAGAAATCCCTTCACAGGGATTTGATGCTTCTTCTGCAATTACATAGTTGTCTTGTTATATGAATATTAGGATGCCAATTTTCAAAGCCTTTTATTTAAGGGAAATGTTTGGGAGTGGAAGCTTAAGGTGACAAGTACAAGGAGAGACTGGAAGAGTTTGTAAGGGATTGGTGTTGCAGTGCATTTCACTTCAGGGATGTTCAGCTTGGACACACAAGATGAAGGTATTATTTGAACACTGTAGACAATGCTTTATGCACCACGGATTTGGGAATTCTTGATAAGGCACTATAGAAGGAGTTTTACCCTGTATCTAGCCTGTTCTATACTTTGCCTGTATTTACATGATGGTGTTGTGTAGAAGGAGTATTATCCTGTATTAAGGCATTGACCTAGTAATACTTGATTTGACAGTAAGGGAAGCTCTGAATTGTATCTGATATGCACTATTCTGGATAGGTAGTACGTGATGGACTGCGTAATGTGCACTCAACTTTATCTATCTGTTCAATAGTGGGTGCAAGAGTGCAGAGGGAGCTCCAAGTCACAAATAAGACGTGCTACGATGGACCTGGGAATGGTTGGTGAAAATATTCAATCCTTTGCAAGTGCCAGTGCTCATTTCATGGGCACAAAATTTAACCTAGAGTACTGTTGAAAGGCAATTAGAGTGAGATGTGGGTACTGCTTCTAGTGGAGGGGTGCCATGCAGTATATAGGTTAATGGCAACCATTTTAATGCTGCAGGGCAAATTTCACTTTGGGATTGTTGGGACATGGAATGAGGAGCTGCCACCATGTGATGAGTTCATTTTATGTCGTCTGATGCAACATAAATGAGAGGCGTGGAGTCCAGTTGGTTGAAGATCTCAAATAGGTTTATTAACAGCTAACAAGTATATACAGTACAGAGTTAACTATTTACAGGACTTGCCTCTAGGTGTTACAGTTACAGAGTGACTCTGGCGTATATTCACATGACTGCATCCTAGCACTTAGCTCATTAGCATAATAAGATCTTAAAGAGTCGTCACTCTTAAAAGCAATCATACATCAGGACAGATCTTCAACTTGCCACCCAGGTGTGAGAATGGCATTGTAAATTGGCTGGCAGCATCTGTGGAAAGAGAAGCAGAGTTAACGTTTCGGGTCAGTGACCCTTCTTCGGAACCGAAGAAGGGTCACTGACCCGAAACGTTAACTCTGCTTCTCTTTCCACAGATGCTGCCAGACCTGCTGAGTGAATCCAGCATTTCTTGTTTTTGTTTCAGATTTCCAGCATCCGCAGTATTTTGCTTTTATTATTGTAAATTGGCTGCCTGTTACAGAAACAATTCATCTCCATTTCCAAAAGGAACCAATGGAAGTGAAAACCGAGCTACTTCTAGAATGGGTGGCCAGTTTGAAATGCCAATTTTGTGTCAAGTGAAAACCTACCCCCTTTGTTTCGAAATGCCTCATGTTTACAGAAAGAGGAAGAGGAGAATCCACTCAAAGTGATTATCCTTAACTAAAGGAAGAAAGTCCTGTCTTTACGCCCAGCAACTTTCTGTATCCAGTCAACATCTACTGAAGGCAACTCAGTTGATCAATTGATCTTGATTGGAATTTTCAATGGATTACTGAGCTGCCTCTGTTGGACAATCAGTCCCATGGTTAGCCTGGTTTACAGTTATCACATTTATGAAAAGAATTCTCTCCCACTTACTATGCAAAGGAACTGATGCGCATTTATATAACATCTTTCACAATCTCAGGACACCCCAAGGTCTTAACAGTCAATGAAATACATTTGAGGCATATTTGGTTGGTTCAGAGCTCCCTGTGAAATAGTGCTATGGTATCTGTTATACCTACCTGAGAGGGCAGGTGGGGGTCTCAGTTTTGATATTGCATCTGAAAGACACCATCTGTGCAGGTGTTTGTTGTTCCCTCAATGTTGCACTAGGGCATCAGTCTAGATTTATTTAGCCCCAAGTCTCTATAGTAGGATTTGAACCCACAACTGTTCTAAGTTAGAGGCATGAGAGGTACTAACTGAGCCACAGTCAACATAGAAAAATAGGAGCAGGAGTAGGCCATTTGGCCCTTCGAGCCTGCACCGCCATTCAATACAATCATGGCTGATCATCCAAACTCAGTACCCTGTTCCCACTTTCTCCTCATATCCCTTGATCCCATTAGCCCTAAGAACTATATCGAACAGTATGGATTCTAGTTACTATCCTTTTTGGGAATGAAGGTGAACAGGGTCTCTTCAGTGTTGATATGAAACACCTGTACGAGGAAATCTTGCAACCAAGTTAAGTATTTGTGGTAACTTGATTTGCCACCTGAAGCAGGCAGGTCTGAAGTACTGCCGGCCACTGTTGATGATTGATCAGCCAGCCTGGCTCATTAATGAAACATAAGCTTGGTACTGAGAACTGGATTCTTCCTGTTCAGGTACAGATACCCCTGCCCTAACATAGGGTGATCTTCGCTGGAAAAGCAGTGGAAAGCTTGCCATTTCTCTGCCTTGGTAAGCTGTACAATTTTACCTGGTTGAACTCCAGCAGTACTCCTTCCTGTACCTCAGTCTTAACTCTGCCAACTTGCATTTAAGCTCTCTGTACATTGGGTAAGTGGGATGCCTAGCTATAGAAAAAGGGGGATAATGTTTACTTTCAGGGTGGCAGAAAGCTGGCAGTGGTGGATCTAGAATACAACCTTTAAGCACCCTGTTTGATTTGCCTTTCTGTTGAAGTCAATGCAAAGTGAAAATAGCCTGTGTGCGAACTTTGTATTGCATATATTCTATAGGGGTCAATTTCTCAGTAGTTTAGTTTGGAGATTCTTCAGCATGGAGATCGATTTCCATACGTCAGACAACAGACTAATGTTAAAAATAGATGATCGAGTGTTATGATTGAGGCACACGGGTATATCATATTAGGGTGCAACCCAGCAACAATTAATCTCTATTATTTGTGTCATATAAATTTCCAAAACAACCGAAATGGATCACATTAACTTTCTTGTTGACATCACGTGGCCTTCTCTCTTTGTAAATTGGAAGAGTGGTAATGATTACTTTTTTCAATTATTCAGTCATAAAAATTGGAATGGCCAGTAGCTGTAGTCAAATAGTGGATGATGAACTGACTGACTGTTATCCCTTCTTTATAGAGGCAGAGGGCGAAACATTGCCTGCTTCTCATCTATGCATTTTCAGTAACGATTGAATAATTTATCCACATGGAAAGTACTAATTATGACTTTTGGCTGGTTCCTTTGGAATGACATAATTATGATTTAAAACATGGATTAACAGTGTGTATTTTCTGGTAGTTCAAAGTCTGTGTGCCTAGCACTCTTTCATTGATCATTCTACCTAATTGTAGTGCCCTTTTAAAAAGAATTAAAAAAACACATTGAGAAAAAAAAATTGCGAGTGATTAATTGATGCAGTCTATCTTTCTCTAATGACAATGACTTTGTTGTGTTGAAATTAGGAATGTAATTGAGTGTAGTTGCTCTTTAATCTGATTGCTTTACCAGTAGTTTGTGCGATGGTATCAGGTTAGAGCCTGTATTGCTGGGTCAACATGGACCCAGTCCATTAAAGGAGCAAGGTTCAGCAAAAGTTCGCACTCTATTGTTTCACCATGGTTACAAAACAAGAAAGGAGAAATCCTGCATTTATAACCTACTACTGCAATGGGCCCTGGAGGTACAGAAGCTTGTTATTATTCAAAAATTAAAACCAGAAATGTAAACCTCACAATTATCTCCGGAGTAAACAGAAGACTTTCACTTACTATATAAGCAGTGCACAGATGTTCCTAGTTGAATCGAATGTCAATAAGCTAAAAGCATATATTTGTTCCATTTTGTCTCCGCCACCCTTTAATAATGTTTAAACAGTATGCACCCTAGTCAATTGCATATTAGCATAATACTGTTTAATAATATGCAAATATAATATGCCATGTATGTACATTGGATGTAAAATGTTTATCAAATTACTTACAGGATAAAAAATTGTAGTGTCTTTCAGCTGTTCTTGCAGTTAGTTTTCGATGCTATGCTGCTTCACTGCAACATATTATAATGTCTTTGACATTTCACCAATATCCATCCATGTCAACATTCCATTATATATCAATACATAAATAAACCCTGTGCCTATTATACATTGCTTACATTAAAACCAATGGGAATAGTCCCCTTAGCTGAAGGGTGTTATCACAATTTTGCATTCATAATTTTTAAACTATATTTGTAGGATACAGTTCTAAAAAAGCAGAATTTTCTGTAGCGTTCTGGGATGGGAGGGAACCACGTTCTTGTCGGGATGGTTCTCTCTGAAAACCCAAACCCTTGTGTTCTCTTGTTGACTGGCAGCAAAAGTTTTTGACTTGAATGATGTATGCTTTTCAAAGAGTGCAAAAGCTTCCTCCAACTGAGCTGTTGGCGATTATGTGAGACAGTAAGTAGCTCCTGTGTGGATTGTAGGGTGAGACTGTTTAAAAAAGGAGTCACTCATTTGTAAAGGTGCTTCTCATAAGTGCAAAGTTTGATAGAGGTCAATTTTAATGTTTGAATCCGAAGGCCACATGACACAGTTTGTATCCAGTTCAGAACCAGACACTATCTGTTTACTGAAATCTCCGAATAACCACTGATCAAATGATACAAGCAGTGTAACGTGATTGGCCTGCAGTGATATCATGCGCTGTAGAGATCAGTCATTGGGTAGATTGCTTTCCATGAAACAATTTCTCATGAATATACTCTTCACTTATCAGTGTCCTTTCCTGCACTATAAATGTTTGTGAACGTCATGACAAGCAGGCTGAGAGTGTCTGTCTTTTTAGCGTGGGAACATTCTGTGCCAAACTGTGGGAATAAGAAAAGGGAAAATGAAAATGGAGGATGATTAGGAACATAGGAAATAGGAGCAGGTGTAGGCCATTCGGCCCCTAGTCAGAGAAGTGGATTGTTTTATTGCAAGATATATCTTGTGCTGTTTGCCTAGTGGTTGCAACTGCAGCTTATTTTGGTACCATGAGATGAGGTCACTCCTACACTGTGCCCACTTGATGCTGAACTGCATGAGCATGCCCCTTTTTTAATCTGAAGACGTGTGCAACAGAATGGACTCATAGACCTGAGTGCAGTATATTCTTCCCAAATAGCAAATAAATCATAAAAAGTGGTTCCTGCTTCAAGAGTAAAAAGAGGTCTAAAGCCTCCACAGCAACAGCTTGCATATATATAGCACCTTTTAACATTGCAAAATGTTCCAAGGCTCTTCACAGGAGTGATTACCAAACAAAATTTGACACTGAAGGAGATATTAGGACAGGTGGAAGTAGGTTTTGACTAGGAGTCTTGAAGGAGGAGAGAGAGAGGTAGAGAAGAGGAGAGGTTATGGGAGGGAATGTTAGGGTTTAAGCCCTCACCAGCTGAAGGCTTTGTGGGTAAATAGATGACTTTGTGTGGATTAGAAAAAACTCATGTGTTTGATGGACTGTAGTTGATCTTGGGTGAGGTGATAGGTAAGATATTGGGATATGCCATAGTGTCACTGGATTGAGGAGTGGAAAAAGGTACAGCCAGGCTTTCCGCTCCTGATCCTTAGTTGACAGTTCCTGCTGGAGAAAAGCAGTGTAGGGACACCAAGTGTGAGGATATGTTCTGATGCCTCCATAACCCATAGTCACTCACTGTCCAGTGTCACACATGAAGAATGTTTGAGATTTTGGAGGTTTTCCATTGGATCTGTGAAATCATTTTCCACTGCCCTGAAATGTATTTACGGAAGGGAGCCAGGACATGTGTTTGGTGGGGGGCGGTGGGGGGGCAGGAAACACGCAAACATGGGGGCCAGAACATGGATTCAGCAGGACCTCTTAGAAAATTTTTTACTCCATTTCCCACCCGGCAGCCAGCCAGATTAACAGGATGACTGCCTGCCAGGCAGGAATGCCAGCAGTCAACGGCTGTAGCCGGGCATCCTTGGGGACAGCCACCGGCAACCAGGAAAGATCAGGGATTGGTCGGAGAGATGTGCAATTGAAGGGAGGAGGTACCGGGAAACTTCACAGGTTGGTGGGGGGGGGCGGAGGGGGTGGGGTGGGGTGGGGGGGGAGTCGGTCAATTATAGCAGGTGATTTGTTCGAGGGCCCGGGGCGGGTGTGGGTGGGTGATGAGCATTCCTGCTCCTCTTGGCCCACACGCAGTGCTATAATGGGACCTCCGCTGCTGGATCTGGCTGCTCCCCACCTCCCATTAGCTGCCAGGTTTTGTGAATCCTCGGAAAACATCTGGCCAATATATCAGGAATGGGGCCCAATTTACAGATTGTAATGCTGGACCTGCATCTGCAGAGCGGGCTATTTGGAAAACCGGAAACGCAGCATGATTAAAATGGAAGCAGGCCATCTGCAGTGGGTTGGGGTCAGTTTGCTCAAATTTGCTGCTTTAAGCCCCGCCAACCATCTCTCACCGATCATTAGGTGGAGGAGGGGGCGGGTTTAGATTAAAATTGCCCCCCAGGCATCAGTACCTTCAAGAATGAGGAGAGAAGCACATTTTGATAAATTATTAATTAACCTTCATTGAAAAATAGGGTCACGACTGAAAAAAAATTAAACAGTAATTTTGCCAATATGTGCGTGTTTTATGGAGCACTTGCACCACCTACGGAAAGGCAGGAATTTTCCATTCCTGCATTTTGCTTATGTCTGCCCATCAAGAAATGGTCTCTTGTTTGTTTTGGCTTCTCTCTTTCTTGAAGCATTTGAAATGATCAATCACTTCTACAGGTGCTATGCAAAAGGAAATGTGTGTGTTTTTATGAAAATAATGATGGAAATTCAGTACTGAAGCTGTTATATGTTCCACAAAGAGGTCAGGTGCAGACTTCTGAAGGGAACAAAGTGTATTGTTTGTCCATTACTGTCTGAAGTATAATGGGAATTTCAACAATAGCCATTGTGTAAATGTTCACTGCATACAGTTCCTTTAATCTTTAATTACCTCTACAATCACACCACCTTTGCTGTAGGACAATACACAAGTTATAAATTATCTTAAATTTATGTTTGACATTTTATAGACCACTGTGGTTTAGCTGTAAAAATAAACCTTGACCCTGTACTGTACTTTTGAAGCTGTACTGCTGAGCAGTTCTGGACACTGGTGACGATATAAGCTTTACTTAAAAATGAAAGTCGCTAAGGTTCTTCCTTCTCTTGAGGGCATTGACTCCTTCAGCTACTCACTAGATAAACCTATTGAATTATCAGGGCTATAGGAGTGGATGTTATGATTTAGTGTTTCCTGTGTAGAGCTTAACACAGCAGGAGCACACACTGGAAATTTGTGTGTGGAGGTTAGCACACCCATTATGTACCTTGAATGATATCCTGTCCGTCATGGTCCTGAGTACCTTTCTGAAAATGCGTGGCTCACTACTGTTTTGTATGAAGACTGGAATTGAGGAATATATGTTTATCTAAGTTGTGTCAGCTGTGGCTCAGTTAGTAGCACCCTGCCACTGAATCATAAGGTCATCGGTTTAAGTCCCACTTGAGGACTTAACCACAAAAATCAAGGCTAGTACTCTAGTGCAGTGCTGAGGGAGTGCTGCACTATTGCAGGTGTTGTCTTTTAGATGCGACGTTAAACCGAGGCCCCCATCTTCCCTCTTGGGGATATAAAAGATCCCATAGCACTATTTGGTAGAAGAGTAGGGGAGTTATGCTTCGTCTCCTAGCCAATATTTATCCCTCAATCAACGTTGCCAGAACAGATTATCTGGTCAATATCACATTGTTGTTTGTGGGAGCTTGCTGTGCACAAACTGGCTGCCACGATTCCTACATTGCAATAGTGATTACACTTCAAAAGTACTGAATTGGCTGTAAAGTGCTTTGGGATGTCCAGTGGTCATGAAAGACGCTATATAAATGCAAGTCTTTCTTTCTTAATATTCTGCACAAGTGTTTTGATACCAATGTTGTCCAAGAAGGAGGTGTTAATAGCTAAATTATTAAGAAATGTGTTTTCGTGGGCATAATTAGGAGCTCTCTTAATTTGATTAATAATGAAATATTCAGTGTGGCTGCAATGAACAGAATTGCTGTGTTTGCATTTTAGTGAGTGTATTTTGTGACTATGAATCTGATCATAATGTAAAGTGTCAGAAGGTTGTGGGTTCCAGTTCCACTCCAGAAACTTTAGCACATGATCCCAAGTTGACACTCGAGTGCAGTACTGAGGGAATGCTGCACTACTGGAGGTATATATCTTTCAGCTGAAATGTCAAAGTGAACTCTGTTTACCCTACAGCAACACAAAAGCAAAATACTGTGGTTGCTGGATATCTGAAATAAAAACAGAAAATGCTGGAAACACTCAGCAGATCTGATAGCGTCTGTAGAGAGAGAAACAGAGATAGCATTTCAGGTCAATGAACTTGCAGCGGAATTGGAAAAAAGTAACAGGTTTTAACTAAGTACAGAGGCAGGGAAAGAGGGGAGGAGGGAAGAACAAAATGGGAAGATATGTGATAGGGTGGAAGGCAGGAGGGATGATGGTGCAAGGCTAAAGGGGATGGTAGTGGGACAAGTAAAGAAATATAATGGCCTTGTTTACCCTCTCAGGTGGATGTAAAAGATCCCATGGCACTACTTTGAAGAAGAGCAGGGGAGTTTTCCCCGGTGTCCTGGACAATATTTATCCCTCAGCCAACATCACTAAAACATCTCCACAGATGCTGCCTGACCTGCAGAGTATTTCCAGAATTTTCTGTTTTTATTTCAGATTTCCAACAGAGCAGTATTTTGCTTTTGTATCACGAGAACAGATGAAATGTTGATTATCCCATTGTTGTTTGTGGAGAGCTTGCTGTGTGCAAATTGACTGCCATGCTTCCTACATCACAATTGTGATCGCACTTCAGATTGGCTGGAAAGCGGTTTGGGAGTCCTGAGGTGATGACAGGTGATATATAAATGCATAGGAGAGTGAATTTTATAGTTTCATATTTTTTCAAAATAACAACCTGTTTGATCCTATGCTATGGGAGTGGTAAGAAGGTTTCCTCTGTACTTGACTTGTAGTGAAACCATAAACTTGAGTATAAAGAATGCAGTCACAAGTTTGCTACATGCAGTGACTTGATAAACTCTTCCACCATGATGTTAAAAAACTGAAAACTATGCAGGGACGTATTATGGCAGCAACTGAAAAGTAAGCAGCATCAGACAGAAGGCGGAGATAAGAAAAGGCACAAACAGGAAAGTTGATCATCAGAAAGTATCTGAATCTTGACAATAAATGTTTGCTGGAGGTTTGATACAGGCCGTGACTCAATTGTCAAGGACTTAAGGACCATACGAACCAACGCAGAGTTAAACTCAGAACAACTGTACTGTGTTACGGGCTCATAATGCACTCTCATAATGCACTCTTATAATATCCTCTCAGCCCTACATGTTTACTTCTCTTCAAGCCTGGAACTTAAAAAAATGCCTTACATCAAAATTGATGAAAATGTTAAAAATCAGTATGAGCGTGTAAGTCTTTTTCTTGACAAGATAATCATATCCTCATGAGGATTGACATGTTTCCTCACACCGACCACCATAAGCAGAGCATCTTTTCCTTCATCTCAAGCAATGCACTTTCTAAATGCATCATAAATCATGACTATATAAGTTCTTGCCCAAATAGCACCCTCCCTTTTTTGGGTGAATAACCTTTGCTGCACGTGTGAAATGGATGTCAGGAGTGCAACATATTTCCTGAACCCCAATCGAAAAAGATATTTTGCTTCTGCCGCTGAGGCAGGCTCCAATTGACATCATGATTTATAATACACTTTAAATGTTTATCATCCTCGGGAAGCCATAGCACTTATACTTAGGATGGAAATGATATCATGAGCATATTCAGAAACGTGTAAAGCGATATTGCAGTACTCCAAGTTGTGGCACATTTGAGTCAATAAAATATTCATAGCACAAACCTGTCTTCATGACCTTTATTAGAATTACTGTAAAACAGGATACTTGCAGACATGGAAGTTTTGCCTCACACTGAGGAGTTGTCTTTCTTTTTGTTTATTGGAGGGTGGGGAAATCACAGCAATTTTTTCATGCAGATATTCAACATTAGTGAATGGCAACAATGAATTTCAATAATAAAAAATAAAGCAAAGACATACTTGGCTGGGAGAATAATGGGTGATTTTCTTCTCTCTTTTATAGTCTAATATTAAAGAATAGGTCCGTCGTTGTAATTTAGCAGTTTTGTTTTCAGTTGTCTGTCAGGGAGGGTGTTTTTAAAAAATCTGAATGGAGGGACATTAGAAAAGATCTTGATTTTCTTCAGATCAATCCTGATCAAACCTGCTAACCTTGATTCATATTGTGGAAAAACTGTCGCAACTTTTAACTGATTTGCCTCTCATCGAAAGAAGATGGTTATTTTCCTTCAAATGGGTGTGAAATGAGAAGTGTTCGATAATTCTTGATGCATATTAGATTGTAGATAGTACAATTCTGACTGCTAAGACATTAGTTAGCCTTTGCTGCCTTCTCTGATCAGTACTTTTGATGATGGGAAGGTCATGCCTGACAAATCTCATTGAATTTTTTGAAGAGGTGACTAAGGTAGTGGACAGGGGAATATCTATGGATGTTATTTATATGGACTTCCAGAAGGCATTTGATAAAGTCCCACATAAGAGACTGTTAACTAAGGTAGAAGCCCATGGAGTTGAGTGCAAATTATTGACATGGTTAGGAAGTTGGTTGAGCGGTAGGCGACAGAGAGTTGGGATAATGGGTAAGTATTCCAATTGGCAGGATGTGACTATTGGTGTCCCGCAGCGATCTGTGTTGGGACCTCAATTATTCACATTATTCATTAACGACTTGGATGATGGCATAATAAGTCATATATCCAGAATTGCTGATGATACAAAGTTAGGCGGCATTGTAGACAGTCTAGATGATAGCAAAAAATTGCAAGGAGATATTGACAGACTAGGTGAGTGGGCAAAACTGTGACAGGTGGATTTCAATATGGGCAAGTGTGAAGTTATCCATTTTGGACCAAAAAAGGATAGAGCAGCATACTTTCTAAATGGGAAGAGGTTAAGTACAGTGGATGTCCAAAGAGACTTGGGGGTTCAGGTGCATAGATCTTTAAAATGCCACGAGCAAGTGCAGAAAATCATCAAAAAGGCTAATGGAATGCTAGCCTTTATCTCTAGAGGATTGGAGTATAAAGGCACAGAGGTTATGCTGCAGCTGTACAAAACCCTGGTTAGACTTGGAATACTGTGAGCAGTTCTGGGCACCACACCTTAGGAAGAATATATTGGTCTTGGAGGGAGTGCAACCTAGGTTTACAAGAATGATACCTGGACTACAGGGGTTAAGTTACGAGGAGAGATTACACAAATTAGGCCTATTTTTGCTAGAATTTAGAAGGTTAAGGGGTGATCTGATCGAAGTCTTCAGGATATTACCAGGAAAAG
Organism: Heterodontus francisci; assembly: GCF_036365525.1. Taxonomy (NCBI): domain Eukaryota; kingdom Metazoa; phylum Chordata; class Chondrichthyes; order Heterodontiformes; family Heterodontidae; genus Heterodontus; species Heterodontus francisci. Next base: position 129,030,328 of record NC_090376.1, on the reverse strand, counting down.
ACAGACTAGATAAAGATAAACTATTTCCACTGGTTGGAGATTGTAAAACTGGGAGGCATAGTCTAAAAATTAGGGCCAGACCATTCAGGAGAGATGTTAGGAAGCACTTCTTCACGCAAAAGGTGGTAGAGGTTTGGAACTCTCTCCTACAAACAGCAGTTGAAGCTAGAACAGTTGTTAATTTTAAATCTGAGATAGATAGATTTTTGTTAAGCAAAGATATTAAGGGATATGGGCCAAAGGCAGGTATATGGAGTTAGGCCGCGGGTCAGCCATGATCTCATTGAATGGTGGGACAGGCTTGAGGGGCTGAATGGCCTACTCCTGTTCCTATCTTCCTATGTTCCTACTAGTCCTCAGGTTGGATGCTATTTTGGTTGCTAACATAAATTTAAAAAAAAAATTTTTATTCAGCCCTCACCAGCTTCAATGCTATTCTGTGACACTCCATCAAACGCCACCCAAGACTTAATATTATTTTTTTGACTTGACTCCTAAAATTGTGCTTATTAGAGCCAAGTGCTCCCGAGCAAAATGATTATAGAAACCATAGAAAGAACCATAGAAAAATTTACAGTGCAGAAGGAGGCCATTCAGCCCATCATGTCCGTGCTGGCTGAAAAAACGAGCAACGCAATCTAATCCCACTTTGGTCCGTAGCCTTGCCAGTTACAGCACTTCAGGTGCATGTCCAGGTACCCTTTAAAAGAATTGAGGGTTTCTGCCTCTGCCACCATTCCTGGCAGTGAATTCCAGACACGCACCACCCTCTGGGTGAAAAGGTGTTTCCTCAAGTCCCGTCTAATACTTCTACCAAGCACCTTAAATCTGTGCCCCCTGGTAATTGACCTCTCCGCTAGGGGAAACAGATCCTTCCTGTCTACTCTATCTAGGCCCCTAATAATTTTGTACACCTCAATTAAGTCACCCCTCAGTGTCCTCTGTTCTAAGGAAAACAACCCTAGCCTATTCAATTTTTCCTCATAGCTGCAACTTTTGAGTCCTGGCAACATTCTTGTAAATCTCCTCTATACTCTTTCCAGAGCAATGAAGTCCTTTCTGTAATGTGGTGACCAGAACTATACGCAACACTCCAACTGTGGCCTAACCAGCATTTTATACAGTTCCAGCATTACATCCCTGCTTTTGCGTTCTATACCTCGGCCTTCTTCACCACTCTCTCTACCTGTCCTGTCACCTTCAGGTACCTGTGGACATGCACTCCAAGGTGTCTCACTTCTTCTACCCCTCTCAATATCCTCCCGTTTATTGTGTATTCCCTTGCTTTATTTGCCCTCCCCAAATGCATTACCTCACACTTATCTGAATTGCATTCCATTTGCCACTTTCCCGCCCACTCAACCAAACCATTGATATCATTTTGGAGTCTACGGCTATCCTCTTCACTATCAACTATGTGGCCAACTTTTGTATCATCATCAACTTTCCCAAATATGTCTCCCACATTTAAGTCCAAATCATTAAACAGCAAGGGGCCCAACACTGAGCCCTGTGGAACGCCACTGGAAATCACTTTCCATTCACAAAAACATCCATCGCCTACTACCCTTTGTTTCCTGTCCCTGAGCCAATTCTGGATCCAACCTGCCACATTCCCCTGTATCCCATGGGCTTTCATTTTACTGGCCAGTCTGCCATATGGGGTCTTGTCAAATGCCTTACTAAAATCCATGTAGGCCACATCCACTGCACTACCCTCATCAATCCTCCTTGTTACTTCCTCAAAAAACTCAATTAAGTTAGTAAGACATGACCTCCCCTAACAAATTCATGCTGACCATCCCTGATTAATCTGTGCCTTTCTAAGGGGCAGTTCATCCTGTCCCTCAGAATAGATTCTAACAATTTACCCACCACTGAGGGCAACTGACCAGCCTATAATTATTTGGCCTATCCCTCGCACCCGTTTTAAACAATGGTACAACATTTGCAGACCTCTAATCCTCTGGCACCTCTCCTGTATCTAGTGAGGATTTGAAGATGATCCTCAGCGCATCCGCTATTGACTCCCTGGCTTCTTTTAACAACCTAGGATGCAATCCATCCGGTCCTCCCGATTTATCCACTTTCAAGGATCTCAGACCCTCTAGTACTTACTGTCTCATTATGCTTTTCGTGTTTAATATTTCACACTCCGCCTCTTTAAATACAATGTCTACATCAATCCTCTACTTTGTGAAGACAGAGACAAAAACCTAATTTAAGAACCCTGCCCACATCTTCTGCATCCACACATAAGTTCCCTTGTACATTTCTGATAGGCCCTAGCCTTTCCTTAGTTATCCTCTTGCTCTTAATGTACTGATAAAACATCTTCGGCTGTGTCCAGTCCACTTTCGCAAGGTTACCCCTCAGTTTCTTAAAAATTGCCTTCCCCCAATTTAGAACTTTTACTCCTGTTGTATCTTTCTCCTTTTCCATGATTATGCCAAAACTAACTGTATTATGGTCACTATCTCCAAAATGGTCACCCACGGTTACTTCCTCCACTTGCCCAGCTTCATTACCGAAGACTAAATCTAGAATTGCGCCCCCTCTCATTGGCCTTGTTACGTGCTGGCTAAAAAAGTTCTCTTGAACTCAGTTCAAGAATTTTCTCCCTTCTGTGCCCTTCACACTGTTTGCATTCCAGTCGATATTGGGGTAGTTGGAATCCTCAACTATTATTGCCCTATAGTTTTTGCACTCAGAAATTTGCCCACATATTTGTTCTTCTACCTCCCTCTCACTATTTGGGGGTTTATAGTACACCCCTAGTAGTGTGGCTGCCCCTTTTTTTATTTCTGAGCTCCACCCATATGGCCTCATTTGATGATTCATTTAGCATATCATCCCTCTTCAAAGCTGTTATTGATTCCTTAACTAATAATGCTACACCCCCTCCTTTTTTATTCCCCTCTCTATCCCATCTGAAAACTCTATATCCAGGGATGTTGAGTTGCTTTCTTGCCCCTCTTTAAGCCAAGTTTCCATTATAGCAACGATATCATGTATATTTGAGGACTAATAACAGAGATGGGCAGATAATTTTTTTTAAAATTCCGCCATAGGGGAAGAACAATTCTGTGAACTCTATATTCCAGTGTTGTAAACATGTTACTCTTGTATGCATTTATGATATTATTGCACATTTGCAGTTCTTCTGTTGTATCTTTAGATGAGGAAGTTAGTTTTAACCTGTTCTCACTGGGCGATAAACAGCGACAGCAGATTGGCTGCTTGTTTTTACACCCTACCCAGCCGGGCTGATTTTATATTGGCAACGGGGGTTCCGGCGACAGGCTGGAAGGTTGGGTTGTGGGCGGGGAGGTTGCTTGGCAACCACTTCTCGGCTCTCCATCGGACCCCCCAGCCGACTACGATGACAGCAGGCAATTAACTGCCAGCCGTCGGGGATGCCGTCCCCTTTAAGGGACAAGGTTCTGCCTCCAAGAGTTGCTGGCCAATCAGAGGGCCGGCAACTCAGCAGTAACAGCAATGCCACTGGGAGCGGTGCCCACTGCTGGTACTGCAAGAAGCCTGGAAATAGCAAAGATGGAGAAGACCCCAGGTCCAAGGTAAGTGGGGTCGGGGTCGCCGGGGCCAGTCTGGCAGGCCCTGTCAAGAGGTTGGACTTGGGGTGGTTGGTGAGGGCGGGGGGGCTTTTGGCATGGGGGTGGCCCGGGGGCCATGTATTGCCCCCAGAGGAGGGGCCCTCCCAGCTCGCTAAGAGGCCCCCAGTTCTCACATGGTATCTCCACTCGATGGTGGGTCCCTCCAACGTTAGTCCAATGTCAGTGGAGGCAGAAGGTGACCTGTCTGCCACAGTGCCCACCACAAAATTCCAGGGTTTAAGGACAATGCTGGGCACGCTACCCGCTGCCATTCCACATCATTTTGTGTGCACCCTCCCGCCTCCCAGCCCTTCTCCAAGGGCTGAATAATATCCAGCCCAACTATTCCTGCCCCGCGAGAACAACTTAAAACCGACCTCTTAAAAGTTTACATAAGTAACATAGCCCCAGTAAATGTTTATGTGTACCTGTGCTTGCATAATGTAAGTACAATATATTTAATGGCTTGCCACCAAAAAACATAGCTTGATAACAGTTTGTTTTGGTCAGACATTTACACCAGCCCTTTACTGGATTGTCTGGTGACCAGAGAATCTTAGCTTGGAGGCAGTAGCAACTGTTGGAAAAGCTGGCCATGAACAGAAGAACCCCCCCCACCCCCATCTCCTCCCTTGTTCATTTCCTTCCTCCTCCTAGCTAATTGTCGGATTAGAAAGTATAAGAGGTAGAGACAAATCTCCTAGGGTTGACATTGCCTTTTAATTTCCTACAGAATCCTAAAATAGCATTCATTTAAACTACTACACATATTTGGCTTTTAAAAATCTCATAAATCAATATCAAGCTAACTGCAGTAATTATTACAAGTTAGAGCATAATTTTCGAGCTGAAAGCTCCATGTCGAATTTTAGCATATGCAAACTAGGCAATTCTAACATGTATAGATATTAATATTGAGAATCAGGTAACGAGATACGAGCTATGAATAATGCATTAACAGTGGCTGATCTTTATGAAAGAAATGAATTCAGCATGTAATCTAATTAGTAAAGGCAGTCTATTACATCTAGTGAAAAAAGCAATCGTCCTTGAAATAAGTTTATTTACAATCTCTCCCAGCGCTTCCAACAACTTCGAAATTGTTGCTAACTGATATGGAATGCTCAATGAATTTAGATGTGTGTTCTTTTTTAAAAAATATTACTCTCTTTCTTTCCAGTTCCAGGCCAGGAAGACCTCCCAAACGATCCCAGAGTGTTACATCCCCTGAGAATTCCCACATCGTGCCGCACACTGTCCCTGGCCTAATGTCTCCAGGAATGATCCCACCTACAGGTAATGGGTTTTTCAAGAGAATAATTTTCACCTTGCTTGCGCGGTTGCCTTGAATTAAGCACAAGTGCCCGGATAGAAAAGCATGCCCTTCAGGTTTTGTATTTAAGCCAGGATTTGTGTAAAATTAAATAACGTAAACATTCCCTTTTGTTGTGATGAATGGATTCCTTCCATACCTGCAGTCAGTATGATAGAATTTCATTAATTGCTTACACTGTATCCTAGCTTTCCCCTGCTAGAGTGAGGCTTTCTAAAAATAAATCCCACCCCCCCACCCCCCGGCCCCCATCCTCGCTGGTTTAAGAAATTATGAGAGGTATAAAAATACCCCAATAGAGATACTTTTCTGAACATTCAATAGGTGAATGCTCCGCCAGAGTGGAAGTGAGGTGATTGGAGCAGGAAAATCACAGGTTTGGGCCCGGTCTATTGTGAGTAAAATGTTCTCAGCCTAAGTAGAGTGATAATTCACTTCAGTTTTCCTGGGCTACATAGGAAAAGGGGACAGAAATTGCCTGGCTTCTTGTTCCTGATCACTATCCCACTGGACAGAAAGAGTGAGAACAGTTTTAGACTTGGCCATGGAGTCCCCTGGGTTGAACAGTCTGACGACTCTTGGGGCTGGATTTTACGTCGGGCGGACAGGAGCTGGCCACCGACGTAAAAGTCGGTGGCGAACCCACTTCTGCCCAGCCCCGGGGATCCGTCCCGCATTTTACGGGCCCCCGGGCTTTAATTGTTCCGAGGCGGGACTTCCACCCTCTTGAGGAAGTCCCGCCTCATTGAACTGCTGGCCAATCAGAGGGCCAGCAGCTCTTAGTCCCAGTAGTGTCACCAGGAGCGGTGGCCACTGCTGGGACTGCAGCCCAGCTGAGGACATGGAGCTAGGAGTACAGGTAAGTTAGGGTTGCCTCGCTGGGGTGATCATTCGCGCCCCGGCGAGGCAAGGGTGGTCGTGTGGGGGGAGGTGGGGGGCATCTCGGGTCCTGGAAGTGGTTGGAGAAGCGGGGGCGGCCCTCAATTGGGCACCCTGTGCCTGTTTGTCAGGGCCCACCCCAGGGCACTGAGAGGCCGCCAGTTTTCACTGGGCAGCCTTTCACGTCTCCCGGACACCCACTTGCCATGGGTAAAATCCCCGTGGAGGTGGGTGAAGGCCCTTAAGTGACTTAAGGGCTTTGATTGGCCTGGGGCGGGCGGCCTGCTTCTCACTCCCCCCTGGCTGATGTAAAGTGGGGCGGAGGCGGGAGCGGGTCAGGAAGGCCTCCTGGAGCCTCCCACTCAATTTTACGCCACCACACCCCCCCCCCCCCCCCCCCCCCCCCACCACCATCTGGCTTGCTGGGGTGGTGTAAAATTCAGCTTTAGTGTCTACATTCACACACATGAAGAATGACTACTTGGCCAAGGTAACAGAGGACAGGGTCAATCGTGGCTCGGCTGATAGCACTCTTGCCTCTGAGTCAGAAGGTTGTGGGTTGGTTCCATTCCAGTACTTGAGCACAAAAATCCAGGCTGACACTCCAGTGCAGTACTGAGGGAGTGCTACACTATTGCAGGTACCGTCTTTCAGATGAGATGTTAAACTGAGGCCCCATCTGCCCATGGTAGTATTTTGAAAAAGACCAGTGTCCTGGTCAATATTTATCCCTCAATCAACTTCACAAAAACAAGCTATTTTATCATTATCACCTTGCTGTTTGTGGGAACTTGCTGTGTACAATTTGGCTGTCCCATTTCCTATATTACAACTGTGACTACACTTCAGAAGTATTTAATTGACTGAAAAGTGCTTTGGGACGTCCTGAGGTCATGAAAGATTCTTTATAAATGCACATCTTTCTTTTGGCAGACAGTGCCTGTAGAACTGTGCCCCAGCATGAACAGGAAAAAAGAGAAGAAACGCAAAAAGGGAAATTAAACTCTTTTAAAGACAGTCCCCTATGTTTTGTTCCGCATTCACCAAAATTAGCAATAATTAGCTATAAAACATGAAGAATGACCACTTGGTTTGCTACTTTTTCAAATTGCTCATCCTTGCTTGAGCTACCTGACCAAGGAGTGGGACAACTTTTAGCTGTTATGGTTTGCGATCACTTGGAAGTTTGAATAAATATAACTTATAGTTCTGTTGCTGGGTGCTTGAAAGCAGTGCAAATAATGACCTGTTTTGGTGGTGAATAGTGCCAGTTTGCTGTTGGAAAACCTATGCCAGTTAAGGAACCAGAAGCCAGGTGGTGAGAAACTGAATTGCCTGGGCAAGGGTGAATTTGGCTGCCAATTCCGAAAAGTTATGTAATTTTATTTTGTGCGTACAAGCAAGTAACTGGCTGCCAATAATGAGGTCATTGCCATTGCTGAGAGTCAATGGTGTGTTCATGGTTTCATTGCTGTGGAAAACACTGCTGTTTACATCACTGGCACAGGACCTTCAAACCCAGCACAAAACGAAACAAATCTGACAATAAATAAGCCAGGCACTTTATTTTTAGTCTGTAAAGTGGACTGAGTGTGCTCAATTTGAAAGAACAGAACTTGCTGTCCACACTTTGAATGCTTTGGTTCGGACTTTGCTGTCTGCACTTGGTGTAATATTGTCAAGGGGTTTCATTTTGATTTTGCTTTTTAAGAGTCAACCATGCCATTGACTGTGCTTGTGAAAGACAATTAAAAGCAATTATTAAATAGATTTTCAGTTTTCTAATTAAGAGTGAGGATAAGTGAGGGAAAATAAGGAGTTCCACAGTTTTGAGGCCCTGTGAAGGAATTAATTCACTGGAAGACTGTGCATTGAGCCTCTTGAATTCAACTCAGTCGGGGTGGCGGGGCGGAGGATGAGTTTATATTATGAATTATAAAATGTTCAGAATTTCTACAATTCCACCTAGCAAATTTACAAAACAGTGAATTTGCAGATATTACATGGAAGAAAAGAAGATGCAACTCTGACAGTTAGAAATGTTTGTCGGTATATAAAAGATTAAATAATTGGTTTAATTTCCAAATTCAGAACTGAGGGAAAAAATGCCAGTCAATGTCCAAGCTTACCCTTTTTAGATGCTTTTTGTTGTGAAAAATATTTTGGGAATTTTTGTTTTTCCTCCTCATTTCACAAAGAGATGATGAAAGGCATTAGTCAAGACACATGCTTGAAAAGGAATACCCAGCCAGAATTTCATGATCGCTGGGCTTTCTGCAAGAAGAAAGGTCGGTGGGAATCTGAGTGATGGATGTAATCAGGCTGAGGGGGAAAAAATATTTAAATTCTGGGTGCTGTACTTCTTCTTTGGCCTCCTTATCTCGAGAGACAATGGATAAGTGCCTGGAGGTGGTCAGTGGTTTGTGAAGCAGCGCCTGGAGTGGCTATAAAGGCCAATTCTAGAGTGACAGGCTCTTCCACAGGTGCTGCAGAGAAATTTGTTTGTCGGGGCTGTTACACAGTTGGCTCTCCCCTTGTGCCTCTGTCTTTTTTCCTGCCAACTACTAAGTCTCTTCGACTCGCCACACTTTAGCCCCGTCTTTATGGCTGCCCGCCAGCTCTGGCGAACGCTGGCAACTGACTCTCACGACTTGTACTTAGTGCTGTACTTAGTGCCTTTTTAAAAGCTCCAATATACCAAGGAGACAAATTTATTGAGTAGCTGATGCCATCACAGCACACAAAAATCTTGCATTTTATTCCAGCAAATTATTAATTCTACTTACCTTGAGTAGCTTTGATATTATGTTGTTGAGGAATGCACTGATATTTGTTGCTGAATTGCTGGAACATTCGTATACATTATGTTCCATTGTACAACCCTGAGAACAGCCTTTCAAAAACCCTTAGGAATGCTCGGGACTGGTGATGAACAACACACAAACATCACCTGTGGAGAGAGTATTTACTTCTGTATACAATGGGATATCGCACATAAAGACTTTGACCTCAAAGTCTTTGATATACTATAACAGTTGACATTGAAGAAATGAAAAAAAATTACGCAACCACTTGTGTGCTACCAGGGCTCTTATGTATTTTAGTCATTGTTTCAGCGTGATTGGGTTGAGTGCCGTCATTGAAGTTTAAAACAGTAATCATAATATCTATGTTGACATGAAATAAATAGAGAAAATACTGGGAGTATTTAACAATCCAGCCAGCACCTAAAAGAGAATGATGGCGTTATTGTTTTGGGTGGGATTTTTCATCAGAAATTGTAAAATTATGGGGTCGATCTTACAAACTAGCACTGCCTGCTCAGATGTGTCAAGAATTTGTCTGTAGGCATGATTTCCTGTCCATTAATTTCAAAGAATGAAGGGTCTTGTGGGGCACTAAACTATGTGCTACAATTCTCTATATGCTCTCATGCGAACCTCTGTGCCCGCAGCACTAATTTGTAAAATCTACTTCATGGAATCATAGAACTGTACAACACAGAAGGATGCCATTTGGCCCACTATGCCTGTACCAGTTTACTGAAAGAGCTATCCAATTAATCCCACTCCACCACTCTTTCCCCATAGCCCTGCAATTTTTTTCCTTTTCAAGTACTGTATTTACCTAATCCCCTGTTGAAAGTTACTGTTTGAATCTGCTTTCACCAGCCTTTCAGAAGGCAGTCCATTCCAAATTATAACATCTCGCTGTGTAAAACAAGTGTCTCCTCATCTCACGTGTAAGATATGAACATTTACAAATCTACCTTCTATAGGGCTGACGAAAATAGAGGAGGGGAGAATCATAGGTTTATGATTCAGATTCCCAATATGTACCATTTGGGGTAATTTTAATCACCCAGGATGGGCAAGATAGGTGCAGGGGGAGTGGTTAAAATGTCAAAAACAAAACCCGATCCCAACCCACCTCCAACGCACTTCCGGTTTTACCCAGGCCGGATTAAGGCAGGGCAAGCAAATAACCTGCCCTCCAGAGGTGGGTCCATAATTTAAATATTTTAATGAAGCTGCTTGCCTCAAATTGTAGCACAGTTTCACTTTTAACACCTGCGGGGCATGCTTCCTAGGGCTCAGGAGACCCAGCAGCTAACGGAGGTGAGAATAGTCAAATCTATCAGGTAAGTGCCTGTTCAGCATTGTTTATGGGCCAGGCCCCCCACCCAGGCCCCCCTAAGGTAACGTGCTTCCCTCCACATGATCGTCCAACCCCACTGACCCATAATCTCCTCAAGGCCTCTGATCTCTGATTTCTCCCCCTCACTGGCCTCCGATTATCCAAAAGCCTTTCCAATCTTTCCTTCCCTTCTCTCTGCTCCATGACTGCAGCCTGATGTTGCAGTACTTTCCCATCCGACATCCTCTCAATCTGCTGAATGGGAAACAAAAACATGTAAATAAGGTCCTGTCGTTAAATTCGCCCCCCACCCCTGCCACTCCCTCCCTGTAAACACCTGGGCCTTTATTTCCGGCTGTATGCGAATTTCTGCATTATACAGAATAGGGTTAAAATATATTCAGCAGTATCTGGTGTCATTTTGGAGATTGGAGGATGAAACATGGCTTGCGGACATCTCTCAAATTCACACTACCCTATGGTATTGTTAGAACTTCTGATGTTTGTTTCATATTTTTTACAGTTTATTGTTTGCACTAAATCTAAATTTTATTAGCGCTTTCTGTTTATTTTGTGTTTTAAGAAGTAATTTACTGATCTTGCCATTTCATTGTCATTTGACATTTAAATGAATTTTCATAGGCGATTCTTAATACAGCCTTCGATATAATTATCAATACTAGGGAACTCTTTGTTTTTACCTACTGGTTGGTTACCTTTCTAAGATATGCAACTGTGTAGCTCTGTAACTGCTTTGAAATTTGTTGTGTTGAAATCAGTCACTCCTTTCAGGTACAGTTGGTTACTGTAGACCATCGTCTAGATTTGATCTTGTGCATCATTTTGTGTGAAAACAGTTTCAAGATCCAAGACTTTCTGAGTATAAAGACTGCTCCAATCATTTTGTTCTCTTTAGAGCAAGCTGATTGTTGGACATGAGTCCATTTCCATAACCGCTTCTTTCAGTTATTCTGTAAGGAACTTTGCTATGGATGCAAAATCAGAAAATAAGCCGGACATTGGAAAGGCTTAAGAGAGTCACAGTTCACTGATGTTCTTCAGCTTGCTGACTTCTTTGACTGTTGCCTTGCTTGAAACTGCTGATTCATCTTTTTTTATGAGGAGACGTACTGATGAGTTCTAGAGTTTACCTGTCGCTTTCATGTTTGGTTGTCTGTAGCACCAGATAGTTCTCTCTTAATCCCTAGAGTGCAGGGCATTGGCTGGTGACCTCAGAAGATGGTCTGACATATTCAGGAAATGCTGACACACTGACTCTCAATGTGAAATGCTGGTTGGCATATACTTCCAATTCTGAATTGAACCAAATGATCCATTTGAGTACAGTGCTTCAAAGTGTAAAGATCAATTTGGAAAGTTTTCTGGGGCGAGATATAGTATTATTAATAAAAGCAATTTATTGTCTGTAAAAAGTTATATATACTCCAGTCTTTTGTATGATTTTAGCGTCTGTTTGTACTGAGGGATCACGAGCAGTTTAGATAATGCCGATCTGAAGGGAATGCGATAGTACTAGTGTTCAGATAGGCTGTGGTTTCTCCTCAGGGCAGAAAGTAACCATGGATTGTAATCATGCTGCGGCTATCAGCCTGATCTGTATCAGATGATTGTGCAGCCAGCTTCAAAACAGACATCAGGAGGAGGGAGAAAGCCTGCTCTTGTATATGTTTTAAGGCAGAACTTGTGATAGTCCTTGCATTCTCCGTAAACCTGAGCACATCACAAACTCTGCCACCCATATCCTAAATTGCACCAAGTCCCCTTCACCAGTCAGCCCTGTGCTCGCTGACCTACATGGGCTCCAGGTGTTGCAATGCTTCAATCTTAAAATTCTCATCCATGTTTTAAAATCCCTCCATAGCCTTGCCCCTCCCATCTCTGCATCCTCCTCCAGCTTTACAACCCTCTGCAATTTCTGTTATCCTCCAATTCTGGCCTCTTCCGCATCCCTGATTTCCTTTACTCCACCTTTGCTAGCTGTGCCTTCAGCTGCCAAGGCCGTAAGATCTGGAATTCCCTCTATCAAACTCTTCACCTCTACTTCTCTTTCCTCCTTTAAGATGCTCCTTAAACCTTACTTCTTTGACCAAGCTTTTGATCATCTGTCTTAAGACCTCCTTATATGGCTCTGTATCAAATTTTGTTTAATAATCACTCCTGTGAAGAATCTTGAGACATTTTACGATGGAGAAATTGATGTATAAATGCAAGTTGTTGTTGGTTGGCTTGCAGCTTGAAGAACCTGCAATTTCTGCTCTTTGGAATAAGTGACTCAGAGCCCTATCCACCGGCTAATGGAACATAAAAAGACAATAGGAAATTAGCAGCGGTGCAGATTTGCTGCTGTCAGTGGGGGGACGGGAGGAAGGTACCTTGTTATATATCTGTGTTATATTTTGTGTGGTTGAGTAGCTTTAAATCTTATTTATGCTCAGAGACACAGTTGACAACAATACATCCTGTCAGTGAAACTGCTCCATGTATAAATGGAGCCTTGTATATAATTGGGGCTTTCACCAACAGGTGGTAGAAATAAGATGGCTGTGAATTTGAAAGAAAATGACAACCAACTGTTTGCCTCCTGTCATCCCATTTGTGCTCTTGAAATATTTCTTCAAAGAATCTAAGCTTCAGAGTGGCTCTGAGCTAAAAACTGAGCTGAAAAATGTGACAAATTAAAAGAAATAAATGTATGAATGTGCTGGTGCCAATGTGTTTTATTTTGCAGCACTTCTTGATCACATGTCATTTCTATTTTTCCACAATGTAAAGAGAAGGCCATTGCACAAGAATCAAGTGGCCTCTCATAGCCCCAGAAAACTTATTCCAGCAAATGCAAACTGAAACTAATTTCGAGGAGATGACAGAACCAATTTTATCCACAAAGCTCTAAGATGTGAAAGCAACACAAGTAGCCTGGAAGAGAGGCAGAGGGCAGATTTTAACCAAAGAGGATTAGGATTCCATGTCCAAAACATGAAAAAAGAAGTTAAACAAGTAATAAGCTGAAAGAAGAGGAATTTAAGATTAACCTTAGGATATACCACAGGCTGCTCATTCACAAAAATGGTCGCTATTGTGCTAGCAGAATACTGGGGAGTCTGTAGTGAATAAGGCACAATCCTTTACATTTTCCAGTTACGTCCGAAGTTTAAAGCCTGCTGTCTAAAGGACTGTATGACATCCTAAAGGTTTCCAAAAACTTCATTGACCTAAGTCTAGTTCAATGATGTGATTACCCACCCCCCTTGGATTCCAACATAGGAAAGCTCTTGAGTTTCTTTCCAGTTGCATTTTGTTGGTGCATCCATTGAGATTGAAACGCGTGGGTGTCGTCCTAGACCCAGTGAATGTAAATTAATGTACCATGGAGAGAATCCAATCTAGGAAAATCATGTACTCTTTGGAGATGTACTAGGAGAATTTCTTTGAGACCTAAGGCAACATTTTTAAAAGCCGGCCGCCCATTTTGCACGGGAACAACACACAGCCAGCAATTGAACTTCAGGAGAGATAAGTTGACTGTCCCATTAATGTCCAAGGTTTTATGATCGAATTTCTAGGTGACCCTGTAAGTGAAACAGGCAGCAGGCTGCTTAAAAATACAATGGTGCTATGGTGTAGGATCCCAATTACAATTTTCAGTTAAAATGGGTGGTGTGTGTGCTATGCATGCTCCATCCATTTGTACCAGGCACTGAATGACTTCAGCCAAAAGTGCTTAAAGGGACTGCTAGAAGCCATTCAGAAAGTGACCCAGGAAATATTGTGCTTTTTTTAATTCTTTGTTTGGGCCTAGATGGAGTCCCAGTGGACATCTTAAAAAAACAAAACTCTGGCCCATTTCAGATACACCCCTCTAGGATCACCCCCACACCCCCCCCCCCCCCCCCCCCCACCCCACCCACCCCCTTCAAAACCCACCTGGCCAATATTTCATCCTCCCAAAACTGGTAAGCTGCAGCACTAGGTGCACCAGGAAAGGATATCAGTGACTACTTTTCCATGGTCTAAAACCATGTTAATGAGGTCCAGGTCTCAAAGTGGCTCAGGCTTCATGCTGGTAAGTGCAGGTGGGCAGAATGCTGGGTGGGCAGAATGCCCGCTGAGCTGACTTTGTGCCTGTTTTAGCCACTATTGAGAATCACCTCCTGGAATGCATTCCAGCTACATTGTCAGCAGTAGTTCAGAACGGCAAATAGCACACACAGGTTACTTCAAAAGCTCTGATGGCACAATCAAAACCAACCAGGTGTAGAAACAATGGGAAAGCATGGAAGAACACTCTTAATATCGCTGCCCTCTTTGGACTCAGAATCCAGGGTCAATCATTACCCAAGCCTCTCAAAGTCATTCACTATCACAATATGCCATGTACAATAGACCATACGCATTGTGTACTGTGAATGTATTAATCTATATGCTGTAGTCAAAGCCTAATGACAGTTGGTGATCTCACTCAGAGCCAGCTATAGAATGGCAGGTGTGGAGGAATAGAATATGCCTACTAGTGTTTTGGAGGTACTTGCATTGAAGTTGTGTTTAAGGCACACTTTGAGGACAGTATAAAAGAAGCTTAACACTGTATCAATGTATTTGGCTTGTGCTTCCCCAGATTCCAGTGTCAGTAATGGTGGCCTCATGTGCAAAAAGCATTCCATTCCAACATTGACATCAGGTCCTCCCCGTTCCCCTCCATAAAATCTAGAAATAATTTCCATGCAAAAGAATTATTTGCTGTTGTAAATTAATTTGAAAGATATCACTTGAGCATTATGTTGTGGAGAGAATTCAATACTGAAAGCACCGTGCAGTTTGCTCTTTTACTGTTTTCCATTTGCAATGTGAAAATAAGAGAATTAATGGGCATGTTGCATTGGTTCTGGACATAACGCAGCAACAATCTCTGAAAACAAGGCCATAATTGCAGGTCACTCTGAACCTTAGCGCAGTTTGCAGTGGGCACATTGTTATCTTATGCCAAGGCATTCCCTGGCATGTTTTACAGTTGCCACAAACACAAACTCCTTTATGATTATTATTGGTGGAATAATGCATCCGTTATTAAATTATGTTTAGGAAATCATATACTTTAATTGTAAAGAAACTGCACATACAGTACTAATCACAGTATTTGTCATGCTAATGTATAGAGCTCCATTTTATTCAGCAGACTGTAGAACTTGTCGACACTGGTTAACATAATCTGTCCAGGACAATTTGAAAGTTCATCTATGATTTTTGTTTTCTCCCTTCCATTTTTTTAATTGCTAACTCCTTGCTCTAAATATTGTCATCCTCTATTAAAGAGGTACATCACAAATTAGTGCAGCAAAATTACCTGAGGCACATTGCCGTCTTCATGCAGCACATCACATGCCCAATCAAGCACTTCCTCTCAAAAAGCCGCAGAGCTGTCCATCTGCGGTTTGTACATAGGAAACTTGTCTTCTCCCTAATTGACAGTTTCCAAGGTTTTTGCATTTACCACCAGTGGTGAAGTACCCTTGCGAAATATTGAAGCAGCAAATGCATTTATTTAATTATGAATGTAATTATGGTCAAAATCCGATAAGATCATTTGGACGTGGGGAATATTATCTCAAGCAATACTCGATCTTATCAGTTCTGTGACCTTATTGTTCCCAGTTGGGTGGGGATAAAATAGAACTTTGATAATGTGTGATTGGAAGTAATTTGTGCTGTTAATGCATAGATCCTATCAGGATTTGGGCATTGGCTATTCTTTGTAATGAACATAATTCCATTTGCAGTTGACAAAACAAACATTGTGACCAGTGCTTTGTGTCTTTGCAGCCTGTGCTTGTTGAATTTGGTTTGAGTGATAAAAGAAAATTTCCTTTCATTCCATTTGCCAAATAACTCTCTGATACTTGAGTTATTGATTCTATTGATATTCCAAAGAGGTTTCTAGAGAAAATGAGACTTGGGAACATTATGCTCAAATGTCTAGTTTAATGCAGCATTCTTAAGATTGTGACATTCTTAAAGAGATATTGGCCCCGATATATACAGGGAGGCAGGGAGGGAGCTCATAAATGCGAGGTCCTTCCGAATTTAACGGCAGGACCCCGTTATAATTTTTTTGTACTCTGTTTCCTGCCCGGCAGCAGGTCAGACTGTCAGGCGCGAGTGGGAGGTCGGATGAACATGGCAGATATTTTGCGTGAGGGGCCAGGAGAAGCACTCCTGCTCCTCCTAGCCCACTAACAGTGCTCTAAAAAGCATCCACCTGCTGCATCTAGTTACTCCTGTCTCCCTTTAGCTGTCAGGTTTCCCAGGCCTTGGGAGACCTGGCTAGCCAGCGTTCAATGTAAATGACTGCCAAAATCTGAGGATTGGAGCCTTATTGACATATTATAATGATTGACCCGCCACTCCTGAGTGGGTTACTTTGATGCCCAAAACCCGCTCTGATTAAAACGGAAGTAGGTGCATTTGCTGTGGGTTGGGGTCAGGTTTTGCATATTTGCCGATTTAACCACCAACACCACCCCCCACCCCGGACCCTCTCCTGCCTATTGTGCAGGATTAAAATTACCCTCAACTATTACGGTTTGAAAAACTCCAGTGTGTTGGCTGAATGCAGAATGTTTATTCTCTTCATTCTCTGAGCCACATATCTGAGGCTCGTACCAGGCTCAATTTCCAGTCTTTACTGAATCTGATGGTGTCACTGAAAGCTCTGCTACTCAAATCCTGTCCTGCACAAAATTCCAATCACCTATCACCCACTCTGCTCACTGACCTACATTGGCTTCCAATCCAGCAATGCTTCAAATTTAAAATTCTCATCCTTCTGTTCAAATCCCTCCAAGACCTTGCTCCTCCTTATCTCTGTATCTCTTCCAGCCCTACAGTCCTCCTGAATCTATGTGCTCCTCCAATTCTGGCCTCTTGCACATTCCTGATTTCCTTGTCCCTTCCATTGTTGGCTGAGCCTTCTCATGCCCTTTGCCCTGGAATTCCCTCCCTTAATCTCTCCATCCCTCTATCTCCTCCTTTAAGACATTCCTTAAAACGTATCTCTTTGATCAAGCTTTTGGTCATCTCCCCTAATACCTCTTTATGTGGCTCAGTGTCAAAATTTGTTTGACAATCGCTCCTGAGAATTGCCTTGGGATGTTTTACTACATTAAATGCACTATATAAATGTTGTTGTTGTTGGATCATCATAGGGGCTTAAAATTGACTTCCTCTCATTTTAATTACATTTTATTACCTTAAAGAGGTTATACAAATACAAGTCATTATTGATTCATGTTTTTACATTCAGAAAGCACATAGACTGTGTTCACTGACCATGCTGAAATGTGGATGTTACATCTGGTTGGGTTTAGGCTTGGCTTCCATGATTGAAAAGCCGACTCACTATTGAGTATCCCACATAAAGATGGCTCACTTGGGTAAGATATTGGAGGGTGGCTGATGTGTGCAGAACAGACCACGTTACAGGCTGGCACAATTTGACAGATATTAGACGTCCTTGAATACTTCACTTAGGTAGAAGAAGAGATAGGGACAAAAGGGATAAAACTAGGGGGAACAGGGGGAAGGTAAAGAGGGGAAGAGAAAAGTTCCAATGCAGTTATCAATGAAACATTGGAACTACATAATAATAGCTGTTTGTGTGTGATGTAAAATTATACACTGATTATCATGGCAGGTTCTCACCCCAAAATGATGATAAACTTTTTTAATAGGCCCTAGGAGGGTTCTGTATCTCACTTGGGGCAGCGGTGGGTTGCAATTCTACCGGTACTTTTCTAAATGAGTGAACAGGAATTCATCTGTAGTTGACACAATGAACATTGAGACCAGTGTTTGGTAGCTTTGTAGCATGCACTCTTTGAATTTGGTTGAGTTATAAAGAAAATTTGCTTTTATACCATTTGCCAAATACATCCCTGCCACTTGAGTTATAGATTTCATTGACAATCAGCTAAACCAAAAGGCAAAAAGATCCTTATCTCAGATCTCTGCCAGCCTTTGCAGTTAACAATGTGTAGAGCACTTCAGTGAGATCTGAGAGGGTTGGTTATTTAGGCTCTCTCGTACTACGGGAATATCTGATTGGAGATGCAAAGCTCCCTCACCAACAGTCTGTGGCTGCGTAAAAAAGGGTGGTGTGGATATTGCATGTGACACTGGACCACACAAAAAGAAACTGTTCCCAATAAAGTACCAGAATGTGTCTCAATGTCAGATGGGTGATAATGACCAGTAGATCTGCTGCTACCGTGGCCTTCACTTGGGGAAATAATAATATTGTTGACATATAAGATTATGTGCTGCCAGATTAAGGTGGAACCAGTTTGATTGAAGTAACTGTAATCCATTATTTCTCTACTGACTCCGCACTTGGGTTTACAACAACAACAATAACTACTTCGATTTATATAGAGCCTTTAACATAGTAAGACATCCCAAGGCACTTCACAGGGGTATATCAGACAAAACCTGACATAGTCCAAAAGAGTTTGGTGCCCAACTAAAAGAATGAAAAGAGGATATTGAAGTTTGGAGATATCGATTTTGGTGATTCTCAAATAAAGAGTTGAATTTAAATTTGATATCAAACAATACTGGAGTAGTTCAGGGAGGGAGGGGTGAGAGTTTGATGGATAGTTATTTAGATCCCAGCAGTACATGTCTATGTGTGATGTCGAGATGACCCAAAGAGTTTGTAGATACCAGCCATGATGGAAAAAGGCGAATGCAGCTTGGAGACTACAGAGCTAGAGTTTGAGATTAAAAGAAATAACTTGCATTCATTTAGCCACTTTCGTGCCTTCAGGACGGAATAAAGCACTTTACAACCTATGAAGTACTTCTTGAAGTGTAGACTCTGTTGTAATGTAGGAAACACAGCAGCCAATTTGCACACAGCCAGATGCCACAGACATGGGACAGACCTGGGAGATTGTGCCGTTAGCGCAGAGATAGAATACGGAGCAGAGAGATTGCAAGGATAGAATTGTAGAGAGATAGAGAGAAAGAGAGCATATAAAGGAAAACTACAGAGAAAACAAACAAGAAAAAGGCCTCAAAATAAATGTGCCTCTCAGGGACACTTGGATTGCATGCTGAAAAGTCATTGGGGAGGGGATACCCCTCCACAGGATGGCTTGCGGCCGTGACTGTGGCCGTCACAGGGCTCTGGCCTCAGCTGGGGGTCCAATTACCATCGGTAAGCTCCAGGCAGCACCATCACCGTTCCCCCAACTGGCCCATTAATGGGCCTAATTGGCTACCTGCCGCTGCTAGGCAGCAAGATTGTTTGGAGCGGGGACAAGTCGGGTAGCCGGCCCGACATGCTATATTCTGACTTTGCTCCTGATCCCGCCTCATAACCTACCTCGGTAGGACCGGTAAAATTCAGCCCAGTGGTACAGGTTAATGAGCTTTCATCAAACCTACATGTACCCATTCTAAGTAGAGCTTTAAATCGGCAGCTTAAAAGCAAAAAGATTAATACAACCTTAAACTAACTGAACTTGGCTCCTGATTGCTTTGTGGCTTTATCCAGTTGTTGATCCACATAGATCAGGTCGTCCCCTGGTTTGTGTAGAATTAGCGTTGCATGACTGGGTTAATGGTAGTGCATGGGCATCACAATTGACCACAGAGTGCCTGGGTCAGAGAGGGGAAATTGGGCCAGGGTTCCTACTCCTAATTATGTACAAGCATCAATCTTGCCTGGCAGTTGAATAGTCTGCCAACACTTGGTGCCAAGGCTTGCGTGTGAATAATGGCCATCCATGCAAGGTGCCAGTGGGTGACAAGTGCGTGTAAAACTGCATGTCAACACTTTCAGGAAGGAAGAGGGAAAAACTAGTGAGAAAAGTAAATTGAACCTTTCAAGCGCAGTTGTACACGTCTGTTAAGTTTGATATTGTGCAACTCAGCTCCTTCCCTTTTTTAGTTGCAGATGTGATGGATCCACAATACATTGTCATGAACGTATTGCGAATAAATGTTAATGATTAGTCCAGTTCCAATGAAAGTCGATGCACTGACATGCTTCTTGGTCTGCATTTCCCAGCACAGTGAGATTCCAGTCTTGGTTTGGGGGGTGGGCGGGAAGCACTGAGCAAACTCAAGACCCTTTTCCCACAGGGAGGAAGCAAATAGAAAGAGGAAGATTAATCTATGATCTTTCGAACCTCTTCCTCAATGTGCCTCGAGAGCAAATGCTCCGAAACAACTTGCCTCATTGTGTTCTGAGTTAGATTGTAGTGCGTGGCAAAGGGTTATAGAGGGGAAGGAAATAGGTGCCATCTCCCCACCACCCTGCTCATTCAGGGAAAGAAACTGACATGACCCCAGTCAAAATGGTAAACTATTTTGGAGATTTTGCTTACTAGATGACAAAGTCCATTTTAACATTTAACACGATTTTTCTGTGTAAATAGAGGATGCTGAGTCCATTGGCTGAAGGGCTGTAGTTTCCTTGACTGATAAATAACCTTTTAATGCTGTTTTCAGCTGATAATGCGTGGTACCTGTTTCCTGTAAGTGGCAGAGTGATATTTTTGTGTTTACATCCACAGAGTTGCAGTCACAGCCGTGGAGTCAATGACACGCTCTTGGCAATACTTTCTGCTGCATAGTTTAGACAGAGGCATCAATCCTCTCCTTTATGTGTGCTTTAACTTCATTCTATCAATTCATCATGACAAGGCTTAGTAAAATCACAAACTGCCACAAATGAACCTTTGTATCTTTGTT
Source organism: Heterodontus francisci (assembly GCF_036365525.1). Lineage (NCBI taxonomy): Eukaryota > Metazoa > Chordata > Chondrichthyes > Heterodontiformes > Heterodontidae > Heterodontus > Heterodontus francisci. The sequence goes on along the minus strand of NC_090376.1, from coordinate 129,009,592 downwards.
AATCCTCATCTTGCTAGAAAACTCACCTTATTTTGTGGCGATTGATACACATAATATTAAGCATTTTGATAATGCTTCCGGTTGATATGGAAATGCATTCACCAAACTGTACCACAAACATTCAATGCCCTTAGGGCCCCATTTATCAGCTCCACAACTCAGAAGATTTGCAACTTTTGTCCTCAGAGGATTCCATAGCATTTGTTTACGGAATCTATAATGTTTATACAGGATCTTTCAACAAAATATTCCACAGGATATTTAGCTAAGGGAATTTCTTGCTAGGAATTTTTAAGCCAGTGTCTTATTTCGACAACTGGAGTAAATATTGAATTTTTAGCTTCAGTTCAAATTCAGCATTCAATGAATACTGCCAACATATATCGGTACTAAACAAGACCGACCTTATTTGAATAGAATTTGCACCGGCTACCAGGGCAGTAAATAATCAAATACATTTAATTATAATAGATTGTGCTAGGAGCTACTGTCATGATACGTTAGAGGGGACATGTGAGTAAAATGCAGGCTAAGCAATTGAACTCCACAGGACATCATCATACAATGGAATTTATTAATTATTTCAAAGTAGGGCAGGGGAATTCTCCCTGTTGGCCTGGCCAATATTTATCTCTTATCTAACATCACTGAAACAGATTATCCGATCATTTATCATATTGCTGCTTGTGGGAGCTTGCTGTGCACAAATTGGCTGTCAGGTTTCATACATTACAGCAGTGCCTACAATTCCAAAAAGTGCATCATTGTCTGCAAAGTGCTTTGGGATGTTCTAAGGTTGTGAAAGACGCTATATAAATGCAAGTTCTTTCTTTAATATAGAATTCAGTGCAGATACACATTAATTTTAGGCAGTACTGGTCTGGCTATAATGACTTGAATGCTTGTGTTATGTAACATTTTTGTTGGACGGAAAACTATCTTCCACCCTGAAGTGAGAACTGTACATGTGACAAGAAAGAAAGGAAGAAATTACTTTCCTGTTTAAAATAAATGCACTGACAGGTGGGGGCGATCGTGACGCCTATGGGGACAGGGAAGAAGTCCTGCTGTTCCTGGCTCCCCAGCATGATTTAAAACATTTTTTCACAGCCTACCTTTGATTGGTGGTCGCTGGGGGCGATGAAGATTCCTGAGAGGGGGAAGGCTCGACATCTGATCCGGTCATCGGAGTAAAATTTCTCAAATGGGTCCTCAACAGACATTAGGCCCATCATTTACATATTCACGGAGCTGAATGCCCATTTTAGGAATCTGGTTAAACCCACAAATTTAGCAGTGAGGCCAACACCCATATAGATTGCTTTCAGGCTGTCCCACTGCTAATTGGGTAGGCTTTGTGCTTGTTTTATGCCTGACAAATGGGCACAATACATAATAAATTCTACCCTGGCATTTCTGTGTGGCTAACTCTTTTTCCAGAGCAATCCACAATTGACCTGACTGTTCCACTATTTCTCCATAGCACGGTCTATTTCTTTGGAACGCCTTCTCCTTAGCCATTTTAGCTTTGTAATATTGGCTTGGATTTTAGCCCAAAGGCAAGTTCCATGTGGGGAAGAACAGTTCCTGGACGTCGTGGAGTTTTTAACTGCACGTTTCCTTTCAATTTTTCTTTTGTCATGTTCCCGCCCACAGACAGTCTGGTTGACAGGCTGGTGGCATTTCATGCAGGATGCCTGGTTTACGAGGCTGCAACCCATGAGAGCAGTTAGGTGCAGAGGGGAGAGTGAGAGATTGAGATGGGGGTGGGAGTCCCGATTGTGGGGAATGTCCTGATTGCAGGGGTGGGTGGAGGGGGCGGTGTTTGCAATTGCGGGAGTGTCCCGATTGCAGACTGAGGGTTGCTCAGTTGCTCAGGTTGGGGGTGTCAATGTTGGTTGGGGAGGGAGAAAATAGTGGTCATTGGGGTCAGAGCATGGTCGAGGGGGGTGGGGTGAGGTCAGATAATAGAGGATGTCCGAAGGTTGGTGGAGGGAGCAGATAGATCGCGATGGGGTTGAGCTTTACTGGGTAGCTGGTTGGGTCTGGAGGAAGCAATCCTGCTCCTGCTGGCCCACAAGCAGTGCTGTAAAGATACACTTTATGGATTCTGCTGCTGTCAGCTCTTTGTAGCTGTCAGGTTTCCCAAAGCCTGGGAGACTCAGCTGACATGAGTTAAAATAGAATGATTGTTAAAATGAAACGAGGCAGCCTCATTACAATATTTAAATGACCAACCCGGGTCTCATTCCACCTCTGTGATTACTGGAAGTGGTCTAGTTCAAGATGGGTTGGGTTTCTATTTCTGATGTTTTGCATTTTAACCTCTGACATGACCCCAACCTACTCATCTTTGGGAGTTAAGATTAAGCCCATAGTTTCCACCGCACTTCCAGCGAATCTAAGACGATGGAGAAGGAGAAACTGCAATGAAATTCAGCCCCACTGTTTCTTCCTTGGGTTGAAAAGATTTACCTGTTCTTTGCTTGAAAGCTATAAAGGGTCTCTGCCTTAACCACTCTGTGTGTTAACACACTCCAGGCTCGATCAGCTCTTTGCATGAAGGGATTTCTCCGAAGCCCTCTCCTCACTTTCTCACTGTTAATTTTATATTGATGACCCCTCATCATTGCCTTCCAAACCAAAGGGAATAGTCATTCTTTATTCACTCTTATCAACACCCTTCAGGATTTTAAAATCCTCTATTAAATTTCTTTGTTGCCTCCTCCGCTCCATTCAAAAGAATCCCAGTATCTGAAGTATGTCCTCATAACTATAGGTTCCAATCGCTCACACCATCCTGGTTAATCCACTCAACGGGCTCTATGTAAATGTGCAGTGTCTGCAGGTTGATATTTTGGTTGAGAGTTTTTGAGCAGTTAGAGAAAAAATAGCTTTCAGAGGTTTTCCTCAGGAGATTACATTTGTTGAATAGAATGTCTGATGAGTCAAATTATACGTGGCTTTTGGAAAGATTGAGTTTGACGAGCTAAATGTCTTTTCCTGTTTCTTCTCATACTTTGTCACTGTCCACCTCTATCAACTGCAGTAAATGTTGTGCCTGGTGCTTCAGTCACGTAACAAATTACAAATAAATATTATTTTGAAAGCTACACAAAAATATGTCATTTTTGGCAAAGATACATTTTCTCAATATGTTTAACAATATTGAATTAACAGCAGATGCCTTGAAACCATTAATAAACTGACCATTCCATGCAAGCTGTTTCTAGTCTGTCTGAGCTCCCTGAAAATCCTTAAACTTCTGGTGGGCAGTTTAAAAAATGTAAGTAAACACATCCAGAAAATATTCAGATCGGATGCGACTGAGGATAAGCTGGTTTTGCTCTTCGGTGAAATTGCCATACAATTGACTATGCTTGTCATGTGTCAATCTTCTTCTTCTTCTTCTTTGGCCTCCTTATCTCGAGAGACAATGGGTAAGCGCCTGGAGGTGGTCAGTGGTTTGTGAAGCAGCGCCTGGAGTGGCTATAAAGGCCAATTCTAGAGTGACAGACTCTTCCACAGGTGCTGCAGAGAAATTTGTTTGTCGGGGCTGTCACACAGTTGGCTCTCCCCTTGTGCCTCTGTCTTTTTTCCTGCCAACTACTAAGTCTCTTCGACTCGCCACATTTTAGCCCCGTCTTTATGGCTGCCCGCCAGCTCTGGCGAACGCTGGCAACTGACTCCCACGACTTGTGATCAATGTCACAGGATTTCATGTCGCGTTTGCAGACGTCTTTAAAGCGGAGACATGGACGGCCGGTGGGTCTGATACCAGTGGCGAGCTCGCTGTACAATATGTCTTTGGGGATCCTGCCATCTTCCATGCGGCTCACTTGGCCAAGCCATCTCAAGCGCCGCTGACTCAGTAGTGTGTACAAGCTGGGCATGTTGGCCGCCTCGAGGACTTCTGTGTTGGAGATACGGTCCTGCCACCTGATGCCAAGTATTCTCCGGAGGCAGCGAAGATGGAATGAATTGAGATGTCGCTCTTGGTTGACATACGTTGTCCAGGCCTCGCTGCCATAGAGCAAGGCACTGAGGACACAGGCCTGATACACTCGGACTTTTGTGTTCCGTGTCAGTGCGCCATTTTCCCACACTCTCTTGGCCAGTCTGGACATAGCAGTGGAAGCCTTTCCCATGCGCTTGTTGATTTCTGCATCTAGAGACAGGTTACTGGTGATAGTTGAGCCGAGGTCGGTGAACTCTTGAACCACTTCCAGAGCGTGGTCGCCAATATTGATGGATGGAGCATTTCTGATGTCCTGCCCCATGATGTTCGTTTTCTTGAGGCTGATGGTTAGGCCAAATTCATTGCAGGCAGCCGCAAACCTGTCGATGAGACTGCAGGCACTCTTCAGTGTGAGATGTTAAAGCAGCATCGTCAGCAAAGAGGAGTTCCCTGATGAGGACTTTCCGTACTTTGGATTCCGCTCTTAGACGGGCAAGGTTGAACAACCTGCCCCCTGATCTTGTGTGGAGGAAAATTCCTTCTTCAGAGGACTTGAACGCATGTGAAAGCAGCAGGGAGAAGAAAATCGCAAAAAGTGTGGGTGCGAGAACACAGCCCTGTTTCACGCCACTCAGGATAGGAAAGGGGTCTGATGAGCCGCCATGTTGAACTGTGCCTTTCATATTGTCATGGAATGTGGTGATGATACTTAGTAGCTTTGGTGGGCATCCAATCTTTTCTAGTAGTCTGAAGAGACCACGTCTGCTGACGAGGTCAAAGGCTTTGGTGAGATCAATGAAAGCAATGTAGAGGGGCATCTGTTGTTCACGGCATTTCTCCTGTATCTGACGAAGGGAGAACAGCATGTCAACGGTCGATCTCTCTGCACGAAAGCCACAATGTGCCTCAGGGTATGTTTTATTTAAATATGAAGAATAATTGAATAAAAAGTTATACTTAATTGTCAAAGCAGGAGGAAGAATTGCCCCTGGGGCAGAACCTTGCTTCAAATCTTCCTTGTTTTGGGTTAACCCATGTATGGGTTGAAAATGGCTGCAGAGACGGAAGAGTCCATTGTGTATCTATTAAATGCGCATTGTAAAGCCTGCATCGGGTTTAAAATTAAAACCCGACCCAGGCCCGATCTGACAACAGCCAATCTGAACCTGACCCGGGCCCGAGAAATTAATTTTTTTAAATGCCCGACCTGATCCGAACCCGACACATGTAGTCGGCTTTGGTCGGGTAGCCAGGCTTTTGCACATTTCCTGTCTTGACGTCCTGAATGTTCATTTGAAGATTACTTCCCGGATCAAGGCAACACTGTCCACATCCAGCCCGTCCCGACCCGAATGCTGGACCCGGAAGAGAGACCCGACCCGACCTGAACCCGACACATGTCGTTGCGTCTGGTTGGGTTCGGGTCGGTTAGCCGCGCTTTAGCACATTGTATATAAAAATGTCAGGGTGTCACACTGCAGATGCAACAAACATCATTGTGCAAATTGAGTAAGTGCAGGCAGAGCTGAGGGTGAAAGTTGAGTCTGACGAAGCTGAGAATTGTTTGGATGACTAACCATTGCTTTTCACTATTTAATTTCAGCTTTGCAAAGTTATGTTTTAAAAAGTGTCAATACACAACAGAATTTTTGACCGGGCTTAATCCCTAGTATGGTCAGACTGTTATGAAAATTCTACTGCAAAACTGCTGTGATACATAGCATATTGGAATTAGACGAGGCATGGGCAAGACTTGTAATGCGTGGTATTTTTATTAAAGTGGATGAGCCATTATAGTCCACACAGCGGACAACTTAATAGCGAAAGTAATCACGCCTTTATACAATTGGAAATACTTCTCAATGGCAAGAACTTTACCATAATAAGACTGCCCCTTTAATTGAAATTTGATTATTGAATTCAATCTCTTGTCCACATGGAAGCAGTTCAGAGAAGGTTCACTAGGTTGATCCTTGGATGAAGGGGTTGCCTTCTGAGGAAAGAGTGAGCAGGTTGGGCCTATACTCATTGGAGTTTAGAAGAAAGAGAGGTTATCTTATTGAAACATGTACAATTCTGAGTGGGCTTGACAGGGTCGACGATGAGAGGATGTTTCCCCTTGTGGGGGAATCTAGAACTGGGGGCACAATTTCAAAATAAGGGGCCTCCCTTTTAAGACGGAGATAAGGAGGAATTTCTTCTCTCAGAGGGTCATTAATCTTTGGAATTCTCTTCCCCAGAGAGCAGTGGAGGCTGGGTCATTGAATAGATTCAAGGCTGAGTTGGACAGATTTTTGAGCTACAAGGGAGTTAAGGGTTATGGGGGGGGGGGGACAAGCAGGAAAGTGGAGTTGAGGCCACAATCAGATCAGCCATGATCTTATGAATGACTGAGCAAGCTCAAGGGGCCAAATGGCCATTCCTGCTCCTATTACTTATGTTCTTAAATGCCCATTCAGTATTATTATATGGTATTTTGTGCATACACTTATTTAGTAAAAATTATTTGTTTTGTTGGACATGGTGAAGGGGGTGTCTTTCGTTAATAGGATGTAACCACTGTGAATCTTACACAACTGTTTGACAAGGTATCGAATTTACAGCATAGAAACAGGCCAATCGACCGAACTCGAAGCTCCACACGAGCTTCTTCCACCTCTATTTATTTCATCTTACTCTGCCAACATATTCTTCTATTCCCTTCTCCACCTCATGTACTCATCTAACTTCCTTTAAGTGCAACTTGCTTTCCAAACTTAAAGCCTGAATAGTTGGACAGTGTTGTATTAATGTGGACCTGATAGGAGAGCAACAAACAGACTCGTAATTCAAGGTTGAAAATAGTCCAGTTGGGAAGTGCATCCAAAGCACAGCAATAAACTGCTTAAGTGTTTTGGTGACTTGACAAGGAAAGGGAGGTAAGTAATTACAGCTTAGAACAGCCTGCACATTACCAATAGCAGAATAAATGTACAACACTTGCATTTCTACTTGCTATTACTGGTCAATCATAGGTTTTCACACTGGTATCCCTGACTGCAGGCACCTGCCAGAAGATTAAGGGGAATCCCTGTGGTCTCTGTTCCCTTCTCACCAGCTATCTGAGCCTTTCTCCTCTTTTTAAAAAAAATGTTGGCCTAGATTTTGTAACAGCAATGATGGTGAAACTGTCAGCATTCACTGTCATTACTCCTCTGAAACTGACAGCAACTTCTGGAGTCCACAAATGCTCAGTTAGATGCGAAAATCAGGAAGTTGTTCTCAGTGATTCAATGCGGCTCCATAGGGTGTGCAGTTGAAGTCCGCCCAGTCTGCAATCAATTAGAAATCACTGAATTGATGAAAACCTGCCCTTTTTTGCCATTAGTCTCACTGTAAAAACACTGGGAAAAGTTACATCTTGTTGAATGAGGTGTAACTGGGTTTTTTTATGGCGTACTTAAATTAATTTTATTTTGTGGAATGTCAAATTTCTACACCATGATTTAAAATTCCACATTTAAAAAAAATAATATTTTTTAAAAAGAAATTTATGATATTTCAGTTTCTACCTCAAGTCCCTGTGTATGTCCCAATCATTTATTTCCTCTCTGTAAAATTTAATTAAAAGTGAAGGATATCAGTGCATTTTACTTCATGGTTTACAGTCTGTGAGCATACCTCAATGTGATTGGCTGCTTACCTTGAATGATGACATTGCTGGGCAGGATTTTCCCCACAGGCTTCAGAACCCCAGTGTCATGGTCAAATGAGGGCCAGAATCCCACACTACAGGGCAAACAGTCACATGGCTTTGATTTTCCCTGAATTGGCCAATTAGTGGCCAGAGGGTGGGCTTGCTGTCCATAAACGGATAGTGGGTGGGCTGTCAAAGCTGGAAGGCCATTAGGAGGCCCTCCAGCACTGAAGAAGCAAAAGGCTGCCTTTTCAGGCAAGTAAGAGAGAGGGCACCTCCATTTTGAGATTCCCGCTCTATAATCTTTTAAAGTTTCAGATAAAAAAATAGACTGAGCAGCTGGGCCACCATTGTGGAGGGGGAAAACCACAGTTGCAGCTGTGACCAGGCATGTAAAAAGGGCCTCATAGCCTACCTTGGAGTTCTGGCCCTCCAGACTGCCACCAGGAGGTCGCCTACAAGCAGCTGGGCTGTTCATCAACTTCTCTAGATGCCTGGAGGCTGACTTTGAAAATAGGTCTTAAGAGACCTCGAAACAGCTTTAATTGCCTACCCACCACTTGAGGGCAGGTAGCCTTGCCGCTCCCCATCCTACCTCTGAGGGGAGGATGGTGCTGGAAAACTGGCAGTGTGAAATTCTGTGCCCGCCCAGCCAGGGCTGAGAAGTTCGGCCGTCTGTTATTGGACACCTGGAGAACTCCTTGACTTGACGCCAGATTCAAATGAAAATCGGAAAAGGGGCAGTCCACCCCACAGAGCTCACAACATCTATGTGGGCAGCTTTCCTGGCCATTATTCCTGAAGAATATATTTTATGCTCATCAAGGTAAGGGCTATTAGTGCTGGGGATGCTTCCCATTTCAGATATCCTCTGTCAGTATCAAACACTCGGAGATCATAAACAGGCAGCCCCATGCAAAGCTCCATCTATGATTCGTCAACAATATAAACCATAACTGCAAAAGTGAATGCCCTATTGCGCCAGTGTAGCAATGTTTTCCAAACCTGTATATTCTCTGAGTGAGTTTGCCAAATTACGAACAATTTTGTGCTGTCGGTCAATACCCATTAGCAACTTGAATGAGCAGGAGAAGATAATTCCACTTATGACCCTAGCAGTAGCAGACAAAGAAGATATTGGTTTATTCAGTCTGGGCTGCAATTGTACACATCACTGTCCCACAGGTGAATTAATACTCATCACTGTCCCACAGGTGAATTAATACTCATCACTGTCCCACAGGTGAATTAATACATATCACTGTCCCACAGGTGAATTAATACTCATCACTGTCCCACAGGTGAATTAATACTCATCACTGTCCCACAGGTGAATTAATACATATCACTGTCCCACAGGTGTATTAATACTCATCCCTGACCCACAGGTGAATTAATACACATCACTGTCCCACAGGTGAACTATTCCTCATCACTGTCCCACAGGTGAATTAATACACATCACTTTCCCACAGGTGAATTAATACACATCACTTTCCCACAGGTGAATTAATACTCATCACTGTCCCACAGGTGAATTAATACTCATCACTGTCCCACAGGTGAATTAATATTCATCACTGTCCCACAGGTGAATTAATACACATCACTGTCCCACAGGTGTATTAATACTCATCACTGTCCCACAGGTGAATTAATACTCATCACTGTCCCACAGGTGAATTAATATTCATCACTGTCCCACAGGTGAATTAATACACATCACTGTCCCACAGGTGAATTAATACTCATCACTGTCCCACAGGTGAATTAATACTCATCACTGTCCCACAGGTGAATTAATACTCATCACTGTCCCACAGGTGAATTAATATTCATCACTGTCCCACAGGTGAATTAATACACATCACTGTCCCACAGGTGTATTAATACTCATCACTGTCCCACAGGTGAATTAATACACATCACTGTCCCACAGGTGAACTATTCCTCATCACTGTCCCACAGGTGAATTAATACACATCACTTTCCCACAGGTGAATTAAGACACATCACTGTCCCACAGGTGAATTAATACACATCACTTTCCCACAGGTGAATTGATACACATCACTTTCCCACAGGTGAATTAATACTCATCACTGTCCCACAGGTGAATTAATACACATCACTTTCCCACAGGTGAATTAATACACATCACTTTCCCACAGGTGAATTAATACACATCACTTTCCCACAGGTGAATTGATACACATCACTGTCCCAAAGGTGAATTAATACTCATCACTAACCCACAGGTGAATTAATACACATCACTTTCTCACAGGTGAATTAATACTCATCACTGTCCCAGGGGTGAATTAATACTCATCACTGACCCACAGGTGAATTAATACACATCACTTTCCCACAGGTGAATTAATACACATCACTTTCCCACAGGTGAATTGATACACATCACTGTCCCAAAGGTGAATTAATACACATCACTTTCCCACAGGTGAATTAATACACATCACTTTCCCACAGGTGAATTAATACACATCACTTTCCCACAGGTGAATTGATACACATCACTGTCCCAAAGGTGAATTAATACTCATCACTAACCCACAGGTGAATTAATACACATCACTTTCTCACAGGTGAATTAATACTCATCACTGTCCCACGGGTGAATTAATACTCATCACTGACCCACAGGTGAATTAATACACATCACTGTCCCACAGGTGAATTAATACTCATCACTGACCCACAGGTGAATTAATACTCATCACTGTCCCACAGGTGAATTAATACACATCACTGACCCACAGGTGAATTAATACTCATCACTGTCCCACAGGTGAATTAATACACATCACTAACCCACAGGTGAATTAATACTCATCCCTGACCCACTGGTGAATTAATACACATCACTGTCCCACAGGTGAATTAATACACATCACTGTCCCACAGGTGAATTAATACTCATCACTAACCCACAGGTGAATTAATACTCATCCCTGACCCACTGGTGAATTAATACACATCACTGTCCCACAGGTGAATTAATACACATCACTTTCTCACAGGTGAATTAATACTCATCACTTTCTCACAGGTGAATCAATACTCATCACTGTCCCACAGGTGAATTAATACTCATCCCTGACCCACTGGTGAATTAATACACATCACTGTCCCACAGGTGAATTAATACACATCCCTGACCCACTGGTGAATTAATACACATCACTGTCCCACAGGTGAATTAATACACATCACTGTCCCACAGGTGAATTAATACTCATCACTAATCCACAGGTGAATTAATACTCATCCCTGACCCACTGGTGAATTAATACACATCACTGTCCCACAGGTGAATTAATAGTCATCACTGTCCCACAGGTGAATTATTCCTCATCACTTTCCCACAGGTGAATTAATAAACATCACTGACCCACAGGTGAATTAATACACATCACTGTCCCACAGGTGAATTATTCCTCATCACAGTTCCACAAGTGAATTAATACTCATCACTGTCCCACAGGTGAATTAATACACATCACTGCCCCACAGGTGAATTAATACTCACCACTGTCCGACAGGTGAATTAATACTCATCACTGTCCCACAGGTGAATTAATACACATCACTGTCCCACAGGTGGATTAATACACATCACTGTCCCACAGGTGAATTAATACTCATCACTGACCTACAGGTGAATTAATACTCATCACTGACCCACAGGTGAATTAATACTCATCACTGTCCCACAGGTGAATTAATACACATCACTGCCCCACAGGTGAATTAATACACATCACTGTCCCACAGGTGAATTAATACACATCACTGCCCCACAGGTGAATTAATACTCATCACTGACCTACAGGTGAATTAATACTCATCACTGACCCACAGGTGAATTAATACTCATCACTGTCCCACAGGTGAATTAATACACATCACTGCCCCACTGGTGGATTAATACTCATCACTGACCTACAGGTGAATTAATACTCATCACTGTCCCACAGGTGAATTAATACACATCCCTGACCCACTGGTGAATTAATACACATCACTGACCTACAGGTGAATTAATACACATCACTTTCCCACAGGTGAATTAATATTCATCACTGTCCCACAGGTGAATTAATACTCATCACTGCCCCACAGGTGAATTAATACACATCACTGTCCCACAGGTGAATTAATACTCATCAGTGTCTCACAGTTGTATTAATACACATCACTGTCCCACAGGTGAATTATTCCTCATCACTGTCCCACAGGTGAATTAATACACATCACTGACCCACAGGTGAATTAATACACATCACTGTCCCACAGGTCAATTATTCCTCATCACTGTTCCACAGGTGAATTAATACTCATCACTGTCCCACAGGTGAATTAATACTCATCACTGCCCCACAGGTGAATTAATACACATCACTGTCCCACAGGTGAATTATTCCTCATCACTGTCCCACAGGTGAATTAATACACATCACTGACCCACAGGTGAATTAATACACATCACTGTCCCACAGGTCAATTATTCCTCATCACTGTTCCACAGGTGAATTAATACTCATCACTGTCCCACAGGTGAATTAATACACATCACTGTCCCACAGGTGAATTATTCCTCATCACTGTCCCACAGGTGAATTAATACACATCACTGACCCACAGGTGAATTAATACACATCACTGTCCCACAGGTCAATTATTCCTCATCACTGTTCCACAGGTGAATTAATACACATCACTGTCCCACAGGTGAATTAATACTCATCACTGTCTCACAGTTGTATTAATACACATCACTGTCCCACAGGTGAATTATTCCTCATCACTGTCCCACAGGTGAATTAATACACATCACTGACCCACAGGTGAATTAATACACATCACTGTCCCACAGGTCAATTATTCCTCATCACTGTTCCACAGGTGAATTAATACTCATCACTGTCCCACAGGTGAATTAATACACATCACTGTCCCACAGGTGAATTATTCCTCATCACTGTCCCACAGGTGAATTAATACACATCACTGACCCACAGGTGAATTAATACACATCACTTTCCCACAGGTGAATTGGTACTCAGCATTGTCCCACAGGTGAATTAATACTCATCACTGTCCCACACATGAATTAATACTCATCACTGCCCCACAGGTGAATTAATACACATCACGGCCCCACAGGTGAATTAATACACAACACTTTCCCACAGGTGAATTGGTACTCAGCATTGTCCCACAGGTGAATTAATACACATCACTGTCCCACAGGTGAATTAATACACATCACTGTCCCACAGGTGAATTATTCCTCATCACTGTCCCACAGGTGAATTAATACACATCACTGTCCCACAGGTGAATTAATACTCATCACTGTTTCACAGGTGTATTAATACACATCACTGTCTCCCAGGTGAATTAATACACATCACTGTCCCACAGGTGAATTATTCCTCTTCACTGTTCTACAGGTGAATTAATACTCATCACTGTCTCACAGGTGAATTATTCCTCATCACTGTTCCAGAGGTGAATTAATACACATCACTGTCCCACAGGTGAATTATTCCTCATCACTGTTCCAGAGGTGAATTAATACACATCACTGTCCCACAGGTGAATTATTCCTCATCACTGTTCCAGAGGTGAATTAATACACATCACTTTCCTACAGGTGAATTAATACTCATCACTGTCCCACAGGTGAATTAATACACATCACTGTCCCACAGGTGAATTAATACACATCACTGTCCCACAGGTGAATTAATACTCATCACTGACCCACAGGTGAATTAATACTCATCACTGTCCCACAGGTGAATTAATACTCATCACTTTCCCACAGGTGAATTAATACACATCACTGTCTCACAGGTGAATTATTCCTCATCACTTTCCCACAGGTGAATTAATACACATCACTGCCCCACAGGTGAATTAATACACATCACTGCCCCACAGGTGAATTAATACTCATCACTATCCCACAGGTGAATTAATACTCATCACTGCCCCACAGGTGAATTAATACACATCACTGCCCCACAGGTGAATTAATACTCATCACTATCCCACAGGTGAATTAATACTCATCACTGCCCCACAGGTGAATTAATACACATCACTGCCCCACAGGTGAATTAATACACATCACTGTCCCACAGGTGATTTAATACTCATCACTGACCCACAGGTGAATTAATCATCATCACTGTCCCACAGGTGAATTAATACTCATCACTGTCCCACAGGTGAATTTATACTCAGCATTGTCCCACAGGTGAATTAATACTCATCACTGTCCCACACTTGAATTAATACTCATCACTTTTCCACAGGTGAATTGGTACTCAGCATTGTCCCACAAGTGAATTAATACTCATCGCTGACCCACTGGTGAATTAATACTCATTGCTGTCCTGCAGGTGAAAAATTAATGGGGTCAGAATTCAAATATTTGCAGAGGGTCTTCAGAAGCCTTTTTATGTTTGTATGGATCCCTTAAGCTGACTAAAATAATCATTGGAAAGGCTACAATGGATTTGTCATTATGTTGAAGTACACAATAAGATGCTTTTCAAAGAAAAATTTTTTGACTTACAAGTCAGAAATATCAAGCAACAATGTCTGTTTTTATTATGCTTTTTTATGATTGAAACACAGTTGGGGAATTGGTTGGGAGATGTTTCCAAAGGTCATGGCAAGATGTTAGTTTACTTTTTACAAAAAGTGTATGTGGTTTTACATTTATTAACGTTGGATTTTATCTTTTGTTGTTATCTGCACGAGCGTGTAAATTACGTGGACAGAGCCAGCATTTGGTTTACTATAATATTGTCCATATATGTACTATAAGTTGTCTTTATGTTCACTCAGGAAATGCCTAAAGCATCCTGCTTACGCAGTTATATCCTGTCTGTCTGACTGTGACCCTCCTTAACATTGAGCAGGTGACTCAATTAAACATAAATCAGGCATAAAATGCCCTGCACGGGGCAGTGTAGTAAATCAAGCAAATTATCAAATGGCAAAACTGATTTTGCGCTTTCGGCAATGGGAGCTGCCAGCACTTATACATAAAAACTTCACTCACTGTAAGATTGATTTTATTTTATTTTGTTTATTCTAATTCCCTACAGCAAGCTGCATTTATGAAGTAAAAATCTGTCAGCATTACTAGAGTCCCATGAAGTGATTTTCATTCTTCTATGACCAGTCACAGGCCATCTGACTGGATTATGTTTCACAACAGGAGCTATTTGTGGCAAGCTACCATTTTAGGGATAGTTTCTAGAATAGAAGGATACTTTTAATAAATGGCAGCTGTTTAGTTACATCAGGCATTAACTTCATCTATGACTTCAATGGAAAGGAAAATTGGACGAGCTGTACAATAAATGCCCAATCTACTACTGGGCTGAATTTTATGCCGCCCCAGTGGGTCGGATGGTGGCATGGGGATGGTGTAAAATTGAGCGGGTGGCTCTGGGAGACCTACTCGCCCCGCTCCTGCCTCCGGTCAACTTTAGAGCAGTCGGGCAGGGGGGTGGGGGGGGGGGGGGTGGATGGTGGAGGGGATACGGCCCACCATTCAAGGCGGGCATGCTGGGGGCGTGAAAGGCCGCCCAGCGATAGCTGCCGGCCTTTCTGCGCCCGGGGTGGATGGGGGTGGTCAAGGCATTTGGGCACAGGGTGCCCCGAACGACCATTCCAGCCTCACCAGGGAAGGACAGATCCCCCTGGTGAGCAAGCCCAACTTACCTCGTCTCCAGGCTCCATGGCATCGGCTGGGCTGCAGTCCCAGTGGCCACCGCTCCCGGTGGTGCTGCTGGGACTAAGAGCTGCCGGCCCGCTGATTGGCTGGCAGCTTACTGAGGCGGGACCTCCTCCCTCAAGTGGGTGGAAGACCCGCCTCGGGACAATTAAAGCCCGGGGACCGGTAAAATACGGGACGGATCCCCGGGCCAGGCGGAAGCGGGTTCCCCACTGACTTTTACGTCGGTGGCTAATTCCCGTCCGCCTAGTAAAATCAAGCCCACTGTCTGTTTTGCACCCTCATAGTCTCTCTATTTGGAATCATAGAATTTTACAGCACAGAAGGAAGCCATTCAACCCATCAAGTCTGTGTTAGCTCAATAAAAAACTCATCCCACTACCCTGCTGTCTCCCCATAACCCTGTATCAACCTCTGCTTTAAATATTTGTTTCACTTCAATCCCTGAAAAGATGCAACTGTCTCTGCTTCAACTATTCATTGTGGCAAAGGATTTCATGCTCAACCAACCTTCTATATGAAGAATTTTCTTTAAAGCTCTCACCTCACTCTCTTAGTTAGGATGTTACATTGATGACTGCTCATTAATGCCTGCTTAACCGTAAGAAATAGCCAAGCTCTATTCAGTTAATCTAAATCCTTCATAATTTAAAAAAGAAAACTTCTATTAAATAATCCCATAGTCCTCTCTGCTCCAGTGGAAAAAGTTCCAGTATCTCAAGTCTCTCCTTATAGCTGTACATTTCCAACTCTGGCATAATCCTGATGCATCTAAGTTATAGGGCTCTCCTTGGCTGTAATATCTTCTCTGTAATGAGCTGCTGTAAACTTCATACATCACTCAAACTGTGACCTACCCTAATTTTGCAAAATTATCATTACTTCTTGTCATGCATGAATGGAGCGGTGATGAAATAAACAATGATATGGAGGAATTATGAAGTTAAAAAGTCAACTGTTAAAAATAAATCACTGTCAAAATGGAGTAGATGCCATGTACTGGAAATCCACAAACTCAGCTGCAAAGATGAGGCTCGTTAACCTCATCTGAAATAGCTTCAGGGAAAACCCCTTTGAAATTGAAAGGAATTATTACATATTAATGACTCTGATCAACATGAATGAATTAACAGAGGATCCTGGAGACAGTCTAACTCATAGCCAAACCAAGATGAATAATGTGTAGAACAGCAACATCATAACAGCATGATTCCCATTCAAACATCAAATGATGGCCATGGTTAGCATCCTGGCCCATTATGTGGTCACAACAGGGGAGAGGGCCATACATCTCTGAACAGAAACTCCAATGTGATAGATTTTGACTTTAGAAAAGGTAGCTGTCGGGAGAGAGAGAGGGAGATCAAGTCAACATCACAGCCCATGGGAAGGATCCCGCAGGCAAGTGAAGAATCCTTCTGACCAAGAACAGCCACCAGAGCAGAGACATCACAAAGTGACATTGAGACTAACTATCTATGAAAGTAACAAACTAACAACACCAGCTTTGGGCTGAATTACAACCACTAGAGCTCCACAATACCTCTGCAAGTTCAAGACTGCAAATAATCAGGCCTGCGACTTTAAAAAAAAGACTTTTCCTCCAGAGAAGTTTCAATAATATTCTGTAAACCACAAACATTGAACTCACTTGGGATTTTAAACCTCCTCTCATCCTTTTCTCTTTATCTATTCCTGTGTATGAATGCATGGGTGAATGTGTGCGTGAGTGAGGTTGCGATCATTTCAGGATTTGTTTAAAAATAAATCTTTTTTTTATCTACAAGAAAACCTGTCATTTATCTGTTTATTTGAACCTATAGACACTCAGGAGCTACAGCATCATAGAAACAAAACACGATTGCGGTCAGTTGCGAGGTGAACAGTGGGAACCCCTTTCTTTTTTCTTTTGGGCCTCCTTATCTCGAGAGACAATGGATACGCGCCTGGAGGTGGTCAGTGGTCCTCCAGGCGCGTATCCATGCATGGGTGAATGTGTGCGTGAGTGAGGTTGCGATCATTTCAGGATTTGTTTAAAAATAAATCTTTTTTTTATCTACAAGAAAACCTGTCATTTATCTGTTTATTTGAACCTATAGACACTCAGGAGCTACAGCATCATAGAAACAAAACACGATTGCGGTCAGTTGCGAGGTGAACAGTGGGAACCCCTTACCGCCTGTCTATAACATTCTTTAATCTTTAAAATTTGCCCCAATTTATTAAATCCAAATCATTTTTGGCATTTTTTATGATTAATCTACAGACACTCGTACTTTCAATGATTGTGTATTTGAAACTCTATTTCCCTTTGTTCATCCACATCATTCAGCATTTTTCCATTTAATATATAGTTCCATCCCTTGTTTTCTCTTACAAAATGAATGGCCTCACATTTATTCATGTTAAATTACTTCTGCCTCTTACACTAACCTGAATAACATCACGGGCTAAATTTTCGGGCCCCACCAAGGTCGGGAATGGAGGAGCCCGAAAATACTGACCCCATAATTGTTTAATACAATGAGCTAAGTTAGTTTATAATTTTGTTCTATAATGCCCCATTGGCAACCTTGTTCTAGTTTAGTTAAAACGGGATGAATGCACATAGATTCCTAGAGAATGAATGTTCAGAAGATTCAACTTCTCGAATTTCTGTGTCATAGTAAAGTAATGAAGATGCTTCAAGGCCAATGATTTTTCCCTGACTCCCTTCCTCCACTCTCTCAAACAAAATTACATACTTCAGAGGAATTAGAGGACCTGTAGCTTGTCTCCGCAGGATTTAGATGCCATGGACAAATATTGCTCAATGTCTGCATCATGTACAGCCAATAGAGAATGAAGAACAAGGATGCTCTGCACAAATCATGATTATGTATCCAGTGAAACTGGGCATATACATTAAAATATATCTCTTGTGCAGCGAAGGTATGTATAAAATATTTTCTGAAACATGCAGTATATTTCATTGTTGAAGTTTTCTATACTTTACCCTCTGAGATATCTGCGCTCCTCTAATTCTGGCCTCTTGAGCATCCCCGATTTTAATCGCTTTGCCATTGTTAGCTGTGCCTTCAGTTGCCTAGGCTCATAGTTCTGGAATACCCTCCCTTAACCTTTCTGCCTCTCTACTGTGCTTTCCTCCTTTAAGCTACTCCTTAAAACCTACCTTTTTGGCCGATCTTTTGGTCGTCTGCCCTAATTTCTCCTTTTGTGGCTCAGTGTCATATTTTGTTATATAACGCTCCTGTGAAACACCTTGGGACATTTGATTATGTTAAAGGCGCTATATAAATATAAGTTGTTGTTGTTTTCTTTAAAGGAACACCCAAATTCCCAATCAGTCCAATTCAGGGTGTATCTGATTTGGAAATGTATTTGGCGTCCATTCCAAAATTTCTCTAAAAACTACGGAGCAAACAATACAAATGCAATTTTTTTTTAAGCACCAAGGAGCTCAATCCCACTTTAAAAGCAAAAAAATCTCTGAAACCAATTATGTTTTCAAGGGGAATTCAACAAAATTATAATATGTGAAACTGCATTAACAAATGTATCTGTTTTGGCCTTTCACTTTCAACAGCTTACCACCCACTATCTGATAAATCGAACAAGTGTTACTGTAAACTCTACCCTAAGCTCGTTAAGGAGCAATAAACTGCCTTTTGTTATCTCCTGATGCTGCGTGCAGTGCCATCTGGTGCATGGAGTTTAAAGGAAGACAAGTGTCTATGATGAATACTTAGCATTAATGAATTATGATATGTATTTAAAAATGTTATGCATATTTGTTGATGAGTGTGTAGATCTGCCAAAGATTATTCACTCTGTAGGAATAATTGAGCTGATCATTTCTGAGATTTTGGATAGTGTTGGACTTGTTGGGGTGAATGATGGGTCAAAGCCTGCTTTACTATTTGGAGCTTACGGCACGAAAAAAGAATTAAATGATTACTTCTTTAAAATTCATTGTCGAATAGCCAATTAACACAATTTGGAAATTACAAATGCTATTTGCTGCCCATTGTGTGATGGTGCCTGATATACAGCCGCTTTCTATACTTCAAATGAATATCTGTGGGAATAACATTATTTAAAAATGGAGGTAGAGAGAAAGCAGGGAATTATAGACTAGTCAGCCTGACATCAGTAGTGGGGTAAATTCTAGAGTTCATTATCAAAGATTTTATAGCAAAGAACTTAGAGAACAGTGGTAGAATCGGGCAGAGTCAGCATGGATTTACGAAAGGGAAATCATGCTTGACAAATCTACTAGAATTCTTTGAGGATGTAACTAGTAGAATTGATGAGGGGGAGCCGGTGGATGTGGTTTATTTGGATTTTCAGAAGGCTTTCAACAAAGTCCCACATAAGAGATTAGCATGTAAAATTAAAGTGCATGGGATTGGGGGTAGTGTATTGCGATGGATAGAAAATTGGTTGGCAGACAGGAAACAAAGAGTAGGGATAAAGGTTCTTTTTCCGAATGGCAGGCAGTGACTAGTGGGGTACCGCAGGGATCGGTGCGAGGACCCCTGCTATTCACAATATACATGAATGATTTAGATGAGGGCACTAAATGTAATATTTCCAAATTTGCAGATGATACAAAATTGGGTGGGAGGGTGAGTTGTGAGGAGGATGCAGAGCGGCTTCAGGGTGATTTGGACAAGTTGAGTGAGCGGACAAATGCATGGCAGAGGCAGTATAATGTGGATAAATGTGAGGTTATCCACTTTGGTAGCAAAAACAGGAAGGCAGATTATTATCTGAACGGCTATAAATTGAGAGAGGGGAATATGCAGTGTTCTCGTACACAAGTCGCTGGAAGGTAAGCATGCAGGTATAACAGGCGGTAAAAAAGGCAAATGGTATGTTGGCCTTCATAGCGAGAGGGTTTGAGTACAGGAGCAGGGATGTCTTGCTGCAATTATAGAGGGCCTTGGTGAGGCCACACATGGAATATTGCGCGCAGTTTTGGTCTCTTTATCTGAGGAAGGATGCTCTTGCTATAGAAGGAGTGCAGCAAAGGTTTACCAGGCTGATTCCTGGGATGGCGGGACTGACAGATGAGGAGAAATTGAGTCGGTTAGGGTTATATTCACTGGAGTTCAGAAAAGTGAGGGGGGATCGCATAGAAACCTATAAAATCCTAACAGGACTTGACAGGGTAGATGCAGGAAGCATGTTCCCGATGGTGGGAGATGGTGGGGGAGTCCAGAACCAGGGGTCATTGTCTAAGGATATGGGGTAAACCTTTCAGGACTGAGATGAGGAGAAATTTCTTCACCCAGAGAGTGGTAAGCCTGTGGAATTCGCTACCACAGAAAGCAATTGAGGCCAAAACATTGAATGTTTTCAAGAAGGAGTTAGATATAGCTCTTGGGTCTAAAGGGATCAAAGGGTATGGGGCGAAAGCGGGAACAGGCTACTGAGTTGGATGATCAGCCATGATCATAATGAATGGCAGAGCAGGCTTGAAGGGCCGAATGGCCTTGTCCTGCTCCTATTTTCTATGTTTCTATGTTTAGTATTATGAGATAACAACAATGTCTGTCGATTTAGCACCCTGAATTGAATGAAATGTCTTAAATGCTTCACAGGAGCATTATAAAACAAATTTGACCACAAGCCACATAGAGGCATTATGGCAAAAAGCTTGGTCAAAGAGGTAGGTTATAACGAGTATCTTGAAGGAGGAGAGAGATGTAGAGAGGCAGAGAGCTTGAGGGAGGAAATTTCAGAGCTTAAGGCGTAGCAGCTGAAGGCACAGCCACCAATGTTGGAGCAGTTAAAATGGGGCATGCTCATGAGGCCAGATTGGAGGAGCGGAGGAGATATCTTGGAAAGTTGTGAGGCTGGAGGAGATTACATAGATAGGAAGGAGCGAGGCTATGGAGCAATTTGAAAACAAGGGTGACAATTTTAAAATTGAGGCATTGCTTAACTGGAAGGCATTGTAGGTCATTGAGCACAGGGCTGATAGGTGAATGGGACGTGGTGTGATTTAGAACAAGGGAAGCAGAATTTTGGATGACCTCAAGTTTACGGAGGGTAGTATGTAGGAGGCTGGACAGGAATGCATTGGAATAGTCAAGTGTCGAGGTAAAAAAGACATGGATGAATGTTCCAGCCGCAGATGAGCTGAGGCAGGAGTGGAGTCGGACGATGTTACTGAGGTGGTCTTAGTGATGCAGTTGATAGGTGGTTGGAAGCTTATCTAAGGGTCATATATGACACCAAGGTTGTGAATAGCCTCGTTCAGCCTCAGGCAGTTGGCAGGGAGATGGATGGAGTCACTGGATAGTGATGGAGTCAGCAGATAGGGAATAAAACCTGGAGCGGTGATCAAATGCAATGCTGAATTAAGGCAATAAGGTGAAAATGATTCTCATTGGACTGACAATAAGAAAAGCTATTGGGCCATAATTTTCAGTCAATATATTCGTGAGGTTAATTGTGTTCAATGTTATTTATGCATCGGTGGTTCAGGATCTCCAAGCAAGGGGCAGATGCGAGTTAATTAAGGAAAGCCAGCATGGATTTCTTAAGGGAAAATCATGTTTAACTAACTTGCTGGAGTTTTTTGAGGAGGTAACAGAGAGGGTTGATGAGAGCAATGCTGTTGATGTGGTGTACATGGACTTTCAAAAGGCATTTGATACAGTGCCACACAACAGACTTGTGAGCAAGCTTGTAGCTCATGGAATAAATGGGACAGTAGCAACATGGATGCATAATTGACTGAGTGACAGAAAACAAAGAGTAGTAGTTAATGGATGTTTTTTGGGCTGGAGGAGGTTTATAGTGGAGTTCCCCAGGGATCAGCGTTGGGCCCCTTGCTTTTCCTGATATATATTAATGACCTAGACCTCGGTGTACAGGGCACAATTTCAAAGCTTGTGGATGATCCGAAACTTGGAAGCATTGTGAACTGTGAGGAGGATAGTGTAGAACTTCAAAAGTACATAGACAAGTTGGTGGAATGGGTAGACAGGTGGCAGATGAAATTCAATGCAGAGAAATGTGCAGTGATTCATTTTGGTAGGAAGAACATGGAGAGACAATATAGAATAAAGAGTACAATTCTAAAGGGGATGCAGGAGCAGAGGGACCTAGGTGTATATGTGCATAAGTCATTGAAGGTGGCAGGACAGGTTGAGAGAGTGGTTAATAAAGCATACAGTATCCCCGGCTTTATTAATAGGGACATAAAGTACAAGAGCAAGGACGTTATGTTAAACTTGTTTCAGCTGGAGTATTGCGTCCTGTGGGCCGCATTTTAGGAAAGACGCGAAGGCATTGGCGAGAGAAAAGATTCACGAGAATGGTTCCAGGGATGAGGAACTTCAGTTATGAAGATAGATTGAACAATTAGGACTGTTTTCCTTGAGAAGAGAAGGCTGAGAGGTGATTTGATAGAGGTATTCAAAATCATGAGGGGTCTGGACAGAGTAGATAGAGAGAAACTATTCCCACTTGCAAAAGGATCGAGAACGAGAAGGCGCAGATTTAAAGTATTTGATAAGAGAAGTAAAAGTGACATGAGGAAAAACTTTTTCACGCAGCGAGTGGTTAAGTTCTGGAATGCACTGCCTGAGAACGTGGTGGAGACAGGTTTAATTGAAGCATTCAAAAGGGAATTAGACATATGAAAAGGAAGAATGTGCAGGGTTACAGGGAGAAGGCGGGGGAATGGAACTGAGGGAATTGCTTTTTCAGAGAGCCAATGCAGACACGATGGGCTGAATGCCCTCCTTCTGCACTGTAATGATTCTGTAAAGTCAAATATCTGTCCAAGATGTGCCAGTCTGCGAATAGCTTCACAGAATTAACATCTTGCTGTCTGCCTCACAATTGAAATATATTGAATGGCTTGAAGTTGTTGTACTTGCGAGACAGATACAAATTAAACTCATCACAAAAAAGTTAAATCTTGTCCATTCCAGTCTAAGTATCCTTTTAATGTTGTGATAACTGTTGATTATTGCTAATCAACTGTTCTTGCACTGTGAATTAACTATTACAAATGTGGATTCTCAATCCTTCACGTTTTAATTGTTATTGGAGATTTTTAAAAAAGTAACATTTTAATTTTTACATTTTAAAAAATTTTCCTTTTTGTCTTTTTTAATCCAGTCTCTCTCTTTTCCCTTTCTGTATTTGATTTAACATTGAATTTACCCCCTCTAATTTCTACCTCCTTCTCCATCCTTGCACTGTTAATTCCACACTGCTTCAATATAATTGGTTAAGGAGATATGCAGTTGCTTGCCCTGTTCCCTCAGGTCTCAAATACCCTGTTTCCCTCACTACGGTGTTATCAGTTCACATTTTCAGCAACTTGCCAAGTAAAATATTTTAAAATCTAGACATCAAAGTCAAGTCTAACTAATGACGGATGCCATTAGATGCCCTGTTGCAGCAAAATTATGGCCTACTGTCTTTTCATAAAGCAAATGAAATAAAAGATGTGTCCTTCAATTTATCCTTGGGACGTAGATGACAAGGAATAGACAACAGTATTTATTGCCTATCTCTAATGCCCTAAGGGCATTAAGAGTAAACCAAATCATGTGGAACTGGAATCCTCCATGGCCTTGCCTGCCCCTATCACTATAACCTCCTCTCGCCTTGTAGCCCTCCAAGATCTCTGCACTTTTCCAATTTTGATCTCTTGTTACACCAATTGTAATCATACCACAATGTAATCATATCACAAGTGAGATTTTAGATAGTACTGCATTTGTCTAGGTGATGGAATCATACTGCTTTGTTATATGTAGCATATAAATTAATGTTTAATTTAATTTTATAATTCAGTATGATGGGATCGAAACTTTTGACTTCTGAATTTCCAGTTTAGTACCTTAACCCAAAGCTACCATATTCTTAGTAAAATGGATCCTCTCTGCAACCGTGGAGATTAGTGATATGACACTGACTACTTTTTGGATGACGACTGCAGTTTCAAAGTAGCTGTCTGTACATCAAATAAGCTTATTTGAACAGTTCCTTACACAGTAAGGAAGACAGTACTAGAAAATTTGATTTGAGCTTTGCATTCAGAGGGGAGTGATAATATCTCTATGGATGAAAGAATTAACCAAAAGACAATATTGTTAAGTGTACTATTACTTTTGAATTACTGCTGATTGCATTGCAGCTGACTGTTGCACAGTATCACCTAATAACTATTTTAAGGTCAAACCTTTTAAAAAACTAGCAAATGGTTAGCCTTCCTGGGGGTTCCTTGTAACAATAAATAGCTGAAAATACAGGGAACAATATAGAACAAAATCAATGATATCATTCGCTGTACAGCCACCAGCTGAGAATGACTCAAATCAATCATAAGAAATTGCCATTGTTATACCACAGTGATTAAAATCCATAGATAGAAATGATGAATAAATCTCCCAGCACCTGTTCCCTGATATTGGATCTCTGCGTCACTTATGCGTAGCATGTCAGACCGTAATTGCATCAAGGACGTAAATTCTGCAACGTTATTTCTGTTCCAACAGCATGCACAACCTAATAATACTTAGGAAACATACATAGTAAGCCTGCCGGAAAATTTTTATTGGCTTGGCTGTAGCAGCCAGCAAGAAGATACGTTTGAGACCAGCAGAGAACTGTTTAGTTTAGTTCAGAGATACAGCACTGAAACAGGCCCTTCGGCCCACCGAGTCTGTGCTGACCATCAACCACCCATTTATACTAATCCTACACTAATCCCATATTCCTACCACATCCCCACCTGACTCTATATTTCCCTACCACCTACCTATACTAGGGACAATTTATAATGGCCAATTTATCTACCAACCTGCAAGTCTTTTGGCTTGTGGGAGGAAACCGGAGCACCCGGAGAAAACCCACGCAGACACAGGGAGAACTTGCAAACTCCACACAGGCAGTACCCAGAATTGAACCCGGGTCACTGGAGCTGTGAGGCTGCGGTGCTAACCATTGCGCCACTGTGCCGCCCTGATGTAATACAATCACTGTGATTTTTGGCATTTTTTGCTACCTGTAGATCTATTTAGCTATAGGGAAAAATAGCTGACATTTTCGCTTTCCTAACATCACTAATATTTATTTCAGCATGCAGCTCACAGGCCTTAATCCGGAAGTTATAACATCAGAGCCTGGTTTGTTGTCATCTGTCACTTGTGACTGTCTGTTGCCCGCAGGAAATAGCGAAAATTAGTAACAACACATTTGGGGTTGATTTTTAGCTCCTGCCGGGGCTGGGATTGGAGGCCAACAGGTGCTAAGAATAGCGCCGTCGACCAGCATGCTGGGTCACTGGCTCCATCACATCCTGGGCCACTTTTGTGGAGGCAGGATTTGTGGCAGGGGGTTGATGATGCCAGGGCTGCATGCCAAGGATAGCCGATCCAGGTTGTTAACGGCAACTTAAGGCCAATTAAAAGAGGCGGACTGGGACTTTCCAGTTGGCGTCCAGCTCCCTGCAGGGGCTGGGGAGCAGTTTAACTGCTTGGAGGAGCCTCCTGTTGACAGCCCAAGGGGCCAATGCTCCAGGCAGCCTAGAGAGCTTCTACAGCAGCTATAGGCTGCCCTGTAGAGGAGCTCCCACCCCCATGCGGCAGACTGGCTGCAAAAGCCATTTTTGAATTAAAATTTTAAAAAGTTGAAGCAGTGACGCCTCCATTTTGAAGCACCCTCTCCCTTACTTACCCTCCATTGCATCCTGCTGCTGCTTTTAAGCCTCTGATTGGCTCTCCAGCTTCAAGATCCCGTCCACCATCCTTAATTCGATGGTGAGCCTGCCCCCTGTCCATTAATTGGCTGCCCTGAGAAATATCATAATGAGTGACTGTTTTGCACACTGTGCAGGCTTCTGACTCACATTTCAGCCTGATTGGGGGGAGGGGGTTCAGAAATACGCAGGGAAAATCCTGCCCATGGAGTTACCAACTCTGGTTGGACATATTTCTGGCAGTGTTATCACACAATCTTTTGCCTCCAACTGTCCTGCCCCCACACTCTAACCATTGGTTGCCTAACATGCCCATACCCACGTTATGCCGCCTTCCCACACCAATCAGAAAGCAAATAGAGTCCTCATTGCCCAATTGGATGATACTTGTGTGCCAATCGAATAGCTTCCCCCTCTTCCCATGTCTATTATCTTTATAACTAGTAAACTAACGTGCTCAAAGAAAATGTAAAAGCACCCACAATTTTTAATGGCCCTATGACTTGTCTCCTCGGTTGCTTGCAGAATGTCCCAGAGATTAATCTTTAATTATTAGAGCTTACAGGGCAATCCTGGAGGGTTGGCAAACCCAACATTTACACACATCGTTATGCCTGAGGCTGCAATAATACTGCATTTAAATATTTGTATTCCATACTCGTTTCCAATTTATTATTGTTAATATCAACAACAACAGCTTCTCTCTATATAGCGGCTTTAATGTAATAAAATATCCCAAGACATTGGAGCATTATGAAGCAAAATATGACACCGAGCCACATAAGGAAATATTAGGTCAGATGACCAGAATCTTGGCTGTCCGACACGCCCAAACTTGTGGCATGCCACCTTCTTGCACCATTCAGAAAGCAAATCGACTTTGTTCCCTAATTGGATGATTCTTGACTGTTGATCAAAAGCAGCTTTTTTTTTACCCCATGTCTGATTATTTTTATAAAGAATTTCAGTTGAAGTGATTTTTTTGTTTATTATTTAAAGGAGGAAAGGAAGGTGGAGGGGTGTAGGGAGGGTATTCTGGCGTATAGTGCCGAGGCAACTGAAGGCACAGCCACCAATGGTGGAGTGATTAAATTCAGGGATGCTCAAGAGGCCAAAACAAAAGGAGCGCAGATATCTTTGAGTGTTGTGGGGCTGGAGGAGATTACAGCGATAGGGAGGGATGAGGCCATAGAGAAATTTGTAAACAAGGATGAGAATTTTAAAATCAAGACTTTGAATGACCGGGAGCTCATGTCGGTCAGCAAGCACAGGGGAGATTGGTGAATGGGACTTGGTGCGAGTTAAGACATGGGCAGCGGAGTTTTGGATGACTTCAAGTTTATGGAGGGTAGAATTTGGGAGACCAGCCAAGAGTGCATTGGAATAGTCAAGTCTAGAGGTAACAAAAGCATGACTGAGGGTTTCAGCAGCAGATGAGCTGAGATGTTATGAAACAGAATACATTTTACAGTTGGACATGAACAGACTATACAAGGCAAGCAAAAAGAAACAAAAATAAATTGCTTGCTTGCTTAAAACAAGTGGATGCAAATACAGTTTGATTTCCCATTATAAATCAGTGCACTAAGCCTGAACAAATGGCTGTTGAAGGCAGGTGATTACTTAATCCTCGTTCCAGGTAAATATTTGCAGGTGTTGTTGAAACGTGTCTCAAGTAAGCTGTGCTTCAGCCTCACAATACACTTTAATGTATTTTGTTGCCATTTTAAGTATTTTGTCATTTTATATCTCCCTCAGTGAAAAGGA
Source organism: Heterodontus francisci (assembly GCF_036365525.1). Taxonomy (NCBI): domain Eukaryota; kingdom Metazoa; phylum Chordata; class Chondrichthyes; order Heterodontiformes; family Heterodontidae; genus Heterodontus; species Heterodontus francisci. The sequence continues at coordinate 128,981,676 of NC_090376.1, read as the reverse complement.
GCAGGCTGTTATTTGATGATCTTTCATGATATTTCCTCCTGCTCAAACTCCTTCTTGCCTCCTTTGATTTAATGATGGAAGATCAAGGAAGTTTAATTTTTAATCAGCACTAGATAGCTTACTCTGGATTGCTGAGTCTTGAAGAAAGCAGCTAGTGGTGAGTTCACTTCCACAGACCTTGACAACAACTTGCATTTATATAGCACTTTCAATGGAGTAAAACATTCCAAGGTACTTCACAGGAGCTTTATCAAACAAAATTTGATGTTCAACCATATGACCGAAAGCTTGGTCAAAGTGGTAGGTTTTATTGACCGTCTTATAGGAGGAGAGAGAGGTGGCGAGGTGTAGGGATGGAATTCCAGAGCTTCGGGCCGAGACATCTGAAGGCATGGCCGCCAATGGTGGAGCAATGAAAATCGGGGGATGCGCAAGAGGCCAGAATTGAAGGAGCGCAGATATCTCAGAGGGTTGGGGGAGGTTACAAAGACAGGAAGGGGCGATGCCGCAGAAGTTTGAAAACAAGAATGGGAATTTTAAAATCGAGGCATTGCTCAGCCGAGAACCAATGTAGGTCAGCGAGCACCTGGATGATGGGTGAACAGGACTTGGCGTGAGTTAGGATATGGGCAGCAGAGGTTTGGCTGATTTTGGTGGGTAGATTCAAGATTGTGTCCTTTTTCTCCACTTCAGGAAATAACAAACGACTGTTTTGGTGCTTCAGAAGCAGTCTGGGTGTTGGCCTTTACTTTCCTTAGCTAAAGATTTGATGCCACAGTTTGCTTCCTTAAAAATAATGAAGTGACTTTTATTCATTGAAGACAATCTGCATTTAAAATCCCAAGAGTTTCCATAGATCTGATGCCATCAAAACAAGTGGTATGCTGTTCCTACCAATTAGTCTAGGAGGCAGACTCCCACTGATTTTAATAAGGCCAGACGAGACAGGGGAGAAGATTAGTTTTTAAAACAAATAAAGCTACAAACAAATTATTCTGATATTTGCAGAGCTGCACTTTAGAGTTAATGAGTTATGATATATACAATAATGGGTACCAAACAGTGATTACAGGATGGTGATCTAATGAAGGGGTTTAACTGAGGTAATAAGTCATAAAACACTGCTTGCAATTAGTCCAGCTATAATACGCTTAATTTTAATGATGAGCTTTGGCAGTATGATTTTACATTGACCATTTTGTGCTTGGTCGAGTTTTGCCCTGTACAAAAACAGCTTAAAGAAGAAAGAAAATGGAAAGTTTGGAAAGAAAAAAAATGAACATGTGGGAAATGTATAAGGCCTCCAAGGACTCAAAATGAGATTAGAGAGGTCAACATGCTAGGGCTGAGGGGTGGCCTGATGGAGGTCTTCAAGATCAGGAAAGGGTTTGAGAAGCTAGACGTGAAGAAGATGTTTGCACTTGTGGGTGAGAGTAGAACTAAAGGTCATAAATATAAGATAGTCACTAATAAATCTAATATGGAATTTAGGAGAAACTTTATTACGTAGAGAGGGGTTGGAATGTGAAACTCGCTACCATAGGGAGTAGTTGAGCAGAATAGCATAGATGCATTCAAGGGGAAGCTAGAGAAGCATGTGAGGAAGAAAGGATCGGAAGGGTTGGTTTCATGGGTTTAGGATAAGAGGGGTGGGAGAAGGCTTGTGTGGAGCATAAACACCGGCATGGACTTGTTGGGCTGAATGGCCTATCTCTGTGCTGTAAATACTTTGTAATATTTTGTAAGATGCCAGATGTGGATCCCCCTCAGATGTTGGCCAGAATTTTATCCTGGCGACAGGGGTCTTGACATCCGAGAAAACAATGCCAAGAACCCCGCGTCGCCTCTTCTGTGGGAGGCCTACCCAATCTAGTGTCAATTAGGCACTTAAGTGGACAGCAGCGGGCCTTCCACGGGATCAAGCACCCTGGCACTGTAAGTCCCACCCTCTGAGAGCTGCTGGCCAATCACAGGCTGGCAGCTCTTTCACTGAGCAACACCACTGTGGAGGCAATGGCTGCTGTTGGTGGAGCACCTACCCGAGGCCCAGGAGCGGCGCTGGACCCAGGCCACAAGTAGGTCAGGAGCTGTAGGGTCTCATGGGGTGGAGGTTGTGGGGGACGGGTGTATGGGGGGGGTCTTTAGCAAGGGCAGGGGGGTGCTCTCAGTGGGTCCCCTGCTTCCCGATGTCAGGTCCCTCATCACCCCCCCCCCCCACCCCCACACCTGGAGCCGTTGAGCAGCCCGCACGGTTTTTCCATCCGTGCTTCCCATGCGGCAACACGGCTGCCCACCGATTGGTTAATTGAGGTGGGATGAGGCCCTTAGTTGGGCATTAATTGCCCACTTTAAGGGCCTCAATTGGCAGCAGGGTGGGAAGGCTATTCACAGGACTTAATTTTGGCTGAGGCGGGAAGGTGGTGGTGTCCCCTCCCCACCACCATCCCACCGCTTCCTGTTCCAAACCCACTGCGGGGGAGAGCGTAAAATTCCTCCCGAAGTGTCTACATCCATCAGGTCAATCTGCTGACCGCCCCCCCTCCCACCCCCACGCTAACATGCTCCCTGCGCATCCTCAACATCCTCTGACTGTTCGGAAAATGGGAAATAGCTAAAGTCTGACATTACAAAAGTCAATTTTTCAGCAAGGCTCACCGAATTATTGGAAGAAAGATGAGATATTGGCTTAATTTTCAAGGACGCACTGGGTGAGGTTTCTCACTGTGGGTTTGACACTCAGAAAATTAGCCTCCTGAGGCTTGTGTTGGACAGCTTAGGCAGCTAAAGTTGGAGAGGTCAAAGTGGGAATGAGTTGACATGGTGAGTCAATCTGAGGTCAGGATCGTTTTTGCAAGTAGGATGGAGGTGTCTGTCAAATTGATCATTCTATCTGCATTTGCTCTTCCCAGTGTTATACTTGATCAGCGAGTGCTTATGATTATGATTATGATTAGAGATACAGCACTGAAACAGGCCCTTCGGCCCACCGAGTCTGTGCCGACCATCAACCACGCACTTATACTAATCCTACACTAATCCCATATTCCTACCAAACATCCCCACCTGTCCCTATATATTTCCCTACCACCTACCTATACTAGTGACAATTTATAATGGCCAATTTACCTACCAACCAGCAAGTCTTTTGGCTTGTGGGAGGAAATCGGAGCATGCTGACTGAATTGGGAAAATTCTTTATTACAGGCCCCATTTTGGCCTACATTAACATGGTTCTTTTTAACCTAGCAAGAAAAAGGTTTTAAGTGGTAAATACACTGATGGGTGCAAGTTTTGGTAAAAATCTGGGTTTTCACATCCATTTTAGTGTGATCTGCTGATTCAGCACAAGCCACCAACAAGATCCTTTTGAGCTGTCTATTTAAAACTGATCCATCAACCTGACTGAGTAACCATTTTTATTTAAAAATCTACCATTTATCGGTTAATTTAAAACACTTTTCTTGTGATTGAAGATGCATTTAGTTTCCCCTTTCTCAACATTTTTTCTGTGTTGAAATCTGAGGTGATTTGCACTTGCGGTGTGTGATTTTTAAATTAATTTATGTGCACAGCCCAGATCTTGCAACTAAAATGCAGCACTAAATTTTGGTGACGAGGAGATGAAGCTTGAGGACTTGAAGCGATCGGGTGAGGAGGATGTATGGTGTATGGAACTTTGAATGAGTGCAGCGAGAGTGGGAGCACTTGCAGCTGTCTTTTAACCCGGTTTTGTCTGATCATGTCCCTGAATGAATCTGACAATGGATTACTGAAATCTGAGAGCCTAGTGATTTACTGAGTACAGTACACATCAAATACTAACAGCAGAGACACATTTCATTTGTACTGGCTGCTATACAAATGTGTGGGAAATCAAAGTGCCAAGACAGACCTTTGCAAAAGGATCCAGTCTTCATCAATAAGTTTGATGTAGCTTGATTTATGCAACAGGTGTGGTTTCAAATAACAGTTGAGATTCATTTCTGTTATCTCTGCAACATCTGCATATTGTTCATAGTTTTCCCTGACAGATTATAACTTGTGGTAATGGCATTGCAATCATGAATACTTTGGTGTGGACATCACTGCATGCCAAATAAGGAGTAAGCTGGTTGCTTAAGACTATGCTTACAGCCGCTAACATCAGCACTATAAACTCTGAGACTGAGTAAAACCACCCATCAAATCAACAGTACGTAACATAAACTGACTGTGTTAAAATATAGATTTTCCGACCACTGATGATGAATCATTGGAAAATCTACCCATAAATTTTCAGTAACTACATTGTAATCGTTATTCCATCAAAGAGGACATTGTTTTGAAGTATCGTAGTTTTCCATTTTTGCTTTGACACCTTTTTGCAGACAAAAATGAACCAGAATAGTTCTGGCCTTACCAACTCCATGTTCTAGATCAAAAGAACAGGCATTCTGGAGTCGACTGGAAATAATCTAATAGTGGAATTCAGGTAATAGTTATAGTTGGTTGACATCCTTCCATCTATGAAAGATGATGGACACGCAGCAAATCCATTTAGGTGGGGTGTCTTCTCTTGGTGCACCTTTGCTGATGGCTGTGGAGGCCAATCCCTGAGAAGCAGGTGCTGCACGTGAAGTTGCCAAGTGATGCTGTGAGTTGTTGTTTTTGACATTGGCGCCTGTTGCCAAGCTGCTGTAGCAACTGGTCGTCATGGTAGTGCACACCAGTCCACAGGATGTGTCGCCATTTCCCTCGTTCACCAGCCAGTGACTCCCAGATGTGATAGTTGACATTTAGGACCTTCATGTCACACTTGCAAGCATCCTTGAAGTGAAGGTTGGGCGCCCCACTAGTTGCCTTTCCCATACACAATGTCCTTTGGCATCCTGCGGATGTGTCCGATCCACCGAAGCCTCCTTTGTTTGATTAGTGCCAACGCACTTGGCAGCTTTGCTTTTGAGAGGACTGTCGAATTTGTGATTTTTTTCCTACCAGGATGTACCCAAAATAGGCCGCAGACGGCAAAGATGGAAATTATTGAGCTTCTTTTCCAGGTAGCTGTAAGTCGCTCATGTTTCACACCCATACAGCAAGGTGCTGAGAACACAGGCCTTATAAACCATCAGCTTGGTCCTAAGGGTCGGTTTGGTGTTATCCTGTGCGTGTTTCGCAAGTCGGCCAAAGGTGGTAGCTGCTTTCTCTATGTGTGTATCGAGCTCTGCATCAAGGGACAGATTGTCTGTCACTATGGACCCACACTAGCAGAATTTGCTAACCACTCCCAGTGGGATGAATGGATCTGATGCATTTTCATTTAACTGTCTTGGCTTATGGCCTCATCTGAGCTACTCAGCTCAATTTCTGTCTTGGAGATTTTCCTGGGCCTGCACCCAAATTCACTGGGCACAGCGACTAGTGGAAAATTGGGCAAGTTCTGTGATCCACCCAATTTTCTGACGCTCACTGCACCCATGCAATTCCAGTATCTCCTCTATGTACCATTTGCAGCTAAATCATAAAAATATGTTTAGCAAACATGGAAAATCTTCTTTCATGAGTCGGTTAGTTATACTATATTAAACAATCACAAGTGGTCTACTTTCCATAATTTATGTAAGTATTCATCCTCAAACAAAGCCAAGTAGCTTAACTGCCTTCATTGCTTAAATGGAAAGTTTCTTTTAAACTAAACTGTCATGTAAACCTAACATGTCAGAAATGGAAATGTCATATGTGCCAACTTCTTCAACTCAGTGAAGCTGACAAACAGCTTCAAAATAGCTGACACAGCTCTTAAAAAGGTGACAGCTCAAAGATAAAACATATAAACAACACAGCAATGTCCAAGGCCGTTGCTTCAAGGTGACTGAATAAGCTAAATTCCCTTTTATTCCATTGGATTTCAGGATTTCAAACAATGTTTTGACATCACATTTCACGAATTTATTTATTTTTCTGTGAAAACTCTCTGAAGGACAAGGGCAGCAGACGCATGGAAACACCACCACCTCCAAGTTCCCCTTCAAATCACAACATCATCCTGACTTTTAAATATCTTGCCGTTCATTCATCATCGCTGGTGTGACGGAAACCACACCTGCCAAATGGAAACATATTAATTTCGTCATATGGAACACTACTTGAACCTTTTTACTGGACATTGAACATAACTTGTTTAAAATGACTACAGAGTTGAACAGCTAAAACATGGCTGCACATTTGCTTTCTGAGAGAGAGTTGCGTAGAGAGACAATGGGAGTGCTCCCTGATTCAATTAGCAAGATGGGTTTTGTCAATAGTGACGATCAAAGGACATTGAGAGCCATTGACCTTGTAAGAGACAGCACTCCACCACCGCCCCCCTCCCCCCACCTCCCCGCTTCACAGAGTGTGTCTAGTAAGCTTTGAAGAATCAACAATGCTCCCCAGAAGATGCTGCTTCAAACAAAGAGCTGGTCACATGACTTACCTGATGGCCAGAATGGGAACGGTTGAATTGTGCTTCACAGAAAGGTTTGGGGCAAACTGCAACTGAACTTCAAGAAGAAAGCACTGCTCTCTCTGTCTCAAGCAAAGTCCCAGGGACCCATGGAAGCAGCTTAAGCCTCAAGACAGCGGACCTCTTCAGCCTTCTGGTACCAGAGAAACAAATTTGAAAGTGTGCACTAGGCTCCAGTGAGAACTGCAAGACTTTAACTCTAATCAAGGACTTTAGAGCCAAACTGAAAGACAGTAACTGAATTCTATTTATTATCTAACCTAATTCACCACACCACCCACTCCCCGCAATTCTTTCTTCCCCTCTGTATCCATCTGTGTTTGTGTTTATCGCATAATCATGCTAGCATGGTTGCGCCGCGTATTTTAGTAATTTTAACCGAGTTTGAATGGTAAGGTTAATAAACTTACATCTTTATTGTTTAAACCTAAGAAAGCCTGTCTGGTTGGTTCATTTACCATTACAATTAGAGAGCAGTGAGCAACGAGTTACTGAGGTGAAGCGAAAACATGGTGTTTTTAAAAGTCAAACCCTGTTGCAACCAAACCAGGAAAGGGGCCAGAGCGGAGCCTGAGACCCCTTCCTCACCTGGTCGTAACACTGGGTCAAAATCCTGGAACTCTGGGTGGGGTGCAACGTTCCCACTAATCTTCATGGGTGCATAGCCATGCAGCAGCCTGGAAGGTACAGAACAGGCCCTGTTCTGTAATAAATAACAAACATGTGTAACCATGCAAAAAAAAATTAAAGGGACCGTGCACTGAAAAACATTGGCCGTGCACAATAACTAAATTTTAAAGAGAGCATTGATGGGTTCGAAAATGGGATGCCTATTCACTATTACCAAAGCCTAATTTTAGCCAACACCTCCCCACCACCCCTTCCCAAGACTGTTCAACACAAAAGGAATCTTGGAAAAGGGTGGATAATTTCCCTGTGCTTTGATGAAAACTTTAGTAGCCACATATTTACCAGGAAACTCTATATTTTTGTTTAGAGCTTGATACAAGATATTAATCCATTTAGCATTGGTATTGTAAGATTAAATGGGTAATAAGGAACTTAAATTCCCTTTGATGTTTCCTAATACTCCAGCACCAGTCTTTGTTGGGATCACCTTTCACCTATATCATTCCATTGCTACAATTAGTAAAGTTCAAATCAAGAATGAGAAGAATGAATATCATGTAGCCATTAACGTAAAGGAAGCTTTGGGAGAGTCAGACTGAATCACATTGTACACATATCTACTCCATGCATGTCGTCAACCCATTGACCTTTCCATTCATTTATGCTGCAGCCTCAAAATCAGCATAAACAGTATATGAAAATAGATTCTGAGAAGCACTATTGACAATAACAGATTAGATTCCCAATGGCTTGAAGTTTGGATAGAAGCAGGATCGAGGACAGAGGGACCTCCCAGGGAGTTATCTGTGACTGTGTGCACATTAAATTCAGCAGGTTCAAATTTCCAGTGATTGAGAGCCATTCTGTGAGTCACAGCAGCTCTGCACAGGACCAGGTATTTGAATCAGCTAACTTAACTACAAATATCGACAACTCCAGCAGCAACCCAAAGCATTTCTTTGTGATTGCAGTTAAACCAGTAGCTAAACAGTCCTGACATTCCAGGAAGGTGCTCCAAGGAGCACAAGAACATGAAATTGCTGATTAAACTGCAAACACGAGCAAGAACGGTGTAGTTGCCAACTAGGTTTACCCTACTAACAAGTTAAAGCAATGACCCTGTCCAATTCCCGAACAAAGCAATCTGGACAAGAAAAGCCATCTCTTATGGGAAAGCATGGCTTGCAATGGTTTTAAGACACATATGCTTCTGTTGATGTTTCAACCAGACTTAACCTGTTTGAATTTGATTTCTTTACATATATATTTCTCCTCTCTGACATTGATACTTCTTTTCTCCTCAAGGTTTTGACTCGTGCTACTTCATGGGTAGAAGAGGTCCTCCAGTGCCTCACCCAGGTAGTCATTTTTCATGTTTTAGCCTGGGCACTGTCATTGCAATAGTTGATAGTGGTTGCCATTATACCCAAGGCCAACTGCATTCTCACTTGATATCCATAGAGAGATGCTTTCATCGTGGGTCACTAGATTATGATCTGGAGTGTGGAATTGCTCCCTGTTTTATCCCCCTCCATGGCATGTTCAGTTGCAATGCCTCCACTTAACATTAATCGAGATTGATTAATAGAGATTGGTTAACTTAGTGCAGATCAGGAATAGAATACACAACCTTTCCTGATTTGTTTGGCTCAATATCCTGCTATGAACAAAGCCATTACATGGAATTTAAAGCTCAGAAACAGGCCATTCGGCCCAACTAGTCTGTGCTGGTGCTTATGTTCCACACGAGACTTCATCTAAACCCAACTCCATATCCTTCTATTCCTTTGTCCCTCATGTAATTATCTAGCTTCCCCTTTAACCGCATCTATGGTATTTGCCTCAACTACTCCACCTGGTAGCAAGTTCCACATCCAAATCACGCTCTGGGCAAAGAAGTTTCTCCTGAATTCCTTATTGGATTTATTCATAGCTCTCTTATACTATTGGACACCAGGAATGGGTACCAACTTAGATTTTCTTGAATGAACTATTTTTGAGTTCCTTTTTATTTCATATTCACATCTCATGGTAATAAGCTGCGAAGGCAAAGAATAAAATAAAAGTAAAATACAGCAGATGCAGGAAATTAGAAATAAAAAGAGAAAGTGCTGGAAACACTCAGCAGGTCATGAAGCATCTGTGGAGAGAGAAGCAGAGTTAACGGCTGGAATTTTACGTCACCCTGACTGGCGGGATGGTGGCCGGGGTTGCGGGGGGGGAATGGCGTAAAATTGAGCGGGAGTCTCTGCGAGACCTTATCGATCCGCTCCCGCCTCCGTGGCCACTTTCTGCAGGGCGGTGGCAGCGAAATCGGCCTGCCCGCTTCAGGCCAATCAAGGCCCATAAGCAGCCACTTAGTGGCCACTTAAGGGCCTTCGCCTGTCTCCACGCGGATTTTACGAGTGGCAAGCAGGTGTCCTGGAGCCGAGAGTAGCCGCCTAACAAAACCAGGCAGCTTTCGAGCCTCCCGGGAGGTGCCCTCAAGTTCGGGCACCCTGTGCCCGACAGAGGGCTGCCCCACTATCCCAATCATGCTCAACACCTAACATGCACCCCTCCCCCCACCAGCGACGCAACCAAAACTTACCTGCCTTCCTGGCTCCCAGGCATCTTCTCTTCATGCTGGGCTGCAGTCCCAGCAGTGGCCACTGCTCCCGATGGCGCTGCTGGGACAAGAGCTGACGGCCCACTGATTAGCCGGCAGCTCTATTAGGTGGGACTTCCTACCTCACGCCTCACACCAATTGAAGCCTGGCGACCCGCAAAATATGGGTCGGATCCCCAGGCGAGGTGGAAGCGGGTATGCCACCAACTTTTCAGTCTGTGGCCTGCTCCCGCCTGCCTACTGTAAAATCCTGGCCAACATTTCAGGTCTGTGACCATTCATCAGAACCCAGAACAGTTTTGATGAAAGGTCACAGACCTGAAACTTTAACATTGCTTCTCTCTCCACAGATGTGCCTGACCCGCTGAGTATCGCCAGCACTTTCTGTTTTTATTTGAGAAGGCAAAGAGAATCTGCTCCCAAGCCTTTCCATCAATGCCACGCTGTTGGGAACTTCATATGAGCAGCCTGGAGGTGACCTGATTTCTGATTGTTCATTCCTCATGCTGCTACAGTGCATGGTGTGAATTATAGAGTTTAGCAGCAGACAGTATACAGTAGTGCTATTCAACACATTATTGCACCATGTACTTTGCAAAATCAGAATGTCACCCAATCTGTAATATTACCATTGAACCTCTTATTTCACAATGAACAGCTTTGTGAAAATGCACACTAAGTGATTTGCAAATCATTCTGAGATTTTGGCAGCTATTTTTGTTGAAAATCACAGTCGCTTATGGAAACACTATTAGTAATAGCAAGGCAATTGCCAACTTGTGTGACAGCAGTATATGGGATTTTATAAAAGTAGGAAATTGCCATTTTTTTTTAGACATTCCTTCTGCAGGCAAGAGGAAAAAATTACTTTTAGCCCCCCAAAAATACACTGGCCTCAATATTACCCCCACACAGAACAGGTGGGAGATGGGTGTTAAAAAGTTAAAAATGAGGAAACCTGTTGCCAATATGCCCCGCATGCTCCTGTTGCCATTTTTATGATGATGGGTTGTCAAGCTTGTGTGTGTCCCATCTGGGATAGGCGGGATACTTCATTACCCACATGCAGAAGGCAGCCTGATTAAAATTTTAATAACTGCCAGATGGATTTGCCAGGGCTCAGGGAACCTCGCATCAAAATGTGGGTGGAAGGTGCTGGCTGCAGCAGGTTAACGTCTTTTATGATACTCCTTGTGGGTCAAGAAGAGCACACCCCTCAACGAAAGCTTTCTGCAGATTGCAGCCTGTCCTCACTACCGTGATTGACCTCGCCCCATCCACCTCCAACTTTGATCTCTTCCTCCCTTGCCATTGCCAGTAACCCCCACCAAACCCTCTCAATTGCTAGGGACCATCCCCAATGGTCTTCCCCCTCAACAGTCTGTCAATCTAGCTGGCCGTGGGATGGAAAAAGGAGGAAGAAAATTAGAATGAGGTCCTTCCATTAAATACACCAAGACCTCCACGCTTCCAGCCTCTCTGTGACTCCTACCTGCTACCGTGCTCCCCTGCACTCTCCCTGCCTCCCCGTAAATATTGGGGGCACAAAGTATTTTCTCATTCCGAGCTGGTACTGAACTTTACAATCATGTTGAAGTGCTGGCATCAGTGTCCAGACCCAGCAACAGTGAAGGGAGGGCAATGTATGTCCAAGTCAGGATGGTGTGTGTCTTGGAGGAGAACTTGGGAGGTGATGGCATTCCTATAGTTCACCACCTTGGTGTTGGATGCCATGGGTTTGTGTGGTGCTTCCCATGAAGGCTAACACATTTCTGTAATACATCCTCTAGATATTAAACACTGCAGCTATGTTACACAGCTGACAGTGAGAGTGGAGTTCCTTTTGTACTCAATCAAATTAACAGATCATGTTGCCTTTTTATTTTACTTCAATTGTCATTTTTACACTGTTGGAAAGTTGGTGCGTATATCACACCTTCATGCATGTTGTTGTTGTCCTCTAACTGTGCAAACGTGTGACTAACAAACAACTCAAACTTACTTACTGTAGCTTTGATAAAAGACCAGCTTTTAGTAGAGGTTAAGACATATTATACTAGACCAAACCCCTCTCTCCTCGACAGTGTGAGGCTTAAGAGATTTCAGTTGGCGGGAAGCGACAAGTGATCAAGACTGAGTGCCAGCACTTGGGCAAGTCGTGGGATAGATTTTCAGGAAGATCTTGTGTGAGGGTAGCCCGGGGGGGCGGGGAGGCCTAAAATAATCACAGGCACTCCTGTTCCTCCTGGTCCCACAAGGAAAGATAATTAAAAAAAATAAAGAAACCTATCTGTTTGGCCCTCTTGTGGCCTCAGCTCAATTTTAGTGCTGGCTTCACCTGGTGGGACAGCAACTGATTAAAATTGCATGAGGGATCCCAATTTCATCATCAGTTCCTAATCTGCATGTTTAAAACAGGACCCCAACTGGTTCCTTGCTGCCTGCTCAGGAGAACAGGTAAAAATATAAGATTGCGGGAATGAAGTGAGATGTTGCCAGGTAACTCATCTGGCCAATGTGAATTGCCTGTCCACTTGATTTCCATCGAGCAGGTAGGGTTAAATCTCTCTCTATCTAAACTGAATTTTATATATTTTTTACTTTCTAGTTTATATTTTTCATAATTTTTGATAAGGTGCTTAGCATCAGGTGGGATAGGGGTGGAATTCCTCTATGTATTATGTTTTTCCCACGGGCAAAGGCAAATGGTTTCATGTCTTTTCCTGTGTGCCTTTGTAATTAACAGAGGAAGCTATTCCCTTTGATGTACTCTCTCCACCCCCATTGCCATTGTTTCTTCATTTCCTCTTATTGTGAGGATTAAAAAAAGCAGAGGAGTGAGATGCGGAACACAGCTGAGACCCAAAGAGATACAACTTGTTCTGTGTGCTATTTGTAGAAAACTGGTTTGTTGAAGTAACCAACACTAAAATTTCATCCAAGTGCATTAAGAAAGGCACATTTTGCAGCGCCTTTCATGACCTCAGCACATCTCAAAATTCTTTACAGCCAATGAAATACTTTTGAAGTACTGCTATAAAGGAGCAAACATGGCTGCCAATTTGCGCATAACAAGCTCCCACAAACAGTAATGTGATAATGACCAGGAAATCTGTTTTAGTTGTCATGCCCAGCAAAGGCATGTCCTATTCATAGCTTTAAACTTTGTCTGTATTCAGCACAGAATTGTCTGGAGCACTATGGACATTAAAATGCTGCAATAAGGTGGTTCTGAGGGTCAGGTGACTTTTACAATTTAGGCCCAGACTCAGAAGTATCTCAAGCATCTGGAAAGTTCCTAATTGAATGACCATGGGTGGAGTGGCTCCCTTGGATGGACATACCAAGGCGAAACCATTTGTAGAATTCACGTCTCCTATTGTTTGTGGTCTGACCCAAAACTCAATATCTATGGACTCCAAGACTCACTGTGTCCGAGCTTGAAACTTAAAGAGAGCTGTAAGAAAATGGTTAAATCATAAGTAGGTGTGAATGGCCACCATCCATCCCCCATTGTGTAGCAATAGCTTCAAACTTCAATCATTCTGGGTGGGCAATAGAAGTGTTGATCAGGTGGTCACATGACTGAAACTAATCACAGATAACGAATCTTATTACTCCAAGCACCAGGGAGAAATTGGTCAGTTGGCAAACCACAGCTGGAGAGACAGCAACAGAGGCAGAACACCTATGCCTTAAACTGGAGACGACAACATCCTCCGGTCTCCAAGCCTGTTCCTTTTCAAGTCCACCAGTACAGAAAATCGACCTCTTAGTAATGAGACTACAAGCAACTAACTTCGTAACTTACTGAAAATCCATTTCTTCGAGAGAGTCCTGCAACAACTTCGATATACGACTCCCGGCTATCAAATCCACCTAACTACACTTCAGGAGTGAAAATGCCATCTTCACTGGGCTCGCAATGCATGCCTTTTCCCCAGGATGAGCCAAAAAACATGTGACTTACAAACTAATCCTTTGTTTGTAATTGGTAAAAGTGCACTATCCTCTTTAACGACTTTCTTTTTCAAGTGTCTGTGCGTGTGTGTGTGAATGGCGAGTGAGTGTTAGACTTTCAGGGTGAACATGTGAATAAAATAATACTCTTTATGTAAACCCACGAAAAGTGTGATGCTGGTTATTCAAACTGGCCATACACTCAGGGATTAAGGAGCACACGCATCTTCGTTGTCAAAAAAAACACTGCTTACAGACAGCAAAGGGTTTCAGTTCTCCCTCAATTCTGTCCATAACATAGCAGTTGAGTGATAAATATAGGCCAGGACACGACAACACCCCTGCTCTTCTTTGATGTCCACAAGAGGGTAGACAGGGCCTCGATTTAATGTTGCATCCATAAGATGATACCTCCAAAAGTGCAGCATTCCCTTGGTATTGCACTAGGAGTGCCAGCCTAGATTATGCATTTAAATTTCTGGAGTGGGGCTTGAACTCACAATCTGCTGGCTCAGAGACAGGAAGGAGTGCTACCAACTGAACCAACACTGACACAGGTATACTTTGTGCACAGGTGTATGAGCCAAGGAGTACTTTGGCTTGGTGTTGATTTTTGTCTGATACTGCTTCTGTGAAATGGGACACTTTTCTACATTAAAGGCATTATATAAATGCAAGTTGTTGTTGTGGCTGTTGTATGTTCCATTTTCTGACAGTATATATCAGACTGACTGCTGATTGTTTAGCGGGAAAAGATGGTTTGTAGTCTTGTGGTAGTGAACACATGTTTGATCCATTTGGGCATAAATGGCTGTGGACGTTAAGGGGCAATTTTGACTTCAGGTGCACATTGGGCAGACTGTGAGCCTGATGTCCACGTTAGGAGGGCCAAGTCACCTGGATAATGCCCACTAACCTGTTTGTACAGTAGTAACCACAGGTGGATTCATATTTACTTGTGAATTTGACAGATTCTTGTAGAATTGGAGCTGTGTCATAAATTTACAAAGTTAATGCAGGCTTTTAAAGATCTCTGAACATGGCATCTTAAGTGCAGTGAGGGTGGCCACAGCAGACCATGGCCAAAAAGCAGCAGTGTGTAATTTCTAACACAGCTTGCTTTACAGTGGAACGAATAGCTGGACTGGTCAGTTCTGCATCAGCATGCCCTTCATATTTCCCTGAAGAAGTAGCTTATTGGATTTGGTGAGAAGACTTCTGCTTATAATTGTGAGAAATAGCTGTTGAATCGAAAAGAGTATTTGCACCTGTTGGGTTTTTCTCGAACCAAATGTCACCTCTGTGTTTCAGGTGATTTCCCATCAGCTCTAGAAGTCTGCATTGTTTCATTTAAAATATGGAACCAAAAGACAATGAATCTTTTGTATTTTCCTTGGCTTGAGTTTGAGATGAAATGCAATGTCAGTTTTAAGGATAGAACATGGGTGTAATTCAAGGCCTCTTTTCATTGTCCAGCAACAGTTGAAAGAAACCTTCAATGAAAGTGTATTAACTGGCTTAGAGCCTCAGGCAATAATAGCTCATTTATTATCAGTCTCTTGGCTGTTTTTCATCTCCCTTTTGGGCAAAAAATGATCTTGTAAGATAATACTGACTGAAACGAAAGATTTGACCCCTTGCGGAGCTGGTGCTCCATTAATAAGTTAGGTAAGACAATCGTGTAGGGCTGTTTTTGCTGGACCTGAGGCTGGTCATTAAGTGAGCAATGCAGGTGGCTGGCTGTTAGTTTGAAAAAACTTTTGTTTCCCTGTAGCAATTGGAAATTCATGACAGAGTGATTTGGAAAAGAAAATAAACTGCACTTAAACATGTTTGTTCAGCGAGATGCATTTTAAATCGTCTCAAAATGAACATTCATTTTGTACAGTTTTTAGCAAGGGCACCCACACTGCTTTGATCTCCTCCACACATTTTGTGAAGGGTGCATGCATCCTGAAATAAGTTTTTCCTACTAGAACATGGACTGAAATCTAATACTAGGTATTGATATTTCTTGGCTGCCGAACTGTGCTTTGATGCCAAGTGAGTGTGAGTGTGTGTGTGTGTGGAATGGTCGGGGAGAGGAATGTTTAAAAAAAGTCTGGGAGATAAATTGGTTGTAAAACAGGCTTCTAGTTTCCCAAGAGATGTAAAGGGTGGAGGAGTTGTTCTTTGTCCTTTAACAATAGAGTGAAGGTGTATGAATTGTTACTGTCTACATGATTTAACTTTTAATCCCCTGAAAAGTGAACTTTCACCACTGTAAGAGTTAGACATGCTATCTCTTACACGTGGAACAAAACTGATCTGTTCTTTATACTGTACAATGAATTTACAATTTCCTGCAAAAAGCCTATCTTTTCTGGATTTTTTTTTTGAGGGTCTGTTACTGTCCACGGTTTTCCCAATTGGTTTTCTCCCTCTTTGGTTTCTCCAGGTTGAGTGCCTCCTACAGTTAAGAAGTTGAGTGCATGGTAAATGCTGCAGATATGAGCTAGGTTCCACCTGAGTCAGCCCTTAAGGAGGCATACAACAATGATGTAGCACCATCCTATGCTCACTGATCAGCACCTCCTCTTCTCCCCTCCCTTCCCCTGTGAGCAGTTCTGGGCACCACAGCTCAGGAAGGATATATTTGCTTTGGAGGGAGTGCAGCGTTGATTTGCTAGAATGATATCTGAACTGCAAGGGTTAAGCTACGAGGAGAGATGTTGTATTCCCTGGAATTTAGAAGGTTAAGGGGTGATTTGATCAAAGTATTTAAGACATTAAGGGAAACAGATTGGGTAGATTGGGAGAAATTATTTCCGTTAGTTGGGGGAGTCTAGAACTAGGGGACATGGTCTACAACTTTAGAGTCAGACCTTTCAGGAATGAAATTAGGAAACACTTCTACATGCAATGGTTGGCAGAAGATTGGAACTTTGTTCCGCAAATGGCAATTAATGCTGGGTCAATTGTTAATTTTAAAACTGAGGTTGACAGATTTTTTTTATCCAAAGGTATTGAGGGATATGGGGCAAAGTTGGGTATATGGAGTTAGGTCATTGATCAGCCATGATCTCACTGAATGGTGGAACAGGTTTGAGGGGCTGAATGGCCTCCTCCTGTTCCAACACACACACACAAAATCATGACTAGCAGCAACTTAGCAGACTGGAAGTTCAAACTTGTATTCTACCACTAAATGGTGAGGGGAGAGGGGGCATGTCAATGTTGCTGTGTCTGACACAACTGTGCCATTCTGCAGCCACAAGACATTTTGGCCTAGAATTTCTTCAGATTACATTGCTGTTGCCTCTTTAAATAACAAGAACTGTGCTCATCAGTGGCTTCTGGTGGGAGTTGCACACAGGTTTCCTGGATTTGCTCATTTTCATTGGAACATAGGAGCAGGTGGAAGCCCTTCAGCCCTTCAAGTTTTTTCTGTGATTCAGTTAGATCCTGGCTGATCTGTATCTTAACTCCATCTACCTGCCCAAGTTCCGTAGCCCTTCATACCCTTGCCTAACAAAAATCTATCAATTTCAGTTATGAAATTTTCAGTTTATCCCCAGCTTCAACAGCTTTTTGCGGGACGAGTGCTCCAGATTTTCACAGTCCTTTGTGTATGAAGTGCTTCCTGGCATCACCCCTGAATGGCCTAGTTCTAATTTTAAGGTCAAGCCCCATGTTTTGGACTCCCCTTTCAGAGCAAATAGTTTCCCTCCATCTATCCTGTCAAATCCTTTAACACCTCAATTATATCACCCCTTAACCATCTACATTCGAGGGAATACAAGCCTTCTGTATGTTACCTGTCCTCATAGTTTAACCTTTTCAGCTCAGGTATCATTCTGGTGAATCTGTGCTGTTCCTCCTTCAAGGTTAATATCTCTTTCCTGAGGTGTGGTGGCCTGAACTGAACACAGCACTGCAGTTGCAGTCTTCCCAGACTTTATACAACTGTAACATAACTTCCACCCATCTGTATGCCATTGGCGCAGATGTTGGTTTAAAGCCAGTTTAAAATGGGTGTAGTAAGCAGCTGACCAACTGAGTGGGTCAATTTCCTCAGGCCATCTCCTGTTCTGCTGCCAAAACTTTGTTCCTTTAAGAGATGGATTAAGTCTGGCATTTGAGGCCCATTAACCAAATGTGTTTATCCTGGAGGTAGGGTGTTCAATGTTTACGACCTTTCATGTACACCTAACAGTCGATGCACCATCTCTTAAATGTAACAGAGTGTTTATAAGGCACTCCTGTTATTGATGCTGTAGTTAGTTGATGACAAATACTGAGATAGATAGATAAGTTTGGTTGAGAGTAGTACTTTGGGAAAAGAATGTATGTTAGCAAAAATATTGTCAATGCCAAATCTCTTGCAGGAAGGTTTACCATGATTGTCAATCACTTCTATCGGGCATACTCTCAGGTTTTGGGCTAAACTGAAAAGAAAAAAAACTGCAGATGCTGGAAATCTGAGACAAAAAAAAGAAAACACGGAAACAATCATCGCTGAGTGTGCATCATTTCTCTTTATGGGTGTAAGGTTTTGAAGTCTGGGTCTGCACCTTAAACACTAGCTTGTCTATTTTTTCCACAGGCAGTGACTGATTGACTCTGTGTTTCTGACATTTTCTTGTTTGTCTCAGTTGAATGAGAAATCACTTCACACAACCCTTATGTTGGTCTGATCATGCTTTCAGCATAGATTTCCCAACCCTCCAGGATTGCCCTGGAGTCTCCAGGAATTAAAAACTAATCTCCAGGATTGCCGTGAGCAACACCCAGGAGAAAAATTAGGGAAGCAATAGAAAATAGATTAAAAAATAATGTTTTTTAAATCTATTTACTTTGAAAACTCTTGTCTACTAATTAGAAAGCTATTGGACATGGAAAAGATGGCTGGTTGACAGACAGTCAAGAATCATCCAATCAGATAATAAAGAATCCAATCGCTTTCCACTTGGCTGAGAAGGCAGTGCACCGCGAGGATGGACATGTTGGATGACCAATGGCAGGAGTGTGTGAGCGGGGCAGTTGGTGGCTAGAAGTCACATGATGAAACCTCCAGAAAGATGTCCAATCAGAGTTGGCAACTCTTGTGGAGGCACGGAGCAGGAGCCCATTAAAATGAAGCTACCGTGACACAGCAACTGCAAACAGTAAAATATTTAGTGATATTTGGGTGCTGCATGAAGTCAGACTCCACCATTCGAGACACACTGGAAACAAGACAGGTAGCAGCTAATGGAAGGAGCACAATAGCTTAAAAACATGTGTTTTGAAGTGAAACACGTTTTACACTGTGGAACATGATTAGATTTTTGCCTCGAGGCAGGCGGGGTAAAGTTTTTTTCTCTGATCAAAATGAAAATCGAACCAGTCACGAGGAAAGAGTGAACTCAAGTCACAGAAGTAATACACATTAAAAGAAATAAGAAGTAATGCAGGAAAATGCTATGGAAAATCGAATTGGAAGGGGAAATATTAAAAGGAAACCAGTCAAGGAATCGGAAAGGGATGATGGTGAAAAAAGAGAATGAAAACATCAAATCAAAAGCCGCCCCCCTCCTCCCGATGGTCTCAGGGATAAAGACGCTGTCAATTGTTTGACTCAACGGTCAAACTAACCTACAATGGACAAGATGTCCTACCTCATTTAAATAAAACTTCCCAACTCCCGCCTGACACCTGGCTAGATTGATTATCTGGGCAACAGCCATGAGCATGTATTTGGCTACAGGAGGCCACAAGCAGTGACCCATGGAGAGCACTCCTGCTCCTCCTGGCCCTCAAGGAGTCCATAAAGAAGGAAGGTTTTAATACTTATTTTGGCCTCATCTGGCCAGTCGGCTCCTCCTGTCATGGTTCTGCTGCCAGGCGCCGATGACGTATTGGCCTGTGACATCTGCATCTTTAGTAAGCCCCCTTGCCTGCTTTAAGCAGGAACCTTAACCAGGGCCTGACTCACAGCCTTTCTATTGTTTTTAATTCTCTTTAAATCAACCTGTAAGAGTCCGCCAATTGCTGGCAAGGCAGAATATTTGATAATTGGATAATATAGTGGACCCAAGTCAAGGAGTGTTGCCCAGTTTCAAGTAGCTTCAATTCTTTTCTGATCCAGTGGGCCTGCAGGTCAGGCTTATGGTATGACTATATTAACAGCACATAGCTATGCCCCCAGAAAACTAAGTTTGCCACAGTTGAATGTCTAGCCCTTGTGAGGAGTTGAGCATTTTAGTTAGAAACTAATATTTTTTTCCCCAAAAGGAGAAATTCTAATTGAGCTTTTATCTTGATCTGTTTTTTGCATATCATCAAAGGATTTGGTAGACACTGGTTAATTTAAACCCAACTGGTACCTGCCTTATTTACTTCTCCCACATTGTTTTATAGATTTTTTACAGGTGCCAAAGCCAACTTCCTTTTGGACAGTATTGCCTGGTGCACTGCGCAGCCTATGGTATTTTTAACTATCTTTAACTCATTGTAGGGGGTGGAGATGGAAAAAAACCCACTGAAAGTCTGTTATATTTTCCTCAAGGAATGGCTGAGGTAAAGTGGAAGTTGCTCAGGTGATCATTGCATTGCGAGCACAGCTGAAGTTGGTGTTTGGTGCTGACATTATGGCAAACAAGCGATGATTTAGAATGTTATTTTAAGGTCGTGTTATAATCCACAAAAGATAATCTGGGGCGGCACAGTGGCGCAGTGGTTAGCACCGCTGCCTCACAGCTCCAGCGACCCGGGTTCAATTCTGGGTACTGCCTGTGTGGAGTTTGTAAGTTCTCCCTGTGTCTGCGTG
The DNA here is from genome assembly GCF_036365525.1 of Heterodontus francisci. NCBI lineage: Eukaryota > Metazoa > Chordata > Chondrichthyes > Heterodontiformes > Heterodontidae > Heterodontus > Heterodontus francisci. The sequence goes on along the minus strand of NC_090376.1, from coordinate 128,961,207 downwards.
GGTTTTCTCCGGGTTCTCCGGTTTCCTCCCACAGCCAAAAGACTTGCAGGTTGATAGGTAAATTGGCCATTATAAATTGCCCCTAGTATAGGTAGGTGGTAGGGGAATATAGGGACAGGTGAGGATGTGGTAGAAATATGGGATTAGTGTAGGATTAGTATAAATGGGTGCTTAATGGTCGGCACAGACTCGGTGGGCCGAAGGGCCTGTTTCAGTGCTGTATATCTAAATCTAAAAAAATCATAATTGCAAAAAAGTCAGCATCCTACTTTAAGCCCTCTGAATTATAGAACCTCAAGCCAGGTACAATACAATTCTGATTTCTTTTCCGCCAACAACTGTGTGCCCTGTTCTCTAGATGGTAAGGTGGACCACTACGAATGATATTCTGGAATTTAATAGCAACAATTTGCATTTATCTGGTATCTTTAACATGGTAAAATATCCCAAGGTGCTTCGCAGGGGTGATTACGAAACAAAACTTGACATCGAGCCACATAAGGAGATATTGGAACAGGTGACCAAACACTTGGTCAAAGAGGTAGGTTTTAAGGAGCATCTTAAAGGAGGAGAGAGAGGTAGAGAGGTGGAGAGGTTTAGGGAGGGAATTCCAGAGTTTAGGGCCTAGGCAGATAAAGGCATGGCCGCCCATGCTGAATGAAGAAAATTGGAGGTGTAGGAGAGACCAGAATTGGAGGAGTGCAGAGATCTGAGAGATTTGTAAGGCTGGAGGTTACAGAGATAGGGAGAGGAGAGTCAATGTAGGTCAGTCAGTCCTGGGGTGATGGGTGAATGAGGCTAGTGAGTTAGGATGCAGCCAGCAGAGTTTTGGATGTGTTCAAGTTTATGGAGGGTGCAAGGTGGAAAGGAAAGAAAGGACATCCATTTATATAGTGACTTGCACAAACTCAGCTAATTACAACCATTAGATTACATGCCTCCTAACTAAGTAGATGGCTAAGAAGCATAAGAGGACAGTGTCAGTGTTCAGCTCCCTCTGAGAGTGATGCATCTAGTCTCAGCATGATGACTCCTCCAGGTGGTTCGACTCCAATCAGAGACTTGGAACGTGGTGATACAAACTTAAAATTAGAGCTAGGCCGTTCCTGGAAGTCAGGAAGTACTTCATCACACAATGGGTTGTGGAAATCTGGAACTGTCTCCCCAAAAAGCTGTTGAGGCTGGGAAGCAATTGAAACTTTCAGAACTGAAATGGATCGATTTTTTTTCGGAAAGGGTATTAAGGGTTACAAAATCAAGGCAGGTAGATGGAGCTAAGGTGCAGATCAACCATGAATCCTCTGATTGTAATGCCTCCCATTCTTTATTCTGCAGAAATGCAACATACTAATGCAATACCTTGATCGAAGTACAGAAATTGATATTCATGGGGAGGAGCAAAATCAATGGCATGCTACTCACTTCCAGAGTGCTTCATGAGTTGCAGACTCAGTTTGTAAATGACCTATGTGTGCTGTTTCTGCATTTATCTGTTAGAATGCAAACAAGATTTTAAATGATGTGCCCCTTCTTTCCAGCCAGAAAATCGGCTTCACACCATCTGCCTATCAGATATTTAGAAACTAGGGCTGCATATTAATGCCACATGTTTTGTCTTCCCCCTCCCCCATGCCTGGAGCCGCTGCATTCGTGTTGCTAATAGCAGCTCCTGAGCCACGTCGCTGAAATGCGTGTGACTGTTGAGTGATGAGATATTTATAAAAGTGCCCGCATCTCAGAATAAACAGGAGTCAGAACGCCAGACATTGTCCAATAACTAGTTTCTTAGAAGACCTTTCTAGACTTCTGTGAGACGTCAGTTGATAAGGGGAGTCATCTATCTCTGCTTTCTAGTCCTTGACCATACTTTTCCTGGTTAGACTGCACAGCCTGGCTTGCATGAGAGTATAGGTTATGCTCATTTAAAGGCACAGAGGCCTGGAATTACTTTTTTAATCTGTTCTCCCACCCCAAATATGTTCTGGAAATAAAGAAGTGTTTTGTTCACTGTTCACCTGGTTTCTAGATTGCTTAATTTACAACACTCGTATGCTTGTCACTAAGGTGAGTTGATAATTTTTGCCAAGGTGCTGCAGGAAAAGCTTCTTTTTCTTTAATGTTATGCAATATCTTTCTTGAATGACATTTTCAAATTATGAGTCCAACTTAAAGGGACCTCAGATTTGGGACATCCTTTTGTTGATCTCAAGGCGATCAGGGGCTGTGGGTCCATGCATTCCCCACACCCCCCAAACTGCCATCACCTCCAACCTGTGGTCCCTGCAAGTGTGACTGCTCACTGGGAGCAACAGATCGTTGAATTGACCCTTCAATTATCACTTCCAGTGGCACAATGTTCTACAGCTTAAAATACTCCACATGCCAAAAGAAAGGACAGACATTTAACATCAAATTGTTTTGCCAGGTGCTTTCCTCAGACCAAGTAGACTTTGTGCCTAAAATTCATACACCCAGCATTACATGGCACAGAAACAGGCCATTGGGCCCAACTTGGTGCTTGTGCTCCACAGGAGCATCATTCCACCTTCCTTTACCTAACCTTATCAGCATAACCATCTATTCATTTCCTCTTCATGTGTTTATCTAACTCCCCCTTAACTACATCTATAATGTGCTACTGAAATCCTACTGACAACACCTACAGTGAATCATCAATGAAAAACATTTTTCCATGGGCATTATATCATAATGGTAACATGATATCACAAAACAGTTTTAATTAATTAAGCTACACCCCTGTTAGAATTCTTCTTTTTGCTCATTCACAATGCACTAGTGTTCTAAACAGGACATATCGTGATCAAGTATGTGATGAAGATCGAGCTTTTCCAACTCTGGTTGAACATATTTCTGGAGGTGAGATCACATGACCTCATGCCTCCAACTGCCCCAACTCTACACTCCCACCATTGGTCGCCCAACAAGGCTATATTCATGATGGATGGCCTTTCCAGCCAATGTGAATGCTTCTTATATAAAAGCAAAATACTGCGGATGCTGGAAATCTGAAACAAAAACAAGAAATGCTGGATTCACTCAGCAGGTCTGGCAGCATCTGTGGAAAGAGAAGCGGAGTTAACGTTTCGGGTCAGTGACCCTTCTTCGGAACTGACAAATATTAGAAAAGTCACAGATTATAAACAAGTGAGGTGGGGGTTGGGCAAGAGATAACAAAGGAGAAGGTGCAGATTGGACCAGGCCACATAGCTGACCAAAAGGTCACGGAGCAAAGGCAAACAATATGTTAATGGTGTGTTGAAAGACAAAGCATTAGTACACTTGTCAGTTGACTTGTCAGTCAAACAGCATTTTTACCCCATGTCCAATAGGTTTATAACTAATAAACAAGAGTGGATTAAAAGAACACAATTTTTTTTTAATGCCCCATCATTTTTCTTCTGGGTTTGCTTGCAGCAGTGTGCTGGAGTTTAATCTTTAATTCCTGGAGACTTCCACGAGGTTGACAACACTATAAAGACCTTCACCAGTTATGCTGACTGTAACTGTTTGGTGCTTTCTTCACTCATTTGGCCTCAGCCACTGAGGTAGCTTTTCCCTTGCTGACCATGTAGTGACCTTTACTTCTGTAACAAAAGGACAGCCCACTTAATGCACTGGGCTCTGCACTTTAATCGTCTGCTACACAACTTGTACATTGGAGATGGTGGTAGCGGGTAGGGCGCTAGGAAGGGAGAGGGAAAGTGCGAGGCCCTGCAGCTTTAATTCTACAATTAGGCTTTTTATATTAAATTGTATATGTTAGAACTTGAACATTAGAGACCTACTTGTGTTGAAAGCCATACCTGAAACTTGAATATTTTAGAAAGGGTGTAGCAATTCTTGGTAGCCTAAGGGCATTGCTAATACATGTTCGTTTGCACCCTCCATCAAGGAACTTATTTATGCAGATGGTAGTGATTAATGTGATCAGACAAGTGTTGTAGTGGCTTATCACAAAATCTTTTGATTGTAGGTATGTGAAAGAGACTATTCATGGTTGCCAAGCCTCTGGGATTGTCCTGGAGCTTCCAGGAATTAAAGGGCAATCTGCTAGACACTGTTGCGAGTAAACCCAGGAGGGACATCACTGGGGCACTAATAAACATGTGTATTTTTTTCACTTTTATTTGTTAGTGATAAGAATATCAGAGATGGGGGCGGGGAAGGTGGTGGTAAATGGCTATTAGATTGGGCATTGGAGGTGGGAGGTCAGGTGATAAAACTTCTGGCAATACGCCAAATCAGACCTCACCACCCGAAGACTCTCAGCTGAAGCATTTAGTGCTGTGCAGTTTACAAGATTCCCTAGTCAGTAGTTGTAGACTCCGAGATGATTCCCAAGCTATCTCAGCTGCATTAATTGATCTCAGTCAAGGTCGTGGTAAGGGAGCTGTAATTATGCCCTTAGCTGAGGGAATGTACAACAGGCCAGATTTCCTGCTCCCGATCCCCTTCAGTTGATCCCTGCTGAAGGTGTGACCTCAAGAGCCGACAAGATTGTTCTTGTTTTATAATCACAAAACCCCTCCCCCACCATCACTCTGCCACAGTGTTGAACGACCTGCTGAAACTTATTGTCAAGGCATACCATGTAAAGAGTAGCCACCTGTGGCGCGATTCTAGAGTGTGATTGGGACTCGTGAACCTTTATCCAGCAAGGATTCCATACCATGATGAGACTGGGGGGAATTTGAAGGGGAAAAAATTATAACATATGTGGATAGAGATGATTCAATTTTGTGTGCAACATGATCAGTCCTAAGCTGCTAGTGGCGTGGAAGTGTTAAGTCAACAGTCCTAGTAAGTATAATGCAGTAAGATGTAAATTTAGATAGGCATTCTGGACTTGTGCTTGATTTATCTTTGAAAACCAGTAAGTAAATTTGCAGAACCTTTCCTCAGAAGATGAACTGGGTGGAACAGTATCCATGTTGAGTTTCGATTGCACCTGTCCTTTAGCAGTAGCATTCTGAGTCACATGGTTCCAGGTTCTAGTCCCATTCCAGGGCTTGTGCACAAAAATCAAGGCTGACACTCCAATGCAGTGCTGAGGGAGTGCTGCACTGTTGGAAGTGCTGTCTTTTGGATGAGATAAAACGAGGCGCCATCCGCTTGCTTGTGTGTATGTAAAAGATCTCATGACACTGTTTCGAAGACGAGCATGGGCGTTATCCATGCTGGCCTGGCCAATATTTATCCCTCAATCAACATCACAAGAACTGATTATCTGGTCATTATCACATTGCTGTTTCTGGGAGTTTGCTGTGCGTAAATTGGCTTCTGCATTTCCTGCATCACAACAGTACTTCAAAAGTACTTCATTGGCTGTAAAGCGCTTTGAGAAGTCTGATGGTCGTGAAAGGCGCTAGATAAATGCAAGTTTTTCTTTTTCTGTTCTTTTAAGCATCATGAACCAAATGTCCCTGACTCATTACATTCTGATGATTAGCCCAAGTCAGACAATGGAACTCTACATGTCATTGATTCCATTCGTTCATCTTACTACTAATGATGTCAGTGCTCAAATTAAATCCATTAATCATCTGATTATCACCAACCCTAGGTTACATAATATTTAAAAAATCAACTGTATATCTGTGTGTGTTTCAGAGTTTTTGTAAAGCACTTAGTAATCAGCATGGTTTGCTAATGGGGTCTTCTTCTAACTTCTAATTCAGAACATGTTAAAATCGCATTGTCTTCCAAGCTATCTCAGAGCTTATCACAATAGCAGCAGTCAGCTCAAGGAGGTACTGGGTTGGCTGCCTGACGCATGTGCAATTTACTTGGAAACGGGAGATTTGCATCTGTCATTTATAACCATCCAAACTGAATTTTCAACTTCAGAGCCCAGGCCAAGCAAATGAGAAGGTCAGGCAGTTGCAATTGCAAAACACAGGTGGAGCAGTAAAATCCACACAGCTTCCTACTTGGACAGTTTTTTCAATTCAGATACAAATTCATGACAAACATACAAGTAGGGCTTCACTGATGAAAGGATGTCAGGTGCTTACAAGTGTATTGGTTGGTTTGGATTCGTTGTGACAAAATTCTGATGATCTTCTCCCACCCTTTTCCTTTAAGATAGTGATTCATGCCTAGATTTAACATAGCAGGTGATGGCAGGCCTCCAATATATCACCCAAGTGGTCTTCTTCATTTGTGATCTGAGATTGAGTGTTGACTGACTACTATGAAGGGGAATTACAGCAACAACAATAACTTGTATTTACATAATGCCTTTAACATAGTAAAACATCTCTACGTGTTTCACAAGAGCAGTTATCAGGCAAAATTTGTCTTCAGGCTATATAAGGAGATATTAGGGTAGATTACCCAAAGCTTTGTCAGAGAGGTAAGTTTCAAGAAGCATCTTAAGGGAGAAGAAAGAAGCAGAGAGGTGGAGAGGCTTAGGGAGGGAATTCCAGAGCTTTGGGCCTGAAGGCTGAAGGCACGGCTTCCAATGGCAGAGCAATTAAAATCGGGGATATTCGAGGCCAGAATTGGAGGAGCATAGGGATCTTAGAGGCTTGCAGAGCTGAAGGAGGTGCGGAGATAGACAGGGGCAAAGTCATGGAGGGATTTTTAAACAAGGGTGAAAATTTTCAATCCAAGGTGTTGCCAGATCGGGAGCCAACATAGGTCAGAGAGCGCAGGGATGATAGGTGAATGAGTTAGGATACAGCAAGCAGAGTATTCAATGAGCTGAAGTTTACACTGTTTATAACACACCATCATGGACTAATAGTAGAAGTGTTTGTCCATCTCACCACGTAACTTTTCTTGTTTTATCTCCTCTTTATCAGGTCTCACAGCGGCAGCAGCAGCCGCAGCAGCAGCAGCTACCAATGCCGCCATAGCAGAGGCCATGAAGGCAAAGAAGATCAAACTGGAAGCCATGAACAGCTACCATGGTAACAGTAACCAGCATGGCACAGAGTCTGAAAATGGTGACATGAACTCCAGCATTGGTGAGTTCCCTCAAAAATTAAGCTACAAATTAGGAGACCCACACATGCTAATATCAGACAAGACATATAATCAGGCAGAAAAAGAATGATCAATCTCATTTTTGTAAATACTGTGACATGCCAATTTAGCATGGGCTTTGCTGAATGATACTAGAGTTGCCACTCGTCCCATTTGAATAGACAGGAGACACAAAGGCTCAGAATTTCCAGGAAGGCTTCAGAGGAACTATGACATCAGAGCAGAGTTGTGCCACTTCTTTTTTCATTGAAATTTACACATAAATGATTTATACTGGTTTTACACCAGAACAACCAATACGCATAAATTGCCTCGATCATTTGCACTGCTCCCCAGTTTTGTCCCCTGAAACCCCACTTCTCTTACTAAGATAGCTTTGCTGCCATGCAAAAGCTCAGAGACTGCAAGTTTCCTGCATTTACTCAAGTTCCGGATGGGTGTAAATTGATGGCCAAAAGTACAACAACACTTGAACACAAAATGCTGGAAATATTCAGCAGGTCAGGCAGCATCTATGGAGAGAGAGAAACAGAGTTAACATTTCAGATCTGAGACCTTTCATTATAACTGGCAAAAGTTAGAAATGTTAGAAAGGTTTTGAGCAGGTGAAAGTGGGGAGGGGGGTGGTGGGGAGGAGCAACAAAAGGGAAGGTCTTTGATAGGGTGGAGGGCAGGAAAGATTAAATGATAAAAGGTTTCATGCTACAAAGCCAAGTGAAGAAACAAAAGATGTGTGTGGATGAGGTGTAAATGGCAGGATAGCAGTCATCCGAACACAAAGTAAAGGAATTAAGAAAGAAACGGGGTGGAGGTGGGGGTGGGGTGGGGGAATGAACCAGTGAGAAAAAAACACGAGAAAAGGAAAAGAATGGCAGTAGAGATTATGATCTAAAATTATCGATCAGGCCAAAGACAGAAAAGTTAGAGTTGGAGCAGGGTGGAGAATTGAAATGACAAGCAACAGGAAGCTCGGGGTCATGATGTGGACTGGACGGAGATGTTCTGCAAAGTGGTCACCCAGTCTACATTTGTAGAGAAGGCCGTGTTGTGAGCAGTGAATACAGTATACTAAATTGAGAGAAGTGTAAGTAAATCGCTGTTTCACTTAGAAGGAGTGTTTGGGGTCCAGATCAGTGATAAGTGAGGAGGTAAAAGGGCAGGTGTTGCATCTCCTGTGCTTGCACGGAAAAGTGTCGTTGGAAAGTGAAGAGGTGTTGGGGGTGACTGAGAAGTAGACCAGGGTGTTGTGGAAGGAATGGTCCCTTTGGAATGCTGAATGGGCAGGGGTGGTGGCATCCCTTTGGAGGTGGTGGAAATGGCAAAGGATGATCCGTTGAATACGGAGGCTGGTGGAGTGGAAGGTGAGGACAAGGGGAACCCTATTGTGGTTCTAGGAGGGAGCGGATGGGGTGAGAACAGAAGTGTGTGAAATAGATCATACAGTTGAGGGCCCTGTCAACCAGGGTGGGAGGGAATCCTCAGTTGAGGAAAAAGGAAGACATACTGGAAGCAGTAGTATGGAAGGTTGCATTGTCCCAACAGATGCAACGGAGACAGAGAAACTGGAAGAATGGAATCAAGTCCTTGCAGGAAGTGGAATGTCAGGACGTGTAGTCCAGGTAGCTGTGGGAGCCCATGGACTTATAGTGGATATTGTTTGATAATTTTGGTGATTCCTAGTGATTCTTTAAAAATTTTTTTATATATGTATTATTTCTCCGTATGCAGCATTGCACTGAATTTTCTATACTTTTTGAATGCTTTTTTATGACATCAGCATGTGTTCCATTAAAACATGCGGCAATTAATGTGCACAAATGATAGTTTGATGGCTTCAAACTTTAACTTTCAGAACCCAATTGTTTGTTTCTGTTGATGTTCGCTTGGTTTCGGCTGGCTTTTTACATTCCTGCGAATGCTGATGTGATTCAGGAAATTTGGGTGTAAGATCAGTGTTAAAAACCATGCATAATTTCCAAGTCAGTTGGTTCCAGGAAATTCTAGGCTAATAAGTGTGTGTGTGTTTTTCTTAAAGTACATTGCTGTGTAGAATAATGTGGAATCATTAATAAATGTAAGACTACTAAGATGTTTTAAATTAGTTTTAATATTCGGTATTAGCAATTCAAAGCTCACTGCTCAAATAGTGATTCCACCCCCATCCTTCTCCCCTATCCTATCCTACTCCATGCCAGGCTTTGGACTTAAAACAGTATGGCTTTGAAGATTCTAGGCTCTGTCGTCCTGTAAATAGATTGTTGTTGGACTACATGGGGGAATAGCAGTATAAATAATTCCAATAGCTTTATTGCCCAACATCAACAATTGGTATTGATAATGCATTATAGGAAAATTCTATAGCCTTGGTAATGATGTTACCACAAATTGTGCTCACAACACTATCTATTTTGATGTCTTGGACAATTGCGGGAGCTAGGGAAGAATTTCTTTACAATTTTCTCTACAAATAACTTTCCGCCTCCTTCCTTTCATGAAGCAGTTCAGATACATTTGTACAGGTGTCAGGCTCCTTCTGGTACCTTGCCCAAGTGACATTATCAAGTATGATTCTTTGTGGTGAGTGTCAGTAGGATATTGACCATGCAGGACCACACAACTGATCCCAAGTCATGTATGTGTATTTCCAGCAGAAGTAGCTACGTAACCATCAGAAGTAGAAACCCTGACTGATTTTCCCCTTCCTTATCCAAGCACTAAGGGTAATCCTTGTACCCTGATCATTATTGAGCAGCTAATTCAGCACAGATCAATAGTCGGACCTGAGACCTATCTAGTTTTTATCGTTTAGCCAGTCATCAGTTAAAGTTGATGAACCATTGGAAAATTTGACTCAAGTTGGGTGAACAGGAAAGAACAGCATTTTTAAGATCTGGTTGACTAGTCTATTGTGAGAGGAGATGGGATAGAATCCTGTGTAAATGTTGGACAAGATCTAGTACAATACAATATCTGAAAAAGATGAAAATTCATCTACTTTGAACTCAAAACACACATCCTTCTTTCATAATTCCACACCCAGCATGGGACAGATGACATCCCGAAATTACCACCGTTAATTTGGGCAAGAATGCTGCACTGATGTTGTTGTTCATGTCATATTTTAGGCATACATCTGATTGTCTTTTCAAGGAAGTCACTCTGTGACATATATGATAACACTGGCAAGTGAGTCATATCAGACAGGGTTTCGTGTTGCAAAGAAATACACTGACAAAATCACATTGTAGCCATGTTGTCGATTTAAAGAGATATTTATTATTTCAATGCTCCTCGCACATGTCATATGTACATATCAGGAAATGGTGTTTTTCACCCTCGACATAAAGCAAAGGATTTATAATGGACAGCCCCTCTGTTAGTGCCAGTTTTCCACCCAGCTGAAGTTGTAAGTTACCCCAGGTCTCTTACTATCTACTCTGTGCCATCACTTCATAATTTATCTCTGTCAATTCACTCTGTAAGCTCCACTGTTCTCATGAAAATAATCCCAACTCATGACATCGTTCTTAATGTTTCTATTTTCTCACACCTGAAGAGGGAGTTGGGAGGGCCGATAGATAGATTGTTAAAGCCATCAGTGCAGTTTGCATCAGCAATAAAGAGATCAAACAGGATCTTGGATTGTACAGCAAGTTGAATAGAGCACAGACCTCAAGAAGTAATTTCAAAGCTAGTGCAGAGCACAGGATCAGCCCTATCTGGACTACTGTGCATGATTTTGTTCACCATCTTATGAGAAAGATATCCAAACATCGGCAAGGGTGCAGCAAAGGCCAACCAAGTTGATAGCTAGGATTAGGCACTTGAGATATTAGGGGAGGCTGCAGGAGCTAAGAATATTTACACTGGAGAGAAGGATCAACTGCGATCTTACCAAAGTATTTAAGATATTAAAAGGTAAAGAGGAGATTAATATTTAACATAGTCACAGATTCTACAACAGAATTACATAGCCCCAATGTTAGAAGTGAGAAGATGAGAAGACAATTCAGATTTAACTATTTTATGTCGAGGGTGATGCAAGTGTGGAATGGCTGACAAGGTACAAGAGATTGTATCAATATCAAGAAAATTGAATAACCCAATAAAAAATATTGGTGGAGGGGTATGATGGGTGCTGTGGGATATGTTTTCAAGATACTGGAACTTGTCTGATGATCCTGTGCATTCCTATATTCCTATGTTCCCATCATGGATGCATAAATTGGTGAATCACCACCAGAGACTGCCAAGCCCATTCCTCACCAGATTACTGGAAAGACACGTCTACCCCATAAGGGTCTCTTCAATTCTGTATCAGGGATTAAATGGACCTTTAAGCACCATGAAACCATCTGCTGATTACATTAAAAAAGACTTGCATTTATGTTGTACCGTTCACAATCATAAGATATTCTGAAGCACTTTACAACCAATTAAGTACTTCTTAAAGTGTAGTTACTAGAGGAAACATAGCAGCCAATTTGAGTCAGCAAGATCCAACAACCAGCAGTGAGATAAATGTTTTAGTGATGTTGTTGAGAGATAAATATTGTCCAGCACACTAGGGAGAAGTCCACTGCTTTTCTTCAAAATACTGCCTTTGACGTCCACGAGAGGGTAGAAAGGACTCAGTTTAACACCTCATTCGAAGGACGGCATCTCCGACAGTGCAACTCACCCTCAGTATCAGCCTAGATTTTGTGCCTAAGTCTCTGGAGTGGCATTTGAAACCACCACTAGGCCATGGATATGGAACTAGAGTAAGGGAATGGGACGAAGTCAATAGCTCCTTCAGAAAGCTGACATATGAATGATGAGTTGAATGGCCTCCTCAGTGCAGTAAAATTCTATTATCCTGTGATGTAAATTCAATAATGACAAAACAAGTCATTTTACGGGTCATTTTCTGATTTTAGTGGTTTTGATGAACTAATCATCCATCCAAAGCTCATATTGAAAATTTGATGTGTGGTGTGCATAGTTTTTCAACCATTATCCTAAATGGTCAGGAAATGATGTGCAGAGTGTGCCATAATTTACAACATGTCCTTGCTGGGTCAGAATCCCTGCTTGGAGCCCAAAGGCAGGTATTTGCCCCGTTTTTATGAAAAAAAATTCTCCTCTTCCAAAAGGAGGATGGAGCTGTATGGGCCAATTGCCATCTCACGTAACCCCAGCTGAGGAAGTGAGGGAAGTCTGAGTCATTGTCCTCTGCAGATACACCCTGCTGCTGGGAAAGTATGTTCACCTAGATTACCAATTCTTTCTATAATTGCTTTAATGTTGCTTCATGATTGTCCAGCTGGACGTGTAGTTTTAGATACACGTAAGGTTGAAATTGCACTGTGTGATATCAACAAATACGTTTGTATGAAATTTCTCCTTTTGCTAGTTCAGTTTAACTAAGTTTTTTACCAGTTCAAAGCAAATTGGATTAATGGCTTTGTTACAGAAGCAAACAAATGCATTTTACAAGAGCGTATTGAAGTGTTTGTCACTAGTATTGCACAATCCAAGTGTGCAAATGCAGAGGTGGGAGCAGGATGAAGCCAGATGAGATAAATTTGAACTTCCACAGAGGTGGAGAGCTTTCTTTCCACTTGGGGATGAACCTAGGCGCCAAGCCAGGAACCAAACATCAACTGATGGAAGCAGACAGATTTCAAGTGACAAGCACGAGAAAGAGCCCTGAATTTGATAGTCACAAAGCTATTCTCACTGGACGAACATATCATACAAATTGACGATGCTGAATTATCTTTTCATCCTGAAAATATCATCTTGTTTCACAGGAACCTAAGAACAGAAGGAGGCCATTCAACCCCTTGAGCCTGTTCTGCCATAAATTAGATTATGGCTGATCAGTATCTGAACTCCATCTACCCACCTTGGTTCCGTAACCTTTAATACCACTGCTGAACAAAAATCTATCAATCTCAGTTTTGAAATTTTCAATTGACTCTCGGCTTCAACAACTTTTTTTGGTGGATGGAAGTTTCAGATTTCCACCGCTCTTTGTGTGAAGAAATGCTTCCTGATATCACCCCTGAACGGCCTAGCTCTAATTTTAAGCCCCTTTGCTCTGGACTCCCCCCACCAGAGAAAATAGCATCTCTCTACCAGAACCTTTAATCACTTTAAATACCTCAATTAGATCACCCCATAATCTTCTTTACTTTTGGGAATACAAGCTTGGTCTTTGCAACCTGTCATTATATTTTAACCCTTTTAGCCCTGTTAAATACTAATGAATCTGCGCTGCACCCCGCCTAAGGCCAATATATCCTTCCTGAGGTGAGGTGCCCAGATATGAATGCATTACTTCAGTTTCTTTTGAGCAACACAGATTATTAATTTGTAAAGCGATTTGAGAATTAATGAGCATTAAGATCCTTTTCTAAAATGATTCTTTGTTCAATCATTGTGTTAATTTCTGACTTTCAGTCATGTCTTTGCATTGCTATGCTGTAATAAGTACGATTCTATTCTACCTCACACTGCCAGGATTAATGCCGCATTGTGGATTCAAAATAACCAGTAGATTGTAACAGACATACTCCTAACAGCTTCTGACCTCCTGGAATGTTGTCAGATGAAATTCTCTGTGAAGCTCCCTGGTCTTTGCTTGGACAATATATAATTACTTTAACATTTGAACAGAGCAAGTGGGGAAACAGTAGCTGAAATCAGACAAATTGCATTTCTGTGGCACATTACCTGGCATTAAGTAGTGACAGGTGAGACAAATAGCATGGTTATGGTGATTGGTAATCCCTAGCTAGTAGGATGTTGTAAAAATGCCATTTCTGAAACCTCCTGTAGTTCCAGGCCATCCAAGCAGCATTGCTGTGGCCCATCATTAGCAGAATTGCCAACTTTGGTTGGAGGTATTCCTGGAGGTCTCGTTACATGACCCTCCTGTATCCAAGACCACCCCCTCCCCTCATAACCAGATTCCCACCTCTGGACAGCTGACAAATCTATCCTCGCGGTGCCTGCCTTCCCACGTCAATTGTAAAGTGAACAGACTCTTCATTATTTCAATTGGATAATTTTTGACTGTGGGTCATAAAACCTTTTTCCTTTGCTCCCAGCATCTCTAATAATTTTATAACTAAAATAAAGAAAAGGTGTTCAACAAAAATGAAAGTGCCCTGATAGTTTTTCTGCAGGGTTGCTAGAAGTAATGTCCATGAGGTCAAACTATAATTCTTGGAGATTCCCGGATAATTATGCAGGATTGATAACCCTAATCACCAGTCATAGAGTTATACAGCACAGAAACAGGTCCTTCGGCCCATCGTGTCTGTGCCGGCCATCAAGCACCTATCTATTCTAATCCCATTTTCCAGCACTTGGCCTGTAGCCTTTATGCTATGGCGTTTCAAGTGCTCATCTAAATACTTCTTAAATGTTGTGAGGGTTCCTGCCTCTATCACCCCTTCAGGCAGTGTGTTCCAGATTCCAACACCCTCTGGGTGAAAAAAGATTTCCTCAAATACCCTCTAAACCTCCTGCCCCTTTCCTTAAATCTATGCACCCTGGTTATGAACACCTCCGCTAAGGGAAAAAGTTTCTTCCTATCTACCCTATCTATGCCCCTCGTAATTTTGTAAACCTCAATCAGGTCCCCCCTCAGCCTTCTCTGCTCTAAGGAAAACAACCCGAGCCTATCCAGTCTCTCTTCATGACTGAAATGCTCCAGCCCAGGCAACATCCTGGTGAGTCTCCTCTGCACCCTCTCCAGTGCAATCACATCTTTCCTATAGTGTGGTGACCAGAACTGTACACAGTACTCCAGCTGTGGCCTTACTAGCGTTTTGTACAGCTCCATCATAACCTCCCTGCTCTTATATTCTATGCCTTGGCTAATAAAGGCAAGTATCCCATATGCCTTCCTAACCACCTGTGCTGCTGCCTTCAGTGATCTATGGACAAGTGCACCAAGGTCCCTCTGATCCTCTGTACTTCCTAGGGTCCTACCATCCATTGTATGTTCCCTTGCCTTGTTAGTCTTCCCAAAATGCATCACCTCACACTTCTCAGGATTAAATTCCATCTGCCACTGCTCTGCCCATCTTACCAGTCCATCTATATCATTCTGTAATCTAAGGCTTTCCTCCTCACTATTTATGACACCACCAATTTTCGTGTCATCTGCAAACTTACTGATCAATACCTCCTATTTTCATATCTAAATTATTAATGTATACTACAAACAGCAATGGTGCCAGCACCGATCCCTGCGGTACACCACTGGTCACAGGCTTCCAATCGCAAAAACAACCCTCAACCATCACCCTCTGTCTCCTGCCACTAAGCCAATTTTTGATCCAATTTGCCAAATTGCCCTGGATCCCATGGGCTCTTACCTTCTTAACCAATTTCCCATGGTACCAAATAACCCCACACTCAACATTCAATTAGAGTCATTCCACCCACGATTTGCAAAGGTCACTTTGTTCATTTCTTGAACTCATATGAAAATAACTCTCTTCTATATTCAAAACAGTTTGCAACTTTTGATCTTAGTAACCAATAATTACTTGTAAATAGAGGGCTATTGTAAGAAGGACAGATGATCAGTGTTTAATAGATTGGTTTGACTGGTCTTCCCAAAACAGAATAATTTGCCTTACATCTGTTATTACAGTTAGTACTTCACTGGCCATAAATTATCTTTTAACTTCCTTTACAGAAATGTGATACAGTGCATTGTTTTGGTTTGGAAAATTATCTTTACTGTGTGTAATTGTAGTGTAGTCAGATGTTCTTGAGCTTTAGTTCAGTAGTGATTCTCTGGCAGTTTACTGGTAAGAAAACCACAACTAGCCAAGGATACATTAATTAGTTATCAGATATAGGTTGAAGGATGCATTGTCCCATTCTTTGCTTTTACTCAAGCCTCAACATTCTTCTTCTCAATTCAATGTTATTTAGTTGAATGCCTACCTTTCATCTGATCTAGAACAGTTTGACTGAAGTAAGATATGTGACAAGAGCTCTGTCATGAGGTTTAGTTTTCCTTTAGACATCCAGATTGCTATACTGGAATGCTGCACGTATGGTCCTATTTGGACCCAGTATTACATAGAATTACACAGAATTTACAGCACAGGAACAGGCCATTAGTCCCAACAGGTCTATCCTGGTGTTTATGCTTCACACAAACCTCCTCCTACCCGACTTCATTATGAATTAATGTGTATGACAAAGTCTGATTAATAGATGTATTCAATTTCTCAACTTAAAATTAATCTAACCCAGAAGAACATAGTAGCAAAAGCACCATATCGTACAATAACATAATACTTTCCTATAAAGAAAAGTAAAACACGATCTCCGACATGGGATCTCCTCTATAGATGTGATGGAAATATAGGGATCAGTTGTACATATTCCTTATATAATAAGTGAACTTCATTATCCAGCTTGCTGATGGTACATCGCATTAATTTGAACAATGAAAGGTTTGTTAGGTTACATGACAGGATTAAAATGATGAGTAGACATCTAAAGATTTTGGAGAATATAGTAGTTCCTTAAATTCAGTGGTTTAGCACACTGTTTTTCATATCCAACTAGATGGGCAGCAGTTGGCTCTTACTAATTGCTGGCTTTGGCCGAGGTTCAACCTTACTGTGAGTGGGTTTGATTCCACAACACAGACCTATGCACAATCCACGAATTGGCATTACACTTCCTACACTAATGCTAGGCTGGCTGAAGGATGGTTAGCATGGGAACAGCAATACCTTACACAGTAAGGTATATCTTCCTGACATTTGGTTAGTGTATATTGTTGGGATAGCATAGGAGTTAAAACCCAAGTACCCGCTGAGCTTGGGGTGGTCTCAATGGAAGAGGTTTACCACCCCTGAATCAGAACAAATATCTAACACTCCAAAGAAGAAAAATTATAAAGTCAAACATCCTGAATCTATTTATCACCTTATGCAACAAGGTGAATTTGACTGTATCGAGCCCTATTGTTGCAAATACATTGGACAAATGGTATTATTAGCTCATGTCATGCAGTAACATGTGCACATTTAATGTGGTTCACTGAATTTGCTTTGGGTCTTTTTGCTGCTCTTCCAGTTCTATGCAGTTCTCCTGTACTTGTGACAATTTCTTTGCTCAGTTATTCTTGCTTTGTATTCTTTTTATAGTGCGCCATCAGTTGATTTATGCTTGCAGAAGTAAAAAAAAGTGAGGCTGGAATCCCTTGGGTCTTGGCATGAAAAGGGAAAGGAAAATGATATTCACTTGTGTAATCAAAAGAAATTTCCTGATAAGGATGAGGGATAGGGCAGGTGGGAGGTGGTGAGTGGTGGGTGGGGGAGTGATTACTGGTTTGCCAGGTGATAGAGATAAATCTCTGATTGAGATAACAAAATAATATTCCACAATACTCCTGACTGCGCTCTTACAAACTGGGTCAGAAGTGAAAAATAAAACATTATAAACTCAACTCTCACTTACGAAGGAATTAATCTAGTGACGGCTCCTTTCATTGGCAGTGTTATACTCACGATATTTAATAACAGGAATAGATCTCATCTCGGCTGAAATGTGTAATGGGGGAGGGCCCTGTCCCACATTGAGAAGTGCTGGAGCTTCTGGTTGATGTTACAAAGAGTGAACATCATCTCTCCCTCTCTCTCTCCTGCTTTAAGACACAACTTTAAGTCACTCTTTTTGACTGAGCTTTTGATCACATGTCCTATAGCTCCTTATGTGACTCGGTATCAAAGTTTGTTTATTAATCACTTTTGTGAAACACCTTGAGATGTTTTACTATGTTAAAGCCACTACATAAATTTATGAAATAAAGTGAGAGCTGTACACTTCATAGATCTATGGAGGTAGGCATTGGGTTACTCAGTGACAGCAGGGGCAATCACAAAGAGCATTCCTTTGCTGTAACTAAAGGCTGAAAATGGTAATAATGGTTGACTTTTTTGTTGAATGCAAGCAATGATGCTGGCTATCTGGTCTTTTTTGATCCTTTCCTGAAGATTCTAATGTATCTGTAGGTCTTAGCAGCCCTGAAACCTCATAAAGTGACCATTCTTCATAACTGTGCTCTGATTTAGCTGTGGTTCAGTTGGTAGCACTTTTGCCTCTGAGTCGGAAGGTTGTGGGTTCAAGTCCCACTCCAGAGACTTGAGTGCAAAAATCTAGGCTGGCACTCCAGTGCAGTGCTGAGGGAGCATTACACTTTTGAAGGTGTCACCTTTTAAATGAGCTATTAAACCAAGACTCCATCTGCCCTCTCAGATGAATGTAATAGATTCCATGGCATTATGTTGAAGAGGAGCAGATGCATTCCCCCCAGTGTCCTGACAATATTTATTCAGTAACCAGCATCACGAAAACAGATTATCTGGTCATTATCACAATGCTGTTTGTGGAGCTTGCTGTGTGCAAATTGGCTGCCACATTTCCAACATTACAACAGTGACTACACTTCAAAAAGTACTTCATTAACTGTAAAGCATTTTGGGATGTCCTGAGGTTGTGAAAGGCACTATATAAATGCAAGTTCTTCTTTCCTCCATTACAACCCAGCATCCTCACCTGACATCCACATGTACACTTTCCCAGGGTTATGAGACCAATTGTATCAGCCCTGCCCTACAGTCTAGCACAAGATGCTGAGTCTGTGACATAATGGTTTTGTGTGGCTCATTATTACACCAGATGGAGCAGCGGTGTAGAGGAGTTTTAATCAAAAACAGTAACTATGCCTGACCGGCCTCCCATGTTCTACCATCCATAAACATGAGGCCATGCTAAACTCTGGTGCCCATGTCCTAATTTGCACCAAGTCCTGTTCACCCATTACCCCTGTCCTCACTGACCTGCATTGGCTCCCGGTTAAGCGACGCCTTGACTTTAAAATTCTCATCATTGTTTTCAAAACACTCCATGGACTTGCCCCTCTCTATCTTTGTAATCTCCTCCAGCCCCACAACCCTCCCAGATATCTATGCTCCTCCAATATTTACCTCTTGAGCATCCCCGATTTTAATCGCTCCACCACTGGTGACTGTTATGTATTGTACTAAGTAGACTAACGTGTGACCTCACAGCAAGTAGTCATTATTGAACAAAATTTATTTACACCTCCCCAACAGAGAGGGCAGCAGAGAGGGCAGTTTAACAGAATATCCTGCAATGACAATATACTACACTCCCTCCCCACTTAAAAAAATCTTTTACATTAAAATGTAAAATGATACATTTATATAATTGCCCGGAATACAATAACAGTACCTGAAATTTAACAGGTTGGGTTGCATGCTCGTTGTTCCTGTAATCACAACTAAAACATATATGACCAATATTTCCAGAGTAATTTATGTGTTTAAAAAAATGTTCTTAACACCAGTATGTCTTTAATACAAATATAATTATTTGAAAAGAAGTAATGAAAGAACAACTTATTTCTTCTTCCTTCCTACATACTTTCAATTAGCCTATCTGGCTTCTTTCTTTTTCTGTCTATCTTCTTCCATTTCCATTAGCTTGACTCTGCTCTCTCAACATCTCAGACTGTGCCAACTCTGAACTTTGACTTTGACTATCAACTCCATTTAATGGTTGTGAAAGTGATTGATTAGTCATAATCAAAAAACCTGACACACTTTGCTCTACCAGTGGATTCTGTGATACCTGCAAACATTCAGTTTCTTTGTTACTTGCACTTTCTTTTTGACTTTCACTTGGGACTGTAGGAATTGGAGGTTTCTTATGCTCTCCCTTTGTCAGATTTTCTCTTTCAAGCAAATAAGGTTTTATTACATTAAAGGCATTAAATAAATACAACTGTTCTTAGAGGCATAACACTCCTGTACACATTTTAATAACGAGAATATATTTCTGTATGTATTCCTGTTGATAAAGGACAGCAGTGAGAGAACACAAAAGAACTGCCTTCCTTTGTTACTATTTTACCTTGCGAGTAGTAAGTCTTATTTTACTGTTTTCACAGGGTTTGTCCTTTGCAACTGCTATTTCCTTAGATGTTGTGAACAGAAAGCTGCATCAGTGAAATTAGATACCGTTGTTGAGACATAGTTTGTGGAAAGATTTCTAGATTAGGCCTAACAGTTGCAGATCTGGTCTAATTTCTGCGTATTCAACTTGAATTCATGCAGAATTCGCTATAAAGCTTTCATTATTTGCCTGGTGAACCCATCACTTTGTAACAGCTTTCAATAACTTCCATATCAAGCAATGAAGTCACTTTGCTCATTCTTAGCCATTTTGGGGTAAATGAAAATAAACAGCGAAGTTTAAAGTGGAGATGAAATAACACAGTACAGATGGTGGGAGTGACAGCTGTGGCGAGGTCACAATAGTGGCAGCACAGTGGTATGGGAGCAGTTGGTGGGGAGCCCAAAGCCAATCGTGTGTGGGAATTAGAGTCAGAAGGCGGAGAGGTGAAAGGGGAAGAATCATCAAAAACGATTATAGTGGAGAATTGTTTCATTAGGGAGAGAATGTAACTAGGTCCCCGGAGTGATGTCTGACTATGGATGGGTGTTAATCCAGCTTGTTTCTCAATAAACCACTGCTTGTTCCTGTGAGTTCTGCTTAAGCCATCATGTATATTTTTTTCAACTGAAATCTGGCACGACTACCTTACTTGAGTTTCGTCTGAAGTCATTGTGACCAATATCACACCACCCATAAGCTAGAAATTAAACGCAGTGATACGTGCAAGCTGGAAACATGTCCGGCCGAGCTTTTATGGTGAAAAATTTGTTAAGGAAGTTAGGACAGAGAAGCTGTTGCTGCAGATAAACGAGCAGATAGGGTTTGATTAAATGGGTGAGCTGAGATCCACTGATTAACAGAGTGCAGTCATGCCAATGAAGCAAATAGGAAACTGTTTTATCTCTTCCCTTTTACAGTAACCTTGAGCCACTGCCTCCAAGCAGCATTATAATTCTAGTAAATGAGTCACAGAGGCAGGGAAAGTGAGGCATTAGCACTTTGAGTAAAATATATGGCTGTGGTCCCTTTTCTCCTCCATCCACAATCAATTGGACTATTTTACTTTCATATTTACTTGCTGGGATGAGATGCTCGTCTGCTTGATGAAGAATCGTCTGCCTGTGGCATTTGAAGGTGACCTGTCACTCGGAATGGACAAATCTCCCGCTTCGTGAAATGTACAAAATAAATCATTAAAGCAGGCAGTCGCACAGTCCGGGATTTAAATCACCTCAGATTTATTATTGGAATTAATGCTTCATTTGGTCTTAGAAATGGAGGGTAAGAAAAATGATGAGCACTGGAGGGGCCTCAATACTGGAGCCATCCGACTATTGATTACCAGGAATGTCTTTGTGATCTCTTGTTTATATCAAGCGCTGCCTTGTGACGGATTTGCTGATCTGAACTAATGACTTCCAGATAAGGTGGAAGAGATGTGTTGTGTCACAGCTGACTGGGCCTGACAGCAATACAAAGGACATTTGAATGTCTGCCTCAGAACTTTGAAAGCAGAACCTGCAAGGTTCAGAACTTTGAAGTGTGTTAATATGGCAAAGTAGACTTTTTACTTTTTATTTAAACAGCAACAAGTTGAATCAGCATCAAAAAGCAAGCAGATTCTTAAAAGATAAGATACAAAAAAACGTTCTATTCTGTTTCACAGTGCCGCAAGTGCCTAACCAATCATTAAGATACACATTAGGCAGGCAGTGCAGGAATCTCCTGTGGCTATTCCCCTGCAAAACAAATATACTGCTTTGGATGGGGGGAATGGCCTCTCAGGGGAAAGCAGCAACAGCCCAATTCGTTGCACCGTGATTGGCTCTACTGCACAGGGGAGGAGTAAGAAGTGTGGGAATGCAATAGTTATAGGGGATTCAATTGTAAGGGGAATAGATAGGTGTTTCTGTGGCCGCAAAAGAGACTCCAGGGTGGTATGTTGCCTCCCTGGTGCTAGGGTCAAGGATGTCTCCGGTTAC
The DNA here is from genome assembly GCF_036365525.1 of Heterodontus francisci. Taxonomy (NCBI): domain Eukaryota; kingdom Metazoa; phylum Chordata; class Chondrichthyes; order Heterodontiformes; family Heterodontidae; genus Heterodontus; species Heterodontus francisci. The sequence continues at coordinate 128,939,203 of NC_090376.1, read as the reverse complement.
AGGACATTCTGAAGGGGGAGGGTGAACAGCCAGTGGTCGTGGTACACATTGGTACAAACAACATAGGTAAAAAGAAAGGATGAGGTCCTAAAAGCAAAATATAGGGAGTTAGGAAGTAAGTTGAAATGTAGGACCTCAAAGGTAGTGATCTCAGAATTACTACCAGTGCCACGTGCTAGTCAGAGTAGAAATAGCAGGATATATCGGATGAATACGTGGCTGAAGAGATGATGTGAGGGGGAGGGTTTTAGATTCCTGAGGCATTGGGACCAGTTCTGGGGAGGTGGGACCAGTACAAACTGGATGGGTTACCCCTGGGCAGGACTGGGACTGATGTCCTAGGGGGAGTATTTGCTAGAGTGGTTGGGGAGGGTTTAAACTAAAATGGCAGGGGGATGGGAACCTTTGCAAGGAGTCAGAGGAGGGGGGATCAAAGACAAGAACAAAAGACAGTAAGGGGGATAAGAAAAGTGATAGGCAGAGAAATCAAGGGCCAGAATCAAACAGGGCCACAGTGAAAAATAGTGGGAAGGGTCCAAGTAATGTTAAAAAGACAAGCCTTAAGGCTTTGTGCCTTAACGCACGGAGCATTCGCAATAAAATGGATGAATTAATCAATTTACAAATAAATGTAAACGGTATGATATAGTCGGTTTACGGAGACATAGCTGCAAGGTGGCCAGGGATGGAAAATGAACATCCAGGGGTATTCAGTATTTAGGAAGGACAGACAAAAAGCAAAAGGCGGTGAAGTTGCATCGCTGGTTAAAGAGGAAATTAACGCAATAGTGAGGAAAAATATTAGCTCTGACGATGTGAAATCTGCATGGGTAGAGCTGAGAAACACTAAGGGGTAAAAAACATTAGCGGGCGTTGGATATAGACCCCCAAACTGTAGTGGTGATATTGGGAATGGCATTAAACAGGAAATTAGAGATGCATGTGATAAAGGAACATCTGTAATTATGGGTGTATTTAATCTGCATATAGATTGGGCAAATCAAATTAGTCACAATACCGTAGAGGAGGAATTCTTGGAGTTTATACGGGATGGTTTTCTGGACCAATATGTTGAGGAACCAACTAGAGAACAAGCCATCGTAGACTGGGTAGTGTGTAATGAGAGAGGAATAATTGACAATCTAGTTGTGCGAGACCCCTTGGGGATGAGCAACCATAATATGATAGAATTCTTCATCAAGATGGAGAGTGACGTAGTTGATTCTGAGACTAGGGTCCTGAATCTTAGTAAAGGAAACTGCGAAGGTATGAGGTGTGAGTTGGCTATGATGGATTGGGATATGTTACTTAAAGGGATGACGGTGGAAAGGCAAGGCAAACGTTCAAAGAGCGCATGGATGAAATACAACCATTGTTTATCCCTGTCTGGCGCTAAAGTAAAATGGGAAAGGTAGCCAAACCATGGCTGACCAGGGAAATTAGAGATAGCATTAGATCCAAGGAAGAGGCATATCAATTCGCAAGAAAAAACAACAGACCTGAGGATTGGGAGCAGTTTAGAATTCAGCAAAGGAGGACCAAGGGATTGATTAAGAAGGGGAATATAGAGTACGAGAGCAAGCTTGCGGGGAACATAAAAACTGACTGTAAAAGTCAGCGACCCTTCTTCGGAACTCACTGACCCGAAACGTTAACTCTGCTTCTCTTTCCACAGATGCTGCCAGACCTGCTGAGTGGTTCCAGCATTTCTTGTTTTTATTTTATATTATATATTATATTAGTGAAGACAAATGTTTGTCCCTTATAGTCAGAAACAGGGGAATTTATTATGGGGAACAAAGAAATTGCTGACCAGCTAAATGCATACTTTGGTTCTGTCTTCACAAAGGAGGACACAAATATCATAACAGAAATGTTGGGGAACACAGGGAACTAAAGGAAATCAGTATGAGTAGAGAAATGGTGTTGGGAAAATTGATGGGATTGAAGGCCGATAAATCCGCAGGGCCGGATGGTCTGCATCCCAGAGTACTGAAGGAAGTGGCCCTAGAAATAGTGGCTGCATTGGTGGTCATCTTCCAAGATTCTATAGATTCTGGAACAGTTCCTGCAGATTGGAGGGTTGCTAATATAACCCCACTATTTAAAAAGGGAGGTAGAGCGAAAGCAGGGAATTATAGACCAGTCAGTCTGACGTCAATAGTGGGGAAAGTTCTAGAGTCCATTATCAAAGATTTTATAGCAGAGCACTGGGAGAACAGTGGTAGACAGAGTCAGCATGGATTTACGAAAGCATGCTTGACAAATCTACTAGAATTCTTCGAGGATGTAACTAGTAAAGTTGATGAGGGGAAGCCAGTGGATGTGGTTTATTTGGACTTTCAGAAGGCTTTCGACAAAGTCCTACTTAGGAGATTAACATGTAAATTTAAAGCGCATGGGATTGGGGGTAGTGTATTGCGATGGATAGAAAATTGGTTGGCAGAAAAGGAAACAAAGAGTAGGGATAAATGGGTCTCTTTCCGAATGGCAGGCAGTGACTAGTGGGGTACCGCAGGGATCGATGCTAGGACCCCAGCTATTCACAATATATATTAATGATTTCGATGGGGGAACTAAATGTAATATCTCCAAATTTGCAGATGACACAAAACTGTGTGGGAGGGTGAGTTGTGAAGAGGATGCAGAGAGGCTTCAGGGTGATTTGGACAAGTTGAGTGAGTGGGCAAATGCATGGCAAATGCAGTATAATGTGGATAAATGTGAGGTTATCCACTTTGGTAGCAAAAACAGGAAGGCAGATTATTATCTGAATGGCTATAAACTGAGAGAGGGGAATATGCAACGAGACCTGGGTGTTCTCGTACACCAGTCGCTGAAGGTAAGCATGCAGGTGCAACAGGCGGTAAAAAAGGCAAATGGTATGTTGGCCTTCATAGCGAGAGGATTCGAGTACAGGAGCAGGGATGTCTTGCTGCAATTATACAGGGCCTTGGTGAGGCCACACCTGGAATATTGTGTGCAGTTTTGGTCTCCTTATCTGAGGAAGGATGTTCTTGCTATAGAGGGAGTGCAGCGATTCCTGAGATGGTGGGACTGATGTATGAGGAGAGATTGAGTCGGTTAGGATTATATTCACTGGAGTTCAGAAGAGTGAGAAGGGATCTCAAGGAGACCTATAAAATTCTAACAGGACTTGACAGGGTAGATGCAGGAAGGATGTTCCCGATTGTGGGGGAGTCCAGAACCAGGGGTCATTCCACCTTAAATTTTCTTACTTCCTGGATCAAAGTGGCTGCTAAATGCATGTATTTAATGCCTTAAAGATTTGGGAAACCTTTGTGCTGCTCAATGGAAAGCGAATAGTCGGGTTGACAGTAGCCACAAGTCCAACATGGTTCTCTGGAATCCAGGCCAATTTACATAGTATCTGTTAGTGTTCAGTTTACATTAGAGCTCACAGTAGGTTGAATCTGGATTATGGAAAGTGTTGTTATCTTCAATATATAGCTTTTCATATAAAGCAGGGCTAGAGTGTAGGGGATAATAGGGTCAGGGTGCACATACATATTACAGTCACTATTTTAAGTGATGCATTCCTTTCTTATTTTATATAATTCTTTAATACTATATTTACAATTAAATAGCAAAACTTACATGAACTTGAGAAGTAGAGTTGGTTGCATCATTGAAGGTTCTCTGAAGTAGATACTGATGAGCTGGGAGATGCAAAACTGAGGTGATACAGCACCATCCCTGGCAGGAGGGTGTAATTACAGTGTGACAAGTTTACATAGACCTTTACCATTATAAATGTGGGCATAGATACTTACAATGAAAGAAGTCAACAGGAATTCTGAGATTCTTCACTAAACACCACCATATCAAAGCTTATTCGAGATACAGGAGTACATTTTATGAATTAGCATTCTGGTAGCAGTTTTTCTTAGTGCTGGGAATTCAAACAATGGAGGTCAGAGACGTTGCACAATTTTCCATCTTCTAATTTTAATGGATAGCAGTTCCTGCAGGACACACTGACCCCTGATATGAGCTCCCACTGTGCAAAAGTCTGCTCTGCTCATAGAGATCCCATACAGCTCGAGCGAAGAACTTCAAATCAAATGATTGGAGACATATTTTATAGTTTTTTAATGTATTACATATATATTATACATGCTTTGTTAATGGTTATAAATGGGTTCGAGAACTATATTTGTTAGGCTATATTGAACTTGCTGACATAGTCTGCAACCCTGCGTATTTAATAATATTCAGTACATGGTATTTACAGTGTTTTTTTTGCAGGTGATACTGTGAGTGGGAAAACAAGCATTTTGAATGTTGTAAAGATATTAACATAAAATCTCATTTTGACCTATGCCAAAAAATGAAATACAGAAAGGTGTATTTTAAATTAATCGGCCTATAATTGTCACAGTGCGTTACTTTCCAGAAGAGCTTCTCAGAATGTATGATCATTTATCTATTGTGCAAAATAAGTGTATGATTCACCTACAGATTGTTCAATGAGCGGAGAGATTTACAAGTGAATTTTGAGGAAGTGTAGATTTTTGCTGTTCTTATTGAAAGGAGGAAAGAACTTGCATTTATATAGCGCCTTTCATGGATGTCCCAAAGAGCTTTACAGCCAATGAGGTATTCTTGAAGTGTAGTCACTGTTGTAATGTAGGAAATTTCACTCCAAATTCTTTAAGCAAACCAAACAAAATTATGATGTAGAAGGTGCATCTTCTCCCGTTTACAGCGGCCTCAACAGAAACCTATTGTCAAAAGTGTGGCCACTTCCATTTTTAATAGCACCTGTGTACTGATTCTAAGAAAATTTAATTAGTTTTACAAGGGGGGAAAATGGGTGTCCTGGAGAAAGCCAGGGAAAAGGAAGCAGATCTTGCAGGCCATGGACAAGGCCTGGCACTTTCACACCTAATTCCCTACCTTGCTGATTTTAATGAACCTGAAATTCTCATCATAATTAGATGTGGGAATTGCTTGTATTTTCAAACAGACGTGCTGTTATAATGAAGCGAGTGACAGGGAATTTAAGTCCATCTGCCGTATACATTTTATTTCAGTTAAACAGGCTGAAGAGAAGTTTTAAAAGAAAACACAATTTGGATTTCTGTAAAAGGAGCTCAGTCGAACCCTGCGAGAGGCGGCAATGAAGGTGCCGTGCTGTGACGGGTGCTACTCAATCAGGAATTAACTGGGAAACAAATGGCAGCCACCGAGGATGCTGGGAAGTGGTGGGGGAGGGGGTTGGGGGTTGACGTATTCGTTCTGCCTGCCCTGTTGTCTGAGAGGGACAGGGCTCCAGAGAAGGATTCGGATTGAGAGCACAGCTGTAACTGCTGATGAGCTTAATTGCTCCTTATCTCTCAGTCCCATTCATCTTCATTTTTTACCAATTACTGGGAATTATCAGTGTTCTCAGATGGATATGAGAGTTAATCCTTTTGTCTTTTTGGTTCAACTCACAGTTTTCGCCATCTGATTTCCAAGCATGGGGTTAACAGACAGAGCCCCACTTTGCAAACTTGCACATCTCAATATTATAGTTTGATCTGACTTTCTGTCTGCTTTGCCTATATTTACTTAGATTTTTGAAAAAAAAGTTCAGCTCCTTTTCCCTGTCTATTGCCGCTGTGCAGTCTGCTTCTCTATTATGGATCTTTAGGAGACAGCTGCCTTGGCTATGGGCTTCCCATGAGTGACATTGATGTTGCTCTGCCTTTTGCTTTCTCCAGCTGTGCTGGGTGTTGGGAGTCGGATAGTGTCACTTTCACCACTTCTGTGAGATACTCCATCTGGTGGCCTGTTTGAGAACTGACAGAACTCACCCACCTGAGGCAGGTGAACAATGAGCAACACATAGTCCTCAGATTTAACCCTGAAAACCAAATTCTCAACTGAGTGTGTTAGAAGCCCAGTTGAGTTATTATATTTATTTATGGAAAGCCAATGCCGTGTTAAAACTTTCTTTGGCTGGGGAAAGGAAATCTGACCCCCATTTTACACAATGTAACCAATTAATTGGCTAGAACTTTGATAATTATCAAGAATGAAGGATCTGATTTTTTGGAAGTTGGAGGTCTAATTTGCATGGTTGGAATCCAAATGGGAGAAGGGGCTCATTTAATCATCAGGAAAAATAAATGCAGTCATTAGCATTTATGCTAATAAATAATTAGCATAGATTAGCATACATGAAGATGTTTTGGGCTCATAGCTCTTCGAAGAGGGGGGAATATATACCTTAACTGAATATCTCCCTGATCACCCATGAGCAGTATATTTTAAATGGATATTGTTCCCCAAGTCTGGCAAAGAGAAGAGATAATTTGGGAAAGTAGACCTCCCTCAGTCCCTCAACTGCTAACAAAACAGGCTGCAGAGTTTATAATCATTAAAACACACACAAAAAATGGAATGCACCATAAACATACGCTGCAAAATGACAAGTATATAAGAAATGCCTGTTGGTCATCCCCTTCAGTTGCCAGATCCACAAATGTAAAAATCCCTATAGCATGCTATGGGCAGCAACATTTTACTTGAAGGGAAAAAAGAGCCAGCATGAAATCATTTAAATTTACCCAAAATGTGCAAACTCAGCATTCATCAAACTGTTCTCTTCAGATCAGAAACTCACGCGTTGCTATTTGGAGGTCCTTCCCTGTTCATTGTTATGAGAACAAAACTGTGATAATGTATTCATACAGAAAGGGAAATATTACATTAAAACATGGAAAGTTCAGTCTTCTCTGCCCTGAAATCTCCCCCTTCCCAAATTGCCAAGCCCTGCTTGGCATCTTATCTGAGTGACAAGGTGCATTCTTTTGGTTCTGGCATTGTGCACCTGCCTGCTACTGCTTCCCCCTATTTTGGGCAAGAGACAGACTATGCAGTTGGGGCCCAGTAGATAACTCTGGTTGGATGTATTCCTGAAGGTTTCATCACATTACCTCCTGTCTCCAGCTGCCCCACCCCCACATTCCCACCATTGGTCAGCCAACACCCCAATCCTTGCAGTGCCCCGCCTTCCCATGGCTAATTTGAAAGCGAACTGATTCTTTACTACTTTATTGGATGATCCTTGACTGTCAGTCAGCCAATGTTTTTTGCCCCATCTCTTGTATTTTTATAACTAATAAACAGAAATGTTCAAAGAAAATGCTGCTCGCCACCACCTTCTCAAGGGCTATTAGAGATGGGCAATAAATGTTGGCCTTGTTAGCAACGCTCACATCCATTGAACAATTTTTTAAAAATGCAAACTTGCCCACAGCATGTTCCCACAAACAAAAATGTGATAATGATCAGATAATCTGTTTCAGTGATGTTAATTGAGGGGTATATATTGGCCAGGACTCTGAGGAGAACTCCCTTCCTCTCTTTGAACAATGCGATGGGATCTTTCACATCCACTTTGAAAAGCCGATGGGGCTTTCATTTAACATCTCATTCAAAAGCTCTCTTCCAGTATTGCACTGAAACATCAGCCTAAATATTTGTGCTCATGTCTCTGTATGGGATTTGAATCAGAGGAAATAGCGCTACCAACCAAGCTAAGGCTGACACACAAGTTAGCAACACTGAAAGATTTGCATGCATACTAGTTATGCAGCAGGTCATTACGCTATGATTTCTGAAGCACACGGCATAGTTTAGCGAACAATAAAACCAAACAAGACTGCCTTCTCTATCATTTGTTTCTATTTAAATTGAAACAACGACTAACTGTTTCCATTGATACACAGCTTAATACTCTATCCACTAGCCCATGAAGATTTGCAAATAAACGCTACAGAATTAATAACTGCAATTCATATTAGTTCTGCATCTTTGTGTCAAACAATTACTATTGTTGCTAAGTGTGAACACCCAGGAAAACAGCATACCACTGGTGTAAATTAATTGCAGTGATTAGTGCATTTATGCTGTTGAACTGGGATTTAAACAGTGAATACCTATGGTTTGAGTCCATTTAAATATCGTCACTCGATGGAGCAGGTTAAAGAAACTGACGACAGTACCAGCAGCTCCATTTTAATTCCAGGTAATATTTCAGCAGATGAGTTAGAAACTCCACCCGCTTCTCCACAATTAAGGCATGGGGTATTTTAACTCATTTATATCCCATCGTCATTTTCCCCTGTTCTGGTCAGTAAGTGGCAGAAACTCATGCAGTCCGGAACCTGCCCATTGACACCAGGTAGGTAATGCCATCAGCTGCCATCCTTGCTTGTCCCATAAGGGCGTTACGGTTGGGAATGTGGGGGTCGGCGGGGAATGAGGAAACATTTAGATCTTCTCTGGTCCCCAATCCTCGACCCAACCAGATTTGTCTGGTAGAAGACTCATTGCTGCTTCCTGCTCAGGCCACTGGGTTAAAATTACAGTCGTGTCCCAATTACATCATCAGACTGATCTGCATGTGTGGAAAAGGACCCCACCAGCTTCGGGTGGGTGTCTTTGCCGCCTGCACAGCTGAGCAGGTTAAAATGCTGAAGTGTCTGCTCCCAGTACTTCTAGGGCAAGTAAGTAACCTGGGTTATTTTAACTGCCTACCTATCTGGTTTCCACTGGGCAGGCAAGCTTACAATTCTGCCCCAAGTTTATTTCATAATATATCGCAAGATTATTAGCTTTTGAACTGTAGATTCTGAGGGCAGGAACCAGCTAACTATTAAAGCAACATAGATGGTGTAAATTGTTCAGTTAAGTGCGTGACAATTATTTTGAATCCAGCTCTCAGTGATGAAAAACAAAAGTGCACTATGTCGGTGAAAATGTCTAGGTTCTGTTCATTGAGTTGAGTTATTGTAGGTGATTGGAAACTTCACAGGAAAGGTGAGTAAACTAGTTAACACCCAGGTCAGAAAAGATTGTAAGAAAGCAAGAGACTGTTTTTAGAACAACTTACCTGTAAAAGAATAGCTTCGTGTTAGATTGCAGCTCAGTATTTTTGCTACTCGAGGAGTTGGCTAAGGCTTTTTAACTGTAAGTACATAATTGTATTTTATCACTGATAGGCTAGTCTTCAAAGACTCAAGTTCATCTCATGGAGGGATAAGATAGTCCAGTACCCAATAGCAATTACCAAACACGTCATGCTGTTTGTTTCCCGATGTATTATTGAAAGCTTATCTTAAAAGAGACGTGGTCTCTTCAGACTACTAGAAAAGATTTGGATGCCCACCAAAGCTACTAAGTATCATCACCTCATTCCATGACAATATGAAAGGCACAATTCAACATGGTGGCTCCTCATCAGAGCCCTTTCCTATCCTGAGTGGCGTGAAACAGGGCTGTGTTCTTGCACCCACACTTTTTGGGATTTTCTTCTCCCTGCTGCTTTCACATGCGTTCAAGTCCTCTGAAGAAGGAATTTTCCTCCACACAAGATCAGGGGGCACGTTGTTCAACCTTGCCCATCTAAGAGCGAAGTCCAAAGTACGGAAAGTCCTCATCAGGGAACTCCTCTTTGCTGATGATGCTGCTTTAACATCTGACACTGAAGAGTGCCTGCAGATTCTCATCGACAGGTTTGCGGCTGCCTGCAATGAATTTGGCCTAACCAGCAGCCTCAAGAAAACGAACATCATGGGGCAGGACGTCATAAATGCTCCATCCATCAATATTGGCGACCACGCTCTGGAAGTGGTTCAAGAGTTCACCTACCTAGGCTCAACTATCACCAGTAACCTGTCTCTAGATGCAGAAATCAACAAGCGCATGGGAAAGTCTTCCACTGCTATGTCCAGACTGGCCAAGAGAGTGTGGGAAAATGGCGCACTGACACGGAACACAAAAGTCCGAGTGTATCAGGCCTGTGTCCTCAGTACCTTGCTCTATGGCAGCGAGGCCTGGACAACGTATGTCAGCCAAGAGCGACGTCTCAATTCATTCCATCTTCGCTGCCTCCGGGGAATACTTGGCATCAGGTGGCAGGACCGTATCTCCAACACAGAAGTCCTCGAGGCGGCCAACATCCCCAGCTTGTACACACTACTGAGTCAGCGGCGCTTGAGATGGCTTGGCCATGTGAGCCGCATGGAAGATGGCAGGATCCCCAAAGACACATTGTACAGCGAGCTCGCCACTGGTATCAGACCCACCGGCCGTCCATGTCTCCGCTTTAAAGACGTCTGCAAACGTGACATGAAATCCTGTGACATTGATCACAAGTCGTGGGAGTCAGTTGCCAGCGTTCGCCAGAGCTGGCGGGCAGCCATAAAGATAGGGCTAAAATGTGGCGAGTCGAAGAGACTTAGTAGTTGGCAGGAAAAAAGACAGAGGCACATGGGAAGAGCCAACTGTGTAACAGCCCCGACAAACAAATTTCTCTGCAGCACCTGTGGAAGAGCCTGTCACTCTAGAATTGGCCTTTATAGCCACTCCAGGCGCTGCTTCACAAACCACTGACCACCTCCAGGCACGTATCCATTGTCTCTCGAGATAAGGAGGCCAAAGAAAGAAAGAAAGAAACTCAAAACAAGGATAGTCATTTTTGAACATATGGGAAGTTGGGACTCGTGCATGAGAGTGACCTAAGATTCAACAGCCAAAATCATCTTACGTCGTATAAAAGATCAAAACAGGTAATAATGTTACTGCTAAACATGTTCCTGTCATCTTTCATGCACTCAACTTACCTGAAGTTCCACAAGATTCCTTAATTATAACTCCATCAGATATATTTATATATTAAAAGTCTCAGATCTGGTGCACATTTCCTGTCCACAAACATTACTTCCTATTGTTATAATTTTTCAATAAAGCTTTTATGTGCACATTTGCAATGTAAAATGGAATGTAAACATTTATAATGGGAGTTCCTATGTAAACAGCTGGCTCTCACAGGCTGTTTTCCACAGCTCTGATTGGCTCCTGCAGCTCTCTGGCATTTTGTAGATGAGGCCCAAGGCTTAATTTACAACAACCCTCAGGCCTTTATTGTTTGGGCACATATTAAAGGCGCAAGACCATTGTTGTGAAGAGGAGGCATCACTGTCTGTTATAGAAGTGGGAGGGTCAGTTACTGTTCAGATTTACAGAGCCCCATCGTGTAAAACAGTGATTCATTTTACTCAGCATGTGCAATGAGACAAGAGATCCACAAGTCCTATGAAAAATTCATCGATCCCAAAGCCTTCTGACTGCTTATTTAATACAAATTCAATATATAGTAAATGCTGTCAGTTTTCTATTTATTACAGGCCCCTTGATGATCATTTCAGAATCTAAAGAATGCTTTGTTATTGCTGTGAGATATTAGACTGGAGAAGTTGGGGTTGTTCTCCTTCGGGCAGAGCAGATTGAAGAGAGATTTAAACAGAATTGTTCAAAATATTGAATGTTGTGACAGAGTAAATAAGGAGAAACTGTTTCCAATGGCAGCAGAGTCGGTAACGAGAGGACACAGATTTAAGGTAATTAACAGAAGAACCAGAGGCGAGATGAGGAGAATGTTTTTAAGCAGTAAGTTGTTGTGATCTGGAATGCACTGCCTCAAAAGGCAATGGAAGCAGTTTTGAGAACATTCAAAGGGGAATTGGATAAATACTTCAAGGGAAAAATTTTCCAGGGCGAGTGGGAAAGGACAGAGTAGTGGGAGTAATTGGGTAATTTCCCCCGAAGAGCCAGCACAGTCACGAAGGGCCAAATGCTGCTTTCTGTGCTGTATCATTCTATGATTAGAATGAATATTGCACTGCGTTTACCAGCTACCAATCCCAGGTCCCATGTGAGATTCTGCCTCTGTAACAAAGGACGGGTCTGTCAGTTAATGGATCTGTGGCATTGTCGGGCGCTCATTGACGTTAGTTTCACTCCTGTGTCCCAGCACGATCAGCAAAGACTGTTGATTTTTTAAAAAAAGGATCCCTGCTGTTGAAAGGTAATGAGGTTATTAACAGTTTTATTGCCAGGCAAATAACTTCCCTTCTAAATGCCTTTTCTGTTGAACCGAAAGATTGCAGATACAAAGAGAAAGACTTTCGTTTTTTTAATCAATTCTCCTTCAGAAATTATACGGTATTATTTAATGCCTCTGCAGCAAGCCTGAAAGCACATTATAAAGAATGGATTGGAAGTGAAGTGCCTCCTCCTTGCAGATATGGATCTGCTCGGTCACAGGCAGTAACAGCTGTCATCTCAGCCACACTGCTGTGATTTAATTAGGCTGTTTATGTCCCTTCTAATAATAATTCCATCTCTGTGAAAGGGCAAATGTGGCAAGGATTTTTTTTTTCCATTGGCGCTGCACATTGAGGAATTTGGCCTACATCTGATACACAGAGGAAAGGCCATAATGCGGAATAGAATCACTATTCCAGTCACTTCAAACTGCTGATAGATTGTGTAGAGGAAGAGGGTGCTCACTTCCTAAGGGGTTAGGCATAGGGCAGCGAGTGTGAACCAGATTGGGTTGTAAGAAGGAGAAGTGCTAATAGATACCTATATTCTGTGAAATGTTTTTGTTAATCCAGTCAGATGATCTTTAAGCTTTTCACAACCGTTCAATAAAGTGAAGTCAGTTTGACTGTGTTTTTCTAAATATGTCAGCTGAAACCTCGCTGGACAAGTAACTTCGAGTTCATGATGCACGTTGTTAATGATGTGCAGACTGGCCAGCAAGTTCAGGCGCAGAGATACGCCATGAGTTGCGAATCTCCGAGCTTCATTTGCGCCTTTCCGTTGTTTGTTTTGCACAGACGGTTTCTTGCCCTTAGCATCCTCGTTATTTTTAAGAACTTGTTGGATTAAACGCAAACTAAACTGATAGTAGAAAGATAAGGGTCATACTTAACAGTATATGTAATTCTTTTTTAACCAATGTGATGTTTATTAATGAAATGCCAATCAACCTCTCTGGATCAGAAAGAGTACAATTTAAACTGTTGTATCTCGTTCCTGCATGCAGCATATTCTTAGAAATTTAAACATTGTTTGACTTTAAAATTTCTCCTTTTTCTTTTCTGTTTCTTTTCCTCCCTCTTAATTCAACCTTTCTTTCCTCTCTTTATTTCTCTTTCTGTACTTGGTTTTACTCTAATTCACCCTGTTTCCATCTCTGCCGTTCCTCTTTTCCAAAAAGTTACAATTCCAGCAAGATTTGGGCCAATACTTTTATTTAAAAAATTGATAAACTTGCTTCAATTTATTGTAGTTTCTTTCTCAATTCTTAAATCTCAGTGGTTAAGGAGATAGATTGCTAGTGTCATCATTCACTAAGGTCCAGGATGCCCCTGTTATCAGCTCACACATCCAGCGAGTTATGCAACAAAAAAATTGAGTTCAAGGGTGCAGAAAAATGCCTAACAGTGAGCACAGCTAGATGCCCCACTTCAACAAGATAGAGATGTGCATATCTTACTATTTAAAAATCTTGCGTATAGTGTGCCTTTCCTGTAAGTGTCACAGTTACTTCCTGTAGCACTTTCCTGTCACACTTTCTCCATCACACTATTTCTATTCCTGTTTATCACGTGTGCCTGTACCTGTTGGTCACACTTAAAAACATAGCCATTCGTTCTATTGATCTGTCTTTGGGACTTTACAGCTCTGTCCTCAAGATGGGTGGTGCTGTTACCCATTGAGCTATGCCACATGATATGGCCTCTGGCCTCCCCCCCCCCCCCCCCCCGCCCCCGCCCCGTTGCCACTTCTCACCACTCTGTCACCCTCCGAGCACCAATGACCAGTACCAGGCTCTTCACGGCCAATCCCCAAACTCAGCTGTGCTTCCTTCTCCCTTCGACTTCAACCTCTGTTGCTCCCTTGACCTGTCTCAACTGAGTACTATTTTATTATTTATTTCATTCAGACGTTCTGAGTTGTACTGTTCTATGGAAGTTATTGATGAGTCATTTATGTGATTGAGAATCTATGTTTCCTTATGCATTCTTTCTGTTGGCCAGGAGGTATTTAAAGAAACCAAATCCTTTCATGGTGTTTCTAAACTGCCATTTAAACTTCAGACTTTGCTTTAAAAAAAGGCATGCATTTATATAGCGCCTTTCATAATCTCGGACATCCCAAAGTGCTTTATAGCCAATGAAGACCTTCTGAAGTGTAGTCACATCTGTAATGTGGGAAACACGGCAGACAATTTGTGCAGGGCAAGGCCCCGCCAACAGCAATGTACTAAATGGTGAGATAATTTGTCTTTGTGATGCTGATTGAGGGATTAATATTGGCCAGAACACCAGGGGGAAACTCCTCTTCTCGAAAGTAGTGCTATCTGATCTTTTATGTCCACCTAAAAGAGCAGATGGGGCCTTGGTTCAAACATCTCATCCGAAAGACAGCGACTGGGATTTTATCCAGGCCACGGGAGTCGGTGAGAACCCCATGCCGCCCCTTCTGTGGGAGTCCCGCTGAATCAAGTGCCAATTAGGCACTTAACTGATAAGCAGTGGGCCTTTCATGGGATTAAGGATGCCAACGACAGACGTCCCGCCCTCTGAGAGCTGCTGGCCAATCAGAGGCTGTCAGCTCTTTAACTAAGCAGCGCCACCATGGAGATGGTGACTGCTGCCAGTGGAGCACCCACCGAGGCCTAGGAGTGGTGCTGGACCCAGGCAACAGGTAGGTCAGGGCAGGAGGGCTTTCATGGGGTGGAGAATTACGGGGGAGGGAGTGGAGGAGGATTGGCAACAATGAAAAGGGAATGGCTCTCAGCAAGCACCCCCCCTTCCTGATGCTTGGTCCCTTGTTCAGACACCAAATGCCTTTTAACGAGGGACCCCACCTGCAACGCCAAACCCCCCCCCCCCTTCCCCAGGGCCGGCAAGCAACCTGCGCGGTTTTCCTTGACATGTTTACCGTGCGGTGTCAGGCCCACCTGCTGCTGGGCTAATTGTGGCAGCAGCGGAATGAGGCTCTTAATTGGGCATTAATTGCCCACTTAAGGGCCTCAATTGGCGGTGGGGCGGGAAGGCCGCTCACGGACCTTGCCACCCTGGACTTAATTTTGGCGGAGGTGGGAAGGTGGCAGGGTACCCCCACCCCACCACCATCCCACTCGATTACGTGCTCTCCCTGCCTCCAAATCCGATGTGGGGGAGAGCGTCAAATTCCCCCCCAGCATCTCTGACAGTGCAGCACTCCTTCAGTACTGCATGGAAAATATCAGCCTAGGTTTTATGTTTAAGTGTCTGGAATGGACCTTGAACCAACAACTTTCTGACTCAGAGATGAGAATGCTACCACCGAGCCACGACTGACACTAATGTTGCTAGTGCCGTTTTGTTGACTGGGCGGCACAGTGGTTAGCACCGCAGCCTCACAGCTACAGTGACCCGGGTTCAATTCTGGGTACTGCCTGTGTGGAGTTTGCAAGTTCTCCCTGTGTTTGCGTGGGTTTCCTCTGGGTGCTCCGGTTTCCTCCCACATGCCAAAGACTTGCAGGTTGATAGGTAAATTGGCCATTAGCAATTGCCCCTAGTATAGGTACGTGGTAGGGAAATATAGGGACAGGTGGGGATGTGGTAGGAATGTGGTAGGAATATGGAATTAGTGTAGGATTAGTATAAATGGGTGGTTGATGGTCGGCACAGACTCGGTGGGCCGAAGGGCCTGTTTCAGTGCTGTATCTCTAAACTAAACTAAAACAAAGAAAAACAAATATAATGTTCCTCCATTCTAAGTAGGTTAAAATGGAAATATTGGAACATTTTGAGACTTGACTGGAGAGATGAACAAAGAAGGAGCAACAGTAGTATTTTGGTTTGGCCTGCATGTGCTGCTGCCTTTAAACAGGTTTCTCTGCACAGCAGTACCACAGCTGGGAGGAGCCCCATGCAATTACTCAGAATGAAAATTTCCCATCATGCAGAGTAATAATGGTTACGCTGTTTTTTTCTGCTGCTGGGACTAAGAGACTAAGATTGGTCGGCAGCTCAATGAGGTGGGACTTCCTCCCTCATGCGGGAGACCGACTCCTGTCCGACCACCCTAAAATTCCGGCCATGGAGCGAATGTAGCAGCTGAAATAGCATGAAAAACCTTTTTTAAAAAAGTTATTATAAAAAAATTAGTTTAAAGATAATAAAGATAATGGTGAGGTCACATCTGGAATATTGTGTACAGTTTCGTTCTGCTTATCTGAGGAAGGATGTTCTTGCTAAAGAGAGAATGCAGCGAAAGTTTACCAGACTGATTTCTGGGATGGCAGGACTGACGTATGAGGAGAGGTTGAGTCGGTTAGGATTATTTTCGCTGGAGTTCAGAAGGGTGAGGAGGGATCTCATAGAAACCTATAAAATTCTAACAGGACTTGACAGGGTAGATGCAGGAAGGATGTTCCCGATGGTGGGCACAGTGGCGCAGTGGTTAGCACCGCAGCCTCACAGCTCCAGCGACCCGGGTTCAGTTCTGGGTACTGCCTGTGCGGAGTTTGCAAGTTCTCCCTGTGTCTGTGTGGGTTTCCGCCGGGTGCTCCGATTTCCTCCCACAGCCAAAGACTTGCAGGTTGATAGGTAAATTGGCTATTGTAAATTGCCCCTAGTGTAGGTAGGAGAATGGTGGTGATGTGGTAGAGAATATGGGGTTAATGTAGGATTAATATAAATGGGTGGTTGTTGGTCGGCACAGACTCAGTGGGCCGAAGGGCCTGTTTCAGTGCTGTATCTCTAAATAAATAAACCAGGGGTCATAGTCTAAGGATACGAGGCAAACCTTTCAGGACTGAGATGAGGAGAAATTTCTTCACCCAGAGAGTGGTGAGCCTGTGGAATTTGCTGCAACAGAAAGCAGTTGAGGCCAAAACATTATATGTTTTCAAGAAGGAGTTAGATATAGCTCTTGGGGCAAAAGGGATCAAAGGATATGGGGGGAAAGCGGAAAGAGGTTACTGAGTTGGATGATCAGCCATGGTCATAATGAATGACAGAGCAGGCTCATAGGGCCGAATGGCCTACTCCTGCCCCTATTTTCTATGGTTCTATCATAATGGAGACATTCAACAACACTCCACTGTTGTTCAGCAGTAGTTATTGCTCATATCACCATTAAAAATCCTGATTGAACAAAGTTTATCCTTATGGGATTTCTAACACCAATACAGGAGCAGGAAAATTGAAGTTCTCACTGATTTCAGTGATTGCCAGCTCTGTGGGGGGAAGTGGGTCCACAGCGCAGTCTATGTCAGAGCACTGAATGACAGACCTCAACTTCAGGATTTCTACGATAATCTGTGCATGCCCGGAGTCATAAATTTGTGATCAGTTTCAGAGGGGGAATGACGGCAAACGTTGAAAGTTCACAGTAAACCTCGACACCCGCCACCACCCCCCCCCCCCCCCCCCCTGCCAAATTAGGGCCAATGTTTAGTACACAGTTTGAGAGACAATCATTGAAAGAGCTATCCAATAGTCCCATCTCTGCTCTTTTTCCACAGCCCTGCAATTTTTTTTCCTTTTCAAGTATTTATCCGTTTCCCTTTTGAAAGGCTATTGAAACTGTTTTTAAGCAGAGAATTATAGAATAGTATAAAAACAAATGTCTTGTATCAGCTATGAAGAGAAACGAAGAAAAGAAGATTGTGATTTAGTTGAATTCAATCCGAGTAAAGAAATGTTTACATGCGTGATCCAGTTTTAGTTTAAATCTAATTGGGAATGCACTTAGATAAAAATGTTTAGTGTAATTTCTGCCATCAGTGTTTGCACAAGATGCAGCACAAAGCACAAAACAGTGAGCTCAAGGACATTTCTGCTTCAAGTTCCCATGACACTTTCAGCTGTACTGTGAATGTTATCAGGAAGCATTTCATGTCCCGTAATACATCTGGGAAAGCTGCAAACAGCTGTCAGAAAGCAGCCTTGTCTGCCTTGTCCATTTAAAGCCAGAAATATCTCCAAGCCTGCCCTATTTATCATGTTTCCCCTTAAATGCTACAACCAGATTGCAAACTAATGGGCATTGCAAAGAATGGATCACTTTCCACCTGAGCAGTAGGCTTTTGCTACATATGCACCAGATTAAAAGAAAGAGACATATGCACACAAACACATGCATAACTACTCAGTAAAGTCATCCAGATTGTAACATAGATGCTTACTTTTTCAAAGCAAATCTCATTGGGGAAATGCTAATATTTTGTATCACTGCAGAGGCAAGCATGCAAATATCAAATTAACTGTTTATTCCGGATCAGATTATGCCTTCTTGCAACAGATATTGTGCTGTATTAATTTGATCTGTTGAGGGCAAGAATATCACATTTTCAGAAAGGGTGGCATGAGGATTTTTGCACCAATATAACTTTACGAGTCGCTGACAAGTTTATTGATACCCAGCCTGAATACCTCAGAGAACAACTCTCCTAAACTAATGACTTATCTTTGTCCTATAAAAACATGACAGAAATTTAACTCTCATCCATTGTCTTAAAACTCAAATTCACCTTGATTCTGCATGTGCCAAGGGCACTAATCTAAGGTAATTTAATCTCATCACAGTAATATGATGTGTTATGGTATATTATGCTATCTTAAGTTTCAATTAGGCTGTACTTATTCAGTATAACGGCCCTTAGTTGTTCTAAGGTAACCAAAATACCTACTGTGATCAGCAAAAATGTATAGTTTAATTCTACAATTTGTATTTATTAATATGAATGCTAAGTAAGATATATTTGGATCAAGATAAAAATGTTACATACATTTTCCACGATTAATACTTAATTGAATTAAGAGGGGTTCAGGTAAAACAATGAGAAAACTGCTTGCCACTGACTATTGAGGAAGTCAGCAGTATGCTTTGAATGTTGTGCTTTTTCATTGGAACTATCTTTGAATCTCCAACAATGTTTGTGCATGAGTGCAGCAGTCAGAGAGAAAAACCCAACTGAGACCCAGATTTATTCTGAAAATTCCAAATTTGGCCAAGTTCAGATGACTTTATATTTTGTTATGTTGCTCCATTTCAGAATAATGAAAAATGGCATTGTGCTATCTAATCCACTGTGTATGCTTTACTCTGTGATCTTGCCAAGAATCAATGGTTTTATTTATTTTTTCTATTTTATACTTGCATTAGTTTATTTGTTCCTTTGTAGCAGTAGAGTTCTCAACTACTTTTCATGGTTGTTTAATAATATACTGCTGACGTTTGTCAGTTTAGGGCAAGGATTCCTCTGACTCCTTGAAAGTCTAGAGGCAAGGATGTCTGGGATTCCCATCAGTCTACTGATTCCTGCTCATCTAGCAGCAGGAATATCTCTAAATTATGTCAGCCTAGTGGCAGGGATATCTCTGACACCTGTCAATCTCGTGGCAGGGATACCACTAATTGTTATATGTTGGTTCATATGCTGCCACCTTATTTAGTCTAGCCAGAGAGCTTCTTAGTCTGTAGTAGTTAAACCTTAATCTTTATTTCATTATAATTATTTACACTCCACTCTAGCCTGTGTGACTCCTCCAAAAGCCACACTGTATCTATTCTCATGTGTCTCTCACATGATCTCATATCATCATGGTAAGAGGTATTCTTTATACTCTCTCAAGTATAATCCTTTCAGACCCTTATACTACAATAACTGCTGTCAATTTAGTGGTAGGGATACCTTTAGTTCCTGTCAATCTAGTGATAGGAATACCTCTGAATGCTGTTAATTTACTGGTGGGGATACCTCTAACAACCCATCAGTCTAGTGGTAGGGATACATCTCATACATTTTGACGGTCAAGCGTTAAGAGGGAGGCCTACTAATGGAGAGTTTCTGGAAGACTGGAGCAATCAGTTGTCCAAGATGTGTCTAATGGCACGGACATTTTATTGAACCCATGCAGATGACATGCCCTCCCGCTGACCACAGAAACTCTGGTAGGGTCATTGTTGGAGATTGTGTTGGGCAGGGATGGGAGTGGGTGTGGTGTGATCCTAGTACTACGCTGGGATCACTGCCCGCGTGTTTTCATGGCCAAAGTAAAATGGTGCACATAGTAGTATGTATTTTTTGCCACCCTCTCAAGAAAGCGGCTGCTTTTACTAAAGTACCAGGAATAGGATGACTTTATACTTCAGACCTATTGAGTTTTTTTTCCATTAGAAGCCTTTTACCTAAAATATTGACAACAACGTTCATCATCCAGGTCAGCCTTGTTAGAGAAATCAATCCTAAACAAGTAGAATATTAAGTATTATAATGAAGTAAAAAAAACCTGCCTCATATGAGGCAATGAATCAAAGGTTCAGAAATGACTTAAGTTTTGATGCTTTATACTGTAGCTAAATGTTCAGTATCTGAGTCATATTTCACTCTCAGTGCATTGTTATCCTATATTTAAATAATGCCACGTCATTGGGATACAGCAAATGTTTTCTATTTAAAATGAAAAGGTGGAGTTGCAGGACATTTTTATGAGACATGGTTGGTGTTTAAAAATTCCCATTCTAGGGCTCTGATAGCAAGAAAGGAATTCAAATGGGGAACACTCAGAATGAGATTACTCAATATGCCAATTAAGCTTTCACAAAGCAGTGTGCAGAAAATGATGAAGAACATAATTTTCTATTGTTCAACTTTATTTGCAACACTGCAGAGTCATACATCATTTTATGAAGGTTTCCAGGTCACCTATGGCCCTACAGGTGCTGACAGCTCCTGATGATAAATGTTCTGTCCGGTTCTGCAGCAAAATGTGCAGCATTGGTAATGTGGTTACAGGTATTGCAGGTATTGAAAGTTCTTATTAGCATAATCTTTTTGGGAGGTTTTCTATTTACTTTGTAAAGAAGAGCATGCATTGATGTCTCAGGTTTCCAGACCATGGTGTAATCAACATACAGCAAGGCAGCATTCAACCAATTGTGACACCAAGGAGACCAAGTAAAATTGAAGTCAATGAGAAGGTAGGGGGAAATGCTCCACTGGCTAGAGACATATCTGGCATCAAGCAAGATGGTTGTGGTTGTTTGAGGCTGACCATCTCAGCTCCAGGGCATCACTGCAGGAGTTCCTCAGGGCAGTGTCCTAGGCCCAACTTTCTTCAGCTGCTTCATCAATGACCTTCCCTGCATCATAAGCTGAGAAGTGCAACTGTTGACTGATGATTGCACAGTGTTCAGCTCCATTCATAATTCATCAGATAATGATCCAGTCTATGCCTGCATGCGTAAAGATCAGGCTTGGGCTGATAAATGTCAAGTAACAGTCATGCCACACAAGTGCCAAACAATGACCATGTCCAACATTTCCAAGTCCCATACCATCAATGTCCTTGTGTCATCATTGACCGGAAACTCAATTGGAGCAGCCACATAAATTCTGTGGCTATTGGAACAGGTAAGAGATCAGGTATTCTATTATGAATGGCTCACTCCTTGACTCCCCAAAGCCCTTTCACCATCTACAAGGAACGTCAGGGGAATGTAACAAAACTCGAGAAGCTCTATACCATACAGGACAAAGCAATCAGATTGATCGGCACCTCAACCACCACCTTAAACATTTATTATTGCTCAAATCATGGCTGCAGTGTGTACTACCATAAAATATATGCAGCACAGAAACAGGCCATTCATCCCAACCAGTCCATGCTGGCGTTTATGCTCTGTTTGAACCGTCAGGATGCACCACAGCAAGGCTTCTTCAGCAACACCTTCCAAATCCACACTTCCATCACCTCGAAAGACAAGGGCAGAAGATGTGTGGAAACACCACCACCTCCAACTTCCGCTCCATAAGACAGACTATCCAAAAAGGCAACCAACCACCACCTTCTCAGCACAATCAGGGATGTATAATAAATGCTGACCTTGTCAGCGTGCCCATGTCCTGAGAATTAATTTTAACAAAACATTTCACCTGTCATTCTATTCAATATTTACAGCACTATTCATTAGGTAGACACACTTGGCTTTACTCATCTGCCATGCTGCATGTCACACTTAAAAAGAAATACTTGCATTTCTATAGCACCTTTCCCAATCTCAGGACATCCCAAAGCACATTACAATCAATGAACTACGGTTGTAGTCACTGTTGTATTGTAGAAAAGTTGCAGCCATTTGGCACAGTAAGATCCCACTGGCAACAATGAGATCACAGGCTGGATTTTACACTGGGCGGACGGGAGCTGGCCACCGACGTAAAAGTTGGTGACGAACCCGCATCTGCCCAGCCCGGGGATTCGACCCGCATTTTACGGGTCCCCAGGCTTTAGGTGTTCAGAGGCAGGACTTCCACCCGCTTGAGGGAGGAGGTCCGGCCTCATTGAGCTGCCGGCCAATCATCGGGCCGGTAGCTCTCAGTCCCAGGAGTGACACCGGGAGCAGTGGCCACTGCTGGGACTGCATCCCAGCCGAGGACACAGAGCCAGGTTCGAGGTAAGTTTGGTTTGCCTCATTGGGCAGTTTAGCCACGGCCTGGCGAGGCAAGGGTGGTCATTTGGGGTCGAAGGGGGGGTGTCTCGGGTCCTGGGGGTAGTTCGGGAAGCGGATGCGGCCCTCAATCGGGCACTCTGTGTCCAAATGTCAGGCCCCACCCCGGTGCGGCCTTTCATGTATATTGGACGCCCGCTTGTCACGGGCAAAATATCCGTGGAGGCGGGCGAAGGTCCTTAAGTGGCCACTTAAGGCTCGATTGGCCTGGGGCAGGTGGCCTGTTTCTCATTTTCCCCCACAGCCCATGTGAAGTGGGGGTGGGAGCGGGCCAGGAAGGCACCCTCCCTGCCACCATCTGGCTTGCTGGGGTGGCATAAAATTCCGTCTCACGTCTTGATGATCTATTTTTTGTGATATGAAGAGGGAGATATTCGCTTGGACCCCAGGGCAAATTCCACTGCTTTTCTTTGAAATATTGCCACAGGACCTTTTTATCTCTATCCGAGAGGGCAGACAGGCCCTTGGTTTAACATCTCAGCCAAAAGATGGCACCTTCAACAGTACTTCAGTGCTGCACTGATGTGTAAGCCTGAATTAGTTGCTTAACTCTCCAGAGTGGGACTTGAACCCACAACCTTTTGACTCAGCTGATGCACAGCGGTCACCTTGACTGCTAGTTGCTACTCCATCAGGTTCACAGTATGAGTAGCTGAAACATGCAGATCAGGTGATGTCAGAATTTGACTTGACTGTGATACCTATTTAAAAAAGGTCTTGTCAATGTACAAATTTGAGATTCTCAATCAATAATGGGCAGTTGGGCAAGGTGTCTGAGGGCAAGTTAACAGAACATTACCCCAGCAAGCAGTCAACACCTAAAACTAGAGTGCATGTATTTCATTTCCTAAGCATGATGTGTGTGTCAGCCTTGAATCTTGCATTTCTTTTATGACCTGTATCCCAAAGCACTAATTGTATTTATGGAAAGAGCGTTCCATTCGCTGATTATCCATATGTGGCATTGCATTCTCTAACAGCATGACATTTAAATTGTTGAAAGTAATGCTACTCCCATAGTCAGTCCTACAAATAAATCACAATGGGACTGCTCATTGTTGCAACATTATTGGGCCCTAAATTCTTAATTTGAGCGCAGGTGAAATTTTGTAAAACAAAGCTCAGTTTCGGGTGTGGAGAGCATTGAAGAGTGATAAAAACAATTTCACTGACCAGTCCAGCAGCAATATTTGAGATGCCAATGACAAGCCCCATACCATAAAAGGACATTGATAAGAAGCCGAAACCAAAAATACTGTAAATGGACTGCTGGCTCATCATCTGTAAAGATAGGTTAATGTTTCAGATGTAAGCCCCTCACCGGAACTGATCACAAACAACCATTTCCAATGTTAATTGGACTCCAACTGGAGGTGGGGGTGTCAAAAAAAATTTCTTTTGAATGTTTACTAATTTTGCATGACTGGTCAAGAATGGAAAGTACCTCTTTGGTCCATCCTATCCTGGAACAGTACTGAACATGACTGCTGGGAGGAATTTTAATATTCAAAAACCACAGCAACTCAAAGCACAGTTTCTGTTTACTGATAAGGGTGGGTGCAATAAACCACTATGTTTCAGCACAGTTAATGCCCTGAGGAAGATAATGAGGCCCAGTAGCATCTAAGGCTCTCAATCACCGCTATTGGTGATTTGCAAGCACTCTTATTTATGCAGGGTCAGTTAGCTCAGTTGGCTAGACAGTTAATGTGTAATACAAAAATATATCAGCAGTGTGGGTTCAATCCCTGTACCAGCTGTGGGAGTTCATGGAGGCCTGTCTCCTCACCTTACCCCGCACTTGTGGAGTGGTGACCCTCAAGCTATACAACACCAGCTGTCTCTCTCAAATGGGAGAGATGCCTATGGTCCTCTGGGACTATGGCTACAACAACAACCTGCAGTTTTAATATAAATGAATATTTGCAGAATCTAATTCTGCATGTACATGTAGATTAATGAAAGCAGGTATAGAAATATTAAGTCTGCTTAAAAATGTTTCACAATCCTTGGAGTCCAATTCATTTAGTGGCGCAGTGGTTAGCACCGTAGCCTCACAGTTCCAGGGACCCGGGTTCGATTCTGGGTACTTGCGGAGTTTGCAAGTTCTCCCTGTGACTGCGTGGGTTTTCGCCGGGTGCTCCGGTTTCCTCCCACAGCCAAAGACTTGCAGGTGATAGGTAAATTGGCCATTGTAAATTGCCCCTAGTGTAGGTAGGTAGTAGGGATTATGGGATTACTGCAGGGTTAGTATAAATAGGTAGTTGAGCACAGTCTCAGTGGGCCAAAGGGCCTGTTTCAGTGCTGTATCTCTAAATAAATAAATAAATAAAATATAATATAATCTCTTTCGAGATTAACATCATGAGTGTGCAGTATAAGGGCAGAAGATTACTGAAACTTCATTGTGTTGAGGAATGTAGCTTTAAACTTTGGATGTGCTATAGATTATTTATTATAAAATCTAGAAACAAAAATGATAGCATATTCTTTTATTGTTCACACCTCATTGCATAAATAGTACCAATTTGAGCCACTTGGTTTAAATGACCAAGCCTAGCATTCCCAAATGAAATATGATCGCAATATTTAACTTGTCCTGCGATGCCATACCCATGCACCTATTACTAGACACTGCTGTCCAGTTTTGTTCCTAGGTCATTTGGAGTTTAGGGAGTGACTGTGGATAGGATTTTAGGCTGCTTTGTGTTCATATCTGATGTTGAATAGGCAAAGATTGTCAACACATTAAGTGTGTCTCTCAAGATTGAAGTGTTACAAGAATTTCTGAGTTAACATTGTAAGTTTGATAAAGAACCAAGACTTCTCTGTTTATATTAATGGAGTTCTTTCACACTATCAATGATACTCTTAATATCATCAGCATTTAGTGTTAGTGCAAATATTCAACTTCTATAATGAATAGAAATTGACATGTAAAATAAAATAATAATGAATTTATTGTAATTTCCACAAAAAGTTATTAATAGTTAACCTACTTTTGAAAGGAGATCTGAGATTTAATTTTTTAATATTGAATTTCGAATTTGCCACTTTGGCCAGAAAAAATTCACGAGAATGTGTCCAGCGATGAGGAACTTCAGTTACGTAGATAGATTGGAGAAGTTGGGACTGTTTTCCTTGGAGAAAAGAAGGTTGAGAGGAGATTTGATGAAGTATTCAAAATCATGAGGGGTCTGGGCAGAGTAGATAGGGAGAAACTGTTTCCATTGGTGGGAGGATCGAGAACCAGAGGGCACAGATTTAAAGTAATTGGCAAAAGAAGCAATGCCGACATGAAGGAAAACTTCTTTACACAGCGAGTGGTTTGGATCCGGAATGCAGTGCCGGAGTGTGGTGGAGGCAGATTCAATCGAGGCATTCAAGAGGGAATTGGGATTATTATCTGAAAAGGAAGAATGTGTGGGGCTATGGGGAGAAGACGGGCGAAGTGGCACTAGGGTGAATTGCTCCTTCAGAGAGCCAGCACAGACACGACGGGCCAATGACCTCCTTTTGTGCTATAATTATTCTATGATTCTATGATTCAATGACCAGGAAAAAGACAACCATAAATATGTAACCCTCCCCAGGGCTGATAGCAACACTTTGTGGTAGGAGCACACTGTGTTCTTTGTGCCCAGTGTCGCTGAACTTCAAATGATGGGAAATACACAGTATGACCTTATTTCCTCATTTACATCTTCATATTTTATGCCTGGCATTATTTGAGTGGATGTATTATGCACTTGATGTCATTTTCAGTGGGAAATTCTGGAAATGGTATTGAGTGACAGGAGGCCAGCAGACTATTTCCCTGTTTAACTTTCCTTTTAGCTTGCCCAATTTACTGATGAGCAAATTCAGCCCCATAATGTCTCACCAGGGAAATTGGACATTAAGGGATTATTGGGTGGTGGGGGGGTGGGGGGGGGGGGCGTGGTTGGTGGTGTTGGGGTGGTATAATTCCTCATGTGAATAACTTTAGCAGAAAAAATTGACAATTTTGGAAAATAAGATCTTTTGCCAAAATTCTCAAAACAAGGATTTCATCTTCAATGTTTACCCAACAGCATCCAATTCTCTCAGTGTCATCTATTACTAAAAGGAACAAAGGCATTTTGAGACTAACTGATTGCTTTTAATCATTTAAATTTAGTTACCTGTCAAAGCTGAGGAAGTATTTGCTTCAGGACGTCAGTGAGGCTCTCATTTTCTGGCATTCCTTTTGCTGTGTGTCACACTGAATAATGTCTTTTCATAACCGCATTGGCACCAGCATGGACTCTGGGCAAAACAAAGTCAAGACAAAAACATCATGGATTTGAACAGGAAGAGGGTCTCCAGAGACTCCTGTTACAACAAATGTGTAAACTGAAGTGGTTAGCAACAGTGCAGGATCACATAGCGTATCCTGGGTGCCTCTTAGTTACGGTTATATTTAGAAGAATGTGGCAAACCTGCAGAATACATTTCACCTTTAACTAATGTACCGGTCAGTCTTAGTATCCACCTATGTATTAGGTTGCTCAGTGTGTAATATATTGCTGTATCACTGCAGGCTGGGGCACAAGGTTACGGGATTCAGGCTTGCAGCTACAGTTTTCCATACATGGAGTTCCTGATATCAGCTGGGATAATAATGGTAGGGAAGCTCTAAATTAATGCAATGGACTTGCCTACAGTGTTTGAGAGCCTGCAGCCTGCTTACCTCACTGTGATTGCTTATAGAGCAGGTCTGGAGAAGGCGACCTGCATCCACTTGTTGATTAAGAGGGTGTGGTGTGTAGGGAGATTGAAAAACAGGAAATAAAGAAACTAAAATAATGATTAAGGGAGAAGGCTATCTGTGAGGAAGAAACCTGCTTTTCTTGACCTATAGTTGAATTGAAGTTTACAGAGTTCAAGGGCCATGACTGGGATTAGTGTTACAAGCAGCTGTTTCTATCAGCCCACACACATTTTCCATATTGTTATATGTGTGTGTTTTTTTTGTCTACGATAACAATCCTTTTTTTTATTTTTTAATGTACTCCTCATGATCAATTTTCAATGCTTTAGTGCAATGTAAATACTGCCTAGCCAGAATTTTTGAATTGATCACTTAGTTTTACTGCTTGTTCTCAGATCTTAAAATTATAAATCATCTTAAGATCAATACAATAGCAGTCTCGGTCCATATTATTGTGCAAACATCATCCATAATGGAATTGGAAAATTCTTACTATTAAAGGTCTTTGTGTTCTTCAGTCAAAACATTTCAGCTTGAGGTCTCCTATGCAGAAGCTCTTGTAGCACGAGGAAACAACTTGCACTGATTCAGCACCCTTAACTTAAAAAAGCATCTCATGACACCTCACAGAAATGTAAATAAATGGGCAGTGAGCCTAAGAAGGAGAGGTTAAAAACATATGATGAAAAGCTTAGCTAAAGACTGGGGAACTGAATCAGGATCTTGAAGGAGGTGAACAGGCAAAGGGGTTTAGGCAAACAATTCCAGAGAATAGGACCTGGGTGACTGAAGTCAGGGCCACCATTGATAGGGCAAAGGGCAGGAGGGATACACAAGCCTGAGTTAGTGTGAATGGAGGCATTGTAAGGCTAGAGGAAGTTACAGAGATAGGAAGGGCCTAGCCCATGAAAGGATTTGAATACCAGGATGAGAATGTTAACTTTTAAATGTTGGGGAATGGGTATCAATATAGGTCAGGTATGGTGGGAGAGATGGATGAGCAGGACTAAACAATGCACTCAAGAAATTTAGAAAGGAATGGGGTATTGGAGATAAGAGAGTAGTGAGGATAGAGGGGTCTAGGCTTGTTTTTTTTGAGGAGGAGGCATGATGGTGGCTTCAAAGGGTAGGAAGACAGTACCTGAGGAGACGGAACCATTTACAATATCACCTAAAATCAGGTAGGGAAGTTGGGTGATTAAGACTTTAATGGCAATGTGGTTGAGGGAACAGGAGATAGGTCTCATGGATAAGATCAGTTTAGGGAGCGTGGAATGGGGTGAGGTAGAAGGTAAAAAGAGACATGAGTTCAGGGCCGAAGTGGGGATAAGACTGGGTATGTTTGACTTAGTGGGCGAAGGGAAGGGGGAAAGCAGCAGTGAAGTGATTTATGACTTTCACCCCTTATAGGGACTAAACCAAATCAAGTGTACATCCCTATAAGTCTCCTTTAATTAAGTTCAAACTAGACAAATTCTTATAGGCACATATTTGTGTCTAAAGAACTGACCTAGTCTTCCCTCAAAGAAAGAAAACCAACAGAGAATATTACTATCTTTCGAATAGGCTATTTTAAAATAATTATAGCTAAGTCATAAATATCCCAGATGTTATAAGGGTCTGGGAAACTCTCTTCAATATGTATCTCCCCACTTAAGCAGACACAGAGAGGGGGTTCTTGTTGTTGTACACAGAATGCTACTTGAGACGATTTATTAACTTTTATATATTTATTAAAGAATTGAACATGCAATACACTTTAGGTGGCTAAGTATACTACAATATCAAAGATTACTAAGAGATGTAACACGTAATCTTATTTCTGAAATAGAATCCAAAAGTTCAACCTTGATAACGTTACAGCAAACTATCTTAGAATAATGGTCAAAATTTGAAGTGAACTTTTATCTTAAATTCCCCGAGTAAGCCATAGGTTGAGAAGCATTGATGAGGAATCCAATACTTCTGATTTTTTGATTCAAAACTCTCATGTTTATACTGTTTCTAAAGTATCATTTTAGCATGTAGGTGTTACCTTTCTGTGTGTGTTGTTCCTGCTTTTGTGATCCATATATGGTGATATCATTAGTTACCATTCCCACTTGATATATTTGCTAGAAATCCCCTGCGCTTAAAGTTGTGAGCTTTTATCTGGTCAAAATGTTTGTATTTGAGTTTACTTGGCATTTGTTTTTGTAAGTACCATTTCATTTTGTAATTTATTATCTGTAATTGTTTTTTATGGTACTTTGTAGCATCGTATAGCGTCAGTCTGTCGAGATCACTAACACTATCAACTAATTAAGTTTATAGTTATCAGTACCGACCTCACATAGGATGTTACAGTGAGTTTCATCTTCTAATTCCATTGTAGCAGAGACCTTGGAAGACCTTGGAATGGATTTTTTAACTCTACCCTTAAAGGGAAATTTCAGTGAGACTTGAAAACAGACCATTTATTCAATCGTCAATTCTAAAAGGTATAATGTATTAATTATGTCAAATTCTACCTAATTAAGCCTAATATACCTATGTTTCATCACAGCAGAGGGAGTTGAATGGATGATTTCTATCTTGGAGATGAAGGCATCTCTTAGCTCCTTTTACTTCTTGTAAGTGCAGTGAAAGGGGAAGGGGTGTAGGGTTTATGGAGTCAGTTGATAGTGAAAAGAAACCTGGCCTTATCTTTGTTTTCCTTAGAGCAGAGAAGGCTGAGGGGGAACATGATTGAGGTATACAAAATTATGAGGGGCATTGATAGATTAGATAGGAAGAAACTTTTTCCCTTAGCGGAGGGAGCAATAACCAGGGGGCATAGATTTAAGGTAAGGGGCAGGAGGTTTAGAGGGGATTTGAGGAAAAAATTTTTCACTCAGAGGGTGGTTGGAATCTGGAACGCACTGCCTGAAGAGGTAGTAGAGGCAGGAATCATCACAACATTCAAGAAGTATTTAGATGAGCACTTGAAACTCCATAGCATATAAGGCTACAGGCCAAGTGTTGGAAAATGGGATTAGAATAGGTAGGTGCTTGATGACCAGCACAGACACGATGGGCCGAAGGGCCTGTTTCTGTGCTGAATGACTCTATGGCTCTATTAGGATGATCCTAGAATCCCAGTTTAGTAGATGTAGTAGAGTCCTGTTAGAGCTTGTTGTGGTAAAGCCAGATGTGGAGATGGATGTGAAGCCAGGTGTATGTCAAATATACTCATGTTTGTGCCCCTTGGATTTGAGGGAATAAAGATGAACATTCACAGTCAGAGGAAAATCTATCCCATTGTTGTCACCCTAATGAAGCTTGACATTTACATTAGCTCTCATTGTTTTTTTGAGGACTGAGGGATTATAGCTGAATTGCTTTTGTTTATCTGGTTTGCGTTAATTTTAAAGGGCAGTGTTGCTTCATTGAGGTTTACTTTTCTCCCGTGGTCACAATTGGGATAGTATTGGTTTTAGCACCACTGAAAGAAAGAGATACTTGTATTCATGTAACACTTTAGCATATTCTTCCAAGTGCTGAAAAATGCATTACTTTTGAAGTGTTGTAACTGTTACCTAGGTAAACGAAGCATCCATTCTGCACACAGCATAGCAATGAGCTGAATGACCTGTTGATCTGTTTTTGTAATGTATTGTTTGAGGGAAAAATGTTGATAAAACACCAGGAAGATTTCCTGTTGTTCTTCAAATAGTACCCTTTTTAACACTCATCGGGCAGTGTAACAGGCTGCCAGGACTTCAGCTTAACATCCCATTTGAAAGATTGCACCTCTAACAATGCAACATTCCCTCAGTACTGTCCTACAGTGTTAGCCATATTATGCACTCAAGGGCCTGATATGAGGATCAAGCAGCCAATCTTCTGAACCAGAGACCATTGACCTACTAGGTGAGTGTTAGGGAAGTGGAAATCCGCCAATGATCACTATTCAATGAGCCTTGCTGAAAATGCGTGTGTGAGTGTGTGTAAAGTGAGGGCAGGTTCAGGTTTGGTTGTAGTGTATCCATCCCCTGGTCAATGTTTTCCTTGTATAAGACTGCGTTTAGGCCTGACTTGGATTACCATATTCAGTGTTGGTCCCCTCATATGCTGGGTAATATATAGATTTTGTAAGCCTCAAACTAGGCCCACAAGAATGATACAGCTTAGATATCCAGGTAGAAATAAATAGACACACCTATTTAGTTATGAGTACACAGACTCTGAGGCAGCCTGTTAGATAAAATAATTAATGGACTAGATTGTGTTAATATTGACAGATCAGGAGCAATTTTACCCCAACTTGCTGGGTAGAAAACCCATGGGATCAGCTGGAACGCTGATTTTACACCCCATCCTGTCCCACCATTCGGGAAACTGCCAGGATTGGGTGCAATGTTGGTTTTATACCCTGCCTGATTTTACTCTCCAATGAGAATTACTGGATAGGTGTAAAATCAGCATTCCACCTGACCCTTTGGTTGTCCCACCTGGAGAGTTAGGATAAAGTTTCCATTATTTCAAATAGATATGTTAGGGAGGACCGAGGTCAGGATAATCTTCTGTCCTACAAGATAATAGACTGAAGGACAGGTTGAAGCCTCCTGCAGTGAATGCTGATTTGTTGCATTCCTTCGAAAGAGACCTGGATCAATTGCTGGCTGGAATGGAGATTAGGCCTCTCCAGGATGATTATATCAGCAGCTGATTTTAGGGTGGTGATGGTGGGGGTGTGGTGAATCATAATACTTAAGGCATCACAACTGTGTGGATGGGGCTCAATGGACCAGTTGCTTTCTTAGAGTCATAGAGTCATACAGCATAGAAACAGGCCCTTTGGCCCATCGTGTCTGTGCTGGCCATCAAGCACCTAACTATTCTAGTCCCATTTTCCAGCACTTGGCCTGTAGCCTTGTATGCTATGGCGTTTCCGCCCTTCATTTTTTTGTCTGGCTGTATATCTACAAAAATTCACAGTAAATGTCTAGTATTGTGCCTTCGCAAAGCAGGTCTGGAAAGAGATGCAGTAGCTTTTGTCAAGGTTCATCCCGAGCAGCTCTGCAACGCAGGACTCAGTGCTCCACGTGCTGTTCCCAGGGATGCACACCGAGATAAACATCAACTGCTGCTGGAGGACCATCAACTTGCACTTTGGTCTGCCTGAAACCTGCTGCTCTTCCAGTGCAAAGAGCTGTCGACAACTGAGTGTTGCAGACTGGCACATTCCAAAGTCCAGGACTATGTGCTGACAGACACACTAAAGCTTGGGGCAACTGCCACAAAAGCTCAATGGGGAAAGGCCACTGTGCAAGGCCCTCCCACCATAGTATACCGAGGGGCTGGAAAACATGCAAAACTCCTTGGGCTGTATGCACCAGAGAATGTTCAACATCAAATGTAACTTATAAATATAACCTGAAATAGCAAGTGTAGTGAGCCTTGAAGCGGCCAACATCCCCAGCTTATACACACTACTGAGTCAGCGGCGCTTGAGATGGCTTGGCCATGTGAGCCGCATGGAAGATGGCAGGATCCCCAAAGACACATTGTACAGCGAGCTCGCCACTGGTATCAGACCCACCGGCCGTCCATGTCTCCGTTATAAAGACGTCTGCAAACACGACATGAAATCGTGTGACATTGATCACAAGTCGTGGGAGTCAGTTGCCAGCATTCGCCAGAGCTGGCGGGCAGCCATAAAGACAGGGCTAAATTGTGGCGAGTCGAAGAGACTTAGTAGTTGGCAGGAAAAAAGACAGAGGCGCAAGGGGAGAGCCAACTGTGCAACAGCCCCAACAAACAAATTTCTCTGCAGCACCTGTGGAAGAGCCTGTCACTCCAGAATTGGCCTTTATAGCCACTCCAGGCGCTGCTTCACAAACCACTGACCACCTCCAGGCGCGTATCCATTGTCTCTCGAGATAAGGAGGCCCAAAAGAAAAGAAAGTGAGCCACCTCATGTAGTGAGGTGATGAAAGAAACTGATGTGCATTGCACTTTATGGAATGCCAAATTTGAACTTAAGTAATGTATTTTTACAAATTTTATGAACAAAGGATATTTTTGAAAAAGAAACATCATTCGAGCCACACTACTCCAGGATCATCCTGAAAAGACCCCCTGGTTTCCCTTCACTCCCGACTTTCAATTTCAAAACTGCCATCATCATCCCCCATCTCAACATTTGAGTTTAATTCTGTGCTGTGAAGAACTTGATTCAGGTTCCTCAAACACATTTCACATAAGATCCTCGTAATTGTTTACAAATCGCTCCATGGCCTT
Organism: Heterodontus francisci; assembly: GCF_036365525.1. Classification (NCBI taxonomy): domain Eukaryota; kingdom Metazoa; phylum Chordata; class Chondrichthyes; order Heterodontiformes; family Heterodontidae; genus Heterodontus; species Heterodontus francisci. Next base: position 128,905,827 of record NC_090376.1, on the reverse strand, counting down.
GCCCCTCCCTGTCTCTGTAACCTCCTCCGACCCTCTGAGATATCTGCACTCCTCCAATTCTGGTTGCTTATGCAACCCCAATTTTCATCACTCCACCATTGATAGCTGTATCTTCAGTTGTCAAGGTCCTAAGCTCTAGAATTCCCTTCCTAAACCTCTCTGCCTCTCTCTCATTCTTTAAGATGGTCCTTAAAACCTACCTCTTTTAGTCACCTGTCCATTTATCTCCTCATGTGGCTGTGTGTTAAATGTTACTTGATAATCGCTTCTGTGAAGCAGGTTGGGCGTTTTTATTACGCTAATGATGTCTTATAAATGTAGGTTGTTGTTATAGTGATCAACCATTTCATTGCTGAATGCAGCTGCCCTCTTAGGTTGCCAGGTGAAACAAGATTTACTTCGTAACAATTCATCACAATTTTGCAAGGAAACTTTCAAAGGAAGCTACAGCATGTTAAAAATTAGTCAGATCTAATTTCTGATACAGTGGGGCCCTTTGTACTATGCCATGATGAGTCAGGTAATGTGGTCAGTTACAGTTCTATCAGTTCAACTCAAGTGTTTCCTGAGTAAAATGACCTGTTTGTTGTTGCGTTGTTGGATTTGTTTAAATAACCAGGGCGGCCTGCCCCCACCAATCACGTGGAGGGGGCAGGCTGTCCATCCCCAGCAATGGCGGAAGCTGCCTGTGCACAGGTGCTGGCTCCATTTTTGAAGGGCAGCTAGCCCTGCTGGTCAATTTGAATTTTTAAAGCAATATCACCCCCAAAATTTATCCAATAAATTTCTAACACCCCTTTCGCAACCCCCAGTAACAATTACATTCACTATTTGCCCTTCCCCCCCCACCCAAAAAAAACACTTGCCTTTCAAATCTGACCTTCCCTCCCAAACTGCACAAAGTTTAAAGTTCATCCCTTCTCACCATCCCCTACACCCATTATGTCTTTGACACCATCCCCGCCTCCCCCGTACTGAAAATCTTACCTCCTCCCCCCTCCCCACTAGTGTCACGCCACCTTTCCGCAGATGGGGAACTGAAGGCATGGGAGTGAAGGTCGTCGCACTGAGGATTGCGGTGGGGCCGGAAGATGGAAGGTAAGTTTATTTAAATGTATTCATTTTATTGATTTAAATATTGAAATTCAGGTCCAATCGCCCAGCCACAATATTCCAGGCCCCCACCACACAGCCCGACATCGTGGGCTTGGTAAAATCCAGCCCTCACTGTGTATCCGTCCATTTGAAAAAAAAAAGGTGTTTGGGAATTGGATTGTTCAAGGATTTCTGTCTGTAAAGAAATGGAGGCTCTGAGATGATAGGAAACAGTTGGCTTTTCAATCCTGTGTCACCTTGTCAGAATTTTGCAAGAAATATTGGGGAGGGGTGGGGGAATTTTATGCTCTCCCCCGCAGTGAGTTTGGAGGTGGGGAGAGCACTTAATCGGATGGTGTGGTGGCGGGTGGGGATCCTGCCGCTTTCCCACCTCTACCCCAATTAAGTACATGGCGGGAAGATCAGTGGACGGCCTTCCTGCCCTGCTGCCAATTGAGGCCCTTAAATGGACAATTAATGCCCAATTAAGGCCCTCATCCCACCTCCGCCGGTATTGGGTGGGCGAGCGTGTTGCCACATGGGGAGCACGCAAAGCAAAGCCATGTGGGTTGCTTGCTGTCTCTGGGGGTGGGGTGGGGGGGGGTGGATGTCGGGTGGGGTGGGGTGAGGGGTCCCTTGTTAAAAGGCACTTAGTGCCTGATCAAGGGACCCGACATCAGGAAAGTGGCCGGGGGTGGGGGGGGGGGGGTCCGAGATCCAGCCCCTGCCCTTGCTGCCGACCCCCCTACGCTGCCCTTCCCCTTAACCCCCACCCCGCGAAACCCCTCGTACCCTGGCCTGGGTCCCTCGCCTCTGGTGGATCCAATACTGGCAGCAGTCACTGCCTCCGCGGTGGCACTGCTCAGTAAAAGAGCTGCCAACCTTTAATTGGCTGGCAGCTCTCAGCAGATGGGACTTCTGTCCCCAGGGTCCTTAATCCTGGGGAAAGCCTGCTGCTGTCCACCTAATTTCTAATTGGCACATAATGCAGTGGGCCTTTTCAGAGGAGGTGATACAGGGCTCTTGCTGGTGCTTCAGCCAGTGGCCAAGACCCCGTCGCCCACTTAAAATCCCCCCTACCATCTTTTTTTCACTCTGATTGGAAGTTGCATGCCTTTATAAGTTTGTATCTAAAGTTAAGTATAGAAAGTTCCCTTTTATAGGCTCCCACTGACCTGAAAATATTTGTTGATTGAAAGCCATGGGTTGTGTGCTAAAATAGCTGATGAATACAATGTGTTTTTAAGCTCTACTGTCATTTCTTTTAACTAATCAAAATTAATAACAAACATCACAAATAGGAGACACATACTGCAATTATGAATCAATCTGATTACGTCTAAGGCACGATTGGAAGATCACAAAATTATTTGCATTGGTTGACGTGTGGCTTAAGTTATGACAGGCTTGCGTCCCACTGCACTTTCACTTCACATGTTGTCAGAGCTGTATCCAGGCCAGTTTTCCAGCTGCAGGATTTCTTGAAACTCCTTCGCCATTGCTTACATTGTGATTGAGTAAGCATTCAATTCTTTTAAACTGATATCCAGGCTAACTGTGCTATATAACTAGGGCTTTTGTCGGTTTTAATGTTATGTTTGCCGCTACACATATATACAAGCGTACGTTTTGTGAAATTCTCGAGTTGCTGACGCAGATTCTGGCTCACTGGGAGCGTTGGTTTGTGAAGTCGGGTACTGACCTTCATGCTCGATTTGTAAAGATTGATAGATTCATAGAAGTTTACAGCATAGAAGGAGGCCATTCGATCCATTGTGTCCATGTTGGCTAACAAGGAGTCATCCAGCCTAATCCCGTTTTCTTGTAGCTTATAGCATTTCACGTACATATCCAAGTGTTTTTAAAATATTATGAGGGTTTCTGCCTTTGTCACCCTCTCAGGCAGTGAGTTCCAGATCCCACCACTCTCTGTGAAAAATTTCCTACTTCATATCCTAAATCTCTACCACCTGGTTATGGTCCCCTCAACCAAGGGGAATATGGCCTTCCTACTCACACTATCTAGATCTCTCATTATTTTATGCACATCAATTAGGTCTCCCCTCAGCCTCCTCTGTTCCAAAGAAAACAACCCTACCCTATACAATCTTTCCTCATAACTAAAATCTCCAATCCAGGCAACATCTTTGTAAATCTCCTCTGTATCCTCTCTCGTGCAATCACATCTTTCCTTTAATAAAGACAAGAAATGCTGGAAATACTCAGCAGGTCTGGCAGCATCTGTGGAAAGAGAAGCAGAGTTAACGTTTCGGGTCAGTGACCCTTCTTCGGAACTGACAAATATTAGAAATGTCAAAGGTTATAAGCAAGTGAGGCAGGGGTGGGGCAAGAGATAACAAAGGAGAAGGTGTAGATTGGACAAGGCCACATAGCTGACCAAAAGGTCATGGAGCAAAGGCAAACAATATGTTAATGATGTGTTGAAAGACAGATAGGGTGTTAACGGACTGAAGATTGAACAGCAGCAAGTACAAAAATGAAAAAAAAACAGTGGGTAAGCAAACTGAATAAACTAAGATGAAATGAAATAAACATACAAAAAAATTGTAAATAATGTAAAAAAGAAAAAATAATTAAAAATAAAAGTAAAATGGGGGGCCCGTCATGCTCTGAAATTATTGAACTCAATGTTCAGTCCGGCAGGCTGTAGTGTGCCTAATCGGTAAATGAGATGCTGTTCCTTGAGCTTGCGTTGATGTTCACTGGAACACTGCAGCAAGCCCAGGATAGAGATGTGAGCGTGAGAGCAGGGGGGAGTGTTGAAATGGCAAGCAACCGGAAGCTCAGGGTCCTGCTTGCGGACTGAGTGGAGGTGTTCTGCCAAGTGGTCACCCAGTCTGCGTTTGGTCTCCCCAATGTAGAGGAGACCACATTGTGAGCAGCGAATACAGTATACTACATTGAAAGAAGTACATCTTTCCTTTAATGTGGTGACCAAAACTGCATGCAGTACTCCAGCAGTGGCTTCACCAGTGTTTTATACAGTTCCAGCATAACCTCCCTGCTCTTGCCTTTATTTGCTGAAGCATAAAATATAAGTATCCAGTATGCTTTCTTGACCACCTTATCTATCTTCCAGCCACCTACAGAGATCTGTGGACATGCACACCAAAGTGCCTCTGTTCCTGCACACTTCTCAGTATTGTATGATTTATTATGTACCCTTGCCATGTTAGCCTTCCCCAAATGTGTTACCTCACACTCCTGTGGATGGAACTCCATTTGCCACAGTTCCATCCACCTGGTTCATCCATTGATATCTTCCTGCAGTCCACGGCTTTCTTTTTCATTACAGCCGCACAGCTAATTTTTATATTTTCTGCAAACTTCTTAATCATACCCCCTACATTCAATTCCAAATCGTTGATATATACTACAAAAAGCAAGGAATCTCATACTGACCCCTGCAGAATCCCACTGGAAACAGCTTTACAGTCACAAAAACACCCATCGACCATTACTCTTTGCTTCCTGCCTCTGAGCCAATTTTGGATCCAACTTGCCACTTTGCCTTGGATCCCATGACTAGATCTCATGACTAGAGTTCCTAATTTGCCAATTATTAACATTATTGACTGGACAAATGGACATCCCACAAATTTGAAGCACTGACCTCCAGAAGCCTGATTTTCCAATCCGTGCGAATTTGTTCAAATTTACCCTATAAAATTCACTTCGCTTATGGTTTCCTTGCATCTTTCAATTGGAAGTTGCAACATAATAGGGAGGTTCTTGGAAACTACTCACCGCAGTTTTTTGATTCCACAACATCCTCATAACTGAAGTCTTCATTAGCTATGCAATATCAATGGACATGTTTGCTGACATTCTTATTAGAAAATTGTTGTAGACTGGTTGGACTCTGTATTGTCATGAACATCTTGTCGCAGCTGAAGAATGAACAACTTATTTTCCTTCATTAATGACTAGTTGAATAAGATAATAGTGAGATAGAAAAAGGCGAATGGAAGGAGCTGAATGTGAAGCTGTTTATGGCGAAGTTTGCTTCATAGAATCGGCATGACAAAAGAACAAAGAACAAAGAAAATTACAGCACAGGAACAGGCCCTTCGGCCCTCCAAGCCTGCGCCGATCCAGATCCTCTAGCTAAACATGTCGCCTATTTTCTAAGGGTTTGTATCTCTTTGCTTCCTGCCCATTCATGTATCTGTCGAGATACATCTTAAAAGACGCTATCGTGCCCGCGTCTACCACCTCCGCTGGCAACGCGTTCCAGGCACCCACCACCCTCTGCGTAAAGAGCTTTCCACGCATACCCCCCTAAACTTTTCCCCTCTCACTTTGAACTTGTGACCCCTAGTAGTTGAATCCCCCACTCTGAGAAAAAGCTTCTTGCTATCCACCCTGTCTATACCTCTCATGATTTTGTACACCTCAATCAGGTCCCCCCTCAACCTCCGTCTTTCTAATGAAAATAATCCTAATCTACTCAACCTCTCTTCATAGCTAGCGCCCTCCATACCAGGCAACATCCTGGTGAACCTCCTCTGCACCCTCTCCAAAGCATCTACATCCTTTTGGTAATGTGGCGACCAGAACTGCACGCAGTATTCCAAATGTGGCCGAACCAAAGTCTTATACAACTGTAACATGACCTGCCAACCCTTGTACTCAATACCCCGTCCGATGAAGGAAAGCATGCCGTATGCCTTCTTGACCACTCTATTGACCTGCGTTGCCACCTTCAGGGAACAATGGACCTGAACACCCAAATCTCTCTGTACATCAATTTTCCCCAGGACTTTTCCATTTACTGTATAGTTCACTCTTGAATTGGATCTTCCAAAATGCATCACCTCGCATTTGCCCTGATTGAACTCCATCTGCCATTTCTCTGCCCAACTCTCCAATCTATCGATATTCTGCTGTATTCTCTGACAGTCCCCTCATTTGCATTGCAAAGAAACATATGTGACAACACAGCAAAAGCTCATAATTAATTAAACATCATATTAATTGATTAATGGTGTCAACTAAAGCAACTAACTTTTTCAAAATTTGTTGGAACAGCATTTCATAGCCATATGATAACTGTAAAGGACTTGTGGCATATTTATCCTTTAATAAAAGTCCATTGCAATGAATGTACTTTGTAACGTGTTAGAAGAATATATTTTATACTCCTGGGCTAGGGTGGTAGAAGAGGAATGCTGTGAGCCTTCTTGCAAGGATTGGCAAGGGCTGCCCCAGCCTCCAGTCTTCCAGGGTCTGATTTGGTCAGCCCTTTCCAACTCTCATACAAGACAAGCTGCCAGTCTGGAATGGGCCTGCAGGTGGGAACTTTTGCAAGAGCAGATGAGCAAAGAATAACAATGCTTGTATTTGTGATAGGACTACAGGCCAGCTGAAAGGCAAGTTACCGTATAGGGAGGCAAAATTATTTTTCACTGTGGACGTTCATTTTAGTTTTTCAAAAGGTAGAAAAAGGGAGAAAAAAAGGCTCACAAAAACACTTGGATAAAACTTGTGTGAATACAATTTGCTTTGAAAATCCAACATGTAAATATAACTCTTTTCCAATCATTTTGGTGATAAATGGTCAAAGAATCCCCCAAACCATGTGTACCCATATTCCTGCAGGGCACATATTCAAGCTGCAACTTACAACTGAAAGCTTTGGTATACTGACATCTTTGAAAGGCTTCACACATAAAATGATTGTAACAAAACCCACCTGCATGACAATAAGAACAAAATACTGCAGATGTTGGAAATCCGAAATAAAAACAGAAAGTGCTGGAAATACTCAGGAGGCCTGGCAGTGACCTGAAACATTCACTCTGTTTCTCTCTCCACAGATGCTGCCAGACCTGCTGAGTATTTCCAGCACTTTCTGTTTTTATTCCACCTGCACGATATATCGGCTGGAATTTTACATTGGGCCAGAGGCCCTGCCCACCGACAGAAAAGTCAGTGGTGAGCCTTTCTCCGCCGGGCCTGAAAGCCACGTCGTAATCTTAATTGGCGTCAGGAGAGACTTCTGCCCCTCTGAGGCAGGAAGTCCCGCCTTCAAGAGCTACCAGCCAATCAGCGAGCTGGCAGCTCTTCAGTCCTAGCAGTGCCACCAAGAGCGGTGGCCACTGCTGGGACTATATCCAGTAAGGCTTGACAACACAGATGAGGCCTCGAACACAGGTCAGTGGGACCTCGCCAGGGACAATCAGCTGGGCCCTGGTATGGGTGTTTGGGAGTGGGGGAAGGTGCTCCAGTGGGGACTTCCATTGGGCATAGGGTGCCCGATCAGGAGGGCTCCCTGCCACAGCCCACAAGGAGGCTGGCAGGTTTTAATGGATGGCCTTCTGAACTACTGAACTGCTTGCCCGCTGCTAGTAGTATTCCAGTGGTGGCAGGAGGAGGCCCTAAAGTGGCAATTAATTGGCTTGGGTGGGCCGTTTGTCATCTTCCCCACCGCTCATAAAATTGCAGCAGGGGCAGGAAGGCAATGGGAATGGCACTCCCCCACCTCCCACGCAATTTTATACATACAGACAATCAGGCCAGCACCACTCACAATTGTTGAAGGCTTCTTTCAAATCCAGCATTTCCTCCTTCTGTCATTGTAGACCTGAAGGAGTAACATGCCAGCACTGCCTGCATGCCTGGAAAAAAAATAGTACCTCAGAATCTTACAGCTCTCTCTTTTAAACATTTCATAGTACCAATGCAACTACATGCAGTTAGTGAGTTCAAACAAGTAACCCCAATTGAGTCAGGGTGCATCAGTGAAGAGGAGAAAGGCCCAAATGGTCATATAACAGCTATCCATGTTCCCCTGTGGTTTGATAAATGCTGCAGTGGTGTGGCATTGGGCAACCACGTCATGTTTCTATTGCTGTTCAGTGGAAGAGAAGGCGATCATGATGACTATTGCATGTGCCACCTGTTTCCTACACCTCGGGAAAGTGCATCATATGATACTGCAGATAATCCCTATGGAAGAAGCTGGAGATAGAACAGTCGAGGGCAGTGTTGAACTTGAGTGCCACTGGCCGTGACATCCCAGTTTGGCTATAGTTCTCCTTGCTGCAGATGGTCCAGCTCTTCAGTCGATCCCTGTTGACCCGAAGCCTGTGGAGGCACTTGTCTTCAGTCGTTCCCATATTTATGCCAGGCCTTACAGATATTGTTGGGGGCGTAATGACAGATGCTTTCCTTTATCATGCCTTCTTTCACCTTGTACCTACTGCATCCATAAACTACTGTGTTTTGAGTGCTTTAAAACCAACACCCATTATTAATTGAACTTGACTTGCCAACCACCTTGACACTGCCGAGATTACACATCGTGACTTCTCGTTCCCAGACCTCTTGTGACAGTTTATATTATAGGAACCTCTTTCTGTGTCTTCTTGTTTTTAGCTCTTCCCTCTCCCGCTTGCTAGTAGTTTGATTGCAGGTGACTATGCAGCTCTATGTCAATTCAACATAAACATTCTCTGGATGTTCTGATAAAAAATCGTTCTAAAAATAATTTATAATTTTTTTAAAACAAAAGAATAAAAAAATTGAACCAAAACAGAAATAAAGAACAAAGCTAAATAGATACTGAGAAAATTTTAATTGGAAAAAAGCTCCATGAAGCTTTCATTCTCACCAACTCCAGATAGGCAAGGAGAGCACACATCGCAGTCCAGTCCTAAATGGATACAAAATCATTCTTATATGTATTTTAATATATTAGTGTATTAAAATAAACTTTGGTGCACTAAAAGCTGATCATTGGCACGTGTGGAGTGCTCACTAGATGTTAAGCACAGAATAATCACGAACACTGCCTCCACATTTTATTTGTTGTAATAGCCACATAACAAACTATATTCCAAAATTATTGTCAGCTTTTGATCTAATGTGGTCAGTTTTGTTAAGAAGAGCGCTCTTGTCAGGACAGGAGATTGGGCAGAGATCCTGGAAGAGGGTTTCACCATCTCTTATCTTGACTTTTCCTTATATATTCTGCATTTGGCACAAATTCAGCTTGCTGTCTGGAAAATGTGCCCAATGTTCTGAATAAGGGTTCGCTATCCTCTCCTATTATGTCTATCTGTATTTTCTTGGCAGCCTGTGAGCAGGAGGGAGAGGAGTTACAGGTAGGTAATATGGGACTGCAGGTTGCTTATACCTCCTGCAGTTAGAAATCTGATGTGGCAATACAGTGAATGTGTGTTACATAGAATTGATAGTGAAAGTGTGTTACATAGAATTGCTTGGAATTTATAGCATAGACACAGGTCATTCAGCCAAATTGGTCCATGCTGATGCTTATGCTTCACATGAGCATCCTGCCACCTTACTCCATCTCAGCCTATCAACGCATCATTGGATTTGAAAGCCGAACTGATAGTTATCCTTGCACATGATATCAAGAAACAGTGAAGGCACTGGATACAGCAAAGGCTGTGGGCCCTCACAACCTCCTGGCTGTAGTACTGAAGACTTGTGTTCCAGAACTAGCCAAGCTGTTCCAATACAGCTACAAAACTGGCATCTACATGACAATGTAGAAAATTGCCCAGGTATGTGCTGTCCATAAAAAGCAGGACAAATCCAATACAGCCAATTACTGCCTCTTCAGTCTACTCCCAATCATAAGCAAAGTAGTGGAAGGTATTGTCGACAGTGCTATCAAGCAGCACTTACACAGCAACAATCTGTTCACCGATATTCAGTTTGGGTTCTGCCAGGGCCACTCAGCTCCAGACCTATTTACAGCCGTGGTCTAAACATGGATGAAAGAGCTGAATTCCAGAGATGAGGTGAGAGTGACTGCCCTTGACATCAAGGCAGAATTTGACCGAATGTGACATCAAAGAACCCTAGCAAAATTTAAAGCAATGGGAATCAGGGGGGAAAACTCTCCACTGGGTGTAGTCATACCTAGCACAAAGGAAGTTAGTTGCACAGTGTTCAATACCATTCGCAGCTCCTCAGATACTGAAGCAGTCCGTGTCCACATACAGCAAGACCTGGAAAATAATCAGGCTTGGGCTGATGAGTGGCAAGTAACATTCATGCCACACAAGTGCCATGTAATGACCATCTCCAATAAGAGCGGGTCTAACCATCTGCCCTTGACATTCAATGACTTTTCCATCGCTGAATTCCATACCAGCAATATCTTTGGGGTTACCATTGGCTGGAAAATTAACTGGACCAGCCATGTAAATACAAGGCTCCAAGAGAGGCTGGGAATTCTGTGGCGAGTAGCTCACCTCCTGACTGCCAAAACCTTTTCACCATATACAAGGCACACGTCAGGAGAGTGATGGAATACTCTCCACTTGCCTGAATGAGTGCAGCTCCAACAACACTCAAGAAGCTCAACACCATCCAGGACAAAGCAGTCTGCTTGATCAGCACCCCATCCACAACCTTAAACATTCACTTCCTTCACTACCAGCAAACAGTGGCAGCAGTGTGTACCATCTACAAGATTCACTGCAGCAACTCGCCAAGGTTCCTTCGACAGCACCTTCTAAACCTGAGACCTCTACCACCTAGAAGAATAAGGGCAGCAAATGCATAGGAATATCACCACCTCCGAGTTCCCCTCCAATCACATGCCATCCTGACTGGGGAGCTCTATCGCTGTTCTGTCACTGTCACTGGGTAAAAATCCTGGAACTCCCTCTGTAACAGCATTGTGGGTGTACCCACACCACATGGACTGCAACGGTTCAGGAAGGTGGCTCTCCACCACCTTCTCAAGGGCAGTTAGGACTGTCCTTACCAGCGATGTTCACATCCCATGAAGGAATAAATTTAAAAAAACTTTGCCTTCCTCCAGAACCTCGAGCTGTTCATTCTAAGAGAAATTAAAGTGTTATGTACAGGTTTTACTTCATTCTAAATTGATAGCTGCTACAACCATTGCCCAATTCAATCATGGAATAAATTACATTTCTTATTTTTTATCCCCGAAGTTAATGCTCAGACATAGAAACAAGTCACTTTGAACCAATGCTTGTTAAGAAAATTTGTTTCTTAGCAAAATTATATTGAAATGGTAAAAAAAAAGTTTTACCATACCTATAAATAAATATGATGGCTGTTTCCTCCGGTGCTGCAGTTGATAAATTTGACTGATTTATTTACAATACAATGACCACTATGACTAGAGCTGGATTGGCGAAAGACAGTGATGCATAGGGACCTTGATTCTTGCAATATAAAAATCGAGCTCTGTATAGGTCAATGAAGAGGGAAATTGTCTTTTTAATCAATCACACCAAACTGTAACTGTTGCATTTCATTGATTCTTGAATCTCGTAATTCAGTGTTCTCTCTCTCTGTCATCTTGCCTTTTAAGTGGTGAAGACAGATGCAGGTAATACACCCTGAACTCTGAACTTTCACTTGGGTTTAAATGACCCCAGACAGCGGCCACTGTTGATCTCCTTATCACACATCTTACTGATCTTGAATTACATAAATTTGGTTCTTCTCATTTTTAGTTGAGAAACAATGGGGGTCATTTTAATTTTGAGCTATTGACTCGAATGTAAATGAACATTGGGAAAGATCTATAATGGACAGCTGATCCAATATCGCCTGTTTTGTACTATTGGCTGAAGTCAAAATGACTCCCAATGTGACTGAACAAAGTAAACTGCTCTAAATATGATACAATAAGGCAGCAGTCTTGCTCCGGAAGGATAGAAGGGTTGAGTATAGGGAATGTGAATACGCTGAGTTACAACCTGGGGCAGCACAGGAGGGGATGTATATTTTATTTGACCAGTGAGATTCCCATGTTCAAAGGAAAAAAATGGCTGTATTTTTTTGTTGCCTATAAATGCCATATAAATAGATTATTTTCTTTATCTCTGTGGAATCTACCTAATCCCAAGCTTTAAAATGAAATTTAAAAGCAAAGGAATAGCATGAAGTAGGCTTTTGGAGACAGATTACAAGTTTAAGCCAGGAATACTGTATTGTAAATAATTGTTAAATAAAAGAGTCTCCCTTACCATGAGCTTTGCATGTTTGTGGATGCTCTGTTATTGTGTTTTTCTTCATAAACTGCTAGAGGCTCTATTCAATGTAAGGCTTGAAGTTTATTACTTAATTATTTAACTTTATTGCTTCTTTGTTATATCGAATATATTTGGCTTTATTAGCACAAGATGTATCTTAGGAAAAAAACTGAATTAAAATGTTACATGCATAAATACATTTTTAAAATGTTTTATATTCAAATAGATTAAATTGTATGAGGCGCGCGTAGAAACAGCAGTAGGTCATTCAGCCTCTCCATCCTGTTCTGCCATTCAATTAGATTGTGACTGATCTATATCAACTCCATCTACCCGCCTTGTTTCCGTAACTCTTGATACGCTTGCCAAGTATGTCTATCTTTCTCAGTTTGGTCATTTTCATTTGACCCCTGGCCTCACCATTTTAGTGGACACAGTTCCAGATTTCGACTGCCCACATTAAGATTGAAGATGATTTCTTAGAATTTTGCTGTGCAGTATTTTTTATGTAGTTTTGTTTGTTTCCTGCACCTTTGAATTACTATGAAGCTGGGTCAATCGTGAACTGATGGAAAGTAGGTCAATTTAATGTCTTGTGAAAGTGCTGATATCTAATAAAAGTCTCAAATGCCTGCATTATCACCTCCTTGAATCTTTGTAAAGGAAAATGTATGTTTATCTGGTCCTTATTGACAATGAATGTGGATGTGAGCTCCTCCAGGCTTAGCACAGATTTAAAAAAAATTCCCATAAGATTTTGCTGACATTTTTGACTGATTTCTCTTGCCTGGTAATAACCTGCCTCACTGCCTCAGTTCTATTACTGATAGAAAGTGGTTGATGTTAAGGCTTCCATCATCTCTCACCTTGATGATCAAGCAGCATACCAAATAAATCAATGAAAGAACTCAGCTGTTGCTCATGAATGTTAAGGGAGCCATATTAAAGGAGGTAAGCTATCATTTGTTGCACATTTAAACCTGTATTTAGCAATCACATTCAGGCTTCAAACAAGCTGACTATACAATCTAATAATGTAATAACAGCCTTTAAACATTGCTCTTTATTAATAACACTGTTGTGAGGACTTCATCTTCTGTTGCTGTCCCAAATTGATACCCCATATCTGTGCTACAACAACAACAACAACTTGACTTTAAGGCGATTCACAGGAGTGTTTAGTCCTACATGAAAATGTTTTATGTCCAACCTGATCATGAGAGCACTGTGAATCGTTGACCTTGACTATGGGCTTGTCATTTCATTCAGGTCTAGGTAACACTGATAGCTATTATGAGCCAATGACAGTTGTCCGTGTTGGCATGTGGCTGCTTAATCTTGGTGCTGGTTCTGTTTAATTGAAGCAGACATTGGTTGATTTGGAAACTAATTGGCTGCTTAATCAGGTTGACCATAAGGACAGGTCACACTGTAATCGTTACACGTTGAATTTGTTGAGTCAAACAAAAGCAAGGCCTAAATTGGATAAAATTCCCCTCAAAGACATCATTGGGAAATCAGCAGCAGTTTATTATTCCACAGAATTTGAATCGCCATTTTATTAGGTATTACAACTTTTTATTTTCCACTGTGTGAAAAAGCTTAGCTGCCTTTAGATATTTAACAGCTTTTTAATAATTAAAGCAATGTTACTTATGCATCACTATTTATGTTATCTGTCAATATTTTCACTTGTTGTATAAAAGGATACATAGTGGGTGTTCCTTGGAATTAAAGCATTTATAGTCTGATTGTGAGTCACAAATTATAACATTTTGTTTAGCTTCTGAATAAATTGCTTCTCTCAGTGGTCTCCGCTGTACGGATTCTATTTATGAGCTCTGGCTGCAATGCTCTGAATTAATGTGCAGTATTATGCTAGGAGGTTTGCTGGTATTCTATAATTGATGTTGACAGCAGAGTTGTTAATATTGTGATTCTACTTCCAAACAATCTATCAATTAAAATGTATAATAATTTATGTTGTATTGCTAGTTGATCTCTCATGGCATTGCTCACAGAGAATTTAAAATAAAACTTGTCTCTCATCCTGTAATGGCTTCCTTCAAACTCTGATTCTTTGTCTGGCTTTGTCCATTTGTCTTTGAGACTTTCTGTTCTTTTTTTTCTCTCTGCTATGCTTCTTCACTTTCTTTTTGCTCTATCGCTTTCTGTCAGCCTGTCCTTCCCCATATCTCACTTTTTCTCTGTACATTCCTCATACACTAGTTCTGTTTCCTTTCAGTATGTCTTCTCTCATTTTTAAAAATTTCTTTCTGAATGTTTCTCTCTCAGTGGGGATTGATTCTGACTTCGTGGGCAACCACACCGCCAGAGTGCAACGAATGGTTTCCCATGTGTTCAGTGAGGAGGTGCCCATCATTTTGAGGCCCTGGCCTCATTTGCATTTGTGCTGGCGAGCTGTGGAGAGCCAAATGGGCATCTCGATGCAGCTCGCGGGATTACATTTGTCCCATATTGGTCCACGGCAGTCATCAGTAAGGTAAGTCAAAGGCGGTCATGATCGTGGAGAACTCCCGTTCCTCTGAACCCCCGCACCCCGGGCCTTTTCGGTTCTGTTGTCCGTGGGACTGATCACAGCACCACTTCAAACAGTTCCGACCTAATGTAGCAATGATGGGGGTAGTGGGGGGCTGGGGGGGGTAGTCATTGATTAGTATATTAAACGAAGTCTTCCCCCTGAAACAGGCAGGAGCTTGGACAGCCAGCAATAGGCTCCTTTCAGGACAGGTCTTTTTTCACGATAGGAATATCCTTGTTTGATATTCAGTTCACTGCTCTCAATTGGAACAGCAAATGAAGCATCAGAATTTGCCTCAACCAGGCTTCCTGCTCTTGATTAATATCCTTTTTTCCTGCTGTTTGAGATACCTGTGCAGACATAGGGCTAGGCTCAGTTGTGATGTCTGCTGTGGTCAAGCAACCTAAAGACATTGGCCATCATAGTTTAGACATATATTATGCTGGCAATGGTCTGTGAAACTATAACCAGTAGAGGTTGGTGCATTTAGAAGAGAATGGGCGAAGTTTGACAGCATAAAACTTGTCACATTCCTACTGAAATTGTTGTGTCTGTTCACCGCACAAACTTGAAACAGATTGAATAACACTGCTATCTGTGATGCAAGCTCTCAACTTGATTAACTATGCGCACATTGACCTTTGTGTTGAAAAACTGATATACTCTCAGTTCAGGTGAGCTTCGCAAATGTACATTTATGTTGGAAGAAGGGAAGTGAGTAGAATAGCAAGTCATTACAACAATAGTATTACTTTGCAATCCCAGAGTGTTCACCTGCCTCATATAATTAGCTTGAAGTACAATTTGGACAACAACTTGCAATTATATAGCACCTTTTAATGTAGTAAATGTCCCAAGGCACTTAACAGGAGTGATTATCAAACAGAATTTGACAGCCAACCATATAAGACTGGTGACCAAAAGCTTAATCAAAATGGAAGATTTAAGAAGCATCTTAAAGGAGAGACAAATAGCTGTTCTCTTGGTTTAAAAGCCATCAGGAGGCCATGGTTGATGAACTTTGCATTGTGATCAGTCCATCACTTATTAGGAAATTAGCCTGGATGGTATGTTTACCAGGTGGAGCATTCTTTAAACTGAGGGCTTTCATTCTAATCTAATTGAGGGGTAGACTCGGTTGAAGTGGCCCTTCTGCAAGAAGTCAAGAATCATAAAAATTATAGCAATGTTGCATTGGGTGTTTGGTCTTCAACTGATGCTGTCGACTGTAATCCCAACACTCTTCCTGTCTTCCTGTATCCTTTATATATTCTTCCTGTCATGTGGGCCCCCACCTGCCAAGAATGAGGCACATTAATTTCGCCACATGGACATTAAATTTCAAATTGTTGCTGGGAAGGAGAGAAGGCCTGATACAAGTGGTTGCCAGGCCCCCTAGCTGGAAAGAGATTTTTGCATATTAACAGATGGTATTTGTAGACAAAGGACCATTCCCCAACCCACCCAATACACAAAGCCAGAAGTGATTATAGCAGGCATGTGACTATCCAGCTGGCCAGCTTGGGGAGTTGTAGAGACAGTGTTTGAACCGGCAGATAGCTCTTGGCTCCTGGATTGAAAAGTGCCTCTCCTGTCTGCTCCCATCTCTTTCTCACGGAACTCCAAAACTCACTGAAGACACGTGAACCCCAAGACAGAGAAAAGTCTCTTACAGTGAACAAGGTTTAAAAAGAATACTGGGCACCAATGAAAAGCAAGACCATATCTTCAATCAAGGACTCTACAGCAAGCTCAAAGTACAGTAACAAAAATCCCTCCTCAGAGATTGCCTCAAAGTTTTCCACTTTATTTTTTCTTCTCTTGCTGTCCCTCTCTCCATGTGTGCATCACATATGCATGCTAGTGTGGGCACATTGTGTATGTGTAGGCGTTAACCGAATTAGAGCTTAAGTTTCAGTTTAATAAATTTCACTTTTCTTCTTTAAACCTAAGAAAGCCTGTTTGTCCTCATTTCTTTACCTTATAATTGGAAAGCAGTGAATAAGGATTCACCAAGGGGGAGCTAAAACATAGTGTGTTTAAAAATAAAACCCTGTTACATAAGACCAGATGAAGGCTGAGAGGGACCCCTAGACACCTTTCTCACCTGGTCGTAACATTCCCTTTTAAAATTCATGCAAACTATAAGCAGCCTTTTTTTCAAATATCTCTTTATATAACATTAACCTAGTGGGAAAAGTTTAAAAATCCAATAGTTTAATTGAATTTGGTTTAGATAGAATTATCCAGGCAGAAGTCCATTATCCCAAGTCTAGATGATTGATCATTTGAGATTCCTCTTGCCATAGGGGCACCTATGCAGTTGAAGTTGTTCCTAATTTATTCCAAGAAAACTTGGGTGAGTTGAAAATTGCATTGTGCGGTTAAATTAAGGCATGAACCCATTATATTATAAACAGATTAACACCTTCATTAAAATAGCAGGATAGAGGAATTTGACGAGAATGTATAAACACACTCAGTAGTAATACTGCACAATACAATCTCCACTAGAAAGGAAAGATTGATCTCTCAACACTACTCTTGTAGAACTGGAGTTCATGGTAATCACCCATAGGCAATTCTACAGAATTGAACCATTTTATTCTGAGTTGCCTTAAGTCTCCTTCTTGACAGGCTGACAAGTGCTAACATTGGTCTTTTCCATGAAGGTAAATTGTGGTACTTCATGGGAAGTCATGAAATACTGTTAATATTCCCTTGAGTGAGGATGATCCAGTTATTCAAAAGTGACACAGTCACAAGTGAGCTCCTGTGTAAAGTGGAGCCTTCTAAGTGGAAAGAACCTGGGAATTTCATGATTTTTCCCATTAGATAACCTTTCTCCATCCTGTAAAATATTACTCATGCTAAATGGTGTTGAATGTGCTTGTTTTACAAGAGCTATTTTAAGTGTACAGAAACCAGGTTAACCTTGAAGACCTGTATTGTGAACACATTGATGTGAATTCACAATAAATTGTGACATACAGAGAGTGCTTTTATTCTTTGAGTGTCGTTATGGAAATCACGCCTTTTTGTGTGATCAAAATACAGGGTCCGTTATAGACGGCAATGGGACAACGAGAAGTGATGAGATCTTGAGTGAATTATAATTTTCTCATGAATTAAGATGTTTATCATATTTCGAAACTGTAATCCAATCAATTTCCAGCATTCACCGCATGTTTTCAATGAATGCAAATACTGTTTCTGTAATGCAAGAATATCCATTAAAACAAGTTTCTAATGTCACTTTTGTTTTTTTAACAATGCGCCTGTGGAAATATAGGGGTAGATTTTCCCTCTGTGTGTGGTTCTCAGGCAGCTAGCTGGCCATCTGCTGGTTCTATCACAAGGCCCAGTTTATTTTGAGGGGTGGGTCTTTTTTTAACATCGGAATGGCAGAAAGTGAGCACCCTGAGGCAACCTACTGAGTTCTTGGCCTGGAAAAGGTAGGACAGGAGGCTGGAGGGGGTCCAATCCCTGTATTGAGTGGTGGGGAGGAGGGATGGTTGTGGAACAACACCTGCTATGGCTGTAGCCCAGTTTGTTTTTGTGGAATCAAGGGAAGCACATACCTTCGACTCTCTTCTGGGCTGAACCACCAACTGGGACTTTGTGAAGCTTGCACAGATGACATTTTAAATTCCACCTACGTCACGGGATGCTGATTTGCATGTTAAAAGGGGCTACTGCCTGACTCGAGCAGGCACTCTGGCCACCCAGCAGTATGTCCTTGGGACACTAGCATCAGCCACACAGTCTGCAGGAATGGCCGCACTCCCACCATTATGGGGTAGTACTGCCCTGTTTCTGTTTTCCCATAATTTCATTTCAACTGTGTGAATGTTACAGAAACCTGTTCTGTTGAACAGAGGATCAAATAAAGACTGTTTCTGAATAAGAGTAAGTTTAATCTATGTCCAGACTACCTTATGGTGAGTTTACTAAGTGAAATAGTGATAGTGCTAAAGGACTTGTCTACATGGTGTGCAAGGAGTGTCAGTAGCAATCACCAGAATAGCATGATCAGAAATAGACTGAAGCACCTTTCAATCTGCCCAAATAACACATCTAACCGCCAGTCTCCTCCTGCACCAACCAGTTTAACACATATTTCTGCCACTGGAGCTTCCCAACTTTTGATGGTAGACATGGTCTAGGTTGGTTTCTAGCCTGAGTTTGTCAGTAAATTGACAATTCTACCTCACTGTACCACCCAGTCTCGTTGCGTAATATCTTTCAGGCTATTTAAGGATGCTCTTGGGCATTGTGTGTTTTAAAAGGGAACGTTTAAGGGCCATCAGTCTTCTCAGCCTTGTTTGCATGTGGAGCAATTGTAACATGCATCAACTTTTTCAGATTCGCTGACATGAAATGAGGGATGGCCAAAATGTTGAGATTAAACACTTTGCTTTGGCAACGGCATTGGCTGCTGAATAATTACCATTTGATGTTTTGCAAAGCTAAAATGTTGGTCCAATGCCGCATGGTATTAACTTAAATACAATCAATGTGTTTGGAACAATTTTCTTCAACGCTGATATTGAAGTATCATTGAATAATGCCAGTGTTCTTAAGCAATGATTAATGGCGAGGCATAAAGAATTAGTTTATTTTTAACCATGACAATGATTAGTTTGGCACGATGGGACTCCAAGCACAAACATATAGCTGCTTAGCTTAAAAAAAATGCAAATGTACAGATGCCTTATCATTCGTTATTGTTATTAGATCAGTAAGTTGGAAATAACGTCATTACAAGAACATAATTTGAGGAATAATGATTTACATTTAAAAATGACAATCCTCTTATTTTCAGGAAGCAATATTAAAATTCAAGGAAACCAGGATTCTTCATGAGTGTATTTACGGGCTTTCATAACACTGTATTAATGATGCAGAGTATGACAATTGTTCCAACATTGGGTCTTCACCTCAAAGAGTTTTGATAACTTCGTCACACTGTGGCATACTTTGCAAATTCCATGATAAACACATTGACACCAGGCACATTGGTGTTTGTTGTTGTGGTGTAAACAGTTTGATTATCACTAATTTCCTTTAAACAACCAATTTTTTTCACTCATAAATACATTTGTTTTTTCAGTGCACCCCAGAAGACCACATATACTTTTGCCTGCTAGTCGATACAATTGATTCTGGTCTAAGGAGATGCAAATCAACTTGGGTTGTCCCAGTTACATTTTTGTGCTGAGCACTGAACTCTTCCAATTTCAAGCACCCAGTGATTATTAATCAACAAAGTCACATATAGTACAGCAAGATACAGAGTAAAGCTCCTCCTGCCCACTCCAGACCTCAGAAGAGCACCTCACTGCGTCAGAATGGAATTTTTTCCCATTTGCACAAGCATCCTTTGTCCTCTCTAAGTAAGATAGACAATGAGTTGCCAGTTAGGGGAATAGTTCTTGTGGTGTCGGTCCATGCTCACTAGCGACTGCACTGAGACTTCCTAAACTTATTTAAGTTAGGATCCTAACAGCTAGTAGATGGAGGAGACTTTCATGTCCTTTAATTTTGCTGGATTTGAACTCAGATTCCATAGGTGAAAGGTTGATAACTTACTCCTTCACTGATTTTACTGGTGCTGCAGTGACCAGTACTGTGAAGTATCTATGTATGCATGCATGCGTACATTGGGTGAGGGTCGGATCACTGTTGGGTGTCAAGGTCTACAGTTGAATAGCCTGGAACATTTGCTGTTCAGCTCACACCTGAAAAATGCCTATTTGAGCTAGGAATTGAAAGGTCCCATTCCAAAATTGGGTCTGCTGTAAATATCTTCTGGGTTCATGATGTCAAGTGCTCGCATAAGTGGATCCCACATCCCTTATGTGTCAGAGTAGATTCACACTGCCCAATATCTACCTACACAATAGTACAACCTGGGGGTATAACCCAATTGATATTCATATTTTCACATATTGCCCACATGTCTCTCTCCAGTCGAAGGTGAAAGGAGAACACAGCTGTTGAGATCAGCCCAGATGCAAATGCACCCCTAGCGTATGGTTTAAGTACAGTATTAACAGAGGCTTGACAACTTCTGTTCATCAATCCTGATTAAGAAATTATTTGTAATTTAGGTAAACTTAGACTTTTTCTCTTAAGATTTCATCTTTGAAATTGCCCCAAAAGTACTGGGGATGTCTACCATTCTGATGTTGAGCTGGATGGACTTTTCAGACAAAATTTTTTGGTCTGTTTTCTTGGTGGCGTGGCTTGTGAATTCACCACCTGATATAGCCTCAAAGGCCAGAAAACTTTCAGCTTCAATAATCTGTTTTTTGCTGAGCTAATCCTTTCTATTATCGGCTTCAACAACTGAACTCAGAGCATCCAGGTGAGAGCCTCTGCTAGGATGGGGATCATTCTGTTAGGCTTCCTATCCTATTATCCAGTGAATTCTGCCAGAAGATGAATGTCAGCTTTGGCTGTAATGCCCCATAGTCTGTTAATAAACATTGTATAGGCCAAGGTTATCCAACATACGACCTGCAGATCAGAATCGGGCCCATCAAAGGTTTCCATCTGGCCCGCCAAGGATGAGAAATTTCCATTGGAAATCTGCCATTGGCTTCTTCCAGCCCACCAAAACCTTCTGTAACTGACAACGGCTGCAGCACCTATACTGACATGGCAGAGATGCCTCACTGGGCATGTCATCCTTTACTATGATGGTGCACACTCTTCAGTACTTGATGTTCTGGCTCCTTTAGTAAGATGGCAATGCCCAGGTTGAGCTGCATGTCTGCCGGTGCTTCCCACCCAAACTCCATTCCCAATGCGGCCTACCAGCCTTGAGCTCAGGCCCTAGGCCCAGTACTGGTTCTACCTGCGTACGGACCCAGCCTGGGTCTCGAGCCCCAGATTCTTCATCTCCGCCTCCACCACCATCACTGAGGAGGAGTTGCCTGAGGAGGCGGCAAAGCCCAGGCCCGGGACCTGTGGGCAGGGTGCTGGGTTAACCAGGCCCTGGGAGTGGGGGTGCAGGAGGGGTGACACAGAGGGAGGGGGGAGAGAAGCAGAGACACAGACACAGGAGAGAGGGAGACAAAGAGAAACACACACACACAGTGATCACAATCATTCCTGACAGATGAACATCTACCTGGAATACTCTGTATCGCTACATCAAGTGTGCAGGCATACATTGTCTACTTCTGCAAGCAAAAACAGTGCCAGGTATCTCACTAAATCAATGTTCAACATAGTGGCGAGAAAGTAAGTTAATAAATTAGTCTTCTCATTTAAAGCTTGTTCACAAAAATGTGCATTTTGTGGTTTTGGTTAATAGTAAAATAAATTTCTAATAACTTTATCATTTCGAAATTTGCTCATCAGCTCCCCTATGTAGGACAAAAGTTATAATGCGGCCTCTCGTGCGAAAAAGTGGGACACCCCAGGTGTAGACTTCTAACTGTATCTCTACTCACATGAGGAGGGAGAAACTGGGGAACATAATGTTTTCCTTCAAATTACACACTTTTTATTTATCAGAATTAGCTTTCAGCAAGCACAGTCCGATAACTGCGCTTCCGATTAATTAAAATTTCAAGTCAATAGCTGTGCGTGATCAATCATCAGTTAATCAACTCATAATTACATTCAAAGTGTAATGGACTCACTGCAGCACAGGTTTAATTTGTAACACATCAGTAAATTTACAAGCCTCTGTGATGCAGAATCAACCAGTTTATACTTCACTCAGAATCTTAAACAAAAGTAAGTCCAATAATTGAATTCATATAAATGCCCTAATTAACAGCTAACTAAGTGACTAGTATTTGTTTAACTAGGTTTTATTGATCCCAAACCATTCCAACTTCATATACCTTCTTGCATTCAATTAAATCTTGTTGCTGTTTTCCTACCAGAACCAAACTCTTGAACTGTGTACATACATATTTCAAATGCAATGTAATCAACAGTGTTTGCATTTTCAGCTAACATCCTTTTAATACAGCTCATTACTCATGCTTATGTAATTCATCTACTGGGGCTTTAAGGCTTGTTGCCCTAAATCTGATTCCTATTTAGTGGAGTCTCAGCTACATAGTTAGGAGGAATAAAGTACAGTAGCATTTATTGGAGTAGAATTTCGTCTCATATCAGCACAATCCGTGTGGAATCAGCTAAACTAGCGCAGAAGATTGAAATATTATACGTAATTGAGTTGTGCCCAAAACCAGTTGTTTTCCGCCATCATTCTCTCGGGTTCATTGCTCAATTTGCCTGGATCAGGTCCATTGAACTAAACTGGCCACATCTCTAGGTCAAAACTATGAGATTCCACCGATTGCATTGGTTTAGGAACACTCTTCAAATTGCACTCGATTTCTCAGGCACAAAGGCACTAGTAGCCATGTTTTAAAATCTATTTATCAAAGAATAATTCATTTACTTAGAAACTAAATGGTGTACACCAAGGAAACTAAAAAATAGTTTAGTATAGTTTTTTTTAAATTTGCCAATTTAAAACAAGAAAATCTTGACAGCCAGTATTTTGAAGATGGGGATTGCCCGAGAAACACCATTGCATTAATATTTTCACAGAAAATTAAAAGGCCCTTGAGTAAGAAGCTGAGCATTTTGTGCTCTTTCACTTTTGTACAATTAATTTTCGCAAATGAAATACCAGTTGCATTAAAGTATGATGAAGTACAGTTAAGCAGAAGAGGGAGATAAACCTCCTTATTTTGACTCCCTTTGTAATCAAATATTTGTTCGGTTTTACTGTGCCCCTGACAGTATCCATGTTTGTGAGGCTTTGATTGGAATATACACAAAGGTATCTGGTTGCATTCAGTTTTTACTGTTGTACTTGTTTGATTTACACGAAGCAGAGGGAGAGATTTCAGGTACTGTTCAGGGGTGAAAGGAACACACGTCTTGTGAAAGATATACTGCAATCAAGCAGCACTGCACTGCCTGATCAAGACACTGCTGCCAACTGGGAGGTGAAAAAATAGTTGCATTTTACTGAAGTAAACAACTTTGAGGAGTGTTGCAAATTCTGCCGACTCAATATTTTGTATCTAAACTGTGTGAGCAAGTCATTTGCATTAAGGAGATGAAACACATGCAAATGGCACAGATTTGTAGCTAACTTGAACATAAGTAGCCGAGTCCATTGACTCTTAGGGCAATGACATTATTGCTGAACTCTCAATGAACCGACTTCGTAATTTAAAAACAATTGAAAGTGAAATCAGAAATTATACGAGACTTAACTG
The DNA here is from genome assembly GCF_036365525.1 of Heterodontus francisci. Classification (NCBI taxonomy): domain Eukaryota; kingdom Metazoa; phylum Chordata; class Chondrichthyes; order Heterodontiformes; family Heterodontidae; genus Heterodontus; species Heterodontus francisci. The sequence goes on along the minus strand of NC_090376.1, from coordinate 128,881,912 downwards.
GCCAAAATCTTGTTTTTGGTTTGTGGCCTAGATTGAATATCATATACCATATTCACCAATATAATACTCGTGGGAGCTTCCTCATTGGCAGTGTACCACAGAGCACTAAGACATATGTTTGCAGGGAGATTCTTCATTCTAAAGGTCATTAGGTAGGGCTTTCCTAGATGGTGGGACTAGACTGTGCTCATTACCATATCCCAGAGACTGTTCATTCAGCATTAATGACCAACACTGGGAGTCACATAGCCCATTAGTTATTGTGGAATCTCAATAAAATCAGATGAGTCATGGGTCAGGAACTCTAAGGCTAAGAGATGGCTGTTAGTGACACCAGGCTACAAATACTTCACATACTCTTTCTGCAAATAGTTGCTTGTGCAGTCATCAATCTGATTAATATTTGATTAATATCAATTTGATTAATATTTGCATATTTAGCCAGGAAAGAAATGCTTATGTTTCAGTTGCTGAGTGATTGCAGTGTTCCCACTTCAACCTAATTTTACTCCTTTTCGACAATAAAAAATGAAAAAAATTGGTGAAACTGAAAAACCGCTAAAAATAATTACCCAAATATAAATAAAAGCACAGAAAACAGAAAGCTTCAATAATAATGATGATGTGATCAATAATAGCAGGAGATCCGTTTTGCCTGATTACCAACCTCATTGTCTCGTGCGCAGATTTTCTTGGCGAACTGGGTTTGTATTTATTGACATCAGTGCTGTCCAAACTTTACTTTAAAGTCTGATATATTTGACAATATTTTAAAATCTTGCATTTTAAATATTTGCTTTTATAATTATTTTTTGAAAAAGTTGGCAGAAAATTGGTCTTTAACCTTTTTTAATGTAGAACTGGTAATGACATTTTTTCGAGTGGAGTTGTTTGCAAACTGCTTATTTCTTCGTTCTTTATGGTCTGCGTGTACTATTGCTTCTGCACTAAGATCATTCCAAAACAGTTGTTACTGGAAACATGGGTCTAGACTGTCCGATTGGCGTTATTTTAGCGGCATCAGTAACTCTTTTCACTAGTGATCAAATAAAGCTGATCAGAAAATCTAGGCTATAAAACCTGCTGCTGTTTTACAATTTCATAAAACGGCTCTTGAGATCTTCTTGCCTTCTCTTTCTTCCCTTCTCCCTTCCACATGCCTGCAATGATTACATTTGTTTGATTGGTTTGGATGATGGTGGGTGCCAGGGAGTAGCTGAATTAAAACCCTGCTTCGTGTTAACCTTGAAATCAAGGACTCTCTCTTCCTCTGGATGTTCGTGAAAGTGATCTGTAGCGTAGTATACGCTTTGATTGCTATAAACACATACCTGACCCAAACCTGGATTCCGATAACTCAAGTTCCACTTGTTCCTGTCTTGTGGAATTCTTATTCGTGTTACTTGATTGCATAATGTGGATTCAAGAATTGTTTCTGAGCTAATATTTTATGCATTACATGTACTTAATTTAAACAAGGTTATACCAAGGACTGAGCAAATTATTATGTGTGTCTGTAGAAGGAAAGTGGAGCACAATCTAAAGTGATATTGCAATGCCCAGTGAATCAGTCATTCATTCATTCATGATGCCCACCCCTTATTATAGTCATCATTTAAAACATATTTTAAAGGTGTTGGCTTTGACCTCTGAGTTCAAGGTCATGAGGTCAAGTCCCGCTACAGAAAATTTAGGCTGACATTCCTGTGTTGTACTGAGGGAGTGCTGCACTGTTGGAGGGCCACCTTTTCTGATGAGACGTTAAACCTGTCTGCCCTATCAGGCAGACCAGGAAACTCCCATGGCACGATTTTGAGGAAGAATAGCAGAGTTGTGCCCTGTGTCCTGGTCAATATTTATCCCTTAACAACATCACTAAACAGATTACCTGGTCATTATCACATTGCTGTTTATGGGAGCTTGCTGTGTGCAATTTGGCTGTTGTGTTTTCTACAATACAACAGTGATTGCACTTCAAAAATAGTTTATTGCTGTAAAGTGCTTTGGGATGCCTTGAGATGATAAAAGATGCTATAGAATTGCAAGAATTTATTTTTCTTTCCTTCCTTTTCTTTACATTGCATGATCTTCCTCTCCATTTGAGTCAATGTGTTTATGGGCAGCTGATCCCACTAGCACCCATTTTGGGCCCTGCCAATGTTGAATTTCGCCAGCAATGTATCCACAATTTTTAATTAGGACAACATGTTTATGTAACCATTTCTTTCTAAGAAACAAAAACAGATTTTGAAACCACAAGCAATGAATCATAAAGAAAGGAATGTTTCAAGTTCAGTCAAGGCTTGTATGCAAACCTGATGCAGAAATGAGGCATGCAAATTCCAAGAAAGTTCCTGGATGTTCTCGATACAGTTATTTGATCTGGATAGATATTTGATGTCGTGAATTTTACTGGCCTAATGCAAATCACAGGGTTGGGCTAGTTAACCCTTAACATGACAGCTTCCAATTATGTGTGCAATGCCAGACCTATAATTTTCATCTTTTTAGCTGCAACGGGGAAGGATTGGAGAGAAATTCATATTAATGCCACCCTTATATATTAAGCCTCTGAGTTTTGCAACATGATCTGTCATGCCTGATCAGGACTGTAAATTTGCTAGATGCCATATTGATTTACAATGGCCAATTTGCCTATCAACCCGCAAGTCTTTGGCATTGTATAGAAGCAGGGGATAGTTCCTTTGTTCCAACACTGTCTGCTAATATGCAAAAATGTTTTTCCAGCCAGGTGCCTGGCAATTCCTTGTCACAGGCCTTCTCTTCTCCCCAGTAACAATTTGAAATTTAATGTCCATGTGGTGAAATTAATGTGCCTCATTCTTGGCAGGTGGGGGGCCTGCATGACAAGATTGTTAATGGTCTAATCAGTCGTCCTTAAAATGATCATTGAACAAAGCTGAAAAAAAATTAGTATCATGGGATTTTTCACGTTCATCTGAAAGGGCAATTAGGGCCTCGCTTTAACATCTGAAAGATGGCACCTCCAACTGTGCAGCACTCCCTCAGTACTATACTGCAGTGTTAGCCTTAATTTGTGTGCTCTACTTGAATTCACAACTTTACTGACTCCGAGGCAAGAGTGCTACCAACTAAGCCATGGCTGACACTCATAGGCCTAAGAATTTTAAGGTTTTATTTTTGTGGGGCTAGGAACTGCTAGCCTGAAAAGAGGTGCATTGGCTCCCCCTGCAGACCCCCTCCACCCGCAACCCATCCTGCTTGTTGACTCTATGTGGAAGCTGGTGGAATCACTGCCTTCCTTGACAAGAGAGTTGCAGTGACATGCCCATTGGCACATCTTTGCTGCTTGCAGTTCATTCGAACACATAGGGAAGAATATTTCTGCTGCTCTCTTTTTATAGCAAATAGTGAAAAGTTGAAATCTTCCCCTGTAGATTTTTGATCTACATAGTACTGATGGGGTTGAAACGCTTTTGTGGCTGTGCCATTAATGGTTTGTGTCATACCCAAATAAACTGTTGCACTTACATAATTAACCTCCATATTTAGTTCATTCAACATTAGTCAGTCAGTAGAATTATGTTTGGATTGTGTTTGGGACCAGGCATTACATTTTGTTATAGCTGCATTATGTTGCTTGTGCTGGTTGCTGTCATACACTGGTTATTATATGATGCTCCAGCATGATTTACAAGACGATGACAGAATGTAAGCCCATGCCTGAAATTCCCTCAGTCTAGTTTCAGATCCTAGCCCTGTTCCTGGGCACAGTGTTGTTGAGCTGCCAATCAAACTATCAGCAGTTTCCTCCACATCAGTTTCAGACAATTGAGGTTCATTAACACATTCCAGGCAAGTAAGAGGTAAGAGTGGCTTTCATCTTGTGAGTTCAGGTGGGGGCATTTCTTTAAGGTAGGCCCTGACTGAGGAGGGCAATAGCCGATTTAATTGACAGTTTGGCTGGCCATCTTCTAGACCTAGAGAACTGGTGGAGGATCATAAGTGAAATCTTTGGTCTTCCATCTAGGGATAAGCTGACATACAGTTGAAAGAAACCAGGAATGAAAGCCACAATGCCTACACAGAGGGTGACAGCTCCTTTCTTAAGCTGACAGACCTACTAACTTCAGAGAATTACTAGCCAGGGATAGTGTGGCTTACCTTACCTTCTATGTTACAAAGGCTATTATGAAATAAATTAAAATTCACTGAAAATGTTATTCCTGTGCATTCACATATTATTTGTGATTTACAATTAACCTCTTGCCATGAACTATACATCGGTCTAAGTTTCAGAAGATGGGAGAATTGCATGCGAGGGCACGTGCACGATTACAGTATCCAGTTCATGTACCAAGAGGTTTCATGGTCACGACCCCTGGGTCATGCTGTCATATGGCTAGATATTGGGCAATAAAGGTAACTCCTCAACATAGGCAACTTGGGATCCACTTACAGGAGAGATCAGTGTTAAGCAAACCTGAAATTTGTAACAGTTCCTTTGAGACAACAGTGCCTAGTCCCTAGTGATGCTGGAAAAAGTAGCTTTGTGATTATATGGCTGGATGTCAGCTTTCTTTCCCTCTCTTCCCTTTTTACAGTTTTGAAGAGTTCTTGTATGACTGTACGATCAAAAAGCCTGTAAAAAAAAAAATCATGACTGAAAGCCTCAGGAGTGCATAGGATGAATGTGTACAAATATGTACCATCCTCTATCTTACTTTCCTTTCTGAAAAACAAGAGGCAACAAAAAATGAAATACCAAGGAATTTAATTTTTTTCCCTTTTGTGGGGAGGTGTCATGCTCAGAAGGAGCCGTGATGAAATAAACTATGAACTGGAGGAATTATGAAATAAAAGTCAACTGTTGAACTGAACCACAAGAAAAATGGGCATATTTGTACCACAGCAAAATGGAGTAGAGGTCAGGTGACCCCTCCTGTGCTGTCAATAAACATATCCATCTGTTGAGGATGAAATTGGTTAACCTCGTCTGAATTAGCTCTGGGAAGAACCCATTGATGTTGAAAGGAGCCTATTACATATTGATGACTCCTATCTACAGGAATGATCTAACAAAGGTTCTGTAGACAGACTGACTCCACAGCCTAAACCAATATGGATAGGTGTGAAGTAGCACCGTGGCAACAGAATGGTCCCCATCCAGATACCAACAGATAACAATGATTTCCATAGTATTTACCATTGTGTGGTCACACCAGGGGAGAGGGCGTTTTGTCACCAGACAGAGACTCAAATGTGATGAATTTTTACCTTAAAAGGTAGATCACTGGAGAGAGGGGGGAGATCAACCAAAGACTACTGAAAGCCAGTTCTAGCTGGAAGCTAAGAAATATGGTCCAGCTAAGTAGAAGAACCCTGCTGAATAACAACTTGAACAACCACTGCGGCAGAGAAATTGCAAGGTAACTTTGAGGCTCTCCACCTGTGAAAGTAAACCAGGATGCACAAGACCAACTTTGGACTGAGTTTTAACCACAGGAGACTACAACACTTCAGCAACTCCAAGACAAAGAACATTCAGCCTGCAACAGTGTTATAAAATTTCCTCCTGAAGGAAACTCTGAAGGTTCTTTAAGCAACAGACACTTGTACGGTAATTTGGACTTTAATTGAATCCTACCCTTTTCTCTCTATCTATCTATCTATTCTTGTGTTGACATGTGCATGTGAATGCGTGTGTGGGTGAGGTTGCGACCATTTCGGGAATTTATAAAAAATAGTTTTTTTTAAACCTATAAGAAAACCTGTCATTTGTCTGTTTATTTGACCCTAAAAGCACTCTGGGACTAACACAACATTTTTATCAAACCACTATCTGCGGTCAGTTAGAAGATGAAAAGTGGAAACCACCCATACCACTTACTACCTGTCCGTAATAGTTCTATGCTTGTATGACCTCACCAATCTGGTCAGACACAACATCAGAGAAGAAATGGACATGACACATGTTTATTGTAGGAGTAAAATCAACAACAAACTTACCTATGCAAACTCTAATCACATTACCGGGATAGAACAAAATGAATAGTTCCACTAATTGAATAATGATTTGTGAATATGATGGTTCATGAAGCCATGCCTTGTTTAAGAAATTAGTTGAAGATTTATTATTAGTGCTTCAAGGGCTTTTTATTAACCCAAGATGGTATGTCACTTTTATTGATGACCAAATGTATTTTTGATGTGAAAAACAATACCTCAGGTTTCACTAAATTGCTCTGCACATTTCCAAACCAACTCGGTAGAATTGATCAGAAGGCTTTCATAGATTTCTGCTGATGCCTATTGCCAGGGTTACCTGTAACAGGTCATTTACAACATTGTTCACTATACAAGGAGTAAAATTGTGATTTGGTATTAATTTGCCCTTCTCAGGACATGGTCCAGAATGTCCTCATATCAGAATTATGTATGAAAATGCTCATAATTTTGGGCAATTCAGTTTCAACTAGCCATATATGAACTGTAGGCGATTACCAAGATCTAGAACTGAGGGGCTCAGGTGATTTAGAGAATGAAACAGCTTGTTTTTGTCTGACCCTTGAAGCTGTTGACTTCTCTTACCTCACCCATATGAGCATCACTATTTAACATGGACTATGAGTCTCACCAGGCTATTTAACCATGGAATGCATCACAGCTGAGCCAGATCTTATTCACCCATGCACACTTTCCATCCGGGGATTGTGGGTTACCCGAGGCTGCAGGTCAGTCAGAGGGCCCACAGTGATGACAGGCCAACAGCCCCACTGGGAAAGGTGGGTGCTGCCGAGGCAGGCAGGCAGGCAAGCGCGAGGGCACCACAACATGGGAGTGCACTCGACTGCCTGTACTGAAGTTATAAATTTTAAGGCCCAAAGCCAGCACGGCTATCAGGTTGGAGGGGAAACTGCTCTGCAGGCCTATTCACGGACAGGCTGCGGCCTTTCATCCCCCTGGCCCCGCCAGTGGGGCATGGAGGCTCTGAATCTGATGGCCCATGGCCTGCCACCAGGAGGCTGCCTCGATTGAGACAGCGGCCTCCGCACACGTCAAAGGGCCACTCCAATGTTGGTAAAATGCTGGCACCGGTGCAAAATGGCCCCTACGTAGGGCCTTAATTGGACTTATTGACTGCCCACCTCCATGCAGCAGGCAGCTGACCCGGCTCCCAGCCCACCCCTGGGAAAGTCCCCTCGGAGGTGAGAATGCCCCAACTCTGCCTCCAACCCTGTCTCCACGCAAATCCAGTCCTATGGTTCAGTTTCTCACCACAAACTTTATTTAATCATTGATCCATCAGGGAAATTTTTGGAGTTGTTTCTACAACCGTAATCTGACCCCTGAGTTAGGTTGCTGTTTTGAAATCACTCCACGGCTTCTAGTATTTTTCATATTGTGCAGCGTATACCTTACATTGGTTATATGTCTGTTCTCGTAATCACTCTATCATGTCATTGATCCATGTCAGTGCTCTAGAATTAACGATTGCGATTGAGAAGTAATTTGCAGTTTGCCACCAGAAAATTGTCCTGATCGCGTGGTGTAAAAGTTTCGCTTTTTTTTATTTCACCATGTACTTAAATTTCAAAATCAAATAGAGAATACAAGCCAAGTAGGCAGCAATGCACACTTGGCAGGGCAGGTGGCGAGAATGATTGTGTATTACACTGTGGAGTATTGCTTGGGTTATGTGAGTAGGAATACTTTTTGAAGGGATGTTAGTAGTGGAATGTCTTTTACAAAGGACTGCATGTAGAACATTTGGGAAACATCTCAGAAAGTCTGAGGAAACCAGGCAAGTGGGAAAAGCTTTACACCATGCCCCCCACCTGCCTGGAACATCATAACTAAACACTTCTCACTCCACTCCACACCCATGTAATCTCCTGGGAGAGACAAAAAAAAAACCCAGAGAAAACCTCAGGGCTCATAAGGAGAAAGAAGTACTCTGGAGAATTCCTCTCTGAGTATCCCCCTCAGGCTATCGAAACCAGCCCCAGGAGGCAGTTCCGAAGAAGGGTCACTGACCCGAAACGTTAACTCTGCTTCTCTTTCCACAGATGCTGCCAGACCTGCTGAGTTGTTCCAGCATTTCTTGTTTTTATCCCAGGAGATCACATTTGGCTGATTGTCTATGCTTCCACTCTGGGTGAGGGATGATAATGCCAGTTGTAACAATGGTTGAAAGCAGTAAACTCAGTGTAAATCAGAACTCAGATCTGGGAGATATGCTGCATAATTCACACTGCTTGACGTTTTTAACCATTAAGCAGTAAATAAATAATCCTTTGCTAAATTGTATGTTTATTCTTGTTCACAGTTGTACAAAGCCATTATTTTTGGTCCAATAAAGAAGCACAAATGATCTGGATCAATAACTTCAAGTGTACAGTTCAGTCAAATTCAAGTATGTCTTCAATATGGGTTAAGGTAAACAAGCATTTCTCACATGCTTTGGACTGTGAAGTATGAAATAAGTTATTTTACCTTAACTAGTCTCCAAATATAAGCAGTGTTGCATATTGGAGAAACTCTACACGTGTGTGCAAATGAGACAATATTAATATGGAGAAGAAACCACAAAGGATATATCATAAGCTAAGAAAGTTGTTCTGCGACAGTAGTGACACTAAAAAGAAACAGTTTAGATTTAGAATTGCTTCATTAGCCATTTGTATACAAGACAAAGGAACTCAGTCATGTAGTTCGAAACCATCTCGGGACTAATTTTCCACAACATAAACTCAATGTTTCCTTTATTTCCTGTTAAATGTAGGCTGAAAGGTTGAGCTTGTCTTGCATTTTGTGCAATATATAAACTAGTCTACCTCCTAAACTTCTATTATGTGCTTGGCTTCTGTAGCAGCACAATCTTGAGTGGAAAGGAACAGATGAGAAAACTGGATTTGCCATTGATTTTGGATTCCACTTTCTCCCAAGCAACAATGTGAACAAAACGTGAAGCAGCAAGTGAATGAGAAGTTTTGGTCTCCTTACCTAAGGAAGGATATACTTGCCTTGAAAGAAGTGATTCCTAGACTGATTCCTGGGATGACGGGATTGTCCTATGAAGAGAGATTGAGTAGACCAGGCGTATTTTCCATGGAGTTTAGAAAAATGAGAGCTAGGAGTCATAGTCTCAGAATAAGGGTTGACCATTAGGACTGAAATGAAGAGAAATTTCTTCACTCAAACGATTGAGAATCTTTGGAATCCCCTATCCCAGAGAGCTAGGATGCTCTGTCGTTGAGCATATTCAAAACAGAAAGTGAGATATTTTTGGATTCTATGGGAATCGGGGATGTAGGGATAGTGTGGGAAGGTGTAGCTGAGGTAGAACATCAGCCATGATCTTACTGAATGATGGAGAAGGTCCAGGTGGCTAAATCGCCTACTGCTGTTAGTGATCTTATATGCCTTTATGAAAACTGAAAAGTGTAACCACTGGAAGTACATATCTGGTCCACACCTGAATTATTATACAGTCATTTATTTACGGCACAGAAAGAGGCCATTCAGCCTATTGAGTCCATGCCAGTTATTTACGGAGCTATGCAGTCTCATTCTGCCACTCGATCCCCATAGCCCTGCAAGTTTATTTCCTTCAAGTTTTATCCTTTTTTTTGTCTTTTCTTAAGATTTGCTGTATATTTACAGTACTTTCTGGTGCAAATTCACAGGCTGTTTGAAAATATAGGCAAACTCAATGGTGTAGTGGAGTCACATTGAAGAGGAACATCGGTCAAAGAATCGGGCCTTCAGTGTGACTCCAGTTCACCGAGCCCATCTAGCGAAGGCTCCATTCCTCGTTGAAATTTCCCTCTAATACTTGCTGACATCAGGGAAATAAAACCACCTCAAGCATCTGGCTGTATTACTCCATTTCCCTCACACACCACTCTGGATAGGAGATCAGTGCAAGCAGCAGGTTCCCAGCTTGCTAGTGGCAGCAGCCGAATGTTCTTGAAGTTTGAAAGGTCAAAGCTGGCACAGCTTTTCATGCATAGGCTACAGGATTACACTGAGTGGAAATATACTTTATAAGGGAGTGTGTTGAATTAATCTTGCACCAGAGACTGAAAACTTCTTTGATTCTCATTTTCCTTTTGTGGAGCAAGGGGTGTGTGGGGGGGGGTGGCGGGGGGGGGGGGGGGGGCGGGGTGGGGAGGGGGCAGTTGTAGATGCTTGTAATTGAAGTTCCCAATTAGGAAAAAGAGATAAAGTCACTTTAGGGGTAGTTGTGGTGATGAATTCTGATGTAAAAGTCCCATTAAACATGCTTTGAACTGTTTATCAGTATGGAGTGCAGTTAACTTACAAACAAAATAGTCTGAAAAGCATTAGAATCCTAGAATCTTGCAGCACAGAAAGAGGCCATTTGGCCCATGGTTCTTACATTGGAAGATTCCTGCTGAGTTAGCTGATTGTAGCCGCTGGGGCCAGTGTTCCTGGGACTGGGAGAGGAAAAATAAGGGTCTTATTCTCTGTTCAGTAACTTTAGCTAGAAATATGCATGTGTGGAGCTGGAGTGAGGACAGAATTGGGTTGACCTGTAATCACTTCAGCGGGGATGTATTCCCCTGATAATTCGTGAGTTCACATATTAAGAATGGCTACTTGAGGTATTAAACAGCTTGCACTGGTCCCTTAGTGCCTCAAATTTATCATCTTTAAGTTAAATCCCTCCATGGCCTGACCTCCTTCATCACTACAACCACCACCCACGCCCACCACCCCCCCCCCCCCCACCCCCCACCAAGCAACAGCAACTTTCATTTATACAGCACATTTAACATTGCATTTCCAAGATGCTTAACAAGACCGATATGAATAAAAACATTTTTTGACTTTGATACCAGAAGGAGAAATCAGGAAAGATGACCAAAAGGTTTGATCAAAGACACATTCTTTTAGGAGCATCTTAAAAGAGGAGAGAGCTGGAGATGTTTATAGAGGGAATTCCACAGCTTAGGGCCAAGGCAGCTGAAAGCACGGCAGCCAAAGGGGTAGTGATTAAAATCTTGCCTCCAGTTACATAGGCTTTACAATACCCTCCCCTAAACCCCTCTGTTTTTCCACCTCCTCTTTTTAAAACCCTGTTTGAAACCCATCTATTTGAGCTAGCTTTTAGTCAGCCCTCTTGTGATTTTCATTTGTTCCATGTCCAATTTTTATAACTCTTCAAAGCACCTCAGGGCATTCATCTACATTAAAGGGTCTATATACATGTAAATTTTTACTGTTTGATACCGATACTCTGCACCTTGTTGATTCTGTTGGGAGAAGTCTTTTTAGCAGAGGATTCCTCAGAGTGAGGGACAGCAAAATCAGAGGGTGAGTCACCATAGGTGCACTTGCTAGCAGCTGGCTCTGGTCTGGCACTGGCAGATAATCTGGAAACAGGCAGATTTCCTATTAGCCGCCTCCCTCACCAAAGGATGGTGAATGGCGAACAAAACCCCAGTTTGATGAAGCATGTATTAATATAAATAAATGTCATGCTATTGTGGGGAACAAGAGTTTGGGATAACCTCCAAGTGATTTGAATAAAACAAAACTCTGAAGACTTTGTTCATCATTCATTCAGCAAAGAAGTTTGAGGTGGAGTTGGGAAGCAAACAGTTTATACAACTTCCAGAGTGAAAGTGAACATCTCAAGTTGTGAATGCAAACTGAGAGATGACCATCTCATGGAATAATTGCATCCGTCAACTTAGCAATTCCAGTAAATACACTGCCCTGTTATGTGTTATATCTGACTCACATCCTTTACCATATTGTTTGTGTGATTTGCCCCTAGGCAGGAACCCACTGTAAGCAGAACTTAACTGAGCTATGTACTGTACAAATATCTTTGATAAATAAACAGGTGTACTGAACCACATTTTTTCCTGATGCACCCCCTGATGTGTTGTTTTCACTCCAAGTTGCTTCTTCTAGACCTGAGGCTGCTATTACTTCTCTCAGAGGCTTTTCAAAAGCAAGGCTGTCTCTCAATGCAAGTACAACTGGTATAAATACACAACAAAAATGCACTCAACATTAGAACAGCTGTGATGAAAACAGAAAATGCTGGAAATACTCAGCAGACCAGGAAGCATCTGTTGAGAGAGAAACAGAGTTAATGGGCGGAATCTTCCAGGTCCCACGGAGCTGGGTTTGAGCGTGGGATCAAGAACAAATTCTGAGAGTCATGTGTTGGGTCACTTCCCTAACGCTTTCCCACCTCCTGAGTGATCTTGCTGGAGATGGGTGCACAGTGGCAGCAGCTACCCTCCACACAGCAGGAGGTAGCCAATTAGAGCTACTTGAAGACTAATTAAGGGCAAGATGCCCCCCACTCCCAGGATCTTCCTGATGCCAGGCGGGTGGCCACTGGCCTGGGGCTATCCATACCTACTTTAAACCCCCTATCCCGGGGATGAAAGGGTTACAGCTGCAGCCACAGACCACCCTGAGGAGGGCTCTCCGCTTCTCAATGATGGCCTCCATCCTGTGGCCATTCTTTATTTTTAAGTTTCCATCTGGCTTCAGAGAGTTCCTCCATCTTTAGGCGCCCTCACTGTCTCTTACATGCTTCAGCAGCGTCTTCCTCTCCCGGTGACTCTGCGGGCATCCACATCTTCAGTCCCTCCCCCTCAGGACCCTGCCCACCGTCCTTAATTGAACGGCAAACTCAGAACTTAATTGGCTGCCTCCAGGAAGATCCCGCAGGCGGGCGTAACACAGACACCATTGGGGGGGTTGGGATCCTGAAATTGTCATGACACTAGAGAATCTTCTAAGACCAGAAGATTCCGTCCAGCGTTTCAAGTCCAGAGGCAGGGAAAGGGCGAGGGAGGAAGGAACACAAGGGAAGGTCTGTGGAGCATCTCCACAGAAGCTGCCTGACCTGCTGAGTATTTCTAACATTTTCTGTTTTTATTTCAGATTTCCAGCATCCACAATATTTTGCAATGTTACACTTCACTGACAAATTCTGAACTTGAGTTATTTAAGTTGGATATGGAACGTGCAGGATATACTAGGGAATTAAAGAGAAATGGGTCTACATTGAAGGACTTTCTGCATGAAATGACACAATTTTCGATAACCTTGGCACAGTGCAATTTGATTCTTTCAATCCATCTGATACCTGCCATTTCCCTGGTACAGTTGAGATCCAGTCCTTCAGTTAATTCGATATCTTGAACTTCCCTAGTACACTCCCGGTGGCGTTCTTAAATGTCCCACTGCCCTTTATTTACTGGAACAGTGTAAATTGTCTCTCTTGTCACTATGAGATTACAGTCACTGCCACTGGGAGTCAATCTCTTAATTTTCTGATCTTTTTTTACAACATTTAAAAGTTGCAGCGTGGGCCCAAACAAACAACAGCAAACTCTAATTTGCTGTCAGTCCTGGCACATGTTGTAGCCTCTTCACTCAATCAGGCCTGGGTCTTCTCAATTGAATTTGAAGATACAATGCTCAGCCAATACTCTGTGATTGAATTACGGATATTGTACAAAATGGAGCTGCAGTTGTTCAAGATGCAGAGGGGTACAGAATGTTTCACTGTCAGCAGAGAGTTCATTTCAATCTGTGTAATACAATCATTGTCCATAAAGAGTTAGAAAGGCAGCTGTAAAACATAGCTATGCTACATTTCCTGGGAACATTGTCACGATTAGCTACCGATTGCTGTGCTTTGCGTTTATATAGGAACAGGAGTCGGCTATTCAGCCCCTCAAGCCTATCCTGTCATAAAATGAGATTTTGGCTGATCTGTATCCTAACTCCATCCACCAGCCTTGGCTCCATATCCTTTAATAGCATTGACTCACTAAAAACGATCGAACTTGGATTTAAAATAAAAACAGAAAGTGCTGGAAACACTCAGCAGGTCTGGCAGCATCTGTGGAAAGAGAAACAGAGTTTAACGTTTCACATTTGAAGTTAGTAATTGAGTTAGCATCATTTGCTTTATGTGGGAGAGAGTTCAACACGTCTAGCATCCTTTGTGTGAAAAAATCTTTCCTGGGAGGTGTGGCTCTTATACTAAGGTTATTTCCCCTTATCCGAGATTCGGCCTCCAGTGGATAAAGTTTCTCTCTACCTACCCTATCAATTCCTTTCCTTTAATGAAAGGTGACTGTTGTTTTTCAAGTCTTCTTTACAGATAGAATCACACCTCATAGTTGCAAGAAAAATGTTTAGGTTTTGAATCCCCTATATATGTTTTTGGAATTGTCTCAATGGATTGTCCTGCTGAAGACATGAAGGGTTGCATCTGATCTATTTTCCTTGAGGTGTATCTGCTGATGTTCTGGGCATCATTTAGTTGAACCATTAATGGGAAATGAGAGGAGCAACTTTCCTCAGATTTGAATGAAAGACCAAAATTCTAAATGTACAATCTCAAATGAATTTATTTTAAACAACTCTGCACCAATTGAATAGGTTGTCAAGCATGCAAGCACTATTATTTTTCACATGGAGGATTCTGTTTCTTTGTTACTGAGGTGAAACTCTGCGTGTGCAGAATTAAAATATCTGCTGAAGCTCAGATGTGGCACCATATTTTTAACCAGTGTGTATACACTTTGCGATGCAACATCCAGGAAGTCCTAAGTTTGATTCCGATTCATTCCCAGGTTGGATCTCCATTGCAGATGTGTTACAATTGCCCTCAGCACTGATGAATTGAGGAGGTGTTATAACCGAGCTGGGAGGAGTGCACTGTCTTTCCTAGTTCCACTTCTCCACAGGTCACGACATATATTTAAGTGTTTACCCGTTTACCGGTACAGCTAATCATATGCTCTATTTTTTATCCCAGAATAAAATACACCAACCAGGTTTCATAATAAACTACTAAATTATCAGTTTATTATAAAACAAGACTTAAGCACTAACGAAGTGAAGCATGAACATACAGATTGAAATATGAAAGTTCCCTTTTTAAAATTCCCCAATTACACTCACTCACACTGGAAAAAATATAGAAGTTCTCTCTACAGAGGTCTGTTACAAAAAAAACAGACAGAAAGACAGAATACTGTGGCCAAATATTTGCTAATTCTTGATGAAAAAAAGAGAAGATATGGAAGGAAGTCAGTTGTCCCATTTTGTTTTTGGTCTGGCATCCAGTTATACAGAGACGGGTCACTGGAATTGTTTCAGAAACAGTCCATTCTGGAGATGCCAAGAATTATTTTAGTAGGCTTTCTAAGAGAAACGTGGCATCATGGTTTTCCACCAGCACATACATGAATCGCAGGACTTTTTCCAGCTTCTTGGGAGCTATGCAGCACCAGGGTTTTTAGCTCTCTCACACTGCAGGATTTCTTCAAAGAGGTAGAGAAAGAGGTGACCTGGCAGGAAAGCAGCAACTGTCTTCAAATAGTTCACACCCCAACTGTACTGAATACAATATCCAACCCTCATACAGAAAATCGACCTCCTGACCTCCATAAACCTTGACATGTGACTTCTCTGTAACCATTTCTCCCCAGGTCACCGAGGTTTTACTGTTTACTGAGCTCAAAGCACATGATATTCAGCACAGGTGGTTTCTCAAACAACATCTCAAGTGTCCTTTCGGGGAAAAAAAATTCCATGGAATCTTTTCAGTTTTAACACACGTCCTCAAAAAAATAAAATATTAAAAAAATGGAAGCACTTTTGTAACAGGGCAAAGTTGACTCACTCCTGTTTGCTGTTCAGCAACCCTCACAAGAAGAATGAGTGTGTGGGTATTAGCTGAAGACAAATTAGTGTACATGTGAAGCCATTTTCCCACTTTAATGATGAAATAACTTGCTAATATTCATCAGCAATACTCACCCATGAAGAATATGTCGTATTCATGAGTGTGCCTGGTGCCTTTGGAACTGCACTATTGCTGTGGGGTCAGAAGAGGAAAGAAAGATTTGAGGAGAAAATTGGTGAGAAAATAATCAAAGGAAAGTTTCATAGCTACAGTGACAATTTTATCAAATGAGGGGAAATTTACAGAATCGTGCATTGTGCTTTCCAGTGAGGTGCAAACATCATGAACCACAGATGCCGGCAGAATTAGTGTTCCAAAGATATTTCTCCATCTTAGAAAGGGATGCATTTTGGAACTTTTAACTTGGGCAGGGATGTAGAACGAGTGATATTGGATCCACCGCTGATTACACAAGCCACTCGATTTTCCTTTCTATTTTGATTGTGTTCATTTTACATCCTTGTTGCAGTTGGACGTTCTGTCCATATTGTTTAAATTGTTTCCGATGCAAACGTTTATGCTGTGGCTCAGTAGGTAGCATTCTTACCCTTGAGTTAGAAAGTTGTGGGTTCAAGTCCCACTTTAAAGACTTAAGCCCAAAATCTAAACTGACACTCCAGGTTGTTACAGAGGGACTGCTACACTTCCAGAGGTGCTCTCCTTCAAGTGAGATGTTGGACTGAGGTCCTGTTAGCCCTGTGATGTGGAAGTAAATGATTCCCACAGTACTATTTCATAGTAGAGCAGCGGAGCTCACCCTGGTGTCCTGGCAAATATATATCCTTTAACCAATATCACTAAAACAGATTATCTGACCATTGGCACATTGCTGTTTATAGGAGCTTGCTGTGTGCAAATTGGTTGCTGCATTTCTAAAATTGCAACAGTGACGACACTTCACTGGCTGTAAAGCATTTTGTGATGTCCAGAGATTGTGAATAAATGCACGTTCTTTCCCTCTTTACATTTGAGGTGCTGTCTCACTAGATTCTACTGTTTAGGTCAAAAAGCCTATTCAGGATATCTGAAGTAACAGCTGCTGCAGCTTTTTTTAATATCACAAAATGTACATTTTAATTAGCTCTGCATCTCACTAAATGCAATTCTGTTCCCAAGTAGAAAAGCTTCACTATCAAACCACATAAATGATATCACAGATGAGAGAAACAGAAGGCAGGATGTGTGCCTGGGGAAAGCAGGTTCAGGAGAAAAGAAGGTTGATGCTTTGTCTAAAAACCAGTGACATCAAAATAATCATAGTATATTTTTCATGTCTCAGCACTTTTTTTTTTACTGTTTACTTGTACCAGAATTGTTTTGAAATTACTAAACTTCTGTAATATGGGACTTTTTTTTGCAATCTGTAAGGTTTGCGTTAGATAATATTTCAGGTTTTTTTTTATATACATAGTTGGATTATTGCTCTAACTAGCTGGTTTCAGTAACTGATCTGGATCCTAGATTGCTGTTCCAAGACCCTCATTTCTAGAGCTGTCATATCAGTTTGCACTGGAGCTGATGCTGCAAACTTTTATGATGCACTTTTTAAATCTTGGGGCAGTTTTTACGTTTTAAAAGTAGTTTTTCGGATGGTGTTGTCCAGTAAAGCATTGCAAACAAAAGAACAATTGTCACATTTGAATTCAAGTTCAAAAAGTGGGATTTTCCACTTCCAAAGTTTTTTTCTGCGTAACAAATCGAATGCGAAGTATGATTAAAATCCAAAATCATCTGCTATGTTCTCTTTAACTTTTTGTTGGAAAGTCTTTCAAGGACATCATCTGGGGAACTGGATTGGAGGAGGCACTGAACATGACAGAGAGAACGAGCTCAATTAACATTAGTGGAGATACTCATTAAACCAGAAGTGATTCAATAATGGTCTCATTTCAACTATCTGCACATTTATGTGTATGCATGTCTGCATGAATTGACTGCCCTTGAGTGTCAACTTTATCAACTCCTTAAAGTCAATTCCATCACTATAAAAGTGAAATGAGTTTCAGTGAGGCACTATTAACTTAAACACAGGTAGGTTTGCACTTTCTGTGGTGCCCCAACACACTGGCTATGCTTTTGGAAGACAGGCCCCTTCCATCTTTAGGACATGGTAATTTGCTGAGCGTGCAGTACAACGTGGTCAGGAGTCAAAACGAGCTTGAAACATTGGCTGAGAAAGCAAGAATAAAGATCACCTCTAAGCAAAACTAGTGGATTGTGAGGCGGCCAGCATGTGATTCACAGAAGAGATGTTCTGAATGAGATCGCAGCCTCAGGTGCTAGTGACATTTTTGTTTTTATGAACTGTTTGGGGATGATGTTTATCTAAATTTTGAAATTTTAATTCTTTTTCCCCTTTATCCATTAATTAATGCTAAATAGGCCATTACTGATACTAACTTTAATGGGCTGCTTGGTACCAATGGATGGTACTGTCATTGGAAGAGAGACACCTTTAGAAAGCAGTAAAAGAAATGCGACCTGTATTTCAGCCAAGGTGTGCCAACATCTCAATTAATATTTCAGAACACTGCACTAAGAGCAAATCCATCTAAATGTTGACTAAAGGTGTGAATTTCAGCACCCAAAAGTTGGTCAGGTATAAAAAGATTTCAAAATCTGAGACCCTCCCCTAAGTAGCCTTTAGACTTCCTGCTTGTGGGTTTAATGGAAGCAGGACAAAGGTAGGCCGCCAATCCACTCCCAGGAAGCTGGTGACTAATTTAAATATGTTAATGAAGCTGACAGTATCTGATCTAACCTGCATTGCAGGTTTAACTGGCTGGCCAGGTTTCCCAGGCCTCAATAAATCCACTCCCAGGAGGTGAGGACAGTTTAGAGGAGAAGGAAAACACCTTTACAACACTACTTGTGGGCCAGAAGGAACTCGCGGCACCCATCCCCCCACCAGCTCTCCTGCCACCGCCATCAGATCTCCCTCCCATACAAAGACCCTGGGCTTGGGGATTGGATCCCGCCCCCCCACAACCCTGTGTTGTGGATCAAACCTACCTGTCCCTGCGGCCTGCTCTGGAGTCTTCTCCACCTGACTGGAAGCCAGGCTCATCAATCTGGCTGACTTCCGGGTGGGGAATCGGTGAAGTACAAAAGGCGCACACTGTGGATTTAAAACTCCACAGAGTGCGGGGAAATGGGGTTCACATCTAAAACTCTTGCACCTCGCTAACGTAACTCACCCCTGTTAATATCCGGGTTAATGTGTCGGAACGATACAAGGAGAGGAAACCTGCCTGTGTTTGCCATCACACTCAGTATTTAAACTAATGTATTCAGAGAAGTAGACAAAGGATTTTCAAAATATTTTTGATCACTGCAAGCCTCGCAGGTAAGGTTCACTCCTTAAAGTTGTGTTTATGTTTTAGCTGGTGACATATAGATAAGTGGATATAATATTGACCCACAGCAACTTGTTTATACTAACCGGCTATGAATCTATCTCCCCGGTCCAGCCTGTAAATTTTAAATTGATTGAACGCAGGGTGGGAATCCGTGCTTTTGGGTAACATTATGAAGCACCTGAGAGTGCAACTGACAACATGCACACTTTTTAGACTAGACTCATCACTGCGCTAGAGTCGTATCTGAGTATTATCCAGCCAAATGAGTGTGAAGCGACCTCTTCCAGATCTCCTCCGGAACCTAGGAAAAGGAGTAGGCCTTTCAGCCTATTCTTCCATTAAATTAGATCATGTCTGGTGTATATCTTAACTCCATCTACTGGTCTTAGCTCCGTATCCCATAATACCCTTGCCTCACAAAAATCTATCAATTTCAATTTTGAAATTTTAATTGACCCCCAACCTCAACAGCTTTTTGGGGGCGAGAGTTTCAGATTTGTGTGAAGAAGCACTTCCTGACAGCACTCCTGAATAGCTCAGCTCTAATTTTAACCTCTTGTTCTGAACTATTTCACCCCCCATCTCCCAGAGGCAATAGTTTCTATCTATCTACCCTATCAATTTCTTTAATCATCTTAAACACCTCAATTACATCACCTCTTAGTCTTCTATACTGAAGGGAATATGAACTTAGTTTATGCATTTTATAATTTAAAACTCAAGTCCTGCTATCATTCTAGTGATTCTGTGCTGCACCCACTCCAATGCCAAGATGGAGTCAGATCAGGTCCCAACATTTAAGAAGTGGAAAACGCATAAATGCCATTTCGTCTGCAGCTTAAGAAGCAATGTAGATTTCAGACTGAAGTCGTAGAATTATGCTCATTGTTGAATTAATTACCATACGTGGGGGAACATGGGGGAAGGGAACTCAGTTTTTATTGGGAGCTTTTTCTTTCTTCTAAGGTTTGCCATGTTGTTCACAATTAAGCTTAAAGCAGGGAGGGCCAGGGAAGAATGTAAATTTCCCCTCCATTTTGGGCAAGGTAAATACCTGTGACAGGCAGCTTCATTAGAAAGCCATAGACAATTGGCATGTACTTTGCTGGTTAAATGGCAGGCTTTTACTGGAGGGCACATTGTGACCTCCGATCAATTACAGCTGACATCCGTGTTTGTTGTGAGCTTCTGCAGGATATAATAGGAGAGTAAGGCTGCCGTGGCACAGAAAATGCAATTTCCCTCCTTTTTTTCTGCTTTCAGACTGCAAACTATAAATCATTCTCTTGAAAAGATAATGAAGCAGCAAACGAATGCAGCTTTAATTCTTGTCAGGGGAAATCTTCAATATTTGCTGAAATAATGTGATGGGAGAGGGCCAAAGGTTCCGGGTTAGAAAAGCTGCCCTGATTGGAGGCTTCATTGTGGAGAAAATGATGGATGGTGCTGAGTTGTTTGAAGAGCAGGAGGAGGAGAAAAAAAAGAAATAAAGTAGAAAAAAATGTAATTGATTTGTTTCTGTAGAACAGGAGGAAGCTCTGTTTGCTCAGCAGTGTTTGAGGTCTGCTGGGTCTGTTGGTTAATTCAGTGTGGGTTGCAAGCTTGCTTACCTACCAGATAGAAGGCCAAACAGAGAGTTGTTTGCTCTGAAAATTGCTCAGCAGCACAGAAACTATTACACTCAAGCTGGAAATGAGGAATTTGTCAGTGAGAAACAACAGGCTATTACATAGAGGTAGAATGTACTGAGGAATGGGATGGGTGCCTTAAGGACACCTCGCCTGGCTTATCTTGGACACAATAGTTGGAACTGCTCAAGTGGAATTTAAGGCTTACCTAACCGAGTATATTGGGATTTTTGTTGGATAGAGGACAACATACAACATACTCATCTGGTTTAAGTTGGTTCTTTGAAGAACTACTTCAATTTATCCACATTCGTACTGTTTGCTATAAGTTTCTTTTAAGGTCAAAGTTCCGCTATTGGTGTGCTGTTTAAAAATCAGGGTTGAGAGTTTCCGCTTTGGCTGTAGTCTGTGATATAGGTGAAAATTTCTCTCAAAATTGCTCTAGTTTTAAGAAGTATTTTCTTTCCTTCAAGTTTCCACTCACATATCACTGAACATAAAACCTTCCATAAGCCAGTGCACTAGGGCAGTGTTTTAAAACATAATTATTTTTTAAAAATTGCATTCAAAGATATTTCATTGAAATAAGTAAGAGTGGTAACTTGGTGCAGTTTAATTAATACAGCTGAAAATGGGTTTATCACAAAAATTAAGCTTTTTTAATGACTGTCTGTCTAATTCACCATCTGTGAGTAACCCCATTTTAAAAACCTGAAAATAGCTTTAAAGAAACTATATAGACCTATTTACTAATTTCATTGGTGTACAATAGTCAGTTTATTATTAAATTAGAAAAAAGATATTCAAAGGCTTTTTTAAGGTGTGAAACGGGCATAATTAGCGAAACTCCCAAAGGTGATGAATTTGTACGGGGGTGACGCCATGCTTTTTAAATTTGCGCGAAAGATTGCGAAAACTAAATTTGCAATGGATGTAACTTGCACTTAAAATTCCTACATCCTTTGTGAGGGTTTGGCTGATTTTGAGTGAAGTGCGTTGAAATAAAAACAACGCAACTGTGCAGAAACTCCAGGCCCTAATGTATAAATGATTATTTTAATTGCTACAATCTTTTGTTTTTCCTGCCTCTCTTTCTATTGTATTTTTAAATCATATTTTCTTTTCCTCTATTGATTTTTTTGACAAATTAAGTAAAATGAAAGCAGAAGGTTTCACATCATAAAACATACATAATAGATTATCGACTATGTACAGAGATGAAAAAGAAAAAAGGTTTAAGATCTAGTAATATTCCCCATTTACATGTTTGAACTGAGGCACCATAATGACTCCAGACATGAAAAGAAATATGTAGATGTTACCATAGCCATTCGGTCTAAACAGTCCTTGATGTCATTTACCCTTTACATGAGCAAGTAGCCCTAATCACATTTACCCCCATTTCCATATCCTTTTAGCATGTTTTCCTTCAACCACCTAGCCAATCTAATGTTGAATGTTTCTCTGCTTCTCAGGAAGTGAATCTTGCCACCTGTCAATTCTTTGTGCATATAATTTTTTCATGCTCGCTGTTCCACATCCCTTACATTTAATTTTCTGTCTGTGGCCCCTCAATCCAGTTCCTTCAACTACTGGAAGCAGTTTTTTTCTATCGACCTTGTCCATTTTTTCATGATTGTAGACACTTCAATCATATTGCCCTTTAATCTGTTTTGTTTAATGAAACAAAGGCCCAATTTTTCAATTCTTTCTTTGTATTTTCTCTTCTATATATTTGTATATTTATAGTATTTCTTCATCACAGACAGCATTGCAGTGAATCTGTGTTTTTCTGTCTCATCAGCTTCAATGTGCTTCCGATGGAGTCCAGTACTACACACAATATCCTATCTGAAGCCTTATTAACTTTTCATGCAGGCTCATCATTATTTCTTGGCTTTTACATTCTACACCTCTTGTGATAAAACCTAAGCACCCTCTTCCCAAGATTTTCTCTTGTAAGCACTCTGCACCCCACATGCATGATCACAAAACAACGTAAAATAAATTATATGAAATAATTTGGAAAAGTTCAGTGATATAGTAACACTGCAATAGATTTCTCTTTGAGTTTATAATTCAGAGCAATTTCTGTTTAATAACTTACAGGCAACCAGTGCAGGCAATTGCTCCAACATATCTCCGCCACCCCCCTCTTCACAATTAACATCATTCCCTCAAGGGTGCGACAAAAGGCTTTCACTGAAGTCTTGCGTGTCACACATTCAGGGCTCTTTAGTGCTGCCAGCACACAGAGAAAAGCTTGCATTCATTTTCACTCTTTCAAAATTGACTCTCAGGTCTCACAACCTCTCCTCGGGGTCTTTTAACATCCCATAAAAATTTCCTCATGCTGAAATGTAAAAGTTAAAAGCTGATGTGCACCCAGCTCCATTTGTAATCCTGCTCATCTGTGGAAAAACACATACCAGAAGTCAAATGCATTTATCGCCAATACAAATGGCAAGTTACTGCAGGTGCTGGAAATCTGAAACATAAACAAAAATGCTGGAAACACTCAGCAGGCCAGGCAGCATCTGTGGTGAGAGAAACAGAATTAACGTCATAGAGTCATTTACAGCATAGAAGGAGGCCATTCGGTCCTTCAAGCCAATGCTGCCTCTCCGCGGAGCAATCCAGTCAGTCCACCTCCCCAGCTCAATCCCCGTAGCCCTGCAATTTTATTTCCTTCAAGTAGCTATCCAATTTCCTTTTGAAATCATTGATGGTCTCCTCTTCCACCACACTTGTGGGCAGCGAGTCCCAGGTCATAATGTAAAGAAGTTCTTCCTCATATTCCCCCTGCAACTCTTGTCCAAAGCCTTCAATCTGTGCTCCCTAGCCCTTTTACCATCAGTTAATGGGAGCAGTTTTCTCCTTGTCTAACTTACCCAAGCCTGTCATAATCATTTACACTCTATCAAATCTCCCCTCAATCTCCTTTGCTTCGAGGAGAACAACCCCAGCTTCTCCAACCTAACCTTGTAACTAAAATCCGCCATCCTTGGAACCATTCTGGTAAATCTCCTCTGCACCCTCTCATGGACCCTGACATCCTTCCTAAAGTGTGTCACTAGATTTGTGACCTCTTGTCAGAACTGGGAAATGTGAGAGAGGTAACAGTCTTTAAGCAAGTACAGAGGCAGGAAAATGCGGGGAGGTGGGGAAGAACAAAAGGGACTGTCTGTGATCGGATGGAGGTAGGAGTGATTTAATGAACAGGAGATTTATTACCATCACCTGCTGTTCAAAAAACAAATGGGAGCAATAGTTATGATCTGAAATTGTTGAACTCAACTTTGAGTCTGGAGGGCTTTAAAGTGCCTAATCGAAAGATGAGCTGCTGTTCCTCAAGCTTCCGTTAAGCTTCATTAGAACAGTATAAGAGGCTGAGGACAGAGAGAT
The DNA here is from genome assembly GCF_036365525.1 of Heterodontus francisci. NCBI lineage: Eukaryota > Metazoa > Chordata > Chondrichthyes > Heterodontiformes > Heterodontidae > Heterodontus > Heterodontus francisci. The sequence goes on along the minus strand of NC_090376.1, from coordinate 128,857,775 downwards.
CAGAGTGGGAGGATGAATTAAAATGGCAGCAACCAGAAGCTCACCGTCACACTTGAGGACTGAACGGAGGTGTTCACCAGAGTGATCACCCAATCTGCATTTAGTCTCCGAGGTGTAACAAAGACCGCTGTTAATAGAATATACTAGATTGAAAGAAGTAGGAGTAAATTGGAAGGAGTGTTTGGGGCCTTGGATGAAGAGGACGGCGGAGGTAAAATGGCAGATGTTGCATCTCCTGCGCTTGCACAGGAAGCTGTTGTGGGTAGGAAAGGGGGTGTTTGAGGTGTGAACCAGAGTGTCGCAAAGGGAATGGTCCCTTCGAAATGCTGGAAGGGGAGGGGAAGATGTGTTTTGTGGTGGCATCATGCTGGAGGTGGCAGAAAGGGTGGAGGATCAACCTTTGAATATGGAGGCTGCTGGGGTGGAAGGTGAAGACAAGGGGAACCCTATCATGGTTCGAAACCGATGGGGGAATTCCTAGTTCCAATTCTCCCACGGGTGGGATAGGCTGATGACGGTCTTCCCGTCCAGAGGACAATTGAGGCCCGTAAGTGGCCTATTAACATCCACTTGAGGGCCTGTTCCGGCCGTCACTGTGATCGTACTTGTGGTGGGGGGCCTCTACCATGCAGGGATGATGCCTTGGGAAACGAGATGCCTTCCCTATGGGTTTGGGGTGGTGGGGGCGGGGGTCTCTCCTTCGTGCTTCATGGACAATTTGTGGCCCAAGCAGGAAACCCACTGGGAACCAATTCACCCACCCTGGGGGCCCCTGTCACCCTGGCCCAACCCATGACCCACCCCTCGCCGGGGTCTTCTGGACTGACCCTGGCGACCCCACCTAACGTACTGCTTCTCTGGGGTTCCAGCGCTGGGTCTCGGTCTGAGGCCTCTGCAGTACTGCTGCCGGCGGTGCTGCCGATACTACTGAGCTGCCAGCCCTGTGATTGGCCGGCAGCTCTTGGAGGCAGGATCCCTGTCTCAATAAAGTCATTAAAGGTACAGGGATCATACCTCCTTAAATCTTGACCCCAAAATCTGGAGGATCGCTCCGGGGGTCAGACAAAATACAGAGCCGGGTTCCCCCCGACTTTTCGGCCTGTCGCCAGGAGTCCTGCCCTAAGGGTGTAAAATTGAGTCCTTACAGGAAGTTGGGTGGTAGAAAGTGTAATCTGGGTATCTACGGGAGCCAGTGAGCTTATAGTAGACATAGACCATTGACAGCCTATCACCAGAAATGGAGACAGTGAAGTCGAGAAAGGGAAGGGAAGAGTAGAGATGGTGAGGGTAGGAGAGAGTTAGAAACTGGAAGGGGGTTGAATTTGTCCTGCTGTACTCCGTTAAATTTAAGGGGTAACATTTATGAGGAAACTAAATGCATGAGGGGGGAAAGGAATAGGAGAATATGCGGCTAAGGTTGGATGGTGGGTGGAGGCTCGTGTGGCAGATAAACACTGGCTTGGAGCAGTTGGGCCAAATGACCTATTTCTGTGCTGTAAATTCTATGTAATTTCACAGGAAAACTTTATTTGATTGAATTTATCTCTGCCAGTTGTGCAAAGTTTTGTTCCCAAATCATGGAATAAATTCTGTGGGTGTCTGAAATTAGATATCTTTGGGGAAGAGAATGAAAAAGGATGCCCATATATAATCACAAGGCAGCAATCTAAAAGACAGGGTTCTCAAATGTCATAATTCAGATTTAGAGCCAGATTTTCAAAGGACCATGAGGTTGGGACCTGGTGCGGGTGTGATTTCAAATTACAGGTTACAGGTTGTCACGGGTTCCCGATGCCTCCGGGACAGTTTGCAATTTTCAAAGGAGCAGTGCAGGCTGGAGTGGGAGGCACTGTCGGTACTGCGGAGCTGCCAGCCCTCTGATTGACCAGCAGTTCTAGAGGCAGGTCCCCATCCCTCAAAGGGATGGTGTCCCCAACGGCAGGCAGTTAATTGGCTGCCCGCCACGAGATAGTACCGCGGGTCCGATGGAGGACTGAGGCGGAGTCTCCATCCGCCTTCTGACCCACCGTCGGGACCCTTGTTGTCGGAATAAAATCCGGCCCCAGATGTTATGACTGATGCCAATGACAAGCGTACTCTAATGACATTCACAGTGAAGGATTGTTTCATAACCTCGAGAAGGGTAAGTCAACATTGGATTAGCAGAAAATAACGGGGTTAGTGCATATTAAATTAATTTTATTTCATATTTACCTTGTCAGGTTTGTGTAATTTATTTCTCATAATCTCTGTGATACAGCATTGCTCCAACATTTAAATAGGATTACATAGGATATACAGCACAGAAACAGGCCATTCGGCCCAACAAGTCCATGCTGGCATTTAAGCTCCACTCAAGCCTCCTCCCTTCTTTTCTCATCTAACCCCATCAGCAAAACCCTCTATTCCCATCTCCCTCATGTACTTATCAAGCCTTCCGTTAAATGCATCTGTACTATTCGTCTCAACCACTCCCACATTCCCACCAGTCCCTGGGTAAAGATGTTCCTTGTGAATTCCCTATTTGATTTCTTGGTGACTATCTTACACTGATGGCCTCTAGGTTTGCTCTTCCCCACAAGTGGAAGCATTGTCTCTGTGTCTACTCTATCTAAAACCTTTCATACTTTTTAAGACCTCTATTAGGTCATCCTTCAGCCTTCTCTTTTCAAGAGAAAAGAGACTCGGCCTGATTATCCCCTCCTGAGAGATATACCCCTGCATTTGTGGTATCATCCCTGTAAATCTTTTTTGCACCCTCTCCAGTGCCTCTATAATATAGAGACCAGAATTGTACGTGGTCTTCCAGGTGTGGTCTAACCAAGGTTTGATACACGTTTAGCATAACTTCTTTACTTTTCAACTATAGGTGCTTTGCACTGGCAACTCCTGAAACTTTGGATTGTATGAGTTATTACATGTAAGAGCTGATTATCAAACATTTTGCCCTGATTATGAAAATGCAGATTAGCTATAGGACGATTGCAAAATTGGGAATGCAGACCATAGATGTTCTTGCACCCACTATAATTCAGCTGTGATTTTTTTTTGTCTGGTTGCATTTTGCAGCATTTGCACATATTTCACCTCAATGTCACTTTAAGATCATCTGCTGCTTCCGAAAATATTTAAATGAACATATGATTCACTTTCCTTCCTTTTACACTGGGAATACACTTTTTGCTATCAAAGCCCATTGTGAATATCAGCAAGAGAAGCTCCATGTGGAATGGAGCTCTTAAAGGGGAACAGGCTGTGGGTTTTCTATTTGTTCTAATATTTGCAATACCCTTCTAGTGCCGTAATTTTATTTACAGGTCTTTTTAAAAATACTTCTGAATTCCATAGAATAATACAGCACAGATGTACAAATAAAATCAACTTTGCAGTTCTGATGGTTCTCTTTATCTGCTGCAGCAGCTCCAAATGTGATGCTGAAGCCAGACCATCAGTCTTTTCTACTCCAGTGACAAAGAATCTCTACCCGGATGGGTCTCGGTGGAGGTTGAACAACTGAATCAGGATGCAAAGAGTGACTTGAAGTAGCACTGCTAAGGCTGGCATTCTTCATCCACATATATCACAGAATCGTAGAGCACAGAAGGAGGCCATTTGGCCCATCGTGTCTGTATCAGCTCCTTGAAAGAGCTATCCAATTAGTCCCACCCCCTGCTCTTTTCCCATAACTCTGCAAAGTTTTCCTCATCAACATGTATAAAATTCTTTTATACAGTTGGATTTCAAAGGTCCATCTGGTCTATAGCAGTATTAACAGTGCAGACTTTGCATTAAAACCTATCATGAATGGAACCATACCAAGTCACAATGTAAATGTGGTATTCATTAACATATTAATGAGACTGTAAGAAGCAAGACCAAAGTTTTTTTTTGAAAACTTACCTCAGCAAGCCTTTTGATTTATTAAAGGTAATTCCAATAGCCTAGAAACCACCCTGTGGTGTATTGTTGTAAGAATGCATAATTCTTCAGTCCACTAGCTTAACAGAGGTATTCATTTATTTTGGATTAGGACCTCCTGTTAAAATAGTTAACAAAGGAGTTTCAAGAGAATGCATTCAAAGTTTGTTCAATAATATTGCAGTTTCAGGGTAATATTCCTAACTGAGTAGAAATCCAACATGCTCCATGGAGTTATGTTTCATTATCGTGTTTGTCCATAAGGTTTAACAACTTTAAATGTGCTATATAAATACAAGTTGTTGTTGTCCCAGGATGAATATGGAATATATGCAACCCTAAAGAAATGTAAATCCATCTCTGACTATGGGCTTCACGGAGGTGAAAAAAAAAACACTACCATAAATTAATTAAAGTAACAGGTGCTCAGAATGAAGATTTTTATACTTCACTTACAAAAAATACTTGCATTTATAAAGCACTTTTTCATGACCTCAGGATGTCCCCAAGTGCTTTACAGCCACTGAAGTACTTTTTTGAAGTGTAGTCACTGTTGTAATTGTTTCTACATGATAAGAGTGAATGCGAGATTACAGATAGTCTTGTCTTCTATCATGGGAGCCTGCATGTTTGAATTCTTAGCTCAGGGTTAGCCGAATATAGACAAGTGTAAGATTGGGATCTGGACAGGCGTGAATGTTGTAGAACTATCTAAAGGTGACATTGAAACAGGCCAAAGGTATTAGTAAACTCAGACACTTAATCATTTTGGCAGTGCAAAGCAAAAAGAGCATTTGAAGTATACAGGATAAATTTTGTGTAGCTACACTTGGCACAGAACCTCAGTTGATGGCAGAGTGGATAAAATTGGGCAGGGAGGTCAGCGTGAACAATTCACCACGTTCCAGATTTAATCATTGGAAAATCAGGAGAGCCATGAATTAGAAATACCGCTTACAGTGCCAAAAATTCTGCAGGTAAATGTTGCGGAGGTTATTTTTGGGAGGGGCTCACAGTAAAAGTATTGGGGGGAGGAGGCTGTGACAGGAGAGGCTGTGACCATCTCCTGCGCCTCTTGGCTCTACAAAGTAGATGTTTTCACTCAACCTTGCAGGGCCTCTTCTATCTGCAGATGAGCTATAGACGTCTCCAATCTGGCGGGGGAGTTGCAGCAGCTTCCCCAACTTAGCTTCAGGTTAAAATGCCATTGGGGTCATTTTGATGTCATAAAACCCCAATTAGCATAAAGTCATTGGGTGGGGGAAGAGGTCACCTCATCTACCTGCATGCTAAAGTAGGAAAGGGTGCAAAAATGTTACATTATTAGTGGGCAAGTAACCTGTTTGTTTTAGCTGCCCAGCTGCCTGATTTCTGCTGGGTAGGTCGGGTTAAAACTGTCCCCTTGTATCTGGGCGAACGGAGTGTTGGAGGACTATAATGTCCTAATGTTCCTTCCACTAACCAGATGACAGAACAAGAGATTATGATCCCATTAATCAGCCATATCCCAGAGCTTCAATGCATCAGATGCCAGAAAGCCACCGTACAACCAATCATCTCAATACTGAAGACCAGTCCAATCGCAGCATTATCCTTGTCAGACCATTTCTGATTGCTTCAGTCACAGAAAGTTTAGAGATACAGCACTGAAACAGGCCCTTCGGCCAACCGAGTCTGTGCCGACCATCAACGACCCATTTATACTAATCCTACACTAATTCCATATTCCTACCACATCCCCACCTGTCCCTATATTTCCCTACCACCTACCTATACTAGTGGCAATTTATAATGGTCAATTAACCTACCAACCTGCAAGTCTTTGGCATGTGGGAGGAAACCGGAGCACCAGGAGGAAACCCACGCAGACACAGGGAGAGCTTGCAAACTCCACACAGGCAGTACCCAGAATTGAACCCGGGTCGCTGGAGCTGTGAGGCTGCGGTGCTAACCACTGCACCACTGTGCCGCCCTAAGTGTTTTGTGCGAGGAAGCAAAGCAAGTGTCCAATCCACTTTCACTTCACTTGGGGGTCTTGCTAAACAGAATAAGTGCTCCAGGCCATCAATACGCTTGCAATGTATTGAAAAGGGTGCAAAGTGTATCTTAAAATTTTATTCATCTTTTCACATTGCGGTGTAGGTGTAGCATATAACAGGGATGCTCCTTCATTGAATCTGCAAGATAGAGGCTATTAAACTGATTTTCATTTTTCTTTTTCAATATGCTGGAAACAAAATTAAAGCCACAGGCAACAAGGGATGACTTGGCATCCTTCCATAATGCTGCAGACATATCATTAGTATTTGAAATAACAAAAGTCTTCTCACCAGGTCACAATTCTACTGCAGGAAAAAAAAACACTTATTTTGTTTAATATAGCAGTGATAAATATCGAAACAAAAATGATTGGTGCTGCTCAGCTTATTTTTTTTTTGCTTAGGTGCCTTAAGTTTTATTTGCCAAGACAAAACCCTGGCATCCAATAAGTGGGCTGGTACTAGGACATTTAATGTGCAATTTCAAATTAGAGTTGACAATTGCAAATACACACCAACCAACACTGTAATAAAATCAATACACACTTTTCCCTTAGGGACCACTATTTACTGTTAGCAATGCCATTTTCTTAAATGGATGGCATTTATGCCTGGAGAAACCTTGTATGCATGACTCTCCATACTTTAACTAAACAAGCATTGTTGGAGCTATGCAAGAGAAAATCTTTTTTTTATTTGTAGGCCTGTCAAGGCTGTTTCGTTGAGCTGTGGCATCTGTATAGCCATTGGTAATGGCTTGTAGCTTTATCCTGCTTAGAGACAGTTATCTCCACAAAAAATACAACCCTTTTCAAGTATTTAGCACATGTTGGAGGGTTAGGTACCATTTGTCACTTTATTTCAAGATTTGGTTTTGTATACAGGTTATGGCTTTAAAAGAACAGAGCTTGTACATACTAGTGGGGTTTGTCAAAATATTCAGGGTGGTGGTCGAGGTCTTTTACAGGGAATGTTTGGTCAAGGTATTAGTCCTGTCTCATGTGCTATCCAGGACATAAATGGTCGCCACCATGTTATCAGTGGGCTGAATCCCTGAGCCAACCTGATTTGCTAAATCGGTATATTTTATACCTGTTTTATGCTTGTAAAGCAGGCGCAACGCATAGCAATTTCAGCCTGAATCTCCATTAGGCTGGAACTCCTCAACCCTAGTTCATTTAAAAGAAGACTGCTTCTCGTGTAAAGAGAGTCAAAAAATCCTTTTATTCCAACATTAATGTGGCGCATTCTTTATCAAGAAAATGTATGGCAAGCCTTTTTTTACTGTTTGTTTTTCAAACATTCAAACATGCTGGAATAATCTGTATCAGAATGAGTCAGTGCATTGCAAAACTATCATTGTAGTGATTGTACATGATGCTATCATAGCTGTAATGGTCTGCAGCTGGTCAGGTGTTCTTGCTTCATTGGCAAAAAGGCATTGCTTCTTTGAAGAAGCTAAACCAAATCGATTGATTTTTAGGCCTTTCTAAGTTTGCAGAACATGAAGCTCCACCTGAAAGCCTTCTGATGGTGCATTAAAAGAATAGGATTTCTAAAACTCAACTTTTTAATGCAGTCAGCTTTCAAATAAAAGAAAAACTTGCATTTATATAGCACTTTTCATGACCTCTGGAGATCCCAAAGTGCTTCAGAGCTGATGAAGTACTTTTGTAGTGTAGTCACTACTGTAATATAGGAAATGTGACAGCCGATCTGCGCACAGCAAGCTCCCACAAGCAGCAGTGTGACAATGAACAGAAAATCTGTCTTGAGGGGTAGGTATTTGCCAGAACACTGGGCAGAATTCCCAACCTTTCTTTGATTTATTATCGTGGAATCTTTTCGGTCCTCCTGAGAGGGCAGACAAGGACTTAGTTTAACGTCGCATCCAAAATGCAGCACCTCCAACAGTGCACCACTGGGGGTGTCAGCCCAGATCATGAGCTCTATTCTCTGGAGTGAGACTTGAACCACAATCTTCTGCCTTAGAGGCAAGAGGGCCATGACTTACACCAACTACCAAATATGTAGTATCCTCTACCCAGTATGGTACACGTGCAGCTGAAGCAGTGCGGTCATTGTGCCATCTGGCTGAATCTAAGGATCGGATACTTCCAAAGCCACAAAAGCAAAAATTAGATGAAAGTTGTTACTCGGGATCTAGAATCTAAAGGCTTAAAGGTTGCAAGTAAAGGCTGAGGGAGGTAAAAAGTTCCACATTTCTGAGAACTTGTGAAAGGAGTCAGAGTTGGAGACACATTTCAACATAAACTTCCAGCGGAGAGGATGAAGGTGCAAAATTGGAGCTTTGAAGGACATGAGAAGAAAGTAGTGGAGCAATAACATGGGAACCTAGGTACAGGAGAAGGCCAATCAGCCTCTCAAGCCTGTTGCACCATTCAGTTAGATCATGGCTGATCTGCATCTTAACTGTATTTACCCTCTTTGCTTCCTTAATCCTTAATACTATTACCTAACAGAAATCTGTTGATCTAAGTTTTCAATTGACACCCAGATTCAACTTGTTTTTTGGGGAAGAGAGTTCCAGATTGCCACTATCCTGACCATACGTGTGCTGATAAAACCACTAGTGTACACATTTTACTGAGCAAAGATCAGGCAAAACTGCCCAACAATTACATGCAGTTAAAATTTCCAGGTTTTTTTCTTATTGCTTCAAGTTTCAACGCTTATGTTTACGAAGTTTTCTCTTGAACCAATTGCAGTGTGTGCTTTTTAGTGGGATGTTCAATAATTCAAGTTTTGCAGCACTCTTAGTTTTAAGGTCTTGCCTAGAGTGTGTGTTTATATCGTCATGCAGGCCCCCACCTGACAAGAATGAGGCACATTAATTTTGCCACACGGACACTAAATGTTGCCGTGAAGAATAGAAGACCTGTTCCAAGGAATTGCCAAGCCCCTGCCGGAAAGATATTTTTGCATATTAGCGGACAGTGTTGGAACAAAGGAGCTATCCCCTGCTCCCATACAATACACAGAAAAGACCTGGTCAAAACTGACCATCCTGCAGGCCAACTTGGGGAGTTTTAAATTGTAGAGACAGTGTTTGAACTGGCAGAAAGCTCTTGGCTCCTGGATTGAAAAGAGCCTCTCCTGTCTGCCCCCATCTCTTTCTCACGGAATTCCAAAACCCACTGAAGACACGTGAACCCCAAGAGAGAGGAAAGTCTCCTACAGTGAACAGGGTTTAAGAAGACTACTGGGCCCCAACAAAAAGCAAGACCATTTCTTTAATCAAGGACTCTGCAGCAAGCTCGAAGCACAGTAACAAAAAAAAACCCTCCTCAGAGATTTCCTCGAACTTTTCTACTTTATTTATTTATTCTCTTTTCTATCTTAATTTTCATGTGTGTATCGCATATGCATGCTAGCATGGGCACATCGTGTATCCGTAAACGTCAACTGAATTAGAGTTTAAGTTTTAATAAAATTTCACCTTTCCTCTTTAAACCTAAGAAAGCCTGTTTGTGCTTGTTTCTTTACCTTATAATTGGAAAGCAGTGAACAAGGATTCACCAAGGGGGAGATAAAAACACAGTGTGTTTAAGAAATACAACCCTGTTACAGTAAGATCAGATACAGGCAGTAAGGGAACCCTCGACCTCTTTCTCACCTGGTTGTAACAATATAAATGTATATTTATATTTATCTGGGCATATCCCATCTGGGCCCAGCCTTGTTCACACACAAGTTCTTGTAGCAGCAATAGTTGGTTGATGATCAGAAACTGCTTATCGACTCCCTGACCCAGCAAGGCTAAAGCCAATTTCTGCCCCTCTCCTCTTGCCCAATCTAAGATCAGTCAACATTTTAATTGCAAGAAAAATCAGACTGGAATCTGTGATTAATTTGTTTTGTTTTATTATTTATATTCAAATCTGAGGGTCTTTGTGCTTTTCTCGAAGGGAGAATATTATTTGGCTTTGCTTTTGTGGAGCTTTGAGAGTTGAATTTGAGTACGAATGAATTACTGGATTTGCTCTTTGCTGTCTATTACATATTTCACATTCATGCTGCTTGTATGTGAGCTTTTAATTGAGTCTAACAGAGTGAGCTTTAATTGATACAAAATCACGGTTCGAAAAGAGCTGTATTAACTAGGTAATGCGTTGCTTTTTAATCTCCTTGCAGTCCCTTCTTAGATGCATTCTCATCAAAATTAATTCTGTTGTAGGTTGGTAAGGTAGCTTTCTTATGGAAATGAATCATTTTTCAGGCCTTTACTTTCAAGCCTTAATACCTACCTATAAATCAATGGCATGTAATAGAAGGCTTTTCATTTTTGTGTTCAAGAATTTTCAAAAGCAAACTCAAAGAATCCCCAAAGAGATGCTCTAATTGCTCAGAAAGCAATGCCAAGCATCAAGAAATGCACTGGATATTTTTTGAAACTTGTAATTTCCTTTCATGTTGACAGTGTTTTCAATGTCTGAAGTTGATACTCTGTGTGCGTCTGGTCTTTTTTATATGTGGCTGGGTTAACCTTTGAGTGAGCAGTGCAAATTGAATAGTAAGTGTTCAATAATAACTAGGTTGCATTTTTCTTTCAATGTAGGTGTCCACTGTACAAATTTTGCAGTTGAAGCCTATAGCACGATGCCATTTACATGAGGGAAACTGGTTTGCCTTGTAGGAACATTGGAACAGGAGTAGGCCATTCAGCCCTTCGAGCCTGTTCCACCATTCAATTAGATCATGGCTCATCTGTATCTTACAGATACCCCCAGCTTCAACATGTTTTTTAAGGAAATTGAGTTCCAGATGTCCACTACCCTTTTTGGAAGAAGTGCTTCCTGACATTATCCGTGAACATCCAAGCTCTAATTTGAAGGTTATGCCTCCTTGTTCTGGACTCCCCTACCCAAGGAAATAGTTTTTCTCTGTCAAGGCAAGTCTATACAACCTGTCCACGTAACTTAACCTGTTTAGCCCAACTAGCACCTTGTGGCCTTGGTCATCATTCAGTTTTTTTGCAGCCTTTATAAAGTTTAGGCGGGTGATAGCATAGTGGTAATGTTACTGGTCTTGTATTCCAGAGGCCTTGATGAATATTCTGGAGTTCAAATCCCACCATGTCAGCTGGAGGAATTTAAATTCAATTAATTAATAAATCTGGAATAGTCTCATTAATGATCATGAAACTACTGGATTGTTGTAAAAACCCATCTGGTTCACTGAGTCCTTCAGGAGAGGAAATCTGCCGTCCTTACCCAGTCTGGCCTATATGTGATTCCAGGCCCACACCAATATTATTGCCTCTCAACTGCCCTCTGAAATGGCCGAGCAAGCCACTCAGTTGTCGGTGGCTCACCACCACCTGCTCATGAGTAATTAGGGTTGGCAATAAATGAGCAAATAAAAAATAATTTTTAATGGATAGCTTTTAGTATTACACATTTGAAACCTACAGTAGACTGTGGTAACTGCAAAGGGTGGCAATCTCCATCCTTGGTCTTGCTGCATGTCAACCCCGAAGACCTTTTCCACACTGGCACCAATTACCGGCAATAGTTGGAATCCATTTTCGTCAGCCAATTGTGTTTACTCTTTCAGATTTAAAAGAAAAAGGAAATAACGAGTTGAAGTAGGACATTTCAAGTTCTTAGAACTTGCCAAATTTCTAAAGAGGTAGAACCAGTGTTGGAATTTTTAAAAAATTACTCAGTGAGTGACTAAAAATAAAATAAATCATAATCTTATTATCCATTTGCAGGGTTATGGGGGCAAAATCTAGGTATGGGACTAAATTAACAGCTCTTTCAAAGAGCTGGCACAAGCACAATGGGACAAAGGGCCCCCTTCTGTGCTGCAGTGGTCTGTGATTCTATTCTATGATTCCTTTTTTTTCCTAAATTGATTCATGCTCCCATAAGCATCCTCTGTCATTGGCAATCCTGCCTATTACTTCCTTTTTTCCCATCAATATTTCCTTCTTGTCCATATTTTGAAAGCATTGGCAGAAAATTCATCGCAGGAAGCACAAATTTCACTGGGTTATGTCCCACACCTCAAGGATGTCTGAAATATGCCCAACATCATATTAGCCTTGGATAGTTTTGAGGCATCGCAGGCAGCCGCCTTAAGTCGGAGTTGTGTCCGTGGAGATATTAACCGGGAGTTCTAATGCTTGTTAAGGACTCCTTATCATCATGTGCATAAGCATGATGGGCCTCTGGCTTCCTGCTGTGTTGTACGAATGTTCGTGGACACAAGAGTGGCAGGACTGTTTGTCGTGAGTCCACGACACTCCTGAAAGCAACTCTCAATCTGTGTTAGTCTGCATTACCCAATCCCATGACTGATAGCCAGCCCAAATTAGAAATCTTCAAACCAGTGAGCTGCCTCTGGAAGCATGACGAGCACCAGCAGCTCACCACTGATACGGAAATGTTGCCTGAGGAACACTTTAAAGAAATTCTCAAGCCTTCCCCTTTGGGCAGTTTCATGTCCATCACTGCGGGCTAACCAATTTCTCCCTCATTGGCTCCTTGTTGGGACGGAATTCCCAATGGGCACCGGTTGCCCTCTGGTAACTGGCATAAGCAGTCATACCTTCATGTATGAGGCTAGATACTGTGCATCAGTTATTGAGTCAGGAAGGGGCAAAGAGGGATAAAAGCCCTCACCCAACATCTATGCCCTCACACACATCCCAGCAAGCTCTGCTGGATAGGGATCAGGAATAGGAACTCGCTCCGCTCCTAAATTCCAAACAATGAGATCAATTGTAACAATGTGCCAGCTCAGACCAGCACAATTAGCACATATTAAGAGTCAAATTGGGGACCTTTTCAGTTTATATGCTTCAATTACTCTGTGATCTTATCAACTAATGACCTTACAAGTGTAACCCTATATATTAAGTATTAGGTTATTTGTCTGAGAAGGTGGAACATATCATCTTTACCATAGCAGCATGTCCCAATGTGGCTCCACAGTAGCACAATAAAACAATATTTGACACCAAACCACATAAGGGGATATTAGGATAGGTGACCAAAATCTCAAAGAGGTAGGTTTTAAGGACAGTTGAGAGGTTGCGAAGCAGTGAGGTTTAGAGAGGGAATTCCAGAAATGGGGCCAAGACAGCTGAAGGCACGGCCACCAACAGTGGAGTGAAGAAAATTGGAGATGCACGTGAGACCAGAATTGAAAGAATGAAGCATTCTCAGATCCCTTGCTGATTCAGTTGATATGTGCACTACCCAGAAAGGTCTCGGGTTCAGTTCTTGCTTGAGCTGCATCTGTTGCTTTCACCAAGGATGCTATTTCTGTCTGTATCCCTAAGTTAGGAAATATCAGCAAAGATTAATGCTCATGGTCACTATCCCGACCCCTGCTGCAATGTGCAGAAGTGTGGATGTCAAATCAGGACAGGAACAGGCTCATCGATGATGCCTCTAATTGTTGAATAGTTTTCCAACACACGCTTAGCCTTATACCAGAAGAATCGCTGGATAGGAGCAGTGCTAGAGTGCAGTCAGCATCTATGGAAACACAATTCAACACCTTCAGGAGAAAACTGGAGGGTAAGAGTTAAAAAGAAAAATTATCTTCTAACACAAATCTAGATTAGGCCTGTCATGTGACTCAAGAGTTTGGCTAATGGACAAAGATTACAATTCCTGAGAAATTTGCCTAAGTGACATAGCCTGCAATGCCAAACTTTTACCATTTAACATTTTGAAGGAAATATGAAGCTGTTTAGTCAGACTAAAACTGTATCCTATTTATCACCCTGGTTACATAATGCTGGCATCATGCTCTCTTGGAAAACCATATTAGTCACACATCTTTTCCAAGCACATTAAGTCTTAAGTGTTGCTTTGTGTTGCACTTTACAGAAAGTAGCGTTAATCAATGTGCCGAGTTAGAATGGTAGAAGCACATTGGAAAGGCAGATATGTAGGTTTCAAATCCAGTTGGACAGCTTTCTGCAAAGCTCGTAGATTCATTCAGAGGAGGGCAAAATGAATTGAAATATAATCCCTGCAATTTGTTTGAATAAACTATTTTAAAGCAGTGAGTAAATAAAAATGGCAAGGTTATTTAAAGCTCCTCTTAGGTTAAAATAATCTATCGGAGTGTGTGGGTGGTGGGGTGGGGGGGTGGGGGTGGGGGGGTTGGTGGGGGCGGTGTAGGAAGGGGGTCTGCATTTAAGAAACCAATTAAAATATATGAAGCCTTGTAATTATATAAATTCTACATTAATTACAATTTAATGAATAAGTTTGGGTGCTACATTTTATATATTATTCAAATACATATACTCTGGGGGTATCAATAATTCATTGCACATAAAGGGCAAACTAATTTATTTATTCAGAAAAAAAATAGGATTTGTGCTTTTCTTTCAAACAATGAAGATTCAGCATAAATGGTGCTTCTGAGAACACAGCTGGCCTGGCTTCCTGTCAGGGACACATTGGATGTTTATCTGATGTATATGAAGATTGACACTGATCTTAAAGTGCAAACATGAAGCTTGGGAAACATCAATGCCACTGGAATAAAGATCTAGACATGGAATAAGCAAGTATAAAGCAAGCCCATGTGCCTCCATTTACTCCTTTGTTGGCCAAATATTTAAAGTTGACCTAAAACCAATCAGCGTGAGCTTAAAAAAAATTGTTAATATTTTTAGATGTAGTTTTAGCTTCTGCTTTGAAGAGCAAGTTGCATTTCTATCCAACTCCTCACACTTAAAGAGTCTTGCAGTTCTTTATAGGGTGTTGAGCAACTAGACACTGACCAGGAGGTGAAAAGGGAAGAGAGGGTGGAGTTGGGGGATGGGATGAAGCTGGAAGAAGGGACTAGAGGTTTAGTTGAAGAAAAGGGTTTTTAGGATGTTTTTGAATCCTGGGAGGAAGATCATGAGGTGAAGATGCTGAGGGAGTGAATTACAGAAGGTGAAGGTATAAGGGCTGAAATAGTAGCTACAGATGGTGGAGTAGAGGAAGCAGGGAACAAGAAAGTAAGCAAATGTCAAAGGAGCAGAGAATGCCAGCAAGAACATGCAGTTGGAGGAGCTGGCTGAGTTAGGGAGAGTTGTGACCAGCTAGGGATCTGAGGTTGGAGAGGTGGGACATGGGTCTCAGTGTGGATGAGAGAGCAGGTCATGGCATTTTGAGTGACACATACTGGGAGTGTGGAAGAAGGGAGGCTGTCAAGGAGAATGTTGGAGAAATCCTGTATGAACATGATAAAGGCATGACATGAGGTTTCAGCAGCACAAGAAGGAAGATAATGGTGCAGAGAAGCAATAGTTCACAAGTAAAAAAAGTGGTCTTGCTAATGGATTGGGCGAGGGGCATGAAGGTGATTCTGGGAACTCAGAGGATGCGAACTTTCCTCACCTCTGGGCTTAACATGAAATAACAGCCAGGGAAATTGATTAAAGTCTTGTCTAGAGATGCAGTAGTGTTTCTGGGAGAAGAACAGCCTTGCCATGATTTAGCTGGAGGAGATTTTGGTTCATCCTGGTATTGATATTGGATAGCGAGTTCAAGAGATCTTTTAGCTCCATTGCAAGTAGCAAGAGATTCAATAGTGACTATTTCAAACCAGATTTGGAAACCCTTGCGTGAGACGTTGCATCTTTGCATATCTGCTGGTCTTTCTTTCCTACATGCATCTGATCTGCTTCTCGTGATGAGCAAAGCAACAGAACGTTTCTTTTGTTATTTGTAGCGTATTTGGCTTCATTCCCTTGCCAAGGTAATTGCTGTGCCAATGTAGAGGACCAAATATCCTTCCAATTTCCATTACTTACTGGTGGTAAGGGGAGGGCTATTTGTAACTGCATCCTTTAGATGTCCATTTATGATTTTGCTATGAATAGCAAGCAGATAAATGCTTCCTCAGTGGTTGATCAGTAAACACATTGGGTGCACCTAGACTTCTGCAGTTTTTCTACTGTTATGATTTCACACCCAATGAGGCTGTGTTTATATTAAACTTTAGAAGTTGGTTGGGCCAAGACTTGACTTTGAAGGAGAGTGATTGGCGGTCCCCTAGAGGAGCCAGTCTAGAATTCTGTGAAGTCTAACTCCAGTGGGCCTTCATGACACTCTTCAAAGGTAGGCAGTGCTTATGTGGAGTCTACTTGGAGTGTGGCCAGTCTATGCCACAATCCCGAGACATTTACAATCTAGCAGCTGGGTGTGCAGCTTTGCGCAAGCATATAAACACACATGTGCAGTGCTGTCTCCTGAGCAGGAGCCAGTTCAAATAAAATGCTGCATGGTCGCGAGTCTCATATCAATAGTGACAGTATAATCACATCGGAAGAGTAAACAAGAATCAGCAAACTGTCCGATAAAAGATTGTGTTGTATCATTTTTCTTAAAAGTACAAGCCATACGAGTTTGGGCAAAATGAATTTAATCCAACTGCCTCTAAATTCTACTAAATAAGATTATTGAAGTTTTGAGGTCAATGTGGATCTCATTTCAATAAAATAGCACAATCTTTCCAAAATTAAGTTCCCGAATGGAGTCGCCTCGGTTCAGTTATATCAGCTGTCCATGGTTTCCCATTATTCTTTTGTGTCACGCAAGGGTCTTCGCCAAGAGGATGGCTTCAAAACACTGGACCTGCATATGATGGTTTGTATCATAAGTTATTCTATCATGGTTTTGGTAATGGAAAGGAATATTTTATTTTGACAGCAGTTTTCTTCATTAATTCTTTATTTTGGAATTGGAACCTTAGGCTTTGACGAAAGTTTTGTGCATCCAAAAGAACATTTTATTTTGTGTGATACAATATTTGTGTCTTCATATCAACAAATTGAAGAATGAATGTGGAGGTGTGCACACTGAACACAGTTTTAATTCAAAGCAAAGAGAATACAATGGGTTACCTCAGTTTCTGATCTCCCGTCTGTAGCTTTCTGTTTCTATGCAGATGTTGTAATTTTTTTGTGTGAATGTGAGAGTTTAGATACCAGAAGGCAGCAAAGAAACCAATTCAGACCAAGTAAGTATGTTGTACATCACAGTGTATCCAGTGAGTAAGGACAGTTAAACCTCTGTGCTTCGAACTGCATGACAGATAATGAGTATCTGGTGGGAGTCGGTTGAAGCAAAGCCATCATTTATTTGTGGGTGGGAAGGGGTCAGGTTGAACATTTAATAAAATCACAAAACCAGTTTATAATCATTGAACCTTGAGATTAATTTTAAGTCTTAGAAAGGTTTCACTGCATTTCCTTTGTTTCTAGTGGAGCCATTCCACCAGAATATGGAGACCTAAAAAAAAATCTACAGGTGCTTCAAAAAGAGTACAAATGGGGACTTGCACAAGGAAAAATGCAAGTACAAGTTATAGGGTGTTGTGCTTTCTTTTTAAGCCTGGCCTCGATCTTGCACACAGCACCAATTCAACAACAGTTTATAGGTCCCGGCAAAACAACATTTGTCACTGTCACATCGACACATTTATTGATATCAACGAGAGTGGAAGTTAAACATCAGCAAAAATCTACTACATAATGTTGGCATTGAATAGAAAAGTATCGAAATTCTGATTTATTTTGGGTGTGGAGGTGGGGTAGAATTTGGGGTGGAAATTGTTTGGTCATATTTTTTTCCATTTCCTGGCCTCTTTCAGGAATTCTAACTGGGGCAGGTGTTGCGAGGGGGGAGGGGGGGTTGTTGGTTGGTGGGGTGGCATTTTGTCCACTTCCCATTTTCTTTACCCCGTCCTTGGCAAAGAAGCTATGCCTTCAGATGTCTAGACCCCAAGCTCTGAAATTCCCTCCTAACCATCGCTAGCTCATCACATCTCTTTCCTCTTTCAGATCCTCCTTAAAGCCAACCTGTTTGGCAAAGCTTTTGGTCACCTGTCCTAATGTCTCCTTCTTTGGATTGATGTCAATTTTTGCTTGATTCACCTTGGGATTTTTGGGCATTAAAAGTGCAAGTTATTGTTGTAAGTGGTGTGAATTCACACCCTATGATATAAATAACCACCCACTCAGCCCTTCCCCGCCCCTCCCCCCCCCCCCCCGATTTGGGGTGGGGCCAAGGGAGACAGGTGGGAAGAGGTTCTGCTCCACTTCACTTGCGACAGCAGAGCAGGGTCCTGGATATCTATATTTAAAATGTCCGTTTGATTAATAACACATAAGCAAGAAACTACCTTGTGCCGGATTGAGTTGCTGCCTTATGAACAAGCACAGATTTGTGTTTTTGTACAACTTGTTCCAGTCCTATCATTGTTAATTTATTGGTTTCTGTCTGTAACTCAGATGTTAGATTTGCTGTATAATAATGAGTGTAATCTCTACTCTAAATTAATCTATTGCCTATTCATTTTTAAAGCAGGTTATCATAGAGCAGTTCATAGTTAATATTCATTAAGGCTCCCAACATACTTTATATGAACTGGTTTTATCTGTATTAAGTCTTAATTCATATTAAATCTAAATTAATAGGTTTTGTGTCGCTGGAACTCGTAGGCAATTTGGTTTCATTAAAATCCAGTATAATAGACATATACTGTTGATGTGGATTTAAGTCGATCTGCCGTACAGATGCAATTTAGGCAGTAGACTTGAACAAAACTGAAAATTAGCATATTTAGTATTCTCAAGACATAAATACACATCGTTTTGTGAGAAGTGTCTACCTTACTGGAATGTTAATAATGCTTAATAAGTGGCAGGGTTAAGTTTTTACTTCAATGAAAGCAAACTGGTAACTCTGAAAAATTGGGAGAGAAACTCCATCCATTATCTGGGCAGAAGCCCGGGTGGAGGGGGGGGGGGTTTCAATTGTGTGGGGCAATGTTCTATGCCCACATATATATCTAAAATGCCTGTGGTGCCATATTGGCCTTGAATAATATTCAGACAGCTACCTTAAATGTTAGGCCCCTTACGTATGTTAATGAGGGGCCTAACACCTCCCTGAGGCCCTCTTCCAAAATTTGGGCAACACTGAGCGAAGTAGGCCCTGTTGGAAAAATAGCTCTTTCTCATTCCAGCCTTAGCCAACTCAGCAGGTTTACCTCAGTGTTGTTACATGCCTTCAGCACTAAAGCTATACCTAATTCAATGTAAAGGCAGCCACAAAATCAGTGGGATCTACAAAGGGGGAGATGAAAATCAAAGTGGCTCATTCTCTGCTAGAGTTACTTATTGAATTTAATTGCTCCCAGCATGAGCTGAGGTTATGAAAGTGGTAAGTAAGACACATGTTCCTCAACTTCATTTGGAAAAGTAAAATGATATTACAGATAATTTCAAAATCAGGAAAAAAATAAGATTGCAGTGTTTTACTTTGTGAAACGCTAGGCACCTTATTATCAAGTAGACACTGGATAAATGGCAACAATTATTCAAAGTGTGCTTTTGGCAGGCAAATAGTCAAAAGAAAAAAGAACATGTTTTTTGCTGAAGGGCTGGGTACTCACTGATCATTTTTTAAACAATGCGGAATACATCTTTTGGTGAGTAAGGCAGCCGATGGTGGAGACACTTCGGTTATTTTTTAATCACGTTAATTTTGGTAGAATAAAAAGTCCTGATAGCACTATTGTGATTATTGATCTGAGGTTGTTACGAATCCCATCAGAACTCAGAGTTCTGAAGAAGGGTCACTGACCTGAAATGTTAACTCTGATTCTCTCTCCACAGATGCTGCCAGACCTGCTAAGTATTTCCAGCATTTCTTGTTTTTATTCCAGCTGGGAACTGTTAGATCCAGGAGGTGAGCGCCTTTACATCTACCTGCTGGATCCAGTGTGCCAGCTTGGGCAACCCCCTGGATCAGGCAACCCCCCACGATCTTCCTCACTAGGCCTCCGATTCCATACGCATCCCCCAGACCTCCGATCCCCCACCTCAGACCTCCACCACCATCAGGCCTGCAACTCCCTCCCCGAGGCTTCTGGCACCCACTGCCTGATGCCTCTGGCCCATTCCCGCTCAGGCCTCTAACTTCCTCCCATCAGGCCTCTCACCTCCGAGATCACCCACCGCCTCCCCCCACCCTGGTATCCGAGAACTTGCTCCTCCTGATTCAGAATCTGAGCTGTTCATTAACGATTCTTCAGTCTGTTTGGTTAAAGAGCTACTCAGTTACTTGCTCTACTCACACAGGTACCAGGTGTCCTGCAAAGGACTCTGCACTGGTTGGATGTTTGGTTGACAGGAACTTGTGCCTATGGGCAAGTGCCAGTGTAACGAACGATTGGCAATGTTCGTTCAGGGCTCAGAGTAAAGTCTGGCTGGGCTTGAGCTGGCCTGCAAATAAATGGTTTAAAAAGAGTTTCAGTTGGTGTAACTGGTAGAAACACTTGACTCTGTACATACTGTCCTGGGACTGAGTCCCATTTGATCATGTTGGCCTAA
The DNA here is from genome assembly GCF_036365525.1 of Heterodontus francisci. Taxonomy (NCBI): domain Eukaryota; kingdom Metazoa; phylum Chordata; class Chondrichthyes; order Heterodontiformes; family Heterodontidae; genus Heterodontus; species Heterodontus francisci. The sequence goes on along the minus strand of NC_090376.1, from coordinate 128,837,435 downwards.
CTTGCAGTTCTCCAGGAAGCTGTTATTTCAAGAAATTATGCAAAAAGTAAGGTGTTGAATCTTACGGGGAAAAGAGGATAGAAAACCGACATTTGTTGCTTGGCTCACAGCTGCTTGGCTTTCACTTCCTGCTGGCTGATCCTAATGGAAGCTGCTGGGACTTTCTGTTGTTCAACTCCTGGGGAAGGATGCAGAGTGTTGAGCGGCTGGCGAAGCTAAGAAATTGGGCAGAGGACAAGGAGAGAATGCTGATGAAGGCCGACTCACTTACAATGTGTTCTCTTTCCTATCCTACAGGTAGCAGCGATGGCTCCTGGGATAAAGAGAGACTGCAGTCTCCCACTGCCCTATCCACACAGGGCTCTGTCAATCATCCTACCCTATCCAGCCAGCACAACCTTGCAGTAAACCACTCCCTCAACTCCCTCCAGCAGAACCACTTATTACCCAATGGTGAGGACAACTTTCTGTGTCATCAGATGTCCTTGTGTATGCCATTATTTTTTTTAACCAAATCCACGTTGGATAAGAATGCTGAACAAGCAGCACATTAACAATGCATTGCAGACAACTTTGTATCTTGCATAGATCAAAGGTCGCCAGCGCCTATTTAAATCACATTATAGATATGTACATCAATGGTATCTCCGAGGTATTCATTACACAAATAAAAATCACAAATTAAATCATACTTACAAAAAGTTTCAAGTAGATGCAAGATAAATATTTTATAGAGCAAGGCTGCACTCTTTATCCTTCGATTAATGCTGACCCATTATTTCGGCATCATTGTGCATCCTGTGTTAATCCTTTCAGCATTGACTTGTGAGAATGCAAGAGCTTGTGTGAGGATGCATGGTTCTGGTTGGTGTGAATTTATCTCTCATTGTGACTTTTGCCTCTATTTACTGCTAATATAATTAATAGTTTTTTTTCCCCCCATCCAGTTTCTGTTGCAGTAGTATCCAGTTCCAGTTCATTTCCATCATTGGAATCACAGGTGCAAATATTTTGGTTTGAAAGACAAGTCTTTTATTTGATCTCAACACCACCCTTCTCCGCAATTCCTCAATTTATTCCTCCTTCAGTATCAGATCTATTTTTCTCTTCAGTGTATTTTTATTCTTCACTTAAAATGTCCTTCCCCGATTTAATTACTCACTTTGTGTAAAAGGAAACACATGGCTTTCTTACTTTATTCTGTCGTCTTAGTTTTGATTTCATATCCCTTGGTATTTGGAGTCTTCGCAATAGTGAATCAATTGCCTGGAACAAAGATACCAGATCTTTTCATAGTCTTCAAACCTCAATCATTTTCAATCTTTTCAACTGTATGTTTTGGTCTCCTCCCCCTAGGTCCCCATACTTACAACTCAGTTTCCACTCTTACTCTTTAAAGTGCTCTGAAGAGCAGAGTACAAATGTAAAAAGTTGTTGTTGAGAGCTCAGATCCAGAGAACTTTGTTCAATGCCAGTGCTCTTTGAACAACTTTTGCGTACGAATCAATCCTTTCATTTCTGCAGCTCAAGACCGAGCCGTGGTGCAACCTCTAAGTCTTTGCATATGAAATTTGACTTTTTTTTTTCTGAGTTCTACTCTTCATGACAGAGCCACAACTTGGTTGTTTATGCGTAAATTGGCAACAAAGGTATATTTACAGTAGGCATTAAAAAGTTCCACTTGTATCTATATTGATCTGTGATAACAAATAGCAATTGAAATATATATATATCACATATATATATATATATATATATATATATCACATATATGCATTGTTACGACTGCGGCAGGAGCAATGCACTGTCAATTCAGTCCCATCACTCCACAGATCACAGCATATTAGTAAAAGCTTTCTACTCAACTGGAAAACAGCCAATTCAAACCCCTGGAATAAAATAGACCAAACCAGGTATCTTTAGACAACAACAAATTAAATATTTATTAAAACTAAATCTTAAACACTATTAAGATAAACCTATGGCTAAAGATCTTAAAACTTCTTATTTTACTCTAACTTCCCTATTCACACATACACTCAAATCACAGTAGTTAACTGGTTTTAAAAGTGGTGTTTTAAAATTAGCTGTTTCTTAGGAATAAATGAACAAGTAAGTCATTGTGGGTTACATTCCTGATGAGTGAGGTACTCTAATGTGGAAATAATCAAAGGCTACTCAAAATCTTCACTTGGATTTGATGAAGCAGTCTGTTTTTGATAGGCATCCAAACTCTTCGGCTGCAGCAGGCATCAATAGTTCTTTGAATGATGAGCACAGCAATAGGTAACTTGAATTTTAAAACTGACAGTCTCAGTTGAAACTTTACTTTGAGTTTGCTGGAATTCGATCAGTCAAGAGAGATTTAATCTTGAAGCAAATACTCCCTGGCTTGGAAGTAAAGGAAAGGAGTTTTTCTACCTTCAGCAATACAAACAGTCTCTTACAAGAAAAGACTATTTTTTTCTTCTTAGGCAATTAATTTGGTCTGTTGTTCCTTGTAGAATTTCTGCTGTGAGAGAATGGACAGCTCTTTTCTCTTCAGTATGCTTCGCTGAAAAATCTCTCCAAACAAACTGGTTCAGACCATTTTTTTGCCAGTTTTACAAATAGAAACATTGAACCATGTGACCTCTCTCTCCTGCTGTCACTTAGGGTAACAAATGCAGCTGTTGGCACACTGTGCCTTAGAAATTCCAGAACTTTCTCTACCTTAAAGGTGCACTGTTTTTAATCTGAGGAGAAAAAAAGATTCATGTCCATGACAGTATCAACATTACTATGACAGGAAACATATTTATCTATTAAACACTTTGGCCCTTGACTCTGGATTTGCTTATCTCTGTCTCTATCTTCCTTTAGTTGATTAGCTTGTTCCTTCAGCCGTTTTTCCTCTGCTGCTTTGCAGCAGCAGTATGGAATAATCAAAGTAACTAGGTCAGCGAAGAATACTATTCTGCCAGTCAGTTTGATGATTGAAATAAAGTATGATTAAAGATGCAAGAGCAAAACTTGCTTCTAAGTTTATTTGCAACAACCCTTGCAGATATTTAGCAATAGAAATTGGAACTCTCTGGCCCCCATATTCAGGACGGAAAACTCACTCAAAAATGACCAGTTCCTCAAGGTTGCCTATAAAACGTCCAACTCCAAGTTGGCCTCTGAAAGTTGCAGGCATCTGGGATGGCCACCTAAAACAGGTGTTAGGCAGCTTCCATAAGCTAATGAGGGTCCTATTTTGACCTGAAAAACTGGGTATCTTTTGCTGCAAGCTGTCATTTTTAATGGCTTTTCCTTGCCATTTCTCTCCCCTTTTCTCCCTTCTTCCTTTCTTGGAAGTGTTGATGGGTTTATAGCTTTTGCGATGTTCCAAAGACACCAAGACAGCTTTGGTGCATTGTCCAAATGGCCAATGTCAATATGCGAACCAAGCCGGTGAGTCTTGGTGATTTATTTTACTGTAAATGACATCTCAACAAACCTGATCCTGTTGTAAAAAAAGTCTATACATGCACTAACCAGTGTTCTAGCCAAGGTTATCGGATGGGTCTTACAGATGTCATTTACAGGAACCTGGCCTGAATTTTCTATTCTCCTATTGCATGTAGGCCAGTTGAAAAATTAAAATCAGCTAAGTCAGCACTGACTGGGAAATGAACGTGGGACCTTCTGGTCTGTGTAGCTCCGATACATGTTGGCTTTGATAATTGAGGTATCGGGAGCACGAAATTCTTCTTATAGATCTCTGCAGCTACTTTAGGAAATTGCTCCTCCACTAATTTGACAAAGCTCTGAACATTATAATGTAATAAAAAAAAAACCTGCATTTATGCAGTGCTTTTTACAACCCCAGGATGTCCCAAAGTGCTTTGCAGTCAATGAAGTATTTTTGTAACGTAGGCACTGTTATAATGCAGGAAACACAGCCAATTTGGTCGTAGCAAGCTCTGACAAATAGCTAGGAAATAAGTAATAATAAATTATAACATTATTTCACCTTGATATCATAAAAAGGGCAATAGAAGAATAAATATGAAATCTGGAGATAAACCACAATGAGATGCAAATGTCTATTTATGTCACTCAGTCTGAAGTGTTCATGCTTCTGGTACTACATGAACTGGGATCCACATTTGAAGCACTTAGAGCAGAGAAGGTTTGGAGTAATTTAATAAAGGTGTTCAAAATTATGAGGGGTTTGGGTAGAGTTGAAACGGAGAAAGTGTTTCCACTTGCAGGAGGGTCAGTAACCAAAGGACACAGATTTAAAATAATTGGCAACAAAGGACCAGTGGGGAGTTGAGGAAAAATGTTTTTAAGCAGTGACGTGTTGTGATTGGGAATGCATTGCTTGAAAGGGGCTGGAAGCAGGTTCAATAGCAGCTTTCGAAAGGGAATTGGATAAATATTTGATGGGGAAGATTTTGTAAGGTTATGGGGAAAAAGCAGGAGGGTGTGGGACAAATTGGAGACCAGTTTCAAAGAGCTGGCACTGGCACAATGGGCCGAATGGCCTCCTTCTGTGCTGTAATAACTCTTTGGGTTGAATTTTAAGAGATGGATGGAAACAGGAATGGAGGCGGGGTGGGGGGTGGCGTGTGGCGTGGGTGGGGGTGGGGGTGGAGGGACATAAAATCAGGACAGAAGATGTCAGACAGGAAGACCAACATCTTGACATCCCTTCAGCATTTTACTGCGAGCACATTCACGAGGCAGGAAAGCCATTAAGGTATTTAATTACCAATTGATGGTAATCTTACTCACTGTGTCTGATTTAACTGATGGAACATGGCATCCACGGAGCTTTAGAGCCTCACCTGGTTAATGGAGCTCGCTGTTGGCTTCACTGGGAAGCCATCGGGAGTGGCAGCGAGGGTAGAGGAAGAATGGCATCAGGAATTATTGTTAGGAGTGGGGGCAAAGCTACCAGCACTGTGGGGGAGCCATACCCAGGTGTTATCCGGGCAGTGCCACTTCAGCAGATGTGACAAGTGGGGGGAAAGGGGGCAGTTTGCTGTAAGGGCCTTGCATTCAGGGAGAGGCAACTTGTCATGGGCCTCATTCACCCTGCCTTCAGGGCCCACGTTGAGGAGGAGAAGCAGCATGGGTAGGGGCATGCCAGCAATTTGGGGGCCCACAGGAGGGGCAGCCTCAGGAATGGGAGGCTGGAGAAGGATGCAGAGGGGCACTCCAACAGGTTCCTGTGCACAGAAGAAGCTACCCTCTAGAGAGGATATGCCAGCCAAGGCTCAACTACCTGCAGATGTCTGAGCGGCAGTGTCTCTGCATGCTCCGCCTCTCTAGGGAGGCTGTCACTGACCTGTGTGCCGTGATGCAGGATGAGCTGAGCCCCTGGGACTTGATGGACACCCTATGCCATTGCCACTGAAGGTCACCGTCGCCCTGAATTTCTACGGCACCGGATCATTCCAGGGATCAACTGGAGACTTGTGTGGAATCTTGCTATCTGCGATGCATCCTGTGTTATAGGTTGCTGCTGGGTAGACTATCTAAATAGACTGTAAGCATCATTACAGGATGTGATGTCATGGATCGTACAGAACCTTGTGTGAGGAGTATTGTAGTGGAAGCCATAGATGCTGGACGTTTGTAAATAAACTCCAGTTACCTTAACCCACAGACTAATATCTTTATTCGGTACAAAGAGTGTAGTAACCTGGATATTACACATCGCTGCATCAGGAGGTCACCAATGCCCTGTTCAGGGAGGCCAGTGACTATGTGTGCTTCTGCACTGATCCACACAGTCAAGCCAAGAGGGCAATAGGGCTATTGCTGAATTCCCCCAGCTGCAGGGTGTCATCAACTGCATTTGACCATCAAGGCTTCCACAGATCAACCAGTGGCCTTCATCAACAGGAGTGGGCTTCCATTCCCTTACTGTACAACTGGTCTCTGACCACCGCAGAAGGATCCTGCAGCTCTGTGCAAGGTTCCCGGGAAGCACCCATGGCGCCTTTATCCTTCGCCTGTCCCAGATGCAGAACTTTTCCGTCCCCGTGTGCCTTCAGCATTGGATACTTGGAGACTAGGGCTACCCACTGAGGATGTAACTACTGACCCTGTGAGGAACCCACGCATGGATGCAGAGGAGAGGCACAACACCTGTCATCGGTCAACCCGAGCGAGCATGGAGCAGGCCATTGGGCTGATCAAATGAGATTCAGGTCCTGGATCAATCTGGCAGAGCCCTTCAGTATGCTGCAGCGAGGATCTCTCATATCATGGTGGTCTGCTGCACACTGTATAACCTGGTGCGACAGAAGGGGGATGCATTGTCCAGTGAGCATATCGTGGCGTGCAATGTCTCCTCCGATGACTTGGATGCAGAGAAGGATGCTGGTCAGGCTTTACAAGATGAAGGACCCCAGGGACAGCAGGAAAGGTGCCATGAGTTAAACGCAAGGGAGACTCGAGATTCCCTTATACATTCACGTTTCCTATGACCCTTGCCACCTTCTGGAATTGCACCAATAAACTCTTACCTTTAAGGAGCCCTGTTGTCGCCTCCTTCCTTCTGCACTCCAGCAGCCAGTGCCCAGGTTCACATTGCACAGTGGCAAGGCAGAAGCATGGAGCACTTGTGCCTTGGATACTCGCATCAAACCCCTGAGAGACAGGGTCTATATTAAGTCACCATGGACACCAACAATAGGAAGAGGACATAGTGAGAACAATGCATATATTTATTCTGCATGACACCAAACGCAACCCCTATCTTCTGGAATGTGTCTTCGCCAGTGAATCCCTAAGTGTTTCTAGGTGCTGTTTTTAAAAAAAATTTCCGGCTGCTCCTACATGGTGCTCCCCCTGCGCTGTCAGCTGAGGTGGAGGCAGGCTGCTGACCTTGCTGTCCCTTGGCTTGGGATGACCTTGGCAGCCATCCTCTGGCTGCCTGAAGCCTGGGGGGCCCTAGCATACTGAGGTCTATCTGCATAGGCGCTGGACTCTCCTCTGTTGGGGAAGATGGTGGTACCGGTGTCACTGGTAGATGGGCTAAGGAGCTGCTGGACACCATAGGAGCACCCTGAGAGGAGGCCCCAGATGCGGGAGGCAGTCACCCCTCCTCCCATGCAAGGCACATTTGCACCTCAATGCTGATCTGAGGGAGATGAGGAGCAGCTGCTGGAGAGTCCAGTGCCTCGTCCCCCTCTTGCTTTGCCACTGCTGCATTGACCCCATTGACAAGGCAGGGGTATGAAGGTCTGAAAGCATCACTGGCAGCCTCTGAATGGAGCAAGCTCTCCATGAGAGTCACCAATCTCTCGATGGAGGAAGCCATGCATACAACAGTCAGAGACATGGCAGCACTCAAGGCCTGATTGACTCCTCCATTGTCTGCACTTAGGGACGCATAGTCTCTTGTATCTCTGCCAGATGTTGCCTGACCTCTTGCTGCAGCATTTCCCGTGTGGCTGATAACTCCACAGGCATCAGTTTGGTCCTCAGCATGGGCCTGGCCTCTCGCCATGCTCCAACTGTCAGTGGCCTCGGTTGTTAGAGTCTCTGTCAGCTGCTGGGGTGCATCTGTGATGTGCTCACCAGGTTGTGTGCCTACCTCTAACCGCGACCGGCTATCCACCAACGTGAGTGTATCTGCTCTGGTGGAGGGTGTGGGGGAATAATGTGACAGTGCACCATCTGAGACTCCCTCCTCCTCCTCAGAGGCGGCCAGCTGTCCCCCAGTCTCTCAAGTTCTTTGTTGCTGTCAATGGGCATGGCCTGCTGGAGAGAACAGATAGATGGAAGGGTCATGGGTTTCCCATCATGACATTCCTACCACTCCTGCTGTGGAGCTCCATGTCTCCAGTGGTGGACACATGCGCAACATGGCTTGTTTGTGCCACATACACCCTGTGCCCCAGGACATCCACACTCACTGTCATGGGTGGGCATCCCTGTCTCGCCATCCGCGATGGAGCAACTGCTTTGTCTCCTCTCCTTCCATCGCTTCCTCTTCCATTGGGCTCAGAACATGTCGATAAGGCACACTGGTCTTGGCCCGCTCCTTTCTTTTGTTTGCTGTCTTCTTCTGCAAACGCATAGCGATGCAATGTTATTCCACCAGCGGGGACAGGCACAGCATCTATGGTGGTAGTTCAGTGGTCATTGATGGGGGCACATGAATGCCTCCTGCATGCAGCTATTCTCCAGGGACTATGCAGGGGAATGCACTGACAGACGGGCACCTCTCACCGAGATGCAGCCATGCCTCAGGTGCCAGTTCCAACTTCCTAACCCCATTGCCCATGGCTGGCTGGTCTCTCCCTCTCCACCAAATGCAGCCTCTCACTCTGCCACAAGCTAGGCCCAAAGGGTAGGATGTTTATGGAGCACTCACCTTGGCAGATCGGATCAGGTCATTAACCCTTTTCCGGCATTGGATTCAGTTCCTGGGGGTGACCCCATGGCTGCTGACCTCCTCTGCTACCTCCATCCAGGCTTGCTTGGTCAGGCAGACTGCTCTCCTCCTCCCATCCCTGGGGAAGGGGATCTCCCACTTTTCCCTTGCAGTCTGGAGGAGAATCTGGAGGGAGGCATCGCTGAAATGTGGGGCCACTGGGATCTTCCTTCTACCATTCTGCCTAGAGGCTTCCAATCAGATCCTTGGCAATGCTGAATGCAGGGGCAATGGAACAGCAGGCAGCAGTGAAGCAGGGGCAATGGAATACCAGGCATCAGTCAGGCAGGGGCTCGGGAACAGCCAGCAGTGCTGAGTGCAGGGCTGCCAGCCCTTTAAATATGGCACCCTGAGCTTCCTCGGCGTCACATGATGCCACCTGATCCACTGCACAGGGTGGCACAGTGGCGCAGTGGTTAGCACTGCGACCTCACAGCTCCAGCGACCCGGGTTCAATAATGGGTACTGCCTGTGTGGAGTTTGCAAGTTCTCCCTGTGTCTGCGTGGGTTTTCTCCGGGTGCTCCGGTTTCCTCCCACAAGCCAAAAGACTTGCAGGTTGGTAGGTAAATTGGCCATTATAAATTGCCCCTAGTGTAGGTAGGCGGTAGGGAAATATAGGGACAAGTGGGGATGTGGTAGGAATATGGGATTAGTGTAGGATTAGTATAAATGGGTGGTTGATGGTACAGACTCGGTGGGCCGAAGGGCCTGTTTCAGTGCTGTATCTCGAAACTACACTAAACTAAACCTTTGATGCCTCCCAACTCTTAATTGGATGGCCACCGCTTAATCTCCTTTGGCTAGCCACTCAGTGCCCGACTGGAAGCTGCACCCACTTCCAGTCCTGATGCCGAGACATGCTGCTTACAAGTAAAATTCAACCTGATGACTCTAATGAAGCTGGTATCGATAGTTTTTGGGGCGTGGACACAGACATCAGACCTGATGTGATATAATTCCATTGTACATGATGCTGTGTATTTGCTACTGTAATGTGACCATTATACATAAGGGTGGAACACTACCATTAATTTCTGTAAGATGTTCTGTGCCATTCACTATAATGTTTAATTCATTTATCACTAGGTTACCCTCAACATCACACATAGTGCGTACAGAATAATAGATTACCAGGGTAGCACAGATATGAAAATGTGTTAAACTGCAAATGGACCAATATGTAAATAACTGGATATGCAAACCGGGATCCTGGGTCCTTGAGAGCGAAATGAGGGTGAAATTCAGCTTTGGTGGGGGGCCTGTAAAATGGGTGGGAGTGAATTTGCAGCCATTTTGTGCCCCTGCTAAAGTTCACTCACATAGTGCTTTGTACTTTATCAATGAATTACTATTATTCCCTGTAATATATTAACAGTTTTTTTCTCAGGCTTTTCTGTAGGAAAAATAGCTAGTATTAGATCAAGCTAATTTCATCAAATCGGTACAGATGTTCACTAGAAAATCACAGAATCACAGAATTATTTGAGTAGTCTGAAGTCAAAATTTGTAAATTACCTAAAACACTAAGGAGTCATTAGGACAAAAGAAAAATACTACAGATGCTGAAAATCTGAAATAAAAACAGAATATGCTGGATATACTCAGTAGGTGAAGAGAAAAACAGTTAATGGGCTGAATTTTTAATGGTCCATGGACATGGCTCTGGAGGAGGGAAGGCCTGAAAATGGGAGGGAATTTCCATCGGGCTGGGTCCATGACACGTTCCCACCTCCATGCCATTGTGTGGAAATTGGGCTGACGGTGGGAATGGTCACCCGCCCATGTATGGCAGGTAACCAGTTTTTAAAAATGTTTCTTTCATGGGGTGTGGGCAGCGCTGGCAAGGCCCATTTGTTGCCCATTCCTAATTGTTCTTGACAACTGAGTGGCTTGCTAGGCCATTTCAGAGGGCAGTTAAGAATCAGCCACATTGCTGTGGGTCTGGAGTCACATGTAGGCCAGACCAGGTAAGGACAGCAGATTTCCTTCCCTAAAGGACATTAGTGAACCAGGTTTTAGAGCAATCGGTGATGGTTTCATGGCACCATTACTGAGACTAGCTTTCAATTCCAGATTTTATTAATTAACAGAATTTATTAATTAATTGAATTTAAATCCCACCAGCTGCCTGTGTCCCCAGGGCATTAGCCTGGATTTCTGGATTGCTAGTTCAGTGACATTACAACTCCGCCACCATCTCCCCCAGCTCCCCTCTTAATTAAGCCCCTCGAGGGTAAAAGATTAATAAGGAGGGAAAAATTAGAGTATGAGAGAAAGCTAGCTAGAAATATAAAAACAGATAGTAAGAGTTTTGAGATATTTGAAAAAGAGTTAACAAAGTGAGTGTTGGTTGTATAGAAAGTGAGTCTGGGGAATTAATAATGGAAAATAAGGAGATGGCAGATTAATTGAACAGGTATTTTGCACTGGTTTTCACTATAGAGGATATAGTGTAACATCCCAGTATTACATGTAAATCAGGAAATGGAAGGGAGGGAGGAATTCAAAATTACAATCACCAGGGAAGTGATGCTGAGCAAATTATTGGAGCTGCGGGCTGACAAGTCCCCGGATCCTGATGGACTTCATCCTAGGGTATTAAAAGAAGTGGCTAGTGAAATAGTTGATGCGTTAGTTTTAATTTTGCAAAATTCCCTAAATTAGGGGTAGGTTCCATTCGATTGGAGAATAGCAAATGTAACTCGTTTATTCAAAAAGGGAGGGAGACAGAAAGCAGGAAACTACAGGCCAGTTAGCTTAACATCTGTCACAGGAAAAATGTTAGAAGCTATTATTAAAGACTTTATAGCAGGGAACTTAGAAAAATTCGAGGTAATCAGGCTGAGTAAACATGGTTTTGTGAAAGTGACTTGGATGAAGGGACCAAAGGTGTGGTTGCTAAATTTTCAGATAACACAAAGATAGGTAGGAAAGTAAGTTGTGAAGAGTGCACAAGGAGGCTACGGAGGGATATAGATAGGTTAAGTGAGTGGGCAAAAATCTGGCAAATGGAGCATAATGTGGGAAAATATGAAATAGTACATTTTGGCAGGAAGTATAAAAAAGAAGCATATTATCCAAATGGTGAGAGATTGCGGAGCTCTGAGATGCAGAGGAATCTGGGTGCCCTAGTGCATGAATCTCAAAAGGTTAGTAAGCAGGTACAGCAAGTAATTAGGAAAGCTAATAGAATGTTTTCATTGATTGCAAGGGGAATTGAATACAAAAGTAGGGAGGTTATGCTTCAGTTATACAGGGCATTGGTGAGACCACATCTGGAATACTGTGTACAGTAATGGTCTCCTTATTTAAGGAAGGATATAAATGCATTGGAAACAGTTCAGAGAAGGTTTACGAGACTAATACCTGGAATGGATAGATTGTCTTTTGAGGAAATGTTAGACAGGTTAGGCTTGTATCTGTTGGAAGCTCTTAGAAGAGTAAGAGGCGACTTGATTGAAACATATAAGATCCTGAAGAGTCTTGACAGGGTGGATGTGGAAAGGATGTTTCCCTATGTGGAGAATATCGAACTAGGGGTCACTGTTTAAAAATAAGGGGTCACCCATTCAAGACAGAAATGAGGAGAAATTTTTTCTCTAAGGGTCGTGAGTCTTTGTAATTCTCTTCCTCAAAAGGCGGTGGAAGCGAAGTCTTTAAATATTTTTAAGGCAGAGGTAGATAGATTCTTGATCAGCAAGGGGGTGAAAGGTTATGTGGGGCAGGCAGGAATGTGGAGTTAAGGTTACAATCAGATCAGCCATGATCTTGTTGAATGGTGGAGCAGGCTCGAGGGCGGGTGGGCCTACTCCTGCTGCTAATTTGAAGATTCGTATGTACCCATCACGTCAGGAGGCCATCCGTGAAATGGTATCAGTGTCCCAGCGGTAGGTGGGGTAGATATTGGAGCTGGAGGCTTTCCCCCTCAAATCCAACAGCCCTAAACCTTTTGGCCCTCTGATTTACCCGTTTTGTGGACAACAACGGGAAATGGAGGTGCCCTCATGCCTCCCTACATGTTTCAGCAGCTCCTACCTCTGAAGGTGGGACTGCTGACTGCTGGATGGCCTCCTATTGGACATCAAGATTCAAGAGCCCACCCGCCATCCTTAATTGGATGGGGCGTCCGGAGGCAGCCACTTAATTGGCCACCTCTTCTAAAATCATCCTCTGGGTCCCGCTGCCAGCATTTGTGGCAGGATTGTGACTTGGGAATGAAAGTCCTGCCCAAGTTTCAGGTTGATGACCTTTCAGGAGTAGTTTTGGATGATATCCTTACCTGAGAGTAACATTCATGTGGTGGACATAGTCTCCTAGATCTCAATTGGTACAGCCTCCAGTGCACTCAGAAATTATGTTTATTTTTACAATGTCTATGCACTTTTTAAACTTTTTAAAGTTTGCATGTTGCAAACTCTCTCATTGGGCTTCAGAGCTTCTATAATTGCTGGCAGTACACATACAAGGTTCTCTAAAATGCTCTGTTCACAAAGTAGTGTGTCTTACAACAGTGAGCTGGATTTTGTTCCCAGCCCGACGTCGGGGGGTGGAGTGGGGGGTGGTGGGGGGGGAACCAGAGAATCGGAGTGGCAGTGGCCACCACAGAACCCGACGCCAAGATTGCTGGGCCTGATCTTCCCGGGGGTGGGGAAACTCCGTGGCGGCCCCTCTGCCACTCTGCAACGGGACTCTGTTTTCCATATGCTAATTGGATGTTTAATTTAATTAATTTAAATGTAACCCACAGCGATCTTACCATCAGTTCCCGATCTTTAGTGTGACATGCTGCACTCATGTGCCTTCACTTTCCCATCCAGGGAAAGCTGGCACCACTGAGGTGGGGAAGGGGTCAACTCTGCATTTTGTCGAACTGTTTGCAGGGCTGGCAGCCTTTTAAAAATGGCGCCAGCACCTGCTTCTGCATCAGGTGATGCCGTGAATGGCATCTCCAATGCCACCCCCGCCATGTGATTGGGGCGTAGGGGACAGCTGCTGTGAATATTTTAAGTGGCCACTCGTCACGTAATTGCGGTGGCGCGGGTCCCATGGGGCATGGCATCATGTTCCACTGTCGTTGCCGGCCAGTGACTCTGCCTGCCCACTGTATGGGAACAGCTGTCTGGAATAAAGAGAAATTATGCGCTTGGCTTTATGAAGATTTAAACTCCTGTGTATATTATGTCAAGACTAACATAGTGTGAATAACATGGAATGTTTGTGGTAAGGAATTAGTATGCAGGGATTGTTGCTTCCAGAGGAGCAATTTTAGCGCCCAGCAGAAAATGGGTGGTAATTGAATTAAAATCAAGGTGACAAACTTACCATCCTGTTACCACGCCATCTTCATATTAATTTGTGCCTTCCGAAGGGAGCCTGACTGATTGATGCAAATCAGAGTTCCATGATCCACACAGGATTCCAGTGGAATTTTGAGAGGGTTTTGGGCAGAGTGTGCACTGCTCATGTTCCACTTGGTAAAACCTGATGGTCAAGAGGGAAGAGCTATCAAAAAGTCAAGTCGATAATTATTTTTGAAGGGCCAGGAGGAACAGAGTGCTGCTACAAGAATAATGTGGTGGTTGTCGCTCCAGCTTCCCCCAACCCTCAGGGATTGCCAACCCTTTCCCGCTCCCTCCAGGCCTATCTTCCCGCTGGCACAATATTGCGTGCTGGCCTTAAAGCAGGGATGCTCCAGCAGGCAGCCTGGTCAGGGGATGCAGCTTCCAGATGGCATGCTAACTAGGCCCTGCCCACAAAATGGATGCCTGCTGGCAGGATCAGGTGGCTGCCGATTAGTTAAGATTGTTCCTTTATATGTTTAAAGATGCAACTTTTAGGAAATAAACATATTATGATAGAAAAATAGATGTTTTCTAAGTTTAAGAAAGAGAGTCTTGCATTTATATAGCAATTTTCAGACCCTCAGGATGTCCTAAACTGCTGTAGAAATGACATCACTGTGGTGTGGGAGAACTCAGCATCAAATTTGCACATGGCAAGGTCCCACAAATAGCAAACTAAGTAAGTAGCCAGCTAATAGGTTTGTTGGCAGTGCTGGTTGAGGGATAAATATTGGCCAAGGCATCAGGGGAACTCCCTACTCCTCAAATAATGATATAAGATGTTTTATATCCTAAACGGACAGATGGGGCCTGGTGTACATGAGGGTACATCGCAGTAACTTAGTCAAAAGGGAAACATGAATGTTTAAACTCAAGACTGCTGAGTATGGGACATCCTGTTGAAACGTCTTTGCTAACCTGCTTTATACCCAGAGCCATTTGTACAACTAATTCTTGAAGCCGCTGAAATGAGTCTTGTCCTTTTCAGGTCTGGAGCTCCCCTTCATGATGATGCCCCATCCACTCATTCCTGTCAGCCTACCTCCGGCATCAGTTACCATGGCAATGAGCCAGATGAACCACCTTACCACTATCGCTAATATGGCAGCTGCAGCCCAAGTACAAAGCCCCCCTCCCAGGATGGAAACCTCAGTTATTAAGGTAAATGCGCTATGGTGCGGTAATTGGCTCTTCACATAGAATGTCTCAACATTCTGTATTGAAAGGGTGTTGTCAGACTGTTCTGCACAACATCTTAGAATAGGCTAAGATGTTACTAAGAGCAGTGTCCAAGCCAACAACAAATGATGAGAATTTCATAATTTGTATATAATCTTAGCTGTTTGAGTAGGCTGGTTATTAGGGATACATTTTCCACTATTAGCCAATTTTAGGGGAAAAGAATTAAGCATAGTAGGTTTTTCCACATTAATACCATTGCTCCTTTTTTCACTAAGTTTAGAAGATGGCAGAAAATATAACCTTGAATCTCTAAAGATAGCTAATGTGGTGTCTCAATGGTTTGACTTCACAAGTAGCTGAGCCCTATGTATCAGGAAGGCCTCAGGCTTCATCCACAATCTGTGCGAAGTTAGCTGACCTCAGTTAAGTTGTAAACGTTGCAGTGCTAAAATAAAAGCAAAATACTGCAGATACTGGAAATCTGAAATAAAAACAAAGTGCTGGAAATACTCAGCAGGCCAGGCAGCATCTGTGGAGCAAGAAGCAGAGTTAACGTTCTGATGAAAGGTCACAGACCTGAAACATTAACTCTGCTTCTCTCTCCACAGATGCTGCCTGGCCTGCTGAGTATTTCCAGCACTTTCTGTTTTTATTAATGCTGTAGTGCTCCTGGTTTCGGGGTGAGGGAAATTGGCCAAGTATCCTGCTCCTTGTTGGATGTAAGGTATGCGAACATTGGGTGAGACTAGGTTTGCAATCAGCTGCAATGCCCAAAGTCCATAATCCTGCCAGAACCTATAACTTGAAATTATTCTGGAGCTCTTCTCATCTCCTGCCTTAACTCCGCTGGGAGACAGTGAACCCTTCAGGGAAACACTACAAGCAGCTGAAAACCACTCTCCTACAGGCGGATGGTAGAAAGCAGGTGCAATTTTTGGAGTAGAGGGAAGGAAATCGGCAGTAAAAGGAAATCTAAATCTAAAGATCATACTTAATTGGCCTAATGGCTGCTTCAGGAATGGGTAAAGGAAGATTCTTGTTTGTTCTTACCCATTATGGCAGGCAGCGCACTTACTACCTGCCATTTTCGGACCTGAAGGAGGTTGCACTGTGCATGAAAAATGGATCCTACGGAGCTCAATTGATCCACCAGTGTATACTTGGGTAGAATAGCTATTGTGGAATCTCATCACTCGGATGGAGGCTTTATAATCTTCGGGTCTGATTCCTGAAGCTGAATTTCATTGTCAGATGCAAATTGCTATTCATGTCCCCTGACCTTCACCTTAACTTGTCACCAATTCAAGGCTGCATATTTCCATACTAATCACTTTACTGCATTTAGATTGGCTTAGATATAAAAGAAAGGGTCCATTTTTGGCAGCTGAGCTCCAGTACCATGCTTTGATCCAGAAGAGCAGTGAATGAGACACAGAAGTCATTGCACCCGATTCGCGGTGCTCCAGATGAAATTGGGTATGCAGCAAATTGGACACACTGACCTCTGCACTGGAGTGTCTGATCCAAGCCCTGGTTAAAGGAGGCGCTGTGTTGGATTTGGTATGCAAAATCGCCCTTGAACTGTGATCAAACTCACACAAAAGTCACACTGCAACATTTTGTAACATGGGCATGCAGGCTATGAGTGTGTGAGATGAGAACTATGAATGCGCAGCATTGTATAATATATAAATACATAGTGACTAATGATGGGTTTGTTCCACGAGTGAATAAGACCTTCATATCCCATATGAGTTTGTCACTTATGATTTATGAGCCATTTATTACTTGCAGAATAAACTGTGTTAATTCACTATAGCATAGGAGTGTAGTGGTGCTGCACTGCTCGGGGCTTAATAAAAGATGACAAGGATTGGTCCAAAAGAAATCGGGTCAATTTTAACCCTAGTTATTCGGCGTAAACCTGGTGCAAGTGGGTAGGCAGTTAAAGTTGACTGAGGGCAATGTCCCCCCAGATCAATTTTAACCTGTTCTTTTGAGCAAACAGCAAATGTACCTGCCAAAGACTGTTAAGGTCTTTCTTTACTTATGCAGATCGAGGTCAGATGGTATCATCGTACCCCGACTCTGATCTTAATTCTGGCCTGAGCTTGGAACTGATGGAAGGTCATTGGCCTGAAATGTTGTGCTGGAATTTCTGTTTGGGGTGAGGATTCTGATGTTGGGGTAATACACTGTACGGTTTTGGGAAAAGTCACCTGACACGATTTTTGGCGAGCTGGCCAATTAGTGGCCAGAGGGCATGCTCGCCATCCTTAATTGGCAGGCTCCCAAGACTGGGGGTCAGTGGGAAGCCCATCAGTGATGATACAGAGGTGCAGACCAAGTTAAAAAAAAACTTGATCACCACCCTAGGTTAGTCAATGTGGCACAAGACTAGAACCATCCTACTCTGCCAGAGCTACTTGCATCATTTGCAAGCCTTTTTTTCCCTTTTTATTATTGTCATGAGTTTTGTATTCATATTAAGTACTTCTAAAAATATTTAGATTAACAATGAGTTAGTCGTTGGACAAAGGAGCTCTGGGTGCAATTGGCAATTTGGGCTCAAATTGCACTCAAAATTGAGCTGGTTTCCCAATGTGAAGTTATGGTTCGGTGTTCGCCCAAACTCATTTGCATAATCACAAAAGAAAAACTTCCATGACCCAGTGCAATGGAGATCAATTCAATCTGGGGCGTGGGCAGATTTGTGGGCAGAGACAGCTTCCAGCACAGTGTTTTAAATCGATGTTAAAGACTGCGGAAACTTGATTTATGCTCTACATAACTTGTGTTTAAAATTTCTTTATCTTTTATACACGTTTGACCGATTTTCAGGCGAATTGCCGAACGGAAACTCCAGGCCCAATATGTTTTTGTTTTGATTCTGGATTTGCTGACTTCGCTCCTGCTCTATCGTGATTCGATGTGAAAGCACCTTTTGCTTTTGAAAGTGCCAGAGTGAGCTGTCACCCTTTGTCTAAGTGAGACGCATATACCGTATCATTCCGTCTGTGGGAATGTGTAGCTCTCCAGGGTGACTGGAAGTCATTGAAGAAACAAAAAGGCAGCTCCATGCTGGCACAGAAAATTGTGGCAGCTACAAACTGAATGATGGAGACAGCTGTGGCCTGAAAAAGAGCTATCCATGCGTGCCTTTCAACATCTGTCTGCAGTAGGCAGGCTTGTCAATGGTACAAGATACTAGGATATGCCTGCATCAAATACTTTGTGGGCAGTTTTGAACTGCACCTCCCCCCCCCCCCCCCCCCCCCGCCTCCCCCACAACAACACAATGGGCAGGAGAGGGCCGTGGGGAGAGTTAAAAATAAAAATTGGGTGAAATCATACCTCAACCCTTTGTGTTCGTGCTAACCCTATTTTTAGGGGGCAGGTTGCCTGCTGTGCAAGTGTCCGGCTCTCAAGAGGCAGGACACTTCATTATAATATTTAAATCTGGTAGCTACATTGCAGTTTGGGGCATGATTTCAATTTAACAGCTGCAGCATGTGTTCCCCAAGGCTTGGGAAATTCAGTAGCAAAAGGGAAGTGTGAGCAGCTGGATCCAGTAAGTGAGTGTTTTTTTAGAGCACTGCTTGTGGGCCAAGAGGGGTAGGAATGCTTTCCCCCAGTTCCTTCAAGAAAATCATCTGTTGCAGTTGGCCAAATCCCCCCCTCCCTGCCACTCCCCCCCCCCCCCCCCTTCACTGCCTCGTGATCTCAATCTCTCTTGGACCCTCTTCCCGCCCAATTGCTGGTCTGACTCCTCCACATCCACCCACCCCAGTCCCTGCACACACAACCCCTCACTTATCCTGGTTGCCGTGAACTGACCCCAGGGGTCCCTGGCTGTGGCCTTCTACTTCTGACTTTCCCTCCTGACAATCTATATGGCTGCTGGGTGGGAAATGAAGTATAAAAATTGTGATTAGGTCCTACCATTAATTTCATCAGGCTCTCTTTGTTCCTAGGATTTCAGTTCCGCCAACCCCCCACCCTTCCAACTAACATGGTCTCCTGCTCTCTCCTTGCCTCCCCATAAATACCATGGCCTTTGTTCCTTTTAAGGAAGTATTGCATTCTTTTTGGAGTCATGTCAGTGGGAGTTAGGGCTGGAGGGGTCCTGGGGACTGGGTTGAGGGGCTTTAATTTAAAGGATTTGCTTCCAATTAACAGATTGCTAATAGTGGACCTTAAGGTGCTTTTTGTAATTGCTCAGAGAGAACAATCTTCATGTGCAGCTTCTATATATTTACAATCAGTGGCCTCCATTGGCTGGGCTCTGCTTTTATATGGAACATGAAACTTGCTGTCCATATTTATGTCACTGAAACCATCTCCCTCAACTCAAAAGTAGAATTGTAAACTTGCATTCCTAAACATTGTGCTCCCTCAATGGATAGAATATCCGGCAGATCCTTTGGCATCTGCAGGTTTTTACACCTGAATTTCTTGGTCTTCACATCCAAATTTCTAATTTGTTCTGCCAGCAAGGGTGAAGCTCCACGCAGGAACACAAATTTATGAAGTGCGCTCTCTACAGTGTAAAAACATAACCGATTGGAAGCAGAGGAAATTATTTTGGTCTAAGTAGGTCTATTTTGATCTTCACAATCGAGGATGAGGATAATATACCAGACATTCCAGGGAAATTAATAATGAGTCAAGGACTGGAACTCATTAAAGTTGACGTAAGAAAGAAAACAGTATTAGAAAAATAATGGGAATAAAGACTGTAGAAGCAGATACATTAGGGACATTTAAGCGACTCTTGGATAGGTACATGGATGATAGTAGAATGAAGGGTAGGTAGTTAGTTTGATCTTAGAGTAGGTTAAAGGTTCGGCACAACATCGTGGGCCGAAGGGCCTGTACTGTGCTGTACTGTTCTATGTTCTATGTTCTAAAGACTGATAAATCCCAGGGCCTGATGGCTTCCACCCCATGGTTTTAAAGCAAGTAGGTGAGGAAATTGCAGATGCTTTAGCTTTAATCTCCCAAAGCTCTCTCAATTCAGGATTTGTCCCTTTAGATTGGAAAATTGCAAATGTAACTCCATTATTTAAGAAAGGTGAGAGGGAGAAACCAGGCAATTATAGACCTGTTAGTCTAGCATCTGTTGTGGGGAAGTTATTGGAATCCATAATTAAAGACAGTGATTGAGCAATTGCAGAAATTAGTGCTGATTAGAGAAAGACAATATGGATTTGTAAAGAGTAATGTCTAATTAACCTAATTAATTTTGTAGGAAGTAACTAAAGTAGTAGACAGGGATGTAGTCTATGGATGTAGTAGATATGGACTTCCTGGAGACATCCTATAAGGTCCCAAATAAGAGAATGTTAGGTAACATTAACGCTCATGGAATTGAAGGAGGAGAAATTTCTTTACTCAGAAGGTTGTGAAACTTTGGAATTCTGAGCTTCCACAGCCCAGGGTTGTCATTGAGTATGTTTAAAGCAGAGATTGACAGATTTCTAAATACCAATGACATAAAGGGATATAGGGATAGTGTGGGAAAAAGGTTTTACAGTGAATGATCAGTCATGATCGTATTGAATGGTGAAGCAGGTTCAAATGTTCTGAATGGCCTACTCCTGCTGCTATGTTCCTATGTAAATTATTGAGCTAGTCAGGAGATTGGTGAGTCAGTAGAAGACAGGGAGTGGGGATAATGTACTCATATTGGAAGGAAGTGACTAGTGCAGTCCCACAAGCATCTGTGCTGGGGCCTGAACTATTCACTATATTTATTAATGACTTAGATAATGCAGTAGAGAGCTATATATCTAAGTTTGCCAATAACACAAAGATTGGTTGTAGAATAAGTAGTGTAGATGGGAGCATAAAAGTACAAAGAGACATTGATTAAATGAGTGGGCAAAGCAGTGGCAGATGCTTTTCAATGCTGTTTATTGTGAGGTCATCCATTTTGGAACAAAAAAGGACAGATCTGAGTATTTTTAAAATAGTGAAAAGCTAGGAACAGTGAACATGCAAAGACATTTGGGCTGCATTTTACCAGCTCGTCACTGATCTCAGCGTTGAGCTTCAAAAATGGCAGGGCGCACACGCAATATTTACTCCGCAGGTCCGCCCCAATATTTAGCATGGTGGCTCATTTACATGGATGGGCTGGGTTCTCCATCCCCGGCAATGGCGTCCGGCACCACTGCACAGGCGCCGGCGCCATTTTAAAGGGCTTCAAGCCCTTCCATTGTACTCGAATTTTTAAACATATATACACGCAGGAACGCTGGCCACTGACCGTGATATGTGAGCAGGACAGCTGGCACAGCGAGGTAAGTATTTATTCCTTCATTAGCATCCATTGCAATATTTAAATTTCGGCCCCGTTGCTGAGCGGTTGTGGGGGCGCGGGCGGGGGGCTGGCCGCTACGAGGTCTCGCCACCACCAGTAATATGGGGTGAGCTCTTCCTGATATTGAGGCCTATGGCGCGTCTCTCCCGGAGACATTTTCCAGGCCCCCCCTGCCACGACCCCCGATGTTGGGGGGGCAGTAAAATTCAGCTCTTTTCGGGGTCCAGGTACAAAGACGACTAAAATCTAGTAGTCAGGTACAAAAAATAATCAAAAAAACTAATGGAATGTTAACCTTTATATCTAGAGAGCTTGAATATAAAGGAAGCTTTTCTACAGCTATACCAGGTCCTGGTTAGACCACACCTGTACTGTGTGGAGTTTTGGGAACTGCACCTTAGAAAGGACAATGTGACCTTGGAAGGAATGCAGCACAGATTCACCAGAATATTATCAGGGCTCCGAGGGTTAGATTATGTGTTGAGATTGCATAAACTTGACTCCTATTCCCTGTAATATAAAAGGTTATGGGTTGATTCTTTTGAGGTTTTTAGGATTTTGAAAGGAATTAATCAGGTAGATCGAGAGAAACTTTTTTTTCTGTTTGTGGGTGAGTCTAGGACAAGGGACATAACCTTAAAATCAGAGCCAGGCCATTGAGGAGAGAAGCTCTGAAACATTTCTTCATGCCAAGTGTGGTAGAAATGTGGAACTCTCTCCCACAAAAGGCATTAATTGCTAGCTCAATTAATTATTTTAAATCTGGGATCGATCGATTTTTGTCAGACATAAAAGGACTGGAGTGAAGGCAGGTGGATAGAATTAACATGCAGATCGGCCATAATGTTGAATGCTGGAACTGGCTTGAGGGGCTGAATGGCCTACTCCTGATCCCAAATTTGGGAGATGGGATGGGCAGAACAGGATGGAGTGAAGCCAGGTGGAGGCCCTGCTTACTATTGATCATATCAGTTGGGGTCTTTTCCCATCATAGTCGATAGGTTGATTGCTATGTTAGTGAAGAGGGGGGATGAAAGGCTATTTTGCTGACTCAGTCTCCAAGACTGCTGGATATTACTCCATTTCCAGGTAGAAAATGGAATATTACTCTTTCTGATTTAGCTATGTCCCAGCATGCACCACATGTTTCAATCACCTATTTGTTGAGGAGCAACCTGCACTTTCCAGAGGGGGAGGGATCTTATGCTATTTTGCCCTCATCACTGATATTATAGCTGTAATTGGTACAAAGTAGCTCTTTGTGACAATAACAATTTAAATAGCATTTGGACACCAATGCATAGAAGTCGACCCATTGCAGAGTGTTCTACTTTGCCTACCCAGGGTCATGCAGAAACAGTAGTATTAATCCGCATTGTTGAAAGATGATGCCAGCTTCAAATTGACACCTGTCGTCCAACATCATTAGGTTCGAACCATTTAAATGACATTCACAAATAGCTTCAGATTTGATGTAATCTGAAACCTCTGATTGGGTTTAGTTCCTGACATGGGTCTTATTGTTTTTTTCTTGCTATTCTCTTGCATCAATCTCCCTGTTTCCAACCTTGCATTTTCTAGTTCTGATCGAGGGCTGTATGTATCATTCACCTTGTCCTTGTTTCAATCTTTTGCTGCTGTCTTTTGTAGGAGCGTGTTCCCGACAGTCCTTCACCTGCTCCATCCCTGGAAGATGGCCGCCGGCCAGGGAGTCATCCTTCTTCCCATCGGAGCAGCAGCGTGTCAAGTTCACCAGCTCGGACTGAGAGCTCTTCTGATAGAATCCGTGAGTTCCTCTACCAATACTTTCTGTACTAAACTTTTGATCTGTCTAATTTATTATAGAATATTTCAAATGCAGTTTGTGGGTTTACAGGGCAAAGACGAAGAAATATCAACACAGTAACAAAAAATGAATGAGATTACATATTCTGAAGCACAATATTCAGACACAATAGGATTAAAAATGAATACGCTGCAGT
Organism: Heterodontus francisci; assembly: GCF_036365525.1. Lineage (NCBI taxonomy): Eukaryota > Metazoa > Chordata > Chondrichthyes > Heterodontiformes > Heterodontidae > Heterodontus > Heterodontus francisci. The sequence goes on along the minus strand of NC_090376.1, from coordinate 128,814,181 downwards.
TGAACCTGAAAGACATGTTTTTTTTCCAATTTTCTATCTTCCTCCTCTCCTGAATCACTCATTGTTTTTGGAATGTGGCTCCATTGATGCTCGCAGCCCACCATTATCCAGCCCATTGTTAATTTGTACCCTTAGATATAAGGGAATGTATTTCCTTGCCTTCCCCAACTCTGATAGATAGGCACAGTGCACCTGCATTCCCCATGGAGCAAAGGTCAGGCAAATCTTCTCCCAAAATGTCAACAGGATTATAGAGAGAATAATAATTGTGCCTGATCCTCTCCTTATCAGATAAACTTGTGGATTTTCCACTGTGTAGATTCATAGAGCAGGAACCCTGTCTAATTCCTCCCCTCTGTGGTCTAGAGGTACTGAGCCAACTATAGCTCCCAAATTGTGGCTGCAGTGGAGAATTGGCGATTAAACCTGGAACCTTACAGTCTCAGTACCCCAGTGGGGACCTTCTCCACTGATTTAATTCTAACGGTCACTGAGTTCTTGCTGTATAATGAACAACGCAGTCTGGAAGTCATTTTCTGGAAGCAGGCTGCTAGGAATATATGAAGTAAGGCACCCACACGCTTGTAGAGGAGCAATATCAATAGATGGGACATCAGAATATTGTGCTTTGGAATTGGAGGTGGATACAGTGTTTCAATTAGGACACCTTTCAATGATATATAAAAAGAAAATATATATATATAATAATGTATTTTTATTCGACATTTCTGTTCAGCTGCTTTATGAATACTTGTGTTTGAATAGTGGGTCCCGATGACCCCATTGGGGCAATTGGCTTGGCCAGGATACTGAGCGCAAGAAATACAATGATTGCTAAATAGTTGCTTTGCTACCAATACCGACCCAACCTTTGTTACACTTCTGTACACCCAACAATACCATCAGCACCCACAGGCTGACAGAAATATGCTTGCAATTGTGTTTACTTTATTAAAACCTTAAATGCAAGGACTTGCTGATATCTACCCATTCTAAGCTAATAGTGCCAAACAGGGCCGAGAGATGAAAGTGTGTTACTGAAACTCCCTCGCTTTATATTGCATGGTTACTGAAGAATAAATTGTTTGCTTTAACTGATAGCTGTCCATCAGAATGGATTGTCAATTAACCAGACCCTGCTGGGGTTGTCCCCCACTATTCTACCTGGCCCCAAGGAAGGAGATCTGGCTTGTCATGATGGAGGCCATGAAGCCAAAAGACTGCACACTGAAAAAGGTAAAATATCCAGTACATCTGATGTGTGTTCCAGCACTCACCGCAGCAATTACTCAGGCAGGTTCTTCCACTGGTACTCAATGAGCAGTGGCTTATTTTCAACTTGTCACAGCACCAATAATCTGTTTTGTTATAAACTCCAGCAACAATTTTTATTGAACCACACCTGGTGGCACACAATTGAAGTTAAACTTTTTCCTGCACCTTTCAGCTTGAAAGGTACCTGCTCTGCTAATTACCAGCCTTAACTTTCTGCAGCCAGTTTCCTGGGCAATTAATGTGTAAATCCAGAACTTTTCTGAACAAAATAAGGTGGAGTGTGCGGCGTAAATTGACTAACAAGTTCTGGAGATTTGCACTTGTTGGCTGACTTTCTGCATGAACAAACCACCATTTTTACAGTAAGATTCAGGCCCGTTGTGATTCACCTCTAAATGATTCTCTTCAACAGAATGGAGCGATTCATTTAACATTCAGAGCATATTGTGCTTTCCAGGAAAGTGCTTGTTTAGGGAAGTAGACTCTATATTGAGTGGATACTGTCATTGAACCCAATCTAAGGAACAGAAACTCCATGGGCTAAGTATAATAAATATAGTAGTTAGTACCTTCCTATGTTCTTTTAGTTGCAAGTAATTTCATTGTCTTAATTATCTCATGTGTTTCCTATACCTTCAGACTGACTTTACCAAGGTTCAGATAACTCATTGTTCTAATAAAGGTCAAAGTGACAGAAAACAAAATGCTTTTTGGATAATGCTCTCCTCTCCTGAAAGTATTGAGCCCTGATGGGGAGCAGCTTCACTACTGTATGTTTTATCTACCACATGACCAAACGATCATTCTTCAATATGCGTTTTGGAAAAGTATTACAACACGGGAATCATCACAGCTGAACCAAATACAGTAATCATCTGATATCTGATTATGCAGCCACTCTTCAGTCTACTAAGCCTCCAATATGGCAGGCAGAAAACAGGCGCACATTTCCAGGCAGATGTGCTCTGCCCGTCATATTGGTGAAGGAAAAGAAATAGAGGTTCAAGGCCGTGCCTGAAATAGGCCCTTTGTATAAAAAAAGGGGCCCAAAGCCTTCTTGAGGCCTGCACTGCAAGATTGGTTTGCCCGGATACAGCTGGCATCAACTGCTCTCAGGAAAACCAGATCTGCTAACAAACACATACCTGAATGTGAAGGAAGAGAATTGCTCCACCCAGCCACATGTTTAAAGAATGCAGACCGTTGGTCACCCCTCATTTATCTTCGCCAACCCCCACCGACCTGGCCTCTGATTTCCCCACATGGCTCAGTTGGTGGCACTCTCACTTCTTAGTTAGAAGCTTGTGGGTTCAAGCTCCACTCCAGAGACTTGAGCACAAAAATCTAGGCTAACACTCCATTGCAGTCCTGAAGGAGTGCTGCACTGCTGGAGGTGCCATCTTTCAGATGAGATATTAAGCCGCAGCCCTGGCTGCTCTCAGGTGGATGTAAAAGATCCCATGGTACTATTTTGAGGAAGGGCAAAGGAGTTATCCCTAGTGAATATTTATCCCTCAATCAACATCACTAAAACAGGTTATCTGGTAATTAGAGAGATACAGCACTTAAACAGGCCCTTTGGCCCACTGAGTCTGTGCTGACCATCAACCACCCATTTATACTAATCCTACATTAATCCCATAATCCCTACCACATCCCCACCTTCCCTCAATTCTCCTACCACCTACCTACACTAGGGGCAATTTGCAATGGCCAATTTACCTATCAACCTGCAAGTCTTTGGCTGTGGGGGGAAACGGGAGCACCCGGCGGAAACCCACACGGTCGCAGGGAGAACTTGCAAACTCCGCACAGGCAGTACCCAGAACTGAACCCGGGTCGCTGGAGCTGTGAGGCTGCGGTGCTAACCACTGCACCACTGTGCCGCCCAATTATTACATTGCTGTTTGTGGGAGCTTGCTGTGTGCAAATTGGCTGCCACATTTCCTATATTACACCAGTGATTACACTTCAAAAAGTACTTAATTGGCTGTAAAGTGCTTTGGGGCTTCCTGTTCCCTGACCATAAGGTAATGGAAAGACCAAAGTCACTCCCAGGAATTATCAGTAGTAAACTAAGTAGAAAACATGAAATTATTCGTCATTCTTTGAGAATTAACAATATTTTTTTGCTGCCTAATGCAATGATAGTTCAAACAGATAAACGGCAATATTAAAACCTTGAGAATTAGCACTGGGCATATAGCATCCCAGTTCTGTAAAAGAATCATTTTCTCCCACCCACTGTAGAGGATCATAAATGCAACAATATGTAAGTCATTTTTATGAAGTGTTTGCGTAGAGCATCTTAAGTGAAATAAAATCATACGTGAACACTTAACCATAATGGTATTGCACATTATACCAATTAGGACTCTGTTCCTAAAAAGGTAATTAATTCTCAGCCAGTTGAATCCTTTAAACAGAAAGGGGATTGTGGGTTACAGAGATAGTAATAGATCTGTTTTATTCATGTGGGAGTTAGAAAGACGTGTGTTGGGATGAGAGAGCCCATGATCACCATCAATACTTATGGACTGTGCAGGGAAAAATGGGTTCGATGGGCTGAATGGCCTATTCTGATTCCAAGCTTTCTTGTGTTTATATGAATATTGCTGTGAGTGTTCACTAATTATATTCAGTACTGCAAATTACAACCTTTATGAGTGGAAAAACAGTGAAGATAAAATCCTATTTCTACATGTATAATTTCACTATGACATGACAAAGCAAGTCCTCAACTGCTTATTGAAATGTTTTTCAGTTGAAAACTTTCTCCAAGTATGAAATTTCATCCCGTCATGAGTTATGATAAATATCTCCACTTACAATCCTAGCCATAGCTCATTATCTTTTATCTGATTAGTCTCGCTTGTGGAGATACTTATCAAATAACATAGGAATGCAAAGAAAGTTGCATTCCAATGGTTGGACAAAAAGAGACCATGAACCACAATGCATTCTAGGTGTGTTTTCCCATGTACAAAACATCCTCTAATAAGATAGTCCCAGTGCTTGCAAGTTCTTTCAAAAAAATGTGTTTTCATGGTATAATCTTATTTCATTAGCTTGGGTATTTGCCAAAATGGTTGGCAGCCAAAGACAATGAAAAGTAAGCCATTCTTCAGCTACTCTGATCTTCCTGGCCATACTTCTGAAGGGTAATTTTAGTAGGTGAGAGTCCTGGCTTGCATTATTGCTAGATGGCAGCATGGGTCCCAAAATAGACCCTATAGTGTTATCTCTGACCCACAGTCCAATCATATGAGAATGCATGCCAGGAATAGAGCCTTGCAAAGTGAAATTGCCAGAACCAGAATCACAATCCCTTGGTATATACACCAGCTTATGTCTTGAACTATTTAGAATTTTAAATCTGTTCCACTCTGTAGATCGTAAAAGTAGCACATAATTCACGTTTTGTTTCAGCATCTCGATATCCAGCACAGTGTAGATCTCCACAAAGTTAAAGGGAACCAAACTAAGATTCCAGCATTAAACAGTTTTTTTTTTTCCTTTGCATACTCGGGTGAAGAGCAATGCTCCTCCCCTAAAATATTCCATTTGGTGGTGAGGGACGACAGGACACGGCCTTGCTATCACCTGATAGTTGGTAAGATGTGGAGAGAGAGGTTTAACTCCTAGCTTGAACTCAGTACCTTCCAGCCTGACAATCCAAATGTCAGGAAAACTGTGGGCTGTCCTTACGCATCACATCCTCTGCTTTTTATTGACTAGCAGTGAAAGCATGAGAGACTATGAGAAATCAGCTTGTCTGAATGACACCTGCATGCCAACACGAGAAGAAAAGAAGTACTGTCTTCAGTTACCTGAGTGACTGAGTCATTTAGCAACAGAGTTTCTGCCATAAACATTGATGCATTTGGAGAATAAAAAGGCACAGATCCAAAACTAAAAAAAAAAACAGGATTTTGTTTTGTTTTGGTAATTGTCTTAATGTGTCTCTGATTCTGAGGCCCACTTTCCAACATGACTGGCCAATGGGCAAACTCATGGTCTGATCCCAAGCAGTGTCAAACTTCCCAGGCATGAATCTCCCTGCTAATTTCCCTCAAACTTTACCTTTTCCTTGAACAGAAATGTTATCACTTTCAATTGCAGTCGTACTCTTGTTGCCTTGACTCACGCGGCACATGAACCACTATTTGAACCTACATTCCTCCTGATCTGGAAGCTGCAATTGAATACGGTTTGTAAATGGGTAGCAGTGGGTTGGCTCATTTTACATCCTTTGAAGTCAAAGGCTTGAAAAATTGGCAGAGTGTAAAATGGGTGGTCAAAAACCACAGCTACCCTTTCCTGCCCAATGGCATTAGTTCAAAGCAGCTCTAATTTATTATATAAACCTAATTGTCTTGGGTAAATGGTACAAATTTTTGAGTGGTCAGAACCCTATGCATATGATCCTTAGGTACTCTTTCTTACCTAGATCCCCTGAATCTTTTTGTGAATTTCAACAATTATGGCTGGAATTTTTCGTTGGACGGGAGGCCCTGCCTACCTGCCGAAAGGTGAGTGGCGAGCCCACCTCTGCCGGGCCTGGGGAGCCAGATCGGGATTTTTCACTCCCCAGGCCTTTAATTGGTCTTGGGCGGGACTTCTACCTCCTTCATGTAGGAGGTCCCGCCTAATAGAGCTGCTGGCCAATCAGTGGGCTGGCAGCTCTTAGTTCCAGCAGCGCCACCGGGAGCGGGGGCGACTGCTGGGACCACACCCAACCATTGCAAGCAAGGTGACAGACAGCCCTGGAAGACGGGTAAGTTTTTAGGGGCTCGCTGGAGAGAATCGGCTGGCGAGGCAAGGGGGGGTCGGTGAGGGGGGCAGGGGGGAGTGTTGTGCATTGGGGGCAGCTGGGGCTTCGGGGGTGACCTTCCGTGGGGCACAGGGTGCCTGATAAGGAGCCACCCACCCAGCCTGCCAGAAGGCCACCTGGGTTTACCAGACGGGGTTCTTGAGGCTTTGGCTGTCCGGCCGCAGGTAAAATATTTCCATTGCTTAAATAGCCCACTAATGATCATCGTCAAGGTTGCGCAAGAGTTTACCATTGAATGAGGTACCCAAGGTTCTTTTGGCACTCGTGGAACTATACCCCATCATTAGTCAAGATGGCCAACAAAAAGGGAGAACATGAAGGGAGAAAAAGAAAAACATAAGGGCTGGAATTTGATGAAAAAATATGATTAATGTGTGAATTGGCCAGCAACTTGTGGCGAGGAAGAGATACCCTATGACTTGTGAATCACTACAAGTTGCCAGACGATTTGCTCAGGGCTGCCTTTAACTTCACAAAAATGACATCTCGCACTTTACCTTCCCGTGGGTTTCATAAAGTTGCTGTATTTTCACATAAATTTTCCATTAAATGCACCACAGAAAATTGAGTCTAGTAATTAATGGTATAAGTGGTCTTTTAATGAGGTGTTAATTGTTAATGGCTGCCGATTCACCTCTCTGGCTCAAAAAGTGAACAATTAAAAGTGTGGTGTCTCATTCCTTCAGATAGCGAATTGTTGGAGATTTTAAAAATGCCAGATTTGGAAAAAAAAATTGAACAAAGTTCTTACTTTTCCTTTCTGTCTTAATCCAATCTTTTTTTCTCTATTTTTAGTTTAGTTTAGAGATACAGCACTGAAACAGGCCCTTCAGCCCACCGAGTCTGTGCCGACCATCAAGCACCCATTTATACTAATCCTACACTAATTCCATATTCTTACCACATCCCCACCTGTCCCTATATTTCCCTACCACCTACCTATACAAGGGGCAATTTATAATGGCCAATTAACCTATCAACCAGCAAGTCTTTGGCATGTGGGAGGAAACCGGAGCACCCGGAGGAAACCCACACAGACACAAGGAGAACTTGCAAACTCCACACAGGCAGTACCCAGAATTGAACCCAGGTTGCTTGAGCTGTGAGGCTGCGGTGCTAACCACTGCGCCACTGTGCCGATTTGACAGTAAATTCAGTCACTTTAATTCAACCTTCTTTTCAGTCCTTGCTCTATTTATTTTCCAATCTTCAAATTCTCCTTGGTTAAGGAGATATCCCATTGGTTCCATCATTTATTAAGGTTTTGGATGCCCTGTATCCCTCACCACCCTGTTAGCAGCTTGTACTTCCAGCGATTTACAGCGCAAAAATGTTTTGGGCTGAAGGATGCAGGAAAAAGTCTAACAGCATATGCCAAAATTTGCCTCAGTCCAGCTAAAGCTGGACCATTCTAATTTCCTTTTGCTGAACAGTTATGGGGAATCCATTAGGGTTTCCCGTTTGCCATCCATACACTCTTGACTGCTCTGCACATTAGTTACCATATAACCTAATTATAAAAATGGATATGGTTTGCACAATTCAGTGTAAGGTAATTGAAGTAATTCCCTGAGTAAACACCACATGAGTGAAAACATTGTTGCAGGATTTCATTAATTTCCTTCAGCCTCACAGCTAAATGATTATTCCAACATTTTCTTCTTGATAATAGTGCTAAGCATGTTTATAATTTAGAATAAATGAAACTATTTCAGCAGAAGTGTGTCTCTTTAAAAAGAAAACACATTTTTGTTTTTTTTCTAAGACAAAGATTAATTCATTCATGCAGAGGACTGCAAGAAAATTGCTTAGCAATTTACTGGGGATGAATTAATGAACAGATCTTCATCCAGCTCCCAGAGTTGCAATTTTCATAATAACCTCAGACCTCTTTTTGGCAGGTTGTTTAGGTTTTTTTTCTTTGGTTTGAAGGTTTTCATTAGTCTAATGAGTACTGTGGAAGGGCAAGCAGTTAGGACAACTTATAGTGGATTGCGATCATAACAAATGAGGCAATTTGAATATCATATATGGGTTTATGCAAAAGGTTGTACAACAGGATCTGGAGTTGACTAATACATTAGACCACCTAATAAATAAAGTAATCCGGATAAGAAGGTGTTAGTTTTGGATAAAATTAAATAATTTACACACAACTCTAAGGATATGACATATTGTTGTGTAGGAACATGGGAACTTAGGAGCAGGAGTAGGCCATTCAGCCCATCGAGCCTGCTCCGCCATTCAATACAATCATGGCTGATCATCCACTTCAGTGCCTTTTTTCCCTTTATGTCATTGGTATTTAGAAATTTTTCAATCTCTACTTTAAACATACTCAATGACTGAGCTTCCACAGCCCTCTGGGGTAGAGAATTCCAAAGATTCACAACCCTCTGAGTAAAGACATTTCTCCTCATCTCTGTCCTAAGTGCTTCCCCCTTATTTTGAAATTGTGTCCCTTGGTTCTAGACTCCCCAACCAGGGGAAGCGTCTTAGCTGCATCTCCCCTGTCTATCCCTTTAAGTATTTTGTAGGTTTCAATGAGATCACCTCTCATGCTTCAAAACTCTAGAGGATTTAGGCACAGTTTCCCCAATCTCGCTCCATAGTACAGTACCGCCATCCTGGGAACAAATCTGGTGAACCTTCATTGCAATCCCTCTATGGCAATAATATCCTTAAGGTAAGGGGACCAAAACTGCTCACAGTACACCAGGTGTGGTCTAACCAAGGTTCTACGCAATTAAAGCAAGACTTCACTACTCCTGTACTCAAATCCTCTTACGATAAAGGCTAACAGACAATTGTCTTCCTAATTGCTTGCTGCACCTGCATGTTAGCTTTCAGTGACTTATTGACGAGGGCACCCAGGCCCCCTTTGTACATCTACACTTTCTAATCTGTTACCATTTAAGAAATACTCTGCACATCTGTTCCTCCTACCAAAATGGATAACCTCTCATTTTTCCACATTATATTCCATCTGCCACGTTCTTACCCACTCACTAACACTGTCCAAATCCCCTTGCAGCCGCTTTGCATCTTCCTCACAACACACGTACCCACCTAGTTTTGTGTCATCTGCGAACTTGGAAATATTACATATGGTCCCCACATCCAAATCATTGATATATATTGTGAACAGCTGTGGCCCAAGTACTGAACCTTGTGGTACCCCACTAGTCACAGCCTGCCAATGCAAGAGTGGCCCTTTTATTCCTACTCTCTGTTGTCTACCTGTTAACCAATCCTTAATCAAGCCAGTATATTACCTCCTATCCCATGTGCTTTAATTTTTCTAACCAACCTCCTGTGGGGGACATTATCAAAAGCCTTCTGAAAATCCAAGTATGCTACATTCACCGACTCCCCTTTATCATTTCTGTCAGTGTAGTCTATGGTAACAGAGCATATTCTAGTTATGAGTTCCTCTGACCTTTTGTCCATTCATTCTAATACACTTAAACTAACCCTGGACACATAACTCGATTAAATTGGCAGATTATGGGTACCAAGGAGAGTCCAGTAGGTTAGTCATGAGGTGCACTCATACTTTGCTTGGTGATTTTATCAAAATGGTTCGAGTGTTTTTCCAGCTGACCTGCCAGTTAACTGCAAGCATCATAATTAGGCATTCTCAAAATGTTTTATTTTAGTAACTGGAGGTAAGTGTGCAGTACTTGTGATGTAAACAGAAAAAAGGCTCCATAACCTCCCACAGCTAAAGACTTGCAGGTTGATGGGTAAATTGGCCATTGTAAATTGCCCCTAGTGTAGGTAGGTGGTAGGAGAATGGTGGGGATGTGGTAGGGAATATGGGATTAATGTAGGATTAGTATAAATGGGTGGTTGTTGGTCGGCACAGACTCGGTGGCCAAAGGGCCTGTTTCAGTGCTGTATCTCTAAATAAATTAATTACTATTTGTGCAAAGGTTAAAAAAGAAACAGACCAGGAATTTGTCAGGGTTGTGCTGAGTTAACGAATCTCAGCCAGGGTGTTGGCAGAGGTCTTTCAGTTGGCTTCAGGCCCTCTCAGCCAGCAAGAGGCGGTGATGGTGGGCGGCGGGGGGTGTTGGGGAGGGGAGGGGAATCGACCAGGGTGCCTACTACTGACATAAAAGCAAAATATTGCAGATGTTGGAAATCTGAAATAAAAACAAATGACGCTGGAAATACTCAGCAGGTCTGGCAGCATCTGTGGAGAGAGAAGCAGAGTTAACGTTTCAGGTCAGTGAGCCTTCATCAGAACTGCTGAAAGGTCACAGACCCGAAACGTTAACTCTGCTTCTCTCTCCACAGATGCTGCCAGACCTTCTGAGTATTTCCAGCATTTTTTGTTTTTATGCCCACTACTGACCGCTGCCCTAGAACCCCTGCTGAAGTGTATGCAAAAATGACAGGTGAGCACTGGATCAGCCCACTCATCTTGTCAAGGCTAATGCATGAATGATGGTCATTTGAGGGAAGCTACAAGTGGGCGACCAATTCTTGTGGAAATGTAGACCAGTGAGGAATCAAAACCATTAGCAGAGGAGAGAAAGGGGGAACGCAAGTGGAGCAAATTAGTAAGAACAAAAACTTGAAAAGAAAATTGCTGGAAATATCAGATATTATCTGTGGCAACTTTCAGAGAACATATAATACCTGTACTCCATTAGTCTGACGGGGGCACTTCAGATATGGGAAATATGCTGTTTGCTTGGGGTTGGGCAGAGCTTGATACCAGACACAACAAAACTGAAACTTTGTACATCAGTATTCAGTGATTCTTCACTACACAATTCACTCTATAGTTAATGTGGCAGCTATAGCTGTGAGTATGGTGGCCTTGTGGTTATGGCACTGACGTAGCAATGCAGAGGTTGTGAATTTTGTGAATTTGAATTTGAATAAATTGGTCTTTTGCGGGCTAGCACCAGGAAATTACCATGAAACTGCCACACTGTCACAAAAAACACAAATGGTTCACCAGTGTCTTTCCGGAATGGGAGCTTGCCACCCCTAATAAGTCTGACCTACATGTGACTCTAGTCACACATTTTGCTATTCCTATTCTGTGTAGGGAATTGTAAATTAGACTGTCATAAAAATGGACTTCTGTTTGCAAGAAGCTTAAAAAAAGTTTCTATTGCATCCTTTGGAGATTTGGACCCTTGAGCTAAGTGCGTTTCATAAACCTTTGTAATATTATTTTTAGAGCATTTGATTGCCAGAAAACAGTTCCTAATGAAGATTTGTTGAAACATTTGTGTCAAAACTGCTTTTAGATTATAACTCTACAGGATGGATTAGTTCTACTTAATAAAGTATTTTATCATTGTTAAGTGGAACAAGAATATTTCTATTTAAATGTCATCAAATGGTTAGTTTTAGTGTAATTGATTATATTTGTAGTATGATATATATACTCTTTAAACAATGACAGAAGTTGTATGTTGCTTTCCTTTTGGAAGCTAATCAACAGTCTGAAGGAAATTTCCATATTGGAATCACAGATTTTTCAGATTTCAGGGTTGTGTCATATGTTATAACTTAGCCCTTTTGTCAAAGACTAAAAGTCTTTTGCCTTTCGTCCTTGGACGTTGGAATGGTAGTGGCCCTATGAGTGCTGCCAAGTGGAGAGAAGCATTTTCTGCATTGCAACCATTCTGTGGCATTACTTAGAAGTGACCAAATGCTTTTTGTATGGGATGGTAATCATGGAAACAGTTCAGGAAGGATGGTCTGGATTTTGAGTGGACTGTCTGGACTTATTTTGCTTTTTCTTTCCGCTAAATTTCTTCTCCAGTGCTGTTCCCTTCTTTCCTCAGTTGCAGGCATTGACTCCCTTGCTGTACTGTAGGACAGGTGGTAAATATTCATCCATCATCCCTAACCATGTGTCAGAAAACTGTTTGATTATGGAGAGATTAACAACTCAGCCTTGCGCAGTCGCCCAATCTATTATGGACTCGGAAAGGGTGACGACCATAAATCAGGGAGACATATGTGAGTTAACAGAAGTCATCTAGAATTGCACAGTGTAAAAGGAGGCCATTCAGTCCATTGTGCTTGGCCCAACACACTCAAAGACCCCGCTGAGTCCCATGCCCTTACCCTTTTCCTGTACCCATTACAATCATAGACTTGTCAATACTTTTTCTGTAAGATAAGTGATATTTTGCTTTTCTGCAGTTGAGAGTAGAATGTTCAAACACTGTAGCTATTAAACCTTGGAGTTTGCATTGAGTACCTGGTGTAAAAGAGCACGAGCAATGTTCAATCTAATCATGGTAGCGTAAACATATAGGGGATGAAATTCAGCCTTGGCAGGGACACAAAATTGGCGATTGTGTTCCAGTGGCCCATTTAACACCCTACTTGATTGTCCTGTCCATTAATGAAGTGCAGTCAATCTGATTTTCCTCCAATACAATCAACAAGAAGTCAGAGGGGTATTTACAGAGAAATAAGCTTTTGTACTGTGACATCTGAGAGTGTGGTGCAGTTTTTTTTTTCTCTTATGCCGCACTGAAACTTGAATTTCTCTAAGTGATATACTATACACATATCAGGCTCTGTTGCATGGGAGAATTAAAAATTGAGTCAAGCAGGAGATCAAGTGGAAAGATCTATTGCATCCATTTGAGGGGAGATGCAAAGTATCTCTCTTTATGTTTGTTTAATAATTTGTGACAAGGGTCAGAAGCTGCATTTGCATGGGCAAAGTTGAATCACTCCACATGACCCTTGGCATTACCACTTCTGGGTTGAATTTCTGTAAGCTTATGAAGCAGTTTTAATCTCAATTGTTCATCAGTATCTGCTTGATGCAATGTTTTTGGTATTTTCAGTGACCTGATCCATGGGACTGAGCATCTAGCTTGCAGAGATGACGGGGGATTTTTATCCTCCCCCACCACCGCCCCACGGCGGGTTTGGAGGCGGGGAGAGCATGTAATCGGGTGAGACCCCTCCCACACTGATCTCCCTGTGACCGGGGTCCAGTGCCACTCCTAGGCCTCTGGTGGGTGCCGACAATTTAAAAAATGCTGTGTTGCGGCCAAGTCAGTGTCATCTCCAGTCAATTTAAAATATAGCACTTTTTTTTTTACTGTTTTGCTTTTGCCATGTGGCCTTATTTCCGCAACAAAAACGTGCATTCTCCAGCACTTTGAAAATAGGAATATATTCCTAGGTGCCTCTAGAAGCATCACTAAAAGCAAATGGTCAATGGAAAAAATAATTTGAGGAATGATCAAAAGTTTGTTCTGAGTGATTTTTTTTTAAAGTATTGGTAGGAGGAGGTAAAAGAGTTTTGTCAGGGAATTCAAGCATGTGGAGCCTTGGCCTCTGAAAGCGTGGCTGTCAGTGATGTAGCAAAGGGAGAGAGGGGCTGCAAGATAGGCTAGAGTCAGGAGCAAACAACTGGGGGGGGTGAGGTGAGGGGGAGGTGGTGTGGTGCAGCTGGAAGGCTGAACGAGATTACAAAGATAAAGATGGGCAAGGCCAGGAATGGATTTAGTCAAAAGGATGAGAAGTTTAAATTATAACTGTTGAAGGATTGAGAGCTAGTGTGTGTGTCAGCAAGAACAGAGGTCATGGATGAGTGAGACTTGATGTGGGAGGTAATGCAGGCACTGGAGTTTTTGATGAGCTAAAGTTCATATACACTGGATAATGGGAGACTGGCAAGGAGAATATTGAAATAGTCAAGTTGGCAAAGGCATGGATGAGGTTTTCCACAAAAGATCCGGTGAGCTGCGATGGAAGAAGTAATGTTATGGAGATGGAAGTAGGCAGTCTTTGTAATGGTGAGGGATACATGGTTGGAAGATCAACTTGAGGTCAAATAGTTTCTGGTAGTGTTCGAGAATAATGACTTTGGTCGTCTTATGCACAATTAGAGGAAATTGTAGCTTATCTAAGACTGGAATTTGAGCAAGCAGCCTGAACCAAGGACTGCAGTGGTTCAAGGAGGCAGCTCACCACCACCTTCTCAAGGCCAATTAGGGATGGACTATAATTAGGAGAGCAAAGAGGGGATATGAGAAAGCTCTGGCTGGTGAAAGTAGGGAAAATCCCAAGATAGTCTATAAGTATATCAATGGGAAGAGGATAACCAGGGAAAGAGTAGGACCCATTAGGGACCAAGGGGGAAATTTGTGGGTGGAGCCAGAGGACATTGGTAGGGTGTTGAACGAATACTTCACATCTGTCTTCACCCAAGAGAAAGAGGATGTAGATATGGAACTTAGAGAGAGAGACTGTGAGGTTCTTGAGCAAATTATCATAGGGAGTGACAAGGTATTGGAGATTTTGGAAGGCTTAAAAGTGGACAGATCTCCAGGTCCAGACGATTTGTGTCCCAGGATGCTGTGGGAGGTGAGGGTGGAGATTGCAGGGGCTCTGACCCTAACTTTTAATTCCTCTCTGGCCACGGGGGAGGTGCCAGAAGACTGGAGAACAGCTGATGTGGTCCCACTATTTAAGAAAGGTTGTAGAGATAAGCCAAGGAACTACAGACCAGTGAGTCTCACGTCAGTGGTAAGGAAACTATTGGAGAAAATTCTGAAGGAGAGAATCTATCACCACTCGGAGAGGCAAAATTTGATTAGAAATAGTCAGCATGGCTTTGTCAGAGGGAAGTCATGCCTAACAAATTTGATTGAATTTTTTGAGCATGTGATCAGGTGTGTAGATGAGGGTAGTGCAGTTGATGTAGTTTACATGGATTTCAGCAAAGCCTTTGACAAGGTCCCACATGGGAGACGTATCAAGAAAGCAAATGCACATGGGATACGAGATAACTTGATAAGGTGGATTCAAAATTGGCTTAGCTGTAAGGAGACAGAGAGTGATGACAGACGGCTGTTTTAGTGACTGAAAGCCAGTGTCCGGTGGCGTACCACAGGGATCTGTGCTGGGTCCCCTATTGTTTGTCATTTATCTAAATGACATAGATGACTTTATGGGGGGTAGGATCAGTAAGTTCGCGGATGACGCAATGATTGGCCGAGTGGTTAACAGTGAGGTTGAGTGTCTTGGGTTACAGGAAGATATAGACGGGATGGTCAAATGGGCAGAAAAGTGGGAGATGGAATTTAACGCTGAAAAGTGTGAGGTGATACACTTTGGAAGGAGTAATGTGACATGGAAGTATTCAATGAATGGCCTGACACTGGGAAGTTCTGAGGAACAAAGGGACCTTGGCGTGTTTGTCCATAGATCTCTGAAGGCAGAAGGGCAGGTTAATAGGGTGGTGAAAAAGATATGGGACACTTGCCTTTATCAATCGAGGCATAGATTACAAAAGCAGGGAGGTCATGTTGGAGTTGTACAGAACTTTGGTAAGGCCACAACTGGAGTACTGTGTGCAATTCTGGTTGCCACATTATAGGAAGGATGTGATTGCATTGGAGGGGGTGCAGAGGTGATTCACCAGGATGTTGCTTGGGATGGAACATTTAAGCTATGAAGAGAGGTTGGATAGGCTTGGGTTGTTGTCACTGGAGCAGAGAAGACTGAGAGGTCAAGGTGTACAAGATTATGAGGGGCATGGACAGGGTGGATAGGGAGCAGCTGTTCCCCTTAGTTGAAGGGTCAGTTACGAGGGGTCACAAGTTTAAGGTGAGGGGCGGGAGGTTTAAGGGGGATTTGAGAAAGAACTTTTTTACCCAGAGGGTGGTGACGGTCTGGAATGCCCTGCCTTGGAGGGTGGTAGAGGCAGGTTGCCTCACATCCTTTTAAAAAGTACCTGGATGAGCACTTGGCATGTCATAACATTCAAGGCTATGAGCCAAGTGCTGGCAAATGGGATTAGGTAGACAGGTCAGGTGTTTTAATGCATTGGTGTAGACTTGATGGGCCGAAGGGCCTCTTCTGCACTGTATTATTCTGTGAATCTGTGAAATGCTGGCTTAGCCAGCGATGCCCACATCCCACGAACGAATTTTTAAAAGAACACCGAAGCATTGGAGGCATCTTGAGAGGTGAGCATGTGGTAGTCAACCCTATATAGGTGGATAATGTTGCCAAGTGAAAGCATGCGGATGAGATAGAGAAGGGGGGTCCGAGGATAGATTGAAAAGTGTGTGAAGGTCTGCTACATTTGTAAAAAGTTCTAAAAATTGCACCTGCACGTTAAATGCACACACAATCTAGACACAGTTAGTTTGATTTTTGTATTGGAGGGGACAATTTAGGGTACAGGCACTGGGCCAGTAGGTGGAAATATGTACGCTAGTCTTGTTGATATCTTTGGTCTTAGTCACTTGCCCCAACTCATAAATGAGACAGCACTTTGAAAGCAAGGCAGCAGCTTTATTCCAGCGCTCACTGTAATGATGACATTAGACTGTAAGACTCATTTCTTTCACAAGCCACTTCTAAGTTATGTGCCAATTGCAGTTCTGAAAGCTCTGCTGCTCCATCACTGAAGTGAAAGTTTGTATGATTAGGTATTATCACAGTTATCAATGCAATGACTCATCGTGACTCTTTTTCAAACTACTCTTGCCAGCTTTTTCAAGCATGTATCTCACTAGCTTTGCTTTGTCTTTATATGCTGCTTCCCACTCTGTTGAGCCACAGGAAAAATGGTGCATAAATCTAACCGAAATGGTCTTTATTCTCATCAAATATCTGCAGAATCCAAAGTTTAAAGGAGGGTAGTGTTGAGACCTGAAATTGTTTGATTATTGCGAGACAAGTGGTGTGATTTTGACATTGAGCACTGGAATTTGGGATGTAAGTCAGTTATACTAGATTTAAACTGTGCTAAAATATACACTCAGTTCTGGTGGACCCAGGTGCTAACACTGACTTAAGCCTATAGAAAAGCAAGGTTAAGTTAGCTGAGTGACTTGTCAAATTAGGAAGTGGATGAGTTCAAAACGGCGGCAGCAAGTCGGGCACAACATTAAATGGACTGCCAAATCACTAATGCAGTTTCACCTAAGACCATATTCACCTTCAGATCCCCCCAAGTCCATTTTTTTATCTTGGAAACTGCCTGTGAACAGATCTCATACTGTAATTGCACCCCGCCAGAAGTAATCATGGCTTTAAAACAAAATGGTTCTGCCGCCCGCCGCCCAGTTGAATCCTATACTTGGATGGACGGGATACAGTCGAAAACTATGTTCCACTAATTGCTTGGGTGTGTTTTTCACACATTAATTACTGTTATTGATGGCTGCTGTACTGGCTAACATGTACGTTAATCTGTTTCGACAATGGAAAATATACTTTTTGTTAAGTGGACCGTTTTCTTTATATTAACATCCATTGAAAGAAAAATCCAAGCCAAACTATTGAGAATATTCAATCGAGTACCAGTGTTAGACATATACTGGAGCTACAAAACTGAAAAAAAAACCTCACAGTGTAACAGTCTGTAACAAAGAGGTGAAATCCATTTCCTTCTGTAGCCATTAGTAGAGATTACATTGAATCATTGGCTGAATATGTAGGCATCTGTATAATGACAGATTGGTTGATTATACCTATGTTAAGGTGCAACACTGAAATATCTGTGGCCAGTGCCCCTCATGTGTTTTACAGATGTAAGCATTTGTGCTGGAATCAGTGGCTAAATGAGATATATAACTCATTGCAAGGCCATTTCCTGCCTTAATTTCTTTCTAGAAAATGTATATTATCAGCACCATAATGCAGTCATAACCACCATAGCTGGTTTTCCTGGCTGAAGAGGGAAGCTGAATTCATATGTCCCAAAGGTGATTTTCTTAAAATATTCTAGCCATATCTACTTTTATAGATATACTTGATTACTTCGATAATGCCAAAGCAGTTAATATTTAGCAGGTGATCGAGTAACTTTGTTGACAGCATATTTGCAATGCTTTCAGATGAGTAATGGTTTCTGGTGAAAATGATTGGAATGATTGGAATTGTTTATCGGACAAGAAGAAAATAAATCTTTGCCAATGAGTTAGCCAGAACTCATCCTGCAAGAGAACATGCTAGTTTACTGTACTACAGTCAGCCACTAAGCTCAGCTTTTCAGTAATTTGCCACATTTTATGAATTCTTAGTACGTATAATCTCGGACATATTGGGCTGAATTTTACCAGCCCCCGACATCGGGGGTCGTGCCGGGGGAGGCCTGGAAAATACTTCCGGGAGAGGCCCGCCATGGGCCTCGACGCTGGGAAGGTCCCACCCTATTTTACCGGCGGCAGTGAGGCCTCAGGGCGGCTCCCCCCGCCGCTCGGCAGTGGAGGCTTACTTTAAATAGAAGCTGTCCCATGCCGATATTCCGGCTGCTGGCCAGAACTCCCGCACCTTTGGATCTCTGTTCGGAGATCCGAGGCGTAACATAGAGTCATAGAGTTATACAGCACAGAAACAGGCCCTTCAGCCCATTGTGTCCATGCTGGCCGTCAGCACCTATCTATTCTAATCCCATTTTCCAGCACTTGGCCTGTAGCCTTGTATGCTATGGTGTTTCAAGTGCTCATCTAAATACTTCTTAAATGTTGTGAGGGTTCCTGCCTCTACCACACCTTCAGACAGTGCGTTCCAGATTCCAACCATCCTCTGGGTGAAAAAATGTTTCCTCAAATGCCCTCTAAACCTCCTGTCCCTTGCCTTAAATCTATGCCCTCTGGTTATTGACATCTCCGCTAAGGGAAAAAGTTTCTCCCTATCTATGCTATCTATGCCCCTCATAATTTTGTATACTTCAATCAGGTCCCCCCCTCAGCCTTCTCTGCTCCACGGAAAACAACCCTAGCCTATCCAGTCTCTCTTCATAGCTGAAATGCTCCAGCCCAAGCAACATCCTGGTGAATCTCCTCTGCATCCTCTCCAGTGCAATCACATCCTTCCTATAGTGTGGTGACCAGAACTGTACACAGTACTCCAGCTGTGGCCTAACTAGTGTTTTATACAGCTCCATCATAACCTCCCTGCTCTTGTATTCTATGCCTCAGCTAATAAAGGCAAGTATCCCATATGCCTTCCTAACCACCTGTGCTGCTGCCTTCAGTGATCTATGGACATGTACATCTGACCCTCTGTACTTCCTAGGGTGCTACCACCCATTGTATAGTCCCTTGCCTTGTTAGTCCTCCCTAAATGCATCACCTCACACTTCTCAGGATTAAATTTCATTTGTCACTGCTGTTCTCATCTTACCAGCCCATCTATATTGACCTGTAATCTAAGGCTTTCCTCCTCACTATTTACGACACCACCAATTTTCATGTCATCTGCAAACTTACTGATCATACCTCCTGTGTTCACGTCTAAATCATTAATGTACGCTACAAACAGCAAGGGTCCCAGCAGCGATCCCTGCGGTACATTACTGGTCACAGGCTTCCAATCGCAAAATCAACCCTCGACCATCACCCTCTTGCCACTAAGCCAATTTTGGATCCAATTTGCCAATTGTCCTGGATCCCATGGGCTCTTACCTTCTTAACCAGTCTCCCATACGGGACCTTCTCAAAAGCCTTACTGAAGTCCATGTAGACGACATCAACTGCTTTACCCTCATCTACACATTTAGTCACCTCCTCTAAAAATTCAGTCAAGTTTGTTAAGCATGATTTTCCCCCTGACAAAGCTATTCTGACTATCCTTGATTAATCCCTACCTCTTCAAGTGAAGATTAATCCTGTCCTTCAGAATTCTTTCCAATAGTTTCCCTACCACTGATGTTAGACTCGCCAGCCTGTAATTACCTGGTTTACCAGGGCGGCACAGTGGTACAGTGGTTAGCACCGCAGCCTCACAGCTCCAGGGACCCGGGTTTGATTCTGGGTACTGCCTGTGCAGAGTTTGCAAGTTCTCCCTGTGACTGCGTGGGTTTTCGCCGGGTGCTCCGGTTTCCTCCCACAGCCAAAGACTTGCAGGTTGATAGGTAAATTGGCCATTGTAAATTGCCCCTAGTGTAGGTAGGTGGTAGGGAATATGGGATTACTGCAGGGTTGGTATAAACAGGTGGTGGTTGTTCGGCTTAGACTCGTGGGCCGAAGGGCCTGTTTCAGTGCTGTATCTCTAAATAAAATAAATAAATTCCCTGCTACCCTTCTTAAATAATGGTATCACATTCTCTGTTCTCTGGTCCTCTGGCACCTCTCCTGTGGCCATCAATTTTAAAATTTGTGTCAGAGCCCCTGCTATCTCCTCCCTTGCCTCACATAACAGCCTGGGATACATCTCATCTGGGCCTGGCGATTTATCCACTTTTAAGCCCACTAAAACTGCTAATACTCCCTCCCTTTCAATGCTGCTTTGTTCAAGTATATCACAATCCCCCTCCCTGATCTCTGCACCTACATTGTCCTTCTCCATAGTGAACACAGATGAAAAGTAATCATTTAAAACCTCACCTCCGTCCTCTGGCTCCACACACACATTGTCACTTTGTTCCATAATGGGCCCTACTGTTTCCCTGCTTATCCTCTTGGCCCTTAATATACTTATAAAATGCCTTAGATTTTTTTTTATCTTGCCCGCCAGTGATTTTTTCATGCCCCCTCTTCGCTCTCCTAATTACTTTTTGAAGTACCCGCCTACATTTTCTATACTCCTCTAGGGCCTCTGCTGTTTTTAGCACTCTGAATCTGCCATAAGCCTCCTTTTCTCTCCTTATCCAATCCTCTATATCCCTTGACATCCAAGGTTCCCTGGACCTGTTGGTCCTACCCTTCACCTTTACGGGAACATGTTGGCTCTGAACTCTCACTATTTCCTTTTTGAATGACTCCCACTGGTCTGATGTAGACTTTCCGACAAGTAGTTGCTCCCAGTCCACTTTGGCCATATCCTGTTTTATCATATTGAAATTGGCCTTCCCCCAATTCAGTACCTTTATTTCCGGTCCATCTTTGTCCTTTTCTATAACTACCTTAAATCTTTCAGAGTTATGGTCACTATCCCCGAAGTGTTCCCCCACTGACACGTCTACCACTTCTCCGGCCCCATTCCCTAGGATTAGGTCCAGTAATGCCGCTTCTCTTGTAGGCCTTTTTACATGCTGGCTCAAAAAGCTCTCCTGTATGCACTTTAAGAATTCCGCCCCTTTAAGTCTTTTGCACAAAGACTATCCCAGTTAATATTGGGGAGGTTGAAATCCCCTCCATTGTAACACTAGTGGGGAGGGGGAGGAGTGAAGTTTTCAGGGCGGGGTGGGGGGAGTGGGAATAAATGTTCCTATTGGTTGCAGGGATGGTGGGAAGGGGTTGAAGTTTAAAGTGGAGAAAGTCAGGGGGAAAGGTCAGAATTGAACATTTAATTTTTTTGGCTTGGAAGGGCTATTTAGATCTTGATCACTCCTCGCGGGGGTGGGGTTGTGGGAGAAGAGATTTAAACTGATAAAGTTTTAATTTTAATTTCTGCCCACCTGTAACTTTAAAAATTGGAATGAATCGGAAGGGCTTGAAGTCCTTTAAAAATGGCACCGGCGCCTGCGGGGTGGTGCTGGACACCGTTGCTGGGGATGGTGCACCCGCCCCCTCTACATCATCGGGCCAGGCATTCCGCCTCTTCCATGTAAATGAGCCGCCACCCTAAGTAATGCGGCGGCTCAGCAGCGCACATCTCGAGTGTGCGCTGCGCCGTTTTTCAAGCTTGCCGCCGAGATTGGTGCCAAGCTTGAAAAATTCAGCCATTACTTTGGATGTTGGAAATCTGACATACAAACGGAAAATGCAGCAAATATGCAGCAGGTTAGGCAGCATCTGTGGAGAGAGAACAACTAGAGTTAATGCTTCAGTTGATGACCTTTTGATATAATTGCACTGTTATTTAGCCTTTAAATTGTTACTATGTCCATAACTAAATCCCGTCCTTTTAATTGTCATTCATCTTGTTCAATATATTCATCAATGAGATATTCAATCACAAACAGTGGTCTCGGAGTATCTGTTCTAGATGTTTCTGGACGTATCTTTCGCTCATTTTGTTGATGTTATGGTGGCCCTATGAGTAGGAGAATGGTGGAAATGCACTTCCACATTTTAATGTGAGAAGAGTTGATCATGATTCTGCTATCAAGGGACTCTTGGTATCTGTTACCCATCTAGTGAGGGCCCAATCCTGCACTTGTCAACTGGCTGATGCCCAATTAATGAAAGCTCTCCTCAAGGGGGAATGTAAGGAATGTCTCTTTGGGGTCAAAGAAGCTACAAGGTGATATCCTGGTGATAGGAAAATTAAAACTGCTCCAGATAACTCTGCCAAGTTTTAATGAGTGCGATGGTCCCAGCTGAAAAAATAGACACGCCGGCCACTTGCTTGACTACCTTTTCAGGATTCAGTATAGGCAGGAGGCCTCATTCCTGTTTTCCCCTTTTGCCATAAAAATTCTCCTCAGAATTTGATCAACGGGCTAAAGGAAGCTCTTCTATTTTTTGCCCAGGAGTTTGCGATTAATTTCTTTCTTGAACACAGCATTTACACCTGGAGACTTGGCCAGGTTTTCAGGAAGAATTAGCCAACTTAATGAGCATTAAACAGACTTAATCCATTGTGCTGAAATGTAAGCTGTGCATCTGGAACCTAATCGAAAGTACTGCAAGATTTTTCATCACATACACAGTTTGAATTTGACCTGCAGCTAGTGTCATTGACTTGTTGTGAAGTCTGCAGAAAAAGGATGAAGTGGTTAGATTCAACTGCAGACTCATCCAGCTTGGCCATAGCCATCTGTGCAAGCACAGTATGGACACAGTGTTAAATCCGTGGACGAGTGAAATAACCTTTAATTGTGCCAAGGTTTCTGATGCTATGCTCCATGAGAAAGCACAGTTCAGTGACAATAGGAGACTTTGTATACTCCTGCGACTGGATCCAGTACTTCAAAAATTGCAGCAAGAAAAAAAGTTTTCCCTCATGAAGCCATGATTGCTGATTAGGCAGTTATTGTTCCCATTGTATTTAGCTGGTGTTTCAGTAACCTGGTGACTTTTCAATTTATGATGAAACTGTATACCAAGCTTATTCATGTATGTGCTGTATTTGTGTAACATTCTGTTAAATAACACTCAATAGCCCTTCAGTTTGAGGATGTAGTACAGTAGTCATTCCTGTGGAATGGTATTAAATTGATTCAGAAATTGTACCAGAAAGTATTTTTACTTTTGCTAAAACAATGAGCCAGCCATTCCTTTATATAATAGAAACATAAAATTAAAGATGCTTTTAAACTTCATGGCTTCTGACCACATCAGAATTACTCCATGTTATGACCCCATATCCTCTCCTTCACCAAAGCCACCTACTTCCACCTCTGTAATATTATCCTTCTTCGGCTCTGCATCAGCCCATCTTCTGCTGAACACCCCATCTATGCTTTTGTTACCTCCAGGTTTGACTATTCCAATGCTCTCCTGGATGGCCTGCCATCTTCCACCTTCTATAAACCTGAAGTCATCCAAAACTCGGCAGCCCATTTATTAACTCACACCAAGTCCCATTTTACCATCAACTCTATACTCATTGACTTACATCGTCTCCCTGTCCAACAATGTCTCAAATTTAAAATTCTCATCCTTGTGCTCAAATCCCTCCCTACCTCTGTAATTTCCTTCAGCCCTACAACCCTCCAAGCTCTCTGTCCTCATCTAATGCTGGCTTCTTGTGCATCCCCGATTTCCTTTGCCCCACCATTGGTGGCAGTGCCTTCAGCTGTCTAGACCCCAAGCACTGGAATTCCCTCCCTAAACCTCTCTGCCTCCACCACATTTTAAAAAGGTCCTTAAAAGCTAGCTCTTTGACCAAGCTTTTGGTTACCAGATCCAATTTCTCCTTATGTGATCCGCTGTTAAATTTTGTCTAATAATGCTCCTGAGAAGCACCTTGCGATGTTTTGCTACATTAAAGACATCATATAAATGCAAGTTGTTGTTGCTACTTATTATAATAGTATTTGAATACATTGGGTTCACTTCTAAGGTTGGGCATCTCAAATTATTATCTTCCACTCCAATCGATACCTTGTCCCCTACGTCAACCTAGATACTTTTATCAATATAGATTTACACCTATACCAGGAAAAGCCTAGGTAGATGCTCCAAAAATACCTCAAAGAATTTCAGTGATCACAGTCTGTTCACTGTAGCTATAGTGCTATATTCTTATTAGATCTACAAATGAGCATGACACGGGAATGCACAGACAGCAGATTATCACAGGTTATCATCATATTTGCTTATAAATGAGATAAATCACATTGACAGCTATTGTGTGTCCTGTTTGCAGCAACCTATTATGCAACATAACCATTATAGGTTTGAATGTATTGATTGGAACATCCTGAGCGCTGCAAATCAAGAGACTGATACAATAATATCTCTAGGTTGTGGATCTGGCTAAATGATTGTCCAAACAATATGCTTTAGTACCATCATACCATCATGAAGGCTGGTAATGCACTCGTGAAAGTTCCTGTGCATAGCTGCTTTAAGCACAGAATTAGAATGCACCTTGAATTTCTTTCTTCAGCCTCAGTAGCGGAGGATCTTTGGTGGGATGGTGATGACGCTGCTTGCTTGTGGCCCTGACCTCAGCTCATGCCCTGAGGTCAGGATAATTTACATATGGAAAGTGGGCACCACTGGAGTAGGACTGGAGGATACTTGCTGAGAAACCTTGCAGCAGTGTTGACTGAAGATCTGAGGTTCTTAAATTTTTTTGATTGCCTTTGTCAAAAAGGTCATTTAAATTTTAAAGCCTGCTCTGTGGCCCATAACAACGCTGAATGTAAACAATGTACTGGCATTCCTGGTAAAAAGGTCTGTTGTCATCCCATCATTTGCATCCTATTATAATATAATCATCCATAGAATTCTTCTTCTTTCTTTCTTTTGGGCCTCCTTATCTCGAGAGACAATGGATACGCGCCTGGAGGTGGTCAATTACATAGAATGTATAGCACATAAAAAGGAAGCTCGACGCCATCCAGGACACAGCAGCCTGCTTGATTGGCATCCCATCCATCACCTTCAATATTCACTCCCTCCACCACTGATGCACAGTGGCAGCAGTATGTACCATATACAAGATGTACTGCAGCAACTCACCAAGCCTCCTTTGACAGCACCTTCCAAACCCATGACCTCTTCCACTTAGAAGGACAAGGACAGCAGACGCATGGAACACCACCATCTGCAAGTTCCCCTCCAAGCCACACACCATCCTGACTTGGAAATATATCACCGTTTCTTCTCTGTCGATGGGTCAAAATTCTGGAACTCCGTCCCTAATATCACTGTGGGTGTACTCACACCAGATGGACTGCTGTGGTTCAAGAAGACAGCTCACCGTAGCCTTCTCAAGGGATGGGCAACAAATGTTGGTCTTGTCAGTGATGCCCACATCCCATGAAAGAATGAAAAAAACATTAGGCTTAACCAGTCCATGTCAGCATCAATGCTGCACTTGAGCCTCTTCCCATCTTTCCTCATCTAATTTTATCAGCAGAACCCTCTAGTCCCTTCTCCCTTGTATGCTTGTCTAGCTCCCCATTAAATGCATCTATGTTATTCACCTCAACTACTCCCTGTGGTCGTGAGTTCCACATTCTCACCACTCTCTGGGTAAAGAAATTTCTTCTGAATTCCCTATTTGATTTCTTGGTGACTTTACTATATTGATCGCCTCTAGTTTTACTCTTCCCCACAAATGGAAACACTCTCTGTGTCTACTCTATCAAAATGTTTAATAATTTTAAAGACCTCTGTTGGTCACCCCTCAGCCTCTCCTTTCAAGAGAAAAGAGATCCAGCCTGTTCATCCTTTCTTGATAGCTATACCTTTGCATTTCTGGTATCATTCTTGTAAATCTTTTCTGCACACTCTCCAATGCCTCTCTATCATTTTTATAATATGGCGACCAGAACGGTAAACAGTACTCCTAGTGTGGACATATTAGGCATTCAACATCACTTCTGATGGAAAATTCCAGAAGTGCCGTTGGATGGCAGGGAGACTACAAAACATCTTTCTGCTTACCTTTTTTCCTTCATCTTCCGAAGTTACACAGGTTGTGAGGGGCAAACATTCATGAAGCACTTTTATCACAACTCAGACATTTCTCAATGCACTTTGCATGTAATTACTTTGAAGGACATTTAATGTCATGTAGACAGTATGCCAGCAAGATCCCACAAACACTGATGAGCTGATGGACCATTTAATCTGAACCAGCAGATAAAACTGAAATCCACAGCATGGTATTTCCAACACTGCAGCAATCTCGTAGAACTGGTCTTATCTGTGAATCTTAGGTTTTCAATACGCTGAAGCTCTGGAGTGGAATTTGAATATACAGCTTGTTGAATCAGCAGAGAACGTTGCCAACTACGTCAAGTCAGCACCTGGAGACTGGGCCCTTGATTTCAAATCCAACACTGCTGATGGCGTGGAAGGCCGCATTGTTTGCTGGCTTTATGTGGTGAGTTCAACAACTCTCACTGGAATTACTGTGTGAGCTCACAGCACAAAACTGGCCCCAATTTGACTCTTTAGTAGTTTGGCAATCTCACCTGAAAGAATTTATTGGAGATATGGTGTGGGAAATGGGGAAAAAGATGCAGGATTAGCTCAGTAGGGGCTTGTTTTGGGGCTGCTGTACATTGATGGGGAATAGCAGCAGATGGTTTATTCTACATTTAAAAGTACGTATGCAGTCCCGACGTTTAGTTTCTTTGCACTGATACTGGACCTGAACTACAAATAAAGTGTCAGATAGCCCAAATAGTTGCAGAGAGAAGTGCAGGAAGAGTCTCTCCTCCCGGGAATCTCATTTACCTTTTAATCCATGCCCTGATGCTAGATTCAGATTACATTCGTTACTGCAGCTGCAGTGCTGGTGCAAAGCAACAGCACTTTACAGAAATGCTACAATTGAAATGTGAATCCACCCATACTTTATTACTCCTCACCTGGGATGGGAAGGCTATCCTCAGCCTTCTCTGCCCTGGGCAAAATGGCAGGGGGCCGGGGCGACGTCAGGAACGGTGCTTCTGCCATTTTGTTTGCCACCCACCTCTGTGCCAGCCTCCAAGGGCAGAACAAAATCCTGCCCTTAGAACTGAAAATTCCTACTTAAACCCACAGAATTATGGATTTCTGGTTAATATAGTGAAAGTATTCAGATCATATGATAAACACTGAGAGCAGAGACTGAGGGAGTCTACAACAAATCTGTAGATCTGGAAATTAATATCCTATATAGCACGTTTTAAAATCATGTGCTCTTTCTGACGTCTTTTATATCCTGTATAAAATTAATTAGCAATTTTTTATTCTCATTCTATGTTGGCAGTGGATCCCCATTATGGTACCAATTGCAAATGTAGTCAAGAACAAGGTCAAGTTATAATTACTCGGAGATTTTTGTGTCTGTTGTCTACTATGTGACTAGGTTTCTGTTTTATCAAACATGTTTCATTAATTTGTTGATTTTCTAATTCCTCTTTCTAGCATTCACTGTTCCAACTTTGTCAGTTGCATGTTATGGATTCCATTTCTTACTAACTTTGTTTTAAGATGTTGATTGTTCTCAATACTTAATTACATGCATCTTTTCAAAAAATCTACCTAATGGCTTAGTGGACAAGTGTATTGCGCATGATGGAAATGGGCTATACAGGTAATTGTTTTGTTTCCTGGTTTGTGTTGGGCTAACTGATCCTGGCTAGGATGGATCATGACATTCCGCTCAATGCACCTTCCTCGTATATGACCTCTCTTAGTGTATGCGACGTAACACTTCTCAGAAGGCAATGGTAAATACTTGACAGTTCATTTCTACCTCTTTTATCAGCACATGCAACAACTAATTCATTTTGGATCTCTCACAAAAAAATACTTTACGAGGAAATACATTTAGTCCACTCCATAGGGGAAGTGGAGCTTCTCCGTACAACTAATGAAGACACTGATCCCTCGTGAGGAATATTCTTTTACAAGACATAAGTGAATTTGGGAATAAATGTATTGAAGAATCACTTTGAATTCGGAACAGTTGTGAACTATGAAAGATCTTTGTTGAAGGCAAAATTCTTGAACTGGAATGTGCACAACATCAAGTTAATTGCAAGAATCTTCCAATGGTATAATAAAAGCAAAATGCTGCAGATGCTGGAAATATGAAATGAAAACAGAAAGTGCTGGAAATGCTCAGCAGGTGAAGAGAGAAGCAGAGTTAATGTTTCAGGTCTGTGACCTTTCTCCAGAGCTGGCAAAGGTTAGAAAAGAAATAGGTTTTAAGCCTTTGCCAGTTCTGATGAAAGGTCACAGACTTGAAACTCTGCTTCTCTCTCCACAGATTATTTCCAGCAATTGCTGTTTTAATTTCAATCTTCCAATGGTATCTGCGTAACTGGGGAAGCAGTTAGTAAATTTATTAATGCATTGGTCCAATCACTGCATGGTTGCATCACAAGGCACTAGGAGATTTGAAGAAGTGTCAAATTGAATTTGTACTATAGGGACACTGCAGTCGAATCCCTTTTGGTGAAACCATTATGACATTTGCAAGTACGAAAGAAGTTAATCAGAAGCTGGACGCAACTTTGCTATTATCAAATGAATAGCTGCAATGGTGATTCCCCTTGCATTTCTACAAGCACATGAATAGAAATGAACAATATAGCACAATTTATATGAAAATTGGAATCTGTTAACTACTGGTTCTGGGCATTTATTTAACTGAATTATGTAATTCAGAAGCAAAACACAGTTTATTTGTCACTTAGTCAAATTTGGAAAATAATTCTGAGACACCAATTGATCAGATTACTTGAATCAAAATAAGTGACATAAACATTGACACTTGAAGAGCAGTCATTGGATTAATCAGATTTTGTTTGTGGTAGACATTAATCATTATGAAATTTGTGATTTCACCCATAGAGCAGATGTCAGGAAATTACACCACTAGTCAAAACACATGGCAGCCAAAACCATTGTCCATTCAAAAGTGTACTAAGCATCAGCTGCATATGACAGGCTAGAGGAATGATCTATTTCACGGGTTTTTTAAAGTTAGTTGATAAAGTTTTCCTCTAAATATGATTAAGGCTTGTTTTGACACCACTTTAGGTGAATGTATCTCATCTAATTAAATGCAATTTTGTAGCTGTCCCAGTTAGTTCAGTGAGTAAAGGCACTGTGTGGTGTGCCAGTAAGATCCCAGGTTCAGTTTCTGCTCCATGCTGAGTTAGTTGATCTCATCCAGGCAATAAAAGAAATACAGCAATTGGCTTCAACATCTCTGGGCTAGGGAGGAGAAAAATCATCCAGGCTTCCTGCTCATAATTGCTCCCCATTGATTCCACCCGGAAAAGGTACGTGTAGCTGAGAATGCAGTTGGACGTGGTTGCAATACCCACTGTGTGGTCAGGGTTACTCATGAAGAATGCTCCTTTGAATAAGATTGTGAAGGACTACTAGCAGTAAAGTAAGCAGGAGTTGATACCTTTAGGGCAAAGGAAAAAAATAGACCAAAAAGTACTTTCTATAATGAAAGAAAGAAAGGCTTGCATTTATATAGCGCCTTTCATGGCATCCCAAAGTGCTTCACAGCCAATAAAGTACTTCTGAAGTATAGTCGCTGTTATAATGTGGAAAATGCGGCAGCCAATTTGCGCACAGTAAGCTCCCACAAACAGCAATGTGATAATGACCAGATAATCTGTTTTTGTGATGTTGATTGAGAGATAAATATTGCCCAGGACACTGGGGACAACTTTCTTTGCTCTTTTACATCTAACGAAGAGGGCAGACAGGGCTTCCCCTATGCTTAAAATCAGACCTTGGCATTTAATTAAATAACCATTTTGTCTCTTTAATTAAGAAACTTAGGTGCTCAGCATAGGATAAATGCTAAGGTGGAAGATCGTGGGAGAGAACGCAAGAAATTGTGCTTAGCTGAAGCTAAGCTTATTTCCTTATTGGATTGTACAGAGTTGAATGTTCTGGAAACTAAAATTCATGTTGAAAGCTAGTGGGCGATAGTTAATCGTGGAAGGCAAATGAAATGAAGTTATTTACTTTGGATTAAGCAAATCTAAACAGACTCCTGTTATCCTGTAGAAGCAGAGCTTAAGAATGCTAAATTATCTTTGGCAGCTTACAGTGTATGAACTAGTTTCCAGCACATAATATATTCAAGAATGATTGTACATAATGTTAGTAAAGCTGAAGTGGACAGATGTCATGAAGTGTGCAACTGCTTTCCCTTTACTTTTACACACTTTGAATAAACATGTAAATTAAATTTAATGCAATGCGATAACTCATTTGTTTAAGGAGGGTTAAAAGCCTTTTTTATGTATTTAGAATAGTTTTTTCTTGTGCCAATTTTCACCCCTCTCCTCCATTCTTGAAGAGGTTTACTCTTTTGTTAGTCGATAGATCTCCCAAGTGAGCACTCAACGTATGTTCTCAGACAGTGAATATTGGCAGGTTAATTTGGGTTGAGGAGAAGACTGTGTCCCCAGCTGATGTCCACACATCCACTTCTAGAAGAGTCTCTGGATCACTATCAGGAGTGAGAACCAATGGCAATTGTTTCCTTTGTAAATTCAGGATTGTTCAGTGTGCCTCTCCCTCAATATAAATTAGGGACTGAACATGGGCCTTTTGTTATGTAGATGGCTCAGCTACTCACTGGATCCAATTGCTTAGCCATAGGATGAACCCAGAAGTATTACTTTTATCCATGATGGGCAGTAGAAAAACATTTTAATATTGATGCTATAACACTGGCACTCAGAGACACATGACCTCTGAAAACTTAGACCTCTTTTTGTTCATATCAGTCATAATTGGGGCATGCTGAAGCTCCATTCCTCTAACTGGTAGAACAACTATTCAGTGGGATATGGTGCATTTCTGTACCTTGTTCAGGAGGATTGTGATAATGTGCTTGTACATTTTCTGTTGAATTGTACTGCTCACCACATGACTTGTAAGGAGCTCCTGATGAGTGATGTCCACTTAGAGGGGACTCCAGCCTGCGCTTGTCTGTTATTTATTGGCCAAAAAAACGCTATCCTACTTGGGGTGGGTGTGAGGGGGCAGCAGGTGAGCACGGTCAATTTCAGGGTCAGTTTTGTTGAAAGTTTTCATGTCTGGAACCGAATCATAGAAACATAGAAAATAGGAGCAGGAGTAGGCCATTCAGTCCTTTGAGCATCCTCTGCCATTCATTATGATCATGACTGATCATCCAACTCAGCAGCCTGTTCCGGCTTTCGCCCCACACCCTTTGATCCCTTTAGACCCAAGAGCTATACCTAACTCCTTTTTGAAAACATACAATGTTTTGGCCTCAACTGTTTTCTGTGGTAGCGAATTCCACAGGCTCACCACTCTTTGGGTGAAGAAATTTCTCCTCATCTCAGTCCTGAAAGGTTTACCCCATATCTTTAGACTATGACCCTTGGTTTTGGACTCCCCCACCATCAGGAACATCCTTTCTGCATCTACCCTGTCAAGTCCTGTTAGAATTTTATAGGTTTCTATGAGATCCCCCCTCATTCTTCTGAACTCCAGCGAATATAATCCGAACCAACTCAATCTCTCCTCATACGTCAGTCCCGCCATCCCAGGAATCAGTCTGGTAAACCTTCGCTGCACTCCCTCTATAGCAAGAACATCCTTCCTCAGATAAGGAGACCAAAACTGCACACAATATTCCAGGTGTGGCCTCACCAAGGCCCTGTATAATTGCAGCAAGACATCCCTGCTTCTGTACTCGAATCCTCTCGCTGTGAAAGCCAACAGCATTTGTCCTTTTTACTGCCTGAATCAATCTCTAGTGCAGAGTTTATTTTTATTCTTTCATGGGATGTGGGCATCATTGGCAAGGCCAGCATTTGTTGCCCATTCCTAATTACCCTTGACAACTGAATGGCTTTCTCGACCATTTCAGAGGGCAGTTAAGAGTCAACCACATTGCTATGGGTCTGGAGTCACACGTATGCCAGACCAGGTAAGGATGGCAGATTTCCTTCCCTAAAGGAACCAGATGGGTTTTTACAACAATCAATGATAATTGCATGGCACCATTATTGAGAGTAGCTTTCAGTTCCAGATTTTTTTTTAATTACTTGATTTTATTAATTAATTGAATTTAAATTCTACCAGCTGCCGTGGTGGGATTTGAACCCATGTCTCCTGAGTGTTGGTCTGGGCTTCTGAATTACTAGTTCAGTAATGTTACCACTATGCCACCATCTCCCTCTCCATAATCTGATTACTGAGACAGGCAGCTCTATAGTTTTCTGGGTTACAGCTTACAATTGACCAACCAGCAAGGTTCATTTTTGGCATGTGCAGAGGTAGACCTATCACTGGAGGCTGGAATTCTTCTCAATTGGCTCCATATAATCATACAAAGAGATAACTTTATAAATAAAGTGGCCCTGACTGGAAAAGCAATGATAATTCTGGCACTGATGAAACATTAGCATTATTCCTGCACACACTTGGGGGTTCTTTAATGTTAGCCAATATTAACCTGTGCCTAAACTCCCTGGAGTTAAATAAGTGTCGCGTGTTCCAAGGGAAAGAGAATGTGCACTCGACGGGGTAAGATTTCCACTCTTAGCTAATGGATGTACGAAGAATGAGTTGAAGATTTTGTAATAAACACTGAACCGTGGAAATGCTCCTAGATGTTGGGCAACAGAAACTGTAGCTGGCTGAATTGCTCAGTACCTTTATTTAGAGACTCTTGACTATCTTAGCATCTGCCATGTAAGGAATTTTTATGTTGACCAAAGAAAAATAATGAGCTTAAGCACGGTTATTCCTGCACCATATCAATAATAAACTTAGTGGAATTCTCTTCCAAAACTTCTTTTCTTGCTTTCAAATGTCTACTAAAAATACAATCTTTTTAAAATATAGTTCCTATCTTTCTACCTGGACTTGGTTACTCTCTGCTTGGTGCATCTCTCTCCCTCTTGTAAAATGCCTTGACATGCTCTTTAAAAGAACAGGATCACTGTGGATTGGGAAGAGACCATGCATGCGGGATATCCAGCTGATGTCACCACAAGTTACATTATCAGTACCCAAGGTGCAAGTTACTGGCCCAGAATTTATGATGAGAATAACGGTTAGGCTATCAGAACTCACCATTATAATGAAGGAAATTTGACAGCAACTTCTGGAGCATGCACATTGCAATTCAATGCAGAAATCCAGAAGTTGCTGTCAGAGATACCCTGCTGCTCCACAGGATGCACTGTTGCAACTCTCGCCAACAATTTGGCACTAGAATGATACAACGGTGTGAACTTCCTGTATTTGCTCACTAGTTCCACTGAGAAAGTTAGGGCTGGTGTATTCAGGAGGAAGTAATTTTTTAACTGTGCACTAAGTGGTCATTACTGTTGAATTAGCTCTCTGGCCCTGAAAAAATAATTTTATAAGTATAGAGTCTCAATCCTTCAGAAAAAAATTAGTATTGGAGATTTATTTTTCTTTACTTTTTCTTTTTGTCTCTTTATCTCACTCTTTTAATCCCATCTGTATTTCCCAATCGTTATTTCACTTTCTGTACACCATTTAAATCTAAATATATATTTCCTGCTTTATATATCATGGTTTGGACTCTGCCTGCTTCAGTAAAGATACTTCAGCATAATTTCTTGAAGAAATTTGCCCTGTTCACACATGCCAAAGATCCCCTCTTGAGGGTGCTACATTGGAAAAGAGGCCATATCAGAAAAAGTTTCTGCTGACAAGCCCATGGACAATTGTCTGCGAGGTGAACGGTGAGCACTGTTTCTTCGCCACTGAGAGCAAAAGCCAGGCCAATATGTAAATATTGAAACACATGCAATTACATACCGATTAGACCTGTGGCTAATTCTGTGCTGTGGGGCTGGATCTTTCAGGAATTAAGTTAAAGCTATCCAACTTCATTCCACATTATATTGCATCTTTTTTATTGAATTCAATAGGGGCCTATAAAAATGGGTAATGCACCTTCTAAGATCAGCAATGCAACGTAAGGTCCAATATGCAGATACATAGAGAATAACTTTAGTAGTTTATTGGTATTCCCTGAATAAACTGCTCACATTTGGAACCTGCTAAGCTGTAGCCTGATGATATCTGCTCTTAAGGTCCTAGCAGTGTTTATTTTTAATTCTTTCATGAGATATGGGCATTGCTGGCAAGGCTAGCATTTGTTGCCCATCCCTAATTGCCCTTGACAACTAAGAGGCTTGCTAGGCCATTTCAGGGGGAAGTTAAGAGTCAACCACATTGCTGTGGGTCTGGAGTCATATGTAGGCCAGAACGGGTAAGGATGGCAGATTTCTTTCCCTAAACACATTAGTGAACCATATGGGTTTTTACAACAATCGATGATAGTTTTGTGGCATCGTTACTGAGACTAGCTTTCAATTCTAGATTTTTTTATTAATTGAATTTAAATTCCACCAGCTCCCGCAGTGAGATTTGAACTTGTGTCCCCAGGGCATTAACCTTGACCTCTGAATTACAGTGACATTACCACTACAGTCCCATCTCCCCTGTTAGTTGGATCATGTTGGGCTGGTAATGTGATGCTTCCAAATGTAAAATTTAAATAAAATGAAAAGACAACAAACAGCCACAGAGCTTTTGGAATGTAAGGACTTGATCTTTTGTTAGCTGTAGAGAAATTACAGCACAATATAGTAAAACAGGTGCAGGACATTTGATACTGTTACTTCTGCTGAACAAATTACACGCTTTCTTTTTTGCTTCTTGGGGGCCCCCTGGTGTTTCCGGAATTTTCTTAGAAATTTCAGAAACCATGTTATGAGGAAATAAAAAGCAGAAAATACTTAATCTGCCTGTTGGGTAGGACCACAGGAATCGTACATGAGAGGAATAGGAAGCAAATTGAGACACACATGTTTATGAGCAATGGAAGTAACTGTGGCTCATTGGGGATTCAGCAAAGGTTTTTCTGACACATTGCAGTAAGTTATTGGATTGGAAGCCCTTTTCAGTATTGACTTGCACTCTCTCTTGATATTGTCTGAGTCTGACTAAGCCTTGTTAAGTCCCAGTCTCATTC
The DNA here is from genome assembly GCF_036365525.1 of Heterodontus francisci. Lineage (NCBI taxonomy): Eukaryota > Metazoa > Chordata > Chondrichthyes > Heterodontiformes > Heterodontidae > Heterodontus > Heterodontus francisci. The sequence goes on along the minus strand of NC_090376.1, from coordinate 128,779,020 downwards.
GCTAGCTGCAACTATCATGCAACATTTCAAAGGAGACCAGTGTTTTCATAGACTTTCTTGTTCTCTTCTGTTTCAAAGATAATACTTTCAATTTCCTGACAGGCCAATTGGATTTGCGTGTAGTCTCAGTATAATCTGTTGAACCGCAGCCAGAATATAGGGTTCGGATTACCTATATATGAAAGAAAGCATAAAACCTGTAATGGTGTCAGATAAACTGTTTCAAAATATTTGAGTGGATGCTTTAACTGTGCAATTCCAAACTGAACATGCTTGTATTTTGACATATTTGGAGGATTATAAATTATTCTGCACAACCCTGTCAGATCTCTTTGGGTTTGTATTCATCAGAGTTTAGAAAGATGAGAGGTGATCTTATTGAAATATATAAGGTCCTGAGAGGACTTGACAGGGTGGATGTTGAAAGGATGTTTCCCCTTGTGGGAGAGACTAAAACTAGGGGGCACAGTTTAAAAATAAGGGGTCTCCCATTTAAGACAGAGATGAGGAGAAATGTTTTCTCTCAGAGGGTCGTGAGTCTGTGGAACACTCTCTTCCTTGGAGAGCGGTGAAGGCTGGGTCATTGAATGTTTTTAAGGCAGATTCTTGACAAACAAGGGTGTCAAAGGGTATCGGGGGGTGGGGGGCGGGGGGTAGGCAGGAAAGTGGAGCTGTGTCCACAAACTGATCAGCCATGCTCTTATAAAATGGCAAAGCAGGCTCGAGGGGCCGAATAGCCTACTCCTGCTCCTAGTTCGTATGTTCGCATGAACATTGTTGCCTTATTGAGAGGGTAGGTTGTCAACCTACTGCTAGTGGGCAGTTTACTAAAATAGTGCAACTTGTTCAATGTGACAGGCGATGGGGCACCAATCTGTTGTCTTGCTCTGCTAGTTCATGTTGTTATGTTTATTCCTTATTTTCTCTCTCATTTTCTATCCCTAGCAGCTACTGCACCTGTTTCCTCACCCAAGTGACCGTTCTGCATTTGCCAATCTGGGCAGTGAGTGAAACTGTGGGCCATCATAGTGGTACCCAATTTTATCCTTCCCCAGCATCCATACATCTATTTCCAGCTAGTCACTGGATAGTCAATTACAAGAACCATAACCATTGCCTGTATCCACACCCCCCAAACTGAGCCCAGGAAACTAATTGTAGCATCTCTATTTCAACCCTGCCTGAGATCATCAAGTTCAGCATGGAGTGAGAATTGAAAATCATCCCCACTTCTGAGTTCTGTACTCATAAGTAATTTGATCTGTCACACATGCTGAAATGTTTATTATATCATACATATGGCCATATAAATTCTATTGAAAATATGACACTTTTCAGGCAGTCAAGGAAATTTTGCTTTAGGGAAATTTATGCATGAAAGGATATGGTCACATTTTGCAGAAGCTTTTCAGCTGAAAAGTTAAAATAGTCTTTGAAGAAAGCCAATGATGCATGGCATCATTTTGTGAAAGAGACCTTATGTGTTTAGCATCGAGTCCACATCCGTCCACCAACTACAGGCCCAGTGGAATTGTTTTTGTGGGTAGAAAGAGTAATTGAGTCAAGTTCATCTGAATTTTTGTACATTCAAATTAGCATCTTCAGTGTACCTTTCTGTGCATACAGTGTGACACCACTTGCAGTTCTTTAAGCAATGACCGCTGAAGAGCTCTATTGTAAAAAACAGAATCAATAACTTTGCAATGTGTAGCTTGTCCAATCTCTGGGTAAACAGCAGGACTTTGAATTTTTCATAATCTGACTTTTAGCTGACTACAGTATAGCAAAGTTTAGTGAAGAGCACAGGAATGCTAATTTGTAAAGTCACAACTCCAGAATTCAGATCCAAACATGAAGGCCAAATAAAAGAGGCTGCTGTTCAGTTAGATCGAATCTGCAGTAGGTTGCCTAGGAATTGAATACATATTCTGCTAGATTTTTAGAAAACCAGCATACAATGCATTCAGAATCAGGAACCTATCTGTAGGAAGTGGACTCATAATAACAATAACAAAAAATGCTTTATATAGCATCTTTAATACAGTAAAATGTTCAATGACTTCACAGAGTGTTATCAAACAGTATTTGACACAGTGCCACATAAGGAGATATTAGGACAAGTGATCAAAATCTTGGTCAAAGAAGTAGGTTTTAAAGAGTGTCTTAGAGGAAGAGGGAGAGGCAGAGAGATGCAGAGGTTTAGGAAGGAAGATGCGTGGGTTTCCTCCGGGTGCTCCGGTTTCCTCCCACATGCCAAAGACTTGCAGGTTGGTCGGTAAATTGGCCATTATAAATTGCCCCTAGTATAGGTAGGTGGTAGGGAAATATAGGGACAGGTGGGGGTGTGGTAGGAATATGGGATTAGTGTAGGATTAGTATAAAATGGGTGGTTGATGGTCGGCACAGACTCGGTGGGCCGAAGGGCCTGTTTCAGTGCTGTGTCTCTAAATAAAAAAAAATAAAAAATAATAAATAATCTAGAGCCTTAGCAGCAGAGGCACAGCCGCCAATGGGTGGAGTGATGCAAATCAGGGATGCATAAGAGGCCAGAATTAGAAGAGCACAGAGATCTCGGAGGGTTGTAGGACTGAGTACTGCTACAGAGATGGGGAGGTGCAAGGCCCTGAAGGGATTTGAAAACAAGGATAAGAATTTTTACATTGATGCATTGCTAGACTGGGAGGCAATGTAGGTCAGCAAGCACAGGGGTGATGGGTGATGATTATTGGGGAGCTAATCATATCCTCTCTGTGAGATCACCAAAAATCATACCAGCGAATCAGGCATACATATAATAGTAAAGAATAAAAAGAAATAACTTACATTTGTATAGTGCCTTTCACATCCTCAGGACACTTCAAAACACTTCACAGCCAATTAATTAGTTTTGAAAATGTAGATACTGTTACTATGTAGGCAAACGTTAAAAAGAGCATAAGGGTTATGTAATCACTACTGAATGTGGCCTCAGAGCCAAGCTAACACAACAGAAAAAAGATAGCTGATTAAGCCTACCACAGAGTAGATATGCCACAGTTGGGAATCACACACAAACTGTAGTACAGCATCTACCATTGATGACTTCTCACTAATGATGCTGTACATTATGAACAATCATGGAAGAGCAAACACCAATGTGTGTAGATACACATTAACAAACTGTTCCTTTGCGTCTGTACACAACATTTTTTAAGAACCACCTGGAGCTCAGTGTTCAGAATGCAAATATCTATTTATAATCTAATTCATACTATTTTACACTTAGGGTGTACTTGCATTTTATTGCTATTCCTTGCTGAGGAGAGCCAAGTCCCATGAATTTATTCATTGCCGTATTTACATATTTTTGCGTCTCTTTCTACCTGCTCGATTTTTCACATGATTATAGCACCTGTCCTCTTGACCTATACCTAGTTTCCCAAAGTTTTGAATGTGTATTAAGTGTGTCAATTCAGCTTCTTTGGACCTACTTAATCTGACGACTGCACCAGACAGGTTTGCATTACTCCAAGGTGGTCTTGATGGTTGACCAGCTTGTTGGTGGGACATGGAGGGTTTGATCGGCAAATAGGGAATATTCTTCTTCTTATTCAGTCCCAGATAACACAGTAAGCAGGTGCCCAAAGTGCTTTGACAGTGCTGGCTAATAAGCAGCAGAACATCGACCAGTGCTGTGTCCTGGTAAACTCTTCAGTTTTAGTTAAACTCCAGCTGTGCTCTCTTGCTTATCTGGGGGGTCCCTGAGCCTATTTCAAACTTCTGTCAAAGATTCTCTGGCCTTAGGTAAACAGGGTATGTCCTCACGGAGTAAGTGTGTACCCAAAACTGGGTACACATAACTGCTACCCATATGGATTTCTGAGTACTTTAGTTCAAAGCTAGTTAAACAAATAGATTGGTTTCTATACACCTTCTGCACCAAAACAAAACTATAATCTTACTTAAAGTTAAAACGAAAACATTGGTGTTACTAGACAGTAGGTAAAACATGATGTCAAAGGGACATTCTTGTCTCGTAAATGGTATTTCTTTTTGAAATACCATATTAGTAACTGAAGGAAAATTATCTTTATCATATAATTGCAACATCAATCATATTTGCAACTGCACTTCATTTTTAAAAATTTAATTTTAAGAAAGACGAGGTTTTAAAAAAAGAAACTCATTTTCTAAGGTTGCTGTGGTGATCAACATATCTGACCAACAGCAGAGTTTATGGAGCGTGCTGTTCTTGGCTGTTGCAGAAACTGAACTTGCCTGAAACCTCTCCAACTGAGGCCGCAAGATCCATTTAATAGATGACTGAACTCTGCTGCTTAAATGCCACACGTGTAAAGTTCTTGCACGCATAAGCAAATTATCTTCCCAATGAATGCAATAACATGGATAAGCTGCAACACTTTTTATGTCTTCCTTTTCACAAGTTGGTTGACATAATATTAGCAAAAATGCTAATGAAAACAAAAAATAAATCAATTCAAATATCGACTTGCAGAACCAAGATTGATTCCTGCTTGTGCAAATTAATGCATTTTGAATTGCAGTTATTGAATAAAGCAGCATCTTCAGTAAAAATGGTTTATCATATCTTTTTCGATTGTTTACAGACACACACAAAAACTGAAGTAAATCATGTTAAATCTTTTGTCCTGTCATGGGGAAGTGAGGAAAGGAAGGTTGAGATCACTGTTATAAAAATAATACGTGACACTTTCTGGGTCTTATTATTGAAGACAGCACTGCTTTAATACTTTATTCTTCAATAAAAAAAATTGTCTACTGTGATAATCCCATTTAATACCAGTTTGCACAGGTCCTGTCTTCCTTTCTGAAGTTTCAGGTTTTCCAAAGAGCATCACATTTGCTCACAACTCTCATTGTAAGCATTTAAGTGTAATGTCAGTGGAAAGTAAATCTAAGTGATTGTATGATTAAGCAGCTTTGATTTGCATTCAACAGGAAGGACCTCCTATATTGAGAAGTCCTCACTCTACTCATATTTTACATTTATTTCTCATGCCTCTGAATGTGATATAATCTTCTGCTATCAATGCCTTTATATTTTTGGTTGCAGCCCATCTTTTTAAATCATATACATATCCTTTTTTCCCTACTCATATTTCTAGTGCAACCAACCATTTGCTATTCATTATTATGTAAAGTGTGTCTCTTCTTTACATAATATATCCTGGTGTATCCAGAGAATGTGATATGTTCAGCAGTTTATTATATGCTATTTGCAATATGGTTTAAAAATTCTGGAGTATTTCAGCTACACATCATTGCTGAGGCTGTCTCTCGTCAGCACTTTAATGTTATATATTTCAAAAGTCTACAAGATTTAATTTAACTCTTAGATTGCTTGAATTTCGTAACTATGAAAACAATCTTCCTTTGTCCTTTCATTTTAGATTTGAGATGGGTAAACCACAACTGTTGATACTGCGTTGCTTTCTGATAATCACTCGGAAAAATCACAGAGATCTTGTCATAATTATTAACCCTTTAGTGTCAGCGTATGTCATTGAAATATTGCCACAAGCTGTTTGTAATGGCTTTTACTGTGAATGAACAAAACTGAAGTACCGTTCACGGGGGAGCTAAAAGGCACTTGAATTGGAGATTTGGGATATCATCTAAACTCTTCGAAGAAATGAATGCCTGATAATCATCCCTCTGTATAATTAGTTATTGTATAATCATTCTCAGATACTGTACCCCTAACTTCTTAGTAATTGCTCCAAGATATCCATTAATTATGCTCCAATCAAGTTTAGTTATCAATTCTTCAGTAATCACTCTCACATTCCTTTATTCCCTTTGTAATTATTCTTGAATATCTATTATTCATTTTGTAATTCCTCCTAGCTATCCATCATTCACTCCCAGGTATTATCAGTTATTCTCCAAGCACTCCCATGTTTCCACCATTCTCCGTCTAATCACCCTCAGGTACTCATTCGTCATTCCTAAATTACTCCCAGGTATATTAGCTATTCCATAATCATTCGCAGACATTTACCATTCCCACTGTGAAACTCAACTTTGATGACATTTATGACAAATCATACATATTCTGCAACTGCGGTTCTTTCTGCTGTTACTTGAAAGAGCAATATTTCATGCATTTGAAATCAAAAATGACAATTTGTATTTGCAAATTAACATCACATCAAGTGGCATTATGTGGTGTCCCAGAATGAGTTTGGAAGTGTACACGAGGCCCTAGAAGGCACTGGATGTCCACTTAATAAAGAGAATCTCTCCCTGAGAATCCTGAGGTCTATTCATTGTTTCATTGGCATGTGCAAAATGTTAAAGTCGACCAGGGAGGTCCATACTGGCCCTTAACAACTTTGTTTGACCTGAGTTCCACCTGAGTCATTTCCCTCCCCACTCCAAGGCGTCTGCTTCTGTTCTTGCCCATTCAACGGTTGTGCTTCATTCCCCACGTCTTGCTCATGCCTATAGGATTTCAGCCTTTTATATTCATGAGAAAATGGCCTTACCTCAATACCACCGTTGAGACATACACGATAAAAAATTGGCAGAAGACAAGAAATTATTTTATGTATTAGGAAAGCAGAATCCTTATGAGGATTCATGGACATGGTTTGTGGACTGCACAGTAAGTGCTTAAATTAGATGGGCTAATAATGACTGCTGTTGATAATTGATATTAATTTAATCAATGAGGGAGTCCAAAACTAGGGGGTATAAATATAAGATAAATCTATAAATCCATATAAATCCAGGAAGGAATTCAGGAGAAAGTTATTTACCTAGAGAATGGTGAGAATGTGTAACTCACGACCACAAGGAGCTATTGAGGCTTATAGCATTGATGTATTCAAGGGGATGCTAGATAAATACAAGAGAGAGAAAGGAATAGAAGGATATGCTACTAAGGTGAAATGAAGTACTGGGGGAGGAGGCTCATGCAGAGCATGAACACCAGCATAGATCAGTTGGGCTGAATGGCCTCTTTGGGTTTTGTAGTTCTGTGTTGCTCAACTGAGAGCATCAGAATAGTTGCGAAGTTGCTGATGTCATAGATGCTTGGCTGCTATACTCTGCAATCTCCAATGTTTGCAGTGGTGCTTCACTTTCAAAGGAAACTGCAGTGCTTAGTATTTGCGACCCACTTCACTTAGCTGTATGTACTTTGAACCTGCTTACCAGCACAAGTCTGCCAGCCAAGGGAAGGGGGTGGTCTCATGCCAGAATATCAGTACATAAGGCCACAAGAGGGTGCAGAAGAGATTTACCAGAATGGTTCCAGGGATTAGGGATTTTAGCTACAAGGTTAGGTTGGAGAAGCTGGGGTTGTTCTCCCTGGAGCAAAGGAGACTGAGGGGGGATTTGATAAAGGTGTACAAGATTATGTTAGGTTTAGATAAGGTAGACAAAGAAAAGCTGTTCCCATTACCTGATGGTACAAGGACTAGGGGACACTGATTTAAGGTTTTGGGCAAGAGATGCAGTGGGGGCGGGGTGGGGTCGGTGGTGTGAGGAAGAACTTTTTTATGCAACGAATGATACTGACCTAGAACTCATTGCCTATGAGGGTGGTGAGAGCAGTGATTATCAATGATTTCAGAAGGAAATTAGATGAGAACTTGAGGGAAATATACTTGCAGGGCTACGGAGATAGAACAGAGAATGGGACTGATTGGATTGCTTAGACAGTCAGCATGCACTCGATGGGCCAAGTGGCCTCCTTTTGTGACATTATGACTCTATAAGCAGAGCAACATTGTTAAATCTGTTTCATTTGATCAGCACAATAATAATTAGGGGGACTAAATTTGCCTGTTTACCTTTTCATACATAAAATTTACTTATAAAAATATTTCATTGGCTGTAAATTGCTTTGATATGTTGTGAAAGGCGCTTTATAAATGCAAGTGTTTTTTTTAATCCTCCCTTGGGTGAGTGCAGCACTTATTATAAATGCAGGGACAGTGATGGGTTATTGGGAGAAGATCATTGGTAGAGGGAAGGTAATCCTATTCCATACAAAAATGCATTTCATGTCAAATGTGGGAAAATGTTGACAATTCCCCATCTCCCCTCTCTCCAAGAAGCATTAACCCTGTCCCAAGATTCTGTTGCCTCCTAGTTTAAAAGGAAAATTATGCTGAAAAGGTTAAAAAAAAAGAGAAATCTGTTGATGAATTTTTAAGAAGTTATTTAAAAGATGAAAAGCATGACTTACATTCCTGTAATGCCTTTCAAAATGTTGAACTCCTAAGAATTTCTCTAATTTTCAAGACCCCATTTTCAATAGGAACTGATTGCTTGCTTCAGTCTCATTTGTAAACCTGACAAAAGATCTGTTATATTTCAAATTGTTTCCTGCTTCATATGTTATCCATTGCGTCCTTTAGTATGCCTATCCATCTAAACTCTGTTAATGTTGCAGTAAGCAGTTCTAAAGGCCCCATAGGATATGAATGGGCTACCACGATAAAATAAAGACAAAGTAACAGCTACTTTTGTTAAAGATTACGATTTAAGAAAAGTAAGTTTCCTAAGCCCCTCCCTTCACTCCAGACATTTTGCAGTTGGAGGATTTTTTATTTGTTGCTAGCAGGGTTTGTTTTGCCAAAATTACTGTAGCTGTTTAAAAACCGCATGTGATGAATTGGGAGTGAGTTACCATTGAAACATAGGGAACGTTTAACTGTCATTCACTTGTATCTATCCTTGCTCTGGGTGGAATGCAAACAAACCAAAGCAATGAAATGAGGGATGATAATTGTAATGGTCTTGAGCAGATTGAAGGCACTCGCTCAACAAAAACAAAAAAAAAATCCCTGTAGCTTTCAATTCTAATGTTGGCAGTGTGAAAGGAGGGGTTTGAGATGAGGGGTTGGGGTAACTTATGCATTACGGATGTGGAGCAAATTTAGCACGAGCGCAACTCAGCTTGGATTCTGATAGGAAGTAAAATGAATTAACTGTTTAAAAGAGGAAAAAATAATCATTTGATTATTTACATATGTGAAGTGCAAGTCAACAGTGCCTAAATAACAAATCTGCTAAACGTGATTCTTGGCCCTTTCTGCGATTTTTCATTAGTGCTTACAAAATCCATTTTAACGGTTTTCTCCCACACACCTTCTCCCTCAGGCCCATCCAAACCAAATTTCACAGTCAGCCTCTGTAGCTTTTGAAATGGAAAAATGGTTTCAAATCACTGGCAGAGCTTAATGACTTCTGACTGCTGAGAAATGTTAATTTAAGCCAGACCAAATGTTCCTCAGCTGCAAATATTTGGTGTTGTTCACTGGGAGCTGAGAAGATTTATGAGAGCCCGATGGCGAAGACTCCGCACTCACATGCTTTACATTACAATTGTTTCTCATATTAGAGGATAAAAGGCTGTTGGGGGGGGGGTGGGGGGGGGGAACTTCCAACGCAATGCAATGCAGCCCAAAAGGGATAGGGATCAGAGAAAGACAGCTGTGAAGGATGCATTTTGCAGCTTGCAACTTTCTGCTGCTGAATCTCTTCAGTTTAGTGCAGAATAAATAGGCTAGTCATTTGCCAATCTATACATTTGTCTCCATACAGTGATCTCACAGGCTTTAGCCATGTCTTAAAGGACTGTTTCATTTGTGTTGATTGGAGGGTTGATAATTTTCTGATGGATGTTACACTGAACAACACTTTCATTTTTCTGTGCAAGCACTACACTGTACTTTTGTCTTGCTAAACACAAGATCTTTGATAACCTTTTGCAAACTATTTGTTTGCATTTACCGGGCTGTTGGTGATAATCTTTCTGCTTGTTGCCTTCGCTTCTCTTTATTCCGCACTGACTTGGGTCATACAAGTGGCCATCTTTCATTTGGCGTGAGTGTTAGAACCCATTTTACCATTAAGTGGCATCACAGACCAGTCCAATCCAGTACTTAACAATCATCCTCAAACAAGTACTTTCCAGCCTGGGTCATTGCTTGTGATTGGAGTAGGAACCCAGACTGATTTCCCCTTGTCCCTTCATTAACTTGGGAAGACTAAACCAAAATAAAGCTATTGTCATCCCAGATCAAAAACCTAATCCAGTACTCATCAGGGATATTTTTTAATTAATGCTTTGAATTCACAATGATGGAAAAACTAAGCATTTTGCTCTTCCAGTGTCCAAGGTATAGCTCTAGATACTGCAGACGACAGGATTATATTGCATTTGACCCTATTTACATAACATTGTTTCCTTTGATGTCTGGGTAAGTGCAAAAATAAACTCCTTTCTAGCCTATTTCTATGTTGTCCATCTTTAATCAATGTTAGTGTTGTCAGAATATGTTACTATTTGGTGACAAAATTGTCCTATGAGGAGAGATTGTGTAGAGTAGGACTATATTCTCGAGAGTTTAGAAGAATAAGAGGTGGGGCTGAAGTTTTGGGCCTCGCCTAAGTCAGGAACGGAGGTGGATGAGGTCCAAAAATACTGGCGCAAGCCAGTTGGTTTCCCAACTCGTTCCTGGCATCAGGCATTTTTGCCAAGGCAGGTTCAGGGCTGATCGGGGTACCCAGCCCCAGGAGGTGGGAAGTCAATTAGGCTCATTAAGAGCCTTGTTAAGGGCACTGAAAAGAGGCTGACTGGGATTTTCCAGTTGGTCTCCAGTTCCCTGCAGGCATAATGGGGTTGGGCAGGGGCGGTGGGTGTGGTTGGTGGGGACAGTTTAACTACCTGCCTGGGTGCGGGTGCAGCCAAAAGCCTCCTTGTAGAGGAATTTCCCCCTTGCCACAGCAGATGCCTGGCTGCTTTTTCTGTTTTTTTATTTAAACTTCTAAAAACGTTGGTGAGAGGGAACTTCCATGTTGAAGTGCCCTCTCAGTTCCTTACCACCCATTGCAGACTGCTGCTCCTCTCAAGCTGAAGGCCTCTAATTGGCCCTCCAGCTTCAAGAGCCTGCCCACTTCTCTTAATTGGACACAGAAGTTGTTGCCATGCCGATTAATGGGGTGCCTCTGTGAAAACCCCAAAGACTGACTGTATCCCTCGGGGTGGGTTCAGGACCTGGAAACAGTTTCGACTCCTGTTTCTCACCCCAGAAGGACATTTCAGCTTGTGATCTCATTGAAACATATAAAATTCTTAAGGGGCTTGATAGGGTAAATGCTGGGAAGATGTTTCCCCTGGCTGGGGAGCCCAGAACATGGGGTCACAGTCTCAGATTAAGGGGCCAGCCATTTACGACTAAGACGAGGAGCAATTTCTTCACTCAGAATGTTGTGAATCTCTGGAATTCTCTACCAGAGAGGGCTGGGGTACTCAGTCATTAAGTATATTCCAGACAGATTTTGATGGATTTTTGGATACCAAAGGAATTAATGGATGTGGGGATAGTGCAGGAAGCTCAAGTTGAGGTAGAAAATCAGCCATGATCTTAGTGAATGGTAGAGTAGTCTTGAATGGCCAAATAACCTACTCCAGTTCTTATTACTTATGTTCTTATTTAAAATGTTGACTTATAAGAACATAAGAACTAGGAGCAGGAGTAGGCAATTCAGCCCCCCTACTCTGCCATTCAATACGATCATGGCTGATCTCATCTCAGCCTCAACTCCACTTTCCTGCCCGTTCTCCATAATCCTTCAACCCTTTATTAATTATAAATCTGTCTATCTCCTCCTTAAATTTACTCAATGTCCCGGCATCCACCGCACTCTGGGGTAGTGAATTCCACAGACTCATGACCCTTTGAGAGAAGTAATTTCTCTTCATCTCTGTTTTAAATCTGCTACCCCTTATCCTAAAACTATGACCTCTCATTCTAGATTGCCCCACCAGAGGAAACATCCTCTCTATGCCTACTTTGTCAATCCCCTTAATCATCTCATATACCTCAATTAGATTTCCTCTCATTCTTCTAAACTCTAGAGAGTAAAGGCCTAAACTGCTCAATCTCTCTTCATAAGACAAACCCCTCATCTCTGGAATCAATCTAGTGAACCTCCTCTGAACTGCCTCCAATGCAGCTACATCCCTCCTCAAGTAAGGGGACCAAAACTGTACGCAATACTCCAGGTGTGGTCTCACTAATGCCTTGTACAGTTGCAGCAACACTTCCGTACTTTTATACTCTATTCCTTCAGCAATAAATGCCAAAATTCCATTTGCCTTCCTTATTACCTGCTGCACCTGCATACTAGTTTTCTGCGATTCATGCACGAGGACACCCAGATCCCTTTGCACCGAAGCACTCTGAAGTTTCTCTCCATTTAGATAATAATTTGCCTTTCTATTCTTCCGACCAAAATGGATAACCTCACACTTATGGAACTGTCTGACATATAATGAAGGTAAATCAATCCACTAATTAATGATTACCACTAAACCAAACCTGTCAGTTTGTTTCCCTCATTTGCTGCTATCAGCCAACATGCCCAACTACTTGTATTTGAAAGGACAGGAGACTAAAGTTAGAGTGTGTGAGCTGGAATGTTGAAGATCCACTAGTGCTGCTTTAAAACTAGGAGATGCATAAGAGTATCTTAGGTGATTTAACTCTCTAGTTTCCCCTCCCTGTCTTTGAGGAAACTTTCAGCCTTTCATTCAGCACCTTCCTCCCCATTACAGCTCAGTTGAAGTTAAGATTTGGTTTAGTTTGTAGTGTCCACTATGCTCATATAGCCTGCCATCACTCACAGTTAAGGCTCATAAATGAGTAACATCCACAGGAGCAAAGTGACAGCTGTCCCTTGAACCCTACCCCAGTGGAGAGGTAATGATCCCAAGAGGAGAAGGTGGAAAACAATTGGTGGAGAAAATTGCAAGGAAAGCAGTTTGCAGAATCTCCACATGTTTGGAACAGTGCCCCCTGTGGCAGTAACAGGCACTCTGAGCTGTGGAGAAATGATGGCATGACTTTATCAATTAAAGTGCACTGTGTTTTCCCTCTCCCTCTATCAGCTTTCTCATAGCATTTCATAGATGTGCATTCCCGATAATGTCAGTGGAGACCACAAAATGCTGTGTGAAAGCTCAAGTAGTTATCATGAGTCTGCATGCTAGTGAGGCTTCAATTAGTCTTCAATGCTGCAGTTTTCAGCAAGTTTGCATAACAGGGAGCTCTAAGTTATCTGTGATGCATTCCTATCTGCTGTTGAGCATGCATTCCAACAATATTTCAGTATTTCTTAGAGAGAAGCTAAGCAGAACATAGAAAAGGGGTAAATTTCTCCTGCTCATGTGTTTAGCTGTGGTGAGCGAGGCATGGAAATTCTCGAGAAACAGTTGTTTATTCAGAGTAAGTGACAGCCTTCACAGACATTCACTCCCAATCCCATTGTAAATGGAACTAGTTATAATCATTCAATAATTGTAATAATTTCAAGTAAAGATGACCACGACACGCAAATATAGGAAGGTCAGAGCGGGCAGTTTTATTGGCAATGAGTTTGTTTATGTAGTGCATGGGAGAGGAGTTTACTTCAAGGTGAGGCACACAGAGTATTCTCTGCTTCCAGGATCTCACTCAACCAACGCCAGTGGCATGATGAAAAATGTAACAATAGAATTGGCTGCAGTGGTTAGCTGCATTCTGCTTAGTATACCACCTCAGGTCTCCACCTATCTCTTCCAAGATATCATCTGCCTGTTACCCTTCTTAGGTTCTCATCTGTAACTCTGGTTTCACTCGGACATTATACACTTGACATTGGTTCCTGGTAGAAATTGCTTACTGTCTACACAGTATCTGCCCTGACAATTTGTACAGATGCCAGGCTTTATTCAGACACAAAAGGTTCCAGCAAAGCTTCCTATCTACCTTGGGAAGGACTTATAACCTTTTATCATTTCAAGGTTAAAGGCAGAAATTAATTAATAGCCGTCCAGTTAATCAGAATGTTCATTTAAAGGGAACATTTGCTTAGACCTCATTGAATTTCCAGTACATTCCACAGTGTTTACTTAACAGAGCTGATTGATTAAAAGGAAAATTTTCTTCAACATAAGAAGTTACCATTACTGTTGAATTTGGGGATTGGAAAAAGCCTTGTCTTTTTAATGATTATGGTTGACCAATTGGTTTCTTGCAGGGTGAATGAATTCATTTTAGGGAGGCATGAATAGATAGCAATGATTTAAGTGGTGTTTATAGAGATATCCAGTTGGAGTTACAAATATTGCAGTAGGCACCAATGTATAATCATGAAGAAGAGACGTATAAATTCCGAAATCTCTAAGCGTGTCAAAATATTGAAGTTAGAGAAAATTCATATTTAAATTAAAGTAAGTGAATAATTTAAAGAATGACTATGCAATATGTGTTTGTCTTCCCTTCCTCTCAATCTGGTAAGGTTGTGTTGCAAAAAAGACACCCAACAATGGAAAATATCCCATTAGGATTTCTCCTTAAAGTGGCATTTTTTGCCACACTCAGTTTCTGTTACAATTAGAAAATCTGCCCTGAGAGCTCAATTAAAATGCTATTATGTTTGTCTCATCGGAAAATTTTCACACAGATTGTCTGCACAGTTTCAGCTTTCAGAGATGGCTTAATGTATATATTTTGTAGTGAAAACAACAGCTTTCCAGTGCCCAGAAAATCAACTTCAAAATCCTAGTCCTCCCTTTCGAATCCCTCCACAATCTCAAACAAATTTTTTCGGAAATCTTCACCAAATGTCCAGGCTCACAAATTCTATTCCTCTTATTCTGGATTACTGCTCATCTCCCATCCCTTCTTCTATAACATTGGAAGTAATTCTTTTCATCACAATGTTTCTGCCCTTTGGAATTCCATTAAAAAACCATTTTGTCTCATTACTTCTTTCTCTCTCTGACTTAAAAGACCTATCTTTCAATTCCGCCTTTCAACAGCTTCAACAATGGTCTCCATCTCTTATTTATTTATATGTCTCTGATTCTCCTGTTCTCCTTTTTGTCTCTTCTCTTGAGATTTTTCTTGACATGAGTAATATTATATAAATGTAAGTTATTGATGTGTGGACATCGTTGACTCACTAATTCATCTACGTTTTACTTGACAATGTGACCACACAAGAGCCAAAAGCATTGTTTGAAAACCTATCAGCAATAAAGTACCTTACTGTAGGACCTCTTATGAATGAAATATCTCAGATTGCTGCACAATGTCGAAAACAAAGGTTGATGCACAGCAGGAGAAAATAGGATAACAAAGAGTTTGCAATGGATGAAGCTGTGGTCAAAGAGATAACATTACATCAGATAGCACCTTTGATGTAGAAAAAATATCCCAAGGTGCTTTACAGAGGCATAATCATACAAAAAGGTTACTGAACCAAAGAAGGAGATATCTGGAGCAGGGGGTGATTATTAGCTTTGGATTTAAGGACGGTCTTAAAAGAGGAAAAGGAGGGAGTTCCAAAGCTTATGGCCTAGATGGATGAAAGGCTTAAAGCCAGGGAGTAAGTTGGTAAAATGAAGATATTTTCGAAGAGATTTCCATAGCACTGAGTCTTCATGTCTTAAAGGACAGTTAATGGTAGCTGGGAAAGGATTAGCAATCCTATGGTACAGGAGTAGAGGGAACATGCATAGATGTAGGGCTGGAGTTTTCTCAGGTAGAGCTTTTGCAGTGATGGATGAAGTTGGAAATGAGGATGAGGATCTTCAATCAATCCACTGGGTGTGCAGCAGATCAGTGGAGCGAAAGGCACAAATGATGAGTGAGGAGTTCTGAAAAAGTTTAGTTTGTGGAGACTGGAAACCTCTGAGGATTTTGTTGAAGAAAAAGCTCAGTTTGAGGTTGAACTGGATGCCAAGGTTCCGCACCTCTGAATATAGCTTGATGTGGCAATTGGGAAGCTTTATGGAGTCAAAGCCAGAAGTGTGTAGATACTCCCAAGGTGCCAACTTTCATATTGCTGAGGAAAATTTTTACTTACCCTATGCTTGAACTTGGGCAGGCAGTTAGACAGCTTAACAACATCACTGGATTGTTTGGCAGACTTGGAAAGTCAGTTTAATTGCTCAGTCTTACTCTGTGCTTGTATATTATACTGCTGAAAGATAACAATAAATGATTAAGAGTAGGGGGCTGAAGATGGAGCTCTGGGCACACCAGGGGTGACCATCCACGCATGGAAACCATTAGAAGAGATTAAGTAATTATATTGCGCTGGACATGAGTGCTAAGGAGATGGACTGTGGTGGAGTAGAATGGAGTGTCTAATGTGCCACAGGCCACACCGGGATTTCATGGAGACAGTCAGTCACGGTCGCATTGTACAAGAAAGACTGGATTAAGAGAGATAAAAGATGCAGAAAGGAAAAGTAAAAAGTTACAATTTAAAATTTGACATTTAAAAAAAATTTAAGAACAATTTACTGCCTGAAGGAATGAGAGTCCGTAGTTTAAATTGATCTCTTTAACATGCAGGTACAGCAAGCAATTAGGAAGGCAAATGGTATGTTAATCTTTATTGCAAGGAGGTAGACTATAAGAGTAAGGATGTTTGCTGTAATTATATAGGGCTTTGGTGAGACTACACCTGGAGTACTGTGTACAGTTTTGGTCTCCTGACCTAAGGAATGATTTAGTTGCCTTAGAGGAGGTGCAACGAATGTTTACTAGATTGAATCCTGGGATAAAAGGGTTGTTTAATGAGGAGAGATTGAGTAGAATAGTTCTGTATTCTCTGTAGTTTAGAAAAATAAGAGGCGATCTCACTGAAATTTATAAAATTGTTAGCGGGCTCAACAGGTAAATTATGAGGGACCATTTCCAGTAGCTCGAAAGTCTATAACTCGGGGTCATAGCCTCAAGATAAGGGGTCAGCCATTTAGACTGAGATGAAGAGACATTTCTTCACTCAGAGGCTTGTGAATCTTTGGAATTGTCTACCCCAGAGGGCTGTGGATACTCAGATGATGAGTATATTCAAGACTGAGACCAATAGATTTTTTGGCCCAATGGGAATTGAAGGATATGGGATAGAGCAGAGAGGTGAATTGAGGTAGAAGATCAGCCATGATCTTATTGAATAGCAATCAGGGCCAAGGGGCCGTATGGGATAATGCTACTCCTATATATGTTCTTTCTGGGCCAGAGAGGTTGATTGGTACTGCATTAATAATTATGTTATTAAAAGGGTAGTTGCACTATTAATTACTAGCATTAACTTTCTGCAGTGAGTTTAATATTCAATTAATGTGCAGATTCAGCAAGCTCTGTAAAAAAAATTAGGGAGGCTAAGGGTGAGATGATGTTTGTGTGAAGCAAATGGCAGAGTGGCATAAATTGACCGGCAGGTTCTTGCGATTCACAACTCACTGTGTATCTCTTATTTCTCTGAATTTCCTAACCAATTAGCACATTGATTAAGGCATGTGTCATTAACACTGTTATTTTTCCAGCAAAATCCATACCATTTTTAAATGAACATCTGTAAAGTATTGCTCTGTGAAATACCATGTGAGCACAGGGTAAACTTGCTGAGGTAGAGTTTCTGCTTTGGACCCAGGCACAAATTCCACCCAAAATTGCGCTAGTTTTGGGAATTGTTTTTCTTTTCTCAAGTTTCCGCTCAAACACATTTGCATGTCACCAAACATAAAATCTGTCACGGACCAGTGCAATCGGGCAGCATTTTAGAAGGCAATTAATTTTAGGATTTGCTTTAAAAAAGATTCCTTGAGACAGTCAAGAGTAGTAACTTTGATCAGTTTGATTAATACAGCTGAAAATGGGTTTATCACAAAAATGAAACATTTTTGATCACAGTGTCAACCCGGCACTTCATAGTCATAACCGCATAGTAGTAGACCATTCGGCCATCGCGCCCATGCTGGGACTGACCTGTGAGTAACCCAAATATAAATAACTAAAAATGAATTCTACAAACCATAGGTGACCCCCTCCCCCCCCCCTCACATCCCCGCCCCACTCCACCTGCAGACAAGTAGCAGAAACTCACGATAGTGATGAATTCAATACAGAGGTGGGGCCAAGTTTGGGGATAGGACTAACTTTCAGCACAATGCTTTTTAAACTAGTGCAAAAGATCGTGGAAAAAAAATTACACTGGACGTGATCTGTGTTTGAAATTCCACAATCTTTTTGTGCTGGTTTGCCCATTTTCGGGTGAACTGCACTAATAAAGGCAGTGCAACTGAGCAAAAACACCAGGCCACTGAATTCACTGTGTAAATACAGGGATTAAGTTCAACAATATACAAGATATATTGCCAGAAACTAAAAGAACTGTCCTGGAAAGATTTAATCGTGAACTTGCAGTTCTGTTAATAGTCCCAGGATAAGAAATCAGCTGATAAGATGCAAACTGTACCAAGTTCCCACGTTTCCCCATTGATCTGAATGTTCAACAAGAAGTAGAGGTGCAGTTTGCCCTTGGATTATTCAGAGGTATTGACATGTCATCCGATGGATTGTCAGCTTTTTGTTTTGTTCTCTTGGAGAATAAACTCGTCAATTATTTACACTCGAGTGTGACATTTTGAAAGAGCTAGTATTTTATGAGTACTGTACTTTCTGACTGTGAGCACATGGAAAGGAGGTCTTTATTTGGTACCATGTCAGACCATATATAAAGCTGTGCAAAATGATCACACTCTGATAAAGCTCTTCAGCTTTAAATGTGAATGTGAGACAGTAAATAAAGTTTTTTTCCTACGAGGTCTATTAGATTGGGGTTGATCTGTCCTTCAACTCCATTTATCTATTTTTTTCACCATATCCATTGATACCCATGCCTAACACAAATCGTATTGATCTCAATCTTGAAAATTTGTATTAACCCAGCGCTTGCAGTCATTTGGGGGCAAAACTTTCAGATTTCCACTATCTTTAGTGATTCCTGAATTTGCTTCTAAATAATCTAGTGCTAATTTCAAGATTGTGTCCTCTTGTTCTGGATTCCCTGCCAAAGGAAATAGTTTCTCTGTGTCTACCCTATGGATTCACTTAATCATCTAGATTAGATAACCCTTTAACATTCTAAACTCAAAGGAATACAAGTTGGCATAAGCAGCTTTCACAATTTACCTCTTTAAACTGTGGCATCATTCTTGTGAATCTGCACTGTATTACCCTCCAAGTTCAATACATCTTTCCTGAGGTAAAGTACCCAAAACTGAACACAGTACTCCAGATGGGAACTGGCCAGGGCTCCACACAACTAACGTGTAACTTTCTCACTTTTGCATTCCAACCCCTTTGAGACTACTGTTGTACTGCAAAGACTATAACTTAATGAAAACGCGTAATAAATCAAACAGCACGTTACAAAAAGCAAATCCCCTTTTGCTCCTTTGTACAATGTCTGTTAACGTATGAAAATTCTGTTCACTTTTCATTTGTCATTTTATTTAACAACAGTTAAAGTGGTGACTGCTTCTTTCATGGCTGGAGGAATATATGATTAGGAAATAAATAATTCCTGTCTCTTACCCCAGCAGATTAGAGCACTGCCTCTGGAGCCTGCCCTGTAACATAATGCACTCAAAGACTGCTATTGGCAGCAGCTCCGGCGACACTCCATAATATACTCAACCTACAGAAACTGAATGGTATTGAAGATTCATGTTTTTGTAGAGTTTGAGAGTTGCTGCCAGATTTCCACTTACAACTAAGCTCAAGGAATTGGATTTCGTCTCTTGTAGATGTGAGAATCATGGGGCAGCAGTGCATACAGATTCTGGGTTTCCAATTGTGCATCACCACCCTGGCACTGTTAATTAGAATATAGAAATGTCTTTAGATGAGATTCCTCTGGAGACTTTTCATTCCAGGGTCTTCAAGAGCAAAATGCCAGGAGCAGCAAAGCTCAGTACCTGTTGCTGGAGCGCGTGATTATCTGGGTAGGTGGCCTGAGCTCTCAGCCTGCTTGTATAGGCCAGCAATGTGACTTTAACACTATGTCCAGGAGTCTCCAAGGGTTCCATAGGAAACAATCTTTTGGGGAAGTTCCAAAGCCAAAATAGGAGGTTCACAAATGTGTCTTTGTAGCAGCAGCATGGAATCACTCCTGCCCAAAAGAAATTCGGCACAACAGTACCGTGACATATTGAAAAACCACTTACAGTGGGAGAGAACCTGCAATGTAAATGGAATATTAGAGTTGTCGCTATCATCCTGGTTGGAATGATTCCCCCGCTAGAAAAAACATTATATTTTGAAGAAAAATAGCCAATGAAAACCAGAGAACGGTTCCAGCAAATTAGCAGGGCCACAAACTGGTTGTCCTGACCCCCACACCTGATATTCTAATCAGTTCACCTATCAACTGAAGCTCTGGGCCATAGGCATCAATTCATAAAACTTACCCTGTAATACGCCCTTGGCTAGCTGGCACTGTACGAAACCTGTCATAATTGGTAAATCCACCAGATTGCCTCAGATATATTGGGGCTGAATTTAACTTGGGAGGTGGTGGGGGAGGTGGTGTGGCAGGATGTTTGGGACAGGAAGGAACAAGGGGCAGAAGGGGAACCCACCTACGGACCTCAGCTTAACAGCTAGGTCATTTCAACTCCTGGGCCTCCATTGAATAAAGCGGAACAGTATCCAGGAGAGGTGGAGCAGAAAAAAAGTAGAGTCAGGAGATGAGGATGCCAGGGATCAAAAGGAATGGTCCCCGTTATGAAGATAGCATTGAGGAGGGGAGTTAGCAGCTAGGAAGGAGAAGCAAAGCCAGACCTGGAGAGGGCCAAGGACTCCTTCCGAGGCTCAGGCGGGGAAGAACTTGCACTCTTCCTGGCCCGCAAAGCTTCCACAGAAAAGTTATATTTTTAAACTTGGCCTCTTCTGACGATTCGGTGACTCCCATCGTGGTACGACTGTCAGGGTGAGCCTTTACTGGCGTCCCAAATCTAGAAGTTAAAATGCCATTGCGACGTCAATGATATCATAGGGCTGCAACCTTCCAATGCCAGGGGCAGCTGGCCCTCGCTTACCTGTTACCAAGTGAGTTAAGATGGTTGAGGTGGTGCCTAAATGTGTCTGGAAGGCCGTACAACCCTCTACAACAATCTTAACCTCTCACTGCACCTACCCAGTTCTTGCAGACAGGGATTTAAAATCTACTCCATTGACTTATTTTGCCCATAATGGGGTCAGAAATGACATAAAGTTCACTCAGTATAAATTCATAACAGGCTAAATCTACCAATTGACTTTACCCTGATTTCTCCACATTATAGCCTCATTGGGGGATTTGTCAGGGACACTTCTGAGTACTTGGTAATTTTCAGCAACTGGCTTTATCTCAAATCTAGCCAATTAAGTGGTCAGTACCAGCCACAGCCTATCTAAAGGTTCTGCTGTTCAGCAACCAGTGAAATAAACCTCTGATATACAGGGGTGTCAAGATGAGAAAATATAAACCATGTACTTAAACACAAGCACACACGTGTGCGTGTGCACGCACACACGCACACAAAAAGTGCATTAGTAAAAATTAGACATTTTTTAATCGTCAGTATGGATATAGTTAAACCATAGTCTATGCCTAAAATGTGCTTCTTACTTTCAATGAATCCTGTAGCATTTTAACACACATTCGCTGCCAATTTATACATTTACTTTGGGCTGCTAAGAAACCAAATTTAAACCTTGAAAAATTGCAATGCAGTAAAAAGAAAGATGGACTGAGCTTTCATCTCGCTCATTACAACTGAGGCTTTCAAGTAAGGCCTGTGCTAGATTGGCTGTTATCCACTTCAAATGTGAAGTGGTTGAATACAGAAATTAATATTGCTGCTCATTAGCAACCACCATTAGTTTCCTTCAACAAAGTTGTCCTTTCACAAACTGCTGTCAAAATAATTCAGATTAAATCCTTAAAATGTAGGTTTTGAAGGGACAAAATTACATTTTGCTTAATTTTTCTTTAACCTTTTTATACACTTGTTCCTTATCACGATAATATGGGCTGAGTACAGTATAGAGAACATAAGCCTAAACAGACCAAGGAAGGACTGAAGACCATAGGCTTAACATAATACACACAAACAGGCCAAGCACCAAACTACAAACACAAGTCAAATACAGTTGCTGGTACAAGTCCAACATTTACACAGGTGACCACAGACACATGAATGGAAAGCTGTGCTCCAGAATCTATGCTATATTTGTATTATTTCATAGAACTACTGTGTAATATTATTTCCCCTATAATGCACAGGTTTATGGTGGGTCATAGTTAAAAGAGACAGGCTTGTTTCTGTTGCATAGGCCTCATGGAACTTCTCTTTTCTGTTTCTCTTTCGTTCTCTTTCTCTGGATCGCAGCTCCTGCTCTTCTAGAATTTATCAGAAGATTTTAAACTCTCTGTGCCTGAAGTTAAGATCACGGAGGATGATTTTTTTCCATCCCATTCAAGCTCAAGCAGGAGTAAGGAACCTTAATGGTTTCCAGATTGGGGTGGGAACAGCAGGAGGAGAGGCAGAAACTTGCTACAGCAGCAGAATGTAAAACCTGCTCTTTAAACGGTCAATTACAACATTGGAGAAAGCTGGCAGTCTGGGCAAGAAGGACAGCAGTAAATGCTAAATGAAGAGCAGCCAACATCAGAAACTTTGGATGTTCTCCCGACAATAGTACAGTACAGGAGGACCGGTCAGTTTAGGACCCACCGAGCATGTCATATGCGCTCTGTAGAGAGAGGTCTCCGTGGAACTTCCTTGACCCCCAGCACTCCTTTCCAGTGCAGGAAGAAGTTTAATGATCTCACCAGGACAGGAAAGGCAAGGTACCTGCTTTTCCTGACCTTTCTGTGCAGATGTTGGGGAGCAAAGGTGCTGCAGAAGTCAGTCCATTACTCTGGAGCCTATAAATTCAGACCTCTGGAGCCCTGCTCTAAAAAGAAGGAATAGTTAATAAGTATCACACTCACCTCTAAGCACTGAGGACCATCTTGGGGGATCTGAGACAGAGAGAAGGGGTCACAATGCAGTTCAATGCCATCTTGCATGCCAATATCCTAGATAAGTGGCATTGTTACGATCAGGTGAAGAGGGGTTGAAAGGTTGTCCCTTTCCTTGTTTGACTGCAACAGAGTTTATTTCTTTTAAACAGTGGATATACTTACCGATTCAGTGAGTATTTAACCATTCATGTACTATGATCATAAATGAACGAATCAGGCAGGTTTTCTTGAGTTTAAACAAGAAAGAGTTTAGTTTATTGTACTTAAAAAATCAAAACCCGATCTAAGTTAAATAATAAACTACACTCCAACTTTCATGTACACACGTACATGAGAATTACACACACACAAAAATTGCACACACACTAATAGGTTACAGAATGAAAAAGAGTAGATTGGTTGGATTAGAGTCCAGAACAAATAAAAGAATATACAGTCTGTGGAGTCTGGTAATTCAGTGGTCTTCCAGCTGAACTCGTGGGCCTGATGTTTCTGTCTGGTAGAGGTGGCCATCTGGTTCAGGGTTTTCTTGGAGACAATGATGTAGATGGCTTTCTCCCCCAAGTCTCTGTCTGTAGCAATGATAGACTTGGATGTTTTGCAGCTTGCAGACAGGGTTCAAAACTTAATGTTGCCTGGAGACCGAAAGACAGACACACTTCGGTCCAGCACTGGTTAAAACTCAGATGCTTGTCAGATGTAGCAAAGAGAAACTCCAAGTTTTCACACAAATGGAGAGACTGTCATATGATTGTCCCAGTATATTCTCTTTGCACTTTAATGAGATCCAAGTCTAAGAATTCTAATCTCTCTCAGGTCTCGTTTTTTCAATGTTTACTCTTTGAGGTTTGTCTCCACTAGTGTTAATGTTCCAAGATGGCTTTGAATGTCTTGCTAATGAAGGCGATACCAGGTAGCTAATTCAAACTGCTCAAGCCATTGTTCTGGATGAGGGCTATTTAGACGTAGACCTCAATACCTTGGAATATGCGGTATTTCAATGTAAATTGTAGTGGCCATCTTAGCTGCTTTCTTTTCAAAAGTTGAATTTAGGTTTCCAGCTTTCTTTTTAAAAGTTTAATTTAGGTTTCCAACTGATAAATTACAAATCATCATTCAGTATAGCATATTCATGACAGGCATAAACAGTTGAAAACCAGCAGATACACCAACACGCTGGGGATTTAACTGGCCTCTCACCTGAGTGACACTGTGAGGAGAGAACACCACCTGTGGAATTTCAGGGCTACAGAATCCATTGTTCCAAAGCATGTCTGTTTGTGACTTGGTGTTTGTGTTTGAGTAGATGGCTGGAGGTCAATTTGCAATGGGACAAAGATGCCCCTCTACATCTCCTTATTGAATGGTTGCCTGTTCCTTGGTGTGATCTGTGGACTCTGCAGAAGGATACCTCCTAGTTGGTCAGCTTCTTTGCTACAGCCTTATTCTGTGTGCCTGTATCTTTGCCTCTTCCTCCTACTCTTATTCTGCCTCTATTCTAAGGATATAGAGGGAAAAGCCACAGTGATTGCTATGGCAAGGGCTCCATGAAAGAAGGGTTTTTGGTGATGATGGAGAAACATGATAGTCGTGTTTAAAATTGTGAAAGGATGGACAGAGTAGATAGAATCAGATTGTTTCCAGTAGTTGAGGGCTCTAGGCCAAGGGACTATAGATATAAGATACAAATCTGAGATTTTACAGTGTTGTTGACAACAGGTCAACCCTCCATCGTGTGAGGAGGCCACCAGCTAAATGGAGTTGTCCACCCAGCAACAGCCCAGGTTTGGGGGAGAAGTTTTATGCAACAAAGAGGAGGCTGTGGGCAGGGACCGCAGACCTTACGGCCCCAACAATTTCCCTGAAGGGGTTTCCACTCTAGCTATTGACTCTTTGATTATTTGAAATTTTTTCTTCACCTACCTGCTGTAGGCCCCAGGTCTCCTTGCTGCCGACTGCTGAAGTGGGGTCGTCCCACTTTCAGTCATGGTGGAGGAACTCTTGCCGCCTCTGCAAAATTCCAGCATAGGTCAACATTCCACATTAGATTGGCTGGGTGGTTGAAGGTGGTAAAGGGATATGGAGCAGGCTACTATTTACTCATGTGGTGGGCAAATGACAACATGTACCGGTTGGGCTGAATGGCCTATTTCCATGTTGTAACTTCTATTACAATGAAATGGATTTGGATAATCTCAATCTAGTTCTTGGATATAACTCCATAGTACAAATCCATCCATAATTCTGTACTAAATTATCAATCACAATCAAAAACAATGAAGCTATGAAGATGATAGGAATCTGGAAGTTGTGTACAGGTTCAACAGGTAGTGCTTCTCTGCGGGAGTAAATCTACGTTTTGCGGCAGTGACACATTTGGGGATTTTTGATTTTTTTTTATCATGGAAGAGGATTTGGAACAATATGCTGATACCTGGTGCATAAAATGAGAAAACTTTTCGATTCCAAAGCATGGACGTCCTCTCTCCTTATTGAGCAGAAATATCTTGTCCAGCCAAAAAAAAAAGAAAAATTAATACTTAAAGCCTTGCTTTTACTATAGTCTCTATTTGATATCAGGTACCAAACAAAATGATGGGCAGCATATTAACCTTTTTCTGCAACAAAAATGCTATTATCTCTTGGCATGAAGAGAAATGTTTGTGTTCTACTTTCCTGCATTTTCACACATCAATCCTTCCGACAAGATGCCTGCCTTGTGAGGAACTGTGTTATAGCACACACGACAAATGAATGGTATAGAGAAAGGCCTCTTGTGTAGATCAATATCATTACCAAGGTTCATTGCAGTTAATGATGTAAATTTAAATCAGTGATTTATTGATGGGGTCCATGTATTTTTATTTTTAATGGCAGTGCTTTGTAGATCTGATGACAAAATCAACCGGCAATGAATGGACTGACATTCACAACCTGATTCAATATTTCTGAAATGGAGGGGTGAGGGTAGGAGGGGCATGGGGGGGTGGCGGTGCAGGGGAAGGGGTTAGTGGGGGAGCATCTTTGTGTTGATTAGACTGAAACTTTCCACAGGCACTGTCAAAGGCAGCAAATAGGCCTCTTATGTTAATGAAAGCTCACTGGTACAGCTGGGATTGTTTAATATTTTACGAGTCTTACGTTGTTTGGCTCCGAATGATCTCGGGCAGTCAAGGATTTATGAAACATGTTTTTTTTTCTTGCAGCCCATCTGTGATTTCCTATCTTTTGTGGCCTTGAGAATATGTTTAAATTTATTAAAGAGAAGCAAAGGCTCATTATTTCAAAGTAGCGCCAAAGTGACACTGTGAACTGGTTATTAATGGAAAGGCACTGCCATAGGGCGGTTGGAATTTAATGATAACCTCCAAGAAAATATGAGAGTGTCACTTTCTAAAAAGTCATGCTAAATGTCAGCTTTTAAAGTCACGTCGCTAATTTTCTGCTGCGACACAGTAATGTTTTCCATAGCATTTAAGAAACATGGACCACTGCATTTTGCTGATTATCCCTTCACCTTCTTGAGCACTGCAAATGTTCTCGCACAGCCTGTCATTTAATCTCTACACGTAGTGAATGGAAAAATAACATATCTCTTTCAGACTCAGCTGAAATGGTTTGCATGCTCCCTCTTCCCCACCCCCCTCCAAACCAAAATGCTCTGCCTTTCCAATATATATCGGCCCCTATATGTTCTCTGTTTTTAACCAGCGTCTCAATACTGGCTTGATTTTTTTTTTATTAATGTTATCTGTCTTTTCTGCTCGATTTAAGCAGAGCGCTGCTACTTGCTAACCTTCTGTCTCCGAGGAAAGGTCAGTCCATTTGACGCTTTCCTTTTATTTATTCTGGTGATGATTTTTTTGTGCTCGTCTTCTTGAATGACAGCATTGCTATGGACTGAAATGTTTTTACTTTGATTAAAAGGAGAGAAAGGAACAGGTAAGCTTGTTAGAGGGCAACATGAGCTGAGGTTGAGGTGATTTGATAGATTTGCTGGGGGTGTTCAAAATCTTGAGGGGTCTAGACCAAGTAGATAGAAAGAAGCTGCTCCCGTGGCAGGCGTGTCGAGAACCAGAGGACATAGGTTTAAGGTAATTGGCAAAAGCACCATTGGCAACTTGAGGAAAAACTTTTTTATACAACGGGTGGTTAAGATATGGAATTTACTGTCTCAGAGTGTTGGAGGCAGATTCAATCCTGGCTTTCAAAAGAGACCTAGGTAATTATCAGAAGAGAAAAAATTTGCAGGGCTACGAGCAAAGGGCAGGGGAATGAAACTAGCTGAGTTGTTCTTGCAGCGAGCTAGCATGGACAGAAAGGGCTGAATGGCCTCCTCCTTCTGTGCTGTAACATTTCTATGATTCTATGGCCAGAATTTTACACCCCCCAAACGTGCAGGTTGGTGGTGGGGAGCGTAAAATTGAATGGGAGGTAGGGGGGGGTTGGGTGGGTGCCATTCCCAACCCCCCTCCCATCCCTGCTGCAATTTTATGTGGGGCAACAGCGGCGAGAAACGGCCCGCCCATCCCAGGCCACTCGAGGCTCTTGTGGCCAATTAACTGCCACTTAAAGGCTGCTGCCCACGTCCGCGGGTATTTTACCCTATGTGGCCAGATGGCAGAAGCCTCTAAAACCCTGCCTGGTAAAACCAGGCGGCCTTCTTGCGGGCTGGTGGGGGACCCTCAGATCGGCCATCCTATGCCCCACGGAGGGCAGCCCCCGAAGCCTCTACCACTCCCAACGCACAACCCTCCCCCGCCCCCTTGACCGACGCCTCAAGGAGGCGGAAGTCCCGTCCAAGACCAATTAAGGGCCCGGTGAGCGTAAAATCCCGGTCTGGCTCACCAGGCCTGGCAGAGGTGGGCTTGCCATTGCCCACTGCAATTGGGCAGAATCGTGGAGAAAGGTATTATTAATGTTGTACACACATTGATCTGCCTTATAAATTCTGATTGTGTCATTTGGTGAAGCTGAATTAATTGCTTTCGCTGCAGCTTGAAATGGACAGTTACATAAAGTGCACTTTGAAGAATACGAACATACGAATTAGGAGCAGGAGTAGCCACTCGGCCCTTCGAGCCTGCTCTGCCATTCAATAAGTTCATGGCTGAACTGATTACTCCACATTTCCACCTACCCCAGATAACCTTCCATCCCTTTGCTTTAATTAAACAGCCACAGCTTCTGCTGTTGTCCAACTGTGCTGTTGCAATGAAGCTGTAAATTTTTAACTCACTGTCGAAACTGCAATAAAATTCATATTTCACTTTCTCTTCTCAATTTGAGGATGGTATCAGAATGGTGACACTTTGACACCAGCATATTATAAGAAGCCAATTTCACAAATACTCTGAAGTAAGAAGTGGCTATACATGAGTGCCAGCAGAGAACTGAATGTGCTCCCTGCTTTGCAGCAATATGTTTGGTTCTGCATGGTTCCATGTCATATGTAACACAGGATCCACAAAAAGTTGGCTTTTTGGATGTAGGAGACATAAGATTTAGACTGTGTGTTCCAATACCCTGGCTATGATTCATTCTGTTGCGGACTGCAAAAAATGTTTACCATTGATTTCAATTCAGGTGGGAGATGGCTTTTGACAAAAGTACAGACTTAGAAAGCAAAGCAAGGCGGCTCTTTAAAGAACCACTTGGTGGTTCTGCAGAATTAGCGAATGGCATTCTCTAGCAGTGGTTCTGAAAGAAAGAGCTGCATGGTCTGTAAACTGAAAATGACCTACTGAAAGAGTTAACAGCAGATCAAAAAGTGTCATAAATAAATGCATCCACTAATAATCCAGAAATAGAATAACTGAGAGGTACACAGCTATATAGGAATTGTGACGTATCACACATTGACGTCGGAATCCCAGAGCTTTCCAGTGCAAAGATACTCAACAATATTGAGAACACAGATATTTCCAGTGCCCTACAATGGTTTACTATGTGTTAGCAGTGACAGATTTGTCACTGTCATTTGCCAACGTTTACACATTGAGCCATTCTTGCTTCCATTGGCCCTTTTAACAGTAAACCTCACAATGAGACTGGAGACAATTAATCCGACGGTTATTTATCAATGCCAAGAACTGTCAGGGCCCCTCTTGTAACCAAAGCAAAAGCAATTTCACATTATACGATTTCATTCTGAATATGTTGTATTTACAGATCTCTATTTTTTGCAGCCTATTATTAGGTGAAAGAGTTGCGACTGAGATGTTGTTTGTGACACAGGTGACCTGTTAGGATTTGATAAGTATTTACTGCAGAGCACCCGGAGGGTTGTCACATCTGTTGTTGGCAGAAGCGATGGAAAAAAAAAATAACCTGGAATTGAGGCGTTTGATTTTTCTGGTTTCTACACTCAAGCATCTGTTGCTATAATTAAGTGGCGCTCAATAATTGCAAACTGATGGTCAAATAAACATGCACACAACTCACTGAATTGCCAGCATAGAATCTACTGTTCTTAAAGCAAATGAGGGGAACAAATACACTCACTTCAGCCGGAACAGAAGGACAACTTTTTTTTTGATGGCAGCTGCTTGACTTTAATAATTAACTTTCCCAGAAGATTGAACTGTTTGTATAATTAATCGCTAACTTAGAATTGTAAGAGAGAAGTTGGCTCTGGCAAGCAATGGACCAACTGTCAATTCAAGACAGCTCAGTTTCATTTTAACCAAGGTTTTAAACAGTAAACCATTTCAGTTCTGTTTTAAACTGAGCACCTATTAAACAACTTGCCCTTGATTGAAAATGTGTAAAGAGCATGGGATGGAAGGAAACTGGCTGCTTAAAGCAGACAAAAGCCATTCACCATACATTTCAGTGGTGAAAATAGCATTCCACTTTATAGATTTTTATAGCAAAACTTGAATACTGAATTTTCAGGTTAGGTAAAATTACTTATTCATTAACTGTGAAAGCTACACACGCGCACACACAAAAATGATTCCTGTTTAGTAATCAGCGCTGTCTATGGTGGTAAGATGAATGAGAATGGAAAAATAATTACAATCAAAGTCCTCATTATTCTGCACAAATGGATGTACAACAAATGAATCTGTTTTTTTAAAACAATTGTCAGGTAAATAGAGTACCTCTCTACATGCCCAAGACTGACAGGCTAATCAGTAGTTTCACAGTGATGCTGTGCCAGTCACACAAACTGGGACTTGGTGGCTTTTTGCAAACACCTCAAGACTGCTGGCCTCGCAAGCTCTGTTAACACAAGTAACAAAATAAACTGTTACAAAATGTACGTACATGAAGTACAGCATCAGTAATACAGAGGAAATGCATCTCCGATAAACCTTCAGATACCAAAGTTACAAGAACCTCATAGCAACAGGCTGCAATGGTTGGATGTGAATGAAATATCAAATATATGTAATGAAAGCAAACTCAAATAACATATTAAATGTAACATATAAATATTTTATATATACATATTCAGCAAAATATAAATAAGGGGAGTTCTGCCTTTTTAAATAATATATATGTATATAAATCAAACGATAAATAAGGGAATTCTGAATTTGTTTTAATAACTTCAATGGCATGTTATTGCTTTTGGCTCTTAAAGGGATGTTGTTTCACCCTTTAAATCCCATATTAGTCAATGACTCATATTGTAGGACTGGTAACTAAATGCTTACAGTGTATGTGCAGATGCTGGGATTATCTCCAATGTTTTCACTCAATCTGCTGCAGAAATACATGAAATAAATAGTATAAACTAATTAACATGGCACCAGCTGTTGCCACTGTTTGGCAAGCATCTGTAGATCGGGAGCTGCAGTATTTTTTTCTGTGTAATTTGGTTTGCAGTACAAGTGGGGTCCTAATGTTGCAGGCTTTAGAATGTAACTTAAGAATCCATTGGTTTTGTGCAGACTGTTACCTTGTGGACATTTGTGTGTGTGTAAGCAGTTATTACCACAGACAGAACAGATGGCAGATGTACAACTGTGAAAATTGATAGATGGGATATGATATTATTACTTAGACCGACCGAAGGAATAGATTTTTGGGGGGTATTTGACCTCTGAGTTTTGGCCCGAGATAATTTTAATTTTTAATTCTGAACTCCTTTGACATGTTGTTCATGATTTAAAATGTGTTGCTTGTATCCTTTTGTGTTACAGCTTAACCTCTGTGTGGTGGAGTTTTTTTTAATATACTGCTTAAAAAAGGAAATGTACAAAGATTCTTTCCATGATGTTCAGTATATATTGTTCTGCATTTTGCTTACTCTAAAGATATTTGCAATTCAAACCCATAGTTTTGAGATTAACTTACTGTAAATCTAAAACCAATCATTTGTGTGAAGCTTGACATTAATCTGATACAGGGCTAAAGAAAGATAAATACAATGTAAGCATAGATTAGAATGTATTCATTAGAAAAATAAACTGCTTTAGAGGGCTGAAGTTTCCTTTGTGAAATTGAGCAATTCTTTGCAGGATCTATGACATTTAGTGTTTCTATCCAATGCAGAATATCAGAAATCAGTCTATTTCTCACAGTTCTGTATTTAGTTTGAGAGTTTAATGGCAGAAAAACAAATAGTTGCTAAAGTTATTGCCAGTTTCAAATTGTGTGAGTTCTTGTAACAAAATGTGTAACTTTAGTCTGCTTTTCTTTAAAAAAGGCAATAATGTACAAAAGGAAAGTGAGATGACCTTGAGCATACAACACCATTTTGAGTTGGCAACAGAAAGCAGCATCAACATTTTGTCCAAGCCATCCAGCAGTTAAGAATAGATCCATATTGTTCTAGACTTGAACTCCAGTGCCAGATCTTGTG
This sequence comes from Heterodontus francisci, assembly GCF_036365525.1. Lineage (NCBI taxonomy): Eukaryota > Metazoa > Chordata > Chondrichthyes > Heterodontiformes > Heterodontidae > Heterodontus > Heterodontus francisci. Next base: position 128,747,309 of record NC_090376.1, on the reverse strand, counting down.
GCATACCATGTAGAGAGGATAAAATATTAATGCAAGGTAAATCAGTGCTTGCTGAGCTGACCGTGCCATATGGCCCTGGTAGTGGATGCAGGACCCTGGCCAGCCTCAGCTTGCCATATGGAGTGGGTGGAAGATAGAGGGGCCGAACTTGGACCAAGCTGAGCTCACCATATGGGTTGGGTGGAGTAGCCTGGGAGCTGGTTTTTGCAAACACATCTGCAAGCTGATGTATCTCGAACAGAATGTGCACAAACATGTATAAATAATAGAAACTGTAAAAATTTTTAAAAAAAAGATAGCCTGATGGTTCAGATTAAAGTAGGTGAGCTCTGGTTTTCACTACTCCTTTCCAGAAGTGACGACACCCACATAAAAGATGAAGAACCAAAATGAGCTGGAGTCTGTTAAAGGGTAACATCAATCATTTATAATACTGACATTTTTGCATTGCATTTAACATGTGGTATACAAGAACACTTTACAATAGTACGTGAAAGATAGACAAAAGAACTTGTTTCATTAATTATTTTACATAAGTATTAATAATAGATTGTGAATTTTGTACCGAAATACAGCTTTGCTTTGAGCTGATATATACCTTATTTATGACATTTATTATGGATGAATACAGTGCTTATTCCTCCTTCTCTGCACTCAATTAATTTATGTCTCTTTTGAAGGGAAAGGCTTGAAAGGTGCATGTAGTTCTCCTTTCAGTTTTAAAAGGAAACAACTTCTCACTTCTACAATAAAAACCTGAGAATATTTAAGAAACAGCAAATCAGCAATAAGAACCAACAAATATGGCATAAATTCTGAACACGTGGGAGCTACTAGATGCTTCAATAATAAAGGCAGCAAAACTGCTGAGTTCCATGGCTGTTTGCAAGGTGTAAAGAAAAGATTTTAAAAGGTTGCACAGCCTGATTAACTTCTGCCATTCTGACGATGCTACAGCAGGAGTAGTAACTCTGGCACGTCAGGAGTAGTAACTCTGGCACGTCAGGAGTAGTAACTCTGGCACGTCAGGAGTAGTAACTCTGGCACGTCAGGAGTAGTAACTCTGGCACGTCAGGAGTAGTAATTCTGGCACGTCAGGAGTAGTAACTATGGCATATGTCAGGAGTAGTAACTATGGCATATGTCAGGAGTAGTAAGTACAACACATGGCAGGAGTAGTAACTATGTCAGGAGTAGTAACTACAGCACATGTCAGGAGTAGTAACTACGGCATATGTCAGGAGTAGTAAGTACAGCACATGGCAGGAGTAGTAACTATGTCAGGAGTAGTAACTATGTCAGGAGTAGTAACTATGTCAGGAGTAGTAACTATGTCAGGAGTAGTAACTATGTCAGGAGTAGTAACTACAGCACATGTCAGGAGTAGTAACTATGTCAGGAGTAGTAACTACAGCACATGTCAGGAGTAGTAACTATGGCATATGTCAGGAGTAGTAAGTACAACACATGGCAGGAGTAGTAACTATGTCAGGAGTAGTAGCTATGTCAGGAGTAGTAACTACAGCACATGGCAGGAGTAGTAACTATGGCAGGAGTAGTAACTACAGCACATGGCAGGAGTAGTAACTACAGCACATGGCAGGAGTAGTATCTACAGCACATGTCAAGAGTAGTAACTACAGCACATGGCAGGAGTAATAACTATGGCAGGAGTAGTAACTACAGCACATGTCAGGAGTAGTAACTATGGCAGGAGTAGTAACTACAGCACATGGCAGGAGTAGTAACTACAGCACATGGCAGGAGTAATAACTATGGCAGGAGTAGTATCTACAGCACATGGCAAGAGTAATAACTATGGCAGGAGTAGTAACTACAGCACATGTCAGGAGTAGTAACTATGGCAGGAGTAGTAACTACAGCACATGGCAGGAGTAGTAACTACAGCACATGGCAGGAGTAATAACTATGGCAGGAGTAGTATCTACAGCACATGGCAAGAGTAATAACTATGGCAGGAGTAGTAACTACAGCACATGTCAGGAGTAGTAACTACAGCACATGGCAGGAGTAGTATCTACAGCACATGGCAGGAGTAATAACTACAGCACATGTCAGGAGTAGTAACTACAACACATGGCAGGAATAGTAACTACAGCGTAAGGCAGGAGTAGTAACTATGGTAGGAGTAATAACTATGACAGGAGTAGTAATGACAGCATAAGGCAGGGGTAGTAACTACGGCATGCAGCAGGAGTAGTAACTATGACAGGAGTAGTAATGACAGCATACAGCAGGAGTAGTAACTACAGCATACAGCAGGAGTAGTAACTACAGCATACAGCAGGAGTAGTAACTATGGCAGGAATAGTAACTACAGCATAAGGCAGGAGTTGTAACTACGGCATACAGCAGGAGTAGTAACTATGCCAGGAATAGTAAGCATGTTACTAGTATGGCTAAAATTAAAACCAGTTCATTTGTGCGCCAGTTCTTGACCCTGCAGCAAGCTTACTGGATTGGCCTAAGTTGGGTGAATCCTCTGCTGCTGCTACCAAGGCTATTGTCATAATGTGGGAGGGACGGGCCCGGGCCAGGATTTCCTTATCATTAGGTGTTCTCATAATCTCAAAGCTCAAGTGACCCAGTGTGTAGTCCCCACAGATATGCCTGTTGAGACCAGGCAAACCAGCTGAGCCAGAAGTGGATGTGTGTGGACCACCTAAAATTTCAGGCAGAGATTGTGGCCTGTGCTACTTTGTGGATTTGCCATCAAATTGTAACCGTATTTCAAGCTACCCCATTCCAAAAGAAGGGGCAAGTATTCCTTATTTCTGGGGAGCCATGACAACCCTCCCTGCTCTCCTGCCGACCACCGCTCCACCACCACCATCCCCTCCCCCACCCCACCACCCAGGGTACTGCACCTCCAGTTTATGTGGCGTGTGCCTGAGATACACATCTGGAAGCGTGAGCCCTTTTTATTTTCAGACAAATTATGGAACACCTCCCTGACCCTGGGAATGTCACCATGGTCAGCAGCGAATATTTCTGGCAGTCATGATCCTGGCTTTAGCTCTAGAATCACTGGTCTGTGGACTTTTTTGGGGCACACCCATTCAGAAACTGGGAGGCAGAGTAGAATAATCCTTTTTGAGGTGAGTCTCATTTGCTTTATCATAAAATACATCAGTAGTTCAGTTGCTTTATTTGTTTAATTTGCTTTTTTCCTTCACAAAAATCACCAGTTTCAAAGAAAAAAAATATTCTTTAGATGAATTAGACTGAACTCAAGTTCAACTTTGGACTAAACACAGGACATTTACATGGAACGTAGGAATCTGTGACACAAGTTATATTAGCTGAGTTCAGATTGGCCCCTTTTATGTAGCTTCTGATCATCTGTATTATAGCATTTCTCGAAAAGATAAGTTAAAGCATACCACAACATCAACTTCAGCAAGCAGGGAGTTTGCTTTTATGGATTTTGTTAGCTTTACCTTCCAGTAAAATACAGTGCTCCAGTTGGATCCAAAGCTTTGGCCAAGAACAAGCAGTACTAATCCAGTGATATTTTGATGGCAACTGAGATTGACATATGAACTAATTGACCTCGACATTGGGCACCCTTTTCCAATGGAACTATCAAACCAATCTCTCCACCCGCCTCTTAAAAGCATCCTTTAACTAAAAGGTTTTGGAATTTTTCTATAAGTAAAGATCATTTGACTCCATTCTTGCATCCCAGTATTGGCAGTCACATATTAGTTGTGTTTTGTTGCGTTCATATTGATTGATGCAAAATTCTTTAATCTCAGAGGGGTGTCATTTAGCTATTTAGTTTCTACTGCTTTTGTTGTATTTCATTAGTGACTATTGGATTCTGGGGCAGTAGAAACCCCATTGAAAGCTGGAAATTGCTATAAGCGATGTTGCCATAGGAACATTTAAAACATTTGTGCCGAAATCCCCTTTCCACTATTTAATGGCAGAGTTAAGCCATCTATTTTAAATGAGTTGCCAGCCTCATTACAATAGCATAGAGAAGCTTGACACAAGCACATTCAGCATTCATACAATAACATCAACAGTTTGAGAATCCATTTTCCTTCAGTAGTCAGAAAGGAAGTTTGTGCATGTGCATGAGATTTTTGAACTGTGGCTAGAGTTGTTGAATCTACCCTAAAATTTATGCAGGGCGCATTTTACAGCATTGGCATCCAGGATTATTACAGTATTGATATGTAATATGAACAAAGCATTAGTTGTTCTGTGACTTGTCAAAGGCAACTAGTCAACACAACCTCAGCTGTGGTAAAATAAAGACTTGCACTTGTATAGTGCCCTTCACAACCACCAGACATCTCAAAGCGCTTTATAGCCAATGAAGTATTTTTCCAAGAGTAGTCACTGTTGTAATGCAGGATGAGATAGAATAATGAGGAATTATCTAATATTGCACTTTGCAGTACAACCTCATGTCAAAGAAACCAATATTATTTCCTTTGCATAAACAGAGTTAATGGGTCTAATTTTAACTTACTGGAAAGCCCATTCATTTACACAGAGTTTAAAAATAGTCCCAGTGTCTCCCGCATAACAATCAGCAGAATTAATCTCTGTCAAAAACAAGATTTTGTTTTGGGAATCGTTGCAAGTTAACAAAACAGACACACATTTATTATTTCTGTTGTGCACAGATGAAGTCCTGATCTCCACTCCAACAACAAGGGAGTGCTTTGAGAAGCTCTCCTTGGCTAGCCAGCATCTACCTCCTGGTTTTCCAGCTCCTCTCCTCTTCCCTGATGGACTTTCCTCTATAGAAACTCTTCTGACGAATATCCAGGTAAGTGAATGACAGCTGGAGATACACGCTGGGTCTTCTGGTGAAACTGTTATCAGTAACCAGCATGACTGACACATAGTCAACTGGAAAGCCAAGTGTGCATGGAGGCAGAATGGAAACAACATTGCCTGAAGTGCAATACAATAAGTATTTCCAAAAACAAGGCGAATTGATGATCAGCTTATCCATGAGTGATGGTCAGATCATCCATGAATATGTAGATATTTTTCATATCCATTTACTAGAATCTTAAATCCCTGTGCCGGCTCTTTGAAAGAGCTATCCAATTAGTCTCACTCCCTACCTTTTCCGTAAAGCCCTATAAATGTTTCTGTTTTAAGGATATAACTAATTCCCTTTTGAAAGTTATTATCAGATCAGTTTCCACTATCTTTTCAGGGAAAGAAATCTGCCGTCCTTACCTGGTCTGACCTACATGTGACTCCACACAAGGTGGTTGACTTTTAACTGCCCTCTGAAATGGTCTAGCAAGGCACTCAGTTCAAGGACAATTAGGGACGGGCAACAAGTGCTGGCTTTGCCGGTGATGCCCACATCCCATGAATGAATGAAAAGAAATCTAGCAACTCACCGCATTAAAAATAATTTTCCTCCCCTTCCCTTTGGTTCTTTGTTGCCAATTATTTCAAATTTGTTTTACTAACCCTCCTGCCAGTGGGAACAGTTTCTCCCTATCTATCAAAATCAGTCATAATTTTTAATACCTCTATTAAATCTCCCATTAACCTTCTCTGCACTCCATTACTGCTGTGTTATTTACAACACCTGTACAGCAAAATTTGTTCACCCGAATGTAATTTTTTTTCTCAATCAGGTTAGTAACCACTGCTGGCGATCAATTTTTAATTTTGCAGTCACTCATGTTAGTCAGTATTTGTGTAAAAATATTTTTAGAGTTGCCTTACATGATGGGAATGGGTATCATTATTATTTTACATATGCAAGATTAATTTACTGTGATGCAAGTGCCACTTACTGGAAGTGATGAATGACACTGATTGGAGCAGCCTTATATTTAAGCGTTTATTATAATTTACCTGAACTATGACTACTTAAAAATAAAATTTCGAATCCTGACCAATAATATCAGCCCATATATTACAGCCTCCAAAAGATAAGTTTGGAAGTCCACTCAAGGTTTTTTCGCAGCAAGCCATATAAGCTGAAGTACAAATGTGTGATGGGGATATTGTGCATGTGGTGTTCCCAGTACAGATCTTGGTTCATAAATATCGCCCAATGATACAACTTTCTGAGCACCTCCTCCCTAGGTTGAGGCTTTTGAAAAGAAGCAAATTTGTTTTTTAAACTTTGGGATGTGAGGGATGATGTTGAGGCTGCCATTAATTGCCCATCCCTAGGAGCCCTGAACATCTGGTGTTGGGCCTTCTCCTTTAACCACTGCCGTCCTGTGGAGTCTCCCACAATGGTGGTGGGTGGCGAATTCCAGGATATTCACCCAGTAATGATGAAGGAACCAGATTCAATTCTTGGTCTGAGCTTATCCTTTTGCTGCCCATGATGGTCCATGATGGTGAAGGATGGGATTTGGGAGGACCACAATTGGCTTCAATGCCTTCTGGTAATGAAATCAAGCCACTATCACTGATCACTTTCCGGTGGCAAGTACGTGCTTCTGGACATTGGGCAAAGATGACTGGGTTCAGCTGTGAGGTCACTGAACACATTGTCACATAACCCAATGATGCTCATGTATAGCCTCACACATGAAGATTGGTTAATGATTAAGCTACTGGAAGGCACAAAACTGCATTAAGCATCAGTGGCTACTTTCAGGAGAGATTGGAAGGAGAATATTGAGGATGTTTTATTTCATATATAATAAATATATTTATGCAGTTGCTAGTAAACTGGATTTTTTTGATCCCTATTGGAACATGGTGGCTAACTGGCTGCTGTGAATCCACTGCTAGACATAAAATTAATTATAGCATGGATAATTAGCAGAGCTTTCGAATGTTCAGTGTTCCCTAACATTTCAAAACTGGAAAAAACTTTATTAAGATAAGTGTGGTATTTCCACTCATTGACCTTAATTTGTATGTAGTCTTTTAAAAACCAGACAACCAAATTGATGTTGGATTTAATTCAGTTTTATAAGAGTGGATTCAAGCCCACTAGGAAACAGAGTAAAACTGCCAGAACTAATTTCTCCTAACAGCTGTCAGTACAAGAAGACCTGCATTGAGTCTCCTTATGTTGGTCTTAACCTAAGTTTCGGGCAAAGGCATTTTGAATGAATTGCTAATGGAGATTTGTTGTTCTCTGATTTGCTTGGTGTGAGCAGGGGCTACTGAAGGTTGCCATAGACAATGCCAGGGCCCAGGAAAAGCAGGTGCAACATGAAAAGACAGAGTTAAAGATGGAATTGTTCAGGGAGCGGGAGATGAGAGAAAGCTTGGAGAAGCAGTTAGCTGTGGAGCAGAAAAACAGAGGTAAGTGATTAGAAGACAGAAACATTGCACTTGTTCCTGAGAGAGAGAGAAAAGCAATATAATGTGAAAACAGTGTGCTCTTACTACAAAAAAAAATGACACCAACCTGTTACTGTGTCCCTCTCCCAGCAATAATTCAGAAACGGTTAAAGAAAGAAAAGAAGGCAAAGAGGAAATTGCAGGAAGCACTTGAATTCGAAACCAAGCGACGAGAACAAGCAGAGCAGGCGTTAAAACAAGCTGCCTCTGCAGACAATCTTAGGGTCCTGAATGGTAAGAGCATGAAAATGACCTGTGATTGAATCTCATGAAATGATGTGGGCTCTTGACGCTTAACAATGCGCAGTAAACTATAACAGAAGTCCTAGTCACTTTGTATTCGGATTGCGGAGCAGGCTGATTAAAATGTTGATAGCAGGAGAAACAAAGCCGTATAATTCACTGAGCTTTCAAAAATAAAATAATGACAATTATTGCTTGGCCCCTTGTGTCAACGTGAAATAAATGATGAGAACATATTTTGTACAAGTACCCAATCTGAAAAATGAACTCAGTACTCCGATCTTTCCTAATGTTAGATTCGGTGACCCAAGAGATGGAAGCTGACCGCAGCACTGGACGAACAGATGCTGAAAGGACAATACAAGGTACTTGGCGGCAGTGGTTATAAATCTAGCTCATGCACTATACATTTTGCTTAGCTTCAGTTTGTTATTCAAGCATGCAGGTTTCCAGCTGGGTCATTAAAACGAGCTTTGGCAAGGTCGATCTTGGTGTTTTTGCATGTTTGCACATAGACTACGCATTGATCCAGATCTAAAAAAACTTTCCATTAAAAGTCACTGGACTCTTTTGATTTTTAGAATTAAGAATATACTTAAGTTAGTTATATTGCTCATAAAGCCAGACCTGTTTAGCGAAATCAGATCATAGAATTTATGTAATAAGTAAAACTCAGTAAGGTACCTGTAAGGACTAATCATTGTATATGGTTGTAATTTGGTGACCTCAAAAAGTTTTGTCTCCCCTTGTCCACGGGATCACCTCCGATCTATCTCATGGTTCGATGCTTGGCCCTCTCCTTATCATTTACAGGTCACCTGTGTCAACGTGAAATAAATGATGAGAACGTATTTTCTACAAGGTGTTGTTGTTCAGAAGCATGAGGGTCGCTTACACATGTATGCTGAAGATGTTTTGGAAAATCGGGAATGTTTTAAGATGGGCCTGCACTTAATTTGCTGATCCATGCTGTCTTCGATGGGCACAGCTTCCAATAATTGGCAATATTATTTAGGGGCAAACTTGCAGTTAACTAGTTTGTTGATTTTTTAAAAAAAAAGTTATTTGAATTTTTAGATGTGACGGAGGGGGATGTTTCACTTGCAGTATAGTTTCTGCACCCCTCCACCCCTGTCCTGACTTCAGAACGGGTGGCTTGACTGCATGGACAGATTGGGGTACATTTCCACCTTCATTCCGTAGGCAATAATCTGGCAGGACAGATCACACGGCCGTTATAGAACTCACATGATTTTCATTCATTAATCCACCCACCAGTTTACCAGCCAGCAGGTAAAGACTAAAACCTGCCTCATGTGGCGGACATTAAGGCTGAATTTTCTATTGTTTTGTTACCCAGTTTGAGCTGGAAGAGGAATGCCGCATGGTGACCGGTAAGGCCACCTTCTGACCCCGAATGATCAGTAGCCAAAAGCCCCCACCCAAATATGGCAGCAGCATGTAAGTGCATTCAAATGCTGCCATGACAACAAACATCATTTCTGAAATCTCTGTAATCTCCTTCAGCTGTACAACCCTCCAAGAACTCTGTGCTATTCCAATTCTGACCTCTTGAGCATCCCTAATTTTAACCACTCAACCACTGGTGGCCATCCTTTCAGCTGTAAAGGCCCTAAGCTCTAGAATTCCCTCCCTAAACCTCTCAGCCTCTGTACCTCTCCCTTCTCCTTTTAAGTTGCTCTTTAAAATTTACCTCTTTGACCAAGCTTCTGGTCATCTGGCCCAATATCTCCTTATATGGCTCGGAGTCAAGTTTTGTTTGATAACACTGCTGTGAAGCACCTTGGGACATTCTAGTACATTAAAGGCATTACATTAATACAAGTTGTTGTTCGTATTTATTCTCCGAGGCATTTCTCCACCTAGCTTAAAAAATGCCATCCCTGTGACAATTTGTTAATTGATACAGATCTGTGAACCATCCTATTCTTTTCTTTTCTACCATGCTTTCCCTTGGTGCCTGGAAAGGAAGGCCATTTCAGTCTTCTTGTCCTACTTCTCCACGGCCCTCCTTCAGTGACAGTATGGTGACTAGCAGATGCATTACTACACGAGTCCTCGGAAACAGAGGGGACCCTTGTCTCAGGCCAGCTGATGTCCTGGTGGAGTCAGCTACAATTATCACCGCATCTGCTGCTGTAAAGGCACCAGTCCTGCAGGCACACATTGCTTGTGTTAATCTAGCTCTCCTTAACTTGTCTGGTGCAGGAAGCAATCCAGAGATTATCATCTTGATGCCAGCTTTTCTATTTAGTTCCCTAGTTGTCAGCCTTAACTCAGTAGTAGCACCTTAACCTGAGGGTCAGAAAGTTGTGGGCTCAGAGACCAGAGCACATAATTCAGGCTGATACTCCAGTGTAGTACTGAAGGAGTGCCACACTGTAAGAGGTGCTATTTTTTTTCCAGATGAGCTGCTAAAAAGAAGCCCTGCATTTTTTTTGTTTGCCAGACTTAAAAGATACCATAGCAGTATCCAAAGAAGAATATTGGAGAATTCTCCCTAGTGTTCTGCTGAATATTTATCTATCAACCCCCATCACTAAACAGATAAATCTCATTGCTGTTTGTGGGATTTTGCTGTGCACAGATTGGGTGCTGTATTACAATAGTGACTACACTTCAAAAATACTTGATTGGCTTTGAAGCACTTCAGAACACCCTGTAATTATGAATGGCATGATATACTATTTCTTATTTGTTTTAAAAATATCTTTAAACTTTCCTGGCCCAGTTGAACCCACCATATCTCTGGTGGCCAAATCTTCTGTCAACATGGGCCCATTAGTTGCCAGTAACGCAAAATGAAATTTTCAAGACAGAATCAATAGATTTTTATTGGGTATGAGTATCAAGGGATACAGAAGAAAAAAAGAAAGACTTCCATTTGTAGAGCTTTTCATGACCTCATGATGTCCCAAAGTGCTTTACAGCCAATGAAGTACTTTTGAAGTGTAGTCACTGTTGTAATGTAGGAAAAGCAGCAGCAAATTTGCACATAGCAAGCCCCCACAAACAGTAATGTGATAATCTCTTGTTTTTTTGTGATGTTGATTAAGGGACAAATATTGGCCAGGACATCAGGGATAACCCCACTGCTCTTCTTTGAAGTAATGCCACAGGGTCTTTTACATCCACCTGAGAGGGCAGACGGGATCTCGGTTTAACATTGCTTCTGAAAGGTTGTACGTCACTGGAATGTCAGCCTTTGTGCTCAAGTCAGTGGAATCGGACTTGAACCTGGAACCTTGTGACTTAGAGGCAAGACTGCTATCAGTTGAACCATGGATGACAAAGGCAGATAAATGGAGTTGAGGTACAAATCAGCCACAATCTAATTGGCATAAACAGACTTGGGGGGCTGTATGGCCCACTCCTGTTCCTCTGTTGCCGTGATGGTCCTTGCACCCACCACCTTCTTACCCGACTGTCTTTTCACACTCTGTTGGTTGTGATTGTGGTGTAACCACTGAATTAGACACTGAGGAATTTCAGGCCTGCTACATTTCTTTACCAAGCAGCTTTATGGTGAAATTTTGTTATGAGTCCAAAGTAATGATTAAAGAAGATTGGCTGGCACTATCCCAATTAAATGACAACACAATATATTTACCTTAAGAGTTACAACAAAAACTCCATTGGCCTGTGAATGCTGCTTGTGCATAGCTCTGCCCTTGCTTTGCATTTCAAAGGCATTCATTGAATTGACAGCATTCTACATTTTAACCACTTCAGTTCAAAGAAAATTCACTGTCTGATGCTCTTCTAGCTCCCCTGCCACCACCTCCTCCCCCCAACACCATCCCCCCCCCACCACCACCGACCATCTTCATTGTATTTCATTCCCAGGATAACATTATCACAAATGTATTCATTTAATGTAATCTCTGCTCCACTTATTCTAACGCTTTTGATCCATTTGTTACCCATCTTTCATTTTCACGGGGAAAAAAATCCTTCTATTATAATGTCACCTTTCAAGAGAAGGTGAGATCAGTATGGTAATGAGCTGTAACTGATGCCAAGAGGGAAGAAAGAAAAGTGCAGGTGCAAAGTGTTTTATATACCGCCCCTGGGGTATCCATAAATCAAAGCTGAGGTGGAAACGCTTTGTTGCAGGCTGACAATGATGTCACTTTTTATTACCACTGTATCCACAATGACTGAGTGAGACTGAGTTTGAAGCAGTCAGCAGTTGGGCTAGTTTCTTCTTTTACTTTCAACCAGCTGAAATGTTTGAAGAGACAGAGCAATTCGATATACACCATTTAACTTGGCTAATTCAGGCACAATCTAATAAAGGTGTCATCAATTTAAATTGTGCAGAAGGGGTAAATTTTCAACTCGCCCCTCCTACCCTCAGGCATTGCAGTTTAGCTTCCCATTATATATATCTCTACTTATCTATCTCACTCTTTATCTATCTCTCTATCTTTCTCTTGAACAACCTGTTTTAACATCGCCAGTCTCTGCCCTTGCTCAACTCATCTTCCGCTGAAACCCTCATCCATGCTGCATTGTCTGTTTCATTGTACGTGTTCATTTGTCATAGAATCATTTACGGCACAGTAGGAGGCCGTTTGACCCATCGAATCCACGTTGCTCCTCACGGACCTCTTCAGTCAATCCTACTCCCCCGCTCAATCTCCGTAGCCCTGCAAGTCTATTTCCTTCAAGTGCCCATCCAATTTCCTTTTCTTCTTCTTCTTCTTTGGCCTCCTTGTCTCGAGAGACAATGGGTAAGTGCCTGGAGGTGGTCAGTGGTTTGTGAAGCAGCGCCTGAAGTGGCTATAAAGGCCAATTCTAGAGTGACAGACTCTTCCACCGGTGCTGCAGATAAAATTGGTTGTCGGGGCTGTTACACAGTTGGCTCTCCCCTTGCGCTTCTGTCTTTTTTCCTGCCAACTGCTAAGTCTCTGACTCACCACACTTTAGCCCCGCCTTTTCCTTTTAAAGTCATTGATTATCTCTGTTTCCACCACCCTTGTGGGCAGTGAGTTCCAGGTCATTACCACCCACTGCGTAAAAGAGTTCTTTCTCATATTCCCCCTGCATCTCATGCCCAAAACTTTCAATCTGTGTCCCTTAGTCATTGTACCAGCAGTTGATGGTAACAGTTTTTCCTTGTCTAACTTTTCTAAACCTGTCATAATCTTGTACATTTCTATTAAATCTCCCTTCAAGCTCCTTTGTTCTAAGGAGAACAACCCCAGTTTTTCCAACCTAACCTTGTAACTAAAATCTCTCATCCCTGGAACCATTCTGGTAAATCTCCTCTGCACCCTCTCAAGGACCCTCACATCCTTCCTGAAGTGTGGTGACCAGAACTGGATGCAATACCCCAGTTGGGGCCTAACCAGAGCTTTATAAAGTTTCAGCATAACTTCCCTCCTTTTGTACTCAATGCCCCTGTTTATGAAGCCTGTCGTTCAGATCACATGCAGACTATTGGTTCCAAGTTAGATCATTTTTAAAAGACTGCTAAATCTCCTGTGGTGCTGCTCATTTCAAGAACCGGACATTGGATTATTGTTTATGTTTTGAACCACAGTTCTGCTGCGGGCTAATCCTGCCAGTCTTACAATTATAACACTTGTAATGCCATTAACTAACTGCTTCGCCAAACTTGCTTAGGCTGCAAGTAAACTTTTCTCTCCTCTCTGTCAGTACTGCACTGAATTATTAACCTAGTTTATATGTGCTCATGTCTCTGGAGTGATAACACATGAACTTCTGACTGACGAGGTCGCCAAGGCAGCAGTTACCTGCCCAGTAGAAGCAGGTAGCCAATTAAGGAACCAGCTGGGGCCTAGTAGCTTATGCCGCCGGGACCTTCCCGGTCAGACCCACCTCCCGCTGAATTGGGACGCTGGCAGCTGCTTGGAGACAGCAGGCAGGAAGGCCATCCTGTCACTAGCCCCATAAATGCATCACAAAAGTGCAAAGGTCGCAGCCTCGGCCATAATCCTTCCTGTGGAAGGCTTTCCCCTTTGCACTAATGGCCTTATGAGCTGTGGGCCTTCTGTTTTCTGAATTATTAATTTAGCTTCCGAGGGCGCCTCTACCTGCCTCAGCAGTGCCCAATCAGCCAGTGGGGCTGCCGTCCATCCAGTGCTGCGGGCCCTCCTATTAGGTCTCCTGCCTTGGGAACCCACCCGCTGTCCTTAATTGGATGGCGAGCGCGGAGGTGGCCTGTTAATTGGCTGCATCTAGAAGATTACAACTGTCAACGCACCTCTGATCCGTGTGGGGTCGGAACCCAAAAATGGTCCCAAAGCCTGAAATTTTTCAAAGGCCATATGATCCTGCTCACTGAGTCAAGGTTTATGTCAGCATTGTTGTTTAATGGTTTCATTGCTGGAAGCATTAAATCTGTTTATTCTGATTCTGTTACTTCTGGCACCCAATATTTATTCATTTATTGCCTGGTTGTCATGTGAGATGGACTGTTAAGGAATACTCTTGATGTATTTCTGTCACGCACTTAGCAATTTATCAAAGAAACTGGAACACCCAGCAGCCAGGTGACATTTCCAACCCTGGTCAGAATTCCCAAACCCTAAGGAGAGGGATTGGGATGTGTAGAGGAGACTTGCTTTCGCACATGAGCAAACAATGTAAAAATAAGGGACGACAATGCATTTCACCCATGCCTGCATCAAATACTCCCATTTGAGGTATAGTGCAGCCTCAATCAAAGCCATCACCTTGTCCTAATAATCTGCTGCAGTCCTGATCTTAGAATAGTGTCCCATTATAGCACTTTTTCATTGTACCATTGTAGCACTTTAACAATTTCGGAAACCAATCACGCTGAGTGACAAACTTAGAATTAGGGATGGTTTTCATGTTGTTGGCCCATGCAAACGAGGACTCGGTTTCCTAGGCCAGATATAAACTCAGATCCCGAGATGAAAGGCCACTGACATACTGCACCAGCCAGAGCTCCACTTTCACACATTTCTAACTATTTCTATCAGTAAGTTTAGTGATTTCTTCTTCAGAATTGCGTCTTTTTATTTGTTAGTTGTGATATTCTTCGCGGTATATACTGACCTGATTGAGGAAGTTAAATGGCAGCCAAAAGTAATATGGAAAAAATTTTCGACCTTGTTGGTTTGTTTTGTCACAACTGCTAGTTTCCAGATTGCATGGTTAAAAACATTGTACGTGATTTGATTGGGCAGTTTTATGGTGCTTGCTTAGCACTGATAAAGCACCTTTCAAAATCTAAGCAGTGAATGGAACTGTTTTATGATTGTTTTTTTTCATCAGTGGGGCATTAGACTCATTAACATGACTAACTTAATAGAAAATGGTTATTTGGGTCAGTCATGGTTTTGTAGTGTGAGTTTTTGAATGGTATTACTCTACGGACAGTTCCAGGTCCACGACTGCTAATTATATAACTTGATAGGTATGTTTTTTGCGAGCAAAGCATAGTTGTAGTTTTAGTGATTTGATAGAAGTTCATAACTATAATGTTGAATTGCCAATATCCTCTGGGATGTTGAGAGAGCCATTTACTGGAAATCAGACCCTTTTCCACAGAGAAAGGTGGAAAATTTAAGCGTGAGTCACCTTGGATGTTTTTGCACAACTTGTAGTGACTGACTTAATAACAGGAAAGGATGAACCCTGGATCAAATCACTTATTCACTGTTAATCTTGCGTCTGGCCTATTTTCTGACACTATTCCTAAATTGGACCCTGCCCTCATTTCAATAATTTTGGCAATGGGCCTCTGGGAGTGGATGGGAAGGATAATGGGAGTGGGGCCAGTCATGGACAGGCAGAAGTGCTAAGCAATGTTGTGAAGTTGGCAGGCGGACTTCTACTCCTTCAGTCTCCACGTCATACTTTAAAAACAAACTTTGCTTATTTTTTTGTTGGCAGTTGCAGTTTTGCCGCAGCTCATTCCATTTAGGAGAGAGATTAAATAGGCATTATACATCTTGGGATGAATTTTTAAACGGCCGGGGAGGCGGGATCGGAGGTGGATGGGCCCACAATTTCCCGGCACCGGCTGGTGTGCACGTTTGGCCAACGTTTTCCCGCCTCCAGGTCATTTCGGAAGTTCTGGTGTTGGGTAGAGGGTAGGAGGGGGGTGGAGGGTAAGAGGGGGGTGGCGACAGCTATCTGCCCGCAAATGGCGGGTAAACCAATTAAGGCCTGTGGAGGGCCTACTAAGGGCACAGTACGAAAGCTAATTGGAATTTTCCAGTCGGCAGTTGAGCCCGTTGCTGAGGCTGAATCCCGGCCAATGAATGGAGGTGGCTTCCTGGCTCCAAATAACATTTTAACGCCTACACACCCCCCAACCCCCCCACTCCCCCTGCCCACCCCACCAACCAACCCCCCGTAGCTGCGATTGTGAGATGATTTCGCGTCCCCAGTTGTGGTCTGGCAGCTGTGGCCAGTATAAATTTTGCCTTAGATAGAAGTTCTTCAGAGGCCCTCCTATTGTCCCTCCAGCCTCAGGAGCCTGCCCAACGTCCTTAATTGGACACCGAGCATGCACCCTGCCCGCTAATTAGCCAGTTTGTCAAAAATGAGGCACTGACGCTACGCGGGGTCAGGACCCGAAAATGCACCCAACATCAGGATCCCAACCCTAGAACAAAAATCCAGCTCCTCATTTCTTGATTGGTAGCCCATCCACTGGCTTGAACGTCCACGCCCTCCACTGCCTGCGTACCTTGGCTGTGGTAAGTACTAACTTATAGGAAGCACTGCAGCAACTTGCAAAGGCTTCTTCAGCAGCAGCTGTCAAACCCATGACCACCATCACCCAGAAGGATCTAGGTGGAATGCTATCACCTGCAAGTTTTTTCCCAAGTCACACACCATGCTGATTTAGACACATAAGGGCTGAATCTTATAAGCTCGCCGCCATTCGGCCGCCCCCAGTAACATAGAGGGGGCGGCCGCTCCGTCCCCAGCAGCAACATCCAGCACCACCGCACAGGCACCGGCGCCATTTTTAAAGGGCTTCAAACCCCCAAGGAAAAAGTGAATTTTTAAAGGTACATTTCTGTGCATTCTCTTTACAAAAAAATAATTAAAAGCTGGAGGTCCAACCTCCCCAATGTTTTTTTCTATTGGCATATACCTCAAAAATTTATTTTATTCCCGACCCAAACTTTCCCCCCAAACCTTCTCACATTTCCCCTTCAACCCTTTCCCACCATCCCCACATCCAATAAAAAGTGTCCTACTCCCCCGCCACATTCCCCCCCCCCCCCCAAATCCTGATAATTTCACTCTCCCCACACCCTCCCCACCAACAAATCCCCAAACGGGGTTCGGAAGGCGCAGGACTTCCAGCCACTGGCTGCAATATCGATGTGGGACAGCCGGCCGGTCCAGGTACGTTAATTAGCATTTTTTTGCAAAAGTTTTAGTAGGCAAATGAAGGCCCCGCCGCTTGGTGGCTCGGGGGCCGCACCAAGCCCTCGCTGCCGCCTGCAGTAAAATGTGGCGGGGTCTTCTCGGTGCCGGGGGTTGTGGTGGGCCTATCCTGGAAGAATTTTCTGGCCACCCTCCAACAACCCCTGATGCCGGAGGCCTCATAAAATTCAGCCCAGATATCTCTGTTCCTTCATGGGCACTGGGTCAAAATCCTGGAGGTCTATAACATTGTGGGAATGCCTTCACATGTGGACTGCAACAGTTCAGGATGAAGATCCATCGCCACCTTCTCAAGGACAACTATGGGTGGACGATAACTGTTGGTCTGTTCAGCAATGCCCACATCTGGAGCAGTGATTAAAAAGTAAGTAAGAGGTTTATCACCTGTCTTTGGCGGCCACCAAAGGCACCTGACAAATTGTGCAACCCAATTTGAGGTTGAGCGTATTTCAGGCTCCCTTAAAGCCTTTTGGCCCCATTCTGCCCCAAAAAATGGGCAGAGTTGGACCAATTTCTTCCTCTTACTCTCTGGACTCCCAGCAAGAATAACTCCTTGAGTAAGATATCCAGTGCCTGCTGACCATATTCCAGCATCAGTCAATGCCTTTGTGGAGAAGGGAAATGTACGAGAAAGAATATTATGTTTATTTCAAAAGGAAACTGGTGACTTGGGTCGCACTTTGAGAAGGTTTGTGCCTTCTTTATTTTTGAGTACTACAAAATTCCCAAATCTTCTGATAACAACTAGTTTTGTGAGTCATTTTGCCAACAGTAATTCCTGTGCCCAGTGGTTGCCATGGTTGAGATTGTAGTTTATGTATTAAAAGAGGGAGAAACATCACATCCAGAAGTCGAAAGCTCTGACAGTGCAGCACTCCCTCAATACTACACTGGACTATACGGCCAAGTCTCTAGAATGGAGCTTGAACCCACAAACTTCTGACTCCGTGGCAAGAGTTCTACCACTTAAGGAGAGTCTATTCATGCGCTAAGGCATTGTTTTCTTAACAGTCTGGCAAATGAGTTGAATTCTAGATCTCCATCATGTCACGACACAAGACAATGGTAGTCCAACTCCAGAGATTTACCACATAATCCAGGCTGACACTCCAATGTAGTACTGAGGGAGTGCTGCGGTGCCAGAGGATCCATCTACCCTCTCAGGTAGATGTTAAAGTTCTCATGACACTATTTTGAAGTAGAACAGGGGAGCGTGGGTTCCCCTTGGTGTATTGGCTAATATGTATTCCTCAACCAAATTCACTATAACAGGTTATGTACTCATTAGCACATTACTGTTAGTGGGCGCTTGCTGTGTGTATATTGGCTGCCACGTTTCCTACATTACAACAGTAACTACACTTCAAAGACTACTTCTTTGGTTGTGAAGTATTTTGAAACAC